>NW_024543080.1:8985000-11530000 GCF_018167655.1 Microtus oregoni | reverse complement strand
TACAAAACATTTTCTCCTAGACCTAAAGTCCCAGAAGCTTATGAAATGTTCACAGCAATCATAATTCATTTTTATCTTTTGCAGATCTGGGTCAAAGAAATAAAACAATTCAGTCTATCAGCTCCTCTGATTCTAAATCACTTTCATTCAGAAAAATTCATGAATAAATTGTAAAGTAGTAGAACTCACAGAGACCAATGTGAACACAGGCACTTGCAAACACACACACACAAATTCTAAAAATACAACCTAGCTCCATATATCATAGGCTCAAAGTGTATTAGGAAAGAAAGTTGAAGAAACAGTCTTAAGATACAGCTGATTGCAGTTGAACATGTGTGAGTATTGTTACCTACAGAGCAGATATCTTGAACCAAATGTCATTGTGTAGATGGAAGCTTCTATCCTACCTGGTCCCACTGTCATTCAGTTCCAAATAAATACACAGAGGTTTATGTTAATTATAAACTGTTTGCGTGTTATATTTCTCATGTTTATTACTATTTAGCTCTTACAACTTAAATTAACCCATAATTCTTGTCTATGTTTAGCTATGTGTTTTTTCTCAGTGAGGCATTCTCATTTTGCTTCCTCTGCATCTGGCTGGTGACTGTGTCTCAGCGTTTCCTCTTCCCAGAATTCTCTTAGTTTGGTTGCCCCACCAAGACTTCCTTGCTGGTCACAGCCACTTGGCATTTTATTAAACCAATGCAAGTGACAAATCTTTACAGTATACAAAAGCATTATCCCACAGCATCATTGTGTGACAGTGAAAACACGGTGCTATGCGGTGCACAGACATAAACAATGGAAATGGAAGCCTTTGGGGAATGAGAACAGCTATTACCAGCTAGGAAACAGGAATGATAACAGGTCTGGAACATCATAGGTGGTCAGTCAACTATGACTGGAGAGAAGACTGAGTTGATAAAGAAATGAGAACTACTCTTGAGGTATGGACAGTTGCTAGTAGAGTAACTGGGGAGACAAAATATTTCCTTAAGGACATATAAAAAGACTACAGATACTGCAAAGGTAAGTTTGAGTTATTTGTCGCTGGGGTAAAGGTAGTAGCTTTAAAAGAATCTGAACCTTGGGTGAAGCCAGTAACAAAGAATGCTGGACTTCCCCTTCTGCTTAGAGGAAGTTTAAACTTCTCTTCATATCTTATGCAAGGAAGGGGGAGACTTATCACATTCTTCATTTTAGAAATGTGTGTTTGGCAGGCACATAAACCAGAGAAAGATAGGAGAGAAGGAAGGTATGAGAAAAGAGTCTCATTGTGACCAAAACATCAGGCTTGTAGAACAAATATTACAGGGAGAGTCAAATCAAATCAAGGAACAAAGCACAAAGGAATTGACCAATTCATTAGTTTAGGGTTCCGCTTCCAATTAGATGCTTAGAAGATAGATAGATTAGAGAATATACTGATTTTGGGGTCATTTTCAATATTTTCTGTTATTCCTAACCAAATACTAAATGCAAAACTAATAGATGATAAGAAAGTAGAGAAATGAGGAAAAGCGAAGAGTAATGTCAGAGACTGAAAAGATATGAAGACATGAATGACTGTAATGTCAAATGGAAATAAAATAGGTACCAATATATACAGATGAGATCTGGCAAATAGATCACTGGCGGCCTAAGCAGCAGCTGTGTCAGTAGAATAGTGTGGGCAGATGGCAGAGAGCAGCTGGCAGAGGGATTGAGAATGGGAACCAAGGGTAAGGCACCAAATGCCCAGAGATTCCTACCTCACACATTGTTAGCAGTATCTTGCAAGAACATCACCATATTGGGAAATTGTTTTAAAATTTAAAATTTATCTGGTTACCTAAGAATCACTCATTTATAATTAGAGGAATATGTGCACAGTGTTCAAAGTCCTTCACTAGATGGAATGCATGACATTGGCAATAAAAGTCACTGGCTAGAATATGAGTCTCGAAAGATTAGGAAGTCTGACTATTTTGTCTCTCATTGTCCTAAAATACCTGGCAGTGACAATCATTAAATAAGCAATAGATTGCACCTTTTGTGTGCCTATTTTTAAATTTCTTTATCATGCCAACATAAGTTCTATTCTTTTTCAAGGTCTCAGGTGCAGAGAATAAAAAAATCGCCCTCCATTTTTAATCTGTTTCTCTTTTATATGTGAGGGTGTGTGTGTATACTTTCATATAGTCATACATATATATATATATGAATATATATTTATATTGAAGGGACTAACAAAATTAAATGTATGTAGAAAAAGAGAGATAAAGAAGAAAGAACTCCCAATGATAAAATGTGCCAGATACATTTGTATATTTAATAAAAATTAATTTTATATATGAGCACATATGTCTGACTAGAAGAATATTTATCAGTTCCATCAAAGCAGCAGATCTTCTGTAAGTAGTATTATACCTTATTCCAATATTTCTTATCTTCAGGCCACTTTTTACTTCTGAACTATGCCAGCCATCAGGAAGGGAAGATTAATATGAACAGGGAGAAAGAAAGGCCAAAGTGGAATTCATGAAGATGAGATTAAATCTGCAGGGATACATGAACCCACATCTGTCTTTCACAGCAAACTCCTCCAATCTTCTAGCTTCTAACTTCAGTGACGCAATTTTCCTGAAGCTCTGGTGAACAATGAGCTGTGACCCTTTCGCTGCATTTCAAGAGAGAACAAAAGATCCAGCAAAACTTCAGAGGTTACTCAGAAGATCGATGACTCTGCACATGGAGTGCAGCTGTACCTAGTGCTGCAGCAGCCTTCTGTGTGTAAGCAAGGCTGCCCCTTCGCTTTTACTTTCCAAATGTCACTCAGTTTTCTCCTGTTGACAATCCTAGTTCTGGACCACACAGGGAAAGTAATTCTGGAAAATTAGCTCTATGTAGGTAAACTGGACACAGTAAAAGAACCACAATCCTTCTCTCATTAACTTGAAACCATACGTTATCTCTTTTAACCACATGGAACTTTTTCAAAATGATGTGTTCAAGTAATATCACACTAATGTTGCTTAAATGGCAAAAAATATTCTAACCTCTCATAGAAAAACAACTATAATAATAATAATAATAATAATAATAATATTACTCTAGCCACCTTCCAATGATATTCACTTCTCATTTAGCAGCAACAATCTTCCAAGTCATCCTACATTTAAATATCAAGATGAATTTGCTTATTATTATCACATCATCATATCATATCATAATGGAATAAGGAAATGAAAATGGTAAAATACTCAATACTAGGATTAAACAAAAATAATGGAAATATATGTTTGTTACAGTCCTCATTTATAAAACGAAACACACAATAAGTGCTGTTTTCCAATACCTTTACTACCAACGTCATATACAATTTCCTCTTAAATGAATTACCAAATTTATTCCTGAGGTGTTAGAAACATTAGTTATTTGGACTATCATTACATAAATTATGAAGCTGTCACCCAGTAAAAATTATGAAAGATTAACAGACAGGAAAAAAAGGTGGCCAGTGACTGAAACAAAACAGTGGATGTTGTTCTCTGACCTCCGCTTCTGTCACAACATGTGCACTCATTTACATGTGTGTGTAAAAACACACATATGCACATACATGAACATACATACTCACATGCACATACACAAAATAATCATGAAAGAGGTCACTTCCAAATTATTTTCATACCTGTAAATGCGATTGAAGAAGTCCCGTTGTATACAGATTTCAAAAATATATTACTTCTTTATGGACATTCTCTCAGCCTGCAAGATGGTGCCTAAATGAGTACTTAAACTGAACCTTTAAAATGTCATTCTACAGCCCATCAAACTAAGTGCCTCAAAATAATAGATAACATAACAAAAACAATAAATTCCACAAAACTTGGCCTATCTCAGTGTTGTAAAGGAAATTTAAAAATACTGTGGGAAATGCCATCTCAGTGACTAAGTGAAATTTAAGGCCACATTGTTTTAGAAAAAAAAAACAATTGAGATAAAAATAGGCCAATTTTTGTTCACAAGATATCTATTTCAAAGAGAACAAATCCTGGCCCCTTTCAGGGGGAACATGATCCAACATAACCAATCTACTAGGAAATGGGACCATACTGAACTCTGAGAATTCGTCTCTGCTTATAAAGACTGATCATTTAGCAGTGGCCATAGATATTCATTCCTGGTAATGAGAAACCATTCACCACCATTCTTGCTACTGGAGACAATGTACAAATCCAAAAAGCAACCAAGAACAGCTGTAACCTTTGTCATCTTTATTAGGTTCTTTAGCTAATTGTGTTCATCTGAAACAGAACTGATTTTTCCCCTGTTCCTGTTCAGAGAAGTCATGTTTAGCTTGTGTCCTGATTTTGTTTCTTATATCACAAATAATAAAAACCCAGAGACAGATATTGGCGTTTAAGCTAAAAGGACAGAGAAGCAAAACAGCCAACCACTAGAGAACTCTTACCTCTATGATATCTTCAGACCAGAAAGTTAGTGAGTTCCTGTCTCATCCCATTTTATATTCCTCTCTAGTGCTGGTGTTAAAGGTGTGCACCACCACCGCCTGTCCTCTATGGCTAACTAGTGTGGCTTCTGGGACTAAAGGTGTGTGCCACCACTGCCTGTTCTGTACGGATGACAAGTGTGGCTAGTTCTGCACTCTGATCTTCAGGCAAGTTTTATCTATTAGATCAAAAACAGAACATTGCTATAGTTCTTCTATGCTCTTAGCAATCATGTCTAACCAATAGATAACTGACTGTGCAGTAATAAAGCCATTTCTCCTTTGAAGTTTTTATTTGCTTACAATAAGATTCCTTTTTGCCCTTTGAAGATACAACCAAATGGTATACTAATGTTGCAGCCTCTCCTTTGAGTAACAACGGCACAGGATTGAGAGTCATCTACAAACCAGGATAAAACATTTTTTAAACGTCTTCAAGTCACACATTATTATCCATCTTGCATACAGAAGTCTCTCTACAAAGCATTAATTTAAAGCACATGACATATTATATTTATTTTTATTTAAGGTTTTGCAAAATATTGTTATAGCTCATTCTTTCCTCTTTCCCAATTCTTCCAATAACCACTTCTTGCCCACCCAACTTCATGTTTCTTTCATGAACTGTATAAGAAAAAAACCCCAAAGAAAAACCAAAAAGAAAAAACACCAAACCATAACAATAAAAGCAATAAAATACTGCTAGTAATAAAAAACACGTGGAGTCTTTTTTGTGTTGTTGTACCACTACTAAGCATGAGACCTGCCCTGTAGTGTGGCTTACATACCCAGTATCACTACATTGGTAAAGACTAATTTCACCAACATGAAGTTGGGTGGGCAAGAAGTGGTTATTGGAAGAATTGGGAAAGAGGAAAGAATGAGCTATAACAATATTTTGCAAAACCTTAAATAAAAATAAATATAATATGTCATGTGCTTTAAATTAATGCTTTGTAGAGAGACTTCTGTATGCAAGATGGATAATAATGTGTGACTTGAAGACGTTTAAAAAATGTTTTATCCGGGTTTGTAGATGACTCTCAATCCTGTGGTTGATTTTAGAACTGACATCAATTGCAAATAGCTTCTTTCTCTGTGCTGGCATTTTGTTTGCTTTGTCCTGATCTTCTCTGTGCCTTCTCAGTGTCTTTGAGTTCATATGTGTATCAGTTCTCTTCTGTCTGGAAGAAGCTGTTTCCTTGTAGTCATCTATGCATCTGGATCTTATAATCTTTCTACCTTCTGTTCCTTCTTCATCCCTGAACCTTGAAAGAAGTGGTTTTATATAGACATACCATTTATAGCTGAGTAGTATGAAATCTCTCTCTACCTACACATTATGTAGATGTAGTTGTGAGTCTCGATAAAGCATGTATTCTCATTGACAATTTGGTTGCCTCTTGGGCTAAATGAAGACCAAATAGAGAAGAGAGTTGAGACAAAGTGGTCTTGCCTTTCTTGCGGTTGATTTTAGAACTGTTTGAATATGTTGCCTATTTTAATTATTTGCTTGTTTTAAATTTCCACTAGATTGAGCACAGTAGACTCGGTACCTACTACTTTAAGAAAGGAATTCCACTTTCACAGTTTAAGATTTTAAATGCATTTTATTTGTACATCAACATTTTACATTAGAGCATTTAGATTCTGTATAAGGAGAATGGGAGGCTGACTTTCTTTTATATCCCAGAGAGTTTGCACAGCTTTAAAGTAAGCCGTGCTTACATAATCCATGCATTAACCTTTTGAAAATGTCATTATGTATGCATGTTCACATAGTGCCAGTGAAAATCAGATTCTACTCAAATCCACTCTGCTGTGTAGTCATGTCAAAGATACTTCTTCTGACTGATTTTCCTCACCAATTAATTGTTTTGAAGGAACCCTCACCGAAGCTTCAGAGAGAAAGTACATCCTAAGGGTTTGAAGCAATAGCTTTCTTTCTACTGCAAAGAAAAAAAAATGCATGCTGAATCTTTCACATATAATGGGTCGGCATGATTTCTATTCATGTCACCTTTTGATGAAGATTTCTCTAATAGCTTAGGGACAAGCATGAATATTCATGTACTTTTAGATTAACTAAGGGGGTCTTTATGTGTTTATTGCTTCATATTTTTTCACATTTTATCTAGAATCCCTATATTTTCTCAGATACCTTCTTGGAATAAAATGAATGAATGAATGAATGAATGAATGATGGGTTTTTGTTTAAAATTGTGATTGATCAATTTAGAAACCTATTTATGATATATTAATAAATTTCACGTATGTGATCACTTGCGACTTTAAGTACCCTTGTCTCTCTCCATCACCTGTATTAGTGTCCATTTTATCTTTTTTATTGGATGCTGCTCACCTCTGTATCACTCAATACTACCACCTGCCCTGAGTCCTGGTCCTTTCTCCTTCATTTACACATATCCTAGATATTCTCTTACCTTGTGGTTTTTAAGTACCTTCATTACACTAATCTCTAAATTTAGCACCTCTTATATCTCTACCTTGAATTTGGGACTAATAAAGTTAACTGCTAATTCAATCTTTCCACTCAGGCGTTGATTGATAGCTGAAAATTAACATGTCAAAATTCAATTCCTGATTGCCACACACCCTCAAATTCACTGACTAGGCAGTCTTTCACTTTCATTAATGACTGCTCTATTTTTTGCTCTTTAATCAGATCAAAAGCTTTGTTACCTTTCTTTCTCACCTCAATACAATGATCCTGCACAGAATCCTAGCAACAGCATTCCTCCCTCTATTTCCACAAGCATTCTAATTTAAACCAGCATCAAGTCTCACCTTGATCATCAGAACTGTTTTTTTGTTTGAAATCCTGGCTAGAACACAATTACTAGAGTTATTTCCCATAATGCTATTTGGCCTTGTCACTTAATTCTCCAAATCCTCCATTAAAGACAATATCATCATTGTTGTGGGCTTTCTTTCTTTCTTTCTTTTTTTCTTTCTTTATTTCTTTCTTTACAGAGCTTTTCAATGTAGCACAACAAGACTCAAAGTCATGATTTTCCTTCCTCCACCTCCCATTTTCTAGAATTACAAGTATGGACCACCTCATTTTATCCTCATTAACATGGAAAAATTAAGGAGTTTAAGGAACTCATAAAGAATAACAACTGAGATATGAAAGGGTTTATGTAAATAAAATTAATGTGTTAATTTATTAATCATCATTTTGGAATGGAAAGGGATAGACAAATATAACAAAAGGTGACCTCAATCTAGGTCTTGAATAATGGAAAATAGAAGTCTCATAAAGCCTAATGAAGAGTAAATAACCTTGATTTTACTTGAGAAACTGAGACAATAATAAAGATTGCATCTCTGGGTTTAGGGTACAGGCATGGCAAAGAAAGGAGAGACTATATAAGCGTAAATCATAAACACACATGCTTTATAGCTACACAAGTCTAGTAGTCTCAGTTATGAAAAGCAATTTGAATATTTTAAGCATCAGATGAGTGCAACACTGATTTAGTCATTCTAGTAATGAGTGGATGGACTGAAAGGGATAGTCATTTTGTTAGACATGGGCAACAAAACAAGAAAATGAAGTGGGAAAACTGCAGGTAACATGGGGGTAAAAGATAAAAGAAAATGAAAATCTTAGAATAATTCCCAGGTTTCCAGGTTAAGAAAGCAGAAATTGAAGTTAAATATAGTCATCCCTTGGTATTCTCAAGAGACTGGGGTCAGGGCTCCTTTCAAACACTAAAATATGAGGAAGCCTAAATACTTTACAGTAAAATAGGTTAAGATTTGCATTTAACAAGTACACACTTTCCTGTCCACTTACCTTTAAATTATGCCCAAATTCTTTATAATACCTGATACAATCCAATTGTTTTACAGATGTTTGGTACACTAAAATGTTTTAGGAATGATTATAAGTAAAAGGTCTAGACACATATAACAGAAATACATTTTTCACTACTTGATTGAATCCATTAATAGAAAACCTATAGCTAAACAGACAACTGTATATGATTTCCATCTTAAACATACTGTGTTTAATATGTACAATATCAAGAATCTATAGAATTTTGTGAGATAAAGTAATTCATAAGAACTATGAACTTCTGGTAAAATTGGAAGATGATAAATATGTGTGTGTTCATTAAAGTGATGTATAAAGGTGAGCATTTGGGATGAAAGGACTTAGGTATGAGTCTATGAAAATCATATTGTTTGGCTAGAGTATAAGTCAAAAGACAGCACACATCAAGATTCAAAGAATTATCTATGGAAATATCAGAAAACTCACATAGAAAGTCGAAAGTAAAATCAATAGGATAGCATGAAGTTCTGAAAAATGAAGAAGGAAAAAGAAGTGATTAATCAATAATGTCACCCTCCCCCCATGGAAAGGCAAGGAACATGACTGATACCATAGTACAGCTGGTAACCTGGTAGCTATTACAACTGCTTCACACATCCACTAGTAAGTGGGAATTGATTTTCTTTAGATGCCAATGAGAAACCAATTTTATTTCCACTCATTCAATAAACATTTCCATGACAGTAATTTCATGGCTAACACAGCCTGCTGAATTAAAATAGTTTAACCAAAGTAAAACCATTTTTCTTTATCATTAAAACAGGGAGAATCTCTTGAGCTCTTTCCCACTTCCTTTTGTCCATTTTTATCCCACAACTCACCAAATAAAATGACAAAATCATCTCAAGCATTAATTTTAATTGCCTTTAATTGAACATATTTATTAGCCTTAACTATGCTTTCATCTATTTCACAAAAATTGCAGCACCTTTGTGTTTTACCTTGCAACCCCCATCAAAAGACAGAAATGCTATAGAAGCTTCCATTGGCCACCATCTGAGTCATGGCCTTTCCCCCTTCTTGCTTGCAGCTTACTCATTTTATAAGGCAAAGAGAAAGCACAAGATGAAAGTGAACGAGATAAAAGAGGATAATAAAAGAAGTGAAGCTGAAAAGAGGTGGCATCCAGCACTCCTGTGAACAATAAGAGGTCCTCATTCATAATAAGGAGACACTTTGCTGGAAGCCTTCTTACATGAATGCAGTAAAGTGCATAACCTTGGAAGAATAAGGTGAAGTTGAACTGCTGCAGAGAGCAGGTATTTTTCCTCCAGCGCCAATACATAAACTTAAACTTTCTTTCTTATGATGCTCGGTGGTGATATGACAGCATATGTTCTGCACAAATGCAAGATTTCAACCATAAAAATAAAAATACATGCAAAGCAAATAAAACAACAGAGGACAGCCACGTAGGACATATAGTCACAAAACAGGTATTGACCAGAGGATGCTAAGCTCCTTTGTAAGAAAGCACCACAGTTTCCAATTACACCTAAGCCACATCATCTTTACACTGAACATCTGGAAACTCTCAGCTCAAATTCCCAAAAGTTTTCACTCTTATTAAATTCTTATTAGAATTAATAGCAGGCTTACAAAGCATGACAATATTACAGCATCCTTTTATTAAAATAATGTGATCAATTGAAATAATAAAACCACATTCTACTATATAAAAATCAAGGCCAAATATGATATAGAGAAAACTATTCAAATTATTCCTGAGAAAATGTCACTCCTTTTCACACAATGTGGATGCTCTGATGACTTACTCACAAGGCAACCTCATGGGCAGTAAAGTTAAGTATCTCTGTATTGTTATAATAGTTATACAAATCCAAAATTCCAAATGTAGCCATTTGTATGTTTTCTTACCTTGCAATTAAGTGGATTAAGTGTCTAAACAATTATTATTGTGCCACAGCAACAATTTAATAAGTATCTGTTTACAGCCTAAATCTGCTTCAGGGGTGTGTCGATTTCTCCTACTTATGTATTTTATTGATTACATTGATGTTATTATCTTTCAGTATAGAATTATACCCCTACCCAAATCTTGGTGTCTGTGTATTTGCTGTTTCTCTGCCTGCTTCTGTGTGCCTATATGTGGGATTCTCTCAGTATCTTTCTCTGCTTGTCTTTCTCTAACTGTCTGTCTGTCCATCTCTCTCTCACTAACATAAAAATATGCACATACACACACATGCACACACACATATAAATATTCTCTGTGAAAAATTTTTAGTGTTTGTATGTATGAGTGCTATTTTCCTTCTGGATATGTTGCTGGCAGCCACGATATTTATATCTTTTTTTCTTTTAGTGTGGATGCATGTAATTTGTAATTGTGCTTTCTTTCATGACATAAAACTTATGTACTCTAAGAATTCACCATATTATCCACTTTAGAGTGCAGGCTTCAGTGGTTTGCAGGATCTGCAAAGTATTGCGCAGCCATCAGTACTAAGTCCAGGGCATCTTCATCATTCTATAAAGAAAAATGGTCTCCATTAAGCTGTTATGCCCCATTTCTCCCTCCCTCTTTTGCCTGAGACCACTAATCTTTCTTTCTCTGTGGTTTTTCCTAATCTAGAGGTTTCATACAGATGGAAGCATACAATAAGAAGCATTTTCACCTGGTTTCTTTCACTGGTACTTTCTCAAGTCTCATCCATATTATACTGTGTGTCAGATACGCATTTCTTTTTAATTTTTGAAGAAATACTGGACTAGGTTCTCATGTCTTCAGGTTTAATGATGGACATCTGTGGGCCCTTCTGCACGGGGTTCTGGTGAGCAGACCTTTGCTCTGTATCCTTCTTGTCCTTCTCCTCCTGTCCCTATTAGCGTCATACAGGCTAGGCTCTCCTTAACTTATTTTTGTCTATGAATCCATAGACTCCCATGCAGAGATAAATGCTAGAAACGTACACAGTACATTTTATAAATTTATAGACAGAACTGTTGTCTTTGATGGGTTTGGGTTCTTTTCTTCACAGTCTTGATTGACTATAAAAAGTAATTGAAGTTCCCCAGAGTGGTCATCTTAGGAGAAAGAGAGCCTTGCTTTGTATCTAGATTCACTCCAACAAAGACAATAAAAACAGCTCAATCACAAATTTCTTCACATTACCAAATAAAAAGGGACTTGGAGAAAGAACTATAAAATTAAAATAATATGCAACAGAAAAATAAATATTTGTTAATTGCCATGTTAAATTATTTCCCTCAAAATATGTCAAAATTTCTTTTAAAACCAATTGTAAGCTGCAGGTCATATGATGATGTGCCCTTTCCCAAACACAATATACTATCACCACTGTCTTTTTTGGTCACAACTGGGAACAAAGAAAAGAAAGGGGGTGGGAGGATATTTTCGTATGACTTTCCAACAGAATCACACCTGACCACATTGACAGCTTTGAGATCATGTCTTTCTGTCTCTGATTTTACCCTAGTGGCTTGAACTCAGCACATCCCCGGCTGACTAGTTCCTATAACTAGGGCATCTGGCGATCTTTCCTTTACTGGTCTTCATGAATTCCTTCGAATATTCTTTCAAATGTGGGTGCCATATTTCGTTTCCTCCAGACACTTTCATCACCCAATGAAACCAATTGCTATTACTGACATACCCATATCTTAGGAGCATTTCAACGCTGACTATATTTCTATTAAATAAATACATTTAAGGGTTGTCTACATCCCTTCTAGGTATTTAGGTTTGTTTTATGCAGTTGTGCATATGCAATGCTGAACATAAAGCCTGGCACATACCAAATTCTAAATAAATTTGCTGGAATTAAATAATTTAAAATTTCCCCTTAAATAGCATGAAATTCAAGCTGTTTTGTGAGCAATGAAACTAAAAAGGAAAATAAGTGTAAATAAACAAAATCGAGAGACTAGAGAAATGACTGAGTGGTGAAGAGGATTTGTGCATTTGTGGAGGACCAAGGTATGATTTCCAGGACTCAAGAGAGCTCACATATTGTCTGTAACTTCTGTTTGAGGAGATTCAGCATCTTCTTTTGTTCTCTGGGGATACTATGTGCACACAATATACATTGGTAAAACTTTTATACACATAAAAATAAATATTTTCTAAAAAAGAAACAGAATCTGAATTAGAATATGATTCCTAAACGTTCCCTTAGAGAGAGAGAGCCTATGGACCCTGCTCCCATGATTTTGCTTTTTGGTGGGTCAGGGAGACAACTTCTGTGAGTCCTTACTGAATAAGACCATGGTAGTGATGACAGGGACAGTATGTGTGGGTATACTTGGGGAAAGTTGCTGAGAAACATGGATCACGGAAGCAGCAATCTGTCTCAAATGAATTTCATGTTCTCAGCATCTGTGTGTGGTGATGTTTCAGAGTAATCCTCAGAGCTGTGCTCCAGCCACTGCAGGGCTTTTCAGTTCCTGCTACCACTGCATATATGACCCTGAACTCAAATATGGATATTAAAGTATTGGGTATTATTTTATCAGATTTTTTTTTAAAAGGGAATAAGGGAAAGAACTTCAAGGAAATGCAAATCAACACTTGTTAGACTAATACATTTCTCCCCTGGCTACCCTTTTGTCTCCTACAGCCTGCCAACTAAAAGTCAGTGCTAACTATGCAAACAACCTCACACTGAGATCATCTGATTAGGAAACAGTTTAGAGTTATTATATTCAGTATTTCTGTGCACTTGGGTTAAATAGTTGCAGTGGGTTTTTGTTGTTGTTTTTAATGTCACTTTCCCTTCAGCTGAGATAAAATATAACAGAAAAAGAATCTTTATTTTATCTTGTGTCTTGTCTTCTCTCCAGTCAAAGGACTTGATGTTTATGTAAGTCAGAAACAGAAAATATGTCTCTTGTAGTAACTCTAGAAACAAAAACTATGCGAACTCATTCAGTGGAAAAAAGGAGAGGCTAAAGTATGCAAACAAATGAAAATTAGAAAAAGGAAAAGCTAAGCTGAACCCAGGTTTTAAAAAGGGAATAATAAAATAACTTTCCCAAACCACACCAACACACTTTGGTGACCCAAATAGCACTTACTTTAAAAGCACGTGAAATGTAGCCACTCTAAACTAAGAGATTCTGTAAGCATAAAACTCCACACAGAATGTCAAAAATGTATGTAAAAGGATATATAAAATAGTTTATTGGTAACTTTTATACTTATTGCATGCTGATAATATTTGAATAAAATGAAACAAAATATGTGGCTGAAGTTAATTTCATCCTCTATATAACTTTTCCATACAAATAGAACTTATTAAATTGATTATATGGATTTGATTATTTGTCTGACAAATCAATTTTTTAAAATACTGGATTGGCTAAAAGAATTTATATGAAAGGGTTGCTGTAATTTTAACGTACTATTTAAGTAGAAGGAATTGCAACAGTAGGAAGAATACTGACCACAAGATCACTACAAGAACCTTTGCTTTCTTAGATAGAATGGAATTTTCCTTCACAATGAAGAGGAAACATAGCTACAGAATATGAGGAGTTATTGTAGTAGAACAGTTGAGCAAGAACTGGACTTCCTGCTGATGGCTGATTCCTAAAAGACTGCATGAAAGTAAATTTGTTTGGTGGTTTAAGTTAGAAATGGTCAAAGCTCCATAGTATAGGACAAAGATTACCAAACGTCAAGTCAACTTAATAGCATCATCTTCCAGCTTATAAAAGGGACAAACAAGCCAGTTAACTTTTTATGAGGCACAGAAGTAGAATGTGGAAGGTCTGTGCCCATTTGGCAGAGATAAGCAAGAAGCACTTATGAGTCTTACCTATGTAGGGCAGCTGTAGGTAGATTCTTCAGAGTAAACCATTTCTTAAACACAGACAAAGTGTACAGAGATTTCTTTAGCTGTCCTTAATTTCATGAATTGTGGGGGTCACTGGAAAATTTCAACATTTCCAAAGTCAAACAGTTATAGAATCTGAATGCTGAACTTGTGCAAATAGAGGTTCAAACAAGCTATAGAGTTGTGTACACTGGTTTATGATCTAAGCCATGCCAGTCTCCACCTTGAACTTAAACAAATTCTATATAATCTCTTTTGGCTCAGTTTTTTATTCTATTTGTCAAAAATAGTTCATAGGCTCTTATATTTATGGAAATAAATATGCAACAACCCAAATGAGAAAAAGATGGCTTTTTATTGTTTGCTATAGAACTAATCAGCTACCATGACTTGCGCTTGAAGACTCAGAACAACAGAATGAAAATCTTCATGAGAAAACACACAAGACTTAGAATGTCCCTTGATCACAGGTTGTTGGCAAGGGAAACCTGTGTTGGGTACTGCAGTGTTGGAGGTCACAGTAAGACCAAAATTTAATTATACTCTATCTTTTCTAAGTAGACAATACATAGCTCATAGCTCATTTTAGGCCAGTTTTCTTAAGATATTGGACTAGAAGTTCCTTAAAGCTGGTCTTCCCAATAATGACTGGTTGCCAACTTAGGATCGGGTAAAAAAAAAAAATGTCTGCTTGTTTTTTCAGAGAGAGATAAAGGGCATTGAGTTGGTTGGGTGGAGAGTTAGTGAGGATCTGAGAGGGGTTTGAAGAGGGCAAAAGTGTGATCAGAACATATTGTACAAAAAAATTCATTAAAAATAGAATCATGATACAACTATCCTAGACTAAGACTTTCGATGGGTACAGAAAGTTATGGGGCATGAACTATCAGCACGTTGACATTATCTATTGAAATACCAGGGACTCAATTCTGCTTCTCTACTTGGAAGAAAAAACAAAAACAGAAAGGAGTCACCATTGTTCTACATAAGGTGATTGTAATTTATAGGAGTCTGTGCTTAAATTCTTACCAATCATTGGGAAAGAGCAATTATTCCATCAATTTTTAGAGAGAGAGCCAGGGAATTTAAAAAAAAAAAAAAACAGATACCATCAAGATGTACCTTTACCCCAACAGTGAGTGCTACTGCCACAGGCAGAACTGAAGGAGATATGTTGGGGGTTCCAATAGCATCCGCTCCAATCTGTCACTGGCAATGCTCAAAGTTCAATTTACCCCATCACTGCTTCTTCAAGTTGATGGGCCATAAAAATTTCTAAAAAAGCATTCAAGACTCACAAGAAAAATAATGGGGACTTCCAACGGAAAGTGTAATGGGGCAAGCCATAGTTCTCACTGTTGTGGGTGATACTGAGGCCATAATTGACATTGTACATTTCTTCCTGCCTACCAGTCATTCTATTGTCTGTAACTACCTTAGGCAGTACTTGAGCTTGTCTCTGAGAATTATAAGCCGTGGTTATTGCATCTTTGTGTTGGCTTCAGAAGCCCATTGTCATTTACTATTAAATTCAAAAGTATTAGGGATTCATGGGAATTTACAAGCCCTGTGCACACAGATTTCTGTCTTTTGCACACAGCACACACTTCATCTCCTTGTTATAATGAGTTGTCTTAATAGTATAGTAACTATTTTAACTACTTATTAGTCTAATGTCAAAAGAAACTAGAATAACTGAACAATTTACTAAGACTACTACTATGCCTTCTGGTAGAAATGCCTAGTGCCACAACCTAAAATAATAATTAAAAAAAACAGGACTTTTAACCTATAAAAGGACAAAAAGGCCAAGTTTTCCCAAATAGGTCATTGGGAGGAATCGATGAATTCTTCTCAATGAATTCCATCACTGCTTCTAGGCCATGTATTCTGGTTATCATTAATATCTTTCCATAATGCTCATTGATAGTTATGTCATAACTTAAAGGGTGATATTCAAATCTTCTAAGACTACTGTTTTCAGAGCTCTAAAAAGTCAACCCAAAGTTCTGTCATGTCCCTTATCTCAAGGTTAAAAGTTAAAAATGCAGTGAATGTCGTGGCAATATGCGTCTCTGAAATTTTCAACTCCCCAAACCAAAGAAGGAGAAAGGGTTAGCAACATCCTGTCTCAAAATAAAACTAAATAAAAGTAAGCAAAGATGGGGCACAGTCAGAAGTAAAATACAGTTCTAGAAAAGGCAAGACCCTAAGTTCAAGTCTCAGCAGAGAAGAGATGGGAGAAAGGGAAAGAGAAGAAGAGAGAGAAAGGGAGACTGGGAGAGGAAAAATGTACTCTCCCTTTACAATCAAAGCACATAAAGAAAATAAAGCTGCCCTCCAAATTCACTACCACCCCCTGGTATTATGTTTATTACTCTAGTTGTCTTGTTTCTCTATAGATAGCTTTCTTAAACTCTAAGCTTGCCAACAGTCCAGAGAATTTGATCATTGATATTTATGATGAACCTTGTGTAGGATGTTGCTTTATCCTTTTAGGCTGTGTGACTGACCCTTGACCAGTTTTCCCTCACACAGGAAACTTGTTCATCATAGCAAACACACCGTGGCTCCTGTGTGACCTTTATCCACCTTATTCATCCCAAAGTAACCTCTAATTATGAAAGACTAACCAAGAAAAAAGTTTTGGTATGTCATAGGGATGACACAAGAAAACGCGTGAGAGAAGTGGTTACCATTGACAGACACATGAGTGGGAAGGGTGATGGGTGACAGCGGAATCACATAAGCATGGTCCCATGGCCAGCAGATGTAGGAATAGAGGGAGACAAGCCTGGAGGCTGCATGCTGTACTGGAGTTCACAGTTGATTTTCTAATAATAGTTCTCACTAGTGGGCTAACAGAAACCAAGCAACCTATGTCAGGAAGTCACACTATGACTGGAAGGTTATCCCTGGGCACATGTGTTCAGGCCATAAGGGATGTGAAATTTGGTACAACAGGTCTAATAAGTGGTATCTTCCCAAAAGGAGGTAAGCCCCTGGGGGCAACCATGAAAGGTAAATGTCTGAGTCCTTTATGGTAAGGAACTGGAACTCTGTCAAATGTTGGTAGGTTCTGCCTTTAAAGTGATAGGAGAGGGGTGACTTTGCATCCAAATTTGAATCCAAGGCGAGAAAAACCCTAATATTCACTCTACCTTGATAGTCGCTCCTCTGTTGATTTCAGTGACTGCATGAAGAAGTGAAGGTGAGAAAATGAGGGACAGAAAAGCAATTGTGCTTATGAGCAAGCAGACATTGCAGGCAACAGAGTGGGACATCAGGGGCTCAGCCTTGTCGACATTCAGGAGGAACATGCCTTTGAGCTGGTCCACTCAAGGGATGAGAACTTGGGATTTATATACTTATTTCCCATTCCCTGTTAACTGAGTGCTCCTCGTGGCTTTAATTATCCAGCATTCCCCCACCAGTCTTATGCAACATTTAAGCCTTCAGACAGAGACTGCAGGAAACCTTGGCATTTAGTGGAATGCTGGTGGTTAAATGTTATGCCACCCTACCTAGCTATGTATGGTGTCTCCTTAATTATTGGAAAGAGAGAAAGCAAATGCACGAGGCTACCCATTTTTCACATCCAGTGGTGCAGGAAGAGTCACAAGCTCAATCAACACCAACAGCTGCCAACAAGCTGAACACATTGTAACCAACATCAATTTATAAACCTGTCAATGATGACTTCAAGCAGAAAGCTTCAGGTTTTCAATGAAAATGAGACCAAAATTGCTGGAAAGCGGAGGTAATTCTTATAGTTGTAGAAAGGAAACATACTTATAACCTGAGTTTATTTTTGAAGTTCAAGTCAATTGAGTAGGTTTGTTATTGATCCCTGTCTCAGGGTAATATGCTTTACCGATCTGTCTGAAGGAAAACCCTTAAATGAAGATCTTTTAAAAACTCAAATCAGTTTTGTCATCCATATGGAAAATGTAATCCTTACGTTAGAATGCCAGTAGCATGCAAAATAAATACTCAATACATATTTAATCTTATCTCTGCACATTTAAACCATGTTTCTGCCCAAAGATTACAACCTCTCTGCTTTAAAACTTCTCAATAACAAAGATTATTTTTTAATCATCTTCAGAAGGGCAAATTTAACATGAAACTCAATCAATACCATATGGAACAGAGAATGAAATGAATTAGCATATTATTAATTGCATACCATTACTTTTCAAGGACAACTAAAAATTAGAATAGCTCATTCCTTCATATAATGAGAGCTTTTGTATGGGGAATATCTTCATGTCTCAGGCAGGTTCCCCATTTATTAATATTTCCTCTCACTCTCCGTTCTCTGAAGGGTGCCATAAAAGGGGGACAGATGTTGAATGGAGAGTGAAAGTGTGTGCGCTACAAGCCTAATACTATAAATCAGGGAGAAATAGAACAATCGAGAAGCAGGAAAGACTGAAGAAATCCACTCTGCAAAGGCCCAAGCACTGGTACAGACACATGCAGAAGAGGAAAAATAAGCTTAATGGTATTAAGTCCAGAAAAAGTAAGAACATTATAGCAAGAATCTATTTTGTCCCTTCAATTGCCTCCGTTATTCAGCAGATGTCAGACAGGCAAGACTCTCTGCGAAGTTTAATTCCTGAATTGTTTGCAACATACAGACAATGCGCTTTACTCTGTATCGACTCAGAAGATGACTTGATCTCTGCCTAGGGCTCTTACAATCTGGTTGAAATAGTCAAAGCAATTCAAACATAAAAATGTCAGCCAAGGAGGGCATTGAACCTCAAGCGGCACAGCTATGTTATTAGCGATAACCCTCCATCGAGGGCAATTAAGCAGAGAAAACTTTCATTTGCCTCTGCTGGCAGTACAAATCCAAAGGGCACTATTTAAACTATGTTGATCTGTTACCTGGATGTGACATATGATGTGATAAACTTAAAAGGTTGCCTATCAGTAATCCAAGAAAGTTTAAATAGTCAAAATTGTATGCTGTTGACCAATGTAAGCTCTCAATATTTGAGAATTAAAATACTTGGTGCTTTTCACATTTTAAGAATAGCATGCACACAGGAATAGGACAATTGTCGAAAGTAAATCTGACATGTCCACCAACTAAGTTTCATCTCTGCACTCTCCAGAACAGGCCACAGTTCTGTCATCACGTAACAAGTTTTATATCTATTTTCAGTTCTATGGAGAAAGAGATTTTCCAACCTAATGATATTTTCAGCACTTCTGCTATGACCTCTTTATTTTATGACAGTCTTAATCTTTCCATTTAGCTCCTATCTGTTTCACAATTTAAAATTTCTATGCATGCAATGTAGACACTGAACAAATAAGCTTTCATGTGGTGGTATGCCTTACTTCTATTTTAATTTTCATTAATTTTAGAATTGCATACATATACACAATGAAATATAATTATTTCTACACTAATTTCTCCCCACCAGCTCCCCCTATATCTTCCCATAATTGGCCCCAACTTGCTTTTTTTATTTTTAATAAATTACTAAGTCCTCTTGTCCATAAGTGCATAAGTGTGAGACAATTCACTGAATTACAGGAAGTCAACCAGAAGCCAAATAATCAAGACAAATGATTCTCCCTTTCCCAACAGCTCCTCAGAATGGGGAGGAGTCTGGAAAGCATCTACCCCACCCATGTGGGGATTTAGGCTAGCTTGATCTTAAGAAGGTCTTTTTCAAGTAAGTAAAAGTGTTGTGAGACTGTGGTTGTGGTCACCATGCTCTGTACAGAAGAGAGCACTACTCCCCATCCACTGGCACTTATCTCCTTTCTGCCTCCTCTGTCATATTGTTTTCCCTGAGCTTTCATGGTGGTGTTGGGAGTCTGATATAAATGTTCTATTTAAGGATGAGCAGAGTCCCTTGTTTACAAAAGAGTTATTTCCTTCTGTAATTAACCATTGTCCTATGGTTGTTAATCCTAATTCTAAACCTAACTAGAATCACTTAGGAAACAGGCTTCTGAAGGTACACACACATGAACCCACACTGCCCCCCACAAACACACATACATTTGTGTGTGTGTGTGTGTGTGTGTGTGTGTGTGTGTGTGCATGCGCGCGCGCGCGCGCATGCGCGCACTTGTATATTTTGATGGAGAGGTTTAGTTAAGTAAGAATTACATTAAATGTGGGTGACATGTTTCTATTAACTGGGGTCCTCACTGAGTATAGAAATGAAAGCAAACTGAACAAGGCATTCTCTCTGCTTCTTGAATACAGACGATGTGACCAGCACTCTGGGGCTCCTGCTGCCTGCCTTTCTCTTGATGCACTTTATTGCTTCTTAAACTGGGAGACAGAGTAAACCTTCTCTACTTGAGATGCCCTTGCCAGATAGCTTGTAAACTAGCTATGAGAAAAGGGAGCAGTATAACCTATAACATCCCCTTACAAGTAGCCGAATTATCTCAGAAGATAAATAAGTTTTCATGAGATGAAGTTATAGCTACTGTTCCCTAAACAATGGAACGTGCATATCTAAATCCGTATTTTTTCTAAAACCTTCTTCTGTCATGCCCTAATTTTCCCTCACAGTGCTCTATGTTTGGTCACTAATCTGAAAATGTTGCTACATAAAATAATTGGGGTATCTTGAAAACTTTTGCCTTGTCTTGTTATACCTTGCTTTGTCTTGTTTGGTTGTTTTGTCTTTTCGAGGCCTGCTCTTTTCTGAAGAAGTAATGGAGAGGAAGTAGTTCTGGGAAAGAAGGAAAGTCAGGGGAGGTGGAACTACGGGGGAGTGGAGGGAGGGAAAACCGTGCTTAGGATATACTGTAAAGTAAAGATTTTTTAAAAGTGTACTTCCTGTAACTGTCCTTTTAATCAAAGGTATTTCTTTTAGGGTCTTAAGTTTAATCTTTGTAAGTTCCACAGTCCCTTAGACTAGTTTACCAGAATGTGGTAAACAAAGTCACCATTTATGACTATTTTACTTTTGTTTCTTTTCTTGACAGTCCCGTCCCAACAGTTCTTACCCTTCTGGATACTTTTTCTCCCTTCCTCTTATTCTATTACTTTCTATTAACTTGTCTGGAGTGTGTCTTACTTTGAATTTTCATAAGGTCCAGGTTTATGACACACATCGTGAGGTATATAAAACAGATACTTTAGCTGTAATCACTTTGGATTCTCTATGATGGAGTTAACTATGCAATGTATTCCTGAGTATGAAAGCTGTGAAAGCAAAAGATGGGATGCTTGATTGAGCAAGAGGCATTAGACTGAACTGCAGGCTATGTAAAACCTCTGATAACTAAAATGGTACTGAGTAGTTTAAAGTAGTTTTTCACTGAGCAAAATGACAAAACCTGATACTAGAGTCTTTCTCTGACATTTCCTTCTAGACACCACTAGAAAAAGATAACCTTCACTGTGAAGTTGAAGTAAACAAAGAAATTAAGAGTTGGAGAAGGGGTCTTCCACTAACCATATCCCCCAGTTCAGCAAAAAGCCTTGCTTGAGTAAGGACCTGAATGCTGTATGTGTGCAATTATCCATCCTGTGCCTCCTGGACCTACTTCAAAGTCCTGGAGATACAACAGGACAATGTTTACAGATGAGTTAAGGAGATGAAGAAGAGACCCTGACACAGAAATTGACTCTAAGGTTGAAATCATTTCCCTCTGTTATCTAAGTTGTATTTTCTTCACCTCCCTCTTTCTAGTCACAGTGTCCCACGTGAAGGTCAAACTCAAGTCTTGAGAGCCTTGGAATCATGCTTTCCTTACATGAGCATTTCTTAAACTTGTCTATAACCACAGTTGTATGAGAAAAAGAGATATTCACATTCTATATATGTTATTTCTTACTTCTAGAGTATAACAACTCTGCTTCTACTTAATTATTAGGCCAGCTATCCCAATCACATTTCTGCTCTTCTTGACCTCTGTTTCCAGAACACAGGGTATTTTGGCAAATACAAGTTGTGAAGAATGTATATATATATATATATATATATATATATATATATATATATATATAATCTTCTGTGCTGACAAACACAGAAGATAATTTAATAGTTTACCCTGGGACTGTCTCTCCCTCCCTGTCCCCTACCCATCCCTCCAATAAACTTTCAGGGAGATTCTGCTTTTTACCATGTCGTCAGTCTAAGCACAATTAAATATGCAAATGGTTATAATATGGTGAATTGAAGGGAAACAGAAGGTAGGAAAAATGAACTATGGTCTAATCTATCAAGCAATATGTAGAGAACCACATAAACTATGATACATAGCATCTAAATCCTCATTCTCTTGAGTCTCATAAAGGAAGCCCAACAGTAGTCAAGACTCCTGAGCATAATCACTCCTCTGGCCTTCTTTCTTGCAGTGTGTTATAATCTTTTCCGACACTTTGCTTGCTACTTTCACAAATCTGCGTGAGCTTTTCTTTCATTTTCTTAGCTTTTCCTTTTTATTTATTCTTCTCTTATAAAATAGATCCCAACTGAAGCTCCCCTCCCTCCACTCCTACCATCTGCCCATCCTATCCCCCAGATCCATTTTTCCTTCATTTCAGGTCAGAAAGGAACAAGCCTCCCAGGGATATCAGACGAACATAGCATAAAAAGATACAATAATAATAGGCACAATCCTTCATATCAAGGTTGTAGACATTCTTCAGTATGAGGAAAGGGGTCCCAAGAACAGGCAAAGAGTCAGAGACACACCCCACTCCCACTCTTTGGAATCCCTCAAAACCCTAAGCTAACAACCATAACATATATGCAGAGGGCCTATTGCAAACTCTTGAAGACTGTGATTGTTGCTTCAGTCTCTGTGAGCCCCTAAAAGCCCTGCTTAGTTGATTCTGTGTGCTGTGTTCTCCTGGTATTCTCTACCCTCTGGCTTCTATATTTCTTCATCCCTTTCTTTTGTAGAGTTGCCAGAGCCCAAAAGGTAGGGACTGAATGGAAATCTCTAATTTTGACTATCTCTCTGCTTCATATTTGGCTGTGGGTCTCTGCATCTGCTCCCATCAGCTGCTCAAGGAAACCTCTCTGATGATAATTGGGATTGTTAATGACCTATGAGTATAGCAGAATATCATTGAGAATTATTTTACTGAATTCTTTTCTATCCTAGGTGTGTAGGCTATAGAGGTTCCTAGTCATCTAGGCAGTGATGGGTATGGACTCCCTCTCTTGGTGTGGGCCTTAATTTAAACCACTCATTGGTTGGTCAATCCCACAAGTTCTTTGCCTCCATTGTTCCAGCATGTCTTGCAGGCAAGATAGAATGTAAGTTGAAAGTTGCAACTGGGCTGGTGTTCCAGCCCGACCATTGGCAGTTGCTTGCTTACAGAGAAGATGGCCAGTTCCAGGTCCTCTGTTATTAAGAGTCCTCAGTGTGGTCACCATCTTAGAATCCTGGGCAAATCTACTGTGCCAGGTTTCTGCATCATTCCCCAGAAGCCCACCAATTCCAGTTATCTCATCCTCATACTCTCTCCTTCCACCCTTGCCCCCTGATCCTCCTATTCTCATTCCCACCTGCCCCCAGTCCACCCACAAAATCTATTCTATTTCCCCTTCCCAGGGAGAGTCATGCATCCCCCTTTGGACTCTTATTATTTAACCTTTCTGGGTCTGTGGATTATAGCATGTTTACAATTTACTCAATCCAGCTAATATCAACTTATAAGTGAGTTAATACCATGTTTGTCTTTCTGGGTCTGGTGTTTTTCTAGTTCAATCCATTTCCCTGCAAATTTTGTGGCATTATTTCTTTTTACCAGCTAAGTAATACTCCACTGCAGATATCTTTGTTGTTTCCAGTTTCTGGCTACTATGAATAAAGCTGTTATGAACATAGTAGAGCAAGTGTAATTGTGGTAGGATGGATCATCCTTTGTGTATATGCCCAAGAAAAAAAAACTACTATGGCAATCAATATGGCAGTTTCTCAGAAAACTGGGAATTGATCCACCTTAAGACTCAGCTATATTACTCTAGCCTTTATTATCAATTCTTTGGATATGGTATACATCTGAGAGAAAAAAATAGATGGAGGGAAAGAGAAAAGTAGGGTGAGGAAAAAGGAGAAAGAAGAGAGGGAGAGATGGGGAGGAGAGCAAGGGAAGAGCGCAAAAAGAAAGAGACTGACACAGAGCAAGACAGACAGACATACAGTTCATACATACCTCCTAAAGTACATATCACTGTCATGTTTATTTTCTCTTCCGCAAAAGCACTCTAAAGATTTTAATATTAGGCCCCATACGATATCGACTTGGTGTCTCAGAGTAATGGTATTTCTAAAATAACCTCTGCTGAAGGTCAAAACCTTAGCTAAAATAAAATTGTATTTCGTGCCCTGCTTGCTCCTCTATTATGGGTAAGGGTGGCAGGTATTTTTCTTAGCAAAGTGTGCAGATTGTTTCTCAGAAAGTTGATTTCATGAAGGCGCTTGCAAATTGATTTTCGCAAAGTTGTTCTCGATGCTTCTTTTGCGGCAAGTCTTATCTGAGTTAATCTATTACCTTCTCTATTGCCATGACCATAACTCAGATAAAGCATAACACATTTTCATTTTGTCTTTCCATTATTTTTGCAGTAAGTCAATATAATCTGAGGCGAAGCATGCCTTGCTCAGCATTTATTGATCTGTCAGTTTGCTCATTGTTTACATCAAAATACCACTTGTCAGCTTGGCCCTATTACAATTATCTTCTCATATAGGAAATGACAGCCGCAAAGCACAGCTAGGAGTCAATTTCCTGGGCAAATTACTCTTAAGACGCCGGTAGGACATGAGTACCCCACTTCCTTTTGGTAGGCACGGATGATGGATGACTTTCATATTCTCTCCAAAACTCAGAAAAGCATACATCTATTCTAACTAGACACCACTTTCTCCAATACAAGAAAAACGTGTTTTAATTTGAATCACAGTGCATGCTTACACAGTAGACGGTCAATAAATGGTAATCACTATTAACACTAGTTCAAGCAATTATGCACATGTTCTAGTCGTTAATAGGAATCAATTTTGCTGAGGTGGGATAAAAAATGAGAAAAATAATACAGATTGGAGCAGTGTTTTTGACTCTCGCAAAAAGAAAATTTTGTCTCACTATACAGACAAAAATCCTTTTACTCAATGCTCATCTTGACTTCTCAGGTCTTTAACCCTCCGATTATTTTGAAAGTATGTGGAGCCCTATTAACTCTTAAAAGGCACGAACATCAAACCAGTTTATTCACCCCTTCGCTAACTTTTTTCTATCATTTGAAGCTTTTAATTTAGCCCTTGCTTCTTATATCTTGACAATTTAATATCTAATTCATGAAAGCATCCTCCTGACAGAAGTGTCCATTAACTACATTTCCAATGCTGGGTGACTTTTCGCCTGACATCCTTTTTAACACAAATGTCCTTCACTTTCACCATTACAGATAAAAGAAACACTAAACCATGCCTGTGCTCTGCTCAAAACCTGTTTTCTTCATGGACTTCTTCCATAGAAGGACCACCTACATGCATCTTTCATCTCCTATGACATTTTTATTATTTCATATATTTTGGCACTTGAAATAGAATTGCTTTTGATGTCACCGTCATTCACTAAGCCACTTTCATAATGCAGTACTGGGCACATACATTGCAGCCGCTGAGGTTTACAGCTTAGTGATCTTCGGCAAATTCCTATGAGTCCTTCGACCTTGGTTTAGAAATTGTAAATATTTTCAAACTCCAAATTCCTGAAAATTGATTTAGTTGGATATGTATTCTGTTACTGTATATAACTAATATTTACATTTTAGGACTTCTCATGAACAACTGAAGTAGCAAAGTTATTCTACATAAATTCACAATAAATACATGCTGAAAAAGTGAGTGGTGGGATGGGTGAGTAGCAGGATGGATGGATGAATTCACTAGTTTAAGACTTCATATAGCAAACTTAGTACTAATTGGTTATATTTTTTGAGAGCTGTGACTACTCCTTCTTGAGTTTGAAAGTAACTCACTCATTTCTAAAATTTCCAGTAAAGCTTTTCTAGCACAGTGATGGTTTTAGAAATACATCCGCAAGTATGAATTGCAATTTGATAGGCAAAAGTTTGTAGGTAACATAATAATTTGATTTTTTTCTTTTAAACTTTTATTAGATAAATTATTGGAAAGGCAACTTCTGTTGACTGTGTTCAAAGTCATCGGCCTCAAAGCATGCATACAAACACACACACATTAGTGAAAATAACTGAAAGGGACACAAATGATAGCCCAAGTTTATCCAAATCTCTAAAAAGAATTTTCTGCTCTTTTGGAGTTTGTGTATGAAGATAAAAGGGAATTTAAGTCAAGGAAAAAGGTCATACTCTAAGTCTGATTGAACTGTATTAGAATATGGTGCTTGCTCTTATTTGGGGAGATAAAGATGGATTTGTCTCATTACCTCTCTGTCCTGTAACTTGTTAATCACACATACTCAGGACAACACAAAAGCTACATTCAGAGCAGAGTGGCCTAACAGGATCTGCCAGGGCCCTTGTGGTAGCAAGGGGATGAAGTGTTCCTGGTTCCTGTAGCAGGTTGCGATTGGCTGGCTTGAATAATTCTGGATGCTGGCAATGAATGACATCCATCTAATCAAGGACTAACTGGAATGCAGCTCTTCCAGCTGTTAGAGGGCCTTTCTGAATGGAGAAACCTTCTGGCTGGCGGGGAAGTTTATCTGTTGAGTCCAGGAATTCACACATGTCAAGGACACACCTGGAATTGTAACTTTTACAATACCCCTGGTCATTATAAAACCCAATCGGTTTATCTTAAAGCAAAAGGAAAGTTATGAATTTATATTTTTAAAAGTCCACTCAATTCACCCTCTGTGCAGCATTTAATGTACGTACTTAGCCACCGACATACACAGGCAGTGGGGGGCTAATGATACGTGAGACAAGCTGAATAATCGTAACTGAAAGACATACAATGAAATGGACTTTTAAACAAAACTTTATTAATTGATGGGCAGTGTAATCCCTACAGGTATCTGTATTAAATAATATATAATGAGTGGTTTGAAAGTGAATGAATAGGAAGAAGAATATGAATAAAGGGACAACGAAGCAAAGATAAGAAAGAGAGAGGTAAAGGGAATAGGAGATGAGAAATGGCACAAGCTCATTGTGATCTGAGACAATCTACAACTGTTACAATAAAGTGGTGGTAGTTACCCAAAGAGTACGCTGTGAAGATAGAGAGAAGTATGTTTAAAACGATCCTAATTCTGACATTTCTGAGAATTCCTAGGAATACTGGCTTACTGTGCCTGAATCACAGAATGACAGGCTGTGCACTGGAAAACAGTGAGAAACATCCTATTTTTCACCCTATGTTTCTAAAAGACATTGTTGTTGCCTAACAATCACTCTTTAACAGTAAAAATATTGCCAAGGGAATAGGAATCCCAGTTTGTCTTGTGAAATATTCCCCTCGTAGGTGTATTAAGATTCGAGAACCTCCTCAGATAATGGGAAGTTGTCCTTACTTGAAGTTTTCACTTAACACTGTAAACCACAGGCTGCTGGAGTGATGAAGAAGGGCAGGTAAGATGAAGAAGGACAGGTAAACATCATTTTCTTGGCTTAGGGTTTTTTTGCTTTCTGACATTTTTTCTTTTTTTTTATTGATTTTTATTGAACTCTACATTTTTCTCTGCTCCACTTCCTGCTTCTCCCCTCCCCCTCCCGTCATCCCTTCCCCCAAGGTCCTCATGCTCCCAATTTCCTCAGTAGACCTTGTCTTTTTCTATTCCCATGTAGATTAGATCTATGTAAGTCTCTATTTCTGCCCTCATTGTTGGCTAAGTTCTCTGACATTTTTTAACACACCGAAATTTAGTTTTACACTCAGCACAATAGTGAAAGGGTTGTTACAACTCTTTAAATGCATATTGTTAATTTTTCTTAGTTTTAAAATGCCTTGGACTTAACATAAAGAATTTTAGTCAGTGAATAAATATTGAGATCGAAAACAACCCACAACAGTAACAGGTACAAATCTCTCCCATCATAACATTAACAAGAGAATTTAGAAAGGTCCCACTGGTCCTACATGATACTAGCTCCCCCAAAATAAATAGGGACTTCACCAGTTTTTCAATATAGGAACAGATAAAGTACACATTACAATTATAATGGAAGCGAATAAAAGCTCTTGAAACTACATTTAATGTTATAAAAACAAATAAGAATCCACAGGTATAGCTCAAATATAGCCGCCAAACTTTCAGAGCAGTGGAATAAGTCTTTATTCTGGCTTCCCACTGTATATACTTCAGAAAGTCTGAACATCAGGCGTTCCCCTAGGAATCATATTTGCCATTCAATAAGCCCTTGGGGAAACATTTCAGACAGATGCCGGCTTTGTCCCTGTCAACATTAGCCTGGGACAGGAACAAATCCTAACCATTACACTGTACTTATAAAACATCTCAAAATTCTTCTAAAAAATAAATCATTTCATACTCATCCATTTTTATCATGTGAGCAATACTGTTTATTCACTTGGAAACACATTACAACCATACTCCCCCCCCCCCCCCTCCATGCTTAGAATGTCTTCCTTAGCTGCCTCCACAGCCAAGAAGACTGGTAACTATAAAAGGATTCTAGAAATGCTTTAGATGGAGGGACCAGGAAACTGTGGTATTTACAGGCATAGAGCAAAGCTGGTAATGGGTAAATGAGTATCTTTGAGAAAGCTGAGCTTAAGAAATCTATATCTTTGCGTGATGCACAAAGGTAAGACACTGTCCATACCTGATGGATTTAGCTTAATTTTCTTAAAAGAAAAGTACTTAATAAATTTAAGTCAAATGATCATGAAGCTTAATGAACAGATAAAAACCCAAGAGATTTAGGGGTGAGAAGACAACATTTTTATTTTTATTTTATTTTATTCACTTGGGATGAAAGTTTACCTAAGTAACCGTCTGATCCATTCATTCTAACAAAAAACTTTATACTGAGTGGAAATTTCATTCCTAAAGCGTGATTTAATAAAAAAGACATTTGGGCTCAGTGGTCAAGAGCACTGGCTGTTCTTCCAGAGGTCCTGAGTTCAATTCCCAGCAACCATATGGTGGCTCACAACCATCTGTAATGAGATCTGGTCCCTTCTTCTGGCCTTCAGGCAGACATACAGGAAAAAAAAAAACACTGGATACTTAAAAAATAAATAAATCTTTTTTTTTAAAAAATGACAGTTGCCTTTGTTTGGCATCACAGATTCTCTGAACACTGTCGGTGCACCCAGACTTATGGTTTCTCCCCTTCTCTTAAAGCAGGAATCTGAGGGGTTCCAGTTTCTTGGACTCATATTTTCCAAACTTCTTCTTTGGGTGTGCATTATCCTTCACCCCCCTTCACTCCCACACCTTTAGCTTTCTCTCTTCCGACTGTGTCATTCTTCCCAGTGTTTTAGTGTGCCTTACTTCCACTTGTGACTCTGAAAGACAAAGATGCCTTTTTGTCTCATCACCCTCATGGGGTATCTTGGTGACTCCTGTTCACCTTTTGTTATATTTTGGATCTGGAAGGTCTCTCAAAGGGCCAAATGCTGGAGGCATGTTGCCAACATTATGCTATTGGGAGGTGATAGAACCTTCAAGAGATGGCATCCAGTAGAAGGAAGTTAAGTCACTGGAGGTGAATCATTGAAGGCCATGTTGTGATTATGGACTCTTCCTGTGTTTCCCTTGGCTTTCTGGTACAAGACAAACAGGAGTCCTCTGCTGTATGCTATGAACCTTGCATCCACAAATGTTGGGACCAGTGAGACCCCAGATCCTGAATTTCTTGTAATCCCCTGATCTGAGTGCCTACAGCTGCTCTTAGCAGGAGACCTTCAGGAGTTCCTGATGGCAGGAGAGTGGTTTCTGGTGGGTTTGGCTGGGGCGTGGCTATCTCTATATAATCTGCCCTTGAACACAATAAAGGGAGCATTCTTGGGGAATTCAAGGATGGCCCGTGTCTCTGTCTCTCTGTCTGTGTGTGTCTGTGTATTTTAACATCCAGCCCCCTTGCCCGAAGCTCGCGAACTGGGTAATAACACACAGAGCACAGACACAGGGGTGTGGTGCGCGGCACACATATGCAAAGAAACCAGGTTAAGAAACTTTAGAAACCATGAGTCAAAACTGTCCTGGCTTGTAAATTAATGTCTTAGACATCTAATCACAAACAACAAACAGCTAACAACTCTCTAATTTGAACTATAGATCATCTCATAAGAGATCTTCCATGGAAACTCAGTATAACTCTAAATTTTTCATTGTATCATACGTAGTCTTTCATTGTAGCATGTTTTAAACATTTGATAGTAAATTAGTTTTCTAGGTCTTCTATAACAAAGTGTCGTAATAAAGGTAACAAACACAAATTTCTTCTCTTCAATAAAAATGGCAATTCAAATAAGAATTCTTTTTCTTCAAATTTCTTCTCTTCAAATAAGAATGGCATTTCTATGAAGGCTACTGGGGAGGAATCTTCAGATAGTTACTCTTGATCTTTGATGTTTCTTTGCTTCTAGGTAAACCTCTCCAGCCTTTGTGTCTGTCTTCCATACAACACATAGCCGCATCTCATCTTTTCACTATTCTTGCTTCTTTTTCAAATTGTACCTTCCGTACAATGCTAATAACTGAATTAGAAATCCACCCATCCAATATGACCTCAGAGTGGTTTGACTGCGGTAGCCCTACAATTAGGCTTAATATAATTCATTTTTCCCATTAGTGATGTTATCTGTGTATTTACATACAAAGTGAAATTTTAAATAAAAATCTTTTTTGTAGTTTTCACAAATTTGTTCTGTAATTTTTGACTTTTGAGTAGAGTATTTAGACATACTACTATTTACAATGTAACTAGAAATATATCTACCAATATAGTACACCATTTTACTGTCTGGTGCCTCTTTGTATTACCTCTTCCTTCCCATAGTATTCCCCATGCTTTCCTTGTATTAACTGGGAACTTTTAAAAATATTTAATTTTATCTCTACTGTTATCACTACTTATACTATCTTGGCTTATCTTTTTAGTTGTTACTATTGGGCTTATATTGGTAATATATCAGAGTCTATATTCTGATATCTCTGTATCACTGTATGTTCATTTTGGCCCACTCTCCAGAGTTTAATATTACTGGGAGTTGTCTAGATCAAATAAGATAATATATTAAAAAGCACTTTATAAACTTTAAGAGAATTACACATCAGATCTCCATGCTTCCGCAGAATTTTCTAAAGGAGTATGTGCAGTTTACCACAATAATCTATCAAGATATCTATAGAAGTTCAGTTCTTCAAAGTGTGTGCTAACTGAATGGACATGAATGTAAAGCAGGCTACAAGAACTAAACTTCACAGTTTTGCTTTCCATAAAACAGAACTTGCTAAACAAAGAATACTATGAACAATGAAAAATCTTTCTCATAGGCAGCTCTGAAAGGAATAAAGGTATTTTCTAAGCACCACAAAAATGTGGGTTTACAAAAAAAAAACTAATATGCATAAGTCATGTTCATGATGCACAAATAGTGTGCTTTTTCTTTGATTTTAATTTTTATTTTTGCAAGGTTCTTCCTTAAACACAATGTGCAGTCATCATATTTCCTTTCCCATTGCCTTTTATTATTCTTCTCCAAATCTCATCAACCTATTTCCTAGCTGGTTATTCACACTCTGCTTCATGTAGCGTGTGTATTTGTGTATATGCACATGCACAAGTATACACAGTTGTATATGTAAATCATACATTTAGTGACAGTTCTTCAACCTTGTTTTATGCCAGTTCAGGCACCATATGCATAATTATCTACCGTCTTAGCTGGGGCCATCTTTGTGGATTCCTGAGAATTTCTCTAGTGCCAGGCTTCTTGGTTGCCCCGTAATGACTCCCTCTATCAATACTCCTTACTCTACTTTTCTGTCCTTCCCCCATATCAACTACCCCATCCTCTCATGTTCTCCTCTCCCTTACCTTATTTTCTTCTCTTCCCCCTCCCAATTTTCTCAGGAAATCTTGTCTATTTTCCCATCCCAGGAGGTTCTATGTATGTTTCTCTTGGGGTTCTCCTTGTTACTTAGCTTCTCTGGGGTCATGGCTTGATATCCATTGCTTAACATCTAATATCCCACTTATGAGTAAGTAGATACCTTTTTCATCTTTCTGGGTCTGAGATATCTCACTCAGAATGGTTTTTTTCTAGTTTCATCCATCTATATGCAAATTTCAAGATGTCACTGCTTTCTTTAGCCACTGAGTAGTACTTCATTGTGTAAATGTACCACTCTTCAGTTGAGGAAGACCTAGATTGTTTTCAGGTTCTGGCTTTTACAAATAATGCTGTTATGAGCACAGTTGAGCAGATGTCCTTATATCATGTTTGAGCATCCTTTCAGTATATACCCAAAAGTGGTATTGCTAGGTCTTGAGGTAGATTGATTCCAAATTTTCTAAGAAACTACTATACTGATTACCAAAGTGGATGTACAAGTTTACACTCCTGCCAGCAATGGAGAAGTGCTCGCCTTACTTTGTATCCTCTCCAGTATAAGCTATCATTGATTTTTTTATATCTTTGCCATTCTGACTGGTATAAGATGATATTTCAGAGTTGTTTTGATTTGCATTTCCTTGATGACTAAGGATGTTAAATATTTTCTTTAATGTTTTTTGACCATTTTGGATTCTTCTGTTAAGAATTTTCTGTTTAGGTTTGTACACGATTTTTAAGTTGGATTATTTGGTATTTTGATGTCTAGTTTCTTGAGTTCTTTATTTTGGAGATCAGTCCTTTGTCTGATGAGGGGTTGGTAAAGACCTTTTCCTGTTTAGTAGGCTTCCTTTTTGTCTTATTGACTGTGTCCTTTACTTTACAGAAACTTTCTCAGTTTTAGAACACCCCATTTCTTTATTGTTGCTCTCAGTGTCTGTGCTATTGGTATTTTATTTAGGAAGTGGTCTCCTGTGCCTATGTGTTGAGGCTACTTCCCACTTTCTCTTCTATGAAGTTCAGTGTGGCTGAATTTATATTGAAGTCATTGATCCATCTGGACTTGAGTTCTGGGCATGGGGATCAATACGGATCTATTTGCATTCTTCTGCATGTCTACCTCCAGTTACACCAGCACCATTTGTTGAACATACTTTCTCTTTTCCATTGTATAATTTTAGCTTATTTGTCAAAAATCAGGTGTTTATAGGTGTGTTGGTTACTATCTGTGTCTTTGATTTGATTCCATTGGTCCACATGTCTGTTTTTATGCCAATACCAAACTATTTTCATTACTGTAGCTCTGGAATAGAGCTTGATGTCAGAGATGGTGATGCCTCTGGAAGTTCCTTTTTTATAGAATTGCTTTATTTATTCTGAGTTTTTTATTTTTTGACATGAAGCTGAGTATTGTTCTTTCTAGGTCTGTGAAGAATTGTATTGGGATTTTGATGAGAATTGCATTGAATCTGTAGATTGCTTTTGGTAGGATTGCCATTTTTACTATGTTGATCCAATCTATCCATGGGAGCATAGGAGATACTCCATTTTCTGATATCTTCTTCAGTTTATTTCTTCAAAGGCTTAAAGTTCTTGTTGTATAGGTCTTTCACTTCTTCAGTTAGTGCAACCCCAGATATTTTATGTTATTTGTGGCTATGTGAATCATGATTCTTCTCTGATTTCTTTCTCAGACCCTTTATCATTTGTTTATAGGAAAGCTACTGATTTTTTTTTAGTTGATTTTGTATCCTGCCACATCACTGAAGGTGTTTATCTGCTATAGGAGTTCCCTGGTAGAATTCTTGGGATCACTTTTATATGCTATCATATCATCTGCAAATAACAAAAGTTTGACTTCTTCCTTTCCATTTTTATCCCCTTGATCCCTTTTTATTGTCTTATTGCTCTAGCTAGAACTTTGAATACTATGTTGAATAAATATTGAGAGAGTGTACAGCCATCTCTTGTTCTTGATCTTAGTGAAATCTCTTTTGAGTTTCTTTTCATTTAATTTGACATTGACTGTCATTGTATATTGCTTTTATTATGTTTAGATACATTCATTTTATTCCTGATATCTCCAAGACCTTTATTATGAAGGGGTATTGCATTTTGTCGAATGCTTTTTTTTTTAGCATCTAATGAGATGATCATAGGATTTTTTTTCAGCTTATTTATATGGTGGGTTTATACTCTTCTTAACAGTGGACATTAACATCTTATTTAAAAGTCTCATTTAAATATCATAAAGGAAAATTTGAAATGTAGAGTTTATGTGCATAAAGCATATTTATCTTTTTACTATACATGGCATAACTGATAGGAGGGCTGAAAAAGTTAAAGGATAATCCCTTTGAGCTGATTTTTGAAGAGTAAAGTCCATTATCTAAGGTTTTGTGCAGAAAGGTGACTGTGGTGGTTTGAAAGAAAATGGACCACAAAAAGAGTGGCACTATTAGGAGGTGTGGCCTTGTAGTATCTGTGGTCTTTTTGGAGGAAATGTGTCACTACGGAGGCAGACGTTGAGGTCTCATATATGCTCAAGCCATGCCTAGGAAAACAAATCACTTCCTGTTGCCTGCAGGATAAAGATGTAGAAGCTCCTTCTCCAGCATGAGGAATGCCTGCATGCAGCCATGTTGCACCACGATGATAATAGGCTTACTGTCTTAGTTAGGGTTTTTATTGATGTGAAGAGACACCATGACCATGGGACATCCTATAAAGAAAAAACCCAGCTTACAGTTCAGAGGTGTAGTCTATCATCATCATGTTGTGACAAACGGTATTTTAATGTAAGTGTTTGGCTCTGTTCACAATTTCTTTAGTCAGTAGTTACTTAGTATGACCCTAAGTAGTAAAGCTATATTTCTTTTGAAATGTATCATAAGTCAGATTTTATATCAAGCCATAGTGACCTTCTTCTCAGTTCATATGAGGTCGTGGGGATTTAATCAATATTTTTATGGCATAGATACGGTAAACAACAATTGCCTTGGGCCAACAGTCACCTTCCAAATATGCCTGATGAATCTAGAGAGAAAATTACTTTTATTGTACCACCTTTGGACAGCTTGGATTTTAACACAAGTATAAATTACTTTTTCATTTTAGACAGTTCTGGCTAATAAAACCATTCTGTAACATAGTTTTACAATTATAGTGCTCAGACACCATTATGGATTATAAACTTCCATAAGTATATACACCCAGGTTTTATTAGCCTTGTACCTAAAAAGGTATTTGCTATGCACAGTTGACCACTGTTTATGACATGTTAATAAATGTAAAGCACTCAGATGTAAAATAATAATTGGTGATAAATAAGTTATTTTCTCTTGACACTGTTAAATAACTGAAAATTAAAAGCTCATTGACTCTCAATAAAAATAAATTCAATCAATAGCCTCACAGTTAGAACCAGCACACAATTCCTTCAGAGAGTCTTTTGGAAGCCTAATAAGGACACAGTGGATAGCTCTAACTAATGCCATAATTCCCGTATATTGTCTAAATAATGCTGCAAACAGTAAATAATAGGGTGATGAAGTAGACGCCCTTCTTATTTCAGCATTGCCTATCATTCAGTCACTGAAACGAGAACACTGTCTTACAGAATCTGCCATTTGCCTCTGATTTAGATTCTGAATTATGGAAAATTAAACGCAAGTTCTAATTAATTTTTTCTTGTTAGAAAAGCCACGAGGCATCATCTTTCCTGTCCGACTGCAGCCCCCAGTGGAAGCTAATGTTTTACCCTTCAGTGCACTGGGACTGGACAAGGCTGGGTTCTGTGCTGGTACAAGAGACCGACTGATATTCAGATAAAAATCTCATGAGTTCAACTCTGGGACCATGGCACGCTAAACAGAAGTCTATTTTCTTTTTACCTATTTCTTTCCATTTTATTTTTGAGGCGGTTCTCAAACACCAGTCCTTTCCCAATTGCTAAGGAGATTATCCTCACCCTGGAGAGTCCTCACTTGCCCTCAACTGCAGTTCTGTCTTCAGTACAGATTTCTGTAATTGGAAGAGAATTATGTGCCAGTTTATTATTGATATTGATATTGATATTTTAATGCATTTTCTATCAAAGTCCCAGTGAGATTTTACTGGAGGCATAGAAAAAGATTATCCAAAAAATTTATGTGGAAGTCAAAATGACACCTAAAACCGTTTTGAAAAATAAAATTAAGATGGGAGGTAATCAATCCACAGTATAGTGGCTACAGTAGTTAAAATTACATGGTATTTTTAGACAAATATGCACACAGATCACTACAAAAAAATGACAGAATGTATGACAGCAGTTCCAGGATGAGCACTGAAGAGCCCAGCACCAACAAGGGCACAGGACATGGATGGGGGATGACGGAAGGGCCAGCTGTACAAAGAGGACTAAAAGGGAGATCTAAACTTACTACACACTGGGACTATGGGAGTTACTCTAATCTGGTGCAAAGTACTTGATCCTAAGGATTACAAAATATTCTTCATTTTCTGTCATTTCTCACTTCCACTTTGAATAGGAACTGTCTAAGACTCAAAAGCTAAAAGTAAAGTCCCAGTTTAGGTGCAGAATAAATCAAAATCACCTGTTTCCTCTTTAACCTCTGTGGGAGTGGGGGGATCTCTTCACTGAAGGTTGGATATTACCTTAGCCATTTTGTTATATAAGCTTTGTCGCTTAAATCCTTTCAATCATCATACCAATTGGTCCTGGAATAAGGAATAAAAGCCTTGAATGTCATCTCCAAAGTCATAAATCATCAGGCTTTTACTTCTCCCTGATCCCACTTTCCAGTATCCTCTTACTTTTTCCTGTTGTCTTTTGGCTTCTCTGTCTGTTTTTATCTGTGGCTGGAAAGTTCATCCCTTTTTTGGTCTCTTAAAAAAAAAATCTTCACAGAAGAATTTGCCATGGTGCTAATTGTAGAGCAGCCTTCCATTCAAGAAGATAACACAAACAGGCAGATTCACAACAATGGCACCACCAACCACCCACAACACGCTTGGTATCCCATGATAGAAACCTTTAGCATGTATTTATTAATTTACCTTGACAGTTTCACTAAAGAAATAGTAATAAAAACTAGCTCCGTCACTAAAGCAGATAAGCTTTGCAGGCATGAAGACCTAAGTATAGAGCATCAATACTCTCCTTGAAAGAGTTATGGACCCTGGTAAAGGCAGAGACAAACAGATCCCTGGAGCATGATGATCAGCCAGTCTGGCCTGGATAACTAGGTTCTAGGACAATAAAAGACGGTTTATCATACAAAAGACAGAAAGTGTCTAAGGAATGACAGCCAAGGTTATCTTCTTACTCCTATATGCCTGCGCATACATGTGTTTCCCCTCACATAGGAACTTGAACACTTAGGTATACACACACACACAGGTACACACACACACAGGTATACACACACACACACACACACACACACACGTCTAGGCACAAATGGAACAATTAGGATCTCATTTAGTAATTAAGCAGAAGCCGGTGAATTTACCTCGGATCCCCTTGATTGAACATGGTTACTGAGCTTCTTCCTTAGGCAGTCTTAGGCCCACCCATGCTCTTATACAGTGGTGCCTATGATGCTCATATCACTGAGCCATAAAAGACACTGTTTTTATTTCAATGCAATGAGAATTTAATGATGGCCAGATATAATTATCAATTAAGAGTCCATACATGCTAAACTCCTAGCAAATACAATATTAAATACAAACACTATTAACACTGTTTTCCATCTTCATCTTTGTTTAAAAAAGAATGTATTTATCTTTTTTTTATGTGTATTGGTATTTTCCTACATGCCTATTTGTGTGGAGGTATCAGATCTTGGAGTTACAGTTGTGAGCTGCCATGTGGGTGCTGGGAATTGAACCCAGGTCTTCTGGAAGAACAATCAGTGATCCTAACCACTGAGTCACCACCTCTCCAGCCCCAGTTGCCCAATTTAATGGGTTGCCAGCACTGGAATGATTTACTATTTTGAGAATAAATCATTTACTGTTTTGAGGGCGGCTCACAGAGAGGCTTTTGGAGTTCTGGGAAGTGATAGGCAACACTTTCAGCTAAAGGAAGGGAAAATTATGAACATATTATATCCCTTGAAGTAGAAATTGTGAGACAACATTGTAATCCAGTTGGACCCTAATTGAGATACACAGAAACAAGTTGCTTTCCAGTTATCACACATCCAAAGAGACAAGAAGCAGGACTTTAGACCTGTGTTGTGCAAACGGACTTTAAGTAAACAGGAAGACGGCAGATGCTACCTTTTCCTTTCAGTAGAGATACCCCATAGGTTGCAGCTGCGTTCACATACCTTATTTTAAGACCACGGCAATTATACATTAGTAGTATTTAGTCTCCTGAGAAGGAAAGATACTTTCACATCTGTGCCTGCCATTTCATTTCCATTTGGAGAATTTCCTGAGAAAAGTCCCACTGTGCCCTGCGCTTCTCTTCCTGGGGCCATCTCCTCTCACACCTCAGCTCTCTATTCACTGCTCTGTGCCCAGTTTTAGTTTTTGCCTATTTCTGTTGTTTTCTTTTTAATTTTCTTCCCCACTAGTTATGATGGCACAGGAAGGAATATTTCATCCAGTTAACACTGCGTTCTTCATGCTTTGGAACAGAAAAAGTAACAACTGTCTGGTTGCATTATGTATAGAGTGATTCACCATTTATTCATTCAGCAAGTATTTCCTAATATGTAATAAGATAGAAAGAAGAAGTAGACAACACATAGATCTTGTCAGAACTCTTTATAGTCTAATGAAGGAAAGCAGAGGTCGCATGATGGCTCTTTCAGAGGGTTTAGGCTGGACTAGGTGTATGAGATACTATGAGAATACTCAGGAGAGAAGCTCACCATATTGAGGAGATATAAGTCAGTGTCCAGCAGAAAAAAATACTGGATTGATAAGTGAACAGTCTGAAGAAAAGGAGGAGTATAAAACCATGAAAAGGTCTGGAAATCAGAGCCCAAAACAGGTACTCGTGGACCTGGAAACAGCTGGCAGTGTGGAAGCATTTTCTTCTGAGGGCAGTAGAGCACTTGGGAATGGTTCTCAGAAAAATAAAATAAAAGATTGCAAAAGCCCAGGTGTGCTGCAGAATAGTGCTTCAGTTACATAAGAGAAGTTGGAGGAATGGTTGACAGCCGACAGAAGTTTATCATTAAGGGTCACCCAAGTGTGAGAGTTTGATATCCCAATCTATAGTTACTGGAGGAAAATTACAGAGAAGTGGCCATGGTTTTAAGAAGGGTTGAAAGCATGGAATTAACAAAACTTGAAGGCCTATTTCATGTGGTAGATGAGTGATTACAAGGTTGCTTGAAGACCCCTGGATCAGTCACCAACCATGTGATTTCACATACAGAATTTGAATGGCATATGGACCCAGTCTTCATGCTGTCTTTCCAATTGTCTTCTTTCTTACTCTTTGATCATATTTTAAAATACGCTAGAAAATATGCTTTTTTATAAACATCTCAAAGGTTACTACCCAAAAATGATTTTGAAATACTATATTCTTTCTTTCTGAATGTTGCACATCAAGTTCTTATAAAAATTTGGGAACTTGACTGTTACAACCCTCAGGAAACTTTCCATGAGTATGTGTTTGATCTGATGTACTCTAATGATCCATTAGATTGGTCAAAGAGCTGAAATTTGGCTCCTCCAAGTGTACCTCCTCTATTTTAGGTATCTCTATCTTCTCTTCTTCATGAAGTTGGAATGAATCCAAACAACACTGTCCTATCCACCTAAAAAACATAAATCAAGATTCAGTGGGCTAGAGGAGTTGGCTACAGATCAGATTACAAACCTCTTTCCACGACACACTCAGGCAATTGCATGGTATATACAGCAACAAAGTTAGATTAATTGAAGTTACCTCTGCCCTACACAGAGACTCATACTAATGGGCAAAGGGTGATGTAGAAAGATGATAAAAGAATGAGATGTCAGGATTTTCCTTTCTTAGACATGGTAGCACATACAGAGCCACTGTGGTGTCATATGACCAAGGAACAACAGAATGCCAGGATTAGACATATAGAGACAAATTCCATAAAGATACAAAACGTAAATATTGTATTCTGCCAGAATTTGAATAATAACTGTAGCAATTTTGGCCTGAAGAAATTTCTTGTGCACTCTAACCATTAAGAGTTAATATGCTGCTTGGGACACGGCAACATGCCCAGGCTGACTTGGAAATTTTGTTTTGGTCTACCGTCCTTGGAGAAACCCAGAGCTACCAGCCTATATGCCTCTAGATTCTTAAAAATTGGGTTATGGGGTTAATGAGTAAGAATGATTATAAAAGATAACTTGAGGGAAAGTGATTAGAAATGATAACTCTGTTCTGTCATAGCTTATTAATGATGACTGAAAGATAGACAAGAAAAAGTGAAACCTTTGTCCAAAAACAAAAATAATCTGTTTTGGAACAACATGAATGTATCCCTACTACTAAATTTTGTATTAATAAAGAAGCACTCTGGCTGTAAGACTCTCCCGACCATCACGGCCTGGCTCACTTCCTTCCTTCGCCAAATCCTTACATCCCCTGCTAGAACCTGTCCACTATCAGGGATGTGCTTCCTCTCTGTCCGTCTCTCCTGAAATGAAACGAAGAAGTTCCCATGTCTGGTTTCTCCCATCACCGCTCTTGCATCCACCCATCTTCAGAACCTGCCCTCATCTAGAACTGGACTCCAGCAGATAACCTTAGGGGAAGAATGGAGTCAGGATTAGGGGTAGATATCAAAGATAACAGGAGTCAGAGAGGGAGATTATATAATGATACAACCATATGAAAAATGCCATGAAACATAACAAAAGTAATTTTAAAGGAAGAATTCATACTCAATTTTAAATTTGACATTTTCTTAAATGTTTTCTTTTACTGTAAAGTTTCTTGGTTTTGGTTGGATATATTTAGAAAATCTCATTACACAGAATATAAATTTTAAGACATAAGTTTGTGTGGTCATCATGATACTCTGCCTGAAATAGCTAACTAAACATCACAAATCTTGTAAGCCACAAGATTATATCAAACTTATAAAACCAAGAAAATAAGGTAAGTGATTTGTCTGGAAAGGTTGTGAAAATTATACTTCAGTGAAGGATGAGAGACTTCCATTTTTATTGAAAATAGATTCTTCTGTCATACACTATATCCCAAGCACAGTTTCCCATCCCTCTACTCCTCCTACCTCTCCCACCTCCCCTTGCCCTTCAATTCCAAATTCACTCTGTTTGCTATAACACAGGAGAACAAAGGACCAGGACACAGAGGCAACCAGCTCTTTATTCAAAAACCCAGAGCAGAGCTGGTGATTCAAAGGAAGTCTACAAACCAACATATAAAACATTTCAAAGGCACATATTGAGTGGGAAGCAACCTTCCTCACTAATGTAATTATAAACACCTTTCTTCAGGGAACAGTAAGCATATGTGAAAGTAAAAACTCAGTTGTAATTAGGGCTTTCATCTGAATTGTTTAACAAATCCGTTCAGGCCAGCTTATTCAACAACCACTGACAGAAATTAGAGAATATTAACAATTAAAGAAAACTTGACACATAAATAGTCATAGACATAAAACTGATCGTTTTCTGAAGATTTGCTCTTGTGCAGGTGCTGAGCTAAGTGCTCTATCTTCATTGTGTTACTTAATATTCCCAGTACATTATGAGACAAGTACTTATTTTAACAGCTGTTCTATAGATGAGGAAATAATCACTCATGGTAGTCGAGGGATTTGCCCACAAATGGACAATAAAGCCAGTTTCTGAGGCATTCCAAAGGCCTGGTACTATCCTCTTCCTTAAGCACTAAACAAAAGACACAGTGCAAATTGTTCTCATCGTGTCTTCCCCAGCACCTTTATAAGAAAGAGTTGGATAAATTACTAAGAAGGAATTGAAATGATTCAAATTTACATTGAAATATCAAAACACAACATTTGAAAGTTTTGTGTTCAATGTTCTAAAAAATGTAATTATTTTGAACAAATGATGAAAATGGAGTAATTTTCAAATATTTTCTTAGAATATTCTTTGAGATTTAATTTAAAGTTATAATTCTGTGAAATAATTCTTTGAAATAAAACGGGGGGAGGCAGAGATATTTTGGTTTCTTTTCACACTATAATTATTCCTGAAGGAACTTCACATGTTGATAATGCTGACCACAGCTACAATTCATGTCATTTTTATTGGTGGTAAAGTTTAATATGCTTTTGAAGCAAGTTTAATAATTTATACAACTTTTCCTAGGTACTTCCCTTGCATATTGTGGCAATTTTACTTACCTCTAGTTTTATTCAAAAGACTTATCTGCCTATATGCATAAATACAGACGCTCATATTTGCATGCCTCACATACGTGCAAGTGAGAAGACAGCAATAGACTGTTTTATTTCAAGGCCATTATGGCTGAGCAGCTATTTGATGGCTTAGCAGTTATATTCATGCAGTGTCAGCAGTAGCCCAGACAGTGATGATATAAGGGCACTAATGATATTATATTCACTGAGCTGCCATAATAAGTTTCCAGAGGAAGATAACTTAATTGGCAGCCTATTATCAGTAGGTGTATGGGTGCTCTGGCGTGCGGAATGCGCTCGTTGAAGCCAGGGTAATTGAGGCATCAGGTGATTTGAGTAACAGTGATTAGAATCATCTGTGTGCAATGTGCAGCGAGGAAGAACATATGTAGGAAAGAAGCCCTTTTAGGAGGCATTTAACTGTTGAGACCCCTGTATAACCTTGCATCCTATCCTGTTTGCTTCCAAATCTACTATAATTATAAGAAAGAAACTTATCAGTATATATTTATACTTAATCATCATCTGTCCATAAAAGAATAACAAAGTATCTAGCATCTTTCAAAACACAATGTAATGATAACCTTCAAAGGAACTCAAAAAGGATATTAGATTGTCTTAATTCTTGAAGAAATATATAAATACAAAAGTCTCTCCAAAATAGTGAGAAATTCACAAAAATGTAATGAATAAGAAATATAGACATCTGGTGTAGTAATAAAAACAATCATGATTATAAATGCTAAAATCATCATTTCTAAACTTTGTTCTAGCTCCCGTTATATCCGAGATGGCTAAGTTGTTTGGGGAAAAAAAATCAATATATACAAGGAATGATAAACCTCTTGAGCTTGTTGAATAAACTTTTATAAACTAAAATGTTCTGTTTTAAGCAGAAAAATGTTAGAGATAAAATTTTATTCCACATCTCTTACTCTCCCAGAGGTGCTCACAATATCGATATTTGGTGAGTGACGGAATGAATGGGAGTCTAGTGATGTGACTACCGAGTCACGGGGATTGCTTTTGGGTCATTTTCCAATAGCAAATTAAAGATATTTGCCACAAAATAGCAGTGAGCTTTAAACATCACACCAAGCAATTTAAAATCTAACATATATTGGCATATATTTAGAGACAATGGCAGTTCTAGAGAAAATCACAAAACAAGACGAAAAGACAAGAATGTGAGAGAAAAAAGGGAAGGACCAATTTTGGCAAAAAGGGATGGAAGTTACAACAGGCTGGTGAAGAAGACCGACTAGAATGCATGAGATGCGCGTAGGAAATTGTCAATACACAAATTCAATAAAAATTGTCATTTTAAAAAGTGAAGGAAAATGTAGGATATATTTGACTCAAATGTTGAATGATTAATTTTATTAAGTGGGAGTCATTGTGATAATAACAGGACTATCTCTGGGTGTTTCATATCAGATTATTCCCAACTCTTAAGGCAAAAGAACAAATAAACACTCACATAATACAATGTTAATGACGCCTCTGAAAGGGACATCACCACTGCGCAAGAGCATGAAAACTAATCCAGTCACATGTCACAGACCCAGGAGGTCCCGCCTCTTGGCATGTTATTGTATCAAAGCTTCATAACCTCTCTAAAGCATGACTTACTAATAATTCAATTATTTCTTCATAGGTATTTGTGCTTTCCTTTTATGTTATGGAAATTCTTCTCACCTATACTTTTATAGAAAAGACTTACTTGAACAGTGTGCATAAATTCACACTTTCAAGCTTTACACGTGTGAAAATAATTACATACAACTGGCGACTTTTTTGTATTTCAAGGTCCTTGTGGTTCGACAACTGTCAACTGCCTTGATAGTCAGAATTAACCTGAGTCACAGCCTACCCATAACCTTCTAATATAATTTCCTCTTTAAAACCATTCCTATAATTTTTAATTACTTAACAAAGATAGGACTGGTCAAAACTTAGCATTATCTATTGATAAGTAAAAGATTTCAACTTGGGGATAATCGATAGGACTGATCAAAACTTAGCATTATCTATTGATAAGTAAAAGATTTCAACTTGGGGATAATCTCCCGGTCACCTAATGTCTATTCTCGTGTCAAGATTTATTCTAAGAAGACCCGGATTTTATCCCACAAACCTATGAACACCTCATTTTCAATAAAGGAGCTAAAAGTATACAATGGAAGAAAGAAAGCATCTTCAACAAATGGTGCTGGCACAACTGGGTGTCAACCTGTAGAAGAATTAAAATAGACCCATATCTCTCACCGTGCACAAAACTCAAGTCCAAATGGATTAAAGACCTCAATATCAGTCCGAACACACTGAACCTGATAGAAGAGAAAGTGGGAAATACCCTACAACAGATGGGCACAGGAGATCGCTTCCTATGTATAACCCCAGAAGCACAGACATTAAGGGCAACATTGAATAAATGGGACCTACTTAAACTGAGAAGCTTCTGTAAAGCAAAGGACATGGTCACTAAGACACAAAGGCAACCTACTGACTGGGAGAAGATCTTCACCAACCCAGCAACAGACAAAGGTCTGATCTCCAAAATATATAGAGAACTCAAGAAACTAGACTTTAAAATGCTAATTAACCCAATTAAAAAATGGGGCACTGAACTGAACAGAGAATTCTCAACAGAAGAAGTTCAAATGGCCAAAAGACACTTAAGGTCGTGCTCAACTTCCTTAGCAATCAGGGAAATGCAAATCAAAACAACTTTGAGATATCATCTTACACCTGTCAGAATGGCTAAACTCAAAAACACCAAGGATAACCTTTGCTGGAGAGGCTGTGGAGGAACGGGTACCCTCATCCATTGCTGGTGGGAATGCAATCTTGTGCAACCACTGTGGAAGTCAGTGTTTCGGTTTCTCAGGAAATTCAGGATCAACTTACCCCTGGACCCAGCAATACCACTCTTGGGAATATACCCAAGAGATGCTCTATCAAATGACAAAAGCATTTGTTCAACTATGTTCATAGCAGTATTATTTGTAATAGCCAGAACCTGGAAACAACCTAGATGCCCTTCAATGGAAGAATGGATGAAGAAAGTATGGAATATATACACGCTAGAGTACTACGCTGCGGTAAAAAACAATGACTTCTCGAATTTTGCATGCAAATGGATGGAAATAGAAAACACTATCCTGAGTGAGGTGTCCCAGACCCAAAAGATGAATATGGGATGTACTCACTCATAATTGGTTTCTAGCCATAAATAAGGACCACGGAGTCTACAATAGGTGAACCTAAAGATGCTAAGGAAGAAGGTGAACCCAAGGAAAAAGATATAGTTGTCCTCTTGGCTAAGGGAAGTAGACCAAATTTCTGGGGAGAAAATGGGATCTAGGGGGGGGTGGGATGGGGGTAAGGGGAGATGGGGAGAGAAAAGGTAGAAGGGAAGGAGGGGGTACCTGGGAAACATGAGAATTGGGATAAAGGAGAGGTGGATAGGGGAGCACGGAACCACAATTCTTAGTTAAGGGAGCCAGTTTAGGGTGGGCAAGAGACTTGACCCTAGAGGGGCTCCCTAGTGCCCAAGATGAGGTTCCCAGTTAGTTCCTTGGGCAGCTGAGGATTGGGAACCTGAAATGACCCTATCCTAGAGCAATACTGACGAATATCTTGCATATCATCATAGAACCTTCATCTGGTGATGGATAAAGATAGAGACAGAGACCCACACAGGAGCACTGGACTGAGCTCCTAAGGTCCCAAGGAGGAGCAGAAGGAGGGAGAACATGAGCAAAGAAGTCGGGACCACGAGGCGTGCATCCACCCACTGAGACAGTGGAGCTGATCTACGGGGGTTCACCAAGGCCAGCTGGACTGTGACCGAAAAAGCATGGGATAAAACCGGACTCTCTGAACATGGCGAACAATGTGGGCTGATGAGACACCAAGGACAATGGCAGGGGGTTTTGATCCTACTTAATGTGCTGGCTTTGTGGGAGCCTAGCCAGTTTGGATGTTCACCTTCCTAGATATGGACGGAGGGGGGAGGACCTAGGACTTAACACAGGGCTGGGAACCAGGACTGCTCTGTGGACTGGAGAGGGAGGGGGAGAGGAGTGGGGGGAGGGGGAGAAGGGTGGGAGGAGGGGGAGAAGGGTGGGAGGAGGGGGAGAATTCTGGGAGGATGGGAAGGGAAATGGGAGGCTGGGAGGAGGTGGAAACTTGTTTTTTGTTTATGTTTTTTTTTCTTCTTTTCGCAATAAAAAAAATAAAAAAATAAAAAAAGGCTTCTATGCTGCTTGAGTCTCATTGGATGCTGGCATCATGGGTGAATGCTGGGGAAGTGTCATTTGGATGAGGACACAAGAGGTCACATCTGCTGGGCAAATCTCAGTGAGGGAGAACTTCTAATGTGTCCTAATAATGTGCAACACAACAACCTGCCCAATAGGCTAATTCGTACTGCCATTTACTAAAGAAAAAAAAATGACATCTCTCAACTATTACATCTATTTATAAAGGAGAAAGGTAAAAGAAGAGGGTGAAAGGTACAACAAATCATCCCCAGAGCATAGGAGGTGGTGTCGAGGACTCTGCTGAGCATGGGAGGTGGTGTTGGGGACTCTGGAGAGCATGTGAGGTGGTGTCGTGGATTCCCCAGAGCTTGGGAGGTGTCAGTGCTTTCCTAGGAAGATCTGCTTTCCTGTTCAGTCTCACATGTCAGTGAAGAACAGAACCATTAACAACCTTCAATGCTTTTATTAAATTATACTCAATATGCATGGTTACTAGAATGTATCAGCTTCAGAGCTAAGGCAAAATTCTTTATAATCTTCTCACTGCTCATATTTATTTTTAATCCCCGTGGATTTCCTGCTTCTCCTGATTTTGTTGATGCTGCTATTATTCTTCTAGTCACCTGGAAGGAAACAATCTACATATAATAACCATATATTTCCAGCCTTCAAATTTTGCCACGATTTCTTTCATGGTATTTGTTAGGCCCAGGGTCTCCTGTAGAAAGAAGTTTCTATGAAACCCGGTCCCATGGCCATTCAGTCCCAGAGAAACAAATAGAGGCTTATATTAGTTATAAACTGTTTGGCCTATTAGCTCATACTTGTTATTAACTAGCTCTTACAATTTAAATCAACCCATAATTCTTGTCTATGTTTAGTCACAGGGCTTGATATCTTTTGTCAGTGAAGCATTCTCATCTTGTTTCTTCTGAGTCTGGCTGATGATTTACTGTCCTTCTTCTTCGCAGAATTCTTCATCTGGTCACCCTGCCTATACTTTCTGCCTGACTAATGGCCAATCAGTATTTTATTAAACTAATATGAATGACAAATCTTTACGATGTACAAGATCAATGTCCCACAGCAGTCTCCCTTTGAATTTCTAGTGTGATGGACAATAGTGTGGTTCAAACAGGAATTTGTGTGATTAGGGGACCAAACATATAGTAGTGAACAAGAAAGGGGTGTTAAGTAATGTGCTGTGTTTTGGATGCTCAAAATCCACTTGCATTACCTTTGGTATTTATTTTTCAGTAGTAAGTATGGTGTTTACAGACTTTAATAATATTGTGAAAATATTTATTTTGTCTTACTAATTTTGTGATATTATTTTATCTTTCTCAGGAAAGCCTTCTCCAAAAAACTGAATCTGAAGCTGAGCTATGAAAGGTAACATGAACAAAGTGAGACCACCAACTCTGCTCTTCACAACAATTACAAGACTTCCTCCCCACTCCCACTTTTCTTCAGTTATCCATAGTTCTTTATGCAGAATTGAGGTCTCATGAGATTCTCCTCATCCACTTTGGCATGTCCATTGATATTGTTCTTGTATTAAAAGTCCAGGCATGAAAACATACATACAAGTAACATAGTAACATACGAACTGAACAAGTTGCATTTAGTAATATATACATGTGCATATATATATATATATATATATATATATGCAGACACACACATATACAAACACAGAATAGGAGATAGAAAGAGAGAAAGTTGAAGAAAGTCAAGGGAAGCAGACAATAGTAAATGACACAGGAATTTGTAGAAGATCCAGGATGAGAACCACTGGCTGTCATAATTTATATTGGAAGCATTCAAGGCAAATAGAAATGACAACAAAACCAGAGCAGAAGAGAAACCTATAATGCAGTGAATGAAGTATTAAGAGGTATGAAGATTACACAGCTTTGCAAAGAAATTTTTACCTCTACATGAATTTACAATATGTTCAGTGTTAACCTTACCTTAGCAATGTCTCCATATCTCAGTTGGCCATCTCTGCAATAATGGTAGCATTAAATAAGTTGCTGTTATTCTTTTCCAGGTGAATAACACAGTCCCATAACCAGCCATTTATGACTTACATACATGGCTCTCAAATCTATTCATGGTCACACAATAGCAAAAACATTTAGGTTAGAATACTGTTTCTCTAGTCAAGGCCCAGAAACAACTTCTCTTTCACACCAAGTCACAATCTCCACAGGTCTTCTGCCATCTATCCCTTCCTATGACATCACTACCTCAAATTCCACAACAGCTCAGTTCACGCACTCACTTACAGCTACATTGTCCCTGTTAAACTACTTAAGTGAGCCAACAGAGGCTTTCAGGGGGCCTTTGTACATGTTGTTTCCCCTGCCTGAAATACTACTTCCTTCAGATAATCTTTGTAATTTTGTCCTTGTAATTTTTTTTTCTTTTTGTGTATGACTGAGCATCAAGCAGCACTCTGTGTACTTTATAACTTTCTAGTTTATCATATATCACCATACACTATAGCAATGTCCTCACTATAGCAGGAACTTTTCTTAGGTTACAGAATACCATACCTCTAGGAACAGATATTATGCCAGTTTCAAAATGAGAATGGAGTGAATATTGTTTAAATAAATGGAAAAGGTAGGTTTTTAGATAAAAAAAATAATAGGAAAAGCAATGCTTGCTTAAATGCATGCTTTAGCTGAACAAGATATAGATAGATGATAGATAGACAGACAGAGATAGATAGATAGATAGATAGATAGATGTTAGATAGATAGATAGATAGATGTTAGATAGATAGATAGATAGATAGATAGATATTAGATAGATAGATAGATAGATAGATAGATAGATAGATAGATAGATAGATAGATAGATGATAGAGCTAGGTGGATGTAGATATATTATATATAAATGAAAACAGACAATGAAGGATGCTTAAGACACAGGAAGCTAATAATAAACAAAATTTCTATGGTGGCAAGAAAGTATAAACTTTGATTAAAGTTGGCTCTAGAAGTATATATTGCCTTGTAACCAAAGATTTTATCAAAAAAAAACTAAAATAGAAAATAAAGACTGATGACAACATTGAGGAGAAATTGTTCACTGTTGGTGGCATTAGAAAGTGGCATATGTGGAAGTTGCTCAAAACTTTCAAAGCAGTTAACATATGTCTATAAATTACGTTGTTAGTACACATCAAAGACTTAGGAGGAGAATTTTATAGAGATATTGGCATATACTCGTTAGCAACAGCACTAGTTATACTGAAATGAAAAGAAACACAGATGTTCAGTGAGGGATGAAAGAGAAAGACTGATGTATTCAGACATGGAATATTATTCTTCCTTTTCAGGAACGAACATCCACCATCTCTAAAACACAGATGTTCATTGAAGATACTATGTTGCTAAATGAGCCCATTACAAAAATGATAAATACTATGCGAGTCCACTTACTGGGTAGCTGGTCAGAATCATAGAGACAGAAAGCAAAGAAAAGTTCAGATCATGAATGGTCATGATGGTCCAGCAGGATTTCAAATGAATCTAATATTACTGAACTCTTAGCTTAAAATGTTTAAGTTCATAAAATGTATGTTGTAAGTATTCTACAATAATATTTGAGGGAATTTTGCAGAGTTTGCCTATGTTTACTGTTTACTTTGTTTTTTTCTATTAAAAATTTCTTAGAGGTAGAGTTTAATGCAAAAAGTAATGTAAAAATTTTGCAGTATATTAAAATAAATTTGATGATACTTTCATAAAAATAAACTTTGTTATACAAATTAGCACTATGTATTATTTTAAGAATTCTAGTCATTATCACCTGATATTCCTATAACTGCTTTAGATATACAATATACTTTCTACAAAAATATAATTTTTATTTAGAATTTAGGGAAGCTCTACTTCAAACCTTCTCCTACAATTCGAACCAAGAGTGAAGCTTGACTTGTAGAAATGATCAACACATTTTGAAAAATATTTCCCAGGTTAATGGAAGATTAAAGAGGAGCTATTGTCATCCCATCTGGATCTAAGAATAGCACATATTAACGTACAAGATAAAATAAAAAATGATTTCCTTTTTTTCTATCTGGGAAATAAAATCAAAGAAGAGCACAAACATCACATCAAAAGAAGTGTTCTCAACCAGTTTCACAGGCCTAGAGTCCCTCATTAGTTCTGACAGCCTGTTAAGATGAGACTCACAGAGGGCTTCAAATGCTTGGCATCTGATTTGGCTCTTCCTTTGCCTTCTATTTTCATTTTCCAACCATAATTCAAGAACTGCACAATTCTCTGAATGTCTAGCCCATCCTCTCTAACATCACCCCCACTGATCCATGACAAGGTCTCATTACTTGTCTTCACCGTGACAGCAGATTCCCTACCAACTCTTACTCTCCTTTACTTTGGATTGCAACGGTTCTTAACCTGTGGGTTGCGATCCCTTCAGGGGTCACATATCAGATAATGTGCATATCAGATATTTACACTATGATTCATAACAGTAGCAAAATTACAGTTATCAAGTAGCAATGAAATAACTTCATGGTTGGAGGTCACCCCAACATGAGGAACTGTACTAATCAGTAACAGCATTAGGAAAGTTGAGAATCATGGATTAAGTAAGTGGTTGCATATGCAGGGTTAAGTGACTGCAGATCACATAAAATTGGAATTTTCTGTGGAAGTTCTGATAATATCTCCACCTTACCTTCAGCACACTACACAAATGTCATGAAAAAATCACACTTACTTTTCAATGATACAAATAAGCACCACAGAAAATCTCCAAGTTCAATAAAAATGATGTATAAAGTATAAAGGTCATTTAATCAACAGTTTCTATATAAAAGCATATTTTACCAGAAGATACATATCAGTATGTATGTCTTGGCACGCACACATGTGAACACAGGTACAGATTTGCATATTTATTACATTTACCCCAGAACCACTTTTCATTAACACCCTCATACGAGAGCACCTCTTATTGATGAATAAGGAATATGAGTGTCTTTATGTCACCGAGGTGCTACTAGCTTAATTACTACAAATTCCAATCAATAATGGCTTTGATTTCCATGCCGTCCCCTACACCTTCCCCAGTATCCAGTATCTCATTAGCGTTTATTCCTTTGCTCTGTTTTGTTTGTTTGTTATTTTCATCACCTGCTGGCTTCATCCCCAGACCATGGCAACTGTTTCAATCATTGCATTCTAAATGTAACACTGTCCAAAGTGGAGAACTTGTAGTGGTTTGAATGAGAAATATCACCCATAGGTTTGTGTATGTGAACACTTGGTCCTTGGTTTGTGGTTCAGTTTGTAGCAGCTATAAAACCTGTAGGAAGTAGATGGGGCCTTTGCTGGAGAAAGGACATCATGCAGGCAGGCGTTGCCTTTCTAGCCTTGCCTCACTTCCAGTTTACCATCTACTTCCTGAATGTGGAGCAAACGTGCTCTCTCAGTTCCTGGCTCCAGCTGGCTGCCTGTCATTGTGAGCAGAGGGAGTCTCACAGGGAAGATGCTACTTGGAGGCCTGAGGCCGGCACACATGTAGTAGTCACAAGACAAAGAATGCAAAGGATCGCTTTCGGCAACAACAGAGTAGAGAGAAACTTGCACAGTTCTGCTGCAAAGCCTCTGGAGGAAGCCAAGCTTGTAGACTCACTGATGTCAGATTTTTACTGAATCCACTAACCCATTTCTGGTTTTATGCCATCTAGTCTCAGGTGATCTGCTACAGTAGCCTTAGGAAACTGATACAGACCCCAAACTTTTTCCTTATATAGCTTGTTGGATCATGTGTTCATTTATTTCCATCACGTGGAAGGAAAATAGATGAACACCACTGACTGAGCAGAAGGAATTGTGGAAAAGTGGGAGTCAATCATAAAACACAAAATTGTCAAATTTGACCTCTTCCTTTTTATTTCCTATGTTCAATCACCAGATTCCATAAATGTTGCCTTGTAAGCATCTTTTGCCTGCATATTTATTTTTGGTCTTCTGAAAAAGTATTCACATGGTTTGAACATTGTGTTACTTAGAAGTAGAGAGAAAAAGAATGTCCAGAAGTGTCCTTAGTATTTGGTATACACTGGATTTTATGTTCTGCACAAATTAGTATGTTGAAATGCTAACCCTCATGGTTACTAGCATGAGGGGCCTTTGACAGGTTACTAAGATGTGACTTCCCTGTTCTGTCTTTATAAAAGAACCCATGAGACTAACTCTATGAGAATTTTGCAGTCTCTAGCTCAAAAGAGGCCTTTGGCAGAGCTTGGTCCTGCTAAAACCCTGACCTCAGACCTCCAGCTTCCAGGAGGGTGAGGAATAGATTTCTACTGCTGCTTAGAACACTTAGAATGTACCTCAAATGTTCTAAGACACCACACATGCCCCATTAATTGTTCTGCACAGTCTCACAGACAGGTAACTATTTTTATCACTTCCTCATACACTGCCCCAATCTTTCTACCTGCAATTGTACGACATGGGTGCTATGACTGTACACGATGTATATTCCTCGCTTTTTAAAAAGTCTACACCATCTTCTAGAGATCTTCTCCGTATATGCACTGGATAACCTTCCACATTTTCCATGCCTTTACCACTGTCTCACATTAAGCCATACAATCTCTCTCCTGTCAGGGAACAACCATTTCCTAATGATCATTCTGCCATTCAGTGCTGACCCTGAATTGACTGACTAAACAGCAGCAACCATGATCATTCTAAACCTTAATCAGTTCCTGTCACTTTATTGGAGAGAACCTGATCTATACATCTATACAGAACCAGCTACACAATTTGTGAGTCCAGCTTAAAATGAAAAGGTAAGACCCATTGTTTAACGAGGCTTAAGACTTTCAAGATGGTGATATGAAAAGAAGAATGTGACACTACAGACAAGGAGCAAGAGGAACTGCACACAGGGTCTCCCCCGGCATCTGTGCTATCTGTGCACTACTCTTCATCTAGACCAAAGCTTCTTTGCTATTTTCTATTGAAAATAATCTTTCCATACAAAATATTCTGATCATGGTTTCCTATCCCTCATCTTATCCCAGATCCTCCCCTACATACCCTCTTGCCTTTGCTCTCTTTTTAAAACAGATTTAAAACAAAAAACAAGAAAGAACTTAAAAAAGGAAAGACAAGAAAATCATGAGAAACATATATATATATATGTACACACACACCATGAAATCACAAATAGGAAGCTATATTATACAAGCAAAAGACCAGGAAGGTTTAAAACAAACAAACAAAGAAAAAAATAAGAATAAAAACACCCACACACAGCCATGAGACTATTCATTCCCTCGTTCATGGCTTGTGTGCAGGTGTCCTTTTACCTGCATTCAGTCTTTCCCTGTCACCTAATATTACACATTCTTCATCTCCTTTTTAAATGCTATTTTGTAGCCACACTTACAACTGTTTGAATATGAAAAAGAACATGCAGATTTAATCTCAGTTTAGGTCACCTTGCTTTAATATAGCTACTTTCCAAGTACACCCACTTTTCTGTAAATTTCATGATTTAATTTTTCTTTGCACCAAAATGTTTCATTTTGTATATGTAACACATTTTCATTATCTATCCTATGGATGGCTATCTAGATGGGTTTCATTTCCTTGCTATCATAAATAAAGCAGTAATAAATGTGACTGGGAAAATAATTCCATGATAGCTTATGGAAGTTCTTTAGCTATTATTCCCAGGAATGGAAGACCTGGGTCAGACTATAGTTTTATTCTTAATTTTCTAAGGAACCTACAGACTGATTTCCATATTGATTGTATTAATTTGTTTTTGTATTTTGGATGATTGTTTTAAATGTTTCAATGTTTTTAAAGATACACATAAAATAGGAAAGGGACAAATGCCCCTATTTGTGCTGTGGGACAAGGGTCTGTACCCTGTCAATTGTATTTTAATAAAATGCTTATTGGCCATTAGCTAGGCAGGAAGTATAGATGGAGCAACCAGGCAGGAAGTAGAGGTGGGGCAGTGTGAACAGGAGAATTCTGGGAGATGAAAGAGTCAGTCTGCAGTTGTTACAGAGGAAGCCAGACACAGAGCAAGCAAGATGTGCCTGCCTCGCCAAAAAAGGTGCCAAGCTATGTGGCTAACACAAACAAGAATTATGGACTAATATAAGTTATAAGAGTTAATAAGAGGCTGAGCTAATAGGCCAATCAGTTTATAATTAATGGAGACCTTTGTGTAATTCTTTGGGACTTAACGGCTGAGGGAATGGTGGGACAGAAACATCAGTCGACACATCTGCAGATTTTACTTGAGGAGATAAAAATACAAACAGACTTGGTAATTACCACAGATGGCTGAGAAATCTCCATTATATGTTTAGTATTATAGACAAAATTTCAGTGTAGACTAACTCTGAACATGAAGTAGATAAAAAGAATAAAGAAGAAGGGGGATTTTCATGAGAAAAATAGGTACAGGTGGAAGAAAAGCAATGCAGGGAAACTGGGGCACTTAGCAGAATGCAAATTCTGTCAAGTATTTGCATAGTAATGTCCCAAGGAAGGGGTTCCAAACACTTCTTCTTTACTGTACTTTTTGAGATATGTATTCTCATTTTCACAAGAATAAGCTGAAAATTAATGTCATACAAGTCTTATGTGATGAAAATAAAATTCATATCCTAGTCTCTAGACTACAGGATTCTTTTTGTTGTTGTTGTTGTTATAAAATAAAACTCAGGAAGAGTCATCTGCAATGTGTAATCACTGGACTCTGGAGGTGCATCAAGTAAAATCACCCAGATTTACTTAATTATTTAGATCTTAATATGAATAAGAAAAATGCATAAAATTTAAGAGAATTGAATCTAGTAAATTTGAGCTTTAAATATTCTTCTATTTTTCTCTAAATGCAGATTAAGAGAAATATGTATTTATCCAGACAAATGTTTTTATCTGACATATTCTAAAGCTTGTAACTTTGGGCATCTGGATGCTCATAGGCCAATAGAAAACTCATAGTGAATAATTCTGAGAAGAATGAAGTCAAAAAATCTAAGATTTTTTATGTGTCTTAGTTATAAAACAGAAATTGAGGCAAGGATCAAGCAGTTGTGCTTAGCCTGGGAGATGAAAAGCACTGGGACTCCCAGAGTGTTAGTTGGGCATGAAACACAGTGGGCCACACAACTTATCAGTACCATGTGACCTCCATGTCAAGAGCACAGTGATGTGGGACTGTCATATATCAATCTGTTGATTTCATTGGTTAAGCAATAAAGAAACTGCTTGGCCCTGATAGGTTAAAACATAGGTGGGAGGAATAAACAGAACAGAATGCTGGGAGGAAGAGGAAGTGAGCTCAGAGATGCTATGCTTCCCTCTCCCGGGTAGAAGCAATAGCTCTGCTCTCTGAGGCACATGCGATGAAGCTGTGACCCAGGATGGACGTGGGCTAGAATCTTCCCCGTAAGCGCACCTTGGGGTGCTACAAACATTATTAGAAATGGGCTAGTCCAGGTGCGAGAGTTAGCTGAGAAGAGGCTAGATATAATGGGCCAAGCAGTGTTTAAAAGAATATAGTGTCCATGTAATTATTTCGGGGCATAACCTAGCCAGGCGGCCAGGGTGCTGGGGATGCAGCCCCGCCGCTCCTATTACAACATGTGGTCAGTTTAAAGATGTGCCTGTCATATGTGGCTTGGAACAGCGCAGTGGAAGAGGAGAGGTTGAAGGCATTAATCAGCATAGTCTTGCCTTCTACTGTCTTCCATGCTTCAGTTGCCCCTCGAAAACTTAACAGGCTCCATTCAAGTTACACTCTACAATCTAGCAGCCTCTTGATAAGCATAATCCTCTACCCACAATTAAAACTCAGTCAATCAAACCATATAAACACTCATGGATAAAGTCAATCATGATACCAGCTGAAGGAAAACAGGAGGATAAGGAGCGTAAAGAATAGATGACATGAAAAGAATCTGAGAAAATATCAAAGCTGTATCTGATAACGACAAGGGTTCTATATTCAAATGTCGGCATGAATGGATTTGTACTAACCATTCTATTTGGTTTTCTAAATTTAATTTATATATACAATACATTCTGACCACAGCCTCCTTTCCCTCCACTCCTCCTACTCCTCCCCCACCCCTGCCCTCTCTCCTACTGCTCCTTCATTTCCCTTCAGAAAAAAACAGGCTTCCCAGGAATATCACCAAATACAGCATAACAAGATGCAATAAGACTAAGCACAAACCCTCATAATAAGGCTGGATGAGGCAATCCAGTAGAAGAAAAGAGACCTAAGAGCAGACAAAACAAAAACAAAAGATGTCAGATATATCTGCTACCCACTTCCATTGTTTAGGAGTTCCACAGAAAACCAAGCTAAACAACCACAACATATATCCAGAGGACCTAGCATAGACCCATACAGGCTCTGTGATTACCACTTGAGCCTCTGTGAACCCCTATGAGCCCTGCTTAGTTGATTCTGTGTGCTGTGTTCTCCTGGTGTCCTTGATCCCTTTGGTTCCTACAATCCTTTCTCCTGCTCTTCTGCAGGATTCCCCAAGCTCCTAGTTGACCTAGTTGAAAATGCTGGTTGATTTTTTTTCACAATTTTTCTGAAAATTCTCCCACTAATACTGTATTTCCCTGTGTCACTTTGTTGAGATTCCCTACCTTAAGCCTATTCCATTAACTCTTTGTTTCTTAAGAAATCCTTTGTTATGACCAAAACACAGGGTTATGAAAATGTTCTCAAGGTTCATAAATTTACTATCTTATTTTCAAAAGTGTTTTGAGAAATTTATAGATTATCTGAACTATGACAACTTTCAACTCATAATGGACTTGGATGATAAGAATTATCAGAAAAAGTGAAGTGGTATCTGTCTAAAGAACATTCCTTAAAAGTCAAAATATAGTGCATAAAAGCAGTTATTTTAATAACTTAATAGAAAATATGTAGTGAGAAAATGGAATGATTGTAGTACATGGAAGAACATGGGTTGGTAGAATTCAAGAAAGCTTACCCACAGTAGTCAATACCATATTCCCTTCAATAACAAACACATAATCTATCATACATAATTTAATAGGTGTCAAATGACACCTTCCGCCAAGTAGGCCCTGGAACTCAATTTTGGGAAGTTAGACTTGGTGGCAACTATCTCACCAGCTACTGACATTAATTTTAATTAGTTTGGTGTCATTTTAGTTAGCATTTCATTCTATAATATTATATTATTTCATACTATAATAAAGATTTAAGTCATAAGAATTCTAATTCTAGGAATTTATATTGGATTTAAGTTTTACCTACTTATATAGTATTAACCAGGAGGGTTTTTTTTTCAGTTTTTTTTTTTTGTTTGCGTTTGTTTACTTATTTGTTGGTTGTTTGTTTTCCGTGTGTTAAAGATAATTTTTCCCCTCACATAGTCTATCTTGATTACAGTTTCCCCTCCCTTTACTCCTCCTAGTTCCTCTCCACTTCTCCTCTCATCTGTTCCCATCCCCTTTCTGTCTCTCATTAGAAAAGTACCTACATAAAGAAACTGTAGAGACTTCATATTAGTAATTTAACATCTCACCTGGAAGCTTAAGAATAAAAAAGAAGAAATCTACCTAAAAGGAGTAGAAGGCAAGAAATAATCAAACTCAGGGCTGAAACTAATAAAATAAAAACAAACAAAACAAAAATGCAAAAATCAATGAAAGAAAGAGTTATTTCTTTGAGAAATGAATATATCCTTAGTCAAAGTAACAAAAGACAGAGAGAGAATATCCAAATTAACAAAATTGGAAATGAAAAGGGAGACATGACAACAGACAATGGAGAAACCCAGAGTGTCATAGACATAGGACATACTTTAAAAGCCTGTATCCTACCAAACTGGAAAATCTAAATAAAAAGATGATTTCATCAGTGCATACCACTTACCAAAGTTAAATCAAGATCGGATAAGCAATTTAAACAAACCTATACCTCTAAAGAAATAGAAGCAGTAATTAACCACGGTTTGTAGCCACAATGAAAAACCATCATTATTTCAGACATGATGTGCTGATATTACTAGTATGAAGTCTCTACAATTTCTTTATGTAGGTACTTTTTGATGACCAATTTCTTGAGTTCGTTGTATATTTTGGAGATCAGACCTCTGTGTGATGTCGGGTTGGTGAAGATCTTTTCCCATGCTGTTGTTTTGTCTTGTTGACCTTGCCCTTTGCTTTATAGCAGCTTCTCAATTTCAGGAGGTCCCATTTTTTTAATTGTTTCTCTCAGTGTCTGTGCTATTGGGGTTCTATTTAGGAAGTGATCTCTTGTGTACATACATTCAAGTGTACTTTCCATTTTCTCTTCTATGAGGTTTAGTGTGACTGGCTTTATGTTGATGTTTCTGATCCATTTGGACTTGAGTTTTGTGCATGGTGATAGACATAGGTCCATTTTCATTCTTCTATATAAAAAAAACCTACATTTTAATTTATGAATCTTGTTTTGCTATTGATAGGAACCCCAGCCAGTCATTGCTTCCTAAATTTTACATGTGCACCTAACAACTACATATCATGTTGCTTTGGCTCAAAGTTTGCTGTAGTACAGTTGGTGGTAGTCCAAAATTTACATGTAGAATGATAAACCCCAAAGTGATTGTGTAAGGAGTCAGGGCCTCGGGGATAGTTCACAAGGACTGGCTTTTGGGAATAATGCCTTTGTAAAGCAGAACTCAGCTATCTGGCTAGTGCCTTTGATGTTGTAAGTACATAGAAGGATATGTCATCTATAAGCTACAAAGTAAGCCCTTGCTGAACATGAAGTCTGCCTTAGACTTAGACATTACAGCCTCCTGAAATATGTCCCTGTTCTTTATAAGTCCCTGCTTATGGGGTTCTGTTGCAGCAGTTTAAACAGTCTGAAACCCTTGTCTTCATTTCTATTTCTCTTTTCCAAAATCTTCTCACAAGCAATCCTGTAAATGCATTAAGTTCTACAAGGTCTTTGTGATCATTCAAGTATATGGAATCCTCACTCCATTAGAGTCCTATGATGTGTGTGTGTGTGTGTGTGTGTGTGTGTGTGTGTGTGTGTATGTGTGTGTGTGTGTGTGTTATACCATTCATACAGCATTTAGTTACAACTACTTCATAGTATGGTTACTTGTGTACAGACCTTAGCAAAAGCATCTTGTCCATATCTGGATATCCTGTAGTTTTACATTTTATACAGATCATCTATTTAATCAGTACCTGGTAAGCTAATAAAAGGCATAAAACAAAATTAGCTGTTCACATATTTGAAAATGACTACGTTCTGAGAAGATGATCACCATGAAATTATTGATAGCTGAATATGAGACAAGTAAGGAATGCTCCAGAGGGAAAAAAAAAAGTATGTATAATCTGTTAAACATCTAGCAACTAATGACGTTCTAAATGCAGCATTACTACAAGGTAATGACAAGTGCCGAAATTCAGGACTCTGCATTGGTATTGACTAAGATCACTAATGGATTGAAAAAGTAGCAAATAAAGGCCAAAATAGTTCTTTGTTGGATACCAATTAACTGCTAATCTGTTTGCTCTAATAGGCCACTATTAGAGGAAATGATAAAATTAGCTATGCACATAAGAAACATTTATTGCCTACATATTACATTTGCCCTGGGACCAGTGCAATTCAGCAAACTTGTACAAAGAAATTGGACCCCAAGCAGTTTAAAGTAACATTAGCTTTTATCCCTACTGGCTTGAGACAAGGTTTCTTAAAACTCAAATCCTAAGCATTCAAAGGAAGTGAGAAAATCTGTTTCTTCAAATGATTTTAAAACAGAAAACTTCTGAATTGTTTTCTGTATCTTCAGTCTATCTAAATCCCTGCTGATGTGGCCTTATACTTCCAGCAGGATTCCATTGCTCCTGGGCACCAGACAGTCTTGTTAATAATGGCAAATCCTTTTGGACACTGGTTGGTGCTGTTGGAACTTTGATTGACAAGGTAATAAAAGTGTTAATGAGTCTGAGTGGTACAGTCAGGGATCAATAGCTGCCAATAAGAAAAACAATTCTGATACTTAAGTTTACAGAATTCTCTCAAACCAGTTAACTATTTCACATCAAAATAGCATTCCATTTCACAACTGACATTTTTCAGACTTTGACAAAACTGTTATAGGCATTATACTGAAGCCTGATCACACTCACAATGGGTATTTTTCACTCAGTCATGCCTGCTGGCTGCCTGGAGTTTGCCCTTCCCAGTCCTGGTGATCTGAAGGTGGTGTTCTTCTGTGTGCAGAACAGACCTTTATAACGTGGTTATCCAAGGCAAGTGTGTAAATTTATCTTAGCCCCAGATTTCACATCTGCAAAAGGGCACTAATTCTCTTGTAAAGTATTCAGTAGGCTAAATGGTATGAAATATGTATAAAGCAAAGAGTATCTTGAACATGTCAGGGATAGCACATATGAATGCCTGACATATGAACAATTTAAGCAAAGGCTGTCTCTCTTTTTTCTGATATTCCTTTTCACTGGGGTATCAGAATGTTATGACTGCTACCTGGATTTATGAGGTATGCATGAATATTCACAATTTATTTGTGATACTTTGTTATGTTGGTGTTTGTTTGTGACAGGATCTCAATATCTAATTCTAGCTAGCCTGAAATTCATTATGTTGACTAAGGCTGCCTCAAACTCACAGGAATTTTCATTCGATGGTGGTTCTGTTTTTATTTCTTTCTAAAAATCTCTTTGAATCAATAGGAATTTGCTTCATAACAAAGTGTCTCTAAAATCAGAGGCTTAAGCAGAGCCACACTTTCTAATGCGTCACCCAGATGTACTTCTGGTCTGTGTCAGCACAAGCTGAGAGGGGGCCTAGGAGTTAGTATGTCATGGGGAGGCCACAGAGATGGTTTGATCTCCTGCATCTCATCATTAACAGGCAAACCCAGGTCTTTATACATATCCTAGACATCATGCACACAGGAACAGCATGATAGGCAAGAACCCATAGTGAGCACTTGCCAAGTCAGTTTCTTTCACACCCACTATCGTCTTATTGACCTAAGTAAGATACGTTGTCATGACCAGAGGCATTAGTGAAGTAAATTACGGAGGGAATTATCAGGGAAGTAAAGTGCTGAGGCCATTAGTTCAACAGAGAAGTACTCTCAAGTTTTGTTTACTTAGAGATCATCAGGAAAGACATAGAGGGCTGGTAAAAGGGCTCATCCAGTCAAAGACACTTGCCACCAAACCTGAAGAGATAAGTTCCTTGCCTACATAGTGGAAGGCAAGAATCACTTCTACAAATTGCCTTCTAACCTCCATCAGCATATGCCAAGGCATGTTCATGGAAGTACATGCATGAGTGTACACACATACATGAATACATAAATAAAATATGACTTTTATAAGAGAAAAATCGATGTTTCTATAGCACAATACATCTCGAAGATAATGCAGTTGGGGTTAAATATATCAAAAGCTGTACATCTGTTCTATTTTACATTTCCACTGAGTGTCTGATTAGCTTTAAATTATAGAGAGTGCTGAGGATTAGGCTGGAAACAAATAGTCTGATTATACCACATGTGACCTTTTGGTTGGAAGCTCTGATCTGTGGGAAAGTGTTATTTTTATCACTCCAGTTGGGAAAGCATGGCATTTCTTCTGCTATAGTTGTTCTTCACTGAAATAAATTGTTCCACAGTTAATTATACTTTCCAGTTTCAGAAAGAAACCAATGCATCTTAGTATTCGATTTGCTCATATTTCTGTGTCTTACACCTTCTATTTATTTGTCAATTTTTATTCTTCATGATATGATTTCAAAACAAAAGAAATCCCTTTTTTTTAAATGACAAAGGGGGCAGAAGAATTGTTTTTAGCTCAGGCTGTCATAGCAAAATAACATAGACCAAGGAGGAGGAGGCTTAAAAATCAGAAATTTATTTCCCCACAGTTGTGGAGCCTAGGAATCCCAGGATCAAGGTCCTACCTAGTTTAATTTCTGGGGAGAATTGTTTTCCTGGCCTCTAGCCAGCCAATCTCTCATTCTGTGCCTACAATGGATAGAGATGGAACTTCACCCTATCTCTGCTTAAACTACCTAAAATATATTGTGTTGTCACATGACAGCCCCAGAATAATGGCCTCCCTTACCAGATCCATACACGGAGGACACAGCCTTCCATGTGACTGATTTTGGAGACAGGGTCTATAAGATTAGGGCTGCAGCATACCAATCTATTGCATGAACAGACATAATTCACTCCGGAGCTAAGATTCTGAAAAGCGCAAGACAAATATTAAACCTTTATATACATCTCCAGTCCAATGGAGGCTGACTTGCTCCACATAGTATGTGGATACTATAAACTTTTGCAGTTCTCCGCCTATCATCAGCTAAATGTAATACGGCTGAAAGAGGTAAACAAAATTAAAACTGAGAAATATTCTCAGAGGCATATGTAGCTGAAAGTCCTATTTAGTAGGCATGACCTGAAGCAGTAGCTAAAAAATCCTGTCAAAAACTATGTATGCCTCGGTTTGTATTTCTAATAGAGAATATAAACATCGATACCTTTATTGAACTTTCTCCTGTGAAACTTTCTCCTTATTTTCAGGATATAACTATGGTATCACCAAAAATAACGTGACTATGAGGCGAGCATAAGACTCAACTCCTAAAACATCTTTATTCAAAAGAGTCGCTGATTAAAAACCTGAAAACTAAAACTTTATTTTGTAAATAGTCATTTCCCAAGAACATAGAATAAACATCTGAAGATGTTTTCCTTTACAAAGATGTTGTCATATCTTGATGAAGAACTATCTACAAAACTGTCTAGTGAATGTGTTTAAGAATTATCAAAGTTCCTGTGTTCATTAACCCTCCTATTTTCCATGATCACAGAGGAGTCTGAGGAATATTTGATTTACTGCTGTTCTTGGAAGTTCTAACTTGTGGATTATTGCTGAATTTCAAAAAGACACAGAAAAACCCAGGAGTAATCTGTCCAATATACTAGCAAAGCTAAATGCTATTATATTATTGACTTCTATATAAAACCCATCATAAAAATAGTTGAGTTTAGACTGCTTGACAATATAGGTTAGCTTGGTTTTACAGTTTCTTTTAAATATAACCTAGGGGGTTAGATTGCTGTATAGGAAGCTGCGTTAGTCAACTCTGGGTTGATTCAGTGGAACAACACATGGTGGCTAAACAGCAGTTCATCTCTCACGTTCTCCAGATGGGAGTTCCAAGAACATCATGCTGGTTCATTCAGTTCTTTGGTGAGGATGTTTTCTTAGCTCTTCTCTTTGTATCCTTTGGTGGAGCAGAAGGAGAAAGCAAGGATGGAAGAGACAGAGACAAAGAGCGTTCCGTATTTCTTTAGTGAGGATGCTTTCTATCACTCTGACAAAATAATGAAGGCTATTAACTTATGAGGAGTCAAAATTTAGTTTGGCTCGTAATTTCAGAGGTCTCAGTCCATGTATGCTTTAAGCCTGCAATTAGCAGTACACAATAGTGGAATTTATAGGCTAAAATAATTGCATACATCACCTGCTGCAGAATGCAAAGACAGAAAGAAACCAGGGTTTCCATATCCCGTTCAAGAACACATCATTATGTGCTCACTCTCTTTCACTACACTGCAAATTTTGAAGCTTCCATTACACCCTAAGAGAACCACAGGACAGGGAACAAGCCTTTGACACATTTTGGAATAATCGAAAACTCAAACTATTGTAAATACCAATCCTATGATATCATGGCTTTATTGTTATGGTATTTAATTATATCTGATTTATCATCTCCACGCAGGTATATTTCGAGATAAAGCCACATGAAAGCTAAAACTTTGAGATATGAATTCGGAGAGGAGATGTGATGTAGCCCACAACAAAGAGCAACTGCTTACTCAGAAGTCAGATTTCTAGGCAATTTATCACTCCAAAACTTTCTATGTGGTTCCCAGTTGATTTTTTTTCTGTTCAAGTTTAATTATGCTGCATAATTTAAATTGTTTATTTGAAGTATCTAAGACACACACTGTTTCACCAAGTTGATTTAACCCTGCTGTTCATAAACTAAACGTCTTTCTTGGGGTTTGACTGATGTAGTGGTCTTAGGACATTTCATTCCAATAACCTTCCTCTCGCAGTAGGTGGAGTACTCTTACTTACAGTTTAATTGTCTTGATGAAGTTTCCCTTCCACAAATCAGAAGGTGCTGTCTTACTATGCCACAGTCGGTGGCTGTTTAGAAGTTTCTGAGAGTAGCCACTGTTTGCTTTATCATAACTTCTTGGACTTCCAAAATCTCCACAGTGATCATTTTCTTTCTTGAAGGAGATTATATATTTCTTTAACTAAAATCTGTTTCTAATTTCATATTTTGTTCACATGACAAATATTTTTCTTTCATTCTGAAAATATCATTCAGTGAGGACTGCTGAGAAGTCAAGAACAATGGCACTGGGTTTTGATCCTACTGCACATACTGGCTTTGTGGGAGCCTAGGCAGTTTGGATGCTCACCTTACTAGACCTGGAAGGAGGTGGGCAGTCCTTGGACTTCCCACAGGGCAGGGAACCCTGACTGCTCTTTGGGCTGATGAGGGAGGGGGACTTGATTGGGGAAGGGGGGGGGAATGGGAGGCGGTGGCGGGGAGGAGGCAGAAATCTTTAATAAATAAATAAATAAATAAAATATCATTCTGTATAAAATCTTAACAAACAGATATTTCCTTTCATATTCTAACTAAATTCGTTCTACCTTTATTTGATTTACATTACTGTTAATGGGAAGCCAGCTGTCAAGTTGTCACTCATCTCTATGTCCTCAGGTTGTTTTTTTTTTTCCCTTGAATGATTTCCTGGTAATTTATTTCGTAATGAGTTGTATTCATAAACTTCCCCATGAAATGCTGTCGGAATAACACTGCACACCCTGATTTTAATATCCCACTTCAATATTACCTAATAATGTATCTATAAATTCGCTCCTATATTAGAATTTTACCTTCTTACCTTTTGAATAGAATGATCTTCACTCAGCCTTTATGCCTTGCTTCATCTTGTCAATGAGATTTTAACAATAGTCAACTTTTTTCTCACGGCTCTATCCTTCTCAAGCAGTTTTAAAAAGTGCTCCCTGCAGTCAACAAAGGATTTCACTTCTTCCGTTTGTTTCAACACTCACAAATAAAATTATCTTGCCAATGTTCTAGCTGATGGGTCTCTACCTGTGCCCTTTCCCTCTCTGTTCAGTTATAGGAGAGTGTAATGTTCCCTGGCAGAGATCTCAAAGGTCCTTTCCCAACTCACACACAGGATTAATGAAGTTTGGAAGTCTAAAGACATAAAACTCATATCTCACCTTTTTCTCTCTCCCTCTCTCTCTCTCTCCCTCCATCTCTTTCTCTCTCTCCCTCCATATCTCTCTCTCTCTCTCTCTTTCTCCTCTCTCTCTCTCTCTTTCTCTCTCTCTCTCTCTCTCTGTCCCCACATAAAATAAACATGTTTGTACATTAAATATAAACAATAAACATAGATGTTTGTATATATATACATAGATGTACGTATGTATATATGGTGATTGTAGATGTATAGAAAAACAGAGATGAAAGATAGTGTGTGAGAGATGTGTGTGTGTGTGTGTGTGTGTGTGTGTGTGTGTGTGTGTGTGTACATGCAGTCTCATTCTTGTAGCAGGCTAGTCTAAAGCTCACCATGTAGCCCAGACTGTCCTGGAACTGGCAGTAATCTACCCGTCATAGTTTTCTGAATGATGATGTACTTCTAGGTGTGAACCACCAAAATTAAATTTTCGTGTAAAGGAGTATAGAGATAATACAGTAGGGACAAAGAAGCATATTTCACATTGTCATAGCATTGCTCTGCAGTTTTAAGTGTATGGGTATCTTTCAGTTAACCTTTTAGTAAGTTCAGAGAGTAATAGATGTAAATGAACTAGGGCTGTAGCTTAGAGGTGAAGTACTTCCCTACCACAGACAAGACAAGAATTCAAGAGATTCTGTTTCCCAGTACAGAAATCTTTGACAGAAAAGTCAGTCAAAAATTCACTAGGGATTATTTCATTGAATAAAATCTGACCTATTAGTTAGTAATAAGGAAATCATTATTTACCTGAAAAACTTTACATTTTTTTCTTCTTCTACTCTTAGAAATGTACTTTTAGCCTTCTGTCTGTTAAAAATTTTGACACACTTTTTCTAAACTCCATTCACGCCTCTAAAGGATGCCCAACTATCTATTCTTCCTCATATAAGTGTTTGCCACATCAAAAGTTGTCAGGTACCAGCATCAGCATCTTCACATGGCGATACAGGGAGTCAGTGAAGCTTCGCTCTTGGGAAACCATGCTTGACTCTCTGAGAAGGCTCCAACCACATTGCCTGTCAGTTTGGATAGCAAAATAATGAACATATACCACAAAAGAACTTAACCCTGCGCATTTGCTCTGAACAAGCTGTAAAGAAAAGGTGCCCAGAAAAGGAAGTCTATATAACTGAATTTCATGGAAACAAGAATATATTATTTTTATGAAAAATCCTAATGCCTTGGAGCCTGGTTGTGAGGCACGGCATCTCAACTCTCTGAATTCTTTTTTCCTGGAATAAAAATTTTAAAAAAGATGGATTGCTCTTGGAACTAGCGAAATTCAAATGGCTAGCAGATTGAGCTCTGATACCTTTGCCCCAGTTTCTGAGAGATTTGCAATGCAAATATCCATTCAAGATTCCTTTGGCTACACTAACGTTTATGTGTGTTGTGCCAAATAAAAGAGCTATTTGTGTGTTTAAAGGAGAGTATTCCTCGCTCTGTACATACACACCTGGGCTCCGGTCCCTTGAGAAGCTGCCTCAACAGCGCCAGTATAACAAGACAATAACAGCAGCATAATAGAGATTTATAGTGATTGTCCAGAAGTCAACAGGGGATGGCTCACACAGTAAGCGGAACCATAACAAGTGTCAGTTATTTCAAGCAGAAAACAAAAGCAGAGCCGTTTGATGCAAGCTAATGTTTGAACCACAAAGCCACCCTGAATCTGCAGGCTAATCATGGTATAGCCTTCCACCCAACATGAAAAACTGAAGAAGAAAAGTCATAAAATATTAAACTGCAAAACCTACAAGCCAAATTACCTGGGAGACGTTTACTTTGTAATGAAAATGCCACTCTTTTTATTGCTAAATGTGCTTCTTAAAGGCCCAAACCAGGTCACAGGTGTGTTTTTTCACAGTAATAAGAAAAGTTTAGCTCCATACTTAGGAAAATGGTTTTTAACTTTATTGAAATAGCAGAAGAGACGGCAATTTCAATATGACATACATCTATATCTTTTTAGGTTACCTCTGGCTTTATCATCATGGACTTTACTCCAGGAAACTCTGAGACACATTGTGACGATATAAAAGAAATTATAATGCAAACGACCTGAAGCTTAGAAATTTTATTTATTTATTTATTTATTTATTTTTTGCTTAGAAATTTTAAAATGACTTCTTAGAACTGAAGAAACTCTCCAGTGGTGATGGCGATGGTACACACCTTTAATCCCAGAACTCAAGAGGCAGAAGCAAGCAAATCTCTTCATTCATGAATGGTCTAGTCTACAGAGCAAGTTCCAGGACAGCCAGGGTTATACAAAGAAACCCTGCCTTGAGAAAAGAAAAAACAACAAACAAACAAACAAAGAAGTTAAGAAATGCCTTTCACTTCCAGTGGTGGGACTGGAAAACCAATGCAGCCACAAAACCCCAATCTAGAAATTGTCCTGTTTGCAAGATGTGCTGGAGCAATAGTGACTCAGAGCTTGTGGGAGTGACCCACCAATGACTGACTGGTCTAACTTGATGCCTATACCACAAGTGGAAGCTCATGATTGACCCCACCTGGATGGCAAGGAAACAGAAAGCTGGATGGCCCAGAGACCTAGGGTAGAGCCAAATATGATTAGAATAAGAAGTAATGAAATGATTCCTAATGATATTCTGCTATTTATATAGCCCGGTTGTTATCAGAGAACCTCCTCCAGCAGCAGATGGGAGAAGATGTAGAGATCCACAGCCAAACATCAGGCAGAATTCAGGAAGAGGGAAGGAAGGTCTGCAGGAGCCAGAGGAGTTAAGGATACCATGAAAACATGGCCCACAAAGTCAACCAAAAAGAACTCAGAGGAACTCGAAGAGATTGATGGACAATCTAGGAGTCTGCGTGGGTTTGCACTAGGTCCTCATCATATATTTTGTGATTGTTTAGTTTGGGATGTTTGTGGGACTCCTAACAGTGGGAGAATGGGTATCTCTGACTCTTTGGCTTGTTCTTGGTAACCTTTTCCTCCTACTGGGTTACCTTATCTAGCTTTAATATAAGGGTTTGCACCTAGTCTTATTGCAAATTGATATGCCATGTTTGTTTGATATCCCTAGGAAGCCTTCTCGCTTCTGAAAGGAAACAGAGGAGCAATGGATCTGGGCAAGAAGGGAGGTGTGGGGAGGGACTAGGAAGAGTGGAGGTAGGGGAGGCTGTGGTTGGAATATGATATATGAAAGAAGAATAATTTTTATAAAAGAAAGAAATGCCTTTATAGGAAAATTACAAGAAGAGCAAGTCAGCTTCACTATTCCTTCAAGATTCTTAAAGCAGAATCTGCCTTTACAATATGATGGCCTAAACAGTATAATGGAAAGAAGGCAGCCCTGACCACCCCCACTTTACCTATAACAATTCCTGTTTTCTCATCACTACAGCAAGAAAACCCTTTCCACCTCTCAGCTTCTAGATGGATCTCAAGCTAAGGTAAAGTACTTTTACTCTTTCTGATCTCTAGAGAACATCCATAAGAGAAAATAGATTCACAGCTACCTTCTAGTTATTTGATAATCTTTGAAAGTGGGAAGCTATTTTTATAGGTATTTTCCAAGAAAATTCTCCATTTCCAGAATAATCTTGAATCTTCATCATCCAACACAATACAATACATTTATGATCTAAAAGAGATTCCACAACATGTCTGGATGTCTGAGGTATCTCTGATGAATTAGGGATATTCTAAACACGGCTCTCTCACAACCAGGATGATGGTTATTGCTTATTGACTTTCTACTAAGGTTTCTGTTAAACATTTCACATGCATTATCTTATTTAATTCGAGATGCTATTTCACCAACACAGGAGTCGTTCATTCCTAATTCTCCCTTTATGATCCCTCTCAGGTGTCTTTGCCAGAGGAGGTTCAATCAGTGAGACTCAGCAATGGAAAAATATAATGCAATTCTGAGAGAAGTCTCTTCCTACATAGAGCATCTAAGCATGAAATGTTCGTGATTGCTTGTGGATTCTAGGAACTTCTACCAGTCCATCCAATCCTGATAAATGTCTTATAGTCTCTGGACATTTCTATTTCTATCAATATACACTATTTTCTCCCTGCTTTGTACATACAAAAATAATTGTAAATAATGACAAAAGTTTAAAAAATTCTCTTATGTGAAACTTGTTTCTACATACACATTTATGAGTCAATAATTCCATGATGAGATTACTGAGAATCATGAGAAAATAATTATAAAATTATTGCTTTAAGTAACTTGATATTTCTTTTGAAAATATGGAAGTGTAATCTTACATTTATGATCCAGCTTATCTACACGTAATAAGACATTTTAAACTTTACATCAAAGGTCGTTTCTATTTTGTGATGACTCAGCTGTGTCACAGTTGCGTGAAAGCTGCATTGAACACCATATAAATGAGTGAATATAGCTGTGCTTATAAAAATTTGCAATAGTTTAAATTACATATATATAAATTAGGTATATATAAAATAATTTATATTTCATAAAAGTAGCAATATAGTATTATTACTTTTAATTTCTCCAACCATATAAGGGTTTCAACCACATTAATCAATGGCCATAAAATATGGGTATATAAGGGCTATACTTATTCCATAAACTAGTTTTCCAGCCCTGAAATATAAAATTATTATCAAATATTTATAGAGCTGTTGATAATATATAAATATTAACCTATATATGATGATTTATGTTGTGCCATAATAGACCCTCAGACTATTAGATTGCTGGTAACTTTTTAATAGATAATAAACTTGTCCTTTTGCTTAAACTATGCTCTTTTATAACTTTTAAAGTGACAAGGGTTAGATAAGGATCTATAATTCTAATAAAATTAGAAAACTAAATCTAAACCAGCCACTAGTGGTGCATGCCTTTAATCCCAGCACTCGGGAGGCAGAGGCAGGCAGATCTCTCTGAGTTAGAAACCAGCCTGGTCTATAAGAGCTAGTTCCAGGACAGGCTAAAAAACTACAGAGAAATGTCTCAAAAATCAAAAAAAGAAAAAAAGAAAAAGAAAATTAAATCTAAGATTGTCATTACAACTTATTATACTAAAGAATATGTAACTAAGTAACATTCATAGTTCCAGGTTAGATGAATTATTATTACGATTTTTATATTAGAGCTGTGTAATTTGTTTTCCACAGGTGTTCAGTATTTATAGTCCCATAAACAAGATTTTTAGACTCTCACAGACAGTAAAAATCCTCATGAAATGTCACTATCCATAGTTACCATAAGTGATGTAGGATTCCCCTCTGTGTATTACGAATATAATTGATTAATGAATAAAGAATCTGCCTTGGCCTGTGATAGGATAGAACTTAGGTAGGTGGGGAAAACTAAACTGAAGACTGAGAGAAAAAAGGTGGAGTCAGGGAGAAGCCATGTAGCCCCGCCAGAGACAGACACCAGAACTTTGCCTGGTAAGCCACAACCACGTGGCGATACACAGATTAATGGAGATGGGTTAATTTAAGATATGAGTTAGCTAGAAATACACTTAAACTATTGGCCAAATAGTATTGCAAATAATATGGTATCTGAGTGATTATTTCAGGAGTCTGGGCAGCTAGGAACAAACAAGCAGCATCCTACAACATATAAGGTCATGTTTTAAAGGTGAATTATAGACAGCTATGTGCTACTATGCGTGTCCATAATACTAACTGTACTCAGCTGCTCAAACTATTGACAGGTGCCTCTATACCAGAGAAAACTGAATAGAGGGGTAATGTTTTAGTGTTCCTTGGCATACACACAACCATCAATGAGTGATAGAGTTCTCTATGAAGAAAATTTCTATTAGCATCAATTTTATAATAATTAAAGTAGGTGATGTGATAAATAGTATGATTATATTTTAATTCAAAAAATAAAAAGGAAGAAATGCATTGCACTTAGACATCTCACATCACATAGGTTCAAACTAGGCCCTCTGAATGTGGGTGACAATTATGTGACCAGGGTAGTCTGTGGAGCCACTGACCGTGGGACCAGGATTTATCTCTAGTGCTTGAACTGGCTTTTTTGAGCCCATTCTCATTGGAGGGAATACATGATCAGCTTAGGTATGGGGGGAGGGATGTGCCAAACTTTGTTGGCTCTCCATGGGAAGCCTTTCCCTCTCTGGAGAGTAGATGAGGGATGCAGTAGGTAGAAGGTATGAAGAGCAGAAGGAGAAGAGTTAGAGGAAACTGGGATTGGTGTGTAAAATGATGAAAGATTGTTAAAAAAAAAAAAAGCCAAGTGTCTCCTGTTGTACCTGGCCAGATTGTGAATGGATAGATACTTGCTGGGAATGTCCTAAAAGAGATCAATGATTTCCCAAAATACTGTATATACACCCAAAGGATTCAATCACACCAAAAGGACATGTGCTCAACTATGTTCATAGCAATGTTATGAACCTGAAAACAATCTAGAGGCCCCTCAACTGAAGAATGGATTAAAAAAAAAAGTGGCATATTTACACAATGGAGTGTTACTCAGTGGTAAAATAAATGATGACATTTGAAATTTGCAGGCAAATGGATGGATCTAGAAGAAAAACAAATTGAGTGAGGTAACCCAGAAAGACAAATATGATATGTACTCACTCATAAGTGGCTTTTAGACATAAAGCAAAGAAAAAGCAACCTATTGCCCACTACCCCAGAGAACCTAGACAACGAAGAGGACTCTAAGAGAGACATACATGTATCCACCTAGAAGTAAAAAAGGTAAGATCTCCTGAGTAAATTGGGAGCATGGGAGTCATGGGACAAGGGAGAAGCGGAGAGGGGAAGAAGGGAGGAGAACAGAGAAAAATGTATAGCACAACAAAAACAATTTTAAAAAAAGAAAAAAAGAGTTGTTCCAACTTTTGCATCCATGTCTCCTTTCCAAGAGAGGTTTTGATCGGGGGCATGGTCCACACTGATATTTCATGTAAAACCAACACCGGGAGTAGTGGTTTTCTAAAATAGAAGCTGATTATAAGATTTGTTCAATTTGTCACAAAAATAAAGATAAGAAATTTCCTCTTTTATCTTTCTTTTTCATTTTTTTTTTTGAGACAGGGTTTATCTGTAGCTTTGGAGCCTGTCCTGGACTTACAGAGATTCGCCTGCCTCTGCCTCCCGAGTGCTGGGATTAAAGGCATGTGCCACCACCGCCCGACCAGAGAGTTTTATTACATCAGCATTTTTACTGTAAATTTTCCAATTCAGTAAATATAGAACAAAAAAGTATTCTTTTTCTAAATGTGTCTCTCAAATCTTCTAATTAACATGACTTTTCTCATATACCACCTGCCTAAAATTATTTTAATGATCTTTTCTGAAAAAAATATAATATATATTTGGCTACTTGTAGCTAAATCTCAATAATAATGAGAAATCGGTATATTATTTGTTATGCTTGGTGTTCCCAACTAAAGTACTGTTTTTCTATCTATGAGCTTTCTTCAAGAAAATCTATAAATACATAAGGAAATGGTTTGTGAAGAAAATAATACACACTGGAATGTCAACTTCAAATTGCTGGGAGGGGACAAAAGAGACAGATAAATTCTTTCTTCAATCAACGAAATGACTCCAATTTGGCTAAATGTAAATGTCATTATATACAAAAATCTCTGCCAAATCCAAGATCTTCCCTTCCTTCTCCACAAGTTTTACAGCAGGGATGCTAGTAATGATAATAAGTTTCAACAGACACAAAGTATAACACAGAAATGTCCCTTTGTCTGTAGCCTGTCCCATCCTGGACATCATGTTCACAATAATCATCAGCTATTATCTATCATGTGGCAGCATTCAAGATACATGTATCTTTGCCCCTCACAAGATTGTAACTTCTTCCAAAACCTCTTCACCTTGAATTTACTTAAACAAAGCAAGACATAGAACATGTGTCCAAAATTCTCATTTTAAATTAATAAGAAAATGCATATATGACTGTATAAATCTTATATGGCAAGATCATCTTGCTTATCTTTTCACCCACTATATCCATGAGATATACCTTCAAACCCTTGGGGCTTTGTTACATGGCTAACATTAAAAAAAAAAAAAAACTATGCTTTACCCAAGAGAAAACACATTTGGAAGGAAAAGATTGTTGAATCACTGACCTGGAAAGAAGAGTCACTTCTTCACAGAGCTTGGAACCCAGATTCTTGCAAGTAATATCTGCACCTGGTTGTAACTCTATGCACCTGAGCACGTGGTACGTATCTCTGATCATGCTAAAGCCATGTGACAGGCAACTTTCTAAATCTAAGGTGTAGATGTCACCCAACATTGGACTAAGCATAAACACTTTACTAATCTACCTCTCAGAACAATGTGATTAGCGTTGACTAAAACAGTGACTCTCCAACCCTAGAGCAATGTCCACTTTCCACTCCTATGAGAATTATTGGAACAAAGGGAAAAATAGCCCAGGAGCCTTTTAAGCGTCCTTATTTTTCTCTGTCACATCATTAAAGGTTCAATGAATCTCCAATTAAGTCTCCCTGACTGCTGTCACCAATTTGATTGATAGATGTCCTTGGCTCACCCTCCACAGGACATGCCAGTACAACAGGCCCCCACCTGCCACCATCAATTATCGCTCTCTTGTCATCAGTGCCCTCGCTTGTCAATTTATTTGCCACAAATCCAGTGAAGCCCTCTAATCAGGAAGAACAGAGAAAGCCATTCTTCCTTACCTTTTGTGGTGAAATAGAAACACACACACATGCACACACACACACACACACACACACACACTCACACTACAACAAACCATGAACCATTTCATCTTCCAGAACAGTTTGCCTTAGGATTTTTTTTTTTTTTTTTTTTTTAGGCAATCAATATGTGTCACAATTTAATCATGCTGCATCTATAGACAGGAACCGCCTTAGGATTTTTTTATTTTCTTTCTCCTACCATTCAACAAATTGGCACACTACTGAGTATCACAATGTTTAATTTATACATGCATGCATTTAATTAATTGAAAGGAAATCAGGGAATCATACACACACAGGCACGCATGTGCACATGCATGTGCTCACAGACATACACACGAACAAAATATCTGACACTTCTAGAAACCAAGAATGTTGTCATGGTGGAAACAAGGACAAATTTTATAATTTCATTGGAAAATTAATACGACAAAATACCGATTACAACTGTTTTTGTAAAACTGGAGCATTCTTTGGTGCTTGTTTTTGGCAAGAAAGCATAGTTACTTTAACTTGATTCTGCATAATCTGTTTAACGTTTAAACAAGCTGGCTGGCTGTGATACTTACTGATTACCTACCTAGGACACTGAAATCTTCAGTCTATTGACAGAAAAATCATCTCTCCCACAGTGCGGATATCCACTCCTGGCACTGACTATGAACCATTCTGCAGAAATCCCAGGGAGGCTCAGGTGCATCCAACAGGATCTTAAGGAACACAATGATTCCATACAGAGGCTTGTTAAATGACCTTTGCCCTTGTAAACAAAGTGACAAAAAATAATGCCAACTCTTAGGCATCTCATGTCTAGGAAAGGTGATTGATTTCTATGAAAACAGCTCAGAAGGCTTTGGTGTTTTGTTTTGTTTTTGCATGGTTTCATTTTGTTTTCCTTTTCCATTTAGACATAAGGAAAGTGAGGGAGAAGAAAAGGAGAGGACATTACATGGTATAAGGAAAAATACCATCTTGTGCTCATGAAGGTGCAGGGAGCCTTGTCTTGGGAATGAAAGTCTCCCGCGTCCATGTATTCCTTACTGCATCTAAGTACTCATTCTGTAAGAAGGTGTGTGATGAGTGAAGGAAGAAGGTAGAAGGTAGATGATCCTTGTCGTCTCCTGCTGTGGCCAAATCACAGAAAACACATAAGTATCTGCAATGTCAACATATTTGTGTCCCACTGCTAACTGCCCACATGAGTAAGTAGATATTAAGCTAATATTCGTCGAGCAATAGTCTACCATTGGATTAATACAGCATTTTACAGGATGAATGCACCAGTACCTACAAGGTTATCTGTTCCCTAAAGAGTAAAAATGGCTAATTAAATGAGTCATCGTGTTTTTCACTTTTGTTTTCAGTTAATGTTTTCTCCATTCATGACAAAACCGGTGACATATCAACATTTTAAAACATTTTCATCTTAATAGCTACTTTTAAACTATACTACCTTTAGGGAAAGAGATGTAATAAAATTACCTATAAGGAAACCAAATTGTAAAGTTCTTAAAATATTTATTGCTGAATTTTTCACAGTAGCCAATATTCCAATTCTACTTGTTAAGTTATGAAATTAGGTCAGAAACAGATGACCATAAAGTCCTTGGTGATTACAGGCCTGACCCATAAAGCTCATATTTCATTCCTCTTATAGGAGTCTCTGGTGCAACAGAAATAAATGGACCAGTGTTTCAATCGAAGCCTAATCTGGGTAATTTAGCAGCACACTCACCAATAATGGAATTGCTCAGTTCACGCACTCTCGGAAGTCAAGAAACGGAATAAAATTTCCATATCAGAACACATCTAGTTCCCATTCCAAGGAAATGAGTTCCCTGTTCTCATTTAAATAATTCTAACCTTTCTGAGGATACTCCCTGACATTGATTCGTTCTTTGTTTTGAATAATAATAGTGATATATATCTTTGATGATAACTATACCATCTTACCTATTCTTATTGTGTGTTAAATATTAAAACTGTGATGACTTACAATCTTTTTTCTCTAAGTCTTCTGCTTGTGATATCGAACCAAATTACATAATAATAACAATAATAATAAATTGTAAAAACTGTCATAGGTATCAATAGCTCTCAGCTATTGGCACCATTGTATAGCTATTCCCTTCACATAGAAACATTCGCTCTTAAGTATGAGAGAGCCTCATAAGATTCAGAAACCAGGTAAAACTTCCAAGGATGTGAGAATACCTACGATTCATGTGGTCCCTCCTCAAGATTATATAAGTAGTGGTGGTTTCTGGGGAGAGAAAAGGTTCAGGCCAGCTGATCTGCCTGGAAGCTGGGCTGGGAAGGCTGGAGCTTTCCTGAGTCAGCACCAAGGCTGGGTGGGGGTTGGGAGAGGGACAGTATGGTGAAGCTGCTGCTGCCTTGAAGTCACCTGTGCTCACAGAAGAAGCCCTTCACAAATAGCTCTGAGAGTAACACCAAGAAGCTGACTAGATTTGTGTGGAATCATTTCGTGGGGCTGTTATCAAATTCCTATTGGAGTAAATAAAAATTCGTTCATATCACCCAGAAGAAGTGATATAGCCAACATGAATGCAGTTATTTGGTCATTTCTTTTCCCTTAAGAAGTTTACAGTCACAAAGACGGTCTTACCACTTGTGATTCCTCTGCATTTAACATATAATATCTTCTGTATAATTCACAACAAAAGAGAGAGCACTTCTTTAAAATCCATTAAAAATTAATAAATGACCATGTAAGTGACTGTTGTGTTTCTACTAAGCCATTGTCAATTCTGCTCAGATACTGTCTAATTTACTCAGTAACGGTAGCATCTCATCTTAGTATTCCGCATAAGAAGCATCTTGACATTCGAGGGCTGGCTGGATGCCTTTTGTTATTGAAAATATCATCTATTCTTGCAAATATACTTTACGATTTTCTTAATTGCATAGAGAAACCCTCAAGTCTTGTGTAGACAAGCAGCCTTGGACTTATATTTAAGCTACCCTTTGCTAAGAACTGATAACATATGAATCACCCAGACTTCTTGTTAATCACATATTCTAATCAGTAGATAGGGATAGCATGAGAATTTTTGCATTGCTAACAAGTTCCCGTGTTATAATGAATGCTGCTGGTCCATGTAGACAGTTTCGGATATGACCTGCTGGAATGTAACAATACAGTTTTTCACTGTTTTGCACATAACTCAGCAGCTCCTCCTGATGGGATCATTCCCTGACTTTCTAGAGGAACCTGGTCTGACACTGAAAGTTCACACTTTAGGTTCCCATTTTAATTATAAACAAAAAATAGCAATTTTTTTTTTTTTGGTTTTTCGAGACAGGGTTTCTCTGTGGTTTTGGAGCCTGTCCTGGAACTAGCTCTTGTAGACCAGGCTGGCCTCATACTCACAGAGATCCACCTGCTTCTGCCTCCCGAGTGCTGGGATTAAAGGCGTGCGCCACCACCGCCCGGTTTAGCAAATATATTTTTAATGAAGCATGAAACCAAATTGTAAACATCCTTAAATATTTATTGCTGAAAATAGCATAGTAGCCAATATTTGAATCTAGTTATTAAATCATAAAATTAGGTCAAGGATGGAGGATCATGGAGTTGTTTGGGCTTAGTAATTATGGGCTAGTAAAATACACTAAAATTCCTCACATTCATAGAATAGTAGTTGTTAAGTCTAAACTAAACCCTAAGAAAATTTTCAAGTAGATAATAGCTGCTAAGTATCTCCTGGCAAACTAAATTTATCTTTTCCATTCTGCTCGCTATTATAATGTCTCTCAAATATTATTACACACAGAAATCTCCTGCAGACTTTGTTAAATGGGTAATTAAAAAGCCTTAACCTCCAATATGGATTCTAGAGGGCCAAGACCATATCTGAGAACCTTAATTCTAACAAATCCCTCTGATGGCTACTGCACAGTTAATGAACAGAATGAGAAGCACTACTACAAAGTCATAAAACACTCTGAGCCTGACTGCTGTGGTGACACGTGCTTCCAATTCTAGAACTCCAGAGACAGAGGCAATTGCAATCCTGGGAGTTCAAGAGCAATCTGGTCTTCATAGGGAGTTCTAGGTCAGGCAGGATTGCATAGTGAAATGTTGTCAAAAGGCAAAGAGAGGGAGGGAGGGAGGGAGGGAGGGAGGGAGGGAGGGAGGGAAGAATGTCAGCATACCTGAAAGAGAGCTGACCTTTTATTTTCCACTTAAATTTATTCTTTTTAGTTTTCACATAATAGTTTTACATCCATATGCGGTAAAGTGAGAGTTACACATATTTCTGTGTGCGTGCATAGGTATGTGTGCATGGGTATCTGAATGGGCAGAGGTACCTATGTGTGTACACATGCATGTGTGCACAGGTGTCTGTCTGTGAATGTGTAGAGGCCAGAGGTGCCTGTGTGCGCACTTGGAGGTTGAAGATGAACCTTGACTGTTGCTCAGAGCTGCCCGCACCTGTTTTGACAACAAGGCCTCTCACCTGGATGTGAGGCTCACTGGGTAGTCTCGACTGTCTGACAAAGCAAGTTTCAGGGATCTGCCTGTCTCTGTCTCCAGCACTGGGATTATAACGACACACCCCAACTCCTGGTTTGTTTCTTCTTTTTATTTGGAAGCTGAAGATCAAACTCAGGTCCTTGGTCTTACACAACATGCACATGACCTGCGGAAATCTTCCCAGCTGCCTTACTATGTTTAATATATAGATGCAAAGTAAATCATCCCATTTGCATCAACATGTCTGTCTCTTTGATTTTGATCAGTTCTCGGCAGTGGGTGTTCAAAATCTTCTCCATTAGCTATTAATAAAAACTATTCAGTTAATTGTTGTGAAGCATGGTTATGATACTGTGCTACAGAATATTAGAGATTATCTCTATTGCACAACTGCATCTCATTACCCACCAACCACTCTATGCACCTCCCCTCCGGCAGAAAAGGCATTTTAGTTCCTGACCCTAAGAGAAAGATACAGGAATCTACACGGAAAGGAGAAAGAAACACAATCTCCTGAGTAAATTTAGAGCCTGAGAGTCATGGGAAAGATTAGAAAGGGAGAAATATGTATAGCTCAATAAAAACAATAAATAAATAAATAAAAATAAGGACAGTATCTACCATATGGAGGAAATAAGAGACTTTTCTTTGTTAGATTTGGAACTGATATGCTGTCTATCCAAAGAAAATACTCAGTCCTGTAGAATCCCTTTGTTAGCATGAGTTTAAAAAAAAAAATGTCATTAATGTGTATTTAACTATCATGGGTTGGAAATGTAATGCCCCTTCTTAAAGGCAGCAGGGCTGTTTGAGAGTACAATAAACACTCTGTTTGGCCTAGTAACTAAGTTTTAACATTTGTTAATGTTTTAATCCTTGGATTTTGTTGTTATAAGTGAAGCTTGTAAGGGCCAGTAAGTTGATGGCACTAAGTACTCTTCTTTTAAGTCTTGTTTCAGTTAGAAAAGGGTAGTCCGAGTTAGCACTGAAGGAGAAAGAACCCTTCTAAGCTGGATGTTTTCTAATTTGGTTTTAAGCCCTTCTAAGCTGGATGTCCTCTAATTTGTTTTTAAGGAGAAGTATATACACAAACGCTCGAATAGCACCCAGCAAATATAAGACATCTCTGACTTCGTTAAATGAGACTGGAAATAGAACAAATAAAGCCAATGTCTGTTCTATTTTATTGTGTGTGATAACATTTTAAGTAAAAAAAAGAAACATAGCTGGGGGCTTGTATCATGGGGAAAGTCAAGAAATAAAGTGGGGGGGGGACTTGTAGAATAATTATAGTAAGAACCCATCTCTCTAGAAGTCACTGAACCTGAACCTAACCAAATATAGTCTGAAACTGTTGAAAGGAGAGGGCTGTGGTCCTTTTGTGTCATCTGTACAACTTTGGACAACATAGAGCCCAAAAATTACAAAAATATATTGATGGTGACAGTATAAAAACACAACTCTTGCATCAAAAAAGCTAAGAGTTACATTATTCAGGTACCAAATAAATACCCATGGCCTGGGGATGGATTCAAGCTAGCTCCAATTCTGTGTCCCAACATGGTAGCAGTTTGATGTTGTTTTTATAGTAACGGAACAAAGAGAGTTACAGGCGAAGGTACTTGCCAGGTACATTGGAGGAAGCATTAGGCAGGCTGCTAAAGCCAAGTGGGAAAGGAATCTCTGCCATAGGCCTCAGATACATGTTGACTGACACCACCCTTAGCCTTTTGGATGGTAGAAGCTAATAGTCTGGTAAATTAATATATTCCAGAACTTTGTTCATCATGTGGATCTTAGGAAGAGGCTAAAGTTGGTCCAGGATAAATTGCAATTAGACTCTAGGCCGGCAACATCCCAACTTCTACAATCCTTAACGTACCCATCGGTTTATTAGCCATACAGAAGGTTCAATGGAAAGGGTAACTTCTTTCCAGAGACTTCCATTCCCACGTACTAGTTCTCTCCTTTTTAATATGGTCGAGAGTGTTATTGTCCTTAGTCTCTATCATGCCTGTAGAAGAAGCCCACCTCCCAACAACTGTCATTGCCATGGGACTCCATATCCCCTTAGGGGAAGAGGAGAACTTTCTTCTCCACTCTCAAAAGCTAAAACACTGCTAAGAGCCCAAAGCACATGGGCTCGGCTATTTCACTTTCCCCTGGTGGTAAGAACGGCATGTCCCATTGGGAATGTCTCTCTTGGCCTCAGTCCCAAAAATACGGATTTGAGAACTGTGTGGAGATTTGATAGCATGAGGCTGGGCACACGTGTGAGAAATCAGTCTTTGCTGTACTAGTCCGCTGAGATGGCATTATTGGTGCTGCAGAGCAAGAGTGATACTGGCTCCTTCAACACTGTATCCAAATAAAGCCATTTTTAAATGTCCTACTTGTACTGATCGTGCCCTCTCTTCTTGGTATTTGCGCTTCCATTTCCTCTGGCTGGGGTTACACTTGCTCTCCATTTCTCGGCTGCTTTAACTCTCATCCAGCCTTTACACCTCAGCTTGTAAGCCTTCCTGATCTCCCTAGACTGTGGTAAGTGCCCTCCAACAAGCTCCCTAGCAACCAGGCTATCCTCTCTCCACATGCACTGAATTGCAAATGCCTATTTGTTGGTGGGAACTCCTCTTGAGGCTGCTTGCTTAGCCACAGCAGGGACAGCATCTGTCCTGTCTCTATTGTTCCCTCACTGCCATGTCTAGTGCCTGGTTTGTAATAAACTTACAGTTTACCAAGGAAACAAACAAGCAAATAAACAAGTACAAAGAATGAGAGGCCCGATGCTAAAAGTACTAAGCATCGAGTCTTTGAATGTCAATTCCCAGATCTCTATTTTTTTTTTTTTGTCTTGTGGGTTTTTTTTTTTTTTTTTGTCGGGGAGAAGGTTCGAGACAGGGTTTCTCTATATAGCTTTGGAGGCTGTCCTAGAACTTGTTCTGCAGACCAGGTTGGTTTTGAACTCCCAGAGATTTATCTGCCTTTACCTTCCAAGTGCTGGGATTAAAGATGTCCGCCACCCCACCACCGTGCTCTAAATTTCTATACAACGATTTAACTTGTTGATTTCAAAGCAAATGAAGTGGAGATTCTCCCATATTCAAAATTATTTAAGAATTTTTACATTTTTTATTAAAAATATTTTTTTCAGGCAATATATTTTATCATGCTTCCACTTCCCCAACTTTTCCCAGGTCTTCACCACCTCTTCTTACTTACCCAATTTACCTTCATCTCTCTCTCTCTCTCTCTCTCTCTCTCTCTCTCCCTTTCTTCCTCCTTCCCTCCCTTCCTCCCTTCCTCCCATTCTTCCTTCCTCCCTTCCTCTTTCCCTCCCTTCCTCTCTTTCTAGTGCTCAAAAAATAAATAAAAACTCAAGCATGAAAAAGTAATAGACTGGTTTGGTGCACATATGAATTTACCGAGACTGTGACACTATGTGCAGGTTCACGCCATTCAGATTGCAGCAGTGAGATGGTGCAGTGGACTAGGGGCCCCAGTTCTTACCAGCTGGTGAAGGGACAATCAGTTTACTCCAATAGAGTGCCACTAAGCACATCAACTGTACTCCAGGGCAGGGCCCATGCCCAGAGATAGTTAGCCAACACGAAAGAAATTCTGTGTGTTTTGGCATTTGATTTTGGTTTTTGTGGGTTTATTTTTTTTTTTTTGCCTTATTAAAATTTCTTCATTTTAATAGAGCATTTAACCAAGCAGAAGTCCTTCTAAACGCAAAAAACACTGTGGCTGTATAGATTGTGTTATCATAAAGCTGCCCTTGTAACTTAGCTGTATAAACACAGACAGGTAACCTAACCAATCTGTGTTTCTCTGCTCTATATATAAAATGAGATTAAGGGAACATTAGTTCTGTATCCTTGTCTAATATTTGACTTGGCAAGGCCAGTCTAGAGCTCAAGCCAGTGCCTCCAAGGAGTCAAAGTTGTGGCTTCTGGGGACCTGAATCTTCCCCGTTGACTGTGGTTATCAGTCCTTAGGCAGCTATGTCTGAAGAATCCTGAGTTCTCTTTGACAACACTGTCTGACTTAGCTCTCTCTGACCTTGGCTGTGTTTCTTCCTGTCAATAGTATATATTGCTGGCCTTCCTAATAAACTTACTCGGTTCATGTTATCAGTTTATGCAAGACCTCCTGGTCCCAACTATTGTTTTCATGTTCTTTATTTTCTCCTCTGCTCAATTTCTCCTTCCCAGTCCTCCCACTCAACTGTTGCAGGTTGGAGAGATGGATCATTTGTTAAGAGTACTTGTTGTTCTTCTGGAGGACAGGGGTTCAATTCCTGGCATCCAGGTGGCAGCTCAGGAGCCTTCAGTCCCTCCAACCTCAGGGGATCAAATGTCCTCCTCTGGCCTTTGTGTTGGGTTATAGCCTCAGGTCACAGGGAATTGAGTCAGACTGGACTGGACTGGACTATAGTCACTAGCCATAAAGAACAGCTTAGCCCCACCCTGACCGTCTACTCCTGAAGAAAAAAATATCCTGATTTAGCTTTTCTAGGAACATGAATTATAAGCTCAATGTCCTTTATTTATGGCTAGATACCAAATATGAGTGAGTACATCCCATGTTCCTCTTTTTGGGTCTGGCTTACCTCACTCAGGATAGTGTTTTCTATTTCCATCCATTTGTATGCAAAATTCAAGAAGTCCTTGTTTTTTACTGCTGAGTAATACTCTAATATGTATATATTCCATACTTTCTTCATCCATTCTTCCGTTGAAGGGCATCTAGGTTGTTTCCAGGTTCTGGCTATTACAAACAATGCTGCCATGAACATAGTTGAGCATATACTTTTGTTGTATGATAGGGCCTCTTTTGGGTATATTCCCAAGAGTGGTATTGCTGGATCCAGGGGTAGGTTGATCCCGAATTTCCTGAGAAACCGAAACACTGCTTTCCAGAGTGGTTGCACAAGTTTGCATTCCCACCAGCAATGGGTGAGTGTACCCCTTTCTCCACAACCTCTCCAACAAAGGCTATCATTGGTGTTTTTGATTTTAGCCATTCTGACAGGTGTAAGGTGGTATCTTAAAGTTGTCTTGATTTGCATTTCCCTGATCGCAGTCCTTGGGCTTCCCACAGGTCAGGGAACCCTGATTGCTCTTCGAGCAGATGAGGGAGGGGGACTTGATCGGGGGAGGGGGAGGGAAATGGGAAGTTGTTGCGGGGACAAGGCAGAAATCCTTAATAAATAAATTAATTAAAAAAAATATCCTGATTTATGGAAAACAGACCATCCTGTTCCCAGTCAAATCACAAGAAAATAGCTGAAACTTTCTGGTAGCTATTTGTGCATTTGTGGATTTACATATACCTGTCGCCCAGCCTCTAAGCACTCTCTAACTTCATCCTACAAAAAAAAAAAGTTGGGGTCCCTTTCTATTCCAATAAATAGTCTCAGCCTGTTGAGATAAAGTCTGTCTGCTTCTCTGCTCAGTTTTCTTACACTCAATGTGCACTGCACACACATGTAGTGCACAGACGTATTTGCAGACAAAGCTTCCATACGATAATTTTTATATACGATGAGATCAAACAGAATTACTGTGAGATTTGAAAGGGAAATAGGTATAAAACTCTATAATGGCAAATTCTATGTCAGTACTGATACCATACAAAAAGATTATTTGAGACTCAAACACAAATGTAGGTTATTTCAGGTTTTGCTGAAGGTTTCCTTTAGGCTACAGGAGTTTGTCCAGGACAGCATATATAGATCAATGCTTCTAAATTGGAGGTGACTTTGCTGCTCCGAGACATTTGACACTGTCTGGAGATACTTTGGCTGTCACAGCTGGGGGCATTCCTGGCATCTAGTGGATACAGAAAGGATCCTGCTGAAATTGCACAGTGGGCAGATCACCCCACCCCCAGGCCAAGAATTAACAGGTCAAAATGTCAATATCTCCAGGGTTGAGAAGCTTGTATCTACATTGATTTCCCAGCTTCCAAGGACAAATCACTGAATTTTTTTTTCAGCTTCTTGGGTTCTCTCTCCATAAAAGATAGCTAATAACACCTGGGCCTTCCTACTTTGCAAGGATGTTGTAAAGATAAATTTAGGAGGAAAGATCCCAGCTCTCGGAGGGGAAAGGGTACTATTATAGCCCGAAGTGTTATTATCAAGCTGTGCCGGCACTTTCGCTCTCAGGAAGCCAAATGTTCTACTTGGAAATGATAATTTCCTCCACTAAATGAGCATTTTATTTCCCAGAGGGACTCATTTTGTTCACCTTTTGCCATCATTGGATTGAGCCCATTACAGCTGTTGTTCTTCCTTTATGTGAAATTTCATAGCATACATCACAACAGAGCCGCTCTTAGAGGAAGGTGCACTCTGCAGTAATCAGCCGCACACACGGAGCCGTCTGTAAGCAATCTCTAACACAACGGGCCTGGATATTTATGGGCACAGACCCCCCAACTCGGATGTTTCATATTATTCAACACAGAATAGATAATAATACTATTCTTATGAGTCAGAGTGTTCATCAGCCGCACTTCCAAATCCTGGTGTGTGTGAACAGATCAGTGGAAAAGTACAACTTTCATCTGTTATTTCTAAAGTGACAGTCTTAAAGACTAATTGGAACAGGAAGGGGAGCATGTAAGAGAACAAGGAAAAATTCAGGAGGGGAAAGAAAATCAGAGAACCACAAATTAATTCAACCCATATTAATTCAAACACCTTAAGTATGTAATTAATCAATAACCTGAGCATGAAGATTGCTCGGCTTGCATAAAATTAAAGTGCAACAGCATTATTGTGATTAGAAGAAGCTAATAATGTCAGTGCTTGAGCCCCCAGATGTTCCGAGCAGTTGCTTTCTTATAAAAAAAAAAAAATCTGTGTTCACAAACTCCTCCCAGGGTGAAAAGCACTGGCTAGGGAAGGATTTCCCTAATGTGACTGATGTGTCACTGTCTGGCAGCTGCATGGTGGAGCTGAGGAAGGCACACTGTGCAGGGCACTGAAGGGGAAAGTTGGGATGACAAGGGATAGCATGAACCAGTTCATCAGATTCTACCTGTGCCTGCCTCGGGGAATGCATGCAAATGAGACATCCTGCTAGGGCTCTTCCTGGGGCCAGAAGAGGCGGGGTAGCAAGTGTGGTGGAAGTGACTGAGTCTCCCCAGACTAAGTTAAGGCTCCGTGTCCTCCTTTCCAGTGTTCGCGCTGCCTGTTTTGGATGTCATGGGGAGAAACTAGCCTGTGACAATGGAAACCCAAGTGCTAAAGAACAGATTTTCATCTCTCTAGACATTGACCCAGGCACTGGGTATCTGCACGTTGCTTTCCTCTTCTGTGAAATGAAGCTAATGGTCCTACTATAATACAACTATTGCAAAGACTAAAAGAGTTAGTGACTAAGTCTCATTACATTCAATGTTTGGTTTCAACCCAATGAATGCATATTTACTTATCTACTTATAGAAAAACAATTTTTTTTGTACGAAGGATTGTCAAACTTCCTATGAAATCTCATTTCAAATCTTCTTCCTCAAGGCACTCTCTGGCTCTATCACACTGACACACGTTCCCTGCTTCACCAGAGGCACTGTCCTTCACTCTATCGGTGGCACATGCATCTGTGATGGATTCTGTCATTGCCATGTATCCCACACTCCTGTCTCGGGTTGGCCTTTATCCATACTGACACTAGAAGGAGGAGGTTGTAAGTGAATACTCTCTGTTGTCAGTTCAGTAATCCTTTTCGACAAGAGTCTTACTACGTAGCTCAGGCTAGCCTCATACTCTCCAACCTCCTGCCTCAGCTTCCTTGGGTGCAGGGATTACAGATTTGTACCACTGTGCCTGACTTAGGCACACTTTTGCATGACTTAATTATTTAGTTCGATTCAGAGAAAAATAAAAGTAAGATTCAAGTTGTCCTTTCTCATCACCGACCTCTTTCAAGTGTACTGTAGAATCCAAGGCCTAGAGCCAGATTGGAGAGAAGAGAAATTAAACTTGGAGGGATTGAGCCAATTAGTCTTCTTCCCTTGTCTGTGTATAAGCATGTGAGGCAAGGCTTGACTTTATAGTCAAGACTGGCACTGAACCCCTGATCCTCCTGTCTCAGATTGTTGACACATCTTTACCATCCTTTCGGAAAATAGCATGTTAAGTTCCGAGATACGTTTTAAATTTATCACCCTGCACTGCTTCTCTCCACCCTCGACTCACTATTTAATGTCAGCTTATTTTTGCAAAGAGATATAAATAAATACACAGTCTGAAAACGGGAAAGCCCCTGTTATTTTTCCAAACAACGGAGGTTACCGCTTTTGTCTAATCAAATCAACTAAACTGCTATGTGGCATTCAAAGTCTAAGCGGCTGAACAAACGATAGCTTAGCTTGTCCATGTGTCCTTAAAACAACCACCATGACCAGCAAAGGAGTGCATTTGCAACCTCACGAGACATTTATTCCATGTTAGACAGCTTATTTTTTTGTTTGTTTGTTTTTGTTTTTTTAGCTTGAGGAATAACACAGAAACATTCCTCCAGACAGTGCCAGCCAGGGTCTGTTTCTCAGTCACTGGCAACAGACTGTTGTGGTTGCTTCTGATGGCTCAAGTCTATTATTGAACTGCAATCTTCAAAAACTATAAACGTACACAAAAAGAATACACTGTCAGTTCTAATTGGGTTTGTGATCAGCTGTCCTGTTGGGAACTTACTTTGGAGCCTCCTTCTTTTCTCTCCTCTGTGTTCAGATAAATAACTGGACAGAACTGTGGTGAAAAGCAACTGTGTTAGCGACCATTAGCTGCTAGTGGGATTCAACAATGCCTTCTTTTTGGTTATTTGCCTACTATTCCCAAGATTTCGGTCAGAATGTGTAATGGGCAAAAGGGGCCAAGCAGGGGACAACCATCAGGCCTGACATGAGGCAGCGACAAAGGAACAAACTTAGGCTCCATCCAAGGCTTGCTCCAGTTGTTTGGGAAAAGTCCCATCCTTTGTTAATAAAAGTGATGGTTCGGTGACTTTCCTGGACCAGCTGTCAGATGACAAGATTAAAAGGCAGAGACTGCGCTGTTAGAAAGAAGGGTTGCTGTTTTTATCTGTCTGCCTTGTCACACTGATCATAAAGGACAAAGTCATCTGTGACTAATGCTGGACAAGGGCGAATCGGGGCCAGGCAGGTCCTCCTGCTATCAGACAACGCTGAGAGTTTGTTCACCTGGCTTCACAAGAGATAACGGCAGCCTCCCTTCCAGCTTCTCCCCCTCTCACTCACCGCCAGAAGAAGTATGGGTGCTCAAAAAGCCCCCAGTCCAATCAGCAAAGCCCAGGCCAAGTGGCCAGATGGTGGTTTTTGCTGCAGGGAAAGCTAATGGCCTCTTGCGATAGTGAGCTCATCCCCTTGCCTTTCGGGAGAGGAGACGGAGCTATTGAATTAGCTCTGCGAAGGATCCTCTTTCAGCTTAATCAACATTTGCAGAAGGAAAAATTAGATTGTACAGTCTGTAAATGAGGCTAGCCACCTCTGTGGCCAGACATTGCTGCTTCTGCTCACCGTAGAGAATGGGCTCAATTTGTACAGCCAGGTCAGGCTTGAGTGCCTATTTACCAGCAATGATAGGCCATTTCAAACTCTTAGCGTGTTTGCCTTGAGAAAGAAAAACAAGTCAGAATCCTAAAATTTAAACCATAAGAGCTCCCAAATTCAGACTCAGACTAAGCAGCCTCAAGACAAATACAGCTGCTTTCTGGGCTGGCTTTGAAGTTCCTGACTGTTAAAATCCTAAAATTTGTTAGGTGCTGTGTTTGTTGCTCTTCTAAGCAAAGAAGCCTGTCTTGAAGGTTTGCAGTTGTTTAGCTCAGTTGATTACGGTACAGTATCAAAGGAAGTCCTTGTGTTGAAACTGCCTTTGTTCAGTTCCACGTTATCTTACACCTAGTTGGGGAAATCTCCAATGCTGGTCACAGGAGTTTGAATAAAGAAGATCAAACCTGTAGTGACCTTTAGACAATGCTTTAAAAAAAAAAATCGTGGCACATGCAAAGACAGAAACTTTATGTGTTATATGGGACAATGCATTCCTCTAATTAAATGAAAAGGACTGCATCTACTTAAGGTCTCTGAAAGATTAAACTTTCTGAAGTGAATTATTTTTATTTTTTGTATACACCGCACACACTCACTATTTAATAACGAATGTGGAACAACTGATTGAAAGAATTTTTTGGCTCTGTTTAAGGCATATTTTATTTAAATACTACACAACTAAGTCATTGATATTGAACCCACATACTTAAAACTGTCTTCATAGTTCTGACTTTTAAAGAGAAGGACCATACACAGGCTTCTCTGAGGAAGAATAACCAACTTTCACTGTTGGGAAATTGAAATTTAAATCAGAATTGTATCTGTACCTCTGCTTTTCCATGTTCAGAAATTATAGTCTGGGATGCAGCACCAGGGGATCGCAGGCAATGCAGACACACAGTGAGCAGTGCTCAGAGGATCGGCACCACCAGTTTTTGTTTTTCCATTCGCTCTAGACTACCCTAGTCTCCCATAGCTCATTTAAAAGAATTTGGGTAACGGTGCATTCATTTTGAAGAATATGTTTAAAAACTTAAGCATTGTCATTGGAACTGGGATTCCAGAAGTTCCCAAACCCTGAATATGTGAGCTGTGCTACATGATAGGAAGGAATAATTTTACAAGATGAGAAAGACATCACTCCAACAACATAAAATTCCATTACAGATTCTATAGTATACAGTATAAATATCACCGCAGTATGAAAATGCAAAATATTTACACATGAAACTCATAAAGTAGCCAAAACTAAAGTCATAGTTCATATGTAAGTCGTCATCAAGTCAAATTAAAATCATTATGATAATATGAACTAGAAGCTCTCTATGCTATATAGCCATTTCTCTTTCAAATGTTGTGGATTCATTCTGGGTTAAGAAAAATCATGTTTGGTCAAGGAAGACCCCCTGAAAAATCTCTGATAGAAGCAGATATCCCAGATGATCCAACATTTCAGAGGACCTCTGTTGAAGTTTCCTCTGAGCTCTATATCCAGAACAGCCTCAAGACTGCTGGGTAAGATGATACATCCTCACAGAATATCCAGTCAGGACTTGACCATAATTTTAAATTTTCTTTGGGTTCCCATAAGATTATCAGTGCCCCAGTCAATGAGAAGAATCCTAAAAATCTATGCCCACATCCCCCCCTTAAAATGAATTATGGATGTTTGTCTTTGTTTAGAGTGTTGGTTATAAGTTGTTATAGATAATGGTCAGGAAGATAGACAAAAGAGATTAGATTCAGAGTTCTTTTGAAAACAAAAAGAGAGAAAGTGCTGTGGGATAAAGCTTTTGTACCCTGTAAGACTTGTCACTTGTACTGGTTTAATAAAATGCTGAAAGACCAGTAACTAGGCAGGAAGTATAGGCAGGGCAGCTGGACTAGCAGAGTTCTGGAAAGAGGAAAGGCTCAGTCTGCAGTCACCACCTAAACACAGAGAAAGCAAGATGAAAATGCCTCACTGAGAAAGGTACCCAGACACATGGCTAAACATAGATACGAATTGTGGTTTAATCTAATTTGTAAGACCTAGTTAATAATAAGCCTGAACTAATAGGCCAAACAGTTTATAATTAATATAAGCCTCTGTGTTTATTTGGGACTGAATGGCTGCAGGACCAGGCAAGACAGAAACTTCCATCTACAAAATGTAGAGAAGCTAAAAATTTTAAGAAAAACTACTACATTCTTAAAATCTAGATTAGTACAAATTGCAAGATTGTGTTATTTTAAATTGTGTTTTAGAGCCAACATGGTTCATATCAGACTCATGTCAAATAAAATAAATTGTCTCTATGTTTACTAAGAAATACACTTCTGTTTTTTTTTTAATCTATTCACTAATGATATTTGCTTATTGTCTTTGATCATGCCTGAAGTGCGTTGAGGAGGAAAGTATAACCTTACACCATCATTGTCATTTTATTATCACAGACCTCATCAATAATTATCATTATCATCACAAAAAGTCAATATTTAAAGAATATTTCTAAGTTCCAAGAGATTTGCTTATAAAAATACCAACAAACTAAATATAACTGTTAGTATTGCTGCAAAGGAAAACAACAGAGCTGTTATTTCACAGAGATGTTTTATAAACAGTGCTGGACAGAAGTAGGGATTGGCAGGGACCATGAAAACTATGGATAGCTTTATAATGAAGAAAGCCAGCACAGAACACCTACCATCCAGTCTTGCAGAGGAGATAAATTCCAATAAGAAGGCCTGCATATTGGACAATGGTTAGGCAAAGGAGACCCTTAGCAGGCCCACTAATAACAGAAATGCTTCTTGTGAAGAAACCTACAGTCCTCATAGGCTCTGAGCCCAAAATGTTTCATTACCCTTACTATTAGAAGCCTCCCTTCTACTGTTAACTAATACACCCAAACTCCTACTCACAATGCTGTCTTGAAACTCCATCCACTTGAAACTTCACCTACCACCTACCCATCTTCCTACATTCCACAAAATGATTGGGTATTCTGAACAGCTCCCTCTAAACAACTTTCCTACAGAGTCCTAGAGAAACAACTGGCCAGAGTGATCTGAACAACTTTGTTCATGGAGGCCCTGCAAAGACCTCCACATAAGTGAGCAAACTCTCCAGTCCTACTAGTGCAGGTTGGTTTCCAAGCAACCTTGATGTACTGAAGAACATCATGCTCTGTTGAAGGGAGAGATTCACTGAGCCCACCCAGAAATGCTAGCAAAGCCTAACACTATTACAACTCAGAGAATGGCAGGCATCTTGTACTGACAGCTGTGCCCAGACCTGTTAACAAGACTCCCTTCCTAGGAGCTGCATCTTGGCTAGTGGAGTAAGCCCTCAAAACCCTGCAGCAAGAGCTAATGCAACAACTACAGGCATCACAGATATTAATGGTATCGGCTAACTGAAGACACTATAAGTACTCTGTTAGCCCAGTGCTAGCCTAGATCAAAGCATGGCCTACTAAATCATCACACTGGAATATATCTCGGGAAAAATAACTTCATCCCAAAAGCTCCAACAAAATAGGTAGATTCATAGGCAATTCATCTGATGGATGTACAGATACCAATGTAGGGACCCAGGTGGCATGAAAATGAAAGAAAACATGTCCCCAAAGGAGCACACTCCCTAGCAAGAGACTCCAACAATTAAATAATAATTTTAATTAAGTATATAGATATTTAAAATAATAGTTTTAAAGAAAGTTCCCCAAGATAAAAGAAAATACAGACAGACAAGTTTTTAAAAATTGGAGTAAAAATCATTTTATGAATAAGAAATTCATAAAAAATAATCATAGAACAAATCATAAAGTAATATAAGAGCTTAGTAACATAATAAATAAAATATTCAAATGTAATAGAAACTGAATAACAGAATAAACCAAACAGAATATCTTTAGACTCTGTGTGTGTGTGTGTGTGTGTGTGTGTGTGTGTGTGTGTGTGTATGGGTGGGTGGGTGTGTGCTTGAGTGATGTACATTGGGACTAGTTAGGTATCTTCCTCAATTGTTCTCCATTATATCTTTTAAGATAGGGTATATCAATGAACCTAGAATGGCTGGCCAGGAAGCTCCAGAGATTCGCATGTCCCAGCCTCTCTAGTTCTAGGTTAAAGATACATGTCAGTAAACCCAAGTTTTTTATGTAGATGCTGGCGACGAAACTCAGGTCCTCACAGTTACACTGCTTTGTAGTCAGCCTCTAGTCCTGTCAACAAATACTAGTAAAACTTACGACAAAAGCCATTAAAAAGGCATATGGCTTTTCTTGAGGAACAAATAAGACAAACATGAAATATGTTATGAAATAAATAAATATGTTATGAAATTATAAAAATAACTGTGGTATGAAACAAAGTTTTAAAACAGATTGACAATTTTTCCTTCTAATTTTAAGTCTCCAACCAGACTGGAGGGCTATATTTTTGATATTAGAAATTTAGCTCTATTTCCTTGCACGTATCAAGAAGGTCGTCTCTACAACATGCATTAAACAATATTTCCTACTTCACTGGCAACTCTATCTTATATCTTATTTTATATCAGCATTAAAGATTAAGATACTATCTCCCAGCAATAGTAGAAAAGATGAAAACATTTTTAATAATTACTGAGTTGCTCATTACCTCAATGATTCCATTTCCATAAAGTCTTCATTTACATGTTCAAGTATGGATGCATGTACAATGATACAAAAACTTAGAGTAAAACAATATGGTATCTAATATCATTGAGACAATATTGTCAAAAGAATATTTCTGAGACATTTGCTTTTTACTCAAAATTTCTTGTTAAAGAATACTGTATATAAAATTTCCTGAGTGAAATTGTTTTAAAATTATTTAACTAATCCAGAGTGAAAGAAATACCTTGGAGGGGCTGAAGAGATGGCTCAGTGGTTAACAGCATTGCCTGCTCTTTCAAAGGTCCAGAGTTCAATTCCTGGCAACCACATGGTGGCTCACAACCATCTGTAAAGAGGTCTGGTGCCCTCTTCTGGCCTGCAGGCATACACACAGAGAGAATATTGTATACATAATAAATAAATAAAATAAATATAGAAAAAAAGAAATACCTTGGATCGAAAGATTTATACCCTAATTTCCACTTCTACATCTGAAGAATTTCATGCATTTTTGAGCCTTTTGTTAGATGATGAAGATAATTAAAAAATGGTTCTCCCTTAATGCAGTCTAATGTGGAGACACTTGCAACCCAGTGGTAACTGCAGGCTACACACTTACAGAGGTCTCTCAAAATATTCAGAATCCCCAATATATCTATAAAAGTTTATTAAATGGCAGAAGGAAGGAGAGGTATGCAATTGCTTAGAAAGGTATTACAATCACAGGAAATTTCAAGAGCAGAGACAACAAAATGAGAAGCATGGAAAATTCAGAGACGAGAACATAGTTGTGGATAGCCTGAAGTAAATACAACATGAGCAACATTCTCAACACACAAGTATTCGCTTTCCCTTTAGAAATCAACACTGCTGGAAGCAATGACTCTAACTCCATACAGTGCAATTGTAGAGCTGTTTGTATATGTGGATCTTAGATGTCTATTTACCAAAGAAATAAAAGAATACTGAAGTAGGACTGAAGGGTGATGGAAAACACAATAACTGCTGCTCCTGCTACACCACACATGTCATGCATTGCTAAATAAATGTCCCTTGTGACAGTTGAGAAACAGGAATTAAATAGCAAAGCCCTAAACTAATGGTTTAAACTTGAAGACATACTGAAATCTCAGCAACATGATAGTAAAGGGGGGGGGGGGGGTTGTAAACCAGTACAGCTGACATGATGTAACAGACATGCCTGAGGAACTGGACCTCAGAGGGAGATTGTTGGGACTTCCATCCCTGTTGCTGCCTTAAAATACTGGCCAAAAAAGAATGACCTGAGGAGGACAGTTTATTTGAATTACAGGTTAGAGTCCACCATTGAAGGAAAACAAGGCAGGAAGTCAAGGCAAGAACTAAAGGAGGGGCAATGAAAGGACACTGCTTACTCATTTGTTTTCCCTCTCAAATTCTGCTGATACTTTTCTTATAGCACTGCCAACAATGGATTGGCCCCACCTACATCATTTGGAAGTCAAGAAATTGCCCTGATAGACGTTCCCTAGGCCAGTCTGATGGAGTAAGTTCTTCAACTGAGGTCTCCTATTCCCAGATGTGTCAAATTGACAACCAAGATTAGCCAACACATGTGTTGCATATAAACTCTTAGTGAACTTGACTGTAGTATCTTCAGGGGGTCTAGAGCTAAAGGAGTCAATAAGATAGGTTGCAAGTAGCAGATTTTTCAGCAAAGGGAATAGTCAATGTAAGGCAGAAAATGTTCAATTACATCTGTTTTAGAATCTATAACTGGTGACAATAGGATCCAGCTCCTATATATAAGGAAAAATGGAGAGGCAATAATAGTTACATGTAAAATCAGAATCCTAGTCTAGAGAATGACATTTACTGGAGGAATTTAAAATAAAATCAACTGAGAAAACATAATAGAGTTTTTTAAAACTTGATTGTCAGGGACCACAGAAACCCAGAAAAACTTTGCATCCTGTAAGCGCCAGGTTTAGGACAGCATGAGGAATGTGAGGTCTCACCTGGACCTGGTTATAAGATTCATAAAGAATCTCGTGACTCTGAAACTGACATTATAAGTCTACAGATAGAAGAACACCAGACTTGAAGTGGAAAGGCAGAGCTAGGTACCAAAGTACAAACAACCACTTCAACAGAAATGTCTATATAAACATCTAGGAATAATCAGCTATTTTCGTACTTGAAAAAGCAAATGAACTTGAAATGGATAGCAGCTGAAGTCACGTGTCTCTAAATATATGGGGAAGGTTGACAAATTGCCAGAGGTTAGAGCGACCTGGGGGGGGGGGGGGGTCAGAACAGTTGGATCCCATAGTAAGACAGCCACACAATGTGTGCCACATAATTGGGACTCTGCTATAAGACTGTCTTTCCTAAATGATATTCAAGTACCTCCCCCAAGATAAGATTCAAGCTACACAGGAAGGAGTAAAATTGCTCACCATCTACTCATGGAAATTCATTTTCAATTATCTTAAAGTGCTTTTACTCTGTAGCATCATTTTTGACGGTGAGTGAAATCACAGTGCCAGGACTGTTTTAAAAAGTAAATGTATCACTCATCAAAGGCAATTCTGATGTAATCAGCATTGACTTTCTAGGAAGACGTTTTACCCATTTAAAATATCTGCTTCGGGTCCCATTTCCAACACTCCAGCGGGATACACACAATTTGAAAATGACAAAACCGCCCATCAGAAAATCTCCTTTTTAATACTTGTTCCACGGGCTGCTACTCATTGAGTTACAAATAGGAAGGCTAAGAGTCCAATTATCATGACTTGTGGAGGAGGACTCTGAGGCCATTGGGCATGTACTAATTTAGTTAGTTCATTGAATATACGTGAATATATTTCTTTTTATCTGATCTTTGTCATAAAGAGACTTAATAACATTACAAAATCGGATTCATGAAAAATATTTGAGGAATAAAATTGAAATAAAGGATAGTATCTGCTTTCTTTTAAATGGGGGTTTTGATAATCACACAAACACAGATTTAGAGAACTATTAAACCTCTAGCTACAAAGGAAATGAAAAACTTGCATTGTCTGTATTCCCATCATCTCCTCGGCTGCCCATCTCATAATACCCTTATTGCAACTGACATGGGGCTATGAATGCAGAAATGTCAGACAAAAAGGAGCATATAAAGATAAAAGGCTGTAGGGTAAAGAAAAAAATTCCACTGAATAAAGGCCAGACGGCATGTTACTTTTGTTACCATTTTGTTTCCAAAAGTTGCCTAGGTAATAGTTGAGAGCTAGGATTCCATAGAGAAAGAAGCAATATCCACAGAGGCTACTGGTGTGTCTAAAAAATTATCATACAGGAAAAGATAGAAAGGCTGCTACTGAAAGTGTGCTCAGAGCTCACCCCCTTTATCTCTATTTCTACCTATGTACCCTCTTTTTCCTCTTTCTCTAAACATCAGCTCCACATTCACATACTGAAAGCTTAAAGGATATCGAAGGACTCTGCCAGAGAGTAGTTACCCCAGCATTTCCTATGATATCAATGGCAAGCTTCAAAACCTGAGAATCAAGTTCAGCAGGAGCCATTAGGTCCTATTGTGCAAAAATACAGACCGTAACTTAGTGCGGTGAGAATCACAAGTATCAGCAAGAGTGACTGCTTCCCTGTGCTAAAGTCTTCTCTCTTCTCCGAAAGAAAGAAAGAAAGAAAGAAAGAAAGAAAGAAAGAAAGAAAGAAAACTGCTCACTGCAGTCTACTAAATAAAAAGAATCACGTCCTAACAAATTCATTCTGTCCAGGCATTAATAGTACCTCCCAAACACACGTCTTCTTGTCTTCCATAGAATACATTTTAGTTCAAGGGTGGCTCCCAGGAGCCCAAGGCGATGTCCCCAGTTAGTTCCTTGGGCAGCTGAGGATAGGGAACCTGAAACGACCCTATCCTAGAGCAATACTGACGAATATCTTGCATATCATCATAGAACCTTCATCTGGTGATGGATGGAGATAGAGACAGAGACCCACACTGGAGCACTGGACTGAGCTCCCAAGGTCCCAATGAGGAGCAGAAGGAGGGAGAAGATGAGCAAGGAAGTAAGGACCACGAGGGGTGCACCCACCCACTGAGACGGTGGGGCTGATCTATTGGGAGCTCACCAAGGCCAGCTGGACTATGACTGAAAAATCATGGGATAAAACTGGACTCTCTGAACATGGCGAACAATGAGGGCTGATGAGAAGCCAAGGACAATGGCATGGGGTTTTGATCCTACTTCATGTTCTGGCTTTGTGGGAGCCTAGCCAGTTTGGATGTTCACCTTCCTAGATATGGATGGAGCGGGGAGGACCTTGGACTTTCCACAGGGCAGGGAACCCTGACTGCTCTTTGGACTGGAGAGGGAGGGGGAGAGGAGTGGGGGGAGGGGGAGAAGGGTGGGAGGAGGGGGAGGGAAATGGGAGGCTGGGAGGAGGCTGAAACTTTTTTTTCCTTTTCCTGCTTCTCAAGCAGTGACAAAAGAGTTGAACTAGCACATAAACTGTTAAAGTGAATGCAGTTTAGTGTTCTGGAGTCTGGAAAAGAGAAGGGTGGGAAAACAAAAATGAAGGAAAGCAAAGATAGTAAAGACATTGCTTAAGGAATACCACACAAAATGCAATTTAAGACAATAAATACCATAGACATAAATATGACAACTTCATACCGGAAAAAAAATAGAATAGTAAAAAGATACAGTATTCATGGACATAAAGTCCCAGTTAGATAATCTCAAAATACATAAGTTAAAATTAAAATAATTGCAAAGAAAAAATTGTTTTAGTGCAGATCTAAATGCACTGATCTAAAGAAAGACAGACCAAGCAAAGAAAAATAATATACAGGACAAAAACTGCTCCTTTAACAAATTTGTCCTAGCTGGGTGGTGGTGGCGCACGCCTTTAATCCCAGCACTCGGGAGGAGGGGGAAGGGGGATCTTGTGAGTTCGAGACCAGCCTGGTCTACAAGACCTTTATCATAAAGGGGTGTTGAATTTTGTCGAATGCTTTTTCAGCATCTAATGAAATGATCATATGGGTTTTTTTTTCTTTCAGTTTATTTGTATGACGGATTACATTGATAGATTTTTGTATGTTGAACCAGATTTTTGTATGTTGAAATATTAAAAAAGAGTAAAGAAAAAGGTAACAATTTTCTAGTGGGACTCATTATGAATCAAGAGAAACAAATACATAAGCATGACAAAGGAGGATTGTGGGAAATTTCTCAGTAAGTGCTCCCTGTGCAAGCGTGAGGACTTGGGTGTGGGTCCCAGCCATCTCTGAAAGCTGAACACGTTGACATGTTGATGCGTATCTGTAACTCCAACTCACGGTGGTGATAAAGAAGGCTCCCAAAGTTTGCTGGCCAGCCTGTCTAACCAACCACTGAGCTCCAGGTTCCTAGAGAGGTCTTATCCCAACAGAATGGAATCCTTGTGAAGGACTCTCTAGGACAAGATCTGGCCTCCACAAGCATACACACACACATGCACATGCATGCATGCATGCACACACACATTCACATACATGCACACACATATGCATATGAACAAACATGCACACATATGAACTCACAACCATATAATGCCACACACATGCACAAAGAGAAGTTATATATTGTTTCAAATCATAAAATGAAAGCATTTAATCAAATAAAATCTGTTACTTTGCAAACCATTAGAGACGTTTTTATTTAATTGTATACCAGTAAGTAGCAAAGCAGCATCACACATATTTTACAGAGGTCGTCACTTATGCAATAAAACAAAATGAGGAGACGAATATTCAAATAAGAAGTCAAAATTTTATGTGAAAAATATATAACTGCAAAAAATTAAAAAAAAAGTAGACTGCTAAAATTAAGAGTGTGACAACATGCTGAACAAATGTCATCCAAAAGGAAAAAAAGAAACAGCAGCAGCTTACCTCTAACAAAATTCACTAGCAGCAAATATAGCAGTCAAACTATGGGTAAAACCTATGGAATATGCAAGCTAGCTTAATAAAGCACTATGGAGAAATGTGAACATTACTAAATGGAACTTAATGAGCATCCAAGTATACCAAAGTAGATGAAGTTATATGCCAACTAGAGGATGACGGAGTGCATATGTGAAAAACATCACTTACTCATTTTTAACAATAAATTCCTGAGCTTCTGCATCCTAGAATCTCATCCGGGCTGTGATGTTGTTACATCAATGAAATAGAAAATGACACAATTTATCACAAGCATTCAGCAACAAATGCAGAGTGTTTAGCCAAGGCCTTGAGCTGACTTGTCATGGGACCAGAGCACTGCTGTTTGCAGGTTATGCACCGTTCAGACTTTGTAGTATGGTAATTCCAATTTCAAATTTCTTAAATTCAGATGTAAAAATAAACTCTAAAAATATAATAATCCTAAAAGAGAAAAACCAATTTATGGAGAGCAATTCAATCAGATATTAAAGTTTTACAAGATTTTACTAATCAAGGCAATATTGTTAAAGAAAATGATATGAGATTTAGAAATAAATGTATTTGCACATGTGTATAATAGACAGCTTATTCCAGTGTCACTCACAAATATAACACAACATAATAAGTTTTTAGGTTCATAGATTAATGGAATCCCTGGGGGATGATTTGGGAAAACCTGGTAAAACTAACTACGTACATGCTATATATTCTTAGCTTTAATCTCCTAGGGAAATTTTCACACAAAAATATAAAGAAAAAGCACGCTGATTAAAGTATTGTTAGTATAGCAAAGCATATGAATCATCTTTAAGATAAAAAAAGATATGTGAAATGTTGTTGGTGTGGCCAAATACTGAAATTAGACATACCAATGCTTATGGTCTCTGCTGTCACCCTGAGCGAACTGAGAGATTCCTATGCTATCACATTTCTCCTGCCTGAACTTTCCTGAAACAGTTTACATAAGAGGCAGCACCTGAGCAGGGACTATTCACCCCTCAATATATGCTGTCTGAGGCTTCCGAGGGGGAAAAGTAGAAGGAAAAATCCACCCACACATGAAAGATGAGTTCTTCCGGAATGACTGTCTGTCATGGCTGCTGTCACTGCAGATAACAGATCCACCTTCAACCTTCCAACTGGGCTCGCACCAGTGATACTCCAGCAAACTTCTATGACTCCAGCCTTCTTAAAAACTTGATCATTGGTCTCTTATCCTGAGGTTTCCCACTTCTTAGGCTGAATAGCTGCTTTCCTGTCTCTACAGCATGAAGACAGCGATTGTGTGGTTACTCAGACTTGCATCATGTAGTCCAGTACAACAAATCTCCCCTGACAATTAGTCTGTTCTCTGATACAAGTATGCACAGACCTTAGAAGCAATTTTGTTAATGAGATGAAAATGACAAGAACACCAAAATATCAGAGAAGGTATGCTTTGAGCAAATAATAAATATGTATAAATTATTCATGCTATAAACACATTCTCATAATTGCATTTTTGTGTGTGCTTTTAGGTACAAATAAAGACAAAGGATAGTCTCCAAAGAAAGCAGATGTGAGTGGAAACTGTCATGGTTGGAGTCTAAATAAAAAGAAGTCCATGAAATCGCTAATGCTTGAGTGTTATTTTGCCAATGAAAACCATCTAAGATGCCAAATCCATAGTGGAGTGACACCCTGCTTGACAGAGATGGAAAAAGAAGCTAATAGTGCCGGCAGATATCAGTTCCTCATTAGCCTTCTTATGCAAATAGTAAACTGAAATACTGAGGAAAGCTCTATATTTCCAAAGACCTAGAGAGTCCGACTCAGGTTGGTTATCTAGACACCTGACATCTCACATTCATCAACCTGCACTTTTACTAAATTATTTCACTGACCTTAAGAGGTGACAGGAAGGACAAAGAATGTCTTATAATTAAATTCATAGAACATTTAAAACAGGATCATATGTACAAACTACCCATCACAGTCAAAGAAGTTAAATGGCTTGGTCAAGTACATACAGTTGATAGTGGATGGTAAATGAACCCTTGAGTTATCCAAAATCACAAGGAATTAAGATAGGATTAGAAGATTAAACTCAGGGTAATGTTCATAACAAAAGCAGAATACACACGGCAGAACATTTAAGTGAATATTTAGAGCAATGACAAATATACAAGTAGATGATATTACAGAGGGTAAGGTAGAAATAGGTTACTAGAGAAGTAAAGAAATACTGTGAATTGTGGGAGTAAGATTTTATCTACACTAGGTGACATTATTCTCTCTCTACTGTAGATGTATGATATCCCTACCAACACTCACATACTAAACCCACCTCCACAGGGCTGGACTGGAGGTCTTCTCTATGATAGACACATCATGCTTGGACCATGATTCACAAATTTGAGGTTACCAAGTATCTTCATTGTCAGTATTGGCTGTAATTGTCAACTACTCAGTTACTAATTGTTAAGAGACACAAAGTTTGGGGTAGCATTTGTCTTAACTACAAATATTAATAAACTGGATTTATCAGTAGATGAGCATCATTTGATAATGGGCATGGCATTCCACTCTCAACATGAACAGCCTCTAGGGCAGCATTTCCATCCACTGGACAGAACACAGAGCATTTTATTTTCATGCTCACACTGCCCAGGGCTCAAATAGAAATGTGAAGATTATTGTTCTCCTAGAAAGATACATGTATATAACCACAGGCCAACAACATCATTAGCCACCCATTCAATACTCCAGTGATGATTGATGTGCAAAGGAGAGCGCTGGTCTCCTGGGACTGTCCAAAATGGCTCCTGACAGTAACAGCATTACTGTGGTCAGCCACAAGCTGTTGGTGTTGATGTGCTTCCAAAAAAGAGAAAGAAAGAAAAAGAAAAAAATACATTCCCAAGACCTTAGGGCTTTGAACTGTGGGTCAGTCTTATATATTTAACATTGTTTTTCCTCATTTGAGCTCCACATGGGGTATATTAGAATAAGAACTTATATTTAACTTCTGTGTCCATAAAAGGAGGTGATCTTACTGGACATTATTAAAATGTATTGTTGCTGTTTGTTATTATTATTTTATGATTTTTCATATTGATTTTAAAAGATTTTTTATTCACTTCCTTTGCTCTATTTCCTTTCTAATAACACTATTCGATGACCTAAATTTAAAAGAAAAGTTTGACTCTAAGAGAATATTAAGTTATAAGACTCCTATGGTATCTCCCTTAATAAAATAACTTTTATTGTGAAAATAAGCAAATGTTCTATAATTTTAAAGATTAGAAATACAGTAATTCATAAGAACTCTCTGTCTGTCTGTCTGTCTGTCTGTCTCCCTCTCTCTCTCTTTCTCTGTCTCCTAAGATGACATGAAAATGACAGAAAAAAATGATGGCTTCGTGGATGGCAATTTTGATGATGTTTGGTTTGAGGTACAAGAAATAAACATGATAGATCGGGGGCGGGAGATACTACAATTGTTCTTTAACTGAATGTAAGCCTAATGAAAAGAAGTGCCAGCAAACAAAAGGGAAAGTATGCTATTTCCTCTCCCTGCTTAAACCACACTGAAATAAAGAATGTGTATTTAAAATTAATCTGTACAATTTCATCCAAAGAAAAAATTATCAGCAGGTTCAGGAGACATCGAGCTCAGGCATTAGATAGACGTGGACATAAGAGCTTGAAAAAGTTAGACCAGAGATTCAGAAAAGTATTGAAAGGTCAAAGATTCCACTAGAAATTGTAGAGAAATTTCTTATAAACAACAAGGAGAAACAAATTCTGGGTATCAGTGAAATTCTGAATTAAAAGTCCCTTCCTTGTGGTGATGTTTTATTTTTGCTCTAATAAATAAAGCTTACCTGAAGGTCAGAGGGCAAAGCTAGCCATTAGTTAGCTATAGAGGCCTGGGGGTCTGTATAGACAGACAGGAAATGATATGAGAGAGGAATATACGGCTGGAGTAGACCGTAGTTCGACCCCCTTTTTGGCTGAGAAGTTAGCAAGGTAAAAGTTGGCTGTGACTTGCTCCTTTCTCTCTCAGATCTGTCAACATTTGCCCCAATATTTGGCTTTGGGTTTTTATTATTAAGACCAACTAGAACTGGTGCAACCCTTCCCTCCAGGATGGGAGATATTGAAGGTGAAACAAATTTGAAATGTTCAGAGAGGTTCCATAAACAAGTTCATTGCAGAACTAAATACTTAGTAGTTTTAATACACACAAACTTAATATGCTCACATATTATGGGACAGTCATTTATAATTCTGTATTTTACAAAACAATAACATTTATTCAACTCATTTGAAGCAGAATGAAAAGTGATTTTAAATCTCCACTATTGTCAGTCATGGAACAAATCTAGAGTCATATATTAATCTGACTCTTCCTCTTGCTTTTAAGTCAATGTTCATCATGTGTTGTACCCTTTAAAAAGTCATATTTATAAGAAGTTCTTAAAATAGAGACCTTTTATTTCATTTGAATAACATTTTTCACTTATTTTACATACCAACCAGTTTCCCCTCTTCCTCTCCTCTCATCACTCCCCTTTACCATCTACCCCCTGTCCCATCCACTCCTCCTCTATCTCCATTCAGAAAGGGATAGGCCTCCCATAGGCTTGCACAAAGCATGGTATGACAATCTGAGGCAGGAACAAGCTCCTTCCCTTACATTGAGGTAATCCAGCATGTAAAATAGACACTTTCAATAAAGCCTGCCTAAAGATGATGAATAACCTATATCCCCTTTTCACATTTAGGAACCAACTGTGACTTAAATTTTAAGAACTATGTTTTATAATATTTGTATGTATTCTTTAAACTTTTCGTATATGTATACAATGTCTCTTTACCATATTCAGTCCCCACTGCCCTCCCCCTGACTTCCTTAAGGATACTCTCAACACATCTCCTTCTCAACTTCATGTCTTCTTTCTTAGCAAATTTTATATTTTTAAAACATTGAATCTGCTGCCGCTATGAGTGTGAGTATGGGTTCTGTCACTGGGACAGGTAACTAAAACTTCTGTGAGTTCATGTGTTTAACAACCATGTCATATTTAGAAGAGGGTATTTCCCCTTAACCCTCTAGATTTCATATTCTTTCCAACTGCTCTTTCCTTCAATATTCCCTGAAACACAGAGGGGGAAGAGGTTGATGTAGGTGACGGTTCCACAGCTGAACAATCTCAGCCACTTATTCTCAGGACATTGAACAGTGCTGAAAGTCTCTGCATTAATCATTACTCTGTGTAGAAAACATCTCTGATCAAGGTTTAAAATAGAACAAATCTATGGCCATGAACATAAATTTTAAAAGGCAACTTAGAAAACAAGAGTAGATTCCCCTCATCTACCCTATGACCTCCCTAGCCATGGTTTTGACCAAGTTTATAGTATCAGACATGAATTCCCTTCTGTAGAGTAGACTTCAAATACAATCAAGAGAGTTGTTGACCAAAATCAAATGTTCATGAAAACCACATGGAAACCTATGATCTTACAAGTGGAGCAAAAAGTTCCATAATACATATAATATGGAAGGTCAGGATGAGAGAGATTACTAGGAGCTAAAGCAGAGTTGTAGAAGAGGTGGGGAAAAGGAGGTAGTAGGAAGTGGGTTAACCATAACCAAGGATATATAATGAAGCCTTGTGAAAACCTGCTAGTTCACTAGCTAATTTAAAATAACTCTAAGGAGTCTAAACAGAATTACTCTGTATGACTGAACAATACCACTCCCAGAAAACATACATTATTGATGAAAATATCACTCCCAGGCTGAAATTATCTCCTTCCAAGTTATTGATAAAGGAGGCCTCAGAGGTATCAAAAACAAGAACGACTATAGTCATTCCTCTTAGTTACCCTCCTTAACTAAGACCTCATTGCTGAAGACACCATACACTTAGGTTGCAACACAAAAAGAAATCAGTCTCGGATGGAACAGGAAACTCTCTTTTGCTGGCAGATTTTATGGTTCTAGAAGGTGCTACACAAGCTCCGTTGCATGTTGCAATACTGCTCTGCCAGATAAGATGTGTCTGTGGTGCAACAATGGCAAAACCAAGAACTACATTTGATGTGGTATTGATTGTCACCTGCCTGCTCCATCCTTAAAACTCATTTACCTGTTAAAACTTCCAAACTTCTTCATCATAAAGGCTTCCCCTTATGAAATAGCAGCCTGTCTAAACTCCTCCTCAAGGCTTCCTGAAGTCCTATATATTTTTGGCAGAGATGCAGCTCAAGTTGTTCTACCTGCAGAGCACTGCTGTCCTTGAGATAAGCTGTGAGACTCTGTTTTATAAAAGTAACAGGAAAAAATATTCACTATTCTTAGTAGTAAGTTGGTAATCAAATCTCATGCTTCAAGAAATAAAGTAATTACTTTAGGATTTAGAAAACAGAGCCGACTTCATCCCTAAGCAGCACTGTATAAGTCACTGGTGGTTTGGGGTACAAATTTGGGTATGCATTTAAGTATGATTGATATGTGTTTGTGAGACTGTCTATTAACAGAGACATTGGTATGAGGAAAACAAGCTTTTTCCTCTTAAAGTACTGGTACTGCTCAGAAAAAAAAAATCAACCAAAATTTCACAGGGCTGCATTCTATTTAGGAATAATAAATCTTAGACTTTCCCTGTTCATTCATATCTTTTCATGTCCTTCTTGACACTAGAAAGTTATCTCTCTTGAGGTTCTGCCAAGTTCACAATTGGCAGCCAACATTTATAAAAAGATGGCTTCTAGAATTCTTCTCATAAAACACTTATTTCTCCCTGTTGTGGCTTAGGTACATTTGACAGTTTGGAAACAACTCATATTTTTCACTGTATCACCATTTCATAAGAAACTCTTTAAAAATATATTAATAACTGCTCCTCATGCTTTCCCTCGTCGACTTGGGATGGGCAGAATAGCTCTTGTAAAGGATGCTGAAAAGAAAGGCCGGTCTGCCTGCCACCCAACACATGGTGGTGACTTTAGGCTACACCAGCAACATGCACAAGCACATTCGTGGAATGGAATCCAAGAAGTATGACCCTTGGGCACTCAAAGAGATCTGGATTTTTATTATAACGATTATGCATAAATTGTTGTATCCTGACCTAAGTATTCCTTAGGAATGCCCCTACATCATATCCTGTATAGTTGTCTAGAAAACAAAAAGAGTATGACAATTCACCAAATAAAATTATATATAAAACCATCCATCCCAAAATTCACCACGGCCAGTATTTTTTCCTAGTACAAACCAATTTTTAATGTTAATTAGGCTACAAACAGAATAGCTTAATAGCACAAGTATTTTTTTGATGGAGTTATTATTTGATTTGTAACCTGAAAATTGTTACAAAATCTTTCCCCAAACAATTACCACGTCAGAATTGCATAAAGAGATATTTTGCAATGAAATCAGATTTGTGTATTAAAACTTAGGTAGGATTTCTTTAGATTGGAGTGAGACCAGAGGCTTTGATGGTTTGAATGAGAATGTCCCCTATATGCTCATGTAGTCGAATGCTTAGATATCAGGCAGTGGGAGTACTTGAGAAAGATTAGAAGGTGTCACTTTGTTCAAAGAAGTGTGCCACTGTGGGGTATACTTTGAAGTTTCAAAGGCCCATGCCAAGTCTCTCTCTCTCTCTCTCTCTCTCTCTCTCTCTCTCTCTCTCTTTATCTATCTATCTCTCTCTCTCCAGATGAAGATGTAGCTCCCACTTACTGTTCCAGGACCATTTTTGATACCATACTCCCTGCCATGATCATAATGGAGTGATTCTCTAAAACTGTAAGCAAGACCCCAAGTAAATGCTTTCTTTTTTATTAGAGTTACCTAGATCATGGTATCTCTTCACAGCAACAGTACAGTGACTATAACAGACCAGTAGAACAGACTAAAACAGATGGAAACAGAACGCATTGATTTATATCAACCCTGCTAGACGATAAACTACTTAAAGGCAAGGTCTACACTCTATTCTTCTTTATATGCTCAGTGCCTGACCTGTGATATAGACTGTCAATAAACTAACTGCTAGTAATCTCAAATAGTGACATTAATAAAAACTCTGATTGACAGTTATTAATAAATTAGTTTGAGTCCAAGGAACATAGAGCTCATTTTAAGCTAGAAACCATGCAATTATACTGATCATTGTGGCTTCTTCACTTTCTATTGCTCTAATGTGAGAAAGGCAGTTAACTGTCAATATCATAAGAAAATAAAGTCAAAGAGTGGGAGGAATGAGAATATAAGCAAAGAGGTCAAGACCTCAATGGGGATACCCATGGAAATAGCTTACCTGAGCTAATGGGAGCTCACCAACTCCAGCCTCTGAATGTGGGTGACAGCTGTATGACTCGGAAAGAAAGAGCAGCCACTGGAAGTGAGACCAGGATTTATCAAAACTGCTTGTACTGGATGTTTGGAGCCCATTCCCTTTGGAGGGATACCTTGCTCAGTCTAAATATAGTGGGGAGGGCCTTGGTCCTGCCTCAAAGCAATGTGCTAGACTTTGCTGACACCCCATGGGAAGCCTTACCCTCTCTGAGGGGTGGATGGAGGGTAGGATGGGGAGGAAGGTGAAGGGAGTGGGAGGAGTGGTGGCAGTGAGAACTGGAATTAGTATGTAAAATGAGAAAAGATAGTATTTTTAAAAAATTAAAATAAATTTTAAAAAGAAAAGAAAATATAAGACATAAAACCCAAAATGTATTTAAGAGGAAAGCTCTATAACAAAGACATTTGCACAAATAGATACTCATGTTTTCTTCTTAATTTAGTTTTATAGCATCTATGAGGATTTCTTTATAAATTCATTTGGATTACACAAAATAAAAACAAAACAAAAACAGTTTCCCTCATATAATCCTGGCCATAAATGCAGAAATATTTTAGAGCAATTAACTTTGTTTTGTTGGCATTTCCAAGGTGATGTTGAGTATTTTTAATTCTTATTAAAAATGCCAGTCACTTTCATTAAATGTGAACAACACTGTAAATCAGATGAAATGGAAATAACAGAGGATACACAGGGGTCCATTTCATACTTAATCAGAAAAGAGTACAAGAAAATATACAAAAAAATCACTCTTTACTCACAAAGGAAAATTCACAGAGTGGATTCTAAAGGTATAGAATAATTAATACTCTTTTCTTTGATAAAAGATGATAGGTAGATATGTAGATATATAGACAGACAGACAGATAGATAATAGATAATGTTTTTATAATTCCAAATACTGTATAATTTATATGCATAAAAATATTCAAATTGATATATCCCTGGTATATACTACTCCAGTTTGGTCGAGGTTACGAGAGTGTCTGCAGATGGGTGGTGGGAGAAACAGTGACTTGTCAGTCTTTACTAATGAGTCTTTAAACCTGTCAAAAGCAGCAAACAAGCAGGCAAAATGCCTGGTCTGTCCATCTTCTAAAACTAGAATTAAATAAATACATATTAGGAACAAGTCAAAAGTTACTAAAGAACTTCCTCTCCTTTTTCAAGACGTCCTCACTTTATTGAATAAAAAGTAAAATAAACATAGTTTTTCACAAGCAAAGAAGCAAGTCGAGGGGTAGGGCATGCGTGGGAAAAAGAGTAGGGGTCCCTATCACATAAATAATAGTTTTCTCTGCCTTCAACTAACTCTCAGAAAACTCCATCCGTAAAAGGTTGGTCCAAAATGGCATTTTCATATTTAGAATAATACTGATAACATTATTAATAACATTAATAATAATCTCTCTCTAGATGTCATGTTTTAGCTCCTGAAAAAAATAAAAAATAAATAATATTAGTATATCCTAGATACAGATATTTATGAATTTAATGTAAGGGTGTTACCTGTCTCCTTCATTACATTCTTATGAAAAATATTACTATTTTTATGGAAAAAATATTTGAGGGCCTGGAGAGACACTTAGTGGTTAAGATCAATTGTTCTTTTTTTGAATACCCAAATTCAGTTTCCAGCACCCATAACATGGCTCACAACCATCTATAACTCCAGCTCCTGGGATCTAGCACCCTCTTCTGGCCTCAGGACCAGGAATGTGGTACTCCTGAATACTTGCAGAAAAAAAAAATCATATACATAAAATTAAAAATAAAATTTTTAAAAATCTCTGAAATGACTCTATTAAAACATGAACTCTCTGGCTCACTTTACAATACTTTTATTCCTGGAACCAACTCAATAAACAAGAAAAGAAGAAAAGTGTGAATAGAGCAGATATACAATAAGCATTTACAGTTAACTATAAGGATGACAAAGTGGATCATAATCACTATACATTTTTAAAGTCCTAATTGTGATGTCATTTACAAAGCTGCACTTTCATTATGAAGACCTAGTTACTGACTAAAATGAAGCACTCACAACCTATAAGAGGGTGAACTTACTTAAGTTCTCAGACTCATAAATTTCATGAGCATATGGACCATAACATCCTTCAAAACTTCAATACTCAACTGACTCAGGAATTCTATATAGTTGCCAGACAGGCTATGCGGTGTACAGTGAACATTATTTGAATGCCTCAAGCATTTACTTCAGAGATTTGTGAAATTACAGGGAGAAATTGGAACAGTCCTTGAAAGGCTGAGTGAGCCAGGCTCTGTGACTATGGAAGACTACAAAGTTGGAAGCCGGGGCAAAGGTCAGCAACAGAAAAGAGGGACAAATGAAATGGGATCAAATATGAGTCAAACAAGTCTCACTGAAAAAAAAAAAGTCTTATTCTGGAGAACTTTAGAATATAAGGACAGAGTCTGAGAGACAAAAGCCTCTAATATATCCCCCTTCACAAGAAAAAAGTATTTTTTGGTGAACTTTCAATTACCCAAATCAGTGACTGAATTATCTTCTATGTGGCTTAAACAGGCAAGAGGGATTATTTTCTTAATCTCAGAACATTCATATTCTTTATGAAAGAAGCATTTTTCAAACTAATATACTAAAGCAGGGTCGTTTTATCAAAAGAAAGAAAATAGTGACTCACAAATAAATAAAAATTAGTTAGAAGTTAAAACAGGTTCATAATGAAATCATACAGTCCCAAAGCAAGAACACCTCTTCTGTCTGGGAATTTCCCTTCTGAAAATTAAAGAAAAAAATAAGTTAAAAAAAATCTGAATGTTACCATCTCAGGCTCACTGTTTGTCAGCAACTGAAGCTACTGGCTGCCAATGTCATTTCAGTCACTTTGCCCACACATATTCTCTCTACCTCGTATGATTGGAAGGGTTTTCTAATTTCAACCGCCAGTTAGTCTGCTCACTCAGGCATCCTCCTTCCGCAAGTGAATCCTTCCTCATTCCAAGGTCACTTTCCCCTTACATCCCTGCCTTCTATTTGGCAGTGAAATATCCAGGTGTTCTGGATTATTAAAAAACGCACACACAGCTCGCCCTGCTCAAGAAAGATTATGTTCATTTTTCATGGGGTTTTACATTCCACCATAAGCTATTTGTGTGCTGATTCATTTTCATTTTTAATTAGGATGTCCTCTGAATTCCCTTTTTGTTCTTGCAGATGAGAAAAAAATTAATCAAGAGTTGTTTTGTGCACTCAGAAATGATAAAAATGCAATTCTTGTGTTATCCAAACGTAAGGATCTGGAATCGGGTGTTAGGTGTTAAGATTATCAAAGGCAAATTCTCATTTTAAATGTAAAACATGCCCCATAAGCTATATATATATATATGAAGTTGAAATGGTGATTTTTAAGAAAGAAGATTGATCCTTGGCTCCGGTTCTAAGTATCTAGTATCAACTTAACAGGGTGTCCATTATCAGCAAGTGATTATGATAAGTGCTGCCTTGGAAGCAAGCAAATCCCGAGGAATAATTGGATTTGCTAAATCCAAACTGACTTTGGCTTTAGTCCTGGTACCTGCAACAAGAAAGGACAGCTGCTCTGGACACCCACCAAGTAAATACTATTAAGCCCATTTCCACAAACCTTTTGGCTATGATCAAGTGAAGTATCAGTTTAATCCATTCTATGCCTCCTGTCAAGAGACTTTTGTTGCCTTGACCTGCTACTTAGAGAGGTTATGGGGTTGGATTTGGCAAGCCAAAGACATCTTTTCCATCTTGAACAGCTCTGCATTTTATTTATGATCCAGATGAAATAGTATGATAATGATAATGACAGTAATAAGTTGGGTGGATAGACTTCTCAACCCTAAGGAGCTCAGAGGGATCCACTGATATTTATCTAATTGACCGCACCACATGCGTGGTGCAGAGTCATATGGCATTATCCCTGGTTCACAGGCAAGAAAAGCAGGGCTAAAATAGCGAGCCTCGGAGCACTTAGTAAGCCGCTTTGGAGGAAATAATACAGCCAAGACTTATCAACCTTCGATGTGATGCTCTGGTTAAAATAAACAATATTTTCGTAAAATTGTCATTGTTGTAAGATTTCTTTCTGATAAAAATATGTAGCTGTGAAATACTGCTACCTGGTAATTGTCTGAGATTGCTAAGGGAGCATAAATCAATTAGAGGCAAATAATAAACGAGGCAATTAAGTTTGTGGCTGTATGCCATCCTCAAATGATCAATAAATTCTTTCTATTTGCAGGTATTCACCCCTGTTTTGGATGAAGTTCCAACTGAATTGAAAAGCAAACATGTATCAGTAGCTATCGGATTCTTTTATGCATAATCCCAAAAGAAGTCAAAGACCACTTTGCATGCGTAAGGCTACACATTCCAGAAGCAGAATGATGCGTGTTGTTTAAGCCTCAAGATTTTTACATAATTAAAATTCCTTGGAATAAAACAATGGTCTTTCTGTAGCATGAAAATAAAATAACTTACTTGATGCTTCTGATGATCTTCAGACTATTATAGAGTAAAAAATTCCAGACTGAAATGTTGAGCAAGGTTAATGTAAATTAACTGTTCATTAGCATCTGTTACAAACTGGCACGTCCAGAAAAATGAGACAAGTGGCAGGTACTCTGTAAGTGGGCAAGATGGTTAAGAAGTAAGTTGCTTTTTTAGGCCAAGAGCAGAAGGCTATAGCCATTTGGGGGAATTATGAATATGCCAGGAGTTTGATATTGGCAAGGAATGAGAAGATACCCCAGAAAAAAAAAATGGAGGCAGTTAAAGGTCAACTTTGTTTATTAGCAAATGTTGCCTAGATTTAGTCCAAACCAATCACTTTCAATGGTGCAGTCAGTAGATCAAAGACTATAGAAATCATTCTTTAACAGTTCAGCATTTTAAGAACTCTACATCTAATATATACTGAAATACAATGGAGACAGCCCTATATATAAGGGCACATCTAAGGGTACCTAGATCCCAATATTGGGGACCCACTCACCACTGTCACCTGGACAAGTGGGATAGCCTCTTGATCATCAGCATGTTTTTCTGTAAAAGGGAGATAATTAGGATCCCCTTGGCTTTCTCACATAGTTATTATTTAAGAGGTAGTAAACTCATAATCATCTCAATAACATAAAACTCTGTATCAATATTTCATTCTAATAGCTCCTATAACAACAAGCTAGACATTTTCCTTTGTTATCTTCACCCATGTTCCATGCATTGAAGAACTTGAAACTGGCACTGTAAAAAGAAAGCACCTTGAACAGAACTGTGCACACATTTGCTAGCTGACCTGAATCTGCTATACTGACTCAAGAAAAATACCCTAAGGCTCAGCTTAGTTTGCCTCCTCCCCTGATAAGTACAGAGCACAGCCATCTCCTTTATTTTATATGAACTGCAGATAGTTAACTTAGCCAGGAATAGTATTCTAGGGTTAGTTTTGTTTTAGGTTCCTGTAGTTACTATTGCTGCTGCTTTGGGGTTTTAGTGTTTTTATTTTTGCTTCTGTTTTTGTTTTTGTTTTGAGTCAGAGCCTCATTTTAGCAAAGGCTAATCTCACTCTATAGTGGAGGTTGGCCTTCAAGTCATAATGATCATTCTACTTTATCTTCCCACGTGTTGTTATTCAAAGCAGGAGCCACAATGCCCAGCAGTATTCTTGGTATTCTAGTTCTGTTTAGCATTGTTTTAACGTTGTTACACACTTTTACTCCTACATACTTAAAATCCCCCTTGTTCATGTCTTATTTTCCCTTAATAGATTATATTTTAATTGAGGCTAGCAGGGATTATGCCCTCAGGTTATTCGTTTCTCCCTTGTCACTTTAGTGAAAGGCTTCCCCACGTAGCTGCATCTATTTCCACTGCCACGTTGTCAGTGCTGCCCAGCTATGAATCTATCCCACACTGTGGGGACTCCAGTCTCACAGCCACAACCAGTGCAGCAGAGCTTGGCCTCCCCCGTGCAAGGAATCAGTCACAGTAAACGCTGCCTTGCCCTCTTTACAGGAGCTACTTCCCCCACCATGCCCGTGCCTGACGGTGGCCTGCCACACTTACATAGGCTGTAGGATTACATGCCACCATGTCACTACCTAGCATCACCTGATAAGATGGCAGCCTGTCTGACATGACAAATATAGCCACAAAGTTCAACATATTTTTTTTTTACTTTACTGTTTCTTTTAATGCTAACTTGCCCCAAATTAAGAAGCGATAACTCACTTTTCCCTCTCTCTCTGCCCCATGACTGGGGAATAATAGAACAAAAAGAAATAAAAAGCTAAGGTTTGATAATATTAATAATGGAGGCACTCCATCCCCACATAGTTTGTTTCTATATACATATATGCATATGTTAGTGTGTGTGCGTATGTGTGTTTGTATTACTAAAGATAACCTGCTCTGTATGTGTTTTCAGTGCTGACCATTTGAGATTGGATAACCAATGGGTGTGCTCTTCCCTAGGGAAAACTATTTTCCCCAATCTCAGCATTCCTTAGTTGCCTATAGTTCTTATTATTAGAATTAATTTGATATTTTGTTTTTACTTTTTAAGTAGTCACGAGAAAAACCTAGTGTTAAGTATTTAGGGCTTTTCTAAGCAACTCACTATAAAAAATGATGTGTATTGAACATAAATTCAAGTTTCAAGTAATTTGCCTCCTGTGGAGCACATATTCATGTTCAGAACGTGTCTTCATATTTTTCCTTTATTTTAATGAAGGACAATTGGTCAGGACTTTGAATTGCTTAGAAAAGGCCTTCTAAAGCATGAAATAAATAATTGTATACATTATTTTGGTCCATGTTTGGGACCCAGTGCTTTGTATAGCTTTAAAATCTGTATCCATATTGAGTTTCAGTTACTCTGTGTCCCTGTTTGTGTTCCTCATGGCTTTATCATAATCTTGACTGGCCCAGTTAGGATCTTGTCTTGAGGATAACCAAAATTAGTTCTTGTCCAACTACTGTTTGACACTACATCTATCTGTAATTGGATAGATGATTGAAGAAGTGAATATTCATATTAATCAACTAGTCAATCAATTGTTCAACATAAGCTATGAGAGACAAATAAAAGTGTAATCTAGCTATGTGATATTAAGTAACCCAGTTAACTAATCTTGTGACCCCTCGATTTCCTCATCTTTATACAAGGACAATTCCTCAAGAATCTAGGTGAGCATGAAATGTCAAAATAGGCGTAATCAGTTAAACATGGTAGAAGTCAGGATATAGAGCTGCAACCCCATTAAATAGACATAATCAGTTAAACATGGTAGAAGTCAGGATATAGAGCTGCAACCCCATTAAAGATACACTACCACTATGTGGAAGTTTTAGCCCTCTGACCTATTTTCCTTTCCATTTCCCTTTGTTTCATCTATCGACAATTTTTATGATTTTCATTACTCTTTTATTTATTTATTGAGAGAAGAGTTGCAGTCCATGGAAGTCAGAGGACAAATTGTGTAGAAGTCAGAGGACAAACTGCAAGTCAGTTCTTTCCTTTCATTGTGTGGGTCCCTGGGATGAAATTCAGATCATCAGGCTTGGCAACAAAAGCCTTTAACATATCTATCAACAAATATCTGTGGTATATACCATGTATTTACTACCTGTGCCAGACCCAAGGAAACATGTGCACTTTGGATGTTTTTAAATGTAAGCATAAGAAATAATCAGGGTAGGATAACACTGCACTTTTCAAACGATAATGGCAGATACAGAAAATAGATACTCAAGCCTGTCTCCTCTCTGAGACATCCCTGGCCCAAGGCTGGAATCTTTCAGCTGTCTTTGAAACCACTGCTGCTTGTTTTGCTCCTGCAGCTTTCCCCAGCTGCTGTCACATCTGTCTGGGTTCACGGCAAGCTTGACTGCCTTAATAGCGTGGTGTCTGCTGGAGCCTGGCACCTCAACTCTTCTATCATCATCATGGCTACCCAGGCTGACCTCAGTACTAAGCAGCAGCTTTCGTGTGGACTCGTATATGAGGCACACCTCAGGCAGCAGGCTGTCCCAGCTACTCCCTATGGCAGTGGGAAGAGGTTACAGGCTGCTAAACTCAGTCATATTTTATCAAAGCCTTTGATCTCAGGTTTGATCTTTGCCAAGATCCATGACATAAACAGGTCTCTGCTCACATGGCAACTGGTGCTTACTAACTCGATTGCTTTTTTTCATGTTGAGCCTCCTGCTGCTTATACATTAATACCACATGGCACAAAGTGAGAGGTCAAAGTATAAATAGGCATTTTGTACTAGACGGTATTTTTCTGTTCCCCCTATTGGCTCAATCCAGAGCCCTGCATGTTCGCAAGCTTTTTCCTTGCACCTGCTTGGAGGGCATCATTGGATCATTTTTTATATATTCTCTTTGGGTTTGGTATAGGTGTGTTTTAGGGAAGCGAATGGAATAAAAAATAATTTCATATGCCCTGCTCATTAATTTCATTAAGCAACATCCAATGTTATAAATATAGAGCATGAGTAATTGAGCCAGATTTTAACAAGAAATAGTCCCCCAAAATCCATATTTTCCTTATAAGTTGAATACCTCTTCTAAGACAAATGATTTGCCTTGCAGTAGTAGTTGAAATAGTTGTAAGGAGAGAATTCGGAAAACCTTAAAGAACTAGAAAAGCAAACCAGACACACTGAATGAAATGAGGAAAACAAAATCATTCAGGACTTAAACACCTAACACAGATAAGGAACATGAGCTTGACTCTTCAGAAAACAGAAAGCCCATGTGATATTGAAGGGTAAGAAGGGAAATGCTAGAACAGGGATCATTTGGACAGTAGCAAGTGGGCAAAACTGGAACAGATGAACTGCTTACAGGCAAAGTGTCTTGATGAAGACAGTCACTCAGGTAAGGTCTAGAACAACTGTGGAGGGAAAGAGTGAAAGTTGCAAATTTAAAGTGAAGCAATGAGATATGGCAATCAATGGGAAGAGTACGGGTAGAGACACATAAGGCTACTGCAGGGTTTGCGTTTGATGTCAAAAGGAAAAGCTGGAGTGGAAGCTACCAGACCCTGGGAAATGCAGTGAAGAAGATAATTACAGCATAAACAAGAGGGACATAATCCCATAGTCCCTGCTTCAAGCATTAGTCAGTCTGGCCATCACCAGGAATGTTTAAAAGAGACTAAAAGGCATTCTAAGTTCAAGAACTCTACAGTCTCAAATACATGAGAAAATATAATCAAAGAATAATTCAAACAAATCCAAATAAACATTATTGATTATTGGTAAGTGGAACCAGGCAAAAAAAAAAATTAAAGATCTGACCACCCCCTCCCCTCTCTCTCTGTCTCTCTCTGTCTCTCTCTGTCTCTCTCTCTCTCTCTCTCTCTCTCTCTCTCTCTGTTTCCCTCTCTGTCTCTCTCTCTGTCTCTTTCTCTCTCTTTCACTTGTGCAGACACATGCACACTCCCTCCCTTTGGTTTTGGTTTGGTTTGCAGTAACAAAATGAGCTACAAACAAGAATTAGAAAGAGGAATGTCAGGGCATTACAAGCAGGTCTTTCCTAAGAGTTGTGTATTTCTTCAAAGTTGTTTGGTTCCTTATTAACTGGATTGGAAACTAGGTAGTCCCCCCCCCCTTTTCTTTTTGTTTGTGTTTCTCTGAATTGAGTTTTAATGAGACCATTCTGCCTCCTGGAAATACTTCCCCTACTTATTACACACTCAGTGGTAAAACGTGTATTCATCAGAACCACAGCTGAGATGCATTTGAGAAAGTGATTTAAAGATGTTATTGCTGCCTTTGTTTGCAAGTTTATTAAAGAGAGCCTGGGCATTGTGTGGATTTCTGCCATATCAAGAATTACTTTGTCTTTCAAAAGTTCAATGACATTGCTGTATAATGGCCCATTTGTGGTGATCTGTACTCAGTCTACTTAAAAGATACTGAAAATAAATAAAATCTAATTAGAACAAAAAGATCAAGCAATACTTAGGCTCAGCATTTCAGTTCAGCAATGACTCAGCTTTATAATGATTTCAGACCATGAAGGTAATTTGTCTTTATTTTTTTTAAATATTTTTATGGTTTATTTAACTTTATTTTATGTGCATTGGTGTGAAGGTGTCAGATCCCCTAGAACTGGATCTTCTGACAGTTATGAGCTGCCATGTGGGTGCTGGGAGTTGAACCCAGGTCCTCTGGGAGAGCAGTCAGTGCTCTTAACCACTGAGCCATCTCTCCAGCCCCTTGTCTTTATTTTGTCTTTATTTTATTATAATAACTTAGCCACTAATTAGTGTTCATTGGCCATTTTCCACCTCTCTAAAATCTCATCATAAATAGAGTGTTTCATAATGAAATCTCTCCATAAATGTCTTGACTGAAAACTAAAACAAAGTGGATTTTTGAAATAGTCAGAACTATACCATTTTGTAAACGAAGTCTGAAGCTTCCAATAGCCTACTCCCACACAAGCCATATGACACATTAAAAATATTTTCAGAATCGCTCATGGTTTTCCTAGTGAGCTGCAAACATAAAGTATCAACTTAGCTCTAATCTGTCTGTTCATATCAATCACTGAAGACTGAGAGTTTCTCAGAAGGACTCTGTCCTACAGTCACTGTATCACACACATCACATGTGACAGGCATTTAATTTGAATTAAATTGTGAGTCTCACAATACTGTTCTTTTATTAATGAAAAAATTACTATGGCTACTTCAGATAATTTTATTTCATTTTCATCTTTGATATTAAAAGCCAAATAAACTTTCTCACCTAATCGGTGTTTATTTTGACATTTTTCACATTTTTCTGAACTGTTGATGTTACAAGCAGCAATAACTTCACAAATGACAGAAAATAAATTATAGCAAAGATGAACAGCCAAGTTCAAGTGAAAGCCATCAATTTGCAGCTTTTTCTTGAAAAAAAAAGAAGAAAAAGAAAAAAAAAACACTTTCTTACTTTCAAACCTCTCCCCATGAGTAGTAAGTCTTGGTATAAGAATAACAAGTAACAAAATGGATAATCTTACATAAATATAGCCAACTGATATCTGTCAAAGAAGCAAAGGCAAGACAATGTAGAAAAAAACACTTGTTCTAAAACAACTGGATATCCACATAGGAGGAAATAAAAAAGTACACAGACACAGATTTTGAACCCATTACAAAAGCAAACTCAGTTGGATCTGAGACCTTAGTGTAAAACTGTCCAACTACATATCACATGGATGATAAGACGACCTTGGGTACAGTGATAACTTTTGAGATACACACCGAAGGCACAAGCCTTGAAAGAAATCCTTGAGAAGCTAAAATTCATTAAGATTAAAAGTTTCCTAGAAAGTGGCAATGCCAAAAGAAAGAAAACACAAACCATAGACTTGAAGAAATTTTTTTAAATGTATTGGGTATATATGGAATGAACTCTTTAAATTCTAAGATAATTATGTGAAGGAGTCAGGAAGATGGCCTAATGGTAAAATCCATCATATAAACATGAGTATCTGAGTTCAGATTCCCAAGACCTGTGTTAGGAAAAAAAATATGTAGCAGTGTATTCCTAGAATAAAAAGAGAGAATATTAGGATAGAACACTAAGAGAGAATACTGGGAGAATAAAGACAGGAGAATACTAGGCAAATAGTAAACTCAAGTTTAGTGAGAAACCTTGTCTTAAAAAATAAGGTAAAGCATGACAGAGGAAGGGACTCAACACTGACCTCCAACCTCCACACGTATGCACACATGTACATTTATAGAGATGTACACACATGAGGACATACACAAAATACATCACACACACGCGCACACACATGCAAATAAGATGCTGAATAATTCAATTTTAAAATGGATCAAAGACCTTGACAGAAGTTTCAGTGTAGGGACATCATGACCAAGGCAGCTTGTAAAAGAAAGGGTCTATTTGGGCTGACAGTTCTAAAGGTATTAAAGTCCATCATGACAGGGAACCGTAGCAGCAGCAATAGACACAGCATCAGAAACAACTAAGAGCACATATCACAAACCACAAACAGGAAGGAGAAAGAGCTCAAAAAATAATACAAGGCTTTGAAAACTCAAATCCCACCCCTAGTGACATACTTCCTCTAGGAAATCCACACCTCCTAAACCAATACAAACTGCACGACCACCTGAGGACCAACCACTAAGAATATCTGAGACTACAGGAAACATTTTTATTCAAACCATTGTGTTCAGCTGACAATATAGTCAAATGTAAAAGAGAATATGAAAAAAATGTTTATGTCGAATGTCAACAGTGAGGCACAAAACAACAATGTTGTATCACCACCCAGCAGTTAGAATGACCCAAATTCAGAGCACTGGCCAACTAGCAAATGGTAGAACGGAGCAACAGTAACTATCCACCACTGCTGATAGGTATGTAAATGTAACAGCCACTTTGGAAGACAGATTCTTTGTTTCAAAACTAAAATTCTTCTTAATTCCACAATTAAATGATTTGTATTCATCCAAAGTTTTAAACATATGTTCATACAAAAACAATTACACTAAGAGCTCATAGAAACTTTATACATAGTTGAAATTTAAAAGAAAAAATTGAAACATTCTTTGATGAGCAAATGCAATATACCTTGGTACTGGGGCAATAGAATATTATGAAATATCCAAAATATATATTAATAATAACTAAGTGAGCTATTAGGTTATGGAAAGGTGTAGAGGAAAGTCAAGTGCAGATCACTTAGTAAAAGAAGTCAATTTTGCAACACTAAATAATATTCTGAACAAGCAAAAGTTGTAAAAGATCAATACATGCTGTAGAGACCCAGCAAGAGAATGGATAGGCAGGGGACAGAGAATTTTTAATATAGAGGTGATTGTTTGTTATAGCCTTTGTATACTTACATCATTATATAAATCCTTAGCACATAGACTGTACATTTCCAAGAATTAATTATAATGTAAATTTTGGATATCTGGTGACTATATGATATAGTTATTCAAATGTACGGCTCAAGTACAGAATGGCGAAAAGAACAAAGACTCTTCATGTGGGAAAGATCTTAAAAAATGCCTACATCTTTTCAGTTTTCCTTAGCTACACCTAAACTACTCTGGAAGTTAAGAGTAGTATTAAGTTAATACTTATATAAGCATTCTTTTTAAGAATAAATCTTCAGTTAAACACAAGACGCATTCAGGCCTTCCCAGCCTACTGAATTATCAATGAGCTTACTAATTCAGAAACTAAACCAAATTTAGTGTTAAGTAATGTATAAAGCTCTCATTATGAAAGACTGAACAAACATTGGCCATGCACTCCTGTTGACCTGTCCCTGTAAGTCAGATAGCTGAACTTCAGTTCAGTCCTGCAACCCTGTGTTTGACCTTTCTGGTAATTCGTATCATCCTTACAAAATCTTAATTACCCTACTCCCACTCCTATAAATTACAATATTAACAGTTATCTTCCTTTCACTCAAAAATGTACAAACATTTTTGTAACTCAGTCAGGAACTAAGAAACAAACAATTTGTTTGTTTCTTACATACATAGTACCAAACTACTGAAAGCAACCTAATATCTACCTGACAGGAAAAGAATAAACAATTTGAAGCAAACTATACAGTGGAATATTGCTTAGCAATGAAAATGGAATAAAGTAAAAGGAATCTTAAATAAACTGTGCCAAATGAAGGAACTGATACTTAATAAAATCTAGTCTATGATTCCACTTTTCAAATGATTAGGAAAGACCGAATTACAGAACTAGTGTGACCCACAGTACAATGGTTTGGTTATGAAAAGCCTCCACAGGATCATGTACTTGAGTGTAACCAGAGGCTTTTCTGTCCTACCCAGTCCTGCAGCTATTTCTAAATAATTGCTCAAAGACTTAATAACAATTACAAATGTTTGGTCAATGGCTCGGACTTATTACTAACTAGCTCTTACATTTAAATTAACTCATTTATATTGATCTGTGTATCATCACACGCCCCATGGCTTACCAATGGTGCTTGGCATGTTGCTCCTTGGGTGGCTGCTGGTGTCTTTCAGACTCTACCCTTCTCTGGTATAGGAGTCCCTTCTATTTGTGTGTTGTGTTCATGGGTTAATGAATAAAGAAATTGCTTTGGCCTAGTTGATAGGGGAGAACTTAGGCAGGGAAGACAAAACTGAATGCTGGGAGGAAGAAAGGCAGAGTAGGAGAGAAATGTCATGGATCCACCAGAGACAGACATGCCAAATCTTTCCTGGTAAGCCACTGCCACATGGCAATATACAGATTAATAGAAATGGGTTAAATCAAGATGTGAGAGTTAGCCAATAAGAGGCTAGAGATAATGGGAAAAGCAGTAATTTAATTAATACAATTTCTGTGTGGTTATTTCAGGGCTAAGCTAGCGCAGTGGATGGGACAAACAAGTGGACCCTTTCCTTGCAACACTTCTCCTGTATCTCTGCTTGGATTTCCCACCTGACTCTGACATGCCTTGACATATGCCAAAGCAACATTATTTATCAACCAATGAGAGTAACACATATTCATAACATACAGAAAGACATAATTTCCCCCTTTCTATCTAATCAAAAAGGAAGGTTTTAACTTTAACATAGTAAAATTACATAACAAAACAGTTATAAAGCAAGAATAACAGTTGCAATATTTAGTCTATTTGTGTTTAATAAAAGTAAAGAAAATATTTTATCTTTGTGAGTAAAATGTCATATCTAATTTTATCTTTTATCATAACAAAGGAAAACTATAATTATATTCTTCAACTCCATCAAAGACCCCAGAAGAATACTTGAGTAAACAGTAAATGCATTTCAAACAATTTCCAAAACTCTAGAAATGGCATGATGTGGGATGGCCTTTTGTATATGTGTTGCTGTTATTGGTTGATTAATCAAGCTGTTTCAGCCAATGTCTTAGCAGAGTAAAGCTAGGTGGGAAATCTGAACAGAGAGGTATAGAGAGAATAGGCAGAATCAGGGAGATGCCATGTAGCTGCTGAAGGAGACAGACACAACCAGAACCTTTCTGGCAAGCCACAACCTCGTGTTAATACACAGATTAATAAAAATTGGTTAATTCAAGATGTAAGAACTAGCTAGAAATATGCCTAAGTCATTGGCCAAACAGTGTTGTAATTAATACAGTTTCTATGGATTATTTGGGTCTGGACAGCCAGGAAATAAAACACAGCCTCTGCCTACAAAGACAGGGACATCTGGCTGCCTGGACAGTAATCCAAAGTTCTTTGTAACAGGGAGACATCCGTCTTGAGTCTAAAAGCCTATAGTATCTATCAGACTTTTCAGTGAAGCAGGAAATTTGAAAGACTGTCCCACTTATATTAGCAGTTTGTCAGTCACTTTTTTCTGTGTCCTACAGAATGTCTGGCAGTTTCCTCTGTGAAGCAGAAACCCTGAAGGACCATTCTGCCTTGTTTTGATAAAGTTCAGTGGTCATTTTCCTGTAGGTCCCACATGTACAGTTTATACAACATACTGTCAAACAGTTCAGAAAAGAACAGCTTCTTATCCATATGACTAATCTTGTCACACTAAAAGCAAACTCCATAAGGAGATTCTTTGATGCTCATTATCCTCTTTGGAGTAATTGGTACTGCCAGGAGCAGATGTGTTGAGAAAAGTCTAAGTTGTTTTTTTTTTTTCTTTCTTTTTTTTTTTTTTTTTTTTTGGTTTTTCGAGACAGGGTTTCTCTGTGGCTTTGGAGCTCGTCCTAAGTTCTTAAAACATCTTAAATGCCATATTCTGTAGGTATTTGAAGGGTTTGAAAGTTACTTAGCTTCTAAAATACACATCTGTATTACCTTGAAAACTTCACTAATGACTATAAATTTGATATATATGGCCCACTAGTAGTCTACATTTCTTTATTAATCTTATTAGCTTTTAAGGACTAAAACTTTAGATCGTATAAAAGTTTTTTTTTTGGGATCTCTTATACTGCAAATCATTTAACTTTTTTTGTCTGTATGAGTAAAAGCTAAACATGCCATGCAGCATGTTGCACAGCTTGGAGACACCTCTGGGTACTGTCGTGGAAATCAGCCATGCTGTGCTCAAGCCCACATGCTGCAGTGTCTCTGTATCCATGGCCCACATGAGAGACACAACTAGAAAACTGTTTTTGCCTGGGTTTATGTGTGACTAGAAGCTCTTTTTTTTTTTTACTTCTCATAAGTTGTTTTATTTACAATGCCAACTTTCAAAGGCTCACTGAAGTTAATTGGACAATGAACTAGGCAGAAATCACTTTACAGAAAGAGGGAAAACCCAAAATGCCACTTTCCACAGAGAACCCAAAAAGTTCAGTTTTACTCAGAATACTGAAAAAAAAAACAAAAACGAAAGAACTTTTGCTCATAGAAGAAACTCAGCCATAGGTCAGATCTGTACTGGAACTACACATGCAGAGAGGACGAGACTGCATTTGTCTACCGTTCTCATATTAACAATTATAAACAGTGTGCAACTAGCATGTGGAGCAACCTTTCTAGTGTTACAGTGTCAGGCACAGCACTTCACTCTCTTCACACCACTGGTTCTCTTTGTGAACCCGGGCCTCTTCCTCTTCAATAAAGTCATTTTTGATATTGAAGGTTTTACGAATCTCCTCAGGAGTTTTCCCCTTAATCATATTGGCCACAGTCTTGCATGTGACATCAAGCAAACCTTTGACGTCTAAGTAGTTTGTAGCCAGAATAAGTTCAAAAAGTGTTCCTTGGTCAACTTTCAGGAATTCTTGGTCCCAAGCAGGAATATCTTTTTCTCATCATCCTCAGGAGGAGGAGGGTCATCCTTGTGATGGGTTCACCACTTCGTTAGAATTGTTGCATTAACATTTTGTAAAGAACAGCATCATCATCTCCCTCATCATCCATTCCCAAATCTTCCAGCATTGTCTTGATAGTCACAGATTGTTTCACAATTTCTGCATCAACTTCAAATATCTCTCCATCAGAACTCTGCAACTTTATCAAAGGCATGGTGCTTCGTATCAAGACTGCGGGCCCGAGGCTGCCAGTAGTTGATCACAGAGGAGATACAAGGAAAATAGAAGCTCTTTTTTAAGCTTTCTAAGGCTTTATAGAAATTCTAGGGCCTCATGTTGGTATGCTATTTGTAACCAAACGCTTCTCTGTCCCACCCGGCCCCACAGATATTTCTATATAATCACTCAGAGACTTAATATTAATTATAAATCTTTGACAGATGGCTCAGTCTCATTACTAGCTAGCTCTTACATTTAAATTTCTATTAATCTGTGTAATATCATGTGGCCTGTGGCTTACTGGTAGTGCTTTGACATGTTGTTCCTGGGGCAACTGCTGATGTCCCCCATACTCTGCCCTCCTTTTCCTACATCTCTGCTTGGATTTCCTACTTGGCTCTATCCTGTCTGGCCATAGGCCAAAGCAACTTTATTTATCAACCAATGAGAGCAACACATATTCACAATACATTCCACATTCCCCACCTGTCAAGGAATGGGTAAAAAAATTAAAGCAAACCTACATAACAGAATATTTGTTAGCAATAATAATGGAATAAAGAGGAATCTTAAATGCATTATGTCAAATGAAGGAAGTTACACTTTGAAAATACTGTCATTGATTCCATTTTTTAAATTATTAGGAAAGACCCAATTATTGAACTAGTGTGACCCATGGTACAATGGTTTCATTGTGAAAAATCCTCCACAGGATCATGTACTTGAACACTTAGTCTCTTGGTGGTGACAACTGGCAAAGCTAGTCAACATTTAAGACATAGAATTTTGCTAACCAATATAGGAAAGTAGGGATGGAATCTAAATTATGGGTTAGCCCCATTTCCATCCAGTGTACTCTGCCTCCCATCTATTTCTGTGATGTGACCAAGCTCCTTATGCTTGTACCACCACCAAGGATAGGAACCAGCCCCACCATCAAGTCTTTTTATCCATGATGAGTGGTACAGTCAGAACTGTGGGACATAATAAATCTTTCCTTCCTTGTGTTGCTTCTATAAAATATTTTAAAAATATTTTACATCTTGTCAGTGATGAAAAATTAACTTAAAAGGAAAAAGGAGATACCAAGGAATGGGCTTATTGTTGTGATATAACTGACCCTGTGGTTTACATGACTTTAGAACTGGTTTTCAGAAAGGATGTGGAAGAGTTTTCAGCTGTGACTAGAGAACACCCAGAATACTTTAACCATAGCCCAATGGGTTATTCTGGTGGGAGCCCAGAAAATCTGACTACCGATACAAATATGGATAGTGAAGCATGCTGTCAGGAGATTTTAAAAGACAAAAAAAAAGTGTGTAGTTCATGATACATTCCAGCCAAAACTCTGGCTATATATACTCTTCCTTTGTCCTCAAAATTCACATAAAGCTGAATTTGAATGTAGTGCACTAACTTATTTGCTGGGGAAAAATTAAAAGCAATATAGCATTCGGCCTGCAGATATTTACTGCTCCATGCATTTAGTGAGATTCATAGTGAGAATTCAGACCAACAAGTGAAGCAAAAGTTTGAGAAAAATATCCAGTTTGGCAAAGAAAGAAGCAAGTTTATGCTAAGGTGTGCAAACAAAGCAGCTGTCATTGCTGAAGAGAACAGTGCCCTGAACAGGAGGCAGAACATTCTATAATAGGACAGTAGGCTTTGTTCCTGTGTAAAAGTGACAATTCAGTGAAAGCAGACTGCATTTAAAAAAAAAAAGAGTAGACAGAAAATGCCACACAAAGTTTCTCTGCTTGAACAGTACCACATGAGGACATGTTTCTGCCAAATCCAGCTGTCTAGACAATTATAGGACCATTGCAGTTGTGGTAAAAGGGTCCCAGACTCTATTCTGATGGCCACAAAAATTTTAAGGTCATGGACATTGAAACCAGGATTCTAAACAAAGAGTAGGTGAGCCTAGGCACTATCTAGCAAGCAAAAAAAGACCCTGAAGAAGAGATCTGAGAGAATAATGTTAAAAGTAGAGCCCAATTTTTAAATGGGGAGCCAAGGATGTGGCTCATCACCAAGGGATGCTTCAGGCACTGAGCAAGCTACGCCAACATGGAAGACATGTTGTTATAGGCAATAGGACTTTAAAGGTAGGACTACCCAATGCCTTCAGGGCCAAGATGGTACCGTCATGTGTCCTGGATGTTGTATGTAGACAGTAGGACATTAGCGGTAGGACTACCCAATGCCTTCAGGGCCAAGATGGTACCGTCATGTGTCCTGGATGTTGTATGTAGACAGTAGGACATTAGCGGCAGGACTACCCAATGCCTTCAGGGCCAAGATGGTACTGTCATGTGTCCTTGATGCTGTATGTAGAGTGGCAGCATTTGAAACGTGGTCTTGCTGAATTTCTACTCATCATCCTGTTTTTATCCAATTCTATACTCTATTATTGTACATTAGAAATATGAACTGGGCCATTTGATTTTACATAGGCTCACAGTTAAGTTTCCCTAAAGTCTTAGAAGACGCTTGGAGTAGCATTTTATTTGTATTTTAATAAATAAAGCTTGCCTGAAGATCAGAAAGTAAAACAGCCCCACTTGTAAGCCTTACAGAGCAGGCAGTGGGAACACATACCTTTCATCCCAGTAGCCACACCAGTTGCCATAGAAACCTGGCAGTGCATGCCTTTAATGCCAGTGCTGCACACCTTCAACCCCAGCCATAGAGAGAAATACAAGACAGGAAGATACAGCTCACAGACTCAGTCTCATTCTGAGATTCTGGAGGCAGGATCACCATTTTTGGACTGAAGTTGAGGTAAGAGTCAGTGGCTGGCTGCTTTGTTTTTCTGGTCTTCAGGTTTAACCCCAATTTCTGTCTCTGGGTTTTTATTAGTTGTGTTTCAGAGTTTTATTAGTTGTGTTCAAAAATTTGAACTTTTGAACAATATTGGGACTGTTAAAAGTATCGGGACTTTTGAAGTTATATTGAATTCACTATGCATTATGATATGGGAATGATCATATAAGAGACAGCGCTGGAGCATTAGAGTTGAATATCCTGGTTCTCCAGATGGTGGAGCCTTAACAGGGGGTGGGAGAACCTATGACACATAGGCCTAACATACAAGTGGGGGTAGCTTTAAGCCCAGTACCACCTCTGAACCCATCACTTTTCTTGCTGTCTGACATCATGAGAAGATCGGCTACTTCATATTCTTTCCCAATGACAAGAACCAGACTGCCACTTCTGCCTGTGTCTTGTACCCTCTAAACTATAAGCCAAAATAGGTCCTCCCCTTATGTACCTCTGTCCTGTATTTGATCATAGAGATGAGAAAAGCAATAAAAAAAATGTAGCCTTTAGGAGCAGAGTGAAAAGACAGAAAACTGACTGTGATGGAGAAAAGAACTTTCTTGGAAGATAGACACATTACATGTTCTAATTATATAACCGTATTACTTTTTTTTCAAAACCTATTGTGTATTATTATTGAAATGTGTGAAGGCACTGCGTATAAATCACACCTAAATAAAGTGGATTAAAAAGGTTTTGAAGTAAATTGATTTGTGTGACTTAAAGGCCAGTCAAGGCTACACAGTAGGACCCTGTGACTATTTAGATAGATAAATAGATAGATAAATTGATAAATCTACCATCACAGACTAGTGAATGAAAACTTCAATCTGATTTTCTAGAAGGAAATAAAGCCTAAATTTTCCTAACTTAAATCAAGATCAACAGAGTAAGTATCAATCAGATTTTTACATACACACAGATTAGAACTAGACCAGCACAGTGTCAATGGACAAAGAAAAGTTTGTGTTCTATATCAATAGTCAACCACATATGATGAGTGAACAGTCAAACACAGCAAAGTCAACAAGCAAAACTAACCATTATTTGAATGTACTTATAACTGTACAGTATGATAAGGTTTGTCTAAAATTAAAATATGCTGTGAAAATAAAATTGCATATCTCAATGAGAGTGAAATAATTATTAGTTTCATCATCACTTCATGACATGAACTCTGCTGGGGAAGAAGTGAGAAGGTGAGTTCATTATCGCTGACCATCATATCAAGTCCACCACCAATTAAACAGGCATCTCTAAAAAGAAATCCTTGGTCTACATGTAGTTAAATGTTATTAAGGTGATAATGATGGGCATGCTAATTGTCCACAACAAGAGGAGCCCAGAACAATCTTTGTTCAGTCTCCAGCATCTCATTACCAGGAATTCACAGATTTCTGTAAAAAGCTGTCAGAAGAGCTGAGGGCTACAGTGATTAATTCATATGAAAAGGTCAAAAGAACTTCAAAGACAATGCACAATTAATCCTCATTAATCTAGTGTCAAAGTTTTCGAAATCAGAGCTTTGTGGAAGTAGAGGCAAACCTAGACTTTGACATAACCTAAGCATGAATCTGTTGCTTTAAATGACACTAGGTATAATTGTTAAAAGTAGAGTATAGTGGATAATTTAGAGAAAGAGTCATAAGTAATAAGTCTTGCTTGGTAGGTTTATTCCTCAGTTTTGGGCAACCAAAATCACTTTAGCTAAGGATGACTCAATATCAATAAAACTGACTAATGTATACAACACAATGCTAAGGTCACACATTTCCAGTAAGCAAAACATTCTCCAAATAACTGAAATATATATTGCATCTACCCAGAAACAGAAAATTGGATTTACAGTTAGATGACTGCTAGCTGAAAAAGTTTAAGTACAGGTTCAATTGTGTTCCATGCATGTAAGGCTCATTTGACCCAAACTATAAAGAGCTGGGTTACCATCAGTTCATCTACTAGGCATCAATTCTTGCTCTCTTCACTAAAGTTCATTTTCTCACCTTGGCCCTTGATAATGAAATACAGAATTTAGTTGCAGATCATATTATATCATTGCCTATTCAAATATTACCATGCAACAAGAAAACATCCTCATGAAAACATGAGCACCAAAGGATACGATAGCATGATATATTATTTTATACTATGAAGTTATGTATGGAATTGAATTAGGTTACAGAGTTGCCCATTAATTTCTGGAAAAAAATAACAATGCAGTTATTATTATTTAGATTTTAATGAAGAAGTATTTGTGATTTTTCTGTATTGAACATTTATTTATTTATTCCCTCAAGTATGTCCAGCACCTACATCAGAACTGGGGCCCTTAGAGTAAGAATAAGAGGTACTTAGCTTCTTGAGAGACTAGTCACAGATTAAGTACTCTGTGACATTCTCCTGCCTAGGGAGTTTCCCTAAATACCTGGTGCAGCTCATGTGATTAAATCTGCAATTCTTTTTTTTTTTTTTTTAATTTTCGAGACAGGTTTTCTCCGTAGCTTTTTAGTTCCTGTCCTGGAACTAGCTCTTGTAGACCAGGCTGGCCTCGAACTCACAGAGATCTGCCTGCCTCTGCCTCCCCAGTGCTGGGATTAAAGGCATGTGCCACCACCGCCCAGCTTTAAACCTGCAATTCTTACAAAGTCAGTAAAAGCTCCAAAGGATAAGGCAGTTTCATAATGTGATTTAATATGTAAAATGGCTAAAGAACACATTAGTCTTCCATTTGATTATTCTCTTGTTGTATTATAGAATAAATGTTTCTGATTGTTTATTTTCAGTCATATGGAGTTTTCTGAAATGGATAGCAGTTGTTCATTATCATGTCATAAAGCACAAATATTTTAGTTGGAACATTTCGATGAAATTACAATAGAAGAGACAGGAGAAATAAAAATTTCTAAGTGATTTCTTGTATCTTTCCTTCTATCAAAACAGACAAAATACCACATCTTGGAGTCATGACAATTTTGTAAAAGGGAAGAGGAAGGTGGCAAAAATTAAACAAAGTAAAAAAATAAATAAAAACAAAGTAATGCCAGAGATAAGAAGGGGCTCATACAATTATGAGCATCTGAGAAAGTGAGGTATAATTTCAATCCACATTCAGCAACATTTGTAAAGCTGTACTAGGTCTGAAGGAAATACTGAAATGAGCAAGAAGTAGCTGAGCTCCCCAGGGTCGCACAATTTTAAAGGATTTACTTCTACTTGTTCTAATTTTTCTAACTCAGGATGCATAAGAATGTTTAACTTTAAATAAGTCCTGCCCTCCCTACACATCACCAAATTGTCTGAGAGTTGCAAAGAGGCTTAAGAAAAATTAAAACATTGACAGAAGTGATCCTTCCCTCAAACGCTCCTCCATGGGGACTGTGGTTTTCTCCTGCATTTTCAAGGCAACGCCTCTCTGAGATGTTTGTACATTTGTCTCATCCGTAGGAAGAATCTCATTGAGCCACCCACCATGCACGCACTTGATAATCACTGCTAATTGCCTACCATTGAGATCAGTAGCCTGTTCGCTGAGTGCGGCATGGGCACTTAACTCTCTGGCACTGTGGCTTCCTGTGTGCCCAGTTCCACTAATGCATCATTTGTTCTGGAAATTAAAAGCCCCGGCAACAATCACATAAACCAGACTCAGTAGGCAGAAGTGTTTACCTTCCTCTTCACCTGCAGAGGAGGGGCAGCAGACAGGTACATTTTGCCAGAAGAGGAGCCTTCGTGGAAAGCTAAAGTGCAAAAGGGATTCCCAGAGAGACAAAGCACTGTGGAGCAGAGGGGAGGGCGAGAGACACAATCTCACTATCATCCTTTTGTTTTCAGAATCCCTGCCAGCATGCCACAACACTCCAGGAAAACTCAAGAGCACAGTCTGGAGAAGTGCCCAAGTGGCAAGGCTTTTTGCTAAGTGCCTCAGAAGCTGTTGCCTCTGAAGTGGCCACTAGCATTGCAAACACGGAGACAAACTCCACCAGGCTCTGAGAGTGACTGTTAAGCAGCATATGGCCCCATAACTAGTCATCGTGCCTTCGTGTCTTCCTCCAGGGTTCAGACACAATTCAGTTCGATGTGGTTCACATTTCCTTAGTGTCATATTTTCTATGTCTTGCAGAAATGATGTGGGAGTGTCATATTTCAATCTGTTGATTTTATTGGTTAAAAAAATAAAGAAACTGCTTGGCTGGCCCTCATAGGTTAGAACACAGGTGGGTGGAGAAAACAGAACAGAATGCTGGGAGGAAGAGGAAGTGAGCTCAGACTCGACAGCTCTCCTCTTGGGGCAGACGCCTCAGAGAGACGCCATGCTCCCATCTCCAGGGCAGACACGAGAGCTCTGCTCTCTGAGGCACACGCGATGAAGCTCCGACCCAGGATGGATGTAGGCTAGAATCTCCCTGGCAAGCCACCTCGTGGGCTACACTAGAAATGGGCTAGTCCAGGTGCGAGAGTTAGCCGAGAAGAGGCTAGATAGAAATGGGCCAAGCAGTAAAAAATAAAATAAAATAAAAAAAGAATACAGTTTGTGTGTTGTTATTTCAGGGCATAAGCTAGCCAGGCAGCCGGGGTGCTGGGCACGCAGCCCCGCCGCTCCTATTACTACACAGAAAGTCTTCAAAAAAAAAAAAGGAAGCATTTTCTAGGAGTTGGTTTAGCTCTCTTGCATACAACGAATCGATCACCTGATTCTCACATTTCAAGTCTTCCTACCTTCACCTCTCTTGGTGACTCTTTATCATTGATACCTCTTTGAAAAAAAACATTGTTCTTACTTTGGTCAAATGGTAGACATTATCCATAACTATTAAAATGGATGTTGAGATTCTCACAATAGGGGCTAAAGATGTAGCTGATGTTTATGGGAAATGAACAGGATCCAGACCATCACTGAACTAAGTAACTATGAGAAACCATCTGCTACTGGCTGAGATAATTTATAAGATTCTTGCTGAAGGCAGGCCAGAATGAGCAGAGTTAAACGATGGAGCTTAGTGTAACAACTACTTCCACTGCTTTTCTTGTTGCTGTGACCAATGCTGGACAAAATCAACATAGAGAAGATACGGTTTATTTTGGCCCACAACTGGGATGACAGAGCCTGTCACTGTAGGGAATCATAGCAGAAAGAACATGAGGCAGTGGGTATGGCGTGTCCATAAGCCAAGAATCAGAGAACCGAGAAGAAGTGAGAGTGGGCTATAAAATCTCAAGACCTGCCCCCAGTGACTATTTCCTCAAGTGAACTTCTGCCCCCTAAAGGTTCTAGAATCTTCCAAAACAGTACCACCAGCTGGAAACCAAATGTTCAAATGCAGGTCTATGGGGGACATTTCATATTAAATCCAAAATACTGACTTAAACAATTTTTGCTAAATTTGGACTCAGAAGGCCACAGAGATAACATGAGGTCAAGTTCAAAAAAAGTTTAAGAATGATTAATTGGGGTTGCAGAGATGGCTCAGTGGTTAAGAGCACTCACTAGCTGCTCTTCCAGAGGTCCTGAGTTCAATTCCCAGGAGTCATGTGGCAGCTCAAACCATCTGTAATGGGATCTGATGCCCTCTTCTGGTGTGCATGAAGACCGAGCACTCATGTACATAAAACACAAAAATTAAATAAATATTTAAGGAAAGAATGAATTATTTTGCAATAATTTATTTATTGGGAGTTCCCGGTGATTTAGGAGATTTGTAACCAAAGTCCAGGTGGAAGGGAAAGAAATCTCGCCCAAATTGGCTGCAGTTTCAGTTTACAAACAGGCTATTCATTTTAATAAGTTCCATTTCTACATTTCTTTCCTGATTAATACCGTTTGCTCTAGGCAGACAATTTCTATATCCCTTCCATCTTCACCACCGCTGTCTCCTTCATAATCCAGCCTGCAACCTGTGCCTAGCTGTGTCCTTTACCTCAAATGTCTTTCTTTCACCAACTAAACACCATGGTTGGTACCTATCTTGGCCTAACCACTCAGCTGTCACTGTCTAACAATTTGGAAGAAGTTCTCCATTCTGTTTGGTCTTTGTACGATGGACCTGAAATATTACTGTCCCTTCTTGATTTTTTTCATTCTAGCCAATGTTCAAGTTTCATAACTCTCCCGTTTACATATCCTACCCCCAAGATAAAACCTATCAAAAATAGTACGGGGTCTGAAAATTCTTGTAGACAATAGGTTTCTGTAATAGTCTGCTTCCCCTTTTCAGCTTAAAAATATTACTCTGGTATTTCAAAAACATGTTATTTCAATTACATGTTTAAAGTATTATTTCATAGTAAGATTTCTCTGTTATCATAGAACAACCTCACTTGTATGTTTTTATTCCCATCATTTCTACATTCCTAATGTCTCATTCTATTCTTTTCCCTCCTAATCCCATTGAATTTATTCAAATAGCATTATACAACATTCTTAATCCTGCTCATTTACTCTAAAAATATTAGACATTTAGACTGATCCATATCCATGTTATTATATATGTACATGTATTTCATGCTTAATTGTAAGACATGCTGTTTTGCATACAAAATAATAATAATATGTAACTCTTTTATGCAACAAAAAAGAGTTAGTATCATCAATATAAGGCTCCCTTTCTAAGTAAGAGCCATGAACATATATTTCTTGGTACTCTGCAAATGGGCTATTTCTCATCCCTCTGAGTCTACCCAGAGTCTTACTTGCAGGAATCTTGGATTCTCCCCAAAGCTAACATTAGATGCCAACATCTCCCTTGCATCCATTTTGAAGGTCATATAGCTTTCTGCCTCTCTTGTGGATGTGCAGAAAATGTCATCAGAGCTTTTCCAGTGTCAACCATCTTCACTGCCTTTCGGTTCCAGATCTGTCTTGGTCTTAATACCTTTGGCAGTTTACAGTTACTGTTTTGTTAGGTGTGATATATCTATCTTGATTAATAATAATGGACTAGTAATTCTTCTATTTTATTTTTCTCCACGTTTTGGTATTAAAGGTAGATTACTTTTTAAAATAAATATCCCTAAATTCCCTGGAACTTTTTGTTATTTCTTAAATACCAGTTTATTTGTAGCTGTGATTCTTTCAACTTGAGTTGTTTTCCTCAGACAATTCTGCCCGGGATCTATCTATTCTATCTATCTATTCTCACTTTAATAATTATTGGTTTTATTCATCATCTATTTTACTGTTCTCTAGAAAATTCATTTCTGTTCCTTATTATTTTTCTTATTTTTGCTTCTTTTGTTTTTGTTTGACTTCTTGAGGAAAAAAATGCACATCATGCTTTTATTTCTTCTGATAGCATGAAAAACATGCTGAACTATAAATTTCTATGCTGTATGAATTTTGCTATATAATATGTTATAATTGGACCACATGTTTCTTAATGCCTTGCACAGCTTAAAGGTCAATGATTATTTAATGTATTTTTCCTATGATTATTTGTGTTTCCAAAGACTCAGTTAAGCTCAGTATTTAAAGTAATATAATGACAAAATACACAAGAACACATATGACTTACTATCGCTTAATTCAGCATATTAGATTGTACCAAGATTGCATTAACTATATGTTAAATCATAATTGGGGGCGTTGTCCCTCAGCAAACTGAAAAGATGATAATTCTATAAGGTTGAAATGGAAGGTTACTTTTCCTTTTCTCAAAGAAACCACACGTAAGAAACAATGCCCCTTCCACCTCAAAAATTTTTGGATAACACACAGTGGCTAATTCTTGCACAGGTGTTAGACACATCCTTGTTTAAGAACTGTCTCTACCAGTGTCCTTGTTTGTAAAAGAAAGTGTATGCACTCGAGGAGTGAAGTGACAGGTAGTGTGTCTTCTTTATAACAATCCAGGACGGAAAGGCGACTTCCTCCACTAGTGAATGAGACTTTTCTTGCTTCATGATGGAAGTCTTCTAGGAAAAGGAAATGCCCGTGTGATGGAGATTTCCCCTTTAATTCTAAAAGTGGTGATTCGCTTGACTGCAGTTCATAAAGTTTTTTAATTCTATAAAATTCCTAAATTGAACAGCTTTTCTGTCACTTACATGGTCCTCCTTGCGTAAAAGCTGTTCTTATCACTATTTCAAATCTTTTGAATTTTCTTATGGGTGGTCATTTAAAACAATTTTATTCCCTATTGTTTTTCACACAGTAACACGTATTAAATGAATCCTCTCTACAGAAAGAGAAAGCAGACAGAAAATATAAATTAGAATAGAGCAAAGACAATGAGTAACTGTGCCCTGATGTCAGAGACAAAACATTTAGAGGAATACTACTTTAATCGATAAATAATGCAATCCATAAAATCAGTATAAGCATTTCAGTTAATGAAAAGTGCATTGTGGTGATTAGTGTTTCCTGAAGTTATATGGCGGGGGGGGGGGGGGTTTGTCCTCAACGTATTATTTTCATGCATGAACTTCTAAATGTCCCTTTCCTTCCTGTTATTTGAGTACATGTTTTTATTGTTGTTGTTGCTGATGATGCTATTGTTTGTTTGTTTGTTTCAAAGGATTCAACCCTCTTAGTTTAGATATCTATTATATTATAGCTTGCTGGGGAGAAATGGAGTCAATACATCATTATACAATTTTGCCACCAAAGTAAGTAGAAAAATTATCAAATGCTTCAAAATGTATATATTTCAAAATCATGGTGATACAAAGAAAGTAGGAGCCACTTTAAAATGCTTCCTAGTACTCTTCATGACCAACATAAACTGTCCCAAAAATTGACTTGTAGAACTTTTGAAAACTGTAGCAGCATTAACTTTATAGTAATAATGTGAACCAAGGTTATAGCTCAGTTGATAAAGTAATTGTCTAGAGTGCACAAGGCCCTGGGTTCCAGTCCCAGTATCACATAATCTGGGCTTCATGGTCATTCTTGCAACCCCCGCACTGGAGTGTAGGCAGGAGGATCAGAAGTTCAAGGTCATCCTGTGACATAATAAGTATGAAGCTGGCCTAGTGGCCTACCTGAAACTCTGCCTCAAATATGGCAAAGAGGGAGAAGGAGGAGGGAGAAAAAAAGCACATATAGATCTTGGCAGAATATTCAGTCCTTAAAGGTCATGGGACACAAGCATGAAGACCTGAGCCCAGGCATCATCATTTCAGAGGTGTTTGTAACCTTACCTCAGGGGTCACTGAAATAGGCAGATCCCTGGAGTTGATAGCACTGGGCTCTGTAAGAGATGCTGTCTCAAACAATAAAGCAGAAAACGCTATCCTATCGGAAGTCACTTGTGATTAGCCTCTGGCCTACACACACACACACACACACACACACACACACACGCACACCAGCACACACATGAAATAAAACATGAAATAATTTGAAATAATTATTTCTTAGGGATAGAATAAAATCAAGATATAGATGGCATTATTAAACTTCCTTGGACAATAGTAATTGAAACCTACTGACTATGACTTTGGAAGGATTTTAAATTCCATTCTCCAACCCAACTATATATCCAGGGCTTCAGCCAATCAACAACACCCTATCAGACTTTCCACCATACAACTAAAATAACCTTTTGACAATGAACACGAATTCTAAGCCACTCTTTCCAACTGCTCATGGTTCAGAGTTCCAAAACTGATCTTAGGGCACCTTGTAGAAGTTCTTTTATTTCCCCAGCAAATCAATCCTGAGTACCATTCCCTTCATACAAGATAGACTTCCAAGTAATTCAAAGAGATTCCTTTCTGAGACACCCCTTCCTGGACTTATAAATTTCTCAAGCTCTCCATGGTGACTAATTGCCCTCTTATCATGTAGGCTGAATCTGCCCTTATATCCTTAAAGCAAGTGTGGTGGTGTGCACCTGTAATTCCAACTTTCAGGAGGATGAATCAAAGAGACTGTAAATTCAAAACCAGTCCAAGTTATGAAGAGAGATCCTGCCTCAAAAACCAAACAAGTAAATAAAGACATGACTAGAGTAGATGACTCTTTAACACAAAACCTCACAGTTGAGGAACTCTAAACTGTTTCTCTTTGTACCTCTAGACATCAGTTTCGATGAGTGTGCATTGCCATTTTATTTGCAGTATTCCTTACAGCAGCAGTATCATATAAATAGTTCGTATTCAACTTGAGCAATGTAAGTTCCTAAGTGGATAATTCATTTTCCTTAAATCACTCCTTGCCTTGGCCTTTTGGGTCCAAGAGAAGGAAGTTCAAGAGTCTTAGAAATACATGTTCTGTTAGAACCCAACTGCTGTTACTGATTATCCCATTTTTGTTTTGATTGCCACAACTCATAGTCATTGTTCCTCTCTGCAGTCATCAGATCCTGAAAGTCATTTGCTTCATCAATGAAAGTGTCCCAGGGTAGCAGGACAAAGACTGAGCTCTGTCATTGACAAAGGGGCTGCCTTCCAGCAAATCTATCCAATAGGTTCATTGATTAGGGATGTCTGATGAGTGACCTTTGAGCATGTTTTCTCTATCAACAATGGTTTTACTTAAAGTAGATTTCTGTCCACTACTATTTTCAAAAGACAAAGCAAGAACTTCTTTCAGAGCTTTTGTTCAGATATTCTGAGCTTTCATACTATCCACAGCATCTTTCTGTGAGAGAAAAAAAAGCATGAAACTTTTAGGCAGACCTAATTTGGACTATCAAACTATCCCTGCAGTAATCTCCTCTAGGATCTTAGCCATATTAAATGATGACAGTCAACCAAAGAAAACCAGATACTCTTCCCTGGGTTTTCTGTATGATTCTAACAGAATTTACTATGTTTTACTATAGTCAATTCATAAATTTGCTATTGAAGACAGGACTGAATATACAGATAGTGCCACTTGAGTGAAATGTTTTTGAATGAGTAAATAAAACCCCTCTACTTATTTTTATTATTAAAACTAAGGCCTTTGAAAGAATTTTAGACAATAGATGGAGTTATTCCTCTAAGATTGTCCTCATGGTTCCTGCTTTCCGGTACTTAACTACTTCGGCATTCTCCCTGCTTTGAGTAGCATGCAGACACAGCATGACTTGTTTCTGCCTTGCTGAATATAGGAAAGGTGGTGAAATATATGTAATTACAACTACACGCTGACATTAAGTAAAAATGTCATGTAGCTCTTATAAAGAAACTTCTTCTTTCTGGCTTAGAGCAAATGAAAAGTCATGTTGGGAAGACCAGAGTGTCAAGAAATTGAAGCAGCCTCTAAAAAACGACCAGCAAGAAGTGAGACTCTTGGGCCACTGAGTCTTAAGAAACTAAACGCAAACAACATGAACTTGAAAGCAGATCTTTCCCTAGCCAAGTCTCAAATGAGACCACAGACTATTTAAGTCTTGGAAAGATAATGAGCAAAGCCATGCCTGAACTTCTCAACCATAGAGACTACATAACAACTGGATCTAGGAAGCTTTATAAATATGGGTATCTTCTGACCTGGAACTTTTCAAATACCTGGGTATATGAAAGAGGAATAAGAGAAGGAGGAAGGTGAGGCAGAGAAAAAGAACATCCAAGGTAAATGGTACATTGCCTGATATATAAAAGTAAACAAAATTAATATAAACCTTAAAACTTATGTGCATATGTGTCTTTGCTATTGCCATGGAAATTATGGTAAAGACATGTCAATGCCTAATTCTAGCAAAGGCATCTTACTGGTAAGAAACATAGATCATGGAGGCAGATGAAAATCATGTGAGGATTGCAGGCTATATAGAATATGTCTATAACTTCCTCCAATTTTCCTGTGATTTAAGACTGCTCTAAAATAATAATAATAATAATAAAACTAAAAACAAAACAAGAATTGCTGGAGAGGCCAGACCCTGGACAAACAATCTGGACAATTTTTTCTCCAACAGCCAGGTGTCTTAACTTTCCTGTCTTGGGGATCCCTGTGACCAGAGGCAGCAGCAGTGAAAGCAGAGAGATCTCAGAGAGCCCTGCCTAGAAGTCTACTGAAAACACACTAACAGTATTATTCCTATTGGTATAATTATTTTACTCTGGTTAACAAAAAGTATTAAAGCATTGTATTTAAGTGACAGTTGGTAGGAATCATTAATTCTGTTCTCAATAATACCACAAGGATTGGAAGTGGGGACAAATATCAAATCTAAGATTCTAACCTCATCCCTTCCACCAGCAGACAGAAGCCTGGGGAGCAAGACCTGCCCAATGAATAATATACTCTAAATGAACAGAAAGGGTAGAAAAATTCTGATTCTAAAACTGTCCTTGGAGGGTGCTCCTGGTCTGATTTATTCCCAACCAATTGAACATTCAGTGTCTGCTTTCCCCTGAAGACCTCTTCTGCAAGTAGTGTTGAAGCATGCCTATCAGTATTCCACTGACGGACACGTATAACCACATTTTTTGCCATTTTGTTCACATTTATCTTAAGAATCTTGGTCTCCTAAGGGCTATCTATGACCTTTTGGTCTTGATTCCAGAAGCACCTTTCTTATCTGAGATTATAGATTTCCAGTGCATCTAGGTCATCCCTGCTTATCATATAATATCCTTGCCTCTGGCGTGCACCTGCCTTTCTTGTAAAACAATCTTTTCTCTACCTTCTCTTAGGCCCTTTTTACATGGCCTCATTCTTAAACACATTCATGCCATGCATGCTAACTCCCTCTCCCTACCACACTGTGTAGCCCTGAATGAACAGGCTCTACAAACTCCTTTCTTTTCCTAAAATAAGAGCCTCAGAAGTTGCTGGGGGGAAATCTGTTCTATCAGTGTCGCTTGCTGCAGGGACTCATTCTTCAACTAATCGCTCTGCTATCTGTTCTCCCAGCTACCCTGAAAGAGATAAGCTCTTCTGTTAACAGCCAGGGCAATCTGTGTCCCCTTAGCTATCTCTAAACTGTGCTATATCTCCACTAATTAAATTGGGTCCCTCAGTTGGAGGACCAAAGCTCAAGCCTCAGCTACCTTCTAAACTTGTAACTGCTGTTTCCATTCAAATCTATCCAATAGCTGGCCTAAAAACTAAATTTCTCTTACAAAATTCTGCTTTCTGTCTTCATCCCTAAAATTATATGTGCCTCTAAGTTTGATGGAAGCCAAGTTTGTCTAAGAGAATGCACTGATCAGCATCACCTTTGCTCAGTGTTTCTAGTTTTTCAGCCATTTGGAAAAAGCTTTGCTCTTTTTTCTCTATGTTCCTAATCTTCAAGGAAAGGAGAGATGCCTTCCTCTGCTGGTGGCTTTAAAAATGGATAATTTCTTATTGAAAGAAGTCAAGGACAGCCATATAGAGCATATTTTAGAGCATTCCAGGAGTTGAAAAGATGACTCAGTGGTTAAGAGCACTGGCCGTTCTTCCAGAGTACTTAGGTTCAATTCCCAGTACCCACATGACAACTCACAGCTGCTATAATTCCAGTTCCATGGGATCCAGTGAACTCTTCTGACTTCTTCAAGTTCTAGGCATACACATGCTTCACAGACACACATGCAAGCAAAATACCCACACATGTAAAATAAACTAGATAAATCTACATAAGATAAAATAAAAACAAAATAGAAAATGTGCCAGATGAAGTATATAAAACAATCTTCCAGTGAGGAAAGATAAGTAACAGACTCAAGTGAGAAGCATTTCCTTTTTGATATGTTTTGTGGGGTTTTGTTGTTGAGAGTTTTGCTTCATTTGTTTTGCTTTTCTTTGGCTTGATTTGGGTTGAGCTTTTAGTTTGTTTTTTTTTTTTTTTCACATACAGGGTCTTTCTACGTAGCATGTTTAGTCTCAAACTCATAATCCTCCAGCTTCAGCTTCCCAAATGTAGGCATTACAGATTGGTGCCTCATTTAGAATTTCCATTTTAAAGAAAGTCACTGAATACGTGAGAGCTTCCTAGTTTAAGAACCATGAACAATCCAAAGTCTAAATTTAGTAGTAGAAAATGTCATAGGCCAACACAACAAATATTTTGACAGCTAGCATGCCCATTCCATATACCAAAAATACCATGCCACAAGTAGAATAGAATCATGGGAATTTGCATACTCCTCTCTCCTTTCCCATCCTTCAAGCGAGCCAAAAGTCACCTCACTGCTAGCATTTCCATCCAGATACAGCTGTTGCTTCTTCTTGAACATGGACTACATGGTAAAACTTGGAGAGCTTCTCCCTAATAGCAAAGAAATCCAATTATGTAGCAGCCATTTTAATGTGCTTCCAAGATTGAAGCAGCTCACTAAACCTCAAACAGTAAAGATCCAAGGAACGTGTTTATTTATTTATATCATGCCTGTTTCCAAATACGATTTGAGGCAGTTCAGTGAGCATGCTAATAACACGTATTCTCAAGCCCCTAGTTATTGTGGTGTGCTGCAGGAGCTATCATTACCCTGCTTGCTCTTAGACAAATCTCATTTTTTGGCAGGTAGTTTGTTTATTTGTGGAATTTTCTGAAATTAAGAAAGGACCTTCTTGTATTTCCACAGGATACGCAGAATAGGGAAAGAGGAAAAGCCCAAATCCTGGAGTGTAGCCACACTCAGGAAGAGGTGGGCAAAGAAGGGCAGGGAATTCTGGGATCTGAATGGTAGTGTGGATATTGGTGGCCAGTGAAGTCCAGAGAAGGTTGAGGTCTACAATTGTGACACAGAATTGTTTGAACAATTGTGCTTCTGACACTAGAGGATGATATATGTTTGTCTGTTAGACTGTATTTTCTTATTTTTAAAAATTACTTTTGTGTATGTGGCAAGCTCCTTTACCTGTGGAGGCATCTCACTGGCCCTGGATTTTTCTCTTTGTACTCATGATTAGCATGGAGTATAGACACGTCTAATGTTTTGAAACAAGCATATACCATACTTTTGGGTGGGGTTTCAGGCCAGGGTATAAAAGAAGAACTCTGAGGGCTCAGTGGGCATTGGGTGCTATCTCAGGCATTTTATTTCTAAAGTGACCAAAGATGCCTGAGAAACCTGAGATGTTACACTACTGTTCCCCTTTCATAGAAGAGAATACCAACAGAGTTAAAGGGAGCTGTGTGACCGACAAACTGAACATAGAAACTGCATCTTTTTTGGAGTGCAGAATTTTCTATTTATGATGGAGAGAAGCTTCTAACTGATCCCTTGTGTGGTGCTTAGCATATGAGGCACAAGACGAACGCTTGCCTGCCCACATGACAACAAATAAAGACCCACTCGGTAGATATTGATTGAGTTCCTACTGTGTGCCAGGCATTATGAATCAACATAGGATAAATTCTAAATTTAAATTACAATTAGAATGTAAATCAGCTTTAATCTATGAAAATGAAATTAGGCCAGCAGGGAGGCCATAAAATGAACCTATTAAAATACATCTCATAAGAGGAGGAGAAGCAGGAAAAATGAGGTGAAGGGACAATGAGATAATGCAATTTTAAAATTGGCTCCTGCTCTCCTGAAATACTTTTAAGATTTTACTGCAAAATTACACAGTCATCAGGAATATGCCATTTTTAAAGAGATTTTTCCCACTTGGGTCAGTGCATAAATAATAATACATGTTTAAAAATGCATGACTATTCATTAAACCATTGACCACTTCCAGCCTATTGAGTTCATAAGTATTTTAAAAATTACTTTAATACATATTTACCCAATAGACCAGAAAAGCTCCTTTGGTACATGATGTACATTTTAAAAGCTGCCTACATAAGAAGTTATCGGATCTGAGCCAGAGTGTGCTGCCAACTACATAATATGCATTTTAAAGAACAACCTAATTATGTGCTTACCCAAGAGAACAAAGTTAATACCAAGGGTCAATAATTACTACCTTCTCTTACTACCTTTTATTCTTTTCTGCCAAATGAAATAGAATAGGAGGAGGGAGTTTATATACGCCCTTTTATCTATGTCCTCTTGACAGCTAGTAACTGAGTGTTTTCTTACCCGTGCTTCAAAAGTAAATACTGAAAGGGAAAAAGAAGGTGGAGGGAAGAAGAAAAGAAGGGAGAGAGCAGGGGAGGAACTGTGGGGGGCGGGGAGAGGGTTGAGAAGGAGGAACAAAGAAGATGAAAATATGAAAAATATAAAATAAAAACTGGCTTCATCTCATTTAGATTGTTTCTAGATTGTCCTTATCTAAATTTTTTTTTCTGTTAACTGACCAGTTAATCTTTAACCCTGAAGTTCCAGAATTTTCAAGCCTCCTCTGCTTTATAGAAAAAGGAATAATTCCTGGCATGGTGGCGCAGGCATAGAATCCCCCAGCACTAGGAGGCTAAAGCAAGAGGCCTGGATAACTTTGATGGCTTTTGTTAATTATCTACTTAACAAACTCTAGAATCACATGGGAAATGAACCACTGGGCATGCCTATGGGGGCTGATTATACCCACTAATGTAAGAAGAGCAGTCTTAACTATGGGTGGAACCATTTTCAGCATATGATGGAGAAATCAGGCTGAACTCTGGCATACGTGCGTGTGCGTGTGCGTGTGCGTGCCTTGCTCTCTTCAGACTATAGATATAAGGTGAAAGCTGTTTCAAGATCCTGCTGTCTGGAATATTCCCTGAGCTGTGAGATTAAATAAGCCCTATCTCTCTTAAACTGCTTTTGTTAGAGTGTTTTATCAAAGCAAAAGGAAAATGAGCTATGATAATAGCCAACTTGTGTTACATAAACAGACCCTGTCTCAACAAACAAAACAAAAACAAACAGCACCAATAAAAACTATATAAATGCCTTATTCCTTTCATCGTGGTAGCATATCATGTGCACAAACCACAAAGGCCCTGTTAACAAGATTCAGAAATTTTCTCAGCAGAAATTTATGTGAATTTCCTGTTCATATAAATGAAAAAATAAAAACCTAAAATTCCATCAGGTGGACTAAATCCTGAATTTCTCTATGTACCATCCTCATTTGGTCAGAGTATCAGAAGTGGCACTGCCCCTGATAGACCAAGAGAGTAGCTTTGACTGTCCCTCGACAGCCATGTCTTCTCCCTGCCTTTCGGATACCGTGTATCTATCTGTTCCTCTCTAATGAACACAGTCCAATGGGAATACCACTTAGACATAAGCGTTAGATGCCAGCTCCATATGAAACCATGATTTTATCTTGCCTTTCTATTTTTATCTTATTATTTTATGTATATTTTGCTTACCCATATGTCTATGCACAACATCCATGCCAAGTGCCTGCAAAGTCCAAAAGGGGACATTGGATCCCCTGTAACTAGAGTTACAGACAGTTGTGAACTACCATGTGGGTACTGGAATTGAGCCTGGGTCCTCTGGAAAAGCAGCCGGTACTCTTAACCCCTAAGCCATCTTTCCAGCCCCTATTTCATCTTTCTTTACAGCTGAAAAGTATTTCATTTTGTATATGTAGCACATTTTCATCATCCATTCATCTATTGAAGGATATATACATTGTTCCTATTTCCTGCTTACTGTAAATAGGGCAGTCAAGAACATTGCTGAGCAAGTATTGATTAAGATGTCAAATAGTTTGGGCTTTTGCTCAGGAGTGGTATAGCTGGGACATATGCTATATACATATGTGTGTGTGTGTGTGTGTGTGTGTGTGTGTGTGTGTGTGTGTGTGGTAGCTTTTTTGGTTAGTTTATTTGTTTTCATACAGATTGGCAAGGTGTACCAATTTGCATTCCCACCAAAAATAAATGAACCTTCTCTCTCCACAAGATTATTCATCATTTTATTGGTTATCCAATCTGACTGAGGTGAGACAAAATCTCAAAGTTGATTTAATTTTCATTTCCCTGACTGCTAAGGATGATGAACACTTAGCCATTGTTATTTCTTCTATTGGGAACTCTATGTTTGGATACCTGGTCCATTTTATTGGGTCATTGTTTCCTTAATTATTAGATTTGATGTTTTTCTTGTTTTTGTTTGAGTTCTTTGCATATCGGCTGAAGTATAGCTGGCGAGGAGTCTTTCTTGTTATATTGGTTTATCACTCTATTGATTTTTTTTTCCTTAGCTGTACAGAACCTTTTTAGTTTTATGGGGACTTGGTTGTAGATTGTTGGCCCTAATTCCTTGGATAATGGAGTTCTGTTCAAAAAGTCATTTCCTATTCTTAGATACTATGTTTTCTTTACAAAGTTTTAGTGTTTCGGGTTCCAAATTGATGTCTAGCTGCAAATCCTCAGATGAGAGTATACAACATGGAATAATCACAGAAAAAAAAATACAAGAAAGCTTAAAGGGACCACAGTTGGGGGAACCTTGAGGAGGGATAGCAAGATAGAGGTGATAGGGAGTAGGAAATGGAATAAGAAGGAGTGGGGCTCCACCTGGGGAGGAAGAAGGTAGGTCAGAACAGAAGAAAACCGTAACACCAAAGTTGTCTGATAAAGCCTCAAAGAATCATATTCTCTTAAATTTACCTAAAATTATACACAATAAATTTAACTGCATATATGTACATATGATAGAGATAGATGATAGATAGATAGAAAGATAGATAGATAGATAGATAGATAGATAGATAGATAGATAGATAGATAAAGCCACTGGGGCTGACAGTGTTCACTAGAACCACAGAGTAACAAAAACAGCAGTACTAAACATGAGAAACTTCCTTTAAAAGGGTTGGTCAGGTTAGCTCAAGTGACTCCTAAAACAATAAAGATTATTGATGTAGCCCATGGTTGCTTCCCAAGGATTGAAGGGGGCTGTGGTGGGACAGTCGCCAAAGACACCCCACACTTAGGACACAAGACTTGGATGACTTGAGGTGTAACTAACCTAAAAGTCTCTTTCTTGTGGCCTAGATTTCAGGATTCCAGAAAATGCTATGCAAGTTGCCAAGGGAGGGAAGCAATTAAACAGTCTAAGCCAGCAGCATCACCTTCGGCTCACTAAAATTACCAGAATGGCAGGGCATTGCAAGGAATAGTTCTCACATGCCAGTGGCAACCGACAGCTCTGTAAGCAGGCTTAAGTCACACTCAACACAGAGGAAATTGTGACCAATACTAGAAACCGAACCAGCTTCTTGGGGGCTAGTGAAGTCACGAACTAAGGTAAAATCTTCTGTTGTCATTTTGCTGGCCCAAAATAATGGTTTACTACAGTCTAAATTTTAGCCTTATTCCCACAGAACAGTGTAACTCCAAGCCCTCTACAAAGAAGCTTCTCTTTACAGCAGATAGACTGTACCACAGAAAACCACAACTGGACACAGTGCAGAGAAAAGTGGAGCGTGGGAAATCCAGCCTAATCCCAGCTCCTACATCTGTGCCTCAGGGAACATCACAGAAGATGGGGCAGGAAAATTGTAAGATTCAGAATTGAGGGGGTCCCTGCAGGTGTTCAAGAAAGAGATCAAACCACAAAGAGAATGAAAACTCGGGGCAGGTTGCCTTCATCAATCTGAAACAAGACTTCTAAAGAGTCTTTAGAACTCAGGCAGTTTATTTCAAATAAATCTAAACAATAAAAATTGGGGGGAAAATTTCCTGGTGTATTACAATCCTTGTTGCACAAGGAAACGTAATTGCATTGAAACCCGACTTGGAGTACATGTCATTTCTTCCAAGAAGATGGGTTCCAGAGATATAATACCTGTACTAGCTTAAGGGCTGAAGAAAGTCTCTGGCCTCCTGTCGGTTATATTAGCTACCTCTGGCCCTGGTGGTGGGAGCTGAGATGAGCCTCTCACTATACAGATAATGTAAGGATCATTTATATATATATATATATATATATATATATATATATATATATATATATATATATATCTTCTGTCCTGGCTATGGGAACTTGGGGAGCTCCTACCTGTAAGGATTATTTAGATTACTAGCCACCTCGGGTTCTGGTTGTAGGAACTTCAGATGGCCTCACCCGATACAAATACAAGTGTGTGTGTGTGTGTGTGTGTGTGTGTGTGTGTGTGTGTAAAAATATATCCAAAGGAAAAGGAAAAGAAATTGTCAACTAGAAGGATGACATAGGGAGGAGGGAGCTCAAAAGAGGGTAACTAGAAAGAGTGGAGGAAGAGAAGTGTTGTAATTCTTTCTAAATTTAATACTTTAAAAAATAAAAGAAATAGTTTGAGTTTCTACCATTAAACAAGGGTTATAAACTAAAAAAGAGAAGGAAGGAGGGAGGAAGAAAGGAAGGAAGGAAGAAAAGAAGGGGAAAAAAGAAAATGATTAGATTCATATAAATTGTAAGCATGTGAAAATATCTATACCCCCACTTGGATTCCCCTCTTGCCTTCTCAGCATGGGCTAATAATATACTATATAAATAGAAGTAAGACACCGGCACCTGTTTTTAACTTGCTCAAGTTAAAACTGGAGTGATTTTAAACTGGAGTTCAAGGTAAAGTCCAGATGAAGATGTAAAGTTCAATATCTGTCTGGCTACAGATTCTCCAGACAAACGACCTATTGACTAACTCATTGGCAATGTCCATCGATAGCTTCAAATTCCACATAGCCTCAAAGGATTCTGGATCTGCTTGTTTCTATTTTGTTTAGCACAGGAGAGAAAGCAAGAGTGTGAAACCTGGTTCAATGAGTGATGGTTGGTTGTAGAATCAACAACCGCTATTAACTAGTAGAACTTGGGCAATCATTTAAGTTTGCAAATTAATAGGATCCTTCATGAAAATTCAAATCTTCCATAGGATTCTGTTTGAACCATGGGAAGAGTCACTTTCTTCAAAGACTACATAAGCTCCACGCACAACTTCTAAAATTACACATGATCTTTTTTGTTCATATATAGCACCTATTACTGTCTATTTACTGTTTCTCATTCTTATTCCCAAATCTACTCGAAACCTAGTCAGGAAGGAAAGAAAAAAGAAGAATATTTTGAGTTTTTATTGGAATTGAAGATGACCCAGACTGGGCTGATTGTTTCAAAGGATTTCTGAAAGTACCACTTGTGCATTCTCCTCCTGCTGGCAGACTCTATAACACTGACAACTGAAATTGTCTTAAGCATGATTGTGCAATTTATCTTTCCTTCCTCGTCTCCAAATTTGTAAGTCTTCAGTAATTGGTTTCCTTATGAGTAGAAATTTACAAATTAGGAGGCTTGATTTTGGAGCCTCACAAAAAAGGTCAGAAGGGAACAGGGGTATAAGAGTGGTTTCTTATGTCATATATCCAAAAAACGCTAAAGGAGTTAAAGAAATTAAAAGCACAAGTAAAGGGAAAGATAATTTTTGGCTCCAGGTTCCAAAACATAGAGAAGAGTTGTCAAAACTTGACAACAAAGAATTCTGGCAGTCTTGCAATGAGAAGGGCTTTAGACTGGGCATTAAAACCCCGTAGAGTGGTCTAGGGGTTTGTTGATAGCAAAGTGAGGGTGTTAAAGCACTTGGCCTCTAAGGGTCATTTCATCTATAAAATTCTTTCTTCTTGCCTACAGAGGCCTACCACCTCTCTATCAGTCCAGAGATCCTTCTTCTTCATACATTTCCCTATGAATTTTCTCTGATTTCCAGATCTAATCCTGGGTAAATAGCTTCTCTCCTGAGATAGTAAAACTGTCTGATAATTAATGTAGTGTAGTTAACTAATAAGATATTCACAGACAATGGTCAATTGACTGACCCTTGCCACAAGTAATAGCATTTTAAGCATAAATGGATTCCGAAAGACCAGAGCATTATGACCTAAAAGATTGAAATTATAATGATGAGATGAGAGGAAGTAGACTTCATCTTTAATGCATAAGTAATAGTCCCTGATGATTTGTCTAAGGTGAGGAGTTCAAGGTAGAAAGAGTTAAAACAATGCCATAGTCATTATTCGCTTGGCCTGAAAGCAGACTCAGGTTTAAATGCCTCTGCTACAGTAGCTTGGCAGCTTCACTGAGCTGGTTACAAACTCATCCATACTTCAGTGTTCATAGCTAAACTGTCCCATTGTTATTTTAAAGACTAAAGAAAACAGGATATCTGTTGCACAGAACACATGCGACAGCTACTTCCCATCATTGTTCAAATTAACTCTTTTCAGAAGAATCAGTAACAATCCCAAATCTTGTGACCTAATGTTGTTCCTCCTCCTATATCAAGAGCTACTAAAGACTTGATTCTTCTGGAAAATGAATTTGCAAGGCAGGATCACTAGTGATAAAATAGTAATACTAGTTTATGTCTAAAAATTGTAGTCTGGTTATTTTGTAGTTGCATTTGCATAATTAAATGGTAGACTACTGCTTTTCATTCTTTCTCCTTTCAGTGATTTGTGCCCCCTCATTGATGATGTCATAAAAGTCACCAGCTCATTCAGTAAATTTCTAAATGCTGGAAAAAGGTTTAATAAAAATGGAAACAGACAAAACCTGTGCTATGAGTCAAATAAAAACATATGTGAAAATAATTCAAGTCACAAACCCTCTAGATTTACACACTTCATTAAACTCTTGGACCTTATGCCTTTTGGCGTTTCTCTATATCACTATGAAAGCACTAATTTGCGACCTTAATGTTCCCTTCAAAGCTATAGTTTTTATCTTTAGATATTTTTTTAAACATCGTCTTTGATGAAATAATAATTATAGAGCAACAAACTGGGAGAGAGTTCCCTCCACCAACAAAAGCCAAGAAACGTGAATGTGCAGGTTTAACACTAGACCTACTTATTTTCCTTTCTTCTCCTTCATTACAATTAATTAGCTGTTCATGGTCCTAGGTAAGGGTAATGAGAGAGAAAACCTATCTTATCAATCTCCTCTACCTTTCAGTAGACCCTTCAGGTCTAGGTGATGTGCCCTTCTTTGCATTATCAAGATTATGTTTACTAGCAATTCTTCTGGCCTCTGTCACCCAGCTAAAACTCGTCTTTCTATCACAGAGATTTCATCATTCCTAAAGCCACATGATTCTCAGTTTCCTTCCTATCTAACTTGTCAACAGTGTTTGATATAATTGTTCATTACTTCTTACCATCATTTCTAAAATTCTGCACCTACCTTTATTATATCTTGAAATGAACATTTCTATCTGCCCAATAATTCCTCCTGTGCTCATCCATCTCTTATTGATTGAGAAAGCCCATGGCTCACTTTCTAGAAATCATCTGTTTTCTCTCTCCACCCACCTCTTTGGTATCTTGTCCAGTCCCAAGGCACCTATCACTTCCAAATTCATTATCCAGCTAGAATCTAGCTTCTCCACCTCAAATTGCTACTAAACAATCTCCAAATACATGACAAGCATAGCAAGCTCTTACTATACCCACAAAGTTACCAAGTTCCTCTAAACTTCCTACTATTTTGCTTAGTGAAATGCAGCCTTGATCGTCTAAGTGCTCAAACTAAAAAGCCTTGAGGTCTCATTTGTCTGTCTGTCTCTCTCTCTCTCTCTCTCTCTCTCTCTCTCTCTCTCTCTCTAGAATCACACACATTAGCACACACACACACACACACACACACACAGTGAGAGAAAAAAAACCTATCCTATCAAACAGGAAATGCTATCATTTTCCTACCCAAAATGTATATAAGGACAAACAGCTTCTTCACACTTCCAGTACCAAATACTTCCTACAACTCTCTAGTCAAGCGCCATCATTACATCGTATCTAGATGACTGCGACATCTTCCAATGTATTCTTGCTTTTATGAATTCTCTACATTGCAGCAACAGAGAGCTCTGGAAAATTTACAAGTCAAGTAAATTCGTTCTTATGTTCAAAATCCTTTAATGTCTCCCATTTCACTCAGTTTAAGACCCAGTGTTTGTACAATGCGATCCACAGCTCTATAACACCCTTACCCCTTTTCTTGTACACTCACTTCCCTATCTCCTGAGTTTCTTCTGAGTATCGTGCATCAGTGTTTCCTCATGGCCAGGAATGTTCCTCTACCAGATGTCCCCATGAGGTTTTCTCTCAGTTCATTATGCACTATCATTGTCAAATATTCACTTCTCATGTAGGTTTGCCCTGACCACCATATTTTGAAAAACAGAAATCACAAGTCATGTGTTTAGACACAAGCCTTTAATCCCATCACTTAGATGGCTGTCACAACATCACTAGTTCAAGGCTATCCTGGACTACATACCAGGACTATCTCTAACAATGAAATAAATAAATATAGAACCCTCAACTCTGTCACCTGTTCATGCTTTGCTTATCTTGATAGGATCTCATCATGCCTTTCGGATAATCCCTGTTATGATGAAAGCAAGGATTTTTGTTTGTCTTTTATTCTATGCTATCTTGAGTAAATAAAATAAAGCAATTTTAAAACTATAAAGTTCTTGGACATTTATTAAATAGATAATAGAATCATAGTAGTGTTGTAATAATAAACTATGATGTTATACATCAAGATGTTTGAGTAGCTTTGTGTATAGCTGTATATTTACATAATTAACAAGTTTAATCTCCATAATGAACCTAAGAAATAGATTACACTGTGTCCATGTATTCTAGAGAAGTAAATTAAGACAGAAAGATTAATGATGAAGTTCAGAGCATGCTATATCAAAATATGTCACCTTAGTATGGAATAAAATCAAATGAAGAAGGCCATTCACTCCCCCCCAACACCTATATTTCTAATAAAGACCATAATCTCAGAAAGATTTCTCCGCTCTGAAGCAGTTTATAAAATCAACTGGCATTACCATAAGGCCCTTTCATGGGAGGTATTTAATTTATATGAAGAAAAAGAATGACCCTACCTTAAAGACACAGGGATACAGAGAAAAGATGGACCATGCAGGCCTTGCAAAGCTCCTCTCACTGCATATCAGTATTTCAGTCTGTCTTTGTTCATCCCCACCTCTTCACAACTGTCACCTTTATCAACTGACGTAAACACACACAAGCTTGCCCATTCCTTTGGTTATTCTGAAGGCATTCATATCACAAAAGCATTAGATAATTTTGTGTGCTTTTCTCTTAAAATGTCTTTTGTGACAGAGATCTCAGCCATGAACTTGATGATGAGACAGAAAAAAATTATCTTTCTGCAAATTATTGAATTTCCTCAACATTACACTGAGTGTAGAGTACATTGGAATTACTTTTAACTCCTACAGAATCTGTTTTCTTTTGTGACAATTTGAGAGATAAAATTTTGTTTACAAGATTGGGTCAAAAATTGGAAGTCACATGTATACACAAAGTCTGAGATTACTATGGTTTACACTCCGCATCTTCTCTAAGGGCCTGTGCACTAAAGGTTTAGTTATCTTCCTATGGCAACAGTGAGAGATGAGATCCAGTTGAAGACAGCTAGATTCTAGGTATATGTTCTGAAAGAAGTATTACAGCTATAATCCCCGCTCTCTTTCTAACCTTCTCCAAGGAATATACCTTTTTGTTCAGCCATAAATCACCTGCCAAGGTCACTGTCTCAGACAAGATCCAAAAGCTATAGGGCCAAGTGAACCATGTCTAGAACCATGAGCCAAAATCGTCTACTCAAAGTTGATTTCCTGGGCTATGTTGTAGTACTCACTGAAAACACTGACTGATACAAAGCAAGGTTTATAACTCGGGCATGTCAGTTCATGAGGGCAACAATTGTGTTGTGACCACAGAATACCTAGGGTAAAATTTGGTAGAAGAAACATGAAAACTTCTTTCTAAATCAAGTGCTCTACTACTCAGTCTCCCTGTCCATATTTTGATTGGCAGCATCAATTTAAAAGAGACTTTCAAATCCTTACCTGGCAGGGGAGAGACCAGGATCACAAAGATGGCCTTCACAGGGTGAGTCTGATCCATTGTACTCCGGAGGTTCTCATCCCTGTGATTTCCCCAAATGTGTGAAACTCGACTGCATAATTTGTGGTAGTGGGAGGCTGCATGCATGTACACCCCTGAGAAGAAATAAATAAATAAATAAAAGAGACCTTCAAACTGCACAGATGAAAATTAATCTTTTCTGTCTATGGAAAAAATAATAATTTGAGTTTGTTTTTATTGTTGGCTTCTTAGCTTAACAGTTATATTGTGCAAGCCTGTTTCAATGACCCTGTAGTCTAACAATGTACATATATTTGCTTTTCAAGTAAAAGGGGAAGGTATTATAAGCCACTCAATATTTGCTTTATTTTGTCCAAGATTCTAACCTCCTCATTTAAGCTAAGAACTTCACTATGGAGAAATTTTTAAACCCCAGGCCTGCTGGCTAGCATAAGCTCTGCATGGGGACCGTAGAGGAACCAGCAATTAGGCTCCATATAGTGCCTCTCAAATGAAGAGGGTAGATTGATGTCCCCATTTGTGTTCCGGTGCCCCAAAATACTCTCACAGCATGTGCAGCTGCGTGAGAGCGCTACTGAATTTGTATTCCGGAAAACAAGCTAAAAGGTCAACATGCATATATATTTATAATGGAATTGGTGTTTGCTAATCGATGAGGAGAAATGTTTCTTCCTTTGTAGTAACTTAACAAACTTTTCTGCTGAGAGCCTGCAGTCAGCCCTAGAAACCCCTTACAAATTACATTTCAATATTTTCTCAGTGACTTAGGACAAAGGGGGTTCAAACTGGTAGTCTATTGACTTTACAATTTCCATGCTAAGATTAAGATGCCATTGCTAAGTACTAAGTTTTTCATACCAATTAAGGAGGAAAAATGATCTAGGTAGATCTAGCATAAAAAATTTAAAAGGAGACTTGTTTTGAAACTTTTACTGTGATATAAATTGCCTAGAATATTGCAATAATGTTTAAAGCATCAAGGAAGTATGGCAGCTTCACAGATGACAATCATTATCAACCACCCTTTATAAATACAATTGTTCCTACTAGTGCTCGTATGTAAAGGTGTCCTCTACCTTCAGTATCCAATTCTATAAACCTGGTACTTATGTTTTTCTTGTCTAGTTAGACCTAATATCATTTGTTTGCATGACTCACACAGACGCCTAAAAAAGCACATTGTTAGCACACATCATCTGAGGTCTTTGTGTTTTACACTACATCAGTGGTTTTCAATCTTCCTAATGATGAGGCCTTTTACAGTTCCTCAGGTTTTGGTGAAATAAAAGGATTTCACTGCTATTTGATAACTATAATATTGCTACTGTTATAATCATAAGATAAACATCCCATATGTGACCTTGAAAGGGGCCTTGACTCATTTCACTATGTTGTCTGATAGGGCCCAGTTCTCAAGAACCCACATCCTACCAGCCAAGAGTCTTCTAGCACCAAGGCTCCAGCATCTGATAAACATTCTGGACCACGCACTTTCTCCCACTCCGTTCATACCACTGCTGATAGCTGCTTTCATTTCATCGTTGCTCTTCTTCAGCAATCCACAATCATAACCCTTTTTAGAGAGTATTTGCACAGAGTATATTTCTAAATTTTTGTGTTCTCACAACACAGAATATAATCTCTTAATGTCATTGGTCCCATAGTCCAAGACATGCTCCCACTTCCAGGAACATCTGATGGTCTCCAGGACTGATGTCTTTTTACAGAGCTCAGCCACTCCCTCCCCTAGCCTCAGCCCCTGATCATTCATTTCTCCACAAGTAGAGTGAGCCCCCTTAGCACTCACTCTTGCCGGCTCCTTCTTACAAGTTATTAGTAAGTACCAGGTTGGTTAAGTTTGGTTTTGCTCTTTTCCTAATTAGGTTTTTACTTACTTTGGGTTGTTAATGCATTTCTTAGTTTAAAATGGGATTTAGTTTCAGAGATGAATGCCTTGGAAAAGTATTGGCATGGTAATGTACAACATATTTAGTTAAGAGAGAAAAAATACTAGAAAGAGTGAATAGGAGACAAAGATTTACAGGTGCAAAAACATCACCCAGTTAATACAAAGCTGTTGGAAAATTATTTCTAGTGTGAGTCTAAAAATATCAAGCAAGTCTAATAGGAAAATTACCTAACATGCATAGACTATGTGCAGGAGGTAAACTGTCACTGAGGACTGGTGGACGGGGCAAAAAAATACATGAGGTAGCTGCTGAGTAGGGGCCAAAGACCTCAGAACAGGAGTTGGTAGGAAGTCATTGTGCCATTAGTACAATTATTCAGGCAGTGACATTCTACCATGAGGAAGATATGGTAAAGTTTAAAAATTTGTCACTTCATAAGATGTCTTTGCTTTAATTAGCAACATGCTCTTGTAGCAGGTAATGATGACTTAATACTCAGTATACAGTTGAAATAATTGTTTTTGATTTTTGAGACAGAGTTTCTCTGTAACTTTGGAGCCTGTCCTGGAATTAGCTTTTGTAGACCCAGGCTGGCCTTGAACTCACAGAGAGCTGCCTGCCTCAGCCTCCCAAGTGCTAGGATTAACGGCAGGAGCCACCACTGCCAGAACTCAAGAACAATGGCAATGGGTTTTTGATCCTACTGCACGTACTGGCTTTGGGGGAGCCTAGGCAGTTTGGATGCTCACCTTACGAGACCTGGATAGAGGTGGGTGGTCCTTGGGCTTCCCACAGGTCAGGGAACCCTGATTGCTCTTTGAGCAGATGAGGGAGGGGGACTTGATCGGGGGAGGGGGAGGGAAATGGGAAGCAGTTGCGGGGAGGAGGCAGAAATCCTTAATAAATAAATAAATTAAAAAAAAATAAAGAAATCTTTACAGGGTAAAACCATTGTCCCACAGCATCTCCTGAAATGAAAAATAACAACAACTAAGCATTTGAAGTTCTGTCCTCCAAAAAAAAAAAAAAGAAAGAAAGAAAGAAATTCCACAATAGCTCAGAATTGAGTATAATAGAGGGTTATTTATTTAGAGATAGACTCACAAATCACAATCCTCTGCTGGAATGGGGAACAACAACCGAATCCCGCAGCTGGAAAAGAGGCCGGACATGCAAGAGCTTTAAATCAGCATATAGTATAAGGGGCCACACCCAAGTAGGCAGGTAACTTAAAGCTACTGGTGGTAGGAATTCCACCAGTTGAAATAACTTTTAAAATACATACTACCAATTAGTTAGTCTCCCATAGTTCAAGGTCTACTTATTCCATTTCTTAGACTGATTAAAAATTATAATGAAGCTGGGTGGTGGTGGCACATGCCTTTAATCCTAGCACTCAAGAGGCAGAGACAGACGGATCTCTATGAGTTTTAGGCCAGCCTGGTCTACAATAGCTAGTTCCAGTACAGGCTACAAAGCTACAGAGAAACCCTGTCTTGAAAACAAAAATTCTACGAATTTTTCAACGGCATTTTAAGTGATTACAATGACAATAAGCTCTATATATCTTTATTATAATCCTATTTAGAAGTAGATTGGCAGTGTGTTTAAAAGAACAAGTTTTACTCTTAGAGTAGCATTTCCCAATTATTGATTATTCATTGGCCATTTACCTTTAGGATTCAGAGTGTCTTTGTGGGGCTCACTTTGTTCATATTGCCATACGCCTAGCTCACACAGTTATTTTGTAAGTAGAGCAACATGTGTGAATTAGCTGTTATACAAGTTAAATTATTAATACCAATAACAGTAATGGTGTCAGAATTATTTGAAGAGTAATCTGGAATGATCAGACGGCTCAGACAGTAAAGGTACTTGCCACCCACAAATACACACACGTGTGTGTGTGTGTGTGTGTGTGTGTGTGTGTGTGTGTGTTCATATATCAAGAAGCAATGGACAAGACTGGAGTTCACTAGAAATTGCCCAAAAAAGAAAACTCTCTTTTTTAAATATCTCCCATTTTCTAAGCAAGCAGGCAAGAGGTATTATCCAAAATCATGAACCCACTGATCTAGGAATGTGGCCAAGTGTAGAAACCTAAGCACATGGTGGGCCATTAATCACACACGGTTTTGCAGAGTGCAATATTATGAATTACCCATTAAGTATTAACAGCAGAATGAATTAGGGAAATTGTCCATAATATCTAACATTTTCATTATAGCATAATGCAAAATAGCGTTCCTAAATTCTGCTTCTAGAACAAGCCACTGTCCAAGTGTACCATAGCTACTTTTAAAAAGCAAAAATACATTTTACTTTTTAAGAAGCAAATAAGACAGGGACTAACCCTAAAACATTGTTCCCTGTTCCCCATCTAAGAGATCTAAAAGTACCTTAAAACAAAATAAGATGCTTCTAGAACTTCTCGAGCTATGATGAACCCAAGGTGGAAACTCAAGATTCTGAATAATAAACAAGCTTACCAGCACAAGTGTGATGCACATCACAGCAAAAGCCCCATGACATCAAAAATAATGATGGAACACCACACTTGACCAGGATGCAGCAGCAGCTGTCAGACCAGCATGGCATCTAAATGTGAGCCGCAGAAAACGTGTGTTTAAGTGTAGTCAACAGGCCCACTGTGCACCTAGGAGCTGCGGCAACCGCTTCAGACAGCATCCTTAATTATTATTTAAATGAAGGCAAGGTGATTAATGATATCCTTTCTCTTCTGCTAAATTTCAAATGCGAAGCCAACCCCACACAAATTCCTTTACTTTGCAGACTGAGCAACACTCTCTCATTAGAATACATTTCCATAAATCACACACAGGATGGCGTGGGGAGAGCTGCAGTCTCCTCCTCTAATCTTCCTGTTCTCCCTCTGTTTTCCTATCTCTCTGATACCTAGCCTACTTTACAAAGCCTTGCTAATTAAATGTGACTGTAAGAAATGTTCAATGACATACTTTATTCTTCAAAAATAGATATCGTATCCATATGCTACCATATTGTCTAGTGAACAGTATTTGGCCAATAAATAATTATATAGGAGTGGTAGAAGAGATTAAAAAGACAGGAAAGATTGAAGAAATGGGGAGGAAAGCATGGGAAGCAGGCAGAAATATTTCAAATCACATATATTATCTGTGATTGACATGGAAGGCACACTGATGGGGAGCTCTTGCTGCTACCATATGACTTCCCAGTGAGATATGAAAGATCCAGCTGTCCCCAACCAGGTCAGGGGCAGAGCTGTAATTGAATTCCAAGGATTCTCTCTCAATACCTCTGTGGCACCCAGGTGGATGCTTATGCATTACGCACTCTCTGATCCTTTCCAACAGTGTCACCAATTTGAGGCAGTATGAGGGCAAGACTTCAGTGGTTAATCCTAATTGTTTAACTTAAGTCGTCTTATTGAGGCTTTTTTTACATTTAAAAACAAAATCTCAACAACTCAAAAACACACCTCTTGGATTTATTCCACCATTTGACCCTTGTAGTTTAAGAAACATTCTGAGTACACCGGCCTCGTAGTCTCATGGGTAGCAACCATTTCTATATTTCAGTGGATTAAATTATCTGTCTGTTTCCTTGGCTTCGCCATCCATTGTTAATCATAATGTTATTTCCAATAGGCATGTCTCCTTAATGTGTTGAACTCTTCGGGTGACAGATACGAGCTATACAAATAAAATAGTAGTGAAATAAAGTGGATACAGATAAAAAAAAGCAAGTGTCACAAGTCACTTGCCTCCATTATTCCTAATGGCTTTTAAAACAATGAAACTATTTTCAATCAATGCATATGGAAAGTTTGTACAGTTTAGAAGCCATTTGATTTTCACATACTCTATATTTTAACATTTAACAGTGTGACAGCTGCAGAAATGGCACATTGTCACGTTGAAAATCACTTTAAACTTTCCGAGGCACTAAACTAACTGTAGGGGAGACCATATGCATGATCTCCAGAATTATAGGTCAATGTTGGAGCTCAAGGACTTAGATGACAATATCATGACCATATGACCCATATAGTTTTTGTATTACTTTTCTTCAAAGGAATAAAACTTTTATGAGATGTATTTTATTCAAACCAAAAATTTGAATATATGGCTGTTTCTTTAGAAATAATCATAGCTTATAATCCAACTCCTTAGTATCTAGACATCCTAAATGTTTCAAGTCTTTATTTTCCTGTGTCTTTCTTAAAACTAAAATGATCTTAATGCCTCATTTTTAAATTTTTATTTGTTTATTATGTTAGTCTAAGAGATAAAACCACCTAGGGTTACTGGAAATGAGACAACATACATTCTTCTGGGAAGAACAAAGAACTTCAAGAACATTTGGAGAAAGAGCAATTTATGCACCGCTTACATATCTAGTTCCTGAGTAGGCCAGAAGAGGGCACTATTAGGAGGTAAGGCTGACCTTGATGGAGTAGGTGTGGTCTTGTTGGAGGAAGCCTGTGACTGTGGGGGTGAGCTTCCAAGTCTCAGAAGCTCAGGTCAGTTCTCTGCCTGCTGCCTGTAGATCAAGATATAGAACTCTCACCTCCTTCTCCAGCACCATGACTGCCTCGCAGTGTCTATAATGGACTAAACCTCTGAAACTGTAAGTCAGACTCAATTAAATGTTTTCCTTTATAAGAATTGCATGGTCATGGTTTCTCTTCACAGCAATAAAACAAACTTTACAGAATTTTTTTTTTTAAATCTGAGACAACAACAACAAAACACTGTGATACTATTCTTGGGTAAGATCAGTTCACCAGCCTATTCATTTGGTTACTTCACTTTTTTACTTCCGTGATCTTGGCACCTCTTCAAATGGGAAAGCTTGTGCATGAGTGCAGAGCCCTATGCAGCTATGGAATGCATGATGCCCCTGGGCTGGCTAGGTGTTTGCCTGAATGTCAGTATAAAAAGCGAATTTTAACAGCATGCATAGATTCATCACCCAGATTACTTTCTTCTTGAAACATGGCATTCACTCATCACTTCCTACATATGGTATCTTATCCTCCAGCTGTGTCAAACCATTCATTACCTCCAACACTGATTCTGTAACCTCATCAGATCCCATAATATTTTGGCCTTTCTACTTTATAACTTTTATCACAATGATTATTGGTTTACCAGTTTTTGATATCTGGGTATTAAGCCAAGTCCTGTTCTTTCCTTACCTTTCATTCCATGCACTCAAAAGTATCTAACTGCAAGAAGAAGAAAAAATACTTTGCTCTGCTTTTATAAGCTACCCTACAGCTATGCAGACTGATTCAACTGTAAATTTATGTTTGTGGAAAACAAATTGATCTCTCCAGTGATCAACTTTCCCCACTCTATACAAACGCTCCCTGTCATCCTGAAGTTTAAAGTTTAATCACTCTTGCCTTACTTTTTTTATAGAAATGATAAGAATCTCTTGAAATTTCCAACTGCAAAACCTACAAACTAGGAGGATTAATGTCCATTTGTGTCTCTTCTTTGTATGTTGATCTTCCCCACGCTTCATTGTATATCCAAAGTCTTCCATTTCTTTGTTATTATTTATGTACTATATAATAATTCTTATCTTTTTGATAACTGTTTCTATTTCTTCAGCAGTTATAGGTCTGTTTAATTTGCTTATCTGGTCTTGATTTAATTTTGGTAAGTGATATTTTTCCAGAAAGTTGTCCATCCCCTTTAAGTTTTCCAATTTTGTGGAGTACAGGTTTTCAAAATATGACCTGATGATTCTCTGTATTTCCTCCATGTCTATTGTTATGCTCCCCCTTTTCATTTCTGATTTTGTTAATTTGGATATTCTATCTTTACCTTTGGGTAAAGTTTTGTCTATTTTGTTGATTTTCTCAAAGAACCAACTCTTTGTCTCATTGATTCTTTGTATGATTTTCATTGTTTCTATTTTGTTGATTTCAGCTCTCAATTTGGTTATTTCCTGCCATCGAGTTCTCCTGGGTGTGTTTGCTTCTTTTTGTTCTAGAGTTTTCAAATGTTCTGTTAATTCACTAGTGTGATATTTTTCCAGCTTTTTTTATGTAGTCATTTAGTGCTACGAACTTTCCTCTTAACACTGCTTTCATTGTGTCCCATATATTTGGGTATGTTGTGTGGTCATTTTCATTGAATTTTAGGAAGTCTTTAATTTCTACCTTTATTTCTTCCTTGACCCATTGATGATACAGATGAGCGCTGTTTAATTTCCATGTGTTTGTGGGCTTTCTACAATTAGTGTTGTTGTTAAATTCTAACTTTAAGCCATCTGATAGGATACATGGGGTTATTCCAATTGTTTTGTATCTGTTGAGATTTGTTTTGTTATTAGTATGTGGTCAATTTTGGAGAAGGTTCCATGAGGTATAGAGAAGGTATTTTCTTTTATGTTTAGATAGAATGTTCTATAGATGTCTGTTAAGTCCATATGAGTCAGAATATCTGTTAGTTTCCTTATTTCTGTTAATTGAAGACACCAGAAAATGGAAAGATCTCCCATGCTCTTCAGACTGGAGAGGGAGAGGGAGAGGAGTGAGGGGAGGGGAGAGGAGTGGGAGAAGGGGGAGGGAAATGGGAGGCTGGGAAGAGGCGGAAATTTTTTTTTCAATAAAAAAAGAAAAAAATGGCAATCTTTCCAAATGCAATCTACAGATTCAATGCAATGCCCATTAAAATTCCATCAAAATTCTTCACAGACCTCAAAAGAACAGTACTCAATTTCATATGTAAAAGCAAAACACTCAGGATAGCCAAAACAACCCTGTACAATAAAGGAACTTCTGGGGGCATCAAAATCCCTGACTTCAAACTCTACTACAGAGCTATAGTACTGAAAACAACCTGTTATTGGCATAAAAACAGACAGGAAAACTAAATGAATGGAATCAAAGACCCAAATAACAATCCACACACCTATGAACACCTAATTTTTGATAAAGAAGCAAAAAAATATAAAATGGAAAAAAGAAAGCATATTCAACAAATGGTGCTGGCATAACTGGATATCAACATGTAGAAGAATGAAAATAGATGTATATCTATCACCATGCACAAAACTCAAATCCAAATGGATCAAAGACCTCAACATAAAGCCAACCACACTGAACCTCATAGAAGAGAAAGTGGGAAGTACACTTGAATGCATTGACACCAGAGACTACTTCCTAAATATAACCCCAGCACCACAGACACTAGGAGAAACAATCAATAAATGGGACCTCCTAAAACTGAAAAGCTTCTGTAAAGCAAAGAATATAGTCAACAAGACAAAACAGCAGTCTACAGAATGGGAAAAGATCTTCACCAACCCCATATCAGACAGAGGTTTGATCTCCAAAATATACAAAGAAATTGGTCATCAAAAGAACAAATAATCTAATTTAAAAAATGGAGTACAGACCTAAACAGAGAACTCTCAACAGAGGAATATAACATGGCTGAAAGACACTTAAGGAAATGTTCAACATCCTTAGCCATCAGAGAAACATAAATCAAAACAACTCTGAGATTCCTTCTTATACCTGTAAGAATGGCCAAGATTAAAAACACTGACGGCAATTTATGCTGGAGAAGATGTGGGATAAAGGAAACACTCCTCCGGTGCTGGTGGTGCAAACTAGTACAGCCTCTTTGGATATCAGTATGATGATTTCTCAGAAAATTAGCAAAGAACATACCTCAAGACCCAGCAATACCACTTTGGGTATATACCCAAAGGATGCTCAATCATACAATAAGGACATGTGCTCAACTATGTTCATAGCAGCATTGTTTGTCATAGCAAGAACCTGGAAACAACCCAAATGCCCCTCAACCAAAGAATGGATAAAGAAAATGTGGTACATTTATACAATGGAGTAATACAGCAGAAAAAAATAATGGCATCTTGAAATTTGCAGGCAAATGGATGGATCTAGAAAAAAATCATATTGAATAAGGTAACACAGACCCAGAAAGATAATTATCACATGTACTCACTCATAAGTAGCTTTGAGACATAAAGCAAAGAAAACCAGCCTACAATTCACAATCCCAGAGAACCTAGACAACAATGAAGACCCTAAGATCTAATCTACATGGGAATTAGAAAAAGACAAGATCTCCTGAGTAAATTGGAATTAATGGGACCATCGGAGAGGATTGAAGGGAGGAAAGAGACAGACTGCTGAAATTTTGCTGGTAGGCCATGAATGTGTGGTGATGCACAGATTACTTGAAATGGGTTAAATTCAGATGTAAGAGTTAGCCAATAAGAAGTTAGAGCTAATGGGCCAAGGAGTGATTTAATTAATACAGTTTCTGTGTGATTATTTCAGGGTAGGAACCAGCAAGCAGCCTTCTATGTAACAAAAGTAAGGTTCTCTGATTTTGCTTGAGAGAAGAATTAATCTCTGAATAGTAATTTATCAGAAACTAGTTTAATATTATGACCATTTAGCAAAGTAACAGTAGTAGATTCTCCCCTAGGGCATATGACCTGTCTAGCCTCGAGTTTTTGACACTGATAATGGTGTCAGGTATGGATTGTGAAGTGGGTTTTAAATCCAAGTTTAAAGTGGTTGGTTATTCCCATGTTTGCATCACTATTGCACCTCTAGGCATGTCTTGCCAGGCTAGTGGTTATTGTAGCTTGCAATGTTTACAGCTAGGTATTTTAATACACATAGGACCTTACAATACTATGAAAACTAACCAGTAGGATCAATGCTACCAAGTCAGAACCAGTTTGATTTTCCCGCATCTTAAGACCCAGGTTTGTGGTATCTTCAGCAATAGATTACATATTGTCTCAAAACTAAAGTTTGGAAATAAACCATAAGTTATCACAAAACAACAGAGCACATGGGATTTCCAGTTTGACAGCCAAATAAACACATTAGGAGAATGCATATGTTTGAGAGTAGTCATGGAAATATCACCTGGGCACCTAGGAAACTCTGTAAGATGAAAGCAAAGATGAGATGATGTATACAGCATTCAAAGAACTTTAGAGGAAATTTCTATAGAGTGGAGATTATTAACAATAAGAACATAGAAAACAGCAAATGAAAATATTAAATAGCTATTAACTTCAGAAGGGTAAAAAAACTATAAGAAATCTGATCCTCAAATACTTTTTGAATCACACATGAATAATAAAAATATTATAAAAATATAAATATTGAATGCCAAAGTAAGCAAATGTTATAATGGGTTTTAAAATAAGAGGCTAAAACCTTAGTAAATAATATATAAATTAATAAATGGATAAATAGCCTTATTAGTAGAGGGTATTGTTAGAATAGTAATCGACTAAAAACATGTGAACAAGTTTATTTTGACTTAGAGGAAACCAAGAGAAGAGAAGATTCATCAGCTGGTGATTATACTGAAATAGTTTGCACCACTATTTTACCTTTAAAGTTCTAATAAACATTAATAAAAGTGTTCAATTATATGTATTTCAATTTTGCCTAGATATTGGAATTATACACTACAGTAAATCATTGACTAGTAGGCAAATTTAAATAATGGAAAAAGGGATGAATTGATAAGCAGAAACTGTTGCACATTGCTATGTATGAACTGAGAATATGAGGTGTGTCAGGAAAACAAGGGGACAAAAAGAGTAAAGTTCACTCAAGAAACTACTGCCACACATGTTTGGGTGGATAGAATGCACAATTTCTTTAGATATAGTAATTTAAACTTATTATGAAAAGAGGACTGTAGCCAAATATATGACAAGCTATGAGAAGACATTTAGAACAAACTAATAATAATGAGAACATCCTAGGCTATGGTAAATGTCAACCTATTTTCTAAGTATGTTTTAAAGTATCAAGGTTAAAGATTAATTATGGCTATCATAAAAATGCAAATTCCCCCTCTGATTTAAATTTCAAATAAATAATAAACTTTAATATAGTGGTGGTCCAAATATTGCATGATATGTGCCTATAATAAAAATATGTCACTGTTTATATAAAAATCAAATTTAAGTGGAATACTATATTTTATTTTTATTTTCTAAAATCAAGCAACCTAAGACTTAGACATCTGTTAAAACAGAACAAACATAAATCTAAATGCTCTGGTTAAAAATAATAAATTATTATTAATAATAACCTCTTAAGTTCAATTACTACCAACTTTTTGTGCATGGGTATTGAGCAATCCACTGGCACATAGATAACCTACTCTTTTAATTAGAGATTCTATTGCTGTGATGAAACAGCATGAACAAAAATCAAGTTGGAGAGGAAAGACTTCATTAGGTTTATCTTCAGCATTGTTGTTTATCACTGAAGGAAGTCAGAACAGAAACTCAAACAGGACAGGATCCCATAGGCATGATCTGATGCAGAGGCCACGAGGCTTACAGGCTTACCTACCCTTGCTCAGCCTGCTTTCTTATAGAACCCAGGACCACCAATCCAGGGATGGCATTACCCACCATAGCTTGAGTCTTCCCTTATCAACCACTAATTGAGAAAATGCCTTACAGCTACATCTCATGAAGGCATTTCCTCAACTGAGACTCCTCCCTCTCTGAGGACTATAGCTTGTGTCATGTTGATGCACAAAAATAGTAGTATACCTACCATTGATCACATTTGCAACACAAAGTGACTCCCTCTCTCAGAAGCCATCAACTTCCCACAGCTCCTTGGCTATTGTGGGATCTCTGGAATCCCTCACCAGCACCCCCAATGCTGGAATTCTGACTGGCTTGATCTCAGGCAGCTGCTTTGAATTGCTGTGTAACTCAGAAGTTACTGCTACTAATAATAAAAATCTTAAAAGAAAACATGAAATTGAGGGGAAAACAGGTTGGTAGCTCCTGTGGGGTTTAGAAGGAAGTAAAGTGAAGTTACATACAATTAAAATATGTTGCATACATACATGAAAATTTTTAGACAGTGTTTTTTGGGGGACAGGGCCTTTCTGTAGCTTTGGAGCCTGTCCTGGAACTAGTTCTTATAGACTATGCTGGCCTCAAACTCACAGAGGTCTGTCTCCCTCTGCCTCCTATGTGCTGGGATTAAAGGTGTGCTCCTCTACCACCTGGCCCATGTATGAAATTTTTAAAGAATAATAAAGAATATTATTATGACTTAGAATGGATAAGAAACTGAATACTGTAACCAAGTAAGTTAAATTCTAAAACTGACATAGACAAACTGTGTTCTACTGACTACTTTTATACTACAGTAACAGAGATGACTAATTACCATAAATACCTCATGGCCCACAAAGCCAAAAATATTTACAAACAGGTCCTTTACAGGAAAAGTTTGCTGTTCTGAAAAGCTCGCTTGACTGACAAGATATAACAAGATCAAGCAAGTAGATATTCCTAAACTGAATCCTAAAATTAAACTTCTGGTTCAATTCTGGTCTTATCTGGTCCTGCAACCATTCAGTCCCAAAGAAAAACACAGAGACATGCATTAATTATAAACTGGTTGGTCTATTAGCTCAGGCTGTTTAATAACTAACTCTTACATCTTACATTAGCCCATAATTCTTATCTGTGTTAGCTATGTGGCTTGATACATTTATCAGTGAGGTATTCTTATCTTGCTTCCTCTGTGGCTGAGTGACAACTGCAGACTGAACCTTTCCTCTTTCCAGGTTAGTAGATAGTCATCTATAATAGTCAAGCTTGTACTCATGTTAGTTTCCAAGTTAGTAGATAGTCATCTATAATAGTCAAGTTTGAACTCATGTTAGTTATGTTTTCTAGATGTACAGAGATATATGTCAGATACATAGATATTCTTCAAACCTTTCAAAGACTAATGTAATATGATATTTAGGTATTTTAAGAACTTACAACTTTTCATTATAATGAGACACATCTGTTCCTGGTAGCACCAAGCTACTTTAAGAGGGTGATGGGCATCAAAGAGGATCCTAATAGAGTTGGCTAGCCATTTGTGCAAGAACTTGCTCTGCTTGATGTTATGCTGTATGAACTGGACATGAAGGACCCACAGAAAAATGACTGCTGAACTTGCCTAAAGGTGAGACGGTTCTCTGCGGTTTCTGCTTCATGCAAGAGTCTGCCAGACATTCTGCAGGACACAGTAGAAAGTGACTGACAAACTGCCAATACAGGTGGGACTGTCTTTGAAGTTTCCTGTTTCATGAAAAAGTCTGCTGGATACTATGGGCTTGTAGGCTGAAGAAGAATGCCCAATGTTACAAAAGAACTTTGGGTGACTGTCAAGGCAATGAGATATCTCTGTCAATTCTAGAGTTTTAAATGTTGTTTACAATGTACTTCCTGTTTACTTAGGTAATATTATATCCTTCTGGTGGCTTTGACATAGTTGAAGAAAGATAGTTATAGTTTTCTTTAGTTATGATAAAAGATAAAGTAGATATAAATATTGTAACTATAATTCTTGCTTGATAATGGTTTTGTTGAATGTCATCTTGCTATGTTAAAGTTAAAACCTTCTTTTTTATTTAGACAGAAAAGGGGAGGTGATGTGGGATTCCCCTCTGTATGCTGTGAATATCATTGGTTAATAAAGAATTTGCTTTGGGCCTATTGCAGCACAGACTAGGGCAAGGTGGGAATTCCAAGCAGAGATTGAATTTAGAATGTAACCAGTTGATTCATGTATGTTCTCTTCTCATCTTCAGTTTTCTTGTCTGGAAAGGATATTGTGTGATGAACCTACATTCATCGCTTTCTGGAAGATACTTTATGATGAACCTGCATTCAACACTTTCTTTAAACCATAATAGCTGATACAGAAATGAACATGCAGTTCTGAATGCAAATGAAGATGAGATTTAGAGAACTGCCTTTGCAAATTAAACGTCTCAATAACAGTAAGCATCATGTTCTATGGTGCTATGTTATTTGATATGTTACACACACACACACACACGCACATGCAAACACACACACACATACACACACATACACACACACTCACACATACACACACACATACACACAGACACACACTCACACACACACATACACACACACACTCACACACACATACACACACACTCACACACACACATACACACACACGCACTCACACACACACATACACACATACACACACACATACACACACATACACATACACATATACACACACACATTTACACACACACATACACACACACGCACACACACATACACACACACACTCACACGCATGCACGCACACACACTCACACACACATACACACACACTCATACACACACACTCATACACACACACATACACACACACGCACACACACACACATACACACACACGCACACACACACACATACACACACTCGCATACACATACATACACACACACGCACACACATACATACACACACACTCACACACACACACATACGCACACACACACACACACACATACACACACACACACATACACACACTTACACATACACACACACATACACACATGCACACTCACAAACATACACATACACATACACACTCACACACACACATACACACACACACATACACACACACACGCACACTCACACACACACACACACACACACACACACACTGGTTCTTGGATACAGGCTTTCTCTGTATCTCACTCTACCTCTTTTGTAACTCACCCTGTAGACCAGGCTGACCTCACCCTTGTCTCCCAAGTACTGGGATTAAAATCATATACCACCACCACCACCAGACTCAAATTTATATTTTAACTGTTTAATTACTTAAACTTTTGTTTTTTTTTTTTTTTTTTTTTGGTTTTTCGAGACAGGGTTTTCTGAAATGTAACCTTGAAACTAAAAGTTATAAAACTATGTATAAGTTAAAAATTACTCATTAAAAAAAACAAGTTTAAGAAGTCTGTTCATTAAAATGTCACAGGTAATGAAATCTGTCTTCTACCAAGTAGCACAGATGTAGATGCTTTTTTAAATTCTTCTATACAATAAAAATAGATTTCTTTCTTTCTTACAGCTATCATGACTTACTTCTTCATTAAAACATAAAGTATACTGAAAGATAACTGTTAGCTTTCAAATTAACTTCCTTAATTTATACAGCTTAGCATCACTGCAAATATTTTTTCTCTCTTTATTTTTGTGGGCATTGGCTTTATATTTGTTTATTTATTTTTGAGGTAGGATCTGGACCCATATTTGCTACATATATACCCAATGGCATGATATTTCTGATACACTCTATCCACTTCCCTGGTGCTAGAATTACAGACATGCCATTTTGCTCATCTTTAATTTATCTTATGTAAGAAAGAAAAAGCTAGGTGAAACGTCTCTTCCTTGGGCAACATCAATATAATTCTCAAAAAGGATGCAAACGGGGATTGGTTTATATGAGGACTTGGCTGGCAAAGTGCTAGACATTCAAGCATGAGGACATGATCTCAGAACTCCAGAACCCACATAAAAGTCTGAATCACCAGGGCTACTTGTAATTCCAGTTTTCAAAGGTGGACACTGGATCTCTGCAGTTCATTGTCCAGCTATCCTTGTTAAATCAGTGCCCAAGTTGAGAGAGACCATGTTTCATAAAATAAGGGGAGAAATAATGAATAAAAACACATAGCACTGACCTTTGGTCACCACACATGTTCACACACACACACACACACACACACACACACATACACACATATATACAAATACACATGTATTTGTATTAAAAGCTTACATGTTTTATATAAACTCATTTGAAAAAAATGCCACTATAATGGCTTGATTACTATAGTCCTTTGATATGTTTTGGGGAAGGACTGGGGGTTTGGGGGACAGATTTTAAAGACAGTCTCTCTCTCTAGTTCTGACTGTCCTGGAATTCACTATATAAACCAGGCTTGTCGTGAATTTAAGAGATCCTCTGCCTCTGGAGTACTAGGATTAAAGATGTGCACCACTACACCTGGTTTGTGGTAATTTTCTGATTTTGGTTTTGTTTTGTTTTTAATTAGAATGCATGAACACTCAAATCTTTTCATTTCTACCCTGGTTGCTTTATATTTAATGTTAATAATGAAAATTCTAATTCATTATTAGAATTTTATTAGCTAGCTGGAGTACATTTTTCCTTCATATGGGTAGAAGTTAGGCCACGTCAGGTAACAGGTTCTGTATGGTTTGAACAAATGTTCCCAATCCCTATGGCTTTGCTGCCAGCCCATTCCACTAACAGGAGGTGGTAGAGACTTCAAATGGTAGGTATCAAAAGGAGGTAGTTAAATCATATGAGGGCATACCCTCGATGATGACATTGGGTCCCCTGTCTTTCTTTCACTTCCTGGCCACCAAGAGATGACCAACTCCTTTCGCCTTGCTCTCATCCATGCTCTACTCCTGCTTTTCCGTAGGCCCAAAGGCAACAGAGCCAAGAAGACATTCACTGAAACATCTGAACTGTGAGCTTAAATAAACATTTCCTCTGATGTGGGAGTGTCATATATCAATCTGTTGATTTCATTGGTTAAGCAATAAAAAAAATGCTTGGCCCTCGTAGGTTAAAACATAGGTGGGAGGAGTAAACAGAACAGAATGCTGGGAGGAAGAGGAAGCGAGCTCAGACTCGACAGCTGCTCTCTGGAGCAGAGACGCCATGCCCCGCTCCTGGGCAGACACACGCGATGAAGCTCCGACCCAGGATGGACGTAGGCTAGAATCTTCCCGGTGAGCGCACCTCTGTGCGACACATTATTAGAAATGGGCTAGTCCAGGTGCAAGAGTTAGCCGAGAAGAGGCTAGATATAATGCGCCAAGCAGTGTTTAAAAGAATACAATTTGTGTGTTGTTATTCCAGGGCATAAGCTAGCAGGTGGCCAGGGTGCTGGGGACGCAGCCCCGCCGCTCCTATTACAACATTCGTCCACCTCTGGGAGCTGTTATTTTGTCCCAGGAATTAAAAGATAACTAACACACAGAGCCAGTCTTTGGTGTCTCTGTCAGCAACATGAATTAAAATTGGTGGCCATCCCCTTTAGAAGTATGAATCTAACACCAGTTTAGGAGCATAAAGAGAGGACAATCTGTCTTCTTGACAATATCCCCCTAGAATACAGCTTCAGTTCCACAGACCTGGGGGAGTCTGTGAGAGGTGTGAGACTTTACGTGTTTCTGTTTCTTAATCATTTTTACCAGCTGAATCAATGTTTATTTGTTTTCTAAGACACAAAAAGAAGCTCTAAGTTTCTTATTTTGCCAGAACTCACTGCCACACCTTTCATAAATTTTTTATAAGTCTATGTATCAAATGATTATTATATCACTGTGAATTAAAGCATATCAGACTTTTTTATTTTTCAAGGTGAAATAAGTTAAATATAGAAATAAAAATTGTCCCTTTGAGAATAGAACATATGTATCCTGATCAACTGATTTTATCAGTTCAAGATGCTTCTGTGTTGGAATTAGCTTAAAGGAAAAGTTTCTGTGCTTAACTTGCCACCTAAAGTGTGTGTGTGATTTTCTGATCCCGTGCCTTTGTTTAACATCAATTATCTTGTGGTTTTCATAGAATGGCAAACCTGGTCAAATAGAAATCCATGGTCAAATTCCAGTAAGTATCTGAAGTAGGAATGCTTTTTTTGTTTGTTTGTTTGTTTTTTTAGTTGTTGAAAAAAAAATTCTGTCTCCTCCCCATTTCCCATTTTCCTCCCCCTCCTCGCACACATCGTCCCCTCCCCCACTTCCCTCCCCCTCCCCCCCCCTCCCCCCCACTCCATTCCTCCTCCCTCTCAAGAATGAAGAGCAGTCCAGATTCCCTGCCCTGAGGGAAGTCCAAGGTCCTCCCACTTCTATCCAGGACCAGGAAGGTGAGCATCCAAACAGGCTAGGCTCCCACAAAGCCAGTTCATGTATTAGGATCGAAACCTAGTGCCCTTGACCTTGAATTCTCGTCAGCCTTCATTGTCCGCTACATTCAGAAAGTCCAGTTTCATCCCATGCTTATTCAGTCCCAGTCCCGCTGGCCTTGGTGAGCTCCCAATAGATCAGTTCCACTGTCACAGTGGGTGGGTGCACCCCTTGTGGTCCTGACTTCCTTGCTCATGTTCTCCCTCCTTCTGTTCCTCATTTGGATCTTAAGAGCTCAGTCCTGTGCTCCAATTTGGGTCTCTGTCTCTATCTCGATCCATCGCCAGATGAAGGTTCTAAGGTGATATGCAATAACCCACAAACCTATTAACACCTGATTTTTGATAAAGGAGCTAAAAGTATTCAATGGAAGAAAGAAAGCATCTTCAACAAATGGTGCTAGCAGAACTGGTTGTCAACATGTAGAAGAATGAAAATAGATCTATCACCATGCACAAAACTCAAGTCCATTATTGCCATGTAGAATCAGAATAGCTATTCACTACTTTGTTATCTAGAGAAACCCTAGAGAACATAACATCAACCATATTATGTGTTGTCTTTCTTACACTAACATTAAAGTTGGGGAATAGAGGTAAAAATTAAGCATTTGAGAAATCTTAACACCGACTTAATTTGCAGTTAAACATTAGAGACCTATTATCTTTATTATTAGTTATACAAACATATTATGGGCATGGAAGACCAATTCTGGGGCATTTGATGTTTTTATTTTTCTCAACTTTGGTGTAAGATTTAAAATTTTGAAATGAGAGAAGAAGCTATCAACTCAGGTTGGATCTTCTAGAGAAAAATAATAAAATATTAAGAAACATTTGTCTGAAACTGACTGATTATAAAAGAGAAACTATAAAGCCAATGGAGGTCAGAAATGGAAATTATAGCACTATCTATATCAGTTTTGCCATCCGGATACTGAGTCTGAATCATAATGGAAATGCTATTAGACCAAAGAATAGTTGTCTTTTAGAATTCAAATAAATTTTTATTCATAAATGTTCTAAGGATACAGTTTATGATAATGTACAATAATACATTGACTATACATTATACCAACATATGAAGGCTTTAAAAGCAATAGTAGTAAGGAACTACGTATAATATTTTAGTAATTTAGGCAAGTAAATATTTTTAAATTAAAATATAATTACACCATTTTTCTCTCTTCTCTTTTCTTTCTTCAACTCCTTCCATGTTACACCTCCTCACACTCTCTCAAAATTATTGCCTCATTTTTAAAAAATTTTTACATATATATATATTCCTAACTATATAAATATATTCTGGTTAGTCTGCATATTACTTGTATGTTTATGTTTTCATGACTGACCATTTGGTATTGAATAAACAATTAGTGAATTCTTCCCTAGGGAAGACTATTTTTCCCACTTTCTCCTTAATGTCCTATATTTTGTTTGTTTGTCTATATTTTTGTTTGTTTGTTCATCTAAGCTTGGGTCCTGTGAGATTTCCCCTTCCTTATTAGCATGTCTACTGGTAATTATATTTGTTCAGGTCTTGTTTAGGCAGTCATATTGTTGAAATTTCAAGGGTGTGGCTTCCCTGTCATTTCTAAAAGACTCAGTCTCACAACAGAATTCTTGTTCCTCCAGTTCTTAGAATCTTTCCATCCTCTCTTGTTCCCTGCCTAGATGCAGAGGTTATGTTGTAAATATAGTAGTTGAGGTTAGTACAATAAAAATCACTGCATTTTTGTTGGTTTTTGGTTTTCTGTAATTGTGTCCATCTGCTGCAAAGAGATCTCGCTCTGATGCAGAGTTAGAATTATACTTATCTGTGAGTATAAAGGTAAATGTTTAGAGTTCAGTAAAGATTTATACAGTTTTATTAAAATAGTTGTTGTGGGTTCTCTTCCAAGATCCATGACTCACAAATTCTGAGTAGTCGACTGGGTTTCTAGTGGCAGACCTTATTTCCCTCATGTTGAGTAGGCGTTAAGCCACTTAGTGAATAGTGGTTACATCAAATTATGGGTGCCACTATTATATGCTTAGGGTTATTGTGTCATGCTGATCATTGTTGTACTTCACAGACATTGTAACCATGTAGGACTGTTGGCTGCTTCCCTACCTTTGATGCTTTTCATGAGACTTTTGGGTACCATATAGCCTTCAATGAGAAGATCCTCTAGGCCCTGTGTCCAAAATGCATGGTGTCTTCCACAATAGTGATTCACTTCTTCTTCTAGGAGGCAACCCATGGTAACTAAAACAACTTCTAATATTTTGGGAGTCTATAGGACTTGCCTGACCAACTACTTGAAAGAGAGTTTCTTAGACCTGGTGTTAGAGGTTTTTATTATTTTTTTGATTTTTTGAAAATTTCATTTTACATTCCAACTACAGTTCTCCCTTACACTCCTCCTCCCATACCACCCCTCACTTCTCTCCACCAAGCCCATTCCCCATCCACTCCTTTCAAAAAGTAAGGACTCCCATAGGGAGCCAACAAAGCCTGGCCCATTAAATTGAGAGCAGACAAAAGCCCTCCCCACTGACTTAAGGCTGAGCATGGCATCCCACCATAGAAAATGGCTTCCAGCAAGCTAACTTATTCACCATGGAAAGATGCTAGTCTCACTGCCGGGGCTTCTCAAATAAACCAAGCTACCCAACTGCCTCCCACATATGGAGGGCCTAGTTCAGTCTCTTGGAGACGTGACAGCTGTCAGTCAGGAGTACATGAGTTCCCACAAGCTTAATTCAGCTATCTCTGTAGATTTCACCTTCATGATTCTGAACTTCCTTGTTCATGATAGATGGTGCTCACACCATTAATCTCTGCGCTGGTGAGACATAGACAGACAGATCTCTGTGAATGAGTGGACAGCCTGGTCTACAAATTGAGTTCAGGACAGTCAGGGCTATAACAGAGATAAACCCTGCTTCCAAAGAAAACAAAGAAGGAGGAAGGAGAAAAGGAGGAGTGTGAGGGAGAAGAGGAGGTAGGAAAAGGAAAAGAAGTTTATTGTTATACATCTTGAAAATTATTTGAAGGATGATAAGCTTTCCATTAAAGGAAAACTATTCTTTTGCTAGTATTAAATAGAAATTACTTAAAGTCATGCTATTTTTGAATAAAACGTTTTACACAAGGTTTGCACACTAAGTAGCTTTTAATCTGTGGATTTTATATCATTAATGTAAACTTTATTCACTTATGTTTCTAAAATCCACCTAAATATAACTTTCTTCTCACTCTAACATTTTAATATTAAAGTGGTTAATTTGAAAGAGATGTTTTCTTTAAAAATAACTTTAAGTATATAGCATTTCCTAGAGTAAATGACTATCATTCTGGAATTAATAAGAACATGAGGGATTTAGTGACACTCAGTCCAGCTTAAACTAAAGTTGCTCTTCTAACCATTCCTATGGCTTACATATGTGTCAGCAAATGTCACTAAAGCTATAGAAAGAAAAATCACTTGTTCTGAATCAGTGAAACTTGACAACCAAGAAAATAATGCAGACTTTTTTATCCCAAGTACAAATTCCACCCCGATTCATCCTTTCTTCCTTTGTCACTCTTAAGAGCAGATATAAATATAGAAAAAGAATGAATCAATAGAAAACAGACTAGAGAAATAAAGAATGGTGTAAGGGGTGTGTTGATGTGGTCACAAATACACAACTATCCAACAAGCATGACTCTGTTCATTGTTCTCTCTCCCTCTTCTTGTTAGCCCAACACATCTCTGTCTCACCCCATCCCACATGACTGTGTTCGTTGCTCTGTCTTGCTCTTCTTGCCAGCCCAATACATTTCTGTCTCACCCCATCCCTTAAGGTAAAAGCCAGGTAGAAAAGGTAAAGTGAAGGGGAGAAACAATGAGAAGACAGTCCTAACTCCTCTCCTCATTAGTCAATGGACTTCCCCCTAGGATGTTCTACGAGGTAATTATGAACCAAATCCTCTCATTAACTAGTATGCCTATGACTTGCTTGCATGACCTTTCCTTGTGTAAAAGATGTGGTACCATTTTTAAATTCTTTTACAACCTACCTATATGGGATGAACTTTCATCATATTCACCCCCCCATTGTCTTCTCTTTCCTGCCCTCTTCTCTCAGCAAATCCTTTTAAAGGAATTAAAAAGAGCTGTCACAGTTAACTGACACTGTCTTGTCACTTGTTGTAGTTCAGCATGTAATAAGTACGTCTGAGACACTTGTGGAGTCCGGGGTTTTTCCGAGATGGTTTCAGCTGCTGCACAGTGCCACAGCCACATGCCAATATTCAGAGCTAATGGGTCAAGCATTATTTAATTAATACAGTTTCTGTTTGATTATTTCTGGTCTAAGCTAGCCGGGTGGCAGGGAACCAACAAACAACCTCCTGCCAAAAAGATGGGCCCAATAAGAAAATTCTATATAAATTTTTATGTTATATTGGTTTTTATGAAAAATAGTTGCTATGATAGGCAATGAGATTTTAAAATTAATTAATTCATGAGATTTTAAAATTAATACATCAGCTGGAACTTTGTTTACCCTGAAGAATACAGTTATATTGTATACAAATTAAACAAAGGGGGGAAATTGTGGATTATTTAGTATAGAAAAAGACAACCTAATCCCAGGACACATTTCTGATCCTCCCCTTGAAACCATGATGTTCTCCTGTTATAAGAGACTTCCTCACAGAACACCAACATCAGAAGATGTCTCATGGGATTATGATGGATCATGACAAAACAGAAGATATAAACCTTGCTGTAGGTTTCTGAACATGGACATCAGTGTATACATTGTCCAAACCAGGAGAATGATCAGTAGTCTGGCTTGGGTAACAGAAGTGAGTGCTGCAGTAACCTTAGGCCTGCCCTAATCTTCTCTATTAGAACTGTGTTATGATACTAGTAAGAGAATCACCCCACTCCCTGTTAGCATCCAAACTAGAAAAATGTCCATCCACAACAAAAGTATCTAACACAACACAAATCTTATACCAAGCTCTTTCTTATGCTCTTACTATGATACCCTGTGGGAAAGTGTGTGGTTGTTCTTGCCTCTTTATCTCAAACTTCACAAAAACAAATCATTCATTACCAGTATTTTCCTGATTTGTCTGGACAATATTGATACAGGCAACAAGAATTCACTTTTAGAAAGGCCAACGATTAAATAAAATTATTTATTTCTATTCATTTCTAACTGTCCTTGGGTCATGCCGATTTTCAGAGTGGTCACATGAATCCAGCTGTGCTCTTAATCACCTATGTAGACTCTATAACCAAAAACATCAGGTCTGTGTTTAACTGTTCTTTTTGTAAAGAAAACTCTTGCTTATTCTAGTATTTTATCTTGGGAGGTTTCTTGACAGTTATTCAATGTTATTTTAGCATTTAATCTTCTTTCATTAAAGCTTTGTAGCAGGATATATAAAGAATTAAAATTAAATTTTTGACATACAAGCTATTTAATTTAACATTCCTTAAGAAATCTAGGGAATAATCCTCTAAGAAACTTTGAATTGTCATGTCCAAAATGAGAGATGTAGGGGAAGTTAGAAATGTTTCAAAGTTAATAAACTTGTTCTCCAGATAAATACAGATAAATGTTTATCTCAAAAACATTTTTCTCAATTAGGGCCAAGAAAGATATTCTGGAGTGAGGAAAAGGGAACATAGCTTAAATAACAATCTATCACCCTGCTCCTTTTTCTACATTTTATCCGTACCAAAAACAAAAGCTTGAAACCTTATGGTAAGGACTAGAAAAGGTACATGGAACATAGCTCTTGCATGAATGGTACTAAAGACACATTAATGTTATGGAACTACATTAAATATTTCTGAAGTCATTGTTCCCTGATATATTGAACCATGGGGAGTAATGAACATCAAAAAATATATACTGATGATTTTTTTAGTGTTTGCATTCCAATTTTCTTTCACACCTAAAATATATACATAAACATGTAAGAGTATTTCGTTCTAAAATGGAGGGAAGGACTTGACATTCTTATAATCTATATCCTCAAATTATACTATAACTAGAAGTTACTTAGTCAGTGTCTTAACTTTTGTCCACACAAGTAGAAAGCCTGTTGACTGAAGGTAAAATTGAATATAGACCACATCAAATGCACCAGGATAAAATGTAACATGACCAAATATAAATTAAAAAAATTAGTTGAACTGGAAAAAAATAACAAAAAGAAATGCTTTTTCAATCCAGGATCCAGAAACTACATCTTACTATCCAGTTGTAACTCAGGAAAAAATAGCAAACAACTGGCTGATAATTTTGTAGTGATATTTACAACCAAGTATAAGTTTAAAACTTGGAAAAATGATTTATAACTGATATTATAAGACAAAAACTAATGTCAGCTTTTAAAAAAAAGAGTTATGTATGATAAATGGAGCTCTAAAAGCATGCAGATTAAAAAATACTAAGAGGGTTTTAGCTGGGGATTTCTGGGAATTACTCTAGTGCCAGTTTTTTTGCTAGCCTCATTAAGTTATCTTTTTCCTTGCTCTCCTACTCTGTAATCCCCCATCTCTACTATCCTATTTCCTCAAGTTCTTTTCCCCTTCCCTTCTCCCTTCTCCCTCTACTTCTCTCCTCCTCCTCCTCCTTTTCCACTTTCTCTTCCCCCCCACCCCATGCTTCCAATTTTCTCAGGAGATCTTATTGAAATAATAGGGGCGGCAGGCCGCTTCCTGTCACCCGGCCGCCCGCGCGGCTAGGTTTACCCGAAATAATTACATGGAAACTGTATTCTTTTAAACACTGCCTGGCCCATTAGTTTTAGCCTCTTAACCCATTTCTAATCATCTATGTAGCACCACGAGGTGGCTTACCAGGAAAGATCTTAACCTGCGTCTGTCTGGAGTGAAAGAACCATGGCGACTCCCTGACTCAGCTTCTTTCTCCCAGCATTCTGTTCTGTTTACTCCACCCACCTAAGGGTTGGCCTATCACATGGCCTAGGCAGTTTCTTTATTAATTAACCAACGAAAGCAACAGATTATAAAGAAACCTCTTCCACATCAAGATCTTATTTATTTTTCCTACACAGGGGGATCTATATATGCTTCTCTTAGGGTTCTCCTTGTTACTTCTTGTTAGCTTCACTGGGGTTGTGGATTATAGGCTCTCTCTCTCTTTTGATTTACAGCTAGTATTCACTTATGACTGAGTACGTACCATGCTCATCTTTTTCAGTCTGGGTTATCTCACTCAGGATGATTTTTTTGAATGCAAATTGCAAGGTGTCATTGTTTGTACCACTGAGAAGTGCACCATTGGGTAAATGTACCACATTTTCTTTATCCATTCTTTGGCTGAGGGGCATCTAGGTTGTTTTCAGGTTTTGGCTATTACAAATAATGCTGCTATGAACATAGTTAACAAATATCCTTATAGTATGCTTGAGCATCCTTTGGGTATATGCCTAAGAGTGTTATTGCTGGGTCTTTGAGGTATGCCTACTGCTTGTATTGGCTTTTTGGAACCCATATTCTTTGGAGGGATACCTTTTTCAGCCTAGATAGAGTAAGAAGGGCCTTGTTCCTTCCTCAAAGCAATATGCTAGACTTTGTTGACTCCCCATAGGAACCTTACCCTCTCTGAGGATTGGATGGAGGTGGAGTGAGGGGGAAGGTGGAGAGAACAGGAGGAGGGGAGGGAATGGGAACTGGGATTGGTATGTAAAATGAGAAAATATTGTTTTTTAAAATAAAAATTAAAAAATACTAAAAGATTAATCATAATCAAACAGAAATTGAAAGAAAGTCAGGAATGAGTAGAACACAGGACAAGCTTCCCAAATATTTCATGAAAAGAGGAGAAAATGGGCCTTGTGGTCCATGTATGAAGAAGTTGAGAGGAAAGACTCTCAAGTTCCAAGCATGCATGACTACATAAGACCCTATCTTGAGATGAAAGAGGAGAGGAAAGATGAGCAGAAGGAAGAGAGGGGAGCAAAGGGGAGGGAACTCAACCTCACCTTATTACCTACTATACAAAATTCTATAAGTCTGACAATAAAATATATTAGAGAGAATGTTAGGGAAAGAAATTTCCTCAAATTTCTGGTGATCAAACTAACTGAACTAATCCAAATCTGCACTATATAGAACAAATGAAGACACATTTCCCTTTGAAATGTCTTTCTTTAGGAATTCATCCCATAAAAGCATATACCGGAAAACTGTTTGGCACAATTTGTGAACATGAATAGTTACTACAAAATTATTTGTAAAATCAAAAGTTTATGCATTATCAAAATTTTGCAGGGACCAGTTGAACAAACTATGATCCATTCATAAATAGAATACTAGGCAACAAAAATAATAATGATTATTATACATGGATATGATGGTATCTCCAAAACATTAAATGAAAACTAGTACATTATCTAAGCTTCCTTTTATATGATATGCTTATTTACTTTTATTAAAAAATGGCTACTCAAAACAACAAGGTAATAACCACAAGGAAGGAAAGGAAAAAAGCAGAGTTTTTCTGAAGATGTCTTACAAGGTGATTTTCATTTCAAAATCACATGTGCTATGTGTTCAAAACTAGTAAGAAACACTGGTCCTCACTGTTAATGGAACCTGGCAATGCTTTCCTCATACCTGACCAACAAGTTCAAAGCCTCTCTCCTCTGCAGCCTCACATGTTGCTGTCCTTGCACAATTAAATTCTCTCACTTCTGCTGCAGTTCCTTCAAGATTTTGAAAAGCCGGGTCAAAGTATGTTCTAGGGATTCGAAAAACTTTCCTTCTAAACCAAAAGCACTGATTCTATCAGCAGAGCCACAAGTCAAAGGGCAGCAAGACTTGACAACAATCTTCAAAAAGAGAGAATTTTCAACAAAGCCCAAATCAATACCATGGTACACATTGTTTAGACACATGACACAGAGATCAATTCACTTTAAGGAGGTGGTACAGTTAAGTGGCAAGAACACAGAGTATAAAACTCTCATGCAATGATTTGGAGTTGTGCATTGTGACTTGGGAGCAATGGTTCATTCTTTCTCACCTTTGGGCTTAACTGTTATATAGTAACAGTAATGGATAACAATTTTTAACTAGGTCATAGGAAGGCTTTGATTACCCAGTCAAGGCCAACAACATAGTTTGTAAACTTCAAAACCATTAAAACAAATTTAGGCAAGTAGATACTATAGACATAATGCAACTTAAGCAATCACCATGAGCTAGAGTGGCCTTAGACCCAGAATTTAATGACGAATTGCTCCACAGAATAAGAGAGCCAATGTGTGATGTAAGATCTCTTAAACCTCTTAGTAAGAATTAAGATGAACAGTTAACAGGCCATGATGTAGGGACAACACTAGCAAGAAGCACTAGACTGTAAACTGTTTCCCATTTACATATCATCACATTATGGGTAAAAAAATGAAATTAAATATCTTGTCTTTGGCCACTTGCCTGTTTAATTGATATATCAGGACAAGAAACTGTGGTTCAGAATTGCCTATCACACCACATCATCTACCTGAAATATCAGACAGCAGCAAAAACTCTGTTAATACCCATGACTCCACTCTACGGATGGTGCTGCGTGTTCTTCTAGCCTCTCCTCATGGATGAGGCCTAAGAAGCTGAGTTCACATATTTAGTTGGTTATAGATTACTAACTACAGGAAAATGACAGTCTTACTGGATAAGAAAAATATCATAACTATAAATAAGACATTTCCTACCCTGATTTTCATAATTCTCTCATAGTTTACATTAAATATTTTAAGATCTTAAAGTATCATATATTTTTAACAACTTAATAACAGGAAGACCAATGATAAAATATGATTTAGATATTGTGTTTGGTCATTTGCATCATTTTATCTGCACTATTTTATGAAACTTTCCATCATGAGTTTAACTTTTAATTACCTTTCACTTACCAACCCAGTATATGGATCTCCCTCCAATGTCCTGGACTCTCCAGACTGAGTCAGGTTGCTGGGTACCAGGCTTTTACAACACCCATCCCTCTTCTCCTTCTAATTATGTTAACCCCACTTGAACAGAACTTGTCTGCACCTCACTTACCAGTATACCAACCAGTGGGGCATCAGGCTTTACTTAAATACTAAATAGTTTCACTAATGAATGGGTAAATAAGCAAACCACAAGAGAAATATTCAGACAACTAGGCGGTGAGATAAAGTAGAATTTTCAAAGTCAAGAGTTTACTACAAACGACACCATCCATTTTCCAGTTATTTTTTCCATTTCTTCACCAACATATTTCTAAACCACAGATTTGTTATCATAACGGCCTCTGCAGGTGAGAGCCTAATAGCAGAGCAAGATGGGAGGAAGGAAAGAAGGCTTATCTCTTCTTTAACATCTGCATTCATCCATAAAATGTGTCTGAGTCAGAATCTGCCTGAAAGCCTCCTATTTAGTTAATGGGGCTTCTGCTATTCCCTGGGAACACAGTTTCTATACATTTGAGACTCTGGCCATATACATTAGCTTGCCTTATCAAACAAAAGGGATGCACAGAAGAGAAGAGAGATGGCAAAGATTATCTCCTTCCTATGACTTTGTAAACCTCGGGTAAGAGCTCGGAGGTCTGGGAAGTGGCATAGGGAATTTTCTCTTTCAAGAGATAATCACAAGGAGAGTTAACCCAACTGCACTCTGGAGGTCCATACTGAAGAGTGATGAAAGTAGCCACTGGCTTTGATGGCTCTGGTGAAAATGAGTCTTCTTCAATCCCAGAAATAGTTGCTAATCTGTAAAATAATTTTGCTGCCACTTAGGCTAAAACAAAATTGGTAACAGGAATGTAGACCGTGGCTAACTCGAAATTTCTATATCAAATAAATGGTACTATTTGCCTTACTTCCTCCCACGTCCCCTTCATCCCTCTCCCTTTTTAAACCCTCCAAGGAATCATCTGTCATCCTGAAAACCTGAAAAGCTGACTTTAAAATATATATGTTTATAAAATACTCTTACTATGCTCTGCCTCTTAGAGCCTTTTGAAATAAAGCAGCCGTAATACGTGTGACAGCGCCACCATTAACGCTGATCATAAAAGCCAGTGCACAGCCAGGATGCTGATTTAACACGCACTGCTGTGTCCTCATTCTAATAAGAATGGGGGAAATTGCTACTTTATGATAGCTTGGCGTTCCAGCGTTTGTATTGCAGACCCTTGTCTACTGTGAGATTTCAGTGCCCCGTGCTATTTTTTTTCCTTCCCAAGAAGCTAGCAATGTAAATGTGCCACACTTGAGTTCCATGGCATAGTGAGCTCAAGAGCGTATGTCCTACATCTAGAGTGGAAAATTCGGTGTTTAGGGAGCAATGAAGCGAGCTATAACTCAGGCTTAAAGATAAATGCTGTTTGAGACTAGAGTTCCGTTTATAGGTATAATATAACTTCAAAGGCTTAGGTATCCTTCTGGTAAGGAATTTTACTTGTAAGCTTTTGATTTTAAAAACTGCTATCACTTTTGATAAGGATAATATTGAATTGACCTTTTCATTTTTCAGTTTTACATACTGAAATAATTTAAGTGAAAAAGCCCTAAAAGTAGAAAGAAGTACAATGTACCAAACGTTGGAATAATTGACATCTATATCTTGATGAAATGTAGAAATCCAAGAATATATGGTATTGATGTGATTTAGCTTGATGCTTTATATAATACTTTCAGTTAACTCAAATTTATAGTCTATAAAAGAAATTAAGATTTTTAAAATGAACTTTGCCCTGCTTGTATTACCAATTTTAAAAGTGATATACAAAACACTATGTATTTGTGTAATAGAAGTGCTATCTGGAACTAAAGGGCAGCTTGGTATGATGGTCCCTGGCCACTCTCATTGGTTAACAGTATGCTCTTACTCTGCCTGAAAAGGGATGTCCACATCAAACCTCTCCTATCAAGGCTCAGGGATCTATGCAGATCCTAAAGGGGGAAGATTCTAAGAGCCAGAGGTGGCAAATAGCATCAGAGAAAGTTTCTTCCAGATACAACATGACTAATCACATATGAACTCACAGAGACTGGGACAACACACACAAGAATCACAAAAAATAGGTGTGTGGGGGGATTCTAGCACGGAGAAGGGGAAATAAACACAAAATTTCTTCCCAAACCAAAAAGTTATTTGTAATTGATACCTTCTGGGAAAGGGAAGATACAGTTTCCTCCAATGGTATGCCATTGTCTATCTCAACTACACTCCAGGATAGTCTTCATGCTCAGGGGTATTTGGCCAACACAAAATAGACCCCATGTTCTTTTGTGTGTGCTTCTTCTTTCATTTTGTTGTGCTTTATTAATTTTTGGGTTTTAGGGGGGCTTGTTTATTTTGGTTTTTTTCTTTGTTTTTTGGTTTCAGACTTGGGGTTTTTATTTTAGTGTGTGTGTGTGTGTGTGTGTGTGTGTGTGTGTATGTGTGTGTGTGTGTGTAAGTAAGAGAAAGAAGAGAGGGAAGGAAAAAGAGAGAGTTGAGAGTTGGATAGGTAGGAAGGTTGGAACTATCTGGAAGGAATTGAGGGACGTAAACAATATGATTAAAATATATAGTCTGAATAAAGTAAAGAGCATGCTCTGATATGAAAAGACTTTCTGTATAGTATCTACCCAAATTCACTACCTCGAATGGATATATAGAAAACATAAAATAAATATTAACCAATAAACTCTAAAGTAGCACAGTGCTCACATGGGTGAGATACAGTGCTATGACCATAAAACCTTAATGTAAATGAAATAGCAGTAACCAAGGCCCAGTACAAATGTTTTCAAATGCATGGACTTGTGAGATGACAGAACTTGGGCATTATTTTATCGTGCCTATAATTATATTATAACAAATGTAAAAAATACAAGAACACTAAAAAACCATAAGATTCCTTCAACCATTCTTTGTATATCTGTTGAGGACCCGCCTCAACAAAATCACCTCTTACTAGGGTAAGGGCATAGGAATTTTAGAAATCAAAGTAAAGAATATGAAGACACATTAAAAAAAAAAATCAGGACCGAAACCATAGAAAGTATCAGGAGGGCATTCCAGTGACTGAAATCCTGAAATCCTACCCTCTGCATTTATTTTTCCACAGCTTTTATAACCAATGTAAATGGGGGAGGGGGCGAGAGGGTGAGGTAGCAAAAGATTTTAGTAACATGATACAAAGAACAACTCAATCAGTCAATCACTTTAACACTCTGAGACGTCAAATCATTAGCTTTCTGTTGTCTAGGTAGTGAAGCTGATCTAGGTCACAAAGACTGCCCCTCCCCAGGTGACGTCATAGTTAACAAAAGAAGGAGCAGAAGTACATTGGCATATCCTGACCACCCATCAGGATGGCAAGGACTTACTAGAATGAGCTATTTTAATGCTAAAGGAACCAAATTCACATCCTAAGTTGGGACTTGAAACTATACTTAGCGATCATTTGAGTAACCTCCAAAACTCTCTGTCCCTCAGACAAGGTGAAAATGGGCCCACATTTCTCAGGCTCCACATATATCTACAGATAGAAAAACTAATAAAAAAAACTATAAGCTATGTCTGCCACTACGATCTCCCTTTACCTTGCAGGAGATGCTGTCAATCACTCACGACATTGTTTCTTCAGAGCTGAGACTCTAGGTACCACCATTCTCAGCACAGCGTGCTCTCAGTCCCTGGAGCTGACAGGGGCTTCGTTATCCACGGGTAATCACATGCCTATAATGCCTCTGGACCGAACTACAGAGAAGGTAGACCATGTTACCATTTACTGTTCCAGTGAGGAGAGTAACACATGGGAACTCTTTTAGGAGTGAGTGGTGCTACGTTGTGTGTTGGTGTGTATTTGTGTGTTCATGGCTGTGCTTGCCCATGTATGTGTATGTAGAGGTCAGAGGTTAATACTAGGTGTTTTCCTTGATCATGCTTCATCTCTTTTTTAAATTTTTCTTTTATTTTTGAGATTATACCATTTCCTCCTTCCCTTTTCTCCCCCGAAACCCTCCCATATACTCCTCCTTGCTGTTATTAACTATATATATATATATATAGTATATATATATAAAGTATATATATAAAGTATATATATAGTATATATATAGTATATATATATAGTATATATATAGTCTATATATATAGTATATATATAGTATATATATATATATATATATATATATATATATATACCTAATACAAAGACTAAATACAACCTGCTCAGTTTCATTATGTTACTCCTCTGTATACTTTCATGGCTGACCATTTGGTACTGGATAACCAGTTGGTGCTCTCTTCCCTGGGTCCTCATGCTTGTGCAGCAAACTCTTTAACCACTGAATCCATCTTCCCAAGCCCACAGGAAACATCACATAAGTAGAATTAAGCTAAGCCAGCTGGATTCCAAGAGCCAACCTCTCTATAGACCACTACAGGCCTACCACTGACTTTCTCAACATTTCTTTCAGGAAAGGAAAACAAAAGACAAATAGTTTAGATGTGAAGCTACCTGGCTGCATGAGACTCAAATGAAGAGTGAAATAAAATATGCATACTCTGTCTTGATTTAACATAGACATGAGTCAAGTCAAGAAACTGTGAATATACACATATTCATTTTAGGTTTAGGTACTGCCAAATGTTTCTGCCTACAGGAATCACATTTCAATGATGTACTTTATAAAAAAGACACATTTTTCTAAAATTATATCATTCCTATTTTTCAATCTTAATTTTAAAGTATCTCTCACTTATGAAATATTGGAAATAATTAAATGGGAAGTAATCATATTTTGACTCATCCTTTAAATGCCATAGTTGAGAAGTTTGAAATCCTATGTAAATATCTGTCTCTGTAAACAGAGACTGCAGTTTCATTTCCTGGCCACCCTGACCCGGATAATCACACAAAAATTGTATTAATACAAACACTATTTTGCCAATGGTTCAGGCTTATTTATAGCTACTCTTACATCTTAAATTAACCCATTTCTATTCATCTGTGTATCGTCATGAGGTTGTGGCTTACCACAAAGGTTCTGGTGTCTTCCTCCTTGGCAGTCTTCCTGACTGCTCCTTCTTTCCTCTTCTATCTCTGGATTTCCTGCCCTGCTATATTCTGCCTGTCATAGGGCATAAACAACTTCTTTATATTCACAGCATACAAAGGGGAATCCCACATCCTCTCTCTCTCTCTCTCTCTCTCTCTCTCTCTCTTTCTCTCTCTCCCTCTCTGTTTGCTGGGCTTCTAAACAGACCCACTAGTCCCTGGTTCAACTGGAATATTCTTGGAGAAATAATGCATGGGAGAGCTAGCCTGGAATCTAGGGAATCTATTTTCTTTCATAAATGAAGAAATTCCTGGGAGCTAACTCAGACCCCAAAAAATAAAAAATAAATTTAAAGACAAGAAGAAAAGCTAGACCAAATAGCTGGCTGTGATGGGGTTGATTCCATGGTCAGCAACATTCCCAACCCAAACATATCCCTATACACACTCCTCAAGTCCACCAAGCATTGGTGACTAGAAAGAAAGGGGGAGATTACAACAAAACAAGGAACAGGAAGGTTCCGGCTCTGAAGGACCTCTGCAGAATGGAGGGCAGAGTCTTCCCCTAAACTTCCATGTGCCACTGAATACATAGCTTTGCACATCATGCAGTATTCCTGGCTCAGCAAGGTTTTGTGGCAGTTGCTATGATCTGGGGGGAAGCCACCGTGCTAGGCCCATTTGGGGCCGCAGGGCCAGTGAGGGCTCAGCAAGAATCCATTTCCATTCATAAATGAAGAACCTGCCAGCTGATAACATAACCTGGAAGGATAAAGTTTCAAGAGGACAAGCTAGAAAGCATGACCTAGACACCAGGCTCTGCTACAGCAGATGACAGCAGATCCTGCACCACAAAATAAAAAGAGAAAAGAGCACTGAAAATAACACGGTTCTATGCACAGTAAGTGTATTGTTGTTAAAATATTAGTTCTCCCCAGGCTGGCCTTGAAATTATAGTTGCCTTCCTTTGAAAATGGTCAGATAATTCTGAAATGTAGATCACGCTCACTAACCTCCTTCCTGCTCCTTCTGCACACGAATGACAGGGTACAGGATTAGAAAATTCTCTGCACGGGGAAACAGCAATTCAATTAATAATTTCAATTTCATATGGTATTCAAGGTGTTTTAAAAATAGATGTCTTTATCTCAATGAAAGCAAGACTATTAAATGAAGAGAAGTACAAGTCCCTTTGAAATTTGGGAGCTCAATGGCAATAAATTAGTGAATGGATTTAAAATTACAAAGCTTCAAGCCAGGAAAGATTTTATAGAGTCTTTCATCCAATGACTGAGGAAGTAGGACCTGGAAAAAAAAAAACAACTCCATTCTAAAGATGTGTCAGAAGTCAAATCCCAAAGAAAAATGAAAAAGAAAGTACTCTTGTAGCTATAAGAAGAAGAAATGACACTGAGTAGTCTGATATGATTTTTCCACATGCACTAAAAACAAGTGAACAAGGAATCACATTGAAAGCCAATCTAAACGTTAAGTAGAGTTTATCACAATATACGAAATCTAACTTTCAGTTCTCATTCTCAAGAAGGTGAACTATTAGTCCCAGAAACTTTAAAAAAAAAATGATCATTCTGTCTCATCAGTTTCCCTTTAATTAACTCTCTGGTCTATGTCAGCCAATTGTTTTCGAAAGGCGATTAACTTCTGCTCCGGTGGGTGAGCAGGGCCCAAGCTGTGTCTCTACAGCAGCTGCCTTTTCATACCTGAAGAGGCAAAGGAGAGCTCTGCCTGCTGAAGTGGTATAATAACTGGGGACATCAAGATAAAAATGTCCTTGAAATCTTTAGGAGAGAATGTGAACAGCTTCTACTTAGCCACACAAATAGTTTCCCCTTCAAACCTAATAGAAAAATCCGTGAATATGATGTTTCATGTTCAATGCAATAAACAAAATAGATTCTACAATTCATGTTAATCAGATTTACTCAAGCAACTCACACAAAACTTGTCAATTGTGTTCCATTATTAAAGCCAAGTGGATTAAGGGAAGTTGTTTAAATTGAAGAACTGACTTAGCTTTGGGGATAGACAGGAAGTAGACCTCTATCTTATCGTTGTTAAACTGAATTAAGTTTGTCATAAAGCTGTCACTATCCATGTTTTAACTTTCTTTCTAAGATCATTCCATGCATAGTAACTAATCTACACCCTAGCCTGAAATCATATTCTTATAAGTAGCCAGACTCAGGCCACCTTAGCTTCTTAATTTCCAGTTAATAAAGCACTGTAACCTGTCAAATCATAATACTCTGATTACCCACTAATTGGTTATCTAATATCAAGTGATCATACTTATGAACATATGTATAAGCATCACTAATCAGACTTGGTAGGTCATAGTTATATATTTATGCATATATATTAATAAATTTTTAAAACAGATCATAAATTTAAAAGGGAATGTGGAAGGGGACATGGAAGAGGTTGGAGAAAATAGAGCAGGTGGTTAGAGAAATGATGAGATTAAATTTTTATTATAAAGAATACAAATAAAAAGCTTAATTGACCCTTAATTTAAGAATTTTATATTCATTGACCTTGAACGTACACTTTCCTTAGTTTTCTTCAAACACTAAGAAAAAAAAGGCAATTTCCTGGGGAAACACCATAAGAAAATACCCTTAAAGATTCTTCTAATATAGTAATGACTCTGTCATTATAAGAAGAGAGATAAATATTATTATTAATATTATTACTGATTTGAGCAGCAGCCCTCAATGTATCTTAATACTGAGTACGACTACTGCTATCAGTGGCTCAAGAAATTAAATCTAAGGGAAATATCTCCATTCTGTAGAACAAAATGAAATGACTTAAAACATTTGTTTATAATATAAAATGCTTAAAATTTTTATTATCAGTTGTTCTTAAAATTTATTGTCAAATTTGACAAAGATCCTTAATCTAAACATGATCACCTATGGCTTAAGCAAGGCCGGAGACAAGCTCTTAGAGCTTTCATTCAATATTCTTATCATTTTATAAGCATCATAGCATGAACTCATGTGAGCCTAGACAACACATGTCAACCAGCCTATGGTGTCTTAATGCAGTCAAGAATATGCATGGTAAACGTAAGAATCATAAGCTCTGCAAGGACATCACAACATTCTATTTTGTAGGGAAAATTTTATCAAATATAAGTATACTCTGAAATGATATTAAGTACAATGTTGCAAACATATAAGCCAGTAGCAGTCATTTATTATTATTATTATTATTATTATTATTATTATTATTATCATCAATATTAACTATTATATACTACAATAGTTGTATAATTGGCAGAGAAGTGGGTTTGTTTAAGAAGCTTCCCCCACAAACACTTGAGCAATGTGTTGTGTTTTGATGTTCACTAACACCAAGAGAGGGTGATTTTTCAATTCCATTAAATCTTAGGCATCTATGGTCATATATGCAATCCATCATCACATGATTTTAAGTGAATATGTTGCTTACAAGAACTTACCCAAAAATAGCTAGGGTTACAACTTTTTAATAAGCAGATATTTCTGAAAATGAAAACAAACTGCATTCAACCACAGATCTATATAATACAGATTTATGGAATAGTGATCGATGGTCTGTGATGGCACGACTTTACAACTTCAATAAACTCTTGCCAAGAAAAGTAAAAGTCCAAGTAGCATTACTGTTTGCTTCATGAATATTTAAAAATTTTACCCAAACAATAGACTGTTAACTTGCCCCTTCCCCCAGCATTACATGGATAGCCTACTTCTCAAGAAAATAGATTTCCATAACTAATAAACAACATTCATTCACTGAGATCCTCTGCAAAAGCCTTGTCCTTAGGTGTCATAAATCTGCATCGAATGTTCTGTCCTTTCAGATCCCTGCATTTAGAGACACACCTTAACCAAAACCCCCAAGTCTCCCTAATGATATATTCACAGGTGTGATTTTTTTCCGGAGTCATAAATCAACCAAAAAAATTACTGTTCTCAGAGAAACTAAATAATCATTTAAAAACTATGTTCCGTGTTATGTTTTTTTGATCAAAGGAATTAATCTCCAGTAAGAATATAATACCCAAAAGCCTTTAGAATAGTGGTTCTCAACCTATGGGTCACAATCCCTCTGGGTGTTAAATGACCCTTTTATAGGGGGTCACTTAAGACCATCAGAAAGCACAGACATTTACACTATGATTCATAACAATAAAAAAATTACGGTTATGAAGCAGAAAATGAAAATGTTATGGTTGAGGTCACCACAACATAAGGAACTGAATTAAGGGGTTGCAGCATCAGGAAGGTGGAGAACCACTGCTTTAGACAGAGTGATGAATTAAAACCTTAACATTATGGTCATATATAAAGTTCAAACTGCTAAAGGGATCAGATAAAACTAATAGAAACAAAATTGCGGTAACGAAACTTGAGCTTTCATTAGTAAAATTCAAAAGAAAAGGAAAACTAGCAGACAACCGTCAATGAAAGGAAACATGATGCCTGGTACTGGAAACATAGTCAACTACCCAGAGATAATGGAGCCATAGATATTGGAGAAGAAACTAACTGCCTCTTCACTAAACCAGGATAATCCCTAATTACATTAGAAATATTTGCCCTTATACCTACAAATAAGTATAATACTTACCTATCATCAAGGACACTTCTCTTTGCCAGAGATCAGAAAGCCACAACCAATTAAAACACAGAGTTGTGGAGCCCAGTCCTAACTGATTTATCTGTAGAACGACTAACTAGTACACTTAAGGCTAGGGGATCATTGTGGAAGAGGAGCAGAAAGATCACAAAAGACATAGCATCAAGGTGCCCATGACCTTGACAGAGAAGCATCAGGTGGCAATTAAAATTCAGTGTCAACCCACCAGGAGGCAACTCTCTGCTGGGTGTATCTCACTTAGGCAAGACCACAGGACTGCAGACCCCAGAATGTCTTTTGTTTCTTCTGTGCCTTTACTTGCTTGTTATTGCAATATTTCTCTGGTATGTAGCATGGTGTGAGTGGATGTGGGAAGATCTCAACTGCCTGTAATATAGTGTGTTTATCTCTTAGAAACTTCCCACTCTACTGGGCAATTTTATCTGTTGATTGTCAAGAAGATAAGCCCTCCCTAAGCTGTACTGTCTAAATTGATAGTAATAATGATAGCCTATGCCGAGTTTTGATGAATAAAAATAAATATAAGGATACGTCTCAAGCCAGGGCTTTTGAGCTTCACCTAAGGAACTACATAGATTGTAGCTCAAGTTATTGATTAAAAAAAAAAAAAAGAGTCCCAGTATCCTAGCTAGCTTAAATTCTCTTAGGGTTGGTGCTTGGAAATGTGTTCACAGGTTTCAGAGTACAACACAGCTGAAACAATGCTTTGAAAATAACAAAGTTATACTAAGATGTTTTTGTTAAATAGCCTTGGAGTGAAAAAAATCACAAGAAGACAATCTAAAGTTTTAGGAAGGCACATAGTAGAATGCAGAACTCGTTAAGGTAGGGAACAAGAATAAAGCAGCCCAATTATTGCCGGTTGATGTACCCTTCTTGCTAGGATTGGTTGATGGCCAAAGGTGATGATTAATTCCTTACACCCATTTCTGTCCTCAATCTCCTGATATAAAAAAATGATTAATGCATGTATATGTACCCTAAAGATTTAAAGGGGAGCTGATTGATTCTTTCTCATATATAAAAGTTTAGGCTTGTGTTTGCTTTAAGATTCCTTATAAGATTACCTTTCAAGATAAGTAATAAAGTAACTCCAAAATGTAGTCTGCCAGGAAAAGACCTAACTGACAAGAATACCTTGCTGGCCCACACAGCTAATCTATGACAAGTTTCTTGGTATGAGTTCTTTGGATAATTTGGTTTTTACTTGCAGTATATTAAATGTTTAATCATTTAAGGGATATGGAAAACATGGGGTTTTTTTACTGTTTGTTTTGTATTCATTGTAATCATTCACTTGAAAAGCAGAATGTAACCACATTGTAATTCCTATATTATGTGAAAAACTTTGTTGGGATATATATAAGCTGAAAAAGAAGAAGTACACAGTAGAAAGAATACAGAAAGAACATGAAAGAACAGAGAATAAAGAAAGGAGCCATCAAAAGAGTGTTTGTTTCTTTTCCTAAACCCCCCTCAGATAGAAAAATCTAGCTTACACGGACTCCAGGGATTTCTCTCAAAGCCCTTTGCTGCTAGAGGCTGGCCCTCCAAGACAGTAATATCAAGTATCAATCTTGCTGTCAGATTGTATCTCCCAGAAATGTCAGACCCATGATGTATCACCAACATTGCTGCCTATATATGACCTGAACCAAGACAACAGTAATATATGTGACAAAGTGGACAGGATGCCTTAAGGAGACCACAAGGCCTCAAACCTACACAAAGAGCTAAAGGCAACTAAGGAATACGAGAAATGAAGAAATAGTCTTCTATAGAGAAGAGCACATCACTGGATATCTAGTATCAAATGGCTAGCCCTGTGTGGTAGTTTTAATGTAATTAATTGGTTCTATTAAATTTGGAGGGAGTGGCACTATTCAGAAGTATGGCTATATGTGAGTAGGTATGGCCTTGTTAAAGGCAGTGTGAGGGTGGGCTTTGAGTGCTCATATATGCTCAAGTCATGCCTAGTGTCTCAGATCACTTCCTGTTCTCTGTGCAAAATGTCAAAATCTCAGCTACATCCCTAGCGCCATGTCTGCCTGTACACTGCCATGTCCCACCATGATGATAATAGACTGAACTTCTAAACTGTAAGCCACCCAATTAAATGAATGGCTTTTCCATTTCATAAGAGTTGCCATGGTCAGTTTCAAAGAAGTTAGGTAACTACATTTCATTAAAGCAATGCGTTCAGGACAGATACATCAAAATCACAGATTGAGATCATATGCAAATCACTGCCTGTTTTCTCTTTTCTAACCAGGAAAAATCTCCTGATTGGTTCTTAGCTGCCAAACAAGTAATATGACTGCAGAAGAGCTCTGCCAGAAACCTTTCATAATTGAATTTTGGCATCACATGGATTGTCATGTTAGACAATTGAAGCTTCCAAAGCTTCTGCTTTTCCACAAACCTATGAACTGTGCCATCGACCAGCACAACTTCAAAAGGCATGAATTTGATACATCAGCCATTCCAGAAACACAAATTCCATGCCCCACAGAAAAGGAACATATGCCAAAATTTGTCAACATTTAACACACTCCAACAGCAGTGTCTCCGATTCTCTTCTTGTCACAGATTCAAAGTAATTTAAAAGCACTCTTTGTACAAGAGACTAAAAAGCTTTGTTTAAAAAATTTATTTTAGCCGTTATTGCAAACACAGTAAGGGTTATAGGGCTCGGTTCATCACAATTATTTGAAAAGGCCTTAATCTGTAAGGAGACAGAGCAACCCATAATATTAAAAGAGAGAACAAAAGAGGACCACAAGCCACATGAATGAGCAGAATAATGGAGGGTGGACAGAACAGGTAAGATGCCACTGGGTTATTATGGTACCTCTCAAGAAAAAATATAAAAGGGGCAGTCATTTGGTACCACCAAAACCCTGGCTTACATCAATGCTAATTCTGAGTTAGATGGAAATCTATCAGCTGAATCCTTGCCCAAAAAGGAAAGGGGAAAGGGAGACTGTAGGAAAGCCCAATTGCTGCTCTTTATAAACATTCAGGGGCAGCTACATCCAAAACTGTCAAGTAGATGAAAGCCCTTGCTTCTTGAGAGGAATTTGTTCCATGTTAGGCTCCCTCTCTTCCCTCTTCAAACAGCATCACCCATCTTGTATCATTAAGAAAAGAAATCTGATGAACTCATTGTAGTGTGTCTCTTATTGTTCACAAATTCATTAGGTCCCTTTAATTTGTTAAATTTCCAACCAGAAGGGTTTTAGAGTCCATGGTCTGCAGATTTAGGAAAGAGTGCATGGCAGTTTGCTAACTGTTAGAGATAAGAAAGGAGCATTGTGCTCTGATTTCAAAGCAGCACAATAGGATGGTTACACTGTGGATTCTGGAACGGGGCTTTGGATGCAAATCTCATACCAGCTGATAGACTTCGCCTAAGTCATTCTGTATCTCTTAGCTCCAGCTTCTTCCTCTATAAAAAAGACAACCCAAGACCCCGTGTATTGTATTGCTGTCATCATGAGCTAATGCCTCTGAAGTGCGTGGCATGAAACCTAGCATACATTAAGGACTCAAGGCATTATTATCCCCTTTATGCCTGCTTCTCCAGATTAAATTCCTTGAATTTCTAGAAGACAAAGTTGTAACCTAAGGAAAATCGTCTTGACTCTAGACAGGAGCATCCCGTGAGCTGTGGTTCTGGACAGAATAAAAAAGACAAATTCAGCTGAGCACAAGCAGTCGTGGCTGTTTGCTTCCAGATGGTGAACACAAAGTGATCAGCTACCTCAAGTGCCTGCAGCCGAGATGGATGTTCTCTTGAATTGTGGGCCAAAATAAACCCTTCCTTAAAAAAATTACAAGGCATGTAAACTTATCTTTTGCCTTCAGTGGTAATACCACATTACCAACACCTTTCACTAAGAGACAGAGCCCACAGGTTACCCAATTCCCATCTAACACACATTTTCTAAAGGCATAGCTAATCGACTGTAATGTGCCACACTGTGCTGCTCTTTGTTACTGGTCATCCACGACAATTGAAATTAAAAATAAGTACTTTAAAATGCTTGTAGTAATTTGATATAATCTAATAAATAATTCAATTTGTATTTATGATCTTGTTTCTAAATACTTGATTTTATAGAATTTACAAAGCAGGTTGGATTATTTAACAGTCCATGACCCTTGATTAAAGAATACTAGTCTAAAACACATGCTAGTCCTTCTCACCAAATTCTAGCAACTCAGTGTCACTACAATAGTGAACCAATAGACTTGATATGGGGTGACAAAATATACCACAGAGTACGTGATGCAGAGAACTATGAAGATGACCTAGCCACAGAATAAGACTCGTATTGCTATTCTTTCCTAGTAAACACCAGCTGTTTCCTGATATTCTCAAATATGGGGAAAGAGAAATTACACATCAGAACTACAGTAATATCATTCTCTAAAACCAACACATATCCATTCTATCTTTGGTAGCAGAACTAACTGCTGCTGTTGGCTTTATTTCCACAAAGATATGATACATTTAATTTACTACTTTGATAAAACAAGGAGGTTTCAGTAATTTTCACTGAAGTTTTAATACTCAAATAGCCCTTACTCCATCAAGCTCATGAACTCAGAAAAACCTACTCTTGACATGAGTACTATGGTAGTTTTCTAGACTTCAGGAAATCATTATTATTTTGAGCACTGATCAATAATTTTCAAAAATATAGCTAAAAAGTAAATTTTTTCTAGCATTCAAGTATCTTTGCAAATGTCAAATTACTTAGAAATGACTTATTCAAAAGACTTAGAAGTCCTCCATCAAAAGAAACCTGACACTTCTTGAGGCAAGAGGCTATGGGTATGAGAATTCTCTCTTTTCTGGGATTTGATACAATATCATGAGTTAATTTTCTCTAAAGTTTCATTGTTTTATCTTTGTAGAACTTCATATGGAAGTACTGTGTCTATATCACTACCAGTTCTCCATCCTCCCCATAAACTCCTGTGCCTGCTCCCTCCCTAAACCACAACCTCTTCTTTAGGATTGTGTTTTAGTTATAATGATCAACTAGAACCCTAATGACCTACTCATTAAATTCAACACAAATACCATAATCAGTAGCCCCTACACAGTCAAATCGTTGTGATCATTATCCCTACTTTGCTCCCACTACATTTGGAAAAGGCTCTTATTGCTTCCAGCAATTGTCTATTGGCAATCAAAGACCACAGGACATTCATCAAAATCAAAGATTTAAGACAAAAACAGGAAGCATATTTTACCTTTATTCCCAATATAAAGTGGATTTCCATGGTTAGAGGCTGAATTATGGCTCTCAAAAAAATCTTTTTGAAACCCATTGTAACCAAAAGTACATCAGAATGGGGTCCTGTTTGGAGATCTGTTTTTTTTTTTTAAAGGAGTTAATTTAAACAAGAATTTCAAGGATGTTCCCTCAAACAATCTGACTAGTATCCTCCTGAGAAGAGAAACTGGGCATTCGGACAGATACACTTGCCCAGAAGAAAGGCCATACTATGGCCTTCCAAAAGGCCAAGAAAGGTCACAGAAGAATCCAGACAGTTTGATCTTAAACAAGAACAACATGATCACTGAGAAGTGGGAGAAAAAAAGTTTCTATTAAGCCAGGTGGTCTGTGGAAGTTTGTTATGACATCCACACCAAATATTCCTGCTAACAAACATTTTAAAACCTTTATCATTGTACTTTTCACTGTCTTCATGAAGGAAACTTTTCTGAGCCCTTTGGGAAAATGATCAAGAAAAGGCATGTAGTAACTAGGTTGCATGATCCCAAGCACACAAAATCTTTGCATTTCTTCTTCCCTGGGTTATCTGTCAACCTAGCTTATTATTATTATTATTATTATTATTATTATTATTATTATTATTACCATCACTGAGTGCATTATCCATCATGGAAAACTTCTCAAGGGTAACTTCTCAAGGCTGATTTCCTGAATCAGGATAGTTTCACATAAATTATACACACACACACACACACACACACACACACACAAAGCCATGGTCAGCATACTAAGAATATCTGATCTGGTAAAATGCCCAGTTATCATTTAAATCCACTCTGTCACAGCTCAGATTGTCATAACAAATACATAGCATAAACTGAGTTCCTTAATCATTCTAATTTATTTCCTTATGGCCTAGATACTAGATGTTCAAATTCAGGGTGCCAACATGGTCAGTTTCTAGTGAAGGCTCTCCTCCTGGCTTGTGGATGGTTTCCTTCCCAATGGGTTCTCATAGAAGAAGACTTTCTTCAGTTTTTATGAGCAGAAGGACAGAGAAAGTATGTTCTTCTCAGAAGAGCACTGAACACATTGGATGCTTACAACCATGCTTACCACTTCCTTTAGGCTTAGTAACTTCTTATACCTAACATCGCACTGCAAGTTAGAACCTCACTGTAAGAATGTTTCAGAGTCATTATTTTTTACCACAGCGTAGTACTCTACTGTGTATATATTCCACACTTTCTTCATCCATTCTTCCATTGAAGGACATCTTGGTTGTTTCCAGGATCTGGCTATTACAAATAATACTGCTATGAACATAGTTGAACAAATGTTTTTGTCATATGATCGGGCATCTCTTCGGTATATTCCCAAGAGTGGTATTGCTGGGTCCAGGGGTAGGCTGATCCCGAATTTCCTGAGAAACCGAAACACTGATTTCCAAAGTGGTTGCAAAAGATTGCATTCCCACCAGCAATGGATGAGTGTACCCCTTACTCCACAGCCTCTCCAGCAAAGGCTATCATTGGTGTTTTTGATTTTAGCCATTCTGACAGTTGTAAGATGATCTCTCAAAGTTGTTTTGATTTGCATGTCCCTGATTGCTAAGGAGATTGAGCATGACCTTAAGTGTCTTTTAGCCATTTGAACTTCTTCTGTTGAGAATTCTCTATTCAATGGATGGAAATAGAAAACACTATCCTGAGTGAGGTAACCCAGACCCAAAAAGATGAACATGGGATGTACTCACTCATAATTGGTTTCTAGCCATAAATAAGGGTCACGGAGTCTACAATTGGTGAACCTAAAGAAGCTAAATAAGAAGGTGAACCCAAGGAAAAACATATAGTTATCCTCTTGCCTATGGGAAGTAGACAAAATTGCAGGGGAGAAAAGTGGGATCTTGGGGTGGGGTGGGTTGGGGGTAAGGGGAGATGGGGAGAGAAAAGTGAGAAGGGGAGGATGGGGGAACTTGGGGAAACAGGATGATTGGGATAAAGGAAGGCTGGATAGGGGAGCACGGAAGCACAATTCTTAGTTAAGGGAGCCGCCTTAGGGCTGGCAAGAGACTTGAACCTAGAGTGGCTCCCAGGAGCCCAAGGCGATGTCCCCAGTTAGTTCCATGGGCAGATGAGGATAGGGAACCTGAAACGACCCTATCCTAAAGCAATACTGACGAATATCTTGCATATCACCATAGAACTTTCATCTGGTGATGGATGGAGATAGGGACAGAGACCCACACTGGAGCACTGGACTGAGCTCCCAAGGTCCCAATGAGGAGCAGAAGGAGGGAGAAGATGAGCAAGGAAGTCAGGACCACGAGGGGTGCACCCACCCACGGAGACAGTGGGGCTGATCTATTGGGAGCTCACCAAGGCCAGCTGGACTGTGACTGAAAAAGCATGGGATAAAACCGGACTCTCTGAACATGGCAAACAATGAGGGCTGATGAGAAGCCAGGGACAATGGCACGGGCTTTTGATCCTACTTCATGTTCTGGCTTTGTGGGAGTCTAGCCATTTTGGATGTCCACCTTCCTAGACATGGACGGAGGGGGGAGGACCTTGGACTTTCCACAGAGCAGGGAACCCTGACTGCTCTCTGGACTGGAGAGGGAGGGGGAGAGGAGTGGGGGGGGAGGAGTGGGAGGAGGGGGAGGGAAATGGGAGGCTAGGAGGAGGCAGAAATTTTTTTTCAATAAAAAAATAAATAAATAAAAAGAAGAAAAAAAAAAGAATTGAGAAGCTGCCACCACCTCCACAGTGTCTCCTTGACACGATCTGTTATCCTCAGAAACAGCACCAAGGATATGCTCACTCTTTTGCTATAAAATTTTTGCTGGATTTATGCCAATCTCAAGACAAGTACAATGGCTTCTTGGAAGTGTACTTTTAACTCTTCAGACTGCGTAACACAAGTATGAGCACAAGACTTGAGTGCCAGCTGTCCAGTGTAGCACTACTTCAACCGCTTAGTTCTCTCAGCAAGCTCCTCAGCTACCCAAAAGGTCTCTAATTCTGCAACTTTTATAGGAGGTTTTTGCATTCTTTTGAGCATCTGTTTATCCTAGGATATCTTGGAAAATGCAACAGTTTCATACCTGAGGGTGTTTTTATGACCAAATTGCCAAGATTTCTAGTTTCTTCTCTCTGCTAACACTTCACAGGTTATTTACAATAGCCACTTTTAAAAGGAAATATTCAACCCTTCTAAGTAATTTTCTTTATGCATGCTGGCTAGCAAGCCAGGGCTTGAGTACTGAACTGTATTCTATATGTTATGGCTGCCACACAAAGTGCGACAAAAATGGATGGCTTGAAGCAAGAAATTTATTTTTTGCAAGTATTGCATGCTGGAAAACTAAAATCAAGGAGCCAGCAGTGTCATAGGGATCTCAAAGATGCTGGCTAGAATGCTCCCTTGCTTTTTTTTGCTAACTTTGTGCAAAGTTTTCGTTTCAAAGAATACTTCAACTCACAGCTTCGTCTTTCCAGTATCTCTTCCTATCACTACACAGCCTCTTCCCTGGGGTCTTCATGTAAGGATACCTATTACACAAGAGGAAGTATGACCTTGTGTTACTTTGATTACGTCTACAAAGACCCTATTTTCAAATATGGTTGTATTCACAAACACAAGGGATCGAGACTTAAATATTTGAGTGGACACAGTTCAACACATAATAGCAGAAAATTAGGGAAACCTCATTTAAAGTCAGATTAGTTACTAACATAAACTTGTTCCAAGAAAATGAAGTAAAATGTCAGGTCATGGAATTCCATGGTTTCAAATATCATCATGGGCTTGGGTAATGTCTTCACAGCTACCGTTATATAAGTAGAAAACACAAACAAGAAGTGCAACAAAATTGTGAACTATTTAAAGAATTATTCCTAAAAAATAGAAAAAGAAACCATCTAGATGTTACATTCTTTTTAAAAAATACTAACTTTATCCATAATAAATATAAAATGTCTCTAAAAGGGGAATGGTTGACTGTCTGTACATACACATCAAAGAGTAGTTAGGTGCTGGAGAGATGGCATGCCACACAAGTGTAAAGACCCAAGTTTGAATATCCAAAACACACATAAAGTTGGGCTCTGTGGTATGTATCTATGATCCGATTATTCCTACAGCAAGATGGGAGAGAGACTGGAGAATCCATAGAACTCATCAACTAGCTCGTCCGCCAGCCCTGTCTCAAACAAGACAGAATGTAAAGACCAAGACCTCTGACCTCCACATGTGTACTATGGCTTACATGCAGCCACATTCACACATATGAACATGCACAAATATTTGTACGCACACATGATTCAAACATACAAAGAAAATAGGGTAGTCACTATTAGTTTTTTAGGTCATTTTTTTTTAATTTCTCAAACTCATTTTGACTTAATGAAAACAACATCTAGATTAATTCGTTTATTTAACAAATATTCATCAAGCACATAATTTGCCAAATGTTCTAATCTCTGTATTCACAACTGAGAAAATTATGATCTCTGCTCGCCAGACATTCCTTGATAGTGCAGTAGATAAAGGTGAGTCAGTACAGAGCCCAGCACTGTATCATGCATGTGTTAATAGCTTGTATTACCGGAATAGACAATCTACACTAGAGTGGGGAAAGTCAAGAAAAGCATCCTATTTAGAATGAGAAATTTTGTACCGAGTTATAAGTAACACAGAGTTCATAAAGGAGTTGCAATCAAATAACACTGCAGGTAAAAACAAAATTGTGAGTTACAGTACAGCACATTCTGGGAACTACAATACAGTCAACGCTAACTGAATTAAAATAAGAGGTGTGAATAGTGAGAGAGGTAGGAAGTAGTTTTCACCAAAAACAGGGGCCAAATTATGAAAAACTTCCATGATAAGAACAACAAAGAACTCCATAACCTTGTATCTATGTTCATCTGCTATAACCTTAAGCAGTGCTCACTTGTGTCTGTCCTTATCTTCTAGACATGTGATTCTACTTTGCACATCCTAGAGTAAACAGGGGTTGGGGTGTGGGGGCTGCGGAGATGGCTCAGTGGTTGAGAGCACTAATTGCTCTTCCAAGGACCCAGGTTCAATTCCCAGTACCCACATAGCAGCTCACAACTGTCTATAACTCCACTATTCAACACTTCACACAGACATGCATGCAGGCAAAACACCAATGCATATAAAATAAAAATCAATAAATTATTTTTTTAAAAAAAGGTGGAGAGATGGCTCAGCAAATAAGAATTCTGGTTGCTCTTCTAGAGTTCCTGAGTTCAATTCCTAGCAACCACATGGTGGCTCACAACCATCTAGAATGGGGTCTGATGCCCTCTTCTAGCATGCAGGCATTCATGCAGACAAAGCACTAATACATAAAAAAATACATGAATAAATAAATAATTTTTTTTAAAAAAGAGAGAGGTGCCCCTGCCTCTACCTCCCAAGTGCTAGAATTGAAAGTGAATGCAGACCGCTGCCCAGTAGGGGAAGAAATACCAGGCAGTGGTGGCACATACCTTTAATCCCAGCACTTGGGAGGAAGGTGGATCTCTGTGAGTTTGAAGTCAACCTGGTCTATAGAATGAGTTCCAGGACAGCCAAGAGTACACAGAAAAAACTGTCTCAAAAAAAAAAAAAAAAAAAGGAGGGGATGATGGTGTGACTAGTTCTAGCCAACAGGCTGTGAACAGAGGTAATGTAAATCATTTCTAGTCAAAACAAAAGAAGTCAAGCCTTGTTCATTTGTTCTTTACTTTGTCTGTCAAAAACAAATTTTATCCAGAGTGCAGAATTTCTATGGAAGGCAGAATAGACAGTCTATGCTCCTGAATAACATGGAACCCTAGGAGTAAGACTTAAGCTTTTGCTTCAAGAAATCACTTACATTTTGAGTTAGTTTTCTACTACAACATGAGCTAGTACTAACACAATAATATAAGGTGCAACGTCTGGAAGATTGAATGTAGCTGTTTGTAAAACAGGTTTTAGAGGGATGACATTTTCTGGAGGTAGGATGTAAAGTAAGACCGGAATAGACACCGAAGGCAAATGATAAAGTGTATTTAAAATCCAGAGTTGGGTACTGCATCCATCCTTAGGTAACTTACCTCCTTTCAATTAAACCTTAAGGCATCAGCATTGGTCAAGTGTAGGCCATAAATTTCCTTGGGTTGTCTTTTACCAGGGCCACTAAATAGGGAAACTGCCAACAAAATTTTGCACTCTTCTTTTGCAAAGAAAATCAGACACTAGTAAAGGAGTGTAAATCTCAAGTTAAGATTTAAAAAAAAACAAAACAAAACAAAACAAAAAAAAAAAAAAAAAAAAAAAAAAAAAAAACCTCAACTCAAGGCTTGGGATGGAAACTACACCAAACAACTAGTCCTAAATTCTTATCATGAAATCCTTTCTTCTATGTCACATTTATTCTGAACAAGTTGCATGGAAACTTTCTGAGATTCAGAACAAAGAATCATAGGATAAGGGCTAAGACAATAACTCAGTCAATAAAGTACTCACCACTCAAGCTTGAAGCCCTAAATTCAGTACCCAGAGAGAGCAAGCATTGTGGCACATACTTATAATCACAGTGGGGGACAGATACAGGTAGATCCCTGGACTTGCTGGCAATCCAGATTACCCTGCTCAGTGAACTCCAGGCCAGTGATCGGCACTGTCTCAAAACAAGGTGAATAACCCATGATGAAGGACACCCAACATTGATCTCGGACCTCCATACACATGACACGCATGTAAACAACCACACACACACACACACATACATATAGACTACACACCCAAATGAGAAAATTAAAGAGCCCTTAAATATCATAGCATTTCTATCTGCCTTTGGGCAGATCAAAGATCTGTCCCCAATCTCCCTGAGCATCATGAGACAAAGAATTTAAAGATAAGGAGACACAAAAGTGGCAAAGATAAAATCATCGACTGTTTGCTGCTAACCAAGAGATACTACAGCGATAAGCTGTACAACTAATGAGCCTGCTTTATAGAGTATAAGCCAGGCCTGTAGTTTATACTCTCATCTAGATTTTAGCCTTCATACTGCTTTGGCTAGTCTGGTAGTTCCTTAATAACTGGGCACGGCACCACCTTCATTTACCCCAGTTCTCTTTTTTTGCTTAGTGGTAAGACTGCTTTGATATATTGATGAAAGATTGTAGCAGAAATGTCTTTAGTGTTTTGGTTCTCTTGCATATGTGGAGACCAATGTTCAAAGCAATTCAATGTAGGCCCAGACAGAGACCCGTAAACTCACTTGGCCTATATCATCAAATAATTGTCGCTTGTGTTTCTGTTGAGAAATAAAGTACCTGTATGAACAATGCATAATTTAATCAAAAGAAAACTACTTACTGTAGAAAATATGAAAGCTTAATTCATGAGAATGTTTTAATTGTTCACATTTAATAACTGCCACAATTTCTCCTGGGCTTATTAAAATAAAAACTAATGTAAAAGAGGCTTGAAATCTAAAATGAACCCACACATGAGGTCCACAGAAGAGTCCAACATTCCTCTAGAACAAAATCAGAAGAGATGTACTAAGTGACATGAAGCTGGTTGGGGATGTTTTAATTCCTTCCCTTTGTTGCAAGGCACAAATTTGCATAGTGGTTTTGCACTTCTTCAGAGTTTACTAAAAATTGTGTCATTATACTGACTCTGGTCTGGGTTAGGGATTCAAACTATCAATTTAGCGGGACATAATTCATTCCACAGTAACTCTCCTATGTTTGAAGACTGTAATACCTTTGGGGAATCTGTTTTAACAATCCTACTTACCACAATAACTCTAGTAAAAGAATGTGTGCCCCACGCTGAAGAAAACAATAATGTGAGTTTACATTTGCTGCATAGCCAATGTATCTAAGCTTAGCCCACTGCCAATCTAGTGTCCCTAAGAGAGTCTCAGAATCACGGAGCTCAGAGAAATTCAGTTGTCCCTTGTCTGACTTAATAAGCACTTACTGAATACCTGCAGTGCTGAAGTTCCAACAACAGCAAAAAAAATTAATTCTCAAAGTGAGCAGAAAAGCAAACCTTCAACCCCAAAGGCTAATCTCTACCACTAAAGCATTTTCCAAGCAAATTTGCCTGAGAGAATAAGAAATGAGTGAACAGAGAAGTTGGGCAAAGACGTTTATGTGGCTGAAAGTATAACTGAGAAGTTAATCAGGTGCTCAGCCATGTAGATGCAATCCAAAGGTGTCAGTGAAAGAGAGGGAAGAAAGGAGGTGGGGAGGAAGGAGGGAGGGAAAGAAGGAAAGTAGGAGGGAGGAGAACGGGCAAGAAGAAAGGAAGGAAAAAAGGGAAGAAAGAAAATGTCCCATGCCACAAGGGGTTAAACAAAAAAAGGAAGAGAGAGGTACTTAATTTTAAAAAGGTCTTAGGTAGAAAAACAGATCTATCTTCAGTTTGCTCATTTGTGCCTCTGATGTCAACAATCTGTCCTAAAAATGATTTCCCTCTGCTCTAGAAGGTGGGGTCCACTGTAGAGTCTTGCACCTCAGAGTCTTTGAGAGAAATGGTTTTCTCATTTGCTGCTGAGGGACTGGACTCTTCCTAAAACCATAGTGACTATAATGGTAGAACCATATGTAGAGAAGTCTCCATTTATTATTGGAGAATTACTTGCCTGAAAATTTTGATCTTTTTGTTCCTTGGGCACAAGTTTCTAAAATTATCTTTTCTTGATGATCCTAATTCATTTCAGCTAATCTAGCCGAGGTAAGACTATGCCTCAGTATTGGATTCCAGCATTAAAAAAAAAAAATCTCCCTCTCCGTAGTAAATGAGACAGTGAGTGTTAATGACTATTTGATGATTTTTAAGTTTTTATTTTAATAGCAGAATATTACCCTGAAAGAAACTAGTGTAGTTTTTGCCAGTATTGTATTTTACTAGCTAGCAATAGAAAAAAAATAGCTTTCCAAATTCTATGCTACATTTTTATATTTCCTTCACATTTAAATGGTTTTTTATTTCTGTTTTGTTTTCCTAAGATTAAGGTATTAGCACAGAAGTATAGATTCATAGCATAAAACTGTGCATATTGTTTACCCATCAAAAATATGATATGTGTTGATTTCACCTAACAACACACAGTAAGAGTGCATAAGTGCTCTTATTGCAATTCACCCTTCATTTTCTGGATGCCTCTTAAATTTGCACCAAGGCTAACTGGTCATTTCCTATATGCTTTATATAAATTTTCTCACAAAAATACTGCTGGGGCATCTCAGTTTATAAACAAAGTCCCTGCAGATTCAATTCTGACTGTGTTCACTATCATACAGTAAATGAAAAGCAGTGCCACTCACTCGGTAAACCAACACTCCCTTTCTCCACCTGCTCTTCCTTTATTCATGCTTTTCTTCCTTCCTTCCATTCTCCTTCTTCTTCCACCTGTGATGTAGCAGGTTCTTCTGTCTATGTGTTGCTTTCATTGGTTGAATAAAGAAACTGCCTTGGCCTTTTGATAGGGCAGCACTTAGGTGGGCAGAGTAGACAGAACAAAAGAGCAGTGTGGCAGACGCCATGAATCTCCTGCCTGAGATGGACGTAGGATAGAATCTTGCTGGTAAGCCACAGTCACATGTTGATACACAGATTTAATAGAAATGGGTTAATCAAGATGTGAGAGTTAGCTAATAAGAGACTGGTGCTAATGAGCCAGGCAGTGGTTTAATTAATATGATTTCTGTGTGGTTATTTCGGTGGTAAAGCTAGCCGGGCAGTGGGATGCAGCCCGCTCCTCAATACACATACCTGCTCTTCCTTCATTCATGCTTTTCTTCTTCCCTTACATTCTCCTTCTTTCCTTCCTATTTGTTTCATCTTCCCTTCCTTTTCAAGAATATTTTTAAAGATTTTAGTTTCTTTTTATGTGTATTGTGTGCTCCTATGTGTGGGTATGTGCACAGAACACTGAGTGCCCAAGGATGCTAAAAGGCAACATCAGATCCCCTGGAACTAGAGTTACAGATAGTTATGAGTTGTCATGAGAGTGTTGGGAATTGAACTTGGGTCCTCTGGTAGAACAACAAGTGCTCTTAGCCACCGAACCATTTGTTCAGAATTCATTCATTCATTTGTTTGTTTGTTTGTCTATTAATTTATTTCAAGATGGCATCTCATTATGTAGCTCTGACTGTCCTGGAACTCAGTATGAAGATCAGGCTAGCCTCAAACCCATAAATATCTGCCTGCCTCTTCCTCCCCTGTGCTGGGATTAAAAGTGTATGCCCAGCTCATCTCCTTTTCTTTTGAAATTTAGAACTATAGGTTGCAAACTCATTTTTATTTTAATATCACATTTGAAAATTCTAGAAAAAGGAAGAGAATATCATGTTTGCTTGCTTTTAAGATATACCAGGCATTTGTCTACTTCAGAGTCTTTGTTCTTACTGGTCACAAGAGGGAGGTGGTGAAGGGAGGTATTATCTATGATCACTGTTTTCAATCTTTCCCATCCTGTCTCTCCACTTTTCTCTAGTTAAACATATCCTCCATTCAGCCATTGATTCTACTCTTGCTGAATCAGCAAAGCCCTCCATGTGGGCAGTTCTTGAACCTCTCCTTCACTGATTCATTGGTAGCACTCCCTGCTTCTGCTGCAAGTCACTTTCTTCACTTGGTTTCTTTTATTTCATACTCCATTTCCCCCAGGCCCTCTGCAAACTCTCTTTCCATTTTTGAGACTACTTTCTCATCATTTCATTTCTTCACCATTCGAATTTGGAGAATCTGACAACTTAGCTTTCACTCTTCTGTCTTATGATTCCATTCCATTTTGTGACTATTAAAACTGCCTTGTTTTTCATAGCAAAAAAAAAAGGCTATCCTACAAAAACAATCTACAGATTTCAATGCAGTCCCATCAAAATTCCAACACGACTCACGGATCTTGAAAGGATAATTTCCAGCTTGATATGGAAAAAAACAGGGTAACTAAAACAATCCTGAGTAATAAAAGAATTGAGAGAGGTCTCACTATTCCCTATTTTAAGCTGCACTGCAAAGCTATCGTGATGAAAACAGCATAATATTGGCATAAAAACAGACACGTTGATGAGTTGAATGTAATTGAAGAACAAGACATAAATCCACACACATGTGAACACCTGAATTTTGATAAGCCAAAAATACACATTGGTAGAAAAAAAAAAAAACAAGACAGCGTCTTCAACAAGTGATGCTGATCAGAGTAGATGGATGCATGTAGAAGAATGTAAATAAATCCACACTTTTTAGCCTGCACAAAACTCAGCTCCAGTGGATCAAAGACTTCAACATAAAACCAGATACACAGAACCCAATAGAAGAGAAAGTGGGGAATATCCTTAAAGGCATTGACACAGGAGAAGACTTTCTGAACAGAATGTAGAGAGTGCAGGAGCTAAGAACAACAATTAATAAATGGAACTTAATGAAACTGTAAAGCTTCTTTAAAGCAAAGGATACTGTCACTCGGACAAAGTTTCAGCCTACAGAATGGGAGAAGATTTTTAACAACTCTACATCCAATAGAGGGCTAACAGTCAAAATATATATTTTAAAAAACCTCAAAAACTTAATATCAAAAGACCAAATAACCCAATTAAAAATTGGGACACATATCTAAACAGAGAATTCTTAAAAGCGGAAATTCAAATGGCTGAGATACACTTAAAGAAATGTTCGATATTCTTATCCATCAGGGAAATTCAAATCAAAGCTACTTGAGATTTTATATTACACCTGTCAGAATGACTAAGATCAAAAACACAAGTGACAATTCTTTCTGGCAAGGATGTGGAGCTAGGGGAACACTCCTTCATTGCTTGGGGAAGTGTAAAATTATACAGCCACTATAGAAATTGGTATGTCAGTTCATCAAAAAGTTGGAAATCAATCTACCTCAAGATACAACTATACCACTCTTGGCCATATACCCAAAGGATGTCTCATCCTACCACAAGGACACTTGCTCAGCCATGTTTACTGTTGCTCTACTCACAATAGTCAGAAACTGAAAACAGCCTAAATGTTTCTAACAGAAGACTGTATAAAGAAAATGTAGAAAGTTAGCACAGCAGAGTTTTACCTAGCTGCTTAAAAAAATCACACCATGAAATTTGCCGGCAAATGGGTTAAACTAGAAAAAAAATTATCTTGAGTGAGGTAACCCAGACCCAGAAAAATAAATATGGTATGTATTCACTTCTATGTGGATATTTGCTGTTAATTAAATGATAAGTAAACTACATTCTGTAGTCCCGAGACATCAGGTATAAAGGATAGCATTGGAGCGGGGAGATACATAAAGGCAGAGAGGGAAATATAATAGATTTTATGGGTGAACTGAGGATGGGGTGGGTTGATCGAAATAAGAGGATCATGTGGAGAAGGAGAGTGGAGATAAGGTTGAGGGAGGGAATTAGGAGACAGATAGATAAGGGGCATTTAAGGGATGATATAGAAATCTTTCTATAGTATATGAAGGCTATTCTAATGAAGTCTCCAAATGGGGGACATAGAATCCCAACTGGCCGACGCTTACCATCAAATGAAGCTTCCAATACAGAGCCTGGATTACATCTGATGGAGTTGCTGGTCAAAGCAGTCCCATGGAAATCCTCAAATAACCCAGGCAATTGCCCAGATAATTGGTGCTCTCAGCAACAGTAGGCGCCGTTGCTGAAGACACAACTCACACACCTCACTGATCATGGAGGTGGAGCTGGCACCTACAGAGCCTTCACCCCCAACTTCTGTGTCTTTGGTATAGGAAGGTACTCAGCAGGCTACCAAATGAGAAATGTAAATACCAATTCAGCCACAAAACCTTTGATATACAATATGTCCTGCTATAAAATATGTTAGGACAAAGGTGGCCAAAGCTTGTGGGAGTAGCTGTTGTTTTACTTTCACTGTTTGCTGTTTTGTGGGGCCTGCCATCCACAAAATTTATTTATCCCAAATAAATCACACACAGAGGCTTATTCTTTCTTATGAAAGCTTGGCTTATTTCTATCCAGCTTTTCTTAACTTAAATTATCACATCTATCTTTGCCTCTGGGCTTCTACCTTTTTATATTTATGTATTTCTTTACCTACTTCTTACTTTGTGGCTTGCTGTGTAACTAACGGGGTGGATGGCCCCTGGAGTTGTCCTCTCCTCCTCCTCTTATTACTCCCCGATCCTTTCTTCCCAGATTTTTCTTCCTATTTATTCTCTCTGCCAGCCAGCCCCACCTATCCTTTCTCTTCTCTTGCTATTGGCCATTTAGCTCCTTATCAAACCAATCAGGTGTTTTAGACAGACAAAAACACAGTTTCACAGAGTTAAACAAATACAATATAAAAGAATGCAACACACCTTTGCACCATTAAACAAATGTTCCGCAGCAAAAACAAATGTAACACATCTTAAAATAATATTCCACAACCAATAACCACCCAATGTATGCTTTAACTGAAGGCCCACTCCACCAGAGGGAACCCATACCTGACACTGATGGGTTACAAAAAACCAGAGATAAAATAGCCCAGATACCTCGGGTAAAGCCAAACACTATTGGTCTAAAAAAAATGATATAATGCTATACTCATAGATCAGTGCCTTATTCAGCCATCATCACAGAAGCTTCCTCCTGCAGCAGATGGAAAAAAATAAAGAGACCCCAAGCTAACATTATTTAGAAAGAAAGACCTTGGAACATACAGTTCTGATAGGATGTCTCCATCAAATCCCTCCCCTCAGAGCTCAGGGAACAGCACAGAAGAAGAAGAGAGGAAAAGAGTGTAAGAATCAGAGAGGATAGAGGATGCCAGGAGAACAAGGTCTCTAAGTCAATGGAGCAAAGCTCACAGAAGCTGAAGCAACAAGCACATAGCCAATACAGGTCTGCATCAGGTCCTCTGCATGCATATTATAACTTTGGGTTTAATATTTATATGGGAATTCTGAGTTTGTGAATGAATGTCTCTGATCCTAGTGCCTTCTTTTGGGGATCTTTTCCTTCTTTTGATTTGCCTTGTACAACTTCAATGTAATGAGTTTGTTATATTTTATTATAACTATGTTTGTTAAAATTTTAAATTAAATTAAAATTTTAAAACATCTTGTCTTGTATGTCTCCATCTAGGGCCCACTCTGAGCCCTAGTCTGGTTGCCTATTTTATATCTCTAGTTGGCCATCTCTATTGGTTTATCTCAAAATTAATATTCCTAAAACTAAACATTCTGCCAAAACCAACTTAGCTTATGATCATCTTCCACTCAGTATAAGACCAAACATCCTGAAATTCTCATTGTCTTCTATGTCATATACATTATTCATTAGCAAATTTTGCTAGCTCTACTTTCAAAACATGCAGGCTCCAACTAATTTTCACATCCTCCTCTACTGCCAACCCGTGGTCCCTGCCACTGATGCATCTTGCCTAAAATGTGAGGACCTTCCAACTACAGTGCTGGTTGGAACTGTACCAAACTTTTAAAATAGCCACCATTGATCACGTTCTCGTAAACCAGTTCAATTCACTCCTCTGTCCAAAGATCCTCACTTGACGTCCCATTCCTATTAAGTATAATCCAAACTTCACAGAGACTTCAGAGCCTCAGTCTCTTCTCTCACCACATCTCACACCACACTGTCTTTCTTTATACTGGCCTGCAGCTACTGTTCCTCACTCATCCTGCAGGGCTATTGGCTTTGCTGGCTAGTCTTCCTAAACACTTTTCCCATAGAAATCAACTTGACTACCCTCCTTGTGTTCAGCATCACCCAACTGCTATCTTCTGGGTGAGAGCGTCCTCATCACTCTAAAATTTACAGTAATTTCTAGGATCCCTGACTCCCTCCATCTGGTCAGCTTCTCTGTGGTGGTTTTTACTACCTAACATGTTGTCTGTTTTATATTTGTCATGTTTAAAGAACACAGGGTGCAGAGATATTTGTCTGATTTGCTACCTGCTCCGGGCCTAGCACTGAGGATAGCTACAGATATTTCCACTCCATAAACACTACACAGAAAAGGGGGAGAAGCGGATAGGAAAGGAAGGAGATGAAGAGGTTGGGGGAGTGATGAAAAGAAGGAGTGAAACAAGGGGAAATGAAGGGAAACAGGGATGGAGGGAGGGAAGGAGGAAGAAAAAGGAAGGAGGGAGAAAAGAAAAGAAGGAGGGAGAGAAGAAAGGAAGGAAGGGAGGGAAGGAGGGAAGGGAGGGAAGGAGGGAGGAAAGGAGGGAGGGCAGCAGGGAGGGAGGGAGGGAGGAAGGAAGGAAGGAAGGAAGGAAGGAAGGAAGGGGAAAAGGAGGGTATATGGAAGGATGGAAGAAAGTGGGGATGCATGCAAGGATCTTTACAACACTAGGTTCCACTCTCTGAAGGCAGTTTCACCCAACTTATTTATGGCATTTAAATTGAAGGCAGCATGAACCCAACATGCCACTTCTTGAGTAGACCTAGATAAATAGAAACCATCAGTTTCCAAAAAGTAAGTGCCCTCCTCCTAACCAAATGCACTATTTTAATGCCCATATGGGCCAATTAAAATGTGAATTGGTTCCAACTTCTAAAAGCTTTTCCTAGACAACAAACTAGGAACAGAGGTCAATGCCCAAGCTACTCCTCTACCTCAAGCTGTGTTAAGCTCAGTGATGGCTCATGATAAATGTTAAGTTGCAGCTATATCCATTTGATTTCCCAAAACTAGGTTTTGATTTATCTTATTGTGAGTCTTGAGTATCTGGAATTTTCCCAAGTGAACTAAAATTCCACCATCCGGTGAAAGAGTTGCTCGTTACCTTTGTTAATTTCCTCTTTTTCACTGCATTCAGGAAACCCATTTGCTGAAATTCCAGCTGTGAGAAACGGAAGAGCAAGAGAGGAAGCAGGCCTAATACAGAGGCTTGGAGCCTCACCAGCCGGAATAACACTTTCACGGGAGCAAGGAACTCTGCAAGGCATGGTAGATACAACTAGAGCCACCAAAAAGAATAGGTCAAAATATATTCAGAATATTAAACACAGACTAACAAGTTCTTGGTTCCTTGTTTTTAATACTCATATTTTCAAAACACCAAAATAAGAGTGATATTCCTTTAAAACATTTTATTATATAAAAGCTTGTGTTATAAAAGCAGACCCTACATGAAAGTGCATGGAATCTAAGTTTCAGTCCACATTGCCAGAAGTGCACATTGAGTTTCTGAGTTGGGTATGTGGAACTGTACAAAAACGATAAAGATAAGGTGCCTGGGCAGTGTGGAGCAGCCCAGCTCATCATCAGTGTGTTAAGGTCTCTTGCAATTCCATCATGGGAAGAGCCACACCTGGTGACATTTCTCACCCCTGCTGCCTTCTGAGTGGGCTTCCTGATGATTTGCGGAGTAGTCGAGGATGAATAAAGAATATTTTTCCTCTTCAGGTTGATAAACAAGATTGTAGTGATTTATAAGAACACTCAACAAGCTCTATTAATACCTGGGAGGCCAGAATCTGATTTGTTATCAAGGTGCCTCCATCCTGGAGGGAGGAGGTGAACATAAAAAGGAAGTATGTTTGGTTCTTATGGGATAGGCCCCTGTGCCGAAATGCTCTCTTCTTTCCATCCACCGGCCTTTATCTCAGCACCAAGGAGAGAGCTCTGCACAGGGAAAAGTTTAGTGATGTTTAAAACTGGCCCCATTACATAAAATCACAATGGGTTATAATGATGAGGTCAGCTGCTCACGGGGCGCCCAGCTACAACAGATTCATCTACAGCATAGCTCCTGCACCTGGGGCTCAGGAAACATCACAGAAAAGAGGGGCAGAAATTGCAAAGAACAGAAAAACAAAATGTCTACTGTGAGAACATGTCCCCTAGGGGTGACGTGATAATATACATATGAGATATGTATATTACATACATATATTTCTTAAATACTCATGATTCCTCAATTATGTGACCGCAGAGACAAGACCCAAACAATGACAATAACAATATACCTGCTGGTGTGGAAGGAGATGTCTCACTGGGTCCAACCTCCAGACACAGAACAACATACAACATGGCTGCTGAGAAAAGAATTAGTCTCTCATAGGGATATGTCCACTAACTGGTTATTCAATACAAAGTAGTTAGCTAGAAAATTCATACACACAAATCACACTAAATTGACTTAGTAGGTTGCATTTATATAAGTCTGTGTGTGTGTGAGAGAGAGACACACACAGTGTATAAGTGTTTCTTTCACTGGCCCTTTGTAACCTTATGGTTCTGGCTTCAAGGTCAGGGTATGTTTCTTTGGCTGGTCATTTTACCCTTCATTCCCGTAGAAGCTTGCAAGGTGCCTTTTAGTACTTTGAAAGATAGTCCTTAAAAAAAAGGCTTTCAGAGCACTTCCAACTCAAGGACCTCTGGGCCCTATTTCAGAAGTACATAGTATTTTCTGCAATAGGGAGTTACCTTCTTTCTCTCAGGTCAAACAAGCATAATGACAAAAGTGTTTAATGTTTTGGGGGTGTCTTGGACAACTCTGAAAAATTGATCAATTCTTCCTCATTAATACTTTCATAAATGAGAACAGAAAGAGACCCAAGCAAAAATATTAAGTACACTAATGCATCTTCTATGTAGAGTTATCCTATAAGATTCAGAGTACCTAAGCAAGGTAAAATTGAAAGTAAGCAAAAACTTTTACTATAAGGCTTTTGACAAGCATCTCATCCTTCCATGTAGAGACTAGACCCAGGTATTCTATTTTAGTGCCCCTTTCATCATATCACCCCTCAACCCCTTCCCATTGAAAACTGGTCCAGACTTGGAGTATGGCCGATTCAGATACATGGGGATGGCATACCAAGAAGGGTCCACAGAAGAGGTAAGGGCAGAGTTATTAGAAAGCATTACTCAAGGACAAATGAGTTCTGAAAGACAAAATGGGGAAGAGGGGAAAGGCCCAAGCCAAGGAATGGTGTGAGCAAGGGCACAGCAGCATGAAAATCCATTCATGCAATATTACCAGGTATGTGCTATGGGCACAGAGCAGCTGTGATTCAAATGGCAAGTTGGAAGAAAGGGGTCAAGCTCTGTGTGCCAAGAGCAGGGGTTTGTTAGTACAGAGTACCTGCAGGACATGTATGTGATCCGGTTTGTTCTTTAATAAATTCTTCTGACAACATTGTAAATACAGCATGTATACATAGTGTTTGTCAAAAAGAGAACCAAATGATTCTCTCTGTGTGTATGTGTATTAGTTATATTACTACTAATACACACATATGCTGGATATTAATTGAGTATGATAAAATCATAGGTGGGTTACTTCTTAACTAGAATAGGCTGAGGAAATAAGAAACTGAACAATTTGGATTGTATGAGATGGATAGAAGTTTGAGAGATACGTTTCTAAATATATAAAAATAAATTAATCCCAGCACTTGGGAGGCAGAGGCAGGCAGATCTCTGTGAGTTCGAGACCAACCTGGTCTACAAGAGCTAGTTCCAGGACAGGCTCCTAAACCACAGAGAAACCCTGTCTCAAAAAACCAAAAAAAAAAAAAAATAGATGAATTCAGTAACTGAATACTGTGAAGAGGGGAAGAAGAGGAAGGGAAGCAAGGGGAGGAGAAAGGGAAGGAGTAGCTATCGAGGATTAATACAGGGATCTTCTTGGATCTGATGCTAAAATCCCAAGCACAGTGATAGTAATAGAAGGCTGGGAAGGGAAATAGAAGGACATTGTGACTTAAGTGTGGGAAAGATGCTTTTGAGTTACTTCTGAAACAATAACACACAAATATGAGTCAGAAGCTCAGAAGAATAGTGGAAGAGCTGTTACTTCTGGCATGAGATTCTATGTCTATCAATTACCATTGTGTACCTGGACACAATAGCATGAATAGCAGTGATTTTAACAGTAAAATCTGCTTCTCTAAGTGAAGAGGTGGATACTTCAACCTTATACTGAGACAATGAGTTGCCAGTTGGGAGTCACTGTCCCAGCTATCTATACCACCATCCTGAGGTATGACTTCTGTGTTATTCCTTATGTTATGAAGCAACTTAAAATTAAAAAGATTTACGTGGCTCATGATTGCATAGATTTACTTGGATGGCTGCTCCATTACTTTGGAGCCAAAATTAGCAGGACTTCACTGAAGTAGCACATGACTGACAAAAGATATTTGCCCTATGAAATCTGAAAAGCAGAAAGTGATGCAGGGAAGGGCCAGGGACAAGATACACCTTTCAAAGTGACACTCTTGGTGACCGTCTCCCTTCAACCAGGCCCCTCCAGCTTCTACCACATCTTGAAAATGCTATCAAGTCATGAATCCTCAATGTATTACTTCTCTGATGAGGTTAGGGACCTCATAATCTAATCACTTCCACAAATCCTAGCAAATGGAAGTCAGTCTTCAACATCTATGCTCAGTTTCCAGCCTCAAAGTGGTCCATCTTTGTTTCTTACACAAAATTTGGCAATTTTGCTCTCTAGAAATCATTCAGTATAGCCATACTCCAGGCAGAATGGGAAATCATGCTTTCCAGTGTCTTTAAATAGCCTACTCTGCTTGCAACTCCTTACCCAAATCTAAGTGTATGGTATAATATAGTGGCAAGGAAACATAGCAATTCAGTTGAGCCTTGTTATATCAAAGCATGGTAAGATGGGTTCAAGCAAAATGATTCAAATGGGAGGCAATAGGAGAGGAACCAGGCATGGAACCTGCAAGGGTCTGAGCAAGGTCCTTGCATATATGTTATGGCTATTAGCTTGGTGTTTTTATGGGACTCCTAACAGTGGGAGTTGGTGTGTCTCTGACTCATTTGCATGCTCTTGGGACTCTTTTCCTCTTATTGAGTTGCCTTATCAAGAATCGCTTGATATGTCGACTTTTTGCCTTGTCTTATTGTATCTTGTTTTGTCCTGTTTGACTGTCGTCTCTTGGAGACCTGTTCTTTTCTCAAGTGGAAATAGAGGGGGAACAGACCTGGGAAAAAGGGGAGGTTATAGGAAGCTAGAAAGAGTGGAGGGAAGGAAAACCGTAGTCAGGAAAAAGTATTCATTTTCCATTAAAAAAAAATCAACACAGACAATTTTAAAAAATGGAGACAGGACCAAGAGAGAACAACCATAAAGGAGAAAGAGCCCAGAGAGGGAGGATCTTCCTACAGTTTTCCAGCTATTAGTCATAGAGTCTTCTAAAGAAGAATACATGTTAATGGTCCTAAGATTCAAACTGACAAACTGTGTTCCTTTACTTTACTTTTTGACACTTCTAGCTATGGTTTTAATATTACATACTTGCTTGTGCAGATGCCTGGATCCATTTAGTTTCTTGCAAATGACCACAGCCACCTCTAGAAACTGCATTACCTCCTTCAATCCATCAAAATCAAAATACGTTGGAGCAGCAATTTCCTAGACGGTATCTTTACATTCAGATGTGGAAATAATTTAACTCTGTGACTCATTCAAACATGTTGGATTAATGAGAATATTAAAAGTAACACTAGATGTCAAGCTGAAATGCTTAGCTCAGAGCAAAGACAAAGTTACATTGATATGTCTCAATAAAATAGAGTTCATTACTGAAAGTTGTCTTAAAAGCAAAATTTGAATATTGAAACCATATTTTTCTCATTCATTTCACTTCCTATGCAAAAAAACCAATCCCAAGACATATGAAACAGAATTGTACTTTAGAGCCAAGTATTAGTGCCACTAATGGGAATGAGGATATGAAACAGGAAGAGAGAAAAGATATCATTAGTCACAATGTACAGGCTTGTATTCTCTAGATAGACAAAGAAATTAACAAGTCTGTCCATGAAGGGGCATTTGGGACTAAATATAGGCCAGAGGGAAGAAAAGAGAATCACAGTCATTGTTGCCTACCAAAAGCCAGCATGAGTAAATTGTTAAAGTGCTGTAGTATTCCTAAAATGGTTATTTCTTCATCATTAAGAACCATCCAGAAATAGTGCCTTGTGGCTAATTAAGTTACTGTAGGTGTTAATAAAAGCCTCCGATATTAGTGGTATATTGTGCAAGAAAGAATTAAATGCAACATGGCATTTTAAGTTTCTCAGAGGTTTTTAAGATCCCTGGAGTTACTAGAGAGATACTATTACAGTACATCAAGCTATAGACAGCATTGCTGATTGGAAAACTTCAAATTGCTTGTCCCTCAAAAGGACTGTACTATGCTTTACCCACTATATGTCTTTCAATACTTATGTGGAAACTTCATTTCAATGTAGTAGTGTTGGAAGGTGAGCCCAATGGGGGATGTTTTACTTAAAGAGAGATCCACACCATAAATTCCGTGATGCCAACATAAAAGGGGCTTCCAAGATTTGGTTTTCTCTCTTATACTCATCTGTCATTTAAGAGCATGTAGAATTCTAGGTGCATACAAAAAAAAAAAAAGACCCAAACTTCATCAGATCACCAGACTTGATCTAACATCACTGTCTTGGTGTTATACTAAAGGCCTTCAGAACTGTAAGAAAATACATTTTTGTTCTTTACACACTGCCTAGCATGCAGTGTTTTTCTATAATAGCATGAACTAAAACAAAGAAAGTAATTTTTCCTTTTTAGTTTTACAAGATTATTAGAGCTACATTAATATTAAGGACAACATTAGAATTCATGGTTCCCCCCCCAAAGGTTCACTGCCATAACAATACAGAAATGTCATTTAATACATGGGTTACATGAACTTCTACCATAATATCATTCATAAAACAATTTAAGAAGGATCTGGGAAGATTGCTCAGTGGTTAAGAGCACTTTCTCTGAAAGCATGAGGCTGTGGAAGAATGCTCTCATACACTGTAAAGATTCAACATTCATAATGACTTAATAAAATGCTGATTGGCCAGTAGCCAGGCAAAAAGTATAGGCAGGGCAACCAGACTAGAACTCTCAGAAGGGCCAGGGCAGAAATTAGTCACCAGCCAGACACAGAGGAAGCAAAATGAGAATTCCTTACTAAGAAAAGATATCAAGTCATATGACTAAACATAGACAAGAAATATGGGTTAATTTAAGTTGTAATAGCTAGTTAATAATAAGCCTGAGCTAATAGGCCAGTTTATAATTAATATAAGATTCTGTGTTTTTCTTTGGGACTAGACAACTTGGGACTAGGCAGGACAGAAACTTATGACTACAGCATGAAGACCTGAGTTTACATCCCTAGCATCTGTGTAAAGAATCAGACATGGCTATCTGTAACCCCAACATTAATGTGAGTGGGTGGGTGGATCCTGGGAGCTCACTGACCAGCTAACCTAAACTAAGTGGCAAATGTTTGATTCACTGAGAAACCCTGTTTTAAAGCAATGAAGCATGCTGTAATAGAAGAAATCCTGTTCATGCTGGTACTCATCCAACAAACATACATGACACATGCGTATACCACACAACACACACATGCAAGGCAGCTATATTTCGCAAACTGATGATTAAAAAGTACCTCAGTAATCACAGTTCCTCAGAAACATCACCATAAGGATCATCTGCTCTGACAGACTTGTACAGAATCACAGATAAGTAGAGCTGTTATTAAGACCATCTCAAGTAATGATGAGCACATTAATTTTTAACCTCCGTACTTACAGATTTGTGGTATAATTAGTAATCTCAGAAAACATACCTGGAATACAGATAGATCATCTAAGGCTTTTCTTAACTTATTAGGTATGTCATTGATTACAGTTTTAATTAATGTTTCAGGTGAAAACTTTCCTCCTTTTCCTGCTTTGTGATTTCCTCCTTTTCCCCTCTCTTCCCTGTTCAATTAGTTTCCGGTAGTTGATTATGGCATCATTATACAAACCAGCTTCCAGATTGTTTACAGACCTTACAATTTTCATAGCAGAGCCCAATAGAGGAATGCAGCCATAATAATCCTGAAATTTTCACAATTGTATCACAAATTGCAGTACCAGAAAAATCATTCAAACACTGGATTTTCTAAAGGCATCTTAGTCCCTGGACTCATTCCAAAGTCAGAGTTTTCAGGCCTGTGTGTAGCCATTGGTCCGCTCCTTGGTAAAGTATCCATTTCCATCAGTGTTAGAACCAATCACCACAAACTGGGTAATTTAAAACAATGGTTTCAACCACAAGCACAAGGACCTGAATTTGGATCCCCGGCACCTCTGGGAGAACTAAGAGCAGTTGTGCTTGTCTGCAATCCCAGGGCTCCCGAGTGCACAGACAGACAATCTAGCTGGTTAATAAGAATCAAATTCAATGAGAGATGCTGCCTCGGAAGGCAAAGCAAGGTGGAAGGTGGTAAGGAAGACACCCGTTGACCTTTGGCCTCCACTTGCATGTGTCCAGACAGAGCATGTGTACACACACATGTAAACAGGTGCACTTGTACATACATGCACATACATACATACACATACGTACTTTCACAAAAGGAGAGTAAGTATGTCATTAAAGTTCTGTCCCCACAGATAAATCAATTTCATTTTTGCAAGAGTTTATTCTGAAGTGGAATCCGCCCTCCCTTGTGCTCTCAGGTCTTCTTGCAGCCCAGCAGGAAGGCCCTCACTAAATGCCATCCCTTGATTCATGCACTACAGTACCAAGTGTCCAATAAACTGCCATTGCTAACAAATGACTCGGACTATGCTCATCAGAGATAGCAGAATAAAATGGACTAAGCTAGAGACCAAAGTCTTTTGATTATGATCCTGTTTTGTCCACAACTGGTCAATAACTTTCACAGAAGAAAACTATCAGGGTTATAAGGGCACAAAAACGGCCTACTTTGCTTTTCGCATTCAGAGAAGAATGAAAACCTATCCTGGCCTTCAAGTTCTCCAGAGGTTTCTAATTTTTATAAAAATGAATATTTGCTCTTTGTGTGTATATGTGTACGCACATGTTTCTGTGTTTAGTTTGTTTAAAAAAAGTCTCCAGAGATGAAGAAATGATCTATTCCAGAAACCTTTTCAAAGATGAAATGGCTTTGATTTCCCTCATACAGACTAATCTCTATGTGGCTGCCAGAGGATACTATTTAAGTAGAAGGCGAGAAAAAGAGGTCAAAAACTCATCTCATTCCCTCTCAGAATAGCAATAGAGAAAGCAAAGAAAATACCAGGAGTGCTATTCCCTGTCTCTTCATGCTGGTACAAGGGAAAATATCAGTTTAAGGTAGAAGGGATTTTAGTCCTTTTACCAATTTCATTCATAAACAAAAGCATTTAGCAGATTCTTTAAAATGTTGCACACAACAGGCCATTGCGATTGACACAAAAATAGAACTTATTTTCTAAACAACAGACAAAACTAGTTGCAAATGCTTAATTATCTGTATCCTTAGACTCAGAGATAAGGGATTGGTTTTAGATGTAGATAGATACTGAGCTTCCAAGGCAGCCTTCAGTACCTTCTACTTGGATGGTCATAGGCAAGAGAGTTGACCTTTTTCAACTTCTCTATGAGCAAAATGGATAAATAGTGCCTATTCATGGAGTGGTTTTGAACAGCTTGTTGCCATGCCTGGCAAACACAGAGAACTCTGTAAATGTTATCTACCAGTATTGTCAAAAGTTATCCCAGAATTGTGGAAGATAAATACTAAAAAAATCATTTTAATCTCTAAACTCAATGCTAATACTAGTACTTGGAAGGAAATTGAAGGACATAAATTGTTGGATAATTAGTTCAAATTCCTTTTCAAGCCTTATTTTGTCATTGCAGACACTCTTCCATTTATTTCTCTCACTTTAAAAAAAAATTTCCTCAGAGATTTCATTGCTGTGATACCCCAAACAGGAGAAATGGCTGAGACATAAAAGAACTAAGAACTGTCCATTTCCTTCTAATTAAGAAATTAACTCTTAAACACATCCGGCTCAGTAAACAACCACAAACTGAAATTTTCATTACAGGGAATCACACCAAATTGGGTTCTGTTGACTGATAATTAGGGTACAAAACTGAAAGAAAAAAATAGATTAGTCATGTAAATGGTTGTACATGAAGTAAAAGATGAAGACAGAAGACAATGAGAAAAAGATATGAGAAAGAAGAGGGGTGGGAGAAAGCTTAGAGAAATGAGGATTCTCTTCTATTCTCCAGATTCAAGGCTAATCATGTTTTTCTTATTCATGCAAAACTTTGTCTTTATAGTCCTCTCATTAGAAACTTTCCAATTCTACCAGATTCACATTCTTTTTTTCTGTCTTCGTCTCTGTCTTTTTATCTGTGTATGTGTGTGTTTATGTATTTGTGTCTCATTTCTCCATTTCTCGCTCCCTCTCAAACCCTCTTCTTCTCCCCAGTAAAGACAATTTGTGTTAAATTTATAAGTTTCATACAGAAATTTATACTAGAATTTGAAAATTCTATGTTCAGATTTGGCTTGTTCTATAAAACTAACTTCCTCAGAAGAAAGTTGACCTTAAATCTCACCCAGATGTGATACCTGAAAGCTATAATTACGACTAACCTGAAAGATATTCTCACCGGTGAGAATGTGGCATGAATGTTAGAAAACTAACCAACCACTATTAAATTATATTTAAAGCTGGTTCCACGAGATGGAACTCATACCTGGCACTGTTAACAGGGCAAGAATCTGTGAATAAATAGGCCATAGACCTCAAGGAAAAACCTACTAATATTCTGATAAATAAAAGCAAAGTATTAAAACTGCCTCCAAAAGACTTATTGATAGACCATAGATCATTGCATCTTCCAACTCTTGTCAGGAAAGCTTCTTTTTACAGTAGATGGCAGTTAATAGAGCACTCTACAACTGCTTCATGTACAGGAAAAAAGAGATTGTAGAGATTGTAGCCCTAAAAGGGATGTCTATATCATACCTCTCTTTTCAAGGCTCAAAGATTTGCCATGATGAAGAGGCAGAAAGATTTTAGAAACAGAAGTGGTAGATAATTTCAAGAAAACAGTGATTTCCAATGCAGCAGAGCAGCTGCTCATACGAATTGACAGTGACCATGCACAAGACCTCAAGGCAGACAAGACCCCAGCATAGAGTACAGAAGATGGGCACGAAGTCCCATCCCTTGCTAGGGAGTTATTGGTATATGACAGCGGCTGGGAAATAGTCAGTTTTCTTTAATGGTGTGACCTCTGATAGGCCAGCCACAATCCAGGAAATCCCCAAATTCAAGAGTGAATGGAAAACATAAATTTAACTTGATGGGTTTAAAAAGAGAGGGGCCAGTGATGAAAAAAATGGCTCATCAAGTTAAAAGTACTTAGTGTTCTTCCAGAGGACTCAAGTTATGCCTCCAGCACCCACATCATGTGACTCATAACTACCTTTGACTTCAATTCTAAAATCCCTCTGGCCCCTAAACACACACGACATGTATAAATTTATGTAGATATTTGTGTGCACATATATAAGAATAAATAAATAAATCTTCTTAAGAGAGAGAGAGAACTCAGGTGAGGAGTAAACCTAAAAGGAGATGGAGACCAGGAATATATATGATCAATCTACACTGTGCAAAGTTCTTCAAGAGTTAATAACAATATCGTTATTTAAAAAGCCTATTTTCACCTATCAGAATTGCACAGTTCTCTTTGAAGGGTTATGGGTTGACTCGAGCTGTGTGAACGTGTATACTCATTCAAGTACTAGAATGTATCATTTGCTCCGAAGAGCTCTTTGATGGAGGATGGGGAAATTACATTTATTTTTTTTTTATTTTTTTTTTGGCTGGAAATAATATTACTTTATTTACCTTCAAGGAAGCCTCTAGTCCACTAAGGTGTCCAAGAAGAAATGAAGAAGAACAAGGATTTTGACATCATGTAATCCATGTAACAAACACACAAAGATTTCACTGAAATGTAACATATTTACTCTTGGTGACTGCTTAGGAAATTAAATAGGATCTGTGTATCTCTGCACACTTCTCCAGGTGTTTTTCATCCCTCAGCCTTGATGAGTGTCTGAATTGACAAAAAAAAAAGCCTATTTTCCTCTGTAACAAAACTCATCTCTATGAAATCAGTCCTTGATTTAACAATGGCACATTCATACACACTAGTCATTCCTTTTATCCTCCTCTGTATTTTGATGAAATATACACTGTCTGGAAAATGTTTCTGTGCTTATAGAAAACTTTCTAGCCTATAAGGGAAGGCAGGAAGGCTCTCTCAACAGGTAGAATCAGTCTCAGGGAAACACTGTGAGAGCAGATTCCCAGGTATGAACAGCTCAGTTCAGGCCTTCTTCTATCCAGCATCATCATCCAGAAGAGGCCTGTTTTCCTGTAGCCTGTCTTTTATAAGGAACTTTTATAAGGAAAATATACATTTGGGTACTAGGCTTTCTCCATAGTGATGCAAACTCTACCCAGAAAATTGAAAGCCCTTCTATCACAAGCATTTTCATTTGGGATGAAATCAATCAGATTGCTTTCTTCCTTGATTCTGAAAGAACATGAGCATAAAAGAGCTGTGATTGTGAAGAAAATATGGAAATAACTTAGGGTGTGTTTCCATTTACTTATATATTCATTCACTCACATACACTGAATGTTCTTGGGGGCCAGACAATAAGGAGCAGAGCAGCACTGGAGCTTAGGGCAGAATGAAGGCAGGAGTCAGCAACGAAAATTCCTAAGAGGTCAAAGATATAGTAAATTGTAGCACTAAACAGAAAAAAAAACCAACAGATGTTATCTTTTTTCTCTTTTTATTTTTTGTTTGTTTTGTTTTTTGGTTTGGTTTTGGGAGTTTTGGGAAGCTTTTTGGGTTTTTTTTGTTTGTTTGTTTTTTTGCTTTTTTCGAGACAAGATTTCTCTGTAGCTTTGGTGCCTGTCCTGGAACTAGCTCTTGTAGACGAGGCTGGCCTCAAACGCACAGAGATCCGCCTGCCTCTGCTTCCCAAGTGCTAGGATTAACGGTGTGTGCCACTACCACCTGGCCAGATGTTATCTTTTCAAAAAACTTACAAAATCAACCCAGACACAGAAAGACAATTATCACATGTACTCACTCATAGGTGGTTTTTAAACATAAAGCAAAGAAAAACCAGCCTACAAAGCACAATCGCAGAGAACTTAGACAGCAATGAGGACACTACGAGAGACTTACATAGATCTAATCTGCATGGGAAATAGAAAAAGACAAGATCTCCTGAATAAAATGGGAGCATGGAGACCTTGGGGGAAGGTTGAAGCGGGAGGGGAGAGGCAGGGAGAGGGGCAGAGAAAAATGTAGATCTCAATAAAAATCAATTAAAAAATTCTCTATATCAAAAAAGAAAAGCATGTTGATATGGGATTTCCCTATGTATGCTGTGATTACCATTGATAAATAAAGGAACTGCTTTGGGCCTATAGCAGATCTATAAGGAAACAGAGCTAGCTGGGGAAAACTAAGCTGAATGCAGGGAGAGAGAAGGCAAAGTTAGGGAGAAGTCACATAGCCCTGCCCGAGACAGATGCCAGAACTTTACCCAGTAAGCCACAGTCATGTGGCAATACACAGATATGGGTTAAATTATATGTAAGAGTTAGCCAAAAAGAAGCTAGAGCTAATAGGCCAAGCAGTGATTTAATTAATACAGTTTCTGTGTGATTATTTCGGGGATAAGCAGCCAAGAAACAACAAGGGGCTCCCTCCTTGTAACAGCATATTCTCTCAGTACCTCACATAAAACATAAAACATTAACAATAGCATTATAATTTACTCATCTTCTGGCTCTTATAATAAAAACACATTCTAAATAAGAGAATTGCTATTGATTTTATGTTTTTAGGGTATTGGAAAACTTAGCTCACTTGCGTATGAGGTAATCCTACTTAGGCTATTCTAAAATCATTATGACCGTGAATTCCCATCCTGATGTTTATGCTGGTGATTATGTCAGAAATTATTTAACGACGAGAAACTGTATCTTGAACCCCCCAGACACTCACTCAACTGAAATGATTCTTATGCCTTTTCTCTTTACCATGCCATACTCAGCTACTTCTTGTGCTCCAAGTACACCTGCCACCAGCTTGATCTGAACCCAGGCTACATGGTCAAGGGAACAAATTGTGCAAATAAAAAAGAAGTTCAAAAAGAGATGTAATGGGAAATCAAAGCAGCAGGGAATCATTTCCAGTTCTGGAAATGCTTCAAGCAAGACATTATCCATCAGAGCATAACAAAACCAGTTCTACCAGAAAAGCTGTGAGAATGGTGTGGAATAAGTGTGCACAGAAAGTCTGCAAAATTCTGAGAGTTCAAATTCCAGGATATGAATGTTGTAACATCCATTTTAGCATTCAGATCTATTCAGCTATTTTCTTCATATCATACTGGATAACTGAGGAGGACCCATAAATGACCTTATTAACCAGTTATTAAATATACACATATATTAATTATTTAAGAAATACTCCAACAAAAATTCAAAACTTTCCCTCTTTATTGTATTTCGCGATTAACAGAACTGATTGCCAGCCATTATACCTCATGACTACCTTGTATAGACACGTCAGGCAGAATCCTGCCTTTGCATTCATGGCTTACTGCTCATGCTTCACTGTTCTCTGAGAACATCACTTGTTCTTTTCGTGGTGGTGCCTATATTTTTGGCTTTCATCTCTTCCAACTCCAACAAAAGAATACTTTTATTTTTACACTTAGAAACAATTCTAAGAGCAAACTGCTCGCATCATAGAATGACTTGGGGAAACTATTATCTTTGACTAATTGATCTGAGATATATTTGAATTGAAGACAGCAAGCTATTGTCTCCTTTCTGAATTCCAGGAGTAGCTCCTGGAATGAAATTCCTTAAGAGTTGATGACCTCTCTATCATTTTGAAAGTAACAGGGCAAGGCTTTGGTTGAGCTGTTCAGTGACCAAATTATCCTTTCTTCTTCCAAACTGGACTAATCATTGTTCCTCTAAGAGTTCACCGATTTATGGGTCTGCTTTGCCTTACACCCCTCCCCTTCTGCCAAAGACTACTTGTTGTTCTCTTGCAACACTACAACTCCCAGCGTTCCCCTGGACTCCAACGCACGCAAGCTCGGGACACATTTCCCAGAAGCTTTTGCATTCCCTGTTAAAAAGCGGGGGCCGCCATGAGCCCCTCTCTCTCTCTCTCTCTCTCTCTCTCTCTCCCCTCTCTCTCCCCCCCCTTTTTCCTCCCCACCTTTCCTACCGTGTCTGCACGCCCCCTACCTGTTTGTTATCCCTTCCCCATTAAAGTGCACCCACGTGGGACCACCGCATGTCTGTGTTTTCTTCCTAGCATAATGTCTCTACCGTCTAACCCGCAGAATTAAGAACAACACTACTACTAACCCTTTCACTTCCTATTTTGATAAATCATAGTTTTCATCATGTTCACTTGAAGTAAAAACTTATATGCAGCTTTAAAATGTGCAAAGCAGTTTCTGGTGACCTTTTTGAGGCAGGGTTTCATTCTGTATCTCAGGCCATCCTGGAACTCACTATGTAACCCCACGTTCAAAGCAATCCCCCAGTCTTAACCTCTCAAGGGCTGGAATTAGAGGGTGAACCATCATGCTCAACCTGATCCCTTATTTAATGGAAGAGGCTACATGGTCAAGGGAGCAAATCGTGCAAAAGACGATGTTCAAAAAAAAGATGTAATGGGAAATCAGAGCAGCAGGGAATCATTTCCAGTTCTGGAAACCCTTCAAGCAAGACGTTATCAATCAGAGCACAACAAAACCATTACTACTGCTAATCTAAAATAGTTTTGTTTTGAAATTGTTGAAAATCAGAGCACAAATAATACTTTATGATACCTGAAAAAATATAAGAAGTTCAAAATTTTGTGTCTATAAAGCTTTACTGATCATAACAGTGTTTGTTCACATATATATATTGCCTATTGCTGATTTTGTACTTCAGTGACAGAGTTGGAAAATGGTGGCCGAAGACATCTCAGCTTTGATCTCTGGCCTCCACATGTGTATCATATATTCATGTGCATATGTCACACAGTTATACACACAACAGCTGGGAAACCCTGAGCAACAGAAACCATACAATCATACTATCTTAATTTACTATTATGCCATAATGCTTTCCTATCTTTCATTTTAATTCAAAAAATGTGTTTTAAAAAATAGAATAAGTAAAGTAGAGAAAAGAAAAGTGAAACTGTATGTCCTTGAAGCAGTGCTAGAGACCCATGACAAATGCTTTGAATCCCAATGAAGGATTCTATTGCTGACTTGCTGCAGTAACAGCAGAAGATAGACAAAGGAATTGGAATTTTTTAAAAATGGAGGTGCCAAGCCTTGGTTCATAATTCTGCCAGGATTGAAGGAAATTGGATTTCTGGGATTGGACTGTTTTCTACACAGGAGACAGTCCCATAGGCACTGATCCTGATCATCTGTCATAATTTGGATTCTCATGGCTCCGCTTATTGCAAAGATTTGGTTTCACAGTGGAGCAAACAAGGTTCTTGTGAAACAATGTCATTCCTCTGATCATTCAACAAGGGCTGTTTCCCATCGAGCTTCCATGGAAAAAAATGACTGATCTTTCTTTTTTTTTTTTTTTTTTTAGCTTACTGCTAATTTCTTTTTTTATTTGTTTTAATTTATTTATTTATTTATTAAAGATTTCTGTCTCTTCCCCACCACCGCCTCCCATATCCCTCCCCCTCCCCTAATCAACTCCCCCTCTCTCATCAGCCCAAAGAGCAGACCGGGTTTCCTGCCCTGTGGGGAGTCTAAAGCAAGCCCTGAGCACTCTGTTTGTCTAAAACAAATCTGTATGTCAATGAGAAAAGGACACAGCTTTCTAACTTCTAAGGCAGATAAAGCCATTCTCCACTGTTTTTCATCATCCAGCTCCTGGCAGAAGCAGAACTTGAAATATCTTAAGCAAGCAGAGGGGTAGTTCTGCACAAATAACTCTCAAGTCTCTGATCCTATTCTCTGAAGGCAATAAAACCTCGAACAATATCCTGTATGCCTAGAATTTGCCTGTCATGTTCAATCTCACCAATCTTTGTGCTATGTCTTTCCAACTTGATCTATATTTCTGTGTGGTGAGGAGGACTAGAACAAGCAAGCCAGCCTCTCTCCAAGATGAATTAATCTCATTATAACAATACAGAGGTAATGCATCTCTAGAAATACTTTTTATTTGTATGCCCTTGGACAAATATTGTAATATTTTATAAATCAGAAAAGGTTTCTTGGAAAACCACCATGATTCCTATCAAGTATCCTTGTAAGGCTCACTAATTCCTGACACTTCCTCCCACAATGAGATAGTTACCTGGGTGTTAGGCCGGCCCTCACCCTGCTCATCCTGCAAGCTTTACAGACATCATTGGTTATACTCAATTACAAAATAACCTATAACTGTGATGTATTAAGAAACTAGAGTTATGTGGTCCCCATATGCAGATGTCTGTCTTCTGTTTCCTTTCCTCTTGCCATACAGGCTTTATCTTCTGAGTCCTACCATCTTCCTCCCAAAGCAAAGATCACAAGCTGCCCCAATTTTTCCATTTTGACAGGCTGGCAGCTCCAAAACCCAGTGGCCTCCCCTAACTTATACATATCAATCCCACAAAAGAATCTAATTAGCAAGAATATGCCCCTGAACCAATTGCTGTCTTTAGGGTAGAGATAGTCTGAATTTTGTCCCCAACACTGGGACAGTGGCCCAAACCTCTGTGACAACCCTTGCACAATCACGTGGATGACGCTGAAGAGACAAAATAAAGATATGATCACTAATCTTCAGATTAGGTATAGGCATAAAATAGATGTTTTTTCTTCTGAATGGACAATAAAAACAATGAGTTATTTGGCTTGCATTATTTTCCACCATGGAAGACTTAAACACTGTGAAACAAAACACTCATCTTTTAGCATATCATAGCTAAAAGCAGTCTTAGAAAATAGCCTACTTCAACTCTTCGCATTACACAATAGGAAAAACAAAATCAAAGTGAATTGGCACCAAAAAAAAAAAAAACAGAACCAAGCAAATATTCCAGCATTCCCAGAGTTTTACTGTCTCCTAGTTGAGGATAACAATTAATTTAATGATCATTTACATTGTGATAGCATATAACATCTATCTTATGCTAAATGGCTTAATTATTCTCTAAGTATCAATTCCCTGGTAGCTTTAAAAAGCTAACTACCATTGGTATAAATAATTAATACAGTATCAGATGAAATTTTGCTGAATTTTTTAAACTCATAAAAATTTGATACAAAGACTACATCTTAATTTTCCCAAACAAGTCGAATACAGCGTGACCTGTACTCAATGAAGTTTTCAAAGATCCTTAAGCTTGAAACTCTATTAAAAAGAAGAGTTAATAACCTATACTGAAAACACTGAGGAAGTTATTGTTTAACATATTTCTATATTTTTTAAGCCATGTTGTCATCCCTACCTCTCTTTGGGCCTTCAGACTCAGACTGAATTATATCACTTGTCTTTTGTGTTCCCCAATTTACAGATAACCTCTTTAGATGTTTCAGCCTTTATCACAGTGTGAACCTGTTTCCATAATAAACGTCTTCTCATCTCTAAATCTTTATCCAATATGTAAGTATGTTGGCTCTGTCTCTCTGAAGAATTCTTGTCCTGTTTCAACGTAATAACACTGACTAATATATATTTTGAAGATGACACTTGTATACATTGTTCTTTCACATTCTATAATATTAAACATTCTTCTCTTTGCTAACCCCCATAAGTGTTATCGGAGACAAAACATTAGCATTTAGAAAGAAACATGTGCATGTTTGTGTGTGTGATAACATCTATACTTAATACTATCTAGAGTAGACAACTTGACTCAACACAACTACTGATGTACATATTATCAGGAATGGTGGCATAAGCCTATAATCCTGGAATTCTGGAGGCTGAGGCAAAAAGATCACAAGATTGAGGTTGCCATGGGCTACAAAGTGAGCTGAAGACCAGCCTGTGATGCATAGTGAGAGCCTGTCTAAATCAGTTTCTCTTTAAAGGTATTTCTTAAGCACTTTTTTCTGTCTTTCTGTTGGGACCATTTGGAGTCCTGGCCTCCAGCTGCTCTTCCCTGCCAGAGATCTTTACTTTCCTTCTGATTTGAGTTACTGAAAGCTGTGTCAAAGTTGTTTACCAGCTCTGTTTCACAAGCACGTGTTGCCTTGGCTTTGAGGATCAGAGGATAAGGTTTTCACCTGTTGGCCCACTTGACTGTTGGGTATATAAGCCTCCATGGTGATATTGAAGAAAGGGCTTCTTACCAGTGACTAGAGGTCCATGTCTCTGTTTCTCTGTGTGTGTTTGTGTTTCAACCTCCAGCCCCTTGCCCGAAGCTCACGAACTGTATGGTAGCGCGTCAAGCACAGACAAGGCATTGTGCGCTGCATCTTTCTCCAGTGTTTCTGTACATGTGTGTGCAGGTGTGTGTGTGTGTATAAATGCATAAGGATACCAGGGGGGAAAATGTATCTCTTGCGTGAAAATCACATCAACATCCCCCAGGATGTTGGAAAAGTCACCTAGGGAAGTAGACCTTCTCAATGTTTTAAGATGATTCACCTGAACTAAAGATCAGCATGTTGAGGAAGCCAAACCTGTCTAACACAGACCCACATTTTGTGTATTACAAGAACATATCCTCTTAAATGTTGAATTTAGAGTGGGAAAGGACATAAAAGTAAAAAGAGTAACATTGGGATAGGAAGGGGGAAAGATGGGAGAGAAAGCATCAATAAGAAAGAGAATAAAGGTAAATATGATTGTGTACAGTGTATGTGTACATGAAAATACCATAATGAAACATTATGTTGTGCAATCAATATCTATTAATAAAATATTAGTTTAAAAAATTATCCACAAAAGAGATACCTACTTGACCTATAGCAGAAAGCATATTTCAACCAAAATATCTCCTTACAAACTCTCTGAGGTTATGACAAAGAAGAACTGTAAAGGTGTGGTAAGTTTCTTCACAGATTACTAGCTCTGGAACTGTACTTAGAAAACTTAGGCCCCAGGCTTTCCATCACCTGCCTGGCTCCCCATCACAAGCACAGCACGTCAAGGGCACAGCCAGAACAATCATGCTTTCCTGTGTCTTCTCTTTTCTGAGGTTCTCAGTTCCATATTGCTTGAACACCATTCATAAGAAATGCTTCCAACAGCGGTCTCTTCAGTGTGACTCATCAGCAAGAGCAAAGCTAGACCAGCCTGGTGAATGTGGCACCAGGTATGTGAACTGTAGCAAGAATCACCTGATTTCTTCTTAGGCATAGGGAGAGAGAGGGCTGGCGACGGAAGCCAAGGCCTGGGAGCATACCTTGGTTATTGCTGGGCACAGTGTGACTGAACAGGGTCTAGAGACTATGAAAATGCAAAGTCCCTGTCTGTCAGGGAAGGCCGTTCTCCAGAGGAAAGCAAGCATGATTTCACAGCTGATAGGGTACCCACTCAAGTTCCTATCATGATGCCCAAGATGACTTTTTGATAAAAATATGATCATCAGTCCTGGCATCCCATTTCTCTCCCTTGTTGTGTCTAATATTTCTGTGTTACTTCTCTCCATTTCCACTGTCTATCTCTACCCATAGGAGTGGAAACTCCCTGTCTTCATTAGGTTTCTTTTGCTGTGAAAATCATTAGAACCAAAGGCAGCTTGGGGAGGAAAAGTTATTTCCCATACATGTCCGGATCACAGCTTCTCATTGATAGACACCAAGGTAGAAGTTCAAGCATGGACCTTGGCAGTAACCAAAGCAGAGACCACAAAAAAACTCTGCTTGCTCCACATACTTTTTCATACAGCTCACCTACCTGGAGATGGCACCACCCACAGGGCCCTCCTACAACAGTCATTAATCAAAGAAATGACCCATGGGCATGACACAGATAGATGTAGTGGAGGCATATTCTCAGTTGAGGTTCTCTCTTCCCAAATGATTGTAGCTTGAATCAGATTAACCAAAACTAACCAGCACACTCTCTAAGAGCATTGCTTGTGTCCCTGTGCAACACCCTTGTCCCTAAGAGGGACCGTGTAGAAGCACGAGTGTGTGTCTGAAACGTAGACTGTGGTGAGTGTGATAAGCCTTTGCTTATGCTGGAATTGGCAAAGCGTATTCTCAATAACTCAAGACTTTGCCCTTGTTCCTGGACATTATCATAGTTCACCAGCAAGTATGATGCTAATCAATCTTCTCACCAGTAATTGCACAGTTTCTTCCTTCCTATGTATCCAAAGGGGCTGAGACATTTTGTCCATTCAAGGGTCTACATGAGGGTGCACATCTTTCATCACAGTTACCAAAACTTGAAGGCAATTGAAATGCCCTGTTGGCGGCTAAACTATAACATATCTAGACAATGATGTAGTAGCCAGTGCTAAATGAAATATTGCATCAGTAAAGGGGCATGGAGGATTCTTAACTATATATCACTAAGAGAAATGGGCCCATTGACAAGGGAGACATAATTTATGGTATTCTGGGAAAGGTAAAACTATGAGGGCCATGAAAAAGATGGGGATATGGGTAAACTGACAAAGCACACATGAGTTTTAGTGCAGTGAAACATGCCTATAGAAAAGGTATATCAAACCCAAACCATGTGTTGACCAATCATGTGAAGTCAATATAAATGTGGTTTGGGCATATCGGTATGTCAAATTAGATGCATTCACTGTAAAAGCCATGCACCACATTTTGAGGATATGTCCATGATAGGAAGGCTATGTATGTGTAGAGCCAGGATGTGAAGAATCTCTTCACTTTCCTCTCAAATTTTGTGAGCCTAGACCTGCTCTTGAAATTGTTTTGTCCTTTAAAACCTGAGGCAAATGCTCTTCAGCAATCCCTAGAGAGCGGCATCTCTGCTTGGTCGGCTCACCTCTGCATTGAATTCATTTCTCGGGCGAACACTGAAGGAAGCCCGTGTTTATTCACCACGCTGCTCCTCCCAGTGTAAATTTTACCTCGCAATCAGATCATCCTTAGCACCTATCAAGCGTCTCTGAACACATCAGCTGCCTTTCAAGAAAGGTGGTGATTTTAATCAGTGTTGGCAGTGTTTGACTGTCCGTCCTGCAGCTACAGATCAATGGACAGCCCCCTTGCTGTTCCCCAAGGGGTCAAGACGGTGTGGCGTCATCAGACACCATTCATGCCCATCTCAGTTGTCATACATAAAAGGAATTCATTATACTGGTGGAGGAAATGTTCTCAAAATGTCCACCTGCCCCATCTCTGGAGTATTTCCAGTACCTTTTATAAACCTTGATTTCCCTGCCTCCGAAGGACGGTGTTATCCTCCTCAAGAGCTCAGAAGTGCTATGTATATTACTCGGAGGTATTAGGACTGAATGTTTAAAAGTGGCATTGGAAGTGTGCCACCCAAAGAAGAGGGAGGGATGAACAATATACTCTGGATATTATAACAGGATGCCTTTGAACACAATCTGTCATCTTTGTTTTAAATCCCTACTGCCTCTCTAAGTCAGATGCCATCTGAGAGCTAATTACACACCTTGATAAAGCTTCGGTGGTATAATCTTCAAAAATATTATTTCAATGGAATCATTTCATATGTTAACTTTGAAAATGTCAACAGCAGGGGCCAAGTGGGGGAACTTAGGAGGTCTAGGCATTTGCCATTTCAAAGCTTAGCTGTCAGGACAGGGCTGGGGGCAGCCTGCTGTGCTCTGTGTTCTGTATAAACATTTCCAGGAATATTTAGCAGATAATAGGGTTCCCACTGGGACTGTGCATTCAAAGGCGCCATATTGTACCACCCACCTGGAAAGAGGTGGATGTCAAAGTTGAGAGTGCTCAGCTTTCCAGAGTGGGTTCTTGTTTGTTCTATTGGATTTCCAAATACACAAAGCAAGGAAAACCTCAAACACCCATTTTAAAGGAAAAGCGTTGAATGCTTGCTGAAGAAAATAACATAGTGATCTATGTCTGAGTAATAGTCAACAGCCTTGCATCCTGCAGCAGGTCTGCGAGATAGTCTGACAACTTGAGAACTGAGGACCAGAATTCCATGCTTGCAGACTAACACCCATCAATCTGAGAAGCTCTGACATCAGTCTCGATTTCATGTGGGAAAATTAGACATAGTTAAACACAGTGACAGAAATCTATTTATTTCTGCAGCTTACATCTAAAGTCTCTTCTGAATTTGATCTGAAACAAAATATAAGCAGATGAAGTTAAAACGCAATCCTTCTGGTTAACTCTATGGAAGGAAATACAGTTTCTAGGGTTTTCTACACTTTAAATTCATCAGCAGTGAGTAGGACACAGTCACAAAAATACTATACTTTGAAAGTAATAAGAAGAAAAATATACTATACACTGATCCATATATATGCTCCAAAACCAAATTTTAGCTGCCTGCAATGGTCTAATTAAGCAGTATCCAAATATTGAGGATTTTTATCATGTATACAAAAAGAAATCATATGGTACACAGTACATACACACACACACGCACACATGGTCTCTTTTCTTCATAGACAGGTGTCACTGTGTTGCCACAGGCCTGTCTCAACATCTAGAGCTGGAGCAATCTACCACTCTCCTCCAATTCCCGAAGTAGCTGTGACTGCAGCAGTGTCGAAGGAGGCCGCTTGTTCGTTCAGGCTACTCAGATCCGAAATGACCACACAGAAACTATTAATTGAATCACTGCTTAGCCTACTAACTCTAACTTCTCACAGGCTAGCTCTTACATATTAATGTAACCCTTCTCTATTTATCTGTGTATCCCCAAGTGGCTGTAGCCTACTGGGTAAAGTTCCGGAGTCTGTCTCCAGGTTGGGTTACATGGCTTCTCACTGACCCCGCCTTCTTTCTCCCAGCATTCACTTTAGTTTTCCCCACCTACCTATATTCTGCCCTGTGCAGGCCCAAGACAGTTCTTCATTAACCAGTGGTATTCACAGCATACAATCCCACATCATAGCAGGCTATACATTAACCTTTTTATTTAAAGTGTATATTTAAGACTTTTAAATGTCTGAGAAAAGATCACTTCCATGAAAAAGCTTGCAAACTAGCACAACAGAAAGGTACAACATAAAAAAAAAAAAAACAATATACAGCATGACAACCGTGTTTGACACGTAAGGTAAAATGTGCCAAAGCAAGGAGCTGCTGTCTAGCACTGCAGGAAGCCTCTGGACGAATGGAGCAAGGCTTCAGCCACTACTTAAGCCTATGCCCAAGACCTGTGAAAGCAAACTCTCAGATTACAGAAGCAACAGAAAGCTTAGCTGCTATGAAGCCACTTCAAACATTTCTTTCTCACGGTTTCGGCTTTTTTAGGAAGTGACATTCTTTATGTTGCCACCCTCTTCCGTGAAACCTTCACACCACTCTAGCCATCTTTGAAATAAAGCCTTTCAAAGCGCCAGGGTTGAAGCGCAGAAACCACCATGGGGAGAATGTCTGCCGAAAGCCTTCTCCTTCGCTTACCTTTCACTGCCCTCTAGTGGACATAGTTTACTATGGCATGAAAACCGACAATTCTGTTAGTGGATTGATTGCCTTCTGTCTGAATACTTGCTTTTTTTTTTCTACTTTATTTTTATGTCAATGTCAGCAAAACTTGGACCCAAAACAATCTCATAAGAAACAAAATACAACTTCACATAGAGAATTGAAAATAAGAAAACTCCTCTCTCATAATTTAGCTAATTTTCGGAAAATCTGATCTTCGACAAGAAAGAGAGTCAACTTCAATGGCAATTATTAGAGCCTGGAATCTCCTGAGATTCCAGATAGAAACTGTACTAAATTTTTTTCCCTTTTATACATCTTCCCTCCCAAATAACTAATTTCCCTGCACGTTCTTATCTCACCCCGAAGAAAATTACATTCGGTCCAAGTTTCAGCTCAAGAGTTTATTGCTAAACAAAAAATGCTGGCCGTGATTTGTGATGCAATTGAAGGGAAAACGCCCTCATCTATACCCACCAGACGCCAGTGTCTCTGTTCCCTTGTACAGTTGCTGCTGAGCTGCTTTCCGTAAAGAAAAAATAAACGTGATCTACAAAGCCATTAATAGATTTGATTACATTTGTATAGCAAACGGCTGGGCCAGCATTTCAGCCAGAGTATTCTAAATGTTAATCCAAGGGCTGCTCACTGCTCACAGGACTGCTGCTGAGACAGGGAGCTGGTGAAAGCCTCTACATCACACATTTGAATCACTTTTGGAACCTGAAAACAGGTCGTAAAATAATAATAATAATTAACACAATTATGTAAATAATCTGCAAGATTAAAAAAAAGGTAAAAAAGTAAGTAGAAACAGTGAACTGAGGGCCATGGGGAAGAAATACAAATCTATGAAGGTGGGCTGGACTAACATTTTTGTGGGACCAATGGGATAGAGGTGACCACGAGCCCTAGGTGTTATTTGAAAGCACATATCAAGTTCCATAAACGCCTACCTGTATCTATCTCTCCATCCTCCCCCTCTGCTTATGTCCTCTCTCTACTCTGTTCTGAGCCTACCACTTGCCTAATTCAGGGATGCTCCCTATACAGAATATTGTTTTCCTTCCGAGGACGTAATTACAATTTAATACTTTCTGAACAAACCAAAGCAGCACTATGCTGTAGGTACAACAGAAATTCAAACAAAATTGAGAAGAATTTCGCCACAAGAATTCTGTTATTCAACAAAAATAAAAAAGTTGAGAGCATCTTTCTCTTTGAGGCCAGGCTAGCTTTTGCTCCAATTCTCATAAGTGAAATAAACTAGGTAGACACACACACACACACACACACACACACACACACACACAAATATATATGTTGGATAGAACTGATAGGTATAAAAGTATGCCACCTTTAGCCAAAATTAGCTTTTAATAATTAAGACCCACTGTGGTTGCAACCATTTTCATATCTAAAGGAAATAACTAACTGCATTTTAACTCAGAGTATTAGCAAATCAAAACAGAGAATGCCATATTTTAAAAGATCCTAAATCCTAAAGAAAGGACTTGAAAGATCTCTGAGCAATTGTTACTTATTGTGCTGAAAGGAAGGAAGCTTGGTAACGCTTGGAAAGTAGGAACATTCCCTAGTTTTTGTGTAATTTTGTAAAGTGTAAAGTGCTGTAAAGATATTAAGAGGCTTCGGTTCTCTTTTGACTCTACAGCCAAAGAATGCAACATATTCTCCTTCACCTAAATAGTCCTTCATATCAAATTTTTATAATATGTGCTGAAAACACAAGTTTTTACTCAGCTCTATTGTTAAGTCATCCAGCAGCCAAACTAAGAAAACACTTAGATGTCTGTCATGACCCTAATGGCCGTGTTCCTTCCAAATGTGTGTACTGAAATCACCCAGAGTGGTGGTGTCATGAGGTGGAGGTGTGGATGCTGATGCTCAGGGAGAATCCTACCTGAGAAGGATTGGGATTGCTGTGAAAAGGGGTCTAGGATAAAACCTTCACTCAGTCCTTCACTCCTTCTATGTGAGCATAATGCCTATCCTGACCAAAAGAAACCACACAATAGGACAGGACAATGATTGGTATTTGTAATACAATGAAAGGCCTTATTGGTAATTCAAAGGGCCTTGTTTCTGTATTCCTACAGAATATCTAAAGGCTCTAAAAAGTTGGATGCTTCTCCCATGCAAAGGTTTCTTGAATTAAGTAAGTGTGTTAATAAAACAAAGAGCCAGTAGGAATAAAATAAAAATATTACTTTGAATACCAAATGAAGGCCACTAGAAAAATGTAACCTGCATCCCAACTCAGAAGTTTAGTGATGGCAGTGAGTGGGTGCCATCCACTCATGGAGGACCAGAGAAAACATTCACATCTCCTGAGTTCTCCCAAAAACGAGAGGGATTATATCTTCAGTAGAAAACCCACCTTCCTAGGAACAGAGTCAATGGGCCAAAATACTTTATTACGAAAACCAAGAGTTATGGACAAACATTTCCTACCCCAGTATCCCCCAGCTTCCTCCAGCCATTAGGTTTAGCAGTTAATGATATATTCAAGTGGAGGGTGATTGTCATGCTGAAGAAAAGAGTTGTCTTCTATCAGGACAAGACCTTTTCCACCTCTCCAAGGACATTCCCCAGTATCAAGCACAGTTCTTCTTAAAAGTCTTTCTGAGTAATTAGGCTTTGCCCCAAAAAGACTCTGATTTGGCTCAGATTAAGACAAAAACAAAGTCGTTCAGCAAACACAGCTGAAAGTCAGCTCCTTTTCATTTCCTAATCAGTTAGCTTTCTCAAATGCTATCGGGTATAGTATTTCATAAATTCTACAATAAGACCACATAATGATGTTAGAATAAAAAAGTATGCTAACAAAACACCAACAGTTGGAATTCCAAATGTTTTTATTTAAAGGATTCCCCATTATTAGCATCCTAGTGAGAATTTAAAGATCATAATGAAATCCTCTTCAAGTTAAAGGGAAGTAGACTAAAATCAACATCAAAAAGGTTTCCCTAGTGGATTTAACACATGAAATGTATACTATAAATCAATACCCAAATCTAAAACAATTATTTATTAGTTTTAGTTAACAATTATAGTTAATATTGACTGTTAGCTTCAAAGGACCTAGGGTCACCCAGAATATAAATCTACTGTGTGCATGTTTGTGCAAGTGTTTCTAGAGCCAGTTGAGACAGGGAGATGCTCCCTAGATAGGCTATAGTTTGGGGTGAATATAAAAAAGAAAGCTAACTAGGCACATACTTTCATCACTCTCCGTTTCCTGACTATGGCTGCAATCCGATCAACCACTCCAAGTTCCTACCGGCAAGACTTCCACACCATAACAGATTACACCCTCAAACTGTAAGTCAATGTAAGTCCTTTCTTCCTTAAGAGGCTTTTGTCAGGCATTTTATCACAGTCGCAAGAAAGAAATTGACACGCATGGTTTATCACAAAAGTAAAGCGGAATAAATTCAGGCCTGACCAACAATGACCCTACGGAGTCCTTGAGACTCTTTTCCTGTGCTTTAGCAGCTAATGCTTGAGATTAAATCTCTCTAAGAATCTTGGTCCATTTCTACCTTACAGTCTCATCTAAAACCAATGGATCCCACCTTTCCTCTTCAAATGAACCAGCTACCTGTAGAGACACCCTAGTCCTCTTGACCCCTTCTGATGTGGATGTTACTGGTACCTTAAGCATCTTTGGCTCACGCCTCAGAACAGAATCTATGATGTGTTCCTCCAAGTATGAGGCAGAGATCTGAATTTAATCTCCAGGTGTTTACTTTTACATGGAATTTTAAAGCTCCCGAATTGTTTGTTTCGCATCTGTTAGCCATTTACATATATGGTTTACCATTAATTAAAATTTTGGGGTTAATTGGTGGCTCACACATTTAATCCCAGCACTTGGAAGACAGAAGCAAGCAGATCTCTGAGTTCCAGGCCACCCTATCTACAGGGTGACTTCTAGGGCAGCCAGAGTCACACAAAGAAACCCTGGCTCACAGAGAGGGGAGGTAAACAAAAATAAAATTTCAGGGTTATTTTTGTAAGTATTCTGAGATATATGTACTTATTACCAAGGTTTTTGAGTGATTATGGGGATTTTTTCCAAATTTTGAAAACTAATCCCTAGTTATATAAATTTGGATCCATTATCTCACTCGAACATACTTGATTTATAAATAGAATTACAGTTCCCCTCTTCTAAGCTTGTATTACTTTTCTGAGATTGCCATCATAGTGGCTTAAAACCAGTTGTTTTCTCCCAGTTCTGGAGGCTGTGAAAGCCCAAGGCTGAGGCACCATCTGGGTGATTTCCTCTGACCACTACCTCTCTAATATTTTGCTTTTTCCCTAAAAGTTCTCTTGTGCATACATCTATACCCTCATATCTCAACTTCTCTTAAAGGAACTCATCATTCTATTTAAAGGATTACATCTTAAAGAATATATTAGCATTAAATACATCTATTAAGTTCCCATCTCCAAGTTCAGTCATCTGAGATACCAGGGGTCAGGGTTTTCACATGTGAGGGTAAGGTATGCAAATAAGCAAATAAAAAGGTGATTACATAATAAAAGAGATTGTGCTGTCAAAGCCTTATGTGCAGACTTTCTGATACATATTCCCAGTACGTACAGCAGCTCCTGCCTTATATTAGGCACTTAATTCCTGTTAAACAAAGAAAACAAAATAAGCTCTGGAAAGCCCTTTCACCCCTCTCTCACTGACTGACCTCAAATCATACTTTAAGAAAAGGTGCAGTGCTCTTATCTGCATGAAAAGTTTGGCATGGAGACCAGCGTGCTCCTTTGCACCTTTCTGCACTATGCTCAGTAAAACTGTCTACTCAGCTCCAGAGCACAGGCTAGCTGACTGCCTGAGTCAGATATGGGACCTCCTGCCCCAACTCTCAGTAAATTCATGCCTGAGATTTCTTGTTCTGTTTAAGGACAGCAGTTAAAGTGCAATTTAACTTTGGGGTTTGAGGTCCCCTCAAAAAGTTTTATATGGGGCTAAAAAGATAGCTCAGAGGTTGGAAGCACTGGATGCTCTTCCAGAGGACCTGGGTTCAGTTCGCATCACCCACATAACATGTCACAACTGTCTATGATTCCAGTTTCAGCAGATCTGGCATCCTCACACAGACATATACGTAGGCAAAATACCAATGCACATGAAGGAAGGAAAGGAAGAGAGAGAGAGAGAGAGAGAGAGAGAGAGAGAGAGAGAGAGAAAGAAAGAAAGAAAGAAACCTTTATGCCCTAATATAAATAACAAGTTGAAGTTTCAGGGGGCCTCCTCAAATTCACAATGTAGCCAAAGATAATTTTGAATTTCTGATCCTCGTGCCTCCTCCATCCAAATGCTAGGGTTACGAGCATGAGCCACCAGGTGCAACCACACTAAATAATGGTGGTAAAGCCCCCCTCTTCATGCACACCACAAGCCTAGCCCCCAGAAGCTGTTCGTGATCTTGAAATGCATTTAGTTCACCGAACTGAAAATCTGCTTGTAAAAGGAAACAGAGCCCTTGCAAAGATTTCCGTCCCGCCCACTTTAAAGCCCTTTCAATCCCATTATTTTCGCTTCCCACATTACTACTTTCCTTCCTTGTCATGTTCTACGAGAGAGAAAAATTCATCAATTATCTTCCCTTCTTCTTGCCTCTTTGAGGCTCTTGTTTCTTTCATTTTTCTGCATGCACTTCCCAAGATGCTGAGTTGTCTCTGTCCCTGATCAGTGGCTAATTTCCTTTCTTTCCGAACTAAAGAAACTCTTAATTGCTGCCTGCCATATCACTGACATAATCCTAACGCTATCACATCACAATGAACAGGAGGCCCATTAATAAACATGTGGCCCTGTGAAGAATTTCACTGATCTCTCTCCAGGTCATTAAATCTATCCATGTTTCATGGGCAATAAAAGAGAAACCGGGAATGGTAATGGCAGCGGTAGGAAGCTGTGGCTGGCCTACTCTGCTCCGACCACCAGAAACGACAGGAAATGATCCATGTATTTTTTAAATATGCATATATTCTATTCATTATTGCTAATTTCAAATGCCTATGCATATTTCACAGGCAACTGGTTCATAAATAAAAAGGCTGCAATTTCAGCGGTAAATTCTCTCAAGTAAGAACATGATATTCCATTTAATTATATGAGATGTGGAGTTGCTCTCCAGCTGGAGAAGTTTCTGTGTGAGAGGGACTTGTAGGGCCGGTGCTAAGCACAGTACATTTCTCCTTGTCACCTTTCATGATGTGCATACGGATGTAACCATGGGTTAATAAGAGACCAAGCATGAACACAAACAGGTTCTAATTTAAAAAAAAAAATCACCAAACCAATAAAGATAAAATTGGCTAGCAAGTTTATTCTTTAAAGCTAAAAGCAAAGTAATAATTTATACCATAAGATAGGCCGCAATTACTTCAGAAGTTTTATTCCTATTTTTCACCTTACAGGTAAATTTAAACACAAACCATATATCATAAAAAAGAATACTTAAAATACCTAATGTTTAAAATTAGTCAATTCTATCAAAAGTAATATTCAAGTAACACCATCAAAAGTGGTAAGCATCGGCTATTACCAGGTAGTGTTTGGGATTGTTTTTAAGGAGACAGGGTTTTCCTTTACATCTATCCCTAAATTATTGGCTGAGAATCTATCTTTATAAATGCATATTAAGTCAAAAGGAATGTATTTAGTATGTTTGAGATAACGCAGCAACCTAAAAAAACAAAAATTTTAAGAAACATCAAAGCCTGTGTATTATTTAAATTTTGTCTTTAAAATTAATATAATTACAAAATATCACCATAAAACATTCATCCAGCAACAGGTGGAAACAGAGGCAGAGACCCACATCAGAGCACTGGACTGAGCTCCCAATGTCCAGTTGAAGAGTGGGAAGAATGAGAATATGAGCAATGAGGTCAAGACCATGATGGGAATACCCACTGAAACAGTCTGCCTGAGCTAATGGGAGCTCACCAACACCAGCCAGACTGGGAAGGAACAAGCATAAGACCAAACAAGTCCCTCTGAATGCGGGTGACAGTTGTATGGCTGGGGCAAACTGAGGGGCCACTGACAGTGGCACCAGGATTTATCCCTACTTCTTGTACTGGCTTTTTGGGAACCTATCCTCTTTGGATGGATACCTTGTTCAGCCTAGATATAGGGAGGGCTTTGGACCTTCCCCAAAGCAATGTACCTTACCCTCTCTGAGAAAGTAGAGGAAATGGAAGGAGGGAGAGGGTGTGGGAACTTGGATTGGTATGTATAATGAAAATAAGATAGTTTTTCTTTTTTGAAAAAATAAAAATAAATTAATATAATCACATTTCTCCACTCCATTTCCTCCCTGCAAACCCTCCCACATGCCCCTCTCCACTCTCCTTTAAATTCATGGCCTCTTTTTTCCCTATTTGTCATTGCAAATAACTAATATAACTGATTCGGTCACATAATGTTACATGTATATATGGGAAACCCTGTGTGTTTTAAAGCATGAGTCTACTGTAGAGTGGACAGTCATCTAGACGTATGATGACACAGATGGCTGTGCCCAATGATGATTAAGTGGATAACTTTATTAAGGTTTGTTTGTTCCAATTCTTCACTGTCTTTGTCTTCAGAGGTGATCATTCTTTCCTCCGAGTATTTGGAGGGGACTTCAGTCACTTCTAGGGCAAGGGTCGTACAGCTTCATTCAGGGGAAGGTTGATAGCTGCTCAGGAGAAGTAGTAACTCATGACTTGAAAAGCAAAATATAAAAACAACCATCTAGATTTTTATAAACTCAGAGATGCATGATTGCTTTGGAAAACCTTAATAAAGGACTGTGAATTTTCAACGTATTTTTAAAGATGACAAATTTTCAAATAAGTATTTCATTGTCAACATGCCTATAGAGAAATGAACTTTCTTACTACTTACTAAAAATTATTTCTGTTATGAAATACATTTAAACAATGCTTAAAACATTGGCAGAAATTATCTATCTAAAAACAAAACAAACAACACCAGATAAAAACAGCTAAAAGTATTTATTTGGCTTCCTTGATCTTGAATATGCACAGAGAAAAATAATAATCCAAAAGTATCACAGTGATAACAGACCCCTGATATTTAAAATAGATAAATTTTAGAAGTTTCTTGATATGTGGAGGTTTTATATACATAGTATGTATATAAATTCATATATAAAAATAATTAGGTCTCATATGAATAATATACATATGAGAAATTCCAGAGAAAGAGTGAATCCCAAAAAGGTGACTTGAACCCTGATTTATATGGCTTCTTTAGCAAAAAATGATAAGTGTTTACAGATATGACAATACAAAGGAAAAGGACTTTGAAACTTCAGGCGGCAATTTGGGAAAAGACAAACAAATGGGAAATAAAGCTTAGTTAACAAAGCCGTTTAATAAAGGATCCTCCTCTATCATACCAGAGCCTGTGACGGTCTAAGGATATCTTCACAGCTGGAATAAGCTTTGCTGTCCTCCTTCCTTTAAGTGTGGGGCTGTGGTGTGGGCCTCAAACACCTTTTGTTTTTGTTAATATATGTCCTTTTAGGCAAATAAAAGGACAGAGAACTTTCAAGCTCCTGCTTCTTCTCAATTGTCTTTGATGCAGTGATCCTTCATATTTGAAGTGGTGTGTTTTGATCTCCCTCAATAGAACGATTTTCATAACGTGAAAATCCTATGAACAGGTGGTAGAGGGAAGTAGGCAAGTCCCACAGGGAAAGAAAAGCAAATTGAAAGGGAAAGTGCTAGTACCAGGGAAGGCCTCTAACTAAACTCCAGCCATAAGAAAAACAAAAGATTTTCATTGAATTCAAGGAAGACTTTAATTTCTTTCTTTATTTCTTCCTTAATCCAGGTATGGTTCATTAGTTGACTGTTCAGTTTCCATGAGTTTGTAGGCTTTCTGGGGGTAGCATTGTTGTTGAATTCTAACTTTAATCCATGGTGATCTGATAAGACGCAGGTGGTTACTAATATTTTTTTGTAACTGTGTAAGTTAGCTTTGCTACCGAGTATGTGGTCAATTTTCGAGAAGGTTCCATGAGCTGCAGAGAAGAAGGTATATTCTTTCCTCTTCAGGTGGAATAATCTATAGATGTCTGTTAAGTCCATTTGCTTCATTACCTCCATTAATTCTCTAATTTCTCTGTTAGGTTTCTGCTAATTAACCCAATTAAAAAATGGGGCACTGATCTGAACAGAGAATTCTCAACAGAAGAAGTTCAAATGGCCAAAAGACACTTAAGGTCATGCTCAACTTCCTTAGCAATCAGGGAAATGCAAATCAAAACAACTTTGAGATATCATCTTACACCTGTCAGAATGGCTAAAGTCAAAAACACCAACGATAACCTTTGCTGGAGAGGCTGTGGAGGAAGGGGTACCCTCATCCATTGCTGGTGGGAATGCAATCTTGTGCAACCATTATGGAAGTCAGTGTTTCGGTTTCTCGGGAAATTCGGGATCAACCTACCCCTGGACCCAGCAATACCACTCTTGGGAATAAACCCAGGAGATGCCCTATCATATGACAAAAGCATTTGTTCAACTATGTTCATAGCAGTATTATTTGTAATAGCCAGAACCTGGAAACAACCTAGATGCCCTTCAATGGAAGAATGGATGAAGAAAGTATGGAATATCTACACATTAGAGTACTACGCTGCGGTAAAAAACAATGACTTCTCGAATTTTGCATGGAAATGGATGGAAATAGAAAACACTATACTGAGTGAGGTGTCCCAGACCCAAAAAGATGATCAAGGGATGTACTCACTCATAATTGGTTTCTAGCCATAAATAAGGGTCACGGAGTCTACAATAGGTGAATCTAAAGAAGCTAAGTAAGAAGGGGAACCCAAGGAAAAACATATAGTTATCCTCTTGGCTAAGGGAAGTAGACAAAATTGCCGGGGAGAAAATTGGGATCTTGGGGGTGGGGTGGGATGGGGGTAAGGGGAGATGGGGAGAGAAAAGTTAGAAGGGAAGGAGGTCGGGCCTTGGGGAAACAGGAGGATTGGGATAAAGGAAGGGGAGCACGGAACCACAATTCTTAATTAAGGGAGCCACTTTAGGGTTGGCAAGAGACCTGACCCTAGAGGGGCTCCCAGGTGCTCAAGCTGAGGTCCCCAGTTAGTTCCTTGGGCAGTTGAGGATAGGGAACCTGAAATGACCCTATCCTAGAGCAATACTGACGAATATCTTGCATATCATCATAGAACCTTCATCTGGTGATGGATGGAGATCGAGACAGAGTCCCACACTGGAGCACTGGACTGAGCTCCTAAGGTCCCAATGAGGAGCAGAAGGAGGGAGAACATGAGCAAAGAAGTCGGGACCACGAGGGGTGCACCCACCCGCTGAGACAGTGGAGCTGATCTACTGAGAGCTCACCAAGACCAGCTGGACTGTGACTGATAAAACTGGACTCTCTGAACATGGCGAACAATGAGGGCTGATGAGACGCAAAGGACAATGGCATGGGGGTTTGATCCTACGTAATGTGATGGCTTTGTGGGAGCCTAGCCAGTTTGGATGTTCACCTTCCTAGATATGGACGGAGGTGGGAGGTCCTAGGTCTTACCACAGGGCAGAAAACCCTGACTGCTCTTTGGACTGGAGAGGGAGGGGGAAAAGAGTGGGGGGAGGGGGAGAAAGGTGGGAGGATGGGGCGTAGGGTGGGAGGAGGGGGAGGGAAATGGGAGGCTGGGAGGAGGTGGAAACTTTTTTTTTCTCCTTTTCTCAATAAAAAAAGAAAAGAAAAAAAACAAATCAAAGTTGAAACAAGAACAAAACCTTTTCTGACTCAGAAGTAAAGATGAAAACAAAAGGCAAATAAAACTGTTAATAAGCAGAAAAAAAAAGAAAAACAAAAGAAGATTCACTGTCTTATTGAAGGGTAGTTTCTACGAAAACTCAGAGGGACCCATAAGGAAACTGACTCAATTCTGCCTTTGCAGATATGGCTAAAAAGTTGATCTCTAAAGATTAGCAATAAAATTGATGTGGCAACTTCTGACCTCTCTCGGTCTGATGGGAGGAGAATACAAAACAGCTCTTAACTCCAAAGTAAACTCTGACATCAAAGTATGTAGCTGACTTCTGCCTCTGCAGCTTTACAGGCAGGGCATCTCAGGGAAATGAGTTCTCCATACCTCTCCCTATGCAAGTCAGTCAGCGTGTGTTAGTGTTTATATATTGGTGCATGACATGTTCAAAGCAGAGTTAACTATTGTGACAAATATAGCTCTTTGTTTTTGTTTCTTCACATCTTACTTCAATTGGTATCTTCTCTCATCGTCACTAAGTGTTTATACAGCAACCATTACTTCAGATTCATTCTGGAAAATAACACACCAATAATGTCTCACAAACATAAAACACACCATCGATGGATTCTTCGTGTACTTCTAGATGCCTAAAAAAAAGCTAAGCCATCTGACAGTAAAGCAGGGAAGAGCAACGGTAGTCCTGAGAGGAAAAAAAGATGGCTGACAGGGATAAGAAGTTTAGAGCAGGAAGGAGCCCAAGAAAAACATTTGAAGGTGCAATCCATTGGGTTCAATTTTTTTAAGTACATTGATTTCTTTGTGGGGGTGTGGGAGGGTTGTTACAGCAGAGTACAGTTAGCAGCAGTAGATTCTATTTGTTCCTAGGCCAGGTTGCCAGGTTTGGTGGCAAGTGCCTTTAGTACTGAGTTATTTTACCAGCCCAAAGCCCTGCGTTCTAACCCCAGAACCACATAAAAAAATAGAAAGTAAATAATTTTAACAATCACTGACAAATAATAGGTGTCCAACGCTTAATTGAATCAATATCAGAACTGTATCCATTTCTCAGAAGGAAGGGATGTACTAACTGACACCTTGGCTTGAATGAAATGTTATAACCATGTTATAAGTAATGCGTATTGACACTCCACAACCCCAGAGAAACTAGGTAAAAAAGAGGACCCTAAGAGGGACACACATGGAGGGACCCGGGAAAGGGAAATCATTAAGATCTCCAGGGTAAACTGGGATGGGGGTTGAAGGTAGGGGATAGAGATAGAAACCTGAGGGCACCTGATGGTTGGGTTAGGGGAGGGACAGAAAGGGAGAGCAATGGAGGATATATCTTTTTTTTTTAAATGTGAAGGTATTTTTTTTAATTGAGAAAAGGAAAAAAAAACAAGTTTCCGCCTCCTCCCAGCCTCCCATTTCCCTACCCCTCCTCCCACCCTCTCCCCCTACTCCTCTCCCCCTTTCTCTCCAGTCCAGAGAGCAGTCAGGGTTCCTTGCCCTGTGGTACGTCCAAGGTCCTCCTCCCTCCGTCAATATCTAGGAAGATGAACATCCAAACTGGCTAGGCTCCCACAAAGCCAGCACATTAAGTAGGATCAAAACCCAGTGCCATTGTCCTTGGCTTCTCATCAGTCCTTATTGTTCGCCATGTTCAGAGAGTCCGGTTTTATCCCATGCTTTTTCAGTCACAGTCCAGGTGGCCTTGGTGAGCTCCCAATAGATCAGCTCCACTGTCTCAGTGGGTGGGTGCACCCCTCGTGGTCCCGACTTCTTTGCTCATGTTCTCCCTCCTTCTGCTCCTCATTGGGACCTTGGGAGCTCAGTCCAGTGCTCCAGTGTGGGTCTCTGTCTCGATCTCCATCCATCACCAGATGAAGGTTCTATGGTGATATGCAAGATATTCGTCAGTATGGCTATAGGATAGGGTCGTTTCAGGTTCCCTATCCTCATCTGCCCAAGGAACTAACTGGGGACATCGCCTTGGGCACCTGGGACCCACTCTAGGTTCAAGTCTTTTGCCAACCCTAAGGTGGCTCCCTTAACTAAGAATTGTGCTTCCGTGCTCCCCTATCCAACCTTCCTTTATCCCAATCATCCTTTTTCCCCAAGTTCCCCCCATTCTCCCCTTCTCCCTTTTCTCTCCGCATCTCCCCTTACCCCATCCCACCCCACCCCCAGATCCCAATTTTCTCCCCGGCAATTTTGTCTACTTCCCATAGCCATGAGGATAACTATATGTTTTTCCTTGGGTTCCCCTTCTTACTTAGCTTCTTTAGGTTCACCAATTGTAGACTCCGTGACCCTTATTTATGGCTAGAAACCAATTATGAGGGAGTACATCCCATGTTCATCTTTTTGGGTCTGGGACACCTCACTCAGTATAGTGTTTTCTATTTCCATCCATTTCCATGCAAAATTCGAGAAGTCATTGTTTTTTACCACAGCGTAGTACTCTAGTTTGTATATTTTCCACACTTTCTTCATCCATTCTTCCATTGAAGGGCATCTAGGTTGTTTCCAGGTTCTGGCTATTACAAATAATACTGCTATGAACATAGTTGAACAAATGTTTTTGTCATATGATCGGGCATCTCTTCGGTATATTCCCAAGAGTGGTATTGCTGGGTCCAGGGGTAGGTTGATCCCAAATTTCCTGAGAAACCGAAACACTGATTTCCAAAGTGGTTGCACAAGATTGCATTCCTACCAGCAATGGATGAGGGCACCCCTTCCTCCACAGCCTTCCCAACAAAGGCTATCATTGGAGTTTTTTATTTTAGCCAATCAGACAGGTGTAAGATGATATCTCAAAGTTGTTTTGATTTGCATTTCCCTGATCGCTAAGAAGGTTGAGCATGACCTTAAGTGTCTTTTGGCCATTTGAAGTTCTTCTGTTGAGAATTCTCTGTTCAGTTCAGTGCCCCATTTTTTAATTGGGTTAATTGGCATTTTAAAGTCTACTTTCCTGAGTTCACTGTATATTTTGGAAATCATACCTTTGTCAGTTGCAGGGTTGGTGAAGATCTTCTCCCAGTCAGTAGGTTGCCTTTTTGTCTTAGTGACAGTGTCCTTTGCTTTACAGAAGCTTCTCAGTTTTAGTAGGTCCCATTTATTCAATGTTGCCCTTAATGTCTATGCTGCTGGGGTTATACATAGGAAGCGATCTCCTGTGCCCATCTGTTGTAGGGTAATTCCCACTTTCTCTTCTATCAGGTTCAATGTGTTCTGACCGATATTGAGGTCTTTAATCCATTTGGACTTGAGTTTTGTGTATGGTGATAGATATGGGTCTATTTTCATTCTTCTACAGGTTGACATCCAGTTATGCCAGCACCATTTGTTGAAGATGCTTTCTTTCTTCCATTGTATACTTTTAGCTCCTTTATCGAAAATGAGGTGATCATAGGTTTGTGGGTTAAAATCCAGGTCTGCTATACGATTCCATTGGTCAACTTCTCTGTTTTTATTCCAGTACCACACTGTTTTCATCACTGTAGCTCTGTAATAGAGTTTGAAGTCAGGGATAGTAATGCCTCCAGAAGATCCTTTATTGTATAGGATTGTTTTGGCTATCCTGGGTTTTTTGTTTTTCCATATAAAGTTGATTATTGTCCTCTCAAGATCTGTGAAGAATTTTGATGGGACCTTGATGGGGATTGCATTGAATCTATAAATTGCCTTTGGTAGAATTGCCATTTTTACTTTGTTGATCCTCCCAATCCAAGAGCAAGGGAGGTCCTTCCATTTTCTGGTATACTCCTCAGTTTCTTTCTTCAATGCCTTAAAGTTCTTGTCAAATAGATCTTTCACTTCCTTGGTTAGAGTTACCCCAAGATATTTTATGCTGTTTGTGGCTATCGTGAAAGGTGAAGCTTCTCTGATTTCCCTCTCTGCTTCCATATCCTTTGTGTATAAGAGGGTGACTGATTTTTTGGAGTTGATCTTGTATCCTGCCACATTACTAAAGCTGTTTATCAGCTGTATAAGTTCTTTGGTGGAGTTTTGGGGGTCGCTTATGTACACTATCATATCATCTGCAAATAATGAAAGTTTCACTTCTTCCTTTCCAATTCGAATCCCCTTGATCCCCTTATGTTGTCTTATTGCTATTGCTAGAACTTCAAGCACTATATTGAAGAGGTATGGTGAGACCTTGTCATGTTTCTGAGTTTAGTGGGATGGTTTTGAGTTTCTCTCCGTTTAATTTGATGTTAGCTGTCGGCTTGCTGTATATAGCTTTTATTATATTTAGGTATGTCCCTTGTATCCCTAATCTCTCCAATACTTTTATCATAAAGGGATGTTGAATTTTGTTAAATGCTTTTCAGCATCTAATGAAATGATCATATGGTTTTTTTCTTTCAGTTTATTTATATGATGGATTACATTGATAGATTTTCATATGTTGAACCAGCCCTGCATCTCTGGGATGAAGCCTACTTGATCATAATGGATAATTTTTCTAATGTGTTCTTGGATTCGGTTTGCCAGTATGTTGTTGAGGATTTTTGCATCGATGTTCATGAGTGAGATTGGCCTATAATTCTCTTTCTTGGTTGAGTCTTTGTGCGGTTTTGGTATCAGAGTAACTGTAGCTTCATAAAAGGAATTTGGCAATGCCTCTTCTGTTTCTATATTGTGAAATACATTAAGGAGTATAGGTATTAGCTCTTCTTGGAAGTTCTGGTAGAATTCCGCATTGAAACCATCTGGTCCTGGGCTTTTTTTGGTAGGGAGGTTTTTGATAACCGCTTCTAATTCTTCGCGACTAACAGGTCTATTTAGATTGTTCACCTGGTCCTGGTTTAACTTTGGTATATGGTATTTATCTAAAAAAGTGTCCATTTCCTTTACATTTTCCAGTTTTGTGGCATATAGGCTTTTGTAGTAAGATCTAATGATTCTCTGAATTTCCTCTGTGTCTGTGGTTATGTCCCCCTTTTCATTTCTGATCTTATTAATCTGCATTTTCTCTCTCTGCCCTTTGATTAGTTTGGATAGGGGTTTATCAATCTTGTTGATTTTCTCCAGGAACCAGCTTTTTGTTTCATTGATTCTTTGGATTGTTTTCTGTGTTTCTATTTTGTTGATTTCAGCCCTCAGTTTGATTATTTCCAGTCTTCTACTCCTCCTAGGTGAGTCTGCTTCTTTTTTTTCTAGAGCTTTCAGGTGGACTGTTAAGTCTCCAATGTGAGCTTTCTCTGTTTTCTTTAAGTGGGCACTTAGTGCTATGAACTTTCCTCTTAGGACTGCTTTCATAGTGTCCCATAAGTTTGAGTATTTTGTTTCTTTATTTTCATTGAATTCCAGGAAGACTTTAATTTCTTTCTTAATTTCTTCCTTAATCCAGGTATGGTTCAGTAGTTGACTGTTCAGTTTCCATGAGTTTGTAGGCTTTCTGGGGGTAGCATTGTTGTTGAATTCTAACTTTAATCCATGGTGATCTGATAAGACACAGGTGGTTACTAATATTTTTTTGTAACTGTGGATGTTTGCTTTGTTACCGACTATGTGGTCGATTTTCGAGAAGGTTCCATGAGCTGCAGAGAAGAAGGTATATTCTTTCCTATTTGGGTGGAATGTTCTATAGATGTCTGTTAAGTCCATTTGCTTCATTACCTCCATTAATTCTCTTATTTCTCTATTAGGTTTCTGTCTGATTGACCTGTCCATTGGTGAGAGAGGAGTGTTGAGGTCTCCTACTATTAGTGTGTGTGGTTTGATGGCTGCCTTGAGTTTTAGCAATGTTTCTTTTATGTACGTTGGTGCTTTTATATTAGGGGCATAGATGTTCAGGATTGAGACTTCATCCTGATGAACTGTTTTTGTTATGAGTATAAAATGCCCCTCTCCATCTCTTCTGATTGATTTAAGTTTGAAGTCAACTTTGTTAGAGATTAGTATGGCCACACCTGCTTGTTTCTTAGGTCCATTTGCTTGATAAGCCTTTTCCCAGCCCTTTACTCAGAGTAGGTGCCTGTCTTTGTGGTTGAGGTGTGTTTCTTGTAAATAGCAGAATGTTGGATCCTGTTTTCGTATCCAATCTCTTAGCCTGTGCCTTTTTATAGGTGAGTTGAGTCCATTGACATTAAGTGATATTAATGACCAGTGGTTGTTAACTCCGGTCACTTTTTTAGTCGTAGAGTTTGTGTGTTTCCCTTCTTTGAGTTGTGTTGGTGAAGGGTCTCTAGATGTCTGAGTTATTGTGGTCATTGTTGGACTCCTTGGTTAGTGATTTTCCTTCTATTACTTTCTGTAAGGCTGGATTTGTGGCTGCGTATTGTTTAAATTTGTATTTATCCTGGAAAATTTTATTTTCTCCATTTATAGTGAACGAAAGCTTGGCTGGGTATAGTAGTAGGATATATCTTAATAGAGGGAGCCAGTGTGAAAACTGGCACTAGGGAAATCCACAGGAATCCACAAGGATGACCCCAGCTAATACCCCTAGTCATGTTTCCAGGACTATCCAATCTGAACATGATCAGTTATTTACAAATAAATGAATACATACAGAAGTTAGTACTTTTGAATTTTCACTTTTACGCCCCTAATTACACAGGATAAGGAACAAAATTGTGCTTTACTATGTTCACATATAAAGAAATACCTGAAATACCAGATAAGCCATTTAAACAACTAGACTCTAGGGCTGAAAAAAAAATGAAAAACAGAGAGAAAGAAGAAGGGACAGAGGAAGGAAGGGAAGGAAGGGAAAGTGAGAGAATGCCTCTGAGAAGTGGGTTACTTTTTCTGGAAGTATTGAAATCAAACTTGACAATTCTTAGAAGAAAACATTTAGATAGGAGAACAGACTCTGTTACGGCAGATCCTCCTTGTACTTGAGAAAAGACTGCTGGGTGGAAGGAAAAGGAGTAACTTTTCCTGTATTTTTTCTCCTCTCCCAATAACTCCCAAGGTAATATTTCATCCTAGAGTGATTGAAGTCTCTGAGATTTCAAGAACAGGCAAAGCTTCTTTTACAAGCAACAGTGGAAAAAAAAAAAACTCAGCAGCTAATCATGTTACTAGGGAATTACTAATAAATCTGTAAGGATTGATATTCCCCTGAGATAAACACAAAGAAAAATATTAAAGAGTCGATGCTTCTAGCAAATGAAAAACTAATGGAGTGTGTATCTTTCAGGGGGGGGAGGAGGTTCTACACTTGCTTTCATTCCTCAGATTGAAACCTGCCACATCAGAAATAAGCAAGACAGTGTCTTTCTTATCAGTGTGCTCTTTATGTGGGCTCTAGCAGTCCACTGAGAAGACCTAAAAGCATGATGTAAAGGAGCCCAGGTTCGAGTGCTGGGTCTGTTATTAAGAAGCTTCCCATCCTCAGACAAGAACTTACTATCTATCCCAAACCTCAATCTTGGTGATAAAAAAAAATAGAGAAAATCTTCTTCATAATATGCAGAGAGGTTAACAGAAAAATTTATGTATCACTGTCATCTAGTAAAGACTTAGTATGCTTTTGATTCTTTTCCCATAATATAGTTGGTTTTCTTCTAATTAATTTCACCTTTGTCCAAAAAACCCTTCAGTTCACATAAAAGATTAATCCTTTATATACTAACTCATATGTGTCTCTATTTTAGTGGTAAACATAATGCCTCAGCAAATTTCTTTTATGAAAAATTTTAGGTTTATTTATTTTATGTGTATGAGTGCCTTGCCCACGTGAGTGTATATGCAACACCTGTGTGCCTGGTGTCCACGAGGCTCAGAAGGGGCATCTGATCCCCCTACAACTAAATTTATGGGCATCCCTGATGTTGCCAGTTACCAAACCTTGGTCCTCTGCAAGAGTAACAATTGCTCTTGGCTGCTGATCCATCTCTCCATTCCCCAGAAAGAATTTCTTTATCCAATTCTGTAGATATTGATTCCTAAAGTATATAAATCATGCTTCTGTGGGTTCCATCTCCTCCCACCAAAGGCCAATCCACATTCCTATCCATCAGTTGTAGATCAGTAACAGAGCTGACATTTTTCCCACTACTGTACTAACACAGACTCTAATACTTTGAGAATCACCAGTACATATCTATTACATGAATATATTAATATAAAATAATTCATCTACACATTTTAAATATCAGACAAAGTAAGTTTCTCATCTGTCCACAGATGGATGTGGATTGGTGGAGGCTTGACCTCTGCGCAGTTATTTAGACACTTAGATCTTTTTGATGCATGTTTCCACTTCCTCCAGGGAACCCTAGGTCTTCCATATCCAATGGCAGTGAACACAAGTGCAAGTCAATAAGGAAACTCTACACAGAGGTATGAGAGGATGAAAATGCAGCCATTCCTTCCCACTTATAGTCCACTGGCTAGAACTTAGAGACATTGGACAAACAACATGTAGAAAAAGTGAGAAGTTGTGTACAATTGCTCCCCTGCTCCCATAAAGGAAATGGGAAATACATGGCATGAGTCTCTAGCCAGACTCTCTTACCAAATATGTCTGTTGAGGGACTAACTTGTAGCATCATAAAGTGGACAGGGAAATTTTATTCAGCAATAGAAAGCAAAGTTTGGGGACAGGATTCTGTGAGGCATTGTGGCACAGGAAGAAAGTGAATGAATTGCACAGAGAAAAATAAGATCCAAAATAAGATTTAGATCTAAAAAATTATGGCAAAGAAACACAACTCCAAGGAAAGTGGACAATATCACAGCTCAATGTTATTGCGTATCAACAATCCACGAGTGGAAGGGAATAAGTTTTTCCTGCTTCAAGTTCAAGTTATTCTGGAAACTGAAGTAGGCCATGTGGGATCAATACACCTCAGTTCGCAGAAGTAGGAATTCAGAAACAGGGACTGCCTATCATTAAGGTAAACGTTCAGAGCCATAATGCAGTATATGTGGAAGCTGTCCTTGGTTGTCTGAAAGTCCTCCTTATGAGATATGACTGAGGAAATAGGGCTCCCACCCATATTCTTGGGCTTCAGCATTCCTTATTCCCTATTACACATGTGTAGTGGCTTTAGTGAGAGTGGCCCCCATAGCCACATAGGCTCATATATTTGAATTACTTAGTACCTAGCTGGTAGAAGTATTCAGGAAGGATTAAGGAGAAATGTCCTTGTCAAAGGAAGTGTGTCACAGGGGCATGGTTGGTTTTGAAGTTTCAAAAGATTCATAAATATGATTCCCAGTGTTCATTTCCCTCCTCCCTTACGGTTGTAGATAAATATGTTCTCAGCTGTTACTTTGCTCCACAATTATGGACTCTCACTCTACAAACCATTAGCCAAATTAAATGCTTTCTTTTATAACTTGCCTTGGTCAGGGTGTTTTATCACAATAGAAATGTAATTAAGACAACATATATGAAACAAATGGAATCCAGGTGGTAGTGGTGCACACCTTTTATCCCAGTACTTGGGAGTCATAAGCAGGCAGATCTTAGTGAGTTCGAGGCCAGCCTCATCTACCAGGCAAGTTCCAGAACAGCCAGGACTGTTACACGGAGAAATTCTGTCTCAAAAAACCAAAAAGAGAAAAGAAAGAAAGAAAGAAAGGGAGAGAAAAAAAGAAAAATAAAGAAAAAAATGGAAAATTCTAGATAGTCACATGTAGCATGAGTAATAAAAACCCAGAGACAGATATCGGGTTCAAGCTGAAGATCATAAAACCAAAGCAGCCAGTCACTGACTCTTATCTCTAGCTTAGACAGAAATGGCGATCCTGCCTCCATGAATCCTCACACTGACAGTGAGGCCTCCCATTTTATATTCTTTCTAGTGTTGAGATTAAAGGTGTGCACCACCACTGCCCGGCCTCTATGGCTAACTGATGTGGCTGCTAGGATTAAAGGTGTGTATAACCACTGCCTGGTCTGTATGGCTGATTAGTGTAGCTGATTTTCATTAGGATCTTCAAGCAAGCTTTATTTATTAAAACACAAATAATATATCACTAATATCATATTTAACTGGAAGAAATATACCTCATACTGAAGAACAAGTATGAGATCTCTGCCTGTAAACAGGACATGGGAACCTCTATCTAATGCCCCAATGCTATGTACCTATTACCTGCTGAAGTGTTCACTCCTGGGAGGAAAACGAAGCATCAGATAGCTCAGGCAACTGTGGAAGCTTACAAGGCTCAGAAAACTTATCCAACTTCCAAGACTCAGGAAGCTCAGCAAATGATAGGACTCCTCAGGTCAGACCCCAAAGTTATATAAGCAGTAAACAATTTCTTAGATGTAGAAGACTCTGGTGGATCTGCTTGCAAGTTCACTAAAACTCCAGGGGTGTAGCATTCCTGAGCTCTCGCCCATGCTGGTCTTCTTGGCCACACAGCTGACACAGAGGCACCCATTTGGTGATGCTTCCAGTATCCCCAATAAGATCATCGGTTCACCTAGCTAGATTTAGATAGAATGATTTATTTAATCTGTAAATCATTACTTCGGCTAGGTGAATAAATGTTTGCTCGCATCTCCCCAGGGGGGAAAAAAATCAAACAACACTCATCTTGGTGACTAACACTTTTGCGGGAGAAGGCCAAGGTGCAACAATGCAATCACCCTAGTCAACAACAAGACTACTCTACTTCGCACATGCAAGATTCTGCTTTCAGCATGTTTTTCTCCTACAGGCATTGCAATTAGTGATTCTTTCTGGACTTAATTGTAAATTTGTTTTGATTAATTGGCCTCCAAGCTGACTTGGCATTATTGAGACATTAGAGAGAATCTGGATTTATTTAGTATTCAGACTCCTGTACCTTCAGAGACTCTTCTGTTAGCAGTAAAACTTCAAGTTCTAAACTGGCTATGTTAGAAAATGTTTTCTGTGTCTAATTAACTCTTTGTCATTTTGAGGTAAGTACTAAGATACAATCTCACCATCCTGCGTTAAGTGATATATGTGTAACATTTTATAGCTTCATGAGCCATCAAATTAAAGAATCGATTTCTAGATTTGGGTACAATGACAAAATCGTCTAGTGTATCCATTTGTGCTGTGGCACATTGTGATATAACCTTCCAAATGGTTTCTTGAGATCTTAAAGCCCTCTTCATCCTCCAATTTTCTTAGTCACTCCTTCCAGAATTCAATACAAAACTATAGCTACAAACATGCAGAGCCATGAGTCAAACCATGAGCTCTGGAATAAGTGTCCACCAAGAGAATAAAGACACAGACTCTACCTATTCCTCTTACTAAGTACATGATTAAGATTCTCGGCCTTCAACAAAATGAGTTTAGCTAAACTAGGAGCAATATTAGTACACACAACTGAAAAGTCCAGAAACTGTTTTTAGACACACCTACATAAAGAACAAACTATGTCACCAGGGTTTGGTCTCTACTTCCTGTCTTTGGCTTTCTTTTACCTTTTTCCATTGGATTTATCGGGGTCATTCCAATTTTTTTGTATCTTTTAAGACTTGCTGCGTGACCGAGTCTGTAGTCAGTTTCAGAGAAGGTTCCATACATGAGGAACCTACGTTCTTTGGTGTTTGGGTGCTTAAGTATTTTTCTAACAAGCTCTTATTAACTCGATTAACCTGTTTCTATTAATCTACATTCTACAAAGTGGTTCAGTTATTTTTCCTCTGTCCCATATATCAGACGTGTTCTGCATCCAGTTAATGTTTCCCCACCTCTCTTCTTCCCAGAGTCCTCTCTGTCCAAGAAAGTCCCACCTAACTTATTCCTGCCTAGCTATTGACCGTTCATCTCTTTATTAAACCAGCCACAGCAATATATCTTCATATACTGCACAAATATCTCACAACACAGGATTTTCTCATTAGATGCTCAAAAAGCCTTTGACAAAATCCAGCACCCCTTCATGATAACTTAGAGAGATCAGGGATACAAGCAACATACCTAAGTATAAAAAGCAATATACAGCAAACTGACAGTCAATATAAAAACAAAAGGGAAAGAAACTTAAAGCAATTACACTAAAATCAGGAACAAGACAAGGCTGTTTACTCTCTCCATATTTATTCAATATACTACTCTAAGTTCTAGCTAGAGTAATAAAAAACATAAAGAGATCAAGGGGATACAAATGGGAAGAGAAGCCCAAGTATCGCTATTTGCAGATACGATGATAGTACACATAAGTGATCCCAAAATTAATTCAAGGGAACTCTAACAGCTGATAAAAATCTTAAGCAAAGTAGCTGGATACAAGATTAACTTAAAAAATCTTGGGAGTAGTCAGGCAGTGGTGATGGATGGCTTTAGTCCCAGCACTCGAGAGGCAGAGGCAGGTGGATCTCTGTGAGTTCGAGGCCAGCCTGGTCTACAAGAGCTAGTTCCAGGACAGGCTCCAAAGCCACAGAGAAACCATGTCTCGAAAAACCAAAAAAAAAAAAAAAAAATCTTGGGAGCATGGGATTACGGGAAATGGAGGAAGTACAAATGATAGCTAGCTGAGAAAGAAATCAGGGAAACAGCAACCTTCACAATAACCAAATAAGAACTTTAAGTCTTTGAGGAAAGAAACTAAAGAAGATATTGAAAGATAAAAAAGATTGCCCCTGCTCATAGATTGGAAGGATTAACACAGTAAAAATGGTTATCTTAGCAAAGCAATCTACAGATTCAACACAATCCCCATCAAAATCTAACATAATTCTTTAGAGACCTTGAAAAAAATTACTAAACTTCCTTTGGAAAAACAAAACAAAAACCCAGGATAGCTAAAACTATTTTGTACAATGAAAGAACTGCTGGAGGTATTATCATCCCTGATCGCAAGCTCTGCTAAAGAACTATAGTAATAAAATCAGCATGGTATTGGTGTAAAAACAAACAGGTAGATCAATGGAATCGAATTGAAGACCCTGACGTAAATCTATGCACCTATGACCACTTAATATTCAACAAAGAAGCTAGAACTATACAGTTGAGAAAAGAAAGTATCTTCAACTAATGGTGCTGACCTAACTGGATGTCAGCATGTAGAAGAATGCAAATAGATCCATACCTATCACCTTGCACAAAACTCAGGTTCAAGCGAATCAAAGACCTCAACATAAATCCAGTTATAATGAACCCTGGCAAAAGAGAAAGTGAGGAACAGCTTTGCATATATTAGCACAGGAAACAACTTCCTGAACAGAACACCAGTGGTGCAGGCACTAAGATCGACAATTAACAAATAGGACCACATGAAACTGAGAAGCTTCTGTAAGGCAAAGGATACTGTCAATAGGACAAAATGGTAGCCTACAGAATGGGAAAAGATCTCCACATCGAACACAGGACTGGTCTCTAAAATATATAGAGAACTCAAGAAACTAGGCATCCAAAAAAATAATCTAATTAAAATGGAGTGCTGACCTAAACAGAAAATTCTCAACAGAAGAATCTCAAATGGCAGAGAAATACTTAGAGAAGTGTTCATCATCCTTAGCCATCAGGGAAATGCAAATCAAAACAGCTCTGAGATTCCATCTTAAACCTATCAAAAACACAAGCAACAGCTTGTTCTGGAGAGCATGTGAACCAAGGAGAGTACTTCTTCATTGCTGGTGGGAATGCAAACTTGTACAGCCACTTTGGAAATCAGTATGGCAACTTTTCAGAAAACTGGGACTCAATCTACCTCAAGACCCAGAAAAACAAATCATCCTAAGTAAGGTAACCCAAACCCAGAAAGAAAAACATGCTATGTATTCACTCATAAGTGGTTATTAACTATAAAATAAAGGATAACTATGCTACAATCCACAGACCTAAGAAAGGCTAGGTAACATGGAGGGTGCGAGAGGGGATGCACTTTACCTAGGAAGGGGAAATAGAGATGATCTCCTGGGTGGACTGGGGTGGGAGGAGGCATGGGGACTTGGGGGATCGTGTTGGGTGGAGGGGGACAGTGCTGAGAGAGATGACTGGAAAGGGGGGTTTTACAGAGCAGAGTAGAAGCCTTATGCAAGGGAACTTGGATGAGTGTACAAGGATGACCCAAGCTAAGACTCGAGTGGATGTGTAGCCTAAATTCATTGGCCATCCCTTGTGATCGGATTGGTGATTACCTCAGTTGTTTTCATACAGCCTTCATCCAGTGACAGATGGAGGCAAATTCAGAGACCCGTGACCAAATATTAGGCCATGCTGTGGAGGTTCTGCTGAGGACAGAGAGGCGGGATTGTAGGAAACAGAGGGTTCAGGAAAATAACAGGAAAATCCACAGGAACCACTAGCTTGGCTCTTGGGAACTCAGAATCTGAACCAACAACTAGGGAACCTGCATAGAACCAACTTAGTCCCACTCCATACATGTGAATGTCATGTAGCTTGGTCTATGTGGGACTCCCAGCAATGGAAGCAGGGGCTGTCCCATGCTTTGACTGACTCTTGGGAACCTGTTCCTTATGCCACCCAACCTGAATATAGGAGTGTGTGTTTGCTCTTATGGCAGCTTCATACACCATGCCTTGCTGAAGCCTATGTGAGGCCGGCCCCTTTCTGAGTGATTATGAGGAGAGGTGGATGGGGACAGGGCTGATGGGGAGGAGAGGGAGAGAGTGGGAGGAGATAAGGGAGGGGAGGCTGTGGTCAGGATGCAAAATAAATAAATTTATATAAAAAAAAATAACAGGACAGCTTTTTAGTAGAACTATGAACCAGAAGAACTTAGGCCTGGAAATACTCATTATATACTTTGGGTGTCTATTTTTTCTACCATATTGGAAAACCATTGAAATGATGAGCTATATTTTAATAATCTTTGATTTCTAAATATCTATGATGGTACCCAACGTATAGTAGACAATATTGTTTACCATTTGTCTTAGTTAGGTTTTCTATGGTAGTAATAAAACACCATGACCAAAGCAAGTTGGAGAGGAAGGGGTTTATTTCATTAACACTTCTCACATCACAGTTCATCATCAAAGGAAAGTCAGAGCAGGAAGTCATGGCAAGAGCCTGGAGGCAGGCACTGAAGCAGGGGCTATGGAGAAACTCTGCTTACAGACTTGCGCCCCATGGCTTGCTTAGCATACTTTCTTCCACAACCCAGGACCACCTATCCAAAGGTGACACCATGCATGGTAACTAGACTGGCGCACATCAACAATTAATCGAAAAACATAGTCCCTGACCAATCTCGTGTAAGCATTTTCTCTACTGAGGTTTCCTCTTTCCAAATGACTCTAGCTTGAGTCTAGATGACAAAACCCCAGTCAGAATAGTATTCACATGAACTAGCTGCTGTAAATGTAGGTTTTCCAGAACTCTCTGTGTTTTAATAACTAACAAAATGTGAAAGGTATAAGTGAGTCTTCGTTGGAGTCTCGAAGCATGGACAGAGCCACTCTTCAATTGCCTGGGATGCCGCTCCCTGTGAGAGAAACATCACTTCCCATTGAGACCAGGCCCTGCTGGGGGCTTGTCAACAGTCTCCTTGCCTTGCGCTCACTGTGTTTGCAGTTCTGCAGAAATGAACAAACAGCAGCAGAAGAAAGGGAAAAGGCAAGAGTTCAGGTACAAATGGCTTGCTTTTTTTTCGAAGCATTTGCCTCAAAGAATTTGGCAGCAGTACTCTTAATAACTTTGTCTTTTTTAACGCATCAACAAATAATGTCAGAAAAGAAGCACAGTAGCTTTGTAGAATATAAATGAAATGACCTAAGAAGAGTTGCTTTTTCTACCAGCATAAATATTTACCAGTCTGACTAAACTCTGTAGAGGTCATGATGAATGGGTTCCTGGTTATGGCCAGGGGACCAGTGTGTATTTGCTGTAAGCTATCTACTAAAAACCAATTGTTTTCTTTGCTCTGTAATTTTTGGTGTGTTTTGTTTTATAAGAATGGTCATTTATTTACTATGTAAGATTCCCCACTTTTGTCAGATTATTTCCAAAACAGTATAAACCATAGTCAGATGCTTATGGCAGTGACACTTGTAAAAGCCACCCAGTGGAATTTAGCAAGGTCTGCAGTCAATGAATAAATAATGTTGGCCTGAAAGAATAGTAAAAACACAACTTCTACTTCTGCTTCTACCCATAAATAACTACTGAGTATTAACTGCTCTTCAGCATAGCATGGGAAGAAACCTGTGCCCATGGCAACCCAGTAGCTGAACTCTGATGGTGGGTTCTTTTAATCTTGGAGGAGGGAGGATGTGAATTCACATGCCTACCACAGCTAATAATAACTTGTAAATCTGGCATTTCCTGATAATACAAAACACTTACAGAACAGCTTTTATCCAAGGACCTTTAAAAGACCTCAAATCAAGCATGCGTTCTCAGCATTTAAGAGACAAAAGAAGCCCCAAAAGATTATGCAGTTTGCCCAAGGTCAGACAGAAAAAAAATATCCAAAGTGAAAATACAATTCAAGGTAAGCAACTCCTAAACTGTTCTAATTATTAGACAATCCTCTCCCACCTTAGGCTTGGAGTCTTGCCTCAGATTCTCAAAACCTTCAACAGAACACTGAAGTCCAGGAGTGTTCCCAGAGGGCAGCTGTGGCTAATTGAACATCTTGCAAGTTGCAGAATTCTGTTATTAGCCTCATTAATTAGCGTAAAGTATTTCTCACAAAAGAAAGTCTCCAAACACATGAAAATTAAGGATTTCCCTTTTGTTTTATAACCTCCTAAATGAAGATGTTAGAAACCAATCATAATTGAAGTAGATTTATCACATTTTCATTTTATGACTCAATAGAAAATAGGGTCTCAGAAAATAAAGCCTTAATTGTACTGGGTTAAGGTAGCTTCAAGGGTGTGTAAAGGCTGTGGAGATGCATAGACTTCCTGATGCTCTCTCTATGCTGCAGAGAGAGTTCAAAATTAAGTACCTTAAAACAATAGGCATTAACTGCATAAGGCTAAGCAGTAAAAAAAAAAATAGTAATAATTTATTAGATGCTTCCTCATTCACCTTTGTTTCACTTCCATTTACTGTCCTTATAACCCACATTGCCCTTCCTTTACCCTTTCTGTCTTCATCGACTTAACTTGCACAGGATCCCACTTTGGTACCTCCTGTTCCTTTGCCTGCATTCTCCCCCCAGAAACTGCCCCATTTCTTTGGGCTAACACTGTAATGATTTCAGTCCCAAAAAGGCTGATACTTTGGGTTCTAGGGGCCATGCATGTGCAGACAAGCCCTCAGGCAGAAATGCCTAATGCCGTCCCCCATGTTAAATGACCCCGCGTGACCCACATACGGTGTGGATTGCATCATCCACATATGACTCAGCTAAGCCCTTATGCACATGCGTGAGGCCAACATCTGCATATGATGTAGCCACCTCAACCCCCTGTGTGCATGCGCTAGGCAGCTTTTGAAAGCTGGATGCTCCATCTCCTCTCCCTCTCCCTCTCCCTCTCCCTCTCCCTCTCCCTCTCCCTCTCCCTTTCCACACTGACTTCCCCAGGCCTGTACACGCTCCCTCTAATAAACTCCTAAGTGGGTTTGTTGCATGTTGCAGGTTCCATGTTTCCTTCTCACTCGCATCAGGTAATTTCAAACATCATTCTCCTCTCTGTTCATCTCTATCAGTGGCCTAGCTTCCTGTGTGCAAGTGCACTCACCTATGTATTGGAAAAGCAGGCAATGCATTTCATTCAACCAAGTGGTTGTTTCCACTTTCCAGGGGCACGATTTGATTCATTGGCTTCATAGTTCAGAGAAGTCATACAAAATTGGAAAAATGAGTGGTTCTGTTTTATTGCCTACACGTAAGTTGCCAAAGAGTCTGTCATTCTGCTTCTTGGGAGAAAAGGTGAGGGAAATAAAAACCATTACGTTTTCTTAGGCACATAAGAGAACTGTGAGGAAAAAGGATGTCGCAAGATCCGCAGGAATGGATTCATCTAGAGTTATGATTAACGCTTGCTGGGAGCAGACACTTCTGGAACCATAAACTAATTGGTTAACAAATTTGATGAATGGCTAGAAGTTGAGTACAGAAGAGTGAGAAACTCCTGAGAGGGCAGATTTAGGAAATGTCTACCCCCCACATGTCGGTGGCTTTTTATATCCTGAAATCCTACAAAGGTCTCATAGTAAAAAGCCAAGAAAGATCTTTTACAGCCTCAGCAGGGGCAAGAAGAAAGTCATCATTGGAAAAATGCCTGAAACATTCTCCATTACAAGTCCCAGTTCCCTGGGGAGAAAAAGACCACACTGCAGCCTTAGCCCACCAGTGGATGAAATATACCAGCTAATTCCAATCCTCTCTAGCATCCCAGTCTTACTAGAGATGTAAAAATAAAATTACTGACCATTGTGAAGATGATAGCCCAGACTCATTAAAAGATTGGAATTCAGTCATGAGATTACAGACTCTTTCTCTGGTCATCCCTCACCCCCACACCAACAGGGTTGCATTACAACTGGAAGGAGGGGGGGTGAAGACTCTACGGGAGGAGGAGACTAAAAAGACCAAGGAACCCCTATAGCAACTGCAAACCATAAAGAAGACCATACTTTGAACTAGTAAAGGATAACACGGTAAAGGTCTTTAGACTTAGCTCCTGCTACTCAATAAATATGTTCAACTCTCCGCAGAAAGTTCATAAGGCAAGCCAAAGGTCAGAGAACCAGAATCCAATATGGTGATACAGATTGTGTTTGGAGTTCTTGAGCAGGGAGTTTATTTTCTTTTCATTTTTTTATTTAAAAGGGTTTTTTTTGTCATTTTACATACCAGTCAGTTTGCCCTCCCTTCCCTCCTTTCACTCCCCTTCACCTTCCTTCCACCCAACCCCCTATCCACTCCTCAGAAAGGGTAAGCCCTCCCATGAGGAGTGTGCAAAGTTTGGCATATCAAGTTGATGCAGCTCCAAGCCCCTCCCCATCGTATCAAGACTGAGCAAGGTATTCCTCTAAAGGGAATGGGCTCAAAAGCCAGCTCATGCCCTGGGGATAAATCCTGGTCCCACTGCCAGTGACCCCAAGGCCTGCCCAAGCCACACAACTGTCACCCACATTCAGAAGGCCTAGTTCAGTCCCATGCAGGTTCCCCAGATGTCAGTCCAGAGTCAGTGAGCTCTCACTAGCTTGGGTCAGCTGTCTCTGTGAGTTTCCCCACCATAATCTTGACCCCTTTGCTCATATAATCCCTCCTCCCTCTCTTTGACTGGATTCCAGGAGCTAAGCTTAGTACTTAGCTGTGGATCTCTGCATAGAACAGGGAGTTTATAATAACTGCATGATAGATTCGGGGCTCTCGTGCAAAAAGGAAACATTATGCAAGAGCAAATGGGCAGTGTAAGCAGAGCTATGGAAACTCAGAAAATAATGAAAATACCAAAAATAAACCACACCAAACAACTCAAAAATGACTCTGTCATATCAGCTAACAAGAACACTGGACACAGACAAATAATTGGTGACCTTGAAAATACTTGATACAAAGTTGCCAAATCAAAGAAAAAAGACAAAAAAAAAATGTATTTTAAAGATGGAAGACCCAAGACTCTCTATATTCCCCAGGATGGCTATACTCATAGTCTTCCTGCCTCAATCTTTCCAGGGTAGGTATGACAGGTATGCACCACCTGGCTTTTTGTGGGATAATTTCAAGGGATACAATACACACAACTATAATGTCAGAAGGGGAAAAAAAGAAAACAGAGCAAAAAAAATTGAAAGTAGTAATGACTAAGAGTTGTCCAAAATTAATGTTAGACACCTATCCACACAGCCAGCTCAGAGAACACCAGGCAAGATAAACACTGAAAAAAAATGATCAGAAATTCTAGACCACAAAGAAAAAAACAACAAAGACAAAAATTTGAGGATGTAAAGCATGTTCTTCATATAGACTTATTAGAAATCGGGCAAGCAAAGAAAATATACTGAAGGATAAAGCTGGAACATATGACCTTTTCAAGGGCAGAAAATAAAATTTTCTTGAACATGTTTTGATTCCTAATGAATAAGCAAATTACTATTTGTATATTCTAAGTATACAAAGTAGTTTTGGTGTGTGTATGTTCCTGTGGAACCTTGAAATTTGAATGAAATTTATGCCCTGGCCATGCTGAAGCATGCATGGGCAGCCTGTATATGGTGGTTCTGTTTAACTTGTCAACATTGGGTTTGATGGTCTAAGTTTGATGAGGATGACTGCAACGTTCAAAATTATGAGTCTATCCTTACCTCCCCTATGTTCTACTGTGTGTCTTTGTGATTCTGTATTCCCCTACCCCTTTTGCCCCACATCCTTAGTCAAACCTTGATCTGCTGTCACTATAGTTTTAGTTTCAGTGATTTCATTTAAATTAAATGACACACTGTATTTGAGAACTCTCCGTGTTGTAGCAGCTGTCCAGTTGTTCATCTCTCTGTGTTTGCTGAGCATGGATCACACGTATGGAGACACCACAGTTTATTTACCCATACACTTATGACTACTTATGTTGGTGCTAATTGGAGAGTATTACAAATAAACCATATACAAGCATTCATGTAAAAGTCTTCTTGTGTATGTATCTTTTCTTTATTGTTTTTAAAGTTTCCTGTTGACCTTTTAATCATATGTGTGTTTGTCTGTACGCATGTGTACAACACAGGTCTTCTGCAAGAGCAGCAAGCACTCTCTCCAACTCCCGTTTTCCTTTCCTCTTGGTTAAATACCGGATGGAGGAAGGTCATTGGCTAATAAAGGAACTGCCCTGGCCCATTTTATTGGTTAGAGGATAGGTGGGAGGAGTAAACAGAACAGAATGCTGGGAGGAAGAGGAAGTGAGCTCAGAGACTCCACAGCTCTCTCGGGAGCAGACGCCTCAGAGAGAGACGCCATGCCCCGCTCCCAGCATGAAGCTCCGACCCAGGATGGACATAGGCTAGAATCTCCCCGGTAAGCGCACCTTGGGGTGCTACACACAGATGATTAGAAATGGACTAAATTAATATGTGAGAATTAGCCTAGAAGAGAATGGGCCAGGCAGTGTTTAAAAGAATACAGTGTCCGTGTAATTATTTCGGGGCATAAGCTAGCCGAGCAGGCAGCCGGGGTGCTGGGGATGCAGCGCCGCCGCCCTTATTACTACAAATACCTAGCAATAAGAGAACTGAATTACACATATTTATGTTTAAGCTTTCAAGAAACTGAGCAGCTGTTGACAAACTGGTTGTACTTATTTTTTATTCCCACCAGCAATGAGTATTGCTGTCTCAACTCGGCAATACTGAGTCACCTCACATATTCACCCACGTTTGTTAGTGCGTTTTTAAACTATTCTAAAATGTCTCCACTGCTATTTAAGTTTCAGATTACTTAATTTTGATGGTGACAATTAATGACAAATATGTTCATATGCTTATTTGACAAACATGTATCTTTGATGATACACTTGCTAAAAAAAAAAATACCCGTGCTTTTTAAATTCTTGGACAAAATCCAAATCTATTATAGGCTGTTGCTCCAAATTCTGAGTCTGAGATTACATGCTAGGCTCTATCTCAAGAATTGTACTCTTTAATATCAATTCCAAAGTTCACCTCTGTAATATTCTCCAAAGTTATTCAAATGATCTGAGGGATTCCTGTGTGTATCCAGCATCTTTAATTATCTTTATAATGTATATGTTTATATTTGGGGTCATTGCAGTCTCCTGGAGGGTATTAACTATTGTGACTTTTTAGGTTCCTCATTTAAAAATAATAATTTTTAAAAGATTTTACTTTTATGTGTATGAGTGTTTGTTTAAATGTATACCTGGTGCTCTCAAACACAAAAACAGGGCATTGGAGTCCCTTGAACTGAAGCTATCGACAGTCATAAGATATGTGGGTGCTAGTGAAGAAACCTGGGTCCTCTGCAAAAGCAGCAAGTGCTCTCAACTGAGTCATCTTTCCGATCTTTATTTTTTTATTATTGAATTTATCAGAGCACTCATTGAAACCCTAAAACAGGGACCAAGAGTGATGGAACAAAACCAAGAAAGTTATTTGATGATTAAAATTGCTGCTTCAACAACTATAGAAATTCAATTAATGAATTCCTAAGTATTTTTACTTCCTTTTCAGATCAACAGTTATAGGCTTTTTAAAGGTTCATTTGGAGTATGTTTCATTTTGTTTATTTGTTTGTTTTTTTAAGACAGGATTTCTCTATGTAGCACTGACTGTTTCAGAACTTGCTCTGTAGACTAGGCAGACCTCGAACTCGGAGATCCACCTGCCTCTGCTTCCCAAGAGTGCTGATATTAAAGGTGTGCACCACCACCACCTTTCCTGCCTCATGTCAGATTATTCTCTACTTTCTAATTGATATTTTTAATTTTTTGTTTAGTTTAGTATATATTATATTTTCTTTTTCTTTAAGACGATGTCTCAATTTGTCCTACACAATGGTCTTGATCCTCTTGATTCAGCCTCCTGAATTCTAGGACTATGGAGATGCACCAATACTCCCACCCACTCATCATGTATATATATTTTTTGACTTTTTACTGTATTTATTTCCTGGGGAAGGGTATATGCATGAGTGGAGATCAGAGGACAGTTTTTGGGAATTGGTTCTCTCCTTCCATCATGTGAGCCCTGGGAATCAAAGCATGTACCAGTGTCCACTTAGCTGTATCAACAGTACCTGATATATATTCTTGATGACAGTTCTTCATTATATATATTATTTGCAAACATTTCTTCCACTTTGTGGATTTTTCATTTTGTCAATTGTACTTCCCATAAGAAGTTCTTAAATTCATGAAGGACAATATAGCTCTTCTAAACTTTTGTATTATGCCTCAGAATTATTTTTCAAACTCAGATCATGAAAATTATCTTCTTCAAGTTTTTCCTAGAAAGTTTCTAGAAGTATGTCTTAAATTTGAGACAGTTTGTGGTGGGGCAGACCAGAGCCAAAACAGACTCTCTTAGTAGCCCTCATAGAGGTCAGGCCTTAGATTTGATCTACTGAAATGGGACAATGCTAAACAGGCAATCCTCAAGAAAACCACAGTTTAGGAGCAACAAATCAACAGGCACCCCACAGCCCCTTCTGCTGACTCAGCAGGCCCCCAAAGCCACTTTGCTGATTCAGCAGGTGACCCCAGCTTTCACCACCTTGCTGCTTGAAGATCCCTAACTACTAGGACCTCCTACCAATCATCCCCAGATTAATCCCTCATCCCTGAAATTCCCCTAACTTCTTCTTTTTTCGGACTTTTTTTGGAGAGGAATTAAAGAAAACTTTAGAGCCGAGTATTGTGGTGCATGCCTTTAATCTCAGCACTAGGAAGGCAGAGGCTGGCAGATTTCTGAATTTGAGGCCAGCCTGGATTTAAGATTAAGTTCAAGGAGAATCAAACTCAGGCAGTGAAGGAAAACAGAAAGTTGATGAAGATATACTTAAACAAGTGGGCCACGTTCCAGCTCCTATGTTGAACTTAGCAGAAGAACTTGGCAGCTTTGCCACGTGGTTCTGGCTTTAGAGCTACGGCTAGAAGAAATGAATAGAGTTAAAGATAGAAGAAGTTGCCTCCATGCCTAAGGAGAGTCACTGAGGCCAGGCATGTGTCAGCGATATTTCTGAATGGAGGCCTAGTAGAGAGGCCATTGTGAGAAGCTGGAAACTTGCAGCCTGGAGAACCCAAGATGTTAGAGATGCCTGAGTTTCAGAATACCTACTGAGGAGAGCTGCTAACAGGGAGTAGAAGCAGCACAAGAGAAAAGGTGTGTTGCAGTCAATAAAGCTAAAAGGAACTGAAGATGTGGAAAGCGTTTTCAAATTAGAGATGAAGATGCAGGGTTTGGAGTTTGCCCAGTTGTTTTTCAATCTTGCTTTGGTCCAGGATTCCCTCATTAAGCTCCCTTCCATGTGTTTTGTAATGATAATGTGTATCCTGTGCATTATGTGTTGGAAGTATATGATCTGCTTTTTTATTTTGATTTTTCTGGGGGGGGGGTTACAGTAAAGAGATTGTCATGTGACTCGAAAGAGACTTTGGACTTTTAAACTTTGTTGAGAGTGTGATAGACTATGGGAACTTTAGAAATTAGACTGAATGCATTGTGGAGGCCCAAAAATGTGAGTCTATTTCCACCTTGTCTGAAAGTCAGAGAGTTTTAGCTTGTTCAAAGTTGTTGACAATTTCAATCCATTTGCATGCAAAATTCAAGAAGTCCTTGTTTTCATATTAGAGTACTACTCAGCAGTAAAAAACAAGGACTTCTTGAATTTTGCATGCAAATGGATGGAAATAGAAAACACTATCCTGAGTGAGGTAAGCCAGACCCAAAAAGAGGAACATGGGATGTACTCACTCATATTTGGTTTCTAGCCATAAATAAAGGACATTGAGCCTATAATTAGAGATCCTAGAGAAGCTAAATAAGAAGGAGAACCCAAAGAAAAACATATAGGCATCCTCCTGAATATTAACCTTCATCAGGCTTTGAAAGGAGACAGAGACAGAGACCCACACCGGACAGAAATCTCAAGGCCCAAATCAGGAACAGAAGGAGAGAGAGCACGAGCAAGGAACTCAGGACAGCGAGGGGTGCACCCACACACTGAGACAATGGGGATGTTCTATCGGGAACTCACCAAGGCCAGCTGGCCTGGGTTTGAAAAAGCCTGGGATAAAACCAGACTCGCTGAACATAGCAGACAATGAGGACTACTGAGAACTCAAGAACAATGGCAATGGGTTTTTGATCCTACTACATGTACTGGCTTTGGAGTAACGGCGTAAATAAATGCAATGCAGATATAAAAGAATATTTAAAACTTTAATGATAAACTTACAGAACCTAGGTTCCCGTGTAGCCCAGGAGGTAGGAAAGAAAGGGTGGAGCCGCCTCCCATGACCATTTATCTGTACGCATTCGCCCGAGGCAAACCCACCACCTAAAGGGGCTGGCTTAACCCTATATCTCCCCTTTTTGTCTAAATAAGACAAAACTAAACCAAATATAACTATAAACAATAATAACAAATGATAAATATAACAAACAATATTGAGAAAAAAAGTTTTGATAGACATTCTATCTCAAGGAGTATAAATAATGTAGAGAGTAACTACAATTAAATAATCTTCAACTCCATCAAAGATCTGAGAAGGGAATAAATATTACTTAACAAAAGAGAGATATCCAAAATGTGCAACAAATGACAGAGACCACTGACTACCTGGGCAATCACCCAAAGTCTCATTTGCAATGTTGAGTCAACCAACTTTGGCTAAGGCCTAACAGCAAAGGCAAGAAACTTTCTTAGAATTATCCTACCCTGTTTTGGCAAGACAAGACAATCCTGTTTCATATCTTAGTCAGTAGTTGAGGTATGGGCTTTTCTTAACCCAAAGGCCAGTTCTGCCAAGAAGACAAGCTCCCAGAGGAGTGTCTTTGGTGCTCAACGTTCTCTCGGGAGTAGAGTGGTGTTGCCAGGAGTAATTGTGTCTCGTTGGCACAGAATTCTAGGTTAGATTAAAGGCCATTTTCTACAGATCTTCAAAGAGGCTGAAGATTATACTATCTATACTAAAAATAATCTCTAATAATATCTAAAAGACCTGATTAACCTAAAAATAAATATGATAAACATATAATTCTCAATAACTATCTAATTTGAAAACTAAGAGAATAAACAACTGTGCAATATATGAAGACAATGATCTTCACCTGTAAACAATGTCATTACATATCAAAATGTAAACAATGTTATTACATAAATAGTACCAGAGGTAGAAATGTACATTGTGATATGATAGATGTATCCATACAATATAAGCATACTCTTATACAAAAATAGAGGTAGGAACACTCACATTCAATATTCAATATATCAATATACAAGAAACAGTACCAATATAATTTTCTAAAATCAGTAAGTCACAAATACCAATCATCCCATCAAACCAGTTAATCCCCCCCCCTTTTTTTGTATATACCCCTAATTCCATACAATATCTCCCCATCCCCTCAACCCTAAACCAACCACTAAAAGATGTCCCTAACCCTGTGGGCAAACTCTGTTAGGAGCGGGGACGTCGTCCTCTTAGATTGCTTCTAGCTGACATGGGGGCGACGTCCTTCTTAGGGGCCCCTGTGAAAGCAAATGATGGTAAAATTCCCAAATTAACCTTTGACTTAAGAAAAGTCTCTGAGCATTTTGAGAAGGTCTGGCTAGAGTGTTGTCAAAAATGTGCATCATTTGAAATTGTCTCTTGCAGTTGGTACCAAAAAACAGGTCTAATATTAGCGCTTAAAAAAAAAATTCATGATGTCATAAAAGCCAGATTGAGTTGATGTTGTGGGGCCCCATCTTCATCCTGGAAACTTCAAAGATTACTGTAGGAAAATATGTTGCTTGTTATGGGAAATTTAAACATTAACAACAAAGACATATACTGACATATAAAGAAAGACACAGATATGAGGAAAGGCAAAGAAAGTTTATCAAATATAAAATTATTCTTATTCTGTACCATTTCATGGCTCCTGACCTGAGACAGAAACTCTGAAATATCTCTTATCAACAAGTTTAAAATTGAAGAGGGACTGAGCCATAGTCCAACTCCAAAACCAGCTCTACACATTTATAAAGAAATGTTCAATAAAACATATAAATAGATATAAAAAAATCAATACTTACAGTATATATATAATTTTATTGTTGATACTCAGTGGGTCGTAACTATTTTCCATCCATCAGTAATTAAATATTCAGGGTCCCTTAAATTCTTTGAAGATGAGTATTTTCCTGTGGAGATAAGAAAAGAACCCTGCCCCCAACCTATCTGTAATCCTTACCATCAGAATGCCCGTCATCCTTGTGAATGAATTGTTATTTATCTTTTCCAAGTGACTTCTCTTCTTCAAACTGAACCTTTATTAATTTTGACGGTATCCATAATTTTTCCTCACCTGTGGAGATAAGAGCAAAACCCCTTCCCCAACGCAGCACATCTCCTGGCTTCCATTGTGAGGTCAGCACATCCTTGAAATAAACTGGTTAATTTAGTTCAGCAGACATTTCCATTATCCAATGTGTTATCCCAATAGCTGGTCATAGACTGGAAATGTCTCCTAACAGTCTTTGAAAGTCATTAAGAGTCCATAGGCGATCTCTCCGAATTTGTGCCTTTTGTGTCTTAATTTTTTGTAAACCTATTCTATAGCCTAAATAATTAACAGAATCTCCCTTCTGAATCTTTTTAGGAGTAATTTGCAATCCCCATTTAGGTAACAGTATCTGTATTTCTTTAAACAGTCTGTTCAAGGTATCTATGTTTGAATCGGGTAACAATATGTCATCCATGTAATGGTATACTATCGATTTGGGAAATTTCTTGCGTATTATTTGCAATGGTTGGTTTACAAACTATTGGCACAGGGAGGGGCTATTTAACATACCCTGGGGGAGGACAGCCCAATGGTACCTCCTCGAAGGTTGAGAATTGTTCTAAGTAGGCACTGTGAAGGCAAATTTTTCTCTATCTTCTTTTTGCAAAGGTATAGTGAAAAAACAATCCTTTAAATCAATAACTATGAGAGGCCATCCTTTTGGTAATAAAGAGGGCAAAGGAATTCCAGATTGCAGAGGGCCCATAGGTTGAATAACCTTGTTGATGGCCCTGAGATCTGTCACCATTCTCCATTTACCTGATTTTTTCTTAACCACAAATACAGGAGAATTCCAAGGGCTGGTAGATTCTTCTATATGTCCAGCATCTAGTTGTTCTTGTACCAGCTGTTTTAAAGCCTGTAACTTTTCCTCAGCTAAAGGCCAATGCTTTGTCCATATTGGTTTCTCAGTCAACCATTTTAGAGGCAAGCCTGTTGGTATCTCTGAAGGGACATCAATTGCTTGTTTTTGCACAGCCCTAATGGCTGGTTTTCTCCGTTTGTAATATCTTTTAATATTATTTTCAGAAATATAGGCTCTAGAAGTAGCAGGAATGTTAATTTGGGTATTCCATTGTTATAATAGGTCACAGCCCCATAATTTCATTGCAATATTGGCTACATATGGCCTTAATTTTCCTATTTGTCCCTCTAGCCCTATACATTCAACCCATCTCGTGCTCTGCCTTACTTGAGATAGGGTTCCAATTCCCAGGAGCTAAACATTTACATTCTGAAGAGGCCAACACGGATGCCAAGATTCTGGGGGTAATGATACTTACATCAGCACCTGTGTCCAGCAGGCCAGTAATAAAAATGCCATTTACATATACTCTCAGCTTAGGTCTTTGATCATTTATAGAAGTTTGCCAAAACACACGTAACTCATCTTTCTGATCACTATTGCTTGTAATAGTAGGCATATGGCTTCCTAATTGTCCTGACGAGGCATGTTCTCTGCAGAAACTGGAAATGACTGAACCATGTTTGCCATGGGGGCCTGTGAGGCCCCCCTCTCACGTTTCCCATCTGTATCAGATTGCCTTGTCTATCTCTTGTAGACCTGCATTCATTCGTCCAGTATCTGCCTTTTCCACATCTTCTACATAAACTTGAAGGCTGAGTCCTTCTATTTTTGTTATTTCTAGAAGATGAATTATTATTATTATTTCTGAAAATCCTTTGTTTACAATTCCTTTTCATATGACCCATTTTGCCACAATTAAAACAATTTGGTATTTTGGTGTCTCCTTTTACCATTGGAAATTGCTTCTTCTACCCATGCTTCAGTGCCATAGTCAAATGTGTCAACATTTAGTGTATGCAAGACCCATTCTTCCAAGGATGCTGATCTGAACTTTAAAGGCCCCAAGATCTTTTTGCATTCCACATTTGCATTTTCATAAGCCAAAGACTCAATTATTATATGTCTTGCTTCTGGGTCAGATATCCCTATTTATACAGCCTTAGTTAATCTTTGTAAAAAGTCACTAAAGGGTTCTCTCTGACCCTGTTTAACTGTGACAAATGATTCCATTCTCTGTCCTGGGTCTTGTACCCTGTCCCAAGCCCTTAAGGCTGTTGTAGTACACATGGAGAGTGTGTTTTCATCCAAATTAGCTTGTTCCTGAGGGTCAGAAAAGAGCCCTTCACCTAGAATTTTATCTAGGGAAATGTCAATTCCCTTCGGCTTTTCCTGCTGTTCTAAAAGTCTAGCCTCTTGCCCGAATAAGCATTTCCATTTCAATTGCGGTCCACTCTCAAGGACCGCAGAGCTCAGCTGGAGCCAGTCCGAGGGGGTTGCTCTGCTTGTTGTGGCCCAAGATTTTAGCATCTCTTTAACAAAAGAGGCTTGCATCCCAAAAGTCATGACAGCCTGTTTAATTTCTTTGAGATCATTCATACGGACAGGCTCCCATGTATCTTCCTTGATGACCCTAGGGTTTCTGGAACCAATCACCTTTTCTGTTGTTATTACTGGAAAGGCAGGTAGAGCTGTAGGTAGAGCTTTGTGGAAATTGTCCCGGAGGGATTTATCCACAGATGTAGTTAATATTTGCCTTTCTACCCTTTGCTCTTCTTCATCAAAATTTAGAAATTCCTCAATCTTTTTAATTCTATTCACCATTGCTTTTTGTAATGTCTGAATCTCCTGCCCAGAATTATGTTCTAAAGCCTTCATTGAGGATTCTAAAGTATGAAATTTATCCAGTAGAGATAACTTGTCATCTTTGGACATAATTTTTATGGCATAAACCGTGCCTTCTTGTATTGACAATCTTTCCGCCAATCTGTCATAAGCTTTATTCTCTTTACTTAGTTTTCTAATCCCTATGCCCCTACCCTGGTAAGTTGTATAGTTGTTAAAGCTAGTCTCAGACAATGCATTTTTTTTTGTATTATAATATGGTTATAGGCTTTTGGAGGCCAGAGAGTGGAATGTAGTGGTTTGAAAGAAAACAGTCCTCAAAGGAAATGGCACTATTGGGAGGTGTGGCCTTGTTGGAGGAAGTGTGTCACTGTGGGAATGGAATTTGAGGTCTCTTTTTTTCTTTTTTTAATGTATTTTTTATTTTTTTATTTATTGAGCTATATATTTTCTCCATTCCCCTCCTTTCCTCTCCTCTCCCCTTCTACCTTCTCCCATGGTCCCCATGCTCCAAATTTACTCAGGAGATCTTGTCTTTTTGTACTGTCCATGTAGATTAGATCCATGTATGTCTCTCTTAGGGTCTTTATTGTTGTCTAGGTTCTCTGGGATTGTGATTTTTAGGCTGGTTTTCTTTGCTTTATGTTTATTATTTATAATCCAATAGAAAATGGAGTACAGACCTAAATAGAGAACTTCATCAGAGGAATCTAAAATGGCTAAAAGATACTTAAGGAAATACTAAACATCCTTAGCCATCAGAGAAATGCAAATCAAAACAACTCTGAGATTCCATCTTACACCTGTAAGAATGGCCAAGATCGAAAACACTGATGACAACTTATGCTGGAGAGGTTGTTAGGTAAAGGGAACAATCCTGCATTGCTGGTGGGAGTGAAAGCTGGTATGTACCCTTTGGATATAAGTATGGTGATTTCTCAGAACATTCGGAAACCTACCTCAAGACCCAGCAATAACACTTTTGAGTATATACCCAAAGGATGCTCAATCTACCACAGGACATGTGCTCAACTATGTTCATTAACAACATTGTTTGTCATATCTAGAACCTGGAAACAACCTAAATGCCCCTTGACCAAAGAATGGATAAGAAAAATGTGGTACATTTACATGATGAAGTACCACACAGCAGAAAAAAATGACGACATCTTGACATTTACAGGCAAATGGATGGATCTAGAAAACATCAGAGAGAGAGAGAGAGAGAGAGAGAGAGAGAGAGAGAGAGAGAGAGAGAAAATTAAACTAAACAAGTAAAATACAATCATTTACAGAGACTGGCGAGAGCGAACCATGGCACTTACAATCATGTGTCTAATGAAAATGTCACAAACAATATGTCTACTTTAGTTATAGATCATCAGCATATACAGATCCAGACAGCATTATGGAAAACATGTTTTGGTGTCTCTGAGTTGGGAGAACATAGACCTGCTTAAATTTTCCTTTTCCCATGTCTTACTTTGAGAGTTACCTAGAATAAAGTTTTGTAAAAATCGAAAGTATTTTTTTGAAAAGTGTTTTTAAATATGTAGTGAAAGAAGTTTAAAAGTTTGATAAGTTTACTGATATGAATCAGAATCTTCGATATGCTCCAAGAAATAAATTTTATGTCTAAAATGCTCTTTTTACAGAAGTCTCAGTTTGATCATTTCCAGATGTGAGGTTTAATAGCTGTGTTGCTTACTATCACTTGACTGGCCTCTTTAAGGCAAGTCTATCCTTGTCAGCAAAGTATGCTGCATGAGACTCTGAGGGGAAATAACGGGCCTTTACAGAAGTCATTACACATAACATAAGCTACATGTTAACTTCACCTTGGGAAACTACTTAGTATTGAGTCAAAAAAAAAGAAAGAAATTCTCTATATACATCTTCTTAAAGTTTTCACAACAATCTTATAAAGAAAGTACTACTCTCAGCCAGGTTTTACAAGGAGGCCCACAGAAGTTAAGTAATTTGCTCCAATCAAAGAGCAAGGTCAGGATCTCACTAAGCGCCAAACAAAAGTCTGCTTGTATATCCAGGCCCCGGCTGTTAGCTGTATTACCTCAGAAGCACCTGTATACACAGACTAAGCGTGATGGAAAGTGTCTCAGTTGTGCGAGAGCTTTAACAAAATGCCGTCGATGAGGTAGCTTAGAAACTTACACCTCACTGTTCCAGAGCTGTGAAGGCCAAACCCACAGGCAGATTTGGTGTCTGGTACCTAGATCACACCTTGTTATCTGCTCACACGAAGGAGACAAGGTAGTTCTCTGTCCTCTTTCGTTAGTACACCAAGGCCATTGATAAGGGTTCTGCCCTAGTGACTTGGTCTACCCACAAAGACCCTAACTCCAAATACCCTTACCTCAGTGATTATGTTTCGACACAAGATCTTTCTTTGTCGGGGATACATTGAGGCCATGGAGTAGAGAACCTTAACATTCTGGATGTTCAATGGTTCCTCCTCAAACATTTCCTGTTTACTGGCTCATTGATCTGAGAGCTCCGTATTGGCTTGCAGATATAAAGCTAAGTGGGGAAAGGGAACTATCATCGCTAAGAACACTGAACATAAGAACAGAACACTCTCCTTGTGCAAGCCTTCAAAAGGGAATAGCTTGTGAGTTTAGGAGCCAAGCATCACAGCACCCTTTTCCCTCGTCACTGCAGAATGAAGTTGTCACTTGTTTATTTGTTCATTTTGCCATAAATAATCTGAACGTCTGTTCTGTTCCAGGCCCTGGGTGATAGGTATCAATGGTGCTCTCGGCAGTCCATTTAGAAGCACTTAATTTTTTATTTCAAGCTCTTCAGACCATTGCTCACTGAGATTCAGAATTAACAGAAAGAAAAATGTCCCAGCCTCCATGTACATGCATACTCCTGCCCAAACTCAGACCTTGGATTTCTCTCACGTTCTCTACACAAGGCACAAGTCTCCCATACTAGAATCCAATCACAATTATACATATACATACACACACACACACACACACACACAAATGATGAATAAAGCCAGTAAATATCCATTCCAATAAAGCCAAATTCAATCAAATCAAAAAAAACCCAGCAAGTATTTGTAAAACTGAGGCCCATTTCTAGCCAGAGATTTCTATTTTTTTTTTTTTAGGTTTGTGAAAATGACCATTATCCATACATACTAACTGTCTACTTTTACCTGAAAATAGGGTAAAGATGGGACTGGCATCTCTCTCCTTCCTAAGCATCCTTTATTATGGAAGGAACACTTAGTAATGGAGTCATTATCCCGCTGAGGACTAAAAGAAAGTGTTCCTTCTTCTCAGTATTAAAGTGCCTGCTCCTTGACTTGGTTATTAAAATGAGGGCTCAAATAGCTCCTTGTTCTAATTTTCCTTATCAGCCTCCACAGGACCCATTTCAGGCTGTCTGTGAAGTGTTAGAATGCAATTGTGTGCTTGAATAAAAAGGGAAACTGAATTAGAGCCTCTTAAGACCATTATATTGTCTTATTTAGTGACACTGTTTGCCTCACCATTACTAAGCAATGAGCTAAGTGTTCTTCCTGAGTAGAATAATAGTACCCACATTTAACCAGCACTTTCCACTCTGCAGAGCACTTCTGCAGCATGCATTCTCTCTTTTGAACCATGCAACAATACTGGAGCCGACTGAGAGTGTGCTGTGATCATAGATTTACATGGTTAAGTTAGAGCTTCCAACCTCCAAAGTCAGGAAGGACAAGTTGATGGGCATGAGAATGGAGAGGAGTGGTCCTACCTCTGGAAATCTGACCCAGAGCTTCCCTGCCACTAAGGACTCAAGCACCATCGTTCCTTCTGCTCTGCCTAAAGAGACTCACAAATCCTCACTGAAATTATTCATATTTGAAAAGACAGAAACACTAGAAATCAAAGAAACTCTATGAGAGACAGGCAGACACATCAGTGTTAGTTACTAATCCATAAATTACAGAAGACAAGTAATTTTTAACATCTGTGTTGAGGCAGAAGAGAATGGCAGAAGATTAACAGGACAAGGGAAAGGAAAAGAGCCTGTCTCTGAAGGTAGCTGAGTCTTCTTGGAACTCAGAGTCCAGAACTACAACACAATTAACATCTGCTGTGAAGGTTGCTAATATATATTTCCATATTTAGGTATTTTTATTAGTTCTTTAAAAAATTTATACAATGCATTTTTATCATATTTACCTCCCTTCCCAACTCCTCCCATATCTACTCTCTACAACCTCCCCTCTCTACCAACATGGAATTCTCTCCTCCCCTCATCAGGTCGAGCTTTTGTTACCCAACTACTCTTGGGAGTGGGGCCTGCACTGGATTATGGTCAACCTACATTAGGTCATATCATTAAAGAATAGTGACTCTCTCTCTCCCAGAAGCTATCAAATGTTCATAGCTCTCAGCTAGAGGTAGGATTTGATGTCCACATCCACCCACATAAAAGAGGCCGTCTGCAGATTGGGGAAAACCTTTACCATCTACGCATCTGACACAGGGTTAATATCTAGAACATACAAAGAACTCAAAAAGCTAATGATCAAGAAAACAAATAGCCCAGTTTAAAAATGGGGCATGGCATGAATATAAAGATGGAGATGCTTCTGATTTCCTATTCTTATCACTTCATAGGAACTAAAACTGACTCTAATCATCGCTTAGATACTTAAAGACAAATTTCAAATTACACATTGAATGAATTCCATCTCCATGGTGAAGAACTATTTCTCATATCCAACAAAAAATGTCAAAATCATTTAAAATTCCCAAATATTAGCTAACTCATTCCATAATGAGGTCTGCAAAGTGGCAGATTGAACTCATACAGTTTTCTGGGTCTCAAACTTTCTGTGAAGTAGTGAAATTTAACTCTCTCAACAGATGGCTATAAGAAAATATTCCCAAAGAAACCAAGGAGAAGAGGAAAGCTGGGGTTCTTTAAAATTCTTGTCCTTTTGTCTCTTAATTTCACTGAACTTTCTTTTTTTCCCTTGCATTTTTTTCTGAAGCACTTCAGTTATCACTTCTTCTTCATCTCCAGGAATATCTGTTTCCTGTTGGAATGTTTCATTTCAAAGCTTCTATATTTCATTATAAATTCTAGACTGAATCACTCATTCTCCTTGTAAAGCCCAATTTGATTAAGGAAAAATAATACACTGCATCTTATCACTAAAAATAAAATTAAATATGGTTGAAGGGGAGGGGAAGAGGCAGGGAAGGGAACAGAGAAAAATGAGCTCAATAAAAATCTATTAAAAATATAAAGTAGATATAAATGTTGTAACTGTAATTCTTGCTTGATACCTGTATTATTATATGTAATTTTACTATAATAAAGTAAAAACTTTCCTTTTTATTTAGACAGAAAAGGGAAGATGATTTGGAAAATACTTCAGTATACGAGTTTCTTTTATTAGTTAATGAATAAAGAAGCCACTTTCAGGCCTGTGGCAAGGCAGGATAGAGCTAGGAGGGAAAATATCAAAACATTGCCACCGGGAACACTGCCCGTAAGTCACAGCCACATGGCAATATACAGATTAATAGAAATGGGTTAATTTAAGATGTAAAGGCTAGTCAATAAAGAAGTTAGAGATAATAAGCCAGGCAATGATTTAAATAATAAGGTTTCTGTGTGATTATTTTGGAGCTGAGCAGCCAGGAATGAATGTGCAGCTTCTGCCAAAAAGATATATTCTTAAAATACTGCAAAGTCCCTTCCACAAGGTAGTTACTCGCAACCCCTTGATGCCAAACCTGTTGGCTTTCCGTGTTCTTGGTGAGCCACCCAATTGAGGTGGAATAGAAAGGAGAGAAGGGAAAAAGGACAGTGGAAGGAGCCATGGGGGTGGGGTGGAGGCAAGATATATTAGTTACTTTCCTTGTTGCTGTCACAAGATACCTGAGAATGGCTTAAGGGGAGAAAAGGCTTATTTGGGCTCACAATGTGAGGTCATAGCCCATCATGGCAAGGACACTATGGCTGCAAGATCATGAGCTGCTGCTACTCAGTGTGTCCACACTCAGGAAGCAAAAGGAGACATTGACTGCTCATGCTCAGCTCACTTCCAGGATGACAACCATGAATGGTATAGCTGACAGTTAGAAGGTATCTTCCTACCTCAACTAACCCAGTTAGGAACTCACACAGATGTGGCCTTAGGTTTCTCCCAAATTATCCTATCTTGTCAAGTTGACATTAGTATTACCATCTCAGAGGGATTTTGAGATAATACACGATTTTTGATTTTGATTCCAACATAGTAAGTATTCTTTTTAGAATCACTACATAAAATAACACATCATTTCCCCCAGAAAAATATTAAGGTTAGAGAAAGGACTGCTACTACATAGTGTTGAAATGTCATGTTGGTCTCTTTTGAATACTTTCCAGATTACAGCCACTGATGTGTTTTTAATACCTAAGGCTTCCTCTACATAGTGTTTTATGACAAAGATCACATTTGTTTTCTATTTCAATTGTATCTCAAGCAGCTAAGCCTCAATGAGAGCTGATCAAGTACTTGTGGAGTGAGTGAATGAATGAATGAATGAATGAGAGAGATAAATGTGCAAAAAACAGCTGACTTGTCAGTTTTCTAATACATTTCACCAGCTTTTCTGATCATGCATTCATAGATTGAAAATGCTTTTATTCGCCCAACAGTGGTGGCACACGCCTTTAATCCCAGCACACAGGCAGAAGCAGGTGGATCTCTGAGTTCGAGGCTAGCCTAGGATATAGAGTGAGTTCCAGAATAATCAGGACTGTTACATAGAGAAACCCTGCCTGAAATCCTGTATTGAAAAAACAAAAAACAAAACAAAAGTTTTGACCATTTTTCATACATTTTTGTTCTTAATTGAGTATAAACAGGAAAGGGTTTTCCTATTTTTTTCCTTGTCTATGATTTAATTCCTCTGCCCTCTCTTCTATCTGCTGGGTTGTTTGGAAGAGAAAAGGGGGTTGGGGACAGATGACACTGCTTATGAATGCTGCTGTGTCATAGAGTGGCAGGTGTCCGATGCTGGTTATATTGTGCAACACACGTGTGGTGCCTGGGTCAGGGAGCTATTTTGGATGGGAAAGGGCTATTTCTCTCGGATGCTACTGCTGTCTTCCTCCTCCCTTCCTTTTGTTCCTGTTAAAAGGTTTCACATAGCCAGGCTTTGAACTCTTGGGTATCCTGCTACGACTCTTGAGTGCTGGGATTGCAAGGATGAGCCATTACACCTGGCTCAATTCTTCATAAATTAAACAGGTGCCTCTTCCCTTTCCTAAAAATCATTGAAATCTATATTTATACTTAGAATTAAAGAACTTCAAAGGATTGTTGTGATATTTTGAAATAATTCTCTGCACTAAATAATTTGGCAGTTTGGAAAGAGTACTCCCCAGGGGGGAAAAATAAACAAATGCCCAAATATTCCCTCCAGCGTGTGAGCACTAACCCTTATGTTATTTTTATCCATTTTCAGTAGGCTTCTTAGAATAACTGAGGCATAATTGCCAGAGATCCCATAAATTAGATGTGATGTATGTCCTTCCCTTCAAGTTAAACAAGTAGTCTTAAATTGAGTCATATAGTAAACAAGATTGGAGTGCCACCTACTGGCCTAATGTGTAAGCTAGTGGAACCTCATTGATAAATAGCAGATACTTCAAATTTGGTTTCTAACACCAGATATCAAGGTCCAAATCAGGAGCAGCAGGAGAGAGAGCATGAGCAAGGAACTCAGGACCGCGAGGGGTGCACCCACACACTGAGACAATGGGGATGTTTTATCGGGAACTCACCAAGGCCAGCTGGACTGGGTCTGAAAAAGCATGGGATAAAACCGGACTTGCAGAACATAGCAGACAATGAGGACTACTGAGAACTCAGAACAATGGCAATGGGTTTTTGATCCTACTGCACGTACCGGCTTTGTGGGAGCCTAGGCAGTTTGGATGCTCACCTTACTAGACCTGGATGGAGGTGGGTGGTCCTTGGACTTCCCACAGGGCAGGGAACCCTGATTGTTCTTTGGGCTGATGAGGGAGGGGGACTTGATCGGGGGAGGGGGAAGGAAATGGGAGGCGGTGGCGGGGAGGAGGCAGAAATCTTTAATAAATAAATTAATTAAAAATAAAAAATAACACCAGATATCAAAATAACAAACAAACAAAAAGCTTACTTTTTTTAACAGAAATGATGAGCATACATCCAAAATTCATTCCTTTGCTGGTCTCATTCAAAAGTGATCAGAATATGCATGCATGGCAATGTCACCATGAAGGATGAATTTGTGTGGAAATAACTATAATTCTAAAATTTCTAGGTGAATATGTAACTTGGTGTTAGAAACATGGTTTGAAGATTACTTGCCTTGAAGCACATGTTGAAGTCCTGGGTTGGATCCCCAACACACAGAGGGGGGGTACACACGGAGGTGGAGGAGAAGGAGAGTAGGGGGGCAACGGTGGACTTGGCTTTTCTGTAATCTAGTTAAGAATCATTCTTAACATCAAGCCTCAGGCTCCTAATATATAAATTTTCTGTTAAAAATAAACTAATCTTGATAAAAAAAAAAACAAGATGTCATTGTCATCTGGAGAAGGATGTAAAATACTAGGAGTTAATTCAGCTCAGGACCTTCTAAGACCCATCCCACTTCCAAAGCCTTGCAACTTAGCAGTGCAGAAAGTAGAAGAAACAGAAAATTCACCCTTAGTCTCCCATCACCTCTCATCCCTGCACCAGGCCATTGAAGACTATCTTTCCTACAAGGCAACTCGTAAAATCTTCATAAAGCTCCATTCTCAGATGAAAATAATGAAACCCAGAGAACCCAAATAAAACCACCCTTAGTGAGCGCCTTCTGGTTCACCACCGTGAGGTCATAACCTTTGTTCCACCGAACACAATCTGCCTATTTCTTTGAACCTTCATTTCTTAAGATGCCCTGTCTCATAAAACTTATATAAAATAAGCATAAGATTGTGTACTTGAAAGTGCTGATCTGTCTTGGTAACAGCCAAGAAACCTGTGATAAGTACAGAAACGTTCTCCCTTCCAAGAAGCAAGCAGTAAATGCAAAATGAGTTTACTTACATTGACTCAAGTGAAGTGGGGCGAGCTCTGAAATTTGTTAGAAAAATAAGTGAACAGAGTACAAACAAGAGAATTTAAAAAATGATGTGGAAGGAATATAGCCTGAAATAGGAAAAGAAAAACAGACATGGGGGAAGCAGAGGACACAAGGCAAGACTCTAGAGATCTTGAGGAAACAAGTGCTCTCACGAGATAGTAGGTAATGGTTCCAAGATCCATCCTAGAGCATCTCAAAAGATGATAGGTGCACAGAGGTGATCAGCACAGGGGCAGAGTATTGGAAGTTACCCAGGGTATATCGAAGAGTCAACAAAAGCAAGGAACAAAGACAATCTACTGGAATCAAAAGCCTAGGAACAGTGAATAGAAGTTCACACATAAGAAAACAACAAGAGAAAAAAAATAAAAAAAGAAAAAAAAAGAAAACAACAAGAGGGCTGGAGAAATGGCTCAGCAGTTAAGAGTATTAGCTGCGTTTCCAGAGGACCTGGGTTCAGTACCCAGTACCCACACGGTGATTCACAACCGCCTATAACTCCAGTTCCATAAAAGAGTTTTATAAAAGGATGTCCTTTTCTGACTTGCACAGACTTAGGCATGGGAACACACATAGTGAAGACACACATGCAGGCAAATATATATACTTCTAAAGACAAAATAACAAGAAAAAAAAAGAATATAGTCTGGCCTAGCTGCCATGAGAGGCACGTATCACAGGTTTTTCAGGTTAAAGTCTACTGCTCCTGGACACCGGGCCTTTCAGTTCCTGAGAAACCGTACTCCCTCAAGCAGTGGAGCATTCAGGCCACCTGTGTTCCTCTGTATTCCCTAGAAGTCAGTGAAGCATGTAGAAGCTTGACAGAACATTAGTCTTAGACATTAATCTTGTGTACCCTATACTCCCTGCAAACATCTTTGTATCCTAGAAACTACCATTGTATTGATCCTGGCAAACTCCATTTGTACTATTTCTGATAAGGGGATAAAAATTCTAATTGCTTGCAATAAACTTGTCACAGCCTCAGTCTTGGTGTGATCCCTCCAACCCGACCTGGTCAAGATTTCATTCTCATTTAGCCATATCAGATAACTTTGGCCTGGTAAGTAAACATTAGTATGGTATAGGCAGATAGAGCCAGTCCCAAAATATGTAGATCTCTTGTAACCAAGGTTTTGTGGGTGGTGGTGCACAAATGCCCACCCTGTCTTCCCAATTCAAATATGCCACCCCAAGGGTGTAGTTTTCAGCCTTATTCTCTAAAGCAGAAATTCTACCAGGAGACACCCATATTTACACATACCCATGCAGATACTAATTCAAAATCCGTGAACGGAGGAAATTTCCAAGTGCATTCCTCAAGGTAGGTAAGAGAGCAGGCCAATGTTAAGATGTTACAATATTTCAATTTCAAAAAACACGACCAAACTCCTGGGGGGACTTTGATTAATGACTAAAGTAATAGTTAAGATTTCCTGGACGGAGCGGTGGGGGCCAGACGCGGCGGAGCAACACCGCATACAGGAAGAGGCTTTCGGGGACCAGCGCAGCGGCAGACCCAAGCAGCCGGGACAGGCGTGCAATAAGGAGAGCAGATCGCCCTACTACAATTGAATCAAAGAGGTAGGCCTTTGGTTGGCCAGGTCACTGGCACAAGGGGAGCCTGGTCCTGTCCTGAAGATCCTTCGGAGGGGTGAGAGGGTTCTTGGCCTGCAGCAGGAACCACGAAAGAGAGTGAGGGCATTTTGTAAGCGGAGCCCTTGGCCAGCAGGGAAACCTGATCCGGTTTTTAAAGGACCCATTGGATAGGATCAATAGGAGGAGATGGGCAGGCGCCAAGGCAAGAATTCACCCAATAATCCGAAAAACAACATGAAAACATCAGAACCCAATGATCTTACAACAGAAGTATTTGAACAACCTAACACAGAAGAAGTGGAAAAAATCGACTTTATGAAGATAATAGAGTCCCTTAAACAACATGTAAAAAATGCCCTTATAGAAATGGATGAGAAGTATAACAAAAAGTTTGAAGAAATGAGTAAATACGTACATGATACCCTGGGAAACCAAGAAAAAACCATCAAACAGGTAATGGAAACAGTTCAAGAATTGAAAACTGAAATGAAGGCAAAGAAGAAAATACAAACTGAGGACCAGCTGGATATGGAAAATCTAGGCCAACGAGCAGAGTCTACAGAAACAAGCATAATCAATAGAATACAAGAGCTAGAAGAAAGACTCTCAGATGCTGAGGACACCATAGAGAAAATAAACGAACAGATCAAAGAAAACAGCAAAGCCAACAAATTCTCAACACAAAACATTCAGGAACTATGGGACACAATAAAAAAACCAAACCTAAGAATAATAGGAATAGAAGAAGGAGAAGAGTCACAGCTCAAAGGCCCAGAAAATATTTTCAACAAAATTATGGAAGAAAACTTTCCCAACTTAAAGAAAGATATTCATTTAAATATTCAAGAAGCATACAGAACACCAAACAGACTGGATCAAAGAAAAACATCTCCTCGCCATATAATAATCAAAACACAAAATATACAGGTTAAAGAAAGAATATTAAGAGCTGCAAAAGATAAAGGGCAAGTAACTTATAAAGGTAAACCTGACTTACACCTGACTTCTCGATGGAAACTATGAAAGCCAGAAGGTCCTGGATAGAGGTTCTGCAGAAGCTAAGAGACCATGGATGCAAACCCAAACTACTATACCCAGCCAAGCTATCGTTCATTATCAATGGAGAAAACAAGACATTCCAGGATAAGAACAAATTTAAACAATACGTAGCCACAAATCCAGCCCTACAGAAAGTAATAGAAGGAAAATCGCAACCCAAGGAATCCAACACTGCCAACACTGCCTACAATAACCCAGGCATCTAATGACCCTTCACGAGCACATCTCAAAGAAGGGAGACACACAATCTCTACTAACAAAAGCAATAGGAATAACTGGAGTAAACAACCACTGGTCATTAATATCACTTAATATTAATGGGCTCAATTCACCTATAAAAAGGCACAGGCTAAAAGATTGGATACGAAAACAGGATCCAACATTCTGCTGTTTGCAAGAAACACATCTCAACCACAAAGACAGGCACCTACTCAGAGTAAAGGGTTGGGAAAAGGTCTTTCAAGCAAATGGTCCTAAGAAAAAAGCAGGTGTGGCCATACTAATTTCTAACAAAACTGACTTCAAACTAAAATCAATCAGAAGAGACCGAGATGGTCACTTTATACTCATGACAGGAACAATTCATCAGGAGGACGTCTCAATCCTGAATATATACGCCCCCAATATAAAAGCACCTACTTATGTAAAAGAAATATTACTAGAACTCAAGGCAGACATCAAACCACACACACTAGTAGTAGGAGACTTCAACACACCTCTCTCTCCAAGGGACAGGTCAATCAGACAGAAACCTAATAGAGAATTAAGAGGATTATTGGAGGTAATGAAGCAAATGGACTTAACAGACATCTATAGAACATTCCACCCAAATAGGAAAGAATATACCTTCTTCTCTGCAGCTCATGGAACCTTCTCAAAAATTGACCACATACTCGGAAACAAAGGAAACCTCCACAGATACAAAAAAAATATCAGTGTCCACCTGTGTCTTATCAGATCATCACGGATTAAAGTTAGAAGGCAACAACCACGCTGCCCCCAAAAAACCGACAAACTCATGGAAACTGAACAGTCAACTACTGAACCACACCTGGGTCAAGGAAGAAATCAAGAAAGAAATTAAAGTCTTCCTTGAATTTAATGAAAATAAAGGGACAACATACTCAAACCTATGGGACACAATGAAAGCAGTGCTAAGAGGAAAGTTCATAGCACTAAGTGCCCACTTAAAGAAAACGGAGAATGCATACATTGGGGACTTAAAAACACACCTGAAAGCTCTAGAAAAAAAAGAAGCAGACGCGCCCAGGAGAAGTAGAAGACTGGAAATAATAAAACTGAGGGCTGAAATCAACAAAATAGAAACCCAGAAAACAGTCCAAAGAATCAATGAAACAAAAAGCTGGTTCTTGGAGAAAATCAACAAGATCGACAAACCCCTATCCAAACTAATTAAACGACAGAGAGAGAACACGCAAATAAATAAGATCAGAAATGAAAAGGGGGACATAACCACAGACACAGAGGAAATTCAGAGAATCATTAGATCTTACTACAAAAGCCTGTATGCCACAAAACTGGAAAATACAAAAGAAATGGACATTTTTTTAAATAAGTATCATATACCAAAGCTAAACCAAGACCAGGTGAATGATCTAAATAGACCGGTCTCTCGCGAAGAATTAGAAATGGTTATCAAAAATCTCCCTTCGAAAAAAAGCCCAGGACCAGATGGTTTCAATGCAGAATTCTACCAGAACTTCCAAGAAGAACTAATACCTATACTCCTTAATGTATTTCACAATATAGAATCAGAAGAGTCATTGCCAAATTCCTTTTATGAAGCTACAGTTACCCTGATACCAAAACCACAAAAAGACCCAACCAAGAAAGAAAATTACAGACCGATCTCACTCATGAACATCGACGCAAAAATTTTCAATAAAATACTGGCAAACCGAATCCAAGAACACATAAGACAAATTATCCATTATGATCAAGTAGGCTTCATCCCAGAGATGCAGGGCTGGTTCAACATACGCAAATCTATCAATGTAATCCACCATATAAATAAACTGAAAGAAAAAAACCATATGATCATTTCACTAGATGCTGAAAAAGCATTCGACAAAATTCAACACCCCTTTATGATAAAGGTCTTGGAGAGAATAGGGATACAAGGGTCCTACCTAAATATAATAAAAGCTATTTACAACAAGCCAACAGCTAACATTAAATTAAACGGAGAAAAACTCAAAGCCATCCCACTAAAATCAGGAACACGACAAGGATGTCCACTCTCTCCATACCTCTTCAATATAGTGCTTGAAATTCTAGCAATAGCAATAAGAAAACATAAGGAGATCAAGGGGATTCGTATTGGAAAGGAAGAAGTTAAGCTTTCGTTATTTGCAGATGATATGATAGTGTACATAAGCGACCCCAAAAATTCTACCAAAGAACTCCTACAGCTGATAAACAGCTTTAGTAATGTGGCAGGATACAAGATCAACTCCAAAAAATCAGTTGCCTTCCTATACACTAAGGATAAGGAAGCAGAGAGGGAAATCAGAGAAGCATCACCTTTCACGATAGCCACAAATAGCATAAAATACCTTGGGGTAACCCTGACCAAGGAAGTGAAAGATCTACTTGACAAGAACTATAAGTCTTTGAAGAAAGAAATTGAAGAAGACACCAGAAAATGGAAAGACCTCCCTTGCTCTTGGATTGGGAGGATCAACATAGTAAAAATGGCAATTCTACCAAAAGCAATCTATAGATTCAATGCAATCCCCATCAAAATCCCATCAAAATTCTTCACAGATCTGGAGAAGACAATAATCAACTTTATATGGAAAAACAAAAAACCCAGGATAGCCAAAACAATCTTATACAATAAAGGATTGTCTGGAGGCATTACCATCCCTGACTTCAAACTCTATTACAGAGCTACAGTATTAAAAACAGCTTGGTATTGGCATAAAAACAGAGAAGTCGACCAATGGAATCGAATAGAAGACCCTGACATTAACCCACAAACCTATGAACACCTGATCTTCGATAAAGGAGCTAAAAGTATACAATGGAAAAAAGAGAGCATCTTCAACAAATGGTGCTGGCAAAACTGGATGTCAATCTGTAGAAGAATGAAAATAGATCCATATCTATCACCATGCACAAAACTCAAATCCAAATGGATTAAAGACCTCAATATCAGTCCGAACACACTGAACCTGATAGAAGAGAAAGTGGGAAGTACTCTACAGCACATGGGCACAGGAGACCACTTCCTATGTATAACCCCAGCAGCACAGACACTAAGGGCGTCATTGAATAAATGGGACTTCCTGAGGCTGAGAAGCTTCTGTAAAGCAAAGGACACTGTCACTAAGACAAAAAGACAACCCACTGACTGGGAGAAGATCTTCACCAACCCTGCAACTGACAAAGGTTTGATCTCCAAAATATATAAAGAACTCAAGAAACTAGACCGTAAAAGGCTAATCAACCCAATTATAAAATGGGGCACTGAGCTGAACAGAGAATTCTCAACAGAAGAACTTCAAATGGCCAACAGACACTTAAGGTCATGCTCAACTTCCTTAGCGATCAGGGAAATGCAAATCAAGACAACTTTAAGATACCACCTTACACCTGTCAGAATGGCTAAAATCAAAAACACCCATGATAGCCTTTGCTGGAGAGGTTGTGGAGAAAGGGGTACACTCACCCATTGCTGGTGGGAATGCAAACTTGTGCAACCACTCTGGAAAGCAGTGTTTCGGTTTCTCAGGAAATTCCGGATCAACCTACCCCTGGATCCAACAATACCACTCTTGGGAATATACCCAAGAGAGGCCCTATCATACAACAAAAGTATATGCTCAACTATGTTCATGGCAGCATTGTTTGTAATAGCCAGAACCTGGAAACAACCTAGATGCCCTTCAACGGAAGAATGGATGAAGAAAGTATGGAATATATACATATTAGAGTATTACTCAGCAGTAAAAAACAAGGACTTCTTGAATTTTGCATACAAATGGATGGAAATAGAAAACACTATCCTAAGTGAGGTAAGCCAGACCCAAAAAGAGGAACATGGGATGTACTCACTCATATTTGGTTTCTAGCCATAAATAAAGGACATTGAGCTTATAATTCATGTTCCTAGAGAAGCTAAATAAGGTGAATCCAAAGACAAACACATAGGCATCCTCAGGAATATTAACCTTCATCAGGCGATGAAAGGAGACAGAGACAGAGACCCACACGGGAGCACCGGACAGAAATCTCAAGGTCCAAATCAGGAGCAGAAGGAGACGGAGCACGAGCAAGGAACTCAGGACCACGAGGGGTGCACCCACACACTAAGACAATGGGGATGTTCTATTGGGATCTCACCAAGGCCAGCTGGCCTAGGTCTGAAAAAGCATGGGATAAATCCGGACTAGCTGAACATAGCGGACAATGAGGAATACTGAGAATTCAAGAACAATTGCAGTGGGTTTTTGACCCTACTGCACGTACTGGCTTTGTGGGAGCCTAGGCAGTTTGAATGCACACCTTAGGAGACCTGGATAGAGGTGGGCAGTCCTTGGGCTTCCCACAGGTCAGGGAACCCTGATTGCTCTTCGAGCAGATGAGGGAGGGGGACTTGATCGGGGGAGGGGGAGGGAAATGGGAAGCGGTTGTGGGGACAAGGCAGAAATCCTTAATAAATAAATAAATTAAAAAAAAAATTAAAAAAAAAGATTTCCTGGCTTTTTTTTTTTTTTTTTTTTTTTTTTTTACGTGCACCATGTGTGTGGATCCCAGGGAGCTCAAAAGGTGTCAGATTCCCTAGGACTGAATCTACAGACAGTTGTAAGCCACCATGTGGATGCCGGGAATTGGATTCAGGTCTTCTACAAGAGTAATACGTGTTCTTTCCTGACTTTAATTCATCCTTATCTGCTTGGCAAAAAGAAGTCACCTACATGAAAAATATATTTTAATAAAACTTTAGTCAGTATTATTTGATATTCAAGAACATGCTATCCCAGCAGAGTATCGGATTGTATAATGTCTACTGAAGCAGTCTAAGAAAGAGCAAGCGCCAGAACAGCAGTGTTCTCCAAAAGCATGCCCTAAGACTCTCCCCAAAAGGGCCTCCCTGACCCAGAAGGAAAGGAGCACCAGAGACCAAACTAAACCAGCATGACTTCTGCTCTCCTAGTGCACTGCTCTTAGCCCATACCCTTTCTGTCTTGTCATATTTTCCTATGATTTTCCGCTCTGAATCCAAACTAGTAGAACATTGCTCAGAGATAAGCATGTATTGAGGTCTTACTTCCTTATGAAGATTGTAGAACTTAAAGCTTGTGTTAAATGGTGTTTTTCTTTTAATTGTTTTATGTAGGCAGGAAAAGACATTCTTCTCCCCTAAATATGCATAGTGTATTTTATATGTTAGTACATTATCAAGTATAATATCAACTATTATACTGCATCATATTACATTACTATATTTAGTATGTTTTCTGATGAAGTAAAATTAAAGCTCTGCTGCTAGTTTTTAATTTAATTTGTTTGTGACAAGGTCCTGTGTATCCCAGGCTGACCTAAGACCCACTAAGTTACCAAGGATTCTCCTGGTTTGTGCATCTAGATTAGCTCTGCTATTTTTCAGCATGCATTTGGGGGTTGTAAGGATCTGGGACTCAACAATCCTCACTGATGTAATTTTTGCTCCTTATAATGCTAGCCAGGCAATCATTAGTTACCTAGTTTTCTGAGGTCTGAGTTCTTCTACAAGAATGCAGATCTGGTAACAATAGTATTCCCCTCAAATCAGAGGGGAATTAGTTGAAAATGCATGGAAGGCCATGGCAGTGCATCAGCAAGTCTCCCCTTTTTATGTAATTAGCTCAGCCTCCTGTCATCTCTCCCTTCTTCCTGTCCTCCTTCATACGTTAACCTGACCAGCCTCAGCCATAGTTTGAAATGGATAATTACACCTAAATTGTCCCTGAATCAAACTCATTCAACAAAAGAGGCTCATTTCTCCAAATCCATTCTTCCTATATTAACTTTAGAGCCATAAAATGTAAGACACATCTCTTACTTTGATTGCCAATCATCTTAGCATAACTGACCTCTGCAACAGATGATAAGTGTTAAATTCTAGTCTTTAAATCAAAATAAATGCAGATTTATTTTTGTAAAACTAAATTCTCAATCCTAGCTCTTCTTGGGACACAAATAAAATGCAAATTATTAGACAGCTAAAATAGTTCAGAAATGATATTTTTTGTCTAACTAATCAACCCTTGCAATAAATGAATGGGAGGGTTAATTAGCTGTTCTAGTAGGCAAAAGAAAGAAAGCAATCAAGCAAACAAAAGCCAAGCCTTTGAGATTAGAGATACTCTTTTGCCATCTTGTGGTTCAATTCCCACACTGCAATGTGTTACACAGCTCTTCTCTATAACAGCTGGAATATATATGATCGTGTGTGTATGTGTGTGTGTGTGTGTGTGTGTGTGTGTGTGTGTATGTGTGTGTGTGTCAGTTTTCAATATTTGCATATGTAGGTAAAGCTAATACTTAAAAATAATAGATGACTGCATTTTGCTTTCAGATGCCAGATACCCAAATGTTAAGTCCCCACAAGCTTCTAAAACAAGAGGATGTTTCCTATAGATTTGTTTATGTGTGAGGATACGGGGAACAGCTGCATTCGCAAAGGCTGAAAACTGCATAGTTCTTCAGAATTCTATTTTGAAGCCAGTGTATTGCTCTGTTTTTACAAAAACAGTGTCACCCTTAGAGAATTCAGTCAGTACCAATTAGGTCATTTAACTTGAAGACAACACATTGCGGGTCTGTTCTTGATATTGTTCTTTTATTAACTTTCCTTGTATTTGTCCAATTAGCCATTTCCGTTATTTCCCTCATTCAAACTGCTGAGGAGAAGAGAGCCTGAAAGAAAGCTCACTGACAGTCCTAGGCATCGGTGAGGAATATTAGTGCCGAGACCAATGAAAACTCAATTCTTTAGTTCCTCGTGCATTTTAATTTCTATCACAGCCTTAAATTATAATCTTACTTTCATAGGACATTTAAAACAAAAATGTTATGCTTTTCTATGGTTCCAAAAAGGACTACCAGAATTAACTTTAAAAACAAAAAAACGGTACTCACAGTTATCACAAGTCTATCATTTTTCGATGAAAACAAAGAGTAAACATTGGACTACAAAACCATCCATCCTCAAACATGCTCGGCTTTTCTCAGAATGGCAGGACAAATGAGGGCACTAAAGACTTCCTAGTCAGCCTCGGTTAACTGCTACAGTAACACCTGCTTAGTCGTATATTATATCAGGTGTATAAGAACCAACTTCAAAACTGAATCAACTAGTAATTCCACAGGTCATTCATTACCTTGAACTGGCCTTAGGCAGGTGACTCTTATGGTGTTCAGTGGAATCACGGCACCACCAGAGGCTGTTAGGTCTGAAGCTAGCTGGGTTAGCTTGGCCTCAGTGAATTCACGATATCCCCCCAGAGGCTGTCTGTTAGGTCTGGAGCTAGCTAGCTGGGTTAGCTTGGCCTCACTCAGTAGAGCCAGCTTTTCTGTCCTCTGTGTATGCTCTCATTCAGTGAACTAGCTGAGTTTTTTCTCATGCACACAAGCAAGTTTCCATATTAAGGCCTGGGGTGGTTTGAAAAATGACCGTCAAAGGGAGTGGCACTATTAGGAGGTGTGGCTTTGTTGGAATGGATGTGGCCTTGTGGAAGTGTCACTGGGGAGGTTCGCTTTGAGGTCTCCTTTGCTCAAGCTACACTCAGTGTTGTAAACAGTTTACTCCCTGCTGCCTGCAGATCAAGATGTAGGACTCTCAGCTCCGGCTTTTCCTCCAGCACCATGACTTGCCTGCATGCCACCGCGTTTTCCCACCTTGATGATAATGGACTAAGCCTCTGAACTGTAAACCACCTTGATTAAATGCTTTCTTTCATAAAAGTTGCTGTGGTCTTCGTGTCTCTTCATAGAAACAAAAAACATAAAACAAGGCCTTCACTTAGAACTAGCCTGAGACATATTCAAGGATTTGATGCCTCAGCTCAAACTGGCATACTGTCACTCTGATGCATTCTATCAGCAGTAGTGATGGCCCATGACCTAGAACTAGCTAGCTATCTGCAGTGATGGTCCGTGACCTAGAACTAGCTAGCTATCTGCAGTGATGGTCCGTGACCTAGAACTAGTTATCTTTAATGATGGCCCATGATCTAGAACTAGCTATCTGCAGCAATGGCCTGTGACCTAGTACTAGCTAACTACAGCACAGATTTATTTGTTCATCTCCATAAATTAAAGCAATGGGTTAATGGGAATTCTTGTCAGCTCTTATAAAACAGAAATATGGCGAGTGTGGAGTTCCCTGGGTTTACCATATAATTGCTATGCCAAATGTTCATTTATCCTCCTACTATCTTTGTCTCTCACTCTTCTAGGAGAAAATAAAAGAAAGCCTTCCAAAAATACAATGCTAAATGGCCTTAATCCAGTTGGGCTAAGAATACTTGCAATGTAAATGAGATTATTCAATATGCTAACATTTGTGGTGAGTGACAACTTGCTTAACAGACAGACTACATGACAGATGTGTCAAGACAAGGCTGCCAAGAGTGGCCTGGGTATGAGATAGGGACAAGCGGAATGACAGAAACAGGAAAGAATAAAGGTTGATGGTGAGGCAAATGTGATAGTGTCTTGCAAGAGACTTGACTCTAGAGGGGCTCGCAGGTGTCCAGGGAGATGTCCCCAGCTAGTACCTTGAGCAACTGAGGAGAGGGAACCTGAAATGACCCTATCCTATAGCCATACTGATGAATATCTTGCATATCACCTTAGAACCTTCATCTGGCGATGGATCGAGATAGAGACAGAGACCCAAATTGGAGCACCGAACTGAGCTCTTAAGATCCAAATGAGGAGCAGAAGGAGGGAGAACACGAGCAAGGAAGTCAGGACCAAGAGGGGTGCACCCACCCACTGTGACAGTGGAACTGATCTTTTGGGAGCTCACCAAGGCCAGCGGGACTGGGACTGAATAAGCATGGGATGAAACCGGACTTTCTGAACGTGGCGGACAATGAAGGCTGATGAGAAGCCAAGGACAATGGCACTAGGTTTCGATCCCAATACATGAACTGGCTTTGTGGGAGCCTAGCCTGTTTGGATGCTCACCCTCCTGGACCTGGATAGAAGTGGGAGGACCTTGGACTTCCCGCAGGGCAGGGAATCTGGACTGCTCTTCATTCTCGAGAGGGAGGGGGAATGGAGTGGGGCGAAGGGGAAGAAGGGGAGGGGAGTGGGGGGAGGGGGCGATGTGTGCGAGGGAAATGGGAAACGGGGAGGAGGCGGAAATTTTTTTTCAACAATTAAAAAAATAAAAAATAAACAAACAAAAAAAGAATATTAAAAAAAATGTGATAGTGTCCTGAAGAAGGTAGATACAATTTTTTAGATAAAACAGCAATATTCAGGGATCTGTGGTTAGACAAGGTCTGAAAGGCAAAGTTCAGAATTGGAGAATGGAAAAGGGCCTAGGGGAGGAGTGTGGGAGTACAGGCCAAAAATGGAAGAAACTCAGAAAGAAATCTAGGAAACGAAATTACAAGAGTGTCTTGGTGCATTTTCTGTCTCAGCATAGAATACAGCAGGCTGAGTAATTCATAAAAAAAAAAAAAAACAACAACAACAACAAAAAAAAAAAAACCATTATTTGGCCCACAGATCTGGGGGTTAGAAGATCCAAAATCAGTGGCCCACATATAGTGGGGGCCCATTTGTTATATCACAAGATGGCAGTATCCACACGGGTGAGAAAGAGCCGGAGGGTGCACTCATACCACGCTCTTCCATAGTTCCCTCACTTCTGAGGTAAAGCCCTCCTGACCTCAATACCTGCAATTAGGCCTCACCTCCCATGACTGTGTTAGAATTACGCTTCTAATTCAAACCTTAGGGTAGAGATGTTAGTTCAAACCTTAGCAAGAATCAGTACTCAATTCAACTCAATAAATTCAACTAATGTACACTAAGATCCTATTTATGTAGACTATTGTCTCCACAGTTGTGCTGCCTAGTTTTTATGTCAACTGGATACAGACTATAGTCATTTGGGAAGGAGTCTCAAATGAGAAAATGTCTATAAAGATTGGCTTGTAGTCAAGTCTGTAATATATATATTTTTTTAAAAAAATAACTGATTGATATGGGAATGTTGGTGGTATTTTGTTGTTGTTGTTCTTTGGATTTTTTTGGGGGGGAGGGTCTGCCAACCAACTTCCAAATAAGTCACACACACACACACAGAGGGGGGGGTTATTATTACTTTTAGATGTCTAGCCTTAGCTTGGCTTATTTCTAGCCAGCTTTTCTTAACTTATCCTATCTACCCTTTGCCTCTGGGCTATTTCCTCTTCTTACTCCTGTGTATCTTTCTTTCACTCTTACTCTGTGGCTCCCTGGGTGACTGGCCCCTGACATCCTCTTCTCCTTGTTCTCTCTTGCTCCTTCTCCCTCCTTTTCTCGTTTCTTCCTCTCTTCGCAGATTTCTCCTTTTTATTCTCTCTGCCTTACAGTCCCACCTATGCTTTCTCCTGCCTTGATATTAGCTATTCAGCTCTTTATTAGACCACCAAATGTTTTAGACAGTCAAAGTAACATGGCTTTACAAAGTTGAACAAATGCAACATGAAAGAATGCAAGACATCTTTGCATCACTAAAGCAAATGTTCTACAGCATAAACAAATGTAATACCTTAAAATAACTTTCCACAATATGGGAATAGTCCAACCTATGGTAGGTGATGCTCCACATGGGCCAGTACTTCTGGGCGCTACAAGAAAATGGGTTGAATGGAGACGGAAGAGTGGATGGGGAAGGGGTAGATGGGAGTCGGGGGTGGGAATGGAAGAAGAAGAGGGAGGGTGTACTGGTCAGTATGTAAAATAAATGAAAAACGTTAACTAAATAAAATTTTTTAAAAAACGAAAATGGGCTGAGCCTGGCAGTGGTGGCACATGCCTTTAATCCTTTCATCAGGAGGCAGAGGCAGAGAGATCTCTGAGTTTTAAACCAGCCTGGTCTACAGAGAGAATTCCAGGACAGCCAGGGCTACACAGAAAAACCCTGTCTCAAAAAAAAAAAGAAAAGAAAAGAAAAGAAAAATGGGTTGAGCAAGAGGTGACAAGTCAAGCCAGTAAGCAACACTCAGTGGCTCCCACTTCGGTTCTTTCCAGGTTCTGGCCTTGTTTGAGTTCCTGCTTTTACTTCCCTCAGTAATAGACTGTTCCCTGGAAGTTGATGTAGAATAACCCTTTTCTCCTCATGTTGTTTGTTTATGGTATTGAATCACAGAATAGAAATAAATCCTAAGAGAATAGTGAAAGAAAATTTGAAATTTTTTTTGGAGCCATGAAGCATTTTAGAAAGAGAAAAGATGGCCATACACAACAGAAATAAATTAGAAATTGCTTAGTGTTGTGGGAATAAAGCAGGAAAGTGTTCTTGAATGTGGTCAGAAAGGTTGCAGGTTTGAAAGATTAGTCAAGGAAGTTCTCACGTAAAAAGTGCCCACTGAGCACTGACTAAAAAAGAGGATGCAAAGGCTCATCTCTAACATTTGAGTTTGGTCAAACAGAACAGTCAGACAAGAACAAAAGCAAGGCAGTTGGAATGGCCAGCCCCCAGGAAATGTGGCACTTAAGAGGGAGTCCACAAAGATGACCCCAGCTAGGACCCTGAGCATCTGTGGAGAGGGTGCCTGAACTGGCCTTGCCCTATGGTCAGATTGATGACTATCTTAGGTGTCATCATGGGGCCTTCATCCAGCAACCGAGGGAAGCAAATCAAGATATCTACAGCAGAGCACTGGGCTGAGCTCCCAAAGACCAGTTGAAGAGAGGGAAGAGAGATAATATGAGCGGGGGGTTCAATTCCATGGTGGGGATACCCAATGAAACAGCTTACCTGGCCCAATGGGAGCTCACCAACTCTGGCCTGACAGTGTGGGAGCCAGCATGGGACCCATGGAACTGAAATGGGCCATCTGAATGTGGGTGACAGTTGTGGCTGGGACAGACTGTGGGGTCATTGGTAGTGAAACCAGGATTTATCCCTATTGCTTGTATTGGCTTTTTGGAACCAATTCTCTTGGGCGGGAGAATACCTTGTTCTGCCTGTATATAGTGGGGAGGGTCTTGGTCCTGCCTCAAAGCAATGAGCTAGACTTCGATGACTTTCCATGAGGTGGAAGGAGCATGAGGAGGGGAGGGAGTGGGGACTGGGATTTGTGGAAGCTTGCCCAAAGTAGTCTTGACAGTATGAGTGACATTACACTGCAACTGGGGACCTGAATGTGCTGGCTCTGAATTTTACGCCCTGGCACTCTTTTGGATCATGGAATACCCTGTTCTAAAAGAACATAAACAGACCCAGTTCCTCCAGATAGTTAGCTTAGGACCCAAAATTCTTGTATCTCTGACAACTATAAGAAAGAGGGTGGAGAACTAGGTTCACTCAAGCTAATTGCTTTCTTAGAGTAACCAGATTATACAGGTGGCTACTGTGGAGAGACGCTGGACGCTGAGAAGTACACACACAGAGTTTAGGACGTGAAGATAAGCCAGTGTGGCTTCACTGGAAATGGGGGCAAAAGTAAGAGGTCTGATTTAAGGGCATATGGGAAGTCACTTTAAGGGTTTGCAGCTTTTATTCAGGGCATCACAGAAAGGTAAGATGTGCCCTAGAACTCACTATGTAACCAAGGATGACCTTAAACTTCTAATTCTCCTGCCTCCACCTCTGGTGCGCTGGAATTACCGATGTATGCCACCAAGTTTGGTTTTATGTGGTGCTAAGGATTAAACTAGGGACTTTTTCCAGGCTAAGCTAGTACTCTACTCTACCAGATGAGCTATCCCACCAGCACATACTAACCTTTACTGAGCATAGCTCAACAGCTCTATCTAAACACGATCTCTTCACTCTTTCTATTTTCCTTCTGATTATAACCAATCCCTTTTAACAGCCACAACAACAATATCCTATGTATAATTATAAATACCATTGACAGGTATCACATACCTATCTTGTGTGTATATGTATAAATACATACTATATACATATATAAATATATAGAGAGAATTTATGCATATATGGAAAATTTTCATTTTATGCACAGGAAATATAAGATATATAGCAGAAATATAAATTTTACATGTGGAGATCTTGCATTCCTAAGAACACTAAAGATGTGGAGATGTTCTTATGCTGGATATAGTGGTGTTGTCTACAATTCCTCAAGAGGCTGAAGAAGGAAGATTAAGAGTTCAAGACCAGACTTGGTTATATAGGAAGACACTATCTCAAATAACCGGTGTGTATGTATGAATGTGTCTGCTACATAGTGTGAGAGTTTAATTGGAATTGGAACCCCAGAAGCTCATAGGGAGTGAAACTACTAGGAGGTGTGGCTCTGTTGGAGTAGGTGTGGCCTTACTGGAAGAAGTCTTAGACAGTGAAGACAGGCTTTGAGGTCTCATATATGCTCAAGCCTTACACAGTAGTTCAGACTACTTCCTGTTGTCTGCCAATCAAGATGCAGGACTGACTCACACTCCAGTGTCATGTCTGCCTGCAAGCCACCATTAAATGTTTTCCTTTACCAGAGTTGCCATGATCATGGTCTCTGCACAGCAATAAAAACCCTAAGATACATAAGAAATCGCTTTATTTAATCTAGGTTGTCCTCCCAAATCATACATTAGTTCTCCAAGGTCCAGAAAGGTATTTGAAGACATAAACTGTCAGTTATGCATACTCCCAAGTATGTGCTCTTTCTTTAAGATTTCTAGTTTCAGTTGGTGTAACATTTTTGAAGGGTCCAGCAATAAGAACATAAAAATGTAGATTCCAAAAATAAGAATGTAGAAATTAATAAATATAAAGTTGTAAGCCTAGGAGAATGAGAAGGTTTCTGTCAGCTTAAGTTTCTTGGCAACTTAAGAATTAACTATTATAGCCCAGTATCTTATAATTAATTCTTGTTGTGCTGGGTGCAAAATATATTGGTCTCATTTTCTGTATTATCAATTTGTTATGCAGTAAATAAATTACATAGGTTTAAAATATCACTGTTTTATTCTATGAAAAATGTTTTAATATTATTTTTAAAAAATAATTTATTAATAAATATCAATCTGTATATGTGTAAAAAATTAACTATTAACAGTGGGTTATTCTGCTTTACCACCCATAGCTCTATTTACAAGGCCGAAGCATCTCTCTGCAAACTGAGAGCCTAACACCACGGCCATCCTTGATTAACACGAATATGAGCTAAGTTAAGTCTTAGGAGACAGATATATGACCTCTGGGTTACGCATTATCCCTGCCTAGTGAAAATGGCAGCATCAAAGAGGAGAGCACAGGGCTTCAGTAAACACTGCCTGGAAGTACCAAGGAAGACAATAGATTAGGTACAAACACTAGTTTAACTGAAAAACCCTGTTATGAAGATTGTAAAGTAAGGCAATCTGTATCTGAGTTTTACCTCAAGATTGTAAATATTCCTTTGTTCAGACCTAATGCTTGGTAACCCTAATATAAAAAGGTGGGTTCCCAAACCTGCTTTTCCCACAGACTTACAAAATCCATCTCTGGCTGTGGTGATAAACTTTTTGTGCCCCATGGAGAGTTTTCTATTTTTTCCTGGATTCTGGTTTCTGGAATAAAGTTTGCTTCTGGTTTATTAGACTTTGATGGTCTGTCCCTATCTTCGCACGAGCCCCCGGGACCCCAACAATTTTCAACTTTTTTCTTTCTTAAATTAAGTTGCAGCAGGGGAATCTAGATAATCTCTGGGTAGATGCTCCACCCCAAACCCTCCCTTGAGCTGCCTCAGTACAGACTGTGCCCCAGAGAAAGCCCGTCATTGGTGGCTCCATCCCCAAGAGCATTAAAAGCCCCCACTTTGTGGTTTCCCTTGTGGTTTCTTCAGTTTCCCCTGGGGCCACCAAGGAAAGCTTTGCTCAGAATAAACCTGGTCTATTAATTTGGTTTGATTGCTTTATTACATCAGCAGATTCTCATTAACCAGGATTTTAAACTTAATCTCAACTGGCATAACCTGTGCTGTTTGACCAACTGCCTCTCAGAGAAATAAATGATTCCTCCAGACAAACTATTTGACTCTTATTCTTCTACAGTGACAAACTAGATGGATGCATGTTTTCTAAGCAGTTCTTAACAAAAAGCTTACCGCAGACAAACTTTCAAGCATTTCACTAAAACACTTCAGGGCCTATTTCCAATTTTACTATAATTTCATAGTCACAAAGTGGCTATCTTGTGAGCATGCACATCACATGCATGACACTTCTAATCTTAAGGCAATAGTTACCATCTCCTAAAAAAAAAAAAAGCAAAAAAGCATAATATTGGTTTTCATGTCTTATACACTGAACCAAAGAGTGGAGGGCTTGAAAACTGAGAATCTTATCTCCTGTAAAATATTGTCCTCATTAGCCTTAACTCAGAACTATTGCTTCATTGTTATGCTGGGATGTAGCTCAATTAGTACAGGGTTTAACTAGTATGCACAAAATTGAGTTCAATCCTGTGATGAAACACCAAGCAACTTGGGGAGGAAAGGGTATATTTTGCTCACATTTCATCACCAGAGGCAGTGAGGGCAGGAACTCATGCAGCGCAGTAAGCTGGAGGCAGGAGCTGATGTAGAGGCCATGGAGGAGTGTTGCCTACTGGCTTGCTCAACCTGTTTTCTTATAGAGCCCAGGACTATCTGGCCACCCACAGTAGGTTGTGCCCTCCCCCATCAATCACTATGTAAGTAAATGCCCTACGTACAGACTTGCCTACAGCCTCATCTTATAGAAGTATTTTCTTCACTGAAGTTCTCTTCTCTCAAAAGACCTTTGCTTATGTCAAGTTGACATAAAACTATCCAGCATTCGTCAACGGGACACAAACACATCACTGTAAAGGTACAACCTTTCCTTTCTAATCTATTTTATTCCCAAGAACTCTCATTAAATATATAAATAACTTTAAAAGTTTTATAGTCAATACAAATTCAAACACATTAAAAATGGAGTCTCTTTAAAATATCCAATCCATTTAAAATTCCAAAAAGTTCAAAATCTTTCAGCTGTGAGTTCCCATAAAAATCAAAATCAAGTTAAATACTTTCTTCAAGAGGGAAGAATCATTAAAAAAAAAAAAAAAAGAGGGAAGAATCAGCGCAAAGTCACAATCTTAACCAAGTAAGACCAAACTGCAACATAAATAACCCAATGTCCAATTATCTGGGACTCACTAACAATCTCCTGGGCTTCTCCAATGAGCTTGGTCAATTCTGCAGCTCTGTCCTCTGTAGCAAACACAGTTTGTCTTCTAGGCTCCAGCTGGCTCCAGTACACTGCTCAAAGTCCCATCCTTCCACAATCCTCTCCAAAACATGGGTCTGTAGCAGCAACACCCATACCAATATGCTGCTATACCAACTTGTCTTTGTTAGGGTTGCTATTGCTGTGATGAAATGCCATGACCAAAAGCAACTTGGGGGGAAGAGGCTTTATTTTGCTCACAGTTCCATATAACAGTTCATCATCAAAAACAGTGAGGATAAGAACCTGGAGGCAGGAGCTAATATAGAAGTCACAGATGTTTACTACTTACTGGCTTGTTCCATTTTTATAGAACCTAGACTATCAGTCCAGGGGTAACACCACCCCTAGTGAGCTTTGCTTTCCCCCATCAATCACTAATTAAGAAAATGCCCCACAGCCTTGCCTATGGCCCCATCTTATGGAGGCACTTTCTTAGTTGAGGTTCACTCCTTTCTTAATTAGGGTTTCTATTGCTATGAAGACACCATGACTAAGAAAACTCTTATAAAGAAAAACATTAAATTGGAGTATTTTGTTTACAGTTCAGAGGTTTAGTACCTTGTTGTCATGACGGGAAGGCAGCATGCAGGCAGACATGGTGCTAGAGAAGGAGCTAAGGGCTCTTACATCTTGAGAGGCAGGCAACAGGAAGTGGTCTGAGACAATGGGCATGGCTTGAACATATAGGACACTCGTCCTTCAACAAGCCACACCCACTTCAAAAAGACCACACCTAATAGAGCCACTCCTTATGGGTCAAGCATTCAAGTACATGAGTCTATGGGGGATACCTTTTTCAAACCACCACACCTGCTCTCAGATGATTTTATCCAGAACAATTCCCTAGCACTACATAACACCAGGCATGGTGGCACATACCTATAGAAGCAACCATAACATCAAATTTTCACGGTTGCAACTTCCCTGCATAAAGCTTCCTCATATGGAAGGTACTATCTCAAAGCAGACATCTGTCGTGGCTCCTACAGAATGTCCTCTCACTTGCCGTTAATGTTCCATGACATAGTAGTTATGCTGCAGACCTTTGGGTCAAGCACCACAGTCAGTTGTTTCCTGCATGTTGAATAGTTAGTGGATTTTAATAATAGTTTTCATTGGCTACAAGAAGAAATTTGTTTGATGAGGGATGAAAGCTACACTTACTTGTGAGTATTAAGTATTGAAAACACAGAAACGACCCAGGTCTAGGAAAGGTAGTGGTAGTAGTAGTTTCTCCTCTTGGGTCCTTGACCTCACCAAGTACAAAGGGTTAGGTTTACTCTTTCAGTCATGAATTTTACCTACTGAATGAGCAGGCCTTCAGTTCAATTAAGTGGTTGTTGGATCTCCTCAGGATACAGGTGCCACTACTGAAGTACCATGCCATGCTTGTTACGGTTGTGATTTGTAGGCACTACAGCTAGGTAGGACTTCTGATTGATTACATTTCTCCCTTGGTACTGTAAGAGATAGTCTTCAGGCAAGGATTCTATATCAGTTCCAGCTTCATTTCTCCGAGTCTTGTGTCTGAAACGTGTGGAGTCTTCAGCAACAGAGTCTTACCTTCAATGTACTTATTTCTCAGACTTCCACTTCTCACCTCCCATCTCCACAAGATGGGTACATAAGCAAAAGCTACTCCAGGATTGCAAAAGGGAAAAGCCAAATTTTTAGGCAAATAACCCAATTCAGTCAGACTATTAAAAGAACAATCTGGGCCTAGACAATTCCTGACCTCATGCTGGTGAAGTGTGTGTTCATCACCATGCAAGGATACTGGACCATTACTCACTGCCCCATGCAATCATTCAGTATTTATTGAACCTTGGGCTAAGTGCAGAAGTAATCTGCATGGCTGATGGTGGTGGAACTATTTGGGAAGGATTAGGAGGTGTGCCCTTTTTGGAGAAGGAGTGTTACTGGGTGTTGACCCAGAGATTTCAAAAGCACATGGATGTAGTAATAGGAAGTGGCATCTGTAGTAATAGGAGCGGCGGGGCTGCATCCCCAGCACCCGGCCGCCCCCACGGCTAGCTTTACCTGAAATAATTACACGGAAACTGTATTCTTTTAAACACTGCTTGGCCCATTTCTATCTAGCCTCTTCTAGGCTAGCTCTCGCACCTGGACTAGCTCATTTCTAATAATCTACTGTAGCCCACGAGCTGGCTTACCAGGAATGATCTTAACCTGCGTCTGCCTGGAGTGGGAGAATCATGGAGACTCTCTGACTCAGCTTCTTTCTCCCAGTATTCTGTTCTGTTTACTCCTCCCACCTATGTTTTAACCTATGAGGGCCAAGCAGTTTCTTTATTGCTTAACCAATGAAATCAACAGATATATGACACTCCCCCATCACTTCCCCTTTTTCTGTTTAAACAAAAAAAGGAAGGCTTTAACTTTAACATAGCAAAATTACATATAGCAAAACTGTTATCAAGCAAGAATTACAGTTACAATATTTATATCTATTTTATCTTTTATCATAACTAAGGAAAACTATAACTATCTATTCATTCTTCAACTCCATCAAAGACTCCAGAAGGATATAATACTACCTAAGTAAACAAGAAATAAGAAAACTCTAGAAATGACAGAGACATCTCACTGCCTGGACCCAAAGTTCTTTTGTACCATTGGGGCATCCATCTTCAGCCTTCAGGCCCATAGTATCCAGCAGACATTTTCATCAAGCAGGAAATTTCAAAGACAGTTCAGTCACTATCTGCTGTGTCGTGCAGAATGTCTCGCAGACTCTTTCATGAGTCATGAACCCCAAAAGACCGTCTCACCTTTAGGCAAGTTCAGCAGTCCTCTCTCTGCGGGTTCTCTGTGTCCATTTCATGCATCAGTCCAGGCAAGAAGAGTTTCTTGCCCAAATGGCTATCAAACTCCATAAGGATCCTCTTCGATGCCCATCTTCCTCTTGAAGTAGATTGGTGCTGCCAGGAGCAGACGTGTCTCATTGTCATGAAAAGCCCTAAGTCATTAAAACATTTAAAATGCCATATTCTGAAGTCTTTGAAAGATATGAAGAATGCCTATCTAACTGAAATATATCTCGATATATATAGAAAATCTAAGTAACATGACTACAAACTTTACTATTATCAATGATTATCCATTAACAACCTATATTTCTTAATTATACAGTACATTTTTAAATGAACTACACAATCACAATACCTTAATCAAGATCAAGAAATACATATACATATAACAAAATTGACCTTAAAATCCATACCAATGCAAATTATTCATACCTATATCATTTCCCCCTTTAAATGTAAAAGAACATTTATAAACAATATTTTGGGAACATGGGCGCAGTTTTTTCTCTCCAAACTGCTTCCTGCTGAATGAGGGCGCTGTTAATCATATCTTTCATGGGGTAACCTGTGTGCCAGGGTCATCTCAGTTGGCAGTTGAGCAAAGCAATTCTGAAGATGTTCACAGTAACCCTTCAGGAGGGCGTGGTCCATCATACCATATCGGAATAGAAGAAATGAACAGGGTCTTGTCCTCTGTGAAAACAAAAGAAGACCCTCTCCAAAGCATCATATCCTTAGTCCCAAATTTTGAAATCGTACTACCCTTATAACCATTCTGGTTTAGCTTGGCAGCCCATGTAATGAAATGTCTCTCTGTACTTAGCTCCTTTACAGTCAAAAATTTTAAAGAAAACATAATGTACATAATCCAGACTCTCTGTGAATTTTCCATTTTTACGTGGCTTATTTTTCTTTATTTCTTTTTATCTCATAACTATCTGTACTCTGTCTCTTTAAAGACTTTACCTTTTTTTTTAAGACATTAACTTTATTCTTTATATTCTTTTTCTTTTCTCTCCCAAGCCTACGTACATTTATCCAACATTGTGACTCATTTAGTGGTCTGAATCTGTCCTATTGTGAATATGCAATTTTTTACTATCCAGGAGCACTTTTGATTTGCGCCTTTAAATCAGTAGGCGCTTAAGAATCTAAGCTGTGACATTCCTAGGTCAAAAACAGGTACTGCCTTCTGGCCCCACCCAGTCCAACATGGCGGAGCAGCTCGTGTCTCTGATCCTTGCACATTGCACCACTAGCATGGCAGAGCTGCTTGTGCCTCTGAGCTGCGGCACGCAATGTCCCCCTTTTAGGCACACAGCAGTCTAGTTGCCATCAAACAAATCGTAGCATTTTACTCCAAATGCTCCATTCAAAAGCTCTGTCTCCCACAGGGGCCAGACAGAGATCGCAATGGCGGCACAGCCCAGAAAGCGGCGGTTTAAAACTGCAGCTTTTTTCCTGTTGCGGCTGCTGAGTCAGGAAATTCTCTCTGCAGCATGCCACCCACAAGCAGCAAAAAACTGTGTTAAACTCTCTCTCTCCTTTTTAAAGCCCTCTCAGGTTTTTAAGTGGATTTAGGCCATCACGTCTGGGCGCCACTCTGTAGTAGTTGGAGCAGCGGGGTTGTGTCCCCAGCACCCGGCCGCCCCCATGGCTAACTGTTTTGCTATATGTAATTTTACTATGTTAAAGTTAAAGCCTTTTTTTTGTTTACACAGAAAAAGGGGAAGTGATGTGGGAGTGTCATATATCGTTCTGTTGATTTCATTGGTTAAGCAATAAAGAAATTGCTTGGCCCTCATAGATTAAAACATAGGTGGGTGGAGTAAACAGAACAGAATGCTGGGAGAAAGAAGCTGAGTCAGGGAGTCTCCATGATTCTCCTACTCCAGGCAGACGCAGGTTAAGATCATTCCTGGTAAGCCAGCTAGGGGGCTACACAGATTATAAGAAATGGGCTAGTCCAGGTGCGAGAGTTAGCCGAGAACAGGCTAGATAGAAATGGGCCAAGCAGTGTTTAAAAGAATACAGTTTCTATGTAATTATTTCGGGGCATAAGCATAAGCTAGCTATATGGGCGGCCGGGTGCCAGGGACGCAGCCTGCTCCTACTTCAACACATGGAATTCTCAGTTAGCTCTCTCTGCCTTATGCTGATTGATCTAGATGTAAGCTCACCCTGTACGATAGTCAGGAACTCTAATCCTATGAAACTGTAAGCCACAAATAAACACCTTCCTATATAAGTTGCATTGGTCATAGTGTCTTATCACATCAACAGAAAAGAAACTAAGACATTTGATAAGAGGTAAATACTGAAGTGTTTAAGGTACAAGACAAGGAAAGCCAAAGATAGGAACTAAATCAGATAGTAGAAAGAAGAGTGAGTCCCTTCTACAGAAGTGAGCATTGGCCTGATAAACTCATACTTCAAGTCTCAAAATACTGAGGAAAAAATACATAAAACAAATTTCCATTGTTTTAAATCACTTTGTTACAGCAGCCCATGGAAATTAATTCAGCAAATTTACTATAGTTTTCTATTCGATTATTTAATGACCAGTGATTTAAAATTTATATTTGGAACCAACTATTAATCATATTAATCAATTCTTTTATAGCAAACATGTTATATTGTGATGTGGGAGTATCATATATCAATCTGTTGATTTCATTGGTTAAGTAATAAACAAACTGCTTGGGCTCATAGCTTAGAACATAGGTGGGTGGAGTAAACAGAACAGAATGCTGGGAGGAAGAGGAAGTGAGGTAAGACGCCTCAGACAGAGACGCCATGCTCCCCTCGCACGGACAGACGCACGCGATTCAGCTCCGACCCAGGATGGATGTAGGCTAGAATCTTCCCGGTAAGCGCACCTAGCTGTGCTACATAGAATATTAGAAATGGGCTAGTCCAGGTTCCAGGTGCGAGAGCTAGCCTAGAAGAGGCTAGATAGAAATGGGCCAAGTGGTGTTTAAAAGAACACAGTTTCCGTGTAATTATTTCGGGTAAAGCTAGCCGTGGGGGCGGCCGGGTGCCGGGGACGCAGCCCGCCGCTCTTATTACTACAACAATATTGTGGGAACAGGATTTTGTTTTTTTAAAATGGTAATCACTAAAGGTAGTATGCACATTCATACAAAATTATGAAATGTTTACCCAGGAGTATGAAATGATTATCTAATTCAAGTTTACTCAAAACTAAATAAAAGTTTTATTTTAAAATAATCATAGCTCGAAAAACCAAAAAAAAAATAATCATAGTTACAAAAATACAATAAACAACCATTTTATACATGTATGCACCTTTCATCTCTTTATTTGAGTAAAAAGAAGACAACTTTCCACATTCAAGAGGTTTTTAATGTTGTAATGATTACCTAAAAGTAAAGTAACAAGAAAATACAATTATTTCAAGTAACAAAAAGATATATTTATTTCCATAAGAATCATTTCTTTTGAAGTATTTCTTTACCACTTAACACATACAGCATGTAATATGAAATAAAAACAATTATCTAACTTAAAGTAACTTATTTAATTTTAATTGTACGAATCCAAAGACACAAAAATCAATCACCACCTACTGATGCAGAGAGGACATGACAGAACAAAAATTTCCCATCAACTTCTAAGAAAAGCAGAGATAAATAAAAAATGTATACAAGAAGAGAAAACCATTCTGAAATTAGTCTTTAAATGATCTTTAGAAATGCTGTAAGTTCCTATAAACCAGGCATACACATACTTGCACTGGTAAGAATAAAAGGTGAGCTCTTTTATAAAATAATTTTAAGGGCAAATGCTGCTCTAGAGTGTCAGATGGATAGTGTCATATATGACAGGTTTACTTGCATTAAATATTATTACTGTGACTTTCTCTGTCTTTCTAATTTCAATTAGAGATTGGTATCCATTAAAACTACTAGACTTACAAGCATCTCCACAACAGTGCTATGCACAGCAAGTACAGGGCTAGGAAGGGGATGCACTCACTGAGCACTTGCCCAGCAGTAAGAAAAAAACTTCAATTCACAGAACCACAAGATGAAAGTATATAAATATAGCTACTACTCCTTTCATCACAATGTGAGCTTTGTAAATGTGAAGAGTTTTCTCTTTCCATTCATTTATCCCAAACTTAAAGAACAATACTTGGTATCACATTACACTGTTATTCATATTTACTGAAGGAAGGAATAAGCAAGCAAATAAATTAAAATATCTATTACTGATGACCTATAATCTTTTAATAATACACTGGTCTGTATGGTTAAAACAATGAACTAAAAAGGGCTATAAAGTCATAGGAAATAACGATGTGGAAATATTCACTTATAGCTTGGAAGGCAACACAACTTTTACTTAATATTTTTATTATTTAGCAATAAACATGTCTGAATTTTATACATCAAAACACTATAAATACTTAATGATAAAATAAAAGGAAAATATGTATCAAACTGTTTTGGCATCAATAACATAATGACCACTGTAGCTTCCATATTCATGGAACTATACACCAGCAACTATACAGTCCTTGTAACAAAATGAATCAAAATGCTTTAGTTGTTCTTACCTGAAGGAACATAGAACGAATCACCAGTACTTATCATATATGCTGTTTCATGTAAGGTACATAAAAGGTCACCAAAGTTAACATAAAAAACCTATAGAATTAAAAAAAAAGAAATCTCAGTTCAAATTGAACCACAATTATGCTACAGAAATCCTTAAATAAAATGCAGCATGAAAAATAATGACTCCACATGGATGTCTGTATTCTATTCTCCAGAACCTGGAAATACATCCTATGTAACAAAAGAACCTTGAGACAGAGAGTAAGCCTTAATTAATCAAATCTAAACACACAAACCCTCAAAGATGAACTCACCCATACCACCCACCAAACACATCCAAGACACACACACACACACATACACACACACACACACAGAGAGAGAGAGAGAGAGAGAGAGAGAGAGAGAGAGAGAGAGAGAGAGAAGAAAATGAGGCAGAAAAAGCAATTTTAAACATAAGGTTTCTGAAGAGGGCACAAGTCAAGGAACAAAAAGCTGCCAACCTCCAGAGAAAAAATGAAAATGTCAGTTCTATAGTCACATGGGAATTGAATTCTCCCAACAATATCAATAAATCTGGAAGGAAATGAACAGATTCATCCTTAGAAAAGGAAGCAAATCTGTCAATATCTTAATTCCAAATCCTTGATACTCTGAATAAACTATACAGCCAAGTCTGCCAGATGTATAACTACGCAAAATAAGATACTCAAAGGTCACTACTTTAAGCCACTAGTACACTGTATTTTGTTAAATCAATAACAGAAAACTAACATGAATTCAATTTTGTTCATTCAATGTCATGAAAATTCAGTACTTAATCTTACAAGTAAACTTTACTAAAAAAGAAAAGTGTTATAAATGCTCCTTCAAAGATTACATGTTTTTTGAATAACACACTTCTCAATAGGGATGAACCACAGGTAAGAAGCCAATTCTGTAGGAGACTGCTCTTTCATTTCTCAACTATACAGACCCAAATAATCATCTAGAAATTGTATTAATTACAACACTGCTTAGCCAATAGCTTAGGCATATTCCGGGTTAACTCTTATATCTTAAATTAACCCATTTCTATTCATCTGTGTACTGCCACGAGGACTTACTGGAAAGGTTCTGGTGTCCTTCTCCTTTGGCAGCTACATGGAGTCTCCTTGACTCTGCCTTCTCTCTATATATATCCCTTCCAGCCTGACTATATTCTGCCCTGCCACAGGCCAAAGCAGCTTTATTCATCAACCAATAAAAGCAACACATATACAGAAGGACATGCATATCACAAATCCAGCTTGTGGGTGTGGGGGATGACAAAACAAAAAGCCCATCTCACATATTTTAACATCAAGAATAAGAAAAAAATAGGACAAATTTACTTTTCGATTATGTTGGCTTCAAATTCAAAGATGGCTAACTTCCCGGTTTATTTATATGTAGACAGTTATCTATTTTGGAGGCCACAAAAATAAACATAAAGTATCCAAATTTTATGATGTGCCTACTGTTAGGTTTATCATCAAATTTTGTACTTTGAAGATTTATTCCCAATTTGATGGTATTATTGTGGAGCCATCATGAAAGAAATTGATGCCCTTAAAATTACACCAGAATATTCTCTCCCTTTCTGTTTCTACCCTTCCTCACTCTACTCCCCTCCCATCTGCTTGCCCCTTCTCTCTCCCTTCTTCCCCTTCCCCCACATCTCTTCTTCATGTAAACCAGGAAGTATGCTTTCAACAAACACATCTCAGCCTCAAAAACTGAGAAATAAATGTTCATTTTTGGAGACACTAAATCTATAGTATTATTATTAATCTAAGGCACCCTTCAAGAATATTTTGTTTCAGATAATATACCTGTTTTAAAAGTGTGAGGCACAGAGATTAGATAAGCTTCAAAAGTCAATGAAATGACAGAACTGGGATTAGGATTGTGCACTCCAATGCCACAACTCACATTCCCGACCTCTACGAAAGGATAGCTCTCTAAATGGAAAAATGTTCCCCCAAATTTTTTTGAGGAACTAGAAAAGAAATTTTTTAATTCTTACGTCATCTAAAAATCTGCCTCAAGTAGAAAAGGTGAATTTAGAAAGTCAAGCATATATTTCTAGATCATTTTCCTTATCTGATCAGCTTAGCTCTCTAAGCACACCTCTTCCCATTTTTGCCAATATTTAATTAAGATAATTTTTAATTAAATGAGAAACAGCTCTACATAAAAATCAAATGAGAACATTCAAATAGCCAATATTTGGATATCAGAGTGACAACTAATCAACAGGGAAATAAGAGTTACAAGCTATCACATTAACCCACAAAGAATGATTATTATCAAAAAAAAAATAAGGATAAAAAATGCTGGTAAGGATACGGAGAGAATTGAATGTTTCTATTCTATTGGTGGAAATGTAAGTCACTGCATGCCTTATGGAAAACCCCACACAGATATCTCAAAAATTAAACCACAACTATAATATGACCTAGCAATTCCTCTAATGGATATATATGCAAAGGGAAAAAAAGGAGTCTATCAAAGAAGTGCCTGAGGCTCTAATGTCTACAAAACCCAAACACTAGAAATAACCTAAGTGCACACTGCCCAATAGGCAGACATACAAAATGTGATACATATACAGGATGGAATAATATTTCATAAATGTATTATCGTTTGTGACATCAAATAAAACAAGAGATCTTTATGCTAAGTAAAATAAACCACCAATGAGAAAAGACACTCCCTGTAATATAAAAAAGTTAATCCCAATGGGTACTAAGTTACAGATAGAGAGACAGAAGCAAAAAGCTCTGACACACAATAAGGCTACAACAGAAAAGAATATTCTGTACATTTTTAAAGCAGTACGAAACATCTTTTTTTAAAATTTGTTTTTTTGAGATTATAATTACAACATTTTTCCCTTCCCTGTCCACACTTCAAACCCTCCCATATACCTCTCCTGCTCTCTTTCAAATTCATGGCCTTTTTTTCTGTTATTACATGTACACATGTACATTTATGTACACATATATTCCTACATACAGCCTGCTCAGTCTGTATGTTACTTGTGTATGTCTTTAAGGCTGACTATTTGGTATTGGATAACCAAATACTATGCTCTTCCCTGGAGAAGTCTATTTCTTGTGCTCTCAGAATTCCTTAGTTGCCTTTAATTCTTTGTATAGGATTAAGACCTCATGGACCATCCCCTATCCATTTTTACCACAAAGAAATGATAAAACTTCAAAAAATAGGTATATTTAACTTAATTTAAATAGTTTACAATGTATCACACATGCATCAAAATATCATATTACTCTATGTATTGCTTTTTAACTCCGCTGAAAAATAATAAAAATTAAACTAAATAAGCATGATTCAAATATATTATAAAACACATTTTTGAGGGGCTGGAGATGGTTCAGGTGGTAAACACAAGCATGACGACCTGAGTTCAGATCCCTAGTACCACAGTAAAAGAAGGAAAAAAAAAAACAGGTAGCATAGTACATGCCTATAACACCAGTAAGTGCTTGGGTGGTGAAGACAGAAGGATCGTAGGGTATCATCACCCAGCCAGGCCAGCCAATTGTTGAGCTTCAGATTGAGTAAAAACTTTATCTCAAAAAATAAAGTAGAAAAGCAACTGCTATCAACTCCTAGTTTCTACGTGCATACGTATACCCTACCTATACACATGCACCCACTACCAACACACAAGCACATTCACACACAAAAAAAGAATTTGATATATACAAACGTCCAATATAGTCTATTTCCTTCATTACTTAATATTTGAGAAGAAAGCTTAGCATAGATAATTTAAAAGGACTAAAGATTAAGTCCTTTATATAGATATATATATATAACCACAATACTGTCATCACTAAAATTAACATTCAAAAATTCCACTTATGTCTTCAACATATTTTCAAGGGCTTTTTGTTTTGCTTGGCTTTGAGACTAGGGTATACACACAATAGAGGTACACACAGTTACTGATGAGACCTTTCAGTTAATAGTGGTCTCAATCAAGGCTGATTGTTCTCCTTAGGATAAAACAGTCTCTGAAAACATAACTGTCACCGCCTAGTGTGGTACCAATAGAGAGAAACCAGGGAAGTTTCTAAATGTCCATCTATATATAGAATAACTCCCTGCTACAATAAAGACAATCACACAGGGAAAAAGGTTAACCGTGCCATGCTGGGAAGCCCTGGCGTAGAGGTTTTACCTGGTTCTCTCTCTCTTTTCAATTCCTATTGCTCTCATATACAATAGATTAAGTAACTGATCATAAAATATTCATACAGCAGGACTTTGTTTATTATATTCACTTTCAGTTCTCTTTCATTCCCCATGAACTAGTAGTTTGATCTAGAGACCTATGATTCCATGTTATTTTCTTCCAGTTTCTATGTATTTTAAAGACATTAAGACGACTTACAACGCTATTTTTCTATCAGGAAATACATGTCTAGCTATGCTCCTTACAGATGCCAGTAGCCACTGATGCTCAGGTCCCACTTTAGTATATCAAGGACACAAAATGGTGATTATTTCAAGCGCAGCATTCCATGTTCACTCAGTACCTAAGCATTCCTAACAAGAAATTCTCACCTATTGTCGGCCTTCCTCACTTCAGACTTTGTATGGGAAAAGGAGAGTAAAGGATTGATTTTCCCCCTTGGCTTGACTATCGCTGGGAACATGATGAACAGCATCCAAGAAGCCTCCAGATTTACCACATTAGGTTTTCTTTTGGAGGCTATCTAACAGTGATGGACTCCGACAGAACTGAAGGACATCAACCCAAAGAGTGTTCTTTCATCTTTGGCCAGTGGGAGAGCATCTTTAAGCTGGATGCTGAGACGTTATTATTGAATCCTGCTCATCTCTGATAGTCTTCCATCATGTATGCCATGATAAAAACATCCTAAGCCTAAATGAAGGCCCAAATTGGGCATTTCCCACAAGAAATGGAATAATAGTTAATGTGGGGCAGTTGACATTTTGTTTGTTTGTTTGTCTTAGTTCTGGATTATTTATTTATAATGTTTAAACTGTATTTCCAGATCTTTTAAAAAAGAAAAAAACAAAAGAAATTCTCACTTTAACATTCCTACAATTTTGGTACATTTTCATGTTTTGTTGTGTTCTTCACATCATTTGTTTTAATCTAACATTTATTTCATTTTATTTGGAGAGGGGCAGTTTACAGGCCACAGTCCACCTGTAGGAACTGTAGAAACCAGTCCTCTCCTTCCCAAAGCTGCCAAGCATGGCAGCAGGCGCCTTTACTCACTGAATCATCCCGATGGTCCTCCTTGCCTTTCCTACTACCTATCTTAAGCGCCTTTCTGCTTTTTAGGAAAGATCCATAATCAGCTCTACTAGTACATTGCTAATCTTCCTTTGGTTTGATCTCCTTCTCCTCCTCCTTTAGACAGCGTCTCTAGCATTGTACCTGGAAGAAGTTAAAGGCAAATGCTGGGGTTCTATTTTTGTCTCTTTTTGTTTTTCAAAAATCATGTCAAGTGTGCTTAAAGTTTTTTAAAAATGCAAAAAAAAATACTGTGTATGCTGACCTAAAAATTAAGAAAAATGTTCCAATTATTAAGAAAATATTTAATTCCAATTTTCAGTTATAAATGAGTACTCAAAGCTAATAACCAATCACATAGTAATTTTCATTCTAATCAGGGGCTAAAGATGCAGCTCAATGGAAGAAAGCTTGTCTAGCACACACTAAACCCTAAAGTTCCATTCATAACACACAGTAAAGCAAACAGAAGGAAAATAGAAAGATAGATACAAATTAAAAATTTGCTTTAGAACGTTAGCCCAAAAAAGTTCTCATATAGCTAGTATTAAAGATACATTTGAGATAGTTTTTAAAAGTACAAATACTTCTTAGATCACATTTGAAGTTATATAACTTTATTTTGCCACATATTTATGCTATTAACCCAAAATAAAAATACAGTCAATTTTCTTCCTGTACTATGTTTTTCTTTTCCAAATTTTCCAATTATAAGTAGTATTACAAATGAATGTACATAATCAGTTTGTACTCTAATAGAAAGGTTGGTATTTTTCTAGTTAAATTCTATTAATTCATTATAGTGTCATTTGTTTTAAGATGTGGATCCCTTTTAATACTAACCAGGTTAAATATTTCAAATATTTATTATTTAAATTTCCTTTTACATAAGGGCATTATAATTTAACAGGTAACTATCATTAGGTTGGTCACGATACACAATGTCTTCATCATTAGCTATTGTTTAATCCACTGAATTAAATAAATCATTAAGAACCCTTGAATAGGAGCCAGAGAAATGGGAAAGAGAAATATTGCAAAGTGTGAGCACCAGCACCTATGTCAAAACTCAGGTGTGAAATGTGTGCCTGTAGCCCCAGCACTACAGGGCAAAGGTGGAGGTAGAGTCAGGAGAATAGTTGGGCTTGTAGTTTGTCAACCTAACGCCATGTTCAGTGAGATCCTGTCTCACAGGAATAAGAGTAATTTAGCAGGACACCATCTGGTCTCTGCACCCTGCCATATGTGCATATACCACACAGACATAAAGCTACAGAACATTAACACTGAAATTATTTTAATTGATTCTAGCTATAATGATGCAATAATAAATTATTCTTACAATGTCCCTTAATTATAATATTGCTACAATGATGGCATATTAAATATCCTTAAAATAAACTTTGTAAATTTTACATTTATCATGTTTAGAATGAAGTGTTAACAGCACTCGTGAACATATGCACAGCACACATGTGTACGCAGTAGATACTGAGACAAAGGGAGAGGGAGAAAGAAGAGAGGGGCAACTTCAGACCCTGTTAGGTACAACAGGGAGGCAGCTAGTTCTTTGCCTCCAGAGTGCTCTAACTATTTAAATCATTTTAAAACTCTTTGATCCTCAACCACATGATTACAGAAATTCACAAACCTTAATCTCTATCATTCCCTGCAGCTCTAAAGTTCTACTTCTTTATTTGCAATTCTGTATTCTAAGATTCTCTTAACAAACACATCTCAAACCACTGAACCTCAAGGTTGTGCTATGCACAGTACAGGTATTTTTAAATAATTACTGACTAGTTAACCGCAACAGATTTAATAAAGGAAAAGATTTCTTTGTGCAGTATAGCAATGGGATTTCACTACCAGGTAAATAGAATTTCAATGCATCATCAGAGAAAAAAAATCAGTTGTACTTCTAGAAATAAATGGAGAAATATACTCACCAATATATCTTCGCCAACATGCTGTTTTCCCTTTTCTTCATAGGGTCCTAAAATCAGTTTTCCAGTAGAAAAGACTGGTGTATCCAACGTTTTAAAAACTTTTAAACCATGTTGCTCCACAAAAAATTGGTATGTATCTCGTGGCCTTATAAGATCTAGGGAGAAAATAACAATACAAATATAGTACCAGCTAAACATGCTTAACAGCATGTAACTGTCATCTTAACACTTAGGGAACTAAGGAAGTCCCTCTGGGGTACACATGGGAAATCCTATTGGAATAGTAGTACTGAATGATATATTATAAATATGTATATAAGAGTCCTTTAGGCCATGCATACATACAGGCAGTAGTATCACACAGACTGAAGATGACTGGCTCTGTAGCTGGAATGCCAAAGGTCACACTCTGCCTGGCTTGTAACTGTGTAACTCTGGACTACTTAAGCTCTCTCTCTAAGCCTCACTTTCCTTTCTGTAAAAATGAGCAACAGCCTGTTTAAACAGTTTCTGTGAATCTCAAAGAATTAATAAATGAAAACAAAAAGCAATGACTGACTCAAACTAAGCACTATGTTATTAGCTTAAAAATAATGGAACTGTTTTTACTTCGAAGGAGACTAAGATGGAAAATAATATTAGGAGAGACACAATAAAGAGCTCCATGCCTTTACAAAGCTTAACAAGCTCCAAAATAAAAATGTGTCATCACAATGACAATAAATTGGTTTTGTTCATTTGATGATGATTAAACAAAAACATTTTTATTTAATTAAGACTACAAGAAAGTATAATATAAAAGCTAATGCCAAGCCCAGTGTCTTTCTGCCTACAGATCAGGATATAACTCAACTACTTCTAGCACCATGCTTGCAATGCTTGCTGCCACAATAATAATGGACTAAACCATAATGATAAATGAAACTCTGAGCAAGTCCACAACTAAGTGTTTTCTTTTGTAAGAACTACTTTGGTTACGGTTTCTCTTCACAGTAATAGGGCAGTGACTAGGACATAGTCCATATAGTTTTTAAGATCTTTAAGTACTTCCGACAAATAAATACTACTTGGTTGGTATGGTGGTTTGAAAGAAAATGGCCCCCGGAAGGAGTGGTATTATTAGGAAGTTTGGTCTTTTTGGAGTAGGTGTGGTCTTGCTGGATGAAGTGTGTCACTGTGCACGCAGGCTTTGAGGCCTCATATTTGCTCAAGCCATGCCCAGTGAAACAGTCTACTTTCTGCAGCCTGCATATCCACACATCCTTCTCTAGCACCATGTGCCTACATGCCAAACGCTCCCCTCCGTGATGATAATGGACTAAACCTCTGAACCTAAGCCATCACTTAAATTAAACGTTTTCCTTTATAAGAGTTGCCGAGTTCACAGTGTCTCTTCACAGCAAGAGAAATCCTAACTTGCAATAGAAATCCTAACTGGGAGAGTTGGTAAACACATATATTCCCTAAAGCCCTGTTTCACTAGAATATTATGGATGGCCTCCCAAAAACTAAATGTTTAATGTCAATGTAATACAGCATGAGGCTTCTAGGCTCTTAATATTAAAACTGATATTTGTATGACTGATTGATGCTACTAACAGTCATCTTCACAAAGTTTCACGTTCCAGATACCATGAGTGGATTCCAAAGGTACAGAAGATAGTGTGTGCCCTGGCCCAAATGGAGTACATCCTGGGGCATACGTTAACTTTCTATAATTTCCCATAGAAAGTTCCTCATATATCTACTCATTTATAGAAGGCCTAGGCCTACTGGAAAAGATAACATATCTGGGAGGTAATAGTACCACTTGAACTCCAGAACTCAGAACACAAACACATGATACTGTATTTCACATAAATGTTCATCCATAATTATTCTCACAAAGGCTGTTTATCGAAAGAGATTTTAGTGTTGAGAGAGGAGGAGGAGAAAGAAGGAGAAAGAGGTAAAGGGAGAAGAGGGAGGGAGGAAGAGAGCATACACACTGACCAACCATTCAATAGTTTCTGTTAAATTATTTTCAGTATCATTCCCAAACTTACCCATAGGGACAATCTCTCTTGTTTTTGGGTCCTTTGCCAATGTTGCCTCAAAGGGATTTCCTAGGGATTTATCTAGATTCACCACTAACCTATCCTCTGTAGAACAAACACCATTGAAACAAAATTAATTTGTATTCATTATAAAAAAATTTCAATACAAAATATAGAGATAAGTTGTAAAGAAAACTGAAAAAGATTTAGCAACCTCTTTCTGACCATGTTAGCACATTAATAAGCAAAATTTCAAATTCTAAGACATAAGATTTAATGTAAAGTAAATACCTCTGAGAGCCATTATGTAAACTTTTCATTTCAACAAAAACTAAATGATGATTTGCATAATCCCTCAGAGCTGCAATCATGACAAAGTTCTGGGAAAGTAAATTAAATGTCTACTGTAACCATACTTTGAGCATGGAAAAGGGAAGAGTCATATGACTAGGTAATGTTCTCAAAAGTAAACATTTTATACTATACCATAGCTATTTTTATAAGAATAAAATTATCTTATATTCTATATTGGGGGGTGACATAAAATGATCTTTACTGATGAGGCTACTATGTCTGAAGGTTTTTAAGAGATACAAAATCTAAGTTACATTGAACAGGTTCATACTTTCATGGTTATCACGATGGATCCGTTTCTTGTTGGCTTTTTTGTTGACTTTGTCCAGGTTTCTTTTTGCCCTTTTTATGGGTGATACTAGAGGTGGGGATACTATTCCGATCACAACTCTTCCTAAAATTTAACAAAAAAAGTTTTCCTGGTGACTTTAAAAACTAAAAGCAAAACATTAAATATATTACATTTCCTTTCAAAGTATCAAAGGAAATGCTGTTACATGTTACAGCTGTTAAAGAGACACAAATACTAACCAATTTCAACTGTGTCTCTAACAATCTAAATCAGATGATGAAGTCTAAATCACTGACGAAACAAGACTCAATACCCTGTTACTCACTTGAAATCGATAGTTGTCAATGGAGGATTCAAAACAAAATGAAACACTGCAGAAACTAGTAATAAACCTGAAGTAGTGAGCCACAGTGAAGTGTCATTTAACATAGCTACACCCATCTAAATAGGGAAATAACCTTAACACTTAGTTCCTTGTTAACTCTATAAAGGGACTAGATGCTATGAGTGAGAAAGATATCATCTTTATCAGATACTAATTTTCTCATGTTCTAATATGTTTCATTTTAGGCTGGAAGGACAGCTCACCAGTAAAGAGTTTATACTGCTCTCATAAAGGACCAGAGTTCAATTCCCAGCACCCATCATGGGTGCCTCACAACCACCTGTCCACTCACCTCCAGAGGGATTCAATGATTCTTTGCCTCTGTGTATATCTTCATAGCCTCCCACATACACACAATTAAAATGAAACTTTAAAATTATTCACTTTATGCAATCAGAAACCTCAGCTATTTAAGTGACAATATCTACAAAGTCAGAGAGTCAAATAGCTAGTTATTTTAAAAAAGGGGAAAAAATCAACACCTCGGCTGAGGAGTTCCATCCGGACGGAACCTTCATCTGGCAATGGATGGAGATAGAGACAGAGACCCACATTGGAGCACTGGACTGAGATCCCAAGGTCCAAATGAGGAGCAGAAGGAGGGAGAACATGAGCAAGGAAGTCAGGACGGAGAGGGGTGCACCCACTTACTGAGATGTGGGGGCTGATCTAATGTTTGAACATGTGATCAAACCGGACTCTCTGAACGTGTAGGACAAGGAGGGCTGACTGAGAAGCCAAGGACAATGGCACTGGGTTTTGATCCTACTGCATGTACTGGCTTTGTGGGAGCCTGGGACTGTTTGGATGCTTGCCTTCCTAGACCTGGATGGAGTGGGGAGGACCTTGGACTTCCCACAGGGCAGGGAACCCTAACTGCTCTTTGGACTGGAGAGGGATGGGGATTTGGGGGAGGGGGAGGGAAATGGGAGGAGGGGAGGAAGTGGAAATTTTTAAGTAAAAATAAATAAAAATTAAAAAAATCATCACCTCTAAAATAATGAGAAAAATTTTAATTAAAACCCTATTTTTAGATGTTTGTATATGGGAGGTGATAAAAATATGTAGGATAGAGCCTGTCAAATGATAAAATTATTTCAAGCATGGGCTGGAGAGATGGCTCAGTGGTTAAGAGCACTGGCTGCTCTTCCAGAGGTCCTGAGTTCAATTCCCAGCGACCACATGGTGGCTCACAACCATCTGTAATGAGATCTGGCGCCCTCTTCTGGCATGCGGGCATACATGGGAGGAATGTTGTATACATAATAAATAAAATCTTTAAAAAAAAATTATTTCAAGCAATGAATCTTTCACTTATAAGACATTATCACCTAAATTAGGTCTTACCTGATGGCCTTTCTTGATAATCTACCCGTTCCCCTCGCCAATATTCGAGAGGTTTCAAACGTATTCTCTTTGTTCTACGAACATTTGGTGAATTGGAGGGCAGTACTGTCAAAGTTAAACAAAAATTCAAAAATTGAGCAAACACAGTAAAGATGCATACCAACTCTTAGAACATAATGTTTCAAATTTTTAGATGCTTGTGCAAATAAAAGTACATGAACCTCTAGATTGACCAAGAAATAAAAGTTTGATAATACCCACATGTGAGACTGAACAATGCTACATTCCATATATTAAACAGAATTTGTTATAATTTGAGATTCCATTAGTTTATGACTGACACTAACCGGCAGAACCACTTCAACCAGGGACGCCCCACCACCACAGTCACAATACCCGGCGAGGTTCTAGGTGAGTGAACTTGATGTTCCTTCCTGCTCCCCATTTCAGTCTCTCTAGACCAGACTTCAGACCTGCTGCAGCCTGCCCACCTGAGTAAAACCTCCCAGACCATTTCCAAGTCCTCGGGACTCAGTCTCTTCGTGCAGAGTTCTTCCTTACCACATCTCTCAGCCTCTCCTTCTATCCATTCCTTTGTGACTTCTCACTACCAGGGACCCCCACAGTCACCACACTTAACTGTGAATAAGGGACTCCAAAGAAATCAGGCTTAGCTGGGACCCAGAATGGGCAATAGCAACCAAGACAAAAAGGTATCTATGCCAAGAATCACTTCAAAAGTCATTAACTTCCTAGATCCCAGGACCAAAAAACCAAACCAAACCATAACAAAAAGAAAAAAAAGACATGAATAACCAAAACAGTATAGGACAGTATATGCCTCTTTAAGAAGCCAGCAACCTTATTATAATAGCCATAGGAAAAGCATTTGAAACACAGCAAAAGAACTTCAAAATGGCAACAAAGACCCTAATATAAAACCAGATACCCTGAATCTGATAGAGAACATGGAAAATAAGCTTGAACTCATTGGCATAGGAAGACTTTCTGAACAAAACACCAAAAGCATAGGGAGTAAGACTATGGTGATTTAAATGAGAATGGCCCTAAAAGGGTCAGTTATTTGAATGTTTGGTTGCGAGTTGGTGCACTGTTCAGAAAGGATTAAAAGATGTGGCCTTGTTAGAGGAACTGTGTCACTGGGAGTGGGCTTTAGGTTTTAAAATTCCATACCAGGCTGTCTTGTCACTCTGACTAGAGACTATGGATCAGGATGTAAGTCCTTGGCTACTGCTCCAGTACAATTCTTGCCTGCCTACTGCCATGCTCTCCAACCTAGTGAAAATTGACTATTCCTTTGACATTGTAAGCAAGCCCCCAAGTAAATGCTTCCTTTTATAAGTTGCTTTTATAAGTTTCATCACATCAACAGAAAAATAACTAAGTCGGAGACCAACAATAAATGACTTCTCATGAAACTGAAAAGCTTCTGTATGGCATAGGACAACATAATTTGAACACAGCAGTAGTCAATAGAATGGAAAAAACTTTACAAATTATGCACCTTAGAGTTCATATCTAGAATATATTAAAAAATAAAAAAACTGAGCATCAAGTAAACAAATTAACCTAAATTTAAAAATGGAGTATACAACTAAACAGTGCTGTGGGGCAATGATCTTGTGCCCTGTAAAGATTTCTCAGTTGTAATGCTTTAATAAAATGCTAATTGGCCAGTAGCCAGGCAAGAAGTATAGGCAGAGCAATGAGAACTCAGTTTGCAGGTGTCACCCAGACACAGAGGAAACAAGATGAGAATGCCTCATTGACAAAAGGTACCAAGCCACGTGGCTAACACAGACAAGAATTATAGGTTAATGTAGGCTGTAAGAGTTAGTAAGAAGCCTGAGCTAATAGGCCAACCAGTTTAAAATTAATGTAGACCTCTGTGTGTTTCTTTGGGCCAAATAGCTGTGGGATGGGGAGGAAAAGAAACCTCTGTCAACAAAACAGAGTTCTCAAAAGATAAAACAAAAATAGCTGAGAAATACTTTTAAAAAGGTCAACATCCTTAAAAATCAAGGAAGTATAAATTAAACTTATCTTGAGATTTCACAATACACTATGAAATGCTGAGATCTAAACAAGTAATACTAATTCTGGATGTATTTTCCCTGTTAAAAAAATTAAGTTATATTTATAGAGAGATTCAATAATACCATTTTCTTCAATGGGAATAATGTAAGAATAAATTATTTACCTAATTTGTGATGTATATTACTATCTGGTAGTACATTAGAACTTCTTATTCTTAAATCTGAAAAATACAAAAGATAGTATTATAAACAAAACAACAATGTCTGCTAATTCTATATTAATTTAAAGTGTTTTCTAATCAACTTGTACTAAGTATTATAAATAAGATTTAAACCTGAAAATATAATTTATACTTTCTCTTTTCATTGAAAAACAACACAAACTAAGGAAAAAACAGTACAAAATCTCTTTACTCTTTGATACAATAAACATATTTAAAGAACACAACCATTAAAATTAACAAAAAAACAAATATTATCTATTATCCATGAGTGGCAAATAAGCCACTAGCAAATAAAAAGGCATGGCATAATGGTGAGTAAATAATTTCAATAATGTTACCTACAATCACCCACAACTTTCTTCTTAAAGTTCTAATAGTAAAATCACTCCCAGGTTCTCAATTTAGCAACATTCTAAAACATCATTGATTTGTCATCGATTTTTTCCACATTGTATACACATGTGATCTTTATTAAGAAATAGAATTACAATATTGTATGGGGGCCCAAATTGGTCAGTCCATCTAGTCTACTCTGTACCCCCACTCCCAATCCTCAGATCTATCCATAATCCTAGATCCAGTGCCCAGGCCTAATTTTCTGAGCTCCCATTCTCAGCCCCATGCTCTCTTCAACCTCCAGGCTTGGGCCAGGATGCACATTCTGTGTCTGTGTACTATCCCAGCATCCTCTGTGTCCCTAATACTTCAATTCACCCGTACCATATCCAACACTCACATGCTATGCTCTGTCTTAGCCTACTGTGTCCATATCAGATGCAAAACCAATGAAAAAAGTCCATATGCCCACATTTTATGACAAAAGAAAAATATTAAAACTCAGAGTATGTTCCCTCTAAATCCACCAACCCATAGAAGTTCTCTAAAGAAAATTATTGAAATGAACTCCAGGATACCGTGTTCAAGAACTGCCATAAACTTTAAAGAATTCAAGAGAGTTTTAAAGAAGAAACAGCTCAATGAACTTAAAGAAAATAAATGCCTAACTGATGCCCAAGAAAACACGAACATGAGGCTGATGAAAATGATAAAAACACCAGAATTCAAAATTCAATAAAGAGATGTAGATTGAAGAAAACTCAAGATGAAACAAAAGTGAATAAAAGAGAAAAAAAGAAAAACCTTAATAATCCAACAAGAAAACTTAGGAGAATATCAGGACTCAAAGATAAAGCAGAAGAATAAGACCACACAAGTAAAGAATATGAAAATTTTTTTTAAAAAAACCTACAAAAATGAAACATGTAGAAACCATGGAACACTATGAAAAGAAAAATTATAGACAGAGATGAGGAGCAAGAATCCCAAGTCAATGGAACAGACCAGGATCTTTAACAAGATAATAAAATGAAATGTCCCCAAATTAAGGAAAACATACCCATACAGATACATAGTTAAAACACTAAGTATACAGAACAAAGAAAGAATATTTAAAGCCAGGTGAGGAAAAAAAAAAAACGCTTGACATAAAGAAAACTAGAAGTTCTAAGAGATCATGGGTGACAACCTAGACTACAGTACCCAACAAAACTATCAATCCTAGTAGAAGAAAAATACTCCATAATATTAAAAGGCTAAAAGAATTCATGTCTACCAAACCAGCTCTAAAGAGAATACTGGAAGCAACACTTCTTTTTTTTTTTTTTTGGTTTTTTCGAGACAGGTTTCTCTGTGGTTTTGGAGTCTGTCCTGGAACTAGCTCTTGTAGATCAGGCTGGTCTCGAACTCACAGAGATCCGCCTGCCTCTGCCTCCCAAGTGCTGGGATTAAAGGTGTGCACCACTACCGCCCGGCTAAACCTTCTATTTCTAAACAGAAAAATACAAGAGACTATAGAAATATAAAGAATATAAAAAATATAGAAATATAAGAGACTAGAAAAAAACAAAACAAATGGAACTATAATTAGTGAAATAAAAGTACAACTAAAAACACAAACGGAAAAGAAGAAAAAGAAGAATGCAATCACCACAAACCATTAAATACTTATGATCTCAGCTCTACAATCAAAAGACAGATCAGCTGACTGGACCAAAACACAAAATTCATCTTTCTGCTTGCTACATGAAACTTGACTTATCTTTAAAGATAGGCACCAATGAAAGTGAGTAAGTGAAAAAAGGTATTCCAGTCAAATGCAACCAGAAAGCAAGAAAGTCTTGCTAACTTACTATTTGATTAAATAGGATTCAAGCTAAAACTAATCAGAATAAGGAAAAATGCATCATTCTAATCAAGTGAATTAATCAAGAAGACATCTCTATCCTAAACACACATGCACCAAACTCTGGAGTGCACAATTTCATAAAAGTGAACTACTGACATGAAAAAAAATCAAATTAACATCAACCTATTAATACTATGCAATTTCAATATCCTACTTTCTGCAATGGACAGGTCATCTGAACAAAAAATAAACAGAAATATCAGAATTAACTGACCACTGAACTTAACAGATATCTACAGATTACTCTATCCAAACACAAAGAATATATATCTACTCAGCAGCACAAGTAAAGTTCTCTAAAAGAGATATCCTGAAGAATTCTTACGAATTCAGAAAGATTGAAATAACTCTGTAGAGCCAATCTGACCATGATAAAACAATAAAACTTAAAACAACAAACAAATCTCCAGTAAGGATACAAACTCATGGTGAATAAAAAACTCATAAATAAATGATTAATGAGTCAAAGAAGAAATCTAGAAAGAAGGGGAAAAATCTTCCTGGAACTAAATGAAAATGAAAGCATAACATAATAAAACTCCTGGGACATGAGGGAAATGTGTAAATGCTTACATTTTGAAATCAATAAAAGCACAAATAGCTTAATAATGCAACTCAAAAGGATAAACCAGAACAAATCAAATCAATTTTAATGTCAATTAAAGCAGAAATTAATTAAATAGAAGCAAAGAAAAGAATACAAAGAATTAACAAATATAGGAGATGGATCTCTGAGGAGATAAGATAGGCAGACCACTGATCCAACTAGCCAAAAGAAAGGATGCAAATTAACAGAGAAACATATCAGATACCAGAGAAATTAAGAATAAGTGAATACTTTAAAAATACTCCATTAAGTTGGAAAATCTAAAAGAAATGAACAAATTTCTAGATTTATCCAAATTACAAAGGGGAGGGAATTATGTAATGATACTTCAACTTTTTTAAGTGCCCCCCCCCCCAAAAAAAGCCTCAGCAACAGTTTCATTTCCTTCTTGAATTTCTGCTGGCCAGAGTGACTTGCTATACTAATTGAACACACAAAAATTACTTTCTGAGACTAATGTTATTACATCCAAAATCCTAACAATATATGTAAATTCCACTAGGGGGTCAAACTTTGAGGAAGATATTAATGCTATCAACTACCCTAGATTGTCATGCTTTCAGAAAACCCAAGACAGCCACATGAATAGGCAGTACAGAGAGAAAGATTCTGAGACAGCTCAGTGTGCTGTCTATTTGAGATGGGTGCCAAATACAGAAATGAGGAACTCATTTTGAAGATATAGTTCAACTAAACTTCAGAAATTGCAGGTAAATACCTTGTATGTAACTATCATGTCATAAATGTATCTTCCTAAGAACTGCCTAGACAAATTTCCAGAACCATGTAAAATAAATCAATAGCTGTATTAAGCTATTGAGTTTTAAGATAGCAATGAAGCAATAAGGTTGGAATATTTCATGTTCATGAGCTACTTATATTGACTATATATATATACATTTTCCTGAAAAGTTGGTTCAAGCTTTGAGAAAACAAAATATTGTTTAAAATCTACTAAATAAAACATAGAATTGTTAATTTGGAAAAAACTCTAGTGTCTATAAAACTGAATTGCCCTGTACTAAATAAATCTGTGGAGATCAAAAGCAGATGAGTGTTTTCCCAGGCCTGAGAAGAAGAGAAGAGAAGATGGCTGGTGAAGGATATGACACTGGGGCAGGGCCAGGGCAATGACAAAATATTCTAAAGTTGGCTACAATGATGACTACATACTAAGCTAATTATGACATGTGAAGTTTACCTCCAAAATCAAGCTATTATCACCTCCGCTCCAATCCAATTTACCATGTAATCTGCATGTGAGTAGATGCTTTATCTTTGCTGAAAAAATTCCCACAGCAGTGGACCTTGAAGGCGTCTGGTAGATAGATAACTGAATGCATGAGAATAATGGGAATGAGGTTTCCTACTGTTTGAGAAAGGGCTTATACAAAGAGAAAAGAAAGTTCTGTGCTGTGCTGGAACTGGAGGTATTGAGATAAATCTGTGGTTTCTAGATATAAATATAGATAGTTGCTTGCTGGATAGTTTTTGTCAACTTGACACAGGCTAGGGTCATCTGGGAAAACGAAATCTGAATCAAGAAAATGCCTGCATAGGATTGGCTTGTAGGCAAGTCTGCAGAGCATTCTGATTAATATGGGATGGCCTCTGCATCAGCTCCTGCCTCCAGGTCTTCATCCTGTTCAAATTCCTGTCCTAACTTCCCTCTGGGATGAACTATGATTGGAACTATATGCTGAAATATACTCCGCAAGTTGCTATTGGTCATGGTGTTTTATCACATCAGCAAAACCCTAAGTTAGATGGCACTGTATTACATACAGTCTGTCTCAAGAGTATCAGTCTCTCTCCCTCCACCGTGTGTGTGTGTGTGTGTGTGTGTGTGTTCCTATCCTACCCAGAAAAAAAAAAAACCCTAGAATCAAAGGTATGTCAATAATAACAACATTTGTCTTGGATTCTAAATGCCACGGTACATCAATAAGAATCAGGTATTTTTCAAAGCAATTATTGATTGCAGAATTAAAAGTACATCCTATGGAACAACTCCCAAAAGGCAATATTCCAAAAATGACAGATTCATGACAAAGAAGGAGTCAGTTAAAATAACAGCAAATGATGAGATCTATCACTGTTTGAGTTTTAGAAGAAATGATAGTTAAAAACTATAACACCACAGAGAAAAAACTAAATATTTTTTAAAGGATGATGCATCTGGACCATTTTAACAAATTTCCAACTATAAAGCAGTAATCTCAGGAGTACATCCACATTTACTATTACTGAAAATTTAAATAAACACAGAATACTTTACTGTATATTCATAGTGCCATAGAAAGCAAGATAGTAGAAAACAGTAACTTACCCGAACTCTCCTGATCCTCTTCATCACCCATGTCAGAATTATTGCTTTTAGACATTACATGATCCTTGAACTTGGAAGGTCCACTTAAGAACAAAATAAACCATAAAAGTTGTGCTTTTATAACTATGATCATGTCTTAAAACTGCCATTAGTGTCTTTCCTAAGAAACTAAAAGTGATACAATAGGTCATCAAGAATGTGTTTCCATGCAGCATGAAGCAAGAACTGCGATTTGATCCCATAGAGTCAAATCTGATAAATACAAATTTATATAAATGAGAGAGAGAGACAGAGAGAGAGAAAGACAGCGACAGAGAGATTGACTGAATAAGTAGCTCAGGCCCTGGGCCTCCTTACTGTAGCCTAAACTGGTCTAGAATTTGGAATCCTCCTGTCTCAGCCTCTTGAGTGTTTGGATTATAGGCATCATCACCAAGCTCAGCTAGAATATTTAAAGTTAATTCATGAATCACTTATAAATTTAGTCAAGTCCAATAACAATATTCTTTCACACAAACAAGAGAAATCAGCAAGCATATCTTAATTTTAAAAGAAATCATCTACAAAAAATGAAATTAAACATGTAGCCCAAAAATCATCATAGTTGACTCAAGCTATGGTACTCCCGGGTTCCTTTCCTCCTCCAAGTCCTAATCACAACCCCTCAAGCAGTAAAGAACCCATAGTACTCCCTTCAAAGGTTAAGGTTTGTTCTCATTTACTAGTCTTGTATTTTTCTTTTAAGGTTTTAACAGTTCAGAGCTAAAACAAGCAGGTTTAATGTTAGTGGATATTTTAATAACACATCCACAAGTTCTGTGACAATCTTCAAAAGATAAAGTCCCATTTCCCTTTTCCTGACTGTGGTCTGGACTTGTGATGACTTGTTTCTAATGAACAGAAAACTATAACCGTGAGTAAAGAACTCCAGAGGGTAAGTAATTGAAAAGGCATTTGATACTATCCTCCCTCAGATCATTTGTTTTGTAGGAAGTCAGCTGCCACATTACAAGAAACAAAGGCCAACTACCAAAAGACAGCAAAGAATTGCAACCTTCAACCAACAGTCATGAGACATAAATGGATCCTCTAGTTGTAGTCAAGTCATCAAAGGGATAGAAAAGAAAAAGACACCTCCAAGGCCAAAACAGCTAGCTAAGCCTTGTCCAGATTTCTGGCCCCACAGAGAGTAAATAGCAAAAATAAATTATGTTTGGAAGTAACATAGAAATGGATACTTAGTACAGTGAGTTACTTCTATTTTCACTACACTATATACACACCTTTCTTCCCAAATTGAATTTTTAGGCTCCCCTGCATTGGAATTAGACTTCATTGATGATTTACGTGTATATTCCCCAGTATGAGACTTTAAATGAACATTCTGTGAAGTCATAACACTGTTTTGATACTTAGAGCCTCCTGTAGGTCTATGGGGAAAAAGAAAAGGTTAAAATTATTTTTCAAAAGTTCTTTCTTCTAGAAACAATATACAAATGTTTGTACAAGCAATATAAAACTAGCTACAGCAAGCATAAGTTCATCATGTTCAGACCTTAAGATTTAAAACTAGGTTCACAAAGGTATCTGGTCTACCAAGACTCCCAATTAAAAAGAAATAAAAATAGAGAAAACAGTACAGACCTGGCCTGAGAATGAGAAAGAGTGACGATGAGTGACACTGACTCTAATAGTCGATGGCATCTACTGTACAACTACATACCGATCATTCCCAGTTTTACAATAAGGAAACAAGTTCAGAGTGGTACTATTTCTCGGTGTCATCCAGCAAATTGCAGAGCCTAGATTTAATAACAACTTTGACCAAGTCCTTTATGCTTATTCCCCCTCTGAGTACTGAATAACAGACAAATTACTAAATTCCCAATGGGGAAAAGAAAAAAAGTTATATTGTAAATACAAAAGAAATTACCCAGAAATATCAAGACTTTTCTTCTGAGTTGGGTCTGCCTCGTTTTCCAATGGCTCACTCTGAGAACCAGAAATTTCATCATGACTAACACTTCTTCTAGAACCCTTAGTGTTTAAAGACTTCTGTACTCTTGAGCTGCTCTCTGTCTTCTGTCTTTTTGATGGAGAAGGTTTTTTCCCAGTATTCTTAGATAACTGACTTTTCCTAGTCCGCGTTTTTCCATTGTGATGCACCACTGACGATTTACTTTCTCTTGAAAAGCTTCTATCAACAGAACCTGAAAGATTCAATGACAACTTCAAATAGCATGTTTGTTCAAATGAAAAGATCAATGTCATTATATTTACATATAAATGCACATACCAATTTCATAAGCTAAATTTGTTTTCACATAAAAAATCTTATATTTTTTTCAGTTGTATTTATAGGACATGTACTAGATTTATTTGCTTTTTTTAAAGATTTATATATTATGTATACAATGTTTTGCCTGTATGTGTCCCTGCAGGCCAGAAGTTAGCACCAGATTTTTTTTTTTTTTAATTACAGGTGGTTGTGAGCCACCATTGGTTGCTGGGAATTGAACTCAAGACCTTTGGAAAAACAATCAGTGCTCTTAACCGCTGAGCCATCTCTCCAGCCCCAATGTACTAGATTTATTAAATTCACTACAAACTTCCTTAGTAATTTTGTCTCTGGCTCTACCCATTACTCACCTGACCATCTGTAATGATAAAGGTCAATTTAATAGAATCTAAATCTCCCAGGAAATGGGTCTCTGTGTATGCCTACAAGGAGGTTTCATGGATTGTGTTAACTAAAGTGAGAAGACCGACCCGCACACATGTGGGTGGCACCATTCCTCGGCTACCATCTTGGATCCTGGATGGCACAGGTAAAGAGAGGGTGCTGTTCTCTGTTTCCTGAGCATGGAGGCAATATAAGCAGCTAGCCTCCTGCGCCATACCTTAGCTTCCAGAACTGTAAGGCAAAATAAACCCTTTCTCTCTGAAGCTGCTTTTGTCAGAGTAGTTTGTCACACCAACAGAAAGTTGCTAAGACATCACCTGTCTTCTAACTTGGGTTTTGAGGATCAAAATCAAGTTATTCTGCTTGAAAGATGAGTATTGTGCCATCTCCCTAGTCTGAGTATCTTTTGAAAAACAAAATAGTTTCTTTGTACTTACCACTATACAAAATAAAACAGTTAATTACTGACTTACCTTTTAATTGTTTTGTAATCTAATTTTGAAAAAAGAAATTTAAAGATTAAGTATGATTAAATTATAAACCTTGATTACTTTGAATTAACCCTACCAGCTCATGTATCCATAAAACTTCTGATCAAACAAAACTTGGGATGACAGCAGGCAAAGTGAGAAATCAGAGATAGAAGAAAGCAAGCATTGTTAGCTTTGATGGCAGAGAAGGACCATCAGTCAAAGATGATGCGTAGCTCAACAGGATGGAAAGGTAAAGAGCAGAACTCTTACATACACACCAGAAACAGAGCTTAACAAAGATATTTTTTTCCGTCCTATGAAACTTCTGACTTAAAAATTATATAAGACTGAAAAAAAATTTAAGTGTGTTGTTTATTCTACTGTGTGGCAATTTGTAACAACAATGGAAAAATCACAATCAGTATAGCAACACATCAGAACATCATATTCATTAACCAGTCTTTACTGAAAATATTTATGAAGATATAAAGATTTGTGGCCATATTGGATAGAGACTTATTTTCTCTTCTACTTTCATCCTATATACATATGTATCTGTCAATCTACATACACACACAAACACACACACACAATATGTTAGCAGGAGAAAGCGTTTCATTAACTTGTTTATAGTCTTTCACTTCTTCATGTGTGTTTCTGTCATGGGATCTATTTAAATAAAAAGAGAGTGACTCTGCACTGAACTAAACCTAGAGAGATGGAACCCCCAAAAGGCTTCTGAATCTTTGTAGGCAGCTTTACTTTGCCTATCTCCCAAAGCTAAGCAACTATAAAATAATGAAAGAATACTCATACTTTGAATTTCTATTAACACTTACCAACAGGGGATATCTGCTTCTTGGGAATAGGTTTATTTCTTGCCTCTTCGCAATCTTCCATATTTCTTTTTGAATTTAGTTGTAATTTGTCAGTATTTGACATATTCCTCTTTTTCTTTTTACCCTGTCCCATATCAAGTTGCTCTTCAACTACTTTAGGCTTTGATACTCTTTGCTTCTTCTGTCTTATAGTCCTTTTGCTTTCAGATGTTTTTTTGGTATTCTCAGAATGTATTTTATTTTCTGTAGAACTATAATCACTTTCCAATTCATCTATATAACTAGTCCCCAGGATTTTTTCAACAGAGGGCTGAGATTTCTCTATTGGGGAAGCCTTATGAAACTGTGTGTCATGTATCAAAGACGAAGCTGACACACTATGAGGTTTTTCTCCCGGTTTCTTATCTTTAGCAGCTGCAATGTTTTCAGGAGATGGCAAGTGGTGGCTCTGATGTCTGTCTTTTCTTGGAATTTTCACCCAAGATTGACTTTCAAAACTTCTCCCCGATTCTTCAATAATAAATTCATCTTCTAACAATGTCCTGGCCTTTGGAGATGAGTGAGGTGAAATTGCTGCTGTGTGCCTAACACTGGAACTGAAACAAAACATGATTTTAACAGTTAAAGTAGCTGAAGTTTCATCTTTGTTTAATGAATAAAATATTCTATACAGGAAATGCAATCACTTCTTCTTGATTTTCTCTTAATTTTAATCTCCATTTTATAATATTAAGATCATAGAAATTTAAAGCTGGTCATTTACTTTGATGCCCCTAAATCAATAAACACACTAAAACCTTGAAATTCACAACTGTATAATTACAACCCAAGCGTATTTACTTACAATAGAAAGTGCATGCCATATCTATATGTTTGATGAAACTATTTGTACAGATATCTTCAATTCTTCATATCTAAAACATTAGCAATATTCAATATAATAAACCATCATATCTAATATTTTAAAAGAACTGATCTTGAATGGTTTATCTTTTTTATATCTGACAGAACTCTACTCATAATAGCACCAAATACACAGATGTTAAGTGAAAGTAATAATTATTCATATAAATGAACTATAACATATAAAATTTCATCTTAAGTTCCAATATCGCATGCTTATTTTCACACATATATCAATATCATAATAACAGTTCAGAACTAAGTTGTCTAGGGTACCACAGGCACAAGAAATCTAGTGCTATATAAAAGAAACATGATTCTTATTAAAAGCAGACAATGCCACACAATTTGTTGTTATGAGGTCAAATAATGTTATCCTGCTACAGCCTTCTTTCCCCACACAGCTAACCCTAAATTTATTTAGTAAGGAAGCAATATCATCTTTGTATATACTCAGTTATAAAAGGATTACAAACTTGCTAAAATATTCATAAAAGAACACATTTGTACATCTTAGGCAATTCACACATTTATTGATTGTTCTGGTTGGTGTTTTTGTTTTGTTTTTTATTTGTTGTTTGTAGAAGAGAGAGAGAGAGAGACAGAGACCATAGATTGTCCTAAGTGGGATATCTGTATGACATTCCCTTCTCTGTGGAAGTGAAAAGAATGTAAGAGCCAAAGGCAGCAGATGGCTACAATGAAACAATACCTTCCAGACAGGTGACAGCATACATAAGACCTGTGCAAACTCAAGCCAGTCAAGGTAGGCACAAAGGCCCTAACCAAGGAGCTACTGTCAACTCATAGCTGCTGGCAGAGAGACACTTGATTTCCTGGCCCTAGTAAGCAAACTATGCTCCAGTGGGAAGGTGGCGCATGTAAGAATGTATGTGCAGCACAGAATGGACTTGACAAGTGCTAAATAGAAGAGAGGAGGCCACAAAGCTGCTTGGGTAAAGAAGGAAAGAAAGGGAGGGTCTAGAAAGAGTGTGAAGAGTTGTAAAGATGAGGCATATGAATAAATGATCAAAACACGTTGTACAAAATTCTAATAAAAGAATTTATAATTCAACAAAAAGAAAATAAAAAGATTTCTATATTAATTAACAGAACACCCAGATACAGTTCACAGAAAGAGACAGAAGAAATGTCCAAAAGGACAGTTTTGTAATAACTTTACCTGGATTCACTTTTCCTCTTGACAGTTTCTAAATACAATGTTAAAAAACTCTTTCTAGATTGTGGTTGAATTTCACAGGTCAAATCTTGTGCTCTTTTCTGAGATGTTTCTGATGATGTCCCTTCTTGTCCTTCTGATACTTCTAATACATTGTTCTCTACTTCTGCTTTGTTCAAACTATCTTTACCTTCAAAGTTTAACCTGGAAAGTTAAAACGGTAAGACAAATCTCCATAAGCAAATTACACTTATTAAAAAATGTCTCCAAATAACAAAGTATCTTAAATAACCTATTTTTTTGTATCTTAAAGGCAAAAAGAAAGTTCTCAGAACTGGAACTGGGTTTATAATTCATCCATACTCTGCTATTCTAGAAAGGACCTAATACTGACCCTTGCAATCGTACATAATACGCAGGAAATATAAGTTGTTTCTTTCAAGAAGTTAAAGATAATGGGGTGGGGAGAATATAAGCAATGTATAATGATAAATAAAAATGTTAATGGAAATTATTTTGTATGATAACTAAAAAAGTTAAGTAAATCAAAGAAAACATTATCACAAAGAATACTTTGTCTTATTGTGTATGTGCATGCATGATATAAAAGGATGCACATGCCAAAACACGCACATGGACATTGGAGGACAACTTTGCATGATGTATAAGGATGCACATGCCAAAACACGTACATTGACATTGGAGGACAACTTTGCGTGATGTATAAGGATGCACATGCCAAATCATGCACGTGGGCGCTGGAGGATAACTTAGCATGATACATAAGGATGCGAAGGCCACAGCAAGCACATGGGTTTTGGAGGACAACTTTGTGGAGTTAGATTTCTCTTCTATCTTTATTTGGTTTTCAGAGATTGAACTCTGCTTAGCAGACCTGTACACCAGGTGCCTTAATTTGCTGAGCCATCTCAACAGCCCCACAAAGAAAGTATTTTCCACAGACTATAGAAAAGTTAAACTCCAAATTTGTTTGAAGTATACTTTAATGCTTTCCTTACTACTAATTAAAAACTAAAGCTAAGCAAAAAGCATTTGCTCTTTTCTCATGCTATCCCTTAACTCATTTATTCTTTTTTTTTACCTTTTTTAAAAAAATTATTTTTTTTAAATTTATTTATTTACTAAGGATTTCTGCCTCCTCCCCGCCACCGCCTCCCATTTCCCTCCTCCTCCCCCAATCAAGTCCCCCTCCCTCATCTGCTCGAAGAGCAATCAGGGTTCCCTGACCTGTGGGAAGCCCAAGGACCGCCCACCTCTATCCAGGTCTAGTAAAGTGAGCAGAACTCATTTATTCAAACCTACATAAAAGGCTAAATTAACATTGCAATATTAGGATAAAATTAAGCAGAATTGTTATTACTTAAACAGAAATTACCTTTTCCTGGTTTTAAGAGAAATGTCTGTATATGAAGATTTAGTATCTATTGAATTTCTTGAGTTGTAAGCCCCTCTCTTTTGGCTAAGAGATGAAATAACATTCTGCGATTCAGACATTTTCTCATATAAAGGAACAACAGGGGAGCCGCCAGGTAAGTAAAGGTGATACTTGGTGGCACTGTGGGATCCATTTGTTTTTTTACTTGACATGTTGTTTGAGTTCGCTGGACTTTCAGAAACATCAGAAGTCAGAATTTTCTGATGAACTTTATTAGCCTGAACTAAAAGAAAAGTATATGATGACAGCTCTCAGTAGCTGAAAACAGTATTTAAATTAAACATACTTTTAAAAATCAACCACAATTAAAATAAAAAGCTTTCAGAAGACACACAGTTTATTAAGCTTAGAATCAGAGGCTTATAATTAAAATACCTATGTCTTAGGACATTCTGATTTACCAGATTAATGAAGTGAAACATGTACTTGATTCATACCATCTGAGGTTATGGAAACACAGAAATCCTCAAACACAGAATCTCCAAAATTTATGCCTAAAGTCTTGAGATACAAAGTTTGAATAGCACAAAGTTTAAATACAAAGAAGTTAGAGAAATTATGAGATTCTGTTATGCACAGACTAAGAGCAAGTAAGTTAATTTGGCTAGACAAACATACACACATATATAACAGGCATACATAAAACAAGTGCATACATGTATCTATATACGTATATAGAGAGAATATACATTCATGCTTATATAAAATCACCTTCAGTCTTCAAATGTCAAAGAAAAATGACTAGCTAGTATTCATATTAACTCATTGCTCTTAAATGCAAAGATTTAAAAATTTAAATACAACAAAAAAAGGCTTTTGGTTCAGTGGTAAGATGTCATTTATTTCTCCCTCTTAATGTAACTAAATTCCTTAGAAATAATCAACCAACTATAATAGGCCTCTGAAAACTGAGCCAAACTAGGGTACCTACCTAGAAAACTGAAGACTTAAGGAACAATTCACTGTGTAGCCTCTTGGGTCTCCTGTTCGCTTCCCATTTGTCCCTGGACTAGGCTCCTGAGATGTCTGCAACCCAGAGCCCACATTCTCTCAATAAGGTGAGGGAACACAGACTAGAGGGAGACTCCAACCCTTGCCATGATGGCTCTGTTCTGCCTGCAGTGCAGTGCAGCAAAGTACTAGGTTGTACTAGGGAACAAGGGAAGTGTTATGGAAGAAAAGTCCTTATCAGATAATTAGCCTGCACACATTTTCCACCATACCTTAGTTATCCTTTCACATGCTATAGTGCCCTTCAAACTTTAGCATTTTTGAAGGGCATATATATGTATGTTTGTTAAGGAAGACAGAAATATAAATGATTATAAAAGAATTATTACAGAAAGCCCATTCTAGTTAGAATTTTAACAAAGAGAACAAAATTAATATGTTATTATGAATATATTCAACTATAGAAAAAAAGAGTTGTTTAATCAAAATAGGAAACTAGGCAACTTACAGGTAAGAGTCACACATTCTACAATTAAAATAAAGTATTAAGTTCCATGTTTAAAAATATAATTTCAGCTGTCATTGTGGCACAAACCTTTGGAAGAAAAGGCAAACTGAATTCCTACTTAGAAACCAGCCTGATAGCCATAGTGAGTTGTAGAGCTACATAGTATGATCCTGTCTCAACAACAACAACAACAATAGTAGTAGTAGTAATAATAATAATTTCAGGACTGGCAAGATGGTTCAGGGAGTAGAGCTGCTTACCAAGCAAGCCTGACAACCTGAGTTCAATCATGGGAACCTATGTGAATATGGAAGGAGACCCACCTCCACACAGTAATTCTCTGCCCTCAACATGCATGCCATGGCATGCAAATTAGAGTACACACATGAATGTGCAAACAATAATAAAAAAAATTAAATATATATCTTTATATTTTTAAGCCCAAAGTCTAGGGATCAGTTAGAAACATATATGACACAAAGGGCAACCATGTAACCATGTCACATACGTTTATATTTTTTAAATTTATGAGCACCAATGAAGGTATGGAAAAGTTCAAGCGTTACCATACCCCCCCCCCCAAAAAATGATGGAACCAATTACATTTTTCTTGTAAATCTTTGAGTCTATTAGCTCAAACAGAACAAACAGAATACTACTTTTCTAATTTATAACAAGAATAAATGTAAAAAACAAAACAAACAAAAAACCAGCACGTATCCCAGAATAAGGAAGAGAGGAAAGGGAAGAAAAATAAAGCCTGACCACTAGCAATTACACCTAGTCTGACCTTGATCTTGTCACCTGGCACAATGTGTGCACCACCTTTGTCATCAGCTTTTTAATTGTCATGAGTCTACTACCAACCTGATCCAAGAGTGGCTTCACTTGGTTCTGCAGTAACTTGTGGAGAAGCATCTTTCCTCCCTGAAGAAACTGGAACTGATTGTGAATGTGATGCCTGGCACTGAGCAAAAAAGAAATACATTTGATATACTTTCAGTATGTTGTCAATTCTGATTAGATGGGGGTGGTTAGACAACAAAGCAGCTGGCAATGTATACTAAAGAACTACTGAACAGAGAGGAAATAAACAATCTATGGGCCATGAAATAATATCTCTTAAGAGTTAAAACACCAGAGTTAACACAAGCAACAAACAATTACAGTAACAAAAAAAGCAAGTTCATGAAAATGCATAATGATGTCATTAAGGTAAAGTTAAAAAATATAAAAGGAAGTATGTAACAATACAATATTTAGGAACTCACTCTGTAACAAAGTGTTAACACAGCATACCTAATCACTGAGAGGGCTCTCTGAAAGGGCTAGACATTGCCAAGCATCTACAGACTGGATTTTACAATGCTTCTTCTTTAACAAGCGGTAAGGTTGAACCTGATATTGTAACTGGTCTTAACTATTTTACAAAACATGATTATGGTAAACACTTGTTTTGTTTCCTTCTGGGATTATACTTGATAATTGGGAATGTCCATGGAACCAGAACCCAATAATGGACTTGTGTCAAAAGGCTTTCCCAGGGAGAAATAACATAAACATAATTGTCTCTCACTAATGGTACACTAAATGTTGTGAATGATAGGCAAATAAATAAAAATCCTTGGCTTTGAATCACACATACTCTAAGCCTGTATAATACTCTATTGACACAGTAGAAAAAAAACAAATGAGTAGAGAGATGGCTCAGAGGTTAGGAGCACTGGCTGCTCTTCCAGAGCTCATGAGTTCAATTCCCAGCAATCACATGGTGGCTCACAACCATCTATGATAAAATCTGGTGCTCTCCTCTGGTATACAGGCATACAAGCGGACAGAATGCTGTGCATTCAAAATATATAATAAATCTTTAAAAAAAATGAGGTCAAAGTTCAAAAGTATTAAATTAAGAGTCAATGCAGAAAATAATAAATTCAGAAGAGCATAGATTAATTAATAAATGTGTATGCATATTACTCTTCAGACTTAACATTCATGGTTCGTAGGATAATATAGGAGGCTGTACATGTGCATATATATCTTGATCAAGATCATAGTTATAAAAATTTATCAAAATGTGCATTTAAATCAGGCAAGCTAGTGTACAGCTATAATCACAACACCTAGGAGACAGAGAATAGTCAGGAGTTCAAAGCCATCCATGGATACACAGCAAGTTCAAAGTCAGACTAAGCTACATGAGACCTTGTCTCAGAAATCTTTTTAAAGCTAAACACAATGGTACACATCTGTGATCCCAGCACTCAGTAAACTGAGGCAAGAGTCTCATGAGTATAAGCTCAAGTGAGACAGGCTCTCAACTTAGTTAATAATTTTATTTTATTCATTTATTTATTTATTTATTTTGGTTTTTCAAGACAGGGTTTCTCTGTGGCTTTGGAGCCTGTCATGGAACTAGCTCTTGTAGACAGCCTGGTCTCGAACTCACAGAGATCCGCCTGCCTCTGCCTCCCGAGTGCTGGGATTAAAGGCGTGCACCACCATGACCCGGCTTAGTTAATAATTATAAATACATAATATATGCATACATACCAAGGCCAGAAAAAGAACCATCTGAACCTGGGAGAAATACTCTTCTCAGAAAAAGAGAAGCTAGATTAATGCCTGTACCTATCAGCAAGAGAGGAAAAACCTCCCTAAGTCAGCAAACAATAAAGAACATTTTTCCCCCTCAAACGTGAGGAAAATTAGTAGCAGGTTATATACTGTGAAACCTGTCTTCATTATCTCTGAAAGCTATAAAACTATAATCTGTTTACATTTTATGCTTAACTAGCTATCACAGTAGGGTGTTGCTGAACTGCTATAACATACTTGATTCCACCTAGAAAAGGAACCTCAAAAGTTAAGACCAATAAAAACATTTTAAGGCAGGAGAGGAGACCAATATTCGTGACTATGGATGCAAGCATTTCAAACATTAAGCTAAATTTAAGTCAAAACAAAAAGTCAATTCGTTATACACATGTATAAAACTGTCAAAGTACAAATTTATTGCTTCAGACTTTAATGATCGAGTTCCCAGGAAATTTAAAAGTTGACTTTAATTTTCAAAAATCAATATAATTTCTCATATTATAAAAAGTCTCCCAAATTCTGAAAAATATGGCTGTCTACATTCCTTAAAACTAAAGGCAATCTATACAGGTACAGCATCAGGATCATGAACTCAAGGTCAGCCTAGGTAGTATAGCTAAGATCCAGGTCAGCTTGTGGTAGAACACTGCTTATCAGTTTGGTTTTTTTTAAAGATTTTATTTATTTATTATGTACACAACAGTCTGCCTTCATGTATGCCTGCAGGCCAGACGAGGGCACCAGATCTCATTACAGATGGTTGTGAGCCACCATGTGGTTGCTGGGAATTGAATTCAGGTCCTCTAGAAGAACAGTCAGTGTTCTTAACCGCTGAGCCATCTCTTCAGCCCTGCTTATCAGTTTTTAATGAACTTTAATTTACATTATGCTTCCAAATAATATCTCTTGGGCCACTAGCTTCAAAACCTTTACCTCTAGGAGTGTGGCTCAGTGATCCAGCCCTGTGTTTGGCATGTGCCCCTGGGTTCAAACACATACTTAAAAAAATTCTACCTAAAACTGTTCTACTTTTGGATGACAAATCAACCTAACCTTTTAAGGCACATAACCAACCAGAAGCAGTTTTTTCTGGACGGTGACCAGTCCTATCAGTCTTCCAAAAACAACCACACTTGTTAATCTGATCAGGAACCTTAAAGCTACCCATTTCCCTCAAACTCTTAAGTATTAGTATAAAAGAAATTAAAAGACTTGCTATAATTTTATGGATTTTGTCCCAATTTCAAATACTAGAAATGTCAAAAAAATTATAATAGCTCAAATTTTATAAAATTCAAGAGAAGCATAGGATTCTCTTTAAAGAATCAGATAACTAAAATGTAAATAAGAACACTGTTCAACATTCATTACCGGACCAAACCTCCTTCAGTTCTCCTGTTAGACTTACCTCTTTGCCTGCCGACTGACTGCGAGTATCTTTCGCTTTAGGTGTGAAAGAAAGCAATGACTCTGTAGAACCTGCAATTAAAACGATTGACAAGATTTAAAAAGTATTTAAAAAATAAAAAGTGGAATAAAACTTTTAAAATCTCAGCACTCAGGTGAAAGAGGCAGGCAGATCTCTGTGAATTCAAAGGTAGCCTCATCTACATACTGAGACCCTGTATGGAAGAGAGATCCTAACTGAACAATTAAAATGGCTCTATATCAGTGGCTCTCAACTTGTGAGTCATGAAATGACCTTTTCATAGACCACTGGAAAACACAGACATTTCTGAGTCATAACAGCAGTAAAATTACAGTTATTAAGTAGCAACAAAATAATGCTATGGTTGGCTGTCACCACAACATGAGGAACCATATCAAGGGGTCACAACATTAGGAAGGTTGAGAACCACTGCTCTATATGACCTGTGATGAACTATCAATTGACTCCTCAGAATACAATTAGCCTAAAGAAATGGAAATATCAATGTAGTAGTCAAATGTTCCTACAAATATCAGAAACTGAAAAGCAAACAAAATTCCTAAAGAAAAGAAAATTCTGCGCTTTCAGTCTGTAGATGTGTTTTCCTCTGTCCCACTTCTTGTGCTGTCAGAATACCTGAGGCTGAATTAGGGGTGTAGCTCAGTAACAGAGTGCTTGCCTAACAGCCACAACACCCTGGGCTTCATACCCAGATCTGCAAAATAAATACAGCAAACTGAATGATTGAAAAAGCACAGAAATTTGGTATCTAGCAAGAGTCTTTATTTTATCCCAAGCAAGCAAGACACAGAGTTGACAAAAGTTCCCAAGGCCTTTTAAGGATAGCTTAAATTCATTCATGAGGACAGAAGCATTACAATCTAATCACACCTCAAAAGTCACATCTCTGAACACTACTGCACTGGAAATCAATGTTCCAAGCCATCTTTTGGGAGATGACATTAAACCTCTCCACTCAGCTACTCATGCTCAGCCTCAGAACATATTTTGTACTACCTAATTCATCACTTTGAAATAAACAAATGTAAATTACCAAAAGTACCTCAAACTCTTAATTATCCCTTACACTTTTTCCCATATAAAAATGCTTGGATCTCTAAGTATCTAATTTTGTGTTTTAAGCAGACTTTGGAATATTTTCTTGAGTATAAACACAAAATTTTACTTACATTTCATATGCACATTATACACAAAGACTGGAGTTAATTTTGTACATAAAACAAAGTTTCATAGTAATTTCCATGCATGATATTTATATCCAAAGTCCTGGATTTCCAAGCATTTATGATTTTAGATTTTCGCAACGGAAATATTTTCTTTTGTGCATTGTAACTGATCTATGGAATTTCAAATTTTAGGAATCTAGTGTAAATTAAAGATGACACATTACGGTAGCTATATCAGTAATATTCTATATTACTCAATATACCAAAATGTACAAGGATTGGTTATGTATACTCAAAGTTATAAAGAAATTGCTCTATATACTTAAATGTTACATATCTGCTACATTAGACATTAGTGATAAATATCTATTTTCATCTACACCAACTCTGAAAGACCATTTAGAAATGAAGCCTTACTTTGTTCATCAAAATAGTCTTGTAAGACTTCCAGCACATTCTGGCCTTGCTTTGCATGAATGTTGGACGCTCTAATAAAAAAAGAAAAGGTAAATATATCATTTCTGCAAGATGTTTGTTACTTATGTTATTGTCTGCTTGAAAGCCCATATAAAATGTTAACTTTAAATAGGAAAAAATATCTCTACTATTTTAACACAAGAAAAACACCTAGTAGTTTGAGTCCATCAAACACCTTATTTGTATGCAATATTAAGAGAAGTTATTTTATTATCTACATATATCTACTCAAAGTTGAATATCTGTATCTGAAAATGGTTTGGACACTGCTATATTTCAATAGTAATTCCAGTTTTTGAAGAAAATAAATTGATTCTGAAATACTTTGCTTTTGTTTTGGGAACTAAGCCCAGGATTCCTAGCATTATACTACCATTGAACTATATTACAGCACTTAATGCTTTTTTAGTGAAGACTTTATAAACGCCAGTTTCAACACCTTCAAGCAACATTATCTTCTCTGCAACTTTTCCAGTGCACTTTGGATTGAACAGCATTAATTTTTAATTAACCAGAAATTTATAAATGAATAGAAATAGCTTAAATTAAATATTGTGTTCATTTGATGTTACCATATAGCTAGACCATATTTACTTTTTCTGGTTCTATGTCCCACTCATGTGTTTATGTTTTGACATGACTAATGTAATACGATTTTGTCTCAACTTTATTTTGTGTCTGCCTAGACACCTCTCAGCCTTCCCAACCTCCAATATCCACATCTACCTTGGCATCACTTTTGGAACTGTCATAACCCTGACTCTGGTCCAGATATATTTACTGAAATAAATGATCTTTATGGAAGTTTAAAAAATAAAACTAAAATAATCAAGAGAAAATATAAATCAAAATAACTGTCATGTAGTATCTGGAATAATATTGTTAAGCTTCAAATCCCTCACTAATTACCACACCGTACCCACCCCCAGGGACCCCTGAGCCAGCACTGATGTAATTGTGGTTTTGTCTATAAAACACTGTACCCCTGAGCTTGATCATCAAAAGACTTCTCAGAGGCATGAGCCTGCTCTTTGTCCATTAAAAGAACTTAAAACTTTTAACTGGTTTAATCAGTGTGGTTATCAGTAACTATCTTGCACAAATCATTTCAGTTTCCATGTCTGTCTGTCTGTGTGTGTGTGTGCACGCACACAATTCTACCCAATGCATTACCTCTATAGGTTCACTATCACAACCATAGACAGGATACTGAATGGTTTAGTCACCATAAGGATCACTGTATTCTCTTTCAGAAATATATATACTTCCCTCTGACTTCCGTCTTTCCTTACCTCATTCTATCATTCCTAACCCCTGTACAACAATTATCCATCCATTGCTGTGAGACAATGGTCTTGTACCCTGTCACTTATATTGTATTGTTTTAATAAAACAGTGATTAGCCAGTACCCAGGCAGGAAGTATAGGAGGGGCAACCAGGCAGGAAGTAGAGGCAGGGCAAAAAGAAGAGAATTCTGGGAATGGTATAGGAGGTCCTTCTATATTTGTGTTGATAAAGAAACTGCCTTGGCCTTTTGATAGGGCAGCACTTAGGAAGGAGGAGTAGACAGAATAGGAAGAAGAGTCAGAAAGCCAACATGGAGCTGCCAGGTCAGACATGCTGAATCTTTCCCGGTAAGCCACAACCTCATGGTGAACACAGATTAATAGAAATGGGTTAGATCAAGATGTGAGGATTAGCCAATAAGAGGCTAGAGATAATGGGCCAGGCAGTGTTTAAATGAATACAGTTTCTGTGTGATTATTCTGGGGGTTAAACTAGCCAGGCCAAAACAAAGGGACCTCGCTCCATACAACATGGGAAGAGGAAAGATGCAGTCTGCAGTTGTTATCTAGACACAGAGGAAGCAAGATGAGAATGCCTCACTGATAAAAGTTACCAAGCCATGTGGCTAACACAGACACAAATTATGAGCTAATGTAAGTTATAAGAGTCAATAAGAAGCCTAAGCTAATAGGCCAACCAGTTTATAATGAATGTGGACCTTTGTGTGTTTCTTTGGGACTGAACAGCTGCAGGACCAGGTGGGACAGAAATCTCTGTCAACACTTCATTTCTAAATTTCTGTCATTTAAAAAATAATCATCCATAGAAATGGGACTGTATAGTATTGTAATATTTTTCAACAACTTTTTTTTACTCAGTATAATTCTCTAGGGAGTAATCTAAGTTATTGGAATAATGAACTGTTCATTCCAATTATTGCTGAATAATATTCCATGATAAGAATATATCATAGAGTTTAAATATTTACCTAATGAAGGACATCTGGATTTTGATGAGCATAATTTAGGTATGCAGCTCTAAAGAGGGTTAATAAACTTTTGCTTAAAAATTACACTAATCTGGGGCTGGAGAGATGGCACAGCAGTTAAGAGCACTGGCTGCTCTTTCAAAGGTTCTGAGTTCAATTTCCAGCAACCACACAGTGGCTCACAACTATCTGTAATAAGATCTGGTGTCCTCTTCCAGCCTGCAGGCATACATGCAAGCAGAACACAATACATTATAAATAACATTACACTAAACCTTTAACCTTTCATTAATATCAAAAACACAAATTCCATATAATTTCTTATATGGGTGACTGCACTTCAAATTAATAGCTAAATAATATATAAGCCTTTTATGATATAATCTCTTACTTTATTATCCAATTATAAATAATAGTTTTGCCCATTTGCCCATTAAGTAATCTTACTGGTAAGTACAGAAAAAAAAAACCTTTCAAACAAAATACAAGCTCTTTATGATCCAAAAACTTACTGAAATAAGTATAATTCACTATTTATCAAAATAAGCATATTTCACTAATATCACCATTATCATCTTACCATAATAGCACCATTCCGTGCTAATAATTCAATGTTCAATTCTTCTTGTCCACAATTCTATATAAGCATTTTTCTTACGTCTACTAAGTTATTGCATGACTTGTATTAATAGTTCTCTCATATAAAATAATTAAAAACCAAACAATCAGTGCACATAGAAATCAATCAGTCAAAGGTAACAGATTTTTCTATCTTCAATATAAAAAAACAGTTTCCAAAGATGAAAATAAGTTGTCTTAAAAGTTCAAGTATAAGCATGTCACCTGGAAGGCCGGCAAAATCTTCTGTGGTAATTCTTTAGATGATTCTGAAAGAAAAGTTAACTATCAATTTTTTAAACTATAATCAAATATAATTCATCTTCAAAATAATTCCAGTACAATATAAGATGAAGAAAAATCATATTTTTTCATTTACTCTGTTATCAAGTATCTGTCAATTGTCCCATTAATACTATAAAGATTTTAGGGAGGACAAGATAGCTAATTAGGAGCTGCTTTCCCATAATACAACCTTAATGACATGAGTTTGATCCCTAGTTAAGTTAGGAAAAAAGAACTGACTCCACGAAGCTGGTCCCTGATACACATGCCACATGAGTGCACACACATACTAAATGAAATAGCAAGACATAAAACAACAATAAAAATGGATTAGAAAGCCATTTGCAAAAACACCCAACAATTTTCTGAAAGACGGAAAACAGAGGAGGCATGATAAATAATGAAAAATAACAAACGTAAAATATTATATATTAATATATACTACATATAATATCCTTCATTGGATATATTAATGTAATATATATGTGTGTGTGTATATATATATATATATATTTATTGTGCACTCAGTGAAGGAGTTTAATCTGCCCAAAAGAAAGTCACAGAGATGTGGAACAAGAACTTGAGATAAGACAGAAAGAATAAGACATGCAAACAGTAGTAGAGCAATTCCCCGGCACAGGGGTGCTCATCTGCAGTCCCAGAACTTGATGTGCCTAAGCCAGAGGATTTCAACTTTGATATCAACCTGGGTTGTGTCAAACAGTGAGACTCCGTCTCAATAAAGGTGGATAGGAGAGATTTAAAAAAACACATCACAAAACTGACAGGATGACATGGTATGGTTAAGGGGAAGGTTTTTATTGTAGATATGAGTTACAACAGCCAGAGGCATCTTGAAAGAGCCCAGAGCAGAGAAAGAAAGAAGATGTGAGACCAGCTAGGGCTAGATAATAGAGAAAACATAGTGAGAGAACCAGGAGCAGAGACAGTTCTCAGTTAAAATCTAGAAAATATTCATTTGAAACTACAACCTGCCAACTTCAACCTATCCTTCAGTTGATCTCAACTTGGTTTTCTTCCACCGAGACTATAGTCCACAGGAAAGAAAAATTGTACAACACAACTGGATTCGCCAACATCTATTTGGAGTGAATGGCATTCTGTTGTAGGATGCTTAGCAGAATCTTTGGTCTCTATCCAGTAGGTACTTAGGCACCTTGTTAGCACTCCCTCATCCTCCCTATCCAAACCCAAACCCACACAGCAGAAAAACAAAAGTTTCTTTGGTTATAAACAAGTATGCCTAAGGTAAGAAATGCCCTTGAAAACACTTAAGTGAACACGAATACCTTCTCTTCTCTGCCCTTATCTTCTAAAAAGACAACACATTGCTATCAGTGTAAACTCAAAAGAGTGGTAGCTTTATATAGGTATTTGATAACGCACAACAAACATCTGGTAAGTTTTGTTGTTTTGTGGCTTTAATGACTTTTTCCTCTGATCACATACAGTGTAAACTATATATGATTTTACAGAATGCACACTATAGTGTCTTCTCATACGTGTTCAAGCATACATATACAGCTATATAATAGGAGATCATCGATGAAGATTTTCTTAAAAAGATAGAGAACTGCTAGGTTAGGGCATAGTAATCACATAAAATTTAAAAGACTAATGAATATCAATGTGTCAAGAAACATAAAGTGACAAGTTCTGGTCCAAGTCAGACATTCAAAGTTGGCACCTTTTTAAAAAATGATTGTCTTAAATAAAAGCTTTAACAATAACAGATGTCCCATTAATATTAGAAACTACACGTAATAGCATTTTGACAAAAAGTATAACTTCAGAGGGTTTTATTTGGTTGGTTTTTGCTTTAGGGAGAAATTAATACTCAAGTATTTCCAGACCATCAAGACGGACTTGTACAGTAGTAAGGAGTATTTGGAAGACTAGGAAATAGAGGCTAAAATGTAGAACGGGAACAGTCTCTTCAGAAATAAAAGCAGGCATAGACGAGACTATGGTGGGAAACCTTGAGACTAATAGTCCAGTTACTCCAGCTGCTGGTCCACAACCACATCTGGTTTGTTACCTGTGCTGCTTTCAACCCACTCCTGACCAGCCGCTCACAGTACCCATCCGACACACCCCTGATCACCCCCATTGCACTCACCCCGACCAGCCGCTCACAGCACCCACCCCCGACCAGTCGCTCACATCACCCTCGCCTGACCAGCCGCTCACATCACCCTCCCCTGACCAGCCGCTCACATCACCCTCCCCTGACCAGCCGCTCACAGCACCCACCCCAAATCAACCCCAGAGCACCCACCCCGAGCCACCCGCCCGGCGTCCGGACTGCTCGACCGCAGGGCCGCCGCTTCTGCTCACAGCCAGGGTCCAGACCAGCACTTACCAGATGGAAGGAGGCCATGTTTCCGGCCCACAAAGCCCAACTGAGGCCTGGGAGCGAAACCCCAGCAGGCCAGGGTTCCAGGTGAGTCAAGAAAAAAGTCGTCCGCCCTGAGTCAGACTGCGGACGGAAGCCGCGGCCCAAGAGCCTCGGGTTCCGCACTTCAAACTAGGTCCTAAATAAACAGGATTCAACAGAGTCGCGCTTGCGCAAAACGCACTGCGCAGCCTCTAAAACTCTGGCCGTTATTTGCGTTAGAGTCCCGCCCTTCATCCCGCCCCCGAGCCAGTCCAACCTATCAACCCGCCTTCCTCAGGTCGCTCCGCCTTCCTCAGGTCGCTCCGCCTTCCTCAGGTCGCTCCGCCCTCCCACCCCGCGCCTTGGCTTCCAGCGGGCCGTCTCTCCCTCCCGCCCGTCGCCCCGCCTCCCGCCCGTCGCCCCGCCTCCCCCCGTCGTCCCGCCTATAGCCCATCGCCCCGCCTCTGCCCGTCGCCCCGCCTCTCTCGCCCGTCGTCCCGCCTCTCGCCCGTCGTCCCGCCTCTCGCCCGTCGTCCCGCCTCTCGCCCGTCGCCCCGCCTCTCTCGCCCGTCGTCCCGCCTCTTGCCCGTCGCCCCTGGTTTACAAAGCGAGTTTCTAGACAGCCAGGGCTACAGGGAAACCTGTTGGTCTCGGAAAAAAACAAAAGGAAAAAAAAGAAGGATTAGAGGTGGAAATTGCAGACGTGTTGAACAGATTACACTACACAGATTCGTCAGCTGCAGCCAAGCCAGCCCTATACGCTATCTCTGAAAATAATAGCAAGAATAATGTCTTCTTTTTTCGAGTATGTGGAAATCATTTATGAAGTATCATTGCAGACAAAATAATCTGCATAAATATATACACGTATACGCATTAGCAGAGCGACTTATTAAGGAAAATCGGCTGCTTCAGTCTTATGAAAAATTAAAATAATGGCCCAGATTGGAAAACAAGATTAAATCGATGATCTGAGGACTATCCTATACCACTTCTTGGTCGCCTAAAGTCACGTAGTTGCAACTGTAGCTGATCTATACCCTGAAAAGACAAAATGTCCTTTAAAAGCAAATCAATATGAGTGAATGGGTGTGAGGGTTTAAGTGATGTCTCTGGTCAAGAGCGCTTGCAGCACTTTCAGAGCAAAGTTCCGTTTCGAGCATCCAAACCTCACCTCACAACCATCTGTAGCTCTAGTTCCAGGGCATCCGACCCCCTCTTCCGACCTCAGCCAGCACCAGGCATGCACGTGATGCCTACATGCAAACAAAACACTCGTACCTATAAAGTAATTTTCTTTTATTGGAGATCGTTTTAAAATGATGGGGTTCTTTACAAGCTAATTGCGCTCTGGGCCGACATCTGCCAAGCTTGCCGGCCAGATCCGCCAGAGGGCAGCAGAGGTGCAGCAAACCTAACAGGCTGAAATGTATTTCTTAATCCTATTCTCCAATGGAAAGGGGCAGAATCCAGGCAACTTATACCTAGTACAACAGCAACAACTAGATAAACCTCAAAGAGGAGTCAGCTAATCCTAGCAACTGAAATAGTCTTTCTCCTATGTTGGAAACAATTTTGACACTGTTGTCCTCAAATGCAACGGGGTACTCTGTGGGTATTTTGAACAAAAGCTGTGGCCAAATAGAAGTATACGATGCTGAATTGTTCAACGTGCAGACACTGTTTGCTGAAGAAGTAGTTGAGAGGGAGTCTAGAGAGTCAGACAGAAAGTAAAGGATAAAAAAAATGGAGTTTTGCTTTGAAACCTTGGGAACCAACAAGCATAAACAATCTCTAAACTCCATCCAGGAGAATATATAAAATTGACAGTAAATCTTTGAGTCTCCCAGCTATTAAAGACAGAAAGAGCATCATTAATACAGGGGGTTTAAACATTCTGGTCAATGATGCTGGCCATGGTGACTAGGAAGTTTGACTCCCTGCCCCCCACCTCTCCATGCTATGCTGATAAAGAAAACCTGAAGACCTCTACACAGACGAAAAATATTCTGTCCCCCTCAGAGTATGAAGCTCTTGAAAGTCCTGTGAAACTTTCAGAAAGGTCACACACTGAAAATGATTGACCAGGACAGCCACCACCCTTTCGTCATCAAAATGCTGAAGTCGGCCAGGGAGTGAGGAGAGTGGAGACCACCAGGAAGAACATATATGGTTTCTAGAGACCTCACCAAACTTACAGCTCAGAAAGCCACAAAGGGGGGAACCGGGACCTGGAATCCTCCACATCATCAAAACCAAGCAGCTGGAGCACTTTACCTGCCTGACTGACAGGAAAGGCAGCTCAGAGTTTAGTTTTGAACTCTGTGACGACAACAATCATTGTATATATAATCATACTTGCCTTGCACATAAGTAATTTTGAGATTTTCCTGATGTCTCACTTGGGAAATGCCACACTATGTCCTATGTTGAATCATCTTTAGGTATTTGTTAATTCAAAATTACTATAGGAAACCATAAATGATGAAAATGCCAAACTTATATAGGCAGTACATAAAAATAAGAGATTGTGTAAAAGAGGAAATACAAAGAAAAACTGCCAGCAGAGATATGGGTCAAAAATGAAACATTGATGAAATGCTGAAAGAGGAAAAACTTTCCTTATATTTAAAAATATCACTCTTAGGAATATACCCAAGAGAGGCCTTATCATACAACAAAAGTATATGCTCTACTATGTTCATAGCAGCATTGTTTGTAATAGCCAGAACCTGGAAACAACCTAGATGCCCTTCAATGGAAGAATAGATGAAGAAAGTATGGAATATATACATATTAGAGTACTACTCAGCAGTAAAAAACAAGGACTTCTTGAATTTTGCATGCAAATGGATGGAAATAGAAAACACTATCCTGAGTGAGGTAAACCAGACCCAAAAAGAGGAACATGGGATGTACTCACTCATATTTGGTTTCTAGCCATATAAACAAAGGACATTGAGCCTATAATTAGAGATCCTAGAGAAGCTAAATAAGGAGAACCCAAAGAAAAACATATAGGCATCCTCCTGAATATTAACCTTCATCAGGCTATGAAAGGAGACAGAGACAGAGACCCACATTGGAGCACCGGACAGAAATCTCAAGGTCCAAATCAGGAGCAGAAGGAGAGAGAGCACAAGCAAGGAACTCAGGACCGCGAGGGGTGCACCCACACACTGAGACAATGGGGATGATCTATCAGGAACTCACCAAGGCCAAGCTGGCCTGGGTCTGAAAAAGCATGGGATAAAACCGGACTTGCTGAACATAGCGGACAATGAGGACTACTGAGAACTCAAGAACAATGGCAATGGGTTTTTGATCCTACTGCACGTACTGGCTTTGTGGGAGCCTAGGCAGTTTGGATGCTCACCTTACTAGACCTGGATGGAGGTGGGGGTTCCTTGGACTTCCCACAGGTCAGGGAACCCTGATTGCTCTTTGGGCTGATGAGGGAGGGGGAGGGAGAGGGAAATGGGAGGCGGTAGCGGGGAAGAGACAGAAATCTTTAATAAATAAATAAATTTTAAAAAAATTTTAAAAAAAGAAAAAATAAAAATATACTAATGTTTGCGAAATGAAATCTAATCTGAGACACGTCCGAGGTTCAGATAAAATTTCACCAATTCTATGGTCAGTGAGGGACTGTATTTATCTAGGACTGGTTATAAAGAACAAGGATTTGTAATCACTAGTTCAGATTAAAACTCATCCACCATCAGGTATTTAACAGCTTACAGAAACTTGGGAGGTATCCCATCCAGTGGGACATGAAAGAGGGAGGGGGTCCCTGATAAACCTGGAGGGGAGGAATAGAAGGGCAAGAAACACGAGAAATGACAGCAAGTCTAGTTTTTTTTATCAAGCTGTCCACTTTATTATTCCTCAGAAGCTGTTATATAGCGAACAGGCAAGGGGGAGAGGAGGTAGGATGCTGGAATTTAGGTCTGGAAAGGTCCCTATTTGATGGGGAAATACTGAGGTCTGTGATTGTTAACTAACAAAGGAAATGCTAATTGCTTCTAAAGCCTGAGGCCTGCAGGTATTGCAGGGAGATAAGTTACTAGGTTAATTTGCTAGACTCAGAACTTATCCTGCAGAGGTGACAGAGGTGAATATTTTACTTAACTTGTGAGCTTAAGATGGCAATAAACAAAATACAGGTCTTTGCTTCCAGCAGGGAGGAATGGTAAAATCATGTGTGGGAAGAAAGGGAGGGAGGGAGGGAGAGAGGGAGGGAGGGAGGGAGGGAGGGAGGGAGGATGGTTGGGGATCCATGCTCAAAGACTTGGTGTGAAGTTAAGCCACTGTTTCTACAATCGTGAAGCAAATTGAAAAATTAGGAACCTGATAATAATGCCAGTCTCTAAGACTGTATAGGCAATGCAATCAGGAAGTCACCGCAATTACAAAACTGCCCCCTCAGAGAAGCCTACACAAATAACACAACAGACTGCTTATTGCATCTGAGTTCATGCCACATCACACCTAACATGATACACACCAGTGCAACTGTTGGCCCCTGGCCATCAACATCGGCGAGGCTAGAGATCGCACACTGTACCATCCCATCCCATTACCTTGGAGAAGTCAGATACTTATGAGCTGTTCCTGCCTTTTCTTTCGTGATGGGACAATTCTCACTGAGTTTCACCTAGTCTGACTCCAAGTGTGTAGCATCAAGCCTTAAACCCACCTTTTTTTGAGCAGTTACCTTTTGTTTCTCTTGTTGCCCTCCCACGTGAAGCTTGTCTTAGAGTTTCCCAAGGGTACAAAGTCTATGCAATGAAATGGTTGAGAAAAAAATGGGGCGCACTATGATATTCCTTAATTGAGAATTTGCATTTGGCATTGTCCCTTTGGAAGCTATGGAAATCAGCTTGCTAAAAATGAAAGCTGGAGAACAATAAAGAAACCTGGCTCGGTCCACAGTCTCTGTCCCCAAAAAGGCTGAGTACCCCTGCAGCTGGGAAGACTAAAATCATTCTTGATGTGCCTCTGGGCTTCTTCCTAAGGACGGGTGTGAATGCCCATACCCGTCATCCACCACACTTTGGTGAAAAGAATCCAATCCTTGCCAATCATATTGGTTCATTCCAATTCTACTTGGGAAACTTTCTGAAAAAATGCAGAAAGTTGGAATTGGTTTTTTTTGGTTTTTTTTGGGGGGGGGGGGGTTCCCAACATTTTCAGCTTCTGCAGTAAAGAATGGCATATTAGGAAGTGTTTAAATGAATGTGAAGCATCAATCTACTTTGTTTTCACCCTGCATCACCAACTAAATGATCTTAAATGAAAAGCATACACTTGAATTTTGTATATATTGAGTCTGTAATCGCAGAATGAATTTTCAAGAAATTTGACTAACAATATCATTATTACGTTATCACCAGAGTATCTATTATTCTGAATTCCTTGCTTCTGCTAAAGCGAACAGTAGCTTGTGATTGACTTAATTTGGGAGCTGGTGTTCTATATGTATATTGGTCTCTGTTAGACTTTTCCCCAGTGTGACAAAACACCTGGGAAAACAACTTAGTTGGGGAAGGGCCGACTTTGCTCATGGTTTCAGAAGTCTCAGTCCATCATGACACGGAGGAGAGGATACGGCACAGCCGAACACACACTTACCATAGAGCCAGGGAGCAGAGAACATGCCTAACTCATTAGCCCTCTTCCTTCCCCCTCTTATTCCATCTAGGTCCCAGGTGTGTGGGATGGCGCCACGTACTTTCAGAGGGGATCTTTCCCTCTTAGTTAATCTTTTCTGTAAATTTTCTCATAGACACATCCAGAACTGTCCTTTGCTAATTTAGGTGCCCCACAAAAGACTGTCAATCAAGATTCACAACTAGAGTGTGACGGTAAACATACCTTTGGTCCCATCAGAGACAGGCAGATTTTTGTGAGTTCCAGGCCGATCAAATTACATGATGAAGCCTATCCTAAAATGGGGGAAGGGGAACCCATAATCACCCAAACTATTACATTATAAAAATAGTGTGGGCATATAACCAGGAAAAACTCTTACCAGCTAAAAGCAATTCTTCATACAATACTAAAAATGCTAAGGCTAGTGAATTAAATTATTAAACAGTGGTTCTAGTATAACTTCAGCAGCAGTGATTTTACACCATTTTTTCTGACCCAAATACTTCTGGAAAACATGTTCTGAAAACCTCATTATGTCAATAATTTTTGGGTAAAGGGGGAGGGAAGAAACTCCATACTGAGCGCCTATGAATCTCTAGGATTTTATTACTACAATTTTCATGTTTTCTATTGAAAACACTTTTATCCTATTAGTATCAATAAAAAACTGATGAGAAACTCGTTCACCTTGTTGTTTGTTAAAATTAAAGTTTTTTTCCAGTTATGTATTGTAAACATAAAATTTGTGTGTATGTATATGTCTGTGTGTGCATGTGTGTGCACACGCATGCACGTTTTTCAAGACAAGATTTCTCTGTGTAGTTCTGGATGTCCTGGAATTCACTTGTATACAAAGCTGTTCTGAACTCAGTGATCCACCCACCTGTCTCTGCCTCCTGAGTGCTGGGATTAAAGGTGTGCATCACCACACCTGGCAACACAATTATATTCAAGGCCAATACCTTTTAAATCTATCAAATAAATTGTGATGCATGTGGTAATTAATCAATAGGTACTAAGGACCAGAAACTATGAAATTCTACATGAGGACTGGACATTTCTGCTCAGACTTGCTGGCTTAAGCAATACTAATAAGTAGATAGTAAAGTAATCATACCTAGCAACAGAAAGATTTCACCAGGCTCTTGAAAGATGAGTAAGACATTACCAAATAGATAACAGAAAGGAGGGCACGTGAGCACACAGTACAGGGAGCTGCGAGAAGAAAGACCAACGGGCTTGGAGACATCAAGGAACAATGGCTACAGTGGAAGGTACTTGTTTATAAAGCACTTTGGTTAGATATGTTTCTGGAGCCACAAATATTTATGGTTCACTAAGAGTTTGAAAAAAGAAATCTCAAAAGCAATGGGGATCTTTTAGAACCTTCCATCTTGTATTAAAGATGTTTTAATACAAGATTGGTTTGTATTTCACATGAGCGAGTAAAGAGAAGTAATGGGGACTGCTCAGTACATTTGATCTATCTGTAATGGGATTTCCACTGCAGTGGTGCCAGGGTACAGTGGGGTTGGGAACCCTGACAGGTCTAACAGGCTGAAATGTTTAAGACAGATTCAACATTAAGATAGTGTTTAAATTTCGAGTTTTGGATTATTTGGGTCTCGGTGTATTAAGGATTAATTTTACTTCCAAGTCAACAGACCAAAGAACCTCATTGTTTGATGAACTAGGTTTTTATTTTTTGCTTCCTTTTTTTTTTTTTTTGTTTTTTTGTTTTTTTGATTTTTTCGAGACAGGGTTTCTCTGTGGTTTTGGAGCCTCTCCTGGAACTAGCGCTGTAGACCAGGCTGGTCTCGAACTCACAGAGATCCGCCTGCCTCTGCCTCCCAAGTGCTGGGATTAAAGGCGTGTGCCACCATCGCCCTGCTTTTGCTTCCTTTTTTAAAAGGTAAGAAAGACATAGGTCAGCAGATGTTTACTTAGCAGAAATATTCCTGTCTAGGCCCACTGAGATGGTTTCAGAGGTTAAGGAACAAGCAGCAAAGTCTAAGGACTTGAGTTCATTCGATTCTTGAGCCCCACACTGTAAAAGGAGAGAACCGATTGCCACAATTTGTCCTCTGCTTGCTACACAAGCGCTGTGGCACGTGCATCCTTGAGCCTGAGTGTGAGCTCACTTACATGCACGCACACTGAGTAAATGTCAAAAAATATTCCTTCCTTTTTTTTTCTGAATGCTGCCTCTCTCTTTGCTATAAAACTCTATGGCCACAACTAGGCCTGGTCACACAAACCTTACTCCCAGCCCTTTGGAGGCAGAAGCAAGTGGATCTCTGTGAATCTGAGACCTGCCTGGTCTATACAGAGTTGAATTTCAGGCCGGCCATGGCTACAAAATGAGATCCTGTTTTAAAACAAACAAACAAAAAAATCTTCCTATAGATTCTATAAATTCAATATAAGTATTTTTCTAATGAACACATTTTATTTAAGTCACGACTTTTAGAAATAAAGACAGAGAGCAGTAAACACTAATAAAACCTGGAAACGCCAAATGTGTCTTTGGTGTCTCTTCTGAAGCCCACAGCGCCAGCACCTGTTCCTTTCATCCTTAGATGATAATCTGCTGTTTATTTTGCTACCAGGAATCTAAGCAGATGAAGCTTGAAAAGAGGCTGCCTTTTAAAAGTTGCTCTGTGCCTGACCTTTCTTACTTCACAAAAAGTAAAGGGGGGAAAGTGTGTGTGTGTGTGTGTGTGTGTGTGTCCTGTTGGTGGAAGGGTTGGTGGTTAAAAGCAAGTTGGGACTTCCTCTTTGAACAGTTGCCTTTCCTCTCACAAAACGGAGATTGCATCTTGTCTGAGGCTGGATAGAATTGAAAGCGACCCAAACACCAGAGCCACGGGCATGATGGCTAAGAAGCCTCCGAAACCAGCGCCCCGCAGGATCTTCCAGGAGAGGTTAAAGATCACTGCTCTGCCCCTGTACTTTGAAGGGTTTTTATTAGTCAAACGGCCTGAGTACCAGGTAAGTCTGTAAACAGAATTTTTTTTTTTTTTTGGTTTTTCGAGACAGGGTTTCTCTGTGGTTTTGGAGCCTGTCCTGGAACTAGCTCTTGTAGACCAGGCTGGTCTCGAACTCACAGAGATCCGCCTGCCTCTGCCTCCCGAGTGCTGGTGTAAACGGAAATTTTAAACATGAAAGTTTTCACTTAACATAAAACTTACTTCATGACAACGCGATGTGATGAGGCCTCTGTGTCTCTGTTTGGCTTATATCCTCTTCCTTCAGTGAGAAGAATGATTCTAATTTTGATAGCTTAGATACAATTCACAGCATATATATATATATGTATATATATATATATGCATATGTGTATATGTATGTGTGTGAGTGTATGTGTGTGTGTGAGTAGAAAGACTAAAGGGTTTGTACACATACACACACACGCATATATATGAAGTATAATAAGGTTCTAATATTTAGCCATAGTAGAAAACTCAGTGAAATTTTCAAAGAATTGTTCTAAACATCACATAAGATTTTACCTTTCAAGATAATTTTGTGTGTTTTCTCAGCAATTAACTACCATGCTTCAGTGGTGATAAATTACATGAAGATAAGACGTGATCTCCTGAGTAAATTGGGAGCATGGGGCTATTGGAGAGGGTACAAGGAGAGGGGAGAGGTGGGGAGAGAAGCAGAGACAAATATATAGCTTGATAAAAACAATAAAAAAGTACCTTTTGCTAACTGTAATTTAAAATTTTACATTTTAAAATATATGGAATATTTTATGAGTTTTCTTAAGGCAAAAGTACTTTTTAAAAAACAAAATTAGTGTATTTACTATTCATAATAACACCCTAAATGCTCTTTTAGGGCCAGTATGGTGAACAGAATTTTCGGAATGCATAATGAAGCAATATTAAATAAATAGCAAATTTTCACGATTTTATGAGTTTACCGTTTCTTACAATTGATCAGTATACACTTCCGTATGATTTAGAGTAGGACCAGGTTATTATTCATCTTAAAATCCTCTTATCATCATGTAATTTATCACCACTGACGCATAGTAGTCAACTGCTGAGTTTTCTACTTCCTATGTAGTTTAGATTCACGTATATCTCTCTTGGTGTCCTCATTTTCTGGTGCCTCTGCGTTTAAAGTTGTAATTGTGGACAACATAAAATTAATTAGAGAAATGAAAATGAAATTATGTTACTAAAAGTAAAGAAAGTCATTGGTGTAGGTAGAAATTTATGAAATGTTAATATTCACTAAAGTTCACAAAGTTTAAATGTTTACAGAAATAACAAGCATTCAATGATGATAAGTCAAGGCTTCAGAGGATTAATTAACATTCATGAAAATTATGAATTTGAAAATACTGTAACAGTGTGTTCCTATTTTCTAGGTACATGGTAAAGATATGGCCATTTGAAAGTCTGGTTGGGATTTTTGTCGTCAGTGTTAAACATCTCTTAGTGAAGTTGCAAGCTATTTTGGAATTTTGGTAGTTCAGCTACACGGTTTTACTTCAAAAACGGAGAACAGCCAAAAGTAAATTTCTAATTGGCAATTTAAATTTGATCATTCACTGACTGTCTTTCCAGAGTGTCTCTAGTAACTGTGCCTGATATCAAGATCTTTCAGGTGTTTAAACAATGCATGTGTGGGAACAGTTAGCAGACAAAAATCCACAATTTTAAAATATCAGTAAGCCACGTCTACACTTGATGGTTTTCCACATACAACTTGTAACCTTCTGAAAATGACTCCATCATCTCCCGGGACTCAGTTTATTCAACTGCAAAGGGAAAAAACAGATACTATCTACCTAGCATAATATATTACTACTTGCACTGTATTCATCATTATTTCTGGAATAACTAAGTGCAATATTGAATCAATTTGTTTTCCAAGCAGTGTTTATTGCATACCTTGTACATGACAAACTGAGAAGAAGTTTAGCTTAGTAATAGTTGTGATTTCTTTTCTAACTCCTATTCTGGCTTTTCTTAGAAAGCATGCTATAAGACAGAAGGAACTGCAATTGAGCATTTCTCATAAAGGCTGGGGATGGAACTAAATGGTAGAGCTCTTGTCTAAGAGGCGGGGGGCCCTGAGTTCAATCCGAGCATGGAAATGCAAGTAACTGTGAAGTGTATATATGAGAAGACTCATTTGTTTGCCCATTTGAATGCATTAGCAACTGCCTTTCCCTTGTGTATTAAGCAGAAGAGGAAGAAGAGAATGGCAGCAATGTCAACGTACATGGTGGTTTCACAGATGAAAATGATAACTATATAAAATACTAATTTCTCGCTTCAGATTAGATTCATTTTCACTTTTTTGTCTGCTCACATCCTAAAGTCAGTTTGAGGTCGACAAACAAATGCTCCCTGGCGCTTGCTGCCGGTAGTGGGAAAATCCCACTTGTTTCCTTAAGTGTTTCTCTCTTCGCTTCTATATTTAAGTTTGTGAGCTCTATGCTGTCCCTTTGATCAAGTCAGCGGTGGAGTTCATGGCATACATGTCCTAGAGAGGCTATGGAGAATGCTGAGTCCCTGCTGGAAACAAACTCAGAAGATTAAGCTAGAGAAAACGTGCTTTAAGAGTCAGATGTTCAATAAAGAAATTATAGGTCAAGAGGCTCTTATTGCAAGGTTTTATTTTATTTTTATTCTTCTCTCATACATTACATCCCGACCACAGTTTCCCCACCCCGTCTCTCTACCCAACCTGCCCTTTCCCACAGATTCAAGCCCTCTGTCTCAGTGGGAGAGCAGGCCTCCCACTGACATCAAACAAGCACAGCATAACAAGTCATAGTAAGAGTAGTCTGGTGGCGCACGCCTTTAATCCCAGCACTTAGGAGGCAGAGGCAGGTGGATCTCTGTGAGTTTGAGGCCAGCCTCGTCTACAAGAGCTAGTTCCAGGTAAGGCTCCAAAGCTACAGAGAAACCTGTCTCGAAAAAACAAACAAACAAACAAAAAACAAAAACAAACGAAAACGAAAAGAGTAGTCATGGGGCTGGAGAGGTGGCTCAGAGGTTAAGAGCACTGGCTGCTAGTCCAGAGGTCCTGAATTCCTGAGTTCAATTCCCAGCAACCATATGGTGACACACAACCATCTGTAAATCTATCAGGTTCCCTCTTCTGGCATGCAGACAGAACAATGTATATATAATAATAAAAAAAGAGTAGGCACATGTCATCACATCAAGGCTGGATGAGGCAACCCCGGAGGAGGAAAAGGGGACCACAAGCAGTTGTTTCAAGTTAACAGGTCATTTTAAAGGAAATTAAAGTGCCCCACCCCCAATAAATGTACTAGCATATGCTGATTTTAACACAGTCCTAGAAGGACCCTGAATTTCAGGTCAAGAATCTATGAAAAGCCGGGCGGTGATGGCACACGCCTTTAATCCCAGCACTCGGGAGGCAGAGGCAGGCAAATCTCTGTGAGTTCGAGGCCAGCCTGGTCTAGAAAAGCTAGTTCCAGGACAGGAACCAAAAAGTTATGGAGAAACACTGTCTCGAAAATCAAAAAAAAAAAAAAAAAAAAAAAGAATCTATGAAAAGTATTTTTCAAGGGAAAGACAAAGGAAGATTTACTTGAACTTCAGGATCAGGGCTTTAGCTTGACTAAGAAGTATTCAATAATTAAAACACAATCAAATGGAAAATGTATCACAGTTTTTATAAATCAAAAAAGAGTCAACTTTCCCAGGCCTTTAAATATAAGAAAGTTTGAGCAATAGCCCATTGTTCCTTCCATTTGTGATGTTCCCAGCTTTAAAGAATGTAACGTGTCCTCTTAACCTTAAAATGATGATATGATCATCATAATGGATCAAAGTGTCCTTCCCTGATGGCCCTCACGTTTAGGAAGTCTTTGGAACTATGTCATTTGTGTCCTAAAACACAATTCTCTATACCAGAAAACTCTAAAATTTTAAAATAGCATGCCTCTCCCAGCAAAACATTTGGAACATAGATATTCATTAGGAGAAAATGAACATATGTACCCCTTTACCAATATTCTAGGTAGATTATTGAATATATGGAAAAGGAAATAAGAAGAAGTAGATGAATATGAGTAGATATTCTCTAAGTTCCCCACATTTTTGGGTATGAGCACCTCATTTCGGAGAACCATTATACAACATCTTTGGCTTGCCAAATGCCCTTGTTGTTAGAGAAAAAGGAAACATTTTGTTCGGGGAGAAGAATAGAGAGAGATTTAAATAAATTCCAGTGTTCCTATTTACAATGGATTGCATTATAACTGATCTTCTTGTAGTTACATTATCAAGAAAAAATACCGCGAAGGCAAGAGACTGTTCAAAGTTTGTAATGTGTACAATTTCTTTTTTTTTTTTTTTTTTTTTTTTTTTTTTTTTTTTTTTTGGTTTTTCGAGACAGGGTTTCTCTGTGGCTTTGGAGCCTGTCCTGGAACTAGCTCTGTAGACCAGGCTGGTCTCGAACTCACAGAGATCCGCCTGCCTCTGCCTCCCGAGTGCTGGGATTAAAGGCGTGCGCCACCACCGCCCGGCTTACAATTTCTTTAAATGTAATATGTTTCCTCCTTTGTAAATGAATGATTACTCTCTTGCACATATAAATGAATTTGTAGAACAAATAGAGGATGTGCTAGTGAATATATTTTATTGAAGTTTGACTGTAGGGGATATTGTGCTAAGGTCTTAATGTCACTCAGTTGTTAAAACAACTCTTGGATAGCAAGTGTGTGCATCTCACAGATGGGTATCTGTGGCTCATGGAAGTTTTGTTAAAAATTCCTCATTGATTGGAAAGTATGGATTTTATTGTGAGGTATATGGCAAAATGCTGCCTCTCAAACTCGAGTTCTAATTCCTTTTGATGTTACAGATACCCTTTAAGTAGACATTTTTAAAATATTTAACTATCTATACAAATAAAAATACCTACCTGGATACTAATTATTTAGTATTAGCCAAGTTATCCTGGAATCCATACGGTCTTATCAGAAACGAATTCAGAGTTCTGACTTTCTCTCTGTCTGTGAGTTTGTGACTATCTGTTGCAGAATCTCGTGAGTCATACTGTCATTTCTCACCTTATTTTTCCTTCCTTTGTACTCAAGTCAGTGCCTTTATATTTGGTCCTTACTCTAGTTAATAAATCCTTCTTAATTCTCTCTTTCAATCTATAAGATTTTTTCACCTTTTAACTTCTGTTTGCTCCCTGGTAAATTCTACCCAATTAACATCATTCTTTTGTGTCGGGCCATCTCTGTAACTTTTCTCAGGAGCACAAAGACATACCTGCATGTACATTCTGAGGAATCTCAATAGCCCTTGCCCTTTAAAAATGATGCTAGCTTTGTTTTTCTTCTGAAGGCTAGTTAGGAAAATGAATAGAGTGGTAGAGTGACTTCTAGTGTTTTCTCTAAGACTAACTATCTTGGGTTTGATTTTAGAGGCTACATATCCATTAAACATCACTAGTGGTTATATTTCCTAAATGACGCTCATAGATTTCAATGGCTTCTACAGTGCTCACCTAGATCAGAAATACAGAATAGCTTTGACCTGCTTTTTTTCATGACAGAGGCTTAATGACAGAGTTTGAAAGCTCCCCCATCCACCAGCAAAAAAAAAAAAAAAAAAAAAAAAAAAAAAAAAAAATGTGGTAAACCAAATAAGCCAGCTCCTCAGACGTAATTGTTCTTGTTAATTCATTGTGGGTCAAGTCCATGATAGTTCATTCTGTTTCAACAGTGTCAAAGACTACTCAGTACCGCCAGTTTTACACAACTCCCAAATGAACAAGGGGCCAGTACATATTAGCAACTTCTGCAGTGAAATGTCTCACTGAAGTTTTTAAAACATCTCCAAATGTAAGGATGACTTATGGACCCAAGAGATGGCTCAGGGGCAAAGGGTGCTTACCTGAGCTTGAGCCCAGAAACTTACATGGTAGGAGAAAATGAACTCCACCCAGCAAGTTGTGCTCTGACCCCACCATGCGCACTATGGTATATATGTGCAGGCACGCACACACGCACACACAGACACACACACACACACACACACACACACACACACACACATACTGGTGTGGGAGGTCCTTCTGTCTCTGTGTTGCTTTTATTGGTTAATGAATAAAGAAACTGCCTTGGCCTGTTGATAGGGAAGAACTTAGGTAGGTGGGGGGTGGGGAAGTGGACTGAATGCTGGGAGAAGGAAGACAGAAGGGAGAAACCATGGGGCCGCCGCCAGAGTAAGACATGCTGAAACTTTGCTGGTAAGCCACTGCCATGGGGCGATACACAGATGAATAGAAATGGGTTAAATTAAGGTGTAAGAGTTAGCCAATAATAAGTTAGAGCTAATGGGCCAAGCATTGATTTAATTAATACAGTTTCTGTGTGGTTATTTTGGGTCTAAGCTATCCAGCTGGCTAGGAACCAAAAATAGCCTGCTACTACACAAACACTAAAAAAGGAAGAATGAAAATGTTTTAAAATAATTATAAAGGAAACCTTTAGGAGTGATTTTGTACAGGAAGGACAATTTATTTCATTATTCTGCTGCTTAAGATTACCTGCCCTTTTCTTTCACAGTCACATTGGAACATACGTTAAAATTCTATCACCATTCTCTCAGATGACCATATAAATCACTACATTAAAAAGTATTTCAGGTTGGAGAGATGAGTCAGTGGTTAAGAGCTGCTTTTCCAAAGGATGAAGGTTTAGCTTCCAGCACCCACATGGTAGCTCAAAACCATCTGTAACTTGTCATCAGCTTAGGCAAGATCCCTGGTCCCAACTACTGCTTTTGTCTTCTTTACTTCTTGTCTGCTCTGTTTCTCATGCCTGGGCCTCCCTCTTGACACCTTGCCATCCAGGACCTTATTTCTGCTGGTTCAGGTCATCACTATATGAAGAAGTTCCACGAGCAGCCATCTCTCTCTCTCTTCCCCCAGCTTTAAATGTTTAAGACCTTCTACTGTGACTTTTCTTCTCACACGTTTTAAACCAAACAGGCTCAGGAACTATGTAACTAAGCGTCTTAGTTTTATTACTGATAAAGTCTACCCATGTATGGTTTGATAGAAGGCCTAAGCAGCTAAGGCTCCAACATAGAGTGAGCTACTTAGAATAACTGAGTCAACTCGAGAGGCCCAAGCCTACACTTCTTAGGCCCTTCGCTCCCTGGCAGGAAGTGGAGCAGAGCACCCACTCTTCTCTCCATGCAGCCAAAGTGAAGAGAGGACCGGAAGGGGTGAGTGAAGCATCCTGCCTCTTGACCTCACCTGTTTGGTACTCAATCCTGCTCGATTCAGACATCAGTCATTCTGGCAGCATCCATGAGTGAGTGTAAAAAAGTAGCAGAGGCCAAAACCAGGGCGATTGTAGTGACAGGAAGCTTGGTGTCCTCAGTGAGAAGAAGGAAAGACGTTTCTAAAGGGGTTAAAACTAAGGTTTGTTCTCTTACTAATCTACTTGACTCTAAGAAGTATCAGCACACACTGGGCATTTGGATTTCAGGAACCTCTTTCCTCTGTTTTGTAATTGCCTTTTAGGAAGGATCTTTTGACTGACCCCCTAGTTGCATCCATAGGCCTATTACATGTTGCAGTCAGCGCCCAATAGTGGGTTCATGGGAGTGGAAAGACTACCTGCCATGGGTAAGGATACATCTTTCCAAGTTCCACCCTTGTGTTTGGGGTAGGCTGCTGCAGTAATATGATCATTTTATTTAAATTTGACCATATGTACATACCACTAAAGTATAACTTTTATCTTTTTTCCCACAAATTAGGTGAATCTATTTTTCTACCTTTTGAATTTTGGCCATGTCATGTAATGTGCTTAGGTAAATATGACAAACGCAGAAATTCATATTAATTATATGCTTGTTAAGGATGGAGAGGTGGCTTAGTGGTTCAGAGCATTTGCTACTCTTGCAGAGGACCTGGGATCAGTTCCTAGCACCCATGTGGTAGCTCACAACAACTGTTCAATCCAGATCCAGGAGATCAGATGCTCTCCTGGCCTCTGTGGGCTCCTGAACACACATAGCAGATGTAAGTGCATTAGGTGTGTGTGCACCCACATACCCACGACTTTAAAATGAACAAGTATGATTGCACATTGACCCAGGGATTCAACACCCTCTCCTGGCCTCCTTCCCCTCTGCACCCACATTTTTTTTGTGCTCTCAGGAGCACAAACATACACACATAAAATAAATAATTTTTTAAAATAGGCAAAATGTGAAGAATAAAGAATAATTTTATATTACACAATCACAAAAGATAAAACAGAAAATAAAAACATTGAATATGCAGTGATGAAGTGGTATTTATGACTTCTTTCCCACAGGAGTACAAACTCTACTGGACAGAGTTGAGAGGAACTACGCTTTTCTTTTATACCGACAGAAAAAGCACAATAGTAAGTAGTTTGACAAGTTCACCTGGTTCAACTTTTCAATAGACCATTGGTATATAATCTATCACCCATTTTCTTTCCATCACCCCAAAATAAAGATGTTACAAAAATGTAAATCTGAGTGCGCCTATCAATCCCATGGCCTACCAAGGGATCAGAGTGATAATTCCCTAAACAACTCAGAAAGGTGTCAACTCATGTTTATAACTTTTTGTTCTTATCTTCCTGACATAGACGATAAAAGCTTAGCTTAAAAGTAGAAATTTTAGCCCTTGGGTATAAATGTTTAATGCAAATGTTAATTTCCGTTTCTTGCAAATCTTAGCATGCTATGGAATAGAGTCATAATCTGAAAAAAACCCGAAATGATTCTCATAGCATCATCATAACATATGATGTTGCAATTTAACTTTCCTAGATAAAAACACACCCTCTAAAAGCAAATTCCTAAGAGCTATGAGAATAATGATGACGTGATTCTTCAATTAATTTTTGGCTTTTTAGTGTGTATTAGAACTTCCCGGGGATACCAGGAAAGCAAAGAACGTGGCCTAAACCTTGTGTGATTTACAGGAACCAAGTTCACTTATCACTTTAAGAGGCAGTACAGCTTGGTGATTGAGAGCTTGGTATGCCCAGAAAGATTGCCTAGTATTTTTTCTTTTCTTTCTTTTTTTTTCTTTTCTTTTCTTTTTTCTTTTTTTTGTTATTTGAGACAGGGTTTCTCTGTGTAGTTTTGGAGCGTGTCCTGGAACTTGCTGGCCTTGAACTCACAGAGATCCGCCTGTCTCTGCCTTCTAGGATTAAAGGCGTGTGCCAGCGCGTAACAAACAGGTGACATCTCAAATTGGGCAGTTTGGAGACTGTTTAATAAAATTCTAATAAACATCAGAGCAGTGGGCAGCATAGACAGAAGTCTGGTGCCCTGAAGCTAAAAGTAGTGTTGTATTGCCACATGAGGAGTGGGAGGAAAGAGTGGGAGAGCTTGTACTTAAGGGAAGCATGACATTTGATGTAGCTACACTCCATCCTCACCCTGACCTCCTGCTGAAGATCCCCAATGGCCCAAGCCAACATGAAAGCAAAGGCTATGGCACACTGATGTCATGGTGCAGTGTTGGGAGGTCAAAGGATACAACTGAATCTGCAGGAACAATAACAAAGAGTCACATAGGAAATCTCCAATACTCCTATTTTTCAAATCTCTGCATCTAGGATGAAATCCATAGTCTATCTCATAAGGCTATAAAAGTGATCAAGTGAGACAGGACATAGAAGGATTTCAGTCAGTAGACTGCACACAGTAAGCCCTTTCATTGTTTACATATATTTATATATATATATATATATATATATATATATATATATATATATATATTACTTCATTTCCAAGCAAACTCTGTAAATTTGAATTCCGGTTTTCACTGTTTTGTTTGGTTTTTGATCAAGCCTTCAGTGTAGGCTGTCCTCTTACCTTGTGATGCTCCTGCCTCAGTCTCCTAAGTACTGAGATTGCAAGCACACACACCACTGGACACCACTTAATCCCTATTTTTAAATGAAAACTGTCAAGTTTAAGGAGTGAGATTGTACACAATCATACTTACCTGGCAGGGTTGATACCGTCATCATGAAGACGATGATTTTCCAAGGACAATCCTTCTCCATTGTATTCGAGATTTGCTTAACCCCTGAAATTTCCCCAGATGTGCCTTATGTGGGGAACGGACTGCGTAATTTCTGTTAGTAGAATATTGAGTTTGCAGTTTCCCCTAAAAAAGATTGTATACATTCACACACACACACACACACACACACACACACACACACACACAATGATACAAGGTTATACAGCTAGTAAAAGGGGTGTAATCCAGGCGTGGCTTGTGAGCTGGTGGTCTTTTTAGGCACTCTGTCACAAGGAGGTCACAACAAAAGGCTGAAGAGCTGTCCACCTACCAATCTTGTTAAAAGAGGATGAAAACCCTTGGGAAAGTTTTCTGAGAGACAGTCTCAGTAGAAACCCAGGGTTAGACCAACTGAGAAAGTCAAGCATTTGGCCGGCCTGCAGCAGGGAACAGTTTAAGACGACTTGACACATCTAAAAGGCTAAGGGGAAGTCATGTGGAAACTTCACCGAATTTGCTCAGTGTTGTTACTCTGGAAAAAAGAGTTCAGGACCAGTGGATGGGAATTATCTAGAAAAAATGCAGCTCAATACAAGGAACACTTAGCAGGACTCTTTCAGCAGTGTGAGTTCAACTGTGGGCTTGAAGACAACACTGAGAACTGATTCCCACAGATGACCTTTAAGGCTCTTTACAGCCCACAGTTAAAACTACAAGATACAACTTCCCTTTCTGTAACTGATGCATTGGCACTGTTTGTTAAAGCAAAACTCACTGAGCCTGATCTAGGCAGTCCACCATACGAAGGTGTGGTTCAGTTCTGGTTTTGTTCCCTCATGTTTATCCTTCCATTTTTAATTTTTCTTTGTTCCTTGACAATAATAGGCCAAACCAAGCTTAGCCGCAACCCCATCAACATAGAAATCACTCTGGTAAACTATTTTTCTGTTTTTAAGCCCTACATTATCCAGGAAAGTAAAATGAGCCAGGAAAGTTAAGTGAGACACAAACGGTATAGTACAATGACTATACGTTTTCTAGTATACTATAGTATAGTACAATGACTATACGTTTTCTAGAATACTATAGTATAGTATAGTATACTAGACACAATCAAGAAAAGCTAAAAGGAGAGAAAAAGAAGTGAAGAATGGGCTCATCTGTCAAAAAGCAACTAATGTATAAACCATTAAACCCCTATTAGGTCTTTCTAATACCAGAGGGCAATGTTGATCTGCTATACACAGAGCAACTGCTCAGAAAGTTTCTGTGCGCCTGAGAAACAGAAATGTCTCAATAGATGCTTCATAACCAGCGGCGTTTGGTGAATGTGATAAAAGATGACTTTCTAAAATAAAATGTTAGATATGAACATATGTTTATAGACTCAGAAGCATAACTTCTGCAAAGATGTATGGCACTCAACTAGAAAAATATTTAATATTGTTTGCTGTAACTATTTTTTATGACTATTGGGTCCATGGGGGTCGTGCAAAGATGAAGACAAATTACCAAAGTCTAATAAACCAAAAGCAAACTTATTTCCAGGAAAAAAATTAAAAATTTAAAAAGGAAATCTCCATGGGACACAAGAAGCTTATCAGCTAGCTGAGACTACAGCCAGAGAGAGACTTGTAAGGTTCTTTGCAAAGGTCTTTTGCAAAGGCCGGTTTTTGAACTCCTCCTTTTATAGCAAGCATTAGGCAATAACAAAAGAATTTTTACAATCTGAAGCTAAAACTCAGATACAAATTGATCTTCTTTGCAATCTTTTCTTAATAAGTTGTTTTCTTTTTGTTGTTGTTGTTCTTGTTGTTGTTGTAAAACTAGTGTTTAAACCATGTTTTTCTCTGGTTCTTGCTGATGGTGTTTATGGATCATTTATAAAACCAAAAAGTCAAAAGTCACATATATCCCATCATATAAAAAGTTAACTCAGCTCACATCAATTGCTGGTCATGAGTGGCCAGGGGGTTGTCTTAAGGATAACTATCAGTTTGCAGAGCTGATGCTCAGTTTGTAGAGGGATGCTTCAGTCTTGTAAACAGAGCTGCCAGTTGTAGAGCAAAGTAATCCACTGTGAATAGTTAATCCTTAAACTACTGAGAAAGTTGCCAGCAGCCTGTTCTTATTTCCTAGGCGTACAACTTTATATTTATTTATTTTTACTTATTTTTTGCACCTACATTTTTTTTCTTATTTTTGGACTCTTCAATGACAATAATTCTTTATTGTTAGACATTTGATTCTCATACATTACTTGCCTTGATTTTTGTTAAACTGCTCCTATGATGAATTAGACATTTTTTGACTTCTGAAAAAGTATTTTGCAACAACCCTCCCTCATTTACAAGTTAACAACTTTAGATACAATGAACTAATGAGGTTTCATCTGAGTTATTAATATTGTCTCTATTATTTTCTCAAGTTTAGACAGAGGGCCAGAAAATCAGTAGACCTTAAGGCAACAGTGTCTGAATAAATCACTTTATCTTTTCAATTTTATTTTATAAAGAAAAAGCAAAAACAGAAAAAATATGTAATGGAGAATGTATTCATATCCAGAGTATTTATTATTAGAAAGGCTGCCTTTGAGAAAAGCAACAAAATATACATTCATTTTTAAATGGTTTACTAATTTCCACCATGTAACCATTCCTGCCTTGACAGATTCAACCTATCAATGTGACTGTATTGAGCATGAAGAATGAAAAAATGCACAGAGCTGTTAAATGCTATTTATGCCACACAGAACAAAGATGTAAATCATATTGAGGGCATAGACAGTAAAATATTGCAATACAATTAGAAAAAAATGAAATTTGCATTTAGACTATATTATGTTTTTTAATATAATATTTTATTTACTGGTATATTAGTATAAGTAACTTTTAATAATAACTAAGTTAACCAATTGCAAAATTCTCAAAAATTTAATTTGGCCTTTGCAAATTTGTTTGGGTCCAGTCCAGCACACCATCATACAATGTGTTTATATATACTTTCTGGTATATATAATGCCAATATGTTTAAAAACTATTATTTTCCTTCATGCTAGAACAAGTGTATCTGACCGAGGAAGTAATTTCACAGTATTTTCCTTTATCTTTGCAGTACGTTGGCAAGTTAGACATAAAAGACCTTGTATGCCTTACTGACCAAAATTCAACTGAGAAGAGCTGTGCAAAATTCACTCTTGTTCTGCCTACAGAGGAAGTACAACTGAAGGTGAGTGAGAACAGCAGTCTATAGAGAGTTATAGGTAGCCTTGACCTTTTACTATCCAGTGGTTGGGATTACAGGGGGGCCGAGTCTTAATACTTCGCTAACATTTCCTGCCCTTTGCCAAGGACTACAGTGTTCTGAGTTACATTTTAGAAGGGCACACTGACTTGTTTAGTATACAAGCACAATGAAACCTTAGACTTCTGTCCTCTGACAAAGTCAAGGATCCCACGTGGTGTTTTTCAAGGTTGTCCCTGAATTAGCCTGGTGAACTAATTGCCCAACAATGAGAGTCATAACAAAGAGATCAGCTTGGAATTGGTAAAGATAAAATTGTGGAGGCTCTTGGGAAGCTGCTGGTTGACTCAGAGCTGTGAGGGTTAGAATGAAGCAAGCTCCCTGGAGAACTCTTGGACATGGAGTGAACAGTCAGAGGAAACAGACGCTGAGGTAGACAGTTGCTACTTTATACAAAGTCTGTGAAACAGGCCAGCTACTTAACCTCTTCGCTCATTTGTTTCCTGAATTATCAGTAAGTCTCTGCTCAAATGTAAGGCTCTCACTGTGGTCCACCTGGAACACTATCCAAATTGTAACCTTGTCTACCTAGCTGTTGTTGGCATCGGAATGAGGGTGACTCAATGGGCTCCTAAGATTGAATGCCTGGTCCCCAGTTGGTGAACTATTTGAGAAGGATTAGGAGTTGTGGCCTTGCTGGAGGAGGTGTGCCATGGAGGGTGGGCTTCGTAGTTTCAAAAGCCCACACCAGGGCTAGGCCAAGGATCCCACCCCCAGCCTGCTACCAGCTACTGTTCCAGTGCCGTGCCCGTCTGATTCCTGTAATGATGATCATGGACTAACTCTATAACCTGTAAGCAAGCCTGCAGTCAAATGCTTTCTCTTGTATGAGGGTTGTCTTACAACCATGATGTCTCTTCACAGTAACAGGACAGTGACTAAGACACCTGCCCTCTTGTCACATTATCGGTTTGCCTTACTCTGCTCTAGACTTTATATTTCCTAGTTGTTTCCTTCCAACAATATTAAATGCACTATTACATTGATTATTTAATCTTCCTTCTTGTATTCCTTTCTGGGTGTTTTTTTTTTTTTGAGACAGTTTCTCAACCGCCCGGACTGACCTGGAACTCATTATGTAGACCAGGCTGGCTTCAGACTCATAGATCTGCCCGCCTATCTCTCCAGAGTCCTGGGATTAAAGGTGTGCACCTCTATTGCACAGTACTTGCTATATTTCAAATTCCATGAGAACAAGGATCTTTGTTTTGTTCCCAATGCCTGTACTTAGCAATACACAATATTTATCTTTTAATTGAACTGATACATAAAACAACATTAAAAACACCTCTTGCTGAATTACCTTGAAGATTGTCAAAGAACAAAATTACACCTTTATATAAAGACCTTAATTAGTTTTATAGTCTACTCAAGAAACAGATGTCTTTTATTCTATAGAATAAAATATTATAGTCAGCTAAAAAGAAAAAAAATAAATTTATAGACAGGAAAAGCTAAAACAAATTTATAACCAGTAATAAAGTTAGTTGGTCATCTCAAACGTTTCTATGTAGGCAGAAATAGGATAGCAAAAGGTACAAAAATGACCGATTGTCATTAGATATCTGCAGGTCACTCTTTTGCATACAGAGGGAACAAAGTGAAATTGGTCTGTACGGGAGATGTGGCTGTTACGTTCCTTTCCCGATTTCCCGAGAAGGCCAGGCAACAGTTTTGCTTTAGTGATGTGGAACATTAGCACAGAAGACTCCATTTTCATTCTAGTGCGGACTATGCGGGACCTCAGTGCGGAAACCCAGAAACAACGACCATCTGTAATATTTCTTAAGCTGGCAGTGCCTGTGAAGTGCTTAGTACAGTAGCTAGCATTGGAAGTGCTCAAAAGTCATTGGCTGCTATTATTATTATCATTATTAGTCAAAGCAGCCTTTGAAGTTAAGAATTGGACCCTTTTACATTTGTTCCCCCAAATTTCAAGCAAGACAATGGAGGGAGTAGGCCGTAAGTAGCATACAGTAGAGATAAATTTACTAACATTTCATTTTTCAGTTAGGCAAAAATTTGTACAATTGTACTTGCTTAGTAAGTAAATAATTTAAAAGTATACGCTTCAGTTTTGTTCTAAGAAATTGTCTATGTGTGCAAATGATTTTTGTGTGTGAATGCATGTACATAATGCACAGTGAGTGTGTTGCACAGTGAGTGTGTGGAGGTAAAGGACAATCGTGGGTCCTCATCTTCTACCTTCTTTGTGACAGGGTCACTTAGTTGTTCAGTGCTGACAATGCCAGGTTAGCTGGAAGGAACTTCTAAAGATTCTCCTGTTTCTTCCCCGTATCTTGTCATAGGTACACTTCGATTATGTGTCTCACTGTGCCCATCTTTATGTGCTTCTGGGGATTTGAATTCAGCTCTTAACACTTGTGTAGCAAGTACTTTACTCATTGAACCATCCTACCTCCATCATTTATATCTCTGTTTATCTATTAAAATGGGCTGAAATAAATAAGAATAATATGTTATTTCTCTTTGCAGTGGATTTTACACAATGTGAGCCTTTTTTATTTTTGCAGTTTTAACTTTTGTGTTATTTTACAAAGTGCCTGAACAGAAGAATATGCATTTTTTGCCAGTCTTGCTAGTCTTTTCTTTTTTGGCATGCATATGTGCATGTGTGCACAGCTACTTGGATGTGCATGGATATACGTGTGGAGGTGCACATGCACATGCGTGTTTATGTATGGGGTGGCCAGAAGTTAGCAGCATGCACTTTTCTCATTCACTTCCACCTTATACACTGAGGCAGCACCTCTCACAAGGACCCATGGGCTTCTCGATTCGGTTAATCCAGCTAGCCAGCTTGCTCTAGAGATCCTCTGTATTCCCCTCCCAGGTGCAGGGATTACAGCTGAGCTGCCATACCTGCTTGTCATTTTCCTCAGGTTCCAGAGGTCCGAACTCTTGTATGACAAATGCTTCACCCAAAGAGCCATCTCCTTAGCCTGCAATCTTGTAAGCTTGTGATGGCACACCTTTCTCGTCATATAACCATCATGTGAAATTCTCGTTCCTCTTAAAGTTAGCACAGATCATTCATTAACTATACATTTTCTCCTCTTCCTTGTTTTCATCTTTAGACAGAAAACACAGAAAGTGGGGAAGAATGGAGGGGCTTCATTCTTACAGTAACAGAGGTAAGAAGGCCATTCAATTCTTCTGCTGAACCAGGTCTCAACAGCCCTTGGTGGCCTCAAACTTACCATCCTCTTGTCTCAGCCTCCCAGGTGATGAGATTACCATGGTGAGTCACCATTCCCAGCAGAAGATCATTACAGCCTGCTGATTTATTTGTTGGCCCAACAGTTTCTAACATCATTGCAACTGTGTACACTAAAGTGGTTGAGGCTATGAAAACTAGAAAAGGCCGATAGTAATCCATGCTTTTATTTCTGAAAGTTACATTTTTATTAAGTGGGTTGAGAAACTAAAGACACTCAGCAAACTCCCGAGCCCATGTCATCGTGAGATAATGGTATTGGTGAGCAGGGAACGAGGGAGATCTACTTATGACATCTTTAATCTTTTTGGCTGTAAGCCTTAGGCTTTATGGCTAAGTCCTACCTCCTTATTATTTTTTTAGCATGGAGGTTCTTTGTTTAGGCTGACGTTTGTAGTTTTTGTAGTTTATTATAAAAATAATCTCCATGATTTCTCTTCTAAATTTAGGAAATGCTATACTGCACTGGTTTTGTGAATGAAATAGACAACATGAAAGAGAGAAACCATCAAAATGAAAAATCATCTTTAAACACATGTTACATGTGTTTTAAAATAAAAGGAAGCTTACCTGCTCAATGGCAGCATTTTATCAGAGGCAAATAGTAAGGCCCATTGCTCAGAGTGAGCCTACTGCAGCAGGATAAAGGACCGTTAGTTTGACTAAAGCCACAGCAGCAACTGTCTTCAAAACATGAGGTACTTTGGTCACAAGCGCCATATTAACTTAAGACACCATGCTCTTTAAAACTTTTCGAGGAAATAAAAAGTTTCAGGTTAGGTTCAAATGACCATTCTACCCATGTGAGTTCTGAACAAAGCCTTTGTGGTCATAAAATAGGCTGGACTCTTTAACAAGATATTGGTGATGATTCTTTGTATCAACCACCCTTTTACAGGAAAATGGGTGGAGCTTCAACTGCCAGAGAGGGTGTCCCTCTGAGGCCTTAAAAGAGATTTTTAAACATGAGACGGGCATATGCCTGGGGCTGGAGAAGAGACAGGAAAATTGTGTTTTCTCCCTCTTACAGAAAGGTCCCGAAGGTTGCCATTGGGTGTCTGTAAGCACCCCAAGGGTACGTGACTAGGCATCCACACTGAACCCACAGGAAAAGTCTTGATATCTCTTTTTGACTCACTGATAATATTTGAAGTTTTGGCCATTTCTGTTATATTTTTCCTCTTTCAAAGATAGAAAGAAAGGTTTTTAAATCAAACATTGACATATTTTGTAATATAAAATATATGTCATGTGAATTTTTAAGTTAAGACACTTTGTCTTTTATTTTATACTCTGTAAATACTTGGGGCACAGTATCAAATCACCATATGTGAATAAATCATTTGTAAAAATATTCCACTGCACTGACTCTTCTTCCAAGAGAGCATAATGAAGCACTAGACCGGGGATGAAAGCAATTCAGCAGGACAGATTTGGGTGACTCAATCAAAATCGCACTTCCAGAAGGGAAAAACAACAAAACAAAAGCATGCCGAGAAATAACAACATGCTAAAATATAAATGGACGCTATAAACAGACCACAGTGTAGAGCTGCTGCTCCTACGCCCATCTCAAACCCATGTTTGATAATGACGTATCATCTCCCTCCCTGGAGCTCCGAAGCCTCTGGGGCATTGCTAAGAGAATGAGTTCAGGATAAGAAAAGAGAGATTGGTTGCTACTTAGCTCTCAGGAAAAAAGTAGGTGTGCTTTGTTTGCTCTGAGGCCAAATCAAAACAGAAGACTTCAGCCAGGCACAGTAGTGGTGCACACCTTTAATCCCAGCACCTGGGAAGTAGAGGCAGCTAGATCTCTGTAAGTCTGAGGCCTACCTGGTGTACAGAGTGAGTTCTAGGACAGCCAGGGCCACATAGAGAGACCCCGCCACAACAGAGAACAAAGAACAAGCAACAAACAAAACTGAAGACTTCTTAGAAGAAAGTTGGACACACCCTACAGGTTCTAGTCCATACAGGGCCAGTTCTAGGATGTCCACGTTAGACTGAAATCTTCTATTTACTATTCTATCCATTCACCTCTGATAAGTAACTAAAACTCCTCAGGGCCAACAAGCTCATCTTTACTAAAGCAGTATGCTGCTTAGCTATGGTTGTTGTTTGCCTACTGTGCTAACTGGTTTCAGCTGTCCGTTCCTCAACACGTGTCACTTCTACCGGGGCAAGTGATTAGACTGCATGAAGTCTTAGAGAGAGAAAAGAAAAGAAGGCTTGAGACAGAGCGGTTGCCAGTTATGCCTGCAGAGAGAGAGAAGGAGCCGGAGCAAGATGATGTGGATGTACCGAACCCTATGCCAGCGTAAGTCCACAAATGACTGGTTCATTCATTTATTAAGACTAATTTCTAATTATCAGGTAGCGTTGCCCACTTGAACTTGTTACATGACAGGTAGTATTTTGGGGATATTTAGTCTCTGAGCGTAGGTCACATTTCCTCTCCTATGTCAAGATCTGCATTGTGCACACTTGAACTAACCTTACCACAGAGGAAATCCCCTTCTACCCACATATCTAGACTAAATACATATCTTTCCGGAGCTCAAACCTAAATTAAAGTTTCTGTGAAGAAGGAAGGAAAAGATGCGTATTTGTGGCTCCATAATTGGATATTTCTCATCACTAATACCAAATCTTTTTTTTTTTTTTTTTTTTTTTTTTTTTTTTTGGTTTTTTGAGACAGGGTTTCTCTGTGGCTTTGGAGCCTGTCCTGGAACTAGCTCTCTAGACCAGGCTGGTCTCTAACTCACAGAGATCCGCCTACCTCTGCCTCCCAAGTGCTGGGATTAAAGGCGTGCGCCACCATCGCCCGGCAATACCAAATCTTTAAAAAAAAATCTTAGACTATTGAATTCAGTTGATTGATCAGTGAGCATTGAACTTGGCCTCTGAGGAAAACCTTGTACAAAGTGTTCAAAACAGTAATGGAACAGCATCTGGATTCTGGAGCATCCTACATGTGTCTTTTGATTGCTGAAAATATTATAGGTCTTATCTTCTGGAAATCTTGGTGCTCTTGTCATTAAAGCGTGTCCTGGCTCCATCTCTGACATTAGGTTCTAATGTACAGTCTTCCTTACTAAAGCCACTGGAACTTGCTAATCAATATTGTTAGCTTAAACTAGACAAGTGACCAACTCACAGAATAAAAACAAGATGGACTGCTTTTTGTTTTTTTTCTCCAAGACAAGAAGTAATGTGCTTAGTACAGAAGAATAAAGAGAAGAGTAAAACTAATTCTTGTCACAACACTTGAAGATGTTTACTGCTAAACATTTGGATGTATAACATACAAAGTTGTACAGGGTTACTATATTTCACTAAATATAGCATGTATTATAAAAACAACAAGTGCCTAATTTCTTAATTTTGTGTCTAAAAATACTACTGGTGCCATTTTAACACAAATTATAAATCAAGAGTGGTGGGCATGTTTTTAATCGGGGTCTCTGAGTTCAAGAACAGCCTGGTCTACAGAGCGAGTTTCAGGACAGCTGGGGCTATATGGTTATTCAGAAAAATTATTCCTCAAAAATACCAAAGACAGCCGGGCAGTGGTGGCGCATGCCTTTAATCCCAGCACTTGGGAGGCAGAGACAGGCGGGTCTCTGTGAGTTCGAGGCCAGCCTGGTCTACAAGAGCTAGTTCCAGGACAAGAACCAAAAAGCTATGGAGAAACCCTGTCTTGAAAATTTAAAAAAAAAAATAGATCCGCAAGGAGAGTCTTGGGATGTTCTGGAGTCCTGAAAGAAAGCACCAACAAATTAATCAAAGACCCTGTTGTGAACTGAGACTGGGGATATGCTGTTAGCTGTCACAGGTTTTCAATAGTAAACATGATTATACATGGATTGGTAGATTTCTTTTCATGTTCTCTTTGCTTAAAAGGTAACTCTGTATCTCTCGAGGTGTTTAGCATTATTTTCAAGTAATGATCTTCATTAGTTTTTCAAAAATCTGTCTTCCTTTTCATCTCACCTTCGCAGATGTTTTTATGCAGTTTCCCGGAAAGAAGCAACCGAGATGCTGGAGAAGAATCCTTCTTTGGGAAATATGATCCTGAGGCCTGGCAGTGACAGTAAAAACTACTCCATCACTATCCGACAGGAGATAGAGTACGTTCAGTTAATCTGGCTAGCATACTGTTAGGAGCATGGTATTCTGGTCAGTACCTGGTACGTGCTCTGCTAAGGCAGCAAATGTAAGCACAAGCCTGAGAAGTAGCGTGGCACAAGCAAATCTCGCTCCTTACAGGGAATGAAGAGAACAGATCTGGGATTGCTGCTGTTTTCATAGACAGTGTTCACAAAGGCACTCAGTTAATGTAAGCAGAGACTCGAAGGAAGTGGGGGACCAAACCATGCTGGTAGCTGGGGAAGACCGTTCCAGGCAGCCAGTGCACATGTCCAGAAGTAGAATACTTCTCTTGTTCAGGAAGCAGGAAGTGTCTGCATACTTTACACCTATAAGGCCTACTGAAGAGCCTCTTGCTAGTATAGAAATATTTGTAAAATGATTTACCTTTGATAAAGCCAGTAATACTTAGATGTGCTTAGATGCAAATGTCAGGGCAGAAGAACTAGCTCCTTCAGGAAAGGGCTTGCTTCGCAAATGTGAGACTCTGAATTCAGTCTCCAGAGAGAGAGAGAGAGAGAGAGAGAGAGAGAGAGAGAGAGAGCGCTCCAAAAGAAGTACAAGTTAGAGCTGGCAGTGAATATGGCTTTTGACCCACACAGGCCTTTCTTTTTTCTGTTTTCTTCTTTTGAAGATTATAATATAATCACAACATTCCCAGTTTCCTTCTCTCTCTCCAAACCCTCCCATATAATCTTTTCCATTCTTCAAATTGAAGGCCTTTTTTTTTCACTGTTACTGCATGCATGTGTGTGTCTTCCGAAACACAACATATAAATATAATATAAATGTTCCTAATGGTTAGTGCATGCATATACACATAGATATTCCTTTATGTTACTTGCATGTATGTTTTCAAGGTTCATCGTTTGGCAGCGGACAACCAAATGATGTACTCTTCCCTGGGAAGGCCACTTCTCCCACTACAGATTTCCTCTGTGGTTGAGGCGTGCTGGGTTTAACCCTCCATACCCTTTGAGATGCCCATCGGTGTTGTCCATTTTCAGCCCAAGTTTGGGCTGTCCTCGCCCCTGGAAAAGCACCAGCTCCCAGAGTAGGAGAAACAAAGCAGAAAAATCACCCCTGTGCTCAGGGTTTAATATCTTCTACTTAATATGTCACTTGATTCTTAGAGACAGCAATCCGAGAGAGGATTAGAACTGGTCTCGCCAATGGAGAGCTTAATGTAAGTGGCAGCAACCCGAACTGTTGAGGAACACCTGTGTTTCCCACAAAACATTTTCTTTCAGGGAGGTTCCAGAAGTGATCAGCCATGCAAGTTGATGAGTGAGTCCGGTAAACACGAGCTGGGTAGGACAAGCTGGTTTACAAAGCAGAACATGAAAGTAACTTTCCTCCATGTGTTTACCAATCAGCCTTAGGAAGGAGGGCTCCTCTCAGGAGTAAACAGAGCTTGCCAGGGCCAAACCATCAGGTGATTCCTCTCAGAGCAGAGCCTCAGCTGTCTTTAGCCAGCTCCGTGGCACAAGAATTCAGAAGACATAAAGCTATTTTTACAACAAGCCTCAAACTTTGTTTTTCCCTTTGAAGTTGTTCCAACTAGGTGCCATTATAGTCAAGTAAGTCATTACTAGCTAAAGAGGAAGTAGAATATCTTTCCCCAAAATTCATTCTTTTGCAAAACTTGAGATCAAGAACTAAGAAAACATATTTAGAGCCACATATAAAGCAATGCTCTTCTTTAAAGACTGGCTTCTCTTTTTCTGTCTCATTTGGGTTCACTTGTAGTTCCTCTGACTCAGCCTTTTACGTGCTGGGATCACAGGTGTGTGCCGCCACCTCTCATTTTTTATATCATAACCAGAATGCTTCAAACAGCAAGTTTTATCCATTTTGCTTTTTCCTTTGCAAACCAAACCAAAACAACAGTTGGAATAAAAGTAGTCTAAAGGGAGAGACAAAGCCTGTGAGACTTCAGGGCCACTACTTCTCTGCATCACCTTTGACGTCAGAATCTATTCCCATTACTCCAAAGTCCCAAGAGCTTCTGCTGACCCCTGTCTGCTTTCATCTCGCAGCTTCCCCAAGAACTGATTATGTGATGGGATGGTTATTACCAATAATCATCGTCCCATCATATGATGACCTTTGTGTACCTTGTGTTGAGTGCTACAGACATTTCCTACAGGCACAAAAGAATAACTGAGACACATAGCATTTCCCACGCTTTACAAACTAGAGTGGCAGAAAACAATAAATATTATCTACATATTAAGTGTAGATAAAATAAGTATAATTTAGTGTGTCCTTAAATATGTCAAGGAGCGTACTAGGGATTTTGCAAGTTATTAGCCCACAAGAACCCTAAGAGGTAAAGCTTTATCATCTCCATTATGTAGACTAAAAACACACATGTGCATGCACGTGTACGCACACACACATATTCTGTCACAAATACACACTCACACATACATACACACACCTACTCACACACATGATAAGGGATGTGTAGAGAGCACATATGACAGAAACTGAGTTTAAGCCAACTGTCCTGTCTCCCAAAGGGTAGCAGTCATTTTTTTCCCAGCATACAGGAGTTCTAATTGAAATTGAAGAGAGTTTTCAACGGGAACTTTCTGGTTACAAAGATATTTTCCTGATGGGGTTATGATAAAGTCAGAGCCAACCATCTTGAACAGGCGCATGTAAGGTGCCCTCTCTCCAAAGACTTTCTCTGCCAGTCTGGACCTGATTCGTGACCTTTTATTGTTAAGGAACACTTCTTTTGAAGTGAGAAGCTTGGCTAAGGCTTATGTCACTTTGAAAGCAGCCCACTGAGATTAAAGATTTTCTTTCCGATGTGGTGTCCAGGGGAGCAGAGATTTGGATGTAATGGAAGATGAGGAGTGTCCCGTATAGGAAGGACACTCGTACAGTTTAGCCCTCGTGGAATATGAACTGGACGTGGGAAAGTTGTGGTTCCAAAAAGAAGGTGAAAAGACCCATAGACAAGTTAAACTTCATAATTTTCCTTAGCTTCAGAATATGAGGCAAATATTGAACTAGTTCAAATAAATGACACCATAATACATGCTGTTAATATGTCACCATTAGAAAACATTTGGGCAAAACACAATTGTCATGTGAACCAAATAAGTTCAAGACCAACATGCTTCTATGCAAAACTAACTGCCATGGACACTGACTTCTCAGCTCACAGCAGACAGCAGTATGAGATGAGGCCTGGATATTGTTCGATCCTGCTTTATAAATGATGCGTTTATAATGTTGGAACGCAGTGATGAGCACAATGGGATTTTTTGCTCCGAAGCAGTTCATAACAAAATCTTACCATTTGGGGTGGTAACAATTCAGGGTGATATTTTTAAAGGGGAAGACCTGAAGATATTTCTGCTGTATTTACATTCCCAACCACCTGTTATTTAGCAGCCGACATTTTCCCGTCATTATGAGATCCACAAAGTTAGCAGCAATGGAGGACAGCATTTGAGCTTGCACAGCGACAGCTGGTGAGGGCTACTTGGTGGGATTGGTGATGAGGTGGAGTACAAGGCTATTTTAATTCTTTTTACTTTCCTTTTAGTAGAATGGGTACATTATTTAACTTATATATGCCCACAAAAGATCTTTTTACTCCTTTGGGTTTTGGTTTACTTTATTTTATTTTTTATTTTTAGGGAGTGGATATTATACATGTTAGGCAAGTGCTGAACCTGGACTACATCTCTACCCTGGACTACACCTCTACTCTGGCTACACCCCTACCCTGGGCTACATCCCTACCCTTTCATAAGATTTTATAGGTTACGGACTGAGAAAGTTTTAGTTTTTATTTTCACCTATTCTTTTCTCGTTTGCCAATGTAGTGGCTCAGCTTTTTTACACCCCCTCATGTATTACCATTTGTCTCAAAAATAAAGTAATCCCAATGAAGAAACAGGATGCTCTAGCCTAAGCCATAGCTGTAGATGTACAGATTTACTACACAGCGCACATTCTCCATTTATTAAGCTTGCGTTGACTCAACTGTATAACCAAAAGAAGGCCAACCTTGTGCTTCATTTTAGAATGCCAAGAATCAAACACTACAAAGTAATGAGCGCTGGAAAGAACTACACCATCGACCTGGAAAAACCCGTACGTAGCCATCTCTTTGTTGCTGATAAATTTTCTCCTGTTGCTTTCCAAACCTACCTTAGAAACTGCAGAGGGAAGTGGGAACGCAGAAGTCTTCCTCAGGAACAGACACGGTCGTGGTAGAAGGGAGATGGGTACCTTTAGGTAAGACAGAAAGGGTGAGCGCCTCGCCAGCTCAGGCAGCTGAGATGGACTAGAAGAGAGCCTGCTTCTACAAGCGCCTTCCCCTCCACTTTCTCTGCAAATGATTACTCAATATAACTGCTTCAGGGAAAGAAAAGCGTTTTATGAAGGGTCAGTATAATATCCTCTATTTACAAATACTCAAATGAGCCTATATCTGAAGGGAGGCAATCTCAGTGCCCTGTTTTCTAATACCTACCACGCAGAAGTCCAACAATGCCCTCTTAACAGCAGTGTACTGGAAGGACCGGTTTCTTCTTTGTCTTCATCTCTTTTTCAAGCTTAGTTATTATATTATGGAGCTAACGACAGGCCGTCTTCTCTCTCCCCCAGCACAATGTCTGGTGCACAGCCAAGTAACTTACACATGCAATTTAATCTTTTCTATCTCCATGAGATATATTATGCCTATTATACAGGGAGTAAACTGACATTTAAACTAGTCTCAGGCATTGAAAAGGTGGTGATGTGGCCTGAGGTTCTTTAAAATTAGCTCCTGGTTTCTCTAGGTGCATTGTATAGTAATGTATAGGTAGAATTCCTCACGTTTTGACTATAAGGCTCACAGAGACACTGTTGTCCAGCTCACATTAGTAAAGACTGGCTCCAGAACTTCTCAGGTCCACATCTATGGATCCAACTATGTATCTCAGTCCATCGTAAACTCAAGGTCTTCTGTTCCCCAAGTGCTGGGATGAGTGGTGTGCACCAACCAGGCCTGTCTCCAACTGAGCTTTGTAAGCAGAGTTCTAACAAATGAGGCAGAAGTCTAGGAAGGGGCATCCATAAAACCATGTGACCAGAAGGGGTTCCGGTAAGGACCAGTGTAACTAGTGCACCTTTGCAAGTGGAGACCTGCACTTCTTGTGGTTAGCCTCTACAGTCTGCAGGAGAAGGAAAATAAACAGTCTGGCTAGTTCCTTCACCTTTCAAACTCCTCTGTTACCCTGCCCTTCAACCAGGTTGCATTTTTTTAATTTTAATTTTTTGGTTTTTCAAGACAGGGTTTCTCTGTAGCTTTGGAGCCTGTCCTGGAACTAGCTCTTGTAGACCAGGCTGGTCTCGAACTCACAGAGCTCCGCCTGCCTCTGCCTCACAAATGCTGGGATTAAAAAGGCGTGCGACACCACCGCCTGGCTTCCAGGTTGCATTTTAATGACTTATTTTACTTCAAGATTATTTGGGATATTCAGGTTTAACCAGATTTCACTTGTATAAAAGTATTGAGTTATAGGGTAGAAAGATTTTAGTGACACACAGACCCTTGTTACAATGAAGGATTAAAATGCTTAAAACTTCACTGGGGTTTCTAGTAGAGAAAACCTATTGTGCCCAACTTAAGAAAATATAATATCAGTCTATAAAAGATTCTTCTTATAACCATTTTAGAGGCTAGCAATTTTTAGGGACTAAGAAACATTTGGTTATGGAGTGGCCATGTTTTTTCTTGTTTGCCTATTGAAATTCCAGTATTAGGAAGAAATTAAATTGGCCTAAAATGAGCCATTTTTCTATTTTAATTGTGAGAAGGCAAAGTACTTAAATGTTGTTCACCAGACTGTACCCAATACTAAGAGTATTTCCTCACTAAAGAATGACCGAACAGTCCTTAAAAGGGATTAAACAGACATGGCTAAGAGAATCATTGCTGTTCAACAAGTCATTGAAGTTTGATGTCTACCCGATCTGACTGTCTGGAGGTCAGGACATACACAACAATCCCCACTAGAGTACAGGGGAGCATCTCTTGTTTCTCTTTAGCTGAGCACTGAGCCATCTCTCCCTTTCTTTCCCACAGGTAACACTCCCAAACCTTTTCAGCGTCGTTGACTATTTTGTGAAGGAGACGCGAGGGAATCTGAGACCATTCATACATTCAACTGATGACAACCTCGGTATGGTTTTCACTTTACAGCTGCATCGAACAAAAAACAAAACCCAAAGTACACCACAGGACAAACTAAAAATTTAAAATGTAAAGCTCTCCATTTGGCAATCATCTTTGTCAGAATCTGGAGGGGCGGGGGGATCTCCTTCCACACAGTCTATGAGGCATGCATTGTGATTATTAACCTCATTCCATCATTCTATCCTTCTTTATCAAACAAGTTCAGGGACACTAGGAGAAAACAAAACAATATAGACTCCTGGGTAGCAAACAGGAAATATAAAGGGATGGGCCCACAATCATGTCAGATGCTTGGGCCTGGGTAGAATGCATGAGAGTAAGCAAGGGCTGTGGGGATTGGCCATTTGGGAGTAAATGACCTACTAGAGTGCTATTCTATTACAAAGGTAAAGAAGCCAGATGGCAAGGACCCAGGAGTGAGCAGATGGTGAGGAACTACTGTCACAAGTTATAGCTGAGGCCAGCTTCAAAATTGGTGGGCTTCTTTTTCACACAGGAAGAACTTTAAAACAGTGGTAGGTAGCCGTCCACTAAGCTGAGCAATGAGACCTGCGTCAACAGTACAGTTCACACGTTCATTACATTGGCTCCATCTGCATTCTCGTTTCACCATAGCGAGGCAAGCTAGACTCGCTCATCTTCCCCGGTCCTATCCAACAGTCTACATGTAGTCACTGGGCAAGCTCTGAGCAGAAGAGGCTAAGCGTCTCCAGCTAGATTGGGGTTCATTCAAAAATAGTTTCTTTTCCTAGATGTTATAAAGAAAAACTTTGTCTATCAAGGGCATATCTGCAAAGTCTCATGACCAAAAACAACAGTAGGTTTAAAAGTCTAAGTTCTTAAGATATCACTATCTTTGGATGCTACCTAAAATACAAAAAGTACAAGAGCTCAGAGTCTGCAGGAATCTTAGGTAAATGACCAAGTGCGATCTTCATCTGTGTGGTCCTCTGTACACTTAGCAGAGGAAGTATATCTAAGATGTGGTCACACAGTTTGCTTGGCAAGGACTCTTATGGTATTCATGACTCTTGAAGCAACACGGTTCACTGGATTCTTGTTCTAAAAAATTCTTCCTGAGTCTGAAACATTGTTTCATCTTCTGCTATGTGAATCTAATTGCAGGCTTTGAAATACTATTAAAATAACTATGGCATTTCCCCTTAGTGTTTCAACCTGCTCTTTGAGTTACTGGTTCCTGCAGCCCCCTTTCCTCTCATCCCTAACTTTCTCTCTGTGTTGTCTAGCTTCTGAAAACTTCTCATAACCCATGATCCTAAACATGGACACACAACTATACACATAGTCAACATAATACATTGCTTGGTATGTATGCGGGAAAACACACCTACCAGAGTTCTGTGAAAGAATGACTTTTTAAAACAACATCTCTCCAAATCCTTGGGATTTCTTAATAAAATTTGGAGCATGTAGAAAATTCATTGTAACGTTCCTCATCCCTGGATATTATTCTGTCAATTAATTATTCAACCCTGTAGAACAAACCACCTCTGCAACGGCTAAATGAATAACTATTTCATTGGTTCATTGTTCTACAGATGAGAAAATTTGATTGGATTTGATTGGTGAGCTTTTCTGGTCTTTGTCACTCACATAGGCTCCAGCTTAACGGGAAATTGAAACTGACTTTGTCATTCCCTCCTAAGTGCTTGTATTATGGGCCATGTGCTCCCACACCTGACTTCTTGAGACTTTACTATAGGATTCCTGGTATGATAGCCAGCGTTAGCTTTAGCTCATGTTTCTCAATGTGTATTTGTTCTTACAGTACTGGCTGGAGCATCCGAAACCTCCTTCCCTTGCTCCCAGCTTTTGGGGGAAAACTTCCATGTTTCATTACTAAGCATGATTGTACATTTTTCTTCTTCCTCCTCTTCCTCCTCTTATCCCAGAATGAAGCAAGTTTCCTTAACAATTGCTACTTTCTGAAATGGCATTTTATTCAGATTGCATGGATAGATGCTGAAATTTGTGAGTTGCTTTTTTTTTTTTTTGCATCTGTCCTATATGATGATCACATATAGAGTTTTTCCTTAATTGGTTAATATGGTGAGGTATACTAAGTTTCAAACCTTACATGAAACCCACTTGATTATACTGTATTAAGTGTTGGCTTTGCATAATAAGCCAAAATATGCTTGCTTGTTAGAAATACTATGTTTTGTTAAGTGAATTTATTTCTAATATTCTGCCTTCTAAGTTTCAGTATGGTTTTCATTCCACCTTAGATGCAGGGGCCTTATGCTCAGGCTGGGGAGGACCCTGCATGTGCTCTCTAGTGCTCTCCCGACAAGTTAAAAACAAATGTAGTAGCTTTACAGTCCATGGGATAGCTCCATCTGCTTGCTTTCTTACTGACGTGTGTGTCTCTCTGTGTGCGTGTTTTCTGTAGAATTTCCAATTTTCTTTCTTTTTTTCTTTTGGTTTTTTTGAGACATGGTTTTTCTGTTTAACAGCCCTGGCTGTCCTGGAACTCACTTCAGAGACCAGACTCACCTTGCACTCGGTATCTGCCTGCATCTGTCTCCCGAGTACTAGGATTAACAGCATGCATCACCATGCCCGGATCAATTTTCTGACTTTCTCCCAATTAATTTTAGGTTCCACTTGGACAATCTGAGTATTATTGTTGGGAGTCTTTGAGTCCTTCTAAAGTCTCTGCAGCACTTACTTGCTTTAAATAGGCAATTATTCTGGCTAGGGTGAAGCAGCTGTCTCAACTACTATGGGAAGAAGCTCCAAGTCAGTTACCTTAGCTATGCTGCTTTAGGTTTGTACATCTCAAGATGTTGTCCTAGGGCAATGGTCCATACTGCAGCTTGGAGCTCAGAGCCTTCGACACACCACATTGTCAGCTATCATTCATCAGCTAATGGAGGTTTAGTTTGTTTCCTAATAACACTAGGTGGCGCTCTCTCCCAGTTCTTACCTCTAGGATGTCTCTAACTGTCCTAAGGATCACTGCTCTGTCTAGGTAAAAGAAGTGGCCTGAGAGCTTAGGCAGGGCTGTCCTGCTGTCCTGTGATCTAGGGGCTGTGTCTCTTTAAACAAGTTAGAGAGAGAAAAAAAAAAAAACAAAGCAAAACACACATGCAAAAGCAAATCCCACTCCCTCAGTTCTCAGTTTCTTGGTTTCTATGGACAGAAAGGATTTTCTTTGGGGTGTTAGGACCAGGGAAGAAGAAAACAGACAATAAAAAAAAATAATTGAAAATGGACTGCTGACTTAAATTACATCAAATGATTTTGAAAAACAGACAACCAGCTTATTATCACTATGTGATTGAACTGGTTTGGTTTGCTTTGTGATCAAGAGTATTACTCAACCCCCTTGCATCTGGTTCGTTTGTTATCAGAGTTATTAACTAATAGGGAGAACAAGTGAATTACAGATGCCCAGGCAGCCTTTTCAAACCAGAAAAGCTTCTGGAGTGGACCATATTTAGATTTTCAAAAACAGAAAGAGAAGGAAAACAGGTCTTCCTGAGAAGGCCAACCCCTCAAAAGCTGCATTTTAAGAAAACTTTGTGGAATCTGGTGATCGTTTCTGGGACACAGGCTTGCTTGTTGAGGCATGGTGTGAATGCTAGAACACTTAGTCTAATGTCTAACCTTGAGTCTAGCTGTACTTAGGGGTTCAGGAATCTGGAGCTGTGGAACTGGCCAGTGCGTTTACATACATACTAATGAAAAGAACCTGGGATTGTCTTTGAGCCTTGCTACACTGTGTTAGTGTCCAGCTTTCTCTCCGATACCAAGAGGCAAGAGCAGCAATAGAAATAGAATAGTCAAGAGATATTCTCTCAATTTATTCTTCCCAATGCCAGAAATTACCACCTTAAAAGTCATTTCAAAATACAGCACGAAAGGTATACAGAACATTAAACTTGAGTATAATAAAATACATGATATTTGCAGTCCAGGGTACAAAAATATTAAAAGAAATCTGGATATTCTGCATCTAATTATGTAAAACTTAATAACACCACCAGTGTTTGGGGAACAAGCAAGAAAAACAACTCCTACTGAGAGTAGAGAAAAATTTGGTGCTACAGAATCGCTTCATTACCTAATCAAGACTTTCCACCCATAATTTCCAGGTCAAGAGCCCAACACAGAAAAGTGAGAAGCTGAAGAAAAATCCACACAAGGCATGAAATAAAGTGAAAACAGCCTCCATAGGTCTTGGTATTTATTGTTTTCAAAAGGAAGACTTTCACTTTTAAAGACAATTATCTCTGACCCTAAATCACTTGTTTGGGAACAAGAATAAAATAATGTAGCATGTAATTCCATTGTTTTATCAGTAGGAAATCAATTTACTGGTTACCACCAGCTGTCTGTAGAGTAACCTGACACATGCATTTCTCTGTACCAAGTGGGGAAAAATTACTTTCTAAAGCCAGGTTTTTGTTCCTCCTTGGCTTCATCTAAATACATTTCACGTATACAATTTGCATTGCAGAGTATCTAGTTCCCCTAAATCCTACATTATATTCTAAACTCTAACTAGGTTTTTGGTAAAATATGATTGGACAAATGAATCAAATGTAAGTCATTTAAACGATCTGGTTGGCGGCCACAGACATGAAATGAACTAGCAAATGTCCACCTGGTAGGAATGCCATATGCCACATATTATGTTCATGGAACTGCAATTCATTTTTATGTTTTTCCTTGAAGCTATCATTCTACTAGCTCAAAACTAAGCCGTATATCATTAAAGGATGATAAAATAAACACCACTTTCAAACGTGCATGTTGTGTGATGTTTTACTCTTTTTGACTTTTTGGGGTGCCCACCACCCAGCTCCCAAATAACACAAGAAGGCTTATTTTTAGTTATGAATGCCCAGCCTTAGCTTGACTTGTTTCTTGCCAGCTTCTCTTAAATTATCCCGACTACCTTTTGCCTCTGGGCTTTTAATCTTTCTCCATTTCTGCATATTTTCTTTCCTTCTTACTCCATCCATGAGTGACTGTGTGGCTGGCTCCTGACCTCCTCACCTAGTTTTCTTGTTCCTCTACCGCTCTCCCCTCCAAAGTTCTTCTATTTATACTCTCTGCCTGCCAGTCCCACCTATGCTTGCTCCTGCCTCGCTATTGGCCGCTCATCTCTTTATTAGAACCATCAGGTGTTTTAGACAGACACAGTGACAGCTTCCCAGAGTTAAACAAATGCAGTGTAAATGTCCCACACCTGAAAATAATATTCCCCAACACAGGTAGACGGTGATTCATTTCTTCAAAAATACAGATCCAAAATCCAGATTAGATCTCTTGAGTAACGCACTTTTTTCCCTTAGAAAACAAGTTCTTAAATTGATTTCCTTTTTTTTTCTCTCTCTCTCTTCCTCCCTCCCTCCCTCCCTCCCTCCCTCCCTCCCTTTCTTTTTCTTTTTTTGAGACAGGATTTCTCTGTGAAGCCTTGGTTGTCCTGTAACTCGCTCTGTAAACAAGGCTAGCCTCAAACTCACAGAGATTTTTATGGTCATAAAATTCAAGAATCACATAATTCAGAATGAAGTTATATAGTTTATATCCTATCCTTGGTTCAAATTATTAGGGTATTTAGCTTGTTTTTCTCACCTAAAAACAAAATGAAACCGCAAATAGGATAGAATGGAGTAAGATTCTCTTAGTTCCAACATCTTATAAAGATGCTAAGGGAGGTTAGACCACAGAGCAAAGGCTGTATGAGGCCAAAGAAGAAGATGGACACTTATGCTGAGCAAAAGGACCCTATGGGGGAAAAACAAATCAACCAGACATTTAACGACTTTCAGGCTCAAAACTGTGGGAATTTTCTTTCTGTTTCTTTATCCATCTATTTGTTATGGAACTCCAGTAAACTAATCTAAGGAGCTATCTTCTACGCCTCCCTTCAACTTGCTGAAATAGAATTTCTGAGGGTTGGTCCACAAGTTTGCCTTTTTAATATATGCCACAGGTAGTCGCTGCACACAACCAAGTTAGCGATTATCTTAAATTTCTGTGTAGGAATATATGCAAAATCAAGTAAGGCTGTCTTTTAAATGGAGAGTTAGTGTGAAAGAGAATTCTCAGATCTGGACATAAAGTGATATTCATCTACAGAAATCTGATCAAGAACACAGCATTTGTTAGCACATTTACCGAGAGGCTGAGAGACTGACAAGCTGGAACGTCTGAAACAGTCAGTGGTTCCTCAAGGAAAATACAGTGTTTAAAACCTTCTAAAAACTAGACCTTTTTTGGAAAAAAAAAAAGATTTTATTTTAATATGCATTGCTGTTTTGTATCTGTGTCTGTGTAAGGTTACAGACAGTTGTGAGCTGCCATGCTGGGAATTGAACTTGTGTTCTCTGGAAGAGCAGTCCATGCTCTTAATTGTAGTGTAGTGTGTTTTACTCTCTTGGCTTTTTTGGGAGCCCACCACCCAGCTCCCAAATAAATCACAAACAGAGGCTTATTCTTAGTTATGAATGCCCAGCTTTAGCTTGGCTTGTTTCTTGCCAGCTTTTCTTAAATTATCCTGCCGACCTTTTGCCTCTGGGCTTTTTCCTGTTATTTCTGTAATCTTACTCTGGCTGGATGGGCAGCTGGGAGGGTGACTGGCCCCTAGCATCGTTCTCTCTTGCAGCTTCTCCTAGTCTTTGTTTCTGTTTATTCTGTCTGCCAGCCCCGCCTATCCTTGCTCAAGCCTCGCTACTGGCCAGCCAGCTCTTTACTGGGTGTTTTAGACAGGCAACCACAGCTTCATAGAGTTAAACAAGTGCAGCGTAAACAAAAGCCACACACCTGAAAATAATATTCCCCAATGCTGCTGAGCCATCTCTCCAGCTCAGAATACTTTCAACGTGTTAACGGTATGAAAAAGATAAAAGAAAGTTATAAAGGTGTATGAAAATACAAGCATTGACTATTGTCTTATAGAATTCAGACACTGTAGTATACAACTGAACGAAAACATGCAAAAGAATTGTGTGATGAAATATAAGTGGAAGAAACACAGTTGATACCTGTATAAAGAAGTCTAAAACTTAAAACTGTATGTTCATGAATCTGGCAAGTCAACAAGGAAAAGAATGACTAGTCCCTGGCCCATAAAGTCAAGGCCTCCAATCATTTAAAAGTTTGTTTACTCACGTCTGATACCTGAGGCTGTTGACAACCTCAATTTTTCACATGAGTTATTTGGTTGTGGAAATATTGCTGTTTGGGATTATGTAGTCTTAATCACTAAGGTAGTGACTGATGTCAGTTTTATTTTGTGCAAATGGACAGAATTTAATATAGTAAAAAAAACTCTAGTCAAGAGAAAACAGTGCTTATCCATTAAGAAAACAGAAACTATGATTTATTTTAATAAAAAATTTAAGATACAATCAGTAAACATATTTAGGGGAGAATGGAAATGTCCACATAAAACCCAACTGTAAAAAGGAAGGTGTAAACATTATAGACGCTGGGAAGATATGCTCTGTAGGATGGCAGAGAAAAGCTACAGCCTGTCAAACAGTAACAGCTGCTGGAAGAGCAACTGCCGGACAAGATGATCAACACCTCCTGACCACCAAATCCCAACAATTGTGGTACATACTAGGCAAACATCTAAAAGTTAGAATATGTAAAGGGTCAAAGGAAATAAATGGAAAAATTAAAATATGGTTAGAGATAAGACTTTAAGGCACAAAGATAACTCACATTGATAAAATACCATTCAGCAGGAAAATATAACAAGCCAAATTTACAGTCCTAGTCACTGTTTGATTGCTGTGAAGAGACACCATGACCGAAGCAACTTTATGAAAGGAAACATTTTATTGAGGCCTTGCTTACAGTTTCAGTATTCTACTATTCTCATTGGATGGGAGCACGGGGGGAGGGGGGGAAGGCAGGCACAGCCCTGGAGAAGCAGTTAAGAGCTACCTCCTGATCTGAAGGTGCTTGCATGTGTGTGTGTGTGTGTGCGCGCGCACACACACAAACACAGACATGGGTTGGCACAGAATTTGAAACTCCAAAGCCCATCTCCAGTGTGACAATTTTTCCAAGGTCACAACTCACAATCCTTCTAATCCTTTCAAATTCAAGTTCCATTCCCTAGTGAATAAATATTCAAATATATAAACCCATGGGGGCCATTCTTACTCCAACCCCCACACATGAACTTACTAATGTTGCCTCACGATATATAAAACAGAAACACAACACTGGGAGAAAAAAAGAAAATAAATAGGTGACTTTTAGTATAACTCATAATGATTCATATTATAGTTTATTAAAAACACATAAGGATATAGAAACTTTAATATTAAAAGATTTGATGACTCTGATATGTACAGAACACAGCCCCTAATGATTACAGAAGGTAGTAGTTCCAAATTCATAAAAATTATATCCTGGGCCACAAAGTAAGTCTCAAATAAATTTAAGGATTAAAAAAAGGGAGTGAAACTCTATTTTACTCATGGGTATGGACACTGGAAGACCAAATGTACAGTACTGAAAATTGTGCAGGACTTCTTCCTGGGTCTCAATCTGGCCTGGGCCTCCAGTGTGAGCAGAAAAATCATTTGTAGTCAGGTCACGTCCACCTTTCTGGTTACTGATACTATGGCTTCAAAGCTTCAGCTAAAAAGAACAGCACAGAAACTTGGGACTGTTCCAGACGTGAGTTCCTGGGGGGCCACTGGAAATGAGCCAAATGTGGGTTAGGGTGGCAGTGTTGCAGCTCGTTAGGATTTTTTTAGACTCGAGTTTTTAAATCATCGATATTTTCCAAACATATGGCTTTTGCAGTAATCTTTATATTTTACGTTTTAGTTCATCTAGATCTTGGTTAAGAAAAAAAATCTGATTTTTAGGACTAGTCAAGAGGTGAGGACCCTGGTAACTTCAAACCACATTTGGAACTTGGAAGAGACGAACTTTAAGGGTAAGGGCAGACAAGAAATAAGAGAATAGTAGTCAAAAGTTCTACCTTGAATCACACTAGTATGTCTAAGAAATCTGAGAGCCTAAAATTCCATCAAGGTGATTTTAGATTACAAGTTTCCAGGCAGAAGCAAAAACATGTCTTAATAGGAAAATATTATCCTATTAAGTAATTTCTTCACAATTTCAAGTAAAATACTGGCAAGCATTAAAAGGATACTGGTACAGAGAAAGAACAGAAGAAACGAAAGTCAGGTAACAGAGGAAGGCTTTAGATTCTTTAACTAGGCAGACTACATGGTCTGGGCTGGAGCCATGGCTCAGGGGTACGGGTACTTGCTGTTCTTGGGAAGGACAGGATCTCACTCTTGGGCAACTCACAAACGTTCTAACTCCAGATCTAGGGGATCTGCTGCCTCCTGGCCTCTACAGGCACCTGCATACACATGGACTGCACACGTGTACATGGCATACAAGGTGTGCACACACGTGGAAACATACCACACATAAATGGGACATTAACATTTTTTGGGGGGAAGAAAAGTGAAAAGTGCCAGAGTGACCAGTTTGTAAGTTTATGAAGAAATCTGAGAAAAGAAAATCAAAGGGCTAAGAATAACCAAGACATTTGAACAGAAAAAGTTGGAATGATGAATTTTGTCAAACATAAACATATTATCAGCTACAGTGATGGAGACAGTATATTACCATTAGGACAGAAAAGGAAATCAATGAAAGTTCAGTAAGGATACATACACATTTTTTCTAGTGCAATACTATCTTGGCAGAACCAGAGAAAAAAGGAAAACAAACTTTACCTAAATACTACTGATCTATATTAGCCATGATGTTCAGAATCAACTCCTCACGAATTACAACTTAATCCTGAGAGGCAAAACTAAAGTGCTTAGGAGACAAGAGGGGGGTCTTAGAAGACCTCCCAGGCTGTCAACGAGGTATTGTGAAACGAAAGACTAGTCCTGTTAGGTATCTAACCTTTAGCTACAGAACAGAAGATATTTAGAACTATACAGACAATAAAAACAGGGCTTATAAAGATCTTTCATGTACCAATGAGGAAAAGCGCTGTCAACACAAAAGGAAGATATGTAGCAGATCCGACAACACACTTTTAAAAAGGAGGTGGAAATGGCCACGTGAAAAAGGTAACCCCCATAATAAGAGAACAGAGGAACCAGTCAATGAAATACCATTGCATACCTACCATTGTCAAAATACAAAAACAAAACCCATGCGAACTGACCTCAGTGTGGAGAAAGCGAGTGTTAGAGCAAGGGGATGGTGCATGGAAAGGGTTGGAAGGATGAAATGGAAGGAGAAAATGATGTAATTAGGTTTTACTTTCAAAACTAAAATATTAAAAAGTATCTACAATCAAGCAAGTTTGATCCTAGCTATCTTATTTGCACTGGAAGAGAAACAAAATACATTTATTACAGAACTGTACTTATCCTGAACTAAATACATCTTTATCATTCACAGTCAATACAACATAAACTGGTATATTAATGCAAAGGTAAACTATACAGCAATGGTAAATACGGCTACAATGAGCATGGATAAGCCACAGCAATGAAAGACATAGAAAAACGCAACGATTCTTTACATACAGCTCAGAAGCAGACAGAACTACACTGCTCTGTCTAGGTATACACACAGAGGGGTAATACCACAAGAACAAGGAAACAGCTAATACAAAAAATAGGACAACAGTAACTACCAGGGGTTTAAGATGTCTGTGACTGGGGAGGGATTGGGAAGGTTTCTGATATCAGTGATCTATTAATTTCAATATTGGTTAGATTAAATATTTTAAATTATTCCTTAAACTGTATATTCACACTTTATATACTTTCAATAGGCATTTCTCAATTATGACAAGAAGCTTTTGCAGACAGAGTAATGGCTCAGTGGTTAAGATAACTGGCTGCCCTTACAGAGAACCTGGCGGGTCACAAGTGTCTTAGCTTGTCTCAGGGGATCCATGCCCTTTCTGGCTTCATGAACACTGCACACATGTGGAGCATAGACACACCCACAAACAAGCTTTCGAGATACAAGAGAAAAGCACACACACGGCCTGCTGATTCTTTATCTGACTCCCTAGATCTAAACTTTCTGATTTCTGTTTCTGAGTTGGGACTCACACCCAGAGTCTTGCGTATGCTAGGCATGTATTCTGCGGTAGAGCTACATACAATCTTAGCTATGGCTGTAGTTTTGTACTCTGACGCTGTTCCAACAATGTGCCATGAAAGATAAACTATAAAAATAATATATTTGTTTTATCAAGTTCTACTTTTGGAACAATGTGTAAGGAACTTAAGATACAATACAATACATCAAATCCTATAAGGAACCGACTTTGAAACCCCTTCTCATGCAGTCTATTTTTGCCTGGCTTTCTCATTTACTTCTGTTCCTGGTGATTTAAGTTAGGGCTTTGAGCTTGTTAAGCACACTGTCCCTTTGACTTATATGTCCAAAATTAGTCTGCTTGCAAAGCACAGAAATGAGGAAACAGAAGCAGTACTAATCACAGAATAAGATGTGTAGTTAAATTCTTTACAGTGAACCACAGAACATGGTTTATGACAATATTCTAAAATTTCCTATACTTAGTTTTAGGATATGTATGCATGTATGGATGCATGCATGCATGTAACCGAATGGAGTAGCATAATTTCTTTTTTGTACCCAGTTTGCACACTAGTATTCAACAGCTATATTACAATAATCTTAAAGTATAAAATAAAACAATTAAAAAGGTTGTTATTAACTTCACTGTGGCTTTCCAGTTTAGTAATATTTTGGATAGTAAACATCATTACCTACAGAAAACCAAAACAAAATGGAAAAACAAATGACAAAACGGATGTAGTTTAATTGCCAACAAGTCCAATCAATTCCAGTTGAGCTTATTTACTGAAGCAGTGTACTGAGCACGGTTCCCATTTACTTTTTTTTTTTTCGGCTTTTTATTTTTTTCCCTTTTTCTTTATTTCTTTTTTTTAAATTTATTTATTTATTAAAGATGTGGAGACCTAGGAAAACACAGCCAAGCTACTGGTTCATGTTTGAGGACTGCTGAATGGTTACCTAGAAAATACATCACTACCAAAGAACAGAAGACAAGTAAAAACTAGGAAAAAGGGGCATTTTTTTTTAAAAAACGAAGTTCCTTTTATTATTCCTAACCTTTTAAGTTCTAAGCCACAGAGCCTTTGATGTTCCTGTATCAATTTTATATGACACTAATTTTGAACATTATACTAGGAATATGCACAACGGAAGAGCACAGGATGACAAAACAGTATTTATTTCAGATGTAGCCATTTAAGATGAACCCTGCCACTTTTCTCCATCTCTCGATGAACAGAATACCTTGTTACACAAACTCACTCATCTTCCAATTGGATCCGTCAATAAGAGGAGGAGAGCAAACCTGGGTTAACACAGGATTTTAAATTATCTATAAATGGAAAATAAGTACAGGGGGTAAAGAGATGGAGTAATACTGATGTAATCTAAATTTGAATCCATCAAAGTAGCTACTAATGGTCTGAACTCTAAGAGCAGGGGCTCCAGGCAAGTGACTTTCGGAGGCTGTAAGCGCTTGATGTTTAGAATGTATGCTAACCCTTGTAAAAAAGAGTCATTTGCTTGCTGTTTTCACTGATTTTACAGCCAAGTTCTGTTTGTACCTTTTAATGAACACAATCATATTATTAATTGCAACTGTTCATATTAAGAAATAGAGCATTTCTCTCAATGAAGAAAAATTTAAAAAAATATAATTTCTCTCTTTGTCAATTCCCCTTTTGGGAATGAAGAGTAAAATGACATGTTTCCTTAAAACAAACAAACAAACAAACAAAAAACCCACTTTTTTTCTCCATTATATTGATGGAAGGAAAAAAGACAACTCTACTAGCATTAATTTTATATCCATCTATTTCTAAGGATAGTCCCTTTATAAAAATTTCAGTCTTATATACTCTGACTAGTTTAGAGTTCCAGATAAATAAAATAAAGGCATATCAACAATCAAATGATTAGCCATATTTATCTGCTCACATTCATGGGTTTTCTGACAGTTGTAGAGTGCATATAATACTGTTAACATTTAGTCCATGTTAACACGCCATCACCTCATGGCTCATAACACCACCCAGATCAGCAAAACGCTTGATGTACGGGAGGAAGTAACACAACAAATCGTTGGCAGAAATAGCAACTAACTGTAGCCACACAACTGTAATCTCTACCATCCCACCCCTAATTATGTCAGAGGTACAGTATCATACTATTCATATTGGAAAATGGGTATCAAACACCAAAAAAAAAAAAAAGCCTTAAAATAGGATTTAGCTTTTTTAATGGCTGGGATTCACTATTTTCTATTTCTTCTGGTCATAGATAAATGCTTTCTTTGTTCCTTTTCATCCACAAGGCTTAATATACAAACTTGTAAGCATTAGAAAATGGTATTCCAGTTTGAAGTTGTTGTGATCATAGCCACACGAAGCAACAGATGTGTACTATGCTCCAAAATGTTTTTTAATTCTTCAGTGTAGATACGTTTCCTGCTGATGTTTCCCTTAAATTAAGGCAAAAGAAATCCACAGTATTGAGCTGATTATTTTAGCTTCTGAATTAAGTACACTTTCCAAAATATAGTAGTCCTGGAGTAACTCCGACAGCTTCTATTCATCCGTATCATGGGTGAAGTAGTATCTTACTGGAGGTCCTGGCAAATCTTCATCTCCATCAGTGTCTGGGGCAAATGACACAGTAAGATCTACATATTTCTTCTCAGTGGAAGGTTTCACAAGTTTGTGCATTCTAAGAAAAATAAGCAAGGATAAATATGGTGGTAATTTGGTAAAAGGAAAGATTTCCCTAGTTAGTACTATTCAGAGACTGTGGATGTGTACATATACTGTAAAATATAATAATCTACCTATACTCTATTAATTTTTCCTTAAAGGTTCCAAACTGAAAACACTTATCTAATATGATGCCTGCTGCTAATGACAATAAACAAAGAAAGAAAAAAAACCCAAAGAGTAATACAGTGATTCTGAAAAACTGACTTTCTTCCTTTATTTCTTAAAGATTAGAGACACCCTTCTTGAATTTTGCATACAAATGGATGGAAATAGAAAACACTATCCTGAGTGATGTAAGCCAGACCCAAAAAGAGGAACATGGGATGTACTCACTCATATTTGGTTTCTAGCCATAAATAAAGGACATTGAGCCTATAATTAGAGATCCTAGAGAAGCTAAATAAGAAGGAGAACCCAAAGAAAAACATATAGGCATCCTCCTGAATATTAACCTTCACCAGACGATGAAAGGAGACAGAGACCCACATTGGAGCACCGGACAGAAATCTCAAGGTCCAAATCAGGAGCAGAAGGAGAGAGAGCACGAGCAAGAAACTCAGGACAGCGAGGGGTGCACCCACACACTGAGACAATGGTGATATTCTATCGGGAACTCACCAAGGCCAGCTGGCCTGGGCCTGAAAAAGCATGGGATAAAACCGGACTCGCTGAACATAGCGGACAGTGAGGACTACTGAGAACTCAAGAACAATGGCAATGGGGTTTTGATCCTACTGCATGTACTGGCTTTGTGGGAGCCTAGGCAGTTTGGATGCTCACCTTACTAGACCTGGATGGAGGTGGGCGGTCCTTGGACTTCCCACAGGGCAGGGAACCCTGATTGCTCTTTGAGCTGATGAGGGAGGGGGACTTGATTGGGGGAGGGGAAGGGAAATGGGAGGTGGTGGCGGGGAAGAGACAGAAATCTTTAATAAACAAATAAAAAAAAAAAAAGATTAGAGACACCCAGGATCTCCTAGCACTCTCAAAAGAGAAAAAAGTAAGCTTCACTAAAATCTTAAAATATAAGATGCCCAATCTATCCTTTCTCTTACTACTTGGCTGTCAGAATTCTCCTGAAATCTAAGTTGAGGACCTATTTCACACCAGGCTCTGAAGTACAGCGCCTTCCATTTGCTAAGGGTACTGTGCCCCATACCTACCTCTTTGTCTTTCTACCACTCATATGCATATCATTTCACTTTCCAAAGAGAGATCAAGTATACTTTTTAATTCTTAAGCTAAATGTGTATACAACATTGTTTGCTTTTACATATAATAATCCTCCTTCAAATGCTCAAATGAAATCTAACCCAAAACTGAGGTTTGATGTAGGAAAGTCCATGGTGCAATGTCAACATCTTCATTACAATGATTTTAGTTATATTTTAATCAATAATCAATGTGCCTGTTTCTCTGAGTACACTGTACTAGACATCAGGGCTATGTGTATAATAACAACATAGTAACAGAATTAGCAATTATGGAATACTACTTATTCTTGCACTGTTACATTTTTAGGGTTTACTATTTCTTTAACACTCAGTAGTTATGGGAACAAACATGGCAGAGAATCTGTTTCAAAGTTGCTCAAGGAGACAAACAAGTATTAATAAATAACCACCCAAACATGTGAACATGTCTTTACAAAACCAAGCTCATGCTCTTAACTATGCTCTCATTGACAGAACTAAGAATTCAGGCACTTAGGTAATAAATACCTGCTAAATTAAAAATGCAGAACAAATATCATTCATAAAGCATCACTATCACACACCGGTCAACTCTCAAAAGGCGTTATGTTTTTGCAGCAAATTTTTTTTTTAAAAAAGATTTATTTGTTTATTAAGTATACATTGTTCTGCATGCAGGCCAGAAGAGGACACCAGATCTCATTACAGATGGTTGTGAGCCACCATGTGGTTGCTGGGAATTGAACTCAGGACCTTTGGAAGAGCAGGCAGTGCCATTAATCACTGAGTTATCTCTCCAGCCCTTGCAGCAAATTTTAAATTACACTAATTAATTCATGATCACACATTTCACACATACCTAGGTAGAGAAAATTCAGACAATTATAATGTACGAATGATTAACTTCAACTGACGGTCAAAAGCTGACAGTCATGTTAAAGAAAATTATTACATATAGAGATCCATTTATTCATATAAGTTTTACTGATGGCTCTTCTGTGCCAGGTATTGGTCTAACTGTTCAATATACAACAATGAAAAGATCAAATAAAGATTTATGCACTGTGGAACTTAACGTTCTAGTGTGAGGGGAGGGGATAATGACAGAAGCAACAATACAGGCCAACTATGCTGTAGCTATAACACTATTGGTAAGCATTATGAAAAAGAAGAGGCTAAGAAAGATAATGTTTGCTGTGTAAGCATGAAGACCTGAGTTTTGTCCCTAGAAGCCAAATAACAGAGTTTAAAGTGGTAGCATTTGCGGTCTCAGTACTGGGAAAGTAGAGACTAGGTTTAGAGGGAGGTTGGCCAGTCAGTTTGTCCAAGATAGCAAGTTCTAGGCTAAGTGAGAAACTCTGCCCCAACACTGACATTAATCTCTGATCTTTACACATACTCTTATATGCATCTGCACACATTAGAACACACACCACACACCTCCATGTGCACACACAGAAGTGCATGTATATGAAACTAGTTGGTTTTCTGAAAAGATGAACAAAGTTGGCATACTCTTAGTCAAACTAACTAAAAGAAAGGGAGAAAAGACCCAAATTAATAGTTAGAGACAAAAGGGAAATATTACAACAGATAAAAAGTTCATAAAATCATGACGACATACCTTAAAAACTTATGTTATACTAAGTTGGGTAATTTAAAAGAAACAGATGGATTTCTAGATGTGTGTGACTTACCAAAGTTAAACCAAAATAAAAGAATTTAAACAGATCTATAATGAGCATCAAGACTGTGAAGTGGTAATTTTTAAAAAAGTGCCGAATCAGAATGACCAGGCTTTAAAGAATAACTAATTTCAATCGTCAAATTATTCAATGAAGTAAAAAAAAGAAATGAATGCTTTCAACGTCACTTTGCAAAGCCAGCATTTCTGTTACCAACCCAGATGAAGAAGCACACAGAGGAAAATTACAGATCAATATTCTTGATGAACAGAGATGAAGTTTCTCAATAAAGCACTAGCAAATGGCACTCAAGAACAATCAAAAAGAACATTTGTTATGATCAAGTCTGTTTCATCCTAGAGATGCAAGGGATAAACATATACAAATCAATCAATGTAATATATCACATAGATTCATGATCAGAGGTCACATGGTCATGTTTCAATAGATATAGTAAAGATTATTTCACAATAAAAACCCTGAAGAGACTAGGAAAGACAGTATCTCAGCATAATAAAGGCTATGTGTCAGAAATCTGCAGTGGGAAATAGAGAGAAACTTAAAGCATTGCTATTAAGATTAGTAAGAAGACAACTGTTTAGTGCAGTGTTTGAAGTCTTAAGAAGAGCAGTAAGACAAGGAAACAAAATGGATACAAAAAGGCAAAAAAAAAAAAATCCTTGTTTGCAGAAGACACAACCTAAAAGACTCTAAATGCTCTACCACAAAACACGAAGAGGTGATACATATTTTCAGCAAAGTGGCAAAACATTAACAAGTAAAAATTATCTGCTGCCCAATGATAAACTGTTAGCGGAGGCCACTCATTTCCCATTTGCCCAGACCCGAAATAATCACACAGAAACTGTATTAAATAAAACATTGCTTGGCCAATCACTTAACTATATTGCTAACTAACTCGTACATCTTAAATTAACCCATTTCTATTATTTTATATTTTATCACGAGGCTCATGGTTTACTGGTACCAGTGTGCTGGCATCTTTTTCCTCCAGTGGCTACATGGATTTCTGACACCACCGACTCTCTCCTCCTCTATCTGCTTGGAATTCCTGCCTTGCCCTATTCTGCATTGCAATAGGCTCAAAGCAGCTTCTTTATTAACCAGTGGTATTAACAGCATACAGAGGAGAATCCCACATCAACAAACGTATTGAGAAGCAAACAAAAGGGCACATTTCCATCCACAAGCTATACAATACCCTAGAATAGACAAAACCAAGGAAGTGAAAGACTTCTATAATGAAAACTTTAAAACACAGAAAGAGGAAATTAAACATAATTAACATCTAGAAAACACAAAGAAGTAAAAAATTAAACAGACAAACCAATAAAATATGGGTTACAGAATTGAACCCATTGAACAAAGAAATACAAATGGTTAAAAAAATTGTTCAACATTCTAACCATTAGGAAAAAGTAATTTAAAAAGATTTTGAGATTTCATCTTATGCTAGTCAGATTGGTTATCAGTAAGAATATAAATGATGACAAATGCTGATGAAATCATAGGGAACGAGTAATATTTATTCACTGCTGGCTGGAGTATAAGCCAGTGCAGCCACTACGGAAATCAGTGTGGAGGGTTCTCAATAAGTTCCAAACAGGACTACCGCCCAACTCAGACCGCTCTATTCACTACAGCTTCAGAATAGAGTCAGCCTAAATCATCAACTGATGGGCTCTGAAAATGCACATTCATACACTGGCGTTTTATTTTTTTTTTTTTGTAAAGAAAAATGGAGCTTTGAGATTTACAGAGGAATAGGTGGCAGCCCATACCCTGAAACACAAATGCTGCATATTCAGACATTCTTTCATATTCACATCCTACCTTCAAAGTTTTAGATTTGTGTTTAACACATGGTGCCTGGAAAGGCCAGGAAGCTATAAGGGGTTGGGGGAATGGATGATGGGAGGGAAACACCCTTAGGGAGAAGAGAAGAACATGTGATAGAAAAGGGGAAAATTTAAGAGTGTAAAGATTTACATGGATGTAACAAAGGGGTGTTTTTGGGGTAACTAAAACTAAGGACACATACAATACCCACATGGAAACTTTATTATTTTGTAAGTTAATCAAAAAATATCGGAGTTTGAAGGGAAATGTGTAGGTGGATAATGCTGTTTTCAGAACCCGTAAATTATTATTTTGCATACCCAGTTATATATGTGCTGTACATGTGTGCAGAAGTTCCTTGCTAAGGCATGCATGTGAAGCTGAGAGAATCACTGTAAAGTTTCTTCTTCTACCTATATGTGGACTCTGAGTATCGGACTTAGGTTGCCAGGATTGTGTGGCAATTTCCGATGTTCAATTGGACAACAGTGGTATGACCGGGTGATTGTGACAGCCAACTGCATTCTGATTTCAGGTCCTAGTACAAATCAAGAATCCATGTTTTGAGCTTTAAACCTGGTTTGCAGTTCAAGGCCAGGGAGGTTGGAGGCCCTGGTTGCACCTGTCTCTGTCAAACGGCCTACTATTGTTGCTTTGCTAACTGGACAAAGTTTAAACCACCTCCTAAATATTTGTTTTTACTCATGGATAGTTCTGCTGTCAGTTTTGGTCAGAGAAGCTACTGTCTGCAGTGAGCAACAGCTAATGGAGAAACTCCATGTGTTGAGAATAACTAAGTAGCCAGCCCCAAAGCACAAGGGAACATTACAGAGGAGGGGGTAGAAATAATACAAGAAGATGGGAAAGATGCTGTGTAATGCTATCTTCTGGACATGGTTATTGGACCTAACCATGTATATGTATTGAACTCACATCAACAGTGGCTGTGGTAAACTGCCCATCAATGTTCCACAATAAATGAGGAGGGGCTCCTAAGGTATCTATGGTTACTGGAGAAAAGGGAATCATGTGCCTCAGTGGGGTAGTTACTGGTATGTTTCTTAAGCTAAAAATAAATAAACCCCATATATGCTAGTAAAAGTAACTTTAATTGAAAGGGAGTGGGGCCAGTGAAGTGGTTTGGGGGTAAAGGAGGTTACTGTGCAGCTGTGGTAATTCACAGAGCCCATGCAAAAAAAGGTGGAAAGAGGAAAAAATTCTACAAAGTTGTTCTCTGACCACCACATATGAGTGCTTACATGTATAACTGTGTATATAAAATTAAAAATAAAAGGACCTGGGGGGGGGAAAGATATCAAAACAAGAGGGGGGGAATATTGGGAAAAGAATGGGTTTAATGGGAGGAGGAAGGGGATAAGAGGATAATGGAAAATGAGGGAATATGATCAATGTATATTATACATTACAGACATTTGAAAAGAATATTTTTTAAAAAGGAGAGCAAAAAAGGATAAGCATACTAAACTACAGCTGGGGAGAGTTGGCAGTGCTAAAGAGAATTCAGAAAGTATTGTAGAATGTGATTTTAAGATGTGTTACACCAGTTTATGCTGTGGAACATTAGTTTAATGATGAAGAGATGTGTTGCATTCATTTATGTTGCATTTGTTTAAGTCTGTGGAGCTCTGTTACTTTGCCTTTCTAAAACAACTGATTAGTCTAATAAAGAGATGAATGGCCAACAGCAACAGAAGAAAAAATAGGTGGGACTGGCAGGCAGAGAGAATAAACAGGAGGAGGTATCTGGGAGGAGAAGATCGAGGAGCAAAATGAAGAGAAGTAGAGGAGGACTTCAGTAGCTGGCCACCCAGCTAGACAGCAAGCCATAGAGTAAGAAGTAAAGAAAGAAATACAGAAACAGAGAAAGGTAAAAGTCCAGAGACAAAAGGTAGACAGGATAATTTAAGTTAAAGAAAAGTTGGCTAAAAATAAGCCAAGAAAAGGCCAGGTGCTCATAAGAAAGAATAAGCTTCTGAATATTTATTTGGGAGCTGGGTGGCAGGCCCCCAAAGAGAAAAACAGCAAAGAATAAAAAACAAAACAAAACAACCCTCCACCACCCCAACTTCAAAAAAAGACCTTTTTAGGAAGTGCAAAGACCAGAAATGAGAATCCATTAGCCCACTCTCCAGTCTTCAAGCAGAGGAAATGAGCAGAGCAAAGCCATTTCTAGAGAATGGCTGGGGTGTTGCACAATAGAGACCAGTGCAGAGGGAAGGAGGGAAGGAGAGAAGTAATATACAAAGACACAGAGGATCTAGGCCAACCAGCCTTGTAGGCAACTGTAAAGACTTTTCCTTTGGTATTTTTCTTCCTCTAAAATGCAAATCAGCAGGTAGGACCGAATAGGTGAGGGAATATCTAAATTATTAAATATAACAACTCAACCAACCCTCTTCCGTACATTTCTTCCTCTTTTAATTTTTTAGTTTCCCTAGAGCATCTACCACTACTTGACCATATGCAGTTTTTATCCAAACACCTCAAGTCGGAAGGATTTTTGTTCATTAATACATCCCCAATGCTTAAAACAAAGCTAGACACACGGCAGGAATCTTTAGCAAAAATCCACTGAATAAAACTATATTTAGTATTCTTGTTTGATATCTCAATCTCACAAATGTAGTATTCTGTTTACATGTGAGGCATGATTCATTTGAGAGTTAGACTGTTGGCTTTCCCTTGCCAGATTAAGTCTTTACTAATAGCATAAAGCAATTTTTGTATAATTCCCGTAACTTCCTGAACTTTCCAGCGTATATCCAACTTATGTTTTGGTTTTGGTGACCCTTCTGCAACATGATGTTAAATACTTACGTTAACTTTAACCTCTTTGCGTGACCCGGCATTACAGGAACATAAAGCATTTTGACTCCCTGTACCACCATCGTTGGCTCAATTCCATATTTCTCCTAAAGGTAAACACCCCAAAGGAAACAATGAAAACTTCTTTCAAACACAAAGTACATGGGTAAAAATATTTTATATCCACCCAAAGGAGGGCAGTCTTATATAAAATATATTTTATATACCCCCATAAATTTAAAGATTAAAAACTATCATTGTAATCTCTTTTATCTGTGGTGTCACTTTTCTCAGTTAACCATAGCCTGGAAATAATAAATGGAAATTCTCAGAACTAAATAGCTTATGTTCATGCCCAGTATTGGAGACTGGACCTAGGCTAGATGCATGTCAGCTACAGGTTCTTCCACCAAGTCACAGCCACAGCACTTAGAAGGAGATGTGTTAGTTTTAAATTGTGTGCCAGTCCAGGCAGTGAGAGGTCTGACACTGTCTACCGACCTATTAGTTCTTTAACTCACTGCTCTGCGCTATTCTTCAAGCAAACCCTATTTCAATATAGGGCAGTTCTCAACCTGTGGGTTCTGACCACTTTGGGGGTCAAATGGCCCTTTCACAGGGGTTGCCTAAGACCATCAGAAAACACAAATATTTACATTACGATGCGTAACAGTAGCAAAATTACAGTTAGGAAGTAGCAACAAAAAGAATTTTATGGTTGGGGTCACCACAGCATGAGGAAGTGTATTAAGGGTCACACCGTTAGGGAGGCTGAGAACCACTAGATTAACAGAAGGCACAAAGTGCAACAACAGAGGCTGGCAATTCAAACATGCCAAAGGGAAACCAAAACGCCTCCTTTCAAAGCAGAGCGCGCTCAGTGTTGTAAGAAATAAAAAATCAGAGGCTCAGGTTAAAATCTACTGTAAAATAAGCTAAACAGTCTTGAGAAAAATACTGTCAGTATAGTATGTGTTCTAATATAACACTCCTGTTTTTCTCTACGATGTTTTATTTGTAAACTACAATAGGTATGTACATACAGGAATGAACCAAGTAAAGAACTTAGTATTATTATTACTACAAGGACCTACTGGAATTTCTATGAATTGTAAGGCATGACATTAACCAGACTTCAAGGTACTAATTAAATAAAAGAAATAAAAATATCCTACTTTGACAGCATTTATGAAATCTGAGAGGGTAAAATCTTCTTTTCCATGAACAGTCCATCTGTCCCAAATCGTAAATGATATTCCATTTCTGGTACAGAAAAATATTAAAAGCACAAGCATTAAAATCTCTTTCCATCAGAATAAAAAATTTCCTGCAGCTCAGTATTTATGATATGCTTAAAAATTAATTTGTGGGGGTGCGGAATATAATTTTTTAAATATTCAGTAAATAATATAGGTAACCACTTTTACCTGTTTTGTGTATTTTTTCAGTGTCTCATTTCAAATATGTCTTACAACGTACCTCTCATTTTCTTTTTAATACTTCTTTAGTCTACACACAAAGTAATGAGTTTTTGACATTTTCATTCACGTATATCATTGTTCTTTAATCATACACATCAAGCTCCTTGGTCCCCTTCTGATCTTCCCTTCCATTCATATTCCCTTTTGTTTTTATGTCTTACATTTATATATAGTTGTGTTTCTCTGTGTGTGTGTGTGCATGTGTATGTATGTAGATGCATGTACCCCTTTGTTTTTAAATAGGGCTCAGATGTTCAGGTCATCAATAATTGAACACTTGGATTGTTCAAAACATTGGCTGAAATAAAAATGCTAGAATGATCATCTTGGCATACATGTAATTTGGCATGTGTGCAAATGTATTTATAAGTGGGAAACACAGTAGCTTATCTCATTTGTATGGACCATAGTATTTTGTGCTCTCTTGAGTAATATAGTAGGACAGGAGAGGATTAGCTCTTCCTCACAAGATGCTTCCACTCACATTTCTGGCTGTGGCCAAGTAAAAATGTCAGAAACAGTAACTCAAGGAACTGTTTCCCGTTGTCATGAACGTGCAAAATTAGATTCTGTGTTTCATTGTCTATAGAAAGACAAGAAGGCCTTTAGCACTATCCAAGCCAGGAATACTAACATATAATGCTAAACGGTGTAACAAACAACCGTGGGAGGATTCTCTGGCTAGTCTACTTAGAAGTAATTCATCAGGGTGAGGTCTGATTGGGTCCTGAAGAGCAGCAGGGCTTAACAACAAGAAGAGATGAAAACCAGTACGTTTCCTTCCTAAGGGTAGAAATATTTTCTTTCTCATTATAGAAGTCAAACAGACTTCTATACATACCTGATTTCAGTTTTTCTTACTTCAGATGTTTCTGTAAACACTATTATTGGAATGGCTAAATTAAGGAAACAGTTTCTGTAAGCTTCAAAGGGATAACCACCAGCTACTTTGATCATCTCCAAGGCAACCTAGAGAAGAAAAGGTGATCTGATTATCAAGAGCCTAACGCTAAAGCTGCTTGGGATTTTAATCAGTCTCGTTCTTTGCCAAGGTTCTAGCATTTCTCTGTCAATAGTAAGAACACACTGTAGTATATACATTTCTTATTTAACTGACCAGTATATTTTTAGTACATTTTACTTTTACTATTCAGACTATTCCATATATAGTGAACAAAGTTATTTCACCATTTAATCATCCTATTTTCAAAGCAGATACACCCCCCCCCCCAATAACTCAAAACTAATATGACGTGGGATACCCCTCTGTATACTGTAAATACCACTGGTTAATAAAGAAGCTGCTTTGGGCCTACTGCAACACAGAATAGGGCATGGCAGACAGAGGAGGAGAGACTAGACGGAGTCAAAAGAAAAGCCATGTAGCCATGCAGGAGACAGACATAGGATGCTGGATGGAACCTTACCAGTAGGCCACAATGACATGGCAATACACAGATTAATAGAAATGGGTTAATTTAAGACATAAGAGCAAGCCAATGAAAAGCATGAGCTAATAGGCCAAGCAATGTTGTAATAATATAGTTTCTGTGTGATTATTTCTGGTATAGGCGGCTGGAAGCGAAAGTGCAGTCTCCGACGACACTAAAGCAATTTAACCAACCAATATAGGGGTAGATAATAATTCTGTGGAGTACCAAGAGAGTACGGTATAATAAATGGTCACAATAATGATTTTTAGGTACTTGGATACTAAGAATATTTACTTGACATGGAGGCTAACATGATTTCTGTGGAGGGTCGAAGGAAAGTGACAGGATGGCTGGGTGATCCTCTGTTGCTCTTGGCTCTGAGCTCTGGGAGGATGGGACACCTCTTCTCTCCGAGCATGTCTGGCTAGCTATCCCTGGGTGCTCACAATCAATTATATCTCAGATCCCAGAACTCTCTCTGGGACTCCAACCTTTCTAGAGGTTGAACTCAGAATGCAGGGGATCCTGAAGTGCCCTCTGGATTCCAGTAACGCAGTTAGCTGCTGAGTTGGGGTCCTTCCTTCCACTTACATAAACCAAGGGGAGAGGAAAAGTCTGAGATCAATGTCTCTAAGAACAATTATACTCTATCTTAAGCTTATTTTTTTGTTTTTGCTTTTTGTTGTTGTTGTTGCTTTTTGAGATAGTGTATCTCTGTGTTAACAGCCCTGGTTGTTACAAACTTCCCAGGCTTACCTCAAAACTCAGAGATCTGCCTGCCTCTGCCTCCCGAGTGCTGGGATTAAGGCGTGCGCCACCACCGCCCAGTTATGAGCTTTTTTAATACTAAAATATTTTTATTCATAGATATTTTAGATATATAGATATACATTATTATATCTCTAGATATTTCAGAAATATCTTTAAATTTAGATTATAAGATCCAAAATCTAAAATCTGAGTGGCAAGTTAAGGCTGGTATGATGCAGGGAAGATAGAAGCGTTTTTAGAAGAATAAGCTTACCAAGCCAGAAACTGCAGCAGTAGATGTTGCTATAGCAGGGATAATTTTACCAGCAATGCGCTTAGTTTTAAGCCGGTCAGCTGGTTCAATGCTATACATTTTGGCTCGAAGGTTGGATGCAGCTGTGATGAAATCTATGTGTCCGTTACTGTCATCATCTTTTTCAAATGAAAGCACTGCCATCTGAAGGTCACCTGACCAAAGGAACCAGAAGAATGGTTTCTCATTAGTGGTAAGGGTTTTATGAGATAAAAAGCTATGTACACAGTGTGCATGTATAAAATTTTCAAAGGACAAGATTTCTAGTAAAAAAAAAAACAAAAACAAAAAAACAGACAAGTCACCAAGTTGAAGGATCTACTGAAAGTACTGCTCAATTAATAAGGCTATTTAGCATAACAATTTGTATGTTATTCATCAAATAAAAATGTATAAAGAAGTAGGCAACAGAAGTTATAATGGAACATGAAAACAATCGCTTAAATACCACCAAATCACAGTTTATATAAAAAAATGGTAAACAGTGAAATGAGAGCCATTTATGACACTAGCTACTTCCAAGTGCATTACAAAACTTTGGTACTACTCAAAATTTACCTCAAAATATTACTTTGAAACATTTTCTCTCTGACAATGAACAAAATCATTTATTTTTCATTTTAAATATTTTTAGATTAGTGATTTTCAATATCACTTTAAAGACTATTAACATATTTTTTCCATGAAATTTTACTGGTTCACACATGAAATCACAGAACTTTGAGAAGTACTGATTCATCTAACAAGAGATGATAAGCATGCATAAGCAGATGACCAATCAACTGTGCTTTTAAAGAATTAGAGTTCTACTGTGGCAAAGTTGTAGTCAGTCTGTATCCCTGGGCAGTACTGAGAAGATTGAAGTAGGGAAAGAGGTAGCTACACAAACACAGTATGAGGGCCTGAGCTGAGGCTCAGAATCTACGCAAGTGCTATGCACACAGTGAGAATCTGTAACCCCAGAGCTCCACAAAAAGATAGGAGGTAGACATAGGAGCATCCCTGGAAGCCTGTAGGTCAACTAGCCTGGTGAATGCATCAGGAAAACCAGCAAAGAAGGCAGGACCAGCACCCAAGTTTATCATCTGAACTCCATGTGTGTGCCATGGCATGTGCATGTGTACATATTCATCTATATTCTCTCTCTCTCTCTGCCCCCTACCCCCCCCCCCCCATTCTCTCTCTAAGAGACTTTTGGTAATCCTTCCCCCTAAAGTGGTATGTCTAAAAATATGAGTCGATTAATAACCTGATTTTTTAAAAGATTTATTTATTTATTATGTATATAGTGTTCTGTTTGTCTGTATGCTTGCTGGCCATAAGATCTCATTACAGATGGCTGTGAGCCACCATGTGGTTGCTGGGTATTGAACTCAGGACCTCTGGAAGAGCAGTCAGTGCTCCCAACCTCTGAGCCATCTCTCCAGCCCCCATAACCTGATGTTTTATTTTGAGATAGGGTCTCACTATGTAACTTAAGATGACTGTGACTTCCTGATCCTGCTGATCCACTATACCCAGCTAATCTGAATCTTCTGCTGCTTAAAAACAAGCTTGTATTTTTAGACCTGCTTGTGTTTTTAGACCTGTTCAACACTTGAAGCATAAAAACAGTAAGAATTACAAAACAGCAATTAATGTAATTTGGAGAATTAGATTTTAAAACTTGAAGGCAAGGACATGAGGAGTAATATGATTAATTTAATCACAGTTAAAGGACAGAAATTTTATATGATGATATACTCAGCTATCATGATTAAGAATTATTCCCCTCGATTTGTCAATATGGCTACAAGGTATCTGCAAGTGGCCCCTTACTTTTGGTGGCTTTGTTAGATGAAATGACCTTTTCTAGCTGGAAAATAGCAATCCTCTCATCTTCACTGGAGATGGGAGCATGGTCCGGCTTCCTTGCAGTTTCGTCTGTTTGAACAACCTTTAAACATAGTACATGAGTACAATGAAAACTCACTCATTTATGCAAAACTCCACTGACTACAATGATACTTTTATACAAAACAAAAATTCAGGACGGCTACACATATCACATCCTTGAGGAAGGTTGCTTTGTGGCTAAATTTTAGAGTATATAAAATAAAGGCATAGAGTAAGTCTGTAAAAAAAATACTTTATAAATACATGTAAACATATATGTATTTTTTTCATCAAATTTTCCTATTTCATTGCCAACTTCTCAGGTTCTGATGCTTTCTAAGCTATTTTCTAGGCATAATTATCAGAACAATTTTCCATCTATTTGGCAGCACAAACAAGTGCCACAATAGTACCAAAGCAAAATATGTTTGAATGTAATGCAATCTATAGTAGAACACATCACACTACTGTTATATGGATCCTCAGTACAGTCTTGCAATCCTACATCATTCAATTGACTTTTCTACTTTGCTCTCAATTACTCTATACTCCATCTTCATCTTTCTAGCTTATACTGAACTGTTAAAATTACTTCTTATTCCACCTAAGAAACTAGCACTCTTTCCCCAGCTCCCTTCATTGTCCCTGAAAAATTGTCAGCACTACAGTTCTGTATACAGAATCCAGTTCCATCTCATCTGTCTTATTAGCAACCACACTTCATTAACACCTAGTCATCCATCGTCTAACCAAGTTCCTGCAATAACTTACAACTTTTCCTGCTTATTGTCTGTATTCACGACCATTCATGGTACCAGGCTGAGAATGGCATACGCAGCAGTTTAATAACCATTAGCTAGCTAAGTGAATGAACTGCTAGCTTACCTTGTTGGAAGGTTTGAATTCCTGAATTTTAACTTCTGAAAGAATATCCATGAGGGTATCCATTGATAAATCCTGTTTTATTAAAAAAAAAAAAAGTTAATTTTATCAACACATTTCTTTGAACCCTGAATCTGAGGTTAAAAATTCTATTAAGAAAAGGTCCTTTTATCACATTAACTATTTAGCAACTTAACATATCACGTGAATTATTTATAGCCATTTGAAACATTCATCTCCATTTTCTCAGAATTGTCAGACACAATGGCTAGTGGAGGTAAGGAGGTCTGAAGAAAATGTGCTTATTAGTTAACAACCTTTATATTTTTGTTCCTTCTGCGAAATTTAAAAAAGGAACCATGTACTCATTTCTTTAGTATCAAAGTTTTACCTTTCTTGAGTAACATTATACACTATAAATTAATCAAATTCGGGCTGGAGAGATGGCTCTGCTGTTAAGAGCATTGCCTGCTCTTCCAGAGGTCCTGAGTTCAATTCCCAGCAACCACATGGTGGCTCGCAATCATCTGTAATGAGGTCTGGTGCTCTCTTCTGGCCTTCAGGCATATATGCAGACAGGATATTGTATACTAATAAATAAATAATTAAAAAAATAAATTAATTCATCAAATTCATACACTGAGAAGCAAGATACAATAACGATTCAAGTTTATCTAGATGAGCCTGCACCTACATTTATTACTAGGAAACTCCTATGAAAAATGGAGACATACTGCTGTTGAGGCTGGCTGAGACTTGTAACACAAGACTTTCTATCAGAAGTCATCTAAAATAAGCACATTCATGTTAAATATAGATACAGATTTGGTAGCACATGTCTGTAATTCCAACAGCTCAAAGGCTAAGTGGAAGAATCACAAATTTGAAGCTTGTCTCGGAGAGTCTGTACCTCTACTTAGTAAAACCCTATTTCAGACATGTTAACGACAAAAAAACTAAAACTTTTTTTTCCTTTAATCAGTTTACTTGAAGGCAGAGTTTATTTAACTCCAAATGCATTTAAAGAGAAAGCTAACCTATACACATGTGCTGTCTCTCAAAACTGCATCAAACGTGCTGGATGTGACGCAAAAAAGATAATGTCTAACAGAATGAGTATGCTTCTAAGGTACGAAAATCAAAATAAGACAACTCTAGATTTCTGGAAAAGTATACAAGTTAACATTAAAAAGGAAAAAAAGAGTACCTCTACAAAGTATTTTTAACTTGCTATGAAATGTCTCATGGTTCCTAATTCAGAGTAACTAGGATAACAGAAATAGGTAAGCAAGTCATAAACAGTTTTATTACTTAACGACTGTTTTTCACAAATATTATTTCAACATTTAAATTAATAGAGAAAAATTAATATTTTCTATTTACCAGTACTGTAATAAGTAGATAGCTTTTACAAATTAGAATGGACAGTAACACAGCAAAATAAAATGTGCTTTTCCTTTTCAATCCAAAAAAATGATTCTAGTTGGGCAGGTTATGCATGCCTGTAATAAGAGTACTCATGAAGTGAAAACTCCTGGCAAGTCCAAGCTACACAGCTGCAGTGATATTTTAACAAATGAAGCTTGCCTGAAGATCAGAGTGCAGAGCTAAGTCACCAGAGGCCAGGGAGTGGTGACACACACCTCTAACCCAGGCAGACAAAGAGGCAGGGGTCCTGTTAGTTCAAGACCACTCAGAGCTACCTGAGATTGAGTCTGCTAAAAGAGAAACAAAGCTCACACAAAGGAGTCCTATGTCTTTAATCCCAGCAGTAGGGAGGTGGAGACAGGAATGGTATGGCTGGGCAGAGAGAGGAATGTAAGGCAGAAGACAACAGCTCAGTGCAGTCTGAGGATCATTCCTTCAGTCTGAGCACTGGTAGAGGTGCTCTGCTTCTCTGATCCTTCAGCTTTCTCCCCCTAATATCTGACTCTGGGTTTTATTTATTAAGATCAATTAGAATTAGTGCTACCCAGCAAATTCTGGACCAGTCTTAGCTGTGTGAGCTCATGTCTCAAAACAAACCAACAAAAGAAAGAATGATTCTTATGATCTAAAAACACATTTCGACGTCACCAACCAATTCATCACAGGTTTTGATCACTTGCTAGGCACCGGAGAGGAGCTCACCTTTTCTGAAAATGGAATGCAATATACTGTAGCATATAGTTTTGCAGCATTCTGAAGAAAACTGAGATGCCTTTTGAAATGAAAATAAAAAAGCAGTTTGAATGGGAATTTTAAAAAAGTCAAGAGTAAATACAATCTTTGTATTAAGTCTTAAGAATTACATTTAAAGAATTTATTTCATAATTACTTTTTACACCTTTTAATGTTAAGACAATGAAATTCTACTTAGACTAAAACACAGAATAAAATACCAATTTTCTTTTGATACAAAAATGCTTATCAAAAACTCATAATATTCAAGCATTCATTAGCAATACTGTGAAGAAAGAAGTGAAAAAAGGCAAAAACTATTTGGAATACTTGGAGAAAAGTCCTTTTAATCCATTAGAAAATATTTATCAGGTATGAATGAGAATACATTAGGTTTAAAACAAGCAAAATAATTTACTTAAAAACAAAATTGGGTATGTCATATTGGGAAGGCAATTTATGATAATGTAACTTGAATTTTGTAGCAAGCAATTGCGAGGAAATTAAGCAAAGTGCTATTTGTAGAAAGGAAGATTAGTGAAAATAAGTTAAGTGTCTGATGAGAATATACACATATTAAGTGCCAATCTCAAAACAGTGCACATACAGACCTCCATACATATAAACATATAATAATATCCATACATATAATACCTGTATTAACTTAGGCAGCTAGTATTAACTGTATTTTCCACCTTAAGCAAAGCATGTTAGCTTTATTTAGTGTAAGAACATTTATTATCATTTTATTTTCTTATGGGCAAAAGCAGGGGTGACTTAGTTTCTAATGGAGTAGGTATTACTAACAATAGCTATTTACCACGTAAACAAGTGGTGTGTAGGAAGGATGTGGCTGGCTCTGTTGACTAGAATGACTCACTAACTCTGGGAAAGACCTTGCAGTGTACATCTAAGATATTTACAGTGAAAATATACACATATACTTACAAAGTTTCATTTAAATCAAATTTTATTGGAGAAGGTGGCCTTTTTGGTGACTGCCAAAATAAACCTGATAAAAAAATGAAATATTGTTTTCAACGAATACTGATCATATCCAGTACGGTACATTATGATTTCTTCTCAATACTTATACTCACTGCCATCTTTTAATCGTGTGTCAAGAGGAAAACAGTGAAGAAGTTGTAGAGCCTGAAAAAAAAGTAATAAAAAATCCTATTATTTACAAACTTTAAAAGATAGACAGTGAGGTCTCGTAGCCAGGCACAAAAGCTTTTATGTTTTCTCCTGTCCTGTCATTAGAGCTTTCTTATAACAAACATGAATGAATACTGACTGCTTCACTCGTTTTGTACAAATGGTATATCTTCCTCATAATTTTGCTTTTTTCTAAGAGCTAATCTTTAGAATAAATATAAGCAAATGGCATTCAGCATTTCAAAACACTATAAATGTGAATGGAAGAGGGTAAGAATGTAATATAGATCTGTAAATTAATAATACTTAAATCTAGGTGAAAGATAAATAATGATTACTGTGGACATTATACTCTCATTTCCATGATTCATTTTTTCAACGGCAATAACAACAACAACAATAATAATAAAAATCAATCAAAACAGGGCTGGTGCTCAGCAGGCAAAGCTACTTACTGCCAAGCACAGTACCTGACTGGGCCCTAGGACCCACATGGTAGATGGAAATGACCCCTGTAATTTGCCTTTTAACCTCCACATGAGCATACCCCAACTTTCAACAAAACAAATAATTTAAAATGTCATATTAAAAATAAAACCCCAAACAAACAAAAACACAGTCACAAAAGTTATAAACTAAAAAGAGTAAAGAGAAACAAAAGAAAACAAGAGAAACCATGATAAAATCAGGTGGAATAGGAAGTCTATTTCCTGGTGAGATGTGAGTACATTTCTCTAAAAAGCATACCATGTAGGAAGGGAAAAGACAAGTGTGTACTTCAAGACTGTGTTTAAAAGATATACGCATAAGTAAAGACCTAAGGAAGGGATTAAAAGGTAGAGGACACAGTCTGTTAGCTAAGTGACTGCAAACAAGAACAATAGATAGCGTTACTGAATACTTGGCCTTGGCCTACCCTAAATGCTTTATGTGATTAGCTTATTTAAAGCCTACCACTACACTGTGCGATATATGCTTAATCGTTTTAGACAAAACACATAAGATGTGTTTATGAGTTACGATTGGAAAATGTAAAATTCGAACAAAATCTCCATCTGATTTATCAGTCCATTGTTTCTATTCTGAACAAACTTCTTTAGAAAGGAAATTAATACATTCCTTTTACCTAAAAAGAAAAGCTATCCAAAACCCACTTTTGTACTGAGCGTCAGTTCGATGCATAGCTGACAATCAAGCCAGTAAGTGAAAACTAAATGCTTTAATTAGTAACATCCAAAGAGAAACTGGTCATACCCTAGTCTTCACTCTCAGCTAACTTACTATCTATTTGTGAAAGGCCTGGTGAAAGAAAACAACAGATACTTTAAGTCAGGGATGTTAATAATAACTAAGCAAATTACAGATCTTTGCTTAATGTCTCAGAATGTATACCTACCTTATGGTTAAAATACTTTTCAAACTTCAGTCTTGCTAATTCTACACACTGGGACCAATTTCTAGGTCTTCTGCTAAGTAGCTTAATAGCTTGAAAACAACCTTCTAAACTCTGTCCATTTTGCAATTTCTAGAAGAAAAGGAAAATAGAAAATAAAACACTTTCCAATTACCAGCATAAGCACATTCCAAAAGTATGAGTCAAAGCCCAAAGATGGATTCACAGGTTTAGTATTTTAATTTTACCCTCTCCCCCCTTTTTTGCCTCAAGTCCACATCTCTCATTCTTTCATTTTTTTTTTTCCATTACGAGTAGGAGCGGACAGCAAATGAAATTTCAGCTTTGGTGTTTCTTTATTCACAACACACCTTCATGTTTTCCTATGTGTAAGAAACTAAGTACCCAAGAGGCCTTTAGTATATGGAGTCCTAGGAATAGTAATTAGTGCAAACTGGACCTTTTATGAGAACAATAAGATTAGTGTCCAGTCATAGATATTTTTACTTGAATTAACCTGAACTTTGTTCCCACAGAGTTTACCAACCCTTTGACTATCTGTTGCTCTATCAATATTATCACACTCTCATTAGGTTGAACAACAAAAACTATTGTTTGAAGGTCCAACAGTGATAATGTCATACAGTTCCATTAAACTAACAAAGGCTATCAGTGACCCAATTTCAAGATTCCCGGTGACATTTCACTGTGATGAACTTTTTGGCCACTCTTATTTCTGTAGGAAGGTTTTGCTATTTTCAAGTACCTGGAAAACAAGGTTATAATGACAAAATATAGGTCTGTAGTAAAAGGCATTGACCTTTACCTGTAAGACTTCTTCTGCAGAAGGATAGGTCTGCCAAAATTTGTTAAACAATGAAGGCTTGTGCGAAAAGGAACTTTCAAACTGTAAAGAAAAAAAGTTACAAGTATATGTAGAAGTTATAATATTGCCTTTTCTTATTCAGAGAGGACAAATTTATTAAGAATTTTTACCTTGTCTCTTGCCCACTGGATAGTATGTTCGATAGCAGCTGGAAAGGACTTCAGAGTACAAAATGGTATTTCCTCTTCTGGGGGGTCCCGCTATTGAAAAATAAAAATCCCATTATTATTTGTTGCTGGCTACTTGTGTGGTGTGACATGTAAAATTTTACAACATTACTTCCTACTTTGGAAAGTGATTCAAGAATCCTTAATATATAAGTTCTCTGCATACTCCAGGTCTCTACATGAAGAAAATCATTTGAGAATCAAGCTTGGTGTTTTCCTAGAGGAAATGGGTATTAAATAAATGGGGAATGATTAAGGTGTCTCACTAGAAAAAGCACCACTAAAGATCTCCTTGTCTATTAGACGCTTTGTCTACAGCCTACTCAGCCAAAAATGACTCAATTATGTCTTTTTACTTAGAAATATCTATTTTAATTTGCTGATATATAAGCTACCACTAACTTTTTATAACTCAAAGAGGGATATTATCAATAATATTATATTGTTTTACAATGATTTTAATTTTAAAAAAATTAGAGAAATTTTAGCAGAAGTAGTAGAATTAAAGAATTCCCTACTGTGAAAATCTTCCCATGGGATTTTACATATCATCATTTCCCTCCTTTTAATACAATAGATTAAACTATGTAAATCTATTGTATTGTCATCATTACACGTATCAATGTACTTCATGAAAGAAAATGGGAAAACAGTGAACCCTAAGAATTAGAAAAATTTACTAACTCAAACATATTCCTTAAATCAAGGGACATTGATACTTATAAAAACCATATACCTTGAATTTTTTTTACCTGAATTGTCCATTTTAAAATTTACAAAGCTTACAATTACTTCCTAGACCCAGAGTCTCAGCTTGAGCAATATTGTAAAATCATTTATAGGGGTTAAAACTGTTACATTTTTCCATTACTTAAAATACACATATATATACAGCTTGGTTCCATCACTGAAGAAATCTGAATTTTCCAGGTAGATTCTGGGAAAATTACCAGCTTTCACAAGTATTTCTAATAATGCAGAAATTCTTAATAAAGATAAACAGTAGAAATGAATACGTAGCTATTATACTTGTATTCTTCATTTTTTTTATATGCCAGCCTGTAACTTATACACTAGAACCAAAAGATCACTAAGTCTTTGGTGATAGTTCTATTATCAATACAAAAGTTAAATTGCTTCTATAAACTTTCTAAACTCTAGGGTTGTTAGAAAACTTAGAAGTTCTGAGAGATAGTGAAAAGATTATTACAGAAAGGTCAAATACTTGTGATGATTTCTAACAATTGGATTTAGGGACCAAGGAGATAGCTCAGTTCACAGAAGGCTGGCTGTGTGAGCCTGAGGACCTACTTTTGTTATCGAGCACCCATGAAAAAATGAGTGTGGAGGTATGTGCCTGTAATCCAGTATTGAGAGGCAAAGACTGGGGAGGGGGAGTTTGAGGGGATGGAAGGGGGTGGTAACATTGGGGAATCCTTGGCACTTGCTCACTAGTCAGCTGAGACAAATCTAGGCTTCCTGAGCTCAGTGAGAGGCCTTGTCTCAAAAAATAAGAGTACAATAGAGAAAGATACCTGACATTGAACTCTGACCTTCACATAGGCATCCCCTTGTACCCTTAAAACGTGTGTTCAACAGATTTAAAAATGCAGATGCACATATAACCTGACTGTCAGAGCTAAAACCAAGATTAACAAAGCAGAGTCAAATTTACTGATTCCTCAATGAGGACGAAACTATGACATAAAAAGACAGACATTTATTGAATATACTGACTTACGTGACTATTATAGGATTCAGTCAATTGAGGTACAATAATTTCAGTGTGTCCCTTTGTGCCCATTGTTCCAGAATCTAGGAGAGGCCGGAGATTTGCTAAACAACGGCTATTTGGAGACAAAACATGTAAAAACAAACACAAAAGTGAGCAATAAATAGTAAAGAGAGGGCAGCTCCTGCTGTTTATTTAATATTCCACATGTTGATAACTTCTGAACGCTCTCTTGTAGGAAACAGAACATGGCCCATGTAACAGTTCTACTTCCTAGCTCTATTACACGTATAAAACTTGCTGTTCAACCTAGTAATTTTTGATTCTTTCTACTTACTAAATTCTGGAACTTTAAAACGTCTATTTCCACCTTAATTATTAACTATGTTATTCTATCTTCACTTACTTTCTATTTATTATTTATTTTCAGACTCTACGTTCTACCTCATTGTATTTTCTCTGTCTTTATTCCAAACAGGATTAGCTAAATGCTTTCATTAGTCATGTTTTTCTTAATTTTTTTAGTATATGGTCCAACACATAAAAACCCAAAAACAAATGCAATTTCCCCCCCTACTTCTTTCTTCTGCTCAAGATTCATCTTTTCTCATTTCTCAACTGGTAAGCCTTCTCTGACAAATGCTAACCTAACATTGTAATCAAATAATGATTCATTCAACAACTGACTTTATAAATCACACTGAATGAAATCAGATGACTGGCACTGAAGATATAGTGGTGGAAAAGAAATGGCCTCTGCATGGAAGATTTAGTGAAGAAACAAACATTAAGTAAACACATATGTAAAAATAAAAAGTAAGTACCACAATGAAAATGTATTAAGAAAGCAGATAACATCTGCTTTAAGAAAGATATTTAGTCTAAAACTTAAAGATAAGGGAATAGCTTAAAGGAAAGAACAGGCAGGTACATTTTGGGGGAAGAATTCTGGAGGAAGAGAAATACAAATTCCTCACACCAAAAAACAATTTAGTTCCTAAGGTAAAAAGGCCTTTCAAGACCCTAGAGAAGGCATAGACAGCCAGAATAAGGAGAGCCAGGGAAGACTTAGGCACATTAAACATGGGAGCAATGGCCAGGTGGTAGGTATTTTATGAAGAACATTTAGGTTGTTTTACCAATACTGAATTCTTCTAGACACACTAGGAACCATCAGCATGCTTGAATTTGAGTAGTACTATTAGAGTGACATAAAAAAGAGCCAGAAAATTTGGTAATTTTCTAAAAAGTGAGGGTGAAAAACAAAACTAAAAATGGAAAGCAGTTCTTTACGCACTTGGATCTCAAGAACATACCTGTCTACATATCTCCTGGCTTCCACATTATCTAGTGCTGTGATAATGATATCTTGCTTAGTGTAAAATTCATCACTGTATATAACCTCAGTGGCAGGACACACTTTGTTCAGGTGTGCATCTATTTTTAATTGAGGGTTTATTTTCAGAGTTGCTTCAGCAGCAGTATAGCTTTTAGGTTTCTAAACAAGTAACAAAAACAGAAGCAATAAATGTTAAACAGAAAAGATGAACTATGACTGAATTTACATATACTAATCATTTGGAATATATATGAGGTGACAGCAAGGCAATGAAACTAGCTCAAATAATTTACACGCTAACAATCTAAACAATTTTCATTTTTTTTTTTTTTTTTTTGGTTTTTTTCGAGACAGGGTTTCTCTGTAGCTTTGGAGCCTGTCCTGGAACTAGCTCTTGTAGACCAGGCTGGTCTCGAACTCACAGAGATCTGCCTGCCTCTGCCTCCCGAGTGCTGGGATTAAAGGTGTGCGCCACCACCGCCCGGCTACAATTTTCATTCTTTAGCAAAGTGTTTTAGAGAGTTTAAAAATATTCAAAAAATGCTATTTAAGTCTTAAAAACAATATTTTAAAAATTACAGTTTTATTAGCCATCATTGAATCTTTGTGTTATTTCAGGGGCACGAAGGTCCATTTTGAATACAGGCTCTGAATCTATATTCCTTTAGAGCAGCTTTTGAATTTAGGCATCTGATCTAATAATAATGGTCTTTCTGTCTCTTCTGGCTCTATGAAGCTAACATCTTTTATTTTTTTACTGTAAAAACAATGTCAGAAGCTCTTAGAACTCAGGAAATTAATAAAGAGGTCTTCATTGTTCACCTAGAGATAATGCACAAAATGAATTGTTTTAATCGATATTGTAATTCACAAGAGGCTCCATTGCCATGTCCTTTGTTTTTATACGCGTAAGAGGACATCAGGCTAACTATGATACTGGTGTGGTCCATCTGTTCAGAGCATGCCTAAACTTCATTTCCTAAGTAAGACTGACAATGAGTTGACAACAAAGGGAAAATATATTTTGGATTAATACATTTCTTTCTTTTCTATACTGTTTATTTGATACAGGGTTTCACCAAGTAACTGACTAGCCTCTTACTCACTGTGTAGACCGGGCTGGCTTGGAACTCAATGTCCTTGAGAGTACTGATTAAAGTAATGAGCTACCAAGCACTGCCTTTCTCTTTTCCTGATTTAAACATTTTAATCTTTGAAAAAAACTAGTAGTCTTTTTACAATCAAAGGGATGTTAAATAAAAATAGCACAGCAATTTAAAATTCTAACTCTTAAACTTACCTGTTTTGTAACAAAAAGAAACAAGAAGTAGAGTTAAAATCTGTGCTTTCAAGCCTGAAATTAGAGGGCTTGTTTACGGAAACACTCTGGCGACTACAAAAGTACTACACATGTTTTCCAGCTCAAATACTAACATCTAAAAATCACTGCAAAAGCCAACTTTATTATACATGAAAGGTAAATTTTTATTTTCTTCATTTTGTTCTTCCCAAAGGACATGTCTTTCCTTCTCTTAGGAGTCTAACAAAGGACAACCATTATTTATTTATGAGAAGAAACATTAACAAACCTGTATGTGATGAGGACGAAACAGGAACTGTCTGTTTAGGTTGGATTTTTCTATCAAATCAGGATCTGTAACTGTAACCTTATATCAGAGGAGAACAAAACAAATAAATCTGCTTTGCATTTCTCACTATGACTGGAACGGTACCCTCAAATTATTTTTCTAGTAAAAGTCATTACAAAAGTAAAATTCTGAAGTTGCCAATAATATGCTATCATAGATTACCAATTAATATTTAGTCAATGAGCACAGTCCAACTAAGGCAAGATCTATAAACTATAAGGCCATTGAGTATTTCTTAAATTATTTTTATGTCTGAGGCTATCTGCATTCTCAGAGCAGTCAACTAGTGTTGCAGATAGATTTTACAGCCCTAAAATACTTGAATTTAGCCTCTTAAGAAAGCGTAGACTAACCCCTAAAGATGAAAGGCAACAAAAGCTCAGTTAGACTTAAGAAGACTGGCCTAGGTACAGTGCTGCTCAGCATGGGTTCCAGTTTCAGTGCTAACTGGTGTTCGTGCACTGATTTTTCTTTTAGTAATTTTCCTAATCTATGTGCCTACTTTTTTGTGGAATTTTATGTTAGAGGGTTATCTGTTTCAATTTAACAAGTACAAATATTATGGTTGAGATACAGTGTCTACAAAAAGGCTCACTGTGTCTTTGATTTTGGGCTTCTAAGACATGAAGCTTTGTAAATCAAACATTTTTATGTAGTTCCAAATTTTGGAACAAACATATCACTTCAGCTATTGCGGAGGCTGAAGTAGAAAGATTTTAACTACAAGGCCTGCCTAAACTACAAAGTAAATGTAAGGCCAGCTTAGGCAATTCAGCAAGAGACTGAAAAAAAAAAAAAGTAAAAAAAAAAGGGGGGGGTTAGAGTTCAGCTTAGTTTTGGTGGACTTGACTAATACGTGCAAGGACCTAGGTTCAATTCCCCATACAGAAACAACCCTAAAATTAGCTTTAAGTTATCTAAATTTTCCATGTTCTAACTAAACAATTTAGTAAGATTCAAAAATTTTTTCCCAATTTTAAGTCAGAAAAGATTTTAAAAATGAATCATTTCACATACTTAAATCTAAGTATGCACGTTCATAAATTTTATGGCTTATCGATACTTCATGCATGTCTACATCATATAAAAGACCTTACATTTACATGTCACATACCCTTTACTCTGCCCTTTCTCAAAGATAATTAAACACAGAAATGTAGGCTGACAGGCATTTTTTTCCCTTTCATAATAAAGCTAACCTCCATTACTGTCTTGCACTGATTGTTACTCAGATGTCTCTTTTAGAATCCCTTCCTGCACACTGTCGACTTCACTATTATTAAATCTACTGAGTGTACAGAATCTATTTTGAAAAATTGTCAATGTTCCTTTTGTGTTCCTACTTTCCGTATCATTTTTAAATTTAAAGATTTTTTTAATGTAGATTTTTCTTTGTGGTGGCTGTTTTTTTTTTTAATTTACACATTATTTATTTATGTGTGTGAGCACACATGCACAAGCCACACCAGGGCGGGCATACATGTGAAGTGAGTCTGTGTATGTGTATGTTCATGCGGTATGGGCATTTATATGCCAGGGTGCGTATGCAGAGGCCAAAGGATAACTTGTAGGAGTCAGTTCTCTCCTTCTACCATGTGGGTCCTTGGGATTAAAAGCAGGTCGACAGGCTTGGTGACAGCATCTTTACTTCACGAGCCATCTCACCAGGCCAGGGTTTCAGTTTTTAAAGTGTAAATCATCAATGGATAATATTTGCTATGCAGAGTCTATGTGCTCTGGGTTTATAGGGACAGCTATGACTGAATTTTACACCTGTTTAAAAGACTGGAGAGTTCAACGGCCCTAAATTTTCTATAACATCTCTGCTTGAAATTTTACCCAATATAACATTGGATCCATATATGGGTATGGAACATGGTCTAAGACCATGTGAGTGATTTCTCCTTCTACTTGAAGTTTTAGACATCAAAGGGAACAAGAAAAAATGTATTTGGTGTTTAACTCAAGGTTTCATTTCTCCCTTGATTCTAGGTACCTGGGGATTTCTCTTTCCATCTTGACTGTCTGTGAACACTACAGTTTTTTTTTTTTTTTGTTTTTGTTTTTGTTTTTCGAGACAGGGTTTCTCTGTAGCTTTGGTGCCTGTCCTGGAAACACTACAGTTTTGATATAGAAAGTCTCTGTATTCAGAGTGACTGTGGCCTGCCGACATTACATGCTTTATTTTGCTGTCTGTTATAAATAGATTTCTTCACTATAGCTCTTGTCCAGACCTTTACCTACTAAAAGCACTGTTACTGTTCACACAGTTAAAACATTCAGGTGGGCCAGGCGGTGGCACACACCTTTAATCCCAGAACTCGGGAGGCAGAAGCAGGGGGATCTTTGTGAGTTCAAAGCCATCCTGGGTTGTTACACAGAGAAACCCTGTCTTGAAAAACAAAAACAAACAAAAAACAAAACAAAAATTCAGGTGACCCACAAGTTTATAAAGGAATTTTTCTTTTCTTTCTTTCTTTCTTTCTTTCTTTCTTCCTTCCTTTCTTCCTTTTTTTCTTTCTTTCTTTAAAATCAAATGACTTTTAAGTCAGTAGACTCGTGGTTTATGGAGCACAATTTAGGAAATGCTAAGCATGGAAAATATAAATATGTACCTCTTATAGCTATGATAATAATGAATTCCTTGTAAAACTAGAATAAGACAAAATGTGAATTATCATCTACTTTTCAGTTACCTGTGTAGTGTCATTGTTATTTACTAAGTTAAATATACGAACTTCGTAGTTACCAAGATAAATATATAAAGTCAGTAATGAAATTTTTTATCTTAAAAGATAAAACGACTACTAATAATTATTTTAAATGCCCATTTTTATGCCCATTATTTTGCAATGAACTCAGTCTGAGAAAATTTAACTGTAAAATGCCAAAGTATCTACTATTCCCACTGTCTGAAACTCACTTATTAAACTATATTAGCTCTCTGCAACTTGCTAATGTCATCTCTCATGTTTAAATATTCTTAATATTTAACAACAGTATAACAAAATAATAACATGGTTTTCAGTTTGCAAAGTTATGACAATAAACATTGCTTTATAATTTTGATCTGGATGGTGACTACAAAAGAAAAGATAGCCCATTTTCAGTTTCTGAAAATTTCAGAAAGAACAGAAAAACAGAATTTGTCACTTAAAGTGACCAGAAGACAACTAAAATCTTCCAATTCTTAATGATCTACTTGAAACATAGGCTGAAATAGTCAAAGACAGTTCAGAAAAGCGCAACACCAGAAATACAAACGTGTAACTCTCAAAAGCCTTGTATCTTACCAATCCTTCCTCTCTGCTTGTACCAACACCCAGTAAGGCGAAATTTTTTAACATTTCGCAGCCTATGGCACCACATCCTACCTATTGAAGAGAGTAGAGTATAAATGTCAGACGATAAAACTATGCCTACTCAACAGGGAACATTTTCAGTCAGTTTTCTTTTAAATGCTATTACAATAAAAACTATTTTAAAAAATGACCATTTGTGATTCACTTGTGACAGATTGTACTTGCACAGGTTTCATAAGACCTTGTAAGTGTCTCAAAGGCAAAAAAAAAGCACAAACAAATAAGGAGAATGTACTATTTATAACACTTCCTCTGAACAGAAAACGCTGAACACAGAACTCATTTTTACACAGGATAGAAAACAATGGCAGAAACAAACCAACAAAACCCATCCAAACCCAGAATTACTCTATGAATTTTTTTTTTTACTTTTATATCTGTCTGTTGATCTGAAAGGTGAAGTTTAAGACAATTCTAAGAATTTTAAGTAAAACAGATACTGAATTATTATAAGAAGTTCCATCTACATGCAAAATCTCAACAGCAATTATAAATCTTTAAAATATTACTTTATAGAAATGATTGTTAAAATCAAGTATTATTTTTAAGACTTGCCAAGAAAGTTATGCTCTTGAGAAAAATCTCTCTCACACAATTTTAAGACATTTTAAAAAGAGAATATGGGCTGGAGAGATGGCTCAGCAGTTAAAGAGCACTGGCTGCTCTTCCAGAGGTCCTGAGTTCAATTTCCAGCAACCTCACGGTAGTTTACAACCATCTAAAATGAGATCTGGTACTCTCTTCTGGCCTGCAGGCAATACATGCAGGCAGAACAATGTATACTTAATAAATAAATAAATCTTTCTTTTTTTTAAAAAGAGAACATATTTGCTCATTTCTTAATTTAGTGAGGAAAATAACTCCACATTTTAAAAATACTTCTAGAAAATCATTTAATGTTGAAAGCTATTATATTCAGATTTTATTTTGAAATGCATATTCCTTGGATTATGAATTGGCTAATGTTTTATGGAAAGGGCCAGAGAGTCAGTATCTTAAGCTCTGGGGGTTATATGACTTGTGAGTCACTCATTTAGAGCCAGCTGTTGACAGTAAACAGCAGTTGAACACACTTCTTATTCCCATTCTTATTCATACTTACTAGGAAGACACTCAGATTGTGAAGCTTCTGACATAATGTATCTCCAATGCAGGCTCGCAAGGCATCATATCTATCTCCTCTGGAGAAACATTTACCAAGAAAACAGGCACAAGAAATACATTTTTTTATTATTATTATTATTATTTTGGTTTTTTCGAGACAGGGTTTCTCTGTGGTTTTGGAGCCTGTCCTGGAACTAGCTCTTGTAGACCAGGCTGGTCTCGAACTCACAGAGATCCGCCTGCCTCTGCCTCCCAAGTGCTGGGATTAAAGGCGTGCGCCACCACCGCCCGGCCACATTTTATTATTTTTAATAACAATTTAGTATTGTGCTTTAAAGGAGAACATACTGTAAGAGTTTCCTCCATCCCTTCTCATGTCTAAACAAAGATCCAGAGGAAATTAATGATGCTAAGAGGAAAAGGTCGCTGCCAGAGAGGAGCCCCTCACTGGTGATACAAAGCCAACAACCCTGAACCCAAATACACACAAACCACACTAACTGCACTTAGCAGAATGTGTTTAGATATTTATGCATATATATATAAAGCAAATTAGAAAAAAAAAGGCCATCAATTTGAGAGGGAGTGAGGTGTACTGACAGGGTCAGAGAGAGGACAAGGAAGAGGGAGTTGATGTAATTATATTTTAATTAATCCATTTTATATAAAATTTTTTCCCCTTAATTCATGAGAACTACCTTCTTTGAAAAAGACCCTACCTGATGGAGGAGGGTCATTGGCTAATAAAGGAACTGCCCTGGCCCATTTTATTGGTTAGAGGATAGGTGGGAGGAGTAAACAGAACAGAACGCTGGGAGGAAGAGGAAGTGAGCTCAGAGACTCGACAGCTCTCCTCTCAGGAAGCAGACGCCTGAGAGAGACGCCATGCCCCACTCCCGGGATAAAGCTCCGACCCAGGATGGACTAGGCTAGAATCTCCCCGGTAAGCGCACCTTGGGGTGCTACACACAGATGATTAGAAATGGGCTAAATTAATATGTGAGAATTAGCCTAGAAGAGAATGGGCCAAGCAGTGCTTAAAAGAATACAGTGTCCGTGTAATTATTTCGGGGCATAAGCTAGCCGGGCAGGCGGCTGGGGTGTTGGGGACGCAGCCCTGCCGCCGCCCTTATTACTTCACCTACCAATATCGAAATGACTTAAGTAAAGATGACTTTAATTTATAATGAGGGATCCATTCTAAGATCATCAGTGGATTCCTGAAACTTTGGATTATACTGATCCCTAAGCATACTAAATTTTATACTATACATAATTTATAGACTTATAACACCACACACTATGGTAATATCTGTAGGTCGAATACCAAAGAAAAATTAACACATTTCTTTCCACTTCTTGGCAATGTTGTGGTTAGATTATTTCTTCTTCCTAAAATTATTTATTTATTTATTTGGTTTTACAAGGCAGGGTTTCTCTGTATATCCCTGGTTATCCTAGAACTCACTGTGTAGACCAGGATGGCCTCAAACTCACAGAGATCCGCCTGCCTATGCCTCCCAAATGCTAGGAGTAAAGGTGTGCACCATCACCATGCCCAGCTAAAACTTATGTTTTAGTTTAGTTTGGCTTAGTTATTTTTAGTTGTGTTGAGATAGGGTCTTGCTTATGACACCTAGGTTTGTCCTGAACTATGTGCATGGCCACTACTCCTGCTAGACTTACCAAATCTTTACAACCTCAATGTAAAGCTTTTTTGTTTTAATTAATATTTTTTCCTTTATTTTACATATGGACCAGTTTTCTCTCCTTCCTCTCCTACTCACACCTACCCGCCCTCCCCATCCACCCACTCCTTCTCTGTCTCCATTCAGAAGGCCCATAGGCAGATCAAGTTGTAGGACTGAGCTCCTCCCACTTTATAAAGGCGGGGCTGGGAAATCCAGCATGGGAACAGGGTCCCAAAAGCCAATTAAGTACCAGGGACAGGTCTTACCAACAGACCAAGCTACCTAAGTGTCACATACATACATGTAGAGGGTCTAGGTCGGAATAGAGCTATAGTAATAAAAACAGCTTGGTATTGGCATAAAAACACATGTGGTTGGATAGAATCACATCGAAGACATTGATAGAAATCTACATCCTATGAACACCTGATTTTTGACAATAAAGCCAAAAATATATAATGAAAAAAAATAAGCATTTTCAACAAACAGTGCTAGCATAACTGGATGTCAACATGTAGAAGAAGGGAAATAGATCCATATCTATCTCCATGCACAAGACTCAAGTCCAAGTGGATCAAAGACCTCAACATAAGTCCAGTTACACTGAACCTGAGAGAAGAGAAAGTGGGAAGAAGCCTTGAATGCATTGGCACAGGAGACCACTTTCTGAATAGAACAGCAGTAGCACAGACACTGAGATAACAATTAAAAAATGGGACCTCCTGGAACTGAGAAGCTTCTGTAATGCTAAGGGCACTGGCAATAAGACAAAAACCGGTAGCCTACAGAATGGGAAAAGATCCTCACCAACCCTATATCTGGCAGAGGGCTGATCTCCAAAATACACAAAGAACTCAAAAAACTAGGTATCAAAATACCACATAACCCAATTAAAAAATGGGACACAGATCTAAACAGAGAAATGGCTAAAATACACTTAAAGAATTGTTTAAGCCGGGCGATGGTGGCGCACGCCTTTAATCCCAGCACTCGGGAGGCAGAGGCAGGCGGATCTCTGTGAGTTCGAGACCAGCCTGGTCTACAGAGCTAGTTCCAGGACAGGCTCCAAAGCCACAGAGAAACCCTGTCTCGAAAAACCAAAAAAAAAAAAAAAAAAAAAAAAAAAAAAAGAATTGTTTAACACTCTTAAATGAAAATCAAAACAACTCTGAGATACCATCTTACACCTGTTTTTGATTTCTTAGATTAAAAACATTGATTTTTCTCCTATAAAGACTGCATGTTACTTTCTTCTCCTTGGTATATTATCACTGCCAGTACCATCACTACTGTATTTGAAGCACATTGTTCACTTCAAGCAACCACAAAGCCTACTTTGAACATGAGAAACTCTGCTATCAACAGAGATAATGTCTAAAGGATTTATGGGCAGACAGAAGGATGAGTCATAGCCCAGAAAAGACAGTGCGCATTATTACTCTATACCCAGCTATATGCAATTTAAATTTATCAAGTTATTTCTGCACTTCTCCATTTCTTAATTTTTGATATTTCATAGGTAACTAAAATATCAAGAAGTTAAACTGCATATAAAGAGGAACTACTGTATTCAAGAAAAAGAACTACTAAGATCATAATATTTAAAAAAGTTCTTAGCAGAGTCGATGGGAGGCATTTGGAGTTACTAACTCATTTAAACTGAAGGCAAACCTCTGAGAGATGTGGTTTTTCTGGCATAATAAAATCTCTAAAGTTTTAACTGATTTTGAAAAAGACTTATAGCCTCAAATGGAGAATGGTTTATATATAAAAAATGACATTTATCAATCTTTTACACTAATATAACATTTAAATGTTAATTATTCTCAGTGGATAAAATCTAAAACTCCTTATCACTATGGATCATGTATTAACAAATCATGACACTACTGTAATATTTACCCACTAGGCAGAGAAAAAACAAGTCAAGAAGAAAAACATCAGGAGGAGAGACACCTAAGACAGACACATGTTTATGCAAAACTGCTGAATCTCTTGCTTCTTAAAGAGATACTAAGAAAAAAATTAGATTTTGAGCATTACCGTGGGAGGAACTCTTCATGAACAGGACTGCTTAGGGATTCGACAGTATCTGCTGCTTCAAGATACAACTGAGACAGAAAGTTAAAAAAACAAACAAACAAACAAAAAAAAAAACAAAAAAAAACTATGCATAAAACTTAAATCACTAAAAGAAAAAAAAATCCCTGCTTTTCTCTGATAGTTATTTAATCATGAGAAGAGATAACAAAATGGCAATTCAATGTAAAATATCAGAAAAATGTTTATAATATATATTCTTAAAAAAACCTGTGAAACCTGAAAGAACTGTTACAAAGTAATTCAACTCATGTCACTCATCCATCCCAAGGGGAATTTGCTTTTTAATCTTCAGAGGAAGTTTAACCTCAAATTCTGTTTTTTGTAACTATAGAAAACCTCCGGAAGTCCTATTCAATTTTAGTTACATTTGAATAAGCAGTACGATTAGTTTGAGAAGAAAGTACCCACTCTGGACCTACTTTCCAACTGGATATGTTTATGTCATCTTTAACCACATACATAATTATAGAAAAAAAGATCCGGGAAAACAGTTTCAACATTTTTAGTACAAAAAAGAATTTACTTCAATAACAATTAAAAGAATCCAGTCTTACTCATATTATAAACAACTCATTTTAAATTTAAACATAACCAAATGTTTACCTTTATTAAATAACTACATTAATAGCATAATTTATATTTCATATGATGTTAACTTCCACCAATCAACTTGTTATCTATTTAAAATAATTTAGTAGGAAAATGGTGCATGTGGGTGCAATGTTAAAAACTCAAACAGAAAAGACCTGAAGAATGTGTGCACACTTTTTGCCAATTAGTTTCCTTCTGGTAACAGATGGAGTGTTTTTAGTGCTTGTGATTTTTTTTTTTTTATCTTACATGGCTCTTATATTTACACCATTCATACATCCTCCATCTTTAGGTGATATCAAAAATGAAGCCTAAAGGTTTTCGATGGCAAAATTTCTACAGAAGTTCAAGAGCCCAAGTGAATGAAAGAAAAACTATAGCATAGAAAACTTGTTATTTTTATTTTATGTGATAGAAAATACATCTTAGAGAACAACTGGTTTATATCCCAACAGACAAAATATATTCACCTGGTAGTTCTGACTAAAGAATTAAGTTTTAGAATTTTAATTATGAAATTATGTCACTTGCCTTTTCTTTTCTAATATATTTATACATTATAATTAACAATACGTTCATATTATGGATAGAAATACTCAACTTAAAATGTAAAGAAATAGGAAAAAAGTGAACTAACCCATTGGCACAAAGGAGAAAACTTCCCTGTCACAGCTTTTAATACTTCTTGGCTGGCAACACCCCCCACTGCTGCAGCAAGTGGGGATAAACAGCCTTGAGCAGTCCACGAGAGCCAGTGCACAATGTCATGATTCACTTCAGGCTGAAACACAAACCACAGACCACAGCAATACGAACAGTATTCTCACGGTACCTGTGACTTCAATGACTAATTACCAATATTATTAGAACTTAACTTCAAACAAAACCCCCAAACGACTTGATTTCCTTCCTAAATAAAAATATTTTAATCTCATGATAAAAATACCAATTTTCATATTGCCTTAAGAAGCCTTTTTATTTACTAGCCTCTATTCACTTTATTCGCTTTTCTGACTGTAGTCTATTCTATCATTTAGAGTAAAATGATTATCTTCAATTTATAGTTTTTGCTAAAAGAACAGTCCTACAAAGCTAGCTATATAAAAAAATAATTGGAATTTTAAGTTTATAAAACTAAAGAAAAAACTTTAACCCAAAAAAGAATAAGTAAAGAACAACCAACAACAACAACAAAAATGACAGAACAAAAACGATTTCAAAAAAGGTTTTCTATTTTTTCTTTTTGCTGTGTGTATATATATAACCTTTACACACATATATAACATCAAGTATACATCTAGAAACTAAAACTTTAAATTTGTGAGGAAACACTGAATTCTCATTTTGAACACTGCAGAACAGTAGGGAAGGGGAAATCCTCTTAGGAAGGTACCAAGTTGTGACCTGTGCAGAAGGGACTCCTGTGGTTCTGAACTCGCTCCCTGGAACAATGGTTGAGAATCATCCTCAGAAAGGTCTTCTTCTTCTTTTTAAATCAAGTTGGACTTTTGTTGTTTTTTGTTAATACATCTCTAAGCCCAAAGGTCTCCCGATCTACACTGGCTAGGCGAGCACCCTGGAATCAGTATGATCCATGTCTGTGTGATGGGAGGTCCACCTGCACTGCAGAAGGAAGCAGATGGCACAGCTGGAAAGCTGGGCATGAAGGATTCCTCTGCAAGCATTTCACCAGCACTGAAAGCTTCTGCCTCACTGCTCTCTACCCAAGCTCAGAGCCCCAGAGACACTGTAGAAACCACAGCCACTGTTTGGGCATTTCTCACGGCTGTGCCTGTAGCAGGAGAGCACCTCTCATGTCAACAGCATCTAACCAGAAAGTCCTAACTTCAGCTGAGAGAAACAGTGTGAGCACTGTGACTCCAGCCTTGTTGTACTACTCAGTATGAGCACGCAGAGACAAGAATTCAGGAAGCAGGAGTCAGAGAAGCACAGACTTTGTGAGAAGGCCAGGTGAGGACCGAGCTGAAGACAGCTTGTCCCAGTCTAATCTCCCTGGAGTTCAGAGAGAAAAGAACTTACTACACTCTTGTCCCCCACATCAAGCACACTGCAAAATGATACGCCCGAGGGAATAAAAAGAAGCAACTCCACCTACTAACTCTTCAGCAAGGAAGAAACATCATCCTCCTTTCTGTTGTTTTGTTTTAATTCATTATCTACTACACCAATACCTCCTATTTCCTATCATATCTTGCTTTCTATCTTTTCCTTACTCTATCATCTTATTTCTTAATTTTTAATACTTTTACATCTTAACTCATCCTAATTCCTAAAGTATTTCCTGTCTTCTATTAGGTGTGTAATTTATATTCTAATTGACTTGTTTTAAAAACTTTATGCGTCTGGTTTGCTCTTGAATTGTTACTGGCATTACTATGGTCAGCTCTCCTTGAGCAGCAGTGAGGATTAAGAGTTCAAGAGAATTTCCAGATACCATCATACAAAGCCAGAAAAAGACGTATCTCCCAACAGATGTACAAGTGAAATGTATAAACACAGAAATATGAACAGCAAGACAACCCAGTAACTGAAATCAAAGAAAATCAAGTGGTACTAGAAGTAATGCAGATCAGTTATAACACAGATGTTGTGGGATAATGCTCTTGTACACTGTGAAGATTTGTCACTTGTACTGGCTAATTAAAATGCTGACTGGCCAATATCCAGGCAGGAATATATATGTATGTATAGGCGGGGTGACCAGACTAGGAGAATTCTGGGATGAGATGTAGTTACCAGCCAGATGCAAAGGAAGCAAGATGAGAATGCCTTACTGAGAAAAGGTATCAAGCCATGTGGCTACACATAGATAAGAATAATGGGTTAATTTATGTTGTAAGAACTAGTTAGCAATAAGCCTGTGCAATAGGCCATACAGTTTATAATTAATAAAAGTCTCTGTGTGTTTGTTTGGGACTGAATAACTACAGGACCGGGACAGAAACTTCCATCTACACACATAAGTGATGCAGACCAGAAATTAACACAGTAGAAATCAAAATAATGACACGAAGAGTTAATTCTGTGGAAGGATAAACGGTTGACATACTGCCAAAATGACCAAAAGGAAGGAGAGGGGAGGAAACTCAAATCACTAAAACTAGAGAAGAAAACAGTGTGTTACACAGAGAAAACTGAAATGCAGGGAATAGGAAATACCTATAAAAATATACTGATAATTTAGGAAATCTAGAAAAAATGAATACATTTCTAGATATCTATGACTTATCAAAATAGAACCAAAAGACACAAAAGCAACTAAGTGGGTATGCAATGAGGAGAGAGAGTGAAGCAGAAGCAGATGAGCGTCCCAACAAAACAAAGCCCAGGAGCTGCTATACTGAAGGAAACTATAACCTGCCAAATTATAAAACTTTCAGAAGAGCACAGAAGAACTTTGTGGCCTTGGTTAACATTCATGGTTGTGGATGTAGTTCAGTGGCAGGTGCCTGCCTTGCATGATAAAGTCCTGGGATTGAAGTTATAATTGCAAAATTCTAAAGTTTTTAGAAATAAATGGGCATAAACTATTAGAAAAAAAGGATAAATAAGTAAAAGAGAATATTTATAGAATGTGTTTGAAAAAAAGACTCAAAAGCTAAAAATTATAGAAACTCTAATCGTTAAAAAATAAAATAATTAAAAATGTACAATAGTCATATAAAAATATGCATAAATTCACTGTTACTTTAGTGAAATGCAGATCAAATCTAGGCAATACATTTTTAAATAGTAATGCTGTTATATCAGAAAGGAAATATAGAGTTCTGAAGAGGTTGCTGCAACTGAAACTGAGCCAGACCTTGTGAGAAAGCAAAACTGTCTATTTTGAAAACACATAGGGGTGGGTATAAAGTGTACCCTTTTATTTTCAGCAACCAGAAGGTAAGGAGAGGTGAATCTTTCTGATTTTGAGGATGGTCTACATACATATTGAGTTTTAGACCAGAGAGAGCTACAAAGTCTCAAAAAAGGGGCGATTTCTCATTTTAATCATCTTCTTTTACATGTATTACATGACTCTGTAATATCTTTCTAGGTATCTTAACAAGAGAAATGAAAATATTTGTTTATATAAAAATCTCTATGTATTTGTAGGAGAAATTTTTAAAACAAATTTGTATTCACAGAACAAAACCAACACTATTATAAAATCAAAAGCAGCAAATAAGAATTAAATGCCACACAGTATTCTAAAAACCGTATGAAACCAAGTTATGTAATGTCCAAAACACCTTGCGAGTTTATCTAATTTATAGATACACAAAGTAAAATAAATGAAGCAAAGAACTAGTTTAATGACAGAGAATCAGTAGGCAGCACAGGGAGGTCTGAATGTAGGGAGATATTTATACAGAGGACATTTAAGCTATAAACAAAACTCGGTCAACCACAATTTTGTAAGTATTTACCTTCTCGTCCAGTGTCTCACTTATAGATATTGTTAGTTTCAACAGTTCATCTGAATCTTGCCGACATCTACAATTATAAAACAAAATACCTCAATTTCAATCTTTTGAATTGCCACCAAGGTCATATTCAAAACTAGATCATAAGATACATATATAAATAAGAAAAAGAAAATCCACTTGTATAAAATACAACGTGTTTTAGCTAACTTCAAAGTTACTCTCTTATGAATCTATTACTTCAAAACACGGTCCTCTAAGACAGCACATGAGATTTAGATTTAAACCTATAAGGCAAGAAACCTTTTGTAATTCCTGATTTAGGCTAGAAAATATTACCAGAGAGTAACAGTTCAACATCAGCAGGTTTTGGTTTAAAAGTTACAGATTTTAAAGTCTTCAAATATGAAAAGCTCCCATGCAGTAAGATAACATTCTTACACACTGATTTTTCCACTCCTACCAATAAATGAACCACAATGGTATGTTTACGCAGTTTTCATAAAAAAGAGAACAGTTACCTTAAACGAAAAGCATTACCTGATATTTGGCTTACGATTATAGTTTTCCTGAAACTGGTCCAAGGCAAGCATAGCGGCATGAATCTGTAAAGGTGCCTATTTGAAACAGGAAAAATTGTCTAGCATTTGTTAAGTGCTATGGACTAGGGCAATTTTTTTTCAAGTATTATTTACTTTCACCCTTACAATAAGAAGTATAAGATGAATGCCATTAGAAAAGTTAAATAACTTGACTTCAAAAGTGTAAAGTACTTTAAGACATTTCCAAATGACTCAAGTTTACTAGGTGTCCACATGCAGCATTAGCTGAACAAAGGAAAAACTTTGTACAGCCAGGTGTGCTGACAAAAACCTTCAATCCCCACACTCAGGACGAAGGTAAGAAAGCGGATCTCTTTAGCCTAGTCAGCAGAGTGAGTTTCAGGGCAGCTGTGGCTATGTAAAGACCCTGCCTAAAAAAACCAAAACTAAAACCATTCCAAAAAGCATTTATACAAGAACACCTAATCTTTTTATATTAAGGGTTTATAAATTTGGACACTGTTAATTTCTTACTTACTTTAAAAAATTCAGATTGAGTGATATAAAGTAGAGTGTAACATGTGTCTAAGGTTGTTTTTCTTCTTGTACCACATAAAACCCTGTGACCAGTGAAATGGCCTACCACCGGGTCTGATGACCTGAGTTCAGTCTCTAGACGGGTGCTGTGCCACCCCGACTGCCCACCTCCCACCGCCCTTGCACACAAAATGAATAAATGTCTAAAACACATGGCTAAGAAAATCTTGTATTAACATCCTACCCACTACTAGATTGCTTTTTAATTATCAAAGCTGACAAGTTACTGAAGTACAACTTCATTTTATTCGAACATAATTTAATGATAGAAATTTAAAATCCCATCTACAACTCTACTACCTGCAAAGTAAATATTTACCTCAGGTTTGCTAAAATCTGCAATAAGGCACTTGGGATGTTTGATCTGCCTCTCCAGGGATTCCTAAGAGAAAAGAACAGTATTATTTCACAGAAAATTGAGTGATTTATTTCACAAAATATGTCAGCATACTCACAGCAAAGCCTTCTCCAGGGCTGAAAATGAGTGAGGCTGGACTGACACATTGTTCACTAATATCTTATTACTGCAGCAAAACCCGGCTGTTCTACATAGCCACTTCAGAAGAATTAGTGAAAATCTTTACAATTCCAATTTTTTAAAAAAACTTTTCTATTGACTCTTTGCGACTTTCACATCATGTACCCCAATTCTGTTTACCTCAGGGTTTCCCTATGGTTCCCCCATATCTTCCCCTTGTTCCTGCCAGCCACCCATGCAAAAGAAAACAAAACACAGTAAACAAGTACAAACAAAACAAAACAACAACAGAAATATCTCATTGCTTCTCCCTCTTTCCTGCCTCTCCAACACCTCTTCTTCTGTCCTGGTGGCCCTGGAGGCTTCAGTGTGCCCTATATTATATCTCTTTGTCCCATCAGTTTTATTGGCAAATGTTCATGCAATGTGTCACCAGTCTGGTTTAAGGCTTTGTTCTAATGTAAAAGCTACCATGTATTCTGATATCATCACGTAACTAAGACTAGTTATGCCTAGTAAGTCTTGGGTACATATTCTGAGTTGCAATCCTTATGGGTCTAAGGTAAGAATACACAGGCAAAGAAATGAAAAAAAATTGAAATTAACAATTTGATGCACAAAATTATTTAATTAGGAATAGAGCAACAGAAATTATACAGAAGCAAACCTGACTAGCTGCCCCTATTTTAATTGGCTTAACTTTGATTTGAGCAAAGTCTTGAAGAAAAACAAACAAAATCAAAGAAGTTAAAACTTTCAGAATGTGAAAAAGCTCCCTAAAGCCTTTAACATCACACCATCAACAGCCTGGCAATTAAAACACGCTACACGTCACTGAGAGGCAGCATGCATGGTGCTCTGTCATTCTAAGAAACAAGAGTCTATACTCAAATTAGCAGCTAATGATTTTCTTTCACTACAAATCATCAAGGGGATTATGCTAAATTTCAAACATAATACAGATTAAAACTGTAATGACCTGAATTAACAATTGAGTAATAAAACAATAACAATTTGAAAATACATTATCTTTTACTTCTATGATTAAACTCACTATTTAGGAAGGTATAGCTCCTTTTAGATATAACCACATACCTCAATCATATTCTAGTTATAAAATTGTATAAGCTTATGTATATTTGCCTAATTCTGCAGTATACAGGGCTACACATACTAAGGAAGTTTGTGAGTCACAGCCCTGTCTTTTTTTCAATATGTTATTTTTATAGTATCAGTGTGTCCCTAAGTTGTTTATATTTTCAAGTTGGTTATAAATTTAAAAAAAAAAACCAGTTTGTTTTTTAAGCTAATTGGAATTAAGTAAGCATTTTTTTTTGTGTTGTTCTTTTTCTAAAACAAAAAAAAATACTTACAAAGCAAAATGTTTTAGGAGTCTTCACTTGCACAGCTATGCCTCCATGTAAATATGGATCCAGTTCTGTAGTATCACCAATGCTGAAGGAAAACGGTGACACCACTGGGGGAAAATAAACATTACACATGGGTATTTAAATTTTAAGATGTTTTATCACAAAGATATTATTCTCTATTTATAAAAGTAAGATTCTAAAACAAATCTTTTTTATTTTTTACAGGGTTGGCAATTTGTTAGGGGTCATACCAAGTACTTCTTCCAATATGGGCTCTGGGACTTAAAAATATTTGAGGAAAACCAGAGAGTAAAGAAGTTTGAGGTTCTTACTATAAAATATTAAAATATATTAAAAATATCTAGATCATGCTAATAAAAATTTTACTGGTTCATGAACATATAAAAGGAAAAAAACTGAGGACCTGAGAAATACATTCAAGTACACAGAAACAAAATAAAGTGGTAAATAAAGATAGAACCTTAAACCAGTGGAGGGAAATAGGATTATTTAATAAATCTTTAAGAAAGCAGACCACTAAAGAAAATATCCCATGTGGCTAATTTTAAATATTAAAAAGATGCCAACTTGAAAAATAGATATAAAAACACTGGAGAAAAATTACTTTTAGAACCAGGAGGAGGCTCTTGTTAAACACTCAAAATGTGGAAAGCCTGAAAAAGTTTGTGATTAAAAAAAAAAAAAAAACAGATTGCATGAAAACAGAGCTTCCACAGCAGAGTCAAGAGACACTTATTATTAAAGAATAATGTTCATTATCAGCATTAAGATAAACTTTAATGTCAAGTAGTACTCCTACTGTGGCATTTATCTTTTGACTTTGCTGGGCGGTTTACTTTCATGCAGTTTCCTTTTTTTGTTTTTGTTCAAGACAGGGTTTCTCTGTAGCTTTGGAGCCTGTCCTGGACCTAGCTATTGCAGACCAGGCTGGTCTTGAACTCATAGAGATCCTCCTGTCTCTGCCTCCCACAGTGCTGGGATTAAAGGCGTGTGCCACCACTGCCTGGCTGCAGTTTCCTTTTTTAAGAGTCCTGGTAACTGTTAAGAATACGGTTCAGCAGGAAACTAGCAAAACATACGATTCACATTAAAGAGAAAGAAAACAGTGCCAACCAAAGATTAAGATATTTAAACTCATTTATAATATGAAAATGCAAAAAGCTACAACACACAGGTACTTTCTGTGCAAGAAAGTATAAGCAAACTTCCTATTGACACAGAATAAACCCGTGATGGATGGAGAACTACTGAGAGGAGGAATAGCCAAGGATGTGTGAAAACTTTACATACTCAATCTACTTTGTTATTGGATCATTTAATAATCAAAAATTAACCTAAACAGTAAGTTCCTCTATACTTACCACACAAGTTTATAACACTTATAAATATATGAGCAAGTGGCCAATAGTAATACATTAAATAGAAAAGTAAGCAGACACTAAGCTTATTTGCTTTTTTAAAATTTTTTTGAGAAGGGAGGAAATCTAAGGCGGTGTTCACTCAATCCCATTTTCAATGTGTACATACATATTTACACATATATTTATATATATAGTATATACACATATGCTGTTCTACAATAAACATGTATTACTTTTAGCAATTTAACATTTTTTGCATATAACAAAACTATCTTAAGGCAGTAAATACCAAGTAACAATGTTAAAATTTGAGCTTTTTAACAACAGCTCAATTAATAACTTTCACTCAAAAGTAATTTTTTGGTTAAAAAAAAAGTGTGTTTTAAAGTAAAAAACTTTGCCTGGCAGTGGTGATGCACGTCTTTAATCCCAAATCTCAGAAAGGCAGATCTCTGTGTGTTAGAGGACAGCCAGGACTACACAAAGAAATCCTGTCTTGAAAAACAAAAACAAACAAATGAAAACCCCTGCAAAGCAAAATAAATAAAAAATAAAAACTTCATTCTTTGCTATCAGGCAACTTTTTCCTATATCTGCAGCTCCAAGAATCTGATCTTATCATCACAATGAAACACTGTATCATCACCAATGTAAGCAAATATAAACCTAAATTATCAAGCTTCCTTAAACAGATACAAATTCATCATGTTCTGAACCTGCACTTAAGACAGATGTACTCAAACATCAAATTGAAAAGTTTGCTATCAGCAGGGTGAGCAGAGAGCCCATAGAGGAGAAAAAGGTTATCTGACAGCTTACTTCACAACTGGCTAATATTGAGAATACATAATTTCAACCACATAAAATAAAACAAAAAAATCTATAAAAATGTTACTCAATAAATGGGTCAATGAGCTAAACAGTTTTCAAGAAAAAAAAAATAAAAAATACGTCAATATATATTTTTAAATGTGTTCAACATTTTTAGTCATCAAGGAGTTAGGAATTAAAACAGAGTCACAAAACAAACAAGCTAAAAGTGAAAGAAATGATGATAAATGCTGGTGAGGATGAGGAGAAAGAGGACCCTTACTAAAGGGCCATTATGTCAACTGCTGCAACCACTCATGTTCGTTATTTATCAAATTCCCTAAAGAGAAAACTGAGTCATTGTCCTTCAAATATATAAACATGACACAAGGTTAAGTTGCATGTTGTCTAGCACTGTCTTTATGTCTTAAATACAACTACAGGTAAAACACAAATTATGTAGATTGATACCGATATGAATTATCTCAAGTGGGCCAGATAAAATGTCTGGCCATCTTTCCATTTAAACATAAATATTCTCTAAGCTCTGCTCTTAGTATCTTCTCTCTCCTTTGAGCAATAATCTCTAAGTCCGTCAAAAGGAAAAAGACAAGGAAAAAAAAAAAAAAAGATTCCAAACTTGTTGGCTTATAAAACCACTCTTACTCAAGGCAAGGAACACAGCACACTTTTGACAATCTTTTCCACTGACCAAACCCTACACGACTTTATACACTCCTAAAGTAGGTGGCTCAAGTAGGAATCTTTGCTTACCTAGCATTTTTCATAATTGTCTTCTTAAATGTTAGTATTTAAAATTTCAACTTGTATACTCTCATAGTGTATTTCTTTACTTTCTTCCTTTTAATAATACCTCTGTTTAGCATATCTTCCCTTGTAAAATGATCTGAGGCTAAAAGAATGACTCATGTCCAAGGCGATGTGCTCCAAAAACTGAGTAAAGGATGATTATAAATATGCTGAATAACAAAAAGGGAATTAATAACACACATTACTTACCAGTTATCTGTTGTACAGATCCATTTAAACCTGTCATTCCATTAATTTCTCGAAATGTTAGGAACTGTCCCGTCTCAAGCTTGTGAGGATGATTTTCAAGGCATGTGACAATGCCTGGATTAGCCTAAAAATCAGAGTACCATTGACAACCAAGTTTGTATATTTTCTTACTATTTGCAAGTTTTTAAAATATTAAAAGTTAGCAGCCTATACCTAACAATTTTATTAAAATCAAATACTATAATCATACTTGCGTTATGTTTGAAATGAAAATTTCCTTTGGTTCTTCTCCTGTTGTATCTGAAACTTCAAATTCCTCACCAAAATCACAAAACAACCTGGACCAAATTCCATGTACATCTGCACTAATAAACTGAAAAGAGAAAAATAAATTTGCTTATGTTAATAAGAAAAAACCTACCTCAATTATATTATATTTCATGATAACTTCATTTATAATGAAGTACATTCTCTGAAATGTAAAAATAATCATGTATAGAATGAGTCATCTATAGATCAGTCTGGGAATTAAGAAATGTGGTATTTGGTGAGTGATACCTGAGAAAAGTACCATCATTGTATCCCCATTGCTTACTCCAGGTTATTTCAGAAACAAAAAATCTGGCTTGGTCATAAATTTCAAGTTCCAATACATAGGAAACAGTTATCTTGGTTTAATGGTTTATAATGAAATCTCATTATTTTACAGAAACAGAAATGAGCATACACTTAACCAAAAGCATTAGTTAGTGGAAATAAGTTAGTGTTAAGGTACAGAGGTCAAAGTGCAAACCAAACCATTAAGGGTATATATGAGGTTGTTTAACACAATTACAACTGCTTTATGAAAAGTAATTTTTATAATAACAGCACTGTCTCCATCTCAAAAATCTTTAAAGATACTATTTCTTTGTGCTTAAAGCTCTTACTACAGCTTTTATTCAGTTCTAAAAATATGCGGTCACAAAATTTGTATGACAATGGAAGGACTTAAAATGTTTAATATTAAGAAAGGTCACATATTTTCAGAAGAAAAATCACACATTATGTAGCCAATAATATATGCTAATATGTAAATAAATGTGCCATTGGGACAATGTAACACATAGAAAAGAGAACATGAAGTATAAATATTGGAGGGTGAGGGAGGACTGGAAGAAGTCAATGGACAAAGTTATGCAAGAGATAAAGCTAATTGTCCCAGTTCTCACCATCATGGATATTTGTTCTTGGTGGGAGATAGCACATTCTACAGTCAAAGTGTAAAAGCCAGCATGGAGGTCTCCAGCTGTAGAGTAGCTACTCTGTGTAGAATTAACTGAGATTTAAATACCTGGACCTTGTTAATTTGGCGTGTGTGTGTGTGTGTGTGTGTGTGTGTGTGTGTGTGTGTGTGTGCGCGCACGCACACTCGCATGTTTGTTTCTAAGTTTTTTCTTTGTTGTTTTTGTAGACAGGGTCTTACTACCTAGCTTGGAACTTGATATGTCGACCAGGCTCATCTTGGCACTCAAAGTTATCTACCTGCTTGCTTCTGCCTCCTTAGTGCTGGGACTAAAGGCTTGCACCAATATGCTTGGCTACTTACAAACTTTTAAGGTATAAAGTTTATTTTTAAAAAATCTTACTTATGACCATACACATAAAGACTATTTATATAACAGTGAAAAGCTCCAAGTTTTAATATTAAAAATATTCTTCCTAAAAAAAAAAAATTCTTCCTTTAGTTAAATGCATCTCATTATTAAATTATGTTACCTTAATGGGAGGGCAGTGAGAATGGCAAAAGTCATTGATCTTCTTTTGTAATGTCAGTTTCATCTCAGTCAATACTATGCACTGTTGAGAATAAAGACCAGAAAGTACACAATTACTTTTATAAAATACAACTTTCGAAATAGAAGCATGTCAATTCTAACTGCCAAAGAATTATAGGTATCCTCACAAGATAGTTACTATTCTCTGTTGTATTCTGTTCTAGGATTAATAATTATAGAAGTACAAAATGGAAAATAAAAGTAAAGAGAACATATACTCATATTAAATAAATTCCTTTACTACAAAGGACTCACAACTGGAAGCAAACCTTAACATCATATATTGTGTTTGCAGTCTCCCAAAAAAGATTGAGATTTCTGTCACTGTCCTGCAATCACTAATATAGCCACCAAAATATTATTTTCAGACAAGCTGAAAGAGTGACAATTATAATTTTTAAAAGATCTTGGTAATAAATCTCTAATTTCTGCATTCAACAGTTTTACAAAATAGCTTTGCTTCACATTAATATTAGCATTACTGTATTATTATTAATGTATCATATTAACAATTTAAATATTATACAATATTATTTAAGACAAATACTTTTCAATGGTTAATTTTTTATTGACACTATGATACAAGTAGGTGTGAAAACAAGATTTTAATATAATTAATTTATACTTATTGAGGCCAAATACTTTCTTGTAGGCAGAGCTCTTAACTGCTGAGTCATCTTTTCAGCCATAACTATTAATATTTTTTAATTAAAAACTAAGTCTATGGTTGGTTTTATTTTTGCATGCCTGTCTGTGCACCACTTGCAAGCCTGGTGGCAGCAGAGGCCTGTGATTCCCTGGGTTAGAGAAGGTTGTGAACTGCGATGTAGTTGCTGGGACTCAACACCCAGGTTCTCTGCAAAAGTGCACTTAACCACTGAGAAAATTTTAGAACACAAGATTTTTAATTTAAGGATCATTCTTCCCAGAATTGTATAACTTGTACTTCTGCCAATATGATATAAAAATTCTTTTTTTATGTAGATTCTTGCTGACATGTTATCATTTTTAAATAATGACTTTCTAATTGCGGTGAGATTTTTGAAGTTTATTTTGCTACTTTTCCTTCCTTCCTTCCTTCCTTCCTTCCTTCTTTCTCTCTTTCTTTCTTAACATAGTGGTCAAAGAACACACAGTATTTCTTTTTCCTTTGAAACAAGGCCTCATGTAGTCCAGGGGAGCCTTGAATTTGGTGTGTAGCTAAAAATCATGAGCTTCTGATTCTCCTGCTTCTATCTTCAAAGTGGCAGGATAACAGACATGTCTTATATGTAGTTTTATCTGACGCTGGGACTGAAATTCAGTTTCGCCCATATTAGTAAACAATGTAGCAATAAATCTACATGCCTAATCTCCACTACTGCAATTTTGTGAATGTCTCAAGATTTGTTTTTATGTCCTAATACATAATATATTTTAAGGACTGTTTCATGTGCTGAGGATGTATATTCTTGTTGGATGAAATGTTCTGTAAATGTCTGCTGCTCAGTACATTATCTATAGTACTTCAGCACTGTTTTCTGTGGGGGGACTGAGAAAGGGTATCGTTACTATGTACAACTGGCAGGCCTTGTACTCACTCTTTACCCAGCATTTAAGCTTGTGACAATCCTTCTTTGTTTGCCTCTCAAATAACAGGAATGAGGCATGTGTCACCACAACCATCTTGCTGTGTGTGATGATCTTCCAATGATGAAACTGCAGGGTTCAAGTCCTCCTCTAATACTGTACTGGATCCTACTTGTTAGATATTACTACACTGATCCCTTAACTAAATGGCTATTTTCATCTTACAGTTACTCTGTTTAAGAATACCTACTCCTGCTCACTTTTGGTTTACATCACCATGCACGTGGGTGTGCGTGTGTATGTGTAACCCTGTATGTACATCTGAAAGCCAGGAGAATCTTCAAGTGTCTTTTTCTATAGTAAGAGGACTGCCGCATTGCCCTGACTGAGCCAGAGCTCACTAGTTCAGCTACTATGGCTCGGACAGCTAGGACAGTTCTCAGCATCCCTTACTCCTACCCCAATGCTGGCAAAGCCATGCCCTGCTTTCCTCTGAGTGCTCGGGATATGAATTCAGTTCCTCATGCTTGCAGAGCAAGCACTCTTACTCACGCTATCGTCCCAGGCTAGGAATAGCTTTTCCCCAACTTTCTGCTTTTAGTCTGTGTGTTTACCACTAAAGTGAGTCTCTCACAGGCTGTATACTGTTGACTCTTGGTTTTGATTAGTTTTGTGCCATCTAACTAGGGAATAAAGTCCCAACTACACTTAAAATTAATACAATGTAAGAATTTGTGTTTTTCTCATTGTTTTGAATAGTGCTCATTTAAGTCTGCCTTTCTTCATGGGATAAAAAAAAAATGCCATTCCATTTCCTCTTGGTCATGTAAGGTTTTTGTTGAACAGTTTACTGGCTGTTGAATGAGGGTACTTGTAAATGTGATGATGGAGGAAGGTCAATAGGTTAAATAAAGAAACTGCTTGGCTGGCCCTCATAGCTTAGAACATAGGTGGGTGGAGTAAACAGAACAGAATGCTGGAAGAGGAAGTGAGCTCAGAGAATCAACAGCAGAAACAATAAATACATATTGTTAAAAAAAACAATGAATTTCAACTGCATATTACTGCCAAATACCCAGCTTACATTCAGGAGTTATTAGAATTTTTTCTCAAAAAGAACATTTAATAGATATAATTTTAACTTGACTTTTTTCATTCTGCTTTTCAATATATTAGGCTAAACTAGTTATATTACTTCCTTGGACTCTATCAATAACACAATACAAAATACTAACCTGGTATTTTTCTAAGAAGGAGAGGTCTGTGGTTTCATCAAAAGGGGCAGAGGATGATGAGACATGAACATATGGATTTAGTTCTGCAATATGACGAAGTACAGCTTCAGCCCTAGAAAATAAACACATTTACCAACCTCTCATTTATTATACTCAGTTTCATTAGATACTTGAAGAACATGAGAGGGCCCCAGCACATGTAATTTTAACAAAAACTAAGTAAGTTATAGATAAACACAATTTTTATTCATTTTTACAGATAGCTACACAATCTTAAGACACATCATCACATGCTGCAGCAAGCCTCACAATCTTTACATATGCCCTTTTACTTCTGGTCTCCAAGCTTAAGGTCTCAGTGATAGCAATACTACAGATTTCTTTAGACACAGGAGTAGAAGGAGGGACTATCAGAGGAAATAAAGAGTATATAAGCATGGACAAGGCAGGCACCAGAAAAAGAAAATGGAACACATGTCATGAAAGCAGGAGGAAGGACAATCTAAATCAATGAAGAGATGGTGAAGAGGGCCAAGAATGTCAGTGTGTGGGGCAAGGGGATAAAAGCAAACTATAAAGGTAGATATGTATAAAATGTCACAATAAAACCCATTACTTTGCTAAGGAATTAAAAAAAAACTTCCTTTAAAGATGTCAAATTCATTTCAAAACCATGACAAAGGAAATATACGCCAGTATGCATTTATCTAAGGCAGGGTAAATTCATCTTGACAAAGTAAACAGCTATGACTAAGCTGGCATTCTAGATACAGACAACATTCCATATGTAAGTCTTTAAAAAAATAATCTCATGACAATGTATCAATGTATCAAAATATCTTTACCTGTTTCTCTCATTAACAACATCATCTTCACACAGAAAGAAATTAGTCCCTAGATCCCATGCTTGGCATTTTTTTGTATCATGAACTGTCAGTGCCTTCAAAGAGAGGAAAACGCCTGTTAAGTCCAAAATAGAACCAGGATGCATACTACCTCTAAGGCTATTTACAGTGTACTGAGAATACTACGTATATATGTGAGAACTTAGTGTTGTAAGAACTGAAAAGGATAAACAGTTACATCTTTATTCAGAAGACAGATTATAAGCACCTCAGAAACTCCAACAACCTGATGGAGAAACTACACAGTGAGAAGCTTTAAATTTTATCAAAGTGGCATGTTATTATATAAATCAACATAAAGAAAACATTCAGAAAAATTTATATAAAAGCACTTCAAAATATTCCATACCCCAGATGATAAAGGTAATGAGTAAATTTTTATCATGCCTCAGCTCATTAATTTACAAGGAACAACATGCTGGAATATATTTATTTTGTTGCTCTTGAAAATGAAATGCTAAGTAACACCTTCCTCATTCATTAGACTGGCGAAGTTCAACAAACTGACAGCACATTCTGTCAGAGGATGATGGGATTCAATCACTCTCGCATTACGGTGGTACTATGAGGTGCCATAGTACTTTAGTATAACGTCTGGTAAGATGATGTGCATTTTCCCTTCAACAGAGCAATCCTATTTTTAGAAATCTATCCTATAGTGATATATTATTTGTGTTTCAAATAAATAAAGCTTGCCAGAAGATCAGAGGGCAAAGCAGCCACACTAATCAGTCATACAGGCCAGGCAGTGGTGGCACACACGTTTAATCTCAGCAACCACACTAATTAGCCAGAGAATGGGCAGTGGTGGTGCACACCTTTAATCCCAGCACTAGAAAGGAATGAATACAAGGCAGGAGGGACAGCGCTGGGTCTCCATCTGAGGATTCATGGAGGCAGGATGGCTCTTTCAGTCTGAAAATTTCATAGAGACAAGAGCTCTCTTAGTGGCTTGGCTGCTTTGCTTTTCTGATATTCATCCGGAACCCCAATATCTGTCTCTGGGTTTTTACTGATCATGCAACACTGTCCCAGAGATGTTCTTGGGAAAATCAAAAACACTTACAACCAAGGTTATTAAACAGATGTATTACCATTAAAAACACTAGAAACAAGATGTACATAAACATGGGAAAATTGGTATAATGTGATATACTCACACAATGTAACTATAAAAAGCAGTTTTATAGTTTTATAGTAACTAGAAAAAACATCACTATGGAGTAATCTTATGGACATGCTGTTAAGTAATAAAAAGCAAGGCATTTTAAGAGACACAGGAAAAGAGAGATACATAAACTTGAATAGGATATTCCTGTATACATGTATTTGCTTATTACTAAATACAATGAAGAGTATAAGATTAAAAGAGAATGATCTAAGGGAGAACATAATAAAGAAAAACTAGGCTAACTTGAAAATATTTTTATTTTTTTGCTTAATTTTGAATTAAATAAATATCCTATAGATAGTAGTAATACTGATTTTAAAAAGTGATACCTGAGACTCTAACCCAAAATAATCTAAACTATTTTTGAGTTGTATGCATGATTAACTGGAGGAGCTATTGAATATAAATTTCTTTTAAAAAGCTACCAGTCAAAAGAAAAGGGTTTTAGAAAAGGATAGAAAATACTAATTTTCAATAATTTGTGAGTGATATTGAAATTGATATTCTGAAACTCTGTCATAGAAGTTAAATATAATATAGGACAAATAAGTGACCTGTTATTAAAAACAATGAATCTTACATAAGAGAAAATACAAAAACAGAAAGTGAAAGAAGTAATCCATCATTTCTATAGTGAATTAGAAATTTTGCAGTAACTTATAATTTTAAACTTGAATACACTTTAGTGCTTCCTGATGATTTGTTTTATCTCTATTCCTCAACAAGACTTAAAGTCACAGAAACTAAGGGGGTTATATCAAAAGAATTCAGAAACTTAAAGAAGATCCATTAATGAAGATGAACCAATTTAGTACTAATAAAAATAGAACGTAGAATGAATAAAGCCATAACATCAGTATATTTAAATATACAAATTTGTCATCGATATAAAGTTCATTAGTCATAGCTGAGGGATGGTCACGATGACTTTTAGAAGGTGGCAAACAGCAGAAAATGCAGTATAATATTTATCCGCTTTTCACATGCAGTCTACAATTTAGTGAGATTAAGTAATCAATAAAGATAAAATTTTCTTTCTAAATATTATAGCTAATAAATGAGGAAGAATGACAACTGCTAACTCTTAATGAATATAAACAATGACGAGTAATAGATAAAACAATAACAAAGAGAATAACAGAATATCGCCTTTTGACAGAACACAGTATTTCCTATGAAATGTCTTGTCAAAGGAAACAAATACAATTTGAATCTGGATATGACTACCAGTTTATAAGAATATACAAGCTGTAATTAGATGTAATAAATAGTTTTTTCAGTGTTTCTATTTTGTAGGAGATAGGTCTCGCCATGGAGCACTGGCTGGCCCGGAACCCTCTTAGTAGACTAGGACGAGGCTTGGTCTTCAAGCCTCTTGCTTTTAAAGTGCTGTAATTAGACATGCGCCACTATTTATGTCACAGAATGACTACTTTCTTTGATAAATAGAGTTAATGTGAAAAACAATCAGGGAAAGAAAACCTACAAATTAAAAGAAAGAAAGTTGCAGTGTACAGATTCTCGTGGTTCCTGATTAGAACAAAATAAACTGCAAGGAAACAAAGCTGAATTCTCAACTGGGCATCTTATGTTTATGTTAGCTAGCTTTCAGGGTATTGCCAACAACACAGACTTCGTGACATTTAGGCTGCTGTGTAATCCCTTCTCTTGATTATGGGCTGGACTTCTGAACTTAGAGCTAAAGAATATACTTGGTTGTGTTAAGTGCTGTCCCTCACGAGGCCAGCTATCACACTGTCAGCAGCACTACGGAGACAGCCATATGGAAGAAATGGAATGACTTCTGCTCCATAGACGGGAAGGAACTACGGTCTGCAGTCCTACGGCCCACAAAGAAAGAAAGCTGGCAACAACCAAACGTGAGCGTTCTTTGATGGACCACTCCCAGGACAACTATAGCTCCTTTGAATACTTTTTGCTGCCTTGTGAGAGAGCCTAACAGAAGAAAAAGCTGAAAATTTTGCCCATGCCAACTAGACATAATAAATGATGCTGTCAAAATCTGGAGTAAATGATTTTAGAGAAATACAAAACAAATTTAAGCCATAAGAAATTATTAGATTTTAAGGTGTTAAATGGCACTAAGTTATGGCTATATTAAAGATATATACTAAAATATTTAAGAGCGATAAAATATCTGAAGTTCTTAAAGAATTCAACAGTTGCTGCCAGTAGGAAATGAGAAGCAAATATAGGAAAAGCACAAGTACGTGGAGTTGGTGACTCAACCGTATGATAGGTAATTAAGAATGTGTTAAGTGACTTTTTATGTTTAAATTTTCAATAAAATTAAAAAATAGCATTAATGATTCTGTTATGTAAAATGAAACAATAAGGCAAAGTACATTATCAGTTCAAATCAGCAAAAATGAAACAGTTCATAACAAACCACTTTTCATACTGCAGGTGTATACTCACTTTAATCCCTGCAAGAACAAGATTCTTTGCTATAAAGGAAAAAAAAAGGAATAACTTAGCATTGCAAATTCATACAAAATACAACTTCATGAGGCGTTATCACATTTCTGAGTTACCTATAATTTTTTTTACTTGATTAAGAAAATTAGAAAATCCAGGAGTAAAAAAAAATGAATTAATACATTTTGCATAATCACATCATTTAAAGGTATCTATTCACTTCTCAGGGTTTTTATAAATATACTATGCAACCATAATGAATTAAGAATGATCATTTGGCCAGGTATGGTGGCACATGCCTTTAATCCCAGCACTAAGGAGGCAAAGACAGATGGGTCGTCATGAATTCAAGGCCTGTATGTTCTACACAGTGAGCTCCACATAGCCAGGTTTAAATAGTGAAACCTCGTCTAGACAGAACATAACAAATGATCATTTAATTAACAGCTACTAAGCTATTAAAATCACTACATGAGAGGTGTTTTTGTTTTTCTGTGGAAGACTATACCTGTGCTACAAAATATTTTGTCAAAAATTCTGATCAACACTTTGAATCTAATTTCTTCTAATGAAAATAAGAGTTATAGTCTTTAAGAATCACAAGAATTATAGGAAAAAAATATTGCTTACCAATTTCTACTCCAAGACCACCCATACCACTTAAGAAGACACGGGACTTGGCCATCTTCTGCATTGCTGTGTCACCAAGAACATATCTCTGTCGACTATATATGTAAAAAACAATAATTATTTCATCAAAATAAAATCTGCCTTAAAGTTTTGAAAACAAACAGCCATGACACATGAGTCTGTCTAGAGTTGTTTTAGATGATTTGTACAGCACTTAAAGTAAACCAACTCAACTCTTAACTATAGAAGACATTTTGGAAAATTAATTTTGGCACTACAATCCACATTCCAGGAGGCAGGAACTCTCCTCTTTATGGAATGCTGTGAGGTGGACCTGCCATTGTTCCATTCCATCCTGTCTGCTCATTTCATCATTTCAGTGGTCACTACAGGCATCTGATTCTGTTATCTTTGTTTTAAAATTGACTACAAACAGGATCTTGGAGGGAAGATTCAGTTCTCCTAGCTTAGTCCCATCTAACTTGATGTGCCATGCTTTGTTGACACACAAGGGAGGCCTGTCCTTTTCTGAATGGAGACAGAAGAGGAGTGGATGGAGGGGGAGCAGGTAGAAGGGAGGTAGGGGAAGGAACAGGAGGAGAGGCAGCAGGGGAAACTGTAGTTGGTATGTAAAACAAAAAAAAAAACTGATGGGAAACTGTGGTCAGTATGCAAAATAAATGAAAAAAAGTTTAATTTAAAAAAAAAGAAGAGGGGCTGGAGAGATGGCTCAGCGGTTAAGAGCATTGCCTGCTCTTCCAAAGGTCCTGAGTTCAATTCCCAGCAACCACATGGTGGCTCACAACCATCTGAAATGAGGAGGTCTGGTGCCCTCTTCTGGCCTTCAGGCATACACGCAGAAAGAATATTGTATACATAATAAATAAATAAATATTTAAAAAAAAAAAAAGAAGAAAAAACTTAAAGTCACAAAAGGACTAAATACAAGGCTTGTGGAAAATGGAACTGAAGGATGTACATTTGACAATTAAGATTTACACACCCATAAGGTTATAAAGCCTACTTATTCACGGCAATACAAATTAAACACATACACACACACACACACACACACACACACAGGAAGAAAGAGAGCGCGAGAGAGAACTGGGGGAACTGGCCAGGCAATTCTTGAGTATTATTTTGCATTGACAACCTGGGAAAACACACTTGGGATCTTGTTAAGTTATGCATTCTAAAAACAAGCTTGCATATGAATATATATTCCTAAACTTATGAACACAATCTGCTCAGCCTGCATATACTGTTACTCATAAGTACACACTTCAGGGTTGACCACTGGTCTTAGATAACCAACTAGGGCTTCTCCTGGATAAGACTGTTTTTTCCCACTCTAGGCATTCCTTAGCTGCCTATAGATAGTTCTTTGTCTAGGGTTGGGGTCCCTTGACATTTCCCTCTGATACAAACATGATTTATTTATATGTATAGGTGGGGTCTGTGTGTAGGGTGCCCACAGGGGTCAGAAGGGTGTATCAGACACCCAGGAATTGGAGTTACAGGATGTTCATGAGCTGCCTGGTACAGATGCTAGGAACTGATTTCAAGCTTTCTCCAAGAGCAGTATGTGCTCTCAACAACTGAGCCGTCTCACTAGCCACATTTATGAGATTTATTCATCTTGATTAATGTAAATGGTCAATGGTACTATTAAGGGTCATATAGTAAAAAGGTAAAAATGTAAAATACTCAGCAAAATGTCTATGACATGCACTGTGAGATAATCAAATAATTGTGTAAGGTAATATACAGAAGTACCAGAATCTATGGGAAATCAGCAATACAGAAGATTACTTGTATTTAAGTTAGAAATGGAGTGATTTCAAAGTGAGATTCATTCAAATTGAATTCTAAAGAATTATTTCAAAGGTTCATTAAGATAGGAAAAGCATATGGATGCACAGCTCATGACTGTCTAGCACACAATCCTCTGGGTTCAACCTCAGCACTGTGTAAACTGGGCCAGGTGCTGCATGCCTGTTCCAGCACCTGAGGCAGACCAGGAATTCACTCAGCTACCTAAGTTCATGGGCAGCTTTGGTTACCCGAAACTCTTCTCTGGGCCAATGGTAAATAATAGGAATCAGATTTACTCTCCTGTTTTAAATAACTGGAACTAATAAATAGAAACAAAACAATTCAAACACTAAAAAATAACTTAAAAGTAATTTTTGATAGAAAACAAAGCAAGATTCAATTTATTTATTTGTTTATTTAATTTTGAAACAGGGTCTCATTATGTAGCTCTCACTACATAGCTCTACAGAGCCAGCTGGCCTTAAGCTGATAGAGTCTCTGGCCTCTATGTCCTGAGCACTAGGATTAAAAGAGAGCACCATCACATTCATGGCCTTAAGTTTAGATGTAACCTGAAAAATTTCTAGGTTGCAGCAGAGAGAGGGAAATGCACCTGGAATCTGGTGGTCTCCCTAAACTGAAGAGCTATAAACTTAAGAATCCAGAGTTTGGTCAGAGGATGGTTCAGCAGGTAAAGGCACCTGTAACCAAGCCTGCTAACCTGAGTTCAACCCGAGACCCACAAGGTAGAAGAGACCTAACTATCTCCAACAATTTGTCCTCTGTCCTGCACACACATGCCATGGCACGAGTGCATACACACATGGAAATATATACATAAATATTAAAAACCAATTTCATGAAATAAGTGAAAGTTAGGATTTTAAACTAGAGGGATCAGAAATTAGCAAAAGGTTCTCTAACTTAAATTGAGTATAGATTACCAAACGCATAAGGAAAAATCTAAAGCTGGAAGAATCACCTCAAGGGAAAAGGGGAGCAAACACTACTAGTAAAATAGAGCTCACAAAACTTTGTGTTTTGCTTAAGCACAAAAATACCTCACAATACAAAGGGCATTAGATACAGTATTAAGAATATTACATAAACAGTGAAGAAAATTTTGCTCTAAATTTAATGAAGACTCCTTTGGTCATAAGCTGAAAAGCAAGCCAGGAAAGGAACATACTGTTTTTTAGTAATTTAACTGTGTTCCTAAATAAAGCTAAAGAATATTTTAGGAACCTAACATTATTTAGAATCCAAAACTATAAAATCCACAGAGACATCCATAAAAAAGTTACCAGTATACAAAAAGTAGGGCAATACAACCCATACTGAACTAGACATAACAACAGGTGTTCCTTCAGGAATAACAGATGCTAGAGCTGAAGGAGAGAGATACCCTGTCAAATATAAATATGACCCACATGCTCAAGAAGGAGGGAGATATAACTAAAACCCTCCAGAGGATAGAAATATAAACCTAAGATAAGAACAGTTTGTATGGAACTAACGACGTGAAGGTCAGCACCAGAACTTCCTAACATGAAAACAGATACAGCCTGAGAAAGTCGTGGTGCTTCTTTAGCTGAATATTGTGAAATTGGAATTTTTAAAACAGAATGTGGAAAGAAGGGTAGATAAAGGTATGAATGGTCAATTTTTTTCCAGGAATACTAAACTCACATGTGAACAATTTCCAAACAAGAAATATAAGGAAAGCTAACTGCAGCACGGTATATCACAAACTTAGGAAAGAAGGAGCCAGATGAAGGGTTTTTAAGGGGGCGGGGGCGAGGAGAAGCAGGAGGGCTTCTGGAGAGACAGGAGAGAAGGTGGGTGACTTGCTAGTCAGCCTCTCAGAGGAGCAGACTTCAAGTTTAACCTTTGAATCTAGAGTTCTTTAGAGGGACAGAGATTTAGTTAAATTCCTTTCCTGCCTTTGAAAACAGCTGGTGCCTGAGGGGAAGGAATTCCCTTAGGCGGTGGCTCTGGAAGCCTGACCCTCAGCTCAGAGTGCTGCAGTAGGACAGCAGTGGATTTAAAGGCAGCAACAATTTTAAAAAATGCTGACAAAAAATTTCTACATTTCCCCCTGAAGAACCGCCAATTAGGGATCTTTAGGTACACAAATGTGTGGAACTCTCCTAGTCATGCCCTAGCTCGCTAAAAAAACAACCCTCATTCCATTCCCTCTCCATCCAAACTGTAACTCAGTTACAGATGTCTCCATTTCCTAAGGAATATATTTTCTTGAGAAAACACTGAAATAATCATCCTCTAAAATTTGACTATACAATTCAAGTAACTCCTACATGATCAAGAACATCAGGAAAGCCTCTTGTTTAAACTCAGGACATTTAGGTTCATATTGGACAATAAAATTCTTCTTAGTCCTATTATTTAAGTCAAAAGAAAAGGGAGTTTATTTACATAGCATTAAAACTTTCATACTACATATGAGAAAACTCCACAAAAATCCCCATTTTATTTGAGAGGAACCTGTAGGATATCCATACAAACTTCTGCACAGGCATAGTCTTCAAACAGACTATGTGATTCTGGGGTAACGATCAGAAAAGGTGGTTTACGGCCTCTAAGGTTCTTACCTGTATAATCCATCATCGATTTCCACAGATTCTGTAGACATGGTAGGTAAATTTTTACTTGCGCTAGGGAGAGAAAAAAAACAAACCCAAACTTTTAAAGATCATATATGGCTTTTGAATATTAATACTCTATAATGTGAAATTCACTTATGCATAAGACGAGATTCGCAAGTTACTAAAGGTTGTTTTACATAAAATGTATGTTGTATTATGTGTTACCTTCCTTAGATTTTTAAAATGTGTTGAAGTTAATTTCAATAATTGCTGGTCTGTGTAGTTTTAATGTTAAGATCTTAGAGCAACCAGACAGTACCTGCACTCTTAAGACATCAGCTAGCTAATAAAAACAGCATACTCATACAACATACTATTCTGGCAATAAAAGTGTACACACACACACACACACTATTTGTAGTCTCCTATCATCTTGTTTCTACTTCTTTCACTTATTGTTTTATTTTGGCCAAAATTAGTTTGGTGGATTAAATTTCTGAGTGAAAAGGAGAACGAGTATATGTACACCCTGCTCTGCCACTGAATGGCTATGTCTGCCACTAACTTTCCAAAAAGTTCTGTGCCACTGACTGGTTCAAGAATACATTCAGCCAGGAGGTGGTGACACACAACTTTAATCCCAGCACTGGGGGGCAGAGGATCTCTGTGAGTTCGAGACCAGCCTGGTCTACAGGGTGAGTTCCAAGACAAGCTCTATTGCGACACTGAGAAACCCTGTCAAGAAAATAAATAAATAAATAAATAAATAAATAAAGGATATGCTCAAAAACAGTCATGCCTGATTGCACATACTTTTAATTTCAAAACTCCAGTGGAGGAGGAAAGAAAAGCAGGGGTTCCAAGCCATCCTTGGCTAACTAGAAGGCTTTTGCAACTAGTCACAAAATCAGTAATAATTAACAACAATAATGATGATGATAATAAAATAATGATTATATATGAGACAATAAAAAATGCTCCAACTAAGGGGTGCTTATTTGTATTTAATAATATTTCTCAAGTCGATTTTAGCAGCATTCGCCTGGGCAGACAATACGATTACTTAAATCCAGTACCTGAAGCATCCTTTTCAATATGCAATGTAAAATAAAATGTTAGGCCTACATTAATTGAAAATAATAAACTCGTCACCTCTATACTTTTTCTACAGTATTCTTCTACTGGGCAGGATACAAGTGGGGCTTTATTAATTCTAAGATTACTGAAAGAGAAATAACCCAAACATGGTGAGAGTATACCAGAACCCCACCCCCATAATTTTGCAGGCTAGGAGAGAAAAACTCCAAGACCCTAAAGTGGAAAATAATCATGGAAGCCTTAGGCTCCTTCCCGTGCCCCAGCACCCCCGTAGTCAACAGGGGGTTTTCGGGGTGTCCAAAACTGCAACTGACTCATCCAGACTTGTTCCCTCCGAAGTAACAGTTTTCTAAGTCGCACGGGTGCAGGATGGGGCACAGTGGCCCTGCAGTTGCCTCTTAAAGGTGCCAAGCCACAGGGGCCCCAACCCACTCGTGACCAGGCCCGACAGGAGCACTGTGACCCGTGGGATGCTCAACCCCACCAGGAACCGGCAAGACTCGGGAAGAGCCAGCCTCCCCGGCGAAGGCGAGCTGTGAGGCCCGCTCCCACGCCGCCACACCCACCGCCCGCTGGCTCGCCCGCTCGCTCGCTCCCCGGGGCTCCCCGCGGCCCCGTGGCCTCCGCGCGCACCGAGCCGCCCGGGCGCCGGACGAGAGCCCGCGCCCGCCTTCCTCCGCTCCTTCCCGCCTAGCCCGCCCGGGCCAGGCCTCTCACCTGCAAGCTCCCCAGGAGGAGCAGGACGCCTCTTCCCGGCGGAGAGCAGCCAACGGCTCCGATCTCTTCATCTCCTTCCGAGACTCTACAGCTGCAGCCGAGGAAGGCAGGCGAGGGGGCGGGGCCGCCAGGGTCAAGGGGCGGGCGGCTACGTCACCAGAGGTGGGGCTTGGGAAAGTGCGCCCAGGAGGGTGGTTCCCGGCAGCCCGGGGACACCTGACTTCCGGTTGGGGTGCGGCCCCCGGACGAGCTTCCTCGCAGGTGGGGGGCGTGGCTAAGTGGAGGAGACGGTGCTGAGGGACAAACGCGGAACTCAAACACTGAAGTCCACGTCACCTCCGGCGGGGAGCTAAGCCGGGAGGGGCCGGAGGCTCGCCCGGTGACGGAGTCGCCTTTGCAGATCCTCGGGTATTCGAGCACCTAGAGGACATCAATTTCCCAAAGCCCCGCTGGGATGCCACTTAAACATTCCATTTAAATAGTTTTGCTCATCTAGTACGTGTCAGACGTAGATGTCTGTAATCCGGTTTCTTTTCAGAGCTGTAAAAGTTTCCACTTTCATTTTATAGGAGAAAAAAAAGGAACTTCCAGTTAATGGTTTGGTTATAGCCATACAGCCAATAACTACGATCATCAGCGCTACTGGCCAAGGTTTCTCTTCTAATTCTCATTTCGTTGACTCATTTTTTTTTGCCATTTTTAGAAAACAGTTGTGTGGACACAATATAAATGAGAAATCTTTCTAAATAGCTCTGTATTTGAAGAAACATCAGCCCATTTAAAAAAATGACATTACTTTGACTATAGATGTAATACAATGTTCTGTAAAGTATCATTTTAATTCAAAATTGTCTTATATTTGGAAATATATGGTAGTCTTGGCAAGCCTACATTATCCTGTGTGTCCACCTATGCTATTTCTAAAATTGAACATCTCAAACATCGAAGCCTGTGTTGACTATCTGTTACATCCTGCTGGTTTCCTCTGTAGAAAAGGTTTTTTTTTTTTAATCCAATTGACCTTTTTTACATTAACATTCCAATAAATTTGGGTCGTGGCTTATTTTTTCAGAGTTCTGCTCTAGCACGAAATATTTCCTGTCCTTTTATTATTATTATTATTATTATTATTATTATTATTATTATAGTTTTTGGAGATGTATATACATGCTGCTAGTTTTCATTTCCCTCCCATTTATTTTCTTAAATATTGAATATCTATTAGACAGTAGGGTCCAATGGCTAGATAATGATCAGACCATAGAGATAGCATGTCCTGATTTCATCAGTCTCATGGTGTGCTTGTAAGTATTTTGGCTCAGATGGAAAGGGAGCAGGTACAAGGGAGTGACCTCAGAGGGAGCAGGCCCTAGCCAGGGACTTGCACAGGACCAGGCCAGAGTCAACGACCTCCAAGGAAGCAGGCCTGAGCCAGGGACCTCCACAGGAGCAGGTACAAGGGAGTGACTGCCTAGGGAGCAGACTCAAGTCGGAGACCTCTGCAGGACCTGATTCCAGCTGAGGACCCCTGTGAAAACAGGCTGAGACAGCAGCCTCCATGGGAACAGGCCTGAACGACCTCCGGGATTGGAAAGTAACTCCAGGGAGCACTGAATGACCTCCTGGAACACTGAGTGACGTCTGGGGTGACTGGAACTATAGCCCTAACTGCACCACAAGGAGCAACCATCTAAGCCTTGGGTCCACTGGCACCTGGAAGATTGATATCACAGGCACCAGCCCCAACTACACCAATCAGAGGAAAAGATAGGTAGACAAGGCAATAAAAAAAAAGATGTGGGAGTGCCCATCAGCTGTGGGCACTACCATCCTTTGGTGGGCTAAGGCTGTGTAAGAAAGCTGAGCAAGCCAGAGGAAGTAAACCAGTTAGCAGCATCCCTCTGTGGACTCTACTTTAGTTCCTGTCTCGAAGTTCTTATGTTGCCTTTCTTGGAAATGGACAATACTGTTTAAGTCAAGCCAGTGGTTCTTAACTGCAACCCTTTAGTAGAGTTCTTCATGTTGTGGTGACCACCAACCATAAAATTATTTTATTGCTACTTCGTAACTGTAAGTTTGCTACTGTCTTATATGCAGGCTATGTGATATTTGGCCCCTAAAGGGGTTGAGACCCTCAGGTTGAGAAGCGCTGTTGTTACCTAACTAAACCCTCTTCTTCAAGCTGCTTTTTGGTTATGGTGTTACATCACAACAATGAAGAATCTGGGAAGCAGAAAAATACAAATTAATTAGAAAATCAGGTTCAGAAAGTTTTAAAATGAAGAACATAAAAGCTGACACAGGGATTGAGAGGCTTTGGGGAGAAGACAATTTTAGCTAGAGATGTCCTAGATTATCTTTTTGAGAAAATGACAGTTGTCCCCAAGCCTAAATAACTTCAACCATGTGGAGATATAAACAAAAGAGAAATTTTGACCACGGGGAAAACAAGTGAAACTTTTAATTTTCTTCTTTTTACAATATTTATTACTTTCTGGTGTGTGCATATATTCTCTTCTTAAAACAGACTGGGCTTTTCCTAGAGAAAAGAAAAACAGCACATGAAGGATATTCAGCATAAGAGAGACCTCTTCATTTTTTGCTTTGAAGGGAGAAGGTTGCCATGTGACAGGTAGGACTTGAGTGTGACCCCAAGGTAATGGCCAACAATAAGGAACAAGTTGGCATACAGAGGTAAGGAATTAAAGAGCATGTTGTCATATGGCTGTAATTAAATTGAGCAACAACCTGCATGTGCTTGAAAATGACTGAAAAGAACAGAATGAAATCAATGTCTTGATTTCAGCCTTGTAAGTCTCTGCTTGCCATCTACCTTGCTGTGCCTGGAATTGACCCACAGAATAAGTTAACAGATTTGTATTCTTTTATGTGTACAGTGGCTTGGATAAAAATGGTGCCCATAGGGCCATAGGAGGTGGCACTATTACAAGGAGAGTCTTTGTTGGACTAAGTGTGGCCTTGTTGGAAGAAGTAGGCAGGCATTGAGGTCTCAGGTGCTTAAGCCAAGTCTAGTGTGGCATTCTCTTCCTGCCGCCTGTGGATCAAGATATAGAGCTCTTAGCTCCCTCTCCATCACCTTGTCTGCCTGCATGCCACCACACTTCTTGTCATGATGGTAAAAGACTAAATTTTCAGACCACAAACCAGTCCCAATGAAATGTTTTCTTTTATCAGAATTGCCATGGTCATGGTGTCTCTTCATAGCATTAAAACCTTAAGTAAGAAAATGCTAGTATGCTTACAGAACTTTGTTGTTCAGTAATAGAAAAAAATTGTATTGTAGGTAAAACCCATGACTCTAATATATTTGGCATTAGGTCATTATTTTCCATCAGTATAGAATATAAACATGAATCTTTGTTAGCTTTTCTGTGTCTGACATGACCAATGTAAGGAATACAGGCCTGTTATGGCTCTTAGCTTCTGAGGTGTCTGTTAATGTTTGTTGGAGGAGAGAGGCACTTGTTGGTTTCTGGTCACCCAGCTTGCTTAGACCCGAAATAACTACACAGATACTGTATTAATTAAATCACTGCTTAGCCCATTAGCTCTAGCTTCTTATTGGCTAACTTTTACATATTAATCTAATCCATGTCCATTAATCTATATCGCCAAGTGACTGTGGCTTACCGGCTAAAGTTCCAAGCAGCAGCATTGGTCTCCAGTGGCTCCATGGTGTCTCTCTGAATTCGCCCTTCTTTCTCCCAACATTCAGTTTAGTTTCCCCCACCTATCTCTGCCCTGCTATTGGCCCAAAGCAGTTTCTTTATTCATTAATGGTAACCACAGCATTCAGAGGGAACTCCCACATCAAATGTCCTTGCTTTAGAACTGTGCAACATGTAAATCATGGCCAGAGCACATGGGTGCTAGAAAACAAATGAAGGAAATGTTCAAGGCTTCAGTATTTCCCTTGAGAGCATACACCCAAGTCATTTAACTTCTATTTATTTATTTATTTATTTATTTATTTATTATGTATACAATATTCTTTCTGTGTGTATGCCTGAAGGCCAGAAGAGGGCACCAGACCCATTACAGATGGTTGTGAGCCACCATGATGTGGTTGCTGGGAATTGAACTCAGGACCTTTGGAAGAGCAGGCAATGCTCTTAACCGCTGAGCCATCTCTCCAGCCCCGTCATTTAACTTCTTAAAGCTTCTACTGTGCCCCAATAGCACCATGGGTTTTAGAGAAAGTCTTTAACACACTGGCCTTAAAGAATATTTAAGATCCAAACCACACTAGCAGGCATCTTACATTTGATGAAACAGCATCAATTATTACAAAAACATGATAAAATGGTGATTTTTATATCAGTTTTTTAATGTTTTGGAAAGTTTACTCTAATAGATTCCCTGAGAGTCCAGCTCTTAAGAATCCCCTCTCAGGGTGCAAAGACACCACAATAAGTAAAGGGGGGCTAGAAATCTGAGGGTTAAGAAATGTACTCACAACAGGTTCTTTCTATCTGTGTCTCTTTATTCTTTTCCTTATTCCTTATTCTTCCTTGCTCTCCCTTGTTCTACCGGTTACAAACATTCGTAGTCATATGTACCTTTAAAACTAACAATTTCCCAGCCCTAGCATGTTCCAGAGCTGGAATTCTTTTTCCCCATAAAAATCAGATAAGAGTTTTCACACACCCACACTCACCCACATACACGCACACACACCCACAGTTCTGTGGCTGTCAGCTCAAAGGTGAGAGTGGCTAGTACACATCCAGTGAACTCCTTAATGGAGAAAGTTAGTTAAGAAAGGAATTAAATCATCAGGGGATTCTAGAGGGTATGGTTAGTGTGCAATACTACATTTTTAGATAAAAGAGCTAAAATGTCTGTTTTCAATGTGCCCCTTTTTTCCTCTCCTAGCATGCATAGAATTGGGTAACTAGGCACCCTATGTAAATAGTCAGAGAGAAGCTATGGCTCTTGATCAGATAGCACATAACCAGATGCTACAATTTCTACTGGCCTACAGGTCTAGATTAGGCACCTAGGGCTCTAAGCAGTCGAGACAAAGAGACCCAGGCCTCTAAATTATTGTTTCCAGGGTATACCGTTATCAACAGTTCTGATTGTGGGTGTTGTGGGTCTTTTTCTGGGCCCTGAACTAAAATCATCAGTAAGCTGAGGTGAGGGTTCTTGTAGGAGGCCACTGGTTAGTTTCCGGCTGCTCAACCCCGAAATAATCACACAGAAACCATATTTTTTGCAATACTGAACCATTAGAATAGGGCAGGAATCTGAGTTCAGTAAGTACAAATCCATTTGAAGGACCTGAGTTGCAAGAGGCAATCCCAGGGCCCCATTTCAAGAAGGGAATGAATTTCCCAGAGGAACCATCAATTATGCTCCCACACAAAGGATTAGGACACTTACATAGACTGTGAATTAGAATACATATGCTGCAGACAGAGTTTATGTCATCCAGATGCAGATGTTGAAACCAAGTCTCCACTGTGATGGAATTTGAAGATTACTGTTTCCAGAACTTAAAGTTTAGAGATTCCTGTCATCCTTCAGGCCTTTTAAGGCCATAGCAAGTGACACTCCTCTCAGAACCTTGTACTAGATACCAAGTCTGTGGGACCTTTGTAGTCTTGAAAAAGTGTGAATAATGAATGTTGGGGCCTTTGTTACTATAGCTTAGAGGTTTATGTAGCAACCTATACAGACTATGGCAAATTAAAGATATTTATTTTTTTTAAAAAAAAATATAGCTTATAGGATAAGAGAAGAGAAATTATCGTAAGTTTGCAATTGAAATATAATTTTTGAGAACCGTTTTTAAAAAAATTGTTTTATTTTTGTGTGTATTTTGTCTGTCTATATGTGTGTATACTACATGTGTTTCTGGTGTATCATACCTTGGAACCAAAATTATAGTTGTTTGTGAGCCACTGTGTAGGTGTTGGAAACTAAACCCAGGTCTTCTAGAAAAATGATAAGTGCTCTCAACCACTGAACCATTTCTCCAGTCCCCCTCCCCCAGGACATTTTAATTACTTAATTATGTAGGCAACTGTAGAGAAAACATAGCAATTGTTCTCTTATATTTAATCTTTGGATAATAAGAACAGAAAACAGATGAAAAACCTAAAAATTCCCAAATAGTACTTCAAATTCTCTTGTAATTTTCTAGGTGATATACTATAAATTCATCTGGATCTTTTCTGACTGGGGACGGGAGAAAGTCGAGCGCCCTTATGAATCAACATTCAGAACTCTATTTGTGAGATTCAGATTTTAGCCACAATCATTATTCACCAGTAGACCAAATTGTAGTCTAAGCTCCTATAGGAAATGTTGTCTCTGAGAGCAATAGAGGCTTCCTTGCCACAGGCAATTGTAGCTCACAGAGTTAAGCTGCTGAAAAACAAAAGGAACCAATGATCACCAGAGTTACTCCAAACTAGAAGACTGAATTTTACAGACAACATGAAAGTGAGTTTAGAAAAAGGATATAATTATAGATGAGACCTCAAGAGAAACGACAAAGCAGAGCTCCCGTATCTCAGGGAATGGGTCCCAGAAAATAGGCACCATCAAGCTGCTAGACTCGGAGCTTTAACAGGACCTAGGGCAGAAACTGGGGAGAGGCTGTGAGTAGGGGCAGTCAGTCAATCAGTTCCATGACTTTTCCAGGCACTTCTCAGTTTTGGTCATGTGTCAAGTATCTTTTCCATGCAGTGGCACTCACTTGAGTTGTATAGAAGGAGAAGAAAGATAATAGGACACGAGATTGGGAACAATCGGCTCAACCTGAAGAGAATCAAGTACATTTCCAGGCAAGAATAAGAATTGAGGTCCCTGGCCTGAAACTGCCCGACCCGATTCTACTTCCTGCTCTCATCAATCCTGATTCATCATATGCCTTTCCCCGACCTCCGACCCCTTGACTCTAACAATCTGCAGGTTATCTTTTTTATCTTCAGCTTCTTTTCTACTTGGTTTGAGAGCCTGATCCTTCAGGTCAGAGGCCATCAAATACCAATAAGCCTCTTTACCTTCTTGTTAAAAGTACATTGTTGGACCCCAGCCTAGCATTTCTTCTTAATCATGGCACTAAGAGTTTGCATGTCTACCAGTGTTCCCTGGTTATATTTGTGGGACTATAGGATTGGATCATATTTTATGCTGTCTAACCTGCTTTCTGTTTCTTAGTTTGACTATCTCTTGTGTCTACGTGGGACTTTCTGTTATTCTCTTTGAGGGGAGAGCTATGTTGTTGTTGTTTTGATAAGTACATAATTCAAAATGCTCCCCTTTCTGTCTCCTCACCTCTGCACACAATGAACAAATGCCCTCCTGGTATAACACACTTGTGGTCCAGGCAGGCCCAGGCCTCAGCTATGTTTTCAGCATTACTCAGGGAAAACACAGCCTCTTCCAGAACATCAGAGTGAGGCTTTTAAAAGATGGTGATCCTAACATCAAGAAGCTCTGATCCATAAACTAAAATCAACAACAGCAATGTAGCTATCCTATATGTGAAAAGCGTTGTTATAATACCATAGGCAGAGAGAGACATACAGTTATTTTCAGAAAGGTCACATTTGACTGTCTTGTTGACTTTCGTAGCCCAGAATCCCCAATAGTTTGGGATAAGATAGCATTTGGGTACCGAGTAGGTTTAGATTTAGATCTGAAAGGATCCTTATAATGGGTTTGTTCCTGTGCTCTCATAAGGAAAGAAGTTACTGTGTCTGCTTTGTTAAAGATACAATGTGAGATGACCACTGAAAACCAGGAACTGAGCCTTCAAAAGAACCCAGCCATGCCAGAACCCTGATTTCTTTAGTTCTTGGTCTCCAGATTGTGAGAAATAAATGTCATTTGTTTAAACCACAGAGTCTATGCCATAGGGTTATTGTAACCTGTGCTAAGACATCAGTTATGCTTTTTTGGTTGTTATTTATTTTTCTGTTTTTGCATCCCAACCAAAATTCCCCTCCCTTCCCTCTTACGACTTCCCCTCCCCTCCCAGTTGCGCTTTCCTGTAGTTCTGCAGGGATCCGAGATCATCTACTGACCTTCTTGCCATATGGTCTCTCTCACCCCATTTCAGTGTTACAGGAATTCTAGAGCATTCACCGAGATATAGCCTGAGTCCTTTTCAGAGAGGATGATCGTTTGAATGTTAATGAGCATTACAATAAGTCAAATTATTATCTTAATATTCAGATAATATTAGTGACTCTAAAAACTATTAATATGACTGGGATTAAATTAGGTGTTGAGGTTTAAAGGAATAGTTATCAGGTGCAGATAACTCTTGAAGTTTTCTGCAACAGGAGAGTAGAGAAATGGATGGTAGGAGATGAAACTGAGATATTGTTAAATATTGCTATTTTAGTCAATTTTGCCATGTTGATATGTAACTTTAGATGTAGAGGAACATGATAAAGTCATCCCACACTAGCTCAGAATTGAGTATAATAAATGGTTATTTATTTAGGAGTAGACTCACAGATCAACAGTCCTCTGTATGAGCGGGGAACAGGAACCTAATCCAGCCACCAAGAGAGAGAGTTTTTTCCTTTCCCTGCCTTTCCTTCCATCCTTCCTCCTTCCCTCCATCTCTCCCTCCCTTCCTTCATTCTTTTTTTCTTCTTTCCTTTATTCCCTTTTTTTTTCTCTTTGAGACAGGCTACCACACTGTAGTCCAGACTGGTTTCAGCTTGTGGTTAGTCCCCTGCTTCCTGAGTACTCCCTTCTATCTGCTTTGATATTGCTATTTCTTACAGAAGAGCACATCTTAGTACAAAGCGTGCTACATACAATAAAACTTGCTCACATATACAAAATTTGTTGAGCTTTTTTTCCTATTATAAAAGCAGTATAAGTTTATTTGGGGTTTTGGATAGAGACATCCACAAGGAAGAAAAAAAAAGTGTCACAATAGCTATCTAAAATGTTCAATATACATGTTCTTTCTTTCCTTTTTTAAAAAAGATATTTATTTTACTTATTTATTATGTATGTGTTTCTTCTTCTGCATGTATGCCTGCAGGCCAGAAGATGGCACCAGATCTCGTAGTGGTTATGAGCCACCATGTGGTTGCTGGGAATTGAACTTAGGACCTCTGGAAGAGCAGCCAGTGTTCTTAACTAGATGAGCCATCTTTCCAGCCCTATACCTGCTATTTCTAAGCATGCATTTTGTTATCAACATCTAAAATGAGACTATTTATTTTATACTTGATTTTTTTCAGTTAATTGTAAGAAAAGGATTGTTGGTTTTTATTTTATTATTTTCTTTTCCTTAATAAGTGATTAAATATCTAAGCATTGAGGCAATGTTTAAATTTAGGCCCCAGATAGACTGGGGAGGCATCTCAGTGGTTAAGAATACATGTTGCTCTTGCAGAGGGCCCAGGTTTGATTCTAGGTACTCACATGGCAGCTGAGCACTGTCAGTAACTGTACATCTTGAGGATTCAGTTCCCTCTACTGCCATCCACAGTCACCAGGTTCACACAGGGTTCACACAGGGTACACAGATATGCACACAAGCAAAACATCAATATATGTAAAATAAAAATAAATAACTCATCAAAAATACATGCCATTGACAAAAATAAATGAATTCTAAAAATATCTTATATGTCAAAATGTAATTTCTTTCTGATAACCATGTAGATTCTGAGATGGACTTACTAATGGAATCCCTTACTCAGTTCTGTTATTGAACTACTTGGACTATAGTGTTTAGCATACTTACTACTCAATTCTGCAAGGTATCATTTGCTGTGAAATAATAGTTCTGTTCACTGTGAAGATGTGTTGCTCTTATTATTAATAAAGAAATGACTGGCTAATAGCTAGGCAAGATTTGGGGGCAGGGAGAACACTAGGAAGAAGAAGGGTGGAGTCAAGGGATTGTGAAGAGACACAAACGAAGCAGGAGATGAATATGCCTGCTAAGCTGAAAAGAGATACTACCACATGACAGAGTGTAGGTGAGAAATATGGGTTAATTTAATTGTAAGAGCTAGTTAGTAATAAGACTAAGCCATCGGCTAAGCGTTTGTAATTGATAGTAAGTCTCAGTGTGGTTATTTGGGAGCTGGCTGGTGGGACAGAACTGACTGCTGGAATCAATGAGTCTCCACCTACAATTGTTCTCTCTAACAGTCTTAAAATGAATTGATATAATCTTTGCTTAATTATTATTTAGACCTCTTCAAGAAACTGAATTACTTAAAGAAATGCAATTTTTAGCAAATTCAATAGTCTAAATAAAAGAGAAGAACCAAAATGATGTCTTAATTATCTAAAATAGTGGATTTATTTTCCATAACATTTCCTTTCTACTAAAAACCTTCATCTTCTATAATAATATAATACATGAATGTAATATCCCATTTTAAATACTCTGTTGAGTGATAGGGATATAACTTTCAAAGGACATGTTTAAAATTGACACTGTGAACTTTAGTTTAAATCCATATCTATATCTATGAACCACAATATTGACATATTGTGATTTTCCCAAACATACTAAACCTTAAATAAGTTTAGATGTTAAAAATTAAACATAATGAAGTTTCAATTATAACATTTGCATGTATGTATAATAACATGTATATGGACAAACAAATACAGTTAGATATATTTTATTATAGTAATTTTCACATATCAAGCTGAGATTATTAAACTTTTTTGTACCTTTCTTGGCAATCTGGTTTAGTTGCTAAATATTTTCTTTACAATGTCTAAAGTAATACAAACAGAACTGATACAAAAATACATTGACATATAATTTTATTCATGGGATACATATGTTAGCCCTCTGTATCTAGGTAGTCCTTTAGCAAATATATCTTTAAAATGCCCAAGGCAATACCTGTCTACAACAGTTTCTTGAACACTTACAAAACCAGCTGTGAGACATACATTTTACACAGAGATGTACTAAAGCCCTTAGGTTTACCTTGTGCATATATATCATTTTTGCTTTAAATCCAGAGGTAAGATTTACTATCATTTTAGGAGTAAGTATGTTATGAAGATATTTGATATACATTGGTATTGCAACTTAGCTATGTCCTGTGGCATCTATACAGTCTTAGCATGACTTCAAGTGTAAACTTTTAGCATAAACTTCAGCACATGGAAAACTTTGAGCTCCACTCAGTTGACTATAGAACTCTATCTGTGATTTCTATGGGTTATGTTTAATAGAAAGTTTGATTAATACAGAAAATAAAGAAAGAGAATTTTGGAAAATAAAGTGGGATCTGAAATTTTTTTTTACACTGTTGTAAAACCTAAAGTAGAAAATAAGAAAGGGAAGGGGAGATTTGTCATTAGTCAGTAATTTACTTTCCATAACCACACATAGCCTAGTGGATTTGCAAGTTAGTCTCATGTTTTGTATACTGTTACACAGTTCACATCAGTTCCTACTAGATAATTATTGAAATTGAGTTCTTATACTTTCTCACCAAGCAAGTATGATACTTCTTTTATTTTCACGCCCTCCCATTCTGCATGAAAAAGGTGAACCAGACCTGAGTGGGATAACATATGTGGCACTCTACAGACATGTTTTGGGAACTGTAGTTTTTTAGCAGTACGTGTTGGTTTCACAATTATAGTTTTATTTTTCCTTTCTCCCCTCTCAATAGTCTCTGCTGTTGTCCTTGATCTGTATAGGGGGAAATTGTATGGTTTCTTGCCTTGAGTTTCTTTTCCATATCAAATTTCCTCTTTTTGTTTGTATATTTTCTTGATTTTTTTAATTGACTTTACTCATTTATTTGTGGGAAATGACTTGTAGGACAAAGAGATAAACAAAAATTCCACCATATTATTAAAAATGGGTTTTGTATTTTGCTTACAAGGTAATTAGTATATGCATTTTCTTTATTGTATTAAATCAGTATTTATGGAAGTCAGTCAACATATATTGTACAGTCTAAGGAATATTCTAATAGTGTATGAAAAAAATCTATACCCTTTAAAGACCTCTGTTGTGTAGTGGTGTACCCCACTCTGCAGCATGTGAATGGGATTAATCTATATCATATAAACAATCTTGCCAGACTGGTGGGATTGGGTTGCTGAATAAGAATAAAAATGCTTTTAAAACCAAAGAGAAAACTGGGCCTTTTAATAATGGGAGTTGAAAATGGACCTATGGACATGATTCTGTTGTCCCTGTGCTCTAGGCGTTGTGATAGCATCAGTCCATTACTGCTTCTGACGTATAGACAGTGATTCTACTGTCTCCATGCCATAGGTGTTGTGATATCAATTCAGTCTGCTATTGCTACTGACGTAGGGGTGTGATTCTACTATCTTCTTGCCATAGGTATTGGGACAGCAATCAGTCTGTTATTGTTGCTGAGCCCCTTTGAGAAAAAAAAAAAACTCCCTAAACCATGCTGATGTTATGAGTATGTTGTTGACGTTGGCCATGCCTGAGGAGCAGTGAGTTGCAGCTGAAGTTCCAGGTGTCAGCCAGCAGAAGGGAATCCTCTGATGGGTCAATCTCGTCTAGGCGAGGCCGTGAGACTGCAGCTTCTAGAATGTCTTTTGCTTCTGTGCCTTTACGTGTTTGCTGAAGCTCTGTTTCTTTGATATCTAGCATGGTATGAGTGAACGTGGAGAGATCTCCACTGCTCATAATGTAGTGTGTTTATCTTTTGGAAACTTCCCATTCTACTTGGTATTTTTACCTGTGGATTGTCAAGAAGATGACCCCTTCCTAAGCTGTACTAATTTCATAACAATGATAGCTTATACAGAGTTTTGATGAATAAGGTCTGTGAGTCTCACCTAAGGAGCTGGATGGACTGTCGCTCAAGTTAATGACTAACAATTGAGTCCAGCTCGTTTAAATTCTTTTAACCTTAACGTCAGAAGGTGTGTTTACAGGTCTCAGAGTGCATCACAGCTGAAACAAAGCTGTGAAAATAACGAAGTTAGACTAAGATGTTTTTGTTGAATAACTTTGAGGTGAAAAACCCAAGAAGACAGTCTAAAGTTTTAGAAAAGCACATGGTTGAATGCGGAACTCTTTAAGGTCAGGGAACAAGAACAAAGCAGCCCAGTTATTACTGGCTGATGTGCTCTTCTTGCTAGGTTTGGTTGATGATCAAAAATGATGATTCATTCTGTATACCCATTTCTGCTTTTAGTCTCCTGATATTAGAAAAAAACAACTCTTGATAAGTTGGTATGCACCCTAAAGATTGAAAGTAGAGCTGACTGATTCTTTCTCATTTATAAAGGTTAAGTTTGTGATTCCTTTAAGATTTTTTAATCCATATAAGATTACCTTTTAAGATAAGTCATAATATAATTGTCCCTTTCTTTGTAACTGCAAAATGCAGCCTGCCAGGACAAGATCTGACAAGAACACTTTGCTTGCCCAAACAGTTAATCTACAACAAGTTGCTTGGGTATGAATATATGTTCTTGAAATTGTTTGTAAAATGTTTAATCATGTAAGGGATATGGAAAACATGCTGATTTTTACTTTTTTTTGTATTCATTGTAATCATTCATTTGAAAAACAGAATGTAACCACATAGCAATTCCTATATTGCCCGAAAAAAACTTTGTTGGAGTATATAAGCTGTAGAGACTGTACACAGTAGAGAAAGAATAGAGAAAGAACAAAAAATAAAGAAGGAAGCCATCCAGAGAGTGTGTGAGTGTCTTTTCCCCTAAACCCTCTCAGATAAATAAGTCTAGTTTATGGTGACTCCGTGGATTCCTCTCAAAGTCCTGTGCTGCTAGAGGCTGGTCCCTGAGACCGTATGTTATGGTTTTGTAGCCTGCTTTCTGGTACTTTTTAACCTTAGGATGTAGTTGTTTTTACATTAGGATGTAATGTATTTATACATTATCATTATTAAAAGAGGAAGAGAAAAGAAGCCCAACTCTTATGCAATAAAACATCAGTCAAGGCAGAGGTTAGTCTAGAAGCTCACAATTAAGGACAAATTTCAGTATTTTTGAGGATCTTTTTCTTTCGTCTGAGGCTCTGATGAAACTGTCTACAAGAGCAAGGTTGACAACCTAAGCTTAACCCGGCTTTGCTTGTATATAGGTGTGTTGCAAAATTTGAGCTTATTCTCAACTGGTGAAATTAATTACCTTGCTTCAATAGTCATTCTTGTGTAGTCGACCAATTACAAAGAGAAATATCCATATATAAGTGGGTCAAAGCATGGGTTTAGAAAAGCAAAGAGAAAGAAGAAGTGATTAACAGGATCTGACACCCTGTTTAACATTTCAGGATCAAACCAGTACCAAATTCCTAGGACATAATAAGGAGTCCAGCAGACAATGAACGAGGTGGCAAACGCGACTGTCATCTTTAGCGTTCTCAGCCGTGCTCTTGGGATGTTATTCTTGGACTGATTCAGCTGCAGTTCTGTTAGATAAAGAGAAAGAGTGTTTAAAGTCAGCTTCCTCACAATAATAAAAATGAAAGAAAGAGTCATTAATTCTACAACTCCAATAATGATAACTTACTTAAAAAGATTCCTATACTACCCCAACCAGGTGTGGAAGTGCTCATTTGTAATACTCCTACCAAGGGAGCAAAGGCAGAAGCTAGCCTGGGCTATGTAAAGAAAGTGTCTCAGCAGAGCAGCAAATAGGCTTTTAGACCAGGGTTTCCTTTAGGAAAGAATGGAGAGTAGAGTTTTCTTAAAATTAAACCAAGAAGGGTTTGAAAAATGGTGGTATTCACACAACTAAATAAAAAATTGGTTGTTTGCTGTATTCTATATATTAGATATTTGGTGTATTAGCCCAGAAGGAGCACATTTTCAGTGCTTATCCTGAGTTTTAATGGAATAATTATCCTTTCTTCCTTTAAAATTTTTTTATTTGTATTTGTTAATTACAAATTTACAAGTTATTGTGTGTTGACACAACAATAACTTATCCATTTAATACATATACATAGCTATATCCAAATACCATGTATGTATGTATGTATGTATGTATGTATCTATCTATCTATCTATCTATCTATCTATCTATCTATCTGCTATTTGGATCATACCCTCCTCCATAGATCCCTTGTCTCCTTCTTACTCCTGTCTCTTCTTCCCAGCCAATCCCATTTCTACTTTCATACCCCTTTTTGAATGACCTAATGAATTTCATCAAGTTTGCTTATAGGAATAATAGCATCTTAAGAAGTGGCTACACCACTGAAGAAAGTGTCTCTTCCATTCCTGATCAATTATTAGCTGTGCATAAGTCCTCAAGAAGGTGTGGAGACTTTTGAGTCTCTCCCCTCTGCCCTTGCTTGTTTTGTTCTGTGGTGGAAAATGGGAACATGAGATGTTGTTAGCAGATCTCATTATAAATTGAATATATTGTAAAAATATCATTCCAAGGGGTGCTTGTGAATTATTAAATGACCTAAAATTTATTAACTCCTTGACACAGTATCTAATACACTACCCCTCTGCCTGAGTGTTGCTATTTAAATATTGTTTGTTAGTAGAGGTGGCCTTAGTGGTGGGAGTATGAGTAGGCTGGATCTGGTGACCTGAGAGCAGGTAAGTAGGCTAAAACTGGTGACCTCAGAGCAGGAGAACTGGCTCTGCTCCTTGCTGTAGGCTGCATTGGATGAGCTAGCCTATGCTGTGATGGAAAAGCTTGCCTGTGTAGGGATGGGGGAAAGCTTGTGGGCTGACCAACCTAGCTACCACTCAGTCCCAGAACGAGGCTTGAGTTGGTCCACCCAAATATCCACCTCATTTATGAACTGTTGGAGCATGAATGGGGATGAACCTACAGATGCAATAAAACAGGATCTCCAGGACACAGTACAATAACAGGATACCCAAAGAGGAGCCTAGTGAGAGCCCATTGTCAGTGGTGTAGAAGCCAGAGGCCTCCAGCCAGACCAATGACTCCTGGCAATGAAGACTTGCGAGGAAAGATGAATGAATTCAAGGGTAAACTGTGGGACTCAATGGGAGACACTACAGCTTCTATGACAAGATTCTTCTCTCTCTTGTTTTGTTTGTTTAGTTTGGGGAACCCTGATTGCTCTTCGAGCAGATGAGGGGGGGGGGGGACTTGATCGGGGGAGGGGGAGGGAAATGGGAAGCGGTTGTGGGGACGAGGCAGAAATCCTTAATAAATAAATAAATTAAAAAAAAAATAAAAAATAAAATTTTGGTTTTGCTTTGGGGAAAGTTGCAAGGGCAGGGGGTAGATGTGGCAAGATGGGGAAATAAGTGGGATAGGAATGAATGATGGGAAATCCTCAAAGACTCAATAAAATCCAAGAAATATTGTATACCTACAATTATTATTCAAATCTAAGGACTACTTACTGCGTGGGCTTTGTTGAAGGACCCGTGTGAGGGTGAAGATGATTTTGGCATTGCACACGAGCATGATGAGAAGAGGGAAAATGAAGAGGCAGCCGAAGGTGAAAAAGTTGTAAAAGGCTTGGTGCCACCATCGTGGAAAACTGCAGTGTGTCACACACTGAGAAAAAACCGCATGCCCAGAGCCATCTTCAAGGTAGATCATCCTGAAAATATATAACTGTGGAAAAAACAAGGAAAAGTTTATGTGTCTTTTCCCAAAAGGGTTCTTTCTCTCGTGCCACTCTTCCTCCGACCTAAAACAATTTCTAAGTTCCTTGACATTTTGACCATTATACTGAAACGTGTGAGAGAGGTTTGCATGAAGTACATTTGTGTTAGTTTGGATGACCTGTAGAACTCTGTAATTGGTGGAACTATTTTGGCCTTGAAAAACAGCGAACACTTAAAGACTTACGCCTCACTTGCCCTTCCAGTTCCCCTATAGTTATGCCGAGCAGCCTTGTTGAAAGTGATTTTGTTCATTCTATATCCACTGTGTTTAAAACTGTGACTTTTAGACTGCATCCATAAACATAGGTATTAAATTTGGTTTAAACATTGAAAGGTCTAATAATATGCTATGCTTTTTTAAGTGGTCAAAATGTGTGAGTGGTTTAGAGGCTTCCACGCTGATAATATTGAATGAGAAATAGACATGAGCAGTGGCATTGGAAGAAGGGCTGGTAAAATATAAGACCCATTCGTGTTTCTCATATCCTGAAGAGTTAGTATAGAACCTAGTACCATATTTCAGTACAACACCTGGATTATAACTGGATGATAGCCGTGAGTTCACTCATGAATGTCACCCTGAGCAGTCTCAGGAAGAAGTCAGCACCGAGGCAAACAAAACAACTACCATTGTCTCTCAGTGGCTGTACCTCCTGGGATAAGAAAACCCCTTTGGGTTTAAACACCCCGAACTAAGGCTCCTGGGAAGCTTCCCACATGTGTCCGCTAAAGATGTGCTTCCATCTTCAAAAGACCACAGCTTCATCTAGCTCTTTGACTTTGTCCTTTTGTCACCCCTACGCCCTGTATATGTCTGTGTATTTGCTTGTCTATATTTATTTTCAGCCCTGCCCTTGAGGAGAGCCTAGAAATGATGTATCTTGGCTTCTAAATTCCTTTCTTTACCGAAAGGATCAAGCACTCATTGAGTATTATCCCAATAGACAAAGTACAGTATGTTCTTCAGTTGACTGCCAGAGTCTAGAGCTGTTCAGAGAAGACCCAAATATAAAGGAGAGGCTAATTAGTTCACTGATTAGTTAGATAAGTCTGAGAAAGTTTAATCATCAAAATACAAGAAGGAAACTAGTGAAAAGTAATGATAAAAGCAGAATGTAGTGGCACACTCCTTTCATCCCAGCATCAGGAGCCAGAGGCAGGCAAATGTCTATAAGTTCCAGGCCAGCCAAAGCTACACAGCAAGACCCTGTTTTAAAACAAACAAACAAAAACAGTGACAAACTATCCAATAAAGCAAGTTCATGAATCCTTGTGGATATAAATTACACAACCATAAAATGAGCATAATTAAGAACATTTCCTTAATATAGAATGTTAACTAATAAGTAAAGGGGGAAAAGTGAGGTTTTTTTTTTTTTTTTTTTTTGCTAATCACTATAATGCTACTTACCAACTTCAGCAAAATTCACCAATAGTTGGTAAGAATAATCAGTGAAAGCTTGAGAATAGGACAGTGAAAAGCATCAAAGCATGTACCTGCTAGACACTTACTCATCATAAAGAGTAAAATAACTTTATAAATGAAGAGATATCCATGCAATTAACATTATAGATAATGGGACCCGTTGACATCATTTGCTTTCTTAGACAGTGCATTGAGATGGACCAGCATTACATCATTAGTATGTTTAATTAAGATACAGCTCCGAGAAAGCTAAGATAAACCTAAGCTGATACACTTCAAAAATGTCAATCTTATGAGACACGGAGGAAGACAAGAATGGTTCCAGCAAAGGAGACCTAGGTGACAGCATTGTAACCACTATATAACTTTGGGTTTGCTTTTGTTAAAAGGGCAGAAATTGGGGAAGGTCTAGGAGGAATTGGGGAAAGACAACACATGATCAAAATATATTGTATAACATTTTTTACTTATTTTTTTTCATTGCAATTTATTTATTTATTTATTTATTTTCATGTGTCCTTTTGTTCTTTTTTTTTAATTGAAAAAAGAAGAAGAAGAAAAAAAAACATAAACAAAAAAAACAAGTTTCCACCTCCTCCCAGCCTCCCATTTCCCTCCCCCTCCTCCCACCCTTCTCTCCCTCCTCCCACCCTTCTCCCCCTCCCCCCACTCCTCTCCCCCTCCCTCTCCAGTTCACAGAGCAGTCCGGGTTCCCTGCCTGTGGTAAGTCCTAGGTCCTCCCCCCTCCGTCCATATCTAGGAAGGTGAACATCCAAACTGGCTAGGCTCCCACAAAGCCAGCACATTAAGTAGGATCAAAACCCCGTGCCATTGTCCTTGTCGTCTCATCAGCCCTCATTGTTCGCCATGTTCAGAGAGTCCGGTTTTATCCCATGCTTTTTCGGTCACAGTCCAGCTAACTAAGAAGGTGAACCCAAGGAAAAACATATAGTTATCCTCTTGGCTAAGGGAAGTAGACCAAATTGCCGGGGAGAAAATGGGATCTTGGGGGTGGGGTGGGATGGGGGTAAGGGGAGATGGGGAGAGAAAAGGTAGAAGGGAAGGAGGGGGGACCTGGGGAAACAGGAGAATTTACTTATTTTTTTTTTTTTAAATAATTTTTTTTATTAAGAAAAGAAGAAAAAAAAACATAAACAAAAAACAAGTTTCCACCTCCTCCCAGCCTCCCATTTCCCTCCCCCTCCTCCCACCCTTCTCCCCCTCCTCCCACCCTTCTACCCCTCCCCCCACTCCTCTCCCCCTCCCTCTCCAGTCCACAGAGCAGTCCAGGTTCCCTGCCCTGTGGTAAGTCCTAGGTCCTCCCCCCTCCGTCCATATCTAGGAAGGTGAACATCCAAACTGGCTAGGCTTCCACAAAGCCAGCACATTAAGTAGGCTCAAAACCCCGTGCCATTGTCCTTGGCGTCTCATCAGCCCTCATTGTTCGCCATGTTCAGAGAGTCCGGTTTTATCCCATGCTTTTTCGGTCACAGTCCAGCTGGCCTTGGTGAGCTCCCAGTAGATCAGCTCCACTGTCTCAGTGGGTGGGTGCACGCCTCGTGGTCCCGACTTCTTTGCTCATGTTCTCCCTCCTTCTGCTCCTCATTGGGACCTTGGGAGCTCAGTCCAGTGCTCCAGTGTGGGTCTCTGTCTCTGTCTCCATCCATCACCAGATGAAGGTTCTATGATGATATGCAAGATATTCGTCAGTATTGCTCTCGGATAGGGTCATTTCAGGTTCCCAATCCTCAGCTACCCAAGGAACTAACTGGGAACCTCATGTTGGGCACTTGGGAGCCCCTCTAGGGTCAAATCTCTTGCTCACCCTAAAGTGGTTCCCTTAACTAAGAATTGTGGTTCCGTGCTCCCCTATCCACCTTTCCTTTATCCCAATTCTCCTGATTCCCCAAATCCCCCCTCCTTCCCTTCTACCTTTTCTCTCCCCATCTCCCCTTACCCCCATCCCACCCCACCCCCAAGATCCTAATTTTCTCCCCGGCAATTGGGTCTACTTCCCTTAGCCAAGAGGATAACTATATGTTTTTCCTTGGGTTCACCTTCTTACTTAGCTTCTTTAGGTTCACCTATTGTAGACTCCGTGGCGCTAATTTATGGCTAGAAACCAATTATGAGCGAGTACATCCCATGTTCATCTTTTTGGGTCTGGGACACCTCACTCAGGATAGTGTTTTCTATTTCCATCCATTTGCCTGCAAAATTCGAGAAGTCATTGTTTTTTACCGCAGCGTAGTACTCTAGCGTGTATATATTCCATACTTTCTTCATCCATTCTTCCATTGAAGGGCATCTAGGTTGTTTCCAGGTTCTGGCTATTACAAATAATACTGCTATGAACATAGTTGAACAAATGCTTTTGTCATATGGTAGAGCATCTCTTGGGTATATTCCCAGGAGTGGTATTGCTGGGTCCAGGGGTAAGTTGATCCCGAATTTCCTGAGAAACCGAAACACTGACTTCCACAGTGGTTGCACAAGATGGCATTCCCACCAGCAATGGATGAGGGTACCCGTTCCTCCACAGCCTCTCCAGCAAAGGTTATCCTTGGTGTTTTTGACTTTAGCCATTCTGACAGGTGTAAGATGATATCTCAAAGTTGTTTTGATTTGCATTTCCCTGATTGCTAAGGAAGTTGAGCACGACTTTAAGTGTCTTTTGGCCATTTGAACTTCCTCTGCTGAGAATTCTCTGTTCAGTTCAGTGCCCCATTTTTTAATTGGGTTAATTAGCATTTTAAAGTCTAGTTTCTTGAGTTCCTTATATATTTTGGAGATCAGACCTTTGTCTGTTGTGGGGTTGGTGAAGATCTTCTCCCAATCAGTAGGTTGCCTTTGTGTCTTATTGACTATGTCCTTTGCTTTACAGAAGCTTCTCAGTTTAAGTAGGTCCCATTTATTCAATGTTGCCCTTAATGTCTGTGCTTCTGGGGTTATACATAGGAAGCGATCTCCTGTGCCCAGCTCCTGTAGGGTACTTCCCACTTTCTCTTCTATCAGGTTCAGTGTGTTCGGGCTGATATTGAGGTCTTTAATCCATTTGGACTTGAGTTTTGTGCACGGTGATAGATAAGGGTCTATTTTCATTCTTCTACAAGATGACATCCAGTTGTGCCAGCACCATTTGTTGAAGATGCTTTCTTTCTTCCATTTTATACTTTTAACTCCTTTATCGAAAATCAGGTGTTCATAGGTTTGTGGGATAAAATCCGGGTCTTCTATACGATTCCATTGGTCGACTTCTCTGTTTTTATGCCAGTACCACACTGTTTTCATTACTGTAGCTCTGTAATAGAGTTTGAAGTCAGGGATGGTAATGCCTCCAGAAGATCCTTTATTGTATAGGATTGTTTTGGCTATCCTGGGTTTTTTGTTTTTCCATATAAAGTTGATTATTGTCCTCTCCAGATCTGTGAAGAATTTTGATGGGATCTTGATGGGGATTGCATTGAATCTATAAATAGCCTTTGGTAGAATTGCCATTTTTACTATGTTGATCCTACCAATCCAAGAGCAAGGGAGGTCCATCCATTTTTTGGTATCCTCTTCAATTTCTTTCTTCAATGCCTTAAAGTTCTTGTCAAATAGATCTTTCACTTCCTTGGTTAGATGTACCCCAAGATATTTTATGCTGTTTTTGGCTATTGTGAATGGTGAAGCTTCTCTGATTTCCCTCTCTGCTTCCATATCCTTTGTGTATAAGAGGGCGACTGATTTTTTGGAGTTGATCTTGTATCCTGCCACATTACTAAAGCTGTTTATCAGCTGTAGGAGTTCTTTGGTGGAGTTTTGGGGGTCGCTTATGTACACTATCATATCATCTGCAAATAACGAAAGTTTAACTTCTTCCTTTCCAATTCGAATCCCCTTGATTCCATTATGTTGTCTTATTGCTATTGCTAGAACTTCAAGCACTATATTGAAGAGGTATGGGGAGAGTGGACAGACTTGTCGTGTTCCTGAGTTAAGTGGGATGGCTTTGAGTTTCTCTCCGTTTAATTTGATGTTAGCTGTCGGCTTGCTGTATATAGCTTTTATTATATTTAGGTATGACCCTTGTATCCCTAATCTCTCCAAGACTTTTAACATAAATGGATGTTGAATTTTGTCAAATGCTTTTTCAGCATCTACAAATGCAATTTCAATAGGGTATGTGGATTAAATGATAGCATTCCATTAATACTAATTTCCTGATTTTGATGTGCCTGTTTTTGGGTGTATGAGATCTCTCAAACAAGTTCAAACTGGTAAAGAAATGCCTTATTTCCAACTTTTTAAATAAAGATTTATTTATTTATTTATTTATTTATTTATTTATTTATTTATTTATTCATACAGTATCCTGCCTGTAGGCCAGAAGAGGGCGCCAGATCTCATTATAGATGGTTGTGAGCCACCATGTGGCTGCTGGGAATTGAACTCAGGACCTCTGCCAGAGCAGTCAGTGCTCTTAACCACTGAGCCATCTCTCTAGCCCTTATCTCCAACTTTTAAAGAACTCAAAAAACATTTAGAAAAGCCTGGGTAGTGGTGGTGCTTGCCCTTAATCCCAGCCCTCGGGAGGCAGAGGCAGGCAGATCTCTGTGAGTTCGAGGCCAGCCTGGTCTACCAAATCTAGTTCCAGGACATCTAGGGCTGTTACACAGTCAAACTCTGTCTCAAAAAAAAAAAAAAAAAAAACCAACATAAGTAAATAAGTAAATAAATAAATAAATAAATAAGAACTCAAAACCAAAGCCAAAAACCATTTAAAAGTGAAGACAACCCTTGCAGTTTGAGAGTGCCTATCATAGGCTCATATATTTGAATGTTTCCTCCTCAGTTGAACTGCTTGGAAGGACTAGGAGGTGTGCTTGCATTGGAGGATGCTCTCTCTCTCTCTCTCTCTCTCTCTCTCTCTCTCTCTCGTTCTCAGCTACTGCTTCAGCACTGTGCCTGTTTGCTTCCTGCCACAATGATCGTGGGTGAACCTCTAAAACTATAAGCAAGCCCCCCGCATCAATGCTTTCTTTCATCAGAGTTGCCTTGGCCATAGTGTCTCTTTACAGCAATGGAACAGTAACTAAAACAACAGCAAACAAGAAAATGCTAATATTTGGTGATGGATGGGTTAAAGGTATCTAAGAAAACTTTGTATAGTTCTAACATCTTTGATCTGAGTGCAAAATCTTTTAAAATGTTATCTTTATTTTAAGACTTTAGAAACCACAACTACAACCTATCAATGAAAATATTGTAAGTCATTTTCAAGAATAAATTCAGGGCAGGCGTCTTGGCTCAACCCTTACAAGTGCTTTCTGTTCCTCCAGAATGCCTGAGTTTGGTTTCTAGCACCCAAGTATGTTGCCTCACAGCTGCCTGTAGTTTTAGCTTCAGTAATCTAGTATCCTCTTGTGGCCTCCATGAGCATTACCGCACACCGATAAGAGTCTTGAAGAACAAATAAACCAGTAAATAAATTGTAGTGACCTCTCATCCTTTATCTCTGACTCATGAAACACATTTCTTATCTTGTTATTTCCTATTGTGTTCTGGAGAAACTTCATTTTACTGTACAGCATTATCCAGATTTTTTAAATCTAAAACAACTAAATATGAAACAAATACTTTTGTTATTATCAAATGATGACTAATAAATACTCTTTTTTTTTTCCTCATTGAACAAGATATTTTAGTTTACATGACAGTTGGTCCTGAATTTCTCTACTTTAGGAGGATATGGACTAGGAGTGGAGTGTGCTTATTTGAAAATATTCTGAAATAGTTTCTTGGTAGAGAAAGAAACTTGATCTTATATTTGCAATTACATTATTGATTTCTCAATTTGAGATCTTTTATCAAGTAGAAAAAAAATCAAGTAATTTAATCCACTAGGGGGCGACAAAGGATCATACTACCATCAGTCTCAAAACCAAGAAACCCTAACAAGTCAGCTAACTTTAGTTTAAGATCCTGGTCAACTTTTCCCTGTCCCATACTTTCCAGCTTGAATTTATTTAAACTGTAGTTTTAAAGTAGATCAGCGCGCGCGCGCGCGCGCGCGCACACACACACACACACACACACACACACTTGTCTTGTTTTTATCAGAGTTTATTTTGCCTTAACCAAGAACATCGTTTCCCTTCTTTGCAAACCATTGATGATACTTCCTCCTTCTTAGAATATGATATTTCGTCCATATCTGGGAATTTGGTAAATACTGTGGCGTTATTGCTTGACTGATTAATTTGAATAAAACCAGAAGTTCAGGAAAGCACACGAGGATTCAGAATCTTACCCATAAATTAATTTACTTTAGCTTGGCTCTGTTTATTTTGTTTTCTGCACTGTGTTCATCTGAGTGGCTAATATGAGGATCTACTTTGCTTTTAGTGGTTCCTTTGCCCTTGGATTCTTTCTTCAATTTCTGTTTACCTTTTCCTCCTTTATCTGTGACTCTTGCTCTTATCAGTATTTGTTTCATTTTTCCATAATCAAGAACATTCTGTTTACTGTCTTTGGAAGCAATTGAAGATGCTTACTTATTAGCTTATGATCTTCTATCCATACTTTACCAAACCAACTATTGCACAGACTAAATTTTCTTAAATGTAATCAGCTATAAAGTACAGATCATAACAGAATCTTCTTTTCATTGATGTCATGACAACTGAGTTGTTTTATGCAAAACCCCTGGAATAGTGTCCACAAAGCTAACACTGGATACATTTCAATCATCATTATTATAAAAAGTGAGGCACACAAATTTTCTTTGTATCCATAAATGTTTAATCATACACTGATAAGCACATATTGTATGCCCCCATATGTAAATTTGCTACTTTAAACTTCTCTTTCCTATGGGATAGAACTGCCCGTTGTAGTAGAGTTTAGTAGTTAAAACCTCTGGGTATAAGTGGCCCACGAATGCTTGTGGGCACCATTCCCTGATCCCTGACCTTAGAATATCAACTACTGTGTTAGTCCTGTGTGCTCACTGTCCGTGCACTGGACATTAATTGCGGGAACAACCAATGCAAAGCCCTGAGTCACGAAGGGAACTCCAGGTTTCTAGTGTTTGGGTTGGTTTTAGACAGTCTGTAAGGCCTAGAATATCCAGTATTGGCAAGAGTGACCTTTGGCATCTCATCTTTGTCTCCATCTCCCAGATGTTGAGATTACGGGTATCCCACATATACCGGTTGGGTTTTGGGTTTTGGTAAACAGAGAAACTGGAATACAGGAGAGGGCTCAGGCCAAAATTCAGGTTTGTCTACTCACAAAGAGGACTGTGGACATATGCTGAGGCCTCCAGAGTCAAGCTAGACTTGACTCCCGAGAACTCTGCTTCTGAGTGCTAGATCTCAACCAGTGTGTCACAAACTGTTCTAATCCTGATTCTTAGTTTTGATATTCCCTTAGGAAAAATGAAGGGCCAGGCAGTCTGTTGTGAGCGTTTGTCTTCTCGAAATGATAGGGTCACTGCTTCATGATACCTCAGCAATAGAGCTGCATTAAAAACACCTGGAAAATGGTATTTGTAGACACACAAAATAGAAGGGAAAAACTCATAGGTCTCACTCCTAGACAAGGAACTACAGGCAATTAACAACCGAGAGAGGGAGCACTTGTCTTTACAAGGGTTGAACCCTCTAAGTGGTATCCAATACCAAGAAAGTGTTCATCCTTAAAATCATGTATATCTATCTGTCTGTCTGTCTGCCTCTCTCTCTCTCTCTCTCTCTCTCTCTCTCTCTCCATATATATATATATATATATATATATATATATATATATATATATCACAAATGCACTAAGCAAGTTATATTTGTATCTTTATATGTTTATTTCTATATCCTATGAGCAAAGATCTTCATGCACATGCAATGTAATATAATTTTTATGCTTAGCTCTTAACTATGTCTAATATTAATTAGATTCTTAGATATAGATGGGTAAATAGCTCTATAAATAAAACGGAGTTGTGTGATTTAAACCTTGTCTATAGAATTAACTGTTTTATATTGACATTTCCACTCATAAGACATACCCTAGGCATCCCATATAATATTCATTGGCTCATTTTCTTCTTATAGAAATAAGAATAATATACATAATTTATAGTGTTGTAGGGAACATTCTTGTAATATTGCATACAGAGACATTTCACACAATTCTGACACATATGTTTATTTTCAACTATTATTTAACATATGATTATTATTGCTATTGCTGAGTGTAGCCACTACTCCTGTGCTTTAAACAATGTTTAGAGTATTGCTCACGGGAGGTTAACTATTTATTGAATCTAAGCTGTTTGTCAAGTTCAGAAGTGCATTTTACTCAGTGAATTAGCTCATGTGTCAAGGCAAGTCTCCACATGCTTCAAGCCATGCTTCCTTACTCCAAAAACTAAGGAGTGTCCCGTGTTTCTTGCCTACAGGCTTGTGTTAACTATAGAATTTAGAAGTTGTTTTGTTACTACTCCACATGAACCAGATAAGCCAGGAACATCAACTCTTCCTGCGACTCTGCACTCTGTGGTCTTAGATGACTCTCTTTAAGGAATGTGATTTTAATTAAGTTCAGCCACACCTAAATTAGGAAATGTTTGGTCATAAATCTGAGCTCCTCCCAAGACTTGCTTGCTGGAATATCTTCTTCCCTGTCTCCCTTTTCTTTTTTTTTCCTCTTCAAACTTACTTTTAAAAACGGTCATTTTAAGACCTCTGTTATCATGTTCTCGCACAAGTAGTGTTCAGTGAGTAGTGTAGCTTTGTATGTCTTAAGAAAGTGTACATAACTTTATTATGAAGAGAAGAAAAAGGGATAGACAGATATAAATAATAACCTAATCTTTAAAATAAAAAAAGTGATAGTGGGTAGTTTTATATATAATATTACCTATTCTTAACATGCCTTATGAATTTATATATTTTTTGTTTTGGGCCATCTAGCCACGGTTGCCCTAATTTTTTTTATCCCACCACCTTGCCTCCTAGGTGTTGGTATTAAAAGAATACACTACCACACCAGGCTTTTAATTACCCTTTTAAACTTAGTTAAGTGACATTCTTAAAGTCATATAGCTGAAAGGGGATGGCTAGCAGGCACAAAGCTTTGAGTTTGATCTCCATCATTATGTGAACTGCACGTGCTATTCTAGACCTATAATCCCTACACACAGAAAATAGAGGCAGGAGGATCAGAAGTTCAAGGTCATCTTCTGCTACATAACTAATCTGAGGTCATCCTGGGATACATAAAATCTTCTGTCAAACAAACGAAAAGATAAAGCCCATGGAGTGTTTCAGGGCATGTCAGCAGAGTGTTTGATTTCCCTGTTATCATCCACACCTCAGTTTCATCACATTATTGCTAAATGATTCAAAACTATTCTTTGTCTTGTTCTACTCTATTTGAACCTGCATATATTTTGTTGAAATATTTTTGTTTTAAAAAGTCACCTTAGGCCGGGTGGTGGTGGTGCACACCTTTAATCCCAGCACTCGGGATGCAGAGGTAGGCAGGTTTCTGTAAGTTCGAGGCCAGCCTGGTCTATAAGAGCTAATTCTAGGATAGTTAGGGCTGTTACACAGAGAAACCCTGTCTTGAAAAACCCCAAAAAGTTACTTTAGATTGAAATTATAATTATTCTATTTTCCCCATGTAATTTTTACAAAATGTGATGTATCAAAATGTCACATTATGTCATATGGATATGCACAATTATTATTTGACAATTAAGTTTTAAATGCTATAGTTTTTTTTCATTACATAGAACCTATAAAGACTATGTGTCTTTCACACAAATTTAAGGCTTTTTGAGTATATCAAAGCCTTCTATAATTAAAGGTATTTTTCTCTTTAGCTTATAGATCAAATATTTTATTGTTATGTCTTTAAAAATTAATTAATTATATTTCATTCATCAGTGCTTGGACTGGACTGTAGGTTTTCAGGCAAGGATGATTATTGATGTGGGAGTCCCCTCTGTGTGCTGTGATTACCATTAGTGAATAAAGAAACTGCTTTGGACCTATAGTAAGGCAGAATTTAGGTAGGCAGGAAAAGCTAGGCTGAATGCTGGAAAAAATTAGGGCAGAGTCAGAGAGAAGCCATATATCTACCGCCTGAGACAATCACTGGGAACTTTAGTTGGTAAGCCACTGCCATGTGATGAGACACAGAACAATAGAGATGGGTTAATTTAGGATATGAGTTTAGCCAGAAATAAGCTTAAGCTTTGGCTATTGGCCAAAGAGTATTGCAAATACTATGGTTTTCTGAGTGGTTATTTTGTGGCTGGGTGGCAGGGAAGAACAAGCAACCCTTCCCACTACAGGTTATACCACTGAGCTGCATCCCAGTATTTTTCTGAGTTTGACTTTCCATATAACCTTGGCTGGCATTGAACTTGTAGCCCCCTTGTCTCTTCATACTAAAGATGTTATGAAAAGTATGTATCCCAATGCCTAGCATTGTTTTTAAATTGATAGCATAAACGAATAAAATTATACAAACTAATAATTTTAAATTTTGTATTCTGCTAAGTATCTATCTGATTAGTTTATAAATATTAACTTAATAGTACAACAATCATACATTTCTACATGACAAATACAGTACCACATCGTATGCTCTCAGCTCACAGAAAGAGGGGGACTACCAATCCAGTTCTTCACTTTTCAGAGCTTTCACTTCAACCAAACAATTTTCTCACAAAAAGTATTTGTGCCCTTTAGTCATCACTGAAAAATACATATGACCAGTCGCTAGGTTTTCATTCCCATAAACCTCTTATGATCATTTTATATTCAACTTACTTCCTTACACTTGTGTACTTTAAGTCTTTAATATCTACTTGTTTTACATACATTTTCTCTCCACAAAGAATGACCCTCCCCTCCACTAGCCCCTGGCTGTTTTATTGTTTCGTCAATACCAGGTTCTGTATTGACTTAACTTGTGTTTATCTTTGAGAAAACTAACCAATAAGCATTGCTCATACTTTAAAGAAGAAAAACAGAAAATACACGAACATAAACCTTAGCTAGTAACCTCATTTCCAGAGATGTGCCTGGGAAACCTCGTCTTGGTTTGCATTGCCCATGCAAGAGTAATTGGGCTTTCTCCAGGTAAATAAAAGCCCTTCCATTTCCCCCTTTCTTCTGCCATTTGATACATACTAATTAAATACTTTTCCTTGCAATTCAATGAAGAAATGTTTACTTGGTGCCTTGCAATGCTTAATGAATTCTGCACAGCTGTTTTGGTTTTTAGACACGTGGACAGTTTAGAATGTTTAGACAGATTCCTGGTTTTACAGGTATGCTTTTGCTGGATTTTAAGAACTCTTACTTCTTATGATGTTCTTATACCCTGGCTTACCATACAGAGCATTAGACAGCATAAAGTCAATTTATTCCTCTGTTAATGATAGGCTCTTTATTATTTGCAAGAATTTTGTCATGTTTTCTTCAGTAATCTGTTTGAATAGTCAAATTCTGCAGAATAATTAGCCAAGAGCAACATAACAACCAAGATAATTCTTTCTCAGCTGCAGTGACAGAATTCTTAGTTTGTACATAATAAATCCCAAGTAAGAAAAGTTTAAATATTTTCCACCTATGAAAGTTTCATAGCTCTTAAACGTTCTCTCAATTAACTATTGATTATGTTTCAACCAGAGCAAAAGGCAAGAAAGAAATTGAGCATAAAGGGGGTGCACCTGTAATCCCTGTGGCTTGCGAAGCTGAGGCAGGAGAATTTAAGTTTGAGAACAGCCTTGGAAACATATAGCAAGATACTTTTTCAAGTCTATAGAAGAGAGAGAAAGAATGGGAAAGAAAGAGGGACTGGCATGTATTCAGCTGAGAAGAGGTTTTACGGGGCATTAACTATGCAGTACAAATAATTCTAGATACTTTAATACATTATTTATCTAATCATCATGAAAGCCTGTGGAGTAGGCAATTACCCCCATTTTATGAATAAATCAACAGAACTTCAGAGAAGTTAAGAAGTTGGCCTGAGAAGACAAAGTGGTCAGGGTTAAAGTCTACTATCTGATTTCCAGAAACTAGGTCTTAAAGGCCACACAGCAGGTACTTTCTTGACTCAAGGTTAGATACAAAATAACCATATCCACCCAAGTTCAGGAGTAACGGTTTACCTGTGGTCCCGCAAAGACAATACTGAGAATCCAGGCTAGGCCGATCATGGACTGTTCAAGCTTGCTCTTGCTTTGTACAGCAAGGGGCCGAGTGATGGCCAGGGAGCGGTCCAGGCTAATCACTACCATCATGAAGGCTGGGGCATACATAGAGAAGAGCTTCAGATAGCTGAGCACTTTGCAGAGGAACTCCCCAGCATGCCACTGTACTGTAATATTCCACATGCCATCCAGTGGCATGACAATCAGAGTCTCCAGCAGGTTGGCTAAGGTCAAATGCTTTAAGAGCACCTTCATTCTTGAGAGCTTTTTCCCCTTCTCCCTCTTCTGAGTCCACTTCTGCAGCTTCATCAAGAAAGACGCATTAAAGGCAGTAGAGAGGAGAAAAAGGAAGAAAGTCACTGTTACTCGGATCTTTCCAGATAAGGTTAGAGTGGGGAGTTTGCCCTGTATCAAAGGGATGCTGTTGTTGATGGCCAAGCAAGGATTTTGGTCCTGCTCAAGAGAGGCGTTGTTAGCCATATTCCTCAATGGCAGGCTTCAAGAGCAGAGTCTCTGTACCTCTGATGTTTTATCCTATCCGAACACAAAGTGCTGTTTTATTTCTGCCTTCTTTAGACAGAAACGTCACAGGGTTACATTTATGTCAAATTGATTTTCCCTAAGATACTCTGGACTTAATGTGAAAGATCAAGGTGAACTTGTTTTGTGGGTTTGTAATCTAAAAGAGTGCTAACAGAAGATGCCAAGCACACTCTGAAGGCCAAGTGTAATTGGACCACCTCAGCAGATGGCCTGTTTTTCAGAGTGTTTTATCGTAGGCGAAGAAGGACACTTGAAGTCTAATTTTAAAGTTAAAAGTGACTCATATTATTTTTCAATTAACTTTAATGAATATATTTTCTAAAAACTGTTGTGAATCGACAGGTGCCACATGAAATACAGAAAATAATTTAAAATCCCTGATCCAATTAAAAAGTCTGTTGTTTGAAGACCACATTTCTCTAAATAATTGTTTTTCTTTTTTATTCTATTTATTTATTTCATGACCTGACCATATCCTCTCCTCCCTTCTCTCCTCTCGTTCCCTCCTCCTTTCTTCCCTCCACCTCCTGCCAATCTACCCCTCCACTGTATTGGCTCAGAAAGGGGCAGTCCTCCCCTGGGCATCAGAAAAACAATTGTTTTTCAGATAAACATTGTCGAGTAGTCACAAATGAGTATATATGTTAGCTTAAAACTATCTTACGCAAGGCATGAAGCTAGTACTTCAACTGTCGCAAGCAATCTATTCTAATACAAATTAATTTAGATTCATTTATCAATCATTTAAATTATCAGAATATCCATGCTGAAATTATAGTAAATTTATTTTTTGTTAATTGCCTTGATTTTATAATTCTGTAAACATTGTACTTGTTATGGTTGCACAAGATTGATAGGTAAATTAGATACTGGAGAAAAAGTAGATACTTGCATATATATTATAACTGAATTAATTATGTAAGATGATAAGTTTTAACCCTACATGTCATATAATCACCTCAAATTGAGACCCCTTAAAATCCTTCTGTGTGTTACTTGATGATAATAATTTGCGATAGAAATACTGGTATGACTTTTATTGGAATTTCCTAAGTCTTGGTTTGTTGTTATCAGATCCCCGACTGGTCTGCTTCCATCACACCCAGAGCAGCGGCACTATTAGGACAATGCAGCCATTTTGGCTTAGGTGGTGCATTTTTTTATTGGTTTATTATTTTTTTTTTAGCTTTTGCTGGTAATAAGGCAGTTTGTGAAGTTTTATACACACACATATAATGAAGAAAATCATAAATCAAGGTAAGTTTTAAATATGTGAGTATGTACATCAGAGAGACAGTTACAGCTAGGTAGGTATAAGTTGCTATCTGATAACAGTGTTAGCTTTTGGATTAGTGGAAACCAGTTGCCTGCTAAGTTATTAGCCATCAGAAGGCTTTATGTATTGTTATAGGATGCGAGTTCTGCTAACATACAAACAAGGACAAGAAATGGATGCTCCGGGGCTAAAGCTAGCTGAATATAAGGTAAACAGTACTTAGATCTCAACCTTTCAACTTCTCCACATCACTGCGCTTTTAACCAGTCAGTCAGGCTTTGCAGATACAGCTTCTTTCCAGGAGTTTTTGTTCATGTGAGAAAAAGGCTTTTTAGAAAACTGCAATTCATCTATCTTATTGGTTAAGCACAAATGCCATGCAAATATGCGGTTGGCTCTCATGGTTTATAGAACATAACTGTTCTATAAACTTCTGGAAATACTGAATTAGTGAACATCAACTATTATTCCTAGTGAAACAGAGTGAGGTCTTATGAACCAAGGCTACTTGCTGAAGCCCTGGAAAAGCAGCTGATCTTACCAGAACCACAACCTGCTCTTCCTCGTAATGTCTTCCATGTGTAACAATTAATAGGCAATTATTTATTATTTATTTTTTGCAGCTGTAGAGCTTGCCTCACCTGTACAATTAACATTTTCCTACCTTTAGGAAATATGCAACTATGGATTTCTTGGGCTTTTAGCTTCATGTGAATGTTCTTCACTACATTAAAAGACTAGACAACACAACCAAACATGTAACAGTCCTCACACAATGAATTAGGAACACAGTCACCTCCCCACAGCTTCATCACACAGAGCAAATGTCTCATCCTTCTGGAGCAAGCTGTCATGCACAGACAGAGGAGTTTTGTGAATGAGAATTCCTGGAAAGAGCTGTGTCTGCACAGACTGATTGACTGATTAAAACTGCAGTAATGTGTAGAAGTTGTAATGAGGTTATTAGGAGGCTAATTTCCTGTCTTGAGCTACGTTGGTACCTCCCAACCCCATGACAACCATTCCTTATTCACCTCTCTGTTAGAACAAAAGTCATTTGACAAATAGATTAAAAAAAAACTTTTGGAATTATTTAGCTTAGCTTCCACCAGCCAAAAACACTAAGAATGCCATCGAGGCTTACGGAAAAGTTTCTCCCATCTTGCTGTAGCCATCTCTCTGGTGTACCCACTGATGGATTTTAAACTTGCCTTGATTTATGAGTTACTCTGTTCTGTAAAACTATAAAACTTCATAAAATTGCTTACCTGTTGGAACATGGAATTTGAGGTAACCTAAGCTGAGTTCTTTGGACATGGTCATTAAAATGGCTCCGGAATAAATTCTTATTTTCCTTTAAGGTGAGAACTGTGACAATTTTTTTCCTTTGTACTCTGTGAAGATTTGTCCCTGTGATTGGTTTAACAAAGAAGCAGACTGACCATTAGCTGAACAGGATAAGGTTAGATGAGAGAGCATAACTGAGAATGTTGGGAGGTTGAAGGGTGGAGTTTGGAGTCTTGGAAGCAGATGCAGGGAGAAGCAAGAGGGGCACGTGATGAAAACCAAAGGTGGCATGGCAGCCATCATGTGGCTCAGCTTTGCTGGATCTTTGTGCTGTGCTGGCCTTATGACTTTTGTCATTCCCATAGGATATGGTTCTGCCAAGAAGTGAGTATATATCATGTTTGTCTTTCTAGGTCTGATATTTTCTAGTTTCATCCATTTGCCTGCAAATTTCATGATGTCTTTGTTTTTAATGGGCAAGTAATACTTTGCATAAAAGTACCACATTTTCTTTATCTATTCTTCAGTTGAGGGACATCTAGGTTATTTCCAGTTTCTGGCTATTATGAATAAAGCCACTATGAACATAGTTGAGCATATATCCTTGTGATAGGATGGAGGGTCTTTTGGGTGTATGCCTAAGAGTGGTATAGCCATATTGATTTTCATAGTGACTGTATAAGTCTGCATTCTCACCAGCAGAGGAGGGTTGTTCGCCTTGCTCCACATCCTCTCCAGCATGAGCTGTTACTTGGTGTTTTTGTTCTTAGCCATTCTGATAAGTGTAAGATGGAATCACAAAGTCATTTTGATTTGCATTTGCCTGATGACGAAGTATGTTAAACATTTCATTAAATGTTTCTCAGGGATTTGAGATTCCTTTATTGAGAATTCTATGTTTATATCTGTGCCACATTTTTAAATTGGATTATTTGGTTTGTTGATATATAGTTTCTTGAGTTCTTTATATATTTGGGATACTAGCCCTCTATTGGATGTGGAGTTTGTAGATATATTTCCCCATTCTGTAGGCTGCCATTTGGTCCTATTGACAGTGTTCTTTGTCTTACAGATTTTTTTCAGTTTTATGAGGTCCCACTTATTAACTGTAGATCTTACCTGATTTTTTATAAGGAAGCCAGAAATACACAATAGCAAAGAGAGAGCATCTTCAACAAATGGCTCTGGTCTAACTGGATGTTTGCATATAGAAGAATGCATATAGGTCCATATTTTTCACCTTGCACAAAACTCAAGTGCTGTGGGATAATGCATTTGTACTCTGTAAAGATTTGTCACTTGTATTGGCTTAATAAAACATTGATTGGCCAGGCAGGAAGTGAAGGCACGGTGACCGCATTAGGATAATTCTGGCGCAGTCTGCAGTTGCAACCCAGATGCAGACAAAACAAGATAAAAATGCTGCACTGAGAAAAGGTACCAAACCACTTGGCTAAACATAGGTAAGACTTATGGGTAAATTTAAGTTGTAAGAGCTAGTTAATAATAAGCCTGAGCTAACAGGCCAAACAATTTATGATTAATATAAGTCTGTCTGTGTTTCTTTGGTACTGAATGGCTATAGGGCCGGGTGGTTCAGAAACTTCTGTCTACACTCAAGTCCATGTATGTCAAGGACAAATATAAACCTAGACACATTGAACCTGATAGAAGAGAAAGCAGGGAATAGCCTTGTATGCATTGGCATATGAGATAACATCCCACAAAAGAGGCTCTCTTAAATAGTGAAAATCATTTTTTTTATTATTAAACACAACCCCTAGAAAGTCAGCAGAACTGCAGGCAGCTGTAGGAATAAGCGGTCTTCTCTAATTGCAGAATCGAGTGAGTTCTGGGTCATATCTTTGTTCCTTTTTGTATGATCTTCTTTAACCCAATTGACTATTTTTTCTTTTAATTTAAGTCCAATATCTAAAAAAAGAGAGAGGTTATGATTTGGAAACAATCCAGGGTAGAAAGCTATAGATTTTTACAACTCCTTACCAATGAGAAGCAAAGAGGAGACTAAAACAAGTCTTTCAAAGAAGAATAGACGATAAATACTTGGTTAAAACAGTTTTCCATAGAAGCAACATAATATTGGATTAAAGGAATGGTGTGATGACAACTAGGAAATAATAAAAAGAAAAATTTTATTCATCTTTAAACAGGGAAATGTGAAAAATAAATGTGCTCCATTATAACAAAATATTTATGCAAAACACTTTGAGGACAAGGAACAAATCCAAGGAGAAATGCATATTTTAAAAAGACATTTAATTATATACAACCTTTAAAATGTCCTATTTATTTGCATTTTCTGGAAGTGTACCTTGATAAAATTCTTAATTCAGCACAGATGTGTCAGGTGTAAATTGTAGGGATTGTCACTGAGAACTTATGTAATATTTCTGTAGATCAGATTCAAGAAAAACAGAAATCATCAATATATGAAATAAAGCATAAGCATAATGATATCATTTACTTTTTTTTCTCAAGACAGGGTTTTTTCTGTGGGATAGACCTGACTGTCCTGGAACTCACTCTGTAGGCCAGGCTAGCCTGGAACTCATTAGGATCCACCTGGCATTTACTTTTCATGTGTTCACTAACTCTTGAGCTGTTAGTCTTTACTACAGAAAAAGACTTATTTTATTTTTAATTTTGTATGTATGTGCACATGAGTGAAGGTGCCCAAGGAGACCAGAAGCAGGAATTATAGGTGATTGTGAGCTGCCAGTCTTCTAGAAGCTGGGAAATAAACATAGTCCTCTGGAAGGGCAGCAAATCCTTACAATCCCTGAGCTGCCCCTCGTCATTCTCTATTTAAATTACAATGAAGAAACTATAAACTTAAATTAACAGTATCAGAATTATAATATTTATTTCAACAATTTTATTAACTGAACTTCTGTTGACCACATATTAGACCATACTAATGGGATACAAAACAGGCTGGCTAAAACTTGTATTTGATCTTTCCAAGCATAGTTCTAAGTGTGTTATGGTGAGATACTTTGATTTACATGAAATTGAGATGGAGGTACTGAATATTAAATCAGTATAATTTAAATTTTACTCTTGTATTGATCAATGTGTGTTGGCACATTTAAGAATTTCTATCTCATAACATTATTCAATTTAAAGTATATCTTCATTCTATAATCTTCAGAATTAGAAATTTGAAAGCTATATATTTTAGAACTATATTATTTAACAATTTATGATAAATAAATATATAAATGAAAATTTAAAATATACTTTGGAAAAATATATGTGCTTATTGAGTATATATTGTATAGATTGATATACTGGTATAAAGTACTATATAACATACTATAGTTTAATTCTCACCCTATTTTCTCATTCTCCTTTCCAAAGTATGTCTGGAAAATATATTTTAAAAAGTACGTCATTTAGTCCTAAAGTTCCCTGATGTTCCTTTCAATAAGCATTTGAGAAAAAGAACCCCAACATTTCCTGCTTCAAGTTCTACACTATGTCTCATAATCATGAGTGCTAAGATTTAATTTTTTTTCTTACTAAAATTTCTGAGGATTTCTAAGTTTTTTGAAATATTTATTACACCCATTCTTTTAGTGTGTCAAACTCTTGTAAATAAATACTTCGTTTAAGAAGTACCAATATGATAATTATGTCAGGGACTGTAAGTGCTTCATAGATGTTTGTATTGAATACTCATGGCTACCTTTGGAGGTGGATACTGTTATTACCCTAATTCTACAGTGGGGAAAAGGAGTCATAGCATTGTTCCATGACTTGCCCCAAATCACATAGCTGTTAGGAGGCAGAAATGATTTAGATCTAAATAAAAACCCCACCCATGCATGAACCCAACTCCCCCCGCCCCCATAAGCTGTAACTATTTATTCCAGAGTCAATAACCAATGACATTTGTTTCAAGGTATATTTTTATTGGATAGCATTAAATAATAGTCAGGACATAATAATAAAGCATAGATGAGGGGGACATGATGGTGCACATCTTTAGGTCTAGGACTCTGGAGGCAGAAACAGGTGGAGCTCTATGAATTTGAGGCTGTCCTGATCTACATAGTGAGTTCCAGGACATCCAGGGCTACATAGTGAGCCCTGTGTCAAGAAATACAAAATAATTAAAATAAATAAACCACAATGTTGAAACCCAGAGATGTTATCATTATTTAACAAGGCCTTTGAAAAGCATTTTAAGTTAAGGACATCTAGAATCTTTAATTATTCTTATTTTACTAGAATGTGCTATTTGAAAGGATCAGGAAGACGGCTCAGCAGGTAAAGGTACTTGCCACCAAGAATGATGGCCTTGGATCATGGTGATCGCTAGAATCCGTGTGATGGGAGGAAAGAATTGGCTCCAGCAGTGCTGCCCCCCCCCCACTGCATGCCATGACATACCCAGGCACCCCACACAATAAGGAAATAAATAAATGTAAAAAAATTCTGGGACGTATAGACATACCTTCAGCTTCTACCACCTTGAAGGCTAAGGATGTCATCAAATAGCACCTGAGACCTGTAGTAGATGTTTCCCCTGCTCTGTTGTAATCCGCCTACCTCATGAATCCACTGATGCATTTGAAGGTGTCTTGATCTAGAAAAACTTCATGAAACTATTACCATGCTGGAAGATGGTATTTTGGGATACCTAAATATGTGTTCAAAAAAATTATTTTGTTCCAAAATAAGCTGTCTTATTCCTTTTGAGGTAAAAGCTATGTTTTTGCATCAACCCAAGAAAGCAGTGAGGCAGATGAACGACCGGATCACCACACCATAAGAAAAGAAGGCTATTTGGGGGAAAGAGGATATTTTCTTGGCTTTGTCGGAGTGCTGGCTCCCATAAATGCATGATGTTTCTCTAGAGAAGGCAGCCAACACAACAGCTGATGAAGCAGTGTCCCAATGAAACACCACCATTTCTCTCAGAATCAGTCTACTTGTTCAAAGAACGTTCTAGGAAATCAATGTTTGACAGTAATAACATTATTGCAATGGAATTTAACTTACATTTTCATAATGAAAAGAAGTATAGATCAGGCGATTTCAGTTTTCCAGTGAGAGTCCTGAGGCTCCTGGACCTTAGCTTTTTATAAATTTTAGGACATGTTCTTTAATTTCTCTTTCAATTTCATAGTAATTTTTTATTGTTCAATTTCATAGTAATCTTTTATTATGCATGGTTTTATACACAGTAAATAGTATTTTGATTTATTGGGTTTATCTTGCATAATAAAATCCTAAGAACTGTAACTTTTAGTATTTATTCATTTATTCATACTTTTATTTATTTAAATATTTATTGTTTGACAGAGTTGTAGATTACAAGAATATAGAATAAGACAAAAGACCCCAAATCCCAGAGTATATTAAGGGAAAGTAATAAGGCTATGCTTTGTAAACCAAAGTTCTTAGATCAAGCCGGGCTACACTAAACATCCTACAAGTCTGCCTGACTGTAGAGAGCTGGAATGTTACAAGAGGGAGCCAAATTTATCGTGAGTTGTTTTTGGCCTTCTATATAGACCATTGTTGCCCCGCTCTGTATTTCCTTAACATCCTTGTGACCATTTTCTAAATTCTTTTGGAATGTGCAAACAGACCCTTAGCTTCCACCAACTCCCAGGCTAAGAAAGTCATCAGACAGCACCTGAGGGCTACAGTGGAGATTCATCCCTTACTCCCTATGCTGTGCTGCAACCCACCTCCCTGCTGTACCTACCAATATACATTTGAAAAGTGCCTTCACTTATGATTGTCTTTGATTTCTTTGTATCGAAACTGTGAAAGTATTATTGTGTTGAAACTACTATCTGGGATAACTTTAGCCTTTTTCCCAGGCCATGGTCACTCATTTTTGGCACAAGAATAGATTGTGTCTAATTTCCTTTGAGTTGAGAGTTGTTTTTATTTCACTGGTACCTTTTTCCCCCAACCTTTTCAATTTGAAAATGAAGGTGTATGGCTTTTTCTTAAATCAGGAAAATCCTTCTAAAAGCAAGTAAGAGCAACCAGAAACGAGGTTTTCTTTCTTTCTTTCTTTCTTTTTTTTGTCTTGTGTTGTTTACAGTAATTCAGTGGTTCTCAACCTGTGAGTCGAGTATCAGATAACCTGCATATAAGATATTCACACTGTGATTCATAACAGTAGCAAAATTACAGTCATGAAGTAGCAAGGAAATAGCTTTTTGGTTCGGGGTCACCACAACATGAGGAACTGTTTTAAAGAGTCTCAGCATTATGGAGGTTGAGAACCACTGACTTAATGAAAAGTTTTCTCTTTGTAAAGCCTTTTTTACTTAAACTATGGTATCTTTTGAAGAGAAGCAAACACATTATGACAGATGGTTCTAAGTGTGTCTAAGTGTACTTTCCTGTATATACAAGGTCAAAACCTACTGAAAAGTAGCAAGATCAGCAGAGTTAAATGAAGGAAATCAGAGAACAAAATGGGATTGTTAGTGAGGACAGTAGGTTGTAACAAAACTGGTCTTACTAGATATTGACTCATCTGTGGAAGGAGTCCGTAAGCCACAGCCTGGCACAAATAATCACAAATGTGTCAGCTGTAAAAACTGAAGGAAGAATCAGACAGGGCAGTGAGCCTTCAGCTCATTCAAAGCTTGCTGTATCACCAGCAAAGGGGAGTGGTATCAGAACTTATTAAGATATCGTTGGGGCAGGAAAGTGAGGGCCAGGAGAGCTTGTACTAGTGCTGCCGATTCAGTATGTCAAGGGAGCCAGTAGACAGGACTTATGGACACCAGTCCCACCGGCTCTGGCTGGAGCCTTCGTGCTGTGGGACAATGGTATTTTTTATCCTGTCACTTGTATTATTTTTAATAAAATGCCAATTGGCTAGTAGCTAGGCAGGAAGTATAGGCAGGGCAATGAGAATTCTGGGAAGAAGGAAGTTTGGGTCTGTAGTCATGATGCATCAGCAGAGGCGGCAAGATGTGACTGCCTCACTGAAAAAGGTACCAAGCCACATGGCCAACATAGACAAGAATTATGGGATAATATAAGTTATAAGACTTAGTTAATATGAAGAGCCTGAGATACTGGGCCAATCAGTTTATAATTGTTGTAGACCTTTGTGTGATTCTTTGGGCCTGAATGACTGCAGGACCAGGCAGTATAGAAACCTCAGTCAATACCTTGGCACCAGTGTAGAGGCTCTCCTGAGTCTGAAGGTGACTCATGACTCATTGTGATACTAAACTGTATATCCCCTGGTGGATACTTAAGATATTCATGTAACACAGTACAAGAAAGCACACATTATAAATGAGACCAGAGATGTTTTACACGCCATAAAAATCCCAACTCTTTGCATAGTGGTACCATTTTAACTATTTCACTTTTGTTTTTGCTTAGCCCACTTTCTCCCATGGATTACACATTTTTATGATTAACTTTCCTTGTTTCAATGACTACTATCCATGTACTTCTGTCCAATTCCTAGTCTAAATACAAAAACCTGGAAACTTTCTAATGGGTTCATACTTCCATACCCCCTGATAGTGCTCACCTCTGTAACAAACACAGTAATTATTATAGTCAGGGTAGCAAAGTTTCCCTGTTGTTTTTAAAGTTCTTTTAATTATTTGGTTGATAAAGATTGTATATATTTAAACTGTAAAACTTACTTAATATATGTATGTCAATCTTCAGCTCATAGCTACCACAGCTCTATTTTAGTCAATTTAAAACATTCCACATGAAACAGATGATTCAATATTTGCTTTATTGAGCCTGACTTATTTCTTTTAGCATAATGGGCTATAGGTTCATTCTCTTTTATTTTTATATTTTAAGCATTATTTTACATGTGTGGGTGTTTGACCTGCATCTATGTCTATGTACCATGTGTGTGCCTGGTGCCCTTGGAGATCTCTTTGAGATACTGATTTTATTTCTTTATATATATATACCTAATACTATTGTTGGGCCTATGGTTGTTCTAGTTGCAGTGTGTTTAGAAGTGTTCATATTAGTCTTCATGGTGGCTTTGTAAGTTTACACTCTCAGCCACAGTCCTCTTTCTTCTTGTCTCTTCAATAGCCGTCATCCTAACAGGTGTGCGGTGACAATGACTGTGGTTTAGTTTTCACTTCTGTGATGATTACTGACATTGAGACCCTTTTTAATATACCTGCTCGGCACATGTATATATGTCTTCTCTGGAAGAAATGTCCAGTTAGGGCATTTATGCATTTTAAAGTTGGGCTATTGGCTCTCGTTTCTTTTGGTACAGGGCTGTCTGCTTTTCTTGCATCCCTTGCACATTTGGTTATTACATACTTGTCAGATCTATGTTTATAAATGCTTTCTTTCATCTTGTAGGCTGACCTTTCATTTTGTTGACTGCTGTGCATAAATAAACTTTTAATTTTGTGTAGTTTCACTATTAATTTTATTGTTTTTGTTGTATGAGATTTTGGTCTCATATCCACAGAACTCATTGCCCAACTAGTGTCAAGGAGTTTTGTTTTATGTCTGTATGTGAATGCAGGGGTTTTACAGCTTCAGATAGTATGTGTTAGTCGTCACTGTTCACCTAGCTTTTGTAAAAAAAAAAGTCCAGTTTAATTCCCTTACATGAGTTCTCATCATGGAGTGTTGCCAGAGACTTTTTATGGCAGAAATGCCTGTATCTGAAGGGAGACCCAGTAATTATGACACAGGTGCCCAGGTGGAGAGAAACCATTATTACTGTTTTTACTTTCTGTTTTGACTTATATTGAGGAAAGGGAATGTATTATTATACAGTGTATCATCATGCATTGGGGTTATTTAAATATCTTTATTTGAAGTTATACTCTGAAATTTTGCTGACAATACATGTGTCTTCATGTGAAAGTGCTTTCTGAGTCAAAAATTAAATATTTTATACTTTTCTAAAATAGGCAGTTTGATGGAGGAAGGTCATTGGCCAATAAAGAAACTGCTTGGCCCTGTGGGTGGAGTAAACAGAGCAGAATGCCGGGAGGAAGAGGAAGTGAGCAGAGACTCCACAGTTCTCTCGGGAGCAGACGCCTCAGAGAGAGACGCCATGCCCCACTGATGGAGGAAGGTCATTGGCTAATAAAGGCACTGCCCTGGCCCATTTTATTGGTTAGAGGATAGGTGGGAGGAGTAAACAGAACAGAACGCTGGGAGGAAGAGGAAGTGAGGTCAGAGACTCCACAGCTCTCTCGGGAGCAGACGCCTCAGAGAGAGACGCCTCAGAGAGAGACGTCTGGCTCCTGGGCAGACGCACGCTATGAAGCTCCGGCCCAGGATGGACTAGGCTAGAATCTTCCCGGTAAGACCGGTTCTCACAGATTATTAGAGATGGGTTGATCGGGATAACAGGATTAGCCAGTAAGGGCTAGGGAGAAAGGGCCAAGCAGTGATTAAAAGAATACAGTGTCTGTGTAATTATTTTGGGCATAAGCTAGCCGGGCAGGCGGCCGGGGGTGCTGAGAACGCAGCCCCGCCGCCACCCCCATTACTACACCCCGCTCCTGGGATGAAGCTCCGACCCAGGATGGACTAGGCTAGAATCTCCCCGGTAAGTGCACCTTGGGGTGCTACACACAGATGATTAGAAATGGGCTAAATTAATATGTGAGAATTAGCCTAGAAGAGAATGGGCCAGGCAGTGTTTAAAAGAATACAGTGTCCGTGTAATTATTTCGGGGCATAAGCTAGCCATGTGGGCGGCCGGGTGTGGGGACGCAGCCCTGCAGCCCCATACTACTACAGGCAGTTCCTACTCTTGGTGTATATTAAGAAGTTAAGTGAAGGAGAGGACTGGTAGCCTAAGTCATTAGTGTGTGATCTTTTCCCCAACAGAATAGAATATACATGGCATGCATAATGTTTCACTTAAAACTTATCATTAATAAACACAATATAGTATTTATTACATTATATGGCTCTGAGTAATATTCTATTAATCAGAACATAGATTTTGCATGGGTTAGTAGATAACTATTTTTTTTTATTTTTTTCCTGCATTTTTCTCTACTTAATTTGAGGGGTTGTCAACCAAGACAAAAAAGGGTTGTCAAGAACCCCATTCTTCCATGATCAGTGTCATGCCTGAATCCAAGCTAGGTCAGTCCTGACCAATATGCATTTACTTTTATTTTGTTTATGCCTTTTTTCTCAAATAGCAAATAATAGAAATACTAATTTTTAGGAATATGTAACAAGATAAGTTGAATACTATAAAAGCATTTATGTAGTAAACCTACAATTTATTCATATGTTTCCTAAAAGTCTACATTTAGAATATGATACTAGAGACTTAGTCTGATTAAACTATCAGTAAATCATATTTTCTTCACCAACTTCTGCTTTCTAATTTTTTAATATTGAGGTTATAGCTATATTATATAACATAGCAAACTGTTAAAAATGTGAGCTCTGAAACAGAGTTGTATGATTTGAATCCCAGCTTAGTCAGTTAGATGCTCTTTGTTCGTCAGAAAATTGTTGACCTTCTCTATACTTTACTTAACTTATTATCTACAATATTGAAAAACCATGGGACAAGTTCCCTGGAATTTTCAGTTGATTTCAATGTAAAATATATATGAGAACTGTCTGGAAACTAGTAAGAACCAGTAGATATTAACTAATATTATTAATACAATTTGTAGGAGGCATTGTGAAAATTTACCTTATGGTGAAAGTTATGGTGGTAGTTGTATATTGCTAGTGATGAAACAGAAAAATGTAAAGTCCTGTAGAAACAGTGATGAACTCCTAGCTGAGAAAGAACTCAGATTAGGCATTTGGAGCAATGGAATTGGGCAGCAGACTTAACATAACATTGCAGGTACAGATACCTAACTGTACCCTTCACTAGAATGGGAATAATCAGAGTGATGTGAAAGCAAAATTTCTATACTCTTTATTTAGTTGCTAGTTTGTATTATTGAGAAATTTAAAGAGTTTGGAAACAAACAGTGTGACATTATTTGCATTGTGAATTAAAGCCAACTATTGAAACAAGACTAATATGCCCATAGATGATCTTACAATTGCAAGAGAATCACCTTCTGAGAGAAATCTGAGAGACTGAAACGTCTGTAAACACTGTGATCTGTGAATAAAATCCATAGGGTCGTCATTTTGTTTTCTATCATTTAAGATGAGAAAGAATTAGAAGAACTAGTCTTGTTGCAGAGACCAAAAAGAAAATAGATACATTTTCCTGAGTAACTCTTATGGGCAGTATTACTGCAATGCGCTGAACTCTGTCTTCAAACACACTGATCCTGGAGAATCCATGAACTGGGCAGTGCAGAAGATGACTGAAATAATCAGAAACATGTATAACTAATGCTCATGTGATACATTACCCTAATATCTGCCCCTCCAAAGTAGCAGAGAGTATTTCCTTAATAAACTAAGACCTTATTCACTCCTATAATTATATACATCCTGAAAATGAGTAAATGAGAAAATTATATATTTTGGTTTGTACTCTCACTAAAGATTCATCAAACTTTAATAAAATAACTCTAAAATCTCAAATTTCATACCTTTAAATTTTCTGTCTAAATGTGTAGAAGAAGAGAAATATCTAAGGAAATGTGATTTTGGGATTGCAAACTTATTTAACTGTTATATAACCTTTGACCTTTGGTCTATGGAGAAAAGCCAGACTAGAGCCCAGTTTTGGATGTGATCCAGTTTCGATAGTATGTCACCCGAGTGTAGACACCAGGCTTGTTTGGAAGGGCACATTCATCTCCCCAGCTTACAATACCAGCAAGGAACCAGATGCCTTTAGAATCTTCACTAACCAATGGCCCACCAGAATCACCCTGCAGAGAAAAAAAAGAGTCAATAATATAAATTAGTGACATTGTATCTGTTTTTCTTTTGTAGTAATGGAAGGGGGCACCAAAAATGAGAATACAACAAAAGAAACCTCATACTTCGGATATTTCAGTGCCTGAAATGGGACTAGTCTAACGTATTTTCCTGTGTCATTATTTTCTAAAGACTAGTATGTCAGTATATGTTGTTGACTAATGCAATACAAGAGTGGAAATTAGTATGATATGTTTCAACTTAGTTATTAAATTGATGTGGGATTTCCCTCTGTATGTATTAATACAGAAATGTATTGATTAATAAAGAAAATGGCTTTGGACCTATGGCAGGGCAGAACTTAGGCATGAAAAGCTGGGCTGAATGCTAGGAGAAAGAAGGGCAGAGTCAGAGAGAAGCCATGTAGGCCCACCAGAGCCAGAAGGAACTTTAGCCAGTAAGTCACAGCTATCTGGTGATACACAGCTTACTAGAAATAGGTTAAATTAAGATGTAAGAGTTAGTAAATAAGAAGGAGGGTGAGTGGGGGAGTGGGAGGAAAATGGGAGGAGGGGAGGAAGTGGAAATTTTGAGTGGTACTATTTATAAAGCAATAAAAATTAAAAAACCAAAACAATAACAACAATAAAAAGAAGCTAGAACTAATGGACCAAGCAGTGACTTAAATAATATAGTTTCTGTGTGATTATTTTGGGGCTAAGCAGTTGGAAACTAGCTAGAGGCCTCCTTGCTACATTAACTAAGGAGTTGTTGAAGGTATTTCTTCTTATGCAGTCATCACCATATTGAGGAATGCTCTTCCCTATGTAACTATTATGCTTGGGGAAAAGGAAGGTGTGTATATTTGCCCTCCACTAAAATTGGACATAGTTTTTTTATTCTTGAGCAAATGTTGGTCCCTATAGTAAGGAAAGTAACTTTATATATCATATACTTACTTTCTTATATGAGAATACTATGATTCTACTTTCATCATATTTCAAGTGGATAATAAGCTATTCTAAAGTAATTGTGCTATATATTAGATCCCCGAACTTACAATCTTCCTAAAACAAAATTTGTACCCTGTTTTGAGCAGTATCTTTCCATTTTTCCTACCCACCCATCCTTAATAACATTTGTTATTATTATTAATTTGTTTTAGAGTTGTATTTTTATTTCTGTGTATGCCAGAGTATGTGGAGGCCAGAAGGGAGCTTGGGTCCCCTGAAGTTGGAGTTAGAGGTAGCTGTGATCCACTCTACATTGGTGTTGGGAATGAAATTCACTCATGTCTTTCTTCTGTGAAAGCAGAACGTGCTCTCAAATGCTAAGCCCTCTCTCCAGTCTTGACAGATGTCAGTATATTCTATTTTAGTGAGACAGTCTTTAAAGATTTCATGAGATCCTGAAATATTTGACTTTCTCTCTGACTTTTTGTTTGGTGTGTTTGTTTTTGGAAGTACTATATTGTTTTCCATCATGACTGTACCATTTTCTCTATCATTGGTATGTAATTTTCTCTATATCATTACAGATCATCCTTTCTTTTTATTATAATCATAATTCATATTATCTTAAAGTGATTTCTTATTGTGTTTTTAATTTGCACTTCTGTCATTGATTTTGAGTACTTTTTCAAATGAAAAGGTATCTGTGTTTTTTTGTGTGTGTGCATGTGTATATTTGTATGCTTGCAGAGATCACAAGTTGATGTCAAGTGTCTTCCTTGATCACTTTCCAACTTATCTTTGTAACAAAGTCTCTTTCTTACAGAACCTGGAGCTCTCTGACTCACCTAGATGGTCAAGCTAGGGATCCCCCTTTCTCTCTCTCTTCCCAGGGCTAGGATTATTGATATGGACTTCCTTGTCTGGCTTTCTCCCCCATGGATACAGGGGAATACCAACTCAGGTCCTCATGATTGAGTGGCTAAACTATCTCCTCAGATCCGATTTGTATTTTTTCTTTGGAAAAAAATGTCTATTTAGGCTGTTTTCCCATTTTGAAATCAGAACATGGTGCATTTGGTATTGATTTATATGAGTTACAGGAAGTTTCTAAGATTTGGCTTCATGACAGACTTGATGTTTACAGAATATACAAAAGGATTCAACAGAATGGGGAATTTTAAAATATGAAAGCTAACATTAATAGAGAGTACAAATAATTGTGTAGATTGGAGGAGACAGTGAAGAAAACAGGCAAGTGATTACTTTTTAATACTAGAAGAAAGCTGATGAAACAAGAGGGTGAACTTGGGTACAAATAGAAATGTATTACAAAGAAAGGAAATCAAGGTGGTTTTCCTTTGATTTCTTCATTTTTCTAGTTATTAAGAAAGCTAATATTCTAAAGAAGATTGAGACATAATGTAATATGTAGAAAAATATGATGAAGGTTTGACATAGCACAATAAGATATACCAGAGTTACATTAGGTAAGGATTCACATGTATTAAATGCCTTGGGTTTACAAGAAGACAGCATTTTACCTAGTGTGCAGAAGCTGATAGGGTTGGCAGATTACTCTGTGATTCACTGTGATTCAAGATTATTAGCATAGGTGTGGGGGAAGTAGAAGATGAAGCCACAAAGGGTGTAGTAAATACAATTGCTGAAGCATGGGTCTTAGGCTGTGGCAGGTTAGAAGACACAAGTCTGCTTAACCAGTTAAGTACAATGGGATTTAAGCTCTTCTTCATCTCCAAGAATAGGCTTAGTTAGTTTGAAAACAAGAAAGATGAAAACCTGTAATTAGAGAGGACAATTGTGTGTTATAAATACTTATTTGCTTGTCTTCTTGTTATTAGAGTATAGGGATATGTTTACTCATTTCAATATCCCTATACGTAATACAATAAAACACTTCTGTACAGCGATTGAGTAAAGTGATGTTCTTCCTGGGTTTACCACTAGTAGTGCCTTCCTAGACTACTTTACTTGTGTATTGTGTAAGCTCCAGGACTATTACTTATTAACAACATAGGGATATTAGAAACACATTCATTAATAAGGAAAAGTAACAGAGTTTAGAATTCAGGGAATGGGTGCAAGATCAAAATTCCTCTCTGTTTAAGTCCCTGCTCTCTCAGTTTACTTAAGAGTGCTACCTTGTCTCTTTGCCCGAACTCCTCATCAGAAATGGGTTTCAAACTAAAATATGCTGCAGGAGGTCACCACAACTAAAGTAAAGGGATATTCTTAATGATCTTAGAATCATGACTCGTATGTGGGATTCCACTTAGAAGTTGTCAAGTAAATAAAATAAGGAGGATGTTGGAACCAGCTTGTGAAAGCTCCATAAGTAATTAGTATTAGATTAAGATGACGGCTCTTGGAGATAGACCAATCAAATTAAAGTTATCCACTATGTATCTCACTTATTCATTGTTCATTCTGAGTCTCTCCTTCACTTCCATACACTGCTTCCAGTAACAAACCGACTGCCTTAGAATCATACTACTTTACTGATACCAATTTACATTATAGTTAGACGATTTAGCCACAAAGTACACCCATATTTTTAAGATTGAGAAAATTGCACTGTCCACTGAAAATTAAAGCTATCAGAAAAAAAAATCATGGCATTACCTGGCAGGCATCAACACTGCCCTCCAGAAACCCAGCACACAGCATTCCAGGTGTTATCACTCCGCCATATGCCTTTCCACTATTGCAGGTCTTGTTATCAATAATCTTCACTCTTCCTTTCTGGAGTATATTAGGACTTTCTCCTGAAGAAATGATATCATATAATTTTTAAAAGCGTGTTTAAAAATCACATATTGACATTTGCATATCTACTGTGTGAGAACATACGTGTATGCACGTGCATGCATGTGCATGGATGTGAAGGTCAGAGGTCACCCCTGGAGTGTAGGTTTTCTCTTTCCACCATGTGGGTTCTGTGAGTAAGTCCAGGTTCTGATGCTTGAAGGCAAGTCCTTTGCCCACTGAGCCGTGTTGCCAGCCCTCCAAATTATAATACGTTTTTAGAAACTCAATATGAGTTTCTCTGAGTTAGTATTTTATTTTAAAATTATATTTGTTTTTCAGGCAGTGTAAATCACATTGTAGTGAAAGCAAGAAATGTTTATGAACACACTACATACCAAACTATTGCTGAAAACAATCACGTTTTGAACTAGTTTGTCTATCTTTTGTGACAGGATTGTTTTCTTTTAAAATGTTTTAGAAAGTAAAATTAAACTTTCCATGTCAGAAGCAAAAATTTCATCATCATTTATACATTTTTATTTAAGCTTACTACAGTAATTATAAATCTTAAAATCATTTAACTTATTTTCCTGTTTTAAAAATGAATTTTATTTTATTTTATTTTTTTTGGTTTTTCGAGACAGGGTTTCTCTGTGGTTTTGGAGCCTGTCCTGGAACTAGCTCTTGTAGACCAGGCTGGTCTCGAACTCACAGAGATCCGCCTGCCTCTGCCTCCCAAGTGCTGGGATTAAAGGCGTGCGACACCACCGCCCGGCTTTTTTTTTTAATTTTTAAAATTTTTTTTAAAAATGAATTTTAAATCTATTTTTGTACTAACTCTATAGAAGTAAGATCATGGAATTCATGTAATAAGTGGGTTTTGCTCAAATATTACCTCCTCAATGAAAGATAAATATTTATTGAATGAATTAATGACAGAGGAAATTATGTATCCAAATAAAAAGAAATTTATGATAACTGTCATTACAAGGGCACAATGGCAAATAGTTCTATGAAATTATAATTTCTAAATAAATGATACTGAGCACATTTTTCAATTCATTGTACATTATATTATTTTAAATGATCTACAGAGACTAGTTTTCACATTTAGTTGTAGTTCTGAAATTATTTCTTTTTGATTCCTGAACTGGAATCCTGTCATGGAGAGAGGTGAGGAACTTACCATCAGACTTTAGTGTTCCCCAGCCAGTGACCACCACATCTGAGTTGGGTGGGAACTTCTGAGTCTCTTCTGGTAAACATGCCCTTCGAATGTTGCTTGCAAATAATACTGGCGAAGACAGATGCACAACAGCTATGTCATTATCGTGTGCAGGGTAACTGTAGTTCTCATGGATTATAATATTCTTGACATTTCGTTGTATTTGTGGTTTACTTAAAAGAAGCCCAAAACTAACTTTCCAGCCTTTTGGATTTGCATCCCTAAAGGAAATAGATTTATTTATTAAAACTTCTATATATTAGACTAAAGGAATTAGTCACTTAACCTTTGAAAACTAATTTGGTCATTTGCATTTCCATAGCACTTTTTTTGATACAAGGTTTCATTGTGTATTTCTGACTGGCCTCACCTTGCTATGTAGAGGCAAATTTGAGACTGGCCTTTAACCCAGAGAGATCCATCTACCTCTGCTTCCTGCGTTTATGCTGAGATTAAAGGTATACATCATTATGGCAAGCTCCCCACCCCCACTCTCACAAAAAAGCTATATATTAAAGAATAAATAAAAACAAAACTGTCTGTATACATTTTGAGTAACTCTATAAAATATGACTTAAAAGATAATCAACAGTTGGGCATATGAGCCCAGCAACTGAGGCATAGAAGCAAGAGAGTGGTGAGTTTGAGGCCACTCCAGGATACAAAGTAAATCTGAGGTCATTCTGAGCCATGTGTAGTGAGACTTTAGCTTAAAAATAATTAAAGAGAAATGACAATTTATAGAAAGTGCATTTTATTTATTGGATGGAATGGAAAATACTGAAGGGAATTTAGAAAGGTAAATATGACAACACAAAATAACAAGATTTAATACAAAGTGGGTAGGATGTGAACACAAAGAATTTATGAAAATTATATCATTTATATCTTTTCTTTTTGTCATTTTACACAACAAATAAAATACTTTTGTCTTCCATCTTTACTTGTTATTTGCTATTTTGTACACTATTTTCTGAAAAGTAGTCCTGTTGGAATGTTTCCAAACTGTCTACTAAAGACTTATAATAAGTAAGGTTTTCATTAGAGCTGAACAACTTAGTGGCAGAGTGCTTGCCTGGCATGCACAAAACCCTGATTTCAACCCCTAGTACTGAGAAAAGAAGGAGAGATGGAGAGGTGGCAATCTCTCAGTGCAATCATGCACCCTTTAAAGCAGCCATTATTTCCTCTGGGCATGATAGTCCACCTCTGTAATCACAACACTTAGTAAACAGAGGCAGGAGGATTGCAAGTTTGTGGTAAGGTCAAGTTATACAGCAAGTTTGAGGCTGCTCTGTCATGAGACCATTTTGCCAACTTTCCTTTACCAATGTTTTGGAGGCACTATTGTTAATATTGAGACAGATTGCTGGTGGTTAAGGGAAGGAGGGCTGCCAAGTATTCCACAATGCACAGGCCAGCTTTCTACAAAACATGATCATATCTAGTCAAAAATGTCAATATTTCTATTTTTGACAAGGTTCTGTAGGATGAGTACTTCATTTGCTATTTTACTGATTAATCAATGAGCAATTCTGAGGCTGTACCTCACTGGAGTATGAAGCAGTTGGAGGCATTGGAGGCATAGTTTCATGATTACACTGAGAGGAATATATATTATCAGGCTCTTAGTACTTGAGTGCCTTTGCTCCCTTCACACAGCGTACCTTACCTTGTGAAACAGTGAGCGGCAGTGATAAGCCAGTTGTTACTAATCAGAGTGGCTCCACATCGGTGGACACTATTCTGTTGAAGGCTTGCTTGCCAGGGCCATTCTCCTTCCTCAGCATCCTGGCCTCCTACTATTTTGACGCCTGAGGGAGTAATTGTACGTCGTCCACAGCCTGTTCCAAGGAGAGTTCATCAGTGTTGATAATGCTTATGACTATGTCTTGCTGTAGTAAATAAACTACCTATGATATATGTCTCTAGTAACTAAGAAAAACTCGCTGTCTTGGAGAAATTTGGATGGATTTACTGCTGATATGATTTCTTGAAATATACTCTAAGCACATTGTCATCTCATCCTTCTGTGCTTATCACTCGCATGTTCTCTGTGTCTTTCTTGTCTTGATGTGTGAGGTAGGTAGGATTATAGGTTTGGTTTTAGAAGAGACCAACCTTACTATATTGCACGAGGAAATATGTGGTTTTAAACATCAGTGAAGGTTAAAAACGCAACAAATGGCATGCAAATATTCATATGAAAGTGAGACTGAATATGAATGTTATGAGATAGAGCCAATAGAAATCCTGATACACAGTAGTTAGACAAAAGAAATGACATGAATATGGCTAACACTTCCAAAGCCATATGCTTCTGTGAAGTTCGTCTGTACATTGTTGTCAGTTGAGAAACATAAGAGACAGCTAGACTCTGATGTCTTGACAGCAAATTCATAGTGATAGTATAGTTCATTATTCATCAGGCTGATTTTGGTTACCTTGACTATACTAACTTTGTACCAATAAAGTGCTGAGTTTGTTCTTTGTCTTCTTTTCCTAGAGATCACCATCTCATCAGTAAATACTTTTAAAGATAAGAAATTAGGGACTGGAGAGATGGCTCAGAAGTTAAGAGCACTGTCTGCTCTTTCAGAGTTGAATTCCTAGCAACCACATGGTGGCTCACAACCATCTGTAATGAGATCTGGTGCCCTCTTCTGGCTTGCAGGGATGCATGTAGGCAGAACATTGTATATATAATAAATAAATAAATCTTTAAAAAAGATTAAAAATTATGCTTTTTGATAAAAATATGTATCTAGAACCTCCCATAGAGAACACATTACATAAAAGGAACTCAATAAATATTTGTAGAATTAAAACTGTAAAACTTGGAATAAAAGTATTTGTTTACTACTTCATTCGGAGAGGGAAAAAATTGTAATCTATTTAAGGCATAGATTAAGGCAGTGGTTAGTATTTGGCAATGTTGGAGACATTTTGTATTATTATAAGAGAGTAGAGGCTGGGGGAGTGTCTATGGCTACCCAGTAGACAAAGGCCAGGGATATTGCCAGCTACCCTATGATAAACTGGAGAAGCACTGAAACAAAGAATTAGCTGTCAATTTTGTATCAGTGTTGTTAGGAGTAAGATACACTGGACAGCATAATTGACCTGTATCAAGAATAAGAATGTTTTGCCGGGCAGTGGTGACTCACTCCTTTAATTCTAGCACTTGGGAGGCAGAGGCTGGTGGATCTCTGTGAGTTCTAGTCCAGCCTGTTCTACAAAATGAGTTCCAGGATAGCCAGAGCTGTTACACGGAGTCTCGGGGGAAAAAGAAAGAACATTTAAGGACATTTAAGTATTAAAATAAATTTAAAAAATTTAGCTGGCCAGTAGGTTCACAATTGATGTATGATTATAGTGGCAGATATACTTTGAGATATTCTTTCCTGAAGGAAGAAAGGCATGAGAAGCGTAGGAGAGTCATGCACACTTTTAAAGTTCCTAACTGACGTCCTGAAACCATTTGGTTTGGTTTTTAGCACATTTTTAACCTTGGGTTAAAGCTCCTTTCTTGAGTCACATAGCTGTGGCTGCCATGTCTAATGGGTACGCTCACATTGACTCATTGACTGTCACTCCCTTCTCTTTTTCTTTCCACTCCCACATCACTGACTCTACAGAGGATAAAGCAACTAATCCAGACCCAGGGGATAGTGGTTCCTCCCTACCCTCATTTCTGTTTGGGCTCCTCCTAAAGGAAGTTGGCTTTTACTCAGCTTCCTTCAGAGAAATATAAAACCAAAGGTCTTTCTCTGTGGGTTAGGTGCCTCCCTAGGAGGCGTGACTTCATTGTTTCTGACCTTACTCATAATTCTCAATTTCTATTCATTCGTCAGCTTCTATCTGAAGCTCCCATTTACTCATGATTGTGTCTGTTGGGCTTTCAGCCACTATCTCCGCGGTCTTACCTTGCCTATTACCTCTGCTTAAGTCCTATGTGGAACCCTGTAGCTTTATTATACCAAAAGAGAGCAGATGGTAAATTTCAGAGCAGAAGATTGCTGGCTGATACTTTCAGAACCATCATGGAACCTACAGGGGTTTTATTGCCATCCTACTCTTTTTTCCTCTAATATGTTTTAATATACTTTAATGTGTCACATGCTGATGCTCTGTTCTTTACAATTATTTTGTTTTTCTGCATACCCTCATCTTTGTGTTACAAATGTGACCAGAACTCTAGCTGGATCACGTCAAATTCTGGATTCTGATATGAAAGGGTCTTAGTGTTCCAGTTAGGGAACAGATAGACTGGATGATATCTTTAGTACCATTGCTCACGGACCTGTAAAGACGTCTATGAACCTGACTGTTTTCCAATTGTGGATTTCAATTTACAGATACTGAGAATTTCACTGCCATAATTGGTTTTAAGATGTCTTATTAAGTTGCTTGTGGGTTGTTTAATCAAAAATCTCTGAAAAAAAGAAACCTTAAATAGCCTTGTGTTTAAATTTTGTCCAGGTTCCCACTAAATAACTAAGTGGTGACTATGGGGTAGGTGAGCAGCCTGGGTCACTGTCACCTAGCTCTACAGGGTGAATGCTCTAAGCCAGCTACCCCAGTCAGTCTTTGTCCCCAGATAAATGAAATGCTTTCTTTGACAGCTTGCTCTGAGTTCCAGCCACTTTAAGGATCATGTTTCCAAAGACCAGCAATGGAGTGGGGGTGGGGGTGAAAACAATGCCTTGCCCAGCAAGGAAGAGGTGGTTTGCATATAAAGCGTATGGCTCTCTGCACACAAATTTAGTTACTAGGGTCAGCATTCCAGAGAGAGTTCCTAGGCCTGGGAGTCTTACAGGTGACACATACAACACGGAGAGCTGACATGCGCTGAGGGCTAACTGTCAGTGCAAACACTCTGGTGAGTAATTTATTCCTACTACCTTATTTTATCTTCACACTAATTTCAAACAAAGGCTTGGAACATTAAAAAAAACTTATGCTAATCCTTCACTCTAGAATCCAGATCTGAAACTCCGAATGCGCATGAAGCTGATTTTAGATTCTAAATTCTTAATTACCACTGCTTGTCCCTAGGTCCTCTCTGCCATCATGGCATGTAACATTGCTCCTCCTTTTAAATCCATGACGTCACTCTGTATCTCTTCCTACAGTAACATTCAGTAATCCGTTACTACAGTACATTCACATATGTTTCTGAAAGTCAGGCTTCTTATTACACTTCAACTGCGGGTCTCCTTGTCATTTTAAGGATGAATTTTTGATGGCAAATAACTTGGTTGATAGACTTACATGTATTGAGAAGATCTTCTGCTATTGGCATTGAAATGTCTAAAAGTCAAGAAAATGAAAATGTTTACATTTATAAACACATTTTATTTTTAACATTAATGGTACTTATGTTGCTTTTGGAGATATCCTGTAAACATGTTATCTATCTTGATTACCAGTTCTGTTCATGAATTAAAATAGAGAAAAAGAAAATATTTATACTTATTTTTTTAAAATGCTAAAGTTCCCCACTATAATTTATTTACAAAGCAGTTTAGTTTTGAGATGTCCTAAAACATACAAGAAATAGTGACCTTCCACCAAATCCTAGAACACACCTTAACAAATAATTATAGTAAGTAGGATGCTGTTACTTTTACTACATTTTTAAAATTAAAATTAATTTTTTGATTAACATATAAAGAGATGGATTTCATTGTTATTTTTCAAAGTATATAGTCACACTTTGTTCTTATTGCCTCTCTTTCTTCTGGATGTCTCTCTTCTTCTGGATGCCTCTTCTCTTTCCTCTTACCACCTAACACTGGCCTCATTTCAGCTTTCATGATACATACTCCATTACCATCTCTTGTTCCTACCTCTTCTTCCTTTTAGTCCTCTTTCTCCTCTTTTATAATTTGCCCTGATGTTTAACACACACACACACACACACACACACACACACACACACTCTCTCTCTCACACACACACACACACACACACACACACACACACACACGTGCAGAAATTTTCAATCAGGATTCCACAAATAAGAGAAAATGTGTCTTTGTCTTCCTGAATCTGGCTAATTTTTGCTTGACATAATCTCTAATTGTGTCTATTTTCTGAAAATGTTATAATGTCACTCTTCTTTACGGATGAACAAAATTCCATTTTCTATAGGTTCCACCCTTTCATTATCTGATCATTTCTTTTTTTTTTTTTTTTTTTTTTGGTTTTTCTCTGTGGTTTTGGTTCCTGTCCTGGAACTAGCTCTTGTAGACCAGGCTGGCCTCGAACTCACAGAGATCCGCCTGCTTCTGCCTCCCAAGTGCTGGGATTAAAGTCGTGCGCCACCACCGCCCGGCATCTGATCATTTCTTGATGGATACCTAGGCTAGTCCGTAGCTTGACTCATATGGGCAGTGCTCTAGTACACAGAGATGCGCTGACAGGATCTTTTAGATGAGTGTCCAGGAGTAAGCAGCTGGGTCAGATAGTAGTTCTGGTTTTAGTTTCAGTGGTTTCATTTGTGTTAAGTCCTTTTAATATATTTTAAAATTTATATTTTTTGTTCTATGGTTCAATTGTTTGCCATCCTACTTCCCATTTATTTTGTATCAAAATAATTTATTTGGGCAATGAGACATATTTTGAGCTTTTCCTCTCATGTCTATATAGATTTTAGACATTTGGAATGAAATCATTTATACCAGATAGTTTTGTTATGCATCCCATTTGTTAACATAACTGTGAATTTGCTCAATTGACATGGAGAAACTATGAGGAGAGATTAGACAAATGAATCATACTTCAAATTTCATATGTGGAAAACTGCCAGTTCACTAGCTAAGAGTTCTAAAAGACACTATCAACTGCACTATGAGGTAAACACTATATATGTCTATATTCATTTATTTTATGTTCTTGATTTCTATAAATCAAGGAAGAAGAATCCAATTCTCCATGTCAATTAAAGTTCAGTTTAATATTTGGTTGCACAATTAACCAGACAAACAAAAGAATATTTTACCAGACATTGACCTGTCTAAACAAAAGGCAAGGGCACTTAGCAGTCAGCTGGACTAGAGAAGAAATGGGCCACACCTACTACACAAGAAATCTGCCGTAGCTTCATATACCCATTGCTATTGTCTCACAGAGGTTATTTTTTGTTTTATATGATATGTCTAGTTTAGTTTTGAATTTTTGTGCTTGGTAGCATATATCAAATCATATTAAGATTTTTAGAAATAAACGTTTAGATGGATTGGACAAATCTTGTCCTGTACTCAAAGAACTAATAATTTTAAAGCTCTATGTTATTCGTACAAGTTTCTTCCTTTCTTAAAGTTTTCTTTATTAATATATTCTTTTCCAAAGAAAACAAATGTCTTGGACTTGTAGTTAGCTTTTAAAAGTTGTGCTGTCCCATAGCTCAATGGGACAGTTATCACTTGGGGATGAGGATGACAAGCTACAGTGAATTGAGAAATGACTTAAGTCATTTTCCTTTCGGATTGAGTCACAGCTGTGGCTGTCTGTATTTCCTGCAATTTAAGTCCCCTGACTCACACTCCAAGGTCAGAAATCTTGTGGATTGGCCTCACAATGACAAATTTCAACAGTGTAACCCAAGAGACTCTCTGTACAGTGTGCTATATTAAGGAAGTGACCGAAAACAATAGCTCTGTCTCTGCCAAACAGGAGATGGATGAAAGGATGTGAAGAATCCTGGGAGTGGTGGCTCACAGCTGTCATTGCAGCGCTCCAAGGCTGAGTGAGTCCTCAGAGCCTGAGACCAGAGCAGTTTACAGTACAAAGAAACCGAAAGGCCAAACAGCTCAGCCAGTGTGCATCGGTCTTCTCCAAGGCCATAGGTATCAAAGCACAGACATAGATTTATCCTTAGTGAATCAATTTGTTGGAAATGGAGATGAAAATTCGCAAGAGTTTAAAAATAACCTCTACTTCTGTCTGTTTTCCTGTGGTAGGTTTAATGACTCACCTGGAAACGAATGTGTGAGCAAAAGTTGTTAAGCAAAGAAGGAGGATTTGAACAGCTGACAAAACCGTTCTTTTGAGGGAGGAGTCATGGAATTCATTTTAAGGCCAGAGAAATTTGGTATGATTGGTTGGAGGTGAATATTAGATTTGAAACATGCTCTCTATGTTAGTCCTGTAGAACGCCCATGACTACTGTTCATAGTTGGGAAGTATGAGAGGCAAATTTGGATGAACTGGAAAGAGAGGGAGGACTCCTGTCCTGGGTATGGTGCTGCCCTCCATTTAGCTTAACACTCAGGTTACAGAGGCAGGTGGATTTCTATGAGTTTGAAGCTTGCCTAGTATAAAAACCAAGAACCAAGGTTCATAGTGAGACTGTGTCTCAAAGTAGGAGGAAGATAGGGAGAAGGGAAAGGAGGAGGAAGAAGCAACAGCAAAAACTCCTGCTCTTGGAGGTAGCATGAACACTTATACGCTTTAATCCTAGCCGGTGCCCAGTGAGACCTGCCTCAATTAACAAACAAAGCAAATAGATAGAGAGGTAAAGGTTTACAAAAAAAAGACCTTTCTGTAACCTGGTTCTAGTAAAAATTTTCTCTTGAAAGAAGAAATCTGAAACAGATAATGATAATGAAAACCAAACTATAACATTCTGAGAATAAGAAATATTTTTATAGCATTAGTAGGCCCACTTGTGATGTGAATTTTATAGAATATGGATTTTAAATCTAATTAGGGGAATTTATCACATTGCATATTCTAAATCCTACAGAAGTTGATCTGTTCTACCCCTGAGCTACATTTTCCTGTGTTGATGCATTCAGCCATACTCTTAGGGACATTTAGAAATGTCCACCTGGCTGATTTTGGAAAACTCTAAAACCGTAAGTGTATATGGATTTGCTACCTAAAATAAACAGTATAATTGTTTAATGATGTAAAAATTATCTCCCACCATGGGTTCCTTATTTGTGATGCTTTAACACACATGCAGTGGTGCAACTGCTCTGTATTAAAAAGCAAAGGAGCTGAGTGTGGATATGGATAATGCTTGAACAGAACTAGAATGCTCTGCTTGTAATAGGTTTTGGTTGGTGACCTGACTGCATAGGTAGCCCAATAATTGCTTTTCTTTATGTTTTATGTTCTGTGGTTGGATGTTGTCATTTGCTATTCCTCAGGCTGAAGTAGGTTAGTTTTTGTTTTTGTTTTTTTGAGTACATACATTCCCAGGTAGCAGTCTTGATGACGAGGATATAAATGTCGATATTAAAACAATCATGAGCTGTTTTCCCAGATGATAGTTTTATGGGTGGGTGGCATATGCAAGATCAAAGGACAACCAGTTTGTTATGTCATTTTATTATAACAATATTATGTAATATTCTGGACATTTTTGTGTATATTTATCTCTTGTGCCCCACTGATCACAGTCACCTTCAAATAGTGACTATTTTATTAATATTTATGATTTTCAGTGTCTAGTACATAATTTTGTTATTGAATTGTAAGTATTTCAAATTCTAAGCTGAAACCTACATTTAAAAATGTGCAAAGAAATATTATTCTAAAATAAATTCTTAGACTGGAAACTATTTTAAATGTTAAGAGGCATAGTCTTCTACATCTTTTGGGAAAGTTGATTACATTTTCTGTGTGGCAAAGTCAAGAATTGGGGGAAAAAAGGTGTCTGCTAGAGCTAAAAACTGGCTCTTAGCTAAGAAAGTTTATTTTGATAATTATGTTTTCTTTCAAGTGTCTTTAAAGATTTATCCAAAAATGATGGGTTAGTTCAGTAATTTCAGTCCTGACACAGTGAAGCCATTCCTTGTCTCAAGAGCAAGATTCACGAAAATATGTGTTCTCCTGACTCAGTCACTGTTCCAATTTTAGCCAGCTGTTCACGATCACTAGGTCAAGTATTGCTGCCATCTGAGAACCTTGACAGTGAGTCAGGGTCAGCATCCTTATATTATTATTATTATTATTATTATTATTATTATCATCATCATTATTATTAGAGATCATTGTTCTATTTTTTTTTTCTTTTACTTCTACATGATTTGAAGTTTTTCATTAACCGTCAGGATTTAGGGCAAGCACTTAGCATAGTTCATCTTTATTCAATTCAGTATATTTGTGTGGGAAGTGATTATTATTTAAAAACAAGTAATAATCATAGCCTTTAATCTTCCATTAAGATTGTGAACATTAAAAGGTATTTCTGTTTTATAAAGCCATTTTATTTAAGATTTACTATATGAAGCTTGAAGCTTCCTTTTTCTCTTACACGTTTCCTTTAGGTTTCTCCTTCCAGAGCTGGAAAGAGGTGGCCATTCCACCTGGCTCTGCAGCGTTGCAAATCACTCTTGTCCACTGTTTGCCATCTTGGCTCGGGCTTCAGAGTGTCCATCAGTGGTAGGGAAGCTCATGTTTAGTATATGCAATATCATTTGCTCTTCTTTTTGACATTAAAAATTTGAATGGCATAAATATTAAGTGCATACTCTGTTTACCTTAATAATATCAGATAAGCAGCCATAAAGTAATAAAGGTGAAATTTTAACAGGGTGTGGTGGTGGAAAGCTGTAGCCCTAGCATTCCAGAGGAATGCAAGTTCACCACAACCCTCCTCTTCTTATGGAGATGCTGTCTTAAAAAAGCTAAAGGATGGGGTATAGGGGATGTTGTGAGCTAATTTTAACTATGGGCTTAATCATCTTTAATGGAATGTGATATTAACATCAATGAGTAAAACTTTGGGGTTTGGGAATGGATATCAGCTTTCTTTCCATTAAAATGAATGGAATAAAGTTAAGAACTGTGTTACAAGCAATTATTATTTACTATATTATTAACATTATTGTTATTATTATTATTAGTTGTGTTTTTGAGACTGGAACTCACTCTACAGACCAGGCTGACATTGAACTCAGAGATCTGCCTGCCTCTGCCTCCTGAGTGCTAAGATTAAAATCTTGTGCCACCATGCTCAGTTTGGAAATAATTCTGGGGGAGAGCAGGGTAGAAATATATAAATGCTTTTTCTAGTACTTATGCTACATAGTCAATGTCAGGTGGCTTAACCCTCTAACCTTGTAATGATTTAGTGTTATAATAACAAAGGGTTGTAGGAACTGGTTCTCCTGAGTTAGGTGTATTTATTACGTGTAGAAATGTTTGAGGATGCTTTGCTAGATTTGCTGCTTCTATATTTACATGAACAATAATCTTTATGCATAATTTACCTCATCCCTAAGGCTTGTAAAATCAATTTTAGTGAACTTGTTCCGCTACTTTAAATCCATACATGAAAAACACATATGTATATTCCCTAGGACTCAGCTGGTTGTACAGTGAACATTTGCTATTCAGTTATTAGAGAAATAAATGAAAGAACAATTTCTGATATATTTTATACAGCAACATTTTTTTCCACTCTTAGTATGTCCTAGGTTCTAGGCTAAGAGACTTGGCTGCATGTGCTTTAAAATCTGTGATGTCATACTCTTCTTTTTAAAAATGAAGTAACTAAGACCCTATGAAGTAAGTGATTAGGTTTTTTTGTGGGAGCTTGGAGTAGAGAGTAGAGTTTTGTTTACTGTCCCAGTGTTTAGGAGACTCTTTTTAAAGATCTTTTTAAAAAACCATCTCAGTTTTACTCATTTAAATTAATAAAGCAATGTGAGTTTGATAGACCAAGAGTAGCACTATTATAAATTATATATAACAATTACACAAGTATCTAGTCCATTTTATTAAGTGAGAATACAGTAAGGACCACCACACCGATAGACCAGAGTGAAAGCTCTCAAGCAGACAGCAGAATTATTGGATTTTAATCTTGTATTTTATCCACTAGACCATTGTATCCTACTAGACTTCAGATTGATAGCCTTGGGAAGTTTGCTCCAGAAAAGGACTGATTGTGTGCTCATGATTTTCTTTCTCCTGAATGATGAATGGCGTAAGAATGAAACTTCTATAGACAATTATCAGAAACTATAGAAAAGAGACAGGTAGTGGCAACCTGCTTGAAGGATGGCCCCAGATGAAGCCTTGGCCAGGGATAGATATATCTGCTGCTTGCCAGGATTTCATGGTAGAAATGTCCCTCCTCATTCTTCATCCATGTAGTTTAGCTGTCATGTGACCTGAGCTGTATAGAGTTCTCTACCATCCTGTTGACACTTATTGGTGATCGAGCAGGGGAAAGTGGAGCTTACAGTCATTTCTTCTCTCATTAGAATTGCCTGACAGTTGAGAATTTTATAAGTTGAAAGTTCTGATGCTCAGATTTACTTTCAGAAGAAGTGGCCAAACATGGAGCCCTTAGGATAATACATGTAGTCTATCTATAGAGCCTATCATCATGAAAGAAATAGCATGTCCAAAGTGTTTTGGTATAATCATGCCTTATGGTACACATAGGATTGTGTTATACCAGGAAACATTTTTTCAAATTATATTGTATTTAAATATGTTTAAAATGATTTGCTCAGTGTCAGACTCTTGAAGTCTGCACCAGTGCCAGCTACTAGTTATGTTGAACCAGATTTCCTCCTGTCCTCAGGTGGATCATTACTCTGCCACCCGTGGTGTTTGCAGAGACCCACCCCGACAGGGTGACCTGAGGAATGTGTAATCATAAACACAAGACTTCAAGCCACATGTTTTTGCAAAAAGTAACATATTGGGTGTTTTAGAATTTACTAATGAGGAAACAGATATGTAAGAATAGAGTATGAATAATATCATTTCTGTTTTTCTTAGAAGCAGTCACCCTCTTTATTTCCATGGATGTGATTTGAGGAACAACCCATAAACTATCAAATTAAAAATAATAATCATCTGCATTTCTTTCTTTCTTTCCTTTCTTTTTCTTTCATTCTTTCTTCCTTCCTTTCTATCTTCTATTCTTTTGACTTCAGTTTTTGATTGTATTAATTTATTTGTGTGTGTGTGTGTGTGTGTGTGTGTGTGTGTGAGAGAGAGAGAGATGTGTGATTCCCCTCTGTGTGCTGTAAATACGCTTTATTACCATTGGTTAATAAAGAAGCTACTTTGGCCTGTGGCAGGGCAGAATATAGCAAGGTGGGAAATTCAAACACACACACACACATATACATATATATATATAGAGAGAGGTGGGGGGGAAGGCAGAATCAAGAGATGCCATGTAGCTGCCGAAGGAGACAGATGCCCGGAACCTTTCCTGTAGGCCACAGCTCATGATGATACATAGACTAATAGAAATGGGTTAATTTAAGATATGAGTTAGTTAATAAGAAACCTGAGCAAATAGGCCAAACACTGTTGTAATTAATATAGTTTCTGTGTGATTATTTGGGGTCTGGGTGGCTGAGAATGTAAGAGCAGTCTCCTTTTAGAGAGAGAGGCGGGGGAAGGTAAGTTCACAAAAGAGACATCAATTGAGAAAATGTTCCATTGGCAAGTCCGTTGGGCATTTTCTTGATTAATAAGTGATATGAGAGGGTTCAGCTTACTGTGGGCAGTGACAGCCCTGGGCTTGTGCTCCCGAGTTGTACAAAAAACCACACCGAGAAAGCCATGAGAAGTAAACCAGTAAACACCATTATTTCCTGGCTTTTGCTATAGTTCCTGTCTCCAGGTTTCTGTCTTTGTGTTCCTGCTCTGACTTCTCTTAGTGCTGGAGTGTGACCCACAAGTTAATGAAAGAAACCTATTTGCTTGCAAGTTACTTTTGGATATGGTGTTTATCTCAATAATTAAAACAGCAACTAAGACAACTTTCAAATCTATAACATATACATATTGAGCAGTTTTGTTTTCTTTGGATTAAAAACTCAGTAGTTAGTAGTAATTTGTGTTAAACTTGTCTTTAAATGTTCTTTATGATGTATCAGTTCTCCAAAATCTTCACAATGACCATAAGAATTATTTTTTATTCTAATCCTTTTTTTTCTATGACATTATTAGACTAAGGCATTCAAATGCTAAGTAAATTTCCCAAAGTCATTCAGCTAACATATAGAGGACTAAAAAAATCCAAATATCAAGCTATCTAGTATCGGAATCTGTAACCTTAGCCACTGCTTTATATTGCTTTTGTTTTCCCTACTCACATTGTAGGATACTTGTGCTACAACCAGTCATTCATTTAATTAGCAGCTCTAACCAGTGACACATAAGGCTTTGTCTTAAACATAGAGATTTTCTTGTATGTTAAGCAGCAAGAATGAAAATGTACTTCACAGCCTTGATGTATCTGCTGTAAGTAGCTGAGCTAACTAGTCATCATAAGAAGGTCATAGTATTTAAAAAAAATGCTGAAACAGAGACTTTGGCTGCCAAATAAATTTCAAGATCTGTATGGCACAGACCTACTTACATCTTGATCAGTGATTAAAAATTCATCTTGGCAAAGGCTGTCCTGAGTATAAGCCCTGTATTAACATCTTCCATTGTGGTTTTAAGAGAATGGCTTTGTCAGCTGCTGGGTTTGCTTCTACATTGGTGAAAGCTCATTCAGTTTTATGAGGCACCAAACTTCTGATGAAGGATAAAGAGGGAGGGACAGAGAGTTTCCAAGACTTAAGACAAGAGCACAGCCTGTACTTAATCTGCTTAGTTTAACTGCTGACAGTGGTGTCTCTCAGCGTTACAACACGACCCCTAAAGAAAAACCAGTTGTTTGGAAGAGACCACCAGACCATATATTTCTCTGAGATCTTACTAATAATTTAAAATCTGGAAGGATGTTGGGAATATGTTTTATGTTTTAGTTTATGTAGTTAGAAAATGAGTTTCTAAGACTGTCCCTTTGGATGTTAATTCTCCACAGCTTGGAAGACTACTTTCTTCCTGCCTTTTTCGACTCTACTACATATGAGCTCTGTGAGAAGGAAGGCTGGGAGAGGAAACATCCCAGGGAAGTTACAGTTCAGCAGGTATGCTTTCTTATCCAGAAGAAGCATGCTCAGAGTTTGCTTTTTGATGCTTTGATATTTCATTTAACTGAAATGAAAGTTTACCCAAGGAGCCTCCACACCCATCTTTTAGTCTCTCCTGTAGAAGTAGCAATACTTTCAGTTTCAATTCTGTCCCCCAAAATTTTCTGCATCATTCTTATAACAGGATTTGTAGCAGAAACTGACAGCCTGTCCCAGAGATGATTTTACTATACCACACTCCCAGTTATTCTAACAATCCAGGGATAAAGTTAATTCATTCCTAAGAATAAGAATCAGAATATATGTGACCATGTGAGACAAGTTAGAATCAGATTATATGTGACCATGTGAGACAAGTTCCATTAAATGTATGTCAAGAAGGGAGATGTATTTTTTTTTAAAGTTCCACCAATCCTGGCAGTCTGCATTATTGAGACTCTCTGATCAGAAGGAGCCCTCATGACTGCAGAGTAAGCCATGGTTTAGACTGCTGTGTTTTGAAAATGAAAAATGTCATTTGAGATTCTGGTTACTTTCATAGTGTGCAAAAATAGCTATCATTTTATGCAGTACAATATTTAAAGGAAGAAATTCTGCTTCATGTGTATATCAAAACAACATATTCAAATTAAAAGATGAATATCATTCCATACCATATATATTCTTACCTGAAAATTTAAACGAGGAAAAATCTATAAGTAATTTAGTTTGGCGTTTGAGCTTCTGATACACAATGGTTTCAATGCTTTCCCAGAATTTTTCTACATTGTTCCTATAACAGGCTTTAAATTTCAACACAGCATGTATCACAACTTTCCCATTGGCTTTGCTGTAAAACATAAACAGACAGATTGTTATCTCAGAAAGGGACCACTATCATTTTTAGTGTCGGGGGTGAGGAGTTTGCAAAGAGTCAGTGGTTGACATAACACAGTAGAATGTTTTGTTAGCCATAGATTCCCTCCCAAGGGAGAGGAGACAACATTTTACAGACATGATAAGAGGATTTATTAATTTATTTATTTTTACTTAAAAATTTCCACCTCCTGCCGGGCGGTGGTGGCGCACGTCTTTAATCCCAGCACTCGGGATGCAGAGGCAGGCGGATCTCTGGGAGTTCGAGGCCAGCCTGGTCTACAAGAGCTAGTTCCAGGACAGGAACCAAAAGCTACGGAGAAACCCTTTCTCGAAAAATCAAAAAAAAAAAAAAAATTCCACCTGCTCCCTTCCTCCCATTTTCCCCCTCCATCCCTCTTCCCCATTCCCTTCCCCCTCCCTCTCCAGTCCAAAGAGCAGTCAGGGTTCCCTGCCCTATGGGAAGTCCAAGGTCCTCCCCCCCTCCATCCAGGTCTAGTAAGGTGAGCATCCAAACAGACTAGGTTCCCGCAAAGCCAGTACATGCAGTAGGAATAGAGAGGATTTTTTTAAAAAAATCTTTAGATCCAGGGCAACTGAGTCTGAATTTTATATTTAGTGTCTGCCACTGTGATCATACAGCAAGTTGCTGTCATTTGCTTTTCTTGGCTCTCATGCTACAAATGGAATGATCATCAGATTTACTAGTTTTTCAAAAATATTACAGATCAAGTGCTTCTTATTAATGGAGATAGAATAACTTTCAATCTCATAGAAGTTAATGAAAATGATTTGTTAGTATAAATGTATTATGAATCTAGTATGAACTCATCAGGGGAACTAATAGAAAAGAACAAGCATTGTTGTTTTGGTGATTGTAAATGAAGTCACAGCTTGCAATAGTGAGCCATTATCTATTTACCTCTTGAATACCAGGACTGAGTGTTACAAGAAGTGAACTCATTTAATTTGTCATTCTGAATGGAATATGCAAATGCTTAAACTATACATATATATGTAACTGACTCCAGAGACAGCTTAATATGTATGGCTTTCTAGTTCTGTGTCTTCCAATGTTCTGCTAGGATTTAGAAACTAAAGGTTCCCAGTACCTATATTATCAATTTTATGTACTCTTTACCTTTATAGGCACTAATTGATGATTTAATTATTTAATTGGTTTCTCAATTAGTAACGAGAATGCGAGTTGTATTTTATTTTTTGAAACTTCCTAATGCCCAGCAGAGCTCACAACAGTTTCTTGAAATGAAGAATAATTAATACATATTAAAAACTGAATTAGAATATTTTGGATATTATTTCCTGTTGGATTTAAAAATCTTGTTAGCTAGGAATATATAATAGGTGGAAAATAGTTTTGGAAGAACTGTTGTTAACTGGAATCTGTTTCTTTGTAAGAAAAAATTATCTCCTTTATCAACTTTTCTTTCTATGAACCCCCTTGTCACAGAGGTGGGGTACTAGAGACATGGTGAAATATGGGAACTCCTAACTGCTTGAGTTTCTTTCTGTTCATATCAGTTTCCCCCAGTTCTTTGTTTTATTTATTTATTTATTTATTTATTTATTTATTTATGCAATATTCTGTCTGTGTGTATGTCTGCAGGCCAGAAGAGGGCACCAGACCCCATTACAGATGGCTGAGATCCATCATGTGGTTGCTGGGAATTGAACTCAGGACCTTTGGAAGAGCAGGCAATGCTCTTAACCTCTGAGCCATCCCTCCAGCCCCCAGTTCTTTGTTCTTTATCAATATATTTATCTACGTCTTGACAATGAATAAAGCTTTGAAACTTGACTTCTGAGAGTTCCAAAACTGAAGGAGGGAAATTGTTATACACAATGCATGTATATCATGAATGTTTAGAGTCTAATGCAAGCTGTTGAACACCCTCGGCGATTTCCATCTATTATTTGTGTATTTATTTTATCTATATACTTCTTAATGCGAGATGCTTTCAGAATGTAGCCTTGTGTGCCTTGGAAGTTGTGATCCTCTCCTTCCTCAGCTTGCTAGTCATGGGATTACAGGAATGTTCCATGTGTCACAACAGCTTCTGTCTACTGGGTGGAGGACTAGAATGGGAAGTGAATTTGATTTTTAAGCAAAAATACCTAAATCCATTTTTATGTGAACTATCCCTACTTCAATATCAAATCCAGTTTTTAATTTGTTCATAAGCCCAAACATACTTTTTCCAAATTAACCCAGACATTCTGCAATGCTCTTTTCATTTTATAATGAAAATTATTTATTATTCAATTTCTGTGTATGTATGTGTGTGCACACATGTGTAAGTGCGCATGTTAGCATTCATGTTATTTCACAGTTATATTATGTCACAGGACAGTTCTCTAGTGTCAGATCTCTTTAGTATTCTATAATGGAACTTGGGTCACCAGACTGTGTCCAGTTCTTTTACCCTACATGTCGTCTCAATGGCCCTGGCTTATTCATGTCAAAAAGTTTTAAGTATACTCTCCTTTTTATATTTACTTTTTGGTTTTGTGCCCTCAAATAAAAACAGACCATTTAACTTTTATCTGATGCTTATAAATAGTTGGAATTCATGGTTGTAGTTTAGTCAATTTGTACTTTTACTATTTTTAGATTTATTTATTTTATTTTATGTGTATGTGCCTTTTTTGCATGCATGTCTATGAACTATGTGTAGGCAGAACTCTTGGAGGTGAGAAGAGAGCATTGGGCCCTGGAACTGAAGTCATAGATGGATAGCGAGTCACCATGTGAATGCTGGGAACTGAACCTAAGTCCTCTGCAAGAGCAACTGCTTTTATTACTGAGCCATCTCTTCAGTAATCATTTTCTAAAAAATGATAAAAATATTTCCTTTATATATATATGGAGCACAGGGAGTTTTACGACACTAAATCCATTTTTGTTTCAAACTTAAAGTTGCACACCACACAAACACATTTTGTTGGAAGGCAATATAGAAAGGGAGATGAAACTGCTTCTCATTCTGCTATGCTATGCATACCTTACTTGGACAGTGTGAGCTTTGACGTACTGTTTTCTCAGTTTTGATTCATGAAATGTTTCATTCATCTATTAAAAAGAAAAAGGGTTAATGACATGATTTTAGCTTCTTAAAAAGGTTTCTATCACTTTGGAAAACTTGAAATACACCTAAAAACACACAATAGTAAAACAAAGTCATCCAGTTTGACCTCATATCACCAAATACATTTAATTTTACTTATTTATGAGTCACTGAGATTATATATTCCTAATTTTCATAAAACATGTAATGTTCATGTCTTCCAAAAATCATGAGTAGGAGCATGGTAAATTATAATACTCATTTTGAAGTGGTGAATTCAATGTACTAGTGGATATTATGATATTATTTTTCTTCCATGTGCAAATTTTACTGAATGTCAATGTAATAAAAGTAGTGTGCATAGAGGAGATGTTTACAAATTATATGTGTGTGTGCACACACGTGTGTGTTTGTGCATGCATGTATATATGTGTGCTATGGCAGACCTGAAATGCATATATGGCAATCTATCTTTTTCATTTTTCAAATATGTGCTGTTGATAGGTTTAAAGGGAGATTGTAGGTCATAGGTATTATTGAAGAAAAAAGGGGAATATGGATGGGATACTTTAAATGGGGAAGGGGAGGAAGGATAATATGGAATGAGAAGGAAGAGAGCAAATAACACTAACAATGTCTGAAAAAGCCACGGGAAAAACATTGTTGTATATGCTTACTCATATATATATAATATATTGGAGTTAAATTTACATGGGGTGATAAAGTACACTACCCCATACACCTAACTATCTGACAAATAGTAAGAGCCCTAACAATCTAACAGAAAACCCAGCTGTGTAAAACATTCTTTTGTGTTGTCAGTCAGGGGCTTCCAAGAGACTCTTAACAGTATGACATTGGCTATTGTCATTGCCACTGAGTGCCTCCCAGAAACTGAAGGTAAGACCCTATTGCACTTTGGACATGAACTTGGAAGAATCAAATTAAAACAACCTGGAAGCCTCTTCCCTGAAGATTAGTTCTCATTATATCTGAAGGAACTATACAAGCTGCCAAGGGACAGAAGCAATCAATAGTCCTAACTAGCTATAAGTGTAGGAAGCATGAGGTAGTCTGCCAGAAGATTCCCAATGGTGCAGTGTGTGGCAGTTATAACTTGGGGACAGGGATAGCCAACAGTTGTCTAACTGGACTTAAAGCTTGCTCAGTGTGAGGGAATTCATGCCTTCTAATATAAGCATAGCCAATTACCAATGTAATTGTACTAATTTACTGAGAGGTCTTATGAAAAACGGTGTTGATAGAAGTGGAGGAAGGGTACTCAAATACTGAGGTAAATCTGGGGTAAATATAAGGTTTTTTTTTTTTTAGCTTTTTGGATAGTTACATGGCAGCCTTTCTTAAAATTATAATTTTACTGGTTTTTTATAAATCTTAGTCTAGAAACTTAATAAATGTGAAAAATTATGAGGATATAGGTGGATGTTTTTTAAAAATAATGCCTATTTATATTAAAGTCCTGGATGCAGGAGGTACCCACAAATATAGAAGCCCCTGAAAACATAATGCTGTATGTGGTGGTTGGAAAGAACGTGGCCCCCAAAGGGAGTGGCACTACTATGAAGTGTGACTTTGTTGGAGGAAATGGTGGCATATGGGCTTTGCGGTCTCATACATGCTCAAGTCACACTCAGGGTCTCGGTTCATTTCCTGTTGCCTTTGGATCAAGATATAGACTTCCCCAGCACCACATCTGCCTGTACATCACCATACACACATCAGTCATGCTCCCATGATGATAATGTACTGAACCTCTGAAACTGTAAACTGCCACCTCATCTGTGCTCCAGAAATAATTCTGTGGATTGTATAAAGCTAGCGTTTTCCTCCCCTAAACAGTTCATCTTTGCTTTCTTTTTGTACCATTTCCACTTGAACCATTTTTTTTCTGTTTCACAATGTTATTTGAATATGGTCAGCATTGTCTGGGATCAGGGTGTTGAAGATATTTGGAACAATAAGATCTAGGGAACATAGTAACTATTACAAAGGCAGATAAAATTAGATTATTTCTGAAGGTATTCTAAGGCAGAGACACCATGTTGATGGGATTGATTAACAGTTCGAAACTGGTAACAATAGGTTCATGGAAATCTGTTAGTTTGGGTTGTTTATCTTAAGAAAGCTGTTGTTAATGTATTAGACTGTAATATTGCTTCTTATACAATTTCCCCCGTTCTTATCAGTTCACAAAACATAAAAATATTTTATTGGTCTTGCCATGTTACAAAGGATTGCAAGATAATATATCTCTAAGTGAGAAATGCTGTCACACAAAGGAGATAGTACACAGCTAATAGTTTGGCATTCCCAAAGTGAAGGGAATGTTTAGGCTACCATCTTTTCTTTATTTCACAATGATTCCTGAGTCGAAGGGTCCTGAACATTTAGGGTTGGTTGTTTTATATCTATATTTTCCAGTTGTAGAAAAGAATACTTGCATGGTAGCAATCTTTCCTGTTGCCTTCTGTGATGGTTAACTAGAATCACTTGAGAAGAATAGTCTCAATAAGGTGTTTTCTGGACGGGGTTGGCCTGTGGGCATGTCTATAATGGATTGCTTTGATCAAGTTGGTTGATGTGAGAGGACCAAGTCCATTGTTGGTGGCATTATTTTCTAGGCCTGGGGATCCTTAAATGTGTGGGAGTGGAAAGAGCAAGCTGAGCAGAGGCAAACACGTGACGTATGTGCAGACATTTCTTTCTGTCAGGGTAATTTCCCACAATGATAGGCTATAACCTGGAATTTGTAAATTAAAATGAATACTTTCTTCTCTAAGTTACGTTTGGTCAGAAAATTTTATCACAACAGAAATTAAACTGAAAAACTTTTAAAGACTCTTGAAATATAAGTAGTATTTTTATAAAAGTATGTTTGTTGTATTTGATAAATTTTGAGTTATTTTATTTCCATTATGGCTAAAATCCTAATAGAGAATGGTTTACTTTTAATGTATGCAACAAATATTATATTTTAAAAATAGACAATATAGTAATACTTGAATTTAAGATTCTTGGCTTTTATAGAAAAATTCAGATTTTTCTCCACAGAAACACTTGAATATATCCAAATAAAATATTTCTTTTCTAATTGAAAAAAAAAGATTCTTGGCTTTTATACTGTTTTTTTCTGATACATTTTGAAGCTCATAGAACTGAATGTATGCTAACATAATTTTTACTCAAATTGCAATATTTGCTATTCTATATTAAGTGGAACAGAAAACTATTGTCATTTACTTTATTATTAGTTTTTAAAAACTAGCATGTTTTTAAATCTGATGAATCACATAAAGAACCTGTCATTTGGTAGACTGCATCAAAAAGAGACATATGTCTAAAGGGGCAAATGCTCCTACCATGCTCTGGTTAGCTTAGGGGAAATTTTATTTGATGAATTCTGTGGTTGTATGCCTAACTAATATGTCCCTTACCCTTGGATACTCCAGTAAGTGGTTTAATGTATGAGGTTGGCTGACTGTATAACTGCGCTGACCATCTATAAACCAAAAGCATTTATGTGTTGAAAATCATATTGCTTTGTATTAAACACATTGGATTATTTATCTGGTTATATTAACTTCCTGCAATTTGAAGTGTGCTCAAGATTTTGTAGTATTTTTGGTGATCTTTCAATAAAGGACAAAAGAAAATCAAGGAGTTTGACTTTGACAACTTAATCTTTTAGTGTCTCAGTTTCTTTATATGACATAGGGACATCCTGAGGACTAAGTATTGTTATATAAGTACTTATACTGAAAATTAATGAAGCAAATTATATCAATAAGATCTTGTGTCAGTGTTAATTGGTCTTAGAACTTCTTTTCACTTAGTTGGATAGCACACCTGCTGAAGAGCTTAAAATAGTACAAGAAGGGTAGAGGTTATATATGAACTTTGAGAATGTTCTCTATCAAGACCTTTCCCCAATAGTTTATGGTAAAGCAGTATTTCTCTTTTCCAAAGGAAAAAAATATAATTTCTTTTTAGGATGAGTCATTGAAAGAATTCTATAGTGGCAATCAGAGTCTACGGGAATTAGTGTAGTGGCTAAGAGGTTTGTCTGATGATTTGTAACTCCATTTGGTGCATGCTATTGTATTATGCTATCATGTTGTGCCTATGAATGTTGTATATAGTGATAGCTTTAACAAATGAGACCATTATTATATTCTGTGAAAACAGAAAGAAAGAAAATATAAAAATAAGGCATTGCACAACATGTTTGGTATATGTTGTTTTCAAGCATATGTATTGGAAGCTAGGAATGGAGTTGTTTAATAAACCTGAAGGAGGACATCATGATCACTGCTTAACAGGCAAGGATGATGCAATATTAGTTATACCAACTGTTCTAGAGCAGTGGTTTTCAACCTATGGGTCACTTTTGATCTTTTTGGGGGTCAAATGACATGTCCACAGGGGTCGCATATTAGATATCCTGAATATTATATATTTATATTGTGATTCCTAACAGTAGTAAAATTATAGTTATGAAGTAGCAATGAAAATAATTTTATTGGTGGGGGTCACTACAACATGAGAAACTGTATTAAAGGGTCACAGCATTAGAAAGGTTGAGAACTACTATGCTAGAGTAAGCAGGGGCTAATTGATTTGAAAGTATGGTCTGAAGTTTGAGCTTGTCTTAGGAATTCAGTATTGGCATGGGTGCCATGGGAGTAACCATGATTTAAGGCCCTCTTTACAAGATGAAACCCATACCTGGCATTATTGTTGAACCAAGAGCTAGAGAGATCATAAATTCGAGAAGAAAACCTACTCCTGCTATTATGCTGCTAAATGAATATATTAAACTGACTCTTATGATACTCATAGGTTAAGGCTATCTTTTTAAAAGACTCATGAAATAATGGGACTTTGACTTATATCACATTTCACCTTTTGTGACGACTGCAACACCTTATTATGTTGGCATTTGTGATCTAATGTCCACAGAAAGAAGCTGAATTGAACGAGAATTAAGGAACTCAAGTCATAAAGCTAGTAAAACACTAATTTTGAAATTGAATAAGGCCCTTGAGTCAATTTCTTTGTCTTTTTTGTATTTTATTCTTTCCATTAGTAGCATTCACTGTCTAAAATGATTGGCTTTATTATGATATTTTCATATAGGCATATTATGTTTTGCTTGTTTTGCCCTGGACCCCATTCACGTTCTTGTCCTCTTCCCACCCATCCATTGGGCACTTCCCATTCCTGCATATCTATTTTTAAAGTCTAGGTTTCACATAAAAAAGAAAGAAGCAGTAATTATCTCTCTGAGTCTGGCATATTTCACTGCAAGCTTTTTCTTATCCACCATACTATATTGCTTTGTCTCATTTTTGTTCTAAAGCTAAAGGTTGACTTTTCTGCCTTCATTTTCTGATTCTTTCCATAGTAAAAAAACACACCAGGACTTTCAGGGACTCTGACTTATTGAAAACTCTTGTGTAGTGGGTGCTTTGGAAGGACTACAAGCTTACTAGTCAGACAAGCGAGGTCTGCAATGTCCTATCAGGAGATTTTTGAATGGCAGATGGATAACATCACCACCGCTCCTGACACTGCTAGTCTGATTAATTTAGTTACTTTAGTTAATTATAATCATATCTGTGATAACAGACACTTCCAGCCCAACAGAGTGAGACTCTTGTTTGAACTTTTAACCTGGTGAACATGAACAGAAAGCTAATTCGTAAGCAAGAGGTTTGTCACCTTCCCTCAACAGGGAAGACATGCAAAGTGGTCTTTATTTTGGTTACATTGTCTTTCAGATTGGCCAGGCTTCTTCTTCAAGGGACTGGTTAATTTTTAAACCAGAGGCAGCATGACATAAGTTATGCATCTTAGAGATCAAACATGTATTACTAATGTAATTGATTAATCCATTAGAGCTATCTACTCTTTTTCATGAATCATTTTTCTCAGGGTTATTTGAAATGTGTCCCTTTGCACATTTCCATGTTCAAGTTTTCAGAGGACTTTCTGAAAGGGCTTCTTCATCTCATCTAGAACAAGGTATTGGTTAGAAATTGTTTTGAACTTGGAAGATGACTATTAGGGTCTTAATACTTTCGGGAAAGCACAGAAAAAAAGTAACTCAACTTACCAAAGACACTATCTTTTTATTTAGGTCCATGTATTCCTGAGAATATGGCTTTGCAAATTTGCTGTCATAGTCAATGTTGTTAACCTTAAAGCTGACATGGTAGTAGAAAGGTGGCTTTCCTGAGGAGAGAAAAGGAAAATAGTTTTTCCACTGGGCACAACCACTTTCATTCTGAGAAATCATACGCTCATAAAATGTCAGGTTACGTGACATCTAAAACTCCTATTGCCCACTGATTGTGGAAATTGCTTGGGTGGAGAAATGCTGAATTATAACCTTTTGCCAAAAATGGATTCAAGATTTTTTAATGTAAAATTTTTATATGACAGTTTTCAAGTTTGGGCAATGTGTTATGGAACAAAATTACATTAAAATATAGTAATTATCTTGGTCTTTGTGATTGCCATACACTACATTTCTGCAAAATCAGCTCAATCATAGGATTTCTTACTCACAAAATACCTAAGAAATTAAAATAAATAATGGAGAAAATGAAATAAGTCATGATTTGAACGTCCCGAACATTTAGTAAACTGAACAAAGAAACAAAGTATGTGATTTTAGACAGGCAAAGCAATGAATGCCTAGATAGATGTTATCATATAGAAAATATTATTTTCAATTTTAATTTACATTAATCCTTTTATTTTGTCTTTGGACTCGTGCATGTTTATGTGGGCTTATACTATACCCATTTTTATGCATAGTTTCATAACTTAATGCCATGCATGTGGCCAATTTGGGGTACATTTATCTTAGAAATTGATCTATCTTGAATGTCTTCATTAACTTCTGTGGTCTGCTTTTCAGACTTGATCTTTCCAACTAAATGCTCTCTCAAATAGGCCACTGGAGAGTTACATACATGCCCCTGCCAGAATGTATTACTATACTTGTTTTTAAAGAAGCTTTTTGGGAAGAAAGCTTGCTTGTGGTTCCAGAGTAAAATGCTGAAGTAAATACAAGGGTAATTGAGAAGGTCCTTTTTGCTTGTACTCTTACCTTATTACTTTCATTTACTATACCCTGAAACTAAACTAGTTTTTTTTTTTTGTGGAGGGGCGGGAAGAGGTGAAGAGTTTCCACTTAGGATTAGTCTAAATATGTTTGAGAATATATTGAAATAGAAGTGATGAAAAGATCAATGAGAAAGATCAACTTTCTCCAAGCACCAACCACGTGTCATTTATTGACAGTCTCCTCTTCTCCTTAGGGTAATGCAAGCTCTGATTTATCCCAGCTGATGCTCATCTATAAACTGTGTTTTCCAGCCTCTGTTATATTTAAGAGTGAGGCTGCTTCATTTGCATTCCTGAATGATGGAATGAAAAATGCTTGTGGAATTTCTGAGATTTCCGTCAGGGGCATGTAACTCTCCAGTGGCCTATTCGAGAGAACGTTTCGTAGGAAAGATCAAGTCTGAAAGGCACTCTTGCTTTCCTGGTCTCCCTTCTTGCCGGCTAGAACTAGTGCAGATTCCTTGGACACTGAGGTGATGGTGGCAAAGCAGGACATGTACGGCAGAACAACTTGGCTAAAGGCCTGAATTTTCGGCACTTTGGAATGATCAAGTGAACTTGGTCACTCCCTCTGAACCTCCAGATGTCTTACTCTTATATGTCTGTTTATCTTCTTGGAGGTCAGTTGTTCTCAAACTTGGCTTCCCACTAGACATAAACTTTGGATACTACAGGTTCTACTACATCCTTGAAAATGGACTTTGTGTACAGATTTTTTTGTGTATTCATAAGACTATAGAAATATAAATTAATTAACTTTTAATTTACATAATAATTGTAAATATTTGTAGGCTACCCATGTAATGTTTTAATACTGTTATTTGTGTAGTGTCCAAATCAGGGTAACATTTATTTTCTCAAACATTATTTCTTTACAATAAGAATATTCAAAATCTTTTTATTAAACTTTAAAAAATGGACATAATTTCAAATTGCCTTATAAATTTGCAACTCTATAACCAGCTCTCATCATGGAAATTTCTTTGTACAGCAGACACCAGTTAGTTTAGGAACTCACAGTTGGCCAAATTATAGATAATCAATGCCTGTGTAATACTCAGACACACTGAGATATCTCTAATTATACCCTCTACCACCAAGGCAAGGCTCAAGGACCATTGTGGAATAGGACTGAAAAGACCATGTAAGAGCCAGAAGTTAGAAAGAATTGGGATGAGACAGTGATATATGTGAATGACAGGGCCTTGAAAGCTGTGAACTCATAGCAGCTGTGGGTGCTGGGATAAAATAAAACTAGTCAATGTTACAGCATGGTAAAGCTTGGATTCTTGAGCCACAGCCTCAAGTTTATGCTTTCTGGAGGGGGAGAGTCAGTTTTCTTCAAGGGTGTGATCTCGGACAGATCACCTGTGTACCAGTGGATGGCCCTATACCCATGAGGATATGGGTAGCACAAATTGGAAACAGTGGGTTTTAGAAAAAAAGCAAAGCCATGAAGTTAGAAGGGGTTTGAGGGTGGGTAGTTGATCTGGAAGGAGTTAGGGGAGGCATAGAGTTGAGCATAGATCAAAATGTATTATATGTGTGTATGAAATTCTTAAAAAATAGTAAAATGTTAAATTGAGTCAAACAAAAAAATACATTATATTATAAACATTTGTGGTTACTTAGAGTACAATAGAACATCTGAAATTATTACTTCTATAGAACTCTAAATTAGTACTAGCAGACTAACATTTGATAATATTATCTCTATTCCTTTCATCCTCTCTCTTTCTTTCTTCCTTATCTTCCTTCCTTCCTTCTTTCCTTCCTTCCTTCCTTCCTTCCTTCCTTTTGCATTGGGAATTGAACTTAAAGATTCATGCAGGCTAAGCAAGTGTTTTGTCACTGAGCTGTATTCCCTTTTAGTAGTAGTGGAAAAATTCTTTTCAAATAATTCTTTTTTTTTTGGTTTTTTGAGACAGGGTTTCTCTATGGTTTTGGAGCCTGTCCTGGAACTAGCTCTTGTAGACCAGGCTGGTCTCAAACTCACAGAGATCTGCCTGCCTCTGCCTCCCGAGTGCTGGGATTAAAGGCGTGCGCCACCACCGCCCGGCCTTTTCAAATAATTCTAAGAGCTTGATTTGTGATAGGAATTTTAAATGATGATTTTCAGGACCAAATCTAGGTTGATTTTGGGTACTCTACAAACAAGTAACAGCCTTTGCATTTAGAAAAGTTGAAAAACTCATGTAGGGTTAAGACAGCCCCTTTAGGGGGTGGGGTTTGCCTCGGGTGAATGCCTACAGATAAATGGGGGCGCGGGAGGCAGCTCTGTCTTTTCCTTCCTACCTTCTGTGCCATGCGGGAACTTCGGTTCTGTAAGTTTATCATTAAAGTGTAAATATTCTTTAATATCTGCATTGCATTTATTTACGCCGATACATTTGGCGCCCAGCGTGGGGCTTTGCCGAGACCCGGCCCAAATCGGAGACACTGCTCCTGGCGGTGGTCTCCCTGGGCACGCGGAAGCAGCTGAGATTCTGAGTGACTCGATTTTCCCTGCTGCTTGCTAGAGAATCAAGCTGGACGGGAGAGCTAGCACTCCCCTGCGTTTTGAAATCGGCAGCACCTCTGTAACAGCGTGATCAGTCTCTGTTCCCCTCCCACCTCCACCCTTGCTCGGGTCACATGACAGCGGCCCTGCGAGCCCCGGCACGCCGGCATCCCTCTGATTTGTTCACTTTGGAGGCTTTTTTCTCTGTTCCCATTCTGGCCCAATTGCTACTTATTAGTCTGGTGTCTGTTTCAATTTTGTTTTTGCGTCATTTATTTCAGACTTAGGCCACGTGGACTCAAGTGGACTCTTTCACAACCACTGGCAGGAACCAGTCATTACAGGTAAAAGAATTTTTTCTTTTATAAATAAAATGTCTGAGAATGTGACAGTTTCAGATTTCAACAGCTTTTTTGAGTGTACCATTTGGGAGATTTTACAAGAGGTGTCTATCACCTCACATCTATGGATATTTCTGGGATTCTTAATTTTCCTTAGCACTATTTGGTTTGATAATAGGAAAATGATCAAATCTCTTAAGGCAGAGGTTGAACGTTTAAAAACTATTGAGAATGACAACAATCTTCTCAAGAATCAGTTTGAAGTTCTCCAGGAAGAAAACAGATTTTTGTTTAACATGACTCTGTTAACTGAGCAAAATCTAGAAAAGGTACAGGCTGATGTTAAGGAGAAATTCATTACTATGGAAGAAGGAACAGCTGAATTAGATTGTAAGTTCCAGCAGTCCCTTTCTGTAGGAACTGAAACATTAACTGAGAGAATCAAAACTGCTGAATGTGACAATCGAATTTTGTCTAAAGCTTATGACAGATTGGCGGAAAGATTATCGATACAAGAAGGCACGGTTTATGCCATAAAAATTATGTCCAAAGATGACAAGTTATCTCTAATGGACAAATTTCATACTTTAGAATCCTCAATGAAGGCTTTGGAACATAATTCTGGACGGGAGATTCAGACATTACAAAAAGCAATGGTGAATAGAGTTGAAAAGATTGAGGAACTTCTAAATTCTGATGAAGAAGAGCAAAGGGTAGAAAGGCAAATTTTAACTACATCTGTGGATATATCCCTCAGGGACAATTTCCACAAAGCTCTACCTACAGCTCTACATGCCTTTCCAGTAATAACAACAGAAAAGGTAATTGGTTCCAGAAACCCTAGGGTCATCAAGGAAGATACATGGGAGTCTGTCCGTATGAATGATCTCAAAGAAATTAAACAGGCCGTCATGACTTTTGGGATGCACGCCTCTTTTGTTAAAGGGATGCTAAAATCTTGGGCCACAACAAGCAGAGCAACCCCCTCAGACTGGCTCCAGCTGAGCTCCGCGGTCCTTGAGAGTGGACCGCAATTGAAATGGAAATGCTTATTCAGGCAAGAGGCTAGACTTTTAGAGCAGCAGGAAAAGGCGAAGGGAATTGACATTTCCCTAGATAAAATTCTAGGTGAAGGGCTCTTTTCTGACCCTCAGGAACAAGCTAATTTGGATGAAAACATACTCTCCATGTGTACTACAGCAGCCTTGAGGGCTTGGGACAGAGTACAAGACCCAGGACAGAGAATGGAATCATTTGTCAGAGTTAAACAGGGTCAGAGAGAACCCTTTAGTGACTTTTTACAAAGGTTAACTAAGGCTGTACAAATAGGGTATCTGACCCAGAAGCAAGATGTATAATAATTGAGTCTTTGGCTTACGAAAATGCAAATGTGGAATGCAAAAAGATCTTGGGACCTTTAAAGTTCAGATCAGTGTCCTTGGAAGAATGGGTTTTGCATACACTAAATGTTGACACATTTGACTATGGCACTGAAGCATGGGTAGAAGAAGCAATTTCCAATGGTAAAAGGAGACACCAGAATACCAAATGTTTTAATTGTGGCAAAATGGGTCGTATGAAAAGGAATTGTAAACAACGGATTTTCAGAAATAATAATAATGCATCTCCTAGAAATAACAGAAATAGAAGTACTCAGCCCTCAGGTTTATGTAGAAGATGTGGAAAAGGCAGGCATTGGATGAATGAATGCAGGTCTACAAGAGATAGACAAGGCAATCTGATACAGATGGGAAACGTGAGAGGGGGGGGCCTCACAGGCCCCCATGGCAAACATGGTTCAGTCATTTCCAGTTTCTGCAGAGAACATGCCTCGTCAGGACAATTAGGAAGCCACATGCCTACTGTTAAAAACACTAGTAATCAGAAAGATGAGTTACGTGTGTTTTGGCAAACTTCTATAAATGATCAAAGACCTAAGCTGAGAGTGTGTGTAAATGGCATTTTTATTACTGGCCTGCTGGACACAGGTGCTGATGTAAGTATCGTTACCCCAGAATCTTGGCATCCATATTGGCCTCTTCAGAATGTAAATGTTCAGCTCCTGGGTATTGGAACCCTATCTCGAGTAAGGCAGAGCACGAGATGGGTTGAATGTATAGGGCCTGAGGGACAAATAGGAAAATTAAGGCCATATGTAGCCAATATTGCAATGAATTTATGGGGCCGTGACCTATTACACCAATGGAACACCCAAATTAACATTCCTGCTACTTCTAGAGTCTATATTTCTGAAAATAATATTAAAAGTTATTACAAACAGAGAAAACCGGCCATTAGGGCTGTGCAAGAACAAGCAATTGATGTCCCTTCAGAGATACCAACAGCCTTGCCTCTAAAATGGTTGACTGAGAAACCAATATGGACAAAACAATGGCCATTAGCTGAGGAAATGTTACAGGCTTTAGAACAGCTGGTACAAGAACAATTAGATGCTGGACATATAGAAGAATCTACCAGCCCTTGGAATTCTCCTGTATTTGTGGTTAAGAAAAAATCAGGTAAATGGAGAATGGTGACAGATCTCAGGGCCATCAACAAGGTTATTCAACCTATGGGCCCTCTGCAATCTGGAATTTCTTTGCCCTCTTTATTACCAAAAGGATGGCCTCTCATAGTTATTGATTTAAAGGATTGTTTTTTCACTATACCTTTGCAAAAAGAAGATAGAGAAAAATTTGCCTTCACAGTGCCTACTTATAACAATTCTCAACCTTCGAGGAAGTACCATTGGGCCGTCCTCCCCCAGGGTATGTTAAATAGCCCCTCCCTGTGCCAATATATTGTGAACCAACCATTGAAAATAATACGCAAGAAATTTCCCAAATCTATAGTATACCATTACATGGATGACATATTGTTATCTGATTCAAACATAGATACCTTGAATAGACTGTTTGAAGAAATACAGATACTGTTACCTAAATGGGGATTGCAAATTGCTCCTGAAAAGATTCGGAAGGGAGATTCTGTTAATTATTTAGGTTATAGAATAGGTTTGCAAAAAATTAAGACACAAAAGGCACAAATTCGGAGGGATCGCCTACGGACTCTTAATGACTTTCAAAGACTGTTAGGAGACATTTCCAGTCTACGACCAGCTATCGGAATAACACCTGATCTAATAATTCATTTGAACAAAACCTTGGATGGTGATAAAGATTTAAACAGAGAATTAACAGCTGGAGCAGAAAAGGAACTGACAATGATTGAGGAGAAATTACAACAGGCACATGTGGACAGAGTGAATCCAGAGCTCGATTGTATTCTTGTCATATTACCGTCAAAAATTTCTCCTACAGGAATTTTAATGCAGAGAGATGATATTATCTTGGAATGGATCTTTTTACCACATAAACCAAGTAAGAAAATGAAAACTTATGTGGAAAAAGTCTCTGAGTTAATTATAAAAGGCAAGCTGAGGCTTTGTCAACTAGCAGGCATAGACCCAGCAGAAATTATAGTGCCTTTCACTGCTGATGAACTAAAGAAATTATGGGAAGATAATGAACCATGGCAAAGAGCTTGTGCTAATTTTTTGGGAGACATTAATTACAACTATCCAAAAAGCAAGCGGCTTAACTTCATAAAGAGAACTTCTTGGATCCTTCCTCGAATCGTCTCTGATGCTCCAATAACTGGAGCCTGTACATTCTATACTGATGCCAATAAATCAGGGAAGGCAGGTTACAAATCAGAAGACTTGGGTAAGGTGGAACAAAGTCCTTATGATTCTGTCCAGAAGGCAGAATTATATGCCATTCTTATGGTACTAAGAGATTTTAAAGAACCTATTAATATAGTTACTGATTCATAATACGCAGAAAGAGTTATTTTGCATATTGAAACTGCTGAATTTATACCTGATGATACAGAACTAACTTCATTGTTTATCCAGGTTCAAGATTTGATCAGGAACAGGCTTTGCCCTATGTACATAACACACATCCGATCCCATACGGGTCTGCCAGGTCCTCTAGCACAAGGTAATGCAGAAATTGATCAATTATTGATTGGTAGTGTGCTACAAGCCTCTGAATTTCATAAAAAACATCATGTTAATAGCAAAGGTTTGAAGAAAGAGTTTTCTATTACATGGCAACAAACTAAGGAGATTGTAAAGAAATGCCCTACCTGTTCTTTCTATAACCAAATGCCACTGCCAGCAGGGGCTAATCCAAAGGGCACCCATAGGAATGAAATCTGGCAGATGGATGTGTTCCACTTTGCAGAATTTAGCAAATTGAAGTATGTTCATCACATCATTGACACTTATTCAGGCTTTCAGTGGGCAACTGCTTTAAGTTCAGAAAAAGCTGATTCAGTAATCACTCATTTATTAGAAGTCATGACTATCATGGGTATATCTACACAAATAAAGACAGATAATGGTCCTGCTTATGTGTCTAGGAAAATGAAACGGTTTTTTGATTATTACAATATCAAGCATGTTACAGGTATACCATACAATCCTACAGGTCAAGCAGTCATAGAAAGATCAAATCGAACTATAAAGGATATGTTGAACAAACAGAAAGGGGTGGAAAACACCCCCAGAAATAGGCTACATAATGCTTTGTTAACCTTGAATTTTCTCAACACTAATGAGAAGGGAACGACGGCTGCAGAAAGACATTGGATAAAGGAAAAGTCTGCTGAACTAAATCAACCAGTTTATTTCAAGGATTTGCTAACCTCACATTGGAAGCCAGGAGATGTGCTGCGTTGGGGAAGGGGTTTTGCTCTTATCTCCACAGGTGAGGAAATATTATGGATACCATCAAAATTAATAAAGGTTCAGTTTGAAGAAGAGAAGTCACTTGGAAAAGATAAATAACAATTCATTCACAAGGATGACGGGCATTCTGATGGTAAGGATTACAGATAGGTTGGGGGCAGGGTTCTTTTCTTATCTCCACAGGAAAATATTCATCTTCAAAGATGTAAGGGACCCTGAATATTTAATTACTGATGGATGGAAAATAGTTACGACCCACTGAGTATCAACAATAAAATTATATATATACTGTAAGTATTGATTTTTTATATCTATTTATATGTTTTATTGAACACTTCTTTATAAATGTGTAGAGCTGGTTTTGGAGTTCAACTATGGCTCAGTCCCTCTTCAATTCCAAGCCTGTTGATAAGAGATATTTCAGAGTTTCTGTCTCAGGTCAGGAGCCATGAAATGGTACAGAATAAGAATAATTTTATATTTGATAAACTTTCTTTGCCTTTCCTCATATCTGTGTCTTTCTTTATATGTCAGTATATGTCCTTGTTGTTAATGTTTAAATTTCCCATAACAAGCAACATATTTTCCTACAGTAATCTTTGAAGTTTCCAGGATGAAGATGGGGCCCCACAACATCAACTCAATCTGGCTTTTATGACGTCATGAATTTGTTTTTTTTTAAGCGCTAATATTAGACCTGTTTTTTGGTACCAACTACAAGAGACAATTTCGAATGATGCACATTTTTGACAACACTCTGGCCGGACCTTCTCAAAACGCTCAGAGACTAGTTATAATTTTCTTAAGTCAAAGGTTAATTTGGGAATTTTACCATCATTTGCTTTCACAGGGGCCCCTAAGAAGAACGTCGCCCCCATATCAGCTAGAAGCAATCTAAGAGGACGATGTCCCCTCTCACAACAGAGTTTGCCCACAGGGTTAGGGACATCTTTTCGTGGTTGGTTTAGGGTTGAGGGGATGGGGAGATATTGTATGGAATTATGGGTATATACAAAAAAAGGGGGATTAACTGGTTTGATGGGATTATTGGTATTTGTGACTTACTGTTTTTAGAAAATTATATTGGTACTGTTTCTTGTATATTGATATATTGAATATTGAATGTGAGTGTTCCTACCTCTATTTTTGTATAAGAGTATGCTTATATTGTATGGATACATCTATCATATCACAATGCACATTTCTACCTCTGGTACTATTTATGTAATAACATTGTTTACATTTTGATATGTAATGACATTGTTTACAGGTGAAGATCATTGTCTTCATATATTGCACAGTTGTTTATTCTCTTAGTTTTCAAATTAGATAGGTATTGAGAATTATATGTTTGTCATATTTATTGTTAGGTTAATCAGGTCTTTTAGATGCATAGAGATTATTTTTAGGATAGATAGTATAATCTTCAGCCTCTTTGAAGAGCTGTAGAAAATGGCCTTTAATCTAACCTAGAATTCTGTGCCAACGAAACACAATTACTCCTGGCAACACCACTCAACTCCTGAGAGAACATTGAGCACCAAAGACACACTCCACTGGGAGCTTGTCTTCTTGGCAGAACTGGCCTTTGGGTTAAGAAAAACCCATACCTCAACTACTGACTAAGATATGAAACAGGATTGTCTTATCTTGCCAAGACAGGGTAGGATAATTCTAAGAAAGTTCCTTGCATTTGATAATAGTATGTCAGTTATGTTAGGCCTTAGCCAGAGTTGGTTGACTCAACATTGCAAACGAGACTTTGGGTGATTGCCCAGGTAGTCAGTTGTCTCTGTCATTTGTTGCATATTTTGGATATCTCTCATTTGTTAAGTAATATTTATTCCCTTCTCAGATCTTTGATGGAGTTGAAGATTATTTAATAGTAGTTACTCTCTACATTATTTAGACTCCTTGACATAGAATGCCTAGCAAAACTTTTGTTCTCAATATTGTTTGTTATATTTATCATTTGTTATTATTGTTTATAGTTATATTTGGTTTAGTTCTGTCTTATTTAGACAAAAGGGGGAGATGTAGGGTTAAAACAGCCCCTTTAGGGGGAGGGGTTTGCCTCGGGCGAATGCCTACAGATAAATGGGAGCGCGGGAGGCAGCTCTGTCTTTTCCTTCCTACCTCCTGTGCCATGCGGGAACTTCGGTTCTGTAAGTTTATCATTAAAGTGTAAATATTCTTTAATATCTGTATTGCATTTATTTACGCCGATACAAACTCAATTTAATATTGACATTTGGTGATATGTGAAAATTATGTGGAATTCAAATTCTAGAACCCAAATGCTTATTTGAAACCTTTACTGTGTTAAATACCTAGATATTAGTTCAGAAGTAGTCACTCAGTGAATGAATGTTAACTCAGTTTCTGGATACTTTCATGCATCTTTATTCTTTTTCTTTCTATTATTTAGAGTACCAATTACTCCCCCCCCCAAAAAAAAGGTAAGTGAAGATTGGGATTGGAAAGATGGCTCAGTAGGTGAGAAGGTCCAGGTTTAGTTACCATTACCCACATTGGGGATCCAGGTGTAGAGGATCTGATGCCCTTTTTTGACCTCTGCAGGCACTGCACATGTGTGGCATACACACAGGCAAAACATTTATACACATAAAATTTAAAAAAAATGAAATTGAGAAAGAAGCTAAACTAACGAGAAAGCACACGATGATCACTTAGGGTAACATGGAGCAGAGAAAGAAAGGTATCCATGAGGTTGAATTGTTCTGTGCTTTGTTTCACTCAGCTGTTCTTTAGCTAAAGCCCTGATTCCAGTGAAATTAATAGTAGTTGTGAAAATATAGTCCATTACTTTTGGGTTTGGAATTTACGACAGTGAACTACCAAATAGTTAAATATTACAGATTCATTCAAAAGAACAGTGGTATGTGTCTACCTCTGCATTATTCTGACTTTTGATTTATGCTTTTTGGCATTGCTGGAATGGTCTTGACCATATATTTCCTTTTTATTGAAAAAATTTTCTGTACTGCTTGTGTTTACTTCTTTTTCAGCATTTAGACTTGAGCCTCATCTTCCACTTATTTAACCAGAGATCTAAATGTTCTGTGGGTGGCCTCTTGGTTCGGACCTCAAATGGTGAAGATTCTTTGCTGGAAAGTTTCTACTTGCTCCCTAGGAAATAAACATCATTTATCCCCTTGACTCTGGCTGTTCATGGGGATTGCTTCTTCTTTACACTGCTTAAACACCATAAACCACTTCTATTTCTCTTAAGGTTTATTTTTACTTATTTGTATTTGTTTGTGTGTTTGTGTGATTGTCTGTTATCTGTATGAGGGTGCCCCAGAAGATAGAATAGGTAGTCAGAACCCCTGGAGCTGCAGTTACAGGAATTTGCGAGTTGCCTGATGAATGGGCTGGGAAGTGAACTAGGATCCTCTCGATGCTCATCAAGTTCTGACTGCTGAGCCATCTCTCCAGCCTAACAACTCATTACTTACATTTTAGATATTGCATGTGGGAGGCAGACTTAAGTCTGTGTTATTCCTTAATCTGTAAAGGTCTTTTCAGGATAACACTGATCTGCTTTATCAAGTCCATTTCTCGGCTTGATGTGAAGGGGAAATATCAACTCCTTACATGTTAAGTTGATGATAATAAATGCAAGACATGAAAGTTCATCTACTTCCAAACATAATATCTTTACATGCTCTCTCTTTACCTTCACTTTCTGGTACCTACTCTTGATGAATGACTGAGTTTAGAGTCTATTTTTCAAGCGAGTGCTTCTTGGTCATAGTTTTTTTGTTTGTTTTTGTTTTGGCATATGTTATGGCTATAACTTGTGATTTAGCAGTTGTAACATCTGTCACTGCAACCTGTCTAATGAATATACATGGAAGATACAATGGAAGTGATTGCAAACCTCCTCCTTCCTGGGGTGAGGGCAGTGCCTGATTAGTTCACTCTGCATAGTTCTTTCTGTTTCTGTCTGCGTCGGTGTTGTTTTCCCGTTGTAAACTGAAATAGATATTGTATGGGAAAGAGAAACTCTTATACATGTAAACCTGTTGTAGAATATTATTGTAAGTTGTGTTGCTTTTGTTTATGCGTGGAACATTTGTTTTAATGATGTAAAGGTGTGTTGCTTATGTTTATGTTGCATTTGTTTAACTCTGTAAAGCTGTGATTCTTTGCCTGTCTAAAATGCCTGATGGTTTAATAAAGAGCTGAATGGCTAATAGTGAGGCAGGAGCAAGGATAGGTGGGGCTGTCAGGCAGAGGGGATAGATAGAAGTACAAATCTGGGAGAAGAAGAAAGAAGGAGCAAGATAGAACAAGAAGAGGAGTACATCAGGGGCCACCACCCAGCCCCATAGCAAGCCACAGGGAAAGAAGTGAGGAAGGGTATACAGAAATAGAGAAAGATAGAAGTTCAGAGGCAAAAGAAAGATGGGATCATTTAAGATAAGAAAAGCTTGCTAGAAACAAGCCAAGCTTAAGGCCAGGCAGTCATAACTGAGGATAAGTGTGTGTGTGTGTGAGTGATTTATTTGGGAGCTGGGTAGTAGGCCACCTCAAAAGCCAAAGAATAAAGAGTAAAAACCAAACAACAGTTTCACATCCAACGTGGGGCTAGAGTAAAAGAAACTCCAACAACAGTATTTCAACCACATTTTTCCCTCTGTCCACTCCTTCCGTTCCCTCCCTCCCTCCGTCCCTCCCTCCGTCCCTCCCTCCGTCCCTCCCTCCGTCCCTCCCTCCGTCCCTCCCTCCCTCCCTCCCTCCCTCCCTCCCTCCCTCCCTCCCTCCCATGAACTCCCACTCTGTTTCTGTTCAGAAAGGGGCAGGCCTCCCATTGTGTGAGCTCCTATGAGCCCAGGTTAGTTGCCTTGTAGGTTCCCTTAGGATGATGTTAACATTCTCATATATTGCTTACATGACTTATCATAATTTCGTCATGTACAAATGTAGATATTGTTTTTTCTCACTCATGTGGAGAATATAAAATTGTTTATATAAAACCAGAGACTGGACAAGTGGTCACTAGGAAGTGCTGAGAAGAGGAGAACAAAGAGAGGTCAGATGACAAGTGACTAAGTGCAGTCAGATGATAGAAAAATGAAAATTATAAACACAAATAAATGATGTAATTCAAGGAGATATACATGGTAATCTCCTTGATTATTAAACAGTCTGTAGATGTATCAAGTTATCACACTGCACCTCAATATGTACAATAAAATATTTTTAATGATTAAAAAGAATGTCTTCATGCTTAAATTGATCAGAAAAAAACACAGAAAAATTGACATAAAAGGAAAAACTCAGTGACCTCATAATTTTTCCTATTATATTAATAAAACATATTGGAAATTTGTAGACATATTTTTTCCTTCCCTGTTCAATATTGGAGAAGAATCTACACTTAAGGAAGAATTTTATGGGTAGGACATATTGCATAGAGGAAACATAGGCTTTGGAGTAAGAAATCGTATTTCTGTAGTAACAAATCACGGGTCTTTAGCTTTCAGATTCATTTGTTAGTGCATTGGTTGTTTACTTATAGAGCTACTAAGTTCAACAAATAGGAACTGTGCCTGCTTTATTCATTAATGTAATCTCAATCCCCAAATCTTTCCAAACAAAACAACACAAAATAAAAGAATACTACATCTCTAGTTTTAGAATAAATACATTGGACTAAAAGTCACTTGAGGACAAAGTCTGAGGACAAACTTTGGGGAGTGAATATTTACTCCCTTAACTGTAATGAGTGCCATGAGTCATATGTCAAAACTCATAAAAATATGCTACATGTGCAATCTTTCTTATATTTATTATCCTTCATAAAGTATTAAGTGTTAGTGCAGTCAATGTTAATAACCACAAGGGTAAAAATGCATAGCAAACAAAAAATTATGTTTCCTCTCCCTCTTCAAATTGCCAAGTTTTCCTGCTGTAAAGTCAAAAAACCCATGTGACTGAAAAGACAAGCAAAATACGTACTTACCACAGGCGACAGAATAGGCAATGAGTCCAATGACTACAGCAGCAACCACCGTCATTAAGATGACAAGGATAATCTTTCCACACCTTGTTAGCTTTATTTTTGTTTTGGACTCTGTTCTGAGTAAAAGGACAGGAAGGTGTCAGTAAGAGTTTGATTTTGGATCTTGGAAATACATATCAGTTTAGTTTTAAGTGTAAAAGTGTGTTATTTTACATGAATGATGTGGTCAGTAGACTGATGACTTTGGAAACAGTGCAGAGTTGGTGGATGTGGTATTAGGGATGCTTATTTTTCAGTACCTATAATTGATAATGGTTATACTAAATCATTATTCATTTATTCTTTCCAAGAATAAATATAATTGTTTTTCTCTGCCAGGAAGAGTCACTTCTGTCCTTATGGAGCTTACAAACTACTGAGTAGAGAGAGAAAGGACAAAAATAAGTACATAATTGCAATCTGTAACTGGTACAAGGTTTTAAGTGCTATAGGAAAAGTAGGACCGGGAAAGATCAGATTTGGGTTCTTATGTTAGCTGCAGGTGTGATAAGCTGCTACTAAGTAGAGTGGTCAGGGTAGACCCCAGCAGGCAAAGTGTGAGAATACTTAACACATGTGTAGGAGTTATGCATACCAACATACATGTGGAAAACTTAAGGCAAAGTCAATGATGCAAGGGAGGTCCATGGGTAAGGACAAGTTCGGCGTGTTAGGTAATTATGGCTGGAGCAGAGGATGAAGGAAAAATAGTGGGAAAGTAAGATTGAGAGGCATCAAGGCCCAGATTTCCTGAGCCTCATGATAATGATTTGGGGTTTTCTCAGCTAAATGGCAGCATTGAGCAGCTTTGAGTGGTGGATTGTGATATCTTGGTCTAATGTCTTGATGGAACACCTTTGGATGCTGTGAAGAAGGAATTACAGAGGGGCAGGTAGAAGAAACTACAGAGGGGCAGGTATAAGTAGGAGAGGGGCAGGATAGAAAATATTACAATGATTGAAACAGCTAATGGTGTTGACTGAGACTGGAGAAATAGAGGTAGAGCAAAGAGGTTGAATTTTGAATATATTTTAAGTATAATACTGATAGAGAACTCTTAATGGAAAGATGGGTTGTAAGAGGAAAGGAAGATGTTTTCCAGATATTTACCTGGATCACTTAAATTATGGTGCTGTCATCATGTAAGATGAAAAGGCTTTTTATGCAACTGTATTGATGTTAGGGATGTTCAACAGGTATTCATGAGACAGTGTGGGTCAGATATACAAGTGTGCAATTTGCAAAAGGAGTGTGAGTTCATCATGTTAATATTTCATCCCTGATCATGTAGATGAGAGTCTGACAGGGGATGTCAATACCAAAGGAGTCAGGGTAGGTAGAGAAGAAGACAAAGATAGAATCTCCTGTGTAGTTTTTGTTAGCGTGTTAGAAAGAAGGATCTGGCAGAGAATAGATGCCAAGGAAAACAACCAGTGTGAGGCGGGAAAGGCAGGAATGTGGATCCTTGAGGCCAGTGAAGGTGAATCAAGGACAAGGAACAAGCTAAACTGTGCTTAAAGGTAGCTCAGATATATTATGGAATGAGGATGGAAATCATAGATGGGCATCATAAAGGTGATTTTGATAGGAAGCTTTAGGAATAACACAGGGTTAAAAAGACAATGGACAAAATCTCCTGAGTAATTGGGAGCATGGGGACATTGGGGGAGGGTTGAAGGGAAAGGCAGTGACAGGGAGGGGAGCAGAGAAAAATGTATAGCTCGATATAAACCAATAAAAAAGACAACGGAATTAGTGTAAACAGGGTCTTGACCACTGATCTTTCCTTCAAAGAGTTTGCTAAAAAGGGGAGCAAAGAAAAGGCATTATACTCAGGAGAGGAAGTAGAATAATGACTTAAAAAAATCCTTGAATACTCATAAAAAAGAGACTAGTTGGACAGATTGCCACATTCCTATTTCATAAACTTAAGAATTATTCAATTTTTATAATAATACTTACTTCATGTTATTTTTATTTGTTTGTTTGTTTTGAGACAGGGTTTTTCTGTGTAACAGCCCTGGCTATCGTGGAACTAGCTTTTGTAGACCAGGCTGTCCTCTAACTCAGAGATCCTACCTCTGCCTCTTGAATGCTAGGATTAAAAGTGTACGTCATCACCGCCTGGCACTCCCCGCCCCCTTTAACTTCATGGTCTTATGTAGCTTTTCCAAGTAGTTGCAATGAATTCACCTAGGTAATTTATATTTCATCTAAAAATTAAGAGTACTTTTCTGTGACCACTGATACACCTAGTGGAGCCACCATCAACTTCTTAACACCCATCAATACAGACTTCACATTTAACATCTTCAAAATGTCTTATACATATTTTTGTTTGAGCTGAACTGAAATCAGAATTTCTGCATTGCATTTCATTGCTGTATGTCTCAATGTTTTAAACCTGGAATTCAAATTCTACTTCTTTCTTTTCCTTTCTGACATTACTCTGTTGGGGTTACTGGTCAAATTATTTTATAGAATGCTTTCTTTAGATATGTTTCTGTATTTATTTTTAAGTTTAAAATCAATGTTCAACTTTGACGTGATTACAGACTTTTATGCAACTATAAAAATAATAGAAATTCCTTGTATCCTTAGAACAATTTTCCTTGACAGTAATCTATACTATACTATCACAACCTGGACATTGGCATGCACAGAGCCAAGATACTGGGCATCTATCAACAGAAGTCCCTAATGTTTTTTTTTAACTATGTAGTTCCTCCATCTCTTGTTCTCTTTCCCTCCTTAAGCCCTGACAATCCCCATTCTGTTTTCCCTTCCTATGGCTTTGTATTGCAAGAACATTATAGAATAAAATCATACACTAGGTAACTTTTAGGGATCTGTTGTTTTTTTATTCAGATGTGGAATTCTTCATTATTACTTACAAATCATGATGGGGTTGCAAATTTTAAACATTATATACATATTGGAAATAAAAGATGCACAGTCTCGAAGAATAAACAAATTTTTAATTCATTTTAAAACTCTATGTGTATGTGTGTATGTGGTTGGGTGCAAATTCCTATGGATATATAAGTGGAGGTCAGAGATCAATGTTGTGTGTCTTTCTCTCTCCATCTTTTTAATAAGCATATCCAAATTTATTTTAATGACATACAATTTTAGAAACTTTGTATGTTAGTTAGAGCCCAGGTTCTCTGGAATAGGATCCTAGAATTATGAAAATGTGTCATATTTCTTTGCAAAGCCGAGAGTCATCTAATTCAAAGTCACAGTCTCAGAAAGCAAACTGTCTCTTCAGTCAGTTTCACCTCTGTTTTTGAGACATTCACCTGATTCGGGAATTCTGATCCCATCAGACCCCTAAGATCTACCCATCTTTGCCACTCCCACACTGTGAGTATATGCACTGTACTCCTAAACTTGGCCTTTCAAGTGAGGCCAACTTACACAGCAAAAACTTCACCTACCCAGCCCTCTCCTGTCCTCCTGAAACCGAAAAACTTCTGTAAAGCAAAGGATACAGTCAATAAGACAAAATGGCAGCCAACTGAATAGGAAAAGATCTTCACCAACCCCATATCAGACAAAGAACTGGTCTCCAAAATATGTAGAGAACTCAAGAAACTAGACATCAAAATATCAAATAATCCAATTTAAAAATGGATACAAATCTAAAGAGAGAATTCTCAACAGAAGAATCTCAAATGACTTAATGACACTTAAGGAATTGCTCAATATCCTTAGCCATCAGGATAATGCAAATCAAAATGACTCGGAGATACCATCTTATATCAGTCAGAATGGCTAAGATTAAAAACATCAATGACAGCTTATGCTGGAGAGGGTGCAGAGTAGGGGGAACACTCCTCCATGGCTGGTGGGAATGCAAACTTATACAGCTACTTTGGAAACCAGTATGGTGATTTCTCAGAAAACTGGTAATCAATCTATCTCAAGACCCAGAAATACTACCCTTGGGCATATATCCAAAGGATGCAGGGTCATACCACAAGGACATGTGCTCAACTATGTTCATAGCAGCATTATTCATAATAGCCAGAACCTGGAAACAATCTAAATGATCCTCTAACAAAGAATGGATAAAGAAAATGTGGTACATTTACACAATGGAGTACTACTCAGTGGTAAAAAAAAATACAATGACATTTTGAAATTTACAGGCAAATGAAGGGAATAAGAAAAAAAAAAACATCCTGAGTGAGGTAACCCAGACCCAGAAATACAAGCTTTGAATTTACTCACTCATAAGTGGATATTAGATGTAAAGAAAAGGATAACCAGGTTATAGTCCAGGAACCCAGAGAAGCCAGATGACAAGGAGAACTCTAAGAGAGTCATACATGGATTTCCATGGGAAGGGGAAATACAAGAACTCCTGAGAAAATTGGGAGCATGGTGGGTAGAGAAGGAGGGGAAGAAGGGGAGAAGAGGGGAGAAAGGAAGGGGAGGAGAACATGATGGAACAGGATGGCTGAGATAGGAGAAGGAGAGAGAGGGAGAGAAAGACAAGAGTTATCTTGATTGATGGAGTCATTATGAGACTAGCATGAAACCTGGCACTAGGGAAATTTCCACGAATCCACAAGGATGACCCCAACTACGACCCTAAGCAGTAGTGGAGAGAGTACCTGAACTGGCCTTCCTCTGTAATCAAATTGATGACGACCTTAATTGTCATCACAGAAACTTCATCCAGCTACTGATGGAAGCAGATGCGGAGATCCACAGCTAGCGCTGGGCCGAGCTTCCAGAGTCCAGTTGAAGAGAGGGAGAAGTGATAATATGAGCAAAGGGGTCAAAACCATGGTGGGAATATCCACAGAGACAGCTGACCTGAGCTAGTGGGAGCTCACTGACTCCAGATTGAAAAGAGGGAAACCTTTTTATAGGGGTCCTCTGAATGGGGGTGATAGTTGTGTGGCTGGGGCTGTCTGTGGGGCCGCTGGCAATGGGACCAGGATTTATCCCTAGTTCTTAAACTGGCTTTCGGAGTTCATTCTCTTTGGAGGGATACCGTGCTCAGTCTAGAGAGGGCCTACATTCTGCCTCAAAGTGCCAGACTTTGTTAATTCTATATGGTAAGCCCCACCCTCCGAGGAGTAGATGAGCGATGGGGTGGATAGAAAGTGAAGGGAGCAGAAGGAGAGGAGGGAGAGGGAAATGGGATTGGTATGTAAAATAGAAAAGATTGTTTTAAAAATAAATAAATGAATACAAAATCTATCATAAGATACTGTCTTATGATTTACATATTGGAAAGCAACTTTATTTTAGTATATTTATGTTTCAGAACTGTAAATTCTATTTTATTTTTCACAAATGTGGAAACAGTGTCTTTAGAAATTAAGTGAAGAATTTATTGTACCCATATTTGCTAACCACTTTACATTTTTTTCCTTATAAATATAACATGAAAGAACTGTACAAAATTAACTTGTTCTATGTGCTCTGTCTTGCTATCAGGTCTCAGGACTGCCATAACAAGTTCCACAGACTAGTCATGGTAGCACATGCTACCAAGGTGGAAACATGAGAATAAGATACTGGCAGATTCACAAACTCCCAAGGTCAAGTTCCTTACCTTATAGGTGAAGGGTCTCTCCTTGACACATCACACTGTTCTTTTGTTCTCATGTCCTGACTCCTCCTTGTATAAGTACAGCCATACTGTGTTACATTCTATCCAATAACCTCACCTTAAGAAAATCACTCCATTTAAGCTTTTCCTGAATGCATTCACACTCTGAGATATCAGTGGCAAGAATTTTAATGTATGAATGGGAGGTCACAATTCAACCCATTATATATATAAAATATATATTATATATAAAATTTCATTTTGTATTAACATTATGATTTAATATTAGTATATGAATATTTATCAATATTTTCTTTTATGTTAACACAAATTCATATTTTGTTTTATTTGCCATATTATCTACTTTATGTTCTATTTTATGTACTCTGTATACTACCTCTCTATGTATGTATGTATGTATTACACACTTACATGCTTATATGAATGTAGATATGTCTAACATGAAGAAGCATAAATATATATTTTGGTGATTATATGAAGTACTGGTCACTTTGAATCACTTATATTAGTGCCTACTTTATTTTAATTTTTTATTTTGTAATGAAATCAAATATCTATTAGGAAGCTCACTTTTTATTTACTTCTCACTGATTCCCTGAATGGATAATTTTTTCTAAAGAAGCAGTGTCAGATAGGGTTCCATCATTGATGACAATTCCATGTTTTTTCAGAACTTTTATTTTACCTAGATAAGATTCTCATCATAGAAAAGTACATTGTCTAAATTGTTTTCACTAGAAATTTGGTGTCTTTCAATATTTCCATATGATGCCTTAGAACTTTTTGAGCTTGAAGAAGAGAAGGAATTATTCCAGATATATAATATCCCATTATCCCCACTTTTTTCTAGATAAGCCTTGAATTCCTGAGTCAAGAGAATATTCTGATTTAGACTGATAATATATTTTCTCCCTTGAATCAACTCACATATTGAATCTAGAATGGTGTTTAACATTTTGGATGAAGTAATTGACTCAATGATATGATAAATCCTGGCAACGTAATCCTATACATGAACATGTGTTCTCAGACATTTTCTTCCACACTTTGCTAGTAAATGCATTCATATTTTATTTTTACTCAGTCAACTTGCCACAGAATAATGAAATTGCCAATGAAAACATTGCATATGATGTTTGTGATGTGGTAAATAGTTAGGGTCTATTTTTCAACTCTTTTAAACATGTCCTTATTATAGATCAAGCTATATAAGATTCTGCTTTTAAAATCAAAAATGAGTCTTAACAGTTTTATAAGAATTTAATAGTTTATAGATATTTTAAACCATTTACGGTTTTACCTTCTAATTTTTACAAAGCTATACAAAAGTGATTCTTGGATACAAAAATATGTCTCATAGAGCATATGACTTCAAACTTTCTTAATGTAACTTTCCTGGTGGAAGAAACTTCCTGGTGGGGTGCTGGGAGGGAATTTCCAAACCACCCATCCTGTGTTTCTGATTTTAAAGAAGGGGAGACAACCTTTATAGTGATCTTTCTCTGTAGGGGGCAGTAAAGGGGGCAGAGGAGCTGTCCTCTGACTAACCTCATAACTTAGGCAAGGTGAGGATCAGGGCTTCCCTCACAGCCCAGAAAGCCTTCTTTTCCAAAGGCTTTCTTAGTTCACTGTGGAGCAGCACGGTCCTAAACTGAAGAGGAAAGTCCCACACTGTTATTATTCTTTTCTATAGAACATTCTTACAAACATCACATGTGAATTCTGCTTCTCTAATAGAGGAAATGTTTGAAAATCAAACTGCCCAACATTAAACAGAAATTGAGTCTCGGTCAGTAGTTGAGGTAAAGAACAGGAAAACTTGATTTGATTTGAGCAACATGTTTATCTTCCATGTGTGTTTCACTAACAAAGTATACATCAGAATCATTCAGGTGCAGTAATGATAAGATTAGCAATGGATTATTTATAAAGGATGTTCAGAGATTTCCGACTTTAGCCTCGACTTAAAATTATTAATTCTTTGAGATAAAACTAGAGTCTGTCTTCACAGTATTGCTCAGATAGTATTTATGAAGTATAAGAGGTTGATCAAGTTGATCTGAAAGAGCCAGAATACATCCCTTAGGACCTGAGGTTTTATAAGATTTGTTAAGTAAGTATTGACAGTAACATAATTTTATGGAAAATATCTCAATATTTTCTAATAGATAGATAAGTTAAATATTATTGTGAAAGTAAAAAGTAGAATTATTAAAGCTGTGTATTGAGAAGTTGCAGCATGCCAATATGCTGGTCACCTAGAATCTAGATTTTGCACAGATGTGTAATTTTTAAAATATAGTAGTTCCCAATGAGTTTATCAATGTCTGCATTTTGTGATAGTGCTGGAAAGAATAATGTGTATGAAAACAATTATCTTCATGCTTATCTGATTAGCTTAAAAAATAAAATGTAGATATAAAAATTCTGGTCCATCTACCTCCTTCATAATAGCAGGTCAGCATGTTCCTTTGTCTTTCAGGCCAATTACATCATTGCTAATGTCAAGTATAAAGATCTTCTCTTTTTAGTTTTGCCTTTACTTCTGAACTGAACGTAAAACCATGCCGCTAAAAGTATAGAGTAGTGAAGCACTGTGGTGTTCTAATAAGTAAAAATAAGACCTCCATTGTGTTGTTACCACTTCCAAGCCGGGAGATTGCATTGTAAATGAAACAGCAAGCACAGCTACGTCTCCATCAGCCATACTGCTAGAAGCACAGACACACATTCCTTTCTGTACTCATAGTGAAATTGTATTTCAAAGCTACGATAGCCCCGACTCCTCAAGTTTCAGTTGTTATACAAGAGCACCTTATTTATAATTGAAAGGTTTCTCAGGAAATTTAGAGTAAACTCCGACGGTGAAAACTTTCCCACTAACTCTGTTTTCCTTCTGTATTGACTTTGGATTGTTTGTATTTCCATAAAGGGTGGAAGGAACTGCTCATTTGTTTTGTTTTGTTTTGCCGATTTTAGGAGAATTGTACATTTTTAAGAACCTTAAATCTTTAATCTAACTACAAGCTAACTAACTGCTTTAATCTTTCGGAGTGGTGGTAAAGCCTCCTGCTGACCCCTCCCCCTCCCCTTATACACACCTGTTCCGCAGGGATGTCCATGGCTCCTCGCTCCGCTGAGGCTGTCCCCTTGCCATCTTCCCCTTGAGTGCTGCCTGGCACAGTCATCCTCCACCTATTTAGCTTACAAGAATCTCTGGCTTTTATGTGTTTTATGATAATGGCATAATGATAATACTTAGCACTTACACAACTTTTCATCTTCAAAGTGCTTTCCAAACATTTTGCTAATTAATTTTAAAACATTAGTAAACCGTGAGCTGTGTATATGCCAATCCATAAATAATAAATAGTTGTATCACCCCAATGGGAGCAAGACTTAGAATTAAATTGTCCAGACTAAGGAAGTAGCAGGACTGACCAGTCTGAGAAAGGTGTTTTTTTTTTTTTTTTTTTTTTTTTTTTTTTTTTGTTCCCTGCATCGAGAGACACTTGTTGCTCTTCCTACTTCTTGCTTAGACTTCACTCCCACACCTTCTGGCAACTTCCCTTTTGTTCCCTATGAACAGCCAATGGCTCTTGAAGCCCTAACCTTCCATTAGGATCTGAATGTTTTCCAGCTCATAACTCGCTAGCAACCATGTATCATCCTTCCGCAAATTCCCTTCTGAATTTTTACTGCCACTTTAATTCCAGTGCTCTTTAAAGAATGTTCGATACTCTCAAATCTACAGGGTGTTGATTTTTAATTAAAAGATATATGGGTTTAACCAGCAATTTCCCTCGTCTTGGACAGCATCCTGGCTTCTCGTGCTGGTGTATAGGCGAGATACGACACATTTTAATGTTCAGTTATAGGGAAGAAATTGAGTTTGCTAGAGGCCAGGAACACAGTAAGGGTGTAAGTTTTTAATGCTGCAGGAAAAAAAAAGATTTCGTTGTTTAATTGTCTTTTCTTTCTTTTTTCTTAAATAGGTCTCATCATATGGCCTGGGCAGGCCCTGAATTTGCAATCCTTACAAGTGTGGAGATTATAGGTGTGTGCCACTCACACGGGGCAACAGTCATTTTAAAAGAGATTCAAACTCATGATGCCTGTGCAGCTGTCTTCCTTTTTCTCAAAACGTGTCTACGGAATGATAATCAGAGATAGCATGATAAAGCAATAATAATGATAATAATAATAGCAACGAAGGATCGTGCTGGCAGTATGCATTTCAATTGCTGGCTGATAGGATCTTGATCAGAGATCTTTCAGTACCATTTAAGAATTTCTACCTCATCTCTATTTAATTCATCACCACAGAGATAGCATGATAAAGCAATAATAACGATAATAATAATAGCAATGAAGAATCATACTGGCAGTATGCATTTCACTTGCTGGCTGATAGGATCTTGATCAGAGATCTGTCAGCACCATTTAAAAATTTCTACCTCATCTCTATTTAATTCATCACCACAGAGATAGCATGATAAAGCAATAATAATGATAATAATAATAGCAATGAAGAATCATACTGGCAGTATGCATTTCACTTGCTGGCTGATAGGATCTTGAGCAGAGATCTTTCAGTACCATTTAAAAATTTCTACCTCATCTCTATTTAATTCATCACCACAGAGATAGCATGATAAAGCAATAATAATGATAATAATAATAGCAATGAAGGATCATGCTGGCAGTATGCATTTCACTTGCTGGCTGATAGGATCTTGATCAGAGATCTGTCAGCACCATTTAAGAATTTCTACCTCGACTCTATTTAATTCAGCACCACCGGCACTACTTCTGCTTAGTTGCTTTTCTTGCTGTTGTCATTCGTCTCTATTAATCATATTTATCTTTGCAGATTTCTTACCATCTATCTAAAGCTCATAAACTCTATCAAACTCCTACTGTGCCACTCTACACAATGAACAAAGGGCTTGGGGTATATTGAACCACGGACAACATGAAAATCTTTAGTTTTTGGCCTAGAATGGTGTTGAAGATCAGAGATCCTCAGGGATGATACTTTATCTCTCATCAACGATACATATCACACAACCTGGGGAACTATGCATTTAATCATTCTCTCACAGGCTTTTAATCACGTGGTGAAGGCTTAGATGCATGGTGAAGGCAGGGAGATAAGGTGGCAAGTAGAACATAGAAGCAGAAACATGAGCTAGAACACACACAAAGCCGTCTATGAATACAGATGGAAAATCTAATCCTACTGTTATTAGTGGGAGTCAGCCAATGAGGTATATAGAGGAATTCAAGTAAAAGACATCGGAGAAGAAGGGTATAAAAAGATTTTACATGTAGATTGTAATTCTAAGTTTCTTTTAAAGCCACAAAACTTTATCTAGAAGTGTTTTTAAAGTGCATGAGCTAGTTTATCGGGGCCCATTCCCTATAGTGGAATGCCATGCTCAGCCTTAATGCAGCGGGGAGGGAGGAATTCGTCCTGCCCCAACTTAATGTGCCATACTTTGTTGAATTCCCATGGGAGCCATTACTAGTTGGGAGGACCGGATGGGGGGTGCGCTAAGGAGAAAGTGGGAGGGGGCAGAAAAATGGTTTTGTGTGTGTGTGTGTGTGTGTGTGTGTGTGTGTGTGTATGGGTGTGGGAGAACTGTGGATGGAATATAAAATGAAATTAAAAAATAAATTAAAAAATCAGTTGAAACAATTGTGATAATACAAATCAGACCATTTTAAAACTTGGGAAGTATTTTTCTTTATTCTCTCTTTCTTCACTTTTTATGAAATTACCATCACCTTAAAACTTCCATTAAAATCAACTGATTTACAGACTGTTGGTTTCAAACTAAGTAGTTAAACTCAATTTTTATGTATAGTGCAGTAATACATAAAGTACATGAAAACATCCTCTTAGGAAGATGAATGCAGAAGGTAGACTCTGGAGTAGGAAAAGCATAAGAGAGGGCATAGGGGACTGAATATATTATATACACATATGCAATTGTCAGAAAATAAGTTTAAGGACTGATGGCTGCAAGCCACCGTGTGGAGGCCGGGAATCGAACTCGGGTCCTCTGGGCGATCGGGCCGTGAACAGTGCTCTTAACCGCTGAGCCACAAAAAAATAACATATAGTTATCCTCCTGGATATTGGAAGTAGACAAGATTGCCAGACAGGGGTGGGGATAAGGGGAAATGGGGAGAGAGAAGGGAGAAGGGGAGGATGGGAAGTGCTTGAGGGAATGGGATGGTTGGGATGGAGGAGGGGTGGATGAGGGAGCAGAGAAGTAGATATCTTAATTAAGGGAGCCATTTTAATGTTGGCAAGAGACTTGACTCTGGAGGGGTTCCCAGGTGTCCAAGGAGATGTCCCCAGCTTGTTCCTTGGGCAGCAGAGGAGAGGGTGCCTGTACTGGCCTTATCCTATAGCCACACTGATGAATATCTTGCATATCACCATAGAACCTTCATCTGGCGATAGATGGATATAGAGATAGAGCCCTACATTGGAGCACTGGACTGAGCTCCCAAGGTCCAAATGAAGAGCAGAAGGAGGGAGAACATGAGCAAGGAAGTGGATCTCGAGGGGAGCGTCCACCCACTGAGACAGCGGGACTGATCTAATGGGAGATCACCAAGGCCAGCTGGACTGGGACTGATGGAGCATGTGATAAAACCGGACTCTCTGAATGTGGCTGACAGTGGAGGCTGATGGAGAAGCCAAGGACAATGGCGCTGGGTTTTGATTCTACTGCATGGAAGGGCTTTGTGGGAGCCTAGTCTGTTTGGATGTTCACCTTCCTGGACCTGGGGGAAACAGGGAGGACCTTGGACTTCCTATAGAGTAGGGAGCCCTGACTGCTCCTTGGACTGGAGAGGAAGAGGGAGGGGGAGGGGAGAGGGGAGGGAAGTGGGAGGAGGGAAGGAGGTGGAAATTTTCAATAAAGAATAAATAAATTAAAAAAAGAAAATAAGTTTAAAAATAAAAATAAAGCAAAAAATGCCTTTTTGAGACGTACAGAATGCCTGTAGACATAAAATATAAAAAAGTAAGGCTGAATAAAATTTTGCTTTATATTTTCATTACTCATAATAAATATATGGAAGTAAAAATTGCTATTTATGTATTGTTAGTGGTGTTACGGATCTTTAAAAAAGTTTTTTTAATGTATTTGTGTTTCTCTCCCTTTATCTCCCTCCCCCTTTCTCCCTTCCTCCCTTCCTCCCTCCCTCCCTCCCTCCCTCCGTGTGTGTGTGTGTGTGTGTGTGTGTGTGTGTGTGTGTTCAGAGAACAACTTGTGAGTTGTTCCTTCCACTTTATGGTTCCAGGGAATTTGTTTCAGGTCATTAGGCTTGGCAGCAATGCCTTTACCTCCTGAGGCATCCTGATGGCCCTGAATAAGTTTTTAATTCCTTCACATTATGCTTGTACTGCTTATACAATACATTCTTTTAAAATGAAGTAGTTTTAAAAATAATCTATTACAGCTCTTTTTAAATTACATGCAATGTAATTGTAATCCTACTAACTCCCTTCCCCTTGTTATACCACTACATCTCATCTCTTTCTTGTCCTATCTGTCTATTTGTCTTATTTCCTTTTTATGCTTTTTTTTATGCAGTCCTTTTCCAGGTCATCACAGTTGCTATGTGCCCATGATTGCTACAGCCACACACATCTGGAAGACTGTTGTATAGTTCTTTCCCCACTATATGGTCTTTGCAATCCTTCTGCCCACTCTTCTGTAGACATTCTGTAGACAATTCCCTAGACATTGGGGCGAGGGTGATATACATGTCTTGTTCCAGCTGAGTGTACAATAGCTACTCTAGGTCTTTGATTAGTTATGTGTGTCTGCTTGGCCCATCACTCATAACCAAAGGAGGCTCATATCCAATCAAGTTAGAGGACCGCACTAATCTATGGGTACAAGCACATATTTAGAAAGCAGGTTTAGAGAGCCACATAGAAGAGTCTAGAGAAACTTACTAGATACATGAAACTGACCCGTGCCATGACTCTAAGGCTCTAGTTTCAAATAAAGCCAGTGTGGTTTTGTCAGTAATAGAGAATGAGAATGATGAGAGTGGGTAATAAGCCTGGAGCATCAGATTGCCAGATCACTATCACTCCATCATGTGACATGTGAGGGTTACTGAGAGCATGAGTATTAATTAATTTATCAATCGTCTGTCTGCCTGTCTATCTGTCTATCTATCTATCTATCTATCTACCATCATCTGTCTCTATCTATGTATCTATGTATGTATGTATGTATGTATGTATGTATGTATGTATCTATCTATCTATCTATCTATTTATCTATCATCTATCTCTCTCTCTCATCTATCTATCATCTATCTATCTATCTATCTATCTATCATCTATGTATCTATCTATGTATCCATCTATCTATCATCTCTCTCTCTCATCTATCTATCTATCATCTATCTATCTATCTATCTACCATCTACCATCTATCATCTGTCTCTATGTATGTATGTATGTATCTATCTATCTATCTACCATCTACCATCTATCATCTGTCTCTATCTATGTATGTATGTATCTATCTATCTATCTATCTATCTATCATCTATCATCTATATATCTCTCTCATCTATCTATCATCTATCTATCTATCTATCTATCTATCTATCTATCATCTATGTATCTATCTATGTATCTATGTATCTATCTATCTATCATCTATCTCTCTCATCTATCTATCTATCTATCTATCTATCTATCTATCTATCTATCATCTATCTATCTCTCATCTATCTATCTATCTATCTATCATCTATCTATCATCTATCTCTCTCTCATCTATCTATCTATCTATCTATCTATCTATCTATCTATCTATCTATCTATCATCTATCTCTCTCATCTATCTATCATCTATCTATCTCTCATCTATCTATCTATCTATCATCTATCTATCTATCTATCTATCTATCTATCTATCATCTATCTCTCTCTCTCATCTATCTATCATCTATCTATCTCTCATCTATCTGTCTGTCTGTCTGTCTGTCTATCTTCTATCTATCCTTATATGTGTGCAAAAGTGCAATGGATTTGTGGAGGTTGGAGGACAGCTTTCAGGAGTCGTTTTCTTTGTCCACCATTTGGGTACTAGGATGTCAAGTCATCAGGCTTAGTGGCAAATGCCTTTGCCTGCTGAGCCATCTTGCTAGCCCAAGAGTTTGACAATTATTGTATTAAGTAAATTGGATTTAGTGATTGTTAGATTGAAAATTGAGCTTAGGAAATAAGAATTGGATTTATATGTGAACAATTAAGTTAATACCAACAATTAATTTTATGAGACTAGTACGCAGGGTTAGAATTTCAAAACCTACTTCAGACCTTAAATTTCCTCTGTTCTTAGATGCGTCATTTGGCTTTCCTGAACCTCAGGTGATTCTTCTTCAAGATACAATATTAATAACAATGCATCTCCCAGATTTATTACATGGGAGGTCTGCTTCATAAATAACTTTTATAATTACCATCATTACTTTTATATTAGTTTAGCTGATACTTTCAGTGATTAGATTTTTATCCACAAGGAAACATAACTATTTGTGTTAGAAAGTTTACTTATTAATTTCAAGTGAGATTTTTTTTGTCCTCATGTGGCTTATGCTTTATTCCACAACTTAAGGCTTATTATTATATTGATACTTATACCACTGATTTCTCTGGGGGAGAAGTATAATTAGTGATAGCCTCATAAAATCATTTGAAGAGTAAAATTGTCAGAAATATTAGACAAATGTAGCATGCATGTCAATATAATGGTGAAGTCATGAATTCATAATTTACTGTGTGAAGCCAAATCTGAGTTTTCACTATAATTTTAGGTACTGAACTTTTTTAATACATTTATTGGAAGTTTTCATTTGTTATTTTGAGAACTGTTACAAATATTTTCCCTTTTACTTCCCTTCCTCCCCCCCCCCTTCTTCTTTCCCTCCCTCCCTCCTTTCTTTCTTTCCAAGATAGTGGTTCTCTGTGTGGCCCTGGCTGTCTTGAAACTTGCTTTGCAGACCAGGCTAGCCTCAACTCCTTCCCAAGTGTTGAGATTAAGGCATATGCCACCAGGCATGGCTTCTGTTGAAGCTATTGTGAATAGAACTTTTTTCCCTGATGCCTTTCTTAGCAAGTTAGTTATTGATGCCCTGATTTTAATATGTTGATGATGCATTTTCTGCTTTCCATGGATTATCAGATATAAGTGCTTTCTGATGTAGTATTTTAGAATATTATTATGACACTTGCAAATAGAATTAATTTTACTTCTCCTTTTTCTGTTTGCATCTCTTTTTCTTTTGTCTTTATTGCCTGGATTATATCAGAAAAATCTTAGCTTCATAGAATGAACTTGGCAATCTTCTTTCCTTTTTTTGTTATTGGTAGTAGAGGAGAATTAGTGTTTTCTCTTTAGGGGTCTGGTAAAATTTGACAGTGAATTCATCTCTTGTGTTGGGCTTTGTTTGTTGGAGGCCATGACAGAATTCTGTATTTTTATGCTGTATCAATGTAAGTTCCTTATTATCTTTTTGATTTAAGTTTGGTGAGCCATATGTGCCTAGAAATGAAAATATTTATTCTATATTTTCCAGTCTCTTACATTATGTTTTCTTTAATGATCCCTGGAATTCATTGGCATTTATTTTAATATTTTTATCTTGAATTTTATCTATCTATCTATCTATCTATCTATCTATCTATCTATCTATCTATCATCTCACTATGTAACTACGGCTATCCTGAAACTCACTAGATAGACCAGTCTGACCTTGATCTGCCTGCCTCTGTTTCCCAAGTGCTTGGATTAAAATTGTGCACCACCACACCCAACTACCTTTGATTTTTATTAATTTAGATTTCTCTCTCTCTTTTTTTTAGTTTAGCTTAGGGTTTGTCAATTTTAATTATTTTTTCAAAGAACTGACTCTTGGCCTCATTGATTCTTTGTATTGTTTTGGTCTATATTTTATTATTTTCACCGTAATTCATAATTTCTTTGCATCAACTTATATGGATTGTTCTTTTTCTATGACCGTGAAGGCTGTCATTGATTTTATTTGATCTCTTTGTTATTATTAGTATAAACAGTCATAAAATGGACTCTTTTTTTTATTGAGAAAAGGAGAAAAAAAAAACAAGTTTCCACCTCCTCCCAGCCTCCCATTTCCCTCCCCCTCCTCCCACCCTACGCCCCCTCCTCCCACCCTTCTCCCCACCCCACTCCTTTCCCCCTCCCTCTCCAGTCCACAGAGCAGTCAGGGTTTTCTGCCCTATGGTAAGACCTAGGACCTCCCCACTCCGTCCATATCTAGGAAGGTGAACATCCAAACTGGCTAGGCTCCCACAAAGCCATCACACTACGTAGGATCAAACCCCCGTGCCATTGTCCTTTGCATCTCATCAGCCCTCATTGTTCGCCATGTTCAGAGGGTCCAGTTTTATCCCATGTTTTTTCAGTCACAGTCAGCTGGTCTTGGTGAGCTCTCAATAGATCAGCTCCACTGTCTCAGTGGATGGGTGCATCCCTCGTGGTCCCGACTTCTTTGCTCATGTTCTCCCTCCTTCTGCTCCTCATTGGGACCTTGGGAGCTCAGTCCAGTGCTCCAGTGTGGGTCTCTGTCTCTATCTCCATCCATCACCAGATGAAGGTTCTATGATGGGAAATGCAAATCAAAACAACTTTGAGATATCATCTTACACCTGTCAGAATGGCTAAAGTCAAAAACACCAACGATAACCTTTACTGGAGAGGCTGTGGAGGAAGGGGTACCCTCATCCATTGCTGGTGGGAATGCAATCTTGTGCAACCACTATGGAAGTCAGTGTTTCGGTTTCTCAGGAAATTCGGGATTAACCTACCCCTGGACCCAGCAATACCACTCTTGGGAATATATCCAAGAGATGCCCTATCATATGACAAAAGCATTTGCTCAACTATGTTCATAGCAGTATTATTTGTAATAGCCAGAACCTGGAAACAACCTAGATGCCCTTCAATGGAAGAATGGATGAAGAAAGTATGGAATATCTACACATTAGAGTACTACACTGCGGTAAAAAACAATGACTTCTCGAATTTTGCATGCAAATGGATGGAAATAGAAAACACTATCCTGAGTGAGGTATAAAATGGACTCTTAAAACTGTCTCTGATATATCTCATAGGTCCTGGTAAGTTGTGTTTTAATCTAGGATTCATAGCACCCCACTTAATTTTATTAAGTGACTTGCTAATCATTCAAGAATGTACTGTTTGAGGAAATGGAAAAAGCTCAGAGGATAAAGTTCTTGTTCTGCAAGAATAAAGGCTGGAGTTCAGACTGGCACAACCTACCTAAAACCTGGCAAGTTTGTCAGCTACCTATAACCTAGTACTGGAAAGGTAGAGGTAAGAATTTTCAAGGATAGCTTTATTGGCAATATTGACAAAGTCTGAGTTCACCAAGAGACTATGTCTCAATAAGTAATGTAAAGAATGATTGGGAAAGATACCTATTATTAATAATAGGCCCTTATACAAGCAGGCATTTACATGAACCTGTACATGTATATGTACACATACATGCACTCAAACACCCATGAACACTCTACAAGCACACACACACATACATACACATTTTAAAAATGCTTTATTTTTCAATATTTACATAATTGCAAAATTTTTGAGTTTTCTCTTGCAATTGACTCCTACTTTTTTGTTTTCATTAGGTAAAATGACAGTAAATTATTTGGGTATTTTTACATTTAGTATGCCCTAAAATATAATCTCAGAAAAGTTCAATAAGTGGTTGAGAAGAATGTGCATTCAGTAGCTGTTGTATGGAATATGCTTATAGATGTCTTATAAATGTATTTGAACATGGTGCAATTTAACTCTTCACTTCACTTTTGGACATTTTGTCTGGTTGATTTGTAAATTAATAACAACTAGACACTGATATTATCTACTCTGAACATACTTGCATCTATTGGTTCCTTTGTATTTATTCTATGAAATTAGGTGCACCAACTTTCGGTACCTATGTTCTTCCAATTGCTGTGTGTTCTTGATGCCATTAGAAACCATTTAATTGTTATGATTCTTTTGCAGAACAGTCGTATTTGCTTTTCCCCCGAATCTCTGTGCTGTCTAGTCTCAGTTTCTTGGCTATACAAGTAGTGTTGGGAATGGGTTCAATCTCAGTCAGATATTGGTTGGTTATTCCCACAAGATTTGTACCATTTAATCATAATTTTGATTGATTTCATTTCATAGATGATTTATTTTTGTTTTGTTGTGATTCACTAAAAAAACACACATATAAATGCCCTCAATACTTAGCATTTTTTTAATTGTATTTTTTTTATTGAGAAAAGGAAGAGAAAAAAAAAACAAATTTCCACCTCCTCCCAGCCTCCCAATTCCCTCCCCCTCCTTCCACCCTTTTCCCCCTCCTCCCATCCTTTTCCCCCTCCTCCCACTCCTCTCCCCCTCCCTTTCCAGTCCAAAGAGCAGTCAGGGTTCCCTGCCCTGTGGTAAGTCCTAGGTCCTCCCCCCTCTGTCCATATCTAGGAAGGTGAACATCCAAACTGGTTGGCTCCCACAAAGCCAGCACATTGCTTAGGATCAAAACCCCGTGCCATTGTCCTTGGCTTCTCATCAGCCCTCATTGTTCGCCATGTTCAGAGAGTCCAGTTTTAACCCATGCTTTTTCAGTCACAGTCCAGCTGGCCATGGTGAGCTCCCAGTAGTTCAGCTCCACTGTCTCAATGGGTGGGTGCATCCCTCGTGGTCCCGACCGCCCCTCAATGAAAGAATGGATGAAGAAAGTGTGGAATATCTACACATTAGAGTACTACGCTGCGGTAAAAAACAATGACTTCTCGAATTTTGCATGCAAATGGATGGAAATAGAAAACACTATTCTGAGTGAGGTAACCCAGACCCAAAAAGGTGAATATGGGATGTACTCACTCATAATTGGTTTCTAGCCATAAATAAGGGTCACGGAGTCTACCATTGGTGATCCTAAAGAAGCTAAGTAAGAAGTTGAACCAAAGGAAAAACATATAGTTATCCTCTTGGCTATGGGAAGTAGACAAAATTTTTTTTTAATTGTAGAGATGTTCCTAAAACTAGTTGCATGCTTAGCAAATGAGGAAAAAGGGAAGTGAAGAGTGAAGGTTAGAACTGGTTCCAGATGTGGACTTACATCCTTTTTTTAATTACTTACTTACTTAATTTATTTATTTATTAAAGATTTCTGCCTCCTCCCAGCCACTGCCTCCCATTTCCCTCCCCCTCCCCCAATCAAGTCCCCCTCCCTCGTCTGAAGAGCAATCAGGGTTCCCTGCCCTGTGGGAAGTCCAAGGACCACCCACCTCCATCCAGGTCTAGTAAGGTGAGCATCCAAACTGCCTAGGCTCCCACAAAGCCAGTACGTGCAGTAGGATCAAAAACCCATTGCCATTGTTCTTGAGTTCTCAGTAGTCCTCATTGTCCGCTATGTTCAGCAAGTCCGGTTTTATCCCATTCTTTTTCAGACCCAGGCCAGCTGGCCTTGGTGAGTTCCCGATAGAACACCCCCATTATCTCAGTGTGTGGGTGCACCCCTCGCGGTCCTGAGTTCCTTGCTCGTGCTCTCTCTCCTTCTGCTCCTGATTTGGACCTTGAGATTTCAGGTGGACTTACATTCTGCAATGTTACCAGGTCCCCTTTCCCAGTCCAGAGAGTGATTACCATCACTCATGGCGTAGTGGTGCTCCAAAAGATTTATCTTTCATTTTACTATAAAATAATTAAAGTTTTCTACTAGATCTATGATCTTCTTTATTATTTTGTTATTTTTAAAATAATTGTGCTATTCTTTACTTTGTTAGTTAGATTATATTACACAACATGCATGCCATTATTGCTTGAGTGTCTTAAGAGCAAGGAGTCATTTTGTTTCATTCCTGCCTCAGAGAGATGGTGGGAAACAGAAATGGGGTTTAATACACGTTTAACTGAACAAGTTACACTGTGAAATTGAGATTTAAAATAAACCTACTTTATAGTTAATTGTTTACTCTAAGCTTTCTTAGATTATCTTTTCATTAGTGATCATGATTTTAACCTGTTTGAATATCAAATAGTCAAATACTCACTTTTTATTGTTAAAGTTGGTTAATACATATGAAAGTATATATTAAACTGGATTTTTCTTAGCATTAATAATTCTGAAGCTTAGTTATGATTTTGAGAAATTTCATTTTGTATTCAATAAGAATTTTTAAATCTACAAGACTTTATAAATTACCATGCCTCTGTAAATGTTCACATTTATTTTCATGAAGTCCTTCAGGTCTCTGTAAATGTGAAATCTATCCATAACTGAGAGAGAGAGAGGGAGAGAGAGAGAAAGAGAGAGAGAGAGAAAGAGAGAGAGGAAGAGAGAGGGGAACTTTCTAAACCAGCCTGCACATGTTCCTTTGGTTTAAAAAATATCTCTTCATATGAAATACATATTTAGATTTATAACATTTTAGCAATCAACCAATTTGTTCTATTTTCTGCAAAATAAATGTTATCTTTGATGTAGCTTCTAATGTATGAATAAACACAAGCATATCTGTTATGTGATGACATGTGTGCACTCACATACAAATATCACGTACACTCATGCACAGACACCCTCCCCTTGAGGCTTGCTCTAAATGACCAGTTTAATGCTATCTTCACAGGATACAGCAAGGGAGTGTCAAGCTGGACGCTGTCTCAGTTATAGAGCTTGATTATAGGTGGCAGAACACACCCAGCCTTTAGAGTCCGGCTATAAGTTCACTTATTAGACAACCAATTAAAATAAATTGTTCTGGATCATCCTTCAACAATCATAACTTCCATAAATAATTAGACAGAAAAGATTATAAACGAACTTATTTGAAATACAATGTGTCAAAGATTTGTGTCTACACCTTTCTAAGAGTTGGTTACATTTTCAAATCCTTTTCTGTCAAATAATTTGCTTTAATCCAGACCTAAACATTTACTTCAGAAAGAGCGAAATGTTTTCATTGTGTTGCCTTGAATGTCTCTCTTCTCCAGGTGGAAGGAGTTAACTTTTAGAAGGAAGAAGTGAGACACACGTGATCATGCCCAACCAAGCTTTTGCTCTACTGAGAGCCAATAAAAACTTGGATCATTTGTGAATCAGGTTATATAGATTGCTGTGGCATTAGATTTTAATTGATTCTATTTAATTCGTACTCCCTGGTGATAGTGGTTGTGTGTGTGAGCGACTGTATGTGTGTGTGAGAGAGAGACAGAGTGAGACAGAGACTGAGAGATAAACACACAGAGAGACTGTGAATCTGACATCCTTCTCTCTCCAGAACAGACTTATTGACATTAAGCGCTTTAGTCTTTGCCTTTGGCAACCAGCTCTTCACCTCTCCTTCATCATTAACTTTTAATTTGTTATCAGGTTACTCTAAAAATTAATGACGAAGGTAGGAAGTTGGTGGTAGGAATTTCTTCCCAACAAGTTTTGTGGTTCAAAGATAGCTGAGAAGGCTGTGTGGATTCATTTTCTCAGCTTCTCTATGGAGGAGGTATGTTCTCTCCTCTATGTAGATAAAACACTTCAAATTAAAATTTACCATGAAAACTACTTGTAAGTCTGTTGGTTTCACTTGAAAACAACATTTTTGCTCTGATGATCAATACCCAAAAACATCCTGGGGGTTTTGTATAAGAATGTGATCTTGTCAAATATTTGGGCTAGCTTCAAGTTTTACAATCTTTGTACAATGTCTTCAAAATTTAATGCTAGTACTACTTTTTCTAGAAAATATTGACTATTTATACATTCTAAATAGATACTGTTTCTCTATCCTCATACAGCTCCGACTTCCTTTGCTTAACCCACACTCTTTGTACTACCAGCTTCAATGAGACATCAGAGAGCACTCCCGACTCTTCCTCCTTGTACCTAATTTCTCACTACTAAAACTTACCATGCCAATAACAAAATTATTAACCCTATAACTAGTTTAACATATTTCTTCTCTTACATAGCTATGATACAATACAATGTAAAAAGCCATACTGACACAGAAATATTAAATACTGTTGGTTAAGGCACATTTTTATGTTAAGATGGGACATTTCCAGTTTCCTTTGCAGTTAAAAAGCTCAGTTATGATATCTGAGTCAGGCACAATTGCATGCATACTTCACAGCATGTTTGCTTATGCTGCACTAGATTCCAGTTTGCTGACGAATCCAGTCGCGGTAGGTTGTCACTCGAGTATACACTCCTGGCTTATTTGGCAGGCCACACTGATAGCCCCAGCTCACAATCCCCACAACAAACCAAAGCCGCCGTGAGTCTTCTTGTACTAGTGGGCCACCAGAATCACCCTGAAGGAAACAAAGCAATTGATTACTTAAGTGGAAAAGCAACCCTGGAATCTGCAGTTTATTTCTATGGCAGTAGATGAAGTCTTAGTCATTTATGAGCCTATGCCTTTCTGAGAGACAATAAGCCATGAAAACAAGCCTGAAATCCTTCAAGTATACAAGCAAGGCTGAGAAGTTGTAGAGCCCATTAGCTAGTCTTTCTTCCTGGTGGCTTCCTCTCCATCTCGTCTTTCATCCTAGGAAGCCTTCTATGACCTTATGCTTTCCTTTGTACTTCCATCTTGGGGCTCCATTAGCTTCCTACTGTGACCTCATACTCTGTGGTATCTATGTTCCTGCTTCTTCAATATTTTATGAAGGCTTGATTATTCCCACTGGTCAGCTCTCCTTGAGTTAGCATTCCATGCCTTTTGATACTTGACCAATATCTGTGTGAGCAGTGTTGTTGCAAAGTCCACCAGGGAAGGGAGCATCCTTGTTCTTGACACAGGTGCAACCTAGGTGTCTAGTCCATAGGAGATGCCAGTGAAATAGTTTTTGAGAGAATGGGCTTATAGACTTGTCACTTACTGCCCTTTCTTTACTACCCAGTGAGATGCTTGATGCATAGTAACTCATCCACTATTATTCTCTTAGTGAATAATTGGCAAGAAATTTGTACGACAGTAACTAAAGCATTTCTTATGACATACTTATCAGCCAATGGCAATAACCAACTGCCTAAACACTTATATACTCAATAATCTAATTAGAGAGATACATTTAAAAAATACTATATTATCAGTTAATTCTGTGAATTCTGGAGCTAGAAAGCCTGAGTTTGAGTCCTCCACCTGTCAGCTCTGTGAACTCCAGTAAGCTCTTTAACATCTCTGCACTACAATTCTCTTATCAATAAATGATGTTTTTATGAGTTTAAGTGAGCTTAACACACAAAGTACTGTGGGAAGAGCTTGGTGTACAGTCAGTACTAATAAAACCCAGCATTTACCACCCAACGTATGTCTAGAAAAGTTAGCTACTCATTTGACTGCTCTTAGTAGTTAGGTTTTCCATACCTATTTAATTAATGGTTTAGACAGAGAGAAAGGTCAGTGTGTGAATCACCAACTTGCTTGACAAGTACTGCATGAAGCTGGCTGGTACCTCATTCCTTTGGATGATGCTTCATGCTCCATTTGACCAGTCCTCAGGATTTCCTTGTTATGTTTTTGATACTATTTTTCCTATACTGACAAATTTTTCTGAATTATAATTTATCTACTATGTATAAGCAAAAGCTACCTATGAGTGCCATGTAACTTTTATTGTACCTAGTTAGTTTTACTGCCTAGTGGCAGATGCTTGAACTTGAATTCTTTTGTTTGTTTGTTTGTTTGTTTGTTTCAAGACAGGGTTTCTCTGTAGCTTTGGAGCCTGTCCTGGAACTAGCTCTATAGACCAGGCTGGCCTGGAACTCACGGGGATCTGACTACCTCTGCCTCCCAAGTGCTGGGATTAAAGGTGTGCACCACCACTGCCTGGATTGAACTTGCATTCTTGGTTCTAAACCTGATAAGTGCAGGGATGATCTAGTTGCATTAACACAAGGAATGTCACAAAGAAATAAATGAAAAGATGTATTTTTGAATAAATGTAGGAAATTGATATTATAAACTTCTTTGTAAAATATTATTTATTTATTATATTTTTGAGACAGAAAATCTCTGTGTTAGAGTGTTTCAAGTAACAATCAGTGAGGCCAATATAAAAAAAGGAAAAATTTCATGATAGTGACGTCATTAAACTGCCTGACATGAAGGGCAGAGTTTGTATATACAGAAGCTGATTCATGAGAGAGGGATACTGAAAAGAACATTTTAATACGCTATCCCCATAAGCTGTTGTAACCAATATTCAGTAGATCTGAAATTGTCAAGTTGGGTTACTCTCTGACTGCTAAGTTGTATAGAAGACTTTATGAAACTTGACAATTTGTCATTGTGGAAGGTGGGCAAGGGCTCCACACCTGAAGACACTTGAATATTTATAATGTTTAACTATTTGCTCCTGTGATTATATTGGCTTAGTATCAGACAAGGGAATGGAATCCTTTGTCTTAAGTTTCATTAATTTCATTAAAATTTTAATATTAAATTTTATACTAACCACTAATGAAGAAAATTGTACACATACTGTTTGTTTTGGGGTATTTAATTTAAAGTTTTACAGGCTAGAGACAAAGTTCTTTTACTTTCTTTCCTTTTTGTTTTCTCTATTTTCTCTCCTCTTCCTTTTCTTTTTCTTCCCCCTCCCCTTTTCTTTCTTTTTCTTTTCTGTTATTATACAATTTAGGGCCCCTTATGGCTCAATTAACTAAGCTACTTTCTTTAAAGTACTTCAAAATTTAGATATCTTTGGTGGATGCATACTATGGTATTTTTATTAATTGGACTGAGACTGAAAGTGTTTACAAATAAAATGGTATGTTAAAACTTAGTAATTATTTATAAACTTAGTAACTGATTATTTTATTATGAATTGGTCATTATATATATTTGTAGGATAGAAAATACTTCTAGCTAATATTTCTACAATTCAAAACCGTAACTTTGCTCCTTGTGATAAAAACATAAAAGTTTAATCTCTAGCAACTTTGAAGCAGATTGTACTTTATCTTTAATTGTATCCACCATGTTGTATAATATTGGCTTGAACATTCATAGCAATTGAAAGTTAGTATTTTCATGACAGATGAGATTCAGAAAAGATGTTTTTCATTTATAATTAAGGGCATACATTTTTTGAGATTCAGAGTTGTGTGTGGCAATTGTTGTTATCTTTATGCCGGTGACAGAGTAACGTGCTTGAAAATGCCTATAAACTTCTCGATGATGACATCGATAATACCTGGCATGCATCCACTGAACCCGAAGGCACCCCAGCACAGAGCATTCCAGGCAAGACGCTTCCACCGTAACCAGATGGTTCATTGCATACTTCGTTACTTATTATTCTGACCTGTCCTTGCCGTAGATCTGTGACTGTGTTGCCTGTTTAGTATAAAAACAGAAATGAAACAGTCTTCAGAAAATATGGACTAATGACTCTGTGCTAAATGTGAGAATGAATAAATGCTCAAAACATTATCTATTTTAAAAGGGAGGCACCAAAAGATGCACATAAGAATTTCCTCTGCGCAAAGATTCTTGTAGGAGAGAAAGGATAACTCCTTTAGGGAGACAAGCGTCTTTTCTTTTTCTTTATGAGTTTGTGATCTGTTTTCCTTTATAGTCTTAGAGTTAACCAGTAAATTGCTGAATGTGGTGACACATGCCTGTAATCCCAACATTTCAAAAGTAAATATTGAAAAATCAGGAGTTCAAAATCAGCTCTAGTTTCGTAGTAAATTTAGTGTCAACCTGAGCCACCATGAGAACCTGCCCCAAAAAACATCGATAAAACCAACCCAACAACTTGTGTTGAAATTGACTTGCACTGTTTAAATTGTTTATAGATGGATTTGGGATTAGAAAACTGTACATCAGTGAACATTTAGCAGCGAAAGAGTAAGTGGTCTGGCCTTAAAGGACTAATCTGTGATATTAGTGCTCCCTCAGCAGAGTGCTGTCTGTTTTCTGTGGCTGGTATAAAATTTAACTATTGCATTAAAAGAACACAATGAAATGCTTTCCGAGACAATTATTAGTCCCTAGAGGGATAATCACTACCATGGTTGTAATAGCCCAAAGAAATTGCTGATGTTTCTCTTCCACTTTCTACTAGATTGTGTTATTATTTTTTTGGCCCCAATTGTTCTTTCATATTGTGCTTATTTAAATTTCAACATTATTTATGCAATAAATAAATGTGATCAATGTTTATCTCTACGTGGAGTTCCTTGCTGTGGTTGCAGGATTCATTTCATCCCAGAGAAAATTAAAGGTAGTACTTTAAGGGGTGTTAAAGTCTCCAGGTCATTATTATTTTAAGTCTCCTTTCCTTCACAGAAAATCAAAGACTTTCTATATTAATAAGAAACTTATTGAAGGGGCTCTAGCAAGCCTACACATGGCAACTATGGTTCTAACAGGCTTTGCCATTCTCCTTCATCTCCTCTATCTTGCTAAAAACTGTTAAGTTACATTCCTAAAGCTAGCCCCCAAGGTCCGTACCCATATTTGGCCCTTCCTTCTTCTGAGACTGACTACCAAGGTCCAGTTATTAAAGTATTGAAGTCCAACAATCAAACCCCCTTTATGTCACCATAATTAAAATGCCCAATCAAAATAAACCAGCTCATCCTAACACTGGGTTTCTCATTTTACAGCCATTTGCCTCTGGGTCACATCTGTCTCCTCTCTATGCAGAGGCAGTTCCTTTGGGAGAAATACCCCATTCACCCTCTCTGTTGTTTCTTTCCTCCCCTCTCCCTTGTTCCCTTCCCCTTCTCTCTTATTTTCTATCTCCTGTCTCTGTCTGTTATCCATGCCATCGGTTTCTCTGGGACAAATAAATCTCTTTTGTGCTGAAAACTTGGTCTTGGGTTGACTTGTGCTGACTTTGAGGTCTCTATTAGGTTTCTGTATCCATTTCTTTCACATATTCCTGTTACAGAAATTCCCACACCAGTTAGAAGACTGATCTCCAGAATATACAAAGAACTCAAGAAATTGGTCACAAAGCTGATGTGGGAAGGTCATTTGTCAATCTGTTGTTTCATTGGTTAATAAAGAAAACTGCTTGGCCTGATAGGTCAGAAAATTAGGTAGGTGGAGTAGACAGAACAGAATGCTGGGAGGAAGTGAGGCAGTCGCCATGCCCCTCCTCTCTGGGTCAGACATGATGAAGCTCCAGCCCAAGATGGACATACACTAGAATCTTCCTGTTAAGACATCACCTTGTGGTGCTACACAGATTACTAAATATGGGTTAAGCAAGGTATGAGAGTTAGCCAAGAAGAGGCTAGATATAATGGGCCAGGCAGTGTTTAAATAAATACAATTTGTGTGTTGTTATTTTGGGGCATAAGCTAACCAGGCGGCCGGGAGCTGGGTAGCAGGAACGCAGCCCACCGCAGCTCCTTCTACAACAAAGAGCAAAGAAAATCAGCCTACAAAACACAAGCCCAGAGAACTTAGACAACAATGAGGACACTAAGAGAGACTTACATAGATCTAATCTACATGGGAAGTAGAAAAAGACAAGATCTCCTGAGTAAATTGAAAGCATGGGGACCTTAAGGGAGGGTTAAAGGGGAGGGAGAGGCAGGGAGGGGAGCAGAGAAAAATGTAGAGCTCAATAAAATCAATAAAAAAATTCTCTGTCTAGAAATCCCTATGGTTTCTAAGGACATTTCTTGTTTTACAGCCCTGGGACAGCAGCTGTAGCTAGAGTCAGGGATGACCAGATATAGACAGTTCTGTAGTAGTGGTTGTCCTCAGGCTGTTTCCACATCAAAGCTGGACGTAGGGGTACAAGCCCTTATTCACATCATTTGGGGGCGGGGGTGACTGAAGCAGAGGATTATGAATTTGAGGCCAGCTTGCGCTACATAATAAATTCCAAGCCAGCCTGGATTAAAGTGGGACCCTGTGTCAAAACTCAAAAACAATTTTCCATAGTAACAAATAACAGACAAGATGTCATTAAGCTGTTTCGTTTTCCAGAGACACTTACCTCCATAAGTGAGAGAGCCCCAGCCTGTAACATATGCAACAGAACCAGGTATGATACTCTGGGTGGCAGCTGGGAGACACACACTATGGATATTTCTGGTAAAGGTGATGGGTCTTTCAAGTTGTATAACTGCAATATCATTATCACGAGTTGTGGGTCTGTAATTGTTATGGACTCTGATAGCTCTTACTCTCACTCTTAAGTTAGGAAGTACTGTAGAAACACCAAAGGTGGCAGTCCATTGTAGAGGATTAGAGTAGCTAAAAACAAAACCAGAAACATGCCATTAAATAGGGAGATGTAAAAAGAGATGCTTAAAAACACTGACTATTGAGCAGTAGAAATTATAGCAGTGATTACAGAATGTATATTAATACGAAAGGTAAAAATTAAACAAGAGCACTTTACCAAGTGTTGACTAGGCAGAAATTTGGATTTCTTGTATTTCTGGTCAAAGTAAATATTTGGAAAGCTCTGTGGTATATTTGTCAAGTTGCATATCTACTTTTGGGCGCATACCAGAAAAATTTCTAAAGATTTATTGATAGTATTCCTTTGTGTGTATGTTCTTGTGTATGTCTAGGGTATGTGTTCTTTATGGCAATGGGAAATTACAGCAATCTAATGAGATGGGGTAAATGTGATGACTGATTATGATGAATTCATGAACGACAGTGGTTCCAACAAAAGGGAATTCCCATGATTACGTAAAAACCATAAAGAACAATACAGAACTTTATAATCTGCTGTTGTCATAAAGTAAAAGCACATAGTCACAAAAGTACCTACAAGTTTAACAGGTTGTGAATATTTATAAATATTCAAATGCATTAGTTCCAGTAATTCTATTGAGTTAAAAGTGGTATCCAAGAATGGGAAAAGAAAAAATATAACTTAAAAAAGGTCTTTTGCATACTGATGACAATAAGTGCTTCCAACTTTGAAAGTTGTTTAACTTAATATTATTACTCCTCAGATTAAATAGATGCAAAATTCAATTAAATTATTATTTAAGAGTTTTCAGATAGTGGAGTTAATACAAAATATCAAAATTATGTATATACAAATTTCTTGATTACACATGAATGCACCCAGTTACAAATTGTAAAGAAAAACTTAAATATAAGCATTTACATGTAAATATTACCTCTGACACAAATCAGTATCATAATTATGCCAACTTGGTGTCTCATTCCCTAGTTTATGAATAAGGTGTGATTGACCGTGAAGTACTAATGAAATAAGAAAAATATGTCAAGCATGGCATTAGGAATAAAGTAAACTGTCACTTAGAACAGTTACAGTTTTCTCCACTCATAGTTTAGCAAGCCATGGCTGTCTAGTTTGTGTGAGAAAAATCTCTGGAAACAAAACACTAAATAATTATGATTTCTATCCTTTATGAGTTCAATACACTGGTGGAAGAGACAAATATACTATCAGAAACAACAAAGATTACTGAGAAAAGTAAAAGAAAAAATTGGCATGAAAAGTAAGAAAATACCATGAGGAGGTGATAACAGAGTAATTTTCAATAGAGCCTCATCATGTCTCTGTACCTGGATGTAAGGGTGGTTATCCCTTAACAAGTGCCTGCTCATGGTTCTTGGTGATGCTCAGATCAGTACAGAGGGTATCAGGACATGGTCCATATAGCTTCTCAGCTCTGGCGGTTCCACAAGGTAGAGAGTAGGTTTGTGGTGGCAAAATGAAAATACATTCCCTGCATGGCTTTGGCATTCATTGTTGATACTTGTGATTACACCATTCAAGATGGTGACATACTTTCCTTGGTTTTTGATACCTAGGTTCCAAGAGAATACAGCTCTAATATTGTTTCTAGTGCATCCCCAATTACACCAAAGACTGCTAAGTCCAGGTACTTACACTTTTGGTTTCCACACTGTGGGTGTGGCTGAAAGCCAAGAGTGTCAGTCTTACTTTTGGGCATTTCATGTGACATTGATTATTGAATTGGTTTTATGAATTTAGTTCCCTGTGTTAGCTGAAATGCAGCAGCATGTATACCTATTTAAATCTGAATCGTATGATTTGAGGGCGATCTCTCAAGCAACTTTCAAATTTATTCACCAACATTGAGTTATAAAACAGCCGCAGAAAGAAGAGAGGTTTTCTAGAATCTTTGTTCAGAAACTGTGTGCAAGTTGTGTTCATGTTTAACCCTCTTCATCTAATTAATGGACTAGTAAAAAACAACAAATGTGATAAAAGACAGTGCTTTCAGTTTTCAGTACCATCTATCTCTTTGGAATTGTGACTATCCAAAAGCATTTCAGTCTGAACAAATGGGGATTTGGAAATGATAGCATTTTAGGAAAAAAAAAAAAACAAACCCAGCAACTTGAGAAGTTTCATAGATGGGGAAATGTAAAAAGAGTTAGAGGAGAAAAAAAGCTGTGAGCCCAAAGCTTAGGATGCATCCTTTTGAAAACAAGTTTGGACTGATTTGAGAGTGGATTGTAGTACGATAAGGATGCGGTATTTTACTAATTGAAAAAGACTGAGAAAAGGATGGATGTGGTTAGGGGAACACCTGAGTTGACTTTTCTGGATGATTTTCCCTTTTAGTTTACTTTCCTCAAGTTTTTCAAGTTTTGGATATCCAGTACCAACATATGCCTGAAACTAGAAGCTTTCATGTTGAACACAGAAGAAATCATTTTCTTAGGAGCAGTGTGAGCTTCAGCTTGCACCGACAGAATGTTTGCACAGTTGCTCTGCAGCCGTCACTTACGCTAGTGTAATGGGGTAATAGTCTGCTCACTCCGAAGTGGAAATGGCCTAACATAACCGCTCTCAAGTAGGAGGACTGCTGTGGTTGTACTTGGTGCTTCCATGAAGCAGAGTATTGTGTTCCATATAGGCATTGGATCAGTTTTGTGAAACCAAATTAATGGGATTTTCTAGTCTCTAGGCCAACATCAGTCTACTAATTAGCTTATGTAATATAATGTGAAAATCATTTACAACGAAACTTAAAAATGATCTTACTTATTTAACCTGATGTATACGCTTTGCCTGAATGTATGTATGTGCACCCACATGCATGTCTGGTGCCTGCAGAGCTCAGAAAAGGGTGCTGATGCTGCGGAACTACAGCCACCATATGGGGCCTGAGAACTGAACCTGAATTCTCCGAAAGCTCAACAAGTGCTATTAACCAACAAACCATCTCTCCAGCCTGGACCACAGCAATGTAACATTTTTTTTAAAAAAAAAAAAAACAATAGCTTAACCAGACCTACCAGGAACACTAGCACTTAGTATTGTTACTCCAATAAGAAAACAGAGTGAAATTATGTAAATTCTACGAACTTTGTAAGAATTTAAATCAAGCACTCTAGTGTGTGATTCTTATTTTCTTTGATGTGTTATAGTACTGTCATTTGGAAAAAAGAACTATTAGCAAATCATTATGTCAAAGGAGAAAAGACAATTATACTTCCACAAATGAAAAAGAAATGACTCAGAAATAGTTTCCATTGAATAATTTAGGTGTCAATCCAATTATGTTTAGTGCTAGGGGTAGTGGGTGGAGTCTTCATGGAGCTGTCTTTCCATTACTCCCAGATGGAAGAGCAGCTGTGGACTCACCTTCTGAAGCAGTGAGCTGCGGTCAGGACCCACGAGTTACTGATCAGGGCACCTCCGCAATGGTGGACATTATTGAGCTGGAGACTGACTTGCCAGGGCCAGTCGCCTGTGTCGGCTAGAGTGCCCCCAATGATTCTCTCTTCAGACAGTGTGATGAGGTCCGGGCGGGCTCCACATTCTGACAAGAAAAAAAGGATTAACTTCCTGGCCCGGTGATGCTTCTTCCCATTCAGAAAATTACTGCAGCGATTCTTCCTCATTGACAATTTCTCCACCCTTTTCCTAACACGTGCTGGATATTCCAAATGCATGACCATTTATTTTTATTTGAGCAGGGCCTCATATAGCCCAGGCTACCTCCAAACTCTAGTAATAGCTGAGAAAGAGTTTGAACTACTGATCATCCCAAGTCTACACCCCAAGTGTTGGGATTATAGATGTGTTACTGTATATCTGGTTCAATATGTTATATTTTTAAGGGACAGGCTTGTTTATGAACTGTGTTACAGAACACAGTTCTGAAGTAAATTGAATAAGGCCATCTAATTCTGGCGCAACTTCATCATGGTTTGGGATACTTCATAAGTGTGGGCTAACAGGTCAGTACTGGATATGCCTCCATAGGACCCAAACTCCTATAAGGTTTCCTTTTTCTAGCTACTCAAAATATGACCTGTGACCTTATTAAATGATTACTCCAGGAACCTTGTTGGGAATACTGACTTTCAGTTCCACACCATCTAACAAGTCAGAAACTGTTGTTTTGAGAAGAGACGCATGTACATTGTGAAGTTGGAGTAAAACCATTGCATCCAGAAACCTTCTCCTGGGCATTGTAGTTCACCATGGGTGTTCTGGTTCTCCTTACCTGGCTGTGTATAAGTAAGAGAACCTTTGGAAGGAATTGAATGTGACAGAAGATTCTGATTTCTAGAATTAGGTTTAAGAGTGATGAGATCACTCAGCTGGTAAAAGAGCCCGCCTCCAAGCTTGACAATGTAAGTTTTATTTCTGGGACCCATATAATGGAAGGAGAAAATTGATTCCCTCTTATAGTCTTTTCATAGCATGTTCATATGGACAATCAATAAAAATGTAACTTAAAAATATAATATAACTTTATTTAAATAGCTTAAGAAACCTACAAACATTTCAATGACAGAGGTGAAATGGACTGGGGTGGGTTAATTTGCTCAGTTCTTCTCGACCCAAAATGTTATATCTCTTCTTGTTTTTAGTCTAATGTTTATTAGCAATAATAGATGTATATCATTAATAAACATATCTATTGATGGGTTGGTCATAGGTTGCTAATCCAAAGCAATTGTTTTCTTACAGATTCTCCAATAAAAGAGGATTAGACTTTTATTAAGAATATACTTGGGTATGGGTTCTTTTCCTGCCTTCTCCAAATAAATTCTTTGGTGAATTATTTTATTACAGGATTATTCAAAATAATTGTAAATTAAACACAGAACTGAATTGAAAAATATATTAGAGTGAAGTACCTTCTAAAATCTCTTAAGTATCTAAAATAAACCAGAAATCCAAGTACAGGGGACTAATTTCTAACTACCTTTGTTGATCTGAGACATAAGTTTTATGTTTCTAGGAATTTTATGCCTGTCCTTTTAGCCTAAAAGTATATATCAAGTGACATTGGAACATGACTCTCCCTTCAAGTTAAAGGCTTCAAACTTAAAATATTTTCACAATTTATTACCTTATGATTAACCCAAATCCACAACAAAGCAAGGCACTCTGGTGGTTCAAAAAAGCTACATGAATGTTGCCATCAACCATAATTTACAAGTCTATAGAAACACTGCTTTAGAACCACAGGAACAAAGCTTCCCAGAACTGCCAACAAAGTTGCCTGGAGCTTGGTGTTGAGTGCCAAGTGGATTATACTCCACTGTAGTTCTATTTTTTTTTTCTAGAAGAAGGAGAAATTACTAAAACCCTCATTCATCAGCCACTGTGAAGAGCAGTGACTGCTTTCTACAAGATCCCTAGAGTGAACTCTTAATGAAGTCACCAGCTTCACAGATAAGACTTTGGCAAAGAGCTCAAAAGACTTGAACTTAAGATCCTTATAATTCGATAACTACAAAATAACTGAGAAACTTACCTTGAGTCAAAAAATTTTCTGTATCCTGGTCAGTGAGTGCTAGTGTTAAACAAGAAAGAGCGAGAGTAAGATAAACAAAATATAAGCGGAAAACCATTTCACCTTGGTTTCATGAAGCTCAGTGCCAGGGAAACCAGAAACTCAGTCACTGGGAGGGTTTGCTGAAATTCAGATTCCAAGGCTCCACCTCAAGCCTTTGGAAAGAACCTCTGAGTCATGTGCCCCAGAAAGCTCTCCTTGCAACCTCATCCTAGTTGGTTGCACACAAACTGTTGGAAGTTCCTGCTTACATCTTTCAGGAAATACAGACTTTCCTGCTCCAAAGTCGCTCATTACTCTTGGCAACAGAAAGGCTTAAGCAGTCGTTAGGATTCAGTGTAATATCACTTAGAAGGGAATCATTCATTTTTCAAATGCACCTGTGAATAGTTATTGGAATATGCATGTATTACTTTACTGATGCTACAGTGTGCGCTGTTTCTTCAGGAGTTAATAAAACAGAGGCTCTCTCAACATATTATTTACAGATTAATACTAACCAAGAAATCATTACACATGAAAAATAAAGTGAAGGAAAGAGTAATGATACAGGACGAGTCAAAGATGTGATCATGAAGGGCATAACATTTGCCCTGTACTTCGAAACCCTAAGGAATGGCCCACGAAGACAAGAAGGAAAAGACATTCTGAATGGAAGGTGACAAAACACCTGTGCTCCAGGTTGTAAGATGTGTGTTGTGCAATAGTCAGTAGGTTACTACAGGTGTTGCATGCTGGGTTGTTGGGAGTGCCAGGCAAGACAACAATGTCAGCACTGGGTAGTGACAGTTTGGGTGCTCTACTTCCAGGTCTGAATTCAGAACAGTTTCCCAAGACAGGTCTTACAGTCATCTCAGTATGAACAACACATTTTATCTGAAATTTGCTACTTATGTTTCTTCATTTAGTAAAAAATGCCATACCTGCTGGAAGTTAAAAATGGTCTAAAATTTCCCTTTTCTCATACTCATTCCTTTTAACAAGCCTCATCTTCTTTGCTACTCCATACTTTTATTGTTTGACATTCGTACAGTTATGATACCTTCAGATTGATTCTGTTGTTACTTTATTGGGCATACTTTCTGAAAAGAGTATGAAAATATTCTTGCTGGTCTTGAAAATTTTTAGTGGGCTATCAATCTTATTTTTAATAATATGAAATCAAACTTCATAAGACAGGTTTTCATAGTCTTTAAAAATAGTTTATGCCAAAATTATTCCCGGTTTCATAAAGTTTGTGATATACAATGTTCTTCTGTATATGTGTTGCTTTTATTGGTTGATGAATTAATCTGTTTTGGTCAATGGCTTAGTAGAGTAAAGCCAGGCAGGAAATCTGAACAGAAATATACAAAGAAAGTAGGAGGAGTTGAGGAGTTGCCATGTAGCTGCCCAAGAAGCAAGATGTGAGGTAACAAATCAATAACCTCGTGGTAAAATATAAAATAATATAAATGGGTTAATTTAAGATGTGAAAGCTAGCTAGGAATATGCCTAAGTCTTTGGTCAAACAATATTGTAACTAATAACGTTTTCTTGTGATTATTTGGGTCTGGGTAGTCGGAAAATGAAAGCACAGTCTCTATCTCCAAGTTTGTGCATTTCCTTTGCTTTTGTAAGCATCAGTAGGGCCAAGTCATCCTGTTGGAAGTAGGAAAAACAAAGACATCTGATCACTTTTCTGCCTTCTTTGAACAAAACAGACTTGAGTTTGAATCCTAACTGCCAACATATTGACTCTTTGACCTGAACCCTTATCTATCAATGTTTCCTAAATGTTGTCAGTAAACAAACCTATGGGGATATCCATAAGCTTCTTGTTTCATTGTTCTGTCGAAGTATTCTGTTAGAGTTCTTGCTCCCCGCCCCCACCATCAGGTAAAGCTTCTTCTTTCCACATCTTAGGATATGGAGATCCTTCTCATGTTTGAGTCTATCTGTCCTCTAGTCTCTTTTCTGGATACCTGTATAAGTTGCTGTATTTATTGGATAGGCTTGACCTGATGGATTCTTTCTCTTGCTTCTTCATTTTTTTTTTCATGTTTTGCAAAACAAGCAAGGGTCTTATATGTACAATGGAAATGCTCTCTTCTAAACTGTGTCCTGACTTTGTATATCTTCTCTTGATTGTCAAGTCTGTTATCTAACAGTTAGACTAGTTTTTTGTTTCAGCTTGCTATGAGTCTCAGGGAGGTAGAAACTGCTATTGATTCATTTGCAAAATTACCCAGCACACTGCCAAATATATAACAAGTACCCAGGAAGAACTTTGGAAGTATACCGTAATGTGTAGGAGAAGAGGTAATATTCGCTTACTTAGACTGGTCTGTGAGTGATCACAATGTAAAGCATTTAAGTTTTTAAAAAGTCCCATAGTCTTTAAAGTTTAAAAACTTTAAAAGTTTAGTCTCTTTAAAATATACAGTGTCACTTTAAAATTGCAAAGTTTCTCAAAGTATCAAAGGTCTCATAACTGTGTGTTCTATAAAATCAAAATAAGTAAAATACTTCCTTATTCCAAGAGGGAATAACCAGAGCATAGACACTATCAAATCAAAGCAAAACAAAAGTCCTATAGTACATACCTCAGTGTCAGACATCTGGAACTCACCCATGATCCTTTCCCATAAGGGTTTGGCAGTTCAAGCTCTGTCCCCTCAGTAGACTCTTGCCAGCTTTACGCCATACCTACTTTTGTTCTTGGTAATCACCTCATGGTACTGGCATCTACAAAATGCTTGGTCCTCTTGCAACTGGGTTGTATCTAAACCAATAGCCTTTCCTGGGCTCTCTTTGAGGACTGCATGATGCCAAGCCTAAAGTTCTCTGCATAATCCCTTTAATCCTGGAATTTCTGCTGCAACTGAGACTGCGCCTCCACCAGTAACCTCTCCTGGCTTCTCCCTGCTTCATGATCTCTTTATCTTCAAAGCCAGTATGACCTAGGAAACTTTTACTTCTTACCAAGTTCAGCGGCCAGACCCAGCTGTAACCTAAGGCTCCTCTGGACCACAGTTTCTGTGTGATGACCCCGAGGAAACATTTGCCAGAAAATTTCCCCTTAACGATCCTGGCCTCTTGTTAATCACAGCTAATCCTTCAGCTGCAGCTAACTAGAGCCACAGATTTTTAATTCAAAACATTGAATGGCCCCAACCGAGTCTATAAGTGTCTCATAAACCTCCCTTTAACATTTCACAAGCCGTGCCATTGACCTCTGTTTCAATCTCAGTATTATCTTGTGAGTTCCCATAATAGCTTATTATGCTCTGAACATTCAATGGCTTTTCTAGCCTGAAGTGACAAAGTCCTTACACAATTTGCCCAAAACCAATCTCGTCTATCACAGAAATGAGCCTGATATCAATTTTTGTGTTAATTAGGTTTCTATTGCTGTGATGAAACACCATAATCAAGAGTGACATGCTGTGTGTGTGTGTGTGTGTGTGTGTGTGTGTGTGTGTAAGGTTTGTTTTGGCTTACAACACCAGATCACAATCCATCACTGGGAGAAGTCAGGGCAGGAAGTTAAGGCAGGAACCTGGAGGCAGGAACTGAAGTAGAGACCATGCAGGAGTGCTGCTTACTGACTGGCTCATCTAAATTGCTCAATTTTTTTTTAAATACACTCCAGGACCACTTCCCTGGTGGTACTGACTCAAACAACTGGGCCCTCTCATATCATTCCTAAAGACAGAAAATGACCCAAAGACTTGCCTACAGGCTAATATTATAAAAGCATTTTCTCAGTTGACTTTCCTCCTCTCCGATAACCCTAGTTTGTGTCGAGTGGAGAAAAATCTAGCAACACAATACCCATCAGTAATTTACAAGTATGCAGAGAAAAGTGGTATATAAGGCCAGTGGAATATTACATAGCAATAAAACAGCAGAATGCTGTCATTTGAAACAACATAAAACAGGAAGGCATTGTCACTAATAAGTCAGGCTCAAGATAACAAATAATGCATGTTCTCATTTTCATGTGAAAACTAAAACACTAAACTTAAAGAGGTATGGAGTAGGATAGTTTTTATCTACCCCTGTAAAGGGTATCTAGGAGGGAAGAATGGAGAGAGGACAGACAACGTGATGGCAAGTAAGGATGGGTAGGAAGGATCAATTTTCATGTTCTACTGCTGTCATGAACTATGATTGACAACTATGAATGAATATTTTAAAATACTTACCAGAGAAGACTTTAACTGTCCCCTAAGCAAAGAACTGTTGAATGTCTGAATTGATAGCTAAGCCGGTTTCTCTGATCTAATCTTTATGTAGTGCATAGGTATTGAAATGCCGCAGTACCCTGTATATAGGTCTAGTGACTACATGTTAGTGGGGGACAATTCTGCATTCTGTCAATTATGTTTTAAGCAAATGCTGATTGGCCAATAGCCAGGCAGGAAGTATAGGTGGAACAACCAGACAGGAAGTAGAGGCGGGGCAATGAGAACAGGCGTGTTCTGGGAAGAAGGAAGCTCTTCCCACAGTCCTGTTCAGACACCAAAGAAGCAAGATGTGACCTACCCCACTGAAAAAGGTACTAAGCCATGTGGCTAACTAGAATAATGGTAATATAAGTTATATGAGCTAATACGAAGCCTGAGCTAATGGGCCAATCAGTTTTATAACTTATGTAGACTTCTATGTGATTCTTTGGGACCTACCGGCTGTGAGAACTGGACAGGACAGAAACCCCAACAAGCAACCCGCTCCTCATGTTACAACATGTCAATTCAAATATATTTTAAGCATTTTTACTTATTTGCAAATTTTGTCATAATAAATTTTATAAATCTAAAGAATCATTTTCTCATTATTCTTATGCAAATTTGAGATATCAGTCCTGAATTATATTCCCATTTCACAAAGATAAAACTGAGGACATAAATCCTTTTAAATTCCAACCTCTAAAATTCACCCCTATTGGAACCATCTTAACTTATGTAATCAATTTTAGAAAGAAAATGATTTTTTTTTTTATCATGCTGTGTCATTCTATACAAGGCTCAAAACAATAGAAAAAGACTTGGTAGAACAAGTTAAAATACGTTGCCCTTGTGTGGACAGTACAAAATAGATCTCTTCTTATGTTGAAATTATTGTATTTAGGAAGAAAATCAAATCTTCAAAATATTTATGACTAGTAAAAGAGAAAAATTTTAGACTGTTTGTGTTAGAGAACTATATATTATATTTAGAATTGTAGTACAGTTTTGGTGGCTCAATTACAAATAATGAGGTAAGATTCTCATTTAATTAATATGTGAATTTGAATGAGTAAATTTGTAACCTATATTAAAACGAAAAGGCATAGAAATGATACTTGCATGTTATCTCATTTGAAGGGGCTATTTCCAAGTTTCCAGAGTTATTCAGTATTCGTAGCACAGATTGGATTCTGCTTTTCATGGTTTTTTTATTGGTACGTTTACTAGATCGAAATTTCATGACAGCATCTGCGATCACACCATTCCCTTCTTTCCTGAAAGTCAAAAGAAACAGACACCTTCAATACCTTTGTGCTGTTTATATGCTCTTGATGAGACCATCTTAAAAGAATTCACTTGGGAACACGTTTGCATAACGGGCACACTTAATGATATCTCACAATGCTATCTCTGAAATTTGGTTTTAACCCAGCCCACCATAATCACCATACCGCATAGCATTTTGAAACCAGAATGCTACCACCATGTGACTTTTCATAAACTATTTAAGTTTCTTAATACACTATGCCCAGAAATCTTACTGATTTTAATGGTTTTCTGTGAAGATTATATGCATAAATTGATAAAGAACTTTTGGAAAGAATGCATGGAAAACACTAAGGTGCACCATAATAACCATTACCTGTTATTAGACTTACCAAGTTGAGATAAATATTTATTGTCTTAAACTAACTTAAAAGTTGATGAGTTTTCAAATTTATGTGAGTAAAACTGATGTTTTACTCACAGATGCATTCATCTGACCACAACAACAAATTTATAGGCATATATTAAGATTTTATTTTTCTTTTTATTGACCACAGAGACTCATTTTTCACAATGAAATTGATATCAAAACCTAGATAATTCTACTTTATTTCATATCAACAATGTTAGGTTGAAAGTGGGCCTTCAAATAGTAGTGTTGGTGGCAATGACCTAAACTGAGTGTCTCTGACTGGATAAACAGAAGGATTGTTATTAGTTAACAGAAGCCTAGATTCGGAATTACTAAGGAATTCTGTAAGGCTGGCCTATGTTTATTATGAAAGCCACTACCTCCTTTGTCTACCTCTAAGATCAACCACTGTGGGCTAAGGCATCCAGTTCTCAAACAAGTTCTACCAGCTCCAAGACTCCCACCCCACTGACTATCATTGACTAAAATTGGATTGCTTTCCTGACAAGTGTTGTTCTCCATCCCCTAGATAGCAATTTGATCTTATCCCCCCACCCAAAAAAAAAACCATTTCTTTCTACCCATGGAATGATCCAGTTTGATGGTTTCATTGAGCCCTCACTTACAAATAATTAACATTATGGGCCACCTCCAACATCTGGTCTTGGCTTGTGTTCTTTCTAGTTTTATGTCAATTTGTCACAAGCTATAGTTATCAATCAGGAGGGGATCTTGATTAAAAAATGCTTCCATAAAATCAGGCTGTAGAGCTGGGTGGGGGTGGTATATGCCTTTAATCCCAGCACTTGGGAGGCTGGGGTGGGGGCAGATCTCTGTGAGTTCGAGGCCAGCCTAGGCTACAGAGTGAGTTCCAGGCCAGCCAGGGCTTCACAGAGAAACCATGTCTCAGCAAAACAAACAAACAAACAAACAAACAAATAATAAGATCAGGCTGTAGAATATTTTCTAAATTAGTCATTGATGTGGGAGGACCCAGCCTAGTGCAGGTGTTAACACCCTTGGCTGGGAGTCCCAGGTTCAAGAAGGAATCAGGCAGAGCAAGGCATGAGGAGCAAGCTAGTAAGCAGCACCACTCCATGGACTCTGCATCAGCTCCTCCCTCCAAGTTCCAGCTCAGTTTGAGTTCCTGTCCCGACTTCTCTCAGTGATGAACGGTGATATGGAAGTATAAACCACATAAACCCTTTTCTACCCAGGTTGTGTTTGGTTATGGTGTTTCATATCTTGGAGTAACTCTAAGCAAACAAGTGGAAGACTTGTATGGCAAGAACATTAAATCTTTGAAGAAAGAAATTGAAGAAGACACCAGAAAGTGAAAAGATCTCCCATGCTCTTGGGTAGGCAGAAGTAACAGTACAATGACAATCTTACCAAAAGCAATCTACAGATTCAATGCAATGCCCATCAAAATCACAGAAAAATTCTTCACAGACCTCAAAAATAACAGTACTCAATTTCATATAAAAAAGCAAAAAACCCAGGATAGCCAAAACAATCCTGTATAATAATGGAACTTCTGGAGGCATCAAAAACCCTGACATCAAACTCTACTACAGAGCCACAGTACTGAAAACAGCCTGATATATTGGCATAAAAACAGACAGGAGGACCAATGGAACTGAGTCAAAGACCCAGATATCAATCCACTTACCTAAGAATACCTGATTTTTGACAAAGAAGCAAAAAAAAAATCAAATGAAAAAAAGAAAGCATAATTAACAAATGTTTCTGGCATAACTGGATATAAACATGTAGAAGAATGAAAATAGATACATATCTATCACCATGCACAAAATTTAAGTCCAAATTGGATTAAAGACCTCAACATAAAGCCAGTCACACTGAACCTTATAGAAGAGAAAGTGGGAAGTACACTTGAATGCATTGGCACAGGAGACACTTCCTAAATATAATCCCAGTAGCACAGACACTGAGAGAAACAATTAATAAATGGGACCTCCTGAAACTGAAAAGCTTCTTTAAAGCAAAGGACATGGTCAACAAGACAAAACGACATCCTACAGACTGGGAAAAGATCTTCACTAACCCCACATCAGACAGAGGTCTGATCTCCAAAATATACAAAGAACTCAAGAAATTGGTCATCAAAAGAACAAATAATCCAATTTAAAATATGGGGTTCAGACCTAAACAGAGAACTCTCAACAGAGGAATCTAAAATGGCTAAAAGACACTTAATGAAATGCTCAACATCCTTAGCCATCGGAGAAATACAAAGCAAAACAACTCTGAGATTCCATCTTATACCTATAAGAATAGCCAAAATCAAAAACACTGATGCAACTTATGCTGGAGAGGATGTGAGCTAAAGGGAACACTCTTTCATTGCTGGTGGGAGTGAAAGCTGGTACAGCTGCTTTGGATATCAATATGGCAATTTCTCAGAAAATTAGTAAACAATCTTCCTAAATACCCAGGAATATACAGGTATATACCCAAAGATGTTCAATTGTCCCACAAGGACACGTATTCAACTATGTTCATAGCAGCTTTGTTTGTCATAGCCAGAACCTGGAAACAACGTAAATGCTCCTTGACTGAAGAATGGATAAGGAAAATGTAGTACACTTACATAATGAAGTACTATCCAACAGAAAAAAATGACATCTTAAAATTTGAAAGCAAATGGATGGTCTAGAAAACATCATATTGAGTGAGGTAACCCAGATCCAGAAAGATAAATATCATATGTACTCACTCATAATTGGCTTTTAGACATAAAGCAAAGAAAACCAGGACAATTCACAATCCCAGAGAACCTAGACAACAATAAGGACCCTAAGAGAGACATACATGGATCTAATCTACATGGGAAGTGGAAAAAGACAAGATCTCCTGAGTAAACTGGGAATGTGGGAAACATTCTAGATGCCCTGGAAACAACCTAGATGCCCTTCAATGGAAGAATGGATGAAGAAAGTATGGAATATATACATATTAGAGTACTACTCAGCAGTAAAAAAAATGACTTCTTGAATTTTGCATGCAAATGGACGGAAATAGAAAACACTATCCTGAGTGAGGTTATTCAGACCCAAAAAGAGGAACATGGGATGTACTCACTCATAATTGGTTTCTAGCCATAAATAAAGGACATTGAGCCTATAATTCGTGATCCTAGAGAAGCTAAATAAGAAGGTGAACCCAAAGAAAAACATAAAGGCATCCTCCTGGACATTAACCTTCATCAGGCTATGAAAGGAGACAGAGACCGACATTGGAGCACCGGACAGAAATCTCAAGGTCCAAATCAGGAGCAGAAGGAGAGAGAGCACAAGCAAGGAACTCAGGACCGCAAGGGGTGCACACTGAGACAATGGGGGATGTTCTATCGGGAACTCACCAAGGCCAGCTGGCCTGGGTCTAAAAAAGCCTGGGATAAAACCGGACTCGCTGAACATAGCGGACAATGAGGACTACTGAGAACTCAAGAACAATGGCAATGGGTTTTTTATCCTACTGCACGTACTGGCTTTGTGGGAGCCTAGGCAGTTTGGATGCTCACCTTACTAGACCTGGATGGAGGTGGGCGGTCCTTGGACTTCCCACAGGGCAGGGAACCCTGATTGCTCTTTGGGCTGACGAGGGAGGGGGACTTGATTGGGGGAGGGGGAGGGAAATGGGAGGTGGTGGCAGGGAGGAGGCAGAAATCTTTAATAAATAAATAAATAATTTAAGTTGTTTAAAAATATGGGTGTGTTTATTCATATCTGGGGATGAAAGATCACCATGACAGAGATGCAATTTCAAGAATAATCAACAGTGACCGTGAAGCCACTGAAAGAGGAGAGTGTGACCTGGGATATGTGACTCAGAAAGCACTCTCATGTTCAACCTGTGAGGATCATACTAGAGCTAGCAAAGGAAACAGAGAGGATATCTAGAAAGGAAGCAGCCAAATAATGACCGTGAAGAGTCTTAAGAGGCAGGGAATGATATTTCAAGGACACGCCAACAATGCCAAATGGTGCTCAGAGATCCAAGAGTAAAACTGAAGTAATTTTCTTGGATTTTGTGATTTGGATGCTGGTGATGAAATTGGCAAGAATACCTTACATTTTGGAGTGTGCTCAGAAGACAGAATACAGTGACAAGTGAGACATTAACAAAAGGAACAAAAATGTGGATGGCTTTTTTCCATCTCCTCCTTCAGTAAAGGTTTGAACCTTTATCATTGCAAGCTAGTGCAGACACAACAAATCACCCAAAGGAATGCACACTGAATAGATAGAAATGTGGTTTGTAACCTTTCTGTAGTCTCTCCCTCAGCCTCTTATTCCTCCTCAAAGCTCAATTTAAACACAATACTGTCTATTTTTGTGATGTTAATTAGTCCTTGAGAAAGAATTCATGCACCTTCTTGCACGAATTTTCATATTGCCACATGAAGGACTGAGCAATGTGGTCATTTAAGATATTTCTTGGAACATTGTTCAGTGTGACTGCTTTCGTGGAAGAGGCTCTTCTATCATACCACATGGAGTAGCAGATTCCCAAATCCTGCTTGCTGCCACTCCTGTCCACTAAAGACTTCTCATGGGTTTTACTACACTCTTATCCTTTTATTATGACATTCCAGTCAAGTGAAGCCAAAATCTTACTTCTGATCTTACATGGCTGATCTTGGATGAATACACCCCAAGTATTTTGCAACTCAAGGAGGTACTGTATGTAGGCTGCTTTATGATATCCAGAGGATCTATACAGTAACATGGTCCTATGACTGTCACCTCACACCAGCTTTTCTTGCACCCATTAAGAATGTGGCGATATTGTTATTTGTACAATAACAAAATAAATATAGCATTTTACTTCGTCTTTTAAGCTGGTCCATTTCTTATTATTTTTATTTTCATCTTATTATAACAAATACAAGAACATGCCATTTAATATCCGCAGTGCGAACAGAAGTCAAGCATACTAAGCTGCATCTTTGCAAATATGGTTTTTGTTATGCTTTCACTTACCTGAGTTTGACAACATGTGTTCTGATAAACTCACTTTTTAAATCTGATTCTCGGAATGCATTAGTAATCTGTAGAAAGAAAATGGGAAAGTAATCTCACTGAAATTGCAGTCTCTTCTTTCTCTTTAATGACTCTGTAACATGGGTCGTACACGTTGAGAAGTAGAAATCTATCAGATGAGGTCAGGTCAGGTTTGTCATGGATAGCATAGAACCAATATAGGCCGATAGAGTAATCTTCTGATGTGGGTTCTATTTCACAGCTATTAAGCAAAGAGGATCTAGACAGGGCATGACTTCAATACAAATCTCCCTAACTACATCAAATGTTTTACTTTAAGAGATCTTATGATATATGATTTGCTAGTTATGAATGAGGAAGTTGGGGTAAAACTCAAGTCAACATTAGGGAAATCCTTCCACACAACGTGATATGTGTGTGGTTCACAATGTCTGTGTTTCAAATGGTTGAAATCAGGCTAAGGTTAATTAGTGATTAATTAGATTATTAAGGCTGATTAATGATGAAAATCTGAAGGGAAGATGGAAAGAAGCAAAGAACAGTGTTTCCCTGTTAATTTTTTTTTTTGATTCTAGACTAATCTACAGTCATTACTTACAGCATTTGTTGATAATTTCTTGATCTAACAACCTTAGCCTTTTCCTAGGAGAGGTAGTTGTCTTGTCAGTTAACAAGGAACATTTTGTCAGAGTTCACAATATGGTTCAAGGTCAGGTATATTGTGCTTTTATAATAGGAAATGGATTGCTTTCACTTATATGATGCGGTTGACCCCAGCGTATGAGGAGTTAGGCAGCGTGCTGGACATTATATTTATCCAGGAGTTGAAGTCAACTTTTCTTTAGCTGATAAAATTGATACTATTTCTATAATACCACAACTTTTAAAAGCAATTCCCATTAGCAGATTAATAGCACCAATGATGTGGAAAAAGTTTTGCTTTCCCCATAGACTTTAAATTTTCTTAAAAATAGTGTATTTTGACTATATTAAAATCATTTATATTTCCTTTTAGAAATTAAGGAAATTCAGCAACTTTAATGAAAAAAGCAAAAATCGCGGAATTATATAGTATGAAGTGAACGATTTCTATCATTTGGTGATCTGTATTTCCGTTATCTAAGTAAAAAGACATGGGTTACTATGTTTATTAAGAGTTTGAGTCATAATTGCTCCCTACCAGACTATCCAAATGGATTAAATTTTATACTCATTTGGTTTTATGATCTGTTTTTTGATATTTTTTAATAACATTGGGACAACTAAGTAAACAATAAAAAAGGGATTTTATGTGTGTCTTCACATTTTTACGTATTGTGTAGAATCTTAATAAAAACACTAAAATTACATTCATTTTAATGGTAAGGGGTATAAACATACTTTGTGATTTATGTTTTAGAAAATGTTTGAGAATAATTTAAGGATGACAAGGTTTAATATGTATGTATATATACATATGTATGTGTATATGTATGTATATATTCTAAGACATTTAAGTATTTTACAAAGATATATAATATTTCTTTTTTCTCTCATGCCTTTGTGTTGCTAAATATATGGTATTTCTTATGCCAGGTTTTTACAGTTAGCTTCTCTCAGTTCTGTGTGTGCTTGGTTAAGGTTGAGCTGACCTGTATCTGACCTGATCCGTCTGGAACTGAATGACCCCATTAAGACATCTGCTGTGTTAATAAGAAGCTGGGTCCTGATCCCCACAGTGAAGCTTGATCCTTTCAATATTTAGTTAAGCCCAGAAATGCTACATGGCATTATTGTGTAGATGGGGACTTCTCATAAGTAACTGTTTATGACAATCTCGCTCCAGGTTTAGATCATTGATAGCTCCAAGAACTTTTGGATGCTCATGCATTGAGCACCAACCAGACAATTTCTTAGTACAAATGATGCAACTGTACTCTCTAATTTTTAAGAATAGATTGAATGGAGAAAGCGCCAGAAAGGGAGTGTTGGTGTGCTCAAGGAGAGTTTAAGTACAGTGTTTGGAGCCTTTGTCCTTTGCATCATGTAAATGATGCCAGAGACATCTTGGATTAGGTTGCGACGATTGTGTTATTCATGACATAATTCTTAGTGTAGGTATGATTTAATTACAAGAAACAAAGATGCTTATTCATTTCCTACTGTTAGTCCTGAAAATTTAAGTACCAAAGTAATGCATTTTTGCATTGTGTATGTTGGAATGCTTGATTTTAAAATTGCTGTTTGAATGTCTAGTTTAAAGTTCATTAAAAAAAATACAAAAGTCAAATAAAATTTGGCTTGAGATTGAGAGAACTTCCAGTAATAAGCAAGTTCTGTGCTGGCTGGTTTTATGCCAACTTGACACGGTACAGTCAAGTGACGAGAGGGAACCTCAGTTAAAAAATTACTCAAGATCAGGCTGTAGGCAAGCCTGTGGCTGTTTTCCTTAATTTAGTGATTGATAGGAGAGTGCCAAGTCCAATGTGGGTGGTGTCACCCCTGGGTTAGTGGTCCTAGGTTCTATAAGAAAGCAGATTAATCAAGTCATGAGGAGCAAGGCAAAAAGCAATACTCCTCTAGAGTCTCTGCATCAGCTCCTGCCTCCAGGTTCCTCCCCTGCTTGAGTTCCTGCCCTCACTGCTTTTAATGATGAGCTGTTGTATGGAACTATGAGTAAATTAAACCCTTTCCTTCCAAGGTTGCTTTTGCTCATGGTGTTTCATTACAGAAATAGTGACCCTAAGATAGACCCTAAACATGCTTTAGCATTTTGTACTTATGTGGAATGTGTTATCAATGATAATTATCAAATCAAATTACCAGTTAATTGAAAAACCTTGCAGATACTTAGAATTTTGCTCTATCAAATATGCAGCCAAGATTAATATTTTATAAAAATAAACAATAATATCTACCTCATTAGTATGCAAATTGCTTTTATATTTAATAAATGGTATATATATATATAACTGGCATCAAGGTGATATATAAATTATTTATTCCTTTCATGGTGAACATATTTTTCTAGCACCTCTTACTTTACATGCTTATTTTAAAGTTATCTATGATTTATTGTCAGCAAATGTTTGATTTGTGTCTCTAATTTATATACTATATGTTGAGTAATACATAAATTTTTTCTGACAGTGGTGTGTGGTGATTCATGCCCTTTAATCGCTGTACTCAGAGGCAGAGACAGGCAGATCTTTGTGAATACAAGGTCAGTCTGGTCTACATACTGAGTTTCAGACCAGCCAGAGTTACATGGTGTGAACCTGTCTCATTAAAACAAACAACACACACACACACACACTAAACAAACAAAAAAACAAAACCATTTCTTAGCACAAAAGGAGTCACAACTGGAAAAAGGTTAAGAAACTCCACAGTGTTGTGTGGTCACAGGAACACATGCATGTTGAGAGTTTAATGGAGAAAACCTGACAGAGACCGAACAAAGCTCTTCAGGGAGACTTGTAGCTTGCTGTGTATTTTTTTCTGTTCAAACTTCTAAAGTTTGGCTCCCAATGAACTTCACCTCTAAGTTGTGTGACAAGTTGCTTATTCAGTTCCACAGCAATGATAGTGCTCACTGGAGATTAACTTCCGTCTCTCAGAGTGTGATATGTAGACACAGTGTCAGTACTACTTTGGAACTAGTTAAAAATGTATATTGGTGGGAAAGGGTGACCAACATTTATTGAATTAGAAGTTGAGTCAGAGGCCCAGAAATCTGAGGCTTGATGAGACTATCACTTGGCTGTGTTATATGTTAAAATTTCACAAGCTTTGGATTAATTTACATATTTAGATGTTTTCAAAAAGAAAAGGGAAAGTGAGCAACCTTAGACTGGTCAAATCTAACCCAGGCCTGAAAGCTAGCCAAGCTCCCTGTCGATGCAGGAGTGCCAGGTGTCTGCTTGTCAGGACAGGGCAAGTAGACAGAGACATCTTCATGCATGAGGCAAAGCTTGCTTTGAACGTTTCTGTTCAAAATATTAGGCCTATCATCACACCAGGTATCTGAACTGTCTTATTCCTTGTATGGCGAACTTATTTGTTTGTTTATTTATTTATTTATTTTTGAGGCAGGATTTCTCTGTGTAACTGCCTTTTCTGTCCTGTAACTTACTCTGTAGATCAGACTGGCCTTGAACTCAGAGATCTACCTACCTCTGCCTCCCAAGTTCTGGGAATAAAGACGTGCCATGATTGCCTGGCTGTGAACGTATCTTTTACACCTGCTACTTTACATGCTTACTTGAATAATGAAAGAAAAAAGAAAGATTGAAATAAATATAAAAGGGTGGTCTCAATCCTTAACCACACAAACAACAGATTTCCTATCTTTGAAGTCATAATCAAATAAAATCCATATTCTTTATTGCCTTCCTACTTTGTTACAATCATGACACGAGAAAATATGAATAAGAACTAATATATTGGCAAAAAATTAAATCAGAGAAAGCCGAGAAACAAATTTCTCACTTCTCAAGGTTATTCATTCGGTAACATTATTATATGAAAATATTATTATCACATTAGGAGTCTTACTGTTTTCATTTTATGCAGAAATAAAAAAGAAAATTAAGCCTTAACCTACCATCGACTCGATCCTTTCACTCAAATGCCTGTGCTCTTGCGTAGCCGGGGAATTTAGCGCCTCAGTGTATTCAACATTTAGGATTTGAAAGCTGCTATGGTAGAAGTAGGCTTTTTTGTCTGGAGGAAAAACGAAGGCAGGATTATTTACTCTAGTGCTGCTAAGGAGATTAACTTTTAGAGAAAGAAATGTCTGTACTTAATATAAATGTAGCAGAATTATTTTATTTTGAGTTTTCAAAAGACTGGCAAAGCTAAGATTGTTGAGGTAAAAGAAGTAGGCCTAGCATTAATTGGATCTTTTAAAGTTGTACAGAAATACTATGATTTTTTTTATTATTACATCTACATAATATTTTGTTTTACTCACTCAGTAAACATTAATATAAATTTATGGTATGTGATTATTCATTGGTCAAAAACCAATTCAAGTAAGGGAATGGTTTTAAATTATCAGATATTCTTTTTTAGAAATTAGTTATTTTATATGTGTGTTGTATATGTGTGTATGCCCTTATGTGCTTGCATATGTGTGTGTGTGTACAGATCAGTGCTAAGTGTTTTATTTTTTTATCTGACTTAGGTTTTTTTTTTTTTTTTTTCGAGACAGGGTTTCTCTGTGGCTTTGGAGCCTGTCCTGGAACTAGCTCTTGTAGACCAGGCTGGTCTCGAACTCACAGAGATCCACCTGCCTCTGCCTCCCGAGTGCTGGGATTAAAGGCGTGCGCCACCACCGCCCGGCCTGACTTAGGTTTTGACACAGTGTCTGGAATTCAACACTCCAGTTAGACTATTTTCTGGAAAACCCCATGATCTGCCTGCCTGTGCCCACTCCAGTTACACACCCATGAATCTTGCCTAGAATTTACAGGTGAGCTTGGACAACTGGTCCTACATACACTGAACAATCGCCCCAAGCCTTTAGACAATAGTTTTGTAGATGGATTATTGATCTGACAGTTTTCCTGGAATAAGAGAAACTTTTTCAGAGCATGTCTAGTTCGGCTGCCTATAGTGAGGTATTTTTACCAAGAGAGTCTTCTGGAAAAAACATTCAGTGCAAAGATGTCAAGAATCCTTAAAATACACATATGTAAGAGAATTATGAATATGGACATAACTTAGCAGAACCTCTTGGGAAATTTTCTCTGTTCCTATGATCATATATGTAACTCATAGAGAAATAACTAGAATAAGGAAGAACTACTAACCCTAGGAGTAAAGTAGTTCACTAAATCAGGGTGGAGCAAGTAATTTGTAGTTCATAAGTGATCATGAGGTTCTGACTGGAATATGATTGCCTGGGTATCTCTTTTCCTTATTTATGTTTGAGAATGTGGTGTCCTTTGACATTCATTAACTTAATATGAAGCTCAATGATAACTTCCTTTTTTGCATCTATAATTTATTTGGTGGCTAACTTCATGTAATTTGGTAGTAGGATGTTGAGAAAAATACTACTTAGTTATAGCCTTTGTATCTGATTATCTGGAATGATTATTCCTCATTACTGGTTCTTTTTAGCATTGATAATTTTATTTTTGATCATTTTTGACTTTTTATAATAGGACATAGCATAAATTGTGCCTTTTCCTTTTCTATTCATATTCATACATATTTATTTGCATACCATATATGAGGGTTGGCATAATTATTTCTAAAACAAACTCAAAATGTATTTTAAAGGAAAGTTATGTTATCTAACAATATGTTTTATGTATTAAAACTCCTGAAATAATATTAAGCCTTATATTATTTATATCATTATATAATTACCATACATTATGGTACATAATATGATTAATTTTGTGCATTAAGACTTCTGAAATAATGTTTACCAGGATTTTAAAGAAATCTGTATGCATATTTTTTGTATATTACTTTTTCTTGTACTAATGATATAACATAAACTGTTTTAAAGGCTAACTAATACTAAAATCATCCATCTTACTTAAATTTGGCATTGACGCTTTGTATTTCCCAGTATCAGGTAAACTTATCTACTGAGCACAGTAGCAGTTTAGCTTGTGAGACTGCTTTTAGGAGACAGCAAGGCTTAGCAAACACTTAGGCACATCTGAATTTCATGCGACGAAACTCAAGGTTGTTTGCAGTATTTTGCTTTCATGATTTTATCAGGCTATTAAATGAAAAAGACAGGAGAAGCAGGGAGGGGAGCAGAGAAAAATGTAGAGCTTAATAAAAATCAATAAAAAAAAGTAAAAGACAATCGTGGTGCTAACAAAAGCAAAGTTATTCAATGTTAGCAGGAAAGAAGTAGCGAGCAATTTTATTCTTCAGTCTAGAATGTTTCTCATCTATGCAACAATGTTCGTTATATTAAAATGGTAGGCTTTATTTGGGGTCTCGTTCTTCTTTCCCCTTGGTCCTTTGAGCACTGACTGGACCACAAGGGCAAAGGAAGCAGGAAGAGCAAGCAGGTCCTTGTCTACTCTGTGGTATGAAGGAAGTAGCCTTCCGGAGACTGCTTCAGTGTTGCAGCTCAGCTTTAGCCCGGAGTTAGGGGGATATAAAGGCTGAGGAAGTGACTGGGCATTAAACAGCATGTGGCTATTAGAAGGCTCCTTATGTGGCAGCAGGGTTCTATAGAAAACTCCTAGCCTGATGTCAGAATACCTTATGGGCAGCAGGGGGAAAGTCTTTACAGGGAACTGTGTCAAGGGCCACACTAGAGATGAGTCAGGATCTGCAGGGAACTCTGTCAAGGGTCACACTAGAGATAACTCAGGCATCTCCAAAGAAAGTCAGGTAGAGAGCAGGAAGCCTTCTTCCTGGGAGACCTACATGTTCCCTAGCTTGGAGAGAGCTGCCAGGACACAGCAGGCTGCAACCTCTGACCAGCAGGGCCGCCCAACATTTATTCAATGGTTAGTTTGGAGTTTTTGAGAGGGTGTTTCACGTAATCCAGGATGGCCTTATATTCTCGATATAGCCACAGAGTATTTTGAACTTCTGGTTCTCCTGCTTCCACTCACCAAGTAGTGGGATACTTTGTATATTTTAAAAAGCCAAACTATTACTCCCCTTCCCCCCAAAAAACCAACCAAACCATAAATCAAATTAAAATACTCATTGAGAAGAAATGTTGATACATATGAATATATACTTAGAGAAGAATTCTAAACAGTATTACTGCATGTTCAGAAATAGATATAGAGGAAGGACTACGTTTTTAATCTGAGATACATTTCATTATTTAATCTGAAAGGTACTTACCAAAAGCTAAGAAGTGAATAAGGAGACCTACAGTCATGGCCAGGAGCAATACGGTTGTTATGACAACGAAAGCTACTATGAACGGACTGAAGAACCTTGACCGTGGTATCACTGATCTCGGCCTGAGAACAGGAATCAGAGAAAAGAAAACCACTCAGTTCACGTGGAAATGCACACTCTCACTGTCCATGGCTGTCTTTCTGAATCTCTTTGCTTGTCCATGAATATAATAGAAGCATAGTTGTAGGAATCCAACCTGAACCCACCAGGATGTTCTTCATACTTCCAGAATTTTCTCTCTTTTTTCTGTCATAGAACTTTTTTTAAAAAGTAGTTTGGTAGAATAATAATGTCATCTGGTTACACCTATGGTGTAAAATTACTTTATCTTTTACTACCAGTCAGTGTTTTTGGGGGTTTTTTATTTGGTTGTGTTTTTGAGAGAAGGTCTTACTATGTATCTCTGGCTGGCTTGGAACTGCCTGTGTAGACCAAGTTGGACCGAACATATAGAAATCCACCTGTCACTGCTTCCCGAATGCTGGGACTAAACATACGAACACAATTGCTGTGCTTTTAAGATCAACCACTAAAAATTCTTTCATACTGCAAGGCCTTCCGAGCTCCCAAACCTGGTGCTATCACAGCAATCCATCTTAACTCGGGTCATTACCAAGGGTGTGCTGAGAGACCACATTGAGTGTGAAGGATGAAAAAGGAGAAAGGTGGGGCGGGTGAGGTTGAGGATTAGAACAATAACTTCCTTCAAGATGTTACTGCAATGTGTTACTTCACATTATTACAGATGGCAACGTGGACAAGGAAAGTGGCAGAAGCCACCATGGTTCACAACCTTCCTCATACTACGACCCTTTAATCCAGTTCCTCATATTGTTGTGACCCCAACCATAAAATTATTCTTATTGCTGCCTCATAGCTGTAATTTTGTTACTGTTATGAATCATAAAGTAAATATGTGATATACAGGGTATGGTATCTCTAACCCTTGTGAAAGTGTCATTCTAACCCCAAAGGGTTGAGGACCACTGGATTAGAGCCTCTCCAACAACAGATGATGCAGGTGATTTTTTTTAATTTTCAACTTCTTAAGCTACAGTACAAGCCAACCAATTTGTATTAATATACTATCTCATTTTACAGTAGGAATATCACTTATAACAATTTCATTCACTGTCTTCTTTCCTTCAGGAGAGTCATGGCCATGGACATCCATCCCATCGGGAGGTCACCAGGGCAGCTCCTTGTTTGGGTAGTCATTGTAATGATCTCCCCCACTGCTGAGACAGGCTGATCTTCAGCTTCTGGGCTGAATTCCTTCTCTCTCTTGAAAAGGCAGCTTCTGCCTCTCCCCAGTTCTCCCCCTCCACCTTCTGTCTCTCCCTTCTCTCTCCCCTTCTCTCTTCTCTTCTCTTCTCTTCTCTTCTCTTCTCTTCTCTTCTCTTCTCTTCTCTTTTCTATCTCCCCCTTCTCTCTTCTCTCTCTCTTTCTTCTCTCTCCTCGCCCCCCCTCTTCTCCCCTTCTCTCTTCCCCCTCCATAACCCACTGAATACAAACATCCAACCTCACTCTGCATGGTGTGCCTATCCATGTCTCTGTCTCTTGCCCACTGCCTGTCTCCCTGCCCTGAACCAGCCACCACTCAGGGACCTGCAGCCATCCCTGCCTGGGACTTGCTGCTCTCAGGGCCTGCTGCCTGCTGCTTCATGGCCTGCTGCCACGTTTCTGCTGCCTGCCACGGCCGGGGATCCTCAGTATTTTTTAATTTTACCATTGCAGTCATGTTGTCATTTACCTAAAGAAATGGGAATAACTGTGCCTCCCTCACAAGGCTCTTTGAAGATAAGATGAGGTTATTTAATAGAGAATAAAAGTGTTTCTAGTTAAATAGATTTACCTGTGAATTCTTTCAGAATCGATGTTTTCCATGCACTTGTTTCTGATGCACTAGCCTCTAGAGGGGTCAGGTGTACTTCGGGGTTTTGTAAATTTTTATATTATAAATATCTAGTGCACGTTCAAGCTCCTGGGTGTATTTCATATTTAAAATCCTTAACAGAACTTGGGTTCAATTACATTTGGCCAGATTCTATTCTATTTTTTCCTATTTGCTTTTGGACATTCTGAGGTGAGAAAGGAATAAATATTCTAAGGTGATCATTGGTTTCTTGACTTAAGGTTTCAAGAGAGGGTGGCCCTGCAGTGCCTGAATTATGTCCAGATAACAGATTCATAAATGGTTCTCTTCTCCTTGTTGCAATTAATTCTTTGTGTATTATGTGCTGTGGATGGAGCCAGTAACTTTCTAGAAGATGGAAGTGAATGTAAATTTGCTAACTTGCATTCTTATTGACTAGATACATTATAAATTACAAATACAGTCCTGATCAAACCCATAATTTAATAAGTGTGTTTTAATCCATCTTGTAGGAAGGAAGTTACCCAAGAATAATGCAAAAAAGAGAGATAAAAGACATAGATTTCTCTTTCTAATCAATTCTACTTCATCTGGTTTATTTTGCTGTACTGGTGAAAGCAGGCTTTCTAGTCCGACAAGTGGGAGAAGGCTGGAATTTTGTCATTTACTAACTCTTTGAGACTCAGTGGATTCACTTGTCCCCTCAGCACTGTCACCTCAGGGGGTTGTGCCAATTACATCCTACAACAGGTTGCAGTACTGGGTCTGGAGTGAAATAAAAGGAAATCAAAAACAAGGAGTAAGCTGAAGGTCAACCAAGGCTGATCATTGAAAACCAAAGGTTGGGTATAGCAGAACGTTTTCTCTTTGGATCAGTAGTGTTTAGTTTTACCCTAGATATCTGAGCTATCAAGTCTCTGGTCTGTGGTTGCACAATGTCCAGGATGGGTTCCGTCTCATGGACCGGATCTTAGATTAGCTGGTCACTCCCACACATTCGGTGTCACCAATGTCCTAGCATATTTTGCAGGTAAGGTAGATTGTAGGACAAAGGGTTTGTCGCCGGGTTAGTGCACACTTTATTTTTCAGTACTCTGATGAAAACCTTCCCTTACTGAAGACATTAGAATATAGGGGTGAGGACTCCAGTGGCTTACCCAGTCATAATCAGAGAGGTTTCCTCTGGGAGTAGGTGGGTACAGATGCAGAGACCCACAGCTAGATGCTTTGTGGAGAGAGTCTATATCGGAGATGTCCATCAAATTCCTACCCTCAGAGCTCATGAATTTCCATGGAAGAGGAAGCAGAATGATTGTAAGAGCCGGAGGGATGGAGGAGAACAAGGCCCTCTGAGTCAATCAAATAGAATGCATATGAGCTCACAGCCTCTGAAGCAGCAAGCACAGGGCCTATGTGGGCCTGTATCAGCTTATATATAATATAAATATATAATATGTAATAAAATTTATATAAAATAGCATTCAGCTTCGTGTTTTTATGGGACTCCTGACTGTGAGAATGAATGAGCTAGAGTCAGACCTCTGACTCTTGTGCCTGCTCTTGGAACTCTTCCTCCTGTTAGGTTGATGGGTCTAATTTTGATAAGATAGTTTTGCGTCATCTTTTATTTTTGTCATGTTTGATTGATGTCTCTTAGAAGCCTGTTGTTTTCTAATGAGAGACAGAAAGAGTGGATCTGGCAGGGAAGAGAGGTGGGAAGGACCCTAGGAGAGTAGAGGGAGGGGAAACTATAATCAGAATGTATTGCATGAGAGAAGAATCTATTTTCAGTAAAAGAAAGAAAAATACAGTAAAATTTTTTAAAAATAAAAGAAAACAAAAAGCAAAAATTGGAGTCAGTACATGCCTCCATTTACATGAGTCTCACCTCCCATGGGAATGACTCTGGAGCCAACTTTGCCTTAAGTTCACTGAAGACACCTTGAAAGGAGAAACTGAGAAGCACCATAAGATAGATGACTCAAGAAACAAAGGGTGTGGAGCCTAAGTCACCTTAATCTCTCAAGCGACAATTACATAAGAATTGATTGTTCCACCCTGAAGAAACAGCTGAGGAGGGATCTGCTATGTTCCTCAGAGGTAAATCTCAGTGTGCTGCTGAGACGAATTTTAAGCTTCATAAACTTATAGAAATGACGTCACAGACATTGGCTTGAAGTCTGACTTATAATGTAGTTGAGGTCTGTGTCAGGAAAAAATGTGCTTTTAGTTCAGAATCTAGACCAGCAGGATTTTCAGCACTTGCGTTAAAACAGAAAAACAAATATTCAGTTGTAATTTGATTACCATGATGGCCCAGCTTTCTGTACCCTAGTTAGCTGCTTTTGTGACAGGCACCACATGTGGGCTGCTAGCTTTCACAACAGTTTCATGAAGTCACTAATAGAGTCCATTCTGAACAAGGGAAAGTGATGCTTAATAAGTAAATTCTTCTTGATCAAGTGTGGCAGAGCTGGAAATGGAAACCAGGAAGGCTTCAGGGAAATAAGACAAACTTCTTTACATTTATGTCCTGAGTCACCAACACTTCAGAGGACAGAAAAGTGCTGGGCTTCTTGTCTCTTGTGATCTCACTTTGGGAAAAACAAGGATAATCAAATCTCTTGATTACATTTCAAATATCTAGAATTTTGTCTTACACGTGATATGTATGTATCTTATTGCATAGGAAATATACAATATAGGAATTGATTTAATTTTCATTTGAAAAATATGTCTTAATATATTATATGAAAACATTAACTTCTGCCATTGATACATAGATATACCTAATATTTTGCTATGGATTAATAAATTTGATAATTAATATTATCTCCAAGAATAGAAATGTACTTATTAGATCAAATATGCATAATGCAAATACTGAACATTTTAACACTTTTATGTGCATTTTTTTATAAATTTATTTATTTATTAAAGATTTCTGTCTCTTCCCCGCCACCGCCTCCCATTTCCCTCCCCCTCCGCCAATCAAGTCCCCCTCCCTCGTCAGCCCAAAGAGCAATCAGGGTTCCCTGTTCTGTGAGAAGTCCAAGGAACCCCCACCTCCATCCAGGTCTAGTAAGGTGAGCATCCAAACTGCCTAGGCTCCCACAAAGCCAGTACGTGCCGTAGGATCAGAAACCCATTGCCATTGTTCTTGAGTTCTCAGTAGTCCTCATTGTCTGCTATTCTCAACGAGTCCGGTTTTATCCCAGGCTTTTTTAGACCCAGGCCAGCTGGCTTTGGTGAGTTCCCAATAGGACATCCCCATTGTCTCAGTGTGTGGGTGCACCCCTTGCGGTCCTGAGTTCCTTGCTCGTGCTCTCTCTCCTTCTGCTCCTGATTTGGACCTTGCATTTTAGATGCCAGTTATGATGTTGGCAATGATTTGGGACACAGTCATTTTCTGATACATATAGTTTTTACCATGATCTCACTACATGCTATAGCTTTAGCAAGCACCCAATAGAATATTCCGAAAATAATCTTCTAAGCCTACAGATCTCTCTGTATTTTGTACCATTTTTTCCAGTTTTTCACTGAATAGCTTATGGATGTTCCACAGTCACCTAAATGAATGGTTCATAGCCCCTTTCCCAGACACACAGTGTTTCTCATGTTGACAAACATTACTACCTATATTTTGCACTCAGAAGTTAGTTTAACTTTGTCCCCTTCGGTTCTGTCTCAATACAAAAGGTAACCAATCAATTCATACTCTACTGCCTAAGTCTTTTCCTTTGTAATCTCTATATCTCAACTCTGATTTGATAATAGCCTTATTGGTGATACTTGAAATACCTTTCAACTGGTCTCCTTGATTTTGTAACCAATCAAATGTTGAATTAGCAAGATTTAGGGACAGCCTACAATGTTCTAGTGATTGCTTTAGGTGCTGGGCACCCAGTAAACAAAACAAAATGAACACACTAGCTGCAATGGGATTAATGTTACTGTTCTTTTAAAATCCATGTACTGGACTCCTATCCCCCAAAGTAATAGGTCCTCTTGTTCTTGTTAGGGGAGTAATAGGTCTTGAGATGCAGTGGGAGAGGATTTAGGTTATCCAGCATTCAAAGCAAAACATAGATAATTGTGTCTTAGATGAGATGGTGAGTGGCTGGGGAGTCTAGTTATCTTTTCAATTTTGAGTCTAGAGAATTTGGGGATGATTTTTCTGAAAGGTTAAATTTAAGTTGAATATGGAATTTTTATTTTTTTACAATCAATGCCAGAAAAGACTTTTAGGGATTTTTTTTTTAAAAAAAACAAAAATCTCCCTTTTCCATCCCTCCTTTGAAATACACCTGTCTTTAAGCTAGCATTTGAAGTTTCTTGTGACATTTACGATACATGGTGATCATCTTTGCCATTTCACCTTCTGTGGTACCCTCACCTGCCTGCATCACTTTAGCCTGACTCAGTGGCTCTATAGGATACCTTCTTGATTTGTATCCCAGTTGCCTGCCTTACCAATCCTTAAGATAATTCACGCATCATCCTGCCCTATTGGGTGGTTCTCCTCCTGCCCCACTGCTACCTCTCATTTAATCTCATAAGGCTTGGTATGTTTTTCTCCTCCCTTTACAAGTTCACACATCAAAGGCATTTCTGTCAGTCTCCACTTCCAGAATACTTGATCATGGAAGGTATCTCTGACTGTTCTTTCTTCGTCTATGTTCTATAGCTAGTACATGGCCATGGAATTTACACAGACATTGTTAATGGAAAAATCAACAAATAACTCTACGAAGGATACTAAAAATGATTTTACAATAGTTTGGAGAGACTTTTAAAAATTAAAGTGCACATCATGTGTTCTAGCTTTGAATGCTGAAGAGTATAAATTTATAAATGAGGGAACAACTCTCCCAACTATTAAATGTTCACCATGTGCCTGTGCAGTCCTGGTCTTTCTTACATCATCTCATTTAATCCTCATAAAAAATGTGCTTTATGGATGTGGAAAGAGCAGCTTAGGGATTAAGTTACTCAGCTAGTAAGTGACAGAGCTGTCATGCAAATCCGGGTTTGTCAAGTTCAGTGTGCCAAAGTCCACACCAGATAGGAGGAGAGTTTCTGTTAATTATATGGTGTGGCCAACATGCATCACTTGTTACCCTACTGTTGACACTAAAAGATGGAAGCCAAACACACTTCGCAGACCTTCTCTTACAGAATATACAAATAAAATGGAGTTGTAAACAATGAGAACTATGTCCAGATGGTGATAGTTTATTTTAGTCAGTCTCAACTCCAGGTAGGTTTTTTCCACAATATAGGCAATGGGAGCTATCCAAGTGGTTTAGTTTTTACCTTTTTTTTTTTTAAGTTAAAAAATGCTTTGTTTAATCAATGTCTCATTTGGAAACTCAATACTTTAAGACAGATCAAAACAGAGAAACCTCTTTGTGAAAATGGGATCCCTATTTTCCTAGCTAGCTGAGCTTTTTTTTTTGTTTCCATTTTTTTAAATTTATTTATTTATTAAAGATTTCTGTCTCTTCCCTGCCACCGACTCCCATTTCCCTCCCCCTCCCCCAATTGAGTACCCCCCACCCTCAGCCCGAAAAGCAATCAGGGTTCCCTGTCCTGTGGGAAGTCCAAGGAACTCCCACCTCTATCCAGGTCTAGTAAGTTGAGCATCCAAACTGCCTAGGCTCCCACAAAGCCAGTGCGTGCAGTAGGATCAGAAACACATTGCCATTGTTCTTGAGTTCTCATTAGTCCTCATTGTCCGCTATGTTCAGAGAGTCCAGTATTTGGTTTCTAGCCATAAACCAAGGACATTGAGCCTATAATTAGTTATCCTAGAGAAGCTAAATAAGGAGAACCCAAAGAAAAACATATAGGCATCCTCCTGAATATTAACCTTCAGCAAGCGATGAAAGGAGACAGAGACAGAGACCCACATTGGAGCACAGGACTGAAATCTCAAGGTCCAAATCAGGAGCAGAAGGAGAGAGAGCACGAGCAAGGAACTCAGGACCGCGAGGGGTGCACCCACACACTGAGACAATGGGGATGTTCTATTGGGAACTCACCAAGGCCAGCTGGCCTGGGTCCGGAAAAGCCTGGGATAAATAAATATTTTTAAAACATAACTTTAAAGTCATGTTATAATACCACATAAGCGAAAAAAATGTTCACAAAACACAACTTTGCAGATGTTCTAGGTGAAAGTGTATTCAGAAAGTGAATCAGGAGCTATCAACGAGAGAGATGCCAATGTTGACAGGGAAATCCCACATCGTCTCATTCCTAGATGAGGAGCTATATAGATGCTCAGCAACTGCAGAAGAGGGAGAGCCAGGCTTCTCCAGGGACAAGATCCCATACAGATTGTCCAATCCCAAGGGGTTGCCCCTGGTCATAGGATGTACAGGCAACATTAAAAGGACTCAATAGGTTGTATATGTGTGTGTGCACGCATACGCACACATTTTGGTATAGCATACACATGTGCATATAAATATGTGTATACATCTAAGGATGATAGCTGAAGAGGAGATCATTAATTTGAGGGAGGTATAGGAGCATCTGGATGGGGATGGGGAGACAGGAGTGGTTTACATTCAGTTCTCATGTATGAGGTTCTCAAATAAAATAAATTTAGGGGCTAGAGATATGGCTCAGCAGTTAACTGCTCTGTCCTTGTGGAGGATGGCGGTTTAGTTCCTAGCATCCATATGGGGCTTACCTAGCTGAGCTTTTTTATTTCTTCTTTGTTTTATTTCCCTTGATAACCTTACGTAAAGAGAATACTCTGTAAAAGGAAAGAAGGCAGCATTCCTCAGAATTGTGTAATTTGATGGCAGCCAGACCTGGAGTCATGGCTTGTTGAATATATTTGCTTGATAGAGAATTCTCAGTTCAGAAGGAAAAATTCTATACTTGAATGACATGGAGGCCCAAAGAGGCCAAAGGTCAGAGAGTTTGGGATTTGTTTTTAGTTGACTTAAGGTTAGAGTGCTTTTAACTCAAACAAAGCTCCCACCTAGTTGTAAATCAGAGTTCTGCTCTCTCGAGGGCAACAGGTGAGGCTAGTTGCCAGACAACTGCTCCTGAAATAGGGAAGTAGCTTGTTCCTACCTAAAACAAAAGTCTAAGGATCCAGCGAAGTTCCAGTTTCTTTTATGGGAATAACTTGGGATTCCACCCAGGGAGTGGTTTGCCTACAGAGTGTTTGGTCTAGGGTGTGAGTCTAGGGTTTGAGTGATGAATGTGGCCCCTGACTTTCAATTTGTATGTTAATGCAGTCTTTTGTTTTACTCCTATGTTTTAAGGCCAGGTGTGTATTAACCAGTTGGAAATTAAACACAGGTGAATTTTCAGTACTCACTGAAAAATTCCCTCACGATACTATCTTATATGTTTCTATGCTTTATTATTTTCGTTTGCATCTTTGTATTCTTTACTATATTTCTAAATTCCCATGCCTCCACTCTGGAAGAGGGCATTTTTGTTGAGGCTGGCCCCCGACAGAATGAAAACATCCCTATCACTTTATGTTAAAATCTCTTATTATCTTTTAATGATTTATATTCTTATTTCTTTTTATCTCGAGTTGCATTTAAATTCATTTATTTTTCTTGATGATGTAAGCTGCTCTATACAGCTTAAACATACAGAGGCAGGAAGTGTGAGGGCCTATATATTTTGGGATAACCAGGAAAAGACAACTCCTTATAGGGGTGTCCTTTAAGCTGAATGTGGCTTCACTCTGAGGCAGCCAGCTTGGCCGGGAGCATAGGCTTCACTTTATCCCTCGGTCTTCCACTGGAAAGCCACACATTTTATACACCGTTCCAACTGCACAGCTACACATAGCGGTGGAGAACATTGTTCAAAATGCACAGCTACACATAGCAATGCAGAACAATGTTCAAAATGCACAGCTAGATAGCAACGAAGGAGTTGCTACTGGGAGGATTAACCTCATAAAGATACAAAAGACTACCCTGTATATGTGTTTGTGCGCGTGTTCACTTATGTGTGTGTGTGTGTGTGTGTGTGTGTGTGTACACGCACATGTGTAGGACATGAAGACTGGAGGAGGTTAAGGAAAGGAGAGTTGTTGATGGCTAATGAATACTTGCTGCCTGTGAACCTTGGAAATTAAGTCCTGCTGCCTCGTAGGCTGGTTATTTTGGATTTATGGAATTCAGTGTATGATCGCAATAGCCAAATTGCTTTACTCCAAGGAGGGAAATAAGTGCCTTCTATTTGATGCACAGGATACACTTTCTAGGTAGTTCTTGTTTTGCATGAATTATTTTTGTGTTCTGGAAGGTTCTTTGGCATGCTCCTCCATATTATAATACCATTATTATTTTATTATATGATAGAAATGTGTTCCAGGGTACTTTATAGCAGTTAAGAAAATATTTTGTTGCATCCTCGTTAAAGAAAAGTGTTGGGTTGCGCATGTATAATCATCTGATGCATGTGTGCAGGTACACACACCCATTAGTGCCCGTGTGGAGACCAGAGGAGGACTTCAGGTGCTTCCCTCTATCATTCTGCATGGAGTCTTTCATTGAACCTGAACCTTAGCATTTTTTTTACATTCATTTATTTATTTATTATGTATACAATATTCTGTCTGTGTGTATGCCTGCAGGCCGGAAGAGGGCACCAGACCCTATTACAGATGGTTGTTAGCCACCATGTGGTTGCTGGGAGTTGAACTCAGGACCTTTGGAAGAGCAGGCAATGCTCTTAACCTCTGAGCCATCTCTCCAGCCCCTGAACCTTAGCATTTTTACTACGCTGGCCAGCAAACTCCTGAGATCCACTTGTCTTCCCCTTCAGCATTGAAGTACTTGTGGCCATGCCTGACTTTAAGCAGGTGCTAGAGATTTGAACTCAGATTCTCTTGTTTTCACAGCAAGCCCTTACCCACAGAGCTATCTCCTTAGCTCTGCATTCTTCATTTTGAGGGATATACCCTCGACCTGTAAAACAATTATTAAATAAAGCGATATTGTAAACTACACTCACCACTGTGAGTCTAGGCTGAGATGGTCTTAGAACAGAAAGTATCTTTTATGCCTTCTTATCTTGGAGTTAAGGCTTAAGTTTTGAAAAAGAGTATTGGAAACCAAATCTGACTACATTAAAAATATAAATTCTATGATATAAGCTTCTAGATGGAAGTGGCCAGTAACACATACAAACAATGGTCATTTATGATAGTGTGTGTAGAAAATTTAGGCAGCCAGGAATTAATATTTAAAACACAGCTTCATGGTCCCATTTTGCGCATGAGACTAGAATTTTAGTGATCCGTGATCCAGGATAAATGAAACTTTACTGTGACTTACCAATAGAAATGAAGGAACTATGAAGTTTGGTCTGAGGTTTTACTAGCAAATGCTAATTCTTAATATAACTTATAATGATGAAGGAAAATAAACTAAATGTTCACGCTCCGTGCTTAGGTATGTGGTTATTTAAAGAGTGGAACGGAGGACCACACCTGCATCATTAAACCGTCAGTCAGGAGGGGATTATCTCATGCACTTAGGGCATGATAGAACGAGCCTAAGGTAAATGTTTAATTTTGCATAGATTTTTTCCCCCTGCTAGTTCTTAGCTATAGGCTGGACACTCATTCCTATTTGTTTTATTCAAATGGGAGCTATTTTTGTAGTAATTTCTCCTCGTCACCAAAAATAAACGGGGAGGAGGCTGGATAAAAAGAAATGGAAAGAAATATTGAATTAAGTGAGATGTTCTGGGAACAAAACTAGATCATCGATGGTCTATACTGGTCATTCCACTAAAGGCATCCTGCTGAATGCCACAAGCTTTTCTTGTTTTATTTTGCATGTTTTAATACCTCTAGTTTCTCCAACAATAAATCTTTTGATGTAACTCTGTTTATCAGGTATCTTGGAAAGCTCTGGATATTTATCTTGTCATGCTTTTCCCGCTTAATTCTTAGTTCTCTGGAGAGTCACTACATCAAGGAGTTTCTGATACAGCCCTGTATTTCCTTATAATTCTGATGTCATTTCCTACTTCACTTTAGTGTTCTGCTTCAGCCCTCGGGGGCATCCTGGCTAGGTACACTAGGCACTCCTTAGCTTGGGGACTTTGACCTTCACTTTACCCAGAGCACGCTTGCCTTCTTTAAGACAATGTTCATTTGACTTCTCAATAAGTTCTTTGTAACCACCCTACTTAAAATTGTAGTTTACTATTCTGCAGAGAACTGAGGCTCACTGCAGCTTATACAATTTGCTTATTTCATTGTGCGCTTCCTTATATTGCTTTAGAAATTCCTTAAAGGCGAGGGTAAGCTTTCTAATTTCCCACTAACGCATGAGTAATGCCTTTATTTAACAAGACAGCATCCTGCTGCTGTAGTTTTTCTTCTCCTTTTAAAGTGTCTTTTTAGGTTGAAAAGCTAGCAAATTGTTTAGTTACATCCCCATTCCCCCTCTAAAAAGCAAAAACAAAATACAACCCCACAAACCAGGTGGTAGACTAAATCTCTAGACAACATACAAAGCTGAGGAGGTTAAAAATTAAAACAGGTTCTCAAGGCCAGTTAAGAGAACCCAGCTGTGTAGCAACTGTGATTTAGCCTGGCTCCAGAGGCCGGAACACATCCTAACAACCTCACTCAGACTTCAGCTTGTCGTTTTCTTGTTTCTGATGAAGGGATAGGAATCATTCGTTGTTAATTCTATGACAAAATACTTATAATAAGTGGTCTATTTACAATGAACTAGGCAGACATTGGTTTAAAGAGAGAAGGAGAGCCTTTTAGGGATTTTAATCCACTTCTTGTCAAGAAGGCACAGTTCAGTTTTATTCTTAGTAAAACAACAACAACAACAAAAATAAAAGAGAAACTTTGATGCATAGCAGGAAAAAGGCAGCTGCGGAACTGACCTGTGCTGGAACTCTATGTAGTGAGGACCAGGCTGGGCTGCCACAACCATGTGCAAATGTGTTTGTCGATTGTCCTCTAGCAGTGACAATTATAAACACAGCAGCATGACCTGCAGGAATCCTTCTAGAGCTACACTGCCAGGCATGGTACTTCTCCTCACATCAAGGTTGCCTTTGTGTTTCTGGGCTTCCTTCTCCAGTACAGCATGTTATGTATTTCAGGTTTTTCAAATATCTTAAGGAGCTTCCTCTTCACTCATGTTGGCAACAGTCTTGCAGGTGACATCACTAACCTTTGATGTCTACAGAGGTGGCAGCAGAGTAAGTTGAAAACGTGTTCCTTAGTCAACTTTCATGTCTTCTTGGTCCCAAACAGGTATATTACTAGTCTGCTTTTCTTTGTTCCCAACACCACCAGGGGGAGGAGGAGGAACATCCTTGTGAGCGTTGTACCACTTGAATGACTTTTTAATTTTAATTAAGAATTGTTTTATCTGGTGGTAAAGGAACAGGTTCATCATCTCCTTCATCATCCATTTCAAAATGGATATTCCGGTTGGATATTAACAGTTGTAGATTGTCAATTTCTACATCAACTTCAAATATCTCTTCATCAAACTCAGCAATTTAGTTGAAGGCATGGTGTTCTGTTTCAAGAGCATGAACCCATGGTTGATGGGTGCAACGTAGTATGCACAGCATAAGAAAAAGACAAGGTCAATTGCTCTGATTTGTAATATTCAACCAGTTCAAAAGCGTTCAGAAAAATTTAAAGAACAACTCACTTCTGATATTGAAATATGGCTAAGGAATACCACATATACCAAAGATACATCTTTATTCAGGAATTTGTTTTATTTTACATATGTGAGTACTTTGCCTATAGAGGTCAGAAGAGGGCATCAGAGCCCATGGAACCACCAGCATGAGAACTCTGGATTCTGAACCTGGGTTTTTTAAAAGAGCAACAAGTTCTCTTGACCACCAAGTTATTTTTCTAGCCTCAACCATGGAATTTTGAAATAATAATAATAATACAGAGATGAGGGGCCATCGTAGCATGTCATATATTAGCACATCAATACAGTTATGGTATTGCTCTGTCCCCCTTCTGGTGATAATAAGCTGGAAGCCAAGATATTCCTAGCTGCGAAAGGCTCAGTCAAAGAAACATAAACATTCTTCCTCCTGAAATCAGAATTATGGTGCAGTTTTCTTCTTTTAAATAAAATTATTTATTGTTCCCACTCTCAATCCACACCTCCTCTGTTTCTGTTTAGGAAAGGGCAGGTCTTCCATGAGTCTGATACGGCTATTTAGCCATCATCTGCGAAATGAAAATGTCCAGACACTTGTTTGTGACTTTGTTATTTATGATATTTTAGACCAAGGAGAAACATGTCATCTGTCTGTCTGTCTATCTTTCTATATAACTATCATGTTGTAACTTATGCCTCACCTAGCAGATGGTTTAGCTGGGAGGATGTTGTGGACTACTGAAGAATATTGACGGACATAGCTTCATAAGAATTTCCAAGTCGCCTCTCATTCAACATGTGGTATAATTTATTGTAGTGTCATTCTTATATTTGTTCATAGAAGATATTTAAGACCACTCACTATTTCAGTGACAAGTCAGTTAATGATTTTAAGATCTGTTTTTTTCTTACTGATCTATTGCAATGTGCATTTGCTTTTCTAAGAAGCCCATCTTTGATGGGAATATGGTGCACAAACAGTGGGTCCTTGTGTCCATAGGTGATACCACAAATCTTCTGTATGCAAATGGACATAGTATTGCTATGACAAAGGAGCTGTACCATTAAACAAAGCTTGCTTAGGTGATCTGAAAGCAACACTGCCAACAGAAACAGAAACTTTAAGATGCTGGTATTTCATTTAGATGTATCTAGAAGTCATAGATATTGTTGCATTGTATGTGAGTGTGGTATGTGTATTTGTGCTCACATGTATGGGTGAAAATGAGTTGGGGTGCATGCATATGTATGGAAAATCAAAACCAACTTTGTGTGAGTTTCTCTATAACTCTACATCTTACATATAGAGTCAGTCTTTCAAGGAACCTGAAGTTTCGGAGTTCCTGCTAGTCTAGCTGGTCAACTTGTCCTGGACATCGCCTGTCTCTGCTTCCGATGATGAAATTACTGTCAGCCCTGTGCCAACCAGGCTTTCACTTGGGCACTGGGAACCAGATGTCTGAAGCTGACGCTTCTTTGGCAAACGCTTAGCCACTGAGCCACCTCCTCAGCTGCAGTTATTATGCGTTCTTAATGTGATGGAAGCAATGACCTCATCGTCTCTATTGTTGTCAAAGAACTTGTTCTAATGCTCAGAAAGTCCTGACACAGGCTGTCTAATATCCTGATTGTTTAGTCGAAGAGAGCAAAGCATAAACTCTAGAGGGCGCTGTTGTGCAATGTTAATATTGTATTTCTGAATTCTTGAAAGTATAGCCTTTATAAACACACGAAGTCTGCCAAGTTTCAAAGCAAATAATAACTACTTTGTTGAAGATTTGTTTCTTGCTTGTTTCCGAAGATACATCAAATAATATTTCTTTCTATCTGGATTTAGTTTTCAAATAGGTACGTCTTATTTTTTGCTTACTTTTATTTTTAGAAAGATGTTCTCTCACCTTTACAGATATCAACCTCATCTTCCTGCTATTTGGAAATTATGAGTACTCATAATGTGATATTTATTTACCAAAACACTTCTTTTGGAAATGAATATACTGAATACTTTTGGAATAAGACTTCTGGAATCTGATTTTGGTGAGAGTTGCATATATAAAGTTGTATTAGAGACCAAAGATATATAAAATTAAAATTTATCTTTTAACAATTGTTGAAAATTGCAATAATAAAATGTTCAAGGTTTCTGTAAGTAATTGACAGTGAAGGTGGACTGAGCTTCAGGAACCTTTTCAGTTCAGCACTCAATGCCAGCTGGCAGGTAACAGCTCTACAAGAGATACTAAATAAGGGAGGGAGCAATTTGTTACCCAGAACAGTGAAAGCATCACTTGCTTGTTTCCTTACACAATGTAAAGCTCTTAACTCTTATGATAATGGTCCTCCCACTCACTTGCAGTTTCTTTTACTGGGTGGAGTTACAAACAGTTCATGAGCGAATGCTCATGAACCCAGTAAGACCTCGAAAGGTGCATGTATTTCCTTCACCTGTCTCACGTCAGAATGGAGGAAACACTGTAGAGAATCAAAGACTCACAATAGCACCCAGGTGCTGACGGCAGAACGGCTGCCATCCTTTGACTATCCCTCAACTCTGTTTCTTCCCTCCTGCCTCGGAATTAATGAGACACGTTTGTTCTCAAACTTATCTGAGCACATAAACATTTATATTAGAAGGACCTAACATTTTAAAAATGCAAAGTGTTCTTAGAGCTTGGGAAAGTTCTACTTTGAATACTTACTGACTTGCCAAAGGGAGGAGAGAAAAACACTGCACCTGGCTTAGAGGACATGTTTATTCATATCTAAATACACAAGATTTTTTCCTATACATCTCTATCTCTATATTAGAGACTCTGGCAGCTATTTTAAAGCTTTGTAAAGCTGTCATTTCGTATGACTCTTACTAAATTTTAATGTATATTTGAATTATCTGCTAAAATGCATAATTTAAGTTAGTGACTCTGGATGTAAGACACTTCGTTTCCGAATTATGTACAAAGCTTCCAAATTATGTACAAGTATTACTTTTTTCATTACAATTAATTTTGATTTTAATAACCACAAGTGGCAGACTTCTGTATTACATGATACAAGCTTAGCTGTTTTTAAATAACTTTTCTTTTTATTGATTTTATTTAGGTCTACATATTTCTCTGTATTACATTATTTTAAAAGGAGTTTTGAAGCAATTAGTCTACAGAAGTTCAAAGATAGAATAAAGAGATTTTATTGATACACCTGAGTTCTCTGTCTCTTAAAGCCATCTAATAGCCAACCTTCTACTTTTGGATAACTACAAAATGTTCAAACTCTTACTTTATTGCTCCATTAAAATATCTTAACCCTAATATACAGCAATGTATAATTTAATATTTACAGAAAAAAAGAAGGTATGGTTATGTCCAGGTCATAGTGATGAAGTTTGTATTATTTTCCATCCATTACTGTTTCTACAATATGTACCAAAGAGATGAGGAATCGGTACTCTGAATGTATACAGGTAATATTGCAGCAAATGTGTGTATTCTCTGATGATTAACTTGATTGCTATATATAGACCTAAATATTAAGATGTTTTTGATAATTGTCAAAATAATAATCTTGCTTAATTTGAATATATGGATATATTGCAGACACTTAAAATTCATTTAAAAATGTGGGGGTCAGGAATGGAGAGATGGTAAGTGAAATGCCATGAATGATGGGGTAGGAGGAGTGCAGAAAAAATAGATCATTACATGTATAAGTTTTAGTTGAGAAAATTCATGGACAAAGAGCTTGAAGTACACATAATATTTTAAAATATATTATATATAAATATATAATATGTATATACTTCAAGAGAGATGGTAGAAATGTATTGGCAACATTCTTACAGAACATCTGACCAATACTTAGTACATATAAAATAGGGAGGAGACAAATGGGAGGAATTCCCATTTGTATTTGTCATGGCTAATTTTGTTTAATTATTCTATCCAGTAAATGGCCATTGTTCTCATAGGCAAAACTGAATTGTCACTTATAGTAAATCGTCGACCATGCCTAAGATTAGCTATTTCAAATGATTTTGAGTAATATTTACTTTCATGAATGGATTTTAAAGCATCATCTTGTATTGTTTTCAGAAGCAGGGAAAAGAACTGGGCTTCTCTGGATCATTTTCTCATGAAGATTCTGTTCATAATGAAATTTGCAGAATTCCATGGTTTATTCAGCAAAGGTTCTGAGGCCTTTGCAAAGGATGTGCTTTCTCGGAGCTTACGAGAGATGCTGTGTGATGTTTCTTTATCCTGGGAAGCAGTTTTCATGGGGTCTTGGGAGAAAACTATGATCAGTACGTCTGCTTGGCACATAGGAAATCCCTTCTATGGATCTCATTTTTCTTCCTCATCATTTAAACAAAGAATCCTTGAGGTTTCTGGTGAAAATCATATTTGCTTCTCACTTCATTCCTTTGCATTGAAGGAACTTCCTCAGTTCCATGACCTTTCCATGAAGTAGATGCTCTCACCTCTAGGACAGGCTCCCCAACTTTGTCAACATTACAGTTTCAAGAGGAGTATATAATAGTAGTGGGGGAGAAGAATCCGCTGAAACATATTTTATTTATAATGCTAACTTTGTATGCTCCTTAAGCAAGGAAAACATGTCTGTCTGCTCACATGCCAGTTACTAGTCTTTCCATCTCTTCAGCTGTCCTGTACTAGACTGTAAGCTTGACAGGAGCTGGAGGAAGGTAGACATTATAGTACTTAAGAACCTAGACTGAGTCTGAGCTAACTAGATTCACATGCAGCTTTTGTCATTTACCTGTTCTGTGAACCTAGGAAGTCTCTACCCTCTTAATTTCCTTATCTGTTAAGTAGAGACAATGAGACTGAACTTGAAGTTATATAAAGATAAAGGAGTTACAGTTTTGCTAAGGAACTAAAGTAGACAGTATTTGGTTCTTGGTTGGCCCTGTAGTAGGGTTTAGGATAATTAAAACAAAAAGCCAAACAACAACAACAACAAAATGCAGGACTGGCTGAATTGTTTCCTACCACCTCATCCTGTGTTTTTACTAAGTGAGTCTGCGCAGGCTGTGGTGGAGGCGAAGCCTCACCCACTCTGCCTTTATGCCACACTTCCTAACAGTGAGTGGAAAGAGAGGTAACATAGGGACACCATATTCAAATAACCTTAGAAATCCGACACTGAAGTCGACTCTGTGGTCCTTTCTTTATTAGAGTCATTGGCACTCTTGTTCAGCGTAGACTGAGAACGAAAGGTTCGCAAAGCTGTCATTCTCTAAAATACCCTCTTCTTTCTCCTATTTCTCTCTCAGTCTCTTAAATACCCTTTTCTAGTTGCTTCATCTTAGTGTTGTTTCATGCTCTGTTTATTTTTCTCTAGTTGATCTAATTCAGACAGTTTTAATTGCAATTTAAATCAATCACGTGTATAAGAGCAGAAGGAGCTTAGAAACTGAAAATTCTCCATCCACATACTTTCAAACAATCTGGATGTGTTGCTCAAAAATCTACTTTCAGGATTCAGATAGACAAGGATAACCAAAGGTCGTATTTTACAAAAGACAGACCTAGCCATAATTTCTTAACTGTAATGTCCAGCTGTAATCTCCACTTGGCATTTGGCATCAGTATTTCCAAGATGAAGTATTCATCATATTCTTTCTAGCACTCACAACCTTCCCTTACCCTTTCAAAACAAATTTTCTTTCTTACTGAATGATACCACTATCAACCAAGTTACTCGTGGAGACTCTGATCGTCAAAGACGAGACTCCTCTCACCCTTGGCTTCAGGTTGGTGTTCAGACTGCTCCCCCTACACATTTACTTTCTAGTCACAAGTTTTACTTCTACTTCCACCACATTCACCCTTTGCCATTTTCTTTAATACTGAACCAGGCTTCAGCGGGGCTCCATTCACCAATAGAGTCATTCCACAAGGATCTTCTCTACAGGGAATCAGAGTGCTCTGTGTATACTGTCTTGGTCAGGGTTTCTATTGCTGTGAAGAGACACCATGGCCATGGCAACTCTTATAAAGGAAACATTTAATTGGGTGGCTTGTAGTTTCAGAGGTTTAGTCCGTTATCATCACGGTGGGACATGGCGGTGTGCAGACTGACATGGTGCTGGAGAAGGAGCCGAGAATGGAGAAGGAGCTGCATCTTGATCTAAAGCGTCAGGAAGTGAACTATCTCACTTGTGTAGCTTGAGCATAGGAGACCTCAAAGCCCACTCGGACAGTGACACAATTCCTCCAACATGCCCACACTTAATAATAGTGTCACTCTCTTTGGGGATCATTTAATTTCAAACCACAGCATATGCTAGCACTCTAGCAGAATAATGTTCCTATTCACAAATCTTTGCCAGCTTTACATTTCTCTTCAGATATAACCCAAAATCTTTAATTTGGCCTGAAGATGACAGTGAAATCTCTTCTGTATGCATTTAAGTTTCTGCTTAAAAAACACTTCTTCAGGAAAGTATTCCAGAAACATGTAGATTGATATAGTTTTCATGACAATACACATTTCAGCATCTTCTTACTAACAAAAATTAAAATAAAAATTTTCGGTCACTAATCTTTTAGTCATTAGGATTGGTATTTTTGATAAATACTGCCTTATATTGCTGAAACTTCCACAATACACGTTTCACAGTTGCTTCTATTAATCTTAATTAATCAAAGCCCTTAAATTTTCCCTGGTGACATTACTATAATTAGAATTGGACAGTGGTTTTATTATTTAATTTTTAAGTGGTTGTTCTCCCAATAAATAAGGCAAGAACAGGGCTCAGGTTTTTACATTATAATTATGAATATCTAGTATCTAACAGTTTCTCAAATGAAGTAGGTACTCAAAAGAATAGGCTTATGTTCAACTGATGAGTATATAAAGTATAATATAACAAATAATAAGACAAGTTCTACAAAGGAGTCATTAAATAAGACAGTTAAGTATGGATTTTTTTGCCATATGCTACTAAAGCTTACTTTTAATAAAAAACTATTTTGCATTTCAATGAATGATTATGGTCTCCACAGACCACTAATTGCCTTCAAGACCACCAGCTTACACAGTATGAAAATCACAGGATGGACGGTACCACATAGAAAATATAACTAGAGAAGAGAAGAACTAGTCCTCCAAAGCACTCTGAATTTGGAGACAGGAAAATGAGAAATGATGTGGATCAGTAGGATCAAAAAGAAACTAAGAAAGAATGGAATTTAGAAACTCAGTGGACAGCACATATGGAGGTGGTAATGAACTGCTCTGGAGGGATTATAAGTAAAATAAGCATGGAGATTGATATCATGCTTTGCAAAGTAGATGATCACGAAAAGCTAACAAAGAGCTATTTCAGAAGTGTGTTAATGAGAAATCATTTGTAATGGGATAAAAGAATTTGCAAATGCAAGCATACACACTGTGTCACAGACAATTAATTTGCACAAATATGCCCTGAAAGGACTCATGTGCATTTGTACCACAGAATCTGTTCAGGAATGCTCAGGGTGGATATGTCAGTTGTAGGACACATGTACAATTTAATCCTTATAACAATGACCATGGATACACTATTACAGACTTTGCAAGACAATTTTTATCACATTTTATACATTGCATGCAGATAGAACTTGTGTTTTTATGGATATGCCCCAATGATGGAAAATCATGAAAAAAATGAAGGGCATTAAGTTATCATCCACAGACAGCAGTTACACAGGGGAAGGTGAAGAGGGGGAAGCTGGAGGACATGGTATATTTGTGGAAGTGACCAAAAGATTTTTTCAATAAATATTTGAATAGTCATAAATTCATTTTTCAAAATGTCCATGTCTTTGAGAAACCATTATTTTGCTCATTAAAATATTAACTATTTAATCTTTTGTGATTTTTAAAAGAATTCACCATAAGTAAATTCATTTATTAATCTAACCCCAGACATATCAGGAGCTGAATCTTTCCAATATCAGGTTTGTACTATCTCACATCAATGTGCACTTTCTAACTATCCAGACAGCTATAACTTTGGGAGTATGCCATTATTTTGTGTTAACTGAATGTCCTAGAAATGATTCTGTAGATTGTTATTATGAGTAAGCCCCTCTTTAATCAGCATAACTGCACAATATAAGTGTCTTGTACCAGCATCCAGAACAGAAAACCACTAACATCTTGCCACTTTAGCTTTTCTTTCTTTTTTATGAAAGAAATAAGACATTACAGGTAAAATTTCATTGTTTCATCTCCAGTCTGGCTTCTTGTTCCCATTCTGTAGTCAACCATGCATAGTAGACTTAATGCCTTTCTTTTTGGTTTGTTTGTAAGACCATTGCATACTTCTGCTATTCATGAATTAAATACAGTATGTTTTGTTACTTTTTAAAATAAGCCAAACAGTGCCCATATATTGCTATTATGTAGCCTTTTTGAGGTATTTTTTCTTTGGATCTGAGTTATTTGCTTAAACTACTGTATAGTAAAACTGTGTTATGAACATTATGTTGCATTTATTTATTTACCTGTTGAAAAAATATTCCATGTATATTTTGAGAGTATGTTAAGGGCTTTCTATAAAAATAGTTCATTTTGACTTTGGATCACTCAACCCTAAAGAAGATGTATTTATCAAACCCCTTTCTCCAAGGCTTGGGGATGCAGAAGAGGAGGCAAAAGGATTGTCAGAGATAGAGGTGATGGGTGACTCCGAAAAACAGTGTCTTCCAGACGTAACAAGATTGATATACATTAATTCACAGAAACTCTGACAGCATGAACAAGACCTGCACTATTGAAACCAGAGGAACCCCAGCACTGGGAAAGGGAGTGTACACAAAGTCCCACCCGCAACCAAGAAGCCATTTCAAGTTGACAGACCCTGAGAAAGATAACATCTGTTTCTTCGAGTGGAGTGTCACTGGGTATATTAACCACACTTCATGGGAGGTCCCATGTCTAAGGAATATTTGGACAACATAAAACAGACTCCATGATTTTCATGTATGTGTTTTTGTTTTGTTTTTATACTTTTTGTCTTACTGGTTTTTATTTGTTTGTTTGGTTGGTTGGTTTTGACCTTTGCTACTTGTTTTGTGTTGTTTTTAGAGAGAGAATAAGAAGTTGAGTGAGTAGAGAGGTGAAAGAATATAATTAAAATGTATTTTAAAAATTTTTAAACTAGAATAGCTCATTTTGTGTTTGGTTTTAATTTGTTTTATTGTAACAGATATATAAAGAGAAAAATTCATTTGTTTAAAGGGTGCCATATGATATTTCAATACTTACATGTAATATGTAATGTTTAAATCATGCTAAAATATATGTCCTCAAATATTTTTCATTTTCCTATGCTAAAATGTTCAAATGCATTTCTAGGTTTTTGATATATACTATTAGTACATTATCATTGTCTGTGCTCATCTTTAATTCACCTTTATATGTGTTATAGTTCATAATGATATATTTCATAACAAATATTAAAAAGCAAAAAGAATGATAGAAATAAATTAAGATAGATGCATATATCTATAAAAAATTTTGGAGATTTTTACTACTAAGGGGATGAGATTTGTTCAAAACAGAAATGTTGGAGGAAAGAAGGATTTTTTTTTAAACTGAAGTTAGTTCTGTATGTCTTTATACTGATGATAGGTATTCCGGCAGAGAATGACGCTTGTTTGTCGCAGTTCCTTGAAATGTGAAAGTTAAACAGATTTACTCTAGAGGAACCAACCACAAACTTCATGGGTTACAGAGCAACTTAAGTTACAGCTAAAAAAATAAAATTTTAAAGAACTACCTTGGGAGTGGTTTCTGGTGGTCAAATTTACAACAGACATGAAATAATTGGCTATTAGATAAATAATCCTGGATGATTAATTGGAGCTGATGTTTCTGTGTCTCATAATGACATCACCACTTCCCCATCCCAACATTAAATGGGCTCTATGATTACACAGACATATTGGTGCCTATCCGCCTAATTTTCATAAATCAATATACCCTCTTCCTAATGATTCATAGGTTTAAGCATGGATGTTGCAAGCTAAAACAACAATTTAGAAAGCAGAATGGAAACAATAGATAAGGTGCAAAACTCATTTTGGGGGTCCTGATGTATCCTATTTTCAATTTATCTCATGTTCTTTTGGGATCTTATTAGAATGTAAGTCATCTGGCTAGCTTTGTCCTGTCTCTGTATTCAGCTAATTGTATCATAAATAGTAACAAAAGAAAAGAAAATGGAAATATGGTTTATTAGGAAAGAATGGGTTCTGCCAAGACTTGCCTGTCCATTGGATGCTTATTTATTTGAAATCTTTCTTTAAACAGTGCTCTGATTGTCGACTTCTAAACCCTCATCCTGCTTTCTAAACCCCACCTTAATCTTTTGATTTTTATGCTATCTGGTGGGTATGAATACTCTGAGTAGACCTATGAAATTCTGGAAAACCACAGAACTTAAACGAATAGCAATTATTTTTTATAAAGTAGCTGTTTAAGTTCTAGGGCCTGTATGAGGATTTCTGTCTTCAGAGACAAGAACATGAACAAAGACATGAACAAATCATGTGTGCAGCCTTTAGGAAATGGCAGCTTGGATGAAATCTGAGAGTGTAATTTGTGTAGGAGAGCACACAAATCTGCCAAGAAAGCCCATTGTCAAACAGAAATATTTCATAATTACTTGAATATACTAAATATATCTAAATTTAGGTAAAAATTGCATAAAATTATTTAAAAAGTATAAAAATAAAAGTATAAAAAAGATAAAAATCTGTTCCTTTTTGCCTACCTTACTTGATGCCCTGATTTCTCAGAGAATTTGGAAGAATTGGGCAACTGGAATTTAATAAAAGAAGTCCCTAGGCCATTTGAATACTTTCCCCAACCCCATACCCTGGGAGTTCGAAGCTTTACTCAGGCAGATGGAATGTACTTTCAAAATTATGCTGTCTTAAATTTCAGAATTTCATCAGTTTTACATAATTATTGATTGTAGATATTTCATGTTAATAAGAAAAATGATTACAATAGATACAGCTTGTTTAAGAAATAAAATATAGTCAAAAGTACAATCTGTGGAAACCAAAATGCCAAGACAAATGTGAAACAATTTATTTTTAAGTTTGAAAAACAGACTGCTACTTATTTCCTACTTATCTATAGGTATACTCAAATAGATTTAATCATACATGAGTTTTGTTATTAAATATGGTTTGATTTTTATTCTTCTATCTGATGTTCCAATATTAAAGCAAAACTCAACTGCACTTACACCTAAACAGTATTCTTGCCTTAATTGTTCCTCTTTTAGTATAGCCTGCCAGGTAGGGTCATTTCTCCAATGCTGATAGAAAAGCCATATGTACAATATATACAATACAATTATTTTTATTATGCTAACTAAGTTGTTAACTTGGTATTAAGTTTATTAACTAAGTTTGCCAATTAAGTAGTATCTAAAGGCAGATTATGAGATGATTTGCTTTGTGTGTAAAAGTTTATGAAAATAAGTTTACATCAACCAAAAGGAAAATTGGAGCAATGACAGTTTTCTTAATTAGTAGCAATATTTACTAAAACTAGAAATAGCATTATTGCACAAAATAGAGAGAAATCTTGCCTTTGCTTTCTTGGAGAAAGCCTTAGGATTCATGTCACGTTTAGTAGCTGGTGATGACACCAGGAGAAATAAAAACATTTAATCTTCAAAAAGTTCTCAAGCAACAGAGCAAATTTTTTTTCTGACTATGTTTTAATAATCACAGTTCAGCTTTTGAAGACTGAAACTTGGGAAATAAAATACTTCCTTCTTCAAAGAGAATGTAATAACAGTACTTCATTTTCTTTGGTTTATTTATTTGGTTTGAAAAAAGTCCCCCTAAACAGAGAAACAACCAAGAATGTTACCTAAACAACACCAGTCATGTTTAAACAATCTCCAACAGTTTCACTAAAGTTTTCAGAAAAGTGACTGTAATTGCTTTCTACAACCCAAATTTCTTAAACATTTATGTTCTTTACATGCTTTAAGACACAGCAAAACTTGTAAAGAAAGCTACAGAGGCAAAAGCAGATCTTACCTAAACATCTTCCTCCTGAATAATGACAAGGTCCTTTCTTCTGTGTGTTCAACTGCTTTGAGATTCCCACTCAACTGTGTGACTCTTTCGTGCTGTGTGTACCTGAAGCCAAAGGAGGAAATCCCATGTAATTAAAGCCTAACTCGTAAAACAAGTCTGAAAAAAACAACTTGAACCAATGGTATGGCTTGTGGACCAGAATTAGAGACCGGGAAACCTCACAAATCAGAAACAATTCCATTTATCTGGTAAGTTGTCAATAAACATGACTACAGGCAGCAGATATTTTCATAATCCTGTGGCCATTTCACATCACAGTTGTTTTTATTCAACAGGATGTGCCACTTCTGCTTATTATCATAAGTTCACTCCTCACTTCCCATGCATTGACAGGCACCCCCTCTGAATATGCTTTTCTCTATGATAAAATATTTATCCCTCTTAATGTGTAAAACAGAGATACAGAGAAAGGCTTGAATAGGCAGGACAAATGGTTATAGGATAAGTGAGCATAAACCATGAAATTAAAACATACCTACTCTTATTCTAAATATTGTATCCTGAAAACATATCTTAGCCCAATGATACTAGAAGATAATAAGTGGAAAAGGAGAGTAGGCATGAGTGGAGGGTTAGGGCAAGAATGTAAGATTAGAAGTAGGTCTTGCAGGCAGGAGCAAAACCTGAGAAAATGCAGAGTATGGAACAAGCATTTCTGTCTAATATGTTGGTCAAGTTGTCAAGTTGAATGACTATACTGGGATTACTTCCTAGGAAATAATGAATGCTTAAGAATGGAAACGGAATACAATCAGACTGTTATTAAAATCTGAACTCCCGCCTTAGCCTTTTCTCTAACTGTGTGACTTGAGAGGAAAAGGTAGTCTAGGTGTTTTAGCCACTGGTAGAGCACTTACTTCGTGTGCAATGAGGTACTAAGTTCAGTTGTTAGTACCAAAAAAGAAAAAGGCTTGACCCTAGAGGGACTCCCAAGTGCCCAAGATGAGGTTCCCAGTTAGTTCCTTGGGCAGCTGAGGATTGGGAACCTGAAATGACCCTATCCTAGAGCAATACTGACGAATATCTTGCATATCATCATAGAACCTTCATCTGGTGATGGATAGAGATAGAGACAGAGACCCACACAGGAGCACTGGACTGAGCTCCCAAGGTCCCAATGAGGAGCAGAAGGAGGGAGAACATGAGCAAAGAAGTCGGGACCACGAGGTGTGCACCTACCCACTGAGACAGTGGAGCTGATCTACTGGGAGCTCAGCAAGGGCAGCTGGACTATGACCGAAAAAGCATGGGATAAAACCGGACTCTCTGAACATGGCGAACAATGAGGGCTGATGAGACGCCAAGGACAATGGCAAGGGGTTTTGATCCTACTTAATGTGCTGGCTTTGCGGGAGCCTAGCCAGTTTGGATGTTCACCTTCCTAGATATGGACGGAGGGGGGAGTACCTAGGACTTACCACAGGGCAGGGAACCCTGACTGCTTTGTGGACTGGAGAGGGAGGGGAAGAGGAGTGGGGGGAGGGGGAGAAGGGTGGGAGGAAGGGGAGGGAAATGGGAGGTTGGGAGGAGGTGGAAACTTGTTTTTTGTTTATGTTTAATATAATTTAAATAAAATTTATAAAAAAAAAGGCAAAAGCAAAACGTACTCCTCCCTGAGTTTCTATGTGCCCATGAGGAATGGAAAGTTGAAGAGCTTCTTAGACAGGCTTTTGACTTTGTCTTATTAGTAATTGGTAGGCAATGGCTAATGAATTTACCACAGGGCTTCAATCTGACAGGTTTTAAAACGGAATGTACAATTTAGAGAATACTGCCAGGACTAAGTGGTCCCCTTACTCTTCATAAACTCATCTTTAGACCCGCTACTTAGGCCTGATTCTACACTTAGGTTTTTGACTAAAATGAATGAAATATATTTTAAAAATTAAACATATTACCTGAAAATTTCATTTATTTGCTAACTTCAAATTATTCATTTATAGATCTCTTCAACACATTTTAATCGTATCATAGCATAAATATTTATATTGTATTTTAATAATGTTATTTCATGATCCTATTCTGATTTTTAATTCTTAGATAGAGTATCTTATATTTCTAACTTGTTTTAATACAATTCTAACTCAATAAATAGTACCTTCATTTATCAGTTACTGACAACTTAGTGTCTATATTATAAAAGATGAATTACATTATTTTGAGTGGATTCATCATTAAATTTTTTCTAACATGGAGTGTTTTGAGTATTTTCTACTTTTTTTCTAGTTCAGATGATCCTTTCAATGCTACCTCTTGTACATAGTATTTCTATTTTATTTGACTTATGATTTTGACTTAAAATACATTGAGAAGTCATATTGGACAAATGAGTGGAAATAATGTCTTTGAACTAAGAGTTATCCTCCTTCCTCGGACTCTAGAATTTGGACAGCTTTCTTCTGTTTTCATTTACAAAAATTTCTCCTAAAAGGTAGTTCAATTCCTACATCTTTGAATTAGTGAAGTTTTTTTAACCAAATAGGTGCTCATTTAAAACAAACTGAATGTTTGATATCTTTCTATAGTAGCATACATTTGCTGCTGTTATTGGTTACACCTGTCACAACAGAACTTGAAAATGAGTCAAGGGAGTGGCATTGGGAAAACTGTATTCAGTCTGAAAGTGACTTCCTGCATGCTTATAATGAGCTCAATACAGAAAGGGAGGTGGAGCTGAAATTGTGGCTGGTGAGATCAAGTAATGGTTCATAATAGGAACAAGTTTCAAAGGTGTTGACTTTGAATCTTCAGATCCACAGGGAGTGGCAGGATAAACCTTGGCCTATTCTATTGTTTTGGGATAGTCTTATTCTTAACCAAAAAGAATAGGGAATGTAGAATTATATTATACACAAAGCATAAGAATTAACTCACCATCAGTCGTGGTTTTAATGCTGTAGTTGTATAATTCCCAAGGCAACCTGCCAAGTTGATCGACACAGCCTTCATTGAGCTTGAAGATGGACCTGTATAAGAAATATTGACACTGGCATTTTTGCCTGGTGAGTGTGAAAGAGAGAGGTTGTAACTCAAAGGGTTCCTCTAAGTCACTTACTCTTAGCTTTGGAATATTTATCAGCTAATATCTATTGTGTTGGCTTAGACAGAAGGATGACTCATTCAGTGGAGCTCATCAAAATATTATGAGTAAAAATCAATAGAAACTCAGCAGCAACCTGAAGCTGATGATCTAAGAAGGTGTGGACCAATACTTTTTTCTTCGTTTTGGAGCTTATTTCTTCATCTAGTTCAGGGAAATACAGGCATATGACTATGGGTGTTCATGAATTTGTCATAACCACCTTTACAGACCTATTGTCATGATAGAAAAGTATTGCAAAAGAAAAGAAAACAAGCAGACAAATAAAAAACAAAAGGGATAAAAAAACCAGAAAATTAAAATAGAGATAATACAACTTCTACACTTAAGGCCCAACAATCATTGCCGAAGAGGTTTGTAAACATGTAAGAGCTAGAGAATCAGGAAGTTTGCTGTGAGATTGCATCTCCTAGAGATGTCAGACGCTCCACCTGTAAAATGACTGGAAATATTGTCTTTGAACTAACAGTTATCCTCCTGCATCGGCTTCTAGAATTTGGACAGCTTAACAACATGGACGCTTAAACACAAGCTAGACAATGGTGACACTAATAGTCGTGCTATGGATGTGGAGACATCTTATGAGACCTTAACCATACATACACAAAGGACCACAGACAACTAAGGAATGCTGAGAAGGGGCAAAATAGTCTTCCCCAAGGAAGAACACACCAGTTGCTTAGCTATACCAAATGGTCAGCCCTGAAAGCATACATACAAGTAAAATTATGCAGATTGAGAACACTATATTTAGGATTACATTTGCGTGTATACATATATACATATATGTATGTAGCAACAATGAATGACAGAAGAAGCCATAAATTTGTATAGCAAAAAAAGATTATATGGGAAGTATTGGAGAGTGGAAAGGGAAGGGGGGGATGAGGTAATGATGTTGTTATCTCCAAAAATGTGAAAGAAATATTTATAAATAAAAGTAGTGGATGTACTCACCCAAAGAAAATTATAAAATGATATTTAACTACAAATACTTTCATTCATTATAAATATTAGCTTAAACCGGGTTTAAGTTGCAAGTGGCCCTCCTCACACTTCCACAGTATTTTGACTGAAGCCATTCTTATCCTTAAAGAATCCATACAAGCTTGACTAAAGAAACACACTCCTTACACCCTGGTGTGGCTGTCATGCTGGCATTCAGCAATTCTCTTGCACGTTCCCATGATGCTACTTTTAACCAGGTTTTCACAGTAAGTTCTGAAAGAAGCATCTTAGAGATAGACTTTTTTCAAAAACTTGTTAAAGGCAAAGAATCCATCATTTATCCTTTTCAAGTCCTCCTTAAGCTGCACACTACTTTTCTCCTGTAAAAGTTGTAATGGTTAATCTTGAGTGAACTTGATGAAACTTAAAATCACCCAGGAGACAAATTTCTGGGCATGTCTATGAGGGTGTTTTCAGCGAGGTTTAACTTAAGTGGGGAGATCTACCAGGAAGGTTGGCAGTACCATTCCACACACTGGGACATCAGAGCAAATAAAGAGGGGGAACAAGTGGAGAGCCAACATTTGCTTTTCTCTGCTCCTGCCTGCTGATACAATATTACTTGTTGCTAGACCATTGCCACTACAGGTAGAGGCACTCACTGTCATGCCTCCCCACATGGAAGGATCATATCCTCAAACTATGAGCTAAAACAAAGTCCTCTTTCTTTAAATTCCTTTTCTTTAGTATCTGATTACAGAAGTAGAAAATGGCACTGAGTGGGATCATTGCTGTAATAAACTTGTTCACTTACTTTTAAATTTTGAAACAGGTTTCCTTTGTGGGTGTGTGTGTGAGAGAGTTTGAGGTTATGGACTAGAGAAGCCAGAATGTCCTAAGCAGAGAACAATTGGGCCATTCTAACTGGTGCTTTGAAGAGCAGAATGCCAAGAGAAATATGGAAAATGGGGACCCAACTCATAAGTTTTCAGAAGAGAATGAAGATTCTTTAAGGAACTGTGTTGAGGACCTTTCATGGTATATTCTGGAAAGAATCTGAGAGGGCAGAATATGAAGTAGAAAGTTATGAAAAATGCAGTTTGGTGAAGAAAGGACTATCAGCAAACTAAAAGTTGCAGACAAGGGTGGTGCTGAAAAAATAGCTGCAATTGTTAATAGATCAGCTCTCTCTCTCTTTTTTAATCTTTTTATTTCACATCCTGGCCACAGCCTCCCTCCCTCTTTTCTTCCTAGGTCTTCTGCCCTTGACCCCACATGCCAATGCCCAGATGAAATAGGCCGCACTCTTCAAGAGAAACCTCATTCTGTACCCTGTGCCATCAGAATAGTTGACCAAATGCAAAATCCCACAAACTATAGACTCCAACTTACAAAAATACAAGTTTACATAAAAGAAGAGAGCCAGAACTGAGCATGCTACTGAAGATAGAGTATTTTTCTGTTCAAAAAAAGATCACCTGCGGTGTTTTCTAAATTTCAGCTACTAAGGTACACAGAGGTCATTATTTCTGTGATAGATGAGTGCTAGACTACGTCTTAAGCAGGGAGAAGAACTTAGTAGCATTATCCATATAGTTCTAGCTTCATCGGCATGCAGAGTGTAAGAGTTCTGGGATGATAGGTTTACATTAAGGTTACAGGCAGTGCCTGGTGGGACCAGATTCCCTGCAAGGAGGTCCAGAGATGCCACTATGTAAAGCTGTGAAGATAAAGTCTAAGTTGTCTTGAAGATGTTAGGATGCTAGAAATTGCAGGTGTATAGGACATCAACAGACTTGAATTGGTTCAATACAGAGGCTACATATAACACAACAGAAGAATTGAGCAGGTCCAGCTACCCTAGACTCTTGGAAGTCAATGAAGCCATTAATAGCATCTGGTGTGGGCAGAGAGCCACAAACTTTGGCGTTTTTTCTGCTGGCTTCTGGACTTGCCCTGGCCTGATCTTTTCTATCTATGTTTCTGTTCCTCATTTTTGAAATGGGGATGTTTACTTGGTGCCATTGGACATAGAAGTACATAACTTACAGCTTTTATTTGACAGGGACTTACAATTAAAAGATTATCCGAGACTCTGCACTTAAAATGGCTCAACTATTTGTCACTGCTAAAAGGGTTTGTAGAAGCCCAGCTTAACATGCTGACTGCCTATAAAGCTCTAGACAGCCCACAGAGCCTACTAAGAACACTCCCATGGATCTAATCTACACGGGAAGTAGAAAAAGACAAGATCTCCTGAGTAAATTGGAACAGGGTACCATGGCAGAGGGTTGAAGGGGAGGAGAGGAAAAGGAAGGGGAGCAGAGAATAATGTATAGATCAATAAAATCAATTCAAAAAATAAAATACTCTCAAGCCCACCCTACCCTGCTTCCTCTGCAGAAAGCTTCAGCAAGACTTCAGGGGTAAAAAATTTTTCCGCCTCCCTCGGGACTCTCCCAAGCTAACCCCACTCTTCAGAACATTAGGGAACTCAAGTTAGCCCATAAAGGCCTGGTAAGAGTTCCCTCTGCCACCCTGAGGAATTCCCCAAGCCCATCCCACTGACTGCCACAAAATCTCCAATTGGCCTGTGAGACCCTACCAAGAGCTCTCCTTCAACCCCTTTGGAAATCCCCAAGCCAACTCTACTCTACTGACAGCCTTCTCCATATCAAATCTACATATTAAATGTACAATACCAGCCTACTCCTCCATGGCTAGGTCCTATCACAAAACACAAGCAATTCAAAATACTACTATAATACATGCTTCCGCACACACAACTGATTCCATTGTAGTGACCTCTATTAAGAACAATTTAGAAAGAACACAAAAAAGTAAGAAGAACGTTTATAAACTTCCTCAAAGAGTTGAAGAATTGAAAGCGAACATAAACAACCAATGGAACTTAAAGAAAACAGAAATAAACTAACAGAACTAAAAAAAAAACCACAAACAGTTGAATGAAATAAGGAAAGAAATTCAGAATATGAAAGTATAATTAATAATAGGATAGAAATACTGAACTAAATACACCAACTAAAATGAAGCTAGAAATGAAAATTGCAACAAATCAGTTAAAACTATTGGATATACCCTTTCTAACAGAAAGAATCATATAGAAGACAGAATATTAAGACTTGAAGATAAAGCAGAAAAACTGGATCATTCAAAAAAATTTAAAAGCCCATATAAATATGCAGAATCTTTGGGAAACCATGATAAGACCACATCTATGAACTATGGCCATTAAAAGTAAAAGAATTCCTGATGTCACAAAAACTTTTAAGTCAGCATTAATCTAATACTAAAACCATATAAATACAACAACAAGCTATACATCAATATCATTGAATGAATGTAGATGTAAAAATTCTCTACAAAATGTTTCCAAAACCTCAGCCCTGAACCCAGGATGCTACAATACCTACCTACTAGAAAAAAATTTCCCCATTGAGCAACAGTGGTAGGACAGTTATTAAGGTAGCTAATTGATTCCTGGTGGGATTTGAAGCCTGTTTCACAGAAGGAAATTCAGTGCTTGGTAAGGTAAACTGGTCTAAACCTCATGGCTGGGAAGTTACTGTTTGATCCTAGTGGGGCATCTATTGTTTTACTTAATGGTCACACTGTTAAATAATCTTCTAAACATATTTATGTCTATAACCATGAATCTGTGCTGCTCTCAATGATGGTCATAGAAATTATATTCTTCAGTTTGCAGAGCCATCAGTACTTCATCTTTATCATCCCCCACCACCAAAGGTTCAAAGAACATTACAGAAGAAGAGGTGGAAGGACTATAAATCCAGAAGACGGGGAATAGAGCTGTGACATACTATCTTCTAGATATGGTGTGGTCATTGGACTCATGACTTGACAGTCGATGTAATTACATGCAAGACCCACACAAGATCAAAACTGATCCAAATTCTGGCATGCATGAGGGCAGGGTTCCTGAGTGTGCACATCTTAGGAGCCATTATCTATTAGTTGATTAATGCTGTTGGGAAAGAAAGAGTCGCTTTTCCTCTTGGGAGCATGAGCACTGGCAGGTAGCTTCAGTGGAAAGTTCCACATCTGTACATATGTAGACAGCACTTTGTACTCAGTTGCTTGCAAAAAGATTATATGAAGTTTGGAAACAGATGTGTTGGGAGCTTAAAAAGAGTTGGGAACAGTATGGGTAGATATGATAAAAATATATTGTACAAATGTATGCCATTTTCAAAGAATAAATAAAAATGTTATTTAAAATAATTGCAAACTGAAAAATATCAACGTATCATTCACCATGATCAAATTGACTTTATTCCATGACATGGTTGGTTCAATATGCTCAAATCCATAAAAGAAATGCAAGAATGAACATATGAATGAGCTTCAAGATTAAAAACTACATGATCATTTCAACAGATACAGAAAAATGCCTTTGAAAAAATCCAATATTCTTTCATGGTAAGTCTCTGAAGACAATAGAACTGAAAGTAATGTATTTTAGCACAACAAAAGAAATATATAACAAATGTAGCCTACTTCATCTTAAACGGAAAAAACCATGAATCAATTTTGTAAAAATCAGCAACAAGGCACAAAAGTTGACTGTATCTGCACCTACACACTATAGTGCTTGAAATCTTAGCTAGAGAAGGAAATCAAATATTTACAATAAAAAGGTAAAGTCAAAGTATTCCTCTTTGCAGATGATATACTATGTATGAAACCAAAAAGACATCCTCAGAAAACTCTTAGAACAGATCAATGATTGCAGTAATGTGACAATAAACAAAATTAAGATACAGAAATTAACAGCCTTTCTACATAGCATTGACAATTACATTGAAACATAAATAAGGGAAATTTATTTACCCCAGCTTCAAAAATAACAAAGTACTTTAGAGGTCCTATGCCCTCGGATTGGTAGAGTTAATACTGTGAAAATGACATAATCCCTGTCAAAACAACATACAAATTCAATGTAATCCCTGTCAAAACAACATACAAATTCAATGTAATCCTGATAAAACTTCCTATGAAATTATTCTCAGAAATTGAAAAATTAATCTTTAAAAATCATATGGAATTTTAATGATCTTTGATAGCCAATGCAATCATGAACAGAAAGAATAATGCTAGAGGCCATACCACACCCAATATCAAGTTGGGCATATATCCAAAGGACTCTAAATCCTGCTACAGAGACACCAGGTTTATTGCTACCCTGTCACAGTAGGTAAGAAACAGAATCAGCTTAGCTGTCCATCTACTAATGAATGGATGGTGAAAATGTGATACAAATATACAACATAATCTTATTCAGTTGTAAAGTAAAATGAGATTATGAAATTTGGTGATGAAAGGATGGATGTGGGAAAAATTATACTGAGTGAAGTAACCCAGTCAGAGAAAGAGAAGCATTGCACATTTTCCTTCACATGTGCATCCTGGTTTTGACTCTCCAGTTATGTTCTACCAACCTGGAGTATCTGTTTAAGCCTATGGAGGATGCCCTAAGTAGAAGACAATGGTAGAATGTAAGGACTATGAATACATTTATAGAGAGAATACTGCCAGTGAAGAAGAGTTTAAGTTGGACTAAGCGGGGAGGCTGGGAGATGAAAGGTGGTAAGGAAGGGTCAATTAAATCAAAAGATGCTAAAGAAAGTCATAGGTAAGTCTAATAACTTTTAGGCCAACTAGAAATATGTAATTTAATAAAAATACAAAAGATGTTCTGACTCTGAAAATTTCTATAAGTACATTCCTAGAAGTGATCTGAGCAAGAACCCAAATACCAGGTATGGAATACTTCCTTATGAGTTGCTGACTAATGAAATAATACAGGTTTCTGTCATAACTCATGGTTAATGTAGTAGTTCTTTTTCTATTGCTTTGATTAAAGCACTGACAAAAGAAACTTATAGAAGGGATTATTTGGGCTTATGCTTCCAGGGGAATAAAAATCCATCACTATCACAGTGATGGAGGCATGGCAGTAGGCAGCCATGACAGTTGGAGCAGAAAGCTGAGAATTCACATCTTGAACCACAAGCTTGAAGTAGAAAGCTACTGGAATTAGTTGGAGTCTTTAAGCTCTCAACGACTTCCATTGACACACGTCCCCAACAAGACCTCCCCACAGAAAACTCTACCAATAGTGGCAGAAATTTTCATTCAAACGAGCATTGCTGCTCCTGAGAACTGAAGACCCTGTTGCTGAATCTACTACTATTACTACTACACATATACACACACACACAGACACAGAGTCACACACATACAGAGACATACACACAGTCACACACACAGACACACACTCACACACACCACACACACAGACACACACCACACACACACCCAGTCACACATACACACAGTCACACACACATACACACAGCAGAAGAGGTTACTGGATTACACGGGGAACTTAATACTGTTTTTAACTAAACAAATATAGCAAAAATAGAATAAAATATGTATGTTTATACTCATGAGTAAATGCTACTTTCAGCTTTATCAGAGAAGCGTCTCTTTGCAGTGAACTGTCTTGAATATAGAGATTTAAGACTGCTTATATTATGGACAAAAAGTGACAATTGACTGGTCAGTCCAAAACAGCACATTTATACCATACCCTTTATGTAATGTATGAAAATAGCAAGTTGAAGGCTCAGAGACCATTTAGAAAAGGGGCTAGAAAGAATGTAAAACTCAAAAGATGAAAAGGACTGCAAAATACCATTTTCTGAGCAAAATAAAAGCAACTAAAATCACAAATTACTAGCTGAGGTTGCCTCTGTAGGGTTTGCACAAGAATGGTGGTGAAAATAGGCAGGAATTGATGGGAAAGGGATACTGGAAATCATGCAACTCAGTGATGAACTCAATGATTAGCTAGAGAAGTGTTCTGGAATTTGGAGTCTTGTTTTTAGTTGTCTACCTACTGATGATTCCACCAGACCCCAGTGACTAACAAATGCAAAGGCTACACGGGTGACCCTGGTTGGATCCAGCAGGTCACAGAACAAAAAGAAAAAAAGAACCCATGAATATTGGAAAGTGACTTATGAGATATGTATGATAGGGATGGAAGGAGGATAGGAGAGGGTGAGAGAAGAGAGTGACCCGGATGTCTTACATACATGTATGAAATTGCCAAATAATGATTTTACTTATTTTTCTTTAGAAGGTTGTTGGTAGATTTTTAGAGACTGACTAAACACATTTTGCCTTATTATACATACATGAAAAGTTAGGGACCTTGAACAGAATATTGTTATTTCAAGGTGAAGAGTTTGGATGTTAAGTTGACAAAAGCTATGAAAATAAGTTGAATACAATTAACACAATTTAAAAATTAAGTGTGGAAAAATTCTTTTGGTTAGAGTTCTGAGAAGCCTTCACTGCTTGTGCTAGCACAAGAGTGGCCACAGGAACTAAACGTAGTGGCTTTAATGCCCAAATGAAATAGTTCTGTCTCCCAAAGTCAGGGCTCCGACTGGAAGACTGAGAATCCGATATCTGGGATGTGAACGTTTGACTGGGTGTTTTTGGATTTCAGCAGCCTTCAGACTTGAGTCTTCTGACCTGGGGACATACCTCCCCACTCTTCACGGAGAGTGAACACTCTGAAGAGACATTGCAGAGGCATTTTCTATAAACGATAACAGGTAGCTTTTCCAGGAGTTGTGTGCTTCCTCTCTGGCTTTCGGGCTATTATCAGGTCACAGCACAAGAAGCTAGTGTAAACCTGTGTTGTGGGAATGCTTCCCAGGAGCCTAGAAATAATGATGGTCCATACTGAACAGCATGGAATGTCAGCATTATTATAGGACCTGGTAGAAACAAGGGATTAAAAGGCCCCAAATACTGAAGATGGTGGAGTGGATATTTTATGTGAAGCCAAAAGCCTCATCAGAAAATTATGGTTCATGAGAAGTTACAGGTAAGTAACTAGTCAAGACCATTAGGAATATGCTTAAGAAAGGAGCATTATTATAGAGCCACTTACATGACATTGCTTGGGACTATCCATATTATAAAATGGAAAGCCGACCATCCACGAACCCCTTCAACCAAAGGCATACTGTTGTAAACAGTTGTCTTAGACCTGTATAAATAAACTCTGTCATGTTGTGAAGTGGGATTCCCCTCTGTATGCTGTGAATATGTTTTATTACCATTGGTTAGTAAAGAAGCTGCTTTGGCCTTGTCAGGGCAAAATACAACAAGGCAGGAATTCCAAACAGAGACAGAGGAGGAAAGAAAGCAGAGTCAGGGAGATGCCATGTAGCCACCCAAGATACAAGAGGTAACAAACCACAAGCCTTGTGGTAAAATATATAATAATAGAAATGGTTTAATTTAATATGTAAGAGTTAGTTAATAAGAAGCCTGAGTTAATAGGCCAAACAGTGTTGTAATTAATATAATTTCTGTGTGATTATTCAGGTCTGGGTGACCCGGAGACCAACTCAGAGTCTCAGTTTACAATGGTGGATATACACCGAAATGAGGACCACAGTGAGAGAGATGGAGGCTCACTTACTCTCACAAATCTACTACTGCTTCTTCCAAATGTCCAATGCACCATCCATCAGGGGCAAACATGGCACACATAGACAGTTCTATTCTTTAAGATCAATTGGTCAGTTGATTATGTTGGGCATATTTCATACTAAAAGCAGAGGTAAGTTTTTGATCTCACATATAGGCATGTATTCCAGGTTTGGGTTTTCCTTACAATACCCAGAGGGCCTCACTAACAGCACCATTTGGGGAACATTTGTGAACACGATTAGGACAATTATTTTTTGATATAAGTGATTTACCTAATAGAGTGACGCTTTTTCAATATTCATTTCATTGATATTGTTATGTTATCAAATACTTTTTATTTTACTGCTCACTTTTTATTTAAAGTGCTTGAAAATATCATCAGCCATTTCTTATCACCCTTTAGACATATAGAAAAAAATCCAGACAAATAATAATTTTCTGTTTCAATGAAGTAAGCTCCTTTTCAGTTCTAAACAAAATCCAACTGTGTGATATGAGATTAATTCACTTTTCCCAATGTCATAGATTTTGTGTCCTTTTTATTTTTTTTTACCCTAACATACAGGACCACTGGAGAGATTGTTCGGCAGTTAAGAGCACTGCCTGCTCTTCCAAAGGTCCTGACTTCAATCTCCAGCAACCACATGGTGGCTCACAGCAATCTGTAATGAGATCCAGTGCCTTCCTGAGGAAGAGACCTGGTCAGACATTTCTATCAACTTAGACCATGAAACCCAATATGGATAAGTACAACCAAACCACCATATACAGGCTGTCCATGCATGCTTTAGCATTGCCAGAGCATAAATTTCAATTTTTTTCAAAGTAGGATGTAGTAGACTTCCTGCCAAAGGAGTGACCCCTCTACAAAAACTTATTGAGGTCTCATTTGCCCTGGGTTTGGACAGGAATTTAAAGACTATAATATAGATAATAAAAAACATTAAGTTATATTTTAAATTAGCTTATTATAAGTGGGTGCCCATAAGTCTTCTTTATACATTCTTAGTTTTGCCTAACCAAAACCATATCCTTTCCTGTAACTGTAGGACCCCCCTCTTTGTTTAAGCCTTTGATTCCCAGAAATTGCCAAAACCTAAAAATGATTAAAATGTGATAGAAATAATGGTGTAAAATATATTTTAGAGCTATTAAGATTATTGCGTAAAGGCACTTGCCACCAATCCCTTTGACTTGAGTTAGATCCTTAGGACCCATATGGTGGAATGAGAGAACCAACTCCACAAGTTGCTATCTGATCTCCCAGTACTTGTTATAGTACACTTGGATAACCATCCACACAATACATAAAGATATGTGTTTAAAAACTAAGAAAGGACTATACGGATGGCTTAGGATTTAAGACCACTGGCTGCTCTTTCAAGAACTAGGTTTGAGTTCTACACCCCTAATACAGTTCACAGTGGTTTCTAATTCTACTTCCAGGAGATCCAATGCCCTCTTCTAGACTCTATGGGCATTAGTCATATACATGTTGATACATAGAGGCAAAACATCTCTACATATAGAATATAAAAATTAAATATTAAGAAATAAGAGAGTATATGTATAATATTGTCATGACAAATTTTTAAACTTAGGGTTTTATTTGCAAATGCCATTTTATTTCTGTTGTGCTTGTGATCTACATGATATCCTACTTGATCTTTCATTGCATAAACATATTACTGAGTTGGACTTTCTCTGCTTTGACCCTGGGGAATCCTCAAAGTGAATTTCATGTGTTCCAGGTACCCGACATGCTAAAACAAACCAGTTCAACATCTCTCAAATCTGGTGAAAAACCATTTGGCTCTCTCTGTTTTTAAGTATTTATGTTATTGCCTTGGACTTATTCAGATAATTCAAGATTATCTTAATTATTATAAATACTTGATGACCTTAATTATATCTGAAAAATGTATCTCCACATATACAACATGCTTATAAGCATGATATCAATGATGGTAAGGATGGGAGAAGGGCTTCTGCCTAGCACAAGGACTAAATATTTTTAAGAAAAATAAAGCATCCCAGGGGCCAAAGTGAGTAGACAGATGTATAATTTCAGATTTGGTACTCAAGGACATTTTTTGAGAAAGTGACTGTTGATTTAAATGTCTGAAGAATCTGGAAGAAAGGCAGTGGGCATCTAAAAAGACTGTTCTCGTCAAAAGGAAGCTCGGTCACACAAACAAGACTGCATTCAAAGAACAGCAAGCAGTCAGAAATGCTAGAACACAGTGCAGATAAGGGCTAGGGAAAAGCACAAGGAAGCGAGACAACAGAAACCAGGTAACTTGGACTTATTAATGACAAGAAGTCACCGGGCATTTGGGAAGAGTAATGACACCTTAATAGCACACTGAGTGCAGTGGTTCTGTCTGTTCCAAAGAAGGTGGGGCAGAAACGAGAAGAACAGGGAGAATAACAATTCCTTCCTCTCAGTCCTCATCCAACTCATGGACAGATCATCGTAGCTCTATCTATAGAGAACAACCACAGTTTCACAAACATAACCCTCATGACCATTGTTCTAGCCCGAGTCGAGGGGCAGTACTTGATGTAGTAAAATAGAAAATAATGAACAAAATTACAACTTCTCAGTAGAAATTTAAAATATAGCCATTTGTTTTAAGTTACTTTCCCATTTTCCTAGAATTTTTGAAAATTTTGCATTATCTTACAGCACATGATATCAATCATACATTTTATTTACTTATCTATACCTGAAATGTGAAGATTTGTTTAATTAAAAATATTAAAAGTCATAGAGTTTGTATAAATCTGAGCTTTCCAGAGTAACAGAAGTAATTAGAAGTGTGGAGAGAGAGAGAGAGAGAGAGAGAGAGAGAGAGAGAGAGAGAGATTTATTTTAAGGAATTTATTATTGTAATTATGGAAGATGACAAACTCAAAATCTGTAGAGTATGATGACAGATTGGAGAAAAAGGGCAAATCAATATTACATTCATTTGGAGGCTATCTGATTACAGAATTCTTGCTTTCTCGAGGCAGGGGCACATCTTCCTTTGGTTCTGCTGGACCCTTCAACTGGCCTCAAACATACAATGAAGAGAAATTCATTTACTCAGACTCCTTACGTTTAAATGTGGCTATGGTTTAGGTTTGCCCCCAGAATCTACATGTAGGCTCTTTAATTATAAAATTCATAGGTTCATGGTATTATAGATAGGGCCTATAGGTGATAATTAATATTAGATGATTGTCATGAGGGTGGGGCCTTCACAACAGCATTAGCTACATTAACAGAGGAAGACCTAAACTAGCATGCTTGTCTTTTCATGTGACACCCTCTGCCGTGTTATAAGACGTAGGTAAAGGGGTTGAATTTCTACATCTCCACCATTGTCAGTAAATAAAAGGCCATCCTTAATAAATGAACCAGTGTTATGTATTCTGTTCTAGTAATTTAAAACAGTTTAAGACAGATAGAAATATTATTCAAAATTGACCCCATAGGAATATAGAGGACAGCATAGCTTGATTCTAGTATGTGAGCATCTTAAGTCAGACAAGCTGACACTTCAAGTTAACCATCACAAACTGATTATAGTATATCATTCCTGCAATCCCAGCACCAAAATGGAGATTAGCTTGGACTACACAATAAACTCTTATTATGAAAGAAAGAAAGAAAGAAAGAAAGGATAGAAGGAAGAAAGGAAGGAAGAAGAAATGAAAAAAGGAATGAAAGAAGGAAGACAGAAAGAATTAACAATCATAAAGTTCAAACAGCAGATCCATGCCAGAACCTAGCATGCTGTAGAGCTAGGCCGTAAGCCATTCTGCCTATCTTCATATTGTTTACCTTTCTATGTTACCATCCCTATTCAGGAAATGTGTGCTTAGGTAGCATATCTTTGATAGACATTTAAGAATATTATTCGAGTCCATATTAAATAATCAAATTGGTTCACATGAGCATTGGCGATCGTGGTTTGCACTAATGCTTTGCCATTTCACCAAACTGAGAAATGTCTATCTGTGGAGGCAGCAATTAAGGCCAAGAGAAATCACAAAATGACAATATCTTCTCACATAAAATTAACAATCCCTACTTGCAGTTGGAAGAATGTGTACCTGAGTCATTCTTTAGTAAAGGGCGCATCTTTATTTTTTCCAAGAGTTTTAAATTGATAGCTGTTTGGGATTAAGGAATAGTTTATAGGCTTAGAACAGAAAGAAACTATTCACCTTATTTTTAATTTTAGTCTGCCTTTTTTGTACTTTTTAATAGAATTTTTAAAATCTGTTCTTTCAGGGGCATTTAAATGAGACATCAATAAAGAACGTCAAACAGGTAACATCATCAGAAGTTGGTCCACGAAAGTACAGTATTAGCTCTAAAATAACCAATGGAAGGCAGTGCAAGGCCAGTCTGTTCTCCAGGGAAGGGTGACTAACAGATAAAATAACTTGCTTACCCATAGTGTAACACACTTTTCAAGTTTGTATTACTGTGTGGATACCATATCATGAGTCATAGCCTAGACTTCCACCAGGGACATCTTTCTGTTCTTTTTGTTTTCTTTTTTTTTCAACACAGGGTTTCTCTGTGTAACTCTGGCTGCACTGGAACTCACTCTGTAGACAAGGTGGTTCTTGAACTCAGAGAGGTCTGCCTGCCTCTGCCTCCAGAGTGATGGGACTAAAGGTGTGCGCCACCACTGCCCTGACTGCCTTTCTGGTCTTTCACTGCTTTTACTCAGAACTGATGGTCAAAAATGGCCAGAGAACTCTTTTAATCCTAGAAGCCAAGGTAGTGGGGACTCATTAGAAATTCCATGGAACTTCTCTCAAGACAATTTTGAAGTTATCTAGCCCCTAGGATCCAATTAATGTATACGATTTCCTTTAAGGACAGATAGAGAATTCCTACAGGAATCAGGATCTGACAGAGTCTCTAGAGATGGCCCTGGAAGGCCTAGAATTCAGAGACTGTCTATCCAACATCCAGTTATCTAAGAATAAAACAAAAAGGTAGGAATGAAAGGACTGTAGCCCACTTGAGTATATGGCTCTTTTCCTTCTTCCCTATTCTTTCTGCCTTGCTAAAAACCATTAGATTGCATTCCTGAAGTTAACACCCATAGTGCATTCCCTTGTTTGGTCAATCCCTCCTCCAGAAGCTGAATATCAGGTTCAGCTAGTTTGGCTGTAATTTGTCCCCATAATCTGTTACGGAGTGGCTCTATTAGAAAGTATGGCTTTGTTGGAGTGGATATGGCCTTGTTGGAGGAATTGTTTCACTATCGGGACAGGATTTTAGGTTTCTTATGCTCAAGATACTACATTTGATTACCTGTTGCCTGTACGATATAGCACTCTCAACTCCAGCACCACATCTGCCTGCACTGCTGTGCTCTCTGTCATGATGAGAATTATGCACTGAACCTCTGAAATGGTGGGCAAGCCACCTCAATTAAATGTTTACTTTATAAGAGTTGCCATGGTCAAGGTGTCTTTTCACAGTGATAGTAACCCTAGCTAAGACATCGAGCAATGAAAATCTCATTTTTGGTCACCTAGTTAACATGCCCAATCAAAACGAAACATCTCATCCTAACAAGGGTTTCTCCCCTTACCTTTATGAACTTCCATTTTCCTATGTGCCACATCTTTCTCCTGTGTATCCAAAGGCAATCCTTTGTACCTCTGGGACAAATATGCTGCCACCTTTTCCCCTTTTCCCTCTTCCTCCAACTTCTCTCTTTGTCTCTATCCTTTTCATATAAAACTCTACATTCCATCCTCTAACCTTTATTTTCTACTGTAACTCTAATTTCTTCCTAAAAAATGATAGGTATTAAAAAACAGGCACCATTTAGGTTTATAGCATAATGAAGTAGAAAGCACTGAATACTTGTATATCTCCATCCTCCAAGAGCCTCCCCCACAAGCATCATCCCCAAATTAGCAGTCCACTTGTTGCAGTCTAGGAGCCAATATTAATAAACTTCTATCACTTGGGTTCATTCTCTGGGTGGTTATTTTTAAGGGTTTAAACACATGTACAATTACATATAACCACGTACATTTCTGCAGAGTATAGTTAGTTAACTTCCCTAAGATTTTCTAGTTCTGTCTCTTCATTCATTTGCCCTCTACCACTAACCTCTTCTAATGCCTTCCTAATTTTCTTCTTCCAGGAGTGATGCAGCCTATAGTACATAGCTTTTTCATAGGTCTCTATCATTTAACACTTCTCTGTTCTCTCAGGTTGATATCTTGTCTTGGTGTGCCAGTTTATTTTCTTTCTGAAGGATGTCTTGGTTGCTTCTTTGTTTTGAAATTAATAGCTGCTGTTAATGTCTGTGTGCAAATTTTTGTATGAACGTAATTTTTGAGGGGTCATGGGCGTGAATTCAAAAGAGTGATTGATGAGTCATGTGTTCAAAACAATTACCAAGCTCTCTAAAACAGCAAAACCATGTTGCATTCTCGTGGTAGCTTTGTAGCTCTCAGTAATTATTTTTGTTTTGCATTTTGTAAGACATCATCTTGCTATGTACACCAGGCTAGTCTTAAACTCACCATTATCTTGCCTTAAATCTCCCCTGGTGGGATTGCATGTGCAACAGCACCGTATCTGCAGCATTTGAAGACTCTATGGGCTACATGGAGTTAACAAGTTCAGGTGCAAGGGTATGCCAAGCTTCTGATAGTCTACTGTGCAGAATACAATGTCTGACAGTCTTGGCCAGTGCCAGACAACAGTGGTCTTCTGGATGAGTTCCTTTGAGGTATTAGCAATTATTGATGTGTTTCTCATTACTCATCATCAACATTGATCTTTTTATTCAAAGCTGGTGTTTATGTGCAACTCATTAAGACTCTTACTTCTATCTGTAGACCTAAGCAGTGCATAGTAGAGACAGAAATCTTAAATATGAAGAATTTCCCAGCTAATATTTGTGTCTACTTCGTAGTGTACAGATTGTGGGAAGATATCATTGTCATAATGTCCTCTACTGCAGAAATGTACCAGACATATTTGAAATTTTTATGAATAAACCTGAGATAATATCTTTAGTTATTCTAACATTGGCCAGTAGTGCTACTGCATTAAAATCTTCCTGATTTGCCATAACTTTGTCTGAGGACTCAATATCTATTTTCCATACTCTTCTTTAAACATGCTGTCTTTCATATTTTCCTTATTTCTAAGTGTGTTAGAAATTTGTGTATAGAGTTTCTTCCTCATCAGTTAAAATATTCATATTAAAAATCTCAAAGATGACTTCTAAAATGAGCTTTTCATAAAACTACATTTCAGGAATCCTAATTTTATGCTTCAAAATACTGAAATTTATATACAAATGATATTTCAATTACTAAATCTCTATGACAACATGCTGAAGATCTGAGATGAATATTCTGTTTATGTTGAGAGTGCTAACATTTACTCAGTTTTCCAGTCCTTTATTAGGTCACAAATTTGGTGATTTGTCTTATGAGATGGACTTCCTTGGCTTAGAAAACAATACAGAAATTAGTTTATAGCCTTCGTGCTTCTCAGAGCCTAACTGAGTTCCAGGCAGGTATGAGGTCCCACCTATAATCTCAGCATTCAGAAAATAGAGAAAGGAGTTTCCTGCAGGATTTTGACTAGCTGGACTAGTCTGTATTGGTGATTTGTGGATTCAGCTCAGATACAATCTCAATAAATAAGGAAGAGAGTGATCAAGGAAGATTTCCTATATCAAGCTTGGGGCTCTATATGCATGTGCACACGTATAAGTGCTCACACACATGTGAACATGCATAAACACCGTCATGCTTACCACACTCACATTAAAAATTGAACTTACTATTAGGTCTTAATTATTGACATAAATTAAAAGACAGTCTTACATGGGTAAGAGTAATTCATAAATAAAATATCACCATTTTGCCAAATTAATATCCCCTTGAGTCTATGAACCCTAAAAATATTTATATTACATATGAGTCTCAGTTTTATTAGCATGTTTGCTATTAGGAAATGTCAACAGTGAAAAGCTTCAGTTGGAGGGTTTCATGTATATTGAAATGACCATCTGGAAGTGCCAGAATTATGAGTCATTAAAGAGAAAGAAAAAGGACAGAGATATTGATGAATTAAGGGTCAGAAAGTTCTACAGAATAAATATCTCTTGTTGTAGAAATTTCTTGAACTATGTGTGAATTTCAGATGTGTTCATATATAGAGATATGAAGGAAGATTTTGAAATATAAGACTCTCAGAAAGTGTGTTGTCATATTGGAGGGAATGTCTATATTTGTCACTCTTTGCATAACTTACGAGCAGGAGGTCTTTAGGAACATTAAAAATATGCAAAATAGGACCATATAGGTTGAATAATTTAGTAAAGAAAATAATTGCAAGTGGGGTTAGGTAACACCAGCAATGGATTTCTTGACTAATTAGACTTTTAAAAATTGTTCCAGCACTAAACATTTATCTAACATATGTATTGATTATCAGTCAATACTGTGTGAGATAAAAAATAAATAGAGCAGTTGTGAAGCTTTATAGGATGTGAAATACTAAGATTAATACAAATATATAAAAATTACAATGAGGAGTGAAGGATCAGAATTTATTTGAAGGAGGAAAAAAATGCTAAGGGAGGTTTGTATAGTGAACAATTTTACTTGGAACAGTAAGAGACACATTCCTAGAAAAGACAAACTTAATCTTGGTTTTGTACAATAAGGAGAGCAGTCTGATAAGAGAGGAAGTTGCTTCACAAAGGAATAACAGTGCAACAATAGAGGAAGCTGTGTTTGTGAAGCGAGAAGAGCGTGTTTAAAGAGGAAGCTGTGTTTATGAAGCGAGAAGAGCGTGTTTAAAGAGGAAGCTGTGCCAATTAAGGGAAGTCACAGAGCACATAAACAGAGCACAAGCAAAAGAAAAGTTCTATTGATTGCCATGGGGCATTGACTTAGGTTTGATTTTCAAGCAAAAGAGCTATCAATGATATACTGATAGAATATGTCCAAATTATGGAATTACATTATAACTTAACAATTCAGTAAATGAGTGCCATAAGGAGAGAATGAAGGTGAAGAAAACCACAATGTGATAATAAGAGGACATAAACAATAGCAATGATTATTCCAGCAATCTTCTGCAGGTGATGGGTTGGCAGAGTATAGAGTCAATTTGGTTGTAGGTATACTTCACAAAGATAACAAAATTATGCAATTACACTTTGTATTATTTGTAAGTATTGCTTCATGAAACTTCAGTCTAAGCTATTACTTATGTATTTTATTGTGTATGTAAGGGATTATGACATGAAAATATACTGTTTCTTGCTATGAATTTTTGCCAAGCTAGAGAAACTAAGAGAAACCCTTCCTTCATGATTGCTGCACACAGTGAGTTCAGAGAATTCTCTGTCTGAAGTATAAGTTAGTGCTGTATGGCACAATATAGTAAAAAGTTTTTAATGCTATTTTTATTCTTTGAAAGTTTTGTACATTTCTATAATACAAATTGACCATACTTATCCACTACTACTTCCCTTTAACCCCATATATTCCATTCCCTTTCTTACCTCATGTCCTCTGGGGACTGAAAGTAAATCCTCCCACTTTAGGTGGAGAGAAATTCTCTGAGCTGATGAGCCTGTATCTGGAAGAGCCTCTGGCAAGCATTGTTCATCTATTCCAGTATTTACTAAGTAGGTGGTCTGCTTCATAACTCTACTGTGGCCGGGCGGTGGTGGCCCACACCTTTAATCCCAGCACTCAGGAGGCAGAGGCAGGCGGATCTCTGTGAGTTCGAGACCAGCCTGGTCTACAGAGCTAGTTCCAGGACAGGCTCCAAAACCACAGAGAAACCCTGTCTCGAAAAACCAAAAAAAAAAAAAAAATAATAACTCTACTGTGCTTTTGAACACTCAATGTCACATCTTTGGGTTTCTCATATTTCCTAAAGTGATCAACTGCCTTCAAAAAGACAATTCTCCCGAGCATAATTTCACACATTGGAAGATATTCGATGTACAGAGTTATTGCTGGTTATCAAAATTTGTAGAAGAGGGGTGCTACAGGCATTGAAGAGGGTGTGTTGAACCCTCTGAACTGGTGATCTTTTCACAGTAAAGATTTGTTCTTTGTCTTTCACATCATGCATCTCAACCCCTTTCATTTCCCCATTCCTTTGTATCCTCTCTCTGCCCTTGCAACACTTCCTCCAAATAAAATTTAAAAGAAAAAAATGAAAAGTCAATCTCATCATGGAAGCTGCAGTGTGACACAGTGAGTTATGTAGTGATGTGTGATTCCCCTCTGTATGCTGTGAATATTGTTGGTTAATAAAGGAACTGCTTTGGGCCTATAGCAGAGCTATAGGGGGACAGAGTAGGCAGGGAAAACTAAACTGAAAGCTGGGAGAAAGAAGGGCAAAGTTAGAGAGAAGCCATGGAGCCACTGGAGCCAGATGGAACTTTACCCAGTAAGCCACAGCCACATGGTGATACACAGATTACTAGAAATGGGTTAAATTAAAATGTAAGAACTAGCTGATAAGAAGCTAGAGCTAATAGGCCAAGCAGTGATCTAAATAATATGGTTTCTGTGTGGTTAGTTTGGGAATAAGTGGCCAGAATGACAAAGCAGCCTTCTCACTACAAATTGGTGCCAACATGGCCAACTAAAATTCACTTTAAAACCTGAGAGAGCTTGAAAAGGAATTCTAGCCACAAAAATACAGAGTCTAACACAGCTTCTTGCTGTTTGCTGGTGGCATACTGCAGCTCCTTTAAAGGAGGTTTTCCTGACTCAGTGGCAGCAAAAAAAGAGTCATGCTGTTTTGAAATGCTGGCTTTCTGGGTCATGCTGCCAGCATGACCTCTGGCTCTTTCAGGACACCGAGCATTTGAATGGGGTTTGTGAACAATGTGCTATGGCTTGCTTGGTGGCAACATAGACTGGTTGTGTGCCTAAAGATGGGGCATGTGCATGGCACTCAGAGGCAGCAAGCAGCTCCACGATGCTGGATTGTATGGAGCCAGCAGGAAGTACTATATATACCCTGCTAATGCTGCAGCTTAAGTTATTAAGGAGCTCTTAGCATTTTAAGGCGTACTCTTGGACAGTAAAGAATTACAGATACACAACAGGACAAATTCAGACATAAAAGACCTCTCAATGAGTCACAGTGTTGGATAAATGTACATAGGCTTGGGAGAGAGAAATGGGGATTTATAAAAGGAAATAAATGGTTTATAAAAATAACACAAAGTCTTTAAAGAAAGAGTACAGGCAGTCATAGATTAAAATGACTAAAGATAATAAATATTAAGAAGTAATAGAGTAAAAACTAATAAGCCACATAAAGATGGCAAATACATAGAGAGTCTGGATTATATTATAATTGTGTGTTCTTTGAATTCTTTGACTGTGAAGAAGCTAAATAACCAACATATATACTATAAAAGTATCTTGACTTTAAAATTTGAGTCTAAGGATATGTTGCTTTGGAAAATAGGTTCTTTTTTTGTTTCCACAGAGGATGAGAACCTGTAGATTCATTCCAGGCTAATGTGGTTTGATGTACCAAGACCCCATGAAAGGTTACCATGAACTATGCCAAAAAAGTACTCCAGCCAATAAACAGAAGGAAGAAGTTTGGACAGAACTACAATATTTATTGTCTATAAATATTTGTTTACATTTAAAGGGGGATGTGCTATAGAGATGCATATGCATTGGTATGGATCTTGTTTATTGATACAAATTTAAGGTCAATTTTGTTATATGCGTATTTCTGCTCTTGATTAAGCTATTATGTGTGTAGTTCATTTAAAAATGTAATGTATAATTAAGAAATATAGGTTAATAGATAATCATCTATAATGGTCCAGTTTGTAGTCATGTTAGTTAGGTTTTCTAGATGTATAGAGATGTATTTCAGATGGATAGGCATTCTTCAAACCTTTCAAAGACTACAGAATATAGCATTTAAAATGTTTAAAGAATGTAGTACTTTTTATGACAGTGAGACACATCTGCTCCTGGCAGCACCAATTACTTCAAGAGGAAGATGGGCATTGAAGAGGCTCCTATGGAGTTGGTTAGGCATTTGGGCAAGAAAGTGCTTCTGCCTGGACTACTTGATGAATTGGACACGCAGGATCCACAGAAAAATGACTGCTGAACTTGGCTAAATGTGAGACAATCTTTGGGGCCTCCTTTTTCATGAAAGAGTCTACTAGACATTCTGCAGGACACAGAAGAAAGTTACTGACAAGCTGCCAATATCAACAGAACTGTCTTTGAAATTTCCTCATTCATGAAAAAGTCTGCTGGATATTATGGGCCTGTAGGCTGAAGATGGATGCCCAATGGTACAAAGAACTTTGGGTGACTGTCCAGGCAGCAAGATGTCTCTGTCAATTCCAGGGTTTTGGAAGTTGCTTACAATGCACTTCCTGTTAACTTAGGTAATATTATATCCTTCTAGAGTATTTGGTGGAGTTGAAGAATTTATAGTTATAGTTTTCCTTAGTACAGTAGATATAAATGTTGTAACTGTAATTCTTACTTGATACCTATTTTGTTATATGTTATTTTACTATGTTAAAGATAAAGCCTTCTTTTTCATTTAAACAGAAAAGGGGAGGTGATGTGAGATTCCCCTCTTTATGCTGTAAATATCATGGTTAATAAATGGTTAATAAAGGAATTGATTTGGGCCTATAGCAGAGCTATGGGAGAACAGAGGTAGACAGGGAAAACTAAACTGAAGGCTGGAAGAAAGAAAGGGGAAGTTAGAGAGAAGCCATGGAGCCCTGTGGGAGCCAAAAGGAACTTTACCCGGTAAGCCACAGCCACGTGGAGATACACAGATTACTAGAAATGGGTTAAATTAAAATGTAAGAGCTAGCTGATAAGAAGCTAGAGCTAATGAGCCAAGCAGTGATTTATATAATTTGGTTTCTATGTGATTATTTTTGGGGCTAAGTGGCCAGAGCTAACTATCAAGCGGCCTCCTTCAACAACGTAGTAAACTCTTTTGCTTTGCCCACATACCTTCAATTGCAAGTGTCCATTGCAGAGTGATTGTTATGGTTGGAAGTATATGGTTTCTGCTACACTATCAATGCTGGGCCCTCACTGAGACCCTTCTTGAATAGTCTATTGCTTCCCTGTGACGTGGCAACCCTGCAACTTTGGGTTTGCAGGTCTGGCCCCATTCACATGCGCCAGCAGATCATTGATGGGGCAGATGCTGGGGTGGGCCAAGACAGTCTTGGTTCTGGGCCTGAGTAGTTTCAGAGTCCCTCAGACAGCCAGCCCTTCCCGATCCTCACCACCAGGGTGTGCTGTCCAGCATTATCCTGGCTGGTTGATCCCTTGTGGATATTGGCAAGGGGCAGGGCCAGTTCTCCTGTTGTCATGTCCTCAGGGTAGGCTCTCCCACACCTACTCCATCAGGGGCAGTTCTACTGTGTTACCCAGGGGAGGTGCATGAGCCCCACCCCCAGTGCTGCATCTCATGAGGAACAGGTGTAGCTCTGCCTCTCTTATGACTTCAAGGCCAGTTCTCCCACCTGCCACAGTCAGTGAGAGGATTTGCTGCCCCAAATCACCACATGGCAGGTGAGTTACCTTTTAATATCCTCCGTGCTCAAGTTCTTAGGGCCCGATCACCCATCCCAGTCAATAGTGTCAGCTCTACTGTGCTGCCTGCCCAGGCAAGGTGCAGGGCCTGCTTTCCTGAGTGCTGCATCTGGTAAGGGAGAGGGTCAGATCCCTTGCCCACCACAGGTGGTAGGGGCAAGGTGTGGAGGCCAAAAAATGCAGGATGGATTCAAATTAAGATGAAAAAAACTAAAACAATTATCTGAGACCTGGAGGCCCCTGGAGAACTAAACATTGGCTTGATTTGGGGTCTAGTATCTTGACCAGAAAGCCAATCTGTTTTCTCTTTTGTATCTGTACAAATGTGTGCAGGTACACATGTCTGCACATACGTGTGGAGGCCAGAGGTCAAAGCCAGGTGTCTTTCTCAGACACTTTCGGCCTTCCCCTGTTTTTCTAGACACAGAATCGTTCAGTGAGCTCCATCTTTTTTTTCAATTAATTAATTTATTTATTAAAGATTTCTGCCTCCTCCCCCCCACTGCCTCCCATTTCCCTCCCCCTCCCCCGGTCAAGTCTCCCGCCCTCCTCAGCCCAAAGAGCAAACAGGGTTCCCTGCCCTGTGGGAAGTCCAAGGACTACCCACCTCCATCCAGGTCTAGTAAGGTGAGCATCCAAACTGCCGAGGCTCCCACAAAGCCAGTAGGTGCAGTAGGATCAAAAACTTATTGCCATTGTTCTTGAGTTCTCAGTAGTCCTCATTGTCAGCTAATGTTCAGCGAGTCTGGTTTTATCCCATGCTTTTTCAGACCTGGGCCAGCTGGCCTTGGTGAGTTCCCGTAAAAAACAATGACTTCTTGAATTTTGCATACAAATGGACGGAAATAGAAAACACTATCCTGAGTGAGGTAAGCCAGACCCAAAAAGAGGAGCATGGGATGTACTCACCCATATTTGGTTTCTAGCCATAAATAAAGGACATTGAGCCTATAATTCGTGATCCTAGAGAAGCTAAATAAGAAGGTGAACCCAAAGAAAAACATATGGGCATCCTCCTGAATATTAACCTTCATCAGGCGATGAAAGGAGACAGAGACAGAGACCCACATTGGAGCACCGGACAGAAATCTCAAGGTCCAAATCAGGAGCAGAAGGAGAGAGAGCACGAGCAAGGAACTCAGGACTGCGAGGGGTGCACCCACATACTGAGACAATGGGGATGTTCTGTCCTATTATTTTTATGTGTCTTCATCATATTCTTTACTTATATTTCTTCAATTTCCATGTCCCTACCCTGGCAAGAGGTGATTTTTGTTGAGGCCAGTCCGACAGCAAATGGCGAGGGCATTCTTCCCTTGCAGTCACCATCATGTGGCAGACGATGGGGGCGTGGCAGACGATGGGGGCGTGGCAGACGATGGGGTTGTGGCCGGTTATATTACTCTCACACCCTCCAGGCCAGGTCACCAGGGCCTCCACCAACAGGGTCAGCTCTATTTTGGTGCCCAGGGGAGGAACAGGCCCCACCTCCTGAGTGCTACAGCAGGTGAGAGGAGGGTCAGCTTCCTCATCTCTCAAAGATGGTGAGGGGTGTAGGGTGAGGGGTTAGGGGTACATCCCTCCCTACCTGACCCATGGCACAGTATGACAGATAAAGAGGGTCATGACCAGCTCTTCCATTTTTGTGCCCTCAGGGTCTGCTCACCAATGCACCTGCTACCAGGGACAACTCGACTCTACCGCCCAGGTGAGGGGTAAGACCCTCTCTTCTCAGTGCTTCAATCCTGAGGGGCAGAACCAATTTTCCCCAGTGTTGGCAGTCAGTGAGGGGCAGGGTCAACTCTGTACAACGCTATCTTTTTGGCCTGGTGTTATCAGGAACCATGAACACCAACACAGACGGTGGCCATCATTAGGGCTATGAACTCAGACATGGGCCTCGGCAGCAGTCCAGGAAGAGACATCAGCATAGTCCTGGGTATCAACGAATCCACTCTCTTTATCCCACTTATCGCCACTTTCAACTCTTCTGTCTCTGCCTCTGTCTGTCTCTGTGTCTCTGTCTCTCTCTTCCCCCTACACCAGACCATACATTTGATGACCATAATAGTACCCATCTGGTTGGTGCTGCAAGACACTGGGCAGGACTTTGTTTTCTCCTTGGAGCCCCGGTTAGACCACCCCAGACATGCTTGTGGGTCTTTTTTTATCCCGCTTTGACCTGTCATGACACTGGGCACAACCATGCTTCCTCCTGGGAGCCTAGGTTGGCCCACCTTGGGTCTGTATGTGGTTCTCTTTTTCTGCTCAGTCCTTTATTGAGAGTATTATTCTTTTGTTGGATGTTTTTCTTGTTGTTCGAGACAAAGTCTCACGTATGCCCGCTGACTAAGTAGCTAAGAATGATCTTAGAGTCCTTATTGTAACGAATATATCTCTTAACAAAAGTTGAAAGACTCACACCATGATCCAAACACAGACTCCATGATATTGTTTATGGAATGCTCTGATCACCAACTTTATTAGATTTAAAATGATAAAACAGTATTTTTCCCACACAGCCCCAAATGAAATGCTGCAGCAGACAGTTTAGAACCTGTCATTTACAACTCCAAGATTTTCTGAATCTTAGCATTAGAAGCAAAATCATATCTTACCACCACAACACAAAAAATTTATGTGGAAATGTGTGTGTGTGTGTGTGTGTGTGTGTGTGTGTGAAGGAGCAACTTTGCTTTGAAGTGAGTTCAGATCATTGACAGCAGCTGCCTCAGAGAATTCTTTAAAATCATTACAGTAAGTTTCCTAGTTCAAATCAATAACACTTAGTGAAAAATGTCATGGGTGTTCTGATATACCGGATACAGCAGCCATAAAGAAACTTTGTAAGGAAAGGGTACATGTGACTTTGACAGCCAAGGATGCAAATTTCCAATTCTTTATCAAGCTGTTTATATATCTTGTCTTAGAAACACATACATCTCAAAATCCAAGAAATAGTCCAAGAGAACTTTATCTAATTCTATTATGGGCACTGAAACCTTATTCTCTTGATGCCTGCATGAGTTTGTTTGTTTGTTTATTTATTTATCTATCAATCTATTTATCTATTTATTGTTTGTTTGTTGTTTTGTTTGAGAGAGAATATATAAGGTTCCATGATTGAAATAATCAAAGCATGAACCTCAGGATGTACTTGGTGGCAGAAACAAAGGCATCATAAATATTCTTTCTGTAAAGAAACAGATTTCTTCTATGTGTTAAATTCTCAATTGTGTTCAGGCATTTGACCTAAGGTAATACTGGACAATATCTCCCCCTGGTGAACAAAATATGTAAATGCACATTCAAAATGTCAAATTCTTGTACACCTATCCTGGAACAGAATCCTCACAATGTTAGCAGACCCTCTCAATTTTTCATGACAAAAGTTACATATTGAGTAAACAATTCCTTTATATAAAACATTAATCGCTATTTCTTTTACATATATCTATGCAGTGGGGATGGTGATGTGACTATCGTTCACATGGTTGTGTGTGTGTGTATCTTAAAATCATAGAAAAATCAGAAAGGTTTTCCAGCAAAGGTTAAACTACCATTGCTTTATTTTGCCACCAGACTTTGATGGTTGCATACAATCTTCTTTTATAAAATTTCCTTATATGCACTTAGAAGTAGCAAATGTATTGTCTGTGATAGAAAGCTCATGAAGACAGAGAAGGAAAGTAAAGAGGACAAGAGGAGTTGGCGAGCTCTGGAGATATCATGGGCATAGTATGAGCACCTTGAGATTTCTGAGAATTCAGAAAGTCTTTCACTTGAGGAGGCACCCAGGAAAAACACACTCTAAAAGTCTCCTAGGCTATCTTCAAAACTGCACAATGTACAGTCCAATTTACTTGGCTTAAAGATATGAATATCTTTGCTGCATGATAAAACAAGCCATCACTTCACAAATAAGTGATTCTGAAATGAATCACATGTGTTTCATGTTGCTAGGTGCAGCTTTTTTATCTCACTTCTTGGTACCAGTGCCACCAAATGAATGTCTGAATTCTTATATACATATGGCCTGCATGCTACGATTGTGTTTAGTGTCTGCAGCCTGTTAGAGACCCGTTTTTGAAGCAATCCAGCGTCGGTAATAAGTCACTTGTGTGTAAACTCCGGGTTTGTTCCTTTGACCACAGTTGTCCCCCCAGCTCACAATTCCAAGGAGATACCAAGTGTCTTTAGTGTCTCTTACAACCAATGGTCCCCCAGAATCACCCTGAAAATAAACAAGAGAAAAACAATTAGCTAAACTGTTTATCACTTACAAAAGTTTGATGAATTACTTATTTTATTATTCGTGTATGTGTAGATCTCATCTAGTCTGTTTCCTAGGGGTACCATTTTATGGCTTAAACGTTTCTTATTGTATTTAACTCCTTATCAAGTACTTTCATTGCTGTTTTTTTTTCCCAGCTAGATGGCACATATTGCTTTTCTGTCATGGCAGTGGATATTTAACCCTTTACCCTCCACCAGATCTTAATGAGTTCTAGTTCTTACCAGTGATGCTTGTCTTGTAAATATTACTTATGAACGAGTCAAATTCTCCAGAAAGGTATTGCCTGAACCCACCCACTGATTTCTTTTTGTTTTAATTTTTTTGGACAATGAATACATTCTGATCATGGTTTCCCCTCCTTCATCTCCCAGATCCTCCCCACTTCCTACCCTTCCAACTCCAAGCCTTCTTTCTAGCTTAAGAAAGCAAACAGGCAAATAAAACAAATTAACAATCGAGAGATGTGTTGGCTGTCTGTTGTTGGGCATGCGGTCTACCCTTAAGTAAGTGTGGTTTGTGCCAGTGAGGCTCCACTGGAGAAAACTTCTTCTTCCTTTACAAACATTGTCAAATTTCAAAAATGGCTTCTTCCACCCAGTGTGTTCTACAGTGATTGAAATCACCCAAAGAGAGCTCTCTCTCCCTCAGTGCCTGATGGTGGATAGTAACCCGAATCTATTTTATCAAATGTTTGACTGAACTACAACCAGAAATAAAACTGAAAATCTGCATGAGGTTGTGAAGACTCTCTTTTTTCCCCCCTGGGTTTCTCATCAGCAATTCTGATAGTTTTTTATTTGTACTTGGATCTTGCCTACCTAGATGTTTGGTGGAGGAATATTCTCATTCTCGCTCTTGTGTTCTTGGGCTCTTACACGGAGGCTCTCTCCTGCGTTCTCTGTCTCTGTCTTTGTCTCTCTCTCTCTCTCTCTCTCTCTCTCTCTCTCTCTGTCTGTCTCTCTGTCTGTCTGTCTCTGTCTATCTCTCTCTTCCCCCTCCATCCTTCTCCCCTTTTCCTTTTCTCTCTCCTCTATTGATATTAGAGAGATCTATTGAATTCTAAATGAATATTTGATGATATAAGGAATCCAGGTTGATGTTGGTACTTTTGATTCAGTTTTATCAGTTGCTCTGAAACTCTCATCATGTACCCTGGTCACCATCACTTGAACTACTTTCCCAGTGACTTTCCATGAGTAGAGGTTTTTCTTAGATATCTTTGCCTCCCATCCCATTGAGTCCTCTTGCTTGGATCCTTAAATTCTGGCTGCGTCCTTCTGTACTCTTGACAACTTAGATTACCTGTGCATTAGGCCCTGTTCGGACCTACCCTGTGTGTTATAAAACATTGTGCTCTTTTCACCAATGGCTGCTTGTTCTGTAATTTGTGGGTATGAGGGTAGGGCATTAAGCATCCCACGCCACTAACAGTCTCATCATTTCACTGAGTAGATTCACCTCCTTGAAATTTTCAAGAGTCTGATGTCAAGAGAACGATTGCATATGGAAAGAAGCACACCCAGACCTTAATCAGAAGACGCATATTTCACGTGGGTTATGGAAGACTGAAGGAAACACCACACAGGATATTGACAATGTGACCTAATCAAACTTTGCACTGCTAAGTAGACCTCACACCTGTCATCACACTTGTGTTTTGCTAGGGGTTACCAATTATGAATTACAATAGTCGGTAATGAATACGTATACATCTTCAGAGTTTTAACTATTCTCTCTTCTAATTTTGTGATTGTGTAAGATTTACTTATTCTTTAGTCCCCTTTGGAGCAACATCTTTCTGATGCTTGTCCCAAAAATGTTTCCCTGAAGGGAAAACTGTTTCTTTTCCATTATATTGTTAGAACATCACAGTTCATTGTACATGGTTGTTGCCCTTTAATACAAACATGAGCCTGTTGTGCACAAAGACATTACTATCCTCTTATCCTGTGAGTTTCTGGTTATTAAGACATTTAAATTTTGTGTTTGATAGAATTGATGAAATTCTTTACTTGTTTCAGGTGGTTTAATAATAAAACACTTAAAGTACTTATATACTATGGAGGTTACACATTTGGAGATGTCAGAATGTCTGTGCTGTGCTAGCATAAAGAATATAAAAATATTTCCTGGACTGGGCAAAAAGCTTAGTGACCTTGGTGATTTTCTCTCCCCAACCTACCCTGCAGGCATCATAAATTCCTTCCAGATATCCCGCACAGAACATCCCACGCTTGATTTCATTGCCATACACCTGTTGTTGCTTGCACACGTCATTGCTTATGATCTGCACTCTGGCTTCTCGGAGCTCGTTTTGAGATTCCCCTTAAGAAAAAACAAAGCAGTCTCAGAATTTTCCATAGGTGTTCTTAGATGGACTGAATTGAGCTTGTTCTTCTCCAATCTCCTTCACTCTAAAGTTGTTTATGCAGACTGCAGTTAGGGTGAACTGTCCTAGAGAAAAAAATTCTAGCTAAAAGCCTTTAACCCCCATATTTGAAAGGCAGAGGTACATGTGTCTCTGCAAGTTTGAGATGAGTTTGGTCTACATAGACAGTTCAAGGACAGACAGTGCTATACAGTGAGACCCTGTCTCAAAACAAAAGCAATACATAAAACTGGTTCATTTATTGATGGTTGTATTACCAGTTTTAATAAATATTTCTCTAAGCAGGATGACCATTTGGTTTCCTTTCTAGAGAATCCTTGAATTTTTACTTCCAAAGTAATATATTTATTTTTTATTAATTTTGATTTTATGTATATAGAAGTTTTACATTCATATATGTTTGTGCACAGCATCCATGCAGTGTCTATGGAGTTCAGAAGAATTGCATCCCCAGGAACTGAAATTATATGACTGAACCATCATGTGGGTGCTGGGAACCGAACCTGGGTCCTTTGGAAGAGCTGTCAGTGCTGTTAACTTCTTGAGTCCTCAAGACCAGTCTTTATTGTTAAAGAATATATCCCATTTTTTAAAAAATGAACTTTATGTTTATGGATTTCAGATTGTTCCCACAAATGTTACATGCTTGTTTGTCTTTGTTTCTTGGTATGACAAACATGGTATTTTATGACAAACTGCCTACATTATATGTTTATCCAGTCCTATGCATTTGCAAAGAGCTTCCATGAATATAATTGCATTACATCACAGTGTAATGGCTTATAAATAAATTTGTCTTGAATAAATTTAGGCATCCAGATCCTAAGCAGGCAGAAGCAGAGGAAAACAAAGAATATCACAAACATTCTGGAACTGTCTTTCTCACTCAATGAATAATAGGAAATCACGGCTCTCTTGTTGGTAGAACTGTCCAGCATAGCCCCCAATATTCTTGTGTTATTTCTCTTTCCCCACGTATGGGTTGGACTCTCTGAGTGTAACGGAAATTATTTTCGTGATTAGTTTTAAGTTACATGGAAAAGTTCTGGGAAATTTTTCATAAAAAAATAATATCTTTAATCAGATTGACTTTGGCATAATTAAAAGGGAGAGTATTCAAGGCCTGGCCAAATCAGATAAGGTTTAGAATTCCTCATGGTTGGACCGCGTATAGACTACTTCGGCCACTTGGTGGCGCCAGAGTCCTTTCCAATGAACTAGGAAAAAGTAGATCTCAGGCACAAGAATTTAGAGGTCTAAGGTGTAGCAAAAACCATCTAAAGTTTGTGTTCTACCTGTATCTAAGCCAGATTTCTCATGCAGGACTCTTGAATTCCAAGGACCAAATTTGCTTTGTTTCTATTTTGTGTTGGGTTTTTGGCACTTTGTAAAACAAGATCTCAAACTAACCAAAGACAAGCTCTGGGGAAAGGGCTGGCCACTTAATACAGGCGATGAAATTCCTCTGCTAAGGACTGAGGCATCTGCTCTGTGTTCAGAGGTACCCACCAGTGTAGTAGAGTGCTCCAAATCCTGTGATGTAGACAGTTGAATTTGGCGGGAATGACGCAGAAGGTTCCGGCAAACAAATTCGGCGTACTTCATCTGAAAAGGTGACTCTCGGAGAAAACTGCACAAGAGCAATGTCGTGGTCTCTTGCTGGGGGGCGGTACCTCTCGTGCATAATAATTCTTCGGACGTATCTTTTCATTAAGGGAGGGTTTATTGTTGTTCCAAAACTAAGAGTCCATTGGCGTGGGTTTGAATTACTGGAAAAGATTAGCAGCATACATGAGTCACACAGAATTCATTAACTACATCGTTTAGATTAGTCAACTGCATGCAGTTAGGTTACCTCAGGAAAAAAAATACCGCTCTCAATAACACTTGTTTGCAATTACAGTTTCATTTCATTTAAATGTCTGTTGCCCAGGATTTAAGTATAAAATACATACAAATAGCATATCGGAAATGAATTTCATATTTAATTATTGAGTTTTAGAAGTGTTCCCTTAACAAATCCTTATTAATCATGCATATGCCTAATATTATCGAGATGCTAGGAACAAAGAAGTGAACAAGACAGAAACACTCGGTTCCCATGAGTGTTATGCTTGAAGAAAGAATATAAAATAAATTAAAATGTTGATAAATAATACAAATTCTAAAGATGATTAATAAAATAAAACAGGATAATGTATAAGGTACAACTGCTATGCAGCTTTGGGAGGCTCTTTTTTATTATTGTTATTTTAGTACAATATCTTTACACCAGTGAAGGGAGGGTTGTCAGCTATGAGACAGTCAGGACAACAAGTTTCCAGGGAAGCATCTGAGGGCCTTGGGCCACGTGAAATTCAGTTTTGGACACCAGAGGAAGAATGGCAGAAGATGATGCTGGAGAGGGGGGGTGGGTGCCAGAGGGTCTTACAGGAGAGAGAAAATGCTTATGGGATATTTAAGGGATACTGGAATTCTTTTAAAGTTTTAAAACTGGGGCTTATGTAGTCTCATTTACATATGCATATCTTTTGATGCTAGGACATCCCTATCTTCCGTGTAATGAAGCCTTGTGTTAACTCAATTTCAGATTGTGCTTTTGAGAACTGCTATACTCACCTTTCCGTGAAAGGGCTCCCCATCAGGGCTGATATGGAGAGAGGGTTTTAAGGATTACATAAAGAAGTCTCAAGCACCTAATCACGTGCCTGTAGCCACAGAGCCTAACAATTGTGCTAATTGTTGATACAAAACCGCTGTCAACTCTTCCTTGTCTCTGCTTGATCGCGCCTGCAGATGGAGGCGTGCTCCACTTAAGAATCCCTTTGTTCAACTTGGCATCCCTTTCATCTCTGAGCAGCTTTGCCTGCTGACAAGTTCTTTCTTGACTCCCTAAGTCTTGCCGAAAAACATGACAGTACTTTCGATCAGTTAATATGACTCTATTATCTGTATTAGAGATTTCTCGGAATAAGATTTCATCATGTAGGACAACGTATCTAAAATATTAATGTGCACACATAAGATTAGGGGCTTTTATTAAAACCCAGCTCCCGAGCCTGTAGCTCTGGGATAGGGTTTAAACCATTTTCATTCCTGACGAATTCCCAGGCGATGTGGGTGCTGTGGCTCCATGAACTGCACTTTGAACGGGAAGGCAAGCAAACAGCTTACTCCTGCCTGCCCGTTGCCACCCCTGTTAACTTTAACTGTGCCGCCCAGTTCACAATTTACTCTCCCGGTAAGAGTTGATCAGCTTAGGTTTCACAGGTCACATATTCTGGCTCTGCTTTTTAAAGATGTAATGTGGAATCATAATCAAACTTTGGTGACTGATTAATGTCCATGCTGTGAACTTGACCTGGACCGGTCTCCAGCAACAGTTCTGTACTTCCTGCCTCCTAGCAGATTCCAATTGCAGTTTATGAGCAGCACTGAGACTGGCGAAGGGCTTGACGGGAGAAGGCACTCATGTTAAGTGGAGAGTAACAAAGAGCTGCGTTTGTAGTACATGTGTTGTGTTGGAGTAAGTTCTACTTTGTTATAATTTCTTCAGTTAAAACTCTGAAGACTTAATTAATGGGTATTTGTTGGGAGCTGTGTACCCCCCCCCACACCAGATCCTGAATTTCTTGTAAACAACTTGTTTTCCTCTGTTCTGAGACAGCCTGCAGCTGCTCTGAGCACGAGACCCTCAGGAGTTCCTGATGACAGGAGAGTGGTTTCTGGTGGGTTTGGCTGGGGCGTGGCTATCAGTTAAGGATCTCTATATAAGCGGCTCTGGCACACAATAAAGGGGGCATTCCTGTTTCAAGGATGACGTGTGTTTCGATCTCTAGCCCCTTGCCCGGTTCACAAACTGTACGGTAGCGCCTAGAGTGCAGATGGGCATGGTGCGCTACAGGTGTTGGTACGATGCTCACTATTACTCTATTCCCACCAAACTTTCCGAATAAGTATGCAAGGGGAGCATTACTTTAGAAAAGGATCAGAAAGATTTACTTATTATACTTCAGTCATATTTGGAACTTTGATTGGCACTCAGAATATGGAAATGCTTCAGGTTTTTAGCAACATGGGGACTGACTTAAGTTCAACAACTCACGTTCTGAAGCAGTGTGCTGCCGTGACGACCCACATGTTCCCAATCAAGGTGCCCCCACACTGATGGATGTTGCTGCGCTGAAGAGAAACTTGCCAAGGCCAGGCACCTTTAGCTGCAGGGTTTCCGGACACGATTCTGTTGGCAATTAACGGGATAGCTCTTTTGCCACAATCTGAAAAAGGTGAAAACGTTTATAAGGAATGTCTGTCTAGTTTTTGATGCCACAGAATACTGCAGGGCAGACGTCACATTTGTCATTTTTAAAACATGACCAATATTTAATTTTTGTTTTTCCTTTTGCACTGATACATTCATTGCTTAGTCCAACCATTGTATATGTGAATATATGTTGTTCACTAAGTTATAAACTATTGACAACTTCATCCCCATGAACTATCAATTGCCAGTTATCCAGTTGTTCTGGGAGCCCTCACTGTTTCGCAGTTGTAGGTGATCCAGCAGTGTTGTTACCAAGGAGTCCTCTTCAGAAGGACAACTCTGTTAAGCCAGATAAGCAGAGGCCTGTTTGGTGGAAGCACCTTTGATGTCTACTAGAGTGACTATATTTTAAGGTGTGCAAGGATTAGTGCATCACAACTAGCCATTCATTCTTTAGGATGGAGGTTTCCATGTTTCCATATAAACATTACATCCACCATTGACAAGAATGAACATGCACTTCATCGCATCAGAGGCTGCTTTGGTGCTTGGGTTTCTGTGAAGACAAAAACTTATATAAGATCCTATTGTTAAAAAAACATAGTGGGCTGGGTCTTGTTCCAACAAATAATTATCAGAAAAGAAAAATCATTCTACTTGTGTTGATTATCCTCCACACATGGCTGTTTCAGAAATCTCCAACACACTACCATGGCTCTCGCTGGTCCAACCACTGTCCTCATCTGAACATCTAGACTAGCTCCCACACCATTTCCTTGGCCTGTCTTCTACATTCTGTTTCTGCACTGGGCATTGAATGGGCTTTCTGAAGTGTGCAAACTTTCGTTGCCTTCCAAATGAGGTAGATATCTTTCCAGGTGATTCTGGCCACTGATGACTGTGAATCACATCTCTTTCCCACACACTCAGGTCCCAAGCCTTTGGCACAGTCAAGAAGACTCTTTCCATTTGTAGGAAATGATGACGCCTTCACTTTCCTGGTCTTCATGTCCGGAACACTTACTAGCAGTCTCTTGATTCATGGCCTCTCTTCTCTGACATTTCAGGGATTATTTTCTGATTCAACAAGGCCAGATGAGCTAACTCTGATAAATCTTAAAGCACTGCGTATTTTCTTAAATCATCTGTCCTACTGTATTTATAATTTTCAATTAATTTCTGTCTTCTTTTACTTTGGAATTAGGTTTTAAAGAAGATCATGTCTTAGTCACAGTAATATGACCAGCTCCTGGCACACTTTTTGACACTATATTAAAGATGTTAAAAGGTAGATGAATAATGATAAGTAATGAAGTTCTAAAATAATGAAAATAGATAAATGAATAAATAAGCAAAAAATAGTACAGGTGTTTGCAACACAAAGAATCGAAAGCATGGATTACTGATGAAATCCTTCACCACATATGTAAAATCCTTCAAAATTCATGCCACATTAAGTTGAAACAAATTGATGTCACTGCCAGGTATGAAAATAATGCTATATTTTCAGTAGTCAGTCTAGAAAATGGGTTAATTTCTTCCCTTTGGATCTCCTTGAATCGTTTTAATTTCAGTAGAAAGCAGGTCTCAAAATTTTTTAAAGAAATTAGAAAAGTAGGCCCACTTATTAAAAATGAGAAATGTCTTTTTAAACTTTCTTAGTCTTAAAATTAGAAAAACACATATCTATCTATTGCCCAATTATTATTCTTACAGATGAAAATGTGAATGTAGATGAGAAGTTAAAGATACAATTGAATATGTGGAATTTGAGACTATTTTTATAAGCTAATTAGACTTAAACATGTTTGGACAGTTAGCTCCCCTGATGATGAAATACATCATTTAAAGTCAAACAGAAGAAAAGTGAAGACTTTATGTTCTCCCAGTTCATTGTAATAGCCAAGAATCACCAGAGGTCACTGACCATAAACTCTGGACAGCTGAGTGCACAGACCAGTTAGGACACTGGCTCTCTCGTATACATTTGATGTAAAAGGCAAATCTAATTAGTTGGGCAATTTCTTATTCATTGTGTCAGATAAAAGCAGTGGATGAATAAATTCTGCAAATGATTTACATTAATGCAGATCTGTCATTTTCCAAGAGTGCCAGGTAAACCCTCTTGGATTCCACTTTAGGATGAGGAGAGGGAGTAAGTAGATAGGCCCCTAGGCATCACACTTTTCCTCAACCAAAACATGTCTGTTTTTGTCTCTTTTGTTTATTTAAGATTTCATATAATCCTGTTCTTCTTGGAGTGTTTAGGATGAAAAGACTTTAAAAAACTCCAGCATAAATTGTGTTTAAAGTACTTCTCAGACATATTCCTAACTAATTAAATGCTGTGGCTTTAAAAAAAATTATAAAATGGACACAACAGTGTATGCCTTTAATCCCAACATTGAGGAGGCTAAGGTAGGAAAAGCCCCAGATGGACCCTTTTTCAAACTAAAAGGAAAAATGAAAATAAAACTATGGTGTATTATTATATAATATAAGCTGAATATTGGGAAAGGTCAACTTTAAGGTTAAATTTTGCCAATCTCCAACAGTTTTAAATTTGACAAAGGAAGCAAACTCTTACACACATATGAAATAGCATGTTGTTATTAGTAAATATGTGAAATTTTCACTTACACACTATAGTTCGGTAAGATGGAAATATGATGTGCAAAGTTGCCTAACAGTTGTGCTGGTAGTTTAGTTAGAGAGGCTGACTCAACAAGATAGTGACAAACTAGAGGGCCATATTTCTCTGAATTAGTCTCTGCGTCCTATTTCCATTTGAGGAAAATAAGAAAGTGCCAACTCCTTATAAGTCCTTTGTGAGTAGCTGGTGACAATGACCCCTATGAAGCAGGAGCGTAAGGAAGAATGAGTTCAGAATCATCCTCGAAGGCACCCGCCGGACACAATGAAGATGCGATTGCTTAAGCGCTTAGCCTATAGAAGCAGCTCAGTTTCTAGCTCATGTGGTTTGTAAGGTTCCTGTTTAACTAAAGCCAAAACAAAACACAGACGGAAGGAATTTAATTTGTCTGTAGTGACGCATTGAAATTGTGTCACAGATGGAAGGCCTAAGTGAACCTCCGTGCTCCTTTTTCTTTCGGCTGCTCCTTGCTAGTTCTGCGACCATACAAGACTCATCTGGCTGATGACCCTGAAGACTTCACCAGCCAAATGCTTCCTCCCTTGTCCTCTGGAAGAAAGTCGCTTGTCTTTATCTCCCTTAGAATTCGGGGGAAAGGTGGCCATTTGCTATCTACCCTTTTCTCTGTTGAAAACATTCTCTCAGTGTACCGGTGATAACTGGGGATACAGTCACTCTCTGGAAAAGGCACAAAAAAGAGAGTAATTCCAAATTTTCTCCTCAATAATTCTTTTTTACATTTACAAAACACAAACTATCGAATCATGCATTGTATTGGTAGTCTGTGAATTAGAAGAATCGACTATCCTGTATTTGTAACCTCCTTCTGCCCACCCTCTATACTACTCCCTAGATAAATTGGGTGCTTATACCCACACAAAATAATATGATATTGGTAGTTTGAATAAGAATGGCACCCATAGGCTTATATATCTGAGTCCTAGGTTCCCAGTTAATGGAACTGTCTGGGAAGAATGGGGAGGTGTGGCCTTGGTGGAAGAGGTGTGTATTTGGGCAGTGGGTGGGTAGGCTTTGAGGTTTCAAAAGGCATGCATCATTCCCAGTTATCTTTCTCCCTGCCTCATGGTGGTAATCTCAGAATATAAGCTCTCAGCTACTGCTCCAGTGTTATGCCTGTCTGTCTGCTGCTATGCTTGTCATGGCAATAGACAAGTAACTAAGACAGAGCCTCTGTCTTCTTTAGTTTGGTTATATTTCAGAATAATTATTTTTCCTTATTCTAACAACTTACTATTGTGTTATTGGTGTTTTTGAGCAGCAAGTAAGATTCATAGGCTCACAGTCATACATTAGAATTCTTCTATTAGACACTCATCACTTCAGAATCAGGATGCAAATTATCCATCACTCTAATGACTCTAGGATAAGCACTAATGTAGTTGGAAATAGTATTTTTTCCTCTGAATTCATTTTTATTTTTCTTTTTGAGAGAATATTGCCCCAGGACCCTGACTTGCCTGAAACTCACTATATAGGCTGGTCTGGCTTTAAAGTTATGTCAAGTCTCCTGCCTCCACCTCTTGAACGTTGGGATTACAGGCATGCACTTCCATGCCTGGTACTCTAATTAGAATTCTAAGAATATTTTTTTTTGTTTTTAGGGAGAATGTTACAATCAGGGGTTGTCTGTCAATTCCTAGATAAAAAATTCCAACTTTTCTAAATATTTTCCATTTCCAGTGCAGACATAAAAATACTTTTACTTAATTCAAAGTGACCATCTCCAACACATTTTGGAGGTAAGAAAGATTTAGCATTATTTATATTTTGCAGACTACAACCACTGTGATGGGAAGTCAGGCACACTTTCCCTAATACAGGCAGTGAGCTCGTTTACCACAGGAATAGGAAGAAATTGATTCTAGTATTGATTTCACAGCATTGTGTCTAATAAAGGACCCAAATTTCACAGTTATTTATCAAAATAAAACACAGATTCTTGAGAAAGAACGGAAGACCCCTGAACTAAAAGCTTATTTCTAGCTGCTCATAAACACTGCATTTGGAAAATTCGGAAACCTTTACAGTTCTAACTCTTTCTCCCACCAGTCAATTTCCAAAGGGCGTACAATCCAACAGCTTCTGAAACAATAGTTTCCAGGTGCTGTATTATGTTCTCTGTTTTCCCATATGTTTTCTCATACTTTTGTGTAGTCAAGAAGAACAAGCATTATTTTACTTTTACAGGTTAAAAAAATGCACACGCAGGTACAGGTGATTGCTTGTATACTACAATAACAAAGAGACTTTATAACTAAGTAACTCAAATATTGTTCTCCACAAGAACATCCCCTCCTTAAATATAGTATAATCATTAAAGTACTTGAAACACAAGCTGAGTCTATATGAAACAGAAAGGCCTGGTGGTCAGGGGCCATTCAATGCTCCATCTCTTGTTTCCAATACTGCAGGGAAAATCTTGAGTTCCTGAAAAATTAACTCACTATTGGAATTACATACATCTTGTCATGTATCTTCTCAGAATGGCCATTATTTCACAATGAAGGAAAATGGATCATACATTTGACAGGTTCTTTCCTCCCAGCTGGGAGGGGTCCATAGCTTTACGTCTTAGTAACTGACTTCATGTCCTATGAGCAAGCGTCTATTGATCCATTACCTTGGGTTCTCATTTCCTAATGAGGTTTCCTCAACTTGACCCTCAAAAGGGCAGGGCACTCTGTTTTATTTCTAATACAAATCTTTTGTTCTTACTCACTTAAATCTGGTTCTGGTGGAGTTTATGGGATAACTCTGTACCTGTCTGCTAGAAGCAGATGTTATGTTAGCACATTGTCTGCTAGGTAAGAAAATCCCTGGCTTCCTGCACTCAGAGTCTCAAATATGCTACTACAAGGATGAATTTCAAAAGGAGACAATGATCATAGAGTTTTCACTTTTGTTTAAGCACAGAACTTCTTTTTTGTGATGCCCATCAACAAATTAGACATCTAGATTTGAATCCTTGCTCCTTTAAATTATTATATTCCTTAATATTTTTATAACTATGTAATAGAGTTTTTCTATTTTATTAATGCATGCAAATTAAAGTAGATATTGCATATAAGATATAGCGATGGACCTTGACAAAGATAGACTCTCGTCAATTCAGAGAGTTGATGGTGTAATGAGTTAAAGGTGAACAAAAAAGAGAAAAATATATAAATGGTTATAGTGACTTCTTATTCCCACTGAATTTTAAGGTATTATTCTTTATAAGATGCCTCTAAAGGCAGTTTTTCTTTCTTCTAAATACTCATAAGGAATAAAAATAATAAAACTTCATAACATCATCAAATACTGAAACTAACTATATTTTTAAAGGATACAGATGAGTCTCTATTTGTATAAGATCCCAAACACAAATCATTTATTGCTTAACATTTTCACTTGCTTAATCATGGGGGCAGTGACTGACTTGGATTAACCTTGCTTGTGGTAAAGATGTCTTTATTGAGAGAGGAGTTCCAATCAGTTACTTTCAGGAAAACTACTTGATGACTAATGCCAGACATTCTTTCATCAACAAATAATAAAAACTTGAAATGTTTCATCTTTAGGTTGAATTTTTTTCCCGTATGATGTTTTAGTGTTTGCAATGGGAATGACGCGTGAGCTTCTGTCTGTACAGAGCATTTATATCGTGTGACAGTCAACCTACTTACCATTTACTTGAACTACTGACACATCAGCACGCAAGGATCTTGTGTTCCTCTTCTTCTGATTTAAGATGCTGTGGTTCTTCTTTTCTCCCACAGTTCTTTGCCCAGTAGAGGGGGACTGTAGTGCCATAACAATGTCTGCTTCTGCATCATCTGCTTCTGGACTAGGAAACACAAGAGCAAGGTTCACATTCAAAGGGCACACCTGGTACTGTCTCACTGTCTTTCCTTTCTAGTCCTGATCTATGCTTCAGTTGCTGAGACGTCAAGGGCTAGGTAATCCACTCATAAACACACTCTTCTACATGCTACTTTCTGACTTAAACGAATTTCTCATTTTCCCCCTTGTAGCTTTTTTTTAAATTTTTTTTGTTTTGATTACATCCCTCCATTAACTTGAGGACACGTTACTATATTGGAATAAGACTCAAATACCAAAGTCAAAAGGTCATCAGAAAAAAAAAAAAGGTTTTAGTATTCTCAGGCTTTTAGGATCAGCCTAGGTCTCATTCCTCAGAACTACAGTTGGTCAAAGGGCAGAGAATAAGTGGCCGACCGTGAGGTATCTGTTCCTAAATGGGAAACAACCCTTATCCCTAAAGTTCAGGGAACATCATGGAAAGGGTAATGGAAGATTGTAAGAGGCAGGGAACTGGGGCGGGGGGCAGTTACAAAGCTGTCTTCTGGCCATGGAAGATGCATATTCAGAACACTCATCTGGAGTGGCTGACTGCCTAATCCTGTACAAAACTGTACCAGGCAAAACTTCAGTATTGGTTGGGGAAGGGCTCATAAGACCCGAGTTATAGTTGAGGAGCTACAGGCAACCAACAGCTGCTGAGGGAGGAAGAGTCAGATTTCTTCAGGGATGTGTTTTTTGTAGGTTGCCTATGATGTGCCAGAGGTCATCCTCCTATGTGCATGTGAGCAATGGGTGATTGAACTCAATAGGATGCACACACACACTCTTGTGTGTGTGTATTATATCTGTATACAAACAGATAACAACAACAGAAAAAGAAGACTCAAACTTGGAAGGGAAGTGTTGGGGGCACACAAGAGGAATTGTGGGGTGGGGAGGATAAAACTGATGTGATCAAAATGCACTGTACTAGTAATAGCTTCTTAAAAATGAAATAAAAACATAAAAGGCTACTTGAATCTTTGGGTAAAAAATAAAATAAGAAAATTTCATAAATTCTGAGACATAATGAGTCTCACATTCTACTATTGCTCTAGTTTAGAGAAGTATAAGTAATTAGAATTTTATGCTAAATTGGCAAAGCTGACCTGAATATTTTTCTATTTTAAATAAAAGGAAATAAAACAGTTTACTGAACAGATTTCCACAAAAAATATCACAATCAGCACTAGCTACTCATCGTGAGAAGCTTCTCAGATTGTGGTGATGTTACTAAATGTTATAAAAATTAGAATGTGAAGACAGAGGGTATAAAATGTAGGAAGTTCCAGCATTTATATGCTTTTTGTCTCCTAAATGATCTAACCATATGATAGCAAGATCACAGAGGGGCTGGAGGGATGATGCAGTCGTTAAGAGCACTTGCTTCTCTTGCAGAGCGCCTGAGTTCAACTTCCAGCACCTACATGGTGGCTCACAACCATTCATTGTTCTCTTCTGGTCTCTGCGGCACGGGAAAGGATTGGTGAACATGTCCACAGACAGACAGAAACACTAACTACTATGCAATAAAAATAAATCTTAAAAAACTACTTGTGGAAGTCATGAGTTAGTAGAAGTAAAGATCTTTAGAAATTGTTCAATCATGCATTAGTCTCTTGGTAAGAAAAGTGATCACCACCCATTCCTTCAAATAAATTCAACTAAATATTTTAGTTGTTTTTATCAAGCTTTTTCATATACATTTATTGTACAAAGTAGTGGGTTTCATAATTACAGTTTTGTTTGAGTTTCTTTTTTCTCCTTGACATGAGTCATACAAACTCCTGGTTTTGTGCTCGTCCTGCTGTGTGATTTTTAAAATAACAAAGTTTAAACCTCTGAGCAATTTCAGCAACTGATCTGAGTCTTTCCTCCCCATCCAAACAAAAGGGAGCATCTATTACAACACGATCATCTTTTGGTTCGGGCATGTCGCCTGTCACTAGGTCTTTGTTACAGGTAAACTTATGATCCCATTTTGTAGCAAACTTTTCTTTCCTTGATGTCTTTGAAGCGCCATATCTGTCAGAAGTATAGAACTTGATGCATACAAAGACATAGCCAGGGTTTACCTATGGCTGTGGATTAAGGTGGATTCCAGGCCTCACAGTTAGTGGGGAGGGTTTGAGTGCCAGCTCTACTGATTGTAAACGTCTCCTGAGGAACATTCAGTATATCACCATCCTCCTCCTCACACCTCAGCATCTCGATTTTCAGGATGAATTTAGCCCTGTCCATTGAGAGAAACTATTGCAGCAGCAATATTTATGAAGAGCCCAGTATCCGCTCTAGAGACACATATTATATGGAGGGCCCTGTGTTCTTTCCCTTTGTCCCTCCAGCCTTGCAACTACACCCTTTCCCAAATATACATACGTTAGTCTGACTGCATGGTTGTTGACATGGTATTTGTTCAAGGTTGACTCTATAAATATTTCATCTACCTGAAATTACAAAAAAGGAAAAACAGTATGTTAGTAGGATGATTTATAATGAGACTATATCCCAGATTAAATGTTAAAGAAATGCAGTTTTTTAAATGAACGTCACATATTTCCAATTGCCTGCTATATTATAAAAGAATCTTATTGAAAAATGCTTGAATGAAAAGGGAAAAAAGAAATTCAGAATGTCCCCCAACCTAATGGCTTTTACATTATAAAGAGATTCTGTAATAGACACACAAGCACGCTGAGTGATCCCATCCTGCTTCCACCATTTCTATCTTTTCAAACTATAGTAAGAGTTTTTACTTATGCAGAATTTCCAAAATTAAAAATGAAATAAATTCTCACTTTGTAGTAAATCCAGGGGTTGTACATTTCATATTAATTTTGTAAAAATCTCACAAATAAAATAATTCATGTTTAAGGGAAACAATACAGAATTTTTCACACAGAAGTATGTAATAAAATGCAAAAACATATTCCTATTCGTTTACAGTATGTTTAGTAGGTAGTCACTTGCTCTGTAGATCTTTGGTTGTGAAGTATAGGAGGTATTGGGGTAATATTATGGAGAAACAGACATTTGAATCCACTGTGAACTCTAAGGCTACCCAGAAATGAAGAGAGTAAGATAATGTTGAAACATCAAATAGCAGTGGTGGTTCTCATCTTATACTATAAAGAAAAAGAAGAATAGTATTTTTGACAGATACATATGCAGGTCCAAGCCTGCTACATCATGATGTTGTGTGGCCCATCACAGGTATGTCTGATTTTTTGTTCTCTCTAACAACCTCTTGGTGGTGGCAGTGTCATCTGAATGTCTGCACTGGAGCTAGGGTTGCAAAGGAACCAGATACAGCAAATAAAGAAGGACAAGGTCCTAAATCCTAAAGCCAAGGGCCGGAGATGCAGGTCTTATTTTTAAAGGAACAAGACATAAAAATGAAAAAAAAATATGTTTTAGGAATGGTGGATCAAGTTATGACTTCTTCTTACCACTACTAGTAATTCACAGATATGTCATTGGGAGCCAGGATTTTCATTACTTACATTAACTCTTATAATTACTCCATGAAATAGGAGTGATTTGATTCCTGTCTCACCAGAAAACTGACTTTGAGGCAATGTCTAGTTCTGTGATTCCATGCAGATGAGAACATGCTGAGACTTAAGACTTCCACATGTAGGAGCAGTGGTCGGTTTCCACTCAGTTAGAGAGCGTTTCTTCTTTAATATGCTGTATCCTATAGTTCAATTTCTTTCCTAAAGCACAATGATCAGTCTGCAAATATAGCTGGTTACTGTGAATGCAATGTAGTCTAATACTTGGGGTAGACTTAAACACAAGCTCATAGTACTTAAAGAGTAAGTTGTTGGCATCTATCAGAGTTCGGTGTCTACTACTGTGCTGAAACACCATGACGAAAAGCAACTTTGCCTCCACCTCCAGGTAACAATTAATCACTGGGGAAATTTAGGGCAAAAACTCAACAGGGCAGGTTTCTGGAGTCAGAGCAGCCCCAGAGGCCATGGAGGAGTGCTTCTTACTGGCTTGCTCCTTATCTCTTACTCAGCCTGTTTCTTAGAGAATCCACCACCAGCAGCCCAAGGAAGGATAGCACCACCCAGAAAGGACTAGCCCCTCACGTGGATCACTAAATAAGAAAATACTTGCCTACAGGACAGTCTTCGGGCATCATTTTCTCAGCTAAAATTCCCTCCTCTCAGATGACTCTAGCTTGTGTCAAAGTGACACAAAAACTTCTCAGAACAGCACCCAAAATACATCCTCACCTGGATTTCTATAGGAGAAGCTTAAATTCAGCAGTTTGAAAGAAACTATTTTGCAAGATTTCCTCCAAACTTGCATTGCTCTAATAATCTTTGCCTCAACATGTGAGAGAGAAGTCCTCCTCTCCCACGAAAAGGCAAACCCAAATGAAGGAGGAGAAAATTAATAAACTTTAAAAGAAAAAGTGCCCATTGTGATTGGGCACTAAAAATCTATGGCTTGTATTAATAGTCTGAGTAAGTTCTATCCACAATTGAGTTTTGTGCAACCTGATAAAAACACTGGATTAAGGTTTCGACCACTGACCTGTGGAGAACACCAGTTCCATGGTGGAGTATAAGCCCTCTGTGAAGATGGGAACCAAGGGAGCAGCAAGAGGAAAAGTGACATAAGTCACTTTCGTGCTTATAACAAAGAAAGATTCTTCTCTATGATTCCAGGACCTTGTCTCTAGACAGCCCGACTAATTAGATGTGGGCCAAGAGCCAAGGATGTTTATGTGACATGTGTACGGACAGCACACTAAGGGAGGAGCTACAGGAACTGGTCAAAAGAGAGCTCGCGTAATGACTTACATGCTAGGGACAGGGGTGAGGAATCCAGCACAACATAAACATTAACTGTATTACTGAAAGGGGTGTAGTAGAACCAAGCCCTGTGGCTGTCCCAAAGTTACACTTGTGTGGGAGATGAGGGCTCGTTTCATCATACACACTTTCTCTGTTGATGCTGACATTCCAAGTTCTAGGACACTTTCTTCTTTCTCCAATGTAGATACGTAAGAGTTGGCTAAAAATTTATTGTCATTAACACAATCTAATAGAGTCAATGATTTAAAACTCCTACCTGTCACTTAAGGGCATCTGTAGCTTTGTCATTAGGAATGGAGTGTCCTAATAGTGAACAAAAGACTTTTTTTAGGGCGGTACTTAGTTTTTGCTTGGTGACTCTGGAAGGCTTCAAATTGCACCGAGATTTAAATCCTAAGAGGGCAACAGAAGGTTAGCTGGGTGTTTAATGAAATAGTTGGGGAGAGGCTGACAACTCAAACAGATACACCCAGCCGTTGAGCTCATTCCCAATCATTCCTGAAGTAGCTGTTTGCACATGTCAAAGTCTTTTTTTTTTTTTCTGTTAGCTCTAATTGACTTCTCCTTTCAAAGCCGTCCATGTTTTCACATGATGGTATTTCTAGACTGACATTGCAAAACTCAGCTATTCCCCTGAAGATTTAAGACAAGCTTGTATTTCCAGTTAACCTTAGTTGACCTCCCGAGAACTAAAGGAACCAAAAAAAAAAAAAAACAAAAAACCAAAAACCACCTTATATTATCCTATTTATAATAATGGTACCATAGAAAGCATGATGTTTTAAAAGCAAGATCTTTAAAATATCTGTTCATTTTAGTTGTACAGGTATGTCCAAGTACCTGGGCATACAAATCAGCCCTGCAGGAGTGGAGTACCTGCAGAGGCCAAGAGAAGGCATCAGATATCCCACAGATGGAATCTTAGACAGTTGTGAGCCATCGGCTGTGGGTGCTGGGAACTGAACCCACACCCTCTGGAAGAGCAGTTAAATGTACTTAACCTCTCAACCATTTCTCCAAAAATCTTTATATAGGATTTTTTAAAAAAAATACCTTTAGTTTTAGTAAAGCTTACTTGAAGTTACTGGTGCTACAGGGATGATGCCAGTAGAAACAGGGAATCAAGAAAATTTGAAGCTTTGTGCACCTCAACAATATTCAAGGACCCCCCAGACTGCTGCCAGGCTTCCTATTCAACCCTCCACACACAAGTACCTTCCAACCCTGACCTCCATTATTCTGAGTACTTGACCTTTGACCTATTGAGTCCTTCTACTTTCTGGCAGTCTTGCTTCTCTGAATCAGTTACTTTTGGGGGCATCTCTCTCAGGGAATTAATTTGGGATTTAGTTTATTATTATAAGATTATTATATTGTAAGATTAGTTTATTCTCAAGCTAATCTTATTTCCTACTGTCTGGGTTTTCCTTATGCAATCTACACCTTCTACCTATTTGTATATCTATTTGCATAAGTGTGTTATTTCTTTTATAAACTGTAAAGAATTCCAAGTAACCATGGTGATTTTGTTTCCATGGTCTGTAATATCTAGTCCAGCACTTTGCAGTGATAGTCATGTTGCATGTTGTCGAATAAACAAATAAAAGGGAGAAATAAATTTTGCATCAGAAAGTCTTGCATTTACAAGGAAAGTTCTAGGATAGGTTTAAGAGTGTCCCTTACATCAGGCTGAGATCAATGCTTCTATATATACACACACACACACACACACACACACACACATACACACACACAAAAGCATGTGAACTATTTGAAGGGATTTATTTCTTCTTCTCTTCTTCTCATGGCTTTTCCCAGAAGCTGGGTTCCTTGAGGCAAGTTGCTCCATCATGAGTGTACACGTGGTAAATGCAGGAGTCATTATCACCATCATCTGCTATCTGTGCACTAAGTTCTAACTCCCGTGCGTTTGATCACACATGCTTCCTCAACAATCAGAGGTGATTACTATTATTACCCACATTATTTGAATGAGGAAATGACGTGCCCTAGCTGACACAGCTGTGAGCCACAGACTCAGATTGGGCCAGGCTGGCCAGCTTTTGCGTGCTAATGCCCTCACAGCACTGACCTAAGGATGAGCACACAAGCAGGTTTGCACCAAGAGATCTTTACCACCGTGGGCAGCACACTGTACCTAAGAAGGCCATCAACTACAAAGGCCTGACAAAAATAAATGGCACGATCCTGGGAGCTTTTATGGCAATCCACTAACAGTTATTATACTGACTGGAAATTCGGGATACCTCACGTGCAAGTGAGTCTGGAGGCCAGAGGTCAGTGTTAGGTGGCTTCCTCAATCCCTGAACCTCACTGATTCAGCTAGGCTGCCTAGACAGTGAGATCCAGGGAAACTGTATTCTGTCTCCCTAGTGCTGCTGGGTTACATGCAGAAGCTTCCATGCCTGGTTTACACTGAGCGCTTTACTGACTGAGCCATTTCCCACCCCACCCCAAATTTTTTTTTTAAAAAAAAGTTAGCTGCAAATCCTTCCTTCCAGGCTGGGTCGAGGATAGCCATACCGAGTACCAGATAACGTCTAAAGCATTGCCAGCGTCACTGAACAGATAAGGTCTACTTCTCCTGGCTTTGAACACAGTGCTGGATCGACTGGAGAAAGGAGCTGGATCCAGTGTCTTCTGAGGTCTGGATATGTGGGTGGAGGGACATGACTGTGTGACTTTCTGACTACCTTAAATCAATAGGCAATGAGATCACTAAATGGGCTGTGCTGTTTCACGATGTTGCCAGTTTCTTTGGTGGCACTGCTCTCTTTCAATGCCTTTTTACAGGATGCCTTAACCACACATTGCTGGCTTTAGTGTACTAGGTAGCCTGATCCCAACTTGGTTACTATTCCTGAGATGGGGAGTCAAAGAAAATATGTCAAAATTAAAAGGTTACCGTTAAGCAATATAAAGATAAAATTCAGTGTGCCTCAAAACTCGGGATCTAAAAATCATCTTTCAAAAGAAGGATCAAATATGCATCTATTTCAAACAGTACTAAAGAAATTTAGCATCAGGAATTTCAACGCAAGGGAGAGAAGTTACCATGTAGAAGGCTCCTATCTTCTCCAGGGTGGCTATCTTTTAAATCTCTAAATTTGATTATGAGAGAGAGGGGAAACAGAAAGAAATTTTATTCAGTCTCTTTTCTCATTGTCCAGTGTGTTATTATGTTTCAAAATAATGGATTAATAATCCAAATTAATTACAGACTATCTGGAGGAATGAAGACTGTGCTGTAATTCTACATCTATCCTGGTTAGAGACGCCCGTCTCAGAAACCTTTCCTCAAAGAGCACACTCATGTGCAGGCTTCCTTCAGCTGCAGATTATTCATGCTATACATACATGTAGCACTGTATTCATCAACATTCTCTCTACTTCTATTTCACTTGAGAAATACTAAAGCCAGGAAATGAAGATGAGAACACCTTTACATAATAAGTAACTCTAGTATATTGGTTAAGAAAATTATGTATAATATTTTTGACATAAAAAAAAACTAAATGAAAGAATTCAATAGGTTTTACCAGTTTTGTCTTCCACTTTAGCTGACTCTGCCCATACTGGGAGAACAATTTACTAGAAAGAGGCCACATTTGAAGTCTGAACCCAGAGGCTTAGTTCTCTGACATAGGAGGATAAAAGCATCCCTCTTACACTGATAAAGATTAGACATGAAATATACAACACTTATCTTCTTCCCTGACAGGATTCACATGCGACAGATCTGTAGTCATACACATCAACCCATCCAAGCACACCTACTTTAGTTTCAGAAGGGATACAAATCTGAGTCCTTTGCAAGCATTCGGCTACTTTCCATTCCTGCATTCTCAAGCCTCTGAGCATGAACTGTGTCCTTGTTTCTGTTAATTATCAATTCTTATTATGATCTCACCATGTAGCTAAGGGTGGCCTCAGATTTGTGATTACTGGGTTGCACCACAATGCCTGTCTTTGCTCTTTCCTTTTATTTAGATTTTTCTTTGACCTTCCAAATTCAATGTCTTATTTCAGCCATAGCTCCAATCCAAGCAGTGGGCATCTCTCTTGTCTCTCTGAGTTTCTCAAACACTGTTGTTGAGATTAAGTTCATTATCATCATGTTCCAGCTGCTTTTTCTCAGTAGCAATTATTCTGTGATGTACATCAGAGCCCAATCCTTTACTCTGTCTTCTAATTAGGATTGTTTCTAGAATAATTTTTAAAATAATGACTATCTATTTCCAAGTTCTTTGTCGCTATTCTCAATACAAAAATCTCAAAGATAATTTGAGGGTAATTCTGAGCCCTGTTTCTGGTGGCACATGCTTTAATTCCAGCACCAGAAAGGCAGAGGCAGAAGGATGTCTGAGTTCAAGGTTTGCTTGGTCTACAGAGCGAGTTCCAGGACAGCCAAGGTTACACAGAGAAAACCTGTCTCAAAACAAAACAAACAAAAAATAAATAAGGCAAAATTTAGAACGTCTTTGGCATTGGGGAGCAGATTCTCATTGCCTGGGGATGGGGAAACTGAAGAAAACTTCAAATTTCAATTGTTGCCATTGGTTGCAATCTAATGTGAGCAGGATAACTGTCAGAGAATAATGTGCAAGAGGCAAAAGAGGTTCTGGGAATTTGAGGCATGATATACAGAAAGCAAACTCACATAGGTGATTCTCACACACAATCACTGTCCTGGGGACAGATGCTCACTAAGAACGTGGCATCTGGAATCATAATGTCTGCTTTCAAAGGCTCACTGTATCGTTTAACCAAATAATCAAAATGCATGACCTTGAGCAAGTTAGGATTTCTGTATTTTCATGTTCTCACCTGTAAAATTGAGGTTGTAATTTATTTCCCCCAAAAGGTTGTCATTAAGTATTAAGTGGAATAATATGTATAAAATACTCAAGGTGTTGCTTCATATTATATATTATTACTATTGTTATGGTATGACAAGTTTGTAACTTCTATATGTATAGTGATCCTATGAATTTAAATGTTTTTGATATTTCTAAAAATACTTGCTAAGTAAAGCACTGTCAATATTTCTCTATTGATTCTCATAAGACTTAGATAGAAGTTAAGAATGTCATTGATTGTGATATCTACCCCTGTCAATGTTTCTATTGATCCTCATAACACTAGGATGGAAGTCAAGTATATCATTGATTGTGATATCTACAGTGACTCCACTTGTGGGTTTTCCTTTGGTTTTGACTTTACAGTGGTATGAAAGCTGGACATTTGGCAGAAACTATAGTTTGAATGTTTGGTGTGGGAGATCTTTCTGTTTGTGTGTTGCTTTCATTGGTTAATGAATAAAGAAACTGCCTTGGCCAAGTTGACAGGGCAGAACTTAGGTAGGCAGGGAGATGGAGCTGAATTCTGGGAGAAAGAAGGCAGAGCCAGGGAGAGACACCATGGAGCCTCCAGAGACAGATATGCTGAATCTTTCCCAGTAAGCCACTGCCACGTGGTGATATATAGATTAATAGAAATGGGTTAAACTAAGGTGAAGAGTTATCCAATAAGAAGTTAGAGCTAATAGGCCAAGCAGTGATTTAATGAATACATTTTTCTATGTGGTTATTTCAGGTGTAAGCTAGCCTGGGGGAGGGTCGGGATGAACAAGCAGCCCCTTCCTCCTACAAATGTTAAATTTCAATCTTTTCTTGGATTAGCAATATGGATGTGAGATGCTCTCACGGTGGTCAACAATACTCTACATTGTAATGTGTTTTAGTGATTTTGCATATAAATATCTAGTAAATGACCTGAGCCACCCATCATTATTATAAAATGGGCTTTGTGTGAGATTATTTTGTCCAATTCTAGGGTACTATATATGTTCTGGGTGTCTTTAGCGTTGCTCAGGCTGAGCTATGATGCTTAGTAAATTAAGTGTACTACATGCCTTTTTGGCTTATTAATAATTCCATCTTGGGGATACTAGAGGTAACTTGATAATAACTTAAGGAATATCTTTCCTGGAGTCAGGATACCAGTCCTCTCTAAGGGATGTGAGGGGACAGCTACTTCTGTCACATCATTTCGTGGAGGTGGGATGAATTCTAGCAATCCTGGGGCATGAACTCAATTTACTTTTACATCTCTATTCCCATCCAAATCAGTAAAGTGAAAACTATGAGGCAGAACAAGATCTGCAGCTCATCCTTCTTGGTGATCTAATTCATGTCCAGAGAGGAGGGAGAAGGATCTGGTTTTACTCATTAGGATTTAGCAACTATTAAGAGGAGTGACTCAGCATGGAGCAAGAACCCTTCCAGGAAGTCCTCCAAAGCAAACTTTGTAGGGGAGGGGGATACACCTGCAACATTTAAGTAAGAGTGAGATAATACAAAGCTTTCCTGTTCATGGGGAGCTTCCTTGAGCTCCCCTACCTTTGATATTCTCCTCTACTTATTGTCCCTTACACACAATTTAATCCTTAATTATATCATGTCCTGCTGTTTGACTCCAGCTGTATTACTCACATCTTCCCAAAGATATTGCAACAGTTTGAGAAGACAGAGCCTACTTCCTTTTCTGAAAGACAAATGTGCCAAGAAAAGCAGTAAGCTCAATACCGGTATTACATATTCAGAAAAGCTTAGGTTGCTTAGTTGGTTGTTTCTGAAAACGAGTTCATTGGGCAGTATCTGAAAACTGGCCCCTCACCTAACACCACACTTGAAAATATTCACTAGATAAATTAAAGACATAATATTAAATACAAAATAGTAAAGTTTGCAGAAGAAAATACAGTACAATGCTTTTATGATTCAAAGCAGTCAAAGGGCTAAGAAAATCAGTATGATTGCATAGATTTTCATTTCATCAGCAGTACAAATAGAAGAAAAAGGAGATGATGTCTATAACAAATACACACTTAGTGTCTAAAAATTATATGTAACTCCTAAAAAATGTAATCAAACAGCAAAAATAAAAACATAGGCCAAAAAATACGTCCAGAAAATTATTCTTTTTAATTGATTTTATTGAGCTATACATTTTTCTCTCTGTCCAGAGAATTTGTAGAAAGAAGAACCCCAAAACAAATAAGGTATGAATTTATTCGTGATTTGCAAAGTGTGACTTAAATCATGACTAAGAAAAGAGTGCTACTTATTCCTCTTAGGTTAGCAAATAATGCCAAGAAAAGAAAAAGAATAATTGCAAATTATATGAAGTAGACTAAAGGTTCGTGTATTCCTGATAGAGTTTAAATATCAAACGTCTTCAACAGGCTCATGTTTGGAAAGCTTTCTACCTAGCTGATAGCACTATTTGGGGGGATATGGGCCTTCTAGCAAGTGAGATCTAGCTAGCCAAAGTAGGCCACTAGACACAGAATGGGGCAAGTAGGCTCTTTGAAGGTTGTTTCCAGGCCCTGGCTATACTGTGTTCTAGCTTCTTGCCTACTGTGATATGCAAACATGACCTGTGTCACACATCACCCCAGCTCGGATGTTCGCTAAGGTGCATGGACCAATCAACTATGGGCTGAGATAAAATAAATATTTTTCCCTTAAGTTATCTCTGTCAGGTATTTTGGTTCCCGTTTAGGGAAAAGTAATAAATAATTATTCCTTTCCATTATGAAGAAAGTTTTCGATGACCAAGAAGTGGGTTTTCACCAGATACCAAGTCTACTACGATCTTGATATTAAGCTCCTGAACTTCCAAATCTATTTGAAATGAAAGTTTGTTGTTTAAGTTTCTCTGTCGATGGTGTTTTTGCTATCAAAGCAAGAAAGGAGTAACACAACCAATATGAGGAAAGATGTGCAAATCTGTATTTTATGAGGATAAGGACATTATAGGTAGCAGGTCACATGGTGCCATGGCTTAGCTGGTTAATATAAATATCCCATAAATAGAGACAACCACAAGAGGCTCTGAATATGCCTGTGAGAATAAAATGTTATTATTTAACTCAATTTCAGTCCCTGATGTATTTTTATGCCTAGAAACTCACATATAAGTGGCTCTTGAAAATGTACTTTCAAACTCAGTTTCTGTGACACTCGTATGTCCAAATTTTGTTATTTTTTAAATTTAATATTTTTTATAGTTTTACTGTATTTATTTTTAATTTTATTGAACTCCACATTTTTCTCTGCTCCCCCGCCTCTCCTTCCCTTCAACCCTCTCCCTATATTCATTATTTTTTAAATAATGAAAGATAATAAAATGAGATAGAGTAAAAAGTAATCACCGGAATTGGACAAAACAAACAAACAGAAGGAAAAGAAACAAAGAAAAGGCACCAGAATCAGAGATTCTTTCATTTGCACACCCAGAAATCCCATAAAAACTCTAACCTGGAAGCCATAGTATAAACAAACATAGAGGACATGGTTCAGACCCATGCAGGCCCTCTGCATAATGCTCAGTGAGTTCACATGTTGTTCATTTATTTTCAATCCTATCTATTTAAGTCAAGCCATTAGAGGTAGAGTTTATTAGTTATTATATATTTAAACAGTAACAACAATATTGAATGCAGACTAAGTAAGACAAGTTTTAAGTTTCTCAAAAAGTAATAACATTTCCTATCATTCAGAAAAATTTATTTTTTCTAGTATGACACACACACATCAGAAAGCTTTATGAAGTCACTTGAGGTAAGAAGAATTGGGAGATACTGGGACACACACACATGCATACGCGCACTCATACATTCATAGTCGCTCATTCACAATCTGGAATTCCTCAACAATTTATTGCGAAGGCCATTGCCCATGATACTCTGGGTATAAAAGGATGGGAGAACATACATCAATCTGTGAACATAAATTATATGTTGGCACCCGAGGATACAAGATGGAAAAAGATTCGCAGCATAATGTGAATTGAGAATACACATTAGAAACACGATCTGTAACATTATAGCAGCCATGATGCAGCTGAGGATGCTGCACTCAGGAATATGGTGACATGACTAAAAGGACAACAGATTTGAGAAGGGATGATTTAAGGAAAAAAGTCTTGACTAAAGTATGAAATTCAATCATATTTCATGTATACCTCAATATATAAAATGTATTAATTTCTTATATTTCAAATACAATGATCAATTCCCCTTTAAGTGACTTAACTTCTGTGCTTTCTTCTGATAAGTTAATCTGAGCTGTTTTTGAGTGAGGATTCATAGACATTCATAACACAACTTTAACAACATAAGCATTTCTCTTTTGTAGAGCCTCCTGGACACCAGCGTTAACAAAACTGTTAGCATTAACTGTAAATATTACATAGTAAATCTGGGCTTCTTGCCATTAGTAACACATTTACAAGGAAAAATTGGTATTTTGTTATCTTTTGATATCTATTTTAAAAACTGTGTAGTGTGGTCTTACAAGAAAGTATGTTGTCATCGAATCCAGTATCGTTAGACTTTCTCTATTAGGAAACTAGAGAAATAAGAGAAACAAATGATCTGACACCTTAGCATACAATCCCTTGTCTTAAAGGAGATATTTGAGTCAGAACCCCCATTTATCAGGGTTCCCTTCGGGCCGAGGAGGAGGGGGACTTAGTTGGGGGAGGGGAAGGGAAATGGGAGGCGGTGGCGGGGAAGAGACAGAAATCTTTAATAAATAAATAAATTAAAAAAAGAACCCCCATTTATTACACAGGCATATTCTCTTACCCCAACTCTATCTATACATCTCTTGAAATGTAGAATAAACAGGTCTGAGCTAGAGGGCTAGAAAGCTACAAGATGATGCTAATGTGAGTGGTTGGAAAATTATAATTTTTGAAATAATTCTTGCAGTATTCTATGATAAGATAAATTTATCTGACTTACCAAATCTTCATTCGCCTCCTGTAAGTCCTTCAGCTGATTTGAGCTCTTTCGTTCTGAACCGCTAATGACGTGAATATCTGAAATTGTAAAGGTTCCTTGGTAATACTCCATTTTCTGGCCTGTGAAGATAATGAAATATAGAAAATCCATAATCTATGCAGACTTCAAGATATAAGACCTAACTATAAAGGACCTGAAGTGAAGTCTTAAATATATCACCAAGCTTCCTTTTCTTAATAGTTTTATGTTAACAGTAGTTGAATATATACAGAACACTGTTCTGTCATGCCACCCATGTATCGTTTGTTCATAACTGCAGTTTCTTGAGATTGGCATCGCTTCCATTTTATAAAGGAGCAGAGTAAGACACCACCATGCTTGCTATACAACTAGTAGGTGGTCTTTCTGAAAGTTTCAGTCTTAGAGTTTGGCCCTAGAGCTTGGATGTTCATTGTTATGTTTTCATGTGCTATGTTGTTGTTGAAGTGTGCACCGTCCATGAACACAGGTAAGTAAATGAGCATTCTTGTATACTTTCACTTGTGGTGAAAGATCCAAGTACAGTGAAGGAAATCACAAGAAAAAGAGCTATCAGAGATCACAAGAGAAAACAGTCTGTAACAGAGCTCACGGTCTGTTCATCAGGAATGAAAGTAAAGAGATTAGAGTCTGTTGTCAAACAGTACTTCACAGGTAAAGATGCTTCTGTACAATCAAATGAACTGACTCGTGCATGGGTCTTTGTCATTTGTAGAAACTACTACTGGGTTTTGAGTATAAGACTCGGAATATGGTAGAAAGTCATTTTACTCTCCTAAGAGTACTGGCCTCATCAAGTCTTTAAAGATGCCATCAGATCAAGCCATTCAAGCAAGCAGCATGAGCTACTCATTTTAATCACACATCATCATCATCTGAGTGTTCATTGTGGAGATTTGTCAAAAATGTAAATGGTTTATATTTAGCAAAGAAAGATTAAATGGAGAGGGAAATTAAAATGTATTATTTGCATTAATATAAACATATTAAACAATAAACACAAAATTATTCAATACAGTTTGGGGAAGAGTAATTTTTAAGAGAAAGTAATAACACTGCGTCATAGTTTATCTGTGATTTTAAAATTCACTATTTTCTTTCTTTTCATAGTGTTTTTTTCCATAGAAATTCTACTGGATAGAGAGCAATGGTCAAAAGCAAAAGAACCAATTTTGGTAGCACATTTATCATAGTCTTTCATGTTGATGTGCAGCAGGTGGTAAGATTTGCATGGTCTGACTGCCAATAGCCCATGAAAAATGACTATTTGGGGTATTATATGTAGATTCTAAAGAATATTGTACCTCAGCAAGTGAGAATCTTCTATACTTTGTTGAATGCTGTATCATACACATCCAGAAAAGTATTTACATAATTATTTGTTAACGAAATGACAGACTAAGCTTTAAAATAATCTGAGTGGGGACAGTCTCAGGTGCAAATATGAATCCCATTTACAGACTTGCAAATCATGCTTCCCTGTGTGGGGAAGTGAAATTACCAATTCTTCTTACCAGAGACTAAGACGTGAGCCAGAAGTCCAATGGTCGCTGCTACCATCATCAAGGCAAGCACCGTGAGAAGGGCAATTACCCACGGCTTCAGATCTCTGCTGTGGGTACCATATTCTGCCACTCTGCACAAAGGAAGACCATGGTTACTCTCACATGGGAATAGTTTGAGGTTTTCTAGTTGTGCTTCAGTGAATTCACATGGCTACATGCTTCTTTACCAGCAAGAGGACATCATTTTTAATTTTGGTTAAGGTCATCTTGGTCCTGTGAGGAACCATTGAAAAGATTAGACATAGGAATCATGTTCTTGCCCTGCTTTCTGCTTCTGATGCAGTTTGGTGGTATCAGCGGGATGCCAAACTGCTGTCAGCAGAGATTCCAATCTCCTACGTATGCCTGCAAAAACTCACCCCCTTCCAACTCTCTTTTATGTCATATCAATCTATCTAAATTTCACAAGCTTTTTTTAAATATTTATTTCTTTATATGTGCATTCGTGTTTGGCCTGCATGTATAAATGTGCGAGGCTGTCAGATCCCCTGAAACTGGAGTTGCAGACAAATGTGAACTGTCATGGAGGAGCAGGGAATTGAACTAGGATCCTCTGGAAGAGCAGTCAGTGTTCTTAATCCCTGAGCCATCTCCCCATCCCCTAGGTTTCACTAACTAACTTCAGATATACTCTTTTACTCATCTTTTTAACAAGTGTGATATTTTAAAGGAGAAAAATTTAAAAAGTGTAAATAAATATATTCATCTTATAACTTTATCATCCATATTCTTATCATTCATTCATTTTTACCCCTGCATTAATAATGTGAATTAAGATATTATGACCTTCCACCCAACCACTGTTATAAACAGGCTATTTCCAACATCATATTAGCCCCCAAGATTAATGTTGTTCTAATATCTCCTAATGGCCAGTCTACCCTCAAATTACATTTTGTCTTCATAGTATTTATGCTTGTTTTACACAGGCCAGGATACTATCCTGTTTTATATGTGTCAATGCAGAGTTTGTGGTAATTATGACTTATAAGTCGCTTTTAGTCAAAAACAGCCACGCTTCCTTTGAAGTTTGGATGCTATTGGCTTGTTGAAGCAATCAAACTAACAGTCTTTAGATAGTTCCGCCTTTTATTCTTGTCCGATGCTTCCTTGTGGTATCAACCAGTTTGCTTTTCTAATTTCCTCGTAATTAGAATTTGCATTCTAAATTCTTAATTAAGTTTGGGTTAAATTAATTTGACACAAATACTTTAGATGTGACAATGTGTGTTTTATGTCTCATTAAACTAGAAGCAGAGAAAATTATCACAGTGTTCGATGAAAAGCTGCCTTTCTTCTCTTAACTTTTTATGGACAAATGTGTTCATTGTATTGTGTCAAGCATGGTGTGAGTGTTCACTGCACAGTGTCAATTGGGACTCCTCAGTGGGCTGCACTAGGTCATCTCTTACCACTAAAACCTGATGAGGAGCCTGGTACAGAATAAAATTTCATTAGCCTCTAAGCCACAAGCAGGTTAAACCAAGCTTGCATATGAATGACAAGAGGTCATCAGGCCCTCTAACTTGAGCGATCCATTCCAACAATTTTCCATGATAATAGTCTTGCTTGCATGTTTTGTTAGTTTATCATTTCATGATTATATGTTGATAACAATATTTCTTCATGAGCAAAAAATATTCTTCATATTTCCTTCACAGAATATGCTGAAATGTTTTATTCAAAGTAAAGTTTTAGTATATCGTGATTTTTGGACTACAAAGCAAAAGTAAGTTAATGTTAAGGCAAAAAGTATAATAACTGAGGCCTATGTAATAAATAAAATAACAGATTTCAGATGGGCATGCCAGAGTCGATGGAAAAAGCTTGCAAGACCTCAAACCTACACAAAAAGACTACAGGCAACTGAGAAAAGCTAGAAGCATGAGAGGTGATCCTCGATAGGAAAGGGTATACCGATGGATCATTCAATGCCAAACCATCAGCTATGAAACAGACATACAAATAATGTTACTTGTACGGAGCAGGGGATAATTAGAAATATACATGGATATACATATACACATGCAAGTATGCATGCAGTAACAATTAATGAAAGAAGACGCTATGAATTTGCAGGAGAGCGAGAAGAGTTATATGGAAGGATTTGAAGGGAGAAAATGGGATGGAGTAAAGTTGTAATTATACTCCAATCTCAGAAATTAAGAAGATACATATATCCTACAAGCCTGAGAAGCATAAATTATGTATTCAGAGAATATAGACTACGTGGACAATGGTTGATTAAAAATAACCCCGATTTGGCTGAAGAAAACCTGTATGCTCTCTGACTGAGACAATCTAACACACTCAATTATAACATCAAGCAGATGTTCCACCGGATGAGATGCTGTTCTGCCTTCTAAATGGCTTGATGCTTAATTCAGAAAGAAATGAATTAAGCATCAAGCATCAAGCATTTAAATGAATTAAAATGAAAGAAACCTTAGAGATGTTTTTGTGTAATTTAGCCACAATCTGAAAGAAAACACCTATATTCAAAGATATCAAGTAATTTCTCTCACATAACAGAAGTTGGCGATTTCCCAAACTAAGGTCTTTTGACTTCTAGAACACAAATTGCCAGTGGTCAGACTGCCTTTCAATTAGTTACATTTTGGATTCTTAAATGTGCTTACAGTTTATGTGTTCTCTGTGGCTGCCTTGGAAGGGTGCACAGGTCAGCTTCAAGAGACTGCTCTGCCTCAGTTGGGCCCCTTCATAGACTCTTGTTAGTGGACCCGAAAAAAGTCATCCAAAGAAAGAAAGGTTTAACTTAAGAATATGTACAAATTTTTAAATCCATCATACAACAGTTCCTTTGAACAGAGCGAATAGAGAAAGGCAATTGTGAAAAATCGCACAGCTGCTACTCAGGTATTTACAGATGACAGCACAGGCTCAGAAATGGGAGTGATTCAGCTTTGCTATGTGCCCCTAACATGCCTACGAGCAGTGTCTTCAAATCCCACAGAGAAGCCGTGAGCACCTGGGTCTCAACGAGCTAGAGTGAAAACTTTCATTTAAATTGTTCTATTTTGGGAGAGCCTGGAGGTGACTGGGTGGTTACAAGTGCTTGCTGCTCTTGCACACACATTCACACACCCACACATAATAAAATAAAACGTTGTATGTTTTAAAGAAGCTTTGGGGACTCTAGTCCCTGTACAACTTCGAGTAGTACAAGCTGCAAAGTCCTAAGTTAAAGTTACTGCCGTTTAATCCTGCATGAATCAAGGCAAAGACTAACTTTTTATGGAGATAAACATGTAATTCATGAAGGCAAAAAGCACACCATTGCCTTCCCATTCTGCACAGGCTCAATTAGTCATTTGCTTAAGATCACTTCCAATTAGGAAACACTTAGTAACGTTGTTTGGAATCTAACCTGTCTGTGAACCATTTTGTTATACATTGTTTGCATAAGCAGTTTTGCTTCTGAAGTCAAAACAAACACAGGTGTATTCATTTTCTATCCCCAAGTAACTGATTACTACAAAATTAGCAGCTCAAAGAAATACCCAGTGCTCTATGTGGCATGGCTGACTTCTTTGTTCATGTTCTCTCTCTCTCTCTCTCTCTCTCTCTCTCTCTCTCTCTCTCTCTCTCTCTCACACACACACACACACACACACACACACACACAAACTTAAGTACTATGATGTGTTTGGGTTGTTTGTTTTGTTCTCATATTTTGAGATTTTATTTTAATGATTTTCTCCCATCCCTTTCTTCCCTCTAAACCCTCCCCCATCAGCCCCTACCCACTCTCCTTTAAATTCCTGTTCTCTTTTTTCACTAATTATTATTACATGCATATATGTATAGGTATGTACATGTGTATATATATATATATATATATATATGTACACTCCTAAACATCAGAAGTTCAATCTTTATATCGTTATATGAATGTTATATGCATGTTTTTGGGGGTGACCATTTTGGCCCTGGACAACCTAGTATTCATAGTCTCTTATGACTCAGATCGAGGTTCTGCTTGGAGCTGCTTTCACAGTCAGTGGTTTTTGAGCCATTTCCATGTTCACTAGAATATTAGACAGAACTTGGTTTCTTGAGGTTGAACTAAGGTCAAAATAAAGCCTACCCTTTTCTTAAGTTATTATCGAATTAGACCTCCAAGGATAATATCCCATTTTTAAATATTTTTCTGAGGACATTATTACATCATAAAATCCCCTCATGGCATCTAGATAGGCATTTGATTCATATTCCTTCTCCTGGAGAAGGAGTATGTACAAGAGAGGGTGGGGATGCTGGCAGTCATCATGAGATTTGGCCACATGACAACTAAAAATATTATGGTTTTAATGAGAATGAATACATGCACCATCATGGGGAAGCATGTCTGAACTAAACTGTAAGACTGGCACTGGAGAACTGTCCCATGAGAAGGGAATTCTAAGATGGTCATAGAATAAAAAGAATAATAGGGAACGTAATGTTTTTAGTCAAACAGAAAACTCTCGGAAATTAAAATGAAGAAAGAGCTAAAGTTAATCCTCCGTCACGCTGTAATTGGCGCTTTGCATTCTTCTGGGGACCAGGAAAGTACAAATGATCCTTATTCCAAACTTCACAGACCTGTAATCTCCATGGAACCCAATCTGTCACATCCATTAGTCAGTTTTGAGAAGGGTGTGTTCGTGGCTGTCAAAGCAATATGATGCTAATTCAATAATGTGACTTGGCTTCTAAATCTTAGAGGTTGAAAATGCACAGAGAGTTACAGTCTGCAGTTCCTTAGTATCTTCATATGTGTGACTTCAAAGATGACTTAAGCAAAAGGACATGCTGATCCTCATGTTCCTTGGGATCTTCTTTTCCCTGGCTGGTAGACTGCCCAGGTGCTCCACCTTCAACTTTATGTCCTTTATCATTTTGTCTATAGGCCCCCAGAGTTTTCATACTCTGGAATTATTTTTCTGCTTTCCCTAAGAAGGTTCATGTTATTGGTATACAAATGTGTCTTAGGGCTATTGTTGCTGCGATAAAACACATGACCAAAAGCAATTTGGAGAGGAAAGGATTTATTTGATTTTCCTTCCATATCACTGTTCATCATTGGAAGAAATTAGGGTAGGAACTCAAACAAGACAGCACCCTGGAGGCAGAAGCTGATGCAGAAGTCATGGAGGGATGCTGCTTACTGTCTTACCGGTTTGCTCAAGCTGCTTCTTATAGAACTTAAGAAAACCAGGCCTGGGATGGCACCACCTACAATGAGCTGGGCCCTCCACCATCAATCACTAATTAAGACAATGCCCCTCAGACTTGCCTGTAGCCCAATCTGATGGAGACATTTTCTCATATGAAGTTCCATCCTCTGAGATTATTCTAACTTGTGTCAAGTTGACATAAAACTAGCCTGTACAATATATATATATATATATATATATATATATATATATATAAGATTGCCACACAACTGTCCATTTATACATTGGTTGTGTCCCTACAGGGAACATTGTGTAGTGACTTTTACAGCTGTCTACTGATTAACCTTTACATAACTTTTAGGATCACCATTTAATACAAAAATTATACAAATATGAGCTATCCTGGGAAAGTGTACTTTATAGGGTTAATGTATTACCACTTTTGGCCTATAGTCATTTTTGTCACTAGAATTACTTATATTACTTTTGTGAGTATTTTACTCTGAGGGAGAAACAATATGCTCCATTCATGTATCTTGAGTATGCAGTTAGGACCTCATTTATCTTAGAAACATATATTTCTATTTCTCACTGATGATGCACAATTGTGTGTGTGCATGGCCTATGTCGCGATATTTCAATGTAGGTATACAATGGACAGTGATCAAATCAAGGTTTCTACAAGTCTACTACTAGGTGTTTAACACTTTGTGCTGAGGATATTCAGAATCTTCTCCACTAGCTATTTTGAAATAGTTAATTAATTGTTACCGTTAATTGTTTTAGTAGCTATTGAATATTAGAAGCAATTCCTTTTACCCAATCGTGTAATGATAACCATTAGGTGTTTTCCCTCAAACTGTCTGCCTTTGGTTTCTATGAGCTGGAACATTTCTTTTGGGAGAGCAAACTGTTCTTTAAGAGACTCATTTTTACTCGTCAAGAGAGGCTTCCCAGTGGCACAAATGGATAATTCGTGGGATCTGAGCAGCCTGGAAATAAAGGCTTTCCTGAAGTGAGGCCGAGACTGTTTACTGGACAAAAGCTTTGTCAGACTTTCCTGTGCTTACGTCTTCAATTTGAGTTTGATTTTTGCACCTTAAGCCTTTTTATTGGTCTTAAATGTGTGTGTGTGTTTTCCAAAAGTGATTATTCTTATCAGTCCTCTCTTCAGCGAGCCTTTTGTGACAATGATAGTATGATTAGAGAGATGGGATGCTAAAGGAGGCATGCAGAGGGAAATGTAATGAGCATGCCTTTTTTAATTCTTGGGTGCGCGTGTGTGTGCGCACCGGCATGTGCATGTGTGTGTTCATTCAGAAATGCAAAAGCCAGAAGAGGAGTTGGGTGTTCTCTACTACTATATGTCTTATAACTTTGAGTCCAAACCTTTCACTGAACCATGAACTAGACAGGTGGTGAGTCTCAGGAATCCTCCTGTCTCTGCTGCAGCCTCCCATGCTGGGTGACACGTAGGCATGATTCCACCAAGCTTTTTTCTTTTTTCATGAGTTCTGAGGATTTTTACTTAAGTCCTCATGCTTGTGATGCAAGCGTTCTTGCATTTCCACAGCTCACAGTTTAGTTCCTGATAGCTTATGTAGACACATATCTTCTCAAAAACTACAAGATCATGGGGGCAGTTAATATGTCATGTATGGCACGGAGACATTTCTTTAGCATGTTCTCAAGTAGGAAGAAGAGTGGAAGCTTCTCATGTTCAAATATATTTGGTAATGAGAATGAAAACATTTTAGGAAATGTTAAATAGTATATATTTTTCTGAACTTTCAGTGATTTCAAATGAAGAGTGTAAAAATAGGAAGCGTGTTCACCAGTTTTTGCTACATGCCCTGGCCATTGACACACTCACAGTGCATCCCATACCACTAGGTCTTAGATACTGGAAACTAACAAATTAGCAAAATGAAAGTTTTTCATGCCTACTTTTCATCAGCTTCTTTCCTGATGTTTCTTGGGTCCTCCTGTTCTTAGAAGGGACAGAAGACGTAGGTGTGTATCTGTTCTCACCAGTGTGAGGCTTCATTAACAACAGGCGAAGCCAAGAGACCCATCATCTCGTATTTCTTTCAAGACAAGAAAGCAAAAACTATGCAAAATATCACCATGCGTTGAGAACAAAGGGAATCTTCTGTGGGGAATGAAAATAAAGTTCAGGCTGTGCTGAGTTCAGGGAACTGAGAAGGAAATTGGAATGCAGGAAGTACCTCAGATCTTTGTCTCTTTGCCCTGATCTCAAGAAACCAAAACCAGCTTTGGAAGGGGCTTGACTGTGAGAATTTGACAGTCAGAGAAAGATGTCAGCCAAAGGCTTCTGAGAATACCTTCTCTCTGCCCCCAATGATGGTCTCCACTCAGTAAGAAACATATAGATGTGGCCATTATCAGTCAATTTGTTGTTATAACAACATATGAAAGAAATCAGCCTTTCCCCCACTATCCCCCCCCCCCCAAAAAGCATTTTATTTTGAAGATATTGCAAGGAATTCTGGTACCAGGGTCATTTTGGGTTTTTAATCATCTTGGAGTTACCCCAAAGAAGTTTATACAAATAGACATCAGAAAGTACCCAGGACATTTTTAGTGCAAGTTAATCAAAGTTAAGAGTACTTTCTACTGTGGTTCAATGGATACAATAAAATCAGGATATTATTCAATATGTGTACGATTAATAGACAATAAAGGATTAAACAAACAGGCTAAACAAAGCTTACTATAAAATGTTCTATGGTCCACAAGATATAGGTAGGACTTAATGTTCCTATGTAGTGTATGTGTGTGTTTATGTGTATGCATGTGCTTGCTTAGTCTTGACACATTTTTCAGTTTCATCCATTAAATTGTGTAATAAGTATGTTGGATTGGAAGTTGGGATTCAGGCTGGAATCTATGTACTAAGAATGAATTCTATTTATGTAAATGCCTGTGTCGCAGCATCTTACAATACAAATATATTCCAAAAATTACTTCTAAGAAGTTAACCAGCCATAGTGATATATTCTACTCTTCATTTTTTTTTTAGTTTTTATTTATCTATTAACCTTTTCATACAGTTATACATCTTCTTCTCTTCACTTGAATCTGTTTTCTTCAACCTTTTCATGAGACTTTACTGTGTTTTAAGCACACTGAGTTTGAGTGAGTAAGGATATATGTGACATGGGCTCTAAGTTTAGAGAAACCATGTTACAACACTTTCTGTCTCATTATGCTGCCCAGGCTGACCTTGAACTTACATGTTCCTCCTTCCTCGGTTCCCTGGGTGCTGACATCATAGTCATGGCATAGTGGCATGGAATATGCCACCACACCCAGCTTCATGGTACAACCTCTAAGACTTGTGTGATTAAAAATAATACAGTATGGTAAACTTCTTTCTATAAATACTTAAAATAGCAAAAACAACAGCTTCATTTTGTTAACAAATATGAAAGTTCAACACTTTGAGAGATTCTCTAATTTTCCCTCTGCATGGAACAACCATCTATAAGCATTTTATATGGAAATATTGACTTGCTGTTTCGAGCAATAAATGCTTGCTTTCAGTGTGTGGAGTGACTTAGGTTTTGAGGTTTCTACAATCTCGTCAACTTCAGTTCCCTGTCCTCTGTGGAGGGGCGACAATAAAACTTACCCATAGATGAAAAGGCATGAACTGAGCAAATGAAGGTCTCTAGAATACACTGAAGCCACTCTGGTCTGGGGGCTTTCATGTAGGGTAAAATCCTTTGGGGAGTGGAATGACGTTTTCATAGAAGCCACATATCAGATATCCCACATATCAGTTTTTTTCTGAACTTTCAGTGATTTCAAATGAAAAGTGTAAAAATAGGAAGCATGTTCACCAGTTCACATACACATTATGATTCATAACTGTAATAAAATTATAGCTATGAAGGAGCAACAAAAGTAATTTTTTGGTAGGGGTCACCACAACATGGGGAAATGTATTAAAGGATCTCAGCATTAAGGAGTTTGAGAACCACTGATATAGATGATCTCACATACTTTTTGCCACAGCTTGGTGAGACTAGCCTTAGCACTACCACTTTATTAGTAAAGCCAGAGCGAAGGGAAGGAAAGGCCCTGTCTGTGTAGCTTCAAAGAATCCTGTTTGCAGCCAGACCACCTTGATACCTGTAGTTGGAGGAGCGGGGCCCCTTGTTTGTCCTGGCCTCCCAGCTAGTTTACACCCAAAATGAACACAGAGAAATTGTATTAATTAAATTACTGCCTTGCCCATTAGCTCTAGCCTCTTATTGGCTAACTCTCACATCTTGATTAACCCATTTCTGTTATATCTGTGTATCACCATGTGACTGTGCCTTACCGGCAAGATTCTAACCTACGTCCACCTCAGGCCGGAGATTCATGGCGTCTGCCACACTGCCTTCTTCCTCCCAGAATTCAGTTCTCTTTTCCACACCAACCTAAGCTCTTCCCTATCAAAAGGCCAAGGCAATTTTTTTTTATTCAACCAATGAAAGCAACACAAATACAGAAAGACCTCCTACACCAGATACCAAATGTGGACACCCAAGACAGAATAGTATCCAAGGTTTGCTTACTGGATGAAGCAAACCTTGGGTCCATTTCTGGCCACTACTCAGGATTTTTAGACATATAAATGAGTATGTGAGTTAATTGTGATCTGAGCAATGTTTTCTTCTCATGTAAACAGGATAAGCACAGAGGTTTGTTTTTGCCAGGATTGTAATGAATAAATAATCTAATAAATACTGTGCTTCAAATATGCATCTTAAATAAACAGGCAAAAATAAAAGTCCTTATTATAATAAGTATAAAAAATTACCACCCCATATGGAATTATGTACTACTCTGGTAATAAATTCCAACAATCTTGACCCCTAAGTGTGTGTGTATGTATGTGTATATGGATATTAGTATATAAGTAATTTTTTGTATCTTCAGTCTTTCTCTTTTGTTAGAAATATTATTTCCCATATTATAGCTATCAGGAAATGAGAGCACAACTAAGACAAAAATTTCCAGTTCCCTTTCTAAATATCAATGTTCACTTCAAACCATGCACTGTAGAGAGATACCTGAAGAGCGATGATACTCAATACTTCACAAAAATATAGGATTAGAAAACACAAAATATTATAGTCTTAAAAGTTGTTAAACAGAGGAAAAGCAGTATAGCCTTTCAGTTCATATTGGGCTTTGCCTCCACACCTAGGTTCTAGCTTTTCTTCTAATTAATTTATAATGTTGGGCTCGTGACTTCCTCCACCTATAAAGATGAGTTGCTAACAGGAGCTAAGTCTAAGACATGGGAGGATTACATGAGCTAACAGGTGTAGAAGGCACATTATAAGTACCATGAGTTTGCTGGAAACGGAAAATATAATATGCCATTGATAATTGCCAGTTAGTAATTTTAACTCTGAAGACAGTTTTAGACTGTATCAGGAACTGCACTTAACAAATTAACAAGTAATTGAAACAGTTATTGAAAATCAAATTGCAATTAAAACACAAATATTTGTAATGGAGTTTTTCCGAACTGCCTTTTCCCCTAAAGGTGAACCAAAAGATGAGTTTAGTTTTCCCTTTTTATTAAGCACTGCTTATACTAAGGAGCTAGAAGATGAGAGGACTTCTGAGAAGCCTGTCCCAGTTTCAAATGAAGGATAGCTTATCAGTTATAAAGTAAAAAAGTGAGATTTTAGAGTGAAATTCCCCCAAACCAATAGATTTTGAAAAAATAGGGATATGGCTATTCTTATAGGGAAACCTAAACAGAGTTCTACCAACCCAAGACCGGAGATGAGATCACAGACCCCAAGGCAGAGACATCCGGGTTCATGACAGCACAAAGAACAGGCTTGTGAATCAAATGGTATGTTCCCAAGTTCTCCACACTGTGTTTCTCGATAGTGAAGAAATAAGAAGCATGATCTTGAGCAGACCCGACAGACGCACTTTAGAAAGAGTGTAGGTGAGACTCCGGATATCCCTCAATTATTAAGCACCTTCTGGTCCTTAGTCTATGAATGCCATTAGCGAGATTTGCTATCGCTTGCAAATCTTCCATTTTGGGTGAGTTTTCCTGAATTTGACCCAAAGCAACTGTTGCTCCCTTGTGTTTCTTACCATCTCGATTTTTTTTTGTTAGTGATATGTCACTGATATCTGAAATGGTGACAACTGAGCACTAATATTACTCCTATAATACACTTTCCCTAAACCATAAAAGTTTCTAGGCACATAATTGTTCACTAGAAAAGAAAACTTTCTGTGGCTATACTTTCAAAACTTGATAATTTTGATAGGAAAAAATGGGGAATGTAAGGTTTTGTTTTGCAATATCTTAACGTCTATAAACATTGAGTATGAATTTTCTAATTCAAGGAATTTTAACAAATAAGCAAAACATTAGCATAAAGTGTTTATGTTTGTTAGCTTGTTTGTGTGTTCAGTAAATATCTGTGCAGTGCTGGCTATGCGCGAGACACTGGTGACCCTCCTAAGTGTGTCAGAAATAATGGTTACTATATGATTTCTTTCTGAAGCTCTGATCTAAATAAGTATCCTGAGACTGGCGAAATGGCCAGTGAAGCTCACTGACTTAGCAGCTGTCTAGGATCAAATTCTCACACATGAAGTTCCCAGGATGGTGCCTTCTACCTACCAAGATAGAAGTTAATAAGGTGACTATGCTCATTCATAAATAATACTATATGATGTATGTTTAAGACTCTACAAAATTCGGGCATCTGACAGTCCTGTAAGCCTGGAGGAATATTCTAACTTTTGTGTCTTCAGATTTCACTCATTAGGATAGGCATTAATGGCAGGTTGGCCAGGCTCTTGAATGAAAAATGTAAAATATTTTATGTAAAATATTTTGAAAATATTGTAAATATTAACAAAAATGAAATATTATCCTAGCTGTTAAAATCACTATTTTGAAATATATAGTTATATCAAAGTAGCTTTCTCTATCTTTAGATATGGCAAATCCTATTTAAAAATTTATATTTTTTACTTTTCCTCACTACTTAGTAAAAGAAGGTGTAGAAAGTTATCACACTAGCCCCAGTCTCAATCGCCTGATAGCTCTACTTCTCCTCAGCTTCTCCTCTGGTGTAAGCTTCTCTACAGTGGACCGGGGCGGGGGGGGGGGGGGGGGGTGTCTCTGAAGTTCATGACTTCTAACCTGCCTCACTCCACAAGAACCAACACAAAGTTACAAGGAGAAAAAGCTGAAGGAACAGCCTAGATACTGCTGGGCTGCTGCTGTGAGGACTGCTTTCAAACAAATCATCACCACCATCACCATCACCACCACTACCACCCCGACCATCACCACCACCAGCGGCCTTCGGTTCAGAATCAACCAGGACAAAGTGTGATTGTCTTTCCCAGTGCTGTCCCAATTAGTAACTATTGAACTTGGCAATAAGAGATAATGCTGCTGCTGATTTTTTTTTTTTACAAAATAACACCAATTTTTAAACACAGAGATTACTTAATGCAGCCCACTATAAAGATTCCAGAACTCTCTCAAGCTTAACTGACATTTGAATCCCTGAAGGATCCGTCCCCAGCCATGATCTGAAACTGGGGAAGCTATTCACTGACAGACAGCACAGCACAGCACAGCAAAGAAGCAGGGCCCAAAGGAAACAAAATGAACTTACCGATGCAGATACATCATGAATGGGAGGAAGGGAGCTTTCCGATGCCAGCCACTGAACAGGACGTTCCAATCAACTCTTTGACATCCCTACAGGTATTAGACATCTACTACTGGAAGGAATAAGGAAACAAATGACAAGTAGTTGAAAAGAAACGAGTTTGACAAGTCTGAACACAGAAGCCTCAACCCATCAGAGAGCTTGGAGAAAGCAGGCAGAGAAAACATACTCCCAGCAGGAAACAAATGGTTCTGGTTCTCTTCTCTTCTCTTCTCTCTCTCTCTCTCTCTCTCTCTCTCTCTCTCTCTCTCTCTCTCTCTCTCCCTCTCTCTCTCTCTCTCAAATATATATTGACTACCTTTGTTAAATAAGAACGTGGTTCCATAGATTTAAGTGAGAAATATATTATGAAGGCAATAGGATTAAGAGTTTAAAGGAGATTATTGGTAAGCATAGGAATATTTTAGGGACAATAACATAAAAGTGCTCAGAAAGAATCAATTATGCAATTCTGGTTGAAAAACAATCATCTTAAGTGTCAGCATATAGTGAATTTAGCACATACTAATTTATCATAAAAGATATGTTGTTATAATAATCAATACACTAACAGTTTACTTAAATGCCTACTGTAAAATATAGGCAAATAAATGAGTGTCAAATGAGATGTTTTAAAAATGACCTAATGTAATAAACAGCAACATGTATATTGGTATTTATCAGAGTGGGAAAAACTTAAAAAGAAGAAATAAGTTCTTTCATTTAGGCAAACAACACAGCGCATGTGTGCTCATTGTTCACATTAATATCTTAGTAGCAAAACTGAAGCCTCCATCTCTTTCCCTTTGACTCTTCTGATGAAAGGAGCTTTGATTAACTCTGTTTCTGTCATTCATTGCCTGCCTTGCAGAGCAGATAGAGTATGCAGTGTGATCCAGTTTCTTCCATCATTCTGTGCCCCTGGGGTAGTCCCTTTCTCCCTCCAGATGGCAGTTGCACAGTCCTCTGTACGCTGGGGTAGTCTCTTTCTCCCTCCTGGGTGGCAGTTGCATACTCCTCTGTACCCTGGGGTAGTCCCTTTCTCCCTTTTGGGTGGCAGTTGCTCCTACATCACTGCCAGTGGCCTTAACATATCACTACACATCTGACAAGTTAGAAATAAAATTAAGTGTGATGCTATATTTGTGAAAATGTCACAGTACAGTCAATTACTTAGAGACCTAACTAAAAATTAATAATATAAATGTTTCAAATATAAAACTCTTTCATCATTATGGATACCGTACACCCAAAATCAAGACATCAACACACTGTGATCTTTCTAGAGGAGTCTAGGGAAGACTCATTCCTTGATTTTTTAAAATTGAGATACTGAGTGTTGAATCAATAACTTCACATATGCAATGGTATTGCTGTATTAATGGGCTATATACCAAATATTTTAAGACAGGCTCTTGTTGAAGTCCTCAGGCTGCCCTTGAATTGGCATTGTATCCCAGACAGGTCTTTGACTTACAGTCTTTCTACTTTAGCTTCCAGGTGGCTGGATTGCAGGTTTGTAGCATCAGGCCCAGCCTCCTCTCGCATCTTACAGCACTTATGGACCAGGGACCCCTTGGCTTGTGATTGGTAACTCCAGCTTCTGCCTGTAGCCTCTCCTGGCTGTGTCATCTGCCTCTCCTTTTTTTCTCTCTTTTACTTTTGAATGTTATTATATAAATACATATAGAACATAAAACTTACTATATACCACTCTGTAGCAAATAATTTTGTGAAATGTTTTCCGTGAGCCCTGCCTTTCATTATTCGGGCATATACCCAGAAATGGAGCTGCTGAAGTGTATAATACTTTGTGCTTAGGTTCTTGAGAAGCCAAGTGGTGTGCTCTGATGCAAAGATGTTTTAAATTTTGATGTAGTCCAATTTACATATTTCTTCTTTAGTTGTCAGTCATTTTGGTTAGGTGTCCAAAAAATCCACTGCCAAATCCAGTGCCATGAAATTTGTCTACTATATTTTTTTATTCTAAGATTTGTATTCTTTGGCTCCTGCTCTTAAGACCTTTGGACCAATTATAGTTAATTTTTATGTGTGATGCAAATTAAATGGTATAAATTTCATTGTTTTGTAAGTGGATATCTAGATTTTATAATTAATTTTATTTGTTGAAAACATTATATCCTTTACTTATTGGATTGTTTCTATTCTCATTCATTAGTTTATGCATCTGTCTGTCTTTCTTCAAGTACTGAACTTTTTAGAGTATTTTTATGTATTTCTGGCTGTCCTGGAACTCATTGGTAGAACAGGCAGTCTAGCCTCATACTCATAGAGATCCACCTGCTTCTGTCTCCAGAGCACTGAGATGAGAGGCGTGTGCTACTTTACCTGTCTTAGACTGTTTTACAACAGAGGTCTTTAAATTTTTAAAAGTGTGTGTGTGTGTGTGTGTGTGTGTGTGTGTCTGTGTCTGTGTGTGTGTGTAAATGCCATGCAGGCTGTGAGCTGGCTCATGTTGCTCACAATGGAAGTCAGGTTCTCTGCCAGAGCTATAAGGCTCATAACTTGCCAAGTCACCTCTGCAGCCCCAGCACTACACTCTTGATTAGTTTTGCCACATGTCTCGAGATCCAGAAGTATGAATCTCCCATCTTTTCTTTTTGAAATCATTTGGAATAATCAGCATTCTTTGAAATTCTGTAAAAATGTTGATATGAGTTCTGCCCAATTGTCATTGAGATGATTAAAAGTCGTTGTCTAGTAATCCCCATGTCCATCCTTCCTCTGGAATTGTTTCTGCTAATCATTGTTTTTCCTGTAAATGGATCACACTTTCTTATTTTTCTCATTGAAGAATAGACATGAAATATTACACTGTTAAAGTGGATATCAGATTACCCCTTCCCACATTTGTTACTGTCGTCTTCTGTTGCTTGTATGTTTACTGATTTATTCAAGGCATCCTTGTAAATACTATGTTCTTTGTCGTGGATGGTCTCTAAATCCTTGGTTTCTTTAGTTTATCGAAGACTAGATTTCTGTAGGTGCATAGAACCCAGAAATGTGACAAAAGAAACAAAATACTCTCCCAGATCTTTCAAAATTGGCTCTAGGAAGAAGTATGGCCTCAGCACTTACAACTCTTTCTTACGACTTTCCTTGATCTCACATACCTATTAACTTTTCATCATTTTAAGTAGTCTCAAAATGGTCTTTTATATTTGCATAAAAATTTATACTTCTTTTTTCATATTAACATTAATGTGGGATACACACACAGAAGTACTCTTGGAATAATAAATTACAACTGTTAGTATTTCTTAGATGAGAATGATTGCAGATTTGGACCACTGTGCTAACAGTTTTATTCTGAAGCTAAATATACTGATCACACTGAAACAGTTCTAGCTGAAGTAGGCAGGGCATGCTAAAATCCCACTTACTCAGCATTCTGGAATCTCCCGAGAGATGGTGGCTGTGAAAGCTTTGTCCTTGAAACTTCAGGAGGAGCCTGTTTTCCCTGTTCCACAGAAAAGCAAGGATACATCCTGATAATGATGTAAACATGCTATCTGAATTTCTACTATACTGTTCATCCTCTTAATAAATGAATAAGATGGGAAGGTGTAGATGTTTTAATGTTGCTAGTCAGTGAAATTAGTAGCAAGTATTTGATATAAATATAAAAGGCTTTTTAAATTAAAAGATCACTGTGTAAACCTTGTTTTAGCTTCTGCAACACTGAGAGGTGTAATCTGGTTGTAATTTTGTCAAGTTCAAAGGTAATCCTTTGGCAAGGCAATCCTTTGGCTTGTTCCAACAGCCTTGGGAAGTTTGCTCAAGTTGAGAAAACTTCTCTCTTTCCTGGAACAAGTAAACCTAAAGGCACATCGTTGTTCTGATGAAGAAAATGTACCAAGATATAGTTTGAAACTAATTTAGAACATGGTATGGAGTGGTACAGATTATCCAGTCACAGTACATGGATTTGGCTGAAAAGAATCTTCTGCTATACCAGAGTCCATGGAAGTTCTACTTCCTTCCATACACTTCCTTTCTTCCCTTGTCTGCTGGGTGCCATGTGATGTCTCACCCTGGTTTTAATCAGATTTCTCTTAGAAATAAGTTACTGAGGGTTTCATCAGCATGTACCTTGGGAAACTGCCTGGTGCTTCTGAGTATAGGGTCACCTTTTGTTGATAATTAGTCTTGTCCCCTCTACAGAATCTAAACTCACCTTCCAGGTGAGCCTCTGGACATTTCTGGGGCTATTATCTTGATTGAATTAATTGAGGCAGTCCCTTTCTGGGATCCTAGACCATGTAAATTGTAGGGAATGTTTCTCTGTCTCACCAGTGAGCTCCCAAATCATGACAAAAAAAGCTTAATACTAATTATGAAAGCTCAGCCTATAGCATATGTTTGTTCCTAACTAGCTCTTATAACCTAAATTAACCCATTTATAATAATCTACTTTTCACTTATAATAATCTATGTTCTATCATGGGGCATGACCTCTCTTCCATCTTGCACCTCCTTCATGTCTCCTGGCATCTCCTGTGTGCCCAGTTCTCCTCCTCTTCCTCTCTCTCCCAGGAAACACCATCTATACCTCCTGCCTGGCTATTGGCCATTCATCACTTTATTAAACCAATCAGAAGGCGACTTGACAAAGACACATCTTCCAGCGTACAAGCATTCTGCAGCCGTACATAAAGAAAGGGAACCCCGAACCAGCATGCCTTACCACCTTCTGTTCCTGATTATGGATGCCATGTGAGCAGCTGCTTCATACTCCACTGTTTCACTTCCCTGTCCTATCAGTTGTACCATGAACTGTGAGCTATAAGCCCTTCCTCCCATAAGTGGCTTTGGTCAGGATCTTTTATCTTAGTGTCGGAAAAGAAACTCGGGCAAAACTCAGGCTGTTTTTGACCAACCTGACTAAGTGGTTCTTAGGTTATTGTTAGAATTGTTCTGTGGCTGAAATGTGGAAGAGTTTGGAACTTTGAGTTAGGAAAACTCTTAAATACAGGAAGCAGGGCTTAAGGGCCTGTAGTTTGGAACTTTGAGTTAGGAAAGCTCTTAAATACAGGAAGCAGATCATAAGGGTCCATGGTGCTGAGATCTTGAAAGAAAAAATGATGAGAGAAGCATGGCCAGTGTGGGCCGAGCTCATGAGCTTTCAGACAGGAACAAGACTTCTATTCACTTATCCAGTCATATTGTATTTTGGCCAAGAATCTGGTTTTATTTTGCTGATATCCTAAAAGATTAAATGAGGTTGAATTTTGAAGATGATGGATGATGATAACAATGACGTTATGATGGTGGTGGTAAAGAAGATAATGATTACTTTTACTATTACTGTTTGTGGCAGATGAAATCTCAAGACAGAATCATATTTGGCCTGGTGTGACAAGGTGCTATCCAGTCCAGCAACATAGCCCCAATGGTGGTATAGTGACAATTTTATTTTAGGGATACCCCAAAACTGTCTTATTGGTCTTAAGACCCATTCAATAGAAGGGGATTCAAACTGGGTACTGTAAACTTAGCCAAACACCTTTGGATAGAGAGGTCATAGTAAGGAAAACTATTGCTATTATTTTCCTAAATCAATACAGTTTCTCACTGTATTATAAACCCTTATTCTTATAGCCATAAATAATGGAGCTCTCCCCACTTCTATTACTTAGGGTTCCTATTGTGTGATAATATACAACCAAAAGTAACTTGGGGAAGAAAGCGTTTATTTCACCTTTAGATTATAAGTTCATCACAAAGGGAAATGAGGGCAGGAACTCAGGGCAGACATAGGAGCAAAGACCATGGAAGATGACTGTTTTCTGGTTTGCTTCCCATGACTTGTTCAGCCTGCTTTCTTACAGTGCTTAGGATCTCATAGTACCCAGCCAAGGAGTGGTACTGCCCAGTTACTTGGACCTTCCTATATCAAATCAAGAAAATGCATGACAGGTCAATCTAGCAGGGGGATTATTTTTTCAATTGAGGTTGTCTATTTCAAAATGTCTGGCTTGTGTCAAGGTGACATGACATAAAACTAAGCAGGTCACACCTTAATAGGGAAGCTTGTTTTTGTAGCAGACAGAGCCTTGTACAAAGATCTACAGTGGATTAAAAGGCAGAGAGTAGGTGACTGTAGGTTGATTATATACAACCCTGTGTTGTATAAGCACCAGTTCCATCCCTATACCTATGATTCAGGGAGCATCCCAGAAATGAGGAGAGATAGAAATATACTAAGAGCCAGAGGGAAAGAATGCCTGCTGAGAGCTGGTTGACTTCTAGATACAACATATAACTGAAATTGTAGTCATAGTATGCTTGCTTAAACAAAACCTGCATAATGACCATGCAAGATACAAGCTGACATGCAAAAATGAAAAGGGGACATTTCACCAGGCCTCACCCCTAGATGAAAAACTGTGGGCAATTAAAGGACGCCAGAGAAGGAAGAAAGAGTTTTCTCCATGGAAAGGGCCACTTATCGGTTATCCAATCCCCAAGTGGTCATCTCTGAACACACGTATATATGAGAAACAATAAATGGACTCAGTAATTTTTATGTGTGTGTATGTATAACAATAATAATTGTAGAAGGGGTGATGAATTTGAGATGGAGTTGGAGCAGGGGGGAGAGGAACAAGGGGAAATGATGTTAACAAAGTGTGCTTATGTGCAGACTTCTCAACAAAATGTATCAAAAGTAAATAAGCCTAAAAATAAGGAGTTCTCTGATTTTGAAAAGTCAATGCCCAGGAAAGAGTTTCCCCAGGATCAGTGTACAGATGCTGATCAGGCTGTGATCCAAGAGGCTTAGGCAATATCTCTAGACTGTAGCAATGCCCTTCTTGCATGGAAGATGAAAGGCTGAGAAGGTCAGAAAATGGACACGAGGCCAGGCCGTGTATGGTAGGCTTGAAGTCTCAGAAAGAAGGCCTGAGAAGCCATTATGTGCAGCTGTGGAGTTGAAACCTAGGTTCCAGTCCTGGAGACTCCAGATGCTGGAGATGTCAGTACCATGCAACATAGACCAAGGAGATCTAAGGCAATGGAATGTAGGCAACCTAGGAGAAAAATCTTTGAGTGCTTAAGACAGTTGTCTTAAGGTTACTATTGCTTGTTGAAAAACCTTGACCAAAAGCAAGTTGTAGAGAAAAGGATTTATTTGGCTTATAGTTTCACATCATAGTCCATCATTGAAGGAAGTCGGGACAAGAACTCAAGCAAGACTGGAACCAAGATGCAGGAGCTGATGCAGAGGCCATGGAGAGGTGCTGCTTATTAGCTTTCACCATGTGGTATGCTCAACCAGCTTTCATATAAAATCTAGGACCACCAGTCCAGGAATGGCCCTATCTACAATGGACTAGGCCCTCCCCCATCAATAGCTAATTAAGAAAATGCCTTACCGCCAGATCTTATGGAGGCATTTTCTCAATTGAGGATCCCTCCTTGCTAATGACTCTAGCTTGTGTCACGTTGACACAAAACCAGCCAGCACAGCAGCATAGCTGGGAGGAGGGATGTCAAGCCTTTTAGAGTCTAGTTGATTACATTACAATCCCTAGATGGATACAGAGCTTCAGTATTTAGTGTTTGCCTTGTGAATTTTGGTGGTCTTTCTTTCTTTCTTTCTTTCTGTCTTTCCTTCTTTCTTTTTTTCTTTCTTTCTTTTTTTGTGTGTGATTATTTCTTGCTATGCCCTTGTCATTCTTCTTTAAAATAGTAATGCTATTTTGTGTCACTAGATGTTGGAAATTTGCAAATTATTTTTGTTTTTTTAAGAGATTACGGTTAAGAGTTTTTGGACTTTTATAGTGTTGAAATTGTTAAGGCTTTTTGGAACAATTGATGTTAGGTTGAATGCATTTTCCATTATCAGATGACCATGAGTCTATAGATACAAGAGATTATGGATTAGAAATGACGTGTTTTAGTTTCGAGTTGACAAGAATGAAGTGGTTAATTGTTAGTATAGTTGTCAATTTGACAGGACCTAGAATGGCCTGGGATGTGAGCCTCTGGGCATGTTTGTAAGTAATTATTCTGATGGCATTGACTGAGGATGGTAAGATATGCCCATTGTGGAGGTGAGTCCCTGGAAGGAATCCTGAACTCTGTAAGTAGAGAAGATAACAAAGAACTAGCAGGTATTCCCAACTCTCTTCCTGATTATGGTTGCCCCGTGACCAGGTGTTTCTTGCTGCTGCCAATTACTCTGCTCTGGTGGACTGCCTTGAAATGTGAGCTAAACTAAGCCCTTTTCTCTTAAGTTACGTTGTAAGAGTCTTCCATGGCAGCAACACAAGAGAAACTAGGATACCCTTGCAAGTTACCATGACGTAGGCAGCTGAAAACCGAAAGAATGCCTTTTGCAAAGACAGAAAAGTTATTAGTCCATCTCAAATTGCTTTGCTGCACTGTATAGGAATGGGAACATGTTAGAATCCATTGCCCACCTCATAGGAGTTGAGGATAGAAGTGGTTACCCCAGATAGATGAAAGAAAGGGGGATGGAAATGGGGAGATGTTTGTCTGTGGAAATAACAGTAGATTTGGATAGGCATAATTTCTTGTTGTCAGTGACACACTAAAGACAGTTAACAACAGAATAGTTAAACAATAAAATAGAAGATTTTGAGTGAGCTCATAAGTGAATGATGAAAATTTAAGGTGATGGCATGATTGTTGCTGTAATCAGTTGATATGCAATACATACATTGACTTTGAACATCGCATTATTCTTCATAAATATGTGTAAATAATTATGTGTCTATTAAAATATTAACAATTAGTTAAATTCTAAATGTAAGAGTTAGTTTTCAAAACTCAAGTCAGCAGCAGCTGATGATCTAATAGATTGTCAGAGTTTGACTGTTTACTTACAATGCATCTGCTATCCATGGGTCAAAGCTTTATGGAACTGGAAACCTAAGCTAGCACAACTGAATGATGTCTCAGCAGTTTGTTCTGCTGACTTGCTGACCCCTCACAGCTTATAGGTTCTTCACAGGCAGTCTTTCATCCTGCTGCCCAGCTCCTTCCTTCAAGTTTTATTCACTTCTATTCAATAAATTAGCTGTCATGTACTGTGACTGACAATGAAAGGGACTGAGTAGCTATTGAATACTAAATTAACAATCCTGCTCTTGAAGATGACTTTAGAGCCTACACAACTGAGGAAGTGGGTAACTGAGTAAAGAACAACTCATTAACTAGGGGGCATTTTCCAAGATATGTAATTTAACATTTGTGGTGGTTTGAATGAGAAATGTCACTGTAGACTTGTATTTTTGAGCACATGGTTCCCAGCTAGTGGCACTATTCAGTAGGTTATAGGGCTTGGAGAAGGCACAGCTTAGCTGAAGGAAGTAGATCACTGAGGTTAGGCTGTATAGGGTTAGACCTCACTTCCTGTTCTCAGGGCCTCTGTGCTTCCCACTCCTACCATGCTTTCCCCATCATAGATTAAATTCTCTGTCGTTATAAGACCATAGGCTGAAGTGGAGCTTTCCTCCTTAGGTTGTTTTGTGCTGTGATATTTTATCCCAACAACAGAAGAGCTACTAACACAAGAGCAAGAGTAACTGCTGAGCCCCTGCTCCAGTCCCCGAGGTTTCTATTGATAGGGCATTTCTGTGTCTATCTTTTATATCTCTGAAAATTTTAAACTTAGTTTACATATTTTCTCCTTTCCTTTATAGGGGGCTCATCATTTTGAACTTCTTATTAATTAATACACTTCCTAGTTGTATCTGTGAGGCTACTGATCTCATCAGCTATCCTCCCTCATTTCCATTCTGTCCTAGGTCTAATATTTCCATCTTTTTATGCATCGTATGGTCACAGTCTTAACAGCATTCTCCTTCTTGATCAAGGTGACATCTTTCCTCAACTATTTAAGTTTTGACATCTGGTCTATTTTACATCCTTGAGTGTCTGAGAATATGCTATCTCATCTATTATTCTCATGAGGAAGTTCAGAGTGTTTATTTTGGAATATGACTTCACATTTCCCAAGAGGAGTCAGCTATTTTATCTGGCACTGTGAACTACGGAAGAGCCAAGCCTTCCCATTACCTGGGTCAAGGTGAGTTTTAAGGAACAGGTTTGGGGTGAATTCCAGGGTTGAGATTTTACAGGCCACAGTAACTATTTCAATTCACTCCCATTTGCTGACTAGCTCCAACTAGCTTTCCCCATGGGAATCACACTGATAAACTCCCAAGACTGAAGCAGTCCTAGAGCTGGGGAGATGATTTAGCAGCTAAAGTGCTTGCCACAAAAGAGGGAAGACCACGGTTCAGTTTTGGACAAGACACATAAAGGTCATGAGCTCTGGTTTTGATTGACAGGTCATGTATAAGAATAACATTATCTTATTTTAAAAATAAGAAGTAAATATATGAATATATATTTATGTGTGTGACATAAAATGTATACACATTTTATAATGTATACACAACACTCTACATTTCAATTTGCTTAAGAGAACATGGGGAGAGGATGTCAGATTATTTAGATATCATCTACAGGGAGAACCTTAAACATCATTTTCTTGAGGAGTGCACTTTGTAAAATAAGTTTGCCAGAAGATGGCACTATAGTAGCACATTTGGTCTATCATAGGCAACCAGTGGGACTGGTTAGCTGTTTTCCCATTTCCTAGACTCGATTATAATGAAATTGTAACGACAGATTGTATGGTGCAGCTCTTCTTATATTTGAGCTGACTGGCTGCTTGCCCACGTAGAATTCGTGTTACCTCAATGGTTAATTCTTACTTTTTTTTGTTTGATTGCCATAAATACCTCTTTCTGGGTTAAGAAATAGTTTTGTCAATTAAAAAAATGTTCTTTTTTATTTTTAATACACCATTAATTGGTAGTATTCTTTTATCTTTTTCTAGGTAGGTTAAAAACTCTGTTTCTGTGCTTTTGACGTCAGCCTCGCCTGTGTACAGGGTTGCGCTACTACATCTTGAAGTGTTTTGTTTCAGTTATCAGAAAAACGTAAACATGGCCCTGGCGTGGCAGCCAACACATGCGCCTCAAGAGGCTTACTGCTGTAGATGGCAATTATCCAAGATACCATTAACTTTTTTTTGATTGTCTTGAGAGTAGAGGCCTGGTTTTGAACACAGCTGTATATATATCTGGAATGCCTGATACCTAACATATGGAGGCTATCAATACAAAAAATGCAGCTATTGCCTCAAAGGAAATAAGATATAGTATATTCTGGACCAAATATGAGTTATGATGACCTGGAACTACATATTCAATTTATGCTAAAAAGCCATGTTCTAATGTGGTATCAAGTTAGTTAAATTTTTATAAGTATAGAGCAAAAGAAAGGTACAAATTAAGGCAATGAAATATTTTGGTGTGACTATTACGTAGCAAGTTACCTCAAAACAAAGAACTGTGAGGCAGGCCTCCCAAGCTATATGATGACATCCTTAGCTCTTGGGTTCATGGAGGCTAGCTTTCTGTTAGTACATTCTTAAAAAATGTACCAAATAGTCACAAGAATGTTAGTTCCCACACAGAGGTGGGCAATGAATGGCTCCTAAGGAGGTTAAAGATAAACTCAGATAATTGGACCTGCAACATTCCAACTCTCTGTACTCATAACTGTATAAGAAGTCAACTAGACTTTTAGAATCTTAAACACAGCTGTGACATTTTTATTTATGGGACCTTTCAATCATAGGTTCAAGAAGCTTGTTAGATGAATGAAGAAGTGATCATAAAAGGCGCTTCCTAGGACAGTAAAGTTGTATCTTTAGACTTTTCTGTGGTGACAGAGTAGCAGCCATTAGTCACATATGGCTATTTTTGTGTATTTTGTTTATAACATGATTAGCGCAAATGAGGAAATAAAAATTTTTTTATTTTTATTTTTTTATTTTTTTTATTGAGAAAAGAAGAAAAAAACATAAACAAAAAACAAGTTTCCACCTCCTCCCAGCCTCCCATTTCCCTCCCCCTCCTCCCACCCTTCTCCCCCTCCTCCCACCCTTCTCCCCCTCCCTCTCCAGTCCACAGAGCAGTCCGGGTTCCCTGCCCTGTGGAAAGTCCTAGGTCCTCCCCCCTCCGTCCATGTCTAGGAAGGTGAACATCCAAACTGGCTAGGCTCCCACAAAGCCAGCACATTAAGTAGGATCAAAACCCTGTGCCATTGTCCTTGGCGTCTCATCAGCCCTCATTGTTCGCCATGTTCAGGGAGTCCGGTTTTATCCCATGCTTTTTCGGTCACAGTCCAGCTGGCCTTGGTGAGCTCCCAGTAGATCAGCTCCACTGTCTCAGTGGGTGGGTGCACGCCTCGTGGTCCCGACTTCTTTGCTCATGTTCTCCCTCCTTCTGCTCCTCATTGGGACCTTGGGAGCTCAGTCCAGTGCTCCTGTGTGGGTCTCTGTCTCTATCTCCATCCATCACCAGATGAAGGTTCTATGATGATATGCAAGATATTCGTCAGTATTGCTCTAGAATAGGGTCATTTCAGGTTCCCAATCCTCAGCTGCCCAAGGAACTAACTGGGAACCTCATCTTGGGCACTTGGGAGCCCCTCTAGGGTCAAGTCTCTTGCCCATCCTAAAGTGGCTCCCTTAACTAAGAATTGTGTTTCCGTGCTCCCCTATCCACCTTTCCTTTATCCCAATTCTCCTGTTTCCCCAAGTCCCCCCTCCTTCCCTTCTACCTTTTCTCTCCCCATCTCCCCATACCTCCATCCCACCCCACCCCCAAGATCCCAATTTTCTCCCCGGCAATTTGGTCTAATTCCCTTAGCCAAGAGGATAACTATATGTTTGTCCTTGGGTTCACCTTCTTCCTTAGCTTCTTTAGGTTCACCTATTGTAGACTCTGTGGCCCTTATTTATGGCTAGAAACCAATTATGAGCGAGTACATCCCATGTTCATCTTTTTGGGTCTGGGACACCTCACTCAGGATAGTGTTTTCTATTTCCATCCATTTGCATGCAAAATTCGAGAAGTCATTGTTTTTTACTGCAGCGTAGTACTCTAGCGTGTATATATTCCATACTTTCTTCATCCATTCTTCCATTGAAGGGCATCTAGGTTGTTTCCAGGTTCTAAAAGTATACAATGGAAGAAAGAAAGCATCTTCAACAAATGGTGCTGGCACAACTGGATGTCATCCTGTAGAAGAATGAAAATAGACCCATATCTATATCCGTGCACAAAACTCAAGTCCAAATGGATTAAAGACCTCAATATCAGCCCGAACACACTGAACCTGATAGAAGAGAAAGTGGGAAATACCCTACAACAGATGGGCACAGGAGATCGCTTCCTATGTATAACCCCAGAAGCACAGACATTAAGGGCAACATTGAATAAATGGGACCTACTTAAACTGAGAAGCTTCTGTAAAGCAAAGGACATTGTCACTAAGACACAAAGGCAACCTACTGACTGGGAGAATATCTTCACCAACCCCGCAACAGACAAAGGTCTGATCTCCAAAATATATAGAGAACTCAAGAAACTAGACTTTAAAATGCTAATTAACCCAATTAAAAAATGGGGCACTGATCTGAACAGAGAATTCTCAACAGAAGAAGTTCAAATGGCCAAAAGACACTTAAGGTCGTGCTCAACTTCCCTAGCAACCAGGGAAATGCAAATCAAAACAACTTTGAGATATCATCTTACACCTGTCAGAATGGCTAAAGTCAAAAACACCAAGGATAACCTTTGCTGGAGAGGCTGTGGAGGAACAGGTACCCTCATCCATTGCTGGTGGGAATGCAATCTTGTACAACCACTGTGGAAGTCAGTGTTTCGGTTTCTCAGGAAATTCGGGATCAACTTACCCCTGGACCCAGCAATACCACTCCTGGGAATATACCCAAGAGATGCTCTATCATATGACAAAAGCATTTGTTCAACTATGTTCATAGCAGTATTATTTGTAATAGCCAGAACCGAGGAAATAAAATTTTAACTTTAAAAATTAACTTAAATCTGGATAGGGCTACCATATTGGACAGAGTACCTTATAGGGCTTAGTGATGCTTTGTGTCTTACGGGCATCTCGTGTAGAAGTAAGGAATGTTGCCAAGTGGCAGAAGTGCCTATAATGATCTCCCTACTTCCCCAAATAAAGATGCATCTGTGACAAAATGTCAATGGTGTGAAAATTGAACCATCACTCAATGACAACTCAGAGAAAACAAAATTGGTTTATTATCATAAATACCTTTCAGTATGTACAGTGTAATATATTTGGCATGAATCAATACAAAACCCCAATGAAAACCTTTACACAGCAGTTAACTCATCAATTATAAAAATAAGATAAGCTGTACAGAGTAATTCTGAGTTTGGTTTGACACTACTCCATTCTCACAGGTGAGATTAAAAAATGGACAACAAAATACATATGAAAATACCAACTTTATCATTGAAACTAAGGTATTCTAAAGATGCTTTCCTGATTATTTGAATGTCTTATATAAATATTCTATCCTAGAATATACATGCTATTTAACAATAAATTCAGTTGTTGCACAACAATACCTTTGCCAACATTTTATAAAAAATATTTTATGAATGTCTACTGGTACTTTAGCTTCTTATATCGGGTATTTACATTTTCTTGGAATTAATTAATGCTAATTTCCCATCTTACAAGTACTTAATTGTTCTAAATCTGGTTGAAAATAAAAATAGTTAAATAAAATGAATTAAGATAATATAAAGTACAATTGAAAAAATAAATTTGTATAAGTATTGCAACATCTCTCATTTTAGATATGGAACTGAAAGTAACTTATTAGACTCTTGCCCATTTGCATTTTATTCATGAAAGGGCGCCAAAAATATCACTTTTTATCTTTTATGTGATTAAAAAACCCACTGCTTCAAAATATACGTCAGCTAAATTGTCTAATAAAATATGTACAAATATAAATACGACGCTTTAGGGAAAGATTCAATACGTATCTGAAGATGAAGGGAAATGAATCTGCTCAATGCCGTCTCCAAGTCCCAGTCTCTGGTCTAGTGCTTGCCCCATCATTTGTCACCATCGGCTTAGACTGAGTAACTTGGTCCGTCTAGTCAGTGGAACAACAAACTGCCAAAGAGAATTTTCTATGAAGACGACAAAACTATGGAGACACCAGAGAAGGGTCTGGAGAGGAGCAGAGAGTGGCGGTGCAGTTAGTATTTAGTTAATCTCCCGATTACTGTAAATTGAAAAAAATATGAAGTAGGAAAACAGAGGTGAGTAGGGCGGTAATGAGATGCTTTGTGGAGCAGACAGCATCCTTTCTGTTCAAGGTTGGTGGAAACGTTCCAGTAATGCGGAAGAAAGTCTGTCCCCTTCTGATTTAAGGTCACCACACCATGATCGTTTGCATCTCGAACTAGATGACCATGTTCCCGGTAATGAACACTGAATGAAATTTGCCGGAGGCCGTGTGTGACACTCCAGTTTGAATAAGGGGTGGCATTAGATGTTAGTTTTAGATTTAATCCAGTTCCGATAATGAGTCACTCTCGTGTAAATTCCGGGCTTGTTTTCTTTTCCACAGTCGATTCCCCAGCTAACAATGCCAAGAAGATACCAGATATTTCCATCGTGTGGAATGACCAGGGGCCCTCCAGAATCACCCTAGAAAAGAAGGGAAATATAATCAATGTGGGAAATATTGTATCCGAAATGAAAACTAATTGGCTCCTGTCTAATAAATCCATATCCGAAACGAACACTCCTACTTTTCCACAAAGCTTCTTTAATCCTACTAGGTAGAAGTGATGCCTTGGTTTAAATTAGATTTTCACATCGTTCCACTCTTACTAATCAGTAGAAGAGTGTTCTGGAATGCTCTCTCAAATGTGCAGTATTTATTAATGAAAGGCTATGGCAAGTCCCCAGTAAACACCTTCAAAGACCTAATCTCAGTTACCTTTAACATAAGATTTCAACAAAAGATTTAAAATTTATCTTTATGTAATAACTTTATCCTTTCCAGAAATAAAAATTACCCTGTGATAGTTTATTACAATTTCTTAGAATGAGGGAAATGGTAGAGTCTGGAGGAGGCAGAGGCTCCTGAAGCAACTTTGAGGCTCCTTCCTTTCCACATTCCTCCTATTCTTAGTCTCTTCCAGTGTCTGGTGCACAGCATGAATACCCTGATTGACTTAAGGCAACCCTCCTCAGCTGCTTTCCCTCAGGCCTCCATTACAATTGCGTTCCTCAAGCTCTTACCACCGCCAGTAAAAGGAAGTAAAAGCCAATGAGCTGAGAATGTCAGCTCCTGTGTAGATCATGTTTAGTCTCTGAGTCTTGTGATTCCATTGTATGTTGGATACACATCTTGCTTCTCCTTCTCAGGGGGGATTTGGAAAGATACCTTGTATTCTAGAATGTGTAGCTAAACCCTGACTTTCTTCCTTTGTTTTAGTAACCCATGCCCTAATGAAATTGTAAACTCATTGTGTTTGTCTTAAATTTCAGTTTCCTTCAGCAATGTCTGTAGTAACCTGTGATTCACAAATAGCTGAATAAATGAATGTATATTTATTATCATTGTATGGCAACCAATGTCAGGTCAATAAATATGCATGCACACAAAAAATGTCACACATGTGCCAAGTTATCAGAGCCAATATTAATTCTTCAAGAAATCACTAAGTTCTTGTGCCCAGTCACAAATGCTATAGGTCATATCTTTAATTCATTAGTTATTTTTAGATCTTCAAATAGCCATATTTGGAGTTTATAATGTGCTTAAATGCTTAGTGCTTGCAATAAATTTGTTTTAAGTATGAAGAAAATGCTATTTCTATAATTTGAAAAATAATCTGTTATATACTAAGTTTAAAGGAGTGACTACAGGTAATCATTTTTCCCAATTCTGTAATTCTATTTGGGCATACGTTATTTAATTACAAAGGTTACCAGATCTTGTCTCACTGTGGCTTGAAGTTAATAGGAATGAGATATTCAAAGTTTAGTTGACTGAGCCTTGATTCTGTGGCTTCATGCCTATTTTCTATTCTCAGGCTGGATTACTGATCTCTACCAAGAGTTCTAATTTTCAACTGAAAACCTTGCTTTGATAGCTCTGTTCAATATGATGTTTCATAAGGAGCTGTATGTCTTATTCTCCAGTCCCTCTTCACACCTCTGTCCTCCACAAGCTAATTACATGGAACTGTGCTAAATGACATCACTCTGTGATCAATGATTTCATCCTTATCGAGTAGAGTCAGTTTTTGTGGATTAGAGTATACTTACCTCACAGGCATCCAGTTTTCCCGTCAAGAACCCAGCACATATCATTCCTGATGATATAGCTCCACCATACACATTCACTTGGTTACATACATCATTACTTATGATCTCTATTTCAACCTCTTGGAGAGAATTGGGAAAGGGACCTAAATAGGGAAACAATAAATGCATGAGAAACTAGATAATTCCAATTTATAAATCATTTCGAAAGACTAGCATTATCAAGAATCACGTTTCATTCTATGGGATCCAATTGCTTCATGAGAAGGATGATGTGTACGATGAAATTGGTGTGGCTTTCTGTTCAAAACAACATCAGTACAAATAGAAAAAGAGCACAACCTGTTATGCTTTTTTCACTAACCACATTACTTGATTCGTTTGCATTGACTGTAATGCAAAATTGCCATTTACTTGAATGTAATACTGTTTTAAGCTATTCTGTTTTCATGTTTCCATTTACTGCTTCAGTTAAAAATGTCATTCATATGAAATTCTTGTTCTTTTTATAAGAGAAGAATTGGCAAAATTAAGAAATTGGGGACTTAGTAGCCTTTACATATATGCTATGGCTGTTAGCTTGGTGTTTTTTGAACTCCTAACAGTGGGGGCAGGTATGTCTCTGACTCTTTTGCTTGCTCTTGGAACTCTTTTCCTTCTGTTGGGTTGCCTTGCCCATCCTCTATATGAGGGCTTTTGTCTTGTCTTATTATGTCTTGTCCTATTTGGCTGTTGTCTCCCCTCTTTTTTTTAACTTTTTTAAAAATTGTTTTTAAAACAATCTTTTTATATTTTATATGTCAATCCCAGTTCCCTTTCCCTCCTCTCCTCCTACTCCCCTCAGCTTCCTCACACCACCCACTATCCACTCCTCAGAGAGCTGAGGCTTCTCATAGGAGTCAACAAAATTGGTTACATCTCTTGAGGCAGGACCAAGGCCCTCCCACCTGTATCTAGGCTGAGCAAGGTAACCCTTCATAGGGAAGAAAAGAGATATCTTGATAGAGGGAGCCAGTATGGGGTTAGCAAGAAACCTGGCTGTTGTCTCGTGGAGGTTTGCTCTTTCCTAAAGGAAAGCAGAGGAGTAGTGAATCAGTGGATAGGAAATTGGGGCAAAATCTAGGAGGAGGAAAGGAAGGTAAAACTGTGGTTGGGATGTATTATATGACCGAAAAATCCATTTTCAATAAAAAATGAAGGAAGAGGAGAAGAAAGAAGAGGAGGAAGAAGAAGGAGAAGAAGAGGAGAAGGAGGAGGAAAAGGAGAAGCAGCAACATAGGAACCCAAAACTCATGCCTACTTCTAAAAGGCTGTGCTTGCTATTTTTTGAGTATTATTTAATGGAACAAAATGCCATATGTCTCAACATGATATTGTTACCAACTTCAGAGATACATGGGTCCCAGGCTCCCATTTAATATTTAATACCAGGCAGGAACAAGTCTTTCGGTTTAGCACTGTGGCCCTCTAGGATTATCATAATTAGTGCTTGCAAATTCTATGAGTCAGAGAGACATAACCGACTCCCTACATATGAAATATGTGGAAAGAAAGAAGGATATTTGAATGAATATGCTCTGATAAACTGAAAACAAAGTTCTAGGAGCATGAAAGTATAGTCTATAAAATGACTGTCTATATATTGCTATCTTAACCACTATATCAAATATAAGTATATGAGTACTATTTATAGCTAAAGTTTTCATAGTTTTTTGCTGTGACTGTCATGGGATTATCTTGATTTATACTTCATATTTTTTATTTGATTGGGAATTTCCACGCAGGAGCAACTTAGGTTTGCATTTTTGAATCCTTGTTTTTCCTGATATACTCACCATTTGCTTTCAAAGCTCCCCATCCAGTGACAAACACTTTACTCTTCGGCAAGACTTGAAAGGTAGCATCAGGGAGACAGACTCTGCGCAGGTTTTCAGAAAACAGGACGGGGCTGGAGAGCTTGACCACAGCAATATCATCGTCGTGCTTGTGAGCTGCGTAGTTCTCATGAATAATGATGGACGCTATCTTTCTTGTCGTCAGTGGATGGCTTAGGGTTGTCCCAAAACTGACTGTCCACAGTTTGGGGTTTTTGTAACTGATCACAAATTAAAAGAAGCAAACACGGTGAGTTCATTTCTGGTCTAAAGTTGCCCAGGATTCTGGATGAGCAATGGGATTTAAATGTGGGGGACAGGCAAATTCTTTAAAATCATAGTTGATTTGGACTTTCCCACTATTTTTTTAGACTTTCCCATCCTGATAATTTGCTTCATAGCTGATAAGAAACATTCTATCAAAAGTAGGTTTAGTTACCCTCTTTGAGAATGAGTATGCATTTTAAAGGAAACAAAATATTACTGCTATTTTATATAAATAATATACAAAATATATTATTTGAAGAAAATAAAAATACTACATATAATCATCTACATATATTTCTGTAAATACTCATACATACTTATAATCATGCACAGTAATAAATTTTTATTCATAGGTTCATAGAGAGGAAGATATAGACAAAAAGAGAGAGAAAAAAGATAGAGGCTCAGAAAAAAGATTAATTTGTAGACATATGTTATTTTTTAATGACTTTTTTTCCATTGGGCATTTTATCCAAAATATTTCCCCCATTTTATTTGAATTTCACTAGGGTTATCATATTTCCTCTTTTTCTCCAACAGTGAAATATGTCAAATATTTAACAGTGTACAAAGGATATAAACATATAGCCCATAATATTCATGTAGAATATCAGATGTTAGTTTAGGTTGGGGTATAATTAATGGCACTAAAAGAAAACATCAATCTATTTCAGGAAAACTGGTGAGCGTACTTGATTTTTCTTCACTGTTGACTTGTTTCTAGTTAAAACTGAGATTACTATAAAAGATACATTCAGTTGGAACTGAAAGCAATCTATTCTTTGCCCTATTCTTCAGTAATTGATTTTCTTTTCTACTCCTGCCAACAAGGGACTAAAAGATTCATGGAAAGGATGAAAAAGAGATAGGAATTATGGAATATGAATGTGAGAAGCAGAGATGCTTGGGACTTCAAAGAGAGCAACCTGAGGACTCACGTATCAAAGCAGTGAGCAGAGGTCAGGAGCCACTGGGAGCCAATCAGGGATGCACCACAGAGGTGGATACCATCCACCTGCAGGCTGCTTTGCCATGGCCAGGAAGCTTTGTCTGCAGGTTTGCCATTAGCAATTCTTGCTGTAAGTGGGTACTCCATCCCCAAGCCACAATCTGCCAGCCAGAACAAAAATAACATGGTTATTTGCAGAGACTTGTAAATGTATCTAGATGTCTTCAGCAAAATTAAGCATGAAAATATTTAATGATGTGTTTTGCCTTGAAAATATTCATTAAAATTAACAGTAAATGTCATGAGGATGATGGATAGTCAAGTTGACCGAGTATACATATTTTTCAATGAAATCATTAATAATTAAAAGTTAACTTTCATTTTAGTGTATTTAAAGTAACTTTCCTTTGATATTAGTTTTTCATATTTTCTGAGTCCTGTTATGCATAACAGGTTACTCCAGTGATAGTTGACAATTATTGTAGATGAATTACGGCCATAATATTTTAAAATCTATCAAATAGATAATATTTTACATAACATAGTTAGTAGGTTTCATTTAAATCTATGAAAATTTATATTTTAATGAATAAGTCAAATAAAAATAAGTAGGAAACACTTGTGGAATTTGTTAAGGAGGTCAGCAGTGAATATTACTACTAAAAGAAAATATTGCTTAAAATTTCATAAAAATTCTGTTAGTAATGTTCTCATTAATTAAAAGTCACATATCCATTTAGAAATATTGTAGGTATTTGAGAAATGGGATACATGCAGATAAAGACCAAAGTGTTGTGAGTTTGAGTCTTTGATTTAATAACATATCAGTGACATTCTTGGACTCACCACTGTTTAGAATATTCTCAGCTTGCGCTGCATTCATTTCTGGAAAAAATGAAATCAAGGTCATTTTTCAGTAACATAAGTGTTATAATTTAAAATACAATGCCTACATGGTATGAAATCTTCAGATTGGGAAAAAAATGAACTAATGAAGACAGTCAATAAAATAAGCCATGAAAATGGGTGCTTAAATATGAATTAAGATTCTGACTTCACATGGATTTCAGGAGGATCCTGATATGATTATAAAATCATTGTCATAGACAGACATTATTTGTCTGAAAGATTAATGTCATACCAACTTATTGATGTAAAAGTTAGGTGTGTAGAGCTATTTTTACCTGTGTCCTCCAACTTGTGTAGAAGCCTTTCATTCTGGCTTCACTTGCATGGAGCTGTTTAGGACAGGTATACAAACCATCTTCAACGTCTGGTATCTAGGATTGGCCCATAGATTTTTTTCCTATTGTATCAAATTCCTCCTGCATCTAACATGTTTTCATTTTTACTTACAGATAAAACGTGAAAATGATATACTCTGTATTGCTCTCTATGCCAGTATGTGTAGTGAGATTCGAATCAAGTATATTGAGATGAAAGCTGGCTAGCATTTCAGGGTCAGGTCTTTAGATCAGTCTCAAGGGACACTGAGTTGGAACCCCTGTTAGGAAGTTAATTATAGAACATCCTTAGAATTCAGTTCTGCCAATAGTAACCCCCGCCCCTCGCCATGTCTTCCCTAGCCCTTAAAATAAATGTAGATTTTCTAACTGGCCCTAGGTGGCCAGGATCCTATTATGTCCTCAAGTGTCACACTGAACTGCTCTTCCTCCTTGACCTTCAAGGTCTTAACTGTATTCAGGTGTTGCTTCTGTTGGCAATCTTTAATCAACTAGCTGCCTGCTTCATCAGAACGCTTTTCCCATGGCCTTTCCCTGCAGGGTTTCCTGTCTTTCAGACCTCAACTTTCAAGATTTCTTCTTTCACAGTTCTTTCCATGACAAAGCAAACTGAAGTCTCAGGTCGTTATCAGGACAGCATCATTTGTTGCTGCCCAGTTTGTTCACTTTCTCCTTTCGGTTAGAATATTGATTCTAGGTGTACAGAGATTTCAGTTCCTAAATTGAATAGCATAGTTGCTGAGTGAATAGATGAATAACCATTATGACCTATAGTCTACTGAGTTCTATAAGATATGCGCTGTGTTGTATAATATCTTTGTAGTGATACCATGATACAAGTCTACAGAAGCATGATGTAATACTTGTTGACAATCAGTCTCAAGGTCAGGCAGTTCGTCCTTCACATGAAAGTCATCTGTACGTTAGTCCTACCCTCTATTAGGCCATAATTCTCAGTGAGTGGATTATGGTTAATTTGTAACTTATTAACAACTTTCTCCTAAACCAATATCTATCATCTACTCAGGAAATATTGATCTACCTCTGTGATGGAGCTATGTCTCATATAGAGGCACGATTCAATAGATGTGCTCTTCTTTTCTGATAGAAATATTGTAAAACTTTAGTTCTGGGCCAAGATTGTTCAGACTCAATTTTCTCTTTTCTTCTTCTGTAAATGCAACCAGCTACTGTAATAGTGAATGCAACCATTCACTGCATTTGTGAATTTTGCATCAGTGGATTTAACTTACTCTCAGTCAGAAATATTTGCAAAACACTGAATCTGACTTGTATTTTTCCATTATATTCCCTAAATGCCAAGTACTTACATATAATTTATGCTATATTAGATATTTTAAGTAATATATAGTTTATTAAAGTATATGGGGGGACTGGAGTGTTAGTATTTCACCTAACATGCCGAAGGTCCTAGGTTTGAGCTGTGGCACAGTAACACACACACACAGACACACACACAGTGCATGGGGAGACCTGCATTTATCATATAGCAATACTGTGAAATTTTGTAGAAGAGATGTGATGTCAAAATTATTTACTACAGTAAAAGAACTCTCAAAGCTATAAAGAAGGTGACAATATGGTGAAAGACTTCAGAATTTGAGGAAGGAAAAGGGCTGGGCTTTGTGACCTTTCTTTTAATTTTACTTATAACCTAGACTAGGGATCAGAAAGGTCTGTCAAAAAGTGGCCGTCAACAAGTTCAAAGAAAAAAGTCTCAGGAAATGTCCAAGTTTCCTATGCAACATACTAAAAGAAGGGAAGGACAATAGAGATTTACCTAGACATCTACTGTAAGTCGATTCTCCAGAAGCAATGACACCAGGAATCCCCTGACCATCCCAGTTCGCCTGCTGTGACCAAAACACTGGTGGACAAACTAACCATCTGTGGAGACATCCGTAGATTCCTGTCTCTACTCAGTGGCATTAGGAGATCCAGGTCCATGGACAGAGTATGAAACTACAGGGCAGTCCAGAGAAGCACATTCTATAGCCATGAATAGCAGGCAGCAAAACAGCATAGTGTTGCAAGAATCTCCAAGATTAAACCACCATTGAAATAGCAGAAGTAGGCAAGAATTTAGACTCTCAATGTAGGCAAGATTGAATGTGTGCTAAATGGAAAAAAATACTCAGGATTAAGATTCTCCTACTCTATCATGTTAAGAATATACAAAGTCTCATATAAAATGAAACAAAACAAGATAGAAAATCTGCAATTTGAATGAGAACACAAACAACCAATGCTAATTCTGAGAGATCTAGAATGTTAGAAATAATTGATGTAGATTTTGAAGAGCTGCCACAATCAATGATCTTGTAATAAGTGAAACATAGAAAAATATTAACAAAGCAGTAGAAATAATAAAAAATATTGAAAATGATAGGGATGAGAAAAAATTGCTGTCATATAAAAAAATAATAGCAGTGATAACAGACCAACTGATTTGATGATATTCCTAGTGCAGATGGATAATGGGAACAGAATCAGTGAACCTGAAAAACAACATCAGTGAACCTGAGGACAGTAGCTGAATTATTCAGCTTTAAGAGCAGAGTAAATGGACCTACGTAAGCAAAGTCTTTGGTGTCTGTGGGATACTTTATAGAACATGGATACTTGTGACTTTCTAGAATGGAGGCAAATAAGAAAATTCCTCACAATTGTTAAAGACAGAAATGTATAGGTTCAAATAATGAGAAAACTCCAATAGGGTAGAGTAATGAGAGTCATCATAATGAAACTGTAAAGAAAATAGACATTAAGGAGAACAGAATGAGTCTGAAATTGACTTTTAAGAGACTCCTTTTGTATCTCACCCACTTTCAAGGAACTGAATTAGCTTACAGAATTATAGGGCAAACATTTGCCAGATCCAATCCCCTCCCAGTGCTGAGCTCAGCATGAGTGTGCATCACTGAGTAGCGCAAACATTTCCTGCACCCAAGGAAGCATAGTATGCTGTGAAAGAAAAAAGATAAAAAGTCAAAGAAATTCTTAAACAAGTCTGTGGAGCACAGGTGTGTGTGTGTGTGTGTGTGTGTGTGTGTGTGTGTGTGTGTGTGAAATAACTTAATTAGACAGGAGACTGAAGTTCTGTTAGGGAACAGATTAGCTGATGTCTATATGGATCAACAATGATGGAGGTCTGGATGCAATCTTGTGAAGGACATCAATATCCCATAAGGTAGAAGGAGGTGAGTATAGTGTGATTAATATAGGGAGGCTGTGTGGTAGGGATTGATAAAGGGATGTGGTGTGGATGGGATTACTATAGTAATAAGGAAGTTGAGTTTCTAATAGTTGTCTTAAAAGGAGTTCAAAATAAAAATTAAATTTCTGAAAGTGACAACCTGAGAGATAGCCTGGGTGGTAAAGTATTTGTCACACAGCACGAGGACTGGAATTTGGATACCTAGCACCTATGTTAAAAGTCCAGGCAGGACAGAGTATCCCTAGAGTTGGGAAAGCATAGACAGGGCTTGCTTAAGCTAGTCTACCTGTCAGTGAACTCCAGATTCACTGGAGAGAGAACTCTTCTCAAAAACCTGGTAGAGAGTGCCTGAGTGAGGAAGAAGTCTGATGTTTATGTTTGGCCTCTACAGCCACATAGAAGCACAGGTATGTGTACCCTTCTTCCCTGCTCCCTCCACCCATACACACATGAACACCTGCACACACACACACACACACACACACACACACACACACACTTGTAAAAATAAATAAAAAGACAAGATCTCCTGAGTAAACTGGGAGCATGGGGACTTTGGGGGAAGGTTGGAGGGGAGGGGAGAGGTAGGGAGGGGAGAAGAGAAAAATGTAGAGCTCAATAAAAATCAATAAAAAATAAAAATGTATCTCAGATATGTATGTGCCCTCACTAAATCTCTTCTTTATGACTTTGGCAAAACCTATAATATAACTTTCTTTTTGATATATCAAAATCACTCTCACTCTCTCAAACAATTTTGGGGAGAAAAGTAATGGGGGAAGATATACTGGTAACTTGTAATTTGTTGTTGGCTTTCCAATCTCATTTCATATTTTAAAAATTCTAATTAAATACAACAATTTTCTAAGTTAATTTAGAGGCTAGCAGCTGTCTGAGAATTATAAAGACCTTTTTAAAATCTCACATACTCAAGAAAAAAATAAAAAATAAAATCTCAAATACTCAATATTTATCAACTACCTCTTTATGTCTGTGTTGAAAGTGAGATAGGTTTTTTATTTTTTTTAATTTTTTTTCTATGGCTGAGATACATTCTAACAGGGTTTGGCATTTTTTTTTTTCAGCTCACTCTATGTCCCAGGTCAAGTATATCTTGTGTGTTGTAGGAAGAATATGTTAATCTAAAATGAACCCCACTTGCAATTAGACCATGTTTGTGCCCGACATATTATGATTATTTTGTTCATATCATCATTCTATATTCAGTTGGGGAAACTCTTGCCAAAATAAAAGAGATTTAGATCTAGTGTATCAATAGTAGAAGTCAGGCTAATTTTAAATACCACAAACATTGTTACTTAATTTAAAAATGTTGCCAAGGTTTGTTTTAATAAGAGAAAAAAATATTTTTATATTTAGGTAATCATACAGTTCTTATAATTATTTTCATACCAACCAAGGGAAGATAATCTTTGGTGCCAAATGAGTGAGAAGTTGTTCATTAGTGACTCAGAGACCCAGAATAAAAACGGTTTTGTTTTATAGTGAAATAAAGAAGCTTTCTCGGGAGACAGATGATAATTAAAAGTGTTAGCTTTTGTGAGAAGAAAAGAGTGTCTTTCTTGCCTCTAAGATTAGGTAATGAAGTGTCTCTCTTCATGAAGCTCTGGGTGGATTGCAACTTCTTGTGCAAAATGCTATCAGCTTGTCTTTTCAAAGTGCCCACACTGTTACGGGGAAACTGAAATTTAATCAGTATGTCTGTTTTCAAACCATCATTACTTGGCCTGAAAAAGAAAGGCACCAATGTAAGGCAATGGTCTAGTAATTATTCTTAATACTATACTATTAGTACTTCAACATTGCTTGTAGCTTTTAGAAAAAAAATACTCCATGCAGCTTATTGTCATGATTATCTCCTTTATATATCACACAGATGTTAAGTCCTAGATTACCCTCAGCTTAAAAAACTTAATCATAATGGAGAATGGAAAATCATAAATCTGACTTTGTATTTATACCATCTATAAATAAACTTTGTATTTTTATCACGTATAAATACATCTATATCTATATATACATATATATAGACTTTTGTTTTTTAAAATATTTCTAGTAGGTATTTACTATAAAACAAGTAAAATCAACAGAAGTAACTAAGATTGAAGAAATTTTCTATTGAAATATCTTTTGTCTTTTCAAAGGATGAAGAGAAGAACATATTTCATGATTACTCAAAAAACTCTCCCACTGTGCTCAGTATAGGAGCAATTGCATTGTGAGAAGAAATTGCTAGCTTTTCTTTGGTATATGTAAAGTCTTTACATCCTGTCTGTAAAGGAATCAGGTTAAGAATAATTGCACAGTACATAGTTGCTTTTCCCTTATATGAATTTATTAACTGTGGTTACCTGAAGTTGACAACCTGAGATTTGATATAATGATGCTTTAAACTGGATCTGTGAAAAATCACATCTATCTGAAAAAGAATATAAGAGAACTTTGTTAAGTATTAATTGTGTACATTTAAAAATGCTAATTTAAAGGTTGCTGTGATACAAAATGTCCTTTACTTTAATGTTTGTTTATAGTTATCTCAAAGATGCTCATTTGAGTATAATCCTGTTGTCATATAACCCTTCCCATGATTGGAAGAACTTTCTATGTGTGTTTGAAGGTGAACAGCACAGAGAGCTGAATTAAGGTAGACAATTCAAAAGCAGGAATTGGAGCCCAGAGACTGTGTAAGGTTGTTATGCATGGACTCATCATCAACTTGACATCCGTGTCTCGAAACTCAGTCATGTTAGTTTCTGAGTGTGATGGAAAGATCAATTTTTAGGGTTGGTAAAACAGTTTTACATGAAGTTTTGATCCTTCAGACATTGGTGTTGGGAGGATGATGCACACACAGTTAGGTACTTCCACAAACTTGATTATTTATCAGAAGAAATGTACAAAATATTTACTTAGAATAAAACATGTCAATGAATGCCACAATGTACTATTTTGGCTATACTATATGGAATACTTCATCGATGGTAAAATATCCCAGATCAACTTATTTCTTAACAAAGCAGGAACAATGGCAACAGGATGACAGTTCTTGCAAGCCCATTTATTGTCATTGACTCATCAAGCTGATTTGGTCAAGCTAACCTTGACCAAGCTGTGTCTGAGCATGTAGTTGCACAAATCTCAGTAGTGCTGCCAAATAGTGAAATGAGCTCTATAAGACTAGTGCTGTTTACTCATCATTTAATTTACAAAGTCCTCTTCAATGAAATGTCATGTGATGTTATATTAGACAGACTGGGGAGATGTGCTTCAGGAGATCAATAACTGTTAGTAAAACAAGTGGCCACGTGTTTCTTTATAGCATATCTAGAAGCATTTCTTATGGAAACATTTTTATTTATACATGTTTAATATATATATATCCTTATATATATTTAATATGTATATTATATATTAAATATTTAGAGAATCTACTATAAAAAACATTGAAGTCACTGAAAATTATTATCCTAGGAACCTGGCATGCTCTGGGTATATATGCATTCATGTACACATATAGACTATTGTTATCACTTAAATTTTATACAGAAAATACACAAAATCAAATTTAGTTACTGGTTTTCATATTAACTGTTCAGAAAATGTTTACATTATTTGCAACTAGTACTGTGTGTTAGTCAATAAACTAATAAACTTTGCAGCAGAGACTGAATCTGACTCGCATTGTATCATTTATAAACTAGCAACGTTCTCTACATCGTATTTGGCTTCCCGCTGTGGTGTGTATGCATATTCACATGTTTAGCAGGTCATGTACATGTGCAAACGCTTGTATATGTATATATGAATTCGTGTTGAGGCCAGAAGCTAGCATCAGGTGTTTTCTTCAATTGCCCTCCACATTATATACTTTCAGGGCAGCAATGGTGGTGGTAGCAAAGTATAGATCTACCTCATTGCTGAGTTTTTGTTTCAGGTCTATCCGAAGTCTTGACTGTTCTATAGACAAATCTGAGCTATATGTAATGCTGGGAATCCTGAAGGAGGCCTGGTAGTAATAAGTCTTCTCATCTGAAAGGCAGAACAGAGATGGATAACTTCTGTTAATTACTTTGAGCGAAAGAAGTCAAAAATGCATAATTTTTCTCTGAAGATTATTATGCTGGAAGCTCAGTCCTCCATATAATAATTTTGAGCGACATGAATCTGACAAGTGGGGAGGGGAGGAGCTGACTGTCATGATTGCCCAGAGATTAATATTGGCTTTACACAGTGGGTTAGTCCTTACAGGTGATTAATTCTTATGAAAGTCGTGTTCCTTCTTGTCTCTTGTGTTCTGTCTTTCCATGTGATCCAGGGTCTACTCAGCCCTGACACGCACTCCTCCCATAATGCTATCTTCTGTATTTGTAAACGGAGAGTGTTTGTTCATTTTCTGGCCACCCAGACCCAAATAATCACCCAAAACTATATTAATTACAATATTGTTTGGCCAATATAGCTTACATCTTAAATTAACCCATTTCTATTAATCTATGCACCACCATGAGGTTGTGGTCTACTGGTGAGATCTTTCTTACCAGTCGTATCTTTCTCCTTCGGCAGCTACATGGTGTCTCTCTGACTCTGCCTTCTTTCTCCCTGCATTCGGTTTAGTTTTCCTAGCTCTATTCTACCTTGCCATAGGCCAAAGCAGCTTTTTTGTTAACAAATGGTAATAAAACATATTCAGAGCATACAAAGGGGAATCTCACATCAACTGTTTTGATGGAGTTTGTTGCAGTCATCCAAACTAACCTTTATCACTGTTACCTGAAGCCTCTTTTGTTGATAAAGTATCCAGTTTCATGAAGCATCTTATTATAGAAACATTAAGCAAACTGACAGTCATATAATCAGTGCACTTCAGAAAATTAAATATCCAATAGATGTAGCTAGTATCTCCCCTAACCATTTTAAGATCATATATCTTTATAACCACTATAGTTGCATTTTTTTCTGGCACAATCACTACCTATTTATTATAGGTGGTATTTCATAGTAAGTGACAATTTAAGATACTAAGCAATTAATTAATGTCATAATATTTAGGTTAACACCAAATTTAAAAATTCTACTGTAATAAATTTTACTATTAGCATACATATATCATCACACCATAAATAACATATCATGTGAACTTTTTGTGCTATTCAAAAAATGGTATAACATGAATAGCATCAGGTTTTGAATATTAGAAATGATTTTTTACACTAAAGATTATTATTGCTCAAATTTATTCTAATGAAAATTTTATTCTGTAATTGGAGAAATGTTAAGGTTTAGAAATATATGTTTTCATTCTTCAAATTTCCGAAGTAATACAATAAAATGTGACCTTACCATACACCAAAAAGTAAACAAGGAGCCCAATGGTTATTGCTAAAGCCAATGAAACAGCCGTGGTAGTAAGAGCAACCATCCATGGTTTCCAGGAACATTTTCTTCTACCCAGAATCCCTGGCCTTTTGAAAGAAAAATGCACATTAAAAGGAGTGAGTACCCTAAGGCTATTATTTTTTTACATTCAAATGATTTCTCTCTGAAGTTCATAATTGGTTTATATTGTATTTTACAACATTTGAATATATTTAATGCAATATAAGAAAAATACTACAAAAATCAAACTTACTTTTTATTTAAACAGGCAACATTATACAGAGGTTACTACTGTATATAATTTCTGGTCCATGATGATTTTTTTTCTTCTTTTTTGTTTGGTACAAGATCTAATATCACAAATGTAATTGATGGGCCTCAGATAACAATGAATCTCTGAAAAGAATGGCATTTGGGTTGTTGTTCACACATAAAGAACTACAGCAGTTCATAGATTATCAAAGTTTATTGAGAGGAACAGAAATGAGACTTAGTCTACTGGATTTGTTGTTTTGATTGTTTTTTTTTCAGTTTTACATGTAAACCATGTAATTAGGACATGTAATTTGTACTGAATATAAGGAAGATGAAACTATAATGGACTCAGTCAAAGTAGCAAAGAAGATAATTATGATGAAGAATAATTAGCAAAATAAAAAATTGCCAATATAACAAATAAATATAAAAATGGGAACTCAGAACTCTGGTTTGGTATAATGAATATTACATAGGGTTGTAACAATTCAGACCTATGTGGTATTTTCTTGGTTGTTGTTTTTAACCAAAGATGTTACTAGGATAAGGTCAAATATAATCAAGGAAATAGAACATCATAATAGTTTTGTGCAGAATAGAATAGAACAATAATAGTGTCAGGGGCTTGAAAACATGACGAAGAGCCCATGCTTCTGATCACAGTGAGTGTCTGAAGGTGGTACGAAGCTCCGTGGAAACAGGATGTTATGATAACCTTTTCCCATCCCAGTGTCGGGTTCTTCTGTGTGAAGATAAAATCTGAGCAATCACAGAACGGGGACTAGGACACTGACATGAGCTGTCCAGGGTGAGCTAATGCATAGAGAAACTGTACAGGAACACGATTCTGAAAGTTTGCCATGTTGGTTCTTGTTCTGTACAACCTACCCTTGAACAAGAGGAATTATTTTTTCTGGAATAGGTACCTGGTCATGGAGAGGCATAAAGGGGTCCCAGTTAACAAATTGAAGGGATTAGCTGAATAGCTACCATGGGCAGCAATGATCTGGAGGGAATGGAGCTGTCTCTACAGTACAAAAGAGAACCTAGAATATCCACCTCATGTGTTATCATGAGTGAGCCCCTTTGCCTACCTAGCAATGACATTATAGGTGAGCAACTATGCCTGCCTGGCATTGACACTGACGTCATTGGCAAATCACTATGCCTGACATTGACAATGTGTCTGGAATCTGAACTCCAAGTCTCAGGTTTGCACAGAGCGTGCATTTTGTTTTGTTTTGTTTTTTTTCATCTGAGCCATTTTTTCCAGACCTGAATCCTGAAGAAATTTTATAGAAAAGTTAGTGTTTCTCTTTCAGAGACTATAATGTCTAAAATGTCTTCAAAACTTGAGAGAGATGGACCCATTGTTTTGTTTTCCTCTCTGGATTAGCAATAGAATTTTGTTGTTATTTTTGTTGTTTTTGTTTTTGCTACATGGCATCCCTGTAGTTTTGACGCCTGTCCTGGAACTAGCTCTTTTAGACCAGGCTGGCCTTGAACACAGAGACTCTCCTGCCTCTGCCTCCTGAGGCTGGGATTAAAGGCATGTGTCACCACTACCTGGCAGAAAACTCTCTTATAAAGATTTTGTTGTGTGACAAAAATATACGTGTCTGTGTATATATGTGTGTGTTTGTGTGTGTGTGTGTGTGTGTGTGTATGTGTGTTCAAATGGATATGATTAGTGTAGGAGCTAGCTATGATAAACTAAATAGAAACAGACCACCCAAAGGAAGTTCTCCCAACCATTATCACCTGCCAGTGTAGGGCTCAGCTATGATAAATTTAATGGAGGCCTGAATCTTAGTAGCTTACCCTGAAGCAATACCTGGTTGCATGAAGGGCCACAAACTTTACCTGAGCACCACCCAAGAACAGAGCACTCAAAGGAAATGCCTAGCGTTCCAACCGTTGTAGATAGGATCACCTTCCAGCACACACTCACCAGGCCACCCCTAGACAAATGTCAACCAAACAAGGGTCCTGAACCTTAGAAATCCCTCACCCCCACCTTTACTACTATAAAAACCCAACTCTAACGAAGCTCGGGACTCTCTGATTATTCTGATATGTTGGACACACTGAGAGACCGAGTTTGCAAACTTGTACAAAATAAAGGCTCTTTGCTTTTACATATGGGACTCAGTCTCTTTGCTGGCTTTTGGGGGACTGCGTGGATCTGGGCAAAAGAGTTAGTTGTTGAATTACTCTACCCCTAGTCCCTGACTCAGTTACCATTTCATGCTTGAGCCTCACATGAGAGTTTATTCTCCTAACCACGCAAACTCACTAGAAAATATTTATTTCTTGATTTCCTGTAAGTAACATGACTCTTCATTTTGAATTTTGTATTAACCTTATTTTAACTTCATTATGAGAACTGTTCTAGACAGATAGAAGCTTGTCCTTCATAGGTATTTGGTAAATGCTTTCTTACTAAATGAAATAATGTGTTATGAAACAATAAATCATTAATAACTTAGAATCAGAGTTTTACAGCAAATTATTTTCTTCATCCTTGGGAAGATGAGACATGAAATTGAGCATTACCTGCAGTCTAAGTAAAAATAACCAATTCTATTATTTCAAAAAAAACACTGAATGACATTCTCTTTTCTCCTTCTTGGCTTCCCACTTCCCCTCCCCTAATCCCTCCAATTTAAAACATTTAATTTTGGTTAGCCTATCCCAGTGAGATGACTAAACAGGTTCACTGTAATACAGGAACACTGAGCTTTAACAATAGCTCCAATACACAACGAAAGGGAGAGCCACAGGTGACCCTGTCCTTGTGGTTCTAATGTCATCATGACCCACCGGTGACAAAAGCTACCCATTCATCAACACTCTCCTCATGTCAGTCCCTCCCTGATTTCATTTAAACCTGAAGTATTTTGTTTTCTAGACAGTCTAATAAGCAGGTGTTTCTTAGACCAAGCCTGAGCAGAATTTAAGAAAATAAAACAGCCAGAAACAAAATGAACAAACAACAACACCCTCTTCCACACTGATCGTGTTTTTCAATGTCACAGTCTTACCAAGCGTCGTTTTTCAGATCCTGTCCCTCCACATGGACCTCTTACTGCCTATTCTTTCTTCCAAATATCATTAAATGCTTACTTCACAAAAATGTTGTCACTTAATAATATAGAGGAAGAGTAAAGACTTTTCTTCCTTGCCAGCAGAGGCCATATGATAGGAAAAGGTTTAAATGAGGAGCTCAGCATGATGGTCTCAAATGTAGGCATGCAGCTAGCACACTTGAATTCTTAGCCTAGTATCCTCCTGCTGTCTTTTATACCATCGTACAGTTTCAGTGTGTGGTGCTTTCTTCCTGGTAGGTTTGTCACAAAGACAAAATGAATGCTTACTGTAAACATAAGAGCTTGTATAGCAGCAGCTGAAACCTGGCAAGGACTCTGGAGTTTGAGTTATTTGATTGCTGTTCTTCACCAGGGCATTTGTTTATAAAAGCAGCTGCGAAAGCACACACAAGAAATTTCCACAGAGAAGGAGCGAGGGAGCCTTCCGGGCAGGCTGGTTCATGGGGTGCAAGGTGTGGAGGAGCTACTAGAGAAGGAGATACATGGCGACACTGGTGTCTAGGACATTGGAGTTTGGGTGGCACTGTGGGTACAGATTATTACAAGTTCGGAGAGCAGTTAGGGAAGCTACCAAAGCCCTGATTATCCCTACAGATTCTTCCATCAGATAAAATGGTTTCCAAATTTGAGATATGGAAATCACCAGCAGTAATTTCACAAGATTGGAAGCCGTCATTATGTAATGAATGCCATGGGGAAAGAATTACTGGAAGACAAGAAATGCACAGAGGAATGTGTAAATAAAGATGGAAGAATTGTCAACTCAGAAGTTTTACTTCCTTGACTATGAAAAGAGAAAAGAATTTTGGAGAAAATCATCATGCGATAGTAAGGTTCTCACTCACAATCTCGGGGGCTTCGACGAACAAGGTGATTTTAATTGTAGCAATGGATACAGCAACATTCATAACATTGTTGGTACAGGCACATATGCTAAAATTTAGATTATAGATTAAGTGAGACTCTTTTTTTAATCTTTCCTGTCTCAACAGGTTAAATGCCTTGCTTTCATAACCCCATGTTTTTCAAATAAAAATTAATGTTTCATAATTGGAAAGTTGACTCATGTCACAAACAAAATTAGACCAAAATAAATGCTGTTTCAGTAGGTAAGAGTTCAATGGGGAGTAATCAAGGTCAGGATACGCAACCTTCCAAATCTCTGTGTGGATTTGTAAATTTATATTTCCTGAGGGAAACTTTAGGTTACTTAAGTTAGGTAGATAATTAAAACTGTATTAGGATTAAAAAAAAAAAAACAAATGCATAAGACTGCAATTGATGAAACTGTTGAGGGCATCTTGCCATAACATTCCTTCCCAAAATTTCTCCCAATATGGCTTCCATGTTTTTGTTGTTTCTTTGGTGGTTGTGGTGGACACATTTTCCCCTGTCTTAAAATATTTTCAATTATGAGTTAACATACTTTGACCTACACATTAAAGTTAGGACTTACTTTCAAAGTTGGGGAATAGTTTTTATTTAAGAATTAGAACTTGGGCCAGCTGAACTGGGACTGATGGAGCATGTGATAAAACCGGACTTTCTGAACGTGGCAGACAATGAGTGCTGACTGAGAAGCCAAGGACAATGGCACTGGGTTTTGATCCTACTCCATGTACTGGCTTTGTGGGAGCCTAGCCAGTTTGGATGTTCATCTTCCTAGACCTGGATGGAGGGGGGAGGACCTTGGACTTCACACAGGGCAGGGAACCCTGACTGCTCTTTGGACTGGAGAGGGAGGGGGAGGGGAAGTACGGGAATAGGGGAGGGAAATGGAAGGAGGTTGAAATTTTTAATAATAATAATAATAATTAAAACTTGGAACTTGGGGGGTAAAAATCAACCAAAGTTTTCCTACGCTGGAAATAAGTTTTGAATATAATTTAAAATGCTGAATAATTCAAATAAGAACCAAAAGAGGAAACACTGTGTGGCCAAAACAGACAGGTTCTCACTGCCATGGAGTTCATGAGTCAGCAGAGATCAAATGAACAAGTAACTTTGAGACAAAGCTTTGTCTCAAAAAAAAAAAAAAAAAAAAAAAAAAAAAAAAAAAAAAAAAAAAACCTCATTAATTAATAAGAGACTAGAAGCCAAATACTGAGGACCACTGCCAGGTGCTTAACAGGGTGACCTAGAATCATTTATTCCAAAATGCTTTTTCAGTTAAGATGCGCATTAAGAAAACTGGTTAAAACAAGAAGCTAATATCAACAGTTGTAGAAATAAAAAAAAAAGCAAAAATTAGGGAAGAGGTTTAGGAAGTAGTGATAAAAAAGCAACACACAAAACTAATCAAAGAAATGATTCTTTGAAAACACTAAGATTGACAAACTAGAAGACCCAAATTACCAAATTGAAGAGAAATGGGTGATATTACAGTAAATTTCAAAGAAATTCAGATCATAGGAGACTACATTGAAAACATTAAAAAGGTGGAAAACCTTGAAGAAACAGATGAATTTATAATTGATATGGCACACTAAAACTGAAGTCAGAAGACAACTTAAACAGATCCATTACAAACACTGATAGCAAAGCCTAACAGAATCTGTCCACAAACGAAAGCTAAGGACCAGAGGGACTCACTGCCGATTTCTGCCAACTACTGAAGGAAGACCTAATACCAATACTTTTCAATTAATTAGTTTTATATACTGAATGGGGAAGATACCCACTATAAGCGGTATTATCCTGATACTAAAACTGGTCCAAATTTACATATCTTACAAAATAGTGAACAGAAAACAAAAAGTACTTTTGTAGTATTATTTTTCCCTTCAGAGCTCACTGGCCATCTGGAGGGATCTGTACATGTAATAGAAAGAGGTTGAATTGTTTCTGACAATATTCATTGACATTTGAATGTGATTTGGGCCTTGTTTCAGGTCTGGTATCTGACTTTATTTATCTATAGAATGGAAATGATTTCCACATAACTATTGTGAGGCAGAATAGATGGGAAGCGCTTGTTTAGTGGCAGCAATTATGAGGTTAGGTTACAGAAATGACTGCCTGGTTGACCCCACTAAACAAAATTAGACAGCTTGAAACATAAAAACAACATATAACAGCTCTGCTCAAGGCAGTGATGCTAACACATCATTTGCTTATTTTGGAGATTTCTGTCAATCAAAGACTTCCTGGACAGATAATTTCCCTGCTTTTCCATTACTTACTCTTAGCTTTTAGTGGCAAATACCTGCCAGAGGGTGACTGTGTTGCATCAACTAAAGGGGAGTAGTATTTGTACATGCCTGTAGCTTTCTTTATTATTAAAAACTCCTTCTCTCTGTGTCTGACGCATTAAGATGATGCATCTGGTTTCTTGCGATGGCTATAGTCTTAGGACCTCGGAAAAGGTAGGGAGAGGTTTTTGACTCAAGATTGCTCCACCTTTCCCAAACGGGTTTGGGAAAACAAAGAATGAGGTGTAAGGGTGAAGCACAGTTCACTATGACAGTAAAAGCAATTGGGAATTTTCAATAGATATAAGTAAAGTTTAGTGGGAAATTTAACATTGTCTGGAACCTGATTCATCCAACATCGATGTGAAGTTCATAAGAAAAATATCACTAAGCTCATTTTACAACTGAAGCTACTGTGGTTCAAGTTGCTTACAAGTTAGAATAGTAATAATAGTTCAGGTGACTTAAATTTCGTATCTTTATTTGTTTACATTTTTCCTATAAGGTTGTAATGTAGAATTATCATACCAATGACCATGGGAGAAGATTAGGAAAATAGAACTTGAGATAAAGTTTTTACAAGAAGTAATTTGACAATTTTTTCAAGATCCATTAGGACTTGAAGAACCACAAAATGTATATATGTAGGGCATGGTTACAGTTAGGAGTACCTCTGCCAGGCAAATATATCTTGACAACCAAGGCTGAAGGGTGGAGTTGCCCAGGAGACACTGTGAGAGATGCACACTTGGGTCACATGACAGTAAGGACACTGACTATCTGAAAAATGACCTCTTAGACACTCAAAAGAAGTAGAGGTTCCGTGCTCCCCTGTCCAACCTTCCTTTATCCCAATCCTCCTGTTTCTCCAAGGCCCCCCTCCTTCCCTTCTAACTTTTCTCTTCCCATCTCCCCTTAGCCACATCTCACCCCACCCCCAAGATTCCAATTTTCTCCCCTGTAATTTTGTCTACTTCCCTTAGCCAAGAGGATAACTATATGTTTTTCCTTGGGTTCACCTTCTTACTTAGCTTCTTTAGATTCACCTATTGTAGACTCCGTGACCCCTATTTATGGCTAGAAACCAATTATGAGTGAGTACATCCCATGTTCATCTTTTTGGGTCTGAGATACCTCACTCAGGATAGTGTTTTCTATTTCCATCCATTTGCATGCAAAATTCGAGAAGTCATTGTTTTTTACCGCAGCGTAGTACTCTAATGTGTATATATTCCATACTTTCTTCATCCATTCTTCCATTGAAGGGCATCTAGGCTGTTTCCAGGTTCTGGCTATTACAAATAAGGATTGGGATAAAGGAAGGTTGGACAGGGGAGCACGGAACCACAATTCTTAGTTAAGGGAGCCACTGTAGGGTTGGCAAGAGACTTGAACCTAGAGTGGCTCCCAGGAGCCCAAGGCGATGTCCCCAGTTAGTTCCTTGGGCAGCTGAGGATAGGGAACCTGAAATGACCCTATCCTATATTAATACTGACGAATATCTTGCATATCACCATAGAACCTTCATCTGGTGATGGATGGAGATAGAGACAGAGACCCACACTGGAGCACTGGACTGAGCTCCCAAGGTCCCATTGAGGAGCAGAAGGAGGGAGAAGATGAGCAAAGAAGTCGGGACCACGAGGGGTGCACCCACCCACTGAGACAGTGGAGCTGATCTATTGGGAGCTCACCAAGGCCAGCTGGACTGTGACTGAAAAAGCATGGGATAAAACTGGACTCTCTGAACATGGCGAACTATGAGGGCTGATGAGACGCAAAGGACAATGGCACGGGGTTTTGATCCTGCTTAATGTGCTGGCTTGGTGGGAGCCTAGCCAGTTTGGATGTTCACCTTCCTAGATATGGACGGAGAGGGGAGGACCTAGGACTTACCACAGGGCAGAAAACCCTGACTGCTCTTTGGACTGGAGAGGGAGGGGGAAAGGAGTGGGGGGAGGGGGAGAAGGGTGGGAGGAGGGGGAGAAGGGTGGGAGGAGGGGGAGGGAAATGGGAGGCTGGGAGGAGGTGGAAACTTGTTTTTTTTCTCCTTTTCTCAATAAAAAATAAATAAATAAAAAAAAGAAGTAGAGGAAGCCAGGGAATGATTAAATAAGCTAGCTAAGTGAAGATATTATTTTATTTACAAACAGAACAAAGCAAACTGTTAAGTTCACTCATAAAACTTTCATACAGGCTGAAAATGGTGAAAATATTGACATTTTCATATGAGTTAAACTAGTAGATTAGGGAACTAAGAAAGTCATAGGTAGATTCTTGAGAAAGAGTGATGCTTGTAGATTTGATATGTGGAAGGTCAATTATTTTATCTCTTTCACTTAGAAGAGCATGAGAGCACAGACGCTGAGAGTTGGAAATTAAAAAAGCTGAAGAATCTGGCAGAGTTATTGTGGAAACTAAAAAAGAGAAGCGCAGATGCCAGGAAGCATTGGAAGCTTGTATGACTAGATACATTCTTCACATTTGTAAGGTAGTCTGTGCAGAGGTATGGTGCTGACATTTCCTTTCCAATGTAGGCATTATGAGTTGGTATGGGAGGTCCTTCGGTCTATGTGTTGCTTTTATTGGTTAATGAATAAATAAACTGTTTTGGGCCTATAGCAGAGCTATAGGGGAACAGGGCTAGGTGGGGAAAACTAAACTGAATGCTGGGGAAAAGAGGGCAGAGTCAGGGAGAAGCCAAGAAAGGTAGAGCCAGGGCGAAGTCATGTAGCCTCATTGGAGACAGATGCTGGAACCTTGCCGTAGGCCACAAGCCTCATGGTAAAATATAAAATAATGGAAATGGGTTAAATTAACATGTAACAGGTAGCCAATAAGAAGTTAGAGCTAATAGGCTAAACAGTGATTTAAATAATATAGTTTCTGTGTGATTATTTTGGTGCTGAGCAGCCGGGAATGAAACAAGTGGCATCCCCCAACAAATTGGCACCCACACGGCCAACTAAAAGCCACTTAAAACCTGAGAGAGTTTGGGAAGGAACCATAGACACAAAAGAACAGAGGTAAGATGATTTGGTACCAGTATTTTCTTGTGTGGGTTCTGTTTGCTAGAAGCAAGCAGAGACATGGCTCCTTTAAAAGAGGTTTTCCTGATTCAGTGGTAGCAGAAAAAAAAAAGCTCTGCCATTTTGAAAGGCTAGCTTTCTGGCCTGTGTTGTCAGCACAAACTCTGACTCTTTCTGGAGGTCCATCTATGGAGCATTTAAATGGGTTTTGTGAACAGAGTACTACAACTTGCTTAATGGCAAATAGACCTGCTGTGTGTCTGAAAATGGGCAATGTACATGGCTCTCAGAGGCAATGAATAGCTCCGCCATGCTGAACTGTGCAGAGCAAACAGGCAGGGTGGTGTATAGCATAGTAATGCTGCAGCTTAAGTTTTTAAGAAGTGCTCCTGGACAGTAAAGAATTACAGATATACAATAGGTCAGATTCAGCTATGAAAGACCTCTAAACGGGTCACAGTGCTGGACAAATGTATGTAAGCTTGGGAGAGAGAAGAAAAAATAAAGTAAAAGGAAGTACATAGTTTTAAAAATAAAAGAAAGTCTTTAAAGATACAGAGTACAGACAGTCATAGATTAAAAGAATAAAGATAATAAAATAAATATTAAAAAGTAATAGAGTAAAAATAGGCCATGTAAAGATTGAAAATTCACAGAGAGTCTGGATTATGTATATTGTTGTGTTTTCTTTGAATTTTTTGACTGTGAAGGAACTAAGTACAGAGAGACATTTCATTGTATGGACTGCTAAGCTAAACCAACAGATACTTTTACAGGTATCATGACTTATGAATTTGGGTCTAAGAATAAGTTGCTTTGGAAAAGAGGTTTTTCTTTTGTTTCCACAGAAGATGAGAACCTGTGCAATTTTTCTAGACTAATGTAGTGTGATGGAACAAGACCCCCTGAAAGGTTGACTTGAACACCTCTTACATATTACTTTCCCTGATAAACAGCAGAAATCAGTTTGGAAAGAACTACACCCATATTCCCAAATATTGTTTATAAATGTTTGTTTACATTTAAAGGGGAATATATTATAGAAAGTTGCATTGGTATGGATCATGTTTTATGAATACAAATTGAAAGTCAATTTTGTTATATGTATATTTCTGCTCTTGATTAAGGTATTGTGTCTGTGGTGCTCATTTAAAAATGTAGCATATAATTAAGAAGTATAGGTTAATAGATAATCATCTATAATAGTCAAGCTTGCAGTCATGTTAGTTAGATTTTCTAGATATATAGAGATATAGTTTAGTTAGATAGATATTCTTCAAATCTTTCAAAGACCTTCAGAATATGGCATTTAAATGTTTTAATAATTTAGGTCTTTTTATGACAGTGAGACACATTTGCTCCTGGCAGCACCAATTACTTTAAGAGGAAGATGGGAATCAAGGAGGAGTTTGTTAGCCATTTGGGCAAGAAATTGCTCCTGCCTAGATTGCTATGTGAACTGAATATGCAGGACCCACAGAGAAATGACTGCTGAACTTGCCTAAAGGTGAGACCATCCTGCCAGACATTCTGCAGGACACAGTAGAAAATGACTGAAAATCTGCCAATATAAGTGGAACTGTCTTTGAAATTTCCTGCTTCATAGAAAAGTCTTCTGGATACTATGGGCCTGTGGACTGAAGATGGGTGCCCCAATGGTACAGAACAACTTTGGGTGACTGTCCAGGCAGCAAAATGTCTCTGTCAATTCTAGAGTTTTGGAAGTAGCTTACAATGCACTTCCTATTTTCTTAGGTAATATTATATTTTTCTGGAGTCTTTGATGGAGTTGAAGATTAGACAGTTATAGTTATAGTTTTTATTAGTTATGATACAAAATAAAGTAAATATAGATATTGTAACTGTAATTCTTGCTTGATGCCTGTTTTGTTATATGTAATTTTACTACATTAAAGTTAAAGCCTTCCTTTTTGCTTAAACAGATAAAGGGAGATGGTGTGGGAGGTCTTTTTGTCTGCTGTGTTGCTTTTATTGATTGGTGAATAAAGAAGCTGCTTTAGTTCTACCTATAGCAGAGCTATAGGAGAACAGAGGTAGGTCAGGGAAACTAAACTGAATGCTGGGAGAAGGAAGGTAGAATCAAGAAGAAGCCATGTAGCCCTGCTGAAGACAGACGCTGGAACCTTGTCAGTAGGCCATGAACCTCATGGTAAAATATAAAATAATGGAAATGGGTTAAATTAAGACATAAAAGCTAGCTAATAAAAAATTAGAGCTAATAGGCCAAACAGTGATTTAAATAATATATTTTCTGCATGATTATTTCAGGGCTGAGCAGTTGGGAATGAAAAAAGCAGCCTCCTTCAAAAATGAATGGTGGAGAGATGAAAGACAAGAAAACTCAGTCAGGCTGAAACTGCCATTAGGGGATTTATGGTGGGAGATAGAGAAATGACTCAGAGGTTAAGGGAATATCTTGATCTTGCAGAAGACCATAGTTCAATTCTTAGTACTCACATGACAGTTCACAGGCATCTATAACTTCAGTTCCAGGTTTTCTGAGACCCTTTGCTGGCCACCATGGGCACTATGTATATGAGGTAAATATATATGCATTTGGGTAAAACATTCACACACATAAAATAGTAATATTCAAGTGACTGATATTTATAAATCTATAAGGGAAGCTGAGGTAGGAACTTGTCACAAGTTCAAGGCCTGCTTGTGCTACAAAGTGAGAACTTGTCTTTAAGAAGGAAGAGGTGGGTGGAGGAAGAAGAAAGAAGAATGAATGAATAAACAAAAATTTTCAAGTGGTCATGGTGGCATACATCATTAATTCCTATTAAGAAGCAGGCGGATCATGAGTTTAAGGCCAACATGAGTCACAGACCAAAACTTATATCAACAAAAGATCCTAAGGTTTACAAGAGGGAGAAAAATGGAAATCAGTATAAGAATTCAAATTTGTGTATAATTTGGTGTGACTGATGATACATATAAGAGATTAAAATTTTAGAGCTACTCATCACACATATTTAGAGTCACACCACTAAGGATACTGAAGGAGAAAGATTGTAGTCCTTAGCTTGGCTGGACTAAATAGTGAGTTCTAGGTTAGTCTGGAACCGAGACCTCCCACCTTAGAAAAAGGTAAAACATATTATAATAATAAATGAGTTGACAAGAACAGCAACAACAAAACAATTCTGATGCACTAGAATAAGACTATAAGAATGAAAGAGTGTTAGAAGTTCAGATTTGTGATTCATTGAGAGTAACTCCCGGTCATGACCAACCCAGGGTGTGGACGTGAGTGATGGCATTTGAGAAAAAAATATATCCAAATGAGAAGATCAAGGAAATAAGTGATGAGGATGTCAACCATATCATCCAAGGCATTTGTGCTATCTCAAATGAAGGCAGGACTTATGGAAGAAAAAGAAGTAAGCACAAGTCTACTAACAATATGGTTCACAACTTTGGTCTGGGGTCCCATAGTGACTACATGGAGGTAGTGAAAAAGGTAGATTGTACAAAAGTGTGAACCTCAGAAGAACCAGGCAATTGTAGAAGGCCAGAAGAGTTGCGGTTTATAATGGTAAAGGGAACAAAGATTAAACTCCAAGTTGTGAGTGTCTGGAGTATAAGAAGCCCTTATTTGGAAGGCTATGGTGAATTTTGCGTACTAGGCCAGAGCTCTTTCAGCTATTCAGGAAACTATATAGAACTATATATGGAAAAGTAAAAAAAGGGTGTATAGTAGTTTGTTAATCATGATGTGACATTTCAGAAAAATGTGAATAAATGAATTTATCTTAAGGAAATAATTTTGAATGTGTGTAAAACAAGCACAGAGACACTTTAAAATTTATTTTTAGCTATACTTTTGCTGTTCGAGAATTTCATATATGCTTATAATGTGCTTGATCAAATCTAGCCCCCCATTCCTTCACCTCCAATCCCTCCTCTATATCCCAAATCACTTTGCCCTCCCAAATTCATGTGCTAGGTTTGTAAACCCTGAGTCCACTTAGTGTTGGTGTATGTTTTTAGTTGAAGGGTCATCTACTAGTTCATTGGTAACCTCTAAGTAACCACATGCCTAAATAAAATGGACCCCTCCCACAGCCAGTCATCCATAGTTCCAGATAAGAGTGAACTCCATAAGCTCATCCATGCCAGGATTCTGAATGACTCACTCTTGTGTAGGTCACAGACATACAGTCACAGATGCTATGAGTTCAGATATACAGTGGCATTGCCTTTCCTGACCAATACTATCTCACAGCACACATCCCCAGACAATGACTCTTACAGTCTTTGTCTCCTCTTCCCTGATGATCCCTGAGCTTCCAGGAGCTGAGTGTGATATAGATGTCCCATTTAGAGCTATATTTATTATTATAGGGTTAATGTTTATACCATTTAGTAAGTGCAATGCTGACTTCAAAGTGTGTTAATGCTTTTTTTTAAGTAGAATGATTTTATACTAAGGATCATAATGAGATGTCTTATCTTATAGAAATACTTAAGCATAATGTAGCTTGTGGGTCTCATCAGATGAGCTGAATTTTTTTTTTACAGTGGCTGACAGTTAATACAGTGACTAACAACTGTCAAGGGCAGAGAATAAGTGACTGTGGAGTGCTCAGTCCTACATGAGACATTGATATCATTCCCTCACCCCAAGGATCAGGGAAGAGAAGAAGGGGGAAAAGAAAGATCCTAAGAGTCATATAGTTAAGAGAAAACAGATACAAAACCCTGTCCTCTTGATATGAAGGGACCATTACACCCATGAATTCACAGCAGCCATTTTACCTGCACAAGAAATATACGAATTCAAGCCAACCATCACCCCATTATGGATCAAGGAGGGGCTCATGCTCATAAGGCCCTATCCCTGTCTAAAGGTGGGATGGGTATGTGATGGAAGAATTTGGTATGTGGAGGAAGAAGACTGAGGGATGTGTATGACCAAAATACAATGTATGCATGTGTGAAGTTCTCAAGTAATAAATGAAACAATTTTAAAATTTAATAATAAATTAATAAAAGTGTTTATATCTTATTTAAATGTATGTTTAAAGTATAAAATATGAGTACATGTATATAAATTTGTATATGTATAATGCATGTACATTATGTATGCATATGTCTTGAAAAAGCTCAACTTTATGTTGTTTGAGAAGTACTAACTACTCTTACTCAGTTTGGGTGCCATTGTTCTTCTGCTTCTGTCCTAGTGCCATGCTGGCAACTCTGAACTCCTACTGCCCACTGCACTATCCCACAAAACAAGGACTGCTCTAGACTTTTATCGGGTTCCATCACCATGACCACATTACAGTTGTTAAATTTTGTTTTCTACTTAAATATATTTTCATTTGACAAAAGCTTTTTCTGTCTTTTCCCCTCCTTTCTTTCTTCCATCCTTCCTTCCTCCATCCCTCTCTTCACACTCCATGCCTCTTTCTTTCTTCTTTCTTTCTTCTTTCTCAATACTGCAGATTGACTTAGGACCACTCGTGTACTAGGCAAGACTCAGTCACTTAACTTTTAAAAGGTTTATAAGACGTGGTCTCACTGAATTGTTTAGGCAGGCTGCATTCTTTATTCTCCTACCTCAGCTTCTCATGAGGTAGCACTTTCATCTGAACCACTAGGTCCACTGACTTATGCCTGTTATTATAATAAGTATAACAATACAGGTGGGGAAAACAATATACTGATAGGTGTTTCAGCAATAAAGAAATTTCTAGTATTTTTGTGGAAGACAGAATTATACAATTATTCAGTACCTCAATTTAAAAATGAGAATATCTGATGGTTTGTTTACTTGTCTGTTTGTTTATTTATTATAGTGGCAGGGAGCCAAAGCATGTAACCGCATGTATGTGGAGGTCAGAGTACAACTTTCAGAAGTTAGTTTCTTCTTCCATCATGGTTCTGGAAATCAAACTCAGTCAGGGTTCTGTTTTGTAGTTCTTTGTTTTGGCAAAAAAAGAAATTAATTCAAATAATATAATTTAAAAAATTAAATAAAAGATGTATTTACATATTCTAGATCAATATAAATATACAGTGACTTACTAAAAAAAGTATTTCTAGATTAAAAGCAGTCAGGAATACTATGAAATTCATTTGAGTAAAGTTGGTGAGTTGTTGCTGGAAATTAGTTGATCTTAAATGTTAGAAGAACAATCAAAGGGATCAACTAGCACACTGAGTGTTAGGCATCGCTGTTTACAATGGTACATTCTAAAACAAGGTGTATTTTCTTTACTCAAAAATGGTTAAAAATTAACAAATAAAAGGCCGATTTGTGTTTTCCAAGGACATCCTCAGTGGGAGGAGTTGAGAAGTCATATTAACACCTCCTTTTCCCTTAGTCCTCATTTTCCTTTAAACCAAAAAGCCAAGGAAACACAGACCCAACAATACAAAACTGTATCATTAGCATCTTGGTTTTTAGAATAGAGAATAGGATTGTGGGTTTTTGGACCTACAGGAGAAAATCTTGAAATCTTTGAAATGGAGAATTACAAAAATGTGGCAGCTTAAATGGTTTCTTGGTGTGCTAAATATTGGGTGTTTTATTGATGTCTTCCTAGTTTCTTTCCTTTTATGTCACTGGCATTTGTCCCTTGACTTTTCTGATGGATTTCTTCTGCCTTTGGTCAACTGTAATACAGAGCTCACATTTATACAAATCCTTAACAGGAATTTAAATTGTATGTCCCCAATGCTACTAATAGTTCCTGACACATAACAGTACTTAAATAAATGCCAGATACAGAGGAAGAAAATTGACCAATTATACTTATTTATTTTTGTATATGTGTATATAGGGATGCAGTGTATGTGCACATTATACCCATGCAGAGGCCAGAGAAGGGCATCATCTTCCACACTCTACCTTATTCATTTGAGGTTAGGTCTCTTTCTGAACACAAACCCCATGTTTTCTGAAAAAGACCAAGGCCCAGAAATCCTTGTGTCTCTTTTGCTATCAGTACTGGGGTTCCAGGTATGCATGTACCATGCCTGCATTTTATGTGAATTCTAAGATCTATACTCTGACTTTCAAACACACATAGCAAGTACATGAGATATATTCTCCCCTGAGATGAATTATATTTATTGGTGTGTTATTGATATTTTGTATATGTTGGAAATTATTTAAATAAAAATATAACCATAATAATTTTTCATGATGTATGCTGATTCTACAAATACAATTCCTTTTATTTTATTTGTTTATTTTCTTCTTAACAAACTAAACCTTAACTTGTGGTTGTAAGGGGATCAGGTGGAGAGAGAGTCCATTTGATTAAATACAAAGAATTACATTTGTTGGGGAGTTTCTGGTCTAGTTACTTGTCTTAATTGAATTTCATCCATCAATATCCAGTTTTTGCTGACAAAAAAGGAGAGGACCCTTAACCAGACATTAGAAAAGATATTTGCAATTCCTTTATCCTGAGCAACTTGTGCTGATTTATCTCTATTGTGGACAGAGAATTAATGTGATGAAGGGCAAGTATGGCAAAGTGAGGAACAGAGCAGACAGAAGGGCAGGAAAGAAAATATTTATGGTTTATTTACTATAGTTTTCTATATTTGTAATAATGCAAAATTTCTATAATCATGGATTGAGTTGCACTTCTCATATACTTCACAAATTGTTCTTATACAGTTTTTTATTTTCTCACTTTAAAAAGTAAAGTATTTATCAATTTTTAATTGAAGAGCATTTTTCATTTTTTTAACTTCTTGGCTATTGTTACATAGAATACAACAATAAGTGTATGATTAATAAATGGACATTCTTTGGGAATCTAGAGAAGGAACTATGGGAGGATATTCAAGAGAGGAAAAATGGTAGAAATTAGGTGTTATAAAAATGCATTGAAGAGGTAAGAATGAAAAATAGAACATTAAAATTCTTATTTATAAATCTGAGTTTTAGTTATAATTAACTTCAGAGTGGGGTCTAAGATACTATGGTTTCCATATAATTAAACATTTCATTTTTCATGAATCAATGTAATACATTATTAAGAATGAATACAAAGGGTGTAATAGCTTTTAAATTCATAGGTGGAGGTGAGAAACTTGTTCTTCCTCATTCCATCTCACTCCTTAAACTGTTCAGTGCATCTCAGGCTCTCTATCTTCCCCTGAGATGTACATTATGATCTCAATTCTCACGCTAAACTTTCCAATTCATATCCAACACTGAACTGTAATTCAATCCAACATTAAAAATCTCAATTCTTAACTATTAAATCACTATCATGGTTTTGTGAAATAGAAAATATTAATATTACAACAGGAATAGAGAAAATTAATTAGACTGAAATCTTAGCTTGATTTTCAAGTTTCATTTAGAAGCACAAATATGAAACAAACTATTCATATGTGGAATAAAACCCAACTTACTGATACATCGCCACACTGGGGAAGGCCAGCTTCTCCACCTCCACGCTGCTCTCTGTGTGATCCCTGTCAAATGAGTAGCATCCTGGATATTCTTGCAGATGTGTAAGCTGGCTAAGATTGAGAATACTTAAAGATTTATAAGAAACTTGTTGAACAAGTTGGGACGGATAAATGTTATGGTTTGAGGTAAGGAAAAGAATCACTTGATAAAGTCTCTGTTACAGGAAGTAAGAATTTCCTTGTTCTGGCTAATTGAGAAACAATGCCAAGTCCCAAATGTAAGCAACTCCCTTGACTCTTGGGGAAACTTTCTGTTTGTCTTTCAATAGGCAGTCCTGTCCCTCTGAGTCAGTAAAAGTCTGGTCTTTGGCTCAGTCATTCACCTCTTTCAGAGGCACTTGAAACATAAGGTTTTCAGGAAACATTTCATGCTTTTGACAAGATTTTTTTTAGTGTAGTAGCATACGTGTTCATTTTGTCTTGTATTCTCATGTCTATTCTAAAGAGAAATACTCTTTGAAAGGAAACACAAAATCCTGAGATTTACCTTGAACCCAAAACCATTGTAAGGGTCTCATCAACTGGCAATATTTTTCCCTGGGTCCAGTAACTTGGCTATATCAGCATAAACTTTCTTTGATACTTCTGTGTTTTCATCTTTCTGACACAAACCCTTTTCTTCCAGTGACTCCTTTTCCTGCATAGGGATAATATCTCTTCCTTTTTCTTTTGCTACAATTCACTCAAAATTCACACACTGTCAGAGTAATCTAATTAGAGCCTGTCTACATGATATCTATGGACTCTGTCATCCTGAACTTCCTCCAGGACAGTCATTCCTGGTATTTCCAGCTCCATCTGATCTAAATAATCGTCCCTCCCCAAGTAAGCATCTAGAGTTAATTTTGTGTGCTCTCAGACTTCTGGGCTACTTCTGATAACAAAGCTCAGAAGGTTAAAACTGTGCTGTATTATGAGTGAGTACATCCCATGTTCATCTTTTTGGGTCTGTGTTACCTCACTCAGTATAGTGTTTTCTATTTCCATCCATTTGCATGCAAAATTCGAGAAGTCATTGTTTTTTACCGCAGCATAGTACTCTAATGTGTATATATTCCACACTTTCTTCATCCATTCTTCCATTGAAGGGCATCTAGGTTGTTTCCAGGTTCTGGCTACTATAAATAATACTGCTTGGTTTCTAGCCATAAATAAGGGTCACGGAGTCTACAATTGGTGAACCTAAAGAAGCTAAATAAGAAGGTGAACCCAAGGAAAAACATTTAGTTATCCTCTTGGCTCTGAGAAGTAGATAAAATTGCCAGGGAGAAAATTGAGATCTTGGGGGTGGGGTGGGATGGGGGTAAGGGGAGATGGGGAGAGAAAAGGGAGAAGGGGAGGATGGGGGGAACTTGGGGAAAAAGGAGGATTGGGATAAAGGAAGGTTGGATAAGGGAGCACGGAAGCGCAATTCTTAGTTAAGGGAGCCACCTTAGGGTTGGCAAGAGACTTGAACCTAGAGTGGCTCCCAGGAGCCCAAGGCAATGTCCCCAGTTAGTTCCTTGGGCAGCTGAGGATAGGGAACCTGAAATGACCCTATCCTATAGCAATACTGACGAATATCTTGCATATCACCATAGAACCCTCATCTGGTGATGGATGGAGATAGAGACAGAGACCCACACTGGAGCACTGGACTGAGCTCCCAAGGTCCCAATGAGGAGCAGAAGGAGGGAGAAGATGAGCAAGGAAGTCAGGACCACGAGGGGTGCACCCACCCACTGAGACAGTGGGGCTGATCTATTTATTGGGAGCTCACCAAGGCCAGCTGGACTATGACTGAAAAAGCATGGGATAAAACCGGACTCTCTGAACATGGCGAGCAATGAGGGCCGATGAGAAGTCAAGGACAATGGCACGGGGTTTTGATCCTACTTCATGTTCTGGCTTTGTGGGAGCCTGGCCAGTTTGGATGCTCACCTTCCTAGACATGGACGGAGGGGGGAGGACCGTGGACTTTCCACAGGGCAGGGAACCCTGACTGCTCTGTGGACTGGAGAGGGAAGGGGAGAGGAGTGGGGGGAGGGGAAGAAGGGTGGGAGGAGGGGAAGAAGGGTGGGAGGAGGGGGAGGGAAATGGGAGGCTGGGAGGAGGCAGAAACTTTTTTTTCCTTTTCTCAAAAAAAAAAAATTCCTATTAAAAAAAAAAACTGTGCTGTATTTCACTGTGCTAAGGAGTCCCTAAGTGAGCACCAAGACATTCAATATTCATTGACCCCTCTTTATTTCAGACAATAATATTCAACACCCATATTTATTTTTTATTCCTTCTTTCATTGTAGAAAAACCACTTTGTTTGAATAAGATTGTCCTCTACAGGCTCATATATTTTAATGCTTGTTACTCAGTTGGTGGAACCTATTTGGGAAGAATTAGAAGGTACAGCCTTTTGGAGGTGTATCATGCCATTCAGGGGAGCTTAGAGGTTTCAAAAGCCCATACCATTCCAGTTAGCTCTCTCTTACTGCCTTGTAGTTGCTGTCTCAACCTGTGAGCTCTCACGTATTGCTCCAGCTCCATGCCTTTCTGCTTGCTGCTATGCCCTCTGCCATAATGGTGATAATCTAAACCTTTGAAACTGTAAGCATGTTCTCAATAAGTTCTTTTAGCTGGGTGGTGGTGGCACATGCCTTTAATCCTAGCACCTGAGAGGCGGAGGCATGCTCTGTGAGTTAAGGATAGCCTGGTCCAAAGATCAAGTTCCAGGACAGGACAGCCAAGGTTACACTGAGAAACCCTGTCTTTGAATTGTTATGAGTTACTACTAATAAGCCATTTCTCAAGACAACATAAATACATAATTTTATAAATAATTATTAAACATAAAATGTAGACTCTTAAAAAAAAAGAAACCCTGTCTCAAACAAGGCAAAACAAAAAAATCCTGTCTTGAAAAACAAAGCAAATTCTTCCTATTATAAGTTTTCTTGGTTATGATGTCTCTTCATAGCAGTAGAAGGAAAACTAAGTCACTATAATAAATTGGAAGACAATTAGTTAATATTAGACTCAGCATAGAGGCAAATGTTCAAACTGAGACAAAAGCTTCAGAATATTATCAACTTTATATTGCCATGTAACAAGTTATATAAACTTAACTGCTAAAATAGTAACTCTTAGCCATTCAGACTGGTATAAGATGGTATCTCTGAGTCATTTTGATTTGCATTTCCCTGATGGTTAAGGATGTTAAACATTTCCTAAATTGTCTTTTGGCCATTTGATATTCTTCTGTTGAGAACTCTCTGTTTATTTCTGTACCCAATTTTTAATTGGATTATTTGGAATTTTAATGTCTAATTTCTTGAATTCTTTATATATTTTGGAGATCAGTCCTCTGTCTGATGTTGGGTGGGTGAAGATCTCATTCAGTAGGCTGCCTTTTTGCCTTATTGATTGTGTCCTTTAGTTTACAGAAGCTTCTCAGTTTCAGGTGCCATTTGTTTGTTGTTGCTCTCAGTGTCTGTGTCACTGGTGTTATATTTAGGAAGTGGTCTGCTGTGCCCACGCATTGAAAACTACTTACCACTTTCTCTTCTATCAGGTTCAGTGTGGTTAGATTTATATTGACGTCTTTAATCCACTTAGCCTTGAGTTTTGTGCATGGAGATAGATATGGATCTATTTTTATTCTTCTACATGTTGTCATCCAGTTATGCCATCACCATTTGTTGAAGATGCTTTCTTTTTTCAATTGCATAATTTTAGCTTCTTTGTCAAAAATCAGGTGTTCATAGGTGTGTGGATTACTATCTGAGCCTTCAATTCTATTCCATTGATCAACCTGTCTGTTTTTATGCCAATATAAGCTGATTTCATTACTGTAGTTCTATAGTAGAGCACAATGTCAGGGATGGTGATACCTCCGGAAGTTCCTTTATTATACAGGATTGTTTTGGCTATCCTGGTTTTCTTTTTTCCTTTGAAGCTGATTATTGTTCTTTCAAGGTCTGTGAAGAATTGTGTTGGGATTTTGATGTGGATTGCATAGGATCTACAGATTGATCTTGTTAAGGTTGTCATTTATATTATGTTGATCCTACCTAACCAAGAGCATAGGAAGTCTTTCCATTTTCTGGCATCTTTTTCAATTTCTTTCTTCAAAGTCTTAAATTTCTTGTTGAACAGGTCTTTCACTTCTTTGATTAGTACTACTCCAAGACATTTTGTTATTTGTGGCTATTGTAAAGGGTGATATTTCTCTGATATTTTTTAGCTTCTTTATCATATGCATATTGGAGAGCTACTTATTTTTTGAGTTGATCTTATATCCTGCCACATTACTGAAGGTATTTATCAGCTGTAGGAGTTCCCTAATAGAGTTTTTTGGGTCACTTATGTATACTATCATATCATCTGTAAATAGCGAAAGTTAGACTTTTTCCTTTCCAATTTGATTTCCCTTAATCTCCTTTTGTTGTCTTACTGCTCTAACAAGAACTTCAAGACTTATGTTGAATAGATATGGAGAGAGTGGACAGCCTTGTCTTGTTCCTAATTTTAGTGGAATCACTTTGAGTTTCTCTCCATTTAATTTTATATTGACTGTTGGCTTGTTGTAATTTTCTTTTATTAAGTTTAGATATGTTCCTTGTATCCCTGATCTCTTCAAAACGTTGATCATGAAGTGGTGTTGGATTTTAGCAAATTAAGCATCTAATAAGATGCTAATCTACCTCAGGATCTAGCAAGACCACTCTTGGGCGTACACTCAAAAGATGCTCAATCATGCTATAAAGACATTTGTTCAACTATGTTTATAGCAGCATTATTTGTAATACCCAGAACCTGGAAACAACCTGGATGCCCCTCAACTGAAGAATGGATAAAGAAAATGTGGCACATTTACACATTAGAACACTACTCAGTGGAAAAAAAAACAATGACATCCTGAAATTTGTGTGCAAATGGATGAAACTAGAAAAAAAAAACATCTTGAGTAAGGTAACCCAGACCCAGAAAGATAAACATGGTATGTACTCACTCATAAGTGGATATTATCTGTAAATGAAGGATGTTGAGCCTATAGTTCATGATCCTAAAGAAGCTAAGTAGCAAGGTATATCCTAAGAAAACATACACCTGGAAAGGGGAAATAGACAAAATCCCCTGACAAAATTGGGTGTTGGGGATGGGGGAAGAAGGGAAGGTGGAAGGGGAGGAGAAGGAGAGAAGTGGAGAAGGGCCCAGAACTTGAGGAAATGGGATAGTTGAGATGGAGTAATGACAGAGATGAGATCAAGGAAAGAGATATTTTGATTGAGGGAGCCATTATGGGGCTAGCAAGAAGCCTGACACTAGAGAAATTCCCAGGAATCCACAAAATTTACCCCAGCTAAGACACTAAGCAATAGAGGAGAGGGCACCTGAACTGGCCTTGCCCTGTAATCAGGCTGGTGAATATCACCATAGAACCTTCATCTAGTAATGGATAGAAACAGAAGCAGAGACCAGCATCAGAGCACTGAACTGGGCTCCCAAAGTCCAGGTGAAAAGTGGAGGAGTGAGAAAATAAGCAAAAGAGGTCAAGACCATGATGGGGACACACTGAAAGTTTACCAGAGCTAATGGGAACTCACCAACTCCAGCCAGACAAGAAAGGAACCAGCTTAGGTCCAAACTAGACTCTCTGAATGTTGGTGACAGATGTTCGGCTGGGGTAGACTACGGGGCCACTGGCAGTTGAGACAAGGGTTTATCCCTACTGTTTGCACTGACTTCTTGGGAAATCACTGTCTTTGGATTGATACCTTGCTCAGTCTAAATATAGTTGGGAGTGCCTTGAACTTTCCCAAAGCAATGCGCCTTACTAAGTAGTGGGTTGAGGAGGGGTGGGAGGTAGGTGGAAGGAATGGGAGGTGGGAACCGGGATTGTTGTGTGAAATGAAAAAAAATAGTTTGTTTTTTTTTAAATAAAATAAAATAAATTAAAAAATAAAATAGAAGGAAGTAATGGAAAGGTTACAATTTTATTAGTAATTCAGAAATTCAGGCAGACTTATTACAATCTATGGCTGTGCTCAATAGGCTCTTGCCTAATTTTAATTTTAAGATATTATATTTGATGTGGGATGCCCCTTTGTATTCTGTAAATATGTTTTATTACCATTGGTTAATAAGGAAGCTGCTTTGGAAAAAATAATAACTCTTTATTACATTCTTTTATTCTACAGGCCGAGGTCTAGATGGACTCAACTTTGCTGTAGAAGAAGTAGAATTCTCGATAAGTTTACTTCTAACGTATTACACTGTGTCCAAAGTGCAATATTTCGTTCTATTATTTCAAAGTCACAGATTAGTGATCACTAAGGTCTGAATCCTTATGTTCTTCAGAGATCCCTCGCCTGGAAACCTATCCTGTAAAGTGATGGCATCAGGGATTGTCATAAGCAGTGGATCCACCCTAGAGATGGAATCCATAAAAGAGCAACCCAGAGAAGTGGTTTAGACATTTCACCATGTGAAGGTCCAATCAAAGGAGCTGTTCAGATACTATATATGTTGATATGTAAAACTGTTCAGCCTCTAGAACTGTGAGGGAAAATATTTGTTATTTATAACTCATACTACTCTATTTTCATTATATAAGTCTCCAAATACAAAAATAAATACCTTTACTAACATCTGAAAAAATGTATTTTATGAAGAAATAAGGCACAATCATTGTTTTATATATATCATATATCACATATATACATACACATGTACACACACACACACACACACACACACACACACATAGTCACAGTAGGATTAGGCAAGAAAGTCTTTGCTGACCATTTTAGAATTCTGTTTATCATAATGTCAAAACAAAATGTTACTTTTATTCTCTAAGTGATGTTGTAATAGTATATATATATATAGTTTAATTTGATGTGTACATATTGTACATGTACTATAAATTGCTTCAATAATAAGGAAGGAGAGTACCCATACATAAGATGAGGTGGTGCAGGACATATCATCATTTGCTTGACCCTGGAGATGCTTTATGTAAGAAACCACAATGACTTTGTGTGGCACTCTGGAAGAAAAGTGGCAAGAGAGAAATAAAGATGACACTCAAAATAGAAAGCAATAAGAGGATGATAATAAGATTTTGTATATCAAGAAATTAGTTTTCCTTTATTACATGTGACAGAGTCTTGATCTCTTTTTGTGCCGTATATGAGGCTATGCTTGGTATCCTAACAAGCCTGATAAATACCATGTATATCTTTGATGATAATGTTTTTAGATGCATAAATAGACTATATAAAATTATAAAGAGGCTTATATATTAATATATTTTGTGAAATTATAATAGTGTTTAATTTGTGTTTATGGAACAATTACTAAACCAAATTTAAAACATCTTTCTTGTGATTGACAACTTCTGCTACTGTTTGTCTGTGTATGAGAATCATTTTATAATTGAAAGAAAAACCAAATATCAAATTTCTGTTAAAATAATGCCAATTTATCTTTGAGGTTAAACATTTTTGTTTTAGGAGATAAAGGGTACTTCTGTCTGTTTTATATTGCTTTAACAATAATATAGAATGAACAAGTTATTTTAAAAATTGTATTTATGTCATTATTCTGGAAGTTCTGAAGTCAAATGGGATCAAAGGAGACAGTGTTAGTGTCTATTTAGCATCTGTTGAGGGATTTCTTGCTGCCCTCCCAGTGATGGAAGGTGATAAGGAAAGCAAAAATGTGCAGAAGATGAAACAGCAGGGCTCGGACTTGTCACCACAAGACAAGCTACCCCTTTCTTGTGCTGGCATTTATTCATGAACTCTCTACCATGTTGACCTAGTAACCCCTTACTAAGTCCCCCCCCCACTCTAACCACTAATTACTAGGGGATACATTCAAGCTATAGCTGAATAGCTAATGCTATTTGAGATAGAGAGATAGGAAGATAAAGTAGAAGGAGCTCAAGAATGGAGAAGAAAATTCAGAACAGTAACAACAGAAAATTGCAGGAGAGTTTTGTGGATTATCCTCACAGAATTTACTGAAAGCAGCCAGGAAGAGAGCCAAGCCTAATCTATGCCAAGACCTGTTGGTTAAGGATACAGGCTCTGGAGATACTACTTTCCTCTCCCTTCTTTCCTTTTTTGTATGATGAATGTTGGAAATGTTTTGCAAGTACAGGAAGAAAAGAAGGGAAAGAGAAAGGGCAATGAAAGGGAAAGTGGAATAGAAGGAAGAGGAGAAAGAAGGAGAAAGAGACAGCTATAACAAAACGAACACAGAGGGAGAGAGAGAGAGAGAGAGAGAGAGAGAGAGAGACTAGAGTTCTGGGGAGAGAAGGTAGGTAATGAACCTATTTTGTGAGAAGCAGAGACAGTTGAAAGAGCTGGGTTGAACACTAGCGTTTGTCAAAATGCTGCCATGTTGGAACAACCATTAAGAAGATTGTAGCATGGATTTTCAAGAGAGAAGTAAATGACTGTCCAGCATCATTAATGGTTCATCAATGGTACAACTGACATGGGATAGCTTAAATTTCTTTTTGGTGGTGTTACAATTCCTTCTTCCCTGTTGACTTCTTTCTCCTCCTCTCCTCTTCCTCTTCCTCCTCCTCTTTTTCCTCTTCCTCTTCTTTTTTCTTTTCCTCCTTCTCTTCCTCTTCCACTTCTTATTCACTATATAGGGTTTAATAGGTTCTTTTTCAAGGAAGTAAAAAAAGCGTAATTTGAGCACCTATCAGACTTTTGCTTTTTTCAATAAAAAGTATACTAAAATTACCGTAGTGTTAATACACAGATGGCAAGACCATTTTCTTTTTTGTGTTAGTCATTTTTTTTTTTTTCGAGACAGGGTTTCTCCGTAGCTTTTGGTTCCTGTCCTGGAACTAGCTCTTGTAGACCATTTTTTATGTTTTTCAAATAAACAAAGAAATAAAAATCCAACACTGCAAAGAACGAACACATATTTATAATCTTAATGCATTTTCTGTATCGTCTATATTGATGTCTTTTAACAATAGTATACTTTGTATTTTTGAGATTTTAGATGTTCTTCAACTTTGCAACTTTATTATTTTTCAACACTGCCTCACAGTAACTCCATGAGATAGATAGCATAGTAACCCGTATGTCAGATGGAAAACACGAAGTAGAAGATCACTTGACTTCTATGTCATTCAGTCAATAAGTCAGTTATCAAACTTGAAATAAGAAATACAAACACTGCTAAAAAAATGTTTTCCAATTTTTTAAGAATTCTTGTGTTTTTTATGTTTATTCTTATTTGCATTAAGTTATTGTTAAATTCAATAGAACTAAACATGGAAATATTTAAATCAGTATGCACGGTTTCACAGATACTTATACACAAAAAGTCATCACAGTATTATGCAATATAAATAAAATTACATACAACAAATCTGTTGTTACAGAATTTACAAAGGAAAGAATGAAAATTTTCTGGTAGGCAGATTTGCTTTCACATATCTACCAAAAGAGGAGCTTATCTTAATTTAAAAGAAAAATCCAACATCAATCAAGCCCGACTTTAAGCTTTTACTCTACATTTTCTGATGTTGTCCCATTAGCCCATAAGGCATGACCTTCTTGCGCTTTTAGCTCATTGAGATGCAAGTTAGAGCAACTCAGAATCTTTGAAAGTTGTGTTTGTCTTGGATACATATGTTGCATATAAGCACAGTTATATGTAAACTAGACCCAGAGCAAGTTTTAGCCTTAATAGGGTGGCTATACCACAGCTTCTGTCTGCTAAGTCAGAGTAACACATGCAGGTCTCACAGTTGATAGCTGGAGGTGAATACAGATGTATGGCTGGAGTTCTAAGCAAGGTGATCATCATCCTATAACTACTTGTCTGCCGCAGACACAGTTCAAAATAAATCCAAGAAATACCATAAAAGCGATTTTGAAAATCTGATACTTCATCTGTTTTTTTTAACAATGCAATTTAAGGGATTTTGACATTATTTGTATTTCTTCAAAGAAGTAGGGGCATTTAAAAATATAAATATTGTGTTTTTAAAAGTCCAAAGAGCATTAATATTGATAGTAGCTTATTCGTCCTGAGAATTTACTCTGTGCAGTTGCTATTGCAAAAACTATACCTGTATTAATGCATGTAATCCTCAAAAAATAAAACTATGAGGTAGAATTTTATTCACACTATACAGATGAAAGAGCTAACTGAGAGATACTGGGACATTTGAATAAAATCATATAATTTGCATGTGGCAAAGTACAATGTTCCTGATACATTGGTTTATCTCAACCTGTGTTCACTAATACTGTGCCCACCACTAGGCTTTGAACTTTAGTTAAACCCCTTTGTTGAGGAATTCACTTACTGTTATTAGTGCTCAGTATATAGTAAGCACTATTCTTTTTTTCATGAGGCCCTCCTCCTCTGACATTTTGAAAGACATATAACTTGGCAATGAGTGATGATTTACAAAAGCATTGGTAACCATATGCTCATGTTTGTATTTCAAAATAAGTATTTGGATAACACACTCTATCAAAAGTGTAGTGTGCCCTGCTACTAAACATCTGTAAACTAATTCTGATTTCATCTGCTTCTTGATACTAGTGGAAAAATCCTTATAATGGTTTTATTTTTCTCTTTTCTGGGCTTATTACGATTGATTTGTGGATGGCAAGATTCTGCTAAAGAGTAAGCCAGAAATGCTTCTTAACGGTGCAAAATGCTCCCTGAAGCCAGTGCTTTGAGGGTATTCATGATGTTATGGCAAGTTCATATGCATTTAAATAATGACAATTCCTGTGGTTGAGAATAATGCTCTGCTCTGTCATATACAAACCCAGGTTACAGTTCAAGTTTTGCTGCAGGTTCAACGCTCCTTCATTCTAGCAATTGAATGTCCAGTCACGAGTTTTAAAATGCTGACGTCTTAAATTCCTAGCGAAGGTGTTGACTGATGTTTGTAAGATGAATCCTGGGGCTCGATGTATCATTTGAGGTAAGGTTGTAGCAGCCTGGCAGCTTTTATACCCTGAGGGAAGTCATTTGTAAGTGTTTGTCACCTTGAGGAGTCACCCTTATGAGTGAGGCATTGGTGCTACCTGTCATTCGCCATGTCTTCTTCCTTCTTGGTAGAAAGTTTATGTACATAAAAGCCACCTCATGGTATTAAGTTAGTCTAGGTCTGACGAGTTCCTTGACATCGGCAGAAGCATTGTTTTAACCCCATGATTCTAAGTAATAATGGACAGTCTGCAGGCATCCTGCTCCATGGGCCGTGATTATATAGCTCACAACGCTCAGTAATAATGTACAATGTGCAGGCATTTTGCTCCGTGTACTGTCGCTATAACTCACGACTCTAAGAGATAATAGACAATCTGCAGTCATCGCGCTCTGTGAGCCATGGCTATAACTCACAAGAGTCCATTCTAGATGCCAGTCTTGGAGGTTATCCAGTCTCGGTACTTAGTCACTCTTGTGTAGACTCCAGGCTTGTTTGGAAGAGCACAAGATTGTCCCCAACTTACTATGCCCACAATGTACCAGATGTCCCGATTGTCATAAACCAGAGGTCCACCAGAATCACCCTGGAATAGAAACAAGTTTTCCAATTCAAGATAATAATAACCATCTCTTTTCCACAGACCTTGCCTACACACACACACACACACACACACACACGAAAATAAAAAATTGTTATATGGATCACAGAAACAGACTGAACAGATTTTATGCATCCTTCAATTGAGCTAAAATTTTGTTCTAAACCTTAAAGTATATTTTCTTTTTTAGTAGAAAACAAATATATCTTTCATATATAATGTTTACATTATTTATGGCTTATCATCCTTGTATTTTATTTCTTTAGTTAGACATGTCCTGAATATATGTTATGATAAGACAAGATTTTATGCACATAAAATGTCAAATATGAGACTGTTAGTTATAATAGTAAAGAGAAATTTTAAAGGTCACTTGGGAACACTATTGACCTGTTTTGTTACCTGCTCTTGGTCTCCTTTTCTTTTTTTCATCTTTTCTAATTTATATTTTCTTAGTGAATTATAAAAGCTCCTTTACCTCTTTTATATAATGAGAGAGATTAAGTAGACAGATACACTTACAGATGTTGAAATGCCTCATTTCAAGCCCAGCTCTGTCAATTATGAGTGACCCTGAGCAAAATATTTTAACTTTCTCTGCTTCTCTCACCTCATTATTCCATTATTCAACTTACAAAGGTTTATTTGTGTGTGTGTGTGTGTGTGTGTGTGTGTGACAGAGAGAGAGGGAGAGAACGACACACCTGTGAGTTTGCTCACAGAGCTTGAAGTGTAGATTAAATGGGCTGATATTTAAATAAGTCCCAAACAAAGACTAATCACAGCTATGGTAAATGACAGAGAAACTAAAATAAGAACATTTGATTGGTCAGGATGTACTCTCACAGTACATCCCTTGGAGATGCAATGATGTTGACATGAGAAGGTAGAGCAGTTGATTGTGCATCAGACAGTGGTCCTGTATTGCATTTAGACAGAGGGAAAGTTTTTGAAAATGCTCTGTGGTGTGAAGGAATCTGGCATATGCAAGGATAAAAAGATGGAGCTAGAGAGGGAAAAAGTATCAGGAGAAGTAGGTCAGAGGTATGGGATAAGACTGTCAAATGGCTCAGGGATTACTGTGAATCCCTGTGGACCTTAGAAAGCTTTGTTTTGTATTATTTTAAAATATTTATGTATTTATGTATTTATTTATTTATTATGCATACAATATTCTGCCTGCGTGTATGTCTGCAGGCTAGAAGAGGGCACCAGACCTCACTACAGATGGTTGTGAGCCATCATGTGGTTGCTGGGAATTGAACTCAGGACCTTTGGAAGAGCAGGCAATGCTCTTAACCACTGAGCCATCTCTCCAGTCCCTTTGTTTTGTATTTTTAAGAACAAAACGCAGGTGCTGAAATATTTTAAAGAGGTCTTTGACATAACTAGATTAGCATATTACAAATATTGCTAATGTTTATCTGGCAAATGCACTAAAGAAGTACAAGAGAAAAAATGGGATGAGGAGCTGGAAGCTATGAGGTGAGAGAAAAGAAGAAGAGAGAGGGAAGAAAATATAGAACTGGCGAAGCAGGAGTTATAAAAAGATAAAAAAATCGAACAGATTCAATCAGCAACTTGATATGGGGTATGAAGAGGAAAACATTCTGGAAATCATTAAAGAATCAAGAGAAGACAATGTTTCAATAAAAGGGAGTAGTAAGCATTAGTAATGTTGTATGGGCATAAAAGAAAAGAACAACGTCAAAGATGCCTGTTAGAATTTAACATTGCTGCCACTGATGAGTCATTAAGGGGAACTATTTGGAGAAAATAATGGGGAAAACCCAATAGTGATGGCTGACAGTATTAAAGGAAGTGAGAAATAGAGACAATAGGCATAGACATTCTTTCCAAATATTTATAGCAAAACCACAAAGTAGGGTTCTAGCTGGAGGTATCCATCTAGAGATTTCCCCACAAGACTTTTGAATAACAATAATAAAATGAAATCAGTTGCAAAGTAAATGTTTACTGTAAGAGACTCAGTCAGTGCTAGTTTGAACTTTCCCCCAAAGGCCAGTGAAGACAGGAACTTGAATGGAGAAGGGGGGAAGGAGGGATGGGCCATAGAGAAGAGGTGACTTATAGAGCTCTTCCTTGAACAAGCGTGGCTTGAAACTATAAGTCAATAAATGGAAAAATCTGTACAAATTCACAACTATGGAATGAATACACTTATAGACAATCAGTGAGTCACAAGAGACATACAAAAGGAAATTATAGTATTGGATGGCTAGAACAGAAAAGAAGAAAGATCTCACCTAAATATAACATTCCTTGAAAATGGAGAAAAGTGAACGAACTAAAGTCAAAGTTGGCAAACAGAAGGAAAGAGTACAGAGCAGAGATAAAATATACAGTAGAAAAGCAACAATAAAAAGGCACATAAGAGTTGCTCTTCTCACTTTCTATTCACAATAGCTAGAAAATGAAAACACTAGATGTCTTTCTAGTGAAGAAAGGGTCATAAAAAATGTACTACAACAGAATTCTCTTCAGCAATAAAGAAACACAATATCATGAAATTTGATGGATAGAACTGAAACACATACTAATGTATAAAATGGAGAGAGTTATATAGTGCTAACCATATCTTGCTACACTGAAAATAAATAATAATATAACATAAGAAATATAAACAACAATTAATAAAATAATAAAAACATTATAGTAAAGGTGCTTTGCTTTGGGTTTGTGAACATTAAGCACTCAGGACAGTTGTTCTATTCTACGCTAAGCTCAGAAATTGCTAAGAGAAACTTCCCTCTAAAGGATTGACTTTGGCTTTCAACATACCTTACATGCATCTACTTTTCCTTCCATGAATCCAGCGCACAGCATCCCCGGAGTTATCAGGCCGTCATACACTTCCTTTCTGTTACACACATCAGTGCCTATGGTTTCCACCCTGGCTTGCCGGAGTTTATTTTGTGTAGGCCCTATTACACAGCACAAATAAACAAAAAAATAATGTGTTTTTAAAATATGGTTGTACCCCTAATACAGACTAGAGCCAAAGCACAAAATATTTTATGTATATTAGTTTATACTAAGTCGTATTTTCTCTAACCCTACTGTCTCAATGAAAGAAATCAACCATACAAGTCTCAGAACTGTATCATATTGGAGGTTCCTCTACAGTATCTTTTAAAACCGCACACAGATGCTAAATGTATACAAGGTTTTTCATGCTAACACACCCTGCAGTCTTCACTGGATGCTCAGAAAGTTCAACCATACTAATCTAGTCCAAGTTGCATGACAAACAAATTCACTATTTTTTTCAGCTAATATTAAAGTAGAAATCAGGACACAACACAGAGAATCATTCTTCCTGGTGTCACTTGTAGTGTATTCTTTTGGGCGGTGGGGGTGTTGAAACAGGGTTTCTCTGTAGCTTTGGAGCCTGTCCTGGACTTAGCTCTTGTATACCAGGCTGGCCTTGCTGTCCTGGAACTCACTCTTGTTGACCAGGCAGGCCTCAAACTCACAGAGATATGCCTGCCTTCAGTCACTGTCACCTAATTTTTTGAGCCATTATTTAAATATTAGGTCTCTCACTAAATTTGAATTAATTAATTACAGGTATGAGCCCCACAGTTGGCTTTCATATGGGTGCTGGGGACCCTAACTCATATCCTTTTGCTAGCACAACACTTTGTCAACTAAGTCTCAGCCCCTGCACCATTATTTTTAATAAAATATTTTTGTATAAAAAAATAGAATGAAACTACTCACCATCATCTACAATAGACCCGAACCCTGTGACAAACACACTTGTTTTCGGTGGCAGTTTCATAGATGCATCTGGGAGGCAGACTCTTTGAACCACGTTTGAAAACTCTACGCGGGTAGTGAGCTGGGCTAGAGCAATGTCATTTTCATTGCTTTCTCTGTGGTAATCTTCATGAATGATAATCTTGCCAACACTTCGCTTCACGGCCGGTGGTGTTATAGTTGTACCAAAAGTAGCAATCCATTTACTTGGGTCTCTGTTTCTACAGAAAATTAAAGGATAAGATTTGTGATGGTTCATGTTGCTTTCTTTAATAAAAAAAGGTCAAAATTATATTTCTGCCCAGCTTTTAGAATGAAGCTCTCGAAAAGTTTCTTTGGTGAGAGAATTGACAGCTGGTGGCCCTGTGAAAAAGAGTTTTCCTGTGGTTAAAGCAAATAATTGTACGGAAGTTATTTAATTATCGGTTTCCATATTTTAAGTTTGTGCCTTGTTAGAGTTCTTTGTATTCTCATTCTTTTCTTTCAAAGAATTGTGCAGGCATTACTTTGCTTTCTTCTAGACAATGGGCATCCTAGTAGGCAAGTTCCCTCTCCACCAAAACACCCATCTTGATTTGACAACTTGCTTGTTGGCTCTTGTTTACTGTGATCTTTGAAGCTAAGTGGAATGTGTCTAATGTGAAACGCACAAAGGTTTTCCTCCACCCATGCCCACACCCCTTCCTGACATTCAAAGGTTAAGCTGCCCTTACTGGAAGCAAGTCTCACACAGTCCTTTGCTGTAGTCTGTTTAGCCTCCCACTTAACCAACTCTCTTTTCACATAGCTGCTTTACTTCCCCAGGGTTACGTCATAAATTACGTCCAGCGCAACCAACTCTTACCTGCTATAATTTTTTTCTCCAAAGTCCATTTCAGTCCCTTTAGAATTATTCATATTACGAATGATTAGACATATACAGAAACCAGACATTGTCTGGATGAAGGGAAATTAGGTAGAAGAAAGTCACAGGTGAGAATTTTAAAAAGGAATTTCCTCGTTTATAAGGGATTACCATGTTGGTCAATCATCAACTCTCTTTTTCTTTTTAAAAATGTTTTTTTTTTGTGAGTTGGAGATTACCTGTACATGAGTATAGGTGTCAGTGGGGGCAAGACACATCTGAGCTGTTGGAGTTTGGGGTGCAGGCAGTTGTCCCATACTTAATGTGTCTCCGGGGAATGGAACTTGTGTCTTCTTTGAGAACAGAATGCTTTCTTAACCACAGAGCTTTCTCACAAGTCTGTGGACATTATGTTCATCCTACCTGCTCTGAAATCAGGGCTCTTCCTTCCTTGCTTCCTTCCTTCCTTCCTTTCTTTTTTTTTTAAGAAAAAAGTGTTTCTTTTATATTTTTGAGATTATAATTACATCATTCCCCCTTCTCTAAATCATCAACTTTTAAGAGTAGTAAAAGGTCATGCATTTTCAAAGTACACTAGATTGTCCAGGGATGACAAGACAGAACAGGAGCAGAAAAAGAGTTCTTCTCTCATCTGTTTATTCATTGTTTGTTTGTTTGTTTATGGAACATTTGTTTAATGTAGACTCATTAGGACTGGGACCATCATTTGATACCCAGACATTCACTACTAGAGTGATAATGACTAACACTATTTCAGGAGTTAAGGAGATTACAAACAATTTGGGATAGCAAAATAGCAAAATAGAATGGCCATCCCTTTGTGCATCATCAAAGATTCATAACAGGCTCAAACATGCTGCTTTGTGGAATAGAGACACTAAGAGATACTCAGACCTTGCTACATCCTGTCTTCCTACATCTTGTCAAAAACTTTTCCTGACTCACATGGTTTCTTAAGACTGAAGCAAACTATGAAAGCAGACTTTCATGAACATGGAATGCTGGGATTGTACTGAAATACCATTTTTAAATATGCTATTTCTATGGAAAAATTCATTTATTAAAATAGGAAGGTTATTTGTATAACTTCTATATTATCTTCAAAATATCACTTTATTTCCTTTTTAAATAGTATTCTAAGTATATAATTATGTGAAATTATGGTACTCTGAAAATATAATCCTTTTTCCTCAGGATCATCACTTTATTTAGCTATTTGAATTATTTTTACCCAGTACCTGATGTGGAATGTCCTCCTGTATATGTGTTGCTTTTATTAGTTAATGAATAAAGCTTCTTTAGCCTATGGCAGGGAATAATATAGCCAGATTGGAAGATTTAGATAGATAGGTAGATAGATATAAATACAGATATAGATATTGATATAGATATAGATATCTAGAGAGAGAGAAAGAGAAGGTGGAATCAAAGAGATGTCAATAGCTGCCAAAAGAGAAAGATGCTGCTGGGCTGGAACCTTCCCAGTAAGCCACAGCCTGGTGGCAATACACATATTAATAGAAATGGGCTAATCTAAGACGGGTTAATTTTAGGATAGAAATAGCCTAAGCTAATAGGCCAAACAGCTTTGTAATTAATATGGTTTCTGTGTGATTATTTGGCTCTGGGCAGCCGTGAAATAAATGAGCAGTTTCCATTTACAAGTACCAAATATGCTGCTACATTTGCCGTATTAAAAAAATCTTTCGTTGGCATTAACTTTCAAATTTCTCTGGCATCTCTCATTTATACAGTCCTTTAAAGTAGTTTTAAAGCTACTGCACTTGTTCCTTCAATTATCTTTTGAATACATTCCCATTCTTATCACACTGTGGAAAATTACCTTCTTAAGGTCAATAGTAATTTTTACTTTATCAGCTTCAACATCCAATTCTTATGTATGTCTGTCCATCCCCAGACAGCTCACTGGTCTCATTGAAAGGAGTGCTTATATCAGTACTAATATTAAGCTGACATTCTGGTTATTATTTCTATTTTATAAATACTTTCACAAACACATAAAAACAAATTTTGGGTGACTGTAAGGACATGAACATGCCAGAAAGTCTTAGTAAGTAAGTGTTCATCATGAACATGGTACTAGTTGCTTTGGGATTCATAGATATGAAATTGTGAGTTTCTTCATCATTGAAAGAGGAAGAGATAACTTCAAATTTATTAGGTCTTTCTCATTATACTTTGTCTGCAAAGAGACTGCTTAAGTGTCTTGGAATCATTCTGTTTACGTCCTTAAAAAAAATGGATAAAAGGCCTCCAATAGTACCAAGGAAAAGCTGCTTTAGGAGCACACGTAGACCGTGTCACTGAGCAAGCAAAGAACTTTCATTTAGAGCCCATCCTGTTTCTTGAGATTCTCTCTATGCTAATGGCAATCCCCAAGGGAGAAAAGACCAAGTCCCTTAATCTCCAGGCTCTCTAAAGAGTCTATGAATGACTGAATTTTGAGAGAAACAACCCTGAAAGCCAAGCTGAGAACCTGGACTCTGCTATACAGGACCAAAATATCATGCTACAAGGGCAGAGTGACACCTCTATAAGCCTTCTGAAACTTCCATGGAGTTTCCTTGAAAATACAGTGAGAAGAGAATGCTCCAAAACAAATTTCAAAGCCTTTTCCCTCATTGTAATGAAATAATCCCGGATATTGATGGTGGGAAATCAATTAATTAACCGGTGGGGAAGCAGGAGAGAAGTGATTAACTTTTCTCTTTGAGTATGTAGAAGACAAGTATATCAGTCTTTATGGTGAATAACTTGTAATATAAGGAAGATAGCACTAGAATCAAACTACACAAACCAAACAGGTATATACCCTATAGACTGCAGATAACGTGCAGACTGGAGGACAAGCTGGTGAGACTGAGCTGTTCCTTTGCATTAAATCAATGGCAAGAGAGGACTAAGGAAATCAAAGCTCCCCATTGCCCAGTGAACTTACTTCCAGAAGCAGTGAGCTGCAGTCAGGAGCCATGTGTTGCTAATGAGGGTGGCTCCACACTGATGGCCAGCCCCTATGAGTTGGAGGCTGGCTTGCCATGGCCATTCTCCTTCCATAGCTGTTTCCCTTCCTTGGACAATTCGCTCAGTAGTAGAGGATGCTGGCAATGGCATGTTTGAAGATGACATCCTTATCCCACATCCTGACAAAGAAACACGTAGTAGTTTGTTCTCATTACAATAGAGGGAAATATCATGACTTGTATTTAGGAAAGTCACTAATAAAATCGTTTTTGCTTCAGCAACTCTTTATGCCATTCTTAGCAGTTAGTCACTGGTGTGTGTGTGTGTGTGTGTGTGTGTGTGTGTGTGTTTGTATAGTGTTTATTACTCTAAAGTTCAGAAGAAATGAAGAAATACTTACCAATATGCTTAGGCATTTAGTTCTAAAATCAGCTCGTTTCTCTCTATAAAACATTAACACATATTTCTAATCCCAGCATTTGGGATGCCTATACAAAAATTTTGTCAGTCTTTGGCAGCTGGGGCTACAGAGAAAATCTCGCAAACAAACAATATAAACCAATAATATAAATTGAAAATAATAAGTGAGCTTAAATAGAAGCAAAACCAGAAAGAACTTTATTGGGTGCAGAATAGATTTGAAAGTTTGAAAGTGCAGTCATCTAGACTGACCAAATGTTCTGCCAAGGGAAGGTGGCTTTGGGCTTTTACATCAAGCATGAGTGTAATGACGTAGCATCTTTTGAGGGAGAGAGATGAGATTGGGAAAAGTTCACAGATTACAAACTAATGCAAACTCTGGTGATCATAAATTTTGAAAGTGTCTTGGAATGTCTAAGTCAAGAAATAAGCAATAAACTGATCAGTCTTGTGTGCCTCATACCTGTTAAGATATAATTAGTCTGGGGAAATCATTCTCTATGATGGATTGAGTTCCTGATAGGAGATATCTTTGTGGTAACTTGCCTATGTCAGCAAGTAATTAAAGTATAGAAAAATATTTGTGTTCTCCTATTGACCATTCTAGAGTCATTCTGTCATTTATTTTTATCAATACATAGGTTATTACTAAACATCAAAAATGGCTATATATTCATATATATATGCATGCCTTGGAGAGGAACACAAGTTGCTGTACATAACCTAGCTAGTGAGTGACACAGTGGTATATAACATTAGGATCATCCACATCTAAATCAATAGAACTTTACTGTTAAGTGACAACCCATCAGTGAATATAGGTCATGATTTATCCTCCATGTGACAAGTATAATCAATTTATTATCTTTGATATATTTTACTAATTTTATGCAAATTTTTATTTTCTAAAATATAAGAATAGTTTAGAAAAATTCTTATTTGCTGCTGTCAAATCTTCAACTGATCTAACTTCAAACCAACCTTTGAAAAGCCTTGCAAGTGTTCTTACAGCATGGATAGTAGGCACATATTTACCTACAAGACTCGGAATATATTCAGATGTGATGAGTGAAGCAGGGAGAAAACCTCAAACACTTGAAAAGTGAAAACTTCAACTTGGTTCTCTCTTAAATCATGAGAGAATATCAAAATACTTTAAGAATATTAATATAACATCTAAAATATTATACAACATATATAAAGGATAGAAAATAAAATCACATTGATATATATACCTAATATGTGACATATTAAGAACAGAAATGGAAAGACTAAGTACTTGATTTATGAAGATATAAAAAGAAATAGAAAATCTTGTAATCTGTACTAACATTTTTGTGATTCTTATCCACTCTCTTTATTAAGAAATAAACGCTTAATTGTGGACTTTGGGACTTACGACTATTGAGGAGATTTCTCATCTTTCTGCTGTCAATAGCTGTAAGGAGAGAACACAAGTTAGTTGACATGACAGCACAGTCTCTTTCCTGTGTTATTTTGCTCACAAGTTTATGAATAGCATTGTTAATTATTTAAAGTATCCATGATTCACGAAGACATTGAAGTTTTCATCGCCAAGTAATATACAACAATCATCTGACTCAATCATTGATTCAAATAATAGAATTTCATTTGATAATCAACTCAGAGCATCTTATTTTATGATTTTTCTTTCAAAAACATGTAAAACAGTTAGGAATGAAGGAGCAAGGATAAATGTGCTGGTAGCTTTTTTTTACAGGGCTGTAGCCAAAGTCAAAGAAGTGAGTCTCCAATTTCCATCACATGGTCAATGATGAAGGCAGACTCTCAGGGCCCAGTTTCAAGGTCCTAATCTAACAAGAACTGGGAATTCTCTCCCTGAGATCCTTTCATATTGAAGTGCCTGAAAATTTAGTGACTTGACACTAAGAGAAGAGCATGAAGTTCCTTCACCTAAAACCTGTACAAAAACTCTGTTCATTCACACTTCTTATCCCACAGTTATGCCCTGTGGAGAGGTAGCCGGAGACTAGCTAGTGGTCCAGTGTGAGCAGATCCTGCCTTATCAGTCTTTTTTGTCCCTGCGATTAGCTTCCCTTCTTCCCCAGACATGACTGCTCAGGAAAGAAGGTCTTGGGATCTACTGTTGAGTAGGGTTAGAGAATTCATATATGACCCATTCTTCACAGAAAGGTAGGTGGTCTCAGACTCCCAGTACCTGGTTTGGAAAAGAGGGACCTAGTTGCTATTGCTCACCTTCGAGCAGAAGAGAGAAAAGTAGGGAGAGCAAGATCCAGAAAGAAATGTCTTTGAAGGCCCTTAGATTTACTTTAGTTCAAAACAATCCATGCCCAACAACATATTTTAGATTATTCCATTGTGTTGCAAAAGTCCAAATGGGAATGTAAGCCCCAATCCTTACTAGGAATTTCACATACATGTTTTTAATGAATGGTGTGTATGTGATGGAAAATATATGTAAATGAATTTGTTATCAAGTGTTGTCTTGGGATATTCTCATTTTGATATAAAAACAGCCTGTATTATAAAAATGTCATTGTATAGACCAAAAAATACTGTTGACAACTGTAAGAAATTCTATAACTATAGCATGCAGTGAACTCCGATCATTTACATTTTCCTTTAAGTCTGTGATCATGACTTGGAAATAGTTACATTATCAATAGCCAGGATTTTCTCTGAGGATCCTCTTTACAGAGTGATAAATAGGTTCTAGTTTCTCTTGGAGCAAAATGTTTTAACAATAAAAATAATACATAGTAAATAGCATGATCATCATGTCTAACTACCTATGTAATATACAGTCTAATTTGACTTAAAGATGTCCAAGAAGATTCTGCAAGTCTCTTCTCTCTTTTCTAAGAAATCAAAAGTAACTAAACTTAGAAATTCATGAGCTACAGTGAAGGAGCTGGAAGGTCTACTGTCCTGAGATGTAGACAATTATAAAAGGTACTAAGGAAGTAAATGAAAAAGAGACCAGTCCAATCCTTTCATCTTTTAAGACAGTATTTTATTTAAAAAAATATTTTATTCCCTAATTGCATTTTTCATAGAACAAAAGAATCCTTCCAGATTTCTAATTAGCTCTAAGGAACTTTTCATTTTAATTTCATAAACTATTTGAACTTAATTTTCTTCTTTCTTCTACTTTGGAAAAAACAAGGACTTTACTAATAATTTTTCTTTCTTTTGGAAGTAACAGGAAAATAATGAAAATATTTTGACTAGATATGTCAGAGGACCTCTTCATAGTTTATGGTTCTCTTATTTCAGAATCATTCTTTATATACATGATTGTTTATTTGATATAAAAATTAACTCTTGAGGATGTAAAGATGGTTCAGGAATTAAGAGGACTTATTGTTCTTGCAGAAGACTTGGGGGATCTTAGCATCCACACCTGCCTGTAATCCCAACACCAAAGGATCAGGCATCGTTCAGGCCTCCATTAGCATCTCCACACACATGCACCTGAAGTTAAACAGGCACACACACACTCACACAAATAGGGAAAAATTATATAAGACAAACAAACAAACAAAAACTCTCTAAAATGTACCTATAAAATGATTCTGAGATTCATAATATTTCTGTTTAATTTTGGCTACTCTTGCTGATTCTTGTTTCAGGGCCTTGTTTATTGTCCAGCTCCCCATGTAAAATGTTGAAAATAATGTCCACCCTTTGATGGATCTTAAAATATTCAATAACATTTGGTTAAAAAACTTAAAAACTTTGTCAAAAGTCTCATAAGTATAGAAAAAAGTATAATTCCAAATTTTACCTCATAGTGAGTTTTTATTTTAGGTTTTCTCAATGCTGATATGTTTTCATTTATTTAGTGTGAGTGTGTGTGTGTATGTGTTGTGTTTGTGTGTGTGTGAGCACACACTCATGTGTGAGCATGCACATGCATGCACACACTATGTACATACAGGAAGGAGCCCAAGGATATCAGAAGGGTGTCAACTACATTGGAACTTGGCATGCAGGTAACTGTGCACTGGCATGTGGATGGTGGGAAGTGAACCTGAGCTCTTTGCATGAATAGAAAGTGTTCTTAAATTCTGACTCATCTCTCCAGGCCCATTGATATTTACTAGTGGCGAGTTTGTGAAATGGGAAGCTACACGAACCAGATTCTTTTTTTTTTTTTTTTTTTTTTTTTTTTTTTTTTTGGTTTTTCGAGACAAGGTTTCTCTGTGGTTTTGGAGCCTGTCCTGGAACTAGCTCTTGTAGACCAGGCTGGTCTCGAACTCACAGAGATCCGCCTGCCTCTGCCTCCCGAGTGCTGGGATTAAAGGCGTGCGCCACCACCGACGGCACGAACCAGATTCTTATGACAACTGCAGGCAATTGCAATCAAAGGGAATTGGGAAAATGGCAAACAGCAACAAAATACTTACGTGTGAGGCTAAATGATGGTTTATTTATAGTCAGAGGCAACTGTTTGATCTTCAGACCTTGGTATAAGGTCCTTTCAATTTTTTTCTTGATTCGTTCAGCACTATCAGTAGATGGGTATCGAAACATTAGCACCATAAGAATGTTCACGCCCTGTTCATCTGGACTGGAGCAAAACAGAAAAATGATTCCATCTCTGCACTCTCCATCAACTTAAAGAAACATTGAGGATGATATCTGTGCACACAAGACTTAACATTGCATCCAGATAAGGGAGCAAGATGGAATGCATGACAATAATGAGTGCTGCAAACACTGCAGAAGAGACAGCAACATAATGGAAATAAGAAGAGTGTTCTCCATCTTTCCTCAGTTTGGAGAGTTCTGTGAGGGGCCCGTGAAACCATACTTTGTGTTCACTTGAACAGGTTGCTTTTAAAGGCATTTCGAATAAAAGCAGTAAGGTGGCTGAGGTCATTATTCTCCAGTGAAGTGTGGCAGAGACAATGTGTGCGCGTCACCTCCATTCTTCTGAGCATAGAACTCTACTGCATTTCTAGCCTCTCTTGAGTGTACTCAACCGCTCGCCTGAATTCTTCCCTTACTGCCAGATCTTGTGCTTCTTTTGTATCAGGCAGAAGTAGAAGATCACGTGACAAGGCAATACTATACTGCCTACTGGCACCCACTCTTTTGCCCCCACTTTTGACTCTTTGAGTTGAGTCGCAATAGATATTGTATTAAAACACTGATATTCTGGTATTTGGTATAAATGTAATAAACAAAAATTTCTATAGGGAGTAATTTATAAAGATAAAATAATTTGATCGATGATTCAAATACAGAAATGTATGTCATGATTAAGGGATAGAAAGCCTGTAGTAGACTTTAGAAAGTGAATTTACTTAGAAAGGGAAATAAAAGAAGAAAGGGGGATACACAAAAAAAAGACATAAAAAGACTAATTACCACTAAGAAGTTAGCCATATATATCCTAACATTCTATCAGCCACTTGTCTTTTATCTCTATCAGCCACCTATTATCCCCTCTATCTTCTTATCATCTATCTATTTATTTGTATATGTATATATAATCTATTAATTATCTAGCTATCTCATCTACTTATTATCTACTAGATAATAGACTACCTATTTGTCATCTCTATATATCTCTATCATCTATCTAATTATCAAAATAATCAATCACTTCTGTATGTATCTGTCTATCAACTATCTAATTATCTCCGATCTGTCATCTCTCCATCTATCTCAGTGTGAAATCTAGAGCTTTTAAACATTATATTAAAACATACATAGGAGCTGGTGCAATGGCTCAGCAGGGAAGGGTGCTTTCTGCCAAGCCTGATGACTTGGGTTTGATCCCTGGAATCCACATGGTGGAAGCAGAGAACTGACTCCTATAAGTTACATACCTTATCTTGATAACATGGGACTTGATGAATCTACCTACTCCTGAAGAACGTCGGAATATCCTAGACATCTGATAAAAAATTAAATAAAAATGTTAGTCCTGAGAAACATATTATTTTTTATCTATCAAGAAATTCTTGGTAAAGAACAAGTTTTTAATTGATTTTCATGATCCATAGTGGCTTTCGCCAATGAGCAGACTAAATCTGTGTTCAAATCCTCATAGGACTGGACAACTTTTTCAAAATGGTCAAATTTACTGAACCTCTGTAAAATGGGAGTGACTGTGATATCTGCCTTAGAAACTTGATTTGCGAAATAAAATTGGGAGCTGGAAAGATGGATCAGTGGCTAAGAATCCTTTCCTGAAATCATAAGGATACAGATATGGATCCCAGTACCTGTAAGATAACCCAGGCTTCCTTCCAGAAATTCCAGCCCTTGGGGGCTGCAGAAAGTTGCTGCTTTTAGCCTAGCCCCAAAAGCAAGCATCCTGGGTCCAGGGAAAAACTATGGCTCAAAGAAACAGGTGAAAGTGATATACATAAGAGAATATTCTATGTGATATGCTCTCCTGGCCTTGTATGTTCACAGAAAGGTATGCACGTGCACTTACATAGACCCCGCCCCCAAACACACACATACGCAGACAAATAGAATTTGAAAAAGTAAATAAAATTACATTATATGTTTGATATCTAGCAAACTACTTATGTAATAATTTCAGTCTTAATTATCAATTCAGTTAAAGAATTGGGTTATTTTTAAGACATCAACCTCAGTTCTAAAAAAGCCCAGCATCCTGTTTGCTACACTCTATGGCATCTAGTTAGCCACTGTCACCATGTCGGTTGACTTTGTCAGTGATTACTATATCACTCGACCATTTGAGTGACGATAACAGCTCTGACACCTCACTGTCTCACTGTGAGTCATTGCTCTGAGGCATGCAGAGCCTAACACCCATTGCACCACACTGTATATCATGAGCATGACGTTCCTCAATCTTTCCAGACTGAACCTGTGAAGGATTGGGATGTTCAGAGAACTTATTTCCTAAAGAGCCCTGATTCCCTAGAAGGAGGCATGCTGAAACTTACCCACAAAGAGCACTGGACTGACCATCAAAAGGTAGAAGACACAGGTCTATGTTAACTGAACCAAAGAATACTTATGAACTAAGTCTCACACTCCAACCCCCAGATACTACACACTTTGGGAACAAGGGGTTCTGTGTTCCTGCTCTATACATTTTCTTCCTCTCCTGGACTCTGCAGAACCAGTACAACACTCAGAAGATTCTACCTTTTAACTAGTGAACCCATTTTCATTGTTTTAGCCTAGTGGGGGACTATTGTCATCTTCTTAGAACCCTGTGTTATATGATCCTTTCTGTTCTTGCAGTTTACCCCCACAGTGCAAGCAAAACTGACACCTATTAAATAGAAAGATAAATATATTAAGCTCTTGCTTCCAGACAGTATCTCCCTCAGTGTAAGTGGCATTAGCTTTCTTCTTTGTTGGTCCCATCATCACTCTGCCTTCACTCGAGGTCCACCTCTGCCTGTCTGTGGTTTTATAAAAAATAATATGAACATGTAGACCAATTCCATAAATTGGTTACCATGAGGTATCTATCAGTAAATGAATGAACAAAAAAATGTTGTGATATAAATGCATAATGGATTTTAAGTCATATGGAAGAATGAAGTTATGTTATTTTTCAAGATAATAAATGGAACTAGAAAGAGCAGAGTAAGAAAAATAAGTTAGACTCAGAAAGACAAATACTACATTCTTTCTCATATGTGAATCCTTGATCTTATGTATAAAATACCTTAAACATATTAAAGTGTATATGTATATATACATATGGAAGTATTAGTATAAGAATCTGAGAAAATAAAGAGGGTAGGGAAGGTGGGAGGGAGATAAAGGAGACTGTCTTAGAAGTTAATATGTTAATATGTTTAAAGTTCAGGATAAATGTAAATGAAAATATATTTCTAAAGTCAATAACTGTGTACATGAATATACCAACAAAATGTTTTTTTATTGGAAAGGTACTAGAGAGATGGTATGGTTTGGACATTAAAGGATAGGTTCACAATGAAAACACCATTTTTTGAAAAAAGTTTGTGTGGATTTACTCAGGACACAACTCAAAAAGTCAGTTAGTATAAACTAATAAGTTTCCAAGTAAAAAAATGAAATAAAAGATTGCCATTTATTTTATAGAAAAATTAACTGTTTTCTTAGAAATTATTATTGTAGTTATTTTTTTGAAGAAATTGAATTTTTATTGGTATACTTCCCTTGAGAACTCAAAAATATGATGTCTAGTATAAACTAATTCAATCTTTAAGTTTTTATGTTCCAACTCTAAACATAATTATGCTAATGATTACTTCACTTAAAAATTTTATGTCTAAACAGATGCTAAAATTATTTATTCACCTTAAAACACACCGTTATTGTCTTTCTTGGCTTTCATTCCAGCACTAAAAAAGTAAAGTACACTTGAAACAGTGTGTGTGCCTCTAAGCAGGCTAATGGCTGCTCAGTTATTGTTTGGGTTTTTAAGCTTTGTCCTTGGGCAAGCAACTGTACAAAGATTAAGTTCTTGGGAAAGATAAACTGCTCCTGGATACCAGGAGATACTGATGGAGAATTCTTTTTGAGGTCTACCTATGAAAATAAGGCAAGTTGCACAAGTATCCTCTACTATAAGGGTGGCTATAGACCAGTAGAGGGAAAGCACACTGATAGAATGGTCCACTCCAGAAAAGCTTTCTACGGACTCCACAAGTTTGCTTCCTCTGATCTCCAAAATCCTGATCATTCAAATCACACAATTAGCAGTTATGTACCGACTGTGACAGCTTTCAGATTGCTCCATTCTGTCATTACTTAATTTTAATTTTGATTCTATTCTTTTCCACGAATGATCTTCCATTAATAATCAAGAGTATAATTTCTTTGCCGGAAGGGACTGTGCTGACCTTGGCATCATTTATAGCTTTGCAGAAAGTATGTGTGAATGAGTAATTACATATTCATTAATAATTGACTATCTATAGTAATGGCTCAGCTTAATCAGCATTGTAAAGACAAAACAAAACAAAACAAAACACCCAGATCTTATACTGGTTTTTGACTCTTATTATTGCTGTCTTTTTCTTTTATATCACTGATTTATTCATTCAGAACAAATGTAAGTCCCCTGTGTTCAAGGCATTGTAGTAGAAACTGGTTAAACAGTGCTGAACAAAAATGGTGCCAAGCTTAAATTCAAAATACAGTTAGATAGTAATAAAACAGACATTGATTATCAAGTGTCATTGGCAACACCTGAGAGACAGTAAAGAGAAGGGATCTCCAAGTAGATGAAGCTTAAGTGGTATTTCAGATGATGCTGAGATAGTCTTCTATGGGGAAGGAACAGAATACGCAAAGAATCAGAAAGAAGGCCAATACGGGCAAAGCAAAGTGAGCAAGGCAGAGTGTAGAGAGGGAGCAGTTAGAGCTGAGGCAGGCGAGCATTTGGGAACTTGGGTGAAGAGCTTAGGTTTTATTTTAAGAATATTTAGAAGCCGTTAAGAAAATGTAAGAAAACAAATACAATATCTCATTTTCAAAATGTCGTTCTGATTTCTTTGTATATGTGAGATGGATCCTAAGTGGAAGCAGTGATAATTGACGTGAATATGTGAGCTCTTATCCTGGCTAGTTTAGAATGGAGATTATAGACTAGAGATAGGTAGAAATGTGACTTGTCACTAGAATAGGCATGTGGATAATGGAAGTGTAAGTGCTCTGGCAATGAGGTAGACAGAATTGTTCATTGAAAATTCATGATGAAAAAACACTAGTGGGCACAGTCTTTAAGAAGGGCATTTAAACTAGATTAAATTGAGATGCCTCCAAGTATAAACACCAGGTAGACTATTGAATGAGGGTGAAGCTTTATCTATATAGTTCAAATGGAGCTAAACTTATCTCCATGACTCACAAGATTGGCAGAATTTCAACATCTTGACTATTCTTTTTTTTTTTGATTTTTTTTTTTTACTATTCTTTAATTCTAAATTTGACCAACCAAATATGACTGCTTCTTGAAGCATCCATCTAAGGATGATCATGGGGAAAATGCCCCACTGCTTCAGTTACTAACTTGGAAAAGTACATTAAGCTGGCATTAGCTGTATTTTTCAATGTGAAATAAAATAAGGAACAACATTAGCCCAAAATCATCATTTGATCCCCTGAAATCAGCCATTTCTGAAACCAAGTGAGTCTGTACTTTCCCCCCGTGTCTTCATTTTACTTAGCTGTTTTAACTTACACTTGTTTAGTGTGATTTCACCCTGAATGTGTTCTAATGTCAACAGAGGAGAACAGCACAAACAAACAGAAAGAGAAGCAACAACAGACTATCCCTCAGGTGATTTAGAGAGGTTGGCCAATGGAGATTTACTTTTATAGTTGCTTATCCAACCAATAAAAATGTCTTTTATTTCTTTAGAAATTTCTTAAGACAGGCTGGAGAGATGGCTCAGTCATTAAAAGTTAAATCAAAGGGACAAGAAATTTTTAAAGTCTTTAGTTTTCTTCTTTACATTACATTGAATTGTGATGAGAAATTTCAGCATATGAATATTACTCAACAATAAAGTTATGATCGTGGATTAACTAAATTACTTAGTGGATAGATGTACCAGAGTCTGTGAGTACTGGCTGATAACACCTTGCATCTGTACTTCCCGCAGCCTTGTCCTTGTCTGACCTGGGAAACTTGCCCAGTGATGTCTGGGAAGTCATTCTTTAGCTTTTTGAGGCATCACCTCTTGGTGTATGACAAACAACCCAGCCCTACTATGTCTGCTCAGAATCACCTTTGTGATGTAACCTAAGCCCCAGATCTTCCAGACAAATCAAGCTGAGCTTGGACTTTTGAAACCACATCCTTGCTAATATTCTTCCTGTATACATTCCTTCTGTTTCTACATTCTAAATAAAATTTCCTGGAATTATTAGTCCAAAAAATCATTTAATCAGAAATCTTTGTTAATCAGGAACTTCCAGACACAGAATTTGCTTCTTGTGACTCAAAACAGATAAGAATAAGTTCTCTGGAACCAGAGAACACTGTGTCCTCTCCTTGGAAGTTCTGCTATCACTAATTCCCAATTTTTAGATGAGGCTTAGTCTGCAGTGAGGAAAATATTCAGTAAACTTCAGTGGAAAAGTAAAAGTTTGTATCTTGTGCATTTTTCATATTTCAAATGTTATATCCTTGAATAGAAAGATAATGGGAGGAACCATAATACAGATCCTCAAGCGTTAGTGTTGTTTTAGAATGTTTAAAAACTCCTAAAATGGGTTTCAGTAAATGTTCTTTCAGCACAAAGGATTCGATGACTATAAAGTGAACAGCTTTAACTGGCCAAACCAGCTAAACTGAGAATGAAACCAATTATAATCTTGTTTCTTTTCTTTGGGGGACGGAATGTATTTTAATTACAACATTTCTCCCTTCCCTTTTCTCCCTTTATATCCTCCTGAATATCCCTCCCTACTCTTCTTCAAATTCATGTCTTTTATATATTGATAAATATATCATGTTCAGTGCACATAATGTTACCCGTATGCATGTTTTCAGGGTTGATCATTTGCCACTGGACAACCAACTGATGTGCTCGTCTCTAAGAAAGAGTGCTTTGCCCATCCCCAGCTTTTCGCAGTTGCTTTATTTTAATCTGTCTTGACTCTGCCCCAAAGAGCAGAGTATTATACAAGTGATCAAACAGAGAAGTCCATGGAAAACCCTAATCAGCAGCCCTGAGAATACAGGTTGTTTGTAGACAGAGAAAGGTACTAAGAACAATGACTAACTTTAATATTTCTATTGAGGACCGTGATATAAAGCATTGATTCAAATGTTCATAAGTAATTCTATACCGTCATAATGCTTTATTTAGCCAATCTCTTGGCCATTAATGAAACAGATTACTATCTATGATCATGATTTGACATAATCTTAGAGAATAGATTCTATAAATATTCACAAAATGGATACAAAAACAATTTATAAATTTATTGAACAGATAGAAAAATAGGTGAATGAGTCATAAGCTACAGTTTTTCTTTACCATCGCAAATATGTTTGAAGTGGAAAGAATCAATAACTGGAAAGTTGCAGCTGGCATAAAAGAAAGGTCAAAGAAAAATAATTAAAACTAAGAGACTATGAAATGTTTTCTACATTTCTTAGAAGCACAATAGTTTCTGGTACTCGTGAATGAAAACTAGTGGGTTGCTTCTTCTTAAAAGATACTATAATCAATTAGGAAACCCTTATTTGCTTATAGTGTACAAGTCTTTACTGTACAAACACTTTAATTATGTTTGCTGTCCTTTGAAAAAGTGGATCTAGAATGAGAAATTAGGAATAAAACAGCAAATAAAATATTCAAAGACAGAAGTAGCATCAAGGAGACACTGACTCCTAAGAACTAGTAATTATGAAAAGGTGAATGTGTACTACATCAAAATGAATGGATTTAGGTTCAAGACTTCTCTTTAAAGACATCACTAAAATTGTGTTAGAAATAAGAGTAAGGAAAAGCTCAAACACTGATAAAAGGTAGGAAAAAATTTCCTTAATAGATGAGAGATTCATTTCATATCTTGAACTCAGACAACAAAAGAAAAATAACTGAAGTACAATTAATAAACTTAGGGATTGATATTTGGGTTCAACTTGTAGACCCAAAAGTCAAAGCAGCCAGTCACTGGCTCAACGTCAGTCCAAAATGGCGATCCTGCCTCCAAGAATCTCAGAAGGAGACTGTGTCTGAGAGCTGATTTCTCCCACTTTATAATCCTCTCTAGTCCTGGGATTAAAGGCGTGCACCACTGGGATTAAAAACAAACACCACCCAGTTTCTATGGCAACTAGTGTGTCTATTAGGATTAAAGGTGTGTGTTAACCCTTGCCTGGCTGTAAGACTGACCAGTGTGGCCGCTTTACTCTCCGGATCCCCAGGCAAGCTTTATTTATTAAAATACAATTGAAATGCCACTAAAAGTAGCTGGCTAGAGAGATGACTCAACAATTCAGTACTGACTGCTTTTCTACAGTACCTAGGCTCTATCCAAGCACCCAGTTCGGGCAGTTTACAACCACCTGCCACTCTAACTGCAGGGAAAACAAATAATTATTTATCTAGTTTTCCTTTAATCCATGGAATCCAATTAGTGCTGCTTATATTGGAATAAGGTGTAGAGTGTTGAGGAAACTTGGGGATTGGAAGTGAAGTGTAGATATGACCAAGATACATTGTATACATGTATAAAATTTTCAAACAAGAATACATTTCTAAAAAAGGGTAATACTTTAAAGGAACAATTTAAAGTTCTAATGAAATACATCAAAGAAGTCCTAAATTAGTTACTTATTTTGTGTGGCCCTCTACATTTGAAGCATGTTAAATCAAATCCTAACATGGAAATGTGTGTCTCTGTGTGTGTATGTGTGTGTGTGTCTCTGTGTGGGTCTCTGTGTATGCAGGCCATGTGTGTGTCTATGTGTACGTCTGTGTTTTGTGTTTGTATGTGTCTATGTGTGTGTATGTTTATGTGTATGTATATTTGATACAGAAAAGCAAAAATGCAATATTTCCAAGATAAACTCAAAGAAGACTAGAATCCTAGATGTATTGGATGTACTGAATGTACATTCTGAACAATATATGAGTTCAGAATTCAGTAAATATGGTATTATTAAGCTATTTATCTTAAAATGAGAGATCTGAAGATAGACTGCTTTGGAGGGCATTGAATTCCATATTTAAAAGTCTCCATAACAATGAAAAACTATAGAGAAATGAGGAGGAAGACCTTGTGAAGAAGAAGACAGATATTATAGATTTCACTGTTTGCAGCAACAAATTAAGGGATTTTTGGAGCAGCCAGAAGCTGAAATAGATAAGGATAATTCTTTGCTATAGCCTTTCCTGGCACAGCTGACACTTGGTTCTCCTACTTTTGCCTTTTAAAACAGTTAAAGAAAAAAATATTCTATTGCTTTAAACCACACAGTTTTGTGGTCATTTTCTATGGTAGCCCCAACAAACTAATGTCACAAAGATCGACACTCACTGTTGATTTATATAAGGACGCAGCAGATGCTTGTCATCATCAACTTAGACCATGAAACCCAATATGGTCAAGTTCAACAGAACCACCATATATGGGCTGCCCATGCATGCACCTCAGATGCTACTTATAGAGTGAAAACTAGTTTGAGCAATGGAAGATGTTATACACCTCAGTTAGCAGGCTGAAACTGCATTCGTGGAGGAGCTGGTCTGACAGGTAAGCATGGGACTGACTATTGTACCATAGTAGTCCTAAGAACACTGATTTTTATTTTTGGAAGGAAATGATTTGATTATTTAATTTAAACACGCACGTGACTCAGTTATATATACCACAATTTTTAAATGCAAAAGGCAAAGCCAGGGTCTTAAAAGCTAATTATATTGAATCAGAAGTGTTTTCTCATGCAAATGCAAATGGTACTGATTAAAAAATAATGATATCAATAATATTTTAAAGTTTATATCACCTGTCCATATAAATATAGTATAACAGTAATAAAATTGCAAAGAACAAATGTATAAAGGTTATTTTCAATATATATTACTGATAAAGGTTTATATATAAAAGAACAAAATCATTAACAAACACTAACAGAAAAGAAATGTACACAGCAGATAACTATTGTGAAATTTAATTAATAAATAGGGAAATGAAAATTAATTCCTTAGTGAGATACAGGCTGCTAGCATGACAAATTTGAATAGTCAAATTGTTAAATTTTAAGGACTAGATCAAGATTTCTCATTGAGCTTACCATTCTCTCAATCTGATGACTTCTTTCTATAAACTCTCTTGATGACCTCACCCCATAATTTTCTTTGTATTTGATGTTTGTGACTTGAAAAGAGGCGAGGTAATAGAATGACTTATCATCTGAAAGGCAAGAATGGAAGATCCTGGGTTACATGTGGGGTGTTCCTCGTTCTCACCCCTGATAAATCTATTTCCATTTAAAACAAAAGTTATTGTAGAACTCAAAAATCCCGGCTTCTAATTTCATCATATCGTTGCAGTTAGCCAAAACAGAAAACTCAGTTCCAAAAGAATGCTGACTGATACACACGCACATGCACATCAAAATTATCCTACATTTGACATGCAACATATAATGAAAAATCAACATCAAAAGAAATCATAAAAGTCATGTGCCTTATTCCTTTGAACTGTTAATATAGATTTATTACATGCAGGATTTTGATGACACAATTGCCCAAATTTTAAAAATCTATTCTCTTTATAAATTCCCCTATCACCAGCAATCTAGTTTATGCTTTTGCTATCAAGACAATACATACTTCTTGTGAGTACCGCTGCCTCTTCTCCCATTCTTCACACAGTAGCCGGTTCTGTGGAGAGCTGTCCTCGAGACTGCCAATTTGGTGATTTACCTGCTTACCTAAAGCCTTTCCATTTCTGCATTATCATGGGAAGGAGTCTTCTTTTCTGCATACTTAGATTTTGTGTTGAAGCAACAGCAAAACTGTGCTTTTCTTTCTTTAGCATCTCCCTCAAGATTTGGTTTCTACTGTTACTTTCCCTAGAAACCTCTTCCATAGGGTGTTCTCTACAGTTTCATCCTCTTCTTGACATTACCTCTTTTCAAGATGGGATTGAGAGCACTCGCACTGAGCCAGCAACCACAACTAAAAAGCTATACAATACTTTGAAGAGCGCCTACTGTGGTATTCTAAAAGTTTATGCTTTTTTTTTTTCAATAAGAGGCCAAATTCTGGAGAGGAACTTTGGACTACTTTTCTTTCAAAGAGGCAGAAACATTTCCGATAATATTAGCAAAAGAACCCAGAACCATAATTGTCCTAAGCTTTTTTTAAAAAGTACTAAATTAAGAAATAGCTATTTCAATACTCTGTACTTACAAAGCACACAGCATTTTGTGTTAAAATTCTCATTTTAATTTAATTACAGTTTCATTTGAGAACATTTTTAGATCAAAAATTATATCAAAGATCTGAAATTAGTAAGAATTACATTTATAAGAGAACAAACATGGCCTAATACTAATACCTACAATTACTTAATGTTACTATTTGGTTTATTTTTTTCTGTTTAAACTGTTGTTTAATCTAGCTGAGATGGAATACCACCACAATTTTATATCTTCTTGTTGTTTATGAGTTAATTCTAAGAAATTTTTCTGTTTTTTTTTTCTTTTCCTTTCCTTTTTTTTTTTTTTTTAATGGTCTCTCTAAAAAATTCTGGCTGTTCTGGAACTCACTCTGCTGACCAGGCTGGCCTCAAACTCACAGAGATTGCCTGTGTCTGCTCTCAGGATGCTGGGACTAGAGGTATGCACCACCATGCCAGCTAGTATTTTGTTTCTTATTGTTCACTTAAAAGTTGAAAAAGATGCATAACCAATTATTTTTACCTAAATAATTTATACTGCATTTGATTGTATATATGGTTTCACTTTTATGATCACGGCTTAATTCTTTTTCATGCGTGTAGGTGAATGAACCGATATTTGTCAAGTTTGTAGCAGACACCACGTTCTAATCAATCACTTTTTACATGCAGTGTCTTAATGGATCCAGACTGTATCTCAATGCATATTGTCACATGATTTTATAACTGAGTTATTTTATAAGAGCTTCTATTATTTTCTTCAATGACAGGTATTTTTTAGGGATGTTTATATCTATTTATATCTCAATACATTTTAGTATATTAAAACATCAAAAAATAAAAAGGACTTGTGGGAGTCACTAAATTTTTAAACAAAGTGTCAGTCATTTATGTTTATAAATATGTTAAGACAAATGTAAGTGGATCTTAGCTGTGTGTCATGTGACTTATCCTGATACTATTTTCTTTTTTTTTTTTTATTGAGAAAAGGAGAAAAACAAAAACAAAAACAAAAAACAAGTTTCCACCTCCTCCCAGCCTCCCATTTCCCTCCCCCTCCTCCCACCCTTCTCCCCCTCCTCCCACCCTTCTCCCCCTCCCCCCACTCCTCTCCCCCTCCCTCTCCAGTCCACAGAGCAGTCCGGGTTCCCTGCCCTGTGGTAAGTCCTATTTTCAATACAGTTAGAATTAGTTCTGAGTTTTCCTTTCTCCCCCAGTCATGATATAATTTTCCTTTCAAACATAATGTTGGCTTTGGCTTCTTCAAGATATTTTTGGGATAACATTTTTATATAATAAGCTGTTACTTTCTCTTTTCTGCCCCTCCTTTTTTTCATTTCCCTTCTCCTTTGTTCTAACCCCTCTTCCTTCCTTCCTTCCTTTCTTCCTTCTTACTTTTATTTCTTTCCATGTCTTTATTTCTTTGTGGTATGGGGGATCTGAATCCACAACCTAGCACCTCCTAGGCAGTTGCGCTTCTACTGAACAATATTCTGAGCACTCTTTACTTTTAATCTTGAGATAGCCTGTTCATTGGAAGTGGCTGACCTTGACTTCACTCTGTAACTCAGGCAGTCCTTGAACTTGTAATTCTCCTGCTGCAGTTTCTTGGATACTGGGACTACTAGCTAAGACTACTGAGTCCTATCTATCACAAGCTTTCTATAGGAGATTCAGAAATGTATTGATTCTGAGAAGAGTACTCAACTTGATGCTATTTGTTCTTATTTTGAAAATATTTTTTTGTTTTTTTAATTCTTAGTGTTTCATTTACATGTGCCTATCAGTGTAGTCTTTATTTAAAATTTTAATATTCAGAAATGTGTAATGTAGACTTTCTGTTCTTAGCAAACTATACTTTTACATGAATGAAAACTATATTTACTATTCAATGTCATCAAGATGTCAAATTTTATGCAACAGAGTGCACTTGTACACTCGAGGCATGACCTGAAGACTTACCTTCAACAACGAAATGAGTGACAATGCCGATTGTGATTCCTATGATTGCTACAATTGCCAACGTAAACAGAGAGAGTCGAATAGGGTCCCAAAATTGTTGCTCTCTTCTTTGGTACTCAATTCGTGGGTATTCAGTTTCTGAAAATTCAACTGGTCTGAGATAAGACAATAAAAAATAGTAGCAATTCATTAGACTTCATCATGGTTCATTCTCATGGGCATTTCCTTCCTTTCTTTCTTTCTTTCTTTCTTTCTTCCTTTAATTGAAAATAGATTCAGTGGGGAAAGGATTGCAGGAGTCAGAGGAGACGGAGGACAACAGGAGGACATGACCACAGAAACTTGCACATTTTTTCGTTTTCATTGCTAAATTCTTTTTTTCTTTATTTTATTTTTTTTAAAAAAACAAACTATCTTTTTTCATTTTGCATACCAATCCCAATTCCCACTCCCATTCCCTCCACCTTCCCACAGACCCCACCACACCATACACTCCTCAGAGAGGGGAAGGCACATTGTTTTGGGGAAGGTCATATCTAGGTTGAGAAAGGTATCCATCCTAAGAGAATAGGTTCCCAAAAAGCCAGTACAAGCAACAGGGACGAATCCTGGTGCTTTGTCAATGGCCCCACAGTCTGCCCCAGCCATGCAACTGTCAACCACATTCTGAGAGCCAAGTTTGGGTCTATGCTGGTTCCTCCCTGTCCAGCTGGAGCTGGTGAGCTCCCATTAGCTCAGGTAGACTGTTTCAGTGGGTGTGACCATCATAGTCTTGACCTCTTTCCTTATATTCTCACTCTTCCAACTCTTCAACTGGACGTTGGGAGCTTAGTCCAGTTCTTCAATGCAGGTCTCTGTCTCTGAAACAGGTGGGTTTCTTACGTTCATTTCTTTGCCAAACAATTTGCCTTGCTAAGTAGCACTAGGTTCCTTGAATCTCAGCGAGAACACCGTAGTGTGCTTACCCTCCCCAAACCACAAGCACAGCACATATTATAGCTAACTTCTATCAATGGGATGATTCCTTTGCACCAATTTTTGTGTGACATACTGGAAATTTAAATACTTGGTAGTGAAATATAAAGATCAAATTCAAAATTTTTTATTTGTAAGAAATATTTTGTGTCATTTAAAGAAGGAATATTTTAAGCACAACTTTGCATGGTTCCATCGGTTACAATTGATTAAAAATAAAAGACTTTAAGACTTAAAATAATCTTAAGAAATTCTTAACAATTGGTTTTTAAAGTAACCATATGGGAGAGGGAGAGAGAGAGAGAGAGAGAGAGAGAGAGAGAGAGAGAGATCAGGGGTTAAGAACATTTGCTGCTCTTCCAGACGACCTAGATTTGATTTCCAGTACCCTCATGGTGACTCATAATCTGTATCTCCAGTTCCAGGGTATCCACCTCCCTCCCTCTTCTGGCCTGTGCAAGTACTGCATTCATGTGGTGCACAGATATGCATGTAAGCAAAACACCCATACACATAAATAAAATAACATAAATACAAAACAGTTTTCAGAAAAGTAGAAGTATCACTTTCAAGACATGACCAGGGTTCATTGTATTTTATTGGCATCTCTAACAAAATCTCACAGCTTGCAAGTTGTGTTCAGGGCACCTGAGACTTGTCCCATGTGTTCATTTGTCCCAGATTCCCCAGCGCACTACTTTTTCTAGGAGCAGCGCATCATTGAGACCATCATTTTCCCACACAAAAGCTGCTATGTACTTAATTTCTGATTCCTCAAATAGCATTCAGTGATATGTTTTTGCTTTTCATGAAAACCTTTGACAAATATGAAATGAAAATGTTCACTAATGCAAAAGCAATCTTCGTGTTGTTACCTGTGACATTAAAGTACTTCACAAATCACCATAGGTACCTAAAGGTTTTGATATTTGTTTTGCCTTTAGCATCTTTGTGCATTCGTAGAGGAGACAGATACGGAAACAAGATGCTGCAACTCAGCTTTTCAAAGGTTATATAAGAAACAATTACTTCTTTGGAGGAGGTATAAGGTAGGAGATTATTTTTATCAAGAAGGCTACAGTGTGTGTGTGTGTGTGTGTGTGTGTGTGTGTGTGTAAGAGAGAGAGGGGGGGGTTTCTTTGTTTGTTTATTGAGAAAGATACTCACTAAATAGCCCTGACTGAGTTGGAACTCGCTGTGTAGACAAGATTGGTTGTCTCTGACTTGAGGGCTCTTGGATTAAAGGGGTGTGCTTCTGTACCCAGCTTAGGCTACACTATTAAAAGTTTGAGGAATAAAAGTTCACTTGATATTTAAAAAGAAAAGAAACAGAGAAAACAGAATGTAAAAAAGAAAAACCAGAAGGGCGAGATGTGAGAAAGTGTTCACTACTAATAATTGGTACCTTTTGCCTTAAAGAACTTATGTTCTGTAAAATACTTGCAGACAGGAAGCCATTCCAATACCACAGTACTAAAATGGGACAGAGTAGAATAGGTTGTAAACTGTAAACTCAGAAGTGTGAGGTTTACAATACCAAAGAGGTGGAAATTTCCCTGCTGGAGCTGGGCAACCAAAGTTCTAATCAGATAGGATAAATCACACAGATGGGAATAGTAGTAGGGATTAGTGACAGGTGGAGGTCATGTTGAAGACTCAAGAGAGAGGTGGAGGTCATGTTGAAGATTCAAGAGAGAGGTGGCAAATGCCTGAATTGAGGTCGCAATGTGGGAAGGAAAGGAACACACAGATCTAACTCTAATCTTTGAGTCTTACGGAGTGATTGACTGGGTCTGGGGCAAAAAATGATTAGTAGCTCACTCTTGGGGATGTCCAGGCAAATTATTGTTATTATTAAGGACAATTAACGGAAAAGAAAGAGCTTCCAATTAAGCATCAATAACGCAAATATGGTGGTTACCCTGAGCTAGCTGGAAACAATGTCTTTATGTTTCTAGTATCATCAATACCTATGTATATTTCGATGAGAACAGCTCTTAAGGTTGCACAACCCAACCCAGAAGAAAAATGGCTGAGTTCCCATGAGCACTGCTTTCTTTCTCACCCACAACACACCTATTCTCAAAATCTATGCTGGTAAGTATTCCTGATTGCTTGTGTATGTGCCTAGTATTGTCATTCATTTGTATTCCTGGTCCCCCTTTCTCCATGTTTTCTTGATTTCATTCCTGCAGCCTGAGTCTTTCAAAAATCAGGAGAATCAAATTTTACCAAATTTCTTGTGGTGATAGCTAAGCATCGCATGATCAAAGAGACACCATTGTAAAGATTTGTTTCTCTTCTATCACAGCCATTTTTAATTTTGAAACAAATTTCTTCTATTGTTGACAACTTGTTTTCAGTCTAATAGGTCTCAAGTAAGAAATTCTCTCTCATAAAAGTTGAAAGGAGTTTTGCCTAATATGTGTGTGCTGTGAAGTACAGCCTACAGGAACAGAAGGAAGATGCCATGCCACCCAGTCACTTAGGAAGTAATGCTCATCATCTGCCAGAGGCCGTGGAAGTATACAGCAGTTGACAACTAGGATTTGACAGGTCTATCCACCAGATGGATAACTCTCTGATGGGGAACCTCACTGGGAAAACACAGTGGGGCCACTGACTGTGCGTGACTGTATTTTTTCTTAACTAAGAACAGCTATAAGTATTTTCCCCACTGCTTGTGCACACATATAGCTGTGTATAGTCAGGAAGACGATCTCTGCTTAACTTTATAACTCTGATAAATAGAAATAATGCTAGGACAAAAACAGCCTTTTACACATTTAACTGCTTTTAGACTTCAGAACAAATTCAAAGCAAACTGGTTGCCCCTGGAGACAAATACACAAGGTCAGTTTCCCTGGTGTTTATTGTTGATTCGAGATCAGTACATAAAGCAACTTGAGTAGACATAACTTTCTCAGCCATGGACCTTCTGCACATACTCAAAACCTCAAGGTTCGGCCAACTAACTGGTTATTGTTTAAGGTCTGAATTTCAATGTCACTTTCTGTCTAGGACCCCTGACCACTGAGAACTGTGTGCTTACTTTACTCACTGACCGGTCAGTGTTACCTCCCTGTCCTGAGAGAAACTATCACAGTTTGGCTGTTTCTTATTGTTTACTCAAGGAGCTGAGTGACCCTGAAAATGTGATGCATATTTGTGCAGAGATTTTGTCTGTTAGAAGCAGAAGAGGTGTAGGGGGAATTAGGAGAGAAATGCAAGAGGGGTGTGTATGTGTGTGTGATGGTAGGGAGATGTAGCCAAATGTGCAGAGAGAGGAGTGTGAGGGAGGAGTAGGAGAGATGAGTGTGTGTGTGTGTGTGTGTGTGTGTGTGTGTGTGTGTGTGTATCGAAAGAAATTGCAGAGAGAGAATTAGGAGGAAGATGTGAGAGAAGGTATGTGTGAGTGCTGAAAGGGAGATGTGGCTGAATGTGCAGAGAGAAAGAATTGTGAAGAGATGCATCTGGGTGGGTAACGAGACACAGAGAATGTGACTGTATAGAAGAGAGACGTATGTGAAGGAAAAAGTATATGACTGTGTGGAGAGAGATGTGACTATGTAAAGGAGAAACATAAAACTGTGTAGAGAATTATGAAGATAGATGCAACTCTTTATTGAGATGCATGGCATGTAGAAGATAGATGTTGCCTGAGAAAGAGGTAAAACTGTGTGAAGAGATGTAACTGTGTGTACAGATGTATGGCTGTGCAGGAGAAAGATGTATGTAAGGAGAGATAGGTAACTGTATGTAAACAGATGTAACTGTGCAGAGAGATTGTCAAGAAAATGAGATTATTCAGGGTGAAGTAAAAGATAAGGTTATCCCAAGCAAGCTTGGGCTTCCTTATTTACTCCTCAGATAGAAAAGTCTGGCCCTTGCTGCATTTGTGTGTTTTTTTTGCATACCCTGGAGGTGGCCTTAGAGCTGGCTTTCCAAAAGGCTGCAGGTATAGTTCCTTGCTGCTCTGAGAAAGCATTCTTTTCACTACCCTGGGTGCAAACCTTGGAACTGACATCACCATGCTGCAACATTATCTTATGATTTTGACATGAATTACTTCCTCAAGCAGTCCGTGTGTTGGAGAATTGGTTCCCCAATGGTGGTGTGTCAAGAAGAAAACATTCTTTGCCATGACATTCAGTCACAATATTATCATCAACACATTCTAAGAACAAGGAAGCAAGTCCACCATGAACAGACACCTCTGAAACCATGAGTCCACCATGAACAGACACCTCTGAAACCATGAGTCCATGTAAACCTTTCTTCCTGTAAGTTGTTTATTCCAGACATTCTTTTCATATCCGTGAAAAAAGCATAGAACACTCCAAAGAGGAAAATCTTCACAAAAATCCAGAAAAGTAGTACTCAGAAGAGTTGACCGTACACCTCACCAACTCTACCACTCTGGAGAATGGACCCTGCTCTTCCCCAGGCACCTGAACGGTCTCTGCTAGCAGAGGTGTAGGTTGAAACAGCTTTAAATACACAAGAGTGGTAGAGCTGGCCTCACAGTCTGCTATGTTGTGACATGGGCAAGGGAGAGATAGCACCATGTTCCTCGCCCCTCGTCACCTACTGAAGGTGAGAAAAGCTGGTCCTGGGGTCGTGTGACTGAGAGAACTGACCCTACCCCTCAGCAGCTACAGCTTTTGCTGGAACAGACCCTGAACCTAGCCCAGGCAGCATAAGAGAGCTGACCCCATTGGTGGAGGCACAGGAGATCTGGTACCCTCAAAAGTATTTAGGAGATCTGGTCCTACAATTCACCTACCATGTTATGGAGTGAGCCAGGAAGAGACGACCTCTCTCCTTCCTCACCCCTCCCTGCCTATGGTGGGCGAGAGAGTTGTCCCTGAGGTCACGAGAGTGGGAGAATGGACAGTATTCCGCAATGGCAACAGCACCTTGGAAAGCAGGCCCTGGCCCTTGCCTAAGCAGCACAATAGAGCCGGCCCTTTGGCAGGAGTGGGCCTGGGGGCATGAGAGCAATGACTGACCCCACTCCCCTCTCCTGCCATGTGGTGGTATGAGTGAGAAACAATTGCCCTCCCTCCCCTTGCTACTTGTGGCAAGTGGGAGAACTAGTCCTGAGGCCATGAGAATGGGTGAACTGGTTTTGCCCTCACCAGCTGAAGCACATGTAAGAGTGGGCACTCTTGGCACCTGACCTAGGCAGCATACTAAAACTGACCCTGTTGTGTTAGTGAGGGTACAGGTGAGCTGGGCTTTTGAGCATGAGAGCAGAAGAGCTGCCTCATATGCTTTGGACTGGCAAGGGTAAGGGAGATATGCCCTCCCCTACCTGTTGCCACTTGAGACAGGTGGGAGAGCCAATCTTGGAGACATGAAGAGGAAGAGCTTGTTCTGCCCTCACCATGTTCAGACATATGGAGAGAAAGTTCTTTGCTTTACAGTAGAACTAGCCATGGTGGTATTGAGTATAGGTGAGCACACAGTAGAGCTAGCCATGGTGGTGTGAGCGTGGGTGAGCACACAGTAGAGCTAGCCATGGTGGTGTGAGCGTGGGTGAGCACACAGTAGAGCTAGCCATGGTGGTGTGAGCGTGGGTGAGCACACAGTAGAGCTAGGCATGGTGGTGTGAGTGTGGGTGAGCATGGCGCAAAGGTGTGAGAACAAAAGAACTGGCCCTATTCTTGCTGTCTACTGCTTTGGATGAGCTAGTCAAGGCAGTGCTGGAGAGCTTGCCTGGGTGGTAATGATTAGGGAAAGCTGGCAGGCTGACCCAGCTACCACCCAGGCCCAGAACCAAGAATAAGAGGTAGCCCACCTCAGCATCTGCGTCATCTATGAAGCGCTGGAGCTTGTGAAGGGGCCAGACCTTCAGATCCAAAGCTACAGGATCTCTATGACCTAAGTCAGTAATAAAATATCCAAGAGGAGCCCCAGTGAGGGCCCAGTATCAGTACTGTAGCAGAAGCCAGAGGCCTTCAGTCAGGCCAACAACTCATTGCAATGAACATTTACAAGTAAAAATGTAGGGACTAAAGGGTGTATGGTGTAACTCACTGGGGCCACACTACATCTTACATCCTGAGATTTTTGTTTGTTCGTTAGGGGAAATTTGTTTGTGTTGATTGCTCCAATACCGCCAATAGAGTCTGATCTCAGTTCAGAGGGCAAGATCCACATTCAGATTCAGAGGGAGATAGAGGGTATTCGATGGAGGAAAAGAAGGAGATAAGGGGTAGGGTAGTTATTTCGATCAGGGAAAGAGGAGGGTGATCATCTCTGTGTAACTCCATGGATCTCTCAGGTTTATTCTCTAGTATTTATTCTAAAGTTTTGTTTTTTAAAATAAAACAATAAAATAAATCACAATATCAGGCCCACAATATAGGGTGCCACACACAGGACACCGTTTATAGATAGATTTTTCTTTGGGCCACCTTCACGCAAAAAAGTACACTGAGATTGACAATTATGAAAACTTGGTCTATAGGTTTAAATTAACCAAAAGGAGTCAGAGTCAGAGAGACGCCATGGAGCCACCAGAGTCAGACATGCCAAATCTTTGTTGGTAAACCACTGCCACATGGCGATATATAGATTAATAGAAATGGGTTAAATTAATATAAGAGTTAGCCAATAAGAAGCTAGAGCTAATGGACCAAGCAGTGTTTTAATTAATAAAATTTCTGTATGATTATATCGATTCTGGGTGGCCGGGATAAACAAGAAGCTCCTCCTTCTACACTTGAGTTACATACACTCAAAGGATTCTACATCCTACTATAGAGAGACTTGCATATCTATGCTTATAACTGTTCTTTTCAAACTAGCAAGGAACCAGAACCAGCCTAAATGTTCATCAACAGATAAATGGATAATGGCAATATGGTGCATATACACAAAGCATTTTCATTCACTTATAGGGAATATTTGAAATTATAAAATTTGCAGGCAAATAGAATTGGAAGATATCAAGTGAACCAATCAAGGTTCTTTCACAAGGACTCGGTCTCTCATGTAAAAATATGCCCATGAAAATAAACAGAGACAACAGCTAGAAAACTATGAAAGGGTACCTTGTGACTAGAAAAGAAAAAAAGAGCATTGAGAGAGAGAAGTAGGAAGAGAAAAGAACAATGTGGAAGAAGAGAATACTGCCAAAGGATAAGGTCACAAGAAGAGGAGGGAGGGTAAGGAGTTAATGCAAAAATCAAGCAAAGTGAAATACGTATGAAAAGTGTACTGCTTTGTAAGCTTACTCATCTTTAATTAACAAAACGATATCTCTCTCAATTAGAAACAAAGCCAAAGATGTGTATCAAATAGATGTGGACGTTAGTTTGACTCAGCATTACAAATGAAAGAAAAATTGCCAAGGGTTTAAGGACATATGAGAAGATACCTTTGAAGTCTGTTTAAATACACTTTAACTGTCTGTGACAATATTACCTAAATCTTTTTGATCATTGTTATATGACTTTCTCAATGAGCTTATTTCTGTTTCTTTCTAGTGCTATTAAAACATTACAAGGAAATACAATACAATTAACTTGAACCTTGTAAATCGAATAAATCAGATAAAAATTCAATCAAGATGAAGATTTAAATATTTAACTCTCCTGAGCACTAATGAAATGCAAATAACCAGATGTAAATTAAATGTGATACAGTCTTCTATGTGCAGCATAAATATTTATGCACTAATCAAATGTTCTCACAACAGTCACCCAGAGGGGAGATTCTTCCAATGTCTTACACATGTTCTAACATATTTTTATTCAAGTTGGAGCACAGATAAACATTAGAGATTCTTCTTGGGCACAAGCCATTCTACTTCTTGCCAAAAACCCATCATTTCTGGGCATGCCCATGAATCTATCTCTTTATTAGTATCTCTTTTGCATGAGTTAATTGAGGTTAATGACCCTCCTTAACACATATATCTTCATACACGCAGTGATACACATGGAGCTCAGTGAACTATAGCAGGAGATAAAATATGTGATATTCACTTTAAGGGCAATTTTGAACACTGAAAGGGAAAAGCGAATCTCAGCAAAACCAACAGGCAGATTCTTTCTAGGGCAAATAACATTGCAGTTTATTAAATTGTGCTGGTTTTTCTTTCAAGTCTAACTTAAACACCCCAGCTTCCGCTGACCTTGCTGAGGCTTTTACTTTGGATAGACTAAAAGTGTTTTTAAGAAGTTAGGAGGTCAATTTCCCCTTGCCTCTTCCCTCTCTCCACCTATTCTTTCTGGTGTAGCATTTAATCTCAAAAACCACTAAGTCAGATAACAGCGTGAGTGACAAAATTACACACATAGGGACTAACTTCATGATAGGATTCTAAGTATGTGTATCATCACTTACCTATATGTACAATCACAGTATAAAATATTTTATAATTCAAGTTATCTTGTGTCCCTTGTTCTCGCCTAAGTAATTATTTATCAACTATTAAAATGCTTAGGTCTGGGGTTTTGCATCACAAATCTCTTCCTTTTTTCTGTTTTTCTAATTCCTTTTGTTTTTGAGACAAGATCTTGCTGTGTATCTTGGACTGACCTAGGTAGGTCTTGTGTATACATATATGAAATTGGCAAAAAAACAAACTTAACAAACAAAAACTAAAAAACACTGATATATACTTAATTATGATGAAAATTGGTATAGAAAGTGGAGGACACACATATTCCTATAACAGGGAAACCTTATCTCGTGTTTAGAATCAGGTATGGCTTCTCTAAAGACAAATAAACAAGGCAGCCAGAAGATTCATCTCATTGAACCAGAAAAAGCAGAAGCATAGGGGCAAGCATGCTCCAACAAAACAGCTCAGGATTCAAAAGTTGAACTGCCAGTGTCTGGCAAAGTAAGCATATACACAGACACACAAACACAAACTCACACGTGCACACACACGTACACACATACAAACACACACATGCACACACCCGCACACATTTAAAATGCAGTTCTTTTCCATGAACAGTGATGTTTTGAACTTAGCTTTCTACATGGTTTTCAGGTGAAGAGATTTGTATTTTATTAGTATTTGGCAATCTAGTACAGAGGGAGGAGCTGTGATTAAGATATAAGTGCCCTAGATAAAGGAGATCAGCAGTGTTCTCATTTACAACTCACATAATCTGCATATTCAATAAACAAAATTAACATGTCCTAGAATTTCTCTGTCCCACGACAGAACGTTCACGTGTGAGATAATGATTGGGTTGGAAGGCTGCATGCAAAGACATCGAAGAGCTCGTCATTCTTATCATTTTCCCTTCAAAACTGTGCCTTATTTATTTTCTATTGTTTTGTCTTTAATACATCCCTATCACAGTTTCCCTTTCCTCTGCTCTCCTCCGCCTCCCTTCTCACCCAGATCTACTCCTCTGGAATTTCCCTTCGGAAAAGAGCAGGCCTCCCAGGGATAGCAACTGAACACAGCATAACAAGATACAAAAAGATCAGGTGCAAACCCTCAAATCAAAGCTGGGCAAAGTCTTGCAATTCAAACTAAATTTTTTTAAGATTTATATTTTTTAAAAAGATAATTTTTGCATTTAGAGGCTCACTAATAATAAAAATCGCGTAATCTATACACGTTTTAGGAAATTGTGCCATGTAATTCTGGAATAACAAACAATAAGGTAGTTGAATTTTGACTTTTTAAATTTTAAATATAACTTACAAACTGCGTTTTGTTTAAGGGTTAAAATTAAATTTTGTCTTTGTGAGAATGCCAGAAATTTTTATTATTGGTTTCATATTCAGATAACTCCTACTTGTAGTTTCATATATAAATCCATATATAAATTCCATATATAAATGAAATTGCTTTTCTATTCTTTTGAAAAGCTGTTAATCAACTACTTTCCCTGTATTTTCTCAATGCAGAAAGCAGCTAAACATTACAGATACAACATTAATTTTCCAAACATTATATATATGTGAATAAATGAAAAGGCAATTTCAACGAACTGATTCTATTCTAACTAATATTTATGTAATTATTCTAATGCTCAGGTAACACATAACATATGCAGGAAACTCAGTTCTGGGCTCCAAGAACAATTTAATAGATGCCTTGTTTGATGTGTAATATATTAAATAGACATTCAGGAAAATAGTACATTTTTTATTAATTTAGCTAAAGGGGAATCTCAGTGATTCCTGAATTCTTGGTTCAGTTAAAAACATTTTTGATGTGTCTGGGATGTAGAATGATGGTCAAGTTTGAACTAAGATGCACAGATATCAGAAACACCTAGCTGGGTTTGTTCATGTTAATGACAGCTGATTCCTCCATGTTTCTGAATCTCTCGGCTAATTGTTCAAATTTTGAACAAGAGAACACTGTGAAAGTTAGAGGAAACAAATTTCTCACCACTCAAAAGCTTGACTAATTTTGTAAACACAGCAGAGGGAAGTGAATAAACCATTTCTCAGACGTTGTCATATTAGAACAACTTATCTGCAAATAGTGTTTGATGTTCTTTCAACAGCTTCTGTTAGGATAAAAAGATGGCCAAGCGAGTTAAAATGTGATAAAATTGGTGACTTGTTAGTTTTGAAAAAGTAGTAAATAAACACCAGCTGAATTCTCGCTGTTATGATTAGGCCAAGGAGTGAAAAACATTAGCAATTCCCAGGAAAAGTATTAATGGAAGGCAAGGAATCCAGTTCTATGCCCTCCCCCACAGAGAACATACTTCTCAAATTAACTTTACAGAAATGTTTCTGCAAATTCTGCTGAAGGTGTTTGCCTCAATGATCTCATCTAACACCCCTCGAACTCAACCGAAATGACTCACTGCTTAATATATACTGATAATGTATTTTTAGAATATGATATGGCACATAAGCCGTGAAAATAACAACTGATTGATTATTCCTTTACCTATAAGACATATAAGCTACAGAAATAGGATTAATCATTCCTTTACTTGTCAGAATAATGGCAAAGGATATGAAAGCAATTGAAGATTGGGGTCAAAAATACAGGTACAATCCAGAACATATAGCTACTTGGGAGTAGCCTGACATGGAAGGGTGAATGACAGGGAAGGGAAGACAGGCAAGAAGGTCATTGTCAGTGGAGCAGGAAAAGTCACATCCGTGTAGTAGAGACGAGAGTTAAGGTGATACTTTTCAAGGAGTTTCGAGGCGGTATCTATGCTGATGCATCAGGCCCCATCATTCTCTTCAGGTTTATGTATATGACTGAAATATGTTCATAGTGAAAGATGAGAGCCATCTTAATGACCTGATTCTTAATCTATTTCTAAATATGTTCATCAAGATAAAAGTGCCTCCTCCGCCTCTCTCCCTCTACTCCTCCTATCCCCCTCTTCTCCTCCTCTCCTCCTTTTCTCCTCCTTTCTTTCCTATTCCTGCCCCAATGCTCCCCTTCCTCTTTCTCATCCTCCTTTTCTTTTTTATACCTCTTTGTCTTATTTTAGTTTATATTGCTTTTCTGATGGTTTGATATCGGTGTATGCTCTAAGTCCTCTACCTGTTTATTCACCTGATTAGTAAGAGAGGGAAATACATAAAGAAGGAAGAAAGAAAGAAAGAAAGAAAGAAAGAAAGAAAAGAAAGAACAAAAAAGAAAAGAGAATGGAAGGAGGGAGAGAAAGAGGGAAGGAGGGAGAACGAAAGAGATATGAAAGAAAGAAAAAAAGGAAACTACTCCAATCAAGAGCAAATACAAAAATTCTCCAGTGATGCTCTCAGGTGAGAAGAGTCAAGGCAGTTGTTTGCTGCCATGTAGATCAAAGGATTTACCTGTTTTCATTTTCCTTACAGTGCCTACATGAACACTACACTCTCTTTTACAGGTTTTTTTTTTCTATTCTTAGGACTTACTTCTTGCCAAAATTCCTCATCTTATCTCATTTGTTGGAACGTATCACGATTGTTTTACATACCAGTATTTAAGCCAACATTTTAAAACAGTGCATAATACTGAAACACACATTCTGAACATTGCATTAGACACTCCAAATACTACCCTCAAAGAAAAATAAAACAGAACCAGGAAAATACTTAATAAATTTGAGCTATATAAAATTGCTAGTTTATAATGCTTTTAATCTACAAATGGGGTAATTAGTTTAATTTTCTTGCAATCTTTAATTATACTGTACATTTTCAAAAGTTGTAGTGCTTCATTTTTAGTTAATAATATAAAAGATACCCAAGGTGGGCTGGAGAGATGGCTCAGAGGTTAAGAGCACTGGCTGTTCTTCCAGAGGTCCTGAGTTCAATTCCCAGCAACCACATGGTGGCTCACAACCATCTGTACTGACATCTGGTGCCCTCCTCTGGCATGCGGGCAGAGGCAGAATGTTGTATACATAATAAATAAATAAATCTTAAAAAAAAAAAAAGATACCCAAAATATGGACTGCTTTCTAAGTTAATTGTAATGTCATATAAATTAATGACTGCCTCAAAGTCAGTTATTTCAAAATTTGAGCAATGAGGAGGGAGAACACGAGCAAGGAAGTCAGGACTGCGAGGGGTGCACCCACCCACTGAGTCAGTGGAGCTGATCTAATGGGAGCTCACCAAGGCCAGCTGGACTGGGACTGAAAATGCATGGGATAAAACCGGACTCTCTGAACGTGGCAGACAATGAGGGCTGCTGAGAAGCCAAGGACAATGGCACTGGGTTTTGATTCTACTGCATGAACTGGCTTAGTGGGAGCCTAGCCTGTTTGGATGCTCACCTTCCTAGACCTGGATGGAGGGAGGAGGACCTTGGACTTCCCACAGGGCAGGGAACCCTGACTGCTCTTTGGACTGGAGATGGAGGAGGACGGGAGTAGGGGGAGGGGGAGGGAAATGGGAGGCGGGGAGAAGGCGGACATTTTTAATAAATAAATAAATAAATAAAAAGAATAAAAAGATGAGCCAGAAAAATTATTTGAGCAATAATAAGCAATCAATTATAACACTGAAACTCTGTAAAAATAAAAAGGTCCTACATTTTAAACACGCTCAATGCAGGAACTTTGCAACGAAGTTTTTTTTATCAAGCACACAATTGAGACAATATAAAAGTGACTGTTTCAAGAAACAGTTCTTTTCAACCCAGATCCCGTTTCTACATTCTTTGTCTCCATTTCTTGAATACAATTAAAAGATGTTTTTTAGATCTTTTCAACTCTCAGGTGAGCAAAGTAATAGATGACAACAATATGTAAAGTTTTTGAACTACGTTTCACAACTTTGATCTTGATTAGTTGTCAAAATAAATGAAAAGTGCATCATAGAACAGTGGTTCTCAACCTGTGGGTCTTGACCCCTTTCAAGGTCGCATGATCCTTTCACAAGGGTCACCTAAGACCATAACATATATTAAATATTTACACCGTGATTTATAAGAGTAGCAAAATCACTGATATGAAGTAACAATGAAAATAATTGGGGAGGGGGTTACCTCATTTTGAAGAACTATTTATTGGGTTGCAACTTTAAAAAGGTTGAGAACCACTCTCATAGACTATTAACATATAACCCGAAAGTTGGCTTTGGAAGATAAATAAATAAAGTGAATTGGAAATTTTTCAAGGGAAAAGATATGCAACCTTCATCTCACATGTATGATGTTCATAACTCACTTTAGTTTGGTTGTAATCATGTTTCTTCCTTAGAATTGAAATACCAGAAAACATATTTTCTAAAAAGTGTATATACGCACTTTTATTCTTTTATATAATTTTGTATTTATATGTGTGCACATATGATAGATACACACAGCATATATGTGTAGATAATTTAGGTAGCCATATAATGTGTATATACTGTATTACTAGAATACTATAATCTATATTTGTTGAATTATGAATGAAATCAAAATCTAGTTAATCAACATTTATCTGATGCCTTCTTCTCTCCAATGATAAGTTTCCATCAGCAGAACAACACAGGTTTACATAGAATAAAATATCTCTATTTTTAAGCTTTTTATTTATCTTCAGAATTGCTTGTTATATTTTATTTGCATTGTTAATCAGTTATGAATCAGAAACCTGCATGTTTCATTTACCCTTAACCTTTCCTACTTTAACTGTTCCTTAGCTTTAGTATATGCAGTCATGAATACCACACAAATACTGAGGGTCTGCAATGAGACAGGAAATATGCTTAGCACTAGGAATACAGAAAACATCCTGTTTACCAGGAGAGACATGATTAGGGGCAATTAAATACATAGAGAGATACATATCGATTGGCAGATGCTCAGTGTTTTATGTGTGTCTGCGGTGAATGGCTGTGCTTCAGAAATGACTATTGTAGCAGCTTAAAGGAAAGCAATCTCCCAGCAATTTCATTAGTATCATGAAGGAGGACCGTGGGGTGTCACGAAATGTGGGAAGGTGCATTCCTTATAGGTGAGGAAATGATCCAGGAGCAGGTGGAACCCCACCTCTCTGCTTATCAAGTTTACCTGCTGCAGCCAAGTAACAATACAGTCACTAGGTGAGCAATTTCCCGTAGAGCTCTAAAGAACAAATTTCATCATTCCTTCCTCACATTTTTATCAGACTTTCATAATGAACTTTAGAGATATTTAATCTGATACAAAGACCCTTCCTAAATCTTAATTTAACTAGATAATTCCCAGGGTCTCCTTGGAAATGTGTTTAAAGTTTCACGCCTTTGAATGACTGACTTAGTCCAGAATATACGCTTATTTCCCTCCAACTAATTTCTACATGTTTTTTTATAAACAACCATCATTTCCTACATATTTAGAGATCCTTTAAAGAGATTGGACAGACAGATTCATTACAACCTCTGTATGCTTCTTATTTTTACATATATCACATCTAACCATCCAGGTACAGTTTATTAAGTTGTCTCTCGGCACCACTTTCTACTTTCTGCTAACAGTAGCTCCTGTCACTGCCTCACTTGTAGGGGGTACCACATGAAGTGACTGATGAAATGAAACAAAAATAGACAGCTATACTCTGGGATGATTTAAAATATCACTTATACTTTAAGGAAGTTATTGTTCTCAATGCTAACTAGCTGTTAGCTCTTTGATATTACAGAATATAATTATTTATATGGAATTTAGGATTATTTGACTTATTGATTTAGAAATACTTTTGACCAAGACCCAGAACAAAAAAAAAAATAACATAAAATGCTGTCCGTCAAAGACTCACACATCGTAAACATCTCCACAGTGAAAAGCTTACTACTTAAAATGCAGACTATATGAAATAGTACCTCATTATTATTTAAGTGAAACTAATAATGTCAAAATTAAACCAGTAACAAACTCCCAAAATAGCTTTGTATTCATCTTTAAAGATAATCACAAATTCTGCTAATGGTTATGCCCTCTCAGCCCTTCTGTTTTACTCTCACCCCCTCCTAACTTTTATGTTTAACGTGAAGTCTTGAGAGATAAAGGATTTTCCCAGAAACATGAGTGGAAACCTGGCTCTAAAACATGTGCAAATAAATAATTCCTTTCCCTCTTCTCTTCAACATGAGCCAGGGACTTTTCTAAGAAGCATGGCTTTCTCTCTTATTTACTATCTGAAATGAGATCCCTTGGTCAAAGTACCTTTGCTAATGAATTTATTGAATCCACTAACTAGCCTCATACTGTCTTCATGATCTATTCACAGTATGGGGTAGTCTATCTGTGCTAAAAATGCTTTTCAGTCACAATTCCTTCCCATCTTCTGCCAAGTTCCACAAGCTCTGTCTAATGTTTGTCTGTGGGTCTCTGTATTTGCTCCCACAGCTGCCTGAGGAAGACTCTCTAATGACAGCCTGGCTAGGCACAGACAGATTTGTGTCTAATCTTATTGCGTCTTGTTATTCCAACTTCAGTTGATAACCCTGGGAGGGCTGCTCTTGTCTGTAGGGAAGTGAAAGAGCAGTGGATATTGGGGAGAAGGGAGTTGGAGTAGGAACTGGGAGGAGTGGAGGGAGTTGAGACTTCGGTCGGCACGTATTGTATGAGAGAAGAATAAATAAAAAGAAAAAGCAACTTTTGTCTAAACGTCAATACTCAGAACTATTCATTCTGAATCAAATCTGAGGAAGCGTTAATGTAACATAATATAATAAAATGGTCAGAGTAGAAGAAGATATTAATAAAAGGTATAATTAAAAAATCCTGAGTAGAAAAAGACTATAATAATACAACAGAGTCGGGAAGTAGATATAGATGATGCCATAAATTGAGAGGGAAAGAGAGTCAGGATTTTAGAGAGGCATGCCATTGAATTCTGAGATAAAGGTGGATGAAGACTTCAGGTTCTTTGATATGCCTTTTTAAATTGAAATTGTTAACATATAATATTCACTTCTGTACATTTTATTTTGCTAAGTAATGTACTTTCTTATACCTAAAAGTATGGGTATTGTGGTGGGTTATATTATTAGGACAGGATCTGTCTAGGTCAACCTTATGCATGAAATGGACTGTCTTCCTCGGGCTCATGCTGGTATTGGTAAGTTAAGGAATGTAAAAAATACTTATTTAAGAATATGATAGTTCATATGCTTAATGTATTATGTTTCATTGAAGACAAGCTCAAAACTAAACAATCAAAAGAATCACAAAATCAGAATTATGTTTAACACATTGATCAAAGAAAACATGGGAAATTTATATAGAGAGACACTAAGCGCCTATTTGAGAGAATAAAATAGCAAATTTGGGCTAAATAGGAATTTGAAAGAAATCATTGATCCCATATCAATTATCCTTTCAGTTTAAATCAATAACACAAACATTGCTGTATAAAATTAATAATTTTAATAAAAATTCAAGTAAGTGATTATTTACTTTGAAGTTCAAGTTTTTGTTAACTCATTAATTGTTTACACATAAGCATTTTAATTTAACCATTTTATTTATGTGATATAAATGATATATATATATTCATATATATATTAGTTGTAGTCATCCTTTTTCTTGGAATTAAACAAATAAAAAAATTAATATTCTTTCTTATTCAATTTGTATTTTGTTGTCCTATAATTAAAGACTATACTATTAAAAACATATCATGTTGAGCATAGTAAGAAATCAAATAAACTGTGTTTAATATTTTACTCACCAAAGCATAGCTTTTTCTGAATGTTAAAACATAATACTGTTAATATATTGTATTTAATTTCTATTTAGAAAGAAAACATCACATTGGTCCCTTCTGTTTCATTCAAAAACCAATGAGACAAAACTTCAACACAAAATATAATCTCATAGAGTTAAAATAGCTTCTACCAGTCAGAATCTGCATAGCCTGTCCCAGGTGATGTAAATATCTGTCCCCATTGTCAGCTCACTGAGAAAAGCTGAGTACTTACGCGTACATCATGGACCCAAGACTGGGAAGTCTTCTTCTATCCAGTCACCATCTGATCTCTATCAGCCAGGTCAGGGCTGGGAGGCTGGAAAATAATGACAGTCACTGGGGACAAAAAGGAAACAAGCCCAACAGGTTTACTGACTGAGGTTTGCTGGCTTCATGTAGCCTGATAGGAGCACGGTCTATTTGGTGCCAGTCATTGCCACACAATGAAGTAATTGTCAATGCCTGCACAGAGAAGCTCCAAGCAATAGAGGGCCCGGGAGCGCACAACTGGTGATGATTCAGAGGTTGCACTTTTCCAGTCGGGGAGGTATGATTAGAATTGAGGTGTGGACTTGGGTTTTTTGCTTGTGTTTTCTTAAGCAAAACAAAACACTAGAATACAATGACACCACTTCTTCCTTTGTTGTCCAGATCTTCCATCTCTTCCCTTTAAGGGAGAGCAGAGTGGTCCTGAGTTCTAGACCAGAGCACCTGTGCCTGTATCCTTGATGGTATGACCATGGACAGTCAGTATAGCTATTGAAGCTGACTTTCCCTGCAAGCAAAATAGTAAAATTAACTTTATCTAACAGTAGACACTTTAGTTCTAAAAATAAAAACAAACTTCACCCAAAACTGAAATGTAAAACAAACAAACAAACAAACAAACAAACATCCCATTTCTCTTTCCTCGTTGCCAAAAACAATTATAGATTTCAGAGGCATTATATAACTTAGTATTCAAAAATAGTCCTCTTATGTAATTGCATTCTTGGAGGGTTTAGAATGTATGAATTTCTCATAGAATTATATAAAGTAACAAGGTACATATTACAATTTTAAGGTCTAACTTTAAAGATTCAAACCAAGCTAGGCCTAGTGGTGTGGGTCTGTAACCACGGTTGTTCAGAAAGCAGATACAGAAGGATTTTACCTTCATGGCTTAGAGCAGTGGTTCTCACCCTGTGGGTTTTAACTGCTTTGGGGGCCACATTTCAGATATCCTGCATATCTGATATTTATATCACGATTCACAACAGTAACAAAATTACAGTTATGAAATAGCAATGCAATAACTTTATGGTTGGGGGTCACAATATCACAAAGGACTATATTAAAGGGTCCTAGCATTAGTAAGATTGAGAATCAATGATTTTGTTTGATACTTGTATGTAGCTTTTATTACATCAGCTACATTCCCTCTTCTCCTCATCTCTTCTGAAGGGCTGTTGGATTATGGCAAAGACTTTTTTCCTTCATCTGTTCAGGCAGTTATGAAATTTCTGTCTGTGAGTTCATTTGTGTTGCGTTATACATTTATAGATTTGCTTTTGCGGAGCAATTCCTTTATATCTGGAATTAAAACAACTTGACAATGATGAATGATCTTTTGAATATGTTCTTGAATTGAGTTTGAAAATATTGATTATTTTTGCATCTATGTTCTTCAAGGAGAGCAGTCTGTAATTTTCTTGTGTGTGTGTGTGCGCGCGCGTGTGTTGTGTGTATCTGGTTTAGTTATTAGGATAAAAGAAAGTGTGAAAACATTCCTTTTTTTTCTATTTTACATAATGGTCTGAGAAATCTGTGGGTTTTTTAAATGGGTCATATTTTAAATGTGATTTCATCTGCGCTTTGACTTTTTTAGTTGGGAGGGTTATTTTTGTTTTGTTTTTCAAATTACTTATTTAACTTCACTGCTTGCTGCAAATCTGTTTAAATTCCTTTGTCACATCTCAGTTTACATTTATCAGGCTATATATATGTGAATTGGATATATATTTTTTTCTGGAATGGATGAAATTCATCCATTTCTTCTGGATTTCCTAACATAAAGAGATAATTTCATTGATATTTATTCCAATGTCTCCCTTTCCCTTCCCATTGTAGAATATTATTTTAAGATGTATTACAAGGTTTTATGTTGTGGAACATTTGTTTAAGGATGCAAAGATGTGTTGCATTATTTTATGTTGCATTTGTTTAATCCTATAAAGTTGTGTTACTTTGCCTGAATGATCTAGTAAAGAACTGAACCGTCATTAGCAAGGCAGGAGACAGGATAGGCAGGGCTAGCAGTCCAAGAAAATAAATAGGAGGAGAAATCTGGGAGTGAGATCTAGGAGCGAAAGAAGGAGAAGGACCCGAGGGGTCAGCCACCCAGCTACACAGTAAGAAGAAAAGAAAAGATATACAGAAATAGAGAAAGGTAAAAGCCCAAAGGCAAAAGATAGATGGGATAATTTAAGAAAAGCTGACTAGAAATAAGTCAGTCTAAGACCGGGCCTAAATAGGTATGAATAAGTCTCCATGTGTTTATTTGGAAGCTGGGAAGTGGGCCTACAAACAGTATAAAGAGTAAAAGAGTAATAAATAAATAAATAAATAACTACAATCTCCAATTTTATTAATTTCTGGCTCCTTTCTCTTGACTAATTTGGCTAAACTTTAGCAGTATTATTTATCTTTTTTATTGTTGTTTTGTTTCTCAAAACAGGGTTTCTCTGTGCAACTCTGGATATCCTGGAACTCACTCTGTAGACCAGGCTGGCCTTGAACTCATAGAGATCCACCTGCCTCTGTCATGTGAGTGCTGGGACTAAAGATGTATATTGTTTATCTTTTCAATGAACCACTCTTCATTTCATTGGCTTTCTTGGACATTAACTTGTTTCTATTTTACTAATTTTGACCCTGATCTTTACTCACCAATCTCAATGAATTAATGTCAATTCGTTTTATACTTTGTGATCCAGTTAAATGTAGGAACATGTCAGGTATGAAAAAAATGATGATTGTGCCAAAAGGAATAGAATGCATACAGCAGTACTGAAAATCTGTTTCCATTATTCAAAACTCATTTGTTTTCACTCTTTTAATTATCCTACAGGAAAATATTCTGTATATTATATATAACTAAAGTTTGAAAACAGTAACTTCTACTGTGATATAATAGCCTATGAGCTGCTAGTCCAATTTCTAAAAATCCCTTCATTATACTCTCGGGATCTTGACAGTTTACAGATGGGTTGTCTTCTTTCATAAGAAGCTCTCACTGTAGTTCTCAAAAAGGAAATGGCCAGATGGTTAAGAGCTTAGTAACACCTGTTATCTTTGATTTATATGGCTTTTGAAGTGAAAGAATGTGTTTTGTGAGTTATGTATGGATAGTCTGCATCTATTATTTGATTTATGATTATACTCCTCAAAAAGGAAAACATCTTGAACCTAGTATTCAGCCTGTTATGCAGTTAGAATGTTTCCAGGTAGGACAGAAACAAAAAAATGGAAGTAGGAAAAATTCTTAATGGCATGGCTCCTTTCCAATATATAGTTTTCATATATTCTCTCTAACTAGAGTGAAGTCACTGTGGGGGTGAGTTTTGGGGTCTCCTATGCTCAAGCTACTCTCAGTGTAACAGACAATTTCTTGATGCCTATAAATCAAGATGTAGGAATCTCAGCTCATCCGCAACACCATGTATGCCTGCATACCATCAAGTCTCATGATGATGATAATGGACTGAAACTCTGAAAATGTAAGCCAAACCAATTAAAAGTTTCCTTTTATATGAGTTGTCATGGTCATGGTGTCTCTTCACAGCAATAGAAACTTTAACTAAGACAAATGGATAGATAGGCAGACAGAAAGATAGATTAGATAGAGTCCTCATAGGTTTTATTTTGTCAACTTGATACAAGCTAGAGTCATTTGGATAAGAGGAAATCTCAATTTTAAAAAATACACCCAATGACTGGATAGTGAGCAAATCTGTAAACCTGTATGAAATTTTCTTGATTAATGATTGATGTGAAAGTGGTGCTAATTTTATCCAGTTGGTTCTAACTGATAGAAGGAAGCAATCTCAGTGAGAACCTAGGGAGCAAGCTGGTAAGCAGTGTTCCTCTATGGTGTCTGCTTCAGTTCCCACCTTTGTATTCTTGTTCTAAGTTTCTACCCTGACTATCTTTATGACTGACTACAATTGTAAGCTGAAATAAACCCTGTCCTACCTACACTGCTTTTGATTGTGGTGTTTTATCATAGTAATATAAATCAAATTAAGGCAAACAGATAGATTAGAGACAGACAGACAAATAGATATAAAATAAGTAGATCATAGACAGAAGAGTGATCATTTCAGGACTTCAATTGGACTGGGTTCTATTGATGTGTTCCAACCAGATTTACCAATATTAAAATTTTTATTTGTACATCCAAATTTTCTTAAAAAATTCATTTTCATCAGTCTACTGATAGATTTTATGAAATAAAAATGATCAAAATCTATTGATAAAGAAATGTAAGTTGATTAGATTCTATTACCTTATACATGGGCCCACCCCATCAATAACATGAAGCTCTTTATTCCTTATTCACCTTCCAGCTTGTTTTTCTCTTAAAACCTCAGAGGAAAGTTCGCAGGTAAGGCTACCCCAAGATAAGTGGAAATTTTTCTAAATTTCCCAAAGTCTTGATGCCACATGCTCGCTTTCAATATATTTACATTTTATCTTTCTTTTTCATTTTTCTATTTTGTTTTTATTCTGCACACACAACTGCACTACTTTGTGAGTTAAAATCAAAAATGAGTCATACCTTAGAAAAGGAATTTAGAGAAGAGGTAGGATAATGAGAAATTCAAGCAATGGAAAGAGAAGCAGAACAAGAAATAATAAAATTAAAAGTAAGGAGAAAGGCAAGCCCATCTTGAAACAGAAGGAAATGACAAGGCAGAATAAAATGTGAAGAGAGCAGAGAAAAGAGAGAGATTACAAGTCAGATTACAACAGATACATTCTCTTGACCATAAAGCTAATGTTTACATGATTCATGATGAAAACATATAACATATATATGATAGATATATATATATATTTGCATGTACATAGTTCTTAGATGGCTGCATGTTTTTATTTTTAAATTATTGGAAAGTTATATGTATGGTTCTTACTACATAAAGTACACTCATTAAAAATAATCAAATAACCTGGTTGTCTTTAAACTTTCTTAAATCAAGAATATTTTTAGATGTTGTCCTCAAACTTTCCTTTGTTGATGTACACGGTCATTAAGTATTATGTGTTGGACACCTGCTGCGTGCCAGGTAGTAAGCTAATTTCAGAGCAAAAGAGAGCAAGCAATAGTCATGCCTGTCTAAAACAACCTTACAGTTGGTAGAATAAAGCAATATCAAGCAGGTAATCCTACAGGTCTGTGTTGGCAGTGGAAGTACAAGATGCTAAAAGAAGCATGCTTGACTCTTACAGTCAAGACTCTGGGATTCACAGAAACCAAGCAAGCCCCATGTTCTGTCAGTGCAGAGTCATATAGTTTTACTCCATTATTTATTTGAAACTAGCTTAAACATTGTTAGTCTTATATTCCAGTATGCCAAATAAGAATTTTTATATCTAAAAAGCCACATGATACAGATACAAATAGAGTCTATGGAATGTTTTACAAAATATCTAGTTCATAACTGATATAATTCATCAGGTTCAATCCTACCAAGAGAGATAGCAGAAAATATAGAGGAGTTTTCAACACAATTCTCGGTTTTATGTACTACAAAGAGAAACATGAACTTGTGTCTGAAAGCATAATTTCAGTTTTCTATTTTCAATTCATATTTACAGCCTAAAATTAGACATTCTCCCCATTCAGTCTCTCAATTCATGGTTGTTTAATGTTTATTTAGATAACATAGTATCTTAGGTTTGATAGTTCTAATAACTAATAACAACTATGATAAATTTATTTTAGCTCAAAGTTTAACTATCTGGCAGAAAAAACCCTTGATTTTATTTTTAACTCCTCAAATTATACAGGGAGAAGGTGTCATTATGAGAGATTAATGTTGATGCTAGAATCTTTCAAACCATGCAGACAAGACATTTGAAAAGTGTCTTTGATAAGATTTTTCAGGTGAAGAAATATTTTTATCCTTTAAAAACTTTCTGAGGTTGTAATTATATTATTCCTCATCCCTTTCCTCCTTCCAAACTGCCCCATGCGTACTCCAGATATCTCCCCAAACAATGGAATAGTCTGTCTCAAGGAGTACTGTGTTGAGAGATAGAGCAGGATGGCCAACATCGTTCTCTGGCCTCTTTATTCACACACATGCACACACACCGCCGAATAAAATTGTTAGTACTACAAGTACTTTATTCCAAAGATGGTGGTAACAATTACTTTACTCACATGATGAAGTGCTATGTAGATGCAAAGCATATTTAAATGTGCTGGCCCATCCCATCAGTTCATCCTTATATCACCTATGCTCTACTATCTCTCCTCCTTTAAGGCCTTTCTTTCCCCTCAGTATCAATGGTCCCTTTATAGTTTCCTAGATTCTCCAGCACTCTAAAATGAACACACACATCTAAAGATTTGACACTAAGGTCGACATGGGATGTCCTGGGTTACCTCACCTATATAATGTTTTCCAGCACCATTCATTTATTTACATTTTTTTCTTTACATCTGAGGAAAATTTAATAGTTGGGAGGGAATTTTTGGTTGAAAGAAGGATGCAAGGGCAGGTCAGAAGAAAGGGACAACTAATACCAATGAATTGAAAAAGACACAGGGAAACCTATCACGTTCATAAATGTCATATAAGATTTTATATATTAATTAAATACGTTAATATAAAATGTTTGAATTGTAATTGCCCTATCCAGGGGATTATGCCATAGTTTGCCAAATAAAGAGCCCGGTGCCAGATACAGGATACCTTCCCCCAAGTTGTTGGACAGAGATGCCCCAGATATCCCCCCAAACAATGCAAGCTATTGGCAATGCTCCAGGCTGTCTAGGAGAACTTGGTGGTAGTGCCCTATTGCACACTTTGGAAACATGACAGGAGAAATCAAGCTTGTACCAATCAGGAAGCTTCCTCCATGCTGACTACTATCTTTCATAGTACTGGGGGATGCTGTGTAGGCTTCTAGGTGGGAGCAGGAGTCATTGTCATTCTTGCTCAGCTTTGAACTACAATAATGACTAGTGTGACAAGCAAAATATGCTCATGGGTGAAATAGTGGCATGGATGGTATGAGGATAACCAAGCATTTTCTGAATGGATTTAAGGCCAACTCCATAGGAGGAAACACAAGCAAATATGACCAATATCCCCATGGTTGGGGAGCTCTAGGGCCCCAGTGAAGAAGCTCTTATAATTATTCTGCCAAATGGCGATAGTATCAAACTGCCCTCTACATTCCTACTTTCTCCCCTTAGATTGGTGCAGCTCTGCGACCTCACTGTGAAGTACCTTTGTGTACTGGATGGTAGTCAATGCAAACATACAGGTCATCAAGTGCAAGAAATTAGTAATTGTGTGTACTCACCCTGAAATGGGACATCAATATCCATCACTACACACACCAAGGCCTAGAATCTATCGTGGAAGAGGGTAAGGGAAGCATTTGAGAGTCAGAGGCTCAGAAAGAACACGCCCTTTGGATATGACAAGACCGTTGTGCTCATAAACTCACCGCAGCAGTAGCTGCCTGCACTGACCTGCAGCACAACATTGAGCCAATAAACCTTCTACCACGGAAGTTGAAAAGATTCGTGAGCCCTAAACCACTACCTGAGGAGCTTTTTGTATGTAATGACTTCTTGAGAAGAGAATCCGTTTTTTAAAAAATAACATGGAATTTGGGTGGGAGTAAATAGGGGTATATCTGGGAAGAGTTGGGGGAAATATGGGTGTGACTATGATCAAATCATATTGCATAAAATTCTCAAAGAATTAATTAAAGTATTTTAAGAACTATGGTGGCCCAAAGAAACTTGCTGGTCAATCATATTCCTCTCAGATACTATTAACATATTGATATAATGTCTGATACATTGGCTTATATGAACCAACTTAATATGTTAGCATAATTTTTTTTTTATTTTCGAGACAGGGTTTCTCCGTAGCTTTTTTTGGTTCCTGTCCTGGAACTAGCTCTTGTAGACCAGGCTGGCCTCGAACTCACAGAGATCCGCCTGCCTCTGCCTCCCGAATGCTGGGATTAAAGGCATGCACCACCACCGCCCGGCAGCATTAATGTTTTTAACTATTAGAATTTTGCAAATTTTTTAGAGGTAGAGAGATGTATTCTTCAAAATCCTTAAATAAAACCTCAACTTGCAAAAGCTGAATGCTTTCTCATTCTAGAGAAGGGATACAATCAGATCTAATTTAGAGATGCTGATATATTTCACAAAGCATATAAACATTTGAAGAATGTAGTATTTTTGCCATTCTTACCAGAGCAAAGCATAAAAGTGGTCTTAATGGAGTTGTTTGCCAACTTTATATTTATAAAAATGGCAGCTTTAAGACTGTGAAGCTTGAAACTTTGTGATTGAGGTGGAAATATTTAAAACTTCAATTATTAGGGAAACATTATTTTATGGATGTAATTTTCATTTTAACACCCAGAATATAACCTTACTAATTGTGTCCCCTAAATATGGTGACTGTTTATTCAGTGTTTAATTCATATTTATATTTAGAATATTTTTGTACAAGATCCAGATTTATTTTGCTTGAGGTGTTTATACTATCACAAGGTTGTAAATAATTTTCTAAGACTGTTTTAATGTGCTCTATAATTATCCTAAAATATTTTTATTGAGGCATCTTTTTAAAAAGCATAAAGATTCTCTTCAAAGAACTAAAGCAATGCAGTATTACTACAGCTCTCTATAAAGCTGATACCACAGTAAAGTTGTCTTGACTTTTAAAAGGGTTGGAGCTGATCCTTGCATGAAAATGTTTATATCTCATAATTTTGTAAGCTGCATTTATGTAGGCTTTAAGTTATATTAAAGCATATTAATATAGTATCATATGGAGATAATTTAAAATTAACAGGCAGAAATTTGGGGTTCATACCAAAAATTACTTTACTGATGAAACATAGCAAATATATTTAGAGGTAGTGATTTTTTTATTTTCAAAATAAACTTCTTCTGTATTGCTGACCTTTATGTTTTTAACACAACTTTTTTAACATAAAGGGGTTTGTTCCTTTTGACATATTCCAAAAGTGAATATTTTTAATTTAGAAGTATGTGGCTGTTGCATTTGACAAACTTTCTTTGCCCTTTGTTCCACAGGCAGGAATCGGTTATGACGATCTTCACTAACCATATATACATGAAAAACATGTTCTTTTTATTAGGGGTAATATATATACCTTCATATGATTAAATTATCTATTAAATGATGAAACTAATGTATGACTAGCTAACACACTCTGCCTTTACCAAAAAACAAATGCATATTATAGCATATATATTTCTATATTATATATTCAAGAAGGTGTATATTTAGTCACTACTATCTAAAGTGGTGTGACACATGACCTAAAGTTGTATGACACATTGCCTAATGGTATTATTTTCTCTCCTTTGAGCTCACTGCTTTATTATTTCTGTCTTGATCCCTTTGATTTAATTTGCAGTTGGCAAATAGCTTTCATGCATTTTGATTCAATCCTCTAACACCTCAAAGGCTGGAAATCCTCTTACTCTCCTGGAGTCCTTGGCTATTCTGTCAGCTGTCTTCAACCCCTTGAGGTATATGTTTCTGTACTAAAGGATATGGGTATTTATCTTCTGGTTCAATCTTTCACAATTGAATCCATTCTCAGGACTCTGTAGAATATTCTTCTACTCGGGCAACCCCAAAATTTTTATCTCCCATCACCTGTGATTTTAGTCTTACAGATACCTAGTAGTCTTTGTTCAGTATCTTGCCACAGTCTTGTTCAACCGTATTTCAAATCAATTTTAATCATCTTTAAATACCTGACACTGTGCATGGCATGGTACAAAGGTCTATATGTTAAATATGTCACCATACTGTGATTAAAGAACGCAGTCTTTGCCCCTTCATGCCTTTTCTGTCTTGGTCAGTGACACGACACTGAGTTTCAGTTACCAGCTTTCAAAATTCATAGTGCTCAGTGCCCCATTTTATTATTGGGTTGATTAGATTTTTACGGTCTAGTTTCTTGAGTTCTTTATATACTTTGGAGATCAGACCTTTGTCAGTTGCGGGGTTGGTGAAGATCTTCTCCCAGTCAGTGGGTTGCCTTTGTGTCTTAGTGACAGTGTTCTTTGCTTTATAGAAGCTTCTCAGTCTCAGGAGGTCCCATTTATTCAATGAGGCCCTTAATGTCTGTGCCAAAAGACACTTAAGGTCATGCTCAACTTCCTTAGCGATCAGGGAAATGCAAATCAAGACAACTTTAAGATACCATCTTACACCTGTCAGAATGGCTAAAATAAAAAAACACCAATGATAGCCTTTGCTGGAGAGGTTGTGGAGTAAGGGGTACACTCATCCATTGCTGGTGGGAATGCAAACTTGTACAACCACTTTGGAAAGCAGTGTGGTGGTTTCTCAGGAAATTCAGGATCACCTTACCCCTGGACCCAGCAATACCACTCTTGGGAATATACCCAAGAGAGGCCTTATCATACAACAAAAGTATATGCTCTACTATGTTCATAGCAGCATTGTTTGTAATAGCCAGAACCTGGAAACAACCTAGATGCCCTTCAATGGAAGAATGGATGAAGAAAGTATGGAATGTATACATATTAGAGTACTACTCAGCAGTAAAAAACAAGGACTTCTTGAATTTTGCATACAAATGGATGGAAATAGAAAACACTGTCCTGAGTGAGGTAAACCAGACCCAAAAAGAGGAACATGGGATGTACTCACTCATATTTGGTTTCTAGCCATAAACAAAGGACATTGAGCCTATAATTAGTGATCCTAGAAAAGCTAAATAAGAAGAACCCAAAGAAAAACATATAGGCATCCTCCTGAATATTAACCTTCATCAGGCGATGAAAGGAGACAGAGACAGAGACCCAATTTGGAGCACCGGACAGAAATCTCAAGGTCCAAAACAGGAGCAGAAGGAGAGAGTGTACGAGCATGGAACTCAGGACCGCGAGGGGTACACCCACACACTGAGACAATGGGGATGTTCTATCTGGAACTCACCAAGGCCAGCTGGCCTGGGTCTGAAAAAACCTGGGATAAAACCGGACTCGCTAAACATAGTGGACAGTGAGGACTACTGAGAACTCAAGAACAATGGCAGTGGGTTTTTGATCCTACTGCACGTACTGGCTTTGGGGGAGCCTAGGCAGTTTGGATGCTCACCTTACTAGCCCTGGATGGAGGTGGGTGGTCCTTGGACTTCCCACTGGGCAGGGAACACTGATAGCTCTAAGGGCTGACAAGGGAGGGGAACTTGATTGGGGGAGGGGGAGGGAAATGGGAGGAGGTGGCGGGGAAGAGACAGAAATCTTTAATAAATAAATAAACGGGAAAAAAAGCAAACACAACAAAAATCAAAAAAAAATTCATAGCCCATGCTTGATTCACAGTTCAGTTTCATTCTTTGCATCCAGTCAAAATTTTGACAATCATCCCTTTGTATCATTTTGTTCAGTTTCTTTCCAAACTAGTTCATAATTTTAAAGCAGTGTTAAAGCTCAATGCCATGACCAGTGTGCTTTTCTCCTTCCAATACAACTCATGCTAATCCAAAATCAAGTGCCTGTAAGCTTGCACATGCGCTAACGCCAGAGTATTAAAAACAGCTGTCTTTAATGACATGACCCTTGATAGGCCAACCACACTCCAGGGCAGGCTCCATGCTCAAGAATAGTTGAGCAAAACAATGAGAGAGGTGGGGAAAAAGTCAAATAGGGTGAGTAGGGATGTGTAGGTAGAGTGGACATGGAAGGAGTTGGAGGGACAGTGAATTAGGCCAAGGTACCTCATATGAAATTCTCAAAAAGGCAACAAGAACATTCTTTAGTATATATATTTGCTGGCTTTTGGGAACCTATCTCTCATATTGGGTTGGCTTTCCCAGTCTTAATACAAGGGGAGGTGCTCAGTCCTGCCACAACTTAATATGCCATGCTTTGTTAATGCCCACAGGAGGCTGCGCTTTCTGAACAGAAACAGAGGAGGAGTGGATTGTGGGGAACAGAGGGAGTGGGGGAGGGAATAAGAAGAAACTAGATACATGTATAATTTTATTTATTAATTGGGTTTTTTTTTTGAGACAGGGTTTCTCTGTGTAACAGCTCTGGATGTCCTGGAACTTGCTTTGTATAATAGCTTGGTCTCAAACTCACAGAGTTCCACCTGCCTCTTTAAGATATTTTCATGAATCCTTATTTTCTACCTTATCAAGAATTTGGTTGGTTTGGCTTGAATAAAAACTTTTGCCAGGGGCTTGGATATTATAATTTGGTCTCTGACTGATGGTAGTATTTTTGATGCCCTGGAACCTGTGGTAAAAGTAAGTCATGAGTGTAATGGGTATCTTCCCGGGGCCCTTTCTCTTTCTCCTGACTTCCTGTCTTCCATGAAGTGAAAAAGCTCTTCCACCACATGCTGCTCCCACTGTAATGTTCTGCCAAAACACATGGGGCCATGGTCTCTAAAATCATGATCTCTAAAACCATGACCTAAAGTAAATCCTTTTCCCTTATGTTGCTTCTGTCAAGTACTTTGTTCCAGCTACAATAATCTAACAATACATACCTGAACAGAATTCAAAGTCCTCTGAAAAGCAAATTCTTCCCAACCCATTTCCCAAGATACAGTCACCATGAACTTTCAAGTCTTAGTATACTTTGTCGTGCTTCAATCATATAATGCACGTTTTAACCTTGTAATTATTTTCTGTTATCTGTCTCCATTCTCTTGGGGTGTTCTCTATGATTTTGTCTCATTTAAATACGTGTCTGTAAAACCACAGCTTAATCACCACTTCTTAACTTAAAACTCCAAAGCTTGGGTTGCAGTTTAAGTGAGGTCGTTGGCTGCACACACACTTTGATTCAAGTCGTTGTTCTGCCATTAATCTTGTTCTGCCTACTAAGGCACTTGATCTTTCTGTGCCTCAGTGTTTCTTCACCCAAATAAGATGAAAATATCATCTCTCTTTGGAATAGCTTGGGTAACAAATGAAGTAACGAATGAAGGCTAATTTGAAGTATTATCCCCAAATCAATCACTCAATAATACTGCTGCAATGGCAGCAGTAGCAATAATTTAGCAATGACAATATATTCCTCCACAACTCTAATCCACTCTTCTGGTAGACTATTCTGTCATCTATTAAAAAAAAAAAGACACAGAATTTGAGTCTTAATGAATTTCTGTCGCTGGCGTCATCCTATGGTATTCTTAAGTTGTCTCTTGAACACAACTTAAAAACCCCAAAGAAGAGAAACTAGATCTTTTAATTTTTGCTTTTCATCTAGTATGAATTTCAGACCCAACGTGGGATGTCCTTATCAGTAAGTGGTTGAGCTACTCCCATTCTGCTTTCATACTGTTGTTCATAGTTACTCTGCATGGAAGTTCTAAAGCTTGAGGAAGGATCAGCCCCTTCATTTTTACCGTGACCTAGGAAGTAAAAACATAACTTTCTACAAATTAAATTAAACTGTTATCTCTTTATAACTATTTCAATAATTCTTATTCTTTCTTTACTGAGGAATCCAGGAATAAGATTACAAATTAGGCTTAAAACAAAGCCAGGATAGTCCTTTCTTCTAAATACTTTTCTTGTTTTATTACTAACTGCTAAAGATTTTGTAGTGGCTTATCTAAATATTCAGAATTGATTAAAGAAATCAACTCTGGTATAAAATAACATGGGACATGTATTGCTGCTATAAAGCACTGTGATGCTTTATAGATATACATATATGCATTTATGTTAATACGGATGTATGAATGCATGTACACATATAAATATATGGATACATATATATGTATGTGTGTGTTCATGTAAATATAAGATTAGTACCAGGTTTAATGCAAGCAGAATGTTCTATATACAGGAAATCAGGGTATATATAATCTTTAAAGAATTGAAAAATAAGGAAACCAATTAAAGTTGGTGTGGCAACTATCTCTATACACCAACAATGCTAAGCAGCATCACTGATAAAGTATTCCTCCCTACTGGAGGTGAACTGCTTCCACTGACACCCACAAACATGCTGTCGCCCACATCAGTATTCCAAGTTTGTCCTTACAGAAAGTGGACCTTTACTGGTCCCTACAAGCTTTCAGAAATATCTTAGAACAATTTTAAAAATAAAACAAACAAAAAATATTTATAACCTTTATGTGCACACACGTGTATGTGGAGGTCAGAGTACAGCTTGTAGAAGTCAGTTCTATCCTCCCACTATGTGGGTTCCAGGGATTAACATAAGCCATCAGACTTGGTCACAAGTGACTTTACCTGTGGGGCCATCCTGTCAGACCAGCTTTTAGTGCTATGTTCCAACATAAAAATACACTCCACGGCACAGCACAGTGTGTAAGATACAATTATATATTTCATAAAACAGTCATATTTTTTACTAATAGTTTGTGATCTTGAGTTTGAAAAACACTGCTCTGATATGGTGCTTAGTCACCCAAATGGAAATCATAAAGAAAGACCTGTAGGATGAATTAGGTTGTTGCCATGGGCCATTGTCAAGGAGTTTTAATTTCAATTAGAAATCAACCAGACTCTTTGGTGAGGGAAGAAACTGAGGCTTTGTCTCCTTTGATGGAGGAGACATAGGAAGCAGTGATAGTCGAACACAGAAGCCAAAAGGCATGTTAAGAAGTAAAATCACCCAGTGATGCTTCATGGTTGTTCTTCTGAGTTTTCTTCTCCATGCCTAACACTGCCCTGTGTACCATCTCTCAAGCTCTCCTTGACTCCTACTCTATCAACAACCCATTCACTTCTCTCATTGAATTCTGGCCACTTTCATTGTCAATTCCAAACACACAGAACATTGAAGCTTATTTATCTCTATCCTTTTCCAAAACTTGCTTTTTGTTTCCTTTGTCTCCAGTGAGTGTAGTAATTCCTTGGTTATCTCTCTCACTGTCTATGCATAATTCAGGGTGCCTGTCACTGTAGGTGTTACTCTGTGCCCGTAACTTATGAATGAAACCAGCAATGATGCAACTTCTGCTGGTCAGGATTTCCTTTTGAAAGCTATAGTTACATGCCCAATTAACAGCAAGATGAGAGGTTTAAACTTCATGACACATATCAAGTATTACAAATTATTCTCTCTTATCTATACTTTGACTTAGGATAGATACTAGCTGAAGACATGAACAGTCATTATCATTTCCAGAATGTTATTACAAGCAACAAAAAGTTTGTCATCTAACCTTAGGCAATGGTTTGAAGGAGGATGAGTTAGTTGGTCTTGGTTCTGCATAGTCATACAAACATTTCATGTCAAATGAAGTGAAGCTGAACTTATTTCCATAGGGACAGTACGGAATAATCATAGATAAATATGTGGTCTTCTTTTTTTAATAGGTTGTGTTGACACTGACTTCTGTTTTTAACAGTTTATGTTTCTTAACGATGCTATAATATGGCACAAGAGCACAAGAATACATTCATTGATTGAAGAACTGATGAGAAAGTATACTATTTGCAGGATTTGTGATTTTCCACATGGACATTTGATTATGAGAAGGCTGTCAAGCTGGTTAAACATTTCAAAGTGACTTGATACAACATAAAAACTACTAAACTTAGTCATTTTGCCAGTAGTTGCTTTTTCATAAGAAATGTTACAAAGGGGACATATTAATTCAAGCTTATATGTTGTTCTATATGTGAAAGGGAGTAATATATATCATTTAAACACTATAATATTTTAATGTAAAGTTCATATTAGCTTTAAAAAAGGAAAGTAGGTAAGTCGTGTAAAAATAGTAAAAAGAAAAATAAATTGAATGGAAAATAATGGCAGAAAACAAAAAGGAATCTAAGAATTCTACTGAGTATAAAACTCATATCTTCCTTTTGGTATAAATTTCAGAATGTTTTCATACAAAATATCCTCCTACTGTGTTGTTTGTCATCCCTTTGAGTCACCAGATGAAATGGTAATATTATCTAAATAAACATTACAAATATATGTATATGTGTATCTGGTTTTATGTTGAAGTCTTTGATCCACTTGGAGTTGAGCTTTGTGCAGGGTGATGTTTATGGATCTATGTGCATTCTTCTCCATGCAGACATCTAGTTAGAGCAGCATCATTTGTTGAAAATGCTCTCTTTGTTTTCCATTGTGGATTTCTGGTGTATTGCAGTACAACTTGAAATTAGGACTGCGATATCACCAACAGTTCTTTTATTGTCCAGATATATCTATCAATGAGGGAAGCAAAATAATGGAAACCTAAACTAAGCTTTCCAATTTGACTTTCAACATCGTATTTGCCAATCTCTAATTTAACGCCAAAAAAAAAAAACATTGATTTAATAAGATGAAACCCTCTTGGCATTCTGAAAAAGTAGGCAAAAGTTTCAAAGATTACTGTTTTAGATTTGTGTAAATGTTGTAGATAATCCTTCAAAATTTGTCCTCACGATTGAACATTGTACACACCAGTGTGTGGATCAATAGAGAATGAAGGAGAATACAGTAGAGAGAGCTTTTGCAGAGGAAACTGAACAATCCCTGTGTTAGCATGAAACACACTGTGTTATCTATCAGCCTCTGGGTCTCTTATTCCATCTTTGACATGAGCAAGTTCACACTACATTGTTCCTGAAATCCTTTTCTATTCTAAAATAATTATACTTCAGTGATAAAAAAATGATCTAGGAAAAGCACAGCACTGCTCTTACTTGGGTCAAAACTCTGCTACCCTTAGAGTACATATTGTTACAGGTTTGTACAATTATGGAAATGACTAAAATGTACAGTGCCTGTAGAGAGACATCAACATTCATTACAGAGAGAATGCAACCCTGGCACACAGCATTATAGCCTTTGAAGCTACTGGTCTGCATAGTCATCAGGTGTATCACTGGGTTGCTGAATACCAGATGGGCTGAGTCACAGAGTGAAAAAGAATAGTAGTACTTTTGTGGGCTTATATATTTTTTTAATCTAGCTGTAAGAATAACAACTCAACACTCTATCATTATATGATTATTTTATGGCTGACTTTTCTTTTGTAAAATTAAGTCCAACTTTTTCACACACTTTGGTATTAATACTACTAATTTTTATCCAATTCATTGAGAAACGAGGGCTTATATGAACCATCAACATTCACTATATTAGGAATTTAAACAAGGAAATTACAGGACCAATTTATTTTTAAATTATGCTAATAAACTGTTTATAAATTTCTCTTTTATTTTTTGAAAATTAAGTTTTCCAAAAACAAATGGATCCCATTTTCAAATTATAGGCATTCTTTGGTTCTCCCCATAATTTGAAACATATTTATTTCTTAACAGTTATTGGTGGCATAGAATATGTTTTTCTACTGTATTATTCCAAAACTTACTGGTTCTGTGCACCTTTACTATGCACAGTTTTATAATATTCACTTAGAGGTACAAGCATACCTAAATATTGACATATTTCATCATATGAAAACTATTACTTAACATTAGCACAAAATTTATCATATAAAATTGTGTGCTGAGGAACAGTCAAATTCAGAAAGCTTTAAATTTTCTAATTTTTGTTTCAGAGTTTGAGTTTTATCACTAATTAAAATGGGACACTTACTTCATTGACTTTAAATAAATTGTCTTATACAAATGTAAGTCTAAATATCCACACCATGTCAGTTTTCCTTTGTTTCCATTGTGCTTCAGTTTATACCAGAAGACTCAACCCATGTTTTTCATTTTGTTATCCACGTCTGAAACTATGGTCCATTATTAATAAATTAACAATCTGTCTGCTCTGTGCATAGCAGTCAGTCCTCAGGGAAGCTGATTTTGTTTTTGTTTGTTTGTTTGATGTCCCTGTTCTAATTCTGACACAGTATCAGTGTTTTTATTCATTGTTGTTTTTGCTAACCCAGTAAAGACAGAGAATAACATTTTTGTGAAATGCTTTTGACTTCAGCAACTCATGAGAATCTTGGGGCTCCTCTAATTTGAGAAGAACCAGATTAAACACTTTAAACAGTTTAAGTATCATCACAAACTTTCCATATACTTCCAAATTTATTCAAAGTAAATTTGATAATTTTTAAACATACACTCACTCACTTAATGTTTCAGTAGAAAGAAATTTGAACAAAAGAACATTTTAAAGTTATTCTAAGAATTTCTAAAATCACACCCATGACACTAATATGCATATGCCAGAAAACACAAGCAAATTTTAGAATAGGTATTAATCCATGTATTGATTTCCATACCTCTTGACTTATTACCTTTGAATTTGTTCCTTCCTTACATAGCATGTGTTTCTTTGGTTGGCTGTTCTTGAAAATGATGCTGGAATGAAAACTCTGGAATCTTCTTGCCGAGACACAAAACAGATGAAAGACAGACACTCACCCTCCTGTTCCTAAGACTTAACCCTTTACCTCTGACTCAGCCATGGACTACAGCATCAATCAAAAAGGCTCTTGCCTGGAAGCTAGTCACAAGTCATCTTTCCTTAGCCAATCAAAAGGCATGATACAAACAACAGCTGCTCAACTGAGACATTCATTTAGTAACCTGAAGTACCACTGTCAGTACTTGTGGCTCTTTGCCAGATGGATCCAAAACAGAAAATAACCCGTCTAGTAACTTGTACGTCCCACTGTCATTACTTGTGGCCCTTTGCCACATGGATCCAGAATAGAAAATAACCTATCAGGTTTTACAACTTGAAAACATACAACGAAAACATTATACTCATTTTAGTGGGTTATATAACTTGTCCAGTCCTGAAGCTCATCAAAAGCAAAACTGATCAAAGTTAGAAAAAGTGTCTTTATCTCTGGAAATATTTTTGTTCTCTTTTTATATGTCTTTATGTTCCTAAAGAGAATCAACAAGATATCTATGAGATGCAGCACCTTGATATTGGCTACATTTTACTTGTTTATAAATTTTCTTTACTCTTGAGAATTTAATATATGCATACAATGAAGCCTAATCAAATTCATCCCCTTCTTCCCGATAAAACTCCCTCATATCATCCCACTATGGCTCCTCCCCAACTTCATGTCTTTTGGACCTTCTTAGTAACTCACTAAATTCAGTTTAGTGCTGTCCATATGTGCATGGTGGTGGATCATCCACTGGAGCATAGAAAATCTACCTGCAGCCACACTCTTTGCCATTGGGCATCTATTTATAACAATGAGCAAGAAGTTTCTTCCTTTATAAACAGTTCAGTCTGTGGCATGGCACAGACCACCATGAGCACCAACAACTTGTAGGCTTGAGACAATATTTGCTTTACATAAATTAAATGAATTTGATTTGGCATCTACTTCAAAAGGACATTAAACCAATATCCCAAGGGAAAAAGATTGTGACTAGACCTTGACTTTAAATTTAGCTAATTACCAATGAAGATAATCTTAAAGTATGGTCTAGCATATCATCAGTGTCTCTCTTGTAATGGTGATTTAGCTAGTACTTGAAAGATGAAAGGGATGAGTCATAAGACACCCCAAATTTTTCATTATGGTGCAGCCCTTGAAGATCTTTGCCAACCCTCTACCTCTACCCTCCTATGAAATCTTGCAAATTTTCTGGTTATGGCTTTCATGTATCTGCTTTGTCACATTTTGTCCAATCCACTTTCCTTGTTTAAAGTGTCATCTGTATGTTTGTGATTATCAGACAACCATTTTCAATCCTGATGTCTCCCCGGGCTCTAGGCTTGCATAGCTAAATTTCACACAACATTTTCACTTGTGTTTCAAATTGTACCTTGTACTTCATGACACTAATTTAATAATTAATTATTGTCTCTGGCAATCTCACTTCTTTCCCCTCACGTTTCCCAGTTTCAGGAAATTACACTTTCCTTTCCTATTGGCCATAGCAAGAGAATCTCTTGTCATGTGTGTGGAGAATCTCTGCAAGAGGTTATCTCAGTGATGGAGAAAAAACATTTTCACATGCGGCCAGTAAAAGGACAGACTCTTCCCCCAAGACGTCTAAGCTTTAAAGGTGACTTAAATCTCTGTAAAGCCTGTTCTTCCTCCTTTTATTGTTTATTTCCTTCCTTCCATCTCACACAATTCACTCCAAAATGCATTAATTACTCGGTGCTAATAACAGTAGCTGTATATATATATGAGGCAGCCTAGAGTCTGCAGGATAAGTAAGGCATCTACACAGAAGATGGAAATAAAGATGTGCATGCATACATAATGCTATAAATATGGCTAGATGTGCATTATTTAATTCTAGTCACTGAGAGGGCTTTAGAGCCAGAGAACCACAGCATGGAACACTTGGGTTTTTTTTAAAACATTTCTTTCCGCAGCATAGTACTCTAATGTGTAGATATTCCACACTTTCTTCATCCATTCTTCCATTGAAGGGCATCTAGGTTGTTTCCAGGTTCTGGCTATTACAAATAATACTGCTATGAACATAGCTGAACAAATGCTTTTGTCATATGATAGGGCATTTCTTGGGTATATTCCCAAGAGTGGTATTGCTGGGTCCAGGGGTAGGTTGATCCCGAATTTCCTGAGAAACCGAAACACTGATTTCCAAAGTGGTTGTACAAGATTGCATTCCCACCAGCAATGGATGAGTGTACCCCTTCCTCCACAGCCTCTCCAGCAAAGGCTATCATTGGATTTTTTTATTTTAGCCATTCTGACAGGTGTAAGATGATATCTCAAAGTTGTTTTGATTTGCATTTCCCTGATCGCTAAGGAGGTTGAGCACGACCTTAAGTGTCTTTTGGCCATTTGAACTTCCTCTGCTGAGAATTCTCTGTTCAGTTCAGTGCCCCATTTTTTAATTGGGTTAATTAGCATTTTAAAGTCTAGTTTCCTGAGTTCTCTATATATTTTGGAGATCAGACCTTTGTCTGTTGTGGGGTTTGTGAAGATCTTCTCCCAGTCAGTAGGTTGCCGTTTTGTCTTGGTGACAGTGTCCTTTGCTTTACAGAAACTTCTCAGTTTTAGTAGGTCCCATTTATTCAATGTTGCCCTTAATGTCTGAGCTGTTGGGGTTACACATAGGAAGCGATCTCCTGTGCCCATCTGATGTAGGGTACTTCCCACTTTCTCTTCTATCAGGTTCAATGTGTTCTGACTGATAGTGAGGTCTTTAATCCATTTGGACTTGAGTTTTGTGCATGGTGATATATATGGGTCTATTTTCATTCTTCTACAGGTTGACATCCAGTTATGCCAGCACCATTTGTTGAAGATGCTTTCTTTCTTCCATTGTATACTTTTGGCTCCTTTATCAAAAATGAGGTGTTCATAGGTTTGTGGGTTAAAATTCGGGTCTTCTATACGATTCCATTGGTCGACTTCTCTGTTTTTATGCCAGTACCACACTGTTTTCATCACTGTAGCTCTATAATAGAGTTTGAAGTCAGGGATGGTAATGCCTCCAGACAATCCTTTATTGTATAGGACTGTTTTGGCTATCCTGGGTTTTTTCTTTTTCCATATAAAGTTGATTATTGTCCTCTCAAGATCTGTGAAGAATTTTGATGGGACCTTGATGGGGATTGCATTGAATCTATAAATTGCCTTTGGTAGAATTGCCATTTTTACTATGTTGATCCTCCCAATCCAAGAGCAAGGGAGGTCCTTCCATTTTCTGGTATACTCCTCAGTTTCTTTCTTCAATGCCTTAAAGTTCTTGTCAAATAGATATGCTGCGGTAAAAAACAATGACTTCTCGAATTTTGCATGCAAATGGATGGAAATAGAAAACACTATCCTGAGTGAGGTAACCCAGACCCAAAAAGATGAATATGGGATGTACTCACTCATAATTGGTTTCTAGCCATAAATAAGGGACACGGAGCCTACAATTGGTGATCCTAAAGAAGCTAAGTAAGAAGGTGAACCAAAGGAAAAACATATAGTTATCCTCTTGGCTATGGGAAGTAGACAAAGTTGCCGGGGAGAAAATTGAGATCTTGGGGGTGGGGTGGGATGGGGGTAAGGGGAGATGGGGAGAGAAAAGGGAGAAGGGGAGGAAGGGGGAACTTGGGGAAAAAATGAGGATTGGGATAAAGGAAGTTTGGATAGGGGAGCATGAAAGCACAATTCTTAGTTAAGGGAACCACCTTAGGGTTGGCAAGAGACTTGAACCTAGAGTGGCTCCCAGGTGCCCAAGCCGAGGCCCCCAGTTAATTCCTTGGGCAGCTGGGGATAGGGAACCTGAAATGACCCTATCCTACAGCAATACTGACGAATATCTTGCATATCATCATAGAACCTTCATCTGGTGATGGATGGAGATAGAGAAAGAGATCCACACTGGAGCACTGGACTGAGCTCCCAAAGTCCTAATGAGGAGCAGAAGGAGGGAGAACATGAGCAAAGAAGTCGGGACCACGAGGGGTGCACCCACCCACTGAGACAGTGGAGCTGATCTATTGGGAGCTCACCAAGGCCAGCTGGACTGTGACTGAAAAAGCATGGGATAAAACTGGACTCTCTGAACATGGCGAACAATGAGAGCTGATGAGACGCCAAGGACAATGGCAAGGGGTTTTGATCCTATGCAATGTGCTGGCTTTGTGGGAGCCTAGCCAGTTTGGATATTCACCTTCCTAGATATGGACGGAGGGGGGAGGACCTAGGACTTACCACAGGGCAGGGAACCCTAACTGCTCTTTGGACTGGAGAGGGAGGGGGAAAGGAGTGGGAGGAGGGGGAGAAGGGTGGGAGGAGGGGGAGAAGGGTGGGAGGAGGGGGAGGGAAATGGGAGGCTGGGAGGAGGTGGAAACTTGTTTTTTTTTTCTCCTTTTCTCAATAAAAAAAAGTTAAAAATAAATAAATAAATAAATAATAAAATGAAAAAAAACAAAAAACAAAAAGTAAAAGAAAACTCTCATAATGAAGATGACATTGATGGCAAAACCATAGTTCTCCACTTATTTCCCATAACAGAAATGAAGGAAAGATTATTTTCAAAGTTCAGGGAAAAGAACCTCCTTGGTTTACATTTGCTGCAAATTGGATCCTCTCCAAATTCTTCAAAGTAATTCTCATGATTATATGTTTATTGGACCACTCAATAAATATTCTTGTTGTATTAAAGCCTTTGATAAATATTTATTCATATTGAATTTTGTAACTCTACTATATTTATAGAACTTACAGATGAAAGTTTGAACATACTCTTTTGATGTTGCTTGAGTCTTTTTGAACTTTAGTTTTTCTGTGTTTCTTCAGTAATGTTAACTCATTAACCTAGTGAACAGTTTCTAGAATACTTAATAATTTACTTGATATCCCATAAATATGGTAAAGAAGAGATGAAGGTAGAGGAAGTGACCATATGTTGAGATTCAGTTGTAGACAGTTTCTTATATTTCTATTTGGGGAGATCTTGTAAAGACAATGTTTGCTTACTACACTCAGACATGAAAAAAAATATGGCTGCTTATCTTTTCCATCATAGGCTTTATCTTTGTCCTGCTGTTCTTTCTCCTTGTGTGACATGTAATATGAAGTAAAGACATATGTCTTTCTTTTAGATTTCCAGTGTTTCACTCTCCAACTGACTTGAGTAGTTCCATGTATTCGAAGTTCAGTTTACCTCAGGGTTGGTCTCTATGATTCTGTTCAGGAACAGGCCCATTTGATTATGATGTTCTATTGATTTTTTTGATCCCTCTGTTCTCTTCTCCAAGACAGTACATTGATCCATGGTTAAATATTGTTTTTAAGGCCCTTGTTAGTAAGGGTTTCAGAGTCATAGGACATACACTTCATCTTTCTGCATCTCTGGCCTGGTCCTTGGACTTGTCAACACTGAAGTGTTATAGATACCTATTTGGGTTAGGAGTACCATGCTGGTGCTCACCATGATTCAGTCATGACCATTTGTTTCTCTTGAGAGTCTCTTCTTTTTTTACACAGTTTAAACTTAGGTTTCCATCAGTTTCTGAGCCCTCTAAGCAACCCATGATTTTCTCCTGACTTACAAAGGAGCAGCTCTCCGCCCCCCTGGAACTATACATACATACACATATGCACACACCACGTTCACACATGGGATCAGGCTGCACACTTCTCTGTCCTGCTTTCTTCCCCCATTGGATGTGCTACACTATTTCCACAGCATGCTTGGCAAAGCTGGGTGTGCAGAGCTTCACCTAGATAGCACAGCTCTCCTCTCTTATCACATCTCCAGTGGTCTTGGGCTCTGCCAAATCATTTTTCACTTTTCTCTCACTCATTTGAGATTCCACCTCAAGAGAAAGCCTGAAGAGGCACCTTACTTCCCCTGTTAACTTCTGCTTGTCTCTTTCTCCTCACACAGCACTAGAGGGGAAGGAAGGTCTATGTCTTCCTTTTTCCAACACAGATTTACCTTCCGCAAGACAGTAATTTTGTTTTGAAGAAGAAATGTCCTTATATAACTATGGTAATAATTCAATGATCTTGCAAGGCTACACATGTAAAAATGACGCTGTTTATAAGTCTTTATTTTTGGATTGGCAAAGCTTAGGTATTAAAATTTCTTTATTCCTCAAATAAAAGTTAAACTTATTTGAGATTTTAAAAGCTGTATCTACAGAGAGATGATTTGGTCATTACGAGTACTGGCTATTCTTCAAGAAAACCTGTTTGGCTCCCAACACTAAGCTGAGTGTCTCACAACCACCTGTAATTTCTTATCCAGGGGATCCAGGACTCTCTCCTGGCTTCTATTAGTACCGTATGCACATTCACACACATGTACTAACACACATATACATACACACAAATGCACACACCCATATTCACACAAGTTTATACATACAAACACAGATATATGTACTCATATGCACATATGGACTCACATAAATAATAAAAATTAATAAATAATTTTAAATTTCTATCATTCTTTTACAAAATTTTCATTGTAAAGATCAATATACTTAGAACAATAAGGGTTTCTGATACATAAAATAATATAAAAAGTGTGTTAATTTTATTTATAAATATTATCTTATTACATATATACTATTATCCTATATTTCGCATGACATTGTACATCTTGACAAAGAACCATCTGAATTGAATCTCCTGGAGAATTTAGAAGTACTAGATCTGGTCACTTGTGCTTTCCTTTCCATTTTTTTATTACCCTATCCTATCTGTAGCATAAAATGAGCACCTTCATCTGAACTCTATGTGCCTCTAGGGATGTATGTTCAATTATAGTTATCATTTTACATCATTATAGTCCTAATGATTCCCAATAAATAGATCTATAGAAAGCAGAGAATATTAATTTGAATATCTTATTCTACCTCTCACGATAACTACCCTTCATCATTCACTATTAAAAAGCAATTGTGCCTATTATAATGTTTACAAAGCAATAAGTCCCCATTTAGTAATGTGTGCATAAGAAATATATTTTCGGATCATAATATGGAATATAGCACTATAGTCTGAGTTCAGTTAGTTCACAAGAAAGAAAAAGGCAAGAAAAACAAAATACAAGACTGACGCTTTGAATTTTTCCCAAATCATGACCTTAGGTAACACTGAAAGATTCTTCGAGAACTTCACAACAGTTCTCTTGTGATGAAATTCTTTATGACATACAGTCTTATCAGAATAGCTGAAAGACAGGTCATCACTTCCCTCCTTTTCTCATTGAGAAATTAGGTTGAGCATATTCAAACTATTGAGAGAGCTGAAACTCACAGATACATTTAAATAAGAAAAATACTTTTAACAACTTAGATCTTATATTTTTAATAAAGAGACTATTAAAATGAGATGAAAACTGCCTATCAGTTAATGTCATATACCACATTATATCAAAATTAATTCATGCCAGAGCACTCAGTGTTATGATTATTCCCCCTTTAAAATATGAAGAAACTATTTTTCAGAGAAACTAATGAACAAATTCAACACCATATAGTATGAAATACAGCCAAGATCTTAAATTAGAATGATTTTTCCATTACATAATTTTAGCTTATAATCTGGGGAGAATGCTCTCCTCTGTAGAGTTTCTTACAAGTCTTTTCTCCATAATTTGAACAAGGGCTGTGGAATACCAGGAGATGCCATTATGTCCTTCAAATCTACAAACATAAAGATGATTAGGAAGCAGCTTATAATTGATGATTCTCTAGATATATGGATTCTAGACAGAGAGGATTAAGTTAGTCTTGGACTTACTGCCATTTTCTGAAAACTAAGTTTCCAGAATTCAAATGAGTCTCTTGTCTAAAAGGAGATTCTGTCCTCATAAAGAGAAGAGATTGAGAAATAGAGCAGGACTCAAAAGGAAGCTATTTCACAAACTTAAAAGGAATAAAACTAAACAATATGAACAGGAAAAGCAAATTCCAAGACACAGTTCCTAAAACACAAATAGGCTGAGTCCCTGTGATAAATAGGGAAGCAAGAGAAAGGGAATAGAGTAACCATCCTAGTGAGAGTTGCACTCTAGAGAAAGGCAAGGTCTTTATCAGCGCCATATGTCAGTATAGCATTTACCCAAAAACTCTTGTCTGTGTCTTAGCAGGGCTGAGGAAGGCTTGTGACTCCTGACTCATAGCACTTGAGGATGCAGCCAAGACCCAGGGGACAAGAAGAACAGGATTTGTCGCTCTGATTCAGACATATTTACTCTATCTGCATGTGCTGTCTCAGTTATGTTTTCTTACTCTATTAAAAAATATTGCAGACCACAAGAATGGAGGTGACCGGTCATTATGATGTTGGAAAGAAGGTATGATGACAGAGAAGGAACTCTTCCTGAATGTGTGGCTTTGTGTCTATTTGAGAAGACAAAAGTTTGGAGATGGAGGTTGACCAAAAAATTATGTTTGAGTGCACCCCTCACGGTCCTGAGTTCCTTGCTCATGCTCTCTCTCCTTCTGCTCCTGATTTGGACCTTGAGATTTCAGTCCGGTGCTCCAATGTGGGTCTCTGTCTCTGTCTCCTTTCATCGCCTGATGAAGGTTAATATTCAGGAGGATGCCTATATGTTTGTCTTTGGGTTCACCTTCTTTTTTTTTAATTTATTAAGGATTTCTGCCTCCTCCCCGCCACCACCTCCCATTTCCCTCCCCCTCCCCCGATCAAGTCCCTCTCCCTCATCAGCTCGAAGAGCAACCATGGTTCCCTGACCTGTGGGAAGTCCAAGGACCGCCCACCTCCATCCAGGTTTAGTAAGGTGAGCATCCAAACTGCCTAGGCTCCCCGGGTTCACCTTCTTATTTAGCTTCTCTAGGATCGCGAATTATAGGCTCAATGTCCTTTATTTATGGCTAGAAACCAAATATGAGTGAGTACATCCCATGTTCCTCTTTTTGGGTCTGGCTTACCTCACTCAGGATAGTGTTTTCTGTTTCCATCCATTTGTACGAAAAATTCTGAAAAAGCATGGGATAAAACCGGACTTGGTGAACATAGCGGACAATGAGGACTACTGAGAACTCAAGAACAATGGCAATGGGTTTTTGATCCTACTGCTCGTACTGGCTTTGTGGGAGCCTGGGCAGTTTGGATGCTCACCTTACTAGACCTGGATGGAGGTGGGTGGTCCTTGGACTTCCCACAGGTCAGGGAACCCTGATTGCTCTTCGAGCTGATCAGGGAAGGGGGAGGGAAATGGGAGGTGGTGGCGGGGAAGAGGCAGAAATCTTTAATAAATAAATAAATATTATGTTTGAATCTTTGAATATTTAGTTTTATTCTGTGGAGGGTGTTGGGCTACTATTGTCTACATTTATGTGTTTATGGTGACAGACCAATGAGTATAACTTCTCTTTAAAATGATCAAGATACCCACATGTCGCATGTATAGCTCTGTATTTATGTGTCTGTGTGTGTGTGTCTCAGAGAGAGAGAGAGTTGGAGAAAGAGGGGAAAGAGGGATGGAGGGAGAGGGATAGAGAGTTGAAACATAAAATTTATATACAGCCTAAGATGTCCCCAAATTTAATATATATATAACAGGATGGCCTCAAACACACAATCCTCCTAACTCAACATTGGTTATACATAGATGAGGTTAGAATAGGGGAGAGAATTTGGGGTAGATTATGTACGAATAGAGATAAGATTTGTCAGTTAAAATATAACATTCCCAACTGGATTTGAATTTAGGTAAATAGATTTTAGTTCTAGACCCATGCAATATTTCTCATACCCCATCTCGCTAACTATAATATCCAAATTTGAAACCAGACACTTATTTTTAAAGATATTTAGGGAAGAATTAAATGAATTTTCTAGTGTAATTCAAGTTTACCTGAATGTTACATATTTTTACTTGAAAAATCTTGAGATTTTACTCCAGAGTGTATGGTTTGCCTATGAGTTTATTTTTCCATATTTGTATTAATGTTAGTCAATGTTTATGTTCACATGTGTATGCCTGATTGTGGGTATAGAAGGAAGAAGAGTGAGACTAGATGATTTGGAGGCTGAGTAGTAGAAATAAGAAAAGTTGTATACCTTATGTTTCCAAAAATAAATACATAGACATTTTTTCTTGTATTAAATAATGTTATTACATAAGTTTTACTTTTAAAGTGTTGATATAATGACTCAAACTGCCATCCCAGCCATTGGTAGGCTGAGGCAAGAAAATCTTTAGCCAAGGTCAGCTTGGGCTCCATAGCAAGAAGCTATCTTAATGATAAATATTTGAGAAAAATAAAATCCACAGTCACACAGTAGAGATAATCACTGTTTAAGCTTGCAAATTTACACGACTTCTTTACTCTTCATACCCCAAATATAAAATAAATAAAAAAATTTAAACCATATAATGTTGGGAGTATCCACCACAGAAGACCACTCAGACATGGGTTCAAGCCAATAGAAAGTCTTCATCAGCTGGCAGGCAACTACACTTGGTGTTTGGAACCCAAGTGTAGTAACAAACCTTTCGTGGGGTGGGTGGTAAGCCCAAAAAGACATCCTTGGTTAACATACCTCAGATAGCAAGAACAGTTAGCCAAAAACAAAATTACAGAAGCCAAAAACCAAAGTTAGTACTTTCAGAGACTTTCTCAGAAGTATAGACTTGGAATGGTTAGGTCTTTGTTTTTAGTTTGGTAGGTGTTGCTGCCTATGAGCAGGGTTCTAAGGCATGAATGATACTTTAGTCATGGCATCAGTTGTGATAGGGTCTCAGGGCCTAATGGATCTGGGGACTGGTTACAATTAAGGTAGCACCTCTGGAAGACTTAATACAGCCAAGTAATTCACATGGTTTATGTGGATGAGCACGTTAGATCTTTGTTGAGAACTCTATAGGTAGGAATACAGATTATTTTCATGAAACATTACTAGGATCATCAAGCAATCAGTGCTCCAGCTGGGATTCTGATATGGGGAGTAACTGATGCTCTACCATAGATAGATGAGTTATCTATATCAACCTCATCTTATTCAAGACAAGGGGACTATCATGGAAGAGAGGACATAAAGAATGTAATAGCTGCAGAATGGGGGGAGAAGGGACTATTAAACACTGTTTTCTTGACAGTATACGTGCTCAGCACTAACTGGATTCAGTGGACTAGTAACCATAACATTTTTTTAAAAAATAACATAAAGAATTTGGGAAGGAGACAGCTTAATGGATCCTGGGACGAGAAAGAGGGAGGTGGTGGGGGATGATTAAAATAATTTGTACTCATGTATAGAATTGTCAATGAATAAATGGTGATTTCATTTACATTTTATGATTTTTAAGATTTATTTTTATTACTTTAAAAATATTTATTCTTTAAGTTTTCATGAAATCTATTTTGATCATGTATCTCCTCCCTCAACTTCTCCCAGACCCTCTCTATCTCCCTACCCACCTTGCCATGTACACAACATCCCTATATCACTCCTCCCTTCCTTCCTTCCCTTCCTCTTGTTCTCATGTCCAGGAATAGTAGGTCAATGCAAAACAGGCTCCATTTTTTTTAAATATTCTTTTTGCTTTATTTCGTTGGGTTATTTTTTGTCTTATTGCTGTTTGCTTGTTTGTTAATCTTTTGTTAGAGACAATTTTATTTTTAAAAGCTAAGGAAATAAAGTCTGAACTTCAATTATCATATATCAGTATCAATTCATTTGCAAGGATTCACCCTAGGAGGTATTATAAACATCAGTCAGCACATTTACTGAACATCCTGTTGGCTGACACAGTTTCTCAAGTTTGGTTCTTTTATTAACTCTTGCATTTTTGAGGAATAAGTACTGGTCAAGTATTTCTTAGACTGTCTCTCGGGATTCCCTGCTGTTATCTTCTGTATTGAACTAGACTAGAAAGTCTTGCTGAGTCACACTAATGGAAGCCAATTCTGTATATTCCTTAGATTCTTGAGGATGACTTTCCTTTCTGTAGGATGCTCCTCATTGTACGTCAGAGGATTGCCTGGTATCCACCACTGATGTGGGATTCCCCTCTGTATGCTATGAATATGTTTTATTACCACTGGTTATTAAAGAAACTGTTTCTCTCTGTTGTAAAAGGAGCAGGCTGCATTCCTGGCACCCAGCTAGCTTAGCCCCCGAAATAACCTCACAGAAATTGTATTAATTAAAACACTGCCTGGCCCATTAGTTCTAACCTCTTATTGGCTAACTCTTACATATTTGTTTAACCCATCTCCATTAATGTGTATCACCACTTGACTGTGGCTTACCGGCATGAGTCTAACCAGAGTTCCATCTAGGAGAGGAGAGCCATGGCATCTGCCACATTGCCTTTTTCCTCCCAGAATTCTGTTCTGTCTACCACGCCCATCAAAAGCCAAGGCAGGTTTCTTTATTCAACCAATGGAAGCAACACATAGAAAGAAGATCCTCCTACACCATCTCTCAATGGCTTAGTAGAGTAAAGCCAAACATAAAATCCACATAGAGATACAGAAGAAAGTAGGTGAGTCCAGGAGATACCATATAGCTGCTAAAGGAGACAGGTGCTTCAGAACCTTACTGGTAGGCCACAACCTCATGGTGATACATAGATTGATAGAAATGGGTTAAGTTGAAATGTAAGAGCTAGCTAGGAAGACATATAAGCTATTGGTTGAACACTGTTATAATTAATATAGTTTCTGTGTGATTATTTGGGTCATGGCAGCTGGGATACGAACAAGCAGTCTCTGTATAGGATAAACCATTAAACTTGAGTTTCAGATGCTGGAAGAGTGCTTGCTGATGCTTTAATAGTGGTAAGCCTGCTTTCTTGGTACTCTATCAGCTTGACCAAACAGCTCTATTGAGTTGCTGATCTTGGGCCATCATGATTTTCTCAAGCAAGACCTGAGTATGTTGTCTCATTCATTCTGTTGCAACTCTCACAACCCATCTGAAGTTTTCCTGCTGCCTTTGAGATACTGCAGACTCATTGGCTTGTCCAGTTAGGCCTGGGAAGCTGCAGACTCTTCATGGATAGGTGCCAAGTCTCACTGACCTTCATTCATCCAAGAGCTTGCTCCATGCAGCATGCTTGACACTGTGGTTGATTTCTCTGTTGAAGGTCTGGCTTCCTCATAGCTGCTACATGGACCTATTGGAGCAAACCTGAACTTGTCATAGATGGTGTACCATGAGATAATTTTTTTTCTAATTACAGATGGAAGAAGATAAATGTGTCTGCCTCTTTCTCCCTGATCAGACTTTTCAGAAACAGTATCTCTTATAGTCTCCAAAGAAAACCCAATACCTTGATGTCAAGGTCCAGTGAAGTTGGTCATATAACCCTTGTATAGACTTTTTAATCCCTGATTTTCCTGCTCTCCTTTCTCAGTCTTTCCCGAGAATTGCATAGCTAATAAAATGAGAGGGGTTTTTTTTGTCATTTTTTAAAAAATTTTCTCTCCTTCTCTTACTAAGACATCCAGCAGAAGATGGTTGTAATCTGAATATTCACTAGACTCAGGGTCCATTTATAGAGTCAAAAAGATGTTCCTCATATTAAAAACAATTTGCAACATCTCCAAATTATGGTATATAAATCTTTTTAGACTGATAGTTAATTGCTAAAAGGCAGAAGAAAATAAAAATGAAGCAGAATTCTGAGCTACGAAAGAGAAGACCTTGTCAGGTCAGTTTCCTTTCTAAATTTACTTTTATACATGAAATAATCTGCAAACCCTATTTTTGAAAATCAAGAGAAGTCTTTGTGATGGCTGACAAACAGAAGAATTCTGTTTCTGAAGTTCTGCACTCCTTAAGAGTTTTGTTGTTCATTAACTGAATTAACCTGGAAAATATGGAATGGAAAGTTCCTTTCTATAGCTCCCCATTGGACAAAATCCTCATATGTCTATAAACCTTTGGAAATGTTTAAAATCTAAACCCGTGTTCTTCCAGGGAAGTTATCACAAGGATAATTCCTTGTGATACTAGAATACAATTAAATGGCTCAGTGGTTAGAGTACTTCCAGATCTTCCAGAGGATCTGAGTTCAATTCCTGACAGCTCATAACCTCTGTAACTCCAGGCCCAGTGAATCTGATGCTCTCTTCTGACTTCCATGGTCACTGGCATACATGTGGCATGTAGGCATAAATGCAGGCACAACACCATGCACATTAAATAAGCAAGTAAATAAATAAATTTTAAAAGAACACAAGTTCACTACCTGATGCTCTGTTTATCACAGAACAGGACACAGTGTTGGGGGGGGGTGGCTAGAAATATCTTTAATAAAAGATAGACTTTGATTAAAACTGATAAGAATGTTCATAAAACATTTTGGTTCACAGTTCCTGTTTAAAGAAATGAAGATCAGAAAGAAAATTTTCCCTTTGACTGTTTAGTTCTTTGGTGTGACTTCTCTTCACTATCACAGTTTTCAAGTTTAGAACAGAAGTTTAATATTCCTAGAGAAGACCTAAATCCTGATAATTGGGTTGCAGCGCCCTCTGGTGTAGGAAACAATGAAACTTGGATGTGTTGGGCTTGTACAAGAAAAAGATAGACGGCTGATGCCTGGAACCAGAATAATTAAAGGTTTAATGTTTAAACAAACATGATACTGTACATGTAAAAAAAACACATTTATTTGTATCTTACTTATCCTTTTATAATTTAATATACAATCTATCTTATAAAAACTCAATTAATACCAATTTCACTAATATATTTGTAGAAAGCAAGAAATACTAACAGGTCTATTATACACTAACATTTAAAGAGCTTCTTTTACACTTTTACAGTCTTCTGTCTTGCTGTGGAATAAAAGAGTTTTTCCCAGATCATTTGATACAAAAAAAAATATGTTCAAACATGTTTCATAAGTGATTCCATCCACATGACCCAGTCAGTATGGATGGTTCATCATCTTCAGGAACAGCTCTTGTTAGCTGAACTGTGGCTTAAGAAGTGTGCCGTTTACTCATATCATTGTATACCAAAGACTTTTTGTTATAAAGTAACCATCCTCATTGTGGAAAATACAGCAGCCTGAAGAAAATAATTAATAGCCTGATAAAAATCATTAATAATAATATCACTAGGATAAGCTTCAAAATAAACTTCATTAAAAAATAAACTATGTTTCTTCCCTTCTAGTCTAACTCACATTTATATACAGGAGAGTCATGCTAAAGGGCAAAGCTGTAGCTTTTTTATTGAAATAATGGCACAAATATTAAAGTAGCTGTATGCTTCTCCTTTTGACATATTACTTCTCCCTTCCCTTTGTTACTTACTTTAGTAAAGTACTAATACTAGACACTGACCATCGTCCCCCAGTGAAATCCATTTTAGATTTATTTGTTCTGGAAATGTGCTGTGATTCTCATGATTTATCATCTTCGTTAGTTCCCAGAGCTCCCTACTGTTTATTATGTGGATACATTTTGTTCTTTCCACACTTGAAATATGTGGAAAGTGCCAGGGATTTGTCCAAAGGAACTAGGTTAGATCTAAGAAAAGGGACTTTTCAAACATCCATAATCCCTGTGGTATTTCTCAGTCCTGTTTAAGTGAACTTTTAAATGTTTTTCATTTTTAATATTCAGTTTACTGTCAAAAGATAGTTTTTTTAAATAAAACTTAAAAGAAACATTGTTTTTCTTTTTTTTTAATTGATTGTTATTGAGCTTTACATTTTTCTCTGCTCCCCTCCCTGCTTTTCCCCTCCCTTCTTCAACCCTCCCCCAAGGTCTCCATGCTCCCAATTTACTCAGGAGATCTTGTCTTTTACTACTTCCCATGTAGATTAGATCTATGTAAATCTCTGTTAGTGTCCTCATAATCCCAGAGAATTTAGAAACATTGTTTTTCCAAGATCCTTGAGATGATCAGCTGGTTTGAATGTATCAAGGCATTCTGAGAAAATAACATTTCAGAACAACAGTGAGATGGCTACCTTTAATCATTAACTTAAACACCACCTAGAATCCTCTGAACAGAGTTTCAGTGAAGGATTGTGGGAAAGTCAGGCAGGAACTTCAAACAGCTGTTCACATCACATCCACAGGCAAGAGCGCAGAAAAATGAATAAATATGTGCTAACTTGCTTACCTATACTCCTTGTGTTTATTTATCCCTACATAGTTTGTGACTCCTTGCTTAGGGAATGATGCTACCCACAGTGGCCTGACTCTTCCCACACAAACTAATTTAAGACTCCACAGACATGGAGCATTTCCATGTGGACACAGACGATAAAGATACAATGTTTCACAGGCATGGGGGCATGGTGTTGGTGTCATTTCCCAGTATAGATTTCTTGACAGTATTAGACATTACCCAAAGCTATAAGAAACTTTCACTCTTTTAAGAAATCAAGTAAGCAAACAAACAGACAAAAATAAAAATCAGACCAAACCAAAAAAATACACAAAAAGTGTGAACTGTTCAACATTCTTGTAAGAGCTGCTTCCTTACCAGGATTCTGTGACCGATTGGCATAGGACAAGATGGGCATTATTTTGTACCTTTGGGGAAGACTTTACCTGCAAAGTTATGGCAACAACTTCCTTTATAGACAGAGCGCTAACTGGGATAGGGTCTTTAGAACTGCTCCTTGAAACACAGCAATAACTCAACAGTTCTTAAACATTGTTGTTTAATTTACTGTTATGATGACAGTGAATAATAGGATGTGGTTATGACATACACTAAATATCAAGATAACCATTTGAAAATTTATATGCCAAAGCTACTTTAAGAGAACTGGTCTTTGAACAGTTTAAGGAACTGGAATTATGTATGACATATGAGACTGAAATTACCACTTAAAAGTAAATTTATATCCTGGATGTGATGGCACACACCTGCAATTCTGAAAAAAAAATATGCACATTCATAAAACCACCATTTAGGATTTAAAAAAATCAGTAAAATGCTTTCTCTTATAGGATCAGGAATATACAGCATAGTGGAAGCACTTGCTTAGCCAGTATTTCAAAAAGAACAAAAGAAAGGAAGGAAGGAAGGAAGGAAGGAAAAGAAAAAGGGAAGAAAGGAGAGAGGGAGGAAGGGAGGGAGGGAGGGAGGGAGGGAGGGAGGGAGGGAGGGAGAAGAGTTTTTCTCTTCTAAATCCAGTCTAAGTTCTGAATCTTAAATAAAATTTTAAAATCTTGTAAAAATCACTCTTTAGAATTGACTAAGAAATACTTGAATGCCTGGAATGTATTTAGAATGTTAATCTGATTAACCCCATTAGGAAGAGTAGCTCTCTGGGGATCAACAGCTCTGGAGATGATCCTGAAGCAGTCTTTAGTGTCCATATGTCCTGGAATCTGAGGCTTTGACACCTGCCTCTGCAGCTTCTTAAAGAGTCACTTCTTAGATCAATAAGGAGCTGAAATTCATCAGGAAGATGAATGACCACATTACCAAGCCCTGAAGACTGGAGAAGTCCCTCCTAGGGTAGTCTCTTATTATGCAGTCTGATAAATCACCAGTCAAAGACATGCTCCCATAGTTCTACAAGTCCACATGATAAACCAATGTCATGGTGAAATAGCAGTAATGTAGGCTGACAAGCCAGGAAACAGAGAGCATTTTAACAGTATTTAGGTGGGAGTACTTTTTGACTAACAGCTTCCCAGACCAAAAAACTCAAGATTTCTTATTTTGTTTTGTTGAGTTTTCTTAAAAGTTTATAAATATTCCCTTAGGGCTACAACTCTTTCAAAATAGCCATTATACACATTTAAAGAGCACTGGAAACATTAGATGACGGTGGCTCCATGGTTAAGAGCCCTGGCTGCTGTTCTAGATGACCAGGGTTCAATTCCAAGCACCCGCAGGATGACTCACAAAAATCTGTAACTCCAGTCCCAGAGGATACAGCACCCACTTCTGACCTCTAGACATGCATTCAGTACAGGGAGAAACATCCATACACATAAAATAATAATGTTTGAAAGAGAGCTGAGGGTGTGCTCAGGGATTAAGCACCTGCCATGGAAGCCTAAAGGCAGGAATTGGCATCCCCAGGATGCACATAAATACCTGGTAAGCATAGACACATATCAGTACTTCCATCCCCGGAATACCAAGGCAGGGATCCCACAAGCAACCTCACTAGTAAGACAGAGTGTATCTAACAGCTCTTGGTTTGACCAACAGCCTGTCTCACTGAATATGGTGAAATTATTAGGATGGTTCTTAATATCAACTTGAGTACACATACATGAGTGTATACATGAATACATGAGCATAGATACTCATGTACACACATGCAAAGACACAAAATGGAAAAAAAATAAAGAAATGAACGTTAAATAATAGTCACAAGTATCAGCCAACAATGCTCTGCATTCAGTAGTAGTAGCTGATTTCCTACTAGATACCAGTCTTGGAGGCAATCCAGTCACGGTAGGCAGTCACTTTCGTATAGACCCCTGGCTTGTTGATTCTGCCACATTCATGTCCCCAGCTCACTATCCCAACAAGGTACCAAATATCTCGAGAATTGGGGTGAACTAGTGGTCCTCCAGAGTCACCCTAAATAAAGCAAAGAACATCTATTATTTTGCCAGGTTCATCTCAGACAGTTTAGCTATACACAACTGTGTTCTGGATGAAGTGTGAATTACTGATGCATCATCAAGATCATGGAGAGACATGTGATATAAATCCCTATACACCCTTTACCTCAATTAATACTGATCAATTATTCTCTGATTTACTTTTGTGAATACCAGAATTTAAAAGTAGGATCTGAGTAGTTACAAACTAGTTCTGGAGAAATGTTTTAGGGAATTCATTTGAGTATGTTTGAAATTCAAAGTTTTGTATCTGAAAAAAAAACACGGCTCTAGCCATGAAGGAGATAAGAAAATAAGAGTAATTTGGGGATGACCTGACAATATTTAAATAACTCTGAGACTTATTTTTTTCTGATCTGTGGTGACGAGGATGTATTGTGATTTAGGACAACCAAAATTGTGCACAATTCTACCACCTAGTAGCTGTGTGATAATATAAGGTATTTAATGTCCCTCTCCCTCTATTTCCTGAAAATATAAGGTAATTAATGTCCCTCTACCTCTATCTCCTTATCTATGAAATGAGAATAACAATTCTTACATTATACAGTTACGGTGAAAATTAAATTAATATTTGTGAAGGACTTAGGACAGAACTCAACCCGGAGAAAATCTATCACCATTGTTTATTGTACACTTATAAACTTGTGCTGCGTATAGGAAGCCATCACTTTAGATGGTCACCAACAGGGCTATCAAAGCACTACTAAATGAAGAACGGAATGATCTCCATAATGATGCTCTTCAGAACATGATAGCAGTTGTTTATACATTATGTTGTCCTTGTGAATAATTTCCAGTCTTACCTGGCAAGCGTCGATATTGCCTTCCATGTAACCAGCACAGAGCATTGTGTCCTCTATCCTGCCATTGTAAGCTTCTTCAGCATTGCAAGTGTTTGTGTCAATAATTTTAACAGATGCTTTCTGAAGTAGCAATGGGGATTCGCCTAAAGGAAGCCAGCATGGTCAACATGGTCAGCAAACAGGTGCCAAAGACCTGACCAGCCTGGACACTTGCCTTTTGTTAGGATAAACACATACGTGTGCACGCGCACACACACTCACACTTTTCTCTCTCAAACTAACAAAAAATATTCAAAATATTCACTAGAAACACCTTTCAACTGTTGTCAATTTTTCCTTCTTACATCATTGATCCAGAAATGTTTCTATAGGACAGAGAGTTTCTTCTCCTAAAGTGGTCGCCTTTGAATGTTTCAAACCAAAGCGGCCTGTAAGACCCTGTGTAATATTCTCTGAGAGACGGCCTGAAGAGATTGTGCATCCAGAGATAAAAGGTTGCCTAACACGCTGTGCTTAGATTGTTACATGCTCACATTGCCCCTATACCTTAGGCTGTGTGCTGCCATTGCACTCACCGTTGTGCGAAAGTGCTCCCCAGCCTGTAACAACGACCCCTACCCCCGGTGGGAAAATCTGCGTGGCTTCCGGAAGGCAAACCCGATGTACATCGTTCTTGAATACGACATTCTCAGTGAGCACGATAACTGCAATATCATCATGATGCTCCCCCTTAACATAGTTTTCATGGATAATAACTTCTTGAACATGATGCTGCATGTAGGGAGGAGTCACTTTAGTGCCAAAGCTAACGGTTAAGTTTTCTGAATTTTTTGTTCTAAGGAAAAAAAGGACACATATTTTGTATTTATTTTTAAGTCACATAAATATTATATTTTATAGTACATAGTAGAAATTTTATATCTTCAATTTGTTTTTATGGCATTAATATTTCCTTGCATGATAGCCCATTGCGATGATGCAGGCTCATTTTTTTCATTTTTTCTGATTTGTTTTGATGTGTATGAATATTTTGCTTATATGTATGTCTGTGTACCACAAACATACCTGGAAACCTTGGAGATGAGAAGAGGTTATTGGATCCCCTGCAACTGTAGCTATGGGCAATTGGGAGTGACCGTGGGAGTGCAACTCAGGTCCTCAGCAAGTGTTCTTAACTGCTGATCCACCTCTCAAGCCCCATATAATCTGATTTTTTTTTAATTCATTATTAAAACTTCTTACTTGAATCTCTCCACAGCACACTAGATATGGGGATATAGTCCTAGCCTTAAAGAAGCTTAAATTAAATGCAAGTTGTACATACACACAAGTAATTATAAATGCTTAATATTTATGCCCATAATAAATGAGATCAATAAATCAGGGAATATAAATCTGCATGATTAAGAGGAAGGAAATTTCTAGTATTAGAGAAAATAGCATTTTAGACTCATTCATATTTGCCTAAATGACGAAAAGACTTGAGTAGCTATGTGATGTGTAGAGGGAGAAAAGAGATACAATGTGATATTTTAGCAACTGAAAGTGGTTTGGGATCTGAAGTATAAAGTGATGAGAAATAAGTCTCGTGAAAGAAAATAAAGTTGAATGGCATAAAAATCCATAAAAATATGATGACTCTTCCTATTTTTACTGGTAAAAGTAGGTAAAAAATGAGTTATGCTTACCTGCAATCTGTTTTTCAAACCTGGACACCAGTGAGGATCAAAGACAATTTGCCTAAGATAAGGACTGTCAGAATTTTTGGGTTTCCCCAACATTAGAGAACACCATGAGCTTACTTTTGAAGGCAATGAGCTGCTGTCAGCAGGAATCTTGCACCAATAAGTGATGCCCCACAGTAGTGTCTGCCATTCACTCTGAGACTCGCTTGCCATGGCCATTCTCCTTTCTGAGCAGTGGAACCTCCCTTGATCCTGTCGTAGGTTGCTGACATTCTCGGTCGTCTCCCACAGCCTTCAGAAGAAATTGGTTTGGTTTCATTGAAGACAGGAAGACATTAATTTGATGACAATGCAGAAGGTGAGCTGGGTTTTCAGCTCTTCTGGTTTGCTTATATGTGACACTGTCACCATCCAGCACAGGATAGGAATAGAATCCTCCATACAGGAATCACCAGCAGCCCGGGAGTCTCACATAGTGGCACTAATCCTTGGAGAATACGTAAGTTATGGAAGGCAAGGTCATGGTTAATTTGGGGGCTCTACTGCTGCCTAGATGAATTTACATTTACAAGCTGGGTGATTCCAGGAAATCTTTGTGCTTCAATACCATCATCTCGAAGATAAAATTGCAATCATACCCTATTCTAGTAGTGTTCTTAAGATTTAGTAAGTTATTATTACATGCAAGATACTGTTGTGGCCTGTTGTAATTGTTGATTTGTGGGTTTGATTACCTCATATTTAACCAGAAAGGCTTTGAACTTACGGTTGTTGATAATCTTTTCAGCGTCAACCTTATTGATTTCTGAAACAGAGCAAAAAGTCCGCAGTAAATTTAAATTGGGCAATGGAGATAGCATGTTCTACAGACCAGAGGGATCTAGCAGTAATTCAGCATCCAGAACAAAGTATCATAGATATGAAAGAATTAGCTTATTGAAATTTTTTGTTACATTTGAATGCATTATATTTAAGTACCATCTTCATAATTTCATTTGGGAAATTATATTTTTATTAACTGGAGCTATAGTCTGTATCATCCAATGCCAAAAATTGGGACTATCTTCTCTTGCAAAAAGAGTATGTTCCATAAGTGAGTCTGATTCATGTCAGTATATAAATACAACTTCTAAAATTAAACAAGTATTTGAATTATAAATCTAATGTTAATTTTCATACATCAAGAAAATAAAACACCATCACTCAAAATGTTTGCTAAGTGTATTAGTATCTACTGTAGAACAAAAAGCCAACCCTCCTTGTTCTAAGCAACTACAAATTGTAGCATTACCAGGAAATGAATGAAAGAATGAAAATCGCTCTAATTTAAGATGGCATGCCTTTAAAATGACACTAAAGATCAACTTTGTAGTTGGTGTTTACGGTATATCCTAGGCACAAGATGATACAGTGACACTGCTCTAATCCAATAGATCAGCATACCCATGAGCTTCAGAGACCCTGGATCTGTAGTCAAGGATCCTGATTGGTTCTCCAGCATCTGACGTAATATGCTTTCGATTCTCCTTCTTGTGTTTTCCTTGTTTGACCTGGGATCCTTGAACACCAGCCATATGTTTGCTGTCACGCTGTTGCTGTCAGGACTGGAAAGAATTTAAAGCTTTCATACAGTGTTAAAACCAACACCTCCTCCTCTAATCTTTCCAATCTTGATTTTTGCCCCCTCTTTATGGGTTGGTGCAGTCACATCACTTCAGGTGAAGTTTTCAGCCTGCCACATACCGACATTTGTGTCCACTCAATAGATACAGCTATGCTATGCATTCTGATGACTTGCAATTTTATATATCTTTCAGAAACATGACTAGCCTAAGTTACCAAGGAAAGATGATCACAGAAGAACTGAGACTTATTTATGTACTTATCAATCATTTATCGAGCGATTGCTATAAATGCGCAACTCTGCTGAATTCCATTGAGTGATGACTAAGGAACAGTTCCTACACTCAAGGAATTTTTCTGACTTTTATGATAGAAAAGGCATATGTGGAGAGGCCTGTAAGAACTGATGCAGAAACAGTAAGGTTTATCTTAGCCATGGATACCTAGAGGTATCCATGTGATTTTTACTTAAAGGATTAAAGGAACATTCATGGAAGAATTGATGTAAAACTGGACATTAAAGTATTTTTATTTCTATTTCGTCATCAAACTGAACTTTTCATCAAGCAGATATGAGGAGAGCTATATCACAGACTAACCACGAAAAATGATATTAACTAGTATGTATTGATTAGTGCAATGTCACAGATACTTGTTGTTACATTTATTGTTGCATATTTTGTCATCTCTATTACTTTACATTAAAGCTATTATTATGAAGACAATAAAGTTATTACTATTGATATTTCATTAGACAGAGAGGTTAACATGGTAATGTGACTCTCTTAAGGCTCTGGGACTCAATTATAAAATTATAAAATCTGGGCACAGGTTGTCCAGTGCCTGTTCCAGTGCTCCCCTTGCTACTCTTGGCTATTCTAAGCCGACATGTAGGGAACACTGCATTTTTTAATGGTGTGTGCAAGCCTTTTGTGACATCAAAGCCTGATATAGTGTGATTTCTTCTACCTCACATAAGAAGAGCCCTAAGAACACTTCAAGCAATGTTTGACTGGTTTTCAGGTAGAAAGACTTAAAAATGAAAAATTATAAAATCTATATTTATGATACTCATTAATAAAACCAACAATTTTGGATCAAACATTTGACTTAGAGGCCATCTAATGGTTTGTTGATACAAATACTTAGGAAATGAGAAGGATAAGCCTAATGTAATTTAAACATCAATATATTCCCTTAAACCTAATAACCTCAACCATATAAGCTCAATGTTTGCATTGGTTTTATATTTAACAATTATGCCAATAGGTATGTTGATACTTATCATTGTTGGCAATAACTGTGACATATCAGAAGATTTTAGATTCTTTTTATCTGGAGCTCTTGAAGTATAATATTATGTTGGCTTTATCTCTTTTCTGATGATTAATGATAGTTACTTACCTCAATGTGATTATCTGAGAGTTGATATATTGTCTGTAAATGTTAGAATTTTGAAAGGCATCAACCATCTGTTCAGAAAAACATAGAGTTAAACATCAAATTTCAATACTATGTTTATACTTCAAACATTTATCAAATACAAGAAAATCTAGCTTACTTTAGTCTCGAGGATTTTACTGAGGTAGTTACTTTCTGGTGATGTCTCCCTCTCATAATTTCTGTCATATGGAATATTCAGCACTTTAAAGCTACCTCGATAGTAGTAGATCTTGTTTTCTGTGAGATAAAAATGATCCAAGAAGCATTTAAATTAAAAGTACTTCAAATCAAGACACAGATTGAATAGCAGGATGCATTGTGTTCATTAGATACTGAGAGCCCTTTGTGAATATTTCTGGCACAACTAAGTAGTTAAAATATTTATTGTAGAAAGTGTTTTTTTTAAACAGTAATAAAAAGCAGATAGATAGATGGATGATAGAGAAAATATAAAGAAGAATAAATTTTTTATTATTTGTGTCTGCATGCTCACATGAATGATTTGTGTGTGTGTGATGTACGTGTGTGCATGTTTCTGTCTGCGAGTTGGGACACATAAGTGCCCCTGCATGTGTGGGAAAGTCAGAGGACAACCTCAGATATCAGTCCTTACTTCTATGTTGTTTGAGACAGGGTCTTTCTTGCTTGCTACTGTGTATGCCTAGCTCCCCTACCTGTAAGGTTCCAAGGATTCTTTTGTATCCACCTCCCATCTTTCCACATGAGTACTATAATTACAGATGTGTACTACTGGATCTGGCTTTCTTCAGGTTCTGGAGTCTGAACCCCAGTACTCATAATGGGAGGCAAGTTTCTTACCCACTGGGAAATCCCCCCAGCCCTGGGAGAGCATCTTAATAGAAACAAAAAGAAATATATACAATAATTGCTTCTGTTTAGAGTCATCAGCTGTCAGATTATAGATTTTTAACATTACCATTCATTAAGTATTACTACCAGATGGTATTACAGAAAAATGTTAAGAAGCACATTAATTTTTCAAAATAAATATAGTTTTACTGTAATTATATAATTTGCATAATGTTATAAATCTATTAAGAAGAGCCAACAATAAAAACTCAATCATCTGAATTGAAGGCCTATAACCAATAGGTCATATTCCCTTCATCAATTTTCATAGATACCAATCTAATGGATATACATCCTATCTTATATATTATATAGATAAAGTCAAAAAGACATTTGCTATTTTAAAAAAGACAATCCCCAGTAAGAATGGTAAAGAGCAACAAAATATCTGACAGCAAATGCTGGTGAAGCTGTAAAGGAAAATGAATCCCCATTTCCATGTTGATGGGGATGCAAATTGGCCCAGCAGCTCTGGAAATCAGTAAGGAAAAGTCTCAAAAAAAATAAAAAACAAATCTACCACATGGCCTAAGCTTAACTCTTTGGTATATGCCCAAAGGACTCGGCATCCTACTCCACAGGAACTTGCTCAGCAGTGTCCACAGCTGTATTCACAATAGCTAGGAAATGGAAAAAACCTAACTGACCTCCCCCAGAAGAAAGGATAATGAAAACATGGTGTATATGCACAGTGGCATACTATTCAGCTATCAGTTAAAAAAAAATGAGATTGTGAAATGTTCAGATAAAGGGATAGAGCTAGGAAATATATTGAGTGAAGGAGCCCAGACAGATCTAGGAGAACAAAGGTCACATGTTCTCTCTCATCTGCAGTACCTGGCTCCAAATCATAAGATACAACACAGTATACAAAACAGGCAATTACAGATATCAAACAAGCATAGCTATGATGCCCCTATCAAAGAAGTATCTCTTTACAAAAAAAAATGGAAACCATCACAGAAAACTACAGTTGAGTACAATGAAGAGATCAGCGGACCATGGAAAGATCAGACTGAATGTATACACCTATATCAGAGTTTCTGCATCTGTGGCTAAGAGAATATCATGAAATAGGGTATGAAAAGGTTGTAAGGCCCAGAATATCAGAGAGTTTGCTATGAAACAGTCTTAGGAATGACCGCATATATTATCTTCACTGGTCTACATCCAATGGAGTCCTAGAACTGTAAGAAGAAGCAGACATTTGCTTCTATCACTAACCCAGAAGCTGTCTCCAGTTGATAACTACTTGTGAATGAAAATTTAGTTTTCTCCAAGGGAATATCACTGGGGAAACAGCACTCTTAAGGGCAGGCCCATGCCCAGGGGTAGATGGCAAACACAAAATGAACTCAATAGCATCTTTGGACCCTCCTTGTCTCACAGTGTTAAGTCAAGGTTTTGTCTTTTTAATCTTACAGAGCCTTTATATAGATATTGTGACTCCTGCTTCTGTGTGTGAGCATGTGTGTCTCTGCATCTATCTATATCATTTTGCTTTCTTTTTGGCTCTTTTTCTTGTTTATTTTATTTATTTATTCATTGCATTTTACTAGTATTTATTAGATGTCTATTTGTTTTAATATAAACAGAATATATTGTATGAAAAATTTATTTGCAATAAAAGGAAAGAAAAATGGCTGCATGAACAAGACTGGAACAATGGCAGTATCCATGGATATATTGATCGAGGGGAAAGTTTATGGATCTCCATCTCTTGGCAGCAAAAATAATGACAGTTGAAGAGGGAGAATTAGCCTTTCCAAGGTTAAATCCTTTTGTTGTTTATTCACTACACAAAGGTCAATCCTGAAACCATATACATACCACCAACAAAAATAGACTCAGCAGGTTGTGTTTATATATTTATGTACACACACACATACACATACATGTGTATAACAATAATAATCAAAGAAAAGAGGCTATCAAAGTAGGGTACATGGGAAGGGCTAGAGAAAAGCTGACTAGGAGAGGTTGAAAGGTGGAAAGGGAAGGGGTAAAGTTATATAATTCTATTTTAATAAAAAATGTATAATATTTTAATCTATTTAGAAGAATTTCTATATTACCTTTTTAAATAAACAAGTAGCTGAAATGTCAATATCTCTTGAGTTTTCTTCTTCACATGCCATAATACTTTAATTACAAAGGAACATAAATATACCACATATAGAATAATTTTTTGCTTGTTTATCAGTCATCTACTCATCAGTGTCTATTTTTTTATTCATTCTTGTGCCTATGTGTATATGAAGTATTTCTGTAGTACAACATTTGAAAATGCTAGAGATGCTTTCTTGTAGGATCCAAGGTCCCCTGGTGTGAGAAGTTCTTCTATATATGTGTTGCTTTTATTGATAAATGAATAAAGAAGCTGCCTTGGCCTGTGATAAGGCAGAGTAGAGCTAAGTGGGGAAAACTAAACTGAATGCTGGGAGAAAGAAGGCAGAGTCTCAGAGATTCCATGGAGCTGCCAGAGGAGAAAGATTCAAACTGCCAGCCGGAACCTTGCTAGTAGGTCACAAGCCTCATGGTAAAATATAAAATAATGAAAATAAATTGATTCTAGATGTAAGAGCTAGCTAGAAATATGCTTAAGCTATTGGCCAAACATTATTGCAAATAATATAGTTTCTGTGTGATTATTTTGTGTTCTGGGCAGTTAAAGAACAAACAAACAGCTGCTAACTACAAATTGGCACCAACATGGGGCTCGAACCCCCAACCCTGAGATTAAGAGTCTCAATTTGTAGCTTCTACCAATAGTTTAAGCATATTGCTATCTAGCTCTTACATCTAGAATTAACCCATTTCTATTATTCTATATTTTACCAAGAAACTGAGGCCTACTGGCAAGGTTCTGGCTGGTGGCTTGGCAGTTTCCTGGCTTCTCTGTGACTCCGCCTTCTTTTTCCCAGCATTCAGTTTAGTTTTCCCTGCCTAGCTCTACTCTGCCCTATCACAGGCCAAGGCAGCTTCTTTATTCACTAAACAATAAAAGCTGTACATATACAGAAGTTCCTTCTACACCAGTCCCCATTGCTGCTATAGATGGAGATTATTCATGGGTGGCAATTACTTCTTTGTATCTTACAGAAATTGAAATAAAATCACAGCAAAAAGAAATTAATACAAATGTATACCAACCTACTGCCAGAAAGTGAACTAAGAGTCCAATCGTTATCCCAAGGACTGCCAGCACGCCAAGCACACCAAGGATGATTACCCACCGTGGGAAAGATTTGTGGGAATCTATGACTGGTCTGCAAATGAAGGACATGAAAAATATGTCAGAAAACACTCAAATGTTTCAGATCTGTATTACTTTTCTCTTGCCACCTATAAACCCCCATGATCAGGTGCAGAAGTATTAAAAGACATAGGAGAAAAGGGGGAAAGAGATCAGCAAGATGACTCAGTGCTGCTGAGTCCCATGGCTTGAGTTTGACTTCAGAAACCTGTATGGTGGAAGGAAAGAATTCAACTTTGCATTTTGTTTTCTAATCTTCTCTTGGAGGAGGCCACTCACTTATGTATCATGAAATGCATATATAAGACTGCACATACACACATGCACATACACACATACTAAATAAGTAAAATATAATAAAAAAAATTAAAGAGAACATATAGTACTTAGGAAAAAAATACTAGGAGGACGTATGTATAACCATAGTTGAAAGAGGAGAAAAGTGACAGATAAGGCCATCCATAATAGAAATTATCAAAACCCATCAGTATGGAACAATGGGAGCCTGAGTGATGGTATCAAGAGGGGAAAGAAAATGAAGAATTTGAGAAAGATTACATATTAAAATATTTGCACAACTTGGAAACTTATTAATAATGGGGGGATATGTTTTAAATGGGAGTAGAAATTACTGTGGGGCGATGGTCTTATACCCTGTAAAGATTGATCACTTGTATAGGTTTAATAAAATGCTGATTGGCCAGTAGACAGGGAGGGAGTATAGGTAGGGTGACCAGAACCCAAGAATTCTGGGAAAAGGAAAAGTCAGTCTGCAGTTGTCACCTAGACATAGTGGCTAACACAGACAACAATTATGGGTTAATATGAAAGATATGAAAGTTAATAAGACAGCCTGAGCTAATAGGTCAACCAGTTTATAATTAATGTAAGCCTCTGTGTGTTTCTTTGGAACTGAACAGCTGCTAGACCGGGCATGACAGAAACCTCTGTCAACAGAAAATAAAGCCTAGAGAAGATCATTTGAGAATAAAAATGTGTTTTTTAAACAAGGATTATGAAGGACTTACAAATGTCCAGTACACGCCAGATATGTCATGTTGGTGATTAACTAAGAACCACAGCTGTGGATAGGAAGTTAGCAAGCATCCATACGCAGGGAGAATAGAGGGTGTGAGACTGTTGCACAAAGTTAGAATTTCTCTTTCCAAGGTAAAGTATTTGTTCCAGTCTAACCATGATTAAGTTATCACAAGCTTTTTATATGTTTTTTGAATTTTCCATTCTGAATGCTTGGTGCCCCTTAAAAGTATACATTTTTAAGAGATGCGCCTGTTTCCTGCCTGACTCAAAACATTGTTGATTTTCAGAGATTACCTCAGCTCACAAGCACTCAGCTCCCCCAAAGTGTTTCTCCCTGAAGGGGTTTTGTCTCCCTCCACACCATTTGTTTGTCTGTCTTCCATGAATTTTCACAAATTAGTACTTTTCTAATTATCTCTTAATTAGGGATTCATGTTTATGTTTCTTTTTTGGTTAGTTTTGTTTAGAAAACTGTACAGAACAGGTCTCTGAACAATATGGAGACATTTAAATTTTCTATCTCATCTTGTCTTTATAACTTAAATTCTGAAAAAAAAGATAAAAAATTTACTTCTGTTAAATTTTTGCCCAACAAAATTTCTTAGTGTTCATTTAGCCTTTTGTTTGAAAGGAAAAAATTGAAATAACTCTCTGCTCATTGGTTTTACCCACTGAAATTACTACAGGATACAGGGCTTTACAGTTTATTTCCTATCCGTATTCTGTCTTGATTATTTTGTATCCACTGTTAAGATTTTTTTCTGCGTCTAAGTTCTCTTTCACACATAACTCAAGGAAATTACAGACTATAATCTAGCATGACTAATTAAATAAATGCTAACAATAACAAGACACCATCTCAAGCATTCCAGTGTTAGCCAGTTTCCAATATCCAACCACACACTCTTTCAGAAAATCTTATAAGAGACACTTCAGGATGATATGGAATATAAGATGTATCTTACCATAAGAACTGATGGTATGAACTCATGTCATATTCACAAAGTTCTAAAACAGATTGTTATTGTTTTTTCGTCTAATCCATAACCTATGGACAACTCTCAGAAAATGTTGCAAATGATAAAATTTCTCTACCTGCTGTTCCTTTCACTGCACCACAATTATTTTGCCACAGTCTTCAAAGTGGGATTCAACTGAGAAGAAATTCTACCTTGTCAGAATTTTAGGAAGGTAAATGACCACTTACCTATACATAGTGTGCTCATGCAGCGATTGCTGGTGTTGATACAGAGGAAACTTCTGAACTCCGTATGTGTTGATAGTGGTTCTCAGGTAAATGTGCTAGCTATGAGGATACTTGAGATTTTAAGGGTGGGTACAGTTGCAGAATGCCATTAAAGAGAAACTTGTTTAACAGGTGTGGTAACGACTGGGGATCTTCAGCTTCAAGGAAATAACAAAGATTGTCTTTGAGGAGAATACTTAGAATAAAAACAATGGGCATACCTTGGTCATCACAAAGACCCACCCCAAAGCACCAGCACACACTCGTTGGTGAGTCAGTGATGTGACTCAGGAGCTATCCATCCTTTCAGCACAGAAACTCTCCCCAAAGAAACTAGCAAGTCTATCTGAGCATGCTGACAAATGACTCAACTCTAAGTTATCTCGTTTAAGAATAAACAGTCCTATGAGACCATAAATCATTTGAAATGCACTTTAAATTTATAGAGTCTCATAGGAATAGTCAATTTTGTAGCCTTTTGTAGGGCTGATATTACAGGTGAGTAGATTTAAAGTAACAAAGTATTTCACTTTTATGATTCTTTTCATAGAAAATGAAATGAACTAATTAGTCATCTGAGAGTTATTTTGCTAGATGAATGTATATTAAGTCTTTGAGAGGCACACTGAGTTCCTATAAATCTTGGGGAGTCATGTAGGTATTTGTAGTATACATATCTTGATTATTGTGACAATTTTTGATGTCTTAAAGAACATACTTCTCTATCTGCTTATTAATTTAATAAATATTTTACATACTTCCTGGAATTTCATATTGTTCCCAGAAATGGTAATATATCAATGGGTGTGACAAAAGCGCTGTTCTCACACTCTTACGCACTAATGGGAAAGATCAACAAATGTAAAATAGTGAATGTATACTTTAATATGAGATATGTAGCAATACTAAAAGAAAATAAATAAAATGGATGCTCAAGTAGAAAGTGACAACTGAGATGGGGTGGGGTGATCATTTGTAGAGTATGTTGTAAACAAAAAATGCAGCATGAGGGGGAAAGATGCCATGCAACAAAGCTCACGTGGAGGTTTTTTTTTTCTTTTAATTAAGGAAAAGGGAACATAAAAAAGAGAACAGGGAACTGAGAGAGAGGCAGCGACAGAGAAGCAGAGAGAGAAAAGGATAGAGAGAAAAAAATGGGAGGTGGAAGAGAGAGAGAGAGAGAGAGAGAGAGGGCTCTTTTAAAAAAAAAAAAAAACATCGTGACTGAGACCCAGTCCCTATTCCCACAAATACTAAAAAAAAAAAAAAAAAAAAAAAAAAAAAAGGCAAAATTTTAATCAAATAAAGATTCTGTAAAAATATGAATAAATACATTCTCACATCTGGGTAAGATGAGTTAGAATTGAAACATTATCTTCTCAGGGCAGTTCACAGAACTAAACTTTAAAATGATCTGTATAACCATGTTATTATCTATCCTACCATATATATTCAAATAGAAATACAAGAAGAAACTTATTAAAAAATACCTAATAGCAAAATGGAAACAAATTATTCAACAAAGAATGGTCAAATGAATCATTTTACATCAATACAAGAAACATTACTCAGAGTTAAAGGGAATGAGGTTATAGTGAGTCTTACGAGTTAACACACTCATCCTCCATTCTAAGGTCCCCTTTTGTGTAGCAGAAATGGGGACCTAAAACCTACATATCCCATAACTGCTGACAACTAGGATCTTGGATACAAATTGAATTTCTTCCTTTTTAGATGGAGCAACCAAGAGGCCTTCCTATGTAGCAGTGGGACTGCTATGGTGCTCTAGCAATAGGTCATTGGCATGTGATGTTTCCTGAAGCAATGCACACAACTTGCTTTCCATCTTCCTGGATCTGAGAAGCAGTTTGTGGACATGAGGAAGCTGTAGTGTTGATGTCATAGTTATTGGATCTTCCCTGCTGAATTCTGCAATAGCTTCCCACAGGTGTTGCTTCTCTACTGCTCTGTGAATCATCCCTGACACTCAGTTCAGAGAACACCCCTAGCCTTTCAAAAAGCAAAGTTCTGCAAAATTTTCAAGTTTTTTCTGCTTAGTATATCTTTCCTATTTGAACAGACTCCTCTTTCTCTCCCTCTCCCTCTCCTCTGTCTCTTCCTCTTCCTCTTTCCCTCTCTTTCTCTTTTTCTCTGTCTCTGTGTGTAAACTGAATAAATATATTGTGTTTGACATATATATTTTAAATATTATATATGAAATAATCAAGTAAAATAATATAGCATGGTACCATTAAAGCTTTTTAAAAAGGAAATAATCCTGTCCTTTACATATCAGTTCTAATAGTTATAAAAGTTTTAAAATAAACTATGTGAAAAGATCTGGAAGCTTCTGTCATGTGGGGCTTACTGTAGAGGACAAGAAAATAGATCGGAATGGGAAAAGATGAATAAAAAAATCATAGTCTGATTTTAATGGGTTCATTTTCTTCATAAGATTAGTCTATTCAAGGATTCCTTGTGCGATATTTTTAAAAATTAAATAAACCTGTTGTATTTTTTAAAGGTTAGCCTGATAAATCCAAGTAGAGAAAAAGTTAGAGCTGTAGATGGATATAAATTTTTGGAAAGTCAATGTTAAATTAATATTAACTTAAAAAGGATTTGTCTGTTTTGCAGAACTTTCTAGAAGGAGATGGTCACTTAATGACTGTAGACATAAAAATCAATGAAAACAGAGTAAATAACAGGTTTCATGAATATGCAAGCTAACTTATCAGACATGATATAAGTATTTCAAGACAAAAAATATCAGAGGTATCTCATACAAAGCTCATACTATTTCATTCTTCAGAAATTCTAATGTTCTGTTTGGAACCAGATTATATGCACACACAGCGTAGAAGAGACAAAGAGCAGTCAGCTCTTGTTCATGCACTCAAGTTTTATTCAGGCAGACACAAAATTTATCTGCAGCAAGTCAATCACACATCCTCTAACACAGAAACTAAAAAGAGCCCTGAGAAGATCATAGTCTGGGAGAATGCTCCCATGCATAGACAGGTCATTGTTTGATGTCTACAGGAAGTAGGCAATCTGGGGCACCTGCCTGTGGATGTCAAGACATTTCCTAGTATGGTTACATCTGAGCTGTAGTTGCATCATGAGTAGGAAGAGTGAATCAAGCTTTATGGATTTTTAAGTCATTCTAAAGGATTTAGGTTTTCTTTTTTAATGGTGTTGAGTTGGAGGTGGTGAGAGGCAGAGCTGGATTCAAAATAGAAAGAAAATATTGGACAGAATTCTGAAAAATTCTTTTATAATGTTTTAGGGATAAGTTGAATGGTCAACAGTTTAGGTGGCATGCCACATTTCTTTAAGAGAAAGCCAGGAAATTGATAGTACCTTGACCATATTTAAGATTTCTGTAGTGATCATAATTGGTCTGTTCCATGAAATGTTTGGGGAGGGTAATATGAGAACAATCTGCCATTACTCAGTCTAGTAAGCTCTCCATCATTAAATCTCAGTTTGGGGAATATGATAGATGAATTAAAAAGTATAAATCTAGGCTTTAAATATCTGCTACATTATTTGATGTAATTATTATAAAATATGTATTCTTAGAGCAAATTTTGCTCAATCAACTGTAATTACTTTCTGTAACAAATTATAAATGATACAGTTTTTGAGGCAAAAAGTTTAAGAAAGTATATAATAGAATTATTTTCATAATTAATCACAGTTTGTATGTAGAATAGTAAAATATTATTAAAATGTGAGATTTTCTTGCCAACACCTTAGTGACTATAAACTACAAACATAACATATCTTTGACATCATTATCAAGTGTTCCAAAAGTAGATGCTTCTAAAATGTATTCCTAGAATGGACTTAATGATAATAAGCTTGAACCACCACAGTAACTAGCAGATAATACTTTGGACATTTAACAACACATCTGGAAAATTTTCCAATAACTACTTTATAATAACAAAAATAAAACATTTAAAGACATTCCTCCTAATTCTTTGAGATTTTCATACAATGTAATTCTGTTATATTAACCTTAAGTCCTCCTAGAACAACCTCATCACCATATGAATGACTAGGTGTCATTTTTTAATTTTATAATCCATTGGATTTAGTTTGTGTTGTGCACATATTTCTGGGTGTGGGAACACCCACTAGAATGTGGCTGCTATCCCAGAAGCCAGATCCTTAGAGAAAACTGACTCTCCAAAAACAACAATTGCTCCCCAGTTAAGGATGGGGGCTCATGAACCCTTTCTCACTCTGTGATAGAGTGCTGATTGTCTTGATCTTGCACAGGTCTTATGCTGGAGACCAGAGCTTTTATGAATTCTTGAGTATAGCAGTCCTATCAAGTGCAAATGATGCTGCTTTGTTTAATCTTCCCTGGTCTCTGGCTCTTACAATCTTTCTGGTCCCTCTTCCATGATGGTCCCTGAGCCTTAGGGAAGAAATGTGATGTAGATGTCCCTTTTGTGGTTAAACATTCTGCAGTCAATTATTCTCTACACTTTGAATAATTGTGGGTTTCTGTATTAACCACCATGCACTGCACAAAGAAACTTTTTTGATGGGATTGGAGAGCTATATCAAACTATGAATGGAGAGATATAAATTTATTGGGCAGTTTAATGCTATGTCCAGTTAGCATAATAATAATAGTATGATGGGGGACTTTAGCCAATCACCTTTTGTTTAGGGTGTGTCCCCCTGGGACCACAGAAAACCAGATAAAATACCCAGGTGCACTTGTTTCTTCCTCTTTTGCCCCTGTATTTTATCTGTTTTTCTGTGGCTTCAGGAGGACACACCCTAAACAGAAGGTGAATGGCTAAAGTCCCCCATCAATAGTAAGCTTTCTTCTGGTGCTGTGAATACCAAATATAAATATAAATAAATCAAAAAAAGGCTATCAATTAAATATTTTAACCTTCACCTACTTTTCTTTCTGTCTTCTATGTTAAATAGATTAATAAATGAATGGAGAGTGCTACATGAAATAAAATACTGATGAAGATATTTGTATTTTGTCTTATTAAAAAGTGATACATTTACCACCAACTAAAATTACATGTTAAAGTAATAGAGAAGACAATTTTGAAATTGTCTTTTGGTTCTTTTTTATAGTTACATTTTCTTTTTTTATAGCTACTTTTCTTTTTTTTATAGCTACTTTTCATTCAGAGTCCAGTCTTGGAAGTAATTCAGTTTTAGTAAGTGGCCACTCAAGTGTAAACTCCTGGCTTTTTTTCTACATCCAATACCCCAGTTAACTATTCCAACAAGATGCCAGATATTACTGGAGTCGGAGTAAGCTTGTGGTCCACCAGAATCATTCTAGAAGAAGATGAAAATGCTTCTTTTTTTTTTTCCATCTCTCTTCTGGAGTTACCAATTACCCCTGGGCACAGAACTACCATTTAGAAGTCATTAACTCATAGATGTAGATGGAATAAAGTAGTCCAATACTAGCTCGGAATTGAGTATAATAAGGGGTTCTTTATTTAGGGGTAGTCTCACAGATGACAGTCCTCTGCATGAGTGGGGAACAAGAACCAAATCCAACGACTGAAAGAGAGAGAAAAACCACATCTACATTTATAGTACAACAGACCATGACCAAGTGGGCTGGTATCTTAAAGGCTATTGGCTGAAGGAGTTCCCATAGCACCTCCCCCTTTTGTCGAAATAAAAAAGTTCTAAGCCTATTACAAAACAATATACAATAAGAACAAATATTAAGTATAAAAATTAGAATTACAACCAGCATAAACAATATCAAGCAAGAAACATATGTTGAATGTTTCAATAATTATTCTATCCTAGGGAATCTAAGTCTTATATTAAAAATGGCTTGGCTAAGTCCTGAGAGGAAAGTAACTATGACTAATCTTCAACCCCATTGAAGACCTGAGAAGGGAAATAATATTACTGAGTAAATAAGAAGTGCAATCAAGCAACCTCCACACTGTGCAATAAACTGTCTACCTGGGCAATCATCCAATGTCTCGTTTGCAACGTAAGAGCAACCAACTTTGGCTAAGGCCTAGAGTAACTGACAGATCATTTTCAGGAAAAAATTTCAAAACTATCTTACCCTGTCTTGGTAAGATTTGGCAGTCTTTTTTCTTATATCCTGCTTGTCCTCTCCGGACACCATGCATTTTGTCAGTGGTTGAGAGGCACGGACAGTTCTTTGCCCAAAAATCCATCTTGTCAAGAAGAAAACTAGCTGCAAGTGGAGTATGTTCAATGCCCAACATTTTCTTGGGAATAAATAGATCGGTGCTGCCAGGAGCAATAGTGTCTCATGTCAACAGAACCTTAAGCTATTTAAATGCTATATTCTACAGTTTTTTTAAAGCGGTTGAAGATTGCATATCTATGTGGAATAGTGATATCATGCTTATTGAATTTTGTGCCCTTTTGTAATCATTTGTTCTCCTCAGTTAGGTCCGGGTATGCAAAATAGGTAAGAATTGGTGGTCCCGCAAGATTGTCTATAAAACTTTGTGTAACCTCTGGAAGGGAGCTCCTCCTGTCCTCACTGCATTGAGTGTGCAGGACAAATTGTGTGCCTAGGCTCATACTGAGCTTTGGAATAAACCTTGCTTTTGCATCCAAGTCCCAGATCCCTGGTGGTTTCATTGGGGGTCAAGAGTCTGGGCACAACAATGTAAGAATTAGTTAATAAAAAGCCTGAGCTAATAGGCCCACCAGTTTATAATTAATGTAGGCCTCTGTGTAATTCTTTGGGACTGAATGGCTGCTGGACCAGGCAGGACAGAAACTTCAGTCAACACCTAACCCTGAAGAAAAACTTTGTTGGGAGAGGGGATGTTGTCTTCTAGAATTACTTCCAACTGTCATAGGGGCGATGTTCTTTCTATGGGATTCTGGAAAACTAAAATGATGGTTAAGTTTCAAAATTACTGTCTAGTATAATTGCAGATAGTCTCTGAGTAGTCAATAGGGTTTTTCTGAAGTTCTTATTTGAAGTTCTGGCTAGAACATTAAAGGAAGGGACATCATTTCAGCTAACCAAGTTGGAATCATTTTGAGCAGCTGATACCCAAAATCAATCTTCAAGTAGCGCTATCAACCTCATGACATCATATCTACCAGGTGGAATCATTTTTGTGGGGCCCCATCTTCTTCTTGGAAACTTCAAAGATTACTAGAGAAAAATTATTGTTCATTGTGGAAAACCTAAACATTATTCATATAAACATAAATTCAATGAAAGGCATGATAGAAACAAAATTATTTATGAGGAAAAGTAAAATCTTTCCTAAATTTATTCTTCTTTCTGCTCCATAACCACAGGGAAATATTTTTATATTGATTAAAAATGCTTCTAGTTAGTTGGCATTTGGGGAGCAAATGATTCTATAACTGTGAGACATACTATACAGGCATCAGCTTCTCCTGCTCTGCACCCAGCACACAGCATTGTATCAGTCACTAAGCCAGAAAAAGCATATGGGGCTTTGCAGTTTTTGTTGTCAATAATCTTCAAAACAGCTACTTGTAGCACTACTAGAGATGGACTCAAGGCAACAAATGTTGTACACTGCAGAGATGTTAGCCTAGTTTCTTGCAAGACAGAATATATGTAGCACAAATCAAGTTCTTCCAGTGGTTCAGACACAGGCCAGTCTCAGGCTACATTAGTCCCTTTCATGTTTGTAGTATGATCGGTTGCCTCACACCTCACAATGTTTTCCCAAATACCATTTGCAAAAATATCTCAAACATAAAAAAATTGTACTTTATGTATAGTCACTTGATTACTTTTTGATACATTAATGCCGAGGAGGAGAGGTAAATGATGGATATCTTGTTAAAATAACTGTTCCCACGAAGCTATTATGTTGATTGATAAACTTACCATTCAGTGCCACTGCACATCAGATGCAGGATCTGAAAGACTCCAGCTGGGTGTAACCCAAAAGCCTCCTTTTTGTGGTCTAGCTTTCATGGTACTCGAAACTACTACACACAGTTCCAAAGAAGGGAAGCATCAACCATCCATCCTAACAGATAGGGTACCTAAGGACCACAATAATGGCCCACAAGGCAAGATATCCATAAAGGTGCAATAATGCCCCCCCCTAACTTGATGGTAACCGAGATCTGTTTAGTTGGACTTAAGGCCTGCTCACCAGGAAAGAAAGCATGTTTGGTATTGGAAACCTCGCCAATTACCTAGGGTTAGTGTGCTCATAAATCTTAGAGGAAAATCTCCTACTGCCACTTTACTAGACCAACACAGTTCCTCACTACATTCTAAAAGTTGTCCTTATGCCCGCAGATTAACAAAAAAGAAAGAAAACTTACCATTCAAATAAAGCCCTCCATCCTGCAATTGTAACAGTGTCATTTTCTGAGAGCTTCATTTTGGCTTCAGGAAGACAAATCTTACTAATATACTGTGTAAAACAGATTCTTTAGCCAGCCGCACGAGAACAATATCATCACAAACATTATGATTACTATATTTCATGAAAAATTATGTTCCTGACTTTTTGTGTCAGAATTGGTCGATTTACTACAGTCCCAAAGTTGACAGCTCAATCTTTGGTGTTATTTCTCCTAGAGGACACATTTAAATACATTCAGTCTGTTGAGGGGTAAAGATTTCTATTCTTTAAGGCTTGAAAATAACATTATAAATAACTTAAATTCTTATTTCTTAAAATGTGTCTGACCCAGAGATACTACAAATATTGAAGAAGATAAAACAGCACCACTTCTGTCCATTCAGTGCAGCACCTACAAAGAGGGTCTCTGGAGCTCGGCAAGCTGCTTCAGCCCCATGCAGATTGTAAAGGATGGCTTCAGCTTGGCAATGTACTCTGGTTTCTGCGCGCCTTGGCAGGCTCTGGGCACCTATAGGTATTAAATACTGCAGCTGTCTCACAGCTGCTCTCCTACTAAGTTTACCTAGTCAACACATCTTTTGTTGTTGGTAGTGGTTTTTGAGAGTTTTCTGTCTGTTTTGAGACAGGGTTTCCTGTGTAGTTTTGGCTGTCCTGGAACCCTCTTTGTAGACCAGGCTGGCCTCAAACTCATAGAAATCCTCCTGTCTCTGCCTCACTAGTGCTGGGATTAAAGATGTGAGTCACTATACCAAGCTTTTTCTGATTATTTTTATTTGTTGTTGTTATTTATATTTCTGTTATTAACATTGCATCTGCATGTCTTTCTATAGGAAGCCTTAAAGGTTTTTGCCTTTAAGACTCCCTTTCAGGGTTCAATTAAAGATGTCACGGATAGCTAAAGGGGGGCTAGAATCTGAGGGTAAAGATTTGAGGGGTAAAAAAAATCTTCTCACAACAGGAATAGCCAGTCCATGTCTCTTTATTATTCTCTATTCAATCCATCAGCTCTCATTGTTCCACCCATTACTAGTTCTCCTTGTTCTACATTGTTCTTAGTTCCTCATTGTTCCTTAATTCCACATCGTTCCTCCTTGTCCTCCTCATTGTAAATGCTCGAAGTCATGTCTACCCTTAGAACCAGTAATTCCCCAGCCCTAAGTGGTTCCAGGACTGGAATTCTTTTACCCATAGAAAATCAGATAAAGGTTTTGACGTACACACAGATCCATGAGAGTGGCTAGTACTCATCTGCTGAACTCCTTAATAGAGAAAGTTAGTTAAGAAAGGAATTAAATCATCAAGGAATTCTAGAGGAAAAGGTTAGTTTGCTACACTACACTTTAGGTGGTTAGTAAAGAGCTAAGGAGTTTATTTTCAGTAAAGTTATGAATAGAGCACAGACTGTTTAAATCAGCGTGCCCTTTCTTTTCTCCCAGTATGCATAGAAGATACCAGGTAACCAGGCAGAAGCTGATGGCCCTTGGTCAGCACATACGCCAGATGCTGCAGTTTCTACGGGCCTAGGTCTAGAGTTAGACTTACTGCTCTAGGCCATAGAAACGAAGAAACGGCTCAGGCCTTTAAATTGTTAGTTATGTCCTTTGTTCTTATCAGTCACTCTGGTCGTGGGATAAAACCAGAAAAGCAGCTTGGGCAGGTAGTAATTCTGTCCTTGGAGATCCGTGACTATCTTAGATGGGATGCTCTTTGCTTGGACCCTAAACTCTGACCAAATGCCTGCTGATAAAGATAATTGCAGGAAGGCAGATCTCTTGAGTTTCACCTAGGAGAGAGCAGCAAGGCCTGGTCAGTGGGAAACTGTTTTCACTAAGCATTTCTGAACTGTGGGAATTAATCCCAAATATGTAGCAGGAAGGGAGTCAGCTACAGCGAAAATCTACAGCAAAGGACAGCCACTTTTTTCACAAAGCAATAACACCAAAAAGGCTTGCCTTTTGGTTTATCCTTTTCCAGATCCCTTGGTTCTGATAAATCACTCGTGAAAACATGGCTGAGCAATTACTGTAAAATGTTACGACTTGCAGCATCTTTTATAATTTTAAAATTAATAAGAGCCCGTGAGAGGCCTCAAGGGCAAAGGAGTTTTCCACCAAGCCTGCTTATCTCCTTCAGTTCCCAGGACCCGTGTAGTGAGAGGAGAGAACTGTCCTTGCAAATTGTCTTCTGACTTACCCATGCCACGGTGTGCCTCTGCCTCCCTCCTGAGTGCTGGGATTAAATCTTGCACCCCCACTGCCCAGCAAATGTAATTCCCCATAATGGCTATTATTGTCAACTTGACTGTATCTGGAATGAACCATAATCGAAAAATGGAGGTCACACTTGTGATCCAGATCTTGAGGCAAGAAGACAACGTGCCTCTGATCCTGATCTTGGGGTTGGAAGACACACACCTTTAATCTAGACCTTGAGACTAGAAGGCACACATTTAATATGGGCCCCCACCTTCTGCTGGAAGCCTATATAAGGACAGTGAAAGAAGGAAGGGTTCTAGTTCTGTCTCCTATTGTCAAATCATCAGTGGCTCCTGGTACTCAGCAACAAAGCTTTTTAAGGTTTTTTTTTTTTTTTTTTTTAGAATGAAAACTTGGTTCTACCACTGAAGATTTTTATTTAAAGGGCCTGTTGAGGTGTTTAAGGATCTATGCCTTTTTTATTTCAGTTTGTTTATATGGTGGATTACGCTGACATATTTTTTTCCTTAAATATTTTGTTCATTTTACATACCAACCTCAGTTCCCCTTCCCTCCCCACCTCCAACTCTCCCCCACCTTCCCCCTACCCAATCCCCCATTCACTCCTCAGAAAGGGTAAGGCTTCCCATGGTGAATCAACAAAGCCTGCCACATCAAGTTGAGGAAGGACCAACCAAGCCCCTTTCTCCTGTATCTAGGCTGAACAAGGCATCCCTCCATAGGGAATGGGCCCCAGGGATAGATCCTACTCCCACTGTCTGAGGCCCCTCAAACAGACCAAGCGACAAAACTAACAATCACATTCAGAGGGGTCATATAATATAATAATATAATAAATAATAAATTAAATTAAATTACTTAATTTAAATAACTATATCATATATAAAATAAATAAATTGATCATTAAGGTTAAACAAGAATTTTTAAAAATAAAGAGACTATATTATTAATTAATGAATCACTCTCTGTGACCCAGGGGAATTCATCAGAAAGCAATTCGGATAGTTTCTCAATACTGAACTTCAAACTCCTACCTGTAGTCCTTTGTTGTGGAAGCTTGAGCTGACTGCAACAATTGTTCAGATAAGATGAATAAGAATTTCCTCTATGTCTTACAGGGTGGCTAAGGTTATTCAAATTTACAGACACAACACCAGTCAGTGTGCATGGGGACCAGCTCAATTCCAATGTTTGTAATAGAGTGCCCTACTTTAACATAGAATGGAAGCTTGTTTATCTCTGTAAAGCAGTATGTTAAACTAAGCGGCAGCAAAACTATCTAAACTTCAGAAATACCCGAAAGCTTCTAAAGGCACAGTTTGACTATTCCTGCCCTTGTCCTACCAACCCAAAAAAACTCTTAGGATGGGGGATGGGTAGATGGCTCAGTAGGCAAGAGTGCCTGCTTTACAAACATGAAGACCTGAGTTTGAATCCCAGATCCCACATAAAGAGCTTGTCATGAGAAGAGTCATTTGTGGTTGTTCCCTTGCTACTTACTAGTACTATCTTGATAATCAGAAGCAGGTGTCTGCCAAGGAGAATAGTGGCCCCCAAAGCTTGAACTTGTTTACTTAGCAATACAACCAGCCAACCCCAAACCCTCCAGACAAGCTCTGCCACTGAGTGTTGACATCAGGCCCTGCAATCTTGTTCACAGTGCTATACTTGGTAACACAGCCTATCAGGAGGCTTCAGACTCAAGTTCTTTGTAGACTTTGGTGCCAACTGACAGAAACTATGATCGTGAAGTAAAATGGTAAGTAGATAAGAGAATTCCCTAGAAGAAATTCAATATTTGTGTTTCTTTTCAATTTTGTGAACTAAAGGAATAAGTCAGAAAATAAATCAGGAGCCCAGTGTTACTCCCAAGATTGCCATAAGGGCCACTATCTGTGGACGCCAAGGTCACTGGAAGGCTACACCAGGTCTTTGAGAGGGAAGACCGTTCAGGTTAGATGCTGGGTATTCTAAACCTTCCTGGCTTTCATTCAGTTCAGACATGATTTATAATTTATGTGTTAATAGACTGTTATTTTATAACACAGAGGATTTAAATATTTCAAAGAAGAAATACGCCAATGCTTGGTCTCTTTAGAAACAGAGATTTAAGGAAGTTGAGCATGATCTTAAGTGACAAGGGAGGGGGACTTGATCGGGGGAGGGGGAGGGAAATGGGAGGTGGTGACAGGGAGGAGGCGGAAATCTTTTTTTTTTAATTTTTTATTGAGAAAAAAAAAAGTTTCCACCTCCTCCCAGCCTCCCATTTCCCTCCCCCTCCTCCCACCCTTCTTCCCCTCCCCCACTCCTCTCCCCCTCCCTCTCCAGTCCAAAGAGCAGTCAGAGTTCCCTGCCCTGTGAAAAGTCCAAGGTCCTCCCCACTCCCTCCATGTCTAGGAAGGTGAGCATCCAAACTGGCTAGGCTCCCACAAAGCCAGAACATTAAGTAGGATCAAAACCCCTTGCCATTGTCCTTGGCTTCTCATCAGCCCTCATTGTTCACCATGTTCAGAGAGTCCGGTTTTATCCCATGCTTTTTCAGTCACAGTCCAGCTGGCCTTGGTGAGCTCCCAATAGATCAGCCCCACTGTCTCAGTGGGTGGGTGCACCCCTCGTGGTCCTGACTTCCTTGCTCATGTTCTCCCTCCTTCTTTAATAAATAAAAAAAAAAGAAACAGAGATTTAATACTTTGTCAGCTAATGAAGCTATCACTGTGAAAAAATTAAAAATTAAGTCTCGTTTCTGTTCTCAGGTTCCTGAGACCAAAGAAAAGAAGGACAGCATTTTAAAAAATAAAAGTACATTATAAAATATTAGATGTGCTTTCATTATATTTTTGTAAATCATGAGTGCATCATGGGCACAGATATATAAAGATGTATATGCATAGTTAAATGTATCTTATTATGTCATTTACAGATTTAATAAATGCAGAAGGGAGCACTGTGCTGTCAGCTTCAGTAATCCTGATGCCATAAATCTATGATTGTTGGCTCTCTTTTCTGTTTATCTTTTCACCACTAAATGATGTTAAATTTTTCCAACAAATGTCAAGTATCTATCTTCTATAAGATGACGATTATTTAGTGTATTTTTTGCATAAAAAAATCAAGCAATCAGGGGAAAAAGAAACACAAAATATACTGGCTTAGCACCATGAAGATAGAACAGCTAGTTGTAGCTAGGTTTTCACAGCCATGCTTAACCTAACCTATATGCAGCTTGAGCATTATCTTTCAAATCTCAAAAAAGTATAATGCCATGTGGTCGCCTGTTTGAAGAAAGATATGTAACACAAGCACACACAAAGTGTCACTTAAAACTACTGCAATTATTTGTTCAGTGTGTGTTCTCCATCTCAGCTGTAGCTGGGACATACCTGACAGATTAGCTGTTCCCTATGAATATGTGGATGTTTGTTCTCGTTACAATTAACCACAGGCAGGTACTGTTTGACTATTAACTATAGGCAGGTGCTGTTTTGCTATTAACTACAGGCAGGTACTGTTTGTTTTACCAGGTAGGCTTTTCGTTTGCTTGGCTTTGCTTTTTCCACACTGCCTTACCCAGAGCTGTGCAGCTCCACCTAGTTCTATTTCCTCTTTACATATTTTCTGTGCCTAATCCTTCTTCCTTCTACCTGTCTCTTTTGATGACTTGCTAATCGACATTTCCCAGACACAGCCTTATTTGTTAACTCTCGTCAAAGAAATTCCCTATTTCAGACACGCCCCGTGGATGCTGTCATGTGGAGCTAGGCTGTTTAGTCTCATCCTCAACAGGGAAACAACTACCCCAGCCAATATTTCCTTAGAGTGTTCCAATTCTATTAACATTTCATAACATGACTTTCCTAGTGACTATAAAGTAAGACCTCACGTAGAATTAACCTGCTAATGTAGTATGTAGCTTAGTCTTTCTGAAACTCCATTATTAGTTATTAGACTTAAATGTCTTACAACCTTAGATGATGATGCTGACATGGTAAAAATGGTTTCTTTAAAAATAACTACTACTGGGGCTAGAGAGAAGGCTCAGTGGTTAAGAGCACTGACTGCTCTTCCGGAGGTCCTGAGTTCAATTCCCAGCAACCACATGGTGGCTCACAACCATCTGTAATGAGATCTGGTGCCCTCTTCTGGCCTGCAGGCATACATGGAGGCTGAACACAGTGTACATAATAAATAAATAAATAAATAAATAAATAAATAAATAAATATCTGGTATAATTCTGTGCTGAAAAAAATAACTACTACTTTACAGCTTACGAGAGACTGTTCTCTGGTAGCTGCATTTGAATACTTTGGAAACTATGAGGAATCAAATGCAGCTCATCTAAGAGTGGTTTCCTTTCGGGTGGCTCTCTGCAGTCAAAAGCAACAAAGGAAGTCCTTATTGCAGTGATTTATGATTAGTTCAGCCTTCCCTCTAGAAACTGTGATACACATAGTCTAGAAACTGACTTTTGAATAATTGCTAAATTCTTAATGTTGCCAAGAAAGACTATGCAGAAAATAATTTACTATCTTATCAAATTCTTTTTCATCACATTTATTTGAGACAGGGCCTCATGTTTTATAAGATAGCCTCCAACTACCTATGCATCCAAGGGTGAGCTTGAATTTCTAATCCTACTGCCACTACCACCCTAGTGTTGGGATTACAGCTTTGAACTCCTACACCAGGTTTTGGGGGGTTAGGGAATAAAACCCAGGACTCTATGCCTGCCAAGCAAGTACAAACAACTGGCTACTTCTCCAGCAAGTTTGGCCATGGTTTTGGAGGGATTTTAGAGCACATCATACATAGTTTGACCTTCATTTTTTAATAAAATCAACTTGAAAGTGATGATGGATCTTTAGATATTTGTATTCAGTTTGAATACGTTTTATTGAGAATTTTTGCATCCATGTTTATGGGGATAATGACCTATAGTTTTGTGATGGCTAACATTGGCTGTCAGTTTGATAGACCTGAGAAGAAAAGACCTCAGGTAAGGAATTGCCTCCATCAGCTTGGCCTGTGGATATGTCTGTGTGGCATCTTCTGAATTTCTAATTGAGATAAGAGAGCTTAGCTTACTATGAACTCTGCCATCTCTGAGCAAATAAGTCTGCGTATACTAGTAAAGTAATTTAATATGATCCTGATAGCAAACCAGTAAGCAGCACTCCTCCATGGTCTCTGTTTCAGTTCCTGTCTCCAGATTCCTGCTCAAGCTCCTGTTGTAGCTTTCCTTGATGATAGACTAATTTCTAAGCCAAATTAACTCTTTCCTCCCCAAGTTGCCTTTGTTCATGGTGCCAATCACATCGACAGAAACCAGTCTACAACATTTCTCTATTTGTTACATATTTTCCTGAATTAGGCACATGAGTAATAGTGGCTTCATAGAATGAGTTTGGAAGTAAATTCTTTGTTTCTATTTCTTGGAATAATTTGACAAGTATATTTAATGTAGTTCTGTGAAAATCTGGTAGAATCCTGCTGCAAATGCATCTAGATTTATATTGGAATTTTTACATTGGAAGGCTTTTATTACTGTTTCAATTTTCTTATTTGTTATGGATCTGCTTATGATGTTGATTTCTTATTGATTGAATGTTGATGGTGGAAAGGCAGCAGGGACCAAGGTATGAGTGGCAAAATCACTAATAGCAAAAGTTATGTGAGTATGAATCCCCGCTAGGTCTGGCCATGGAGGGTGGTGCAGCACCGGAGTCTTGGTTGACTCATCAAGAGATCACAAACACAGGTACAGCTCCCAATTGAGCCTAGATGGTATGAAGAGTGGCCTGGGGCAACTCACCTAGCAAAAAGGTTTTGGTTCGAACCTCCAGCTCACTCCAGCTTGATCCAGAAAGCCCTCTCTTTTTCTCCATCTCTGCATGTGTGTGTGTCTCTCTCTCTCCCTCTCTATTTCTCTCTCTCTCTCTCTCTCTCTCTCTCTCTCTCTCTCTCTCTCTCCTACACCCACTCAGGGAATCTCCAAAAAAGGAAAGACACCAAAAAGCCCAGTTCCACATTCTTGACAGCTATGACAGCTCATCCCCTGAAGCTGCCAGCAGCCCAAGTCCCTGCCTAAAGCATTTGGCCTTGACCATACTTGGGCACAAACCCAGCTTGTTGCAGACACATCATCACCTATTGCCTACAACCTATATAAGCCCCTGCTTTAGTTTAGGCATGTGATTTCTGTCTCAATCTCTTGATCCGGAGAACTCACCTGGGAGTTGCTGTTCTTTTACTTTTTTAATTCGGCTTGATCTGGCTTACTATGTGTGCAGAGAAACCTATTATCACTTTACAGGAAACCTATTATCGTGTTACAGGAAACCTATTACATTGCAAGGAGCTGCTTGTTCGTCCTGGCTGCCCAGTACTGAAATAATCACACAAAAATTGTATTAATTAAAACACTGCTTGGTAAAATATCCACGATATATATATATCACTGCTTGGCTCATTAGCTCTAGCTTTTTATGGCTAACTCTTAACATCTTAATTTAACCCATCTCCATTAATCTGTGCATCACCACGAGGTCATGGCCTATCAGCAAAATTCAAGCACATCTATCTCCAGTGGCTCCGTGGCATCTTTCTAACTCTGCCCTTCTTCCTCCCAGCATTCAGTTTAGTTTTTCCTGCCTACCTAAGTTCTGCCCTATCAACAGGCCAAGGAAGTTTCTTTATTCATTAACCAATAAAAGCAACACATAGACAGAAGGACCTCCCACACCTTTACATATTTGCAGGTGTGACTTCAGCTGCATGAATTGTTGCATGGATTCTAATTGGTCTTAGTAATAAAAACCTGGAGTCAAGATACTAGGGGGTGAAAGCTAAAAGATCAGAGAAGCAGAACAGTCAGCCACTAGTTTTTACATCTACAAAATCCTCAGACCGAATGGGGTATCCTATCTCTACAACTCTTCAGACTGAATGTCTTAAGTCCTGTTTCCTCCCACCTTATATTCCTCTCTCTACCCAGCCATATTCCTTCCTCTCTCTTGACTCTCTGTCTCTTTTAGACTAATTTAATCTTGTGTAGCCCAGGCTGACCTGGAACTCACAGAAATCCATCTGCCTCTGTCTCACGGGGGCTGGGATTAAGGGTGTGTGCCATCACTGCCCGGCTTCTATGGTTAACTAGTGGCTAGCTCCACACTCTGATATTCAGGCAATCTTTATCTGTTAGATTACAAGGAAATATCACCAGAGGCAATGCTATAATTTTTAACTGTATTGCTATCATGCAGGTCTTACATAAATAGCCACAGGTGCTGTGAATTCATGTGTGCGATGCTATCTCACGTCCAAAGGAAAGCAGTTCACAATGCTCTTCCACATCTTCTCAATTTTACATTTTTTCACCTTCTCTTCTGCAGTGCTCCTTGAGCCTTGGGTGATAAGTAGACTTAGATATCCCTCTCCAGCTCAATTCTCACACTCACTTATTTTTACACTTTGTATAGTGAGACGTTTCTTCATTAGCTCGTGCCCAGTGAAATAAGAAGCTTCTCTACTCAGTACTGGGAGCAGAACAGATGTGTGGATAGCTCCCAGTCTTGTATAAATGTATAGCTCAATAAAATCAATTTTTAAAAAAGTTACTATTTTAAGAATATAGAACTGTACTGACCACCTCATATAACATTTGAATGACTGTTATATTCTTGTTGTGACACAAATCTCTCCCTTTAAATGTTTTGTATAAGGAAAAGCTACATATATTTATCTAAGGAACATAACACTATCATAAAACTTAAACCTCTAAAATTTATCTTTAATTTAAATCTTTAAAAGTTAGTTTATAGAGATAGATTCTCAAATCATACAACATTAACTTTTAGTTTGGAAACCAAACTCCATAAATCTGCAAAATACTAATAGATGACTTAAATTAACATGAATTCAACTATAAATGTTTTCAAACATAAACTTTATTTTGTGGTTTTGAGACCAAGCTACAGAATTTTGACTTTGGCTTTGGCTGTGTCTTGAAGACACAAATGTCTTTTACATTCAGATAGCATTACCACAGCTGTAGGGTGCCACCTAGAGGCTCAAACAAAAAGTATATTTTGGGAAACTGCTTTAAAGAGATCTTTAATTTTATTTTTTAGTTGTCTTCCTTTTCCTTCCTCTAAGTCCTCCTATTTATACTTTCTTACTTTCTTTTAAAATTCATTGTCTTTTTATCAACAATGTGTGTGTGTGTGTGTGTGTGTGTGTGTGTATGGACATATTTCTGCATATATAAGTACAACCTGCTTATCTGCTTAGCCTGTATAATGCTACTCTTCTGTGTCTTTTAACGACAGACCATTTGATTATTAGATAACCAGTTGGTACTCTCTTCTCGAAGGCCTGTTTCTCCTGCACTGTCTATGTGTGTATGTCTGTGTTGGTGATGAGGGAAGGTGTCCATGGATGCCAGAGGTGTTGGATACTCTGGAAGCTGGAGTTACATCTATTGAGAGCTGTTTAATATGAGTGCTGGGAACCAAATGTCTGTCCTCTGGAAGAACAGTATGAGTCCTTAATCTCTGAGCATCTCTCCAGCCACATACATCCCTTTTTAAAAAAATTTTTTATTGCTTTATATACAATACCATTCAAAATTTCAACTTCCTCTCCTCCTCCCATTTCCCTCCTTCTCCCCCACTCCCTCCTCCTCCAGTCCTAAGAGAGGGCAGGGTACCCTGCTCTGTGGGAAGTCCAAGGCCCTCACCCCTCCATCCAGGCTTAGGAAGGTATGCATCCAAATAGAATAGGATCTCAAAAAGCCAGTACATGCAGTAGAGACAAATCCCGGTGCCATTATCATTGGTTTCTCATTTGGCCCCAACTGCCAGCCACATTCAGAGGGTCCATGTGCATCTCTTTTTAACAGGTCTTTGAAACCAATCTAACTTTAATAGTCTTAAATAGCTCTAAAGTTCATCATTTTCTGAACTTTCCCCACAAAAGTGTATTAAATAGAACAACAATAATTCATAATATTAAACATTGACAATTCATGTCAGTTTTCATATCTTATTTTAGACAAGTAACTAAGCTGAGCCATAGTGGCACACGCCTTTAATCCCAGCACTAGGGAAGCAGAGACTGATGGATCTCTGTGAGTTCAAGGCCAGCCTGGTCTACAAGAGCTAGTTCCAGGACAGGCTTCAAAACTACAGAAAAACCCAGTTCTTAGTTGCAATCATACAGCCACTATTACACACCAGTATCTGAACCTGAATATTGGAAAGGGTTAGGGATAATCCTACCACACCTGTTAGTTTAGACTGAGTCTTTTTAGTTCTACTCAACTATATGACTATTTTACCACATAAGGTATGCCTTATTATTTTGAAATAAACTTATCATTTACCTTCAAACCTTTAAAGAATTTTCAGTAGATTGATTAGTAAGAGTCTACGCATCCTTCATTCCTTCATTAATTTTCATGCTATAATGTCAAGCAATTGATTTGTTTATTTCACTGCTGATTGTATATAGACAGCCTCTACATGTCAATTGCAAATGAATATTGTTTTCTTTGGTTTGTTCATAGCAAGCACATTACAAAGAGTTTGTATGATTACTGTAGTCACAGGAAACAATCATTCTCATGTTGCTCTTGCTAGGTATTTAGAAAGAAAATTAAACTATACATTAGTCTCTCTGTTTCGTCTTCTTCTTCTCCAACTTGGAATTTTGAGCAGTCTGTTGCTGTAACTGCTTGCTGGTCTTTCACTATGAATGTGATCATATGTCCCACATTCTATTTTAAAAATCCCTAATGCTTTTCTGTACATTAAAAATGTATTTTTTCTTTTTCCACGTTATTTCCTTCCTTATCTTGCAGTTGAAAAGTAGAAATTTTCTGATATGAGAAAAGCTGGTGAAATGAAGTAACCGTCACTTCAAGTTGTATATATGCCTGAGTACTTTTCAGAGGAAATCAAAATTTTGGCAAACAGAAAACTTGTAGAAAATAAATGAGTGCATGTTGGCAGAGTCCATCTGGCAGCAGCAAGATGCTCATGTGAGGACAGAGGTGGGGAGGAAACACACACTTCAGATTTTCAGTGTGACAGTTCACGTTCTCCTGATCATAAAGCTGGAGGGGAAACAGACACTTCAGATTGTTCCATGTGATGATGGTTCAGGGCCTCCTGGTTGTAAGCTGCTTCTGCAGTTGTGTGACGCTAAGAGCGGCCTACAAAACTTCTATCTAAGAACATCCAGGGGTCTTTCTGCTTTAGATACCAGAGTTGGAAGCAATCCAGTCCCGGAAAGCAGTCACTCTAGTATAAACACCAGGCTTATTGGGTTGACCACATTCATCTCCCCAGCTCACTATTCCAGCAAGGTACCAGATATCTCTAGCATCTGGAGCAACCAGTGGTCCTCCAGAGTCACCCTAAGGAAAAAGGAGAAATTGCTTATTTCAGATCACAAAGGCAGAATTTGTTATTGACCCAAGATAAACTATAACAAACATGGTGGTTTTCAAGTCCTCAGTGTTGTGGAATATTAGTTTAAGATATGTTACATCTGTTTATGTTGTGCAATATTTCCTTAATGATGAAAAGATATGTTGCATTTTTTTAATGTTGTGTTTGTTTAACTCTGTAAAGCTGTTAATTTGCGTGCCTAAAACACCTGATTGGTTAAAACACCTAAAACAGCTATTGGCTGAATGGCCAATAGCTAGGCAGAAGAATAGGAGGGTTGCCAGGCAGAGAGAATAAAAAGGAAATGAGGACTGAGGAAAGGATAAGGAGAGGACTGCAGAGCCAGCCACAAGGCCACACAGTCAGCCATGGAATAAAAAGGAAAGAAAGATATATAGAGAATAAACATAGGTAAAGAGAAACAGGATAATTTAAGTTAGAAAAGCTGTCTAGAAATAAGCCCAGGCTAAGGCTGGGTATTCATAAGTGAGAAAAAGTCTCTGTGTATTTACTTGAAAGCTGGCTGGTGGATTCCCAAAGAGGAAAAAACAAACCTACACCTCAGGGTGTTGAAATGCAGGGCAGCACAGCTCCCCACAGAAAGGCATTCTGCTGCCAGGAGAGCTGATTTGACCTCGAGTTTCCCAACACAAACAGAAAGTTTATTTAGCTGAAGAACTAGTTCTGTGGACTTAGCTGATGCATCTGGCCGGATCACTCCTCTTCAGGCCTCCTTCTTGCTAATATGGCCTAACTCACCAGAAAGTGCTGGATAGTTTATTGCTGATAAGGAGCACAGACATGAGCTTTGGAAATCCACAGAGCCCTTAACATTTGAGGCTGGAGAAGTGCTTCAGCTACTAAAAGAATGTATTGCTCTTCAGAGGACCCAAGTTTGGTTTCTGTTACTCACAACGCTCTGATCACAAATGCCCATAACTCCAGCTACAGGGGGATTCAACCCTTCTAGCCTCCAAAGGCAGCTACACTCACCTGCACAGACAGACAGACACACATATACACAGAATAAAAATAAAAAAAAATAAGTTTTTAAAAATAGCTTTCACAGTCTTACTGAGTCTGAGATGGAAATTAAATCTAACTAGAAGACTAACAGCCTAAACTAACAGTTTGAATGGAAATGACTTTGAAGTCTGTGGACATTTGAGATTAAATTTGGGCAAGAGTTTAATTTGGAAGATGTGTCTTTGGGGAAGTCATTAAAGCAATGACAGCTAATTTTTTTGAGATGATTTATTTGAACAGGTATAGAGACAGAACAGAAAATTTCATATGTGACCTAAATCTTGATTTCTCAGTTATAGAGATTGCCAATAAGAAAAATGTTGTAGGGGCTGGAGAGATGGCTCAATGGTTAAGAGCATTGCCTGCTCTTCCAAAGGTCCTGAGTTCAATTTCCAGCAACCACACGGTGACTCACAACCATCTGCAATGAGGTCTGGTGCCCTCTTCTGGCCTTCAGGCATATAAGCAGACAGAATATTTTATACATAATAAATAAATAAATATTTTTTTAAAGAAAAGGAAAATGTTGTAAGGAGACTGCTTATGCATTTCCTGGCCACCAAGACTCCCAAAATAATCACATAGAAAACTATATTATTAAAGTCACTGCTTGTCCAATCACTTTAAGCATATTGCTAGCTAGCTCTTACATCTTAATTTAACCCATTTACATTATTTTATATTTTACCACGAGGCTTGTGGCCTACCAGCAAGGTTCCAGCTGGCAGCTTGGGTCTTTCCTCTCTTGCACCTACCTGGTGTCTCTCTGACTCAACCTTCTTTCTCCCAGAATTCAGTTTAATTTTCCCTGGTTACCTATATTCTGCCCTGTGAAGGGCTAAGACAGTTTCTTTATTAGCCAATCATAGTCACAGCATACAGAGGGGAATCCCACATCAGAGAGATAACAAGAGGAGGAACCAAAAATGAGTAGATGAAAAGGGAGGCAGGAATCAGCATGGAACATAATCATGGATCTGGGTCATGATTCAGGATCATGGAACCTGAAGAGAGACCATGTTTTGTAAAAAAGGAATTTGCCAAATAACACTCAGATGAGAAAAACCAGACCCAGTAAGAGCATTGTTTTAGGTTATTAATGATTTTGTGATATTAAAGCTGTACAGAGCCATACAGGTGGAGAAAACTGAGAGAGAATTCTGTCTAGATTGAAGTGTGCACATTTGGCAATCAAGCATCTTCCTGCTCTGTTCCTGTTTCTGAATGATCATAAAAGTACCTAGAGTATTGAATTCAAGCTAAAAATGCTTTAGTGAATGAGAATATTTGCGAATGTGGAAATGGCAAATCTTTCATCATTCGATTTCACCTTAGGAAGCTGATTTACAGAATAACCTTTGTTTGTTTAATCTATTGCCCCAGAAGCCATGATGACTAGCGAAGAGAAAACTAAACGCGATGAAATGAGTTCATTCTTGAGCTCTGGCCACAGGCATGCAGAAAGGTCAGCTCTATGAGAGAACTCAGTTCAACAAATTGAATGTGGCTAAATGACTGACCCAAGAATAAAGGCAGGAAAGGTCTGTCTGGTGTCATTGGTGATCAGCAGGGGTGGGAGTGATGGAGGTGGAACCTGGCAGTGTTCCCATGAAGTCAAGAGGAAAAATACGAAAAATAAGATCTTGAAAATCATACATATGTCTTGTATAACTCTAAATTGCAACATGGAGAATAAGATGAAATTCAAATACGGGATTTAGAAAATATGCTAAACTTACTCTTTTAAAATTACAGAAGAAATTTGTAGGAAGGACATACCCAGTGAACCATTTAGCCCTCTCCAATAGGTTGTCACTGGGGATTTTGAAGAAACCATTTGTGCACCTTATAAAAAGATACCGTTTCATACTGACCAAGACACTGATTTGGCAACACTAGACAGTTTATACTGGGGTGCAAACTCAGAGATGTCTGTAATTCAAACTAGGGTAGCATTCAGTTATCCTATCTTAGGCTAAATTTGCCTAAAGCAAACAATCAACTATGGATTCTAGAAATAAAACAAATATAAAAATCCTGTGAAATGTAAGGTGCAGAAGCAAGTAGATTAACTCCAGACCCGAGGAGTAATACAGCAGCAAATTGCTTTTCATGATCTGATGTTTGAAGCCAGAAAAGCCACCAAGTTGCCAACCTCTGAACAGGTGCAATTCAAAATTGAAATTTAAAGATCTCAAGAAAAAAACACCCTCTTTTTTTCCAGGCTAACAGATAGTTCAGCAAGCACTTTCTGCTCTTGCAGAGGACCTGGATACAAGCACCTAAATGCTTGCTCACAGTCATTTATAACTCTGGTAGTATCTCAGTGTTTGAGGTGAATGATTGATAAAGAAGTAAAGACGTAAAGAAAATTTCAGCAAAGAATGCCTAGACACAAATGACAATAAAATGAAAACCCTAGAACTTGAACTTAGTAATCCAATAACCAAAATTTAAAACACAATTCATTGGAGGAGATTTTTGGAAGAAAGACAGCAAGGAGATAGTGACTAGAATAAGAATCAAAGAATTCACCTAAGCAAATAACAGAGAAAAGTAAAAGTGGAAATAACAATGAAGACCAATTCATGAACCTCTGAGACTATAATCAGAAATGTAACATTAAAATCCCAGATGAAAGGGAAGGGAAAAGTTACTCAAAAGGGAATTAGAAGAAATCATAGTTGAAAATTCCCAGGCTAGCAAAGGACATAAACCTATAGATTGAGAATAACTGAGCAAACTCCAAGATGAATAAAGGCAAGGAAATACATGGTAAGACAGGAAATCAAACCTCTGTAAAGACAAAAGAAAATCCTTGAAGACAAGAGAGACATCATAGACAGAGTCATGTACAGCAAATCTGCTGGCTGTAGATTCTGTTCATCTCTCAAGGAGGCCATGATTCAAGGGCCCAAAGAGAACTATCAGTCTCAAACTCTATATCAGGCAAAATTATCCTGCAGATATGATGGGAAAATAAAGGGTCTGACAGATAATAATAATAATAATAATAATAATAATAATACTGCCATCAATAGACCTCCATAAAAAATATGGTTACAGGAAGTTCCTAAAACAGAAAGGAAGGAAAGAGACATGAAAATCTTTGAGTAAACATATTTTTTCTTCTCTACTTGAATACCTAACTTAGGCTTAGAAATGAGGGACAACAGGCTGGGCGGTGGTGGCGCACGCCTTTAATCCCAGCACTCGGGAGGCAGAGGCAGGCGGATCTCTGTGAGTTCGAGGCCAGCCTGGTCTACAAGAGCTAGTTCCAGGACAGGAACCAAAAAAATCTACAGAGAAACCCTGTCTCGAAAAAAAAAAGAAAGAAAGAAATGGGGGACAAGAGGAGAAGAAATTTAAACATTTATACTTATCAATATTTAATAAAAAAGAATGGTAGAGATTTTAAAATGTATATTTTCTATTATACCCCATTGAAATGAATAAAATGTCAACAGCAGTAAACTGTAGTAAGGTATATATCACATAAACATATTTACACAAACAAGCTGGAGTAATTATGACTGCTTTTCTATAAATAAATAGTGAAGAGTAGTAGCAGAAAAAACAAATGGAATTCCAAAACAAGTAACTGTGTGATCTTACTTAACATCCTGAAAATAATAGGATTATAGAGATAGATAAAAAATAGCAATTTTGTGATATTAGAGACAGCAGGAAAGGGCAAGAGCTTATTACCCAATATAGATCTTTAGAGTAATGGAATAGACTCCATCTTGACTGCAATGACAATTCCATAAGTCTATCTTACGCAAGAAAATATCATATTCCTAGACACATATTTTTGTACCCCTGTCTGTTCTCCAGATTTTATATAACTTTATCCATCTACAGTTTTATTATAGTTATATGACTGTAACCACTGAAGGAAACTGGGTAATGAGTACACTTGAGGCACAAAGGCTCAGAGGATAAAAGTATTCACCACCATGCAGTCCTGAAGCATGCATATGGAAGGAAAGAACCTGTCCCTACTAGTTGTCCTCTGGCCTCCATATGTACATTGTGCTACATGCATTCCCACACACCACATACACAAAATAAAATAGCTTGTAGCACAAACTGTTTGAGAGAGAACATATGACCTTCTGCAAAATCTATGCAACTCCCTGTGAATCCATAGTTACTTCAAAATGGAAGGTGCATACATCACTGTCCAGTACACTAGTAGGCAAGTCCATACCTGGCATGCATCTTTCTCTCCTTTTAAGAAGCCAGCACACAACATCCTAGGCGTGATGGCACCATTGTAAGATTGAGGTTGATTGCAGGTTTGGGTATCTATGTAATCCACCTGGACTTGCCGAAGGCGATTCTGTGAAAATCCTGAGGAAAGACAGTCATCTTTATAACTACGAGTATTTTATAAACCTAAAAAAAAAAAAAACCTCTGCTCTAATTATTAAATAAGATGGCAATATGCAAGTGGGTTGAGGAGTTGTGTTAAGAACAGTAATATTTTAAGGAATTCTCTCTACCTAGTTTAAATAAAATTTTCAGCACCAAAGAAAAAGCTTTAAGTTGTTGAAGCACCATAAGATTTTGCTTGGGGAGAAGAACCGTATGATTTCCTAATCTTCACAATTAGGTATATCCCTAAATTCTCACAGGGCTAACTGTCTAGTAGGAAATTCAGTAGCAAAATCCTACTGTGGTATCATATGCTGGAAACCCCAGTGCTGGGAAGGCAGGGACAGGCGGAATCTGGGAGTTTACTGGCCGCCAGTATAGTTGAAACAGCTAGCTCTAGGTTCAGAAAGACATCCTATCAAAAACACAAGTGACAGCTCATGCTGGCAAGAATGTGGAGCAAGTGGAACATGTCTTCATTGCTGGTAGTAGTGCAAACTTGTATAGCTACTATGGAAATCAATATAGCAGTTGGTTCCTCAGAAAACCAAGAATCAATACACCTCAAGATCTAATTGTTGTGGAGTAATAGTTTAAGATGAGTTGCTTTTGTTTATGCTGTGGTATATTTGTTTAATAATGCAAAGATGTATTGCATTCATTTATGCTGCATTTGTTTAATTCTATAAAGCTTTGTTACTTTTCCTACCTAAAACATTTGATTGGTCTAATAAGCAGCTGAACATCCAATAGGTAGGCAGGAATAATGAGAGTTACAGAGCCTGAACTCGCCATCTTCTATACTCAGGCAAGACTTCCAGCAGTAGGACTAGGACATCGACCCATCCACAAAACCCTCACAGTACAATGTGTCCTGCAAGATGTGCAGGGGTAATAGTGGCACGGAACCTGGGGAAGTGACCAACCAATGACTGTTTCAACTTGAGGCCCATGCCACAAGAGGAAACCCACACTACCATTGCCTGAATGGCCAGGAACAAGAGGCTGGACAACTCAGAGATCAAAAATAGAACCAAACACAACTGGCAAAGAAAAGTAAATGAAATAATTCCTAATGAAATTCTGCTATACTCATGGATTGGTGCCTGGTCTAATTTTTATCAAACAGGCATTATCCAGCAACTGATGGGAGTGGATGCAGAGACCCACAGCCAAACACTAGGAGGAGCTCAGAAAAGGGGGAGGAAGGATTGTAGGAGCCAGAGGAGTTGAGGACACCGTGCACAGAATCAACTGAGCAGGGCTCATAGGAACTCTCAGAGACTCAGGGAGTCTGTCTTCTGCATATATGTTGCGGTTGCATAGTGTGGTGTTCTTGTGGGCCTCCCAGCAGTGGGAGCAGGGCTGTCTCTGGCTCTCTTAGCTGATCTTTGGAACCGTTTTCCTCCAACTGTCACCTCATCCAGCCTTTATATGAGGACTTGTGCCTAGTCCTAATGTAATTTGTAATTTCATGTTCAGTTTCTATTCAATTTCTATCCCTGAGAAATCTTGGGTTTGTTTTTTTGTTTGTTTGTTTGTTTTTTTTTTTTTTTGAGGGAAATAGAGAAGAAGTGAATCTGGAGGAGAGGCAAGGTAGGCGGGCGCAGGAAGAAGGGAGGGGAAACCCGTCAGGATGTAATGTACAAGAGAAGAATTTTTTAAAAAGACATGTTGTCACTAAATAAATAAGGTGGATAAGGATAGGTAAAACATTTTGATATCATCCTCTGACCTATACACACACTCACATCAGAGAACACACCAAGCGTACAAACATACAGCCCCCTCCACACAGACACACACCCTACAGGTACATACACTCATTAAAGAAAAAGGAATTCCACCACCGCCCGGCGCACGCCTTTAATCCCAGCACTCGGGAGGCAGAGGCAGGCGGATCTCTGTGAGTTCAAGGCCAGCCTGGTCTACAAGAGCTAGTTCCAGGACAGGAACCAAAAGCTACAGAGAAACCCTGTCTCGAAAAATCCAAAAAAAAAAAAAAAAAAAAAAAAAAAAGAAAAAGGAATTCATTCGGTGTCCGGAAGGCACATTTGCTCCATTCCATAACTTACAGCACCTTCACAGTAACAGCAGTAAATAGAAGCTGAAGGCCAGAAAGAATGCATGCATCTTCTAAGTGACTTAAAGCCTGCTTTCTCCTGAATCCAATGAACAACCGACACACTTTGTAATAACTCTCATTTTTTAAAATGCTTTGCAACTCCAAATTAGGTCACTATAACTTGATTTTTTTTTTCCTCCAGATGCTCACCATCATCTTGTATTGCTCCAAATCCTGTCACAAACATCTGCTGTCCAGGCTGGAACTCATGGTTTGCATCGGGGAGACAAACCTTGTGCACTGCATTTGTGCAGGGGACTGGCCTAGATAGCTCAGCGAGTGCAATGTCATAGTCATGAGATGGGTATTTGTATTTTTCATGGACAATTATCCTCCGCAGGCCAGTCCTCAGTTTTGGAGGTTGTATTGTTGCCCCAAAGGAAGCAGTCCAACTCGACGGATCCTTGTGCCTACCGAAAAATAGTAGCAATAAAAATTCCAGCTTACCTTGATATCAGTGTAATACTTTGTAAGGAATTTTTGATCTACAGGTATCAGTATAAAATTTTATTTTTTTAAGTTATAGTTTATATTAAAAGAAATAAACACTGTCCCATCAGAAAACTGAGCTCTGGGTTCAAGCCAGGTGCAAAAGGCACAAGAGTGTTTTTCCTAGGTTAGATGTCACACCAACCATCATGGTACCCAGTGCAGATCCAGGTGCCCTTGCTGTAAGTGGCTACAAGCAACACATAAAAGGAAATGCGTTCTACATGCCCTACATCCTCTTCCTGCGAGGATATATGTTCTGAGATCCTCAGAGATTACGTATAACTTTAAAAAGCATTACTACTGTGGGTATTGTCAATATTTTGATGTAATTTTGAAAAGTCAACATTCCTTCTAAAATAAATTAACTATTTAATTACAAAAATTTGGGGATTTGTTTTGTTGTTGTTGTTGTTTTGTTTTGTTTTCGAGACAGGGTTTCTCTGTGTATCTTTGATTGTCCTGGAACTTATTCTGTAGACCAAACTGGCCTCAAACTCACAGAGATCAACCTGCCTCTGCCTCTCTGAGTGCTGGGATTAAAGTCATGTGCCTCCAGAGCCCAGCTTCAATTATAAAATTTGCTACTTCCAACTTGCGTCACACTTCCTTATCTTCTTGGAACTTCGTCATGGGGATAAAAACTACCATCTGCCCAACTCTGGTACTTATTAAGATACTTAGTGACCATCAGTTCTTATCTTTGATAACAAGCTCAGAATTCAAATGTGGCTTAAAGATCCTATGCTCTTTGACAAACTATCATAAATTTCTCAGTAAGCAACTACACCACAACAATGGCTGGCATCATTTTCATTTCCAGAGACTGTAAAATCTCCTACTAAGTATTCTGAGATTCCCACTGTTTTGTGATAAACAGTGTTGCTTTTGATTTGTGCCAAACCTACTTCTCTAAAGATTCATGAATATATAATGAAAAGCCACATGTCCTTCCCTTCTGCTCCATCCTCTAAGCTCAGGACTTACGTTCGGAAGCAGTGAGCAGCACTCACGAGCCATGTGTTGTTGATCAAAGTTGCTCCACAGCGATGCGACCCATCCAACTGCAGGCTACTTTGCCATGGCCATTCTCCCTCCTCTGCTTGCGTCCCGCCAATGATCCTGAGGCTAGTCTGTGCTGTCGATTTATTCCGCCGTGTCCCACAACCTGCAGAGTAGACAGGAGACAGTAATTAGCAGTTGTTTAAGCATCCCAATTTTCTTTTACTGTGTGATCCAAGAGATCAAACATTTTCTCAAGTTTTTAACAATATGTAAATAGCATTTTATTTAGTCAACTCCTATCCATTTTGTGAGATCTAAATTCTACATTATTTATTTTGAAGTGACAATTTCTCTGCTTCCAAACTAAATTATTTGTGACTTCTTTCATGCTTCCTTCATGACAAGACTAATGATAGCATTTGCATATGTGTATACAAAGTAGTTTTGTTATTATTACTATCTTTGTTGTTATTATTTCTTTATTTGTTCTTATTATTCCTCTGCATTGCTTACAATGGAGTTTTTTTTTTTTCTCAGCCTGGGTACCACAGATGCTTAGAGTCATAAAAGTTTTAGTTATGAGTGACTATCCATGGTAGGGCTCCTGATTGAGACAAACTAGATGTCAGTAACATTCTCTTACATGATGGAGAGGCCAGAGTGGGGCATGATATCTTGTGCAATATCAAAGCCCTTGAGTGAAAACTGCTGTAGAACTATATGGTCATGAATCAAGCACCTGGTATTATCATAGTGTAAGCTGCTTTGGGCAGGCATATGTTACCCATTTTGCATCACTTTTGGCTAACACAAAACCAGCACATCGTAGGTCCCTAATCATTATTGATGGCAAGAATATATGTCATTTAGACAATGGGATTATATTTTGGTTCTAGGCTTAGCAAACTTTATAAACTAATCAACATTCCAAGATTTTATTTTAATTTTTAATTACATTTATTTAATTAGTGTGTATGCATGCATGTATCTACTATTGTATTTGTTAGCCAGAGAACAGCCTGAAGCTATTGGTCTCCTGCTTCCTCCATGTGAGTCCTAGGGATTGAATTCAGGTTGTCAGGCTTAGCAGCAAGTACCTTTATCTGCCAAGCCATCTCACCATCCCTCCTTCCATTAAAAAAAAAAGAATGATAAATATCCTCTTACCAGCTGGGTAACTTTTAACTATATTTTTTGAGCCACAGTGACTAGTCTGCTATGAGAGCATGAAGGACTAGGTCTAGAATCAAGACCTTTAAAATTTCATCATATTTTATTTCATCAAATATTCCACAAGTCCATGATTACTATTGTAAATGAGCAATATCAAGAATCGGGATGATTTTATTTAGAGTAGTTTGACATTAAGTTTGTCTTTAGATGAAAAATAACAGCATGTGGCTCAATGTTATATGTGAAAACTATGAATTTAACCACAGGCAAAGAGAGTATTTTTGCTTCTTCTTTAACAGTTGTCCAACTCTCTTCTGTTCCCATGGACACAGGCACCTGTACATCCAATCTGAAGTTCTCCAAGTTCTGTTATTCCTTACCATATCTCAGAGCCAAAATAAAGAGCCATGAACTATGTACAAACCATCCATCCTGTGTCTACAGTATCAGCACAAAGCCTGTTCCAGAATGTTACCTTTCTGCAATCAGAGAATGAAGTCTTAATGAATACATTGAACTTACAATGGTTGAGAAAGTTGTCGGTTTCTGTCTTGTTGATTTCTGAAACACACACAAATGGAGAACAGGATGGGGTGAGCAGAACAGAATATCACTGTGTGAGATTTTCAGCACTAGACAGCTGATAAATTTCTAAGACAGTATTCTTGGGTTATAAGGAAAGAAATATAGTTATATTATCACCGACTTGCCTCTTTTTTGTAACTCTTTCAAAAATGAGAGGAGACATGAACAATGAACCTGGAACTCTGGTGTAAAAAGAAGCATACAGACAACCCGTTTATAATGTAAAAAGAAGCATACAGAGAACCCGTTTATAATGTACATTACTGTTGCATTTCTCAATAATGCTGATTCATGAGTTTTGTGTTGAAACCCAAGAATGTGAGTTTTAAACCAGAAAATAGGATCCTGGGAGTAAATGGCCCCTCTTCGAAAAATATTAAATAAACTGTAATATTGATTCCTTAAGTGCAGTAATAGTTTTACTAACCATCATTTCAGAACATTTTACTATGAAATAGCATAGCTCTTACATGTAGCACGATCCTCAGCTCCATGAGCACAATTAAAAGTAATGTTTCTCCTCTCTAAATTTCCTTTCTGCTAGGGTTTTGGATATACAAGACCACCCACAACTTCCCTCTCTGTTCAGCTAGATCCTTACCTTGGCAACACTCAGCAGTCAGGACCTAGTCATATGCAAACACTTGCTGAAGTAAAGGGTACAGAATAGCCTAAGCACTCACATTTCCTGACTTAAACGATTCTCTTTGAACTCATAGACAGGTGTTCTAAAGGGAAATCATATTAATCTATTAGTTTTTCTTCTGGTACTTAATGATTTTGACATACTGGGGTTTATATTACAGACATTCTTCTTTTTTAAATTTATTTATTTTATTTCATTTGCATTTATGTTTTGCCTCCATATATGTCTCTGTGATAGTGTCAGAGCCCTGAAACTGGAGTTACAGGCAGTTGTGAGCTGCCATGTGGGTGCTGGGAATTGAACCTGGGTCCTCTGGAAGAGCAGTCAATGCTCTTAACCTCTGAGGCATCTCTCCAGCCCCAATATAATCTTCCTTTTTACCTTCTCCATCATGCCATCATGGGGAAATGGGAGACATAAGGAAGATGGATTATTGAATCTCAATTGCAATTCAGCTACTTTAGTAATCTGTTTCATTACATCTATCCTCTACCCCAACTCCTTTCTAAAAGTGCAGGTTTTATCTGTTCCCATCCCAAGAATAGCTTTGTGCTTTGCTTTCATGTCTTTCTGTTACTACCCTGAAATCCTTAGTTATTTTGTCTTGTGATGTGTGCTTTGAAAGGGAAGCCCAATGTGCTATTCAAACACAGTATGAACGGAGAAAGTGTATGGAATTTGTGTGTCTGTGATGTCTCACAATGCCACTTGCAAGTATCAGTCGTGATGCTCTGTGAAATCAGAATCCTGGTGAACACACAACACGTGGCAACATAGCAAGACAAGCAGATAAATGTGTTCAACTCAGCGCCAAAAATGGAGGGAGAAGTGGCGGCAAAGAAGGGCATGTTTGTGTCTGAACAAGAAATTTGTAGAACCCAGGAAGAAAGCAATGGCATTCTAGTAAGCACAAATGTACATGACACCCTATCATAATTGTGGCTCAATTGTTTGTGTCTATTAGCTCATTGTTTTAGCTGAAAATAATCATACTGAAAGAAAGATAGGGAAATTTATAGACCCTTTTCTACCCAGTCTTTCCTTTCTTATCAATCAGCCAAAGACAGAAAGCTTTGAAAAGATGTGTCATATTAAGAAGGGAATTAGAAATAGTCAGCTTAGGTTTGTGTACCATTCTCACAGTGTTGCAACAATAATGAAATGCACTGTCCTTCTGCATCTATAGAGGATTAGTGTAAGGATTCCCAAAGATGTCAAAACACCAACCACACTCGGAAATGGTTCAGTGTTTGCATGTAACACATATACATCTTCCTCAACACTTTAAATATCTCTAGATTACCTATAGCATCTGATAATATAAATTCGAGGCAGATAACTGTTGTTTGCAGAAATAACAAGAAAATGTTTATACTCAGTAACAATAATTTTTAATATTTTTGGTTTTGCAAAAATAATGTGGCTTTCTAAATCCATGGATATGGAGTCATGAACCAATAGGGCAACTGTCCTTACATGAACTATAAAATATTATTGCATAGTCATTTGTAGTCTCAGAAAATAGAAACAAACAAAAATGTCTACTTCAATCTCTCTAATTACAGTTGTGCAACACACAAAAATGAATATATGTGAATTACAGTTGTTCACTGGAAATGATCTTAAGAAGTAGCTATGAGAAAATATATTAAAGCTTTCCCTGCATGCATACTCTCAGAACATGCTATGGAAGCAACAATAGCAGAAGAATATCCAACGCCACTTTTTCCATGTATAATTAGGCTCTGGATCCAACATACAAGGCACAATAAAAACACTTCTTGGGAGGAAAAATTTTTAACTGAATGTTTAAAGCTATTTTAAAATTATGTTATGTAAGAGCACAGCACATCAACCTACTTTTAATTTCCACCGATTCAGGATCAACGCTGGGGGGTCCTGTAGCATATTTCAGCTTTTCATGCAGAACATGTTCAACTATTTGGTGCACAGTTTCAGGATCCTCAGTAGAGCGAATTCGAAAAATCAGCAGCATGTGAGCCGACACTCCATCATATTCTTTACTATTGTTCAAAAATAAATAAATAAGGAAGGGAACGAGAGAGGGGGGAAGTAAAGAAAGAATTGAGGGCGGGAGCAAGTTTGTGAGTGAAATTATTATGAATGGTTCTTTGGTTTTCTTTTTTATATATAACACTTTGTTTTCTTAAAAGTTAACCATTGAGCTCAGCTTCCTGTCCTTCCATCAATCAGATCCACCTTCTCTGCTCCTGTGTTTTTCTAGTGTCTTAACTCATTGGCTCTCTAAGTGTTCATGCTTCCCCTAAACTTGTGCTTCTTCATGTTACAGCCCCAAAGGAAGAAAGAACAAGCAACAGGAGGATCATTAAGATGAATCTGGCAAGCTGGAAAGGACAAGAGAGTTAAACTGGTGGTGCTTAGTTATTTTATGAACTAAGAGGCCCAGGTGAAAGAGGCTTGTATGGCACCTCAGGTTTCTCAGTGGTGTGATTAATTCTTCTTGAGTTAGGGAATTCACCATGCAGCCTTTTGCCAGGTGGGAAGGAACAGGCAAATTGTTACAGAAATCAGGAAAACAACTTAGACTGGACATAGAAACAGATCCCAATAAGCATAAGACGCCATGTGGATGATGTGCCCCTTATGAGAATGAAAATTTATGAAGTAGAGGGCCAAAATACATTATCTCAGGTATACAATTTTTAAGGATAAAGTCAGAGATATCAGCTAATTACAGACTGGGAATTAATTCAGAGTGGTATCATTTAAATAATACTGTAAACAGTTCTCATCCCGTTTTTGAAGAATATGAATAATATGTGTTAGAATACATTATTTAAGATCCATAGTAGCATTTTACTTCAAGTGTTGTGTTTTGCCAGGTAATTACACACCTATAATCTGAAGACTAAGGCAAAAAGATTGGAGTTCAAAACAAACCTGGACTACAACACAAGACCTTGTCTCCAACACAAAAGAACAACAGTAGGAAATTATGTTCCGAACTTGCTATTTAGCAATAATTGGTAAGAGTTTCAAAATCCCCTTAGGCAAGTGTTTGGAGCATAAAAATGTAGAACAGAAGAAAATAGGCTAAATTAACTAGGATAGGGGGTGGGTAATACAAGACATGAAGACAAAGATCTCATTTGCCAGGGTATTGCTAGCTACTCAGTCCCCAATTCTGATGATTAGTTCACACACACACACACACACACACACACACACACACACACACACAAACAATCATTGGCACCAATGATTATACCTGTCCTCAACAGGCATGTTGCACATGTTCATTTTCAAATTACAAACTAAAGTACACTTTAGTCTATGGATTTCATAGAGCAGGTGAATAAATGCTTGTTAAATTGAATCACATCAAATCATTAGTATTTTAAAATATATTTATTATTGACCAAGTTAAAAATTTTAGCATTAAAAATGTTGTTTCCACATTAAGTTAAATCTAGAATAACATCTTAGGTCTACATACGTGAACTTGATAATGTGAGCCTTGACAAGTTGTCCCCTCAGTGGAGATCTATAAAATGCATTTTTCACCTGTTAAAAGACATTTGAAACTCATCAACAAAAGAAGTTTTTTCAAATTCTTCATGTTAATCCAATGTTTTGGAGCAAATTAAAATAGAAGACAAAGCAAGCGAGCGAACAAAACACAGACCATTCATAATGTACTGAACCTGAAGAATCCTCTCTGGCATCCTACCCAGTGTTGGGAGCTGAGCTCTGCATTCAGCATGACAGCCACATTGAGGCCAGCGCAGACCTATACCTTCTGCTCAGAAGGACATCAAAGACGGTGAGCCTGCTGTTTCCTTGAAACAGTTCGCCCTCCACTTCCTGAGTTAAGAACTTTTACAACAGACAGACAAGGACAATGGAACATTTATCTTAGTTTTTCACATTTCTATCACTGTGACAAAATGCCTGAGTCAAACAGCTTAAAGGAGAAAGAAGTTGTCTGGACTGGTGGTTTTGGAGAAGGAAGGGAATAGTCTCCCTAAGTGAGAGCGGGCTGTAAAAATGAATGTGTGTCAGTGTTGCATGGGACGGTAACTAAGTGTGCTCACATACTGGGTGCCCAGCTCGACACTGGAAACGCTCCGAGAAAGCCCCATGGACTGGAGTTCTGAAAAAACACAGCTACAAAGTTTCTCTAGTAAGATGATAGTATTTTTATGAAACTATTTCTTGCTGTAGTAGTTCAAATGAATTTGAAGTTTAAAATTCAGGACTTGAGCAAGTAAAGCTTTCAGTTCCTTCTTGTTTTCAGTGTGTAAGTCGTCTCAGGACAGAGTGAGCACAGATGGGTGAATTGCAGAAAGAGTTAGCTTTTTTCTTCTATTCTTCTATTTCTTTGATTCCTGAATCTGTCCTCCACTGATGTTACTGTGACCATCATATGGATATGTCCTTGTATTGGTGATTCATTTGGAAGTTTTTACTTAAGGGTTTATTTTTATCAAGTAATTTCAAAATTATTGATTTGGAAGCTACAAAATATCTATATTACTTTAAATTGAAACCCATTTGGATCTTAGAAAGTTTATTTTGACAAATGGCAAAAACAAGCAAACAAACAAACAAACCCAAGGGATATAGTAGCATGTTGACTTTCTGAGCTGCATTCCCTTTCTTTCTTTACATGTGTGTTAATATTGTGGAACACATGTATCACTCTCAAGTACACAGGTCACCAGGATCTCAGAGATTGCGCAGTTTCTGTGAAAGGGTGTCAGTTTGTCTAAGGTTTAGACATGGTTGGAACATCTCCCAGGGCTTCACAAAACTGCAATTTAATCCCCATTGTAATGTAGTAAGAGAGTGAAAAACCATAGTGCTTAAAGGTGGGGCATTCAGGAGGTGAGTCAGACTAGATAGGTTATTAGGGCAGAGCCCATGACTGAATCCTGGTGGCTCTGAAGAAGAGAGAGAGAGCAGAAGAGACTCAGTACTCAAGCGCTCTCTGTCTTTTGTCTAGTGATGTGGTGAAGTCCCCTGTTGAATCTGCCAAGAAGGGAAGGCCATCATCAGATGCAACCCTTAACCCAGCACTTTTCAACCCAGGAACCAAAATAAACCTCCATTCACTAGAAAATATACTATTGAAGTATTTCATATTAGCAACAAAAACAAGCCAATGCAAGTTATTTCCATTCTGTCCCTATTCAGAATATTAAAACTAAAAGACATGTGTGCAAATTACATTAACCTAATACCTAAATTAACATACAAGGATATTTGTCAGGAGCGAAAGGTGATCTGCCACACATTGACATGGCACTGACTGACATCAGCTGATAGGAGTTTCTCTTCAATTCTCTTTCCATCACATCATATGTAAATTGTCTCACTAGCCAAGAAACTTCCAGATTGTGGTCGAGGTAATATAGTGATGGGAATTCATCACTCAAGCCTTTGTTCTTTTGTTCTGTGCTGCTGGTTTTCTGTTTTCTTAACTATTAAATCCTCCCCCGGATGAATACTAATGTCTTATATACACCAAATGGATGTATTTGATGTCTACAAGTAAAGCATAGTGTTATAAGCATAGAGAAGATGTCACTTACCATAGTTTCAATTCTTTGGCTCATTTCTGTGAAATTTTTAGAAGCCTCTTTTCCAAACTCAGCATAAAGCTTATCACTTGTGAATGGCAATGTGCTGTAGTAATTGTAGGTCCTCCTTTGATCTACAAGGGAAGAAGTAAAACCCATCATAATCTTTATCAGATGTATAAAGCGTGATTATGACTCCACTTGGTGCTTACTTAAAACACTAAGACAAGAAGGAATGCTGATGCTCAGCTCCATCATCCTGTTCCAGGCTCCCGGGTGATCTCAGAATAAAGGGATATACTTATCACACTGTATTATATAGACTGTAAAACTTGTGAGAAACGCCTGGTGCTCTGGAGTGCCATGCGAATACCGCATGGGAACTGTGAGCTAATTACTCAGAGGTTATCCATTCCCTAGTTGGCCCAAAGGATATGCAGTCATGCCAGCCGAATGAGCACATCAGGTTGTGTTTAGAAGCTACCAATGGCTGAATTATTTTATATTAAAGAAGTAAACTCCCCCATGCATTAACTACTCATCAATTCTGGACTCTAGTTTGAGAAAATGTATTTTCACTGGAAATGGAAATGAGCGTAGGGAGAATTTTTTTTAAGGTTTTTTGAAACAGAGTTTCTCTGTAGCTTTGGAGCCTGTCCTGGAAACTAGCTCTTGTAGACCAGGCTGGCCTTAAACTCACAGAGATCCGCCTGCCTCTGTCTTCCAAGTGCTGGGATTAAAGGCGTGTGCCACCACTACTCAAACTCCAGAAAGCAGAAATTTAGGGAGCTAGAATTCCCACCTGGTGTAACCTTCCATAGACACTATATAGGTTCACTGGACTCCTCTGTCAGAGAACTCGTTTTCCACCTCTAGGTTTAGGGGATGTCTTGTCTGGTGTCCAATCTCTACTGCCAATTCATACAACCTGGTTTGTTGACATATTGCAGGGTCAATGTAGTACAAATTTCCTCTTCTACACATCAATTAGTTGGAAACTTGTGTCTACTTTTCACGTATATTAATGCCTACCACATTTCTGTGAGAGAGATATTGTACCAAGCATTGCAACCATAACAGTAGCCTAAGACCATTGAAAATAGTTATTGTAAGAAAATGGACTATGCCTCACCCAGGCTCAGGCTCTGTTGACAGAGGTTTCTATCCCACCAGATCCCACAGCCATTCAGTCCCAAAGAAACATATAGAGGCTTACATTAATTTAAAACTGGTTGCCTATTAGCTGAGGCTTCTTATTAACAAATTCTTACATCTTAAATTAACCCATAATTCTTGTCTGTGTTAGCTATGTGGCTTGGTAACTTTTATCAGTGAGGCATTCTCATCTTGCTTTTTTTAAGTCTGGGTGATGACTGCAGACTGAGCCTTTCCTCTTCCCAGAATTCTCTTATTCTGGTCATCCCAGCTATATTATTGCCTGACTACTAGCCAATCAGCATTTTATTAGACCAGTACAAGTGACAAATCTTTACAGAGTACAAAACCATTGTCAGACAGCAAAGTTCTTTCCTCTTCCTTCCTTTCTTTTCATTCTTCCCTTAAACCCCAGCAGAAAAGGGAATTAACACCAAGCACCAGCATCTCAGGTATAGGCACTCAGGCTATTCCTACACCTCATTTGCCTTACAATAACCCCTTTAGAAAGCTGTGCTGCCTTTATTTAGGGATTTCCAGTCTCAGCAATGTAAATAACTTGACAAAAATAATGTGACAAAGCCAAAAAATACAAAATTTCGAGACAAAGCCTAACTAAGCACAGACTCCTTTGAATGTCCTAGAATGAAAAAAGCAAAACAAAACAAATACCCATGGGTGGTGGTGGTGCACGCCTTTAATCCCAGCACTTGGGAGGCAGAGGCAGGCGGATCTCTGTGAGTTCGAGACCAGCCTTGTCTACAAGAGCTAGTTCCAGGACAGGCTCCAAAACCACAGAGAAACCCCGTCTCAAAAAAAAAAAAAAAAAAAAAAAAAAAAAAAAAGCCTGTACAATACAAATACCCACTCATTAAAACTATTGGGAGAGAGAGAGGTGGTGATGGTGCACTCCTTTACTTTAAGCTTTAATCCCAGCACTAGGGAGGCAGAGGCAGGTGGATCTCTGTGAATTCAAGGCCAACCTGGTCTAAAAGTAAGTTCAAGGGCAGCCAGGACTGATACACAAAGAAACCCTATCTTGAAAAATAAAACAAAAATTCTATGTGTGCAGGTCACATGTGTGTGTGGCATAAGTGCCATGGGAAGCATCTGAAGGTCAGAGGACAACTTGTGGAGTCAACTCTCTCCTATGCCTTTACACGGCTTCCAAGGATCAAAATCAAATGGTCAGTCATACACGGCCAGCACTTTTGTGTAATGAACCTTCTTGCAGGTTTCAAAAATTATGAAATTTTAATATAACATTAATTCAAAACACCCTGGCAAACTTAATACTTTGGCCAAATCTAGAGGATTTGGCAGGACAGAAAAAGAAATTGATGGTCACTTTAACAAGCCCAAGCAACAAATGAAGTATGAAGAAAAAGCATAGGCTGGAGACAATAAAAGTTCAGGAATTTCTGAGTAATCTCAACTTAAGTGGGGGACAAGAGAGAGGGAGTGTTTTTGTTACTTCTCCTTCTATATAAATCTTACCTTGAATGGCCAAAATGCCAGGAATAACAGGCAAGTGCCTGAAATATACATGCTTGAAAGAAAAGTTTTCAAGCTACTGAAATATTGAAAAGTTGCGTAATTATCTTTATAAACTACTGATATTCTATTCTGCGTTTTATTTTACCTTATTAGGCAAATATTAAGTCCCTTATAGATGTTTATTTAATAGTGAGTGACAAAACAAATGTTTGTGGGGGGTGTACGTGTGTGTGTGTGTGTCCTGGTTTCATAAAGTGAGGATCAAAACGATGTTTTTCCAAACCTAGTCACATGTCTTTACTCTGTAACACAACCATTTGGTTTGGCATGAGAATTACAGAATGCTCATTGTTTTAGTTCCTCCATTGTTAGTTTCCAGATGGTAAATCACACATCACATACAAAACAGTAACATACAACAATTACTATTGATTCAGGTGTGGTGTGTGGGAAGTCCTGTGTTACAGTTTCTGAGCTGATCATCCACACCATATGACGCAGGAACCAGTTACTGAAAAACATGACCTGGTTTTCAGTGTACACATGTGAGTAAGATCCATCACCTTACACAACTTGGTTTAGGAAGAGGCAAAGGGGATGGAGGAAGAAGTGCTTTTCTCTCACAAAAGTGACCAAGTCTCTAACATTGCAAGGGGTTTCTTATGAAACCAGATAATCCTAAAACCACGTCATTTGTTTTGTCACTCACTATTATATAAACATCTATAAGGGACTTAATATATGCCAGGAATATTCAAACTTTTTGAAATATAAAACTGAGTAAATTATAACCTTACACATGCATAGAGAAATAACAATACTTACAACATAATGAAGCTCAGTATATTCATAACAGATCTGTGTTGCAATGTTATTTTAGCAACTCCTTTGTATTAAAAATGTTCCAGAGAAATTTCTATTACCAAAATAAATATACCCCAGCTTTAAAGACCTACATGTGTATAAACAGCACCTCAAAGAAAATCTGTTTTAAGCATTTTTTTAACCACCCAAAAGAGATGTATCCACTGTGGTCTGGAAATTGAGATTGTACTTTGTAGATAGTGCATAAAGATAAACAGATTACAGATAGCTCTTTCTTTGTAGGCGAAACACCTGCCTCAGATTCCCAATTAAATTAGAATCAAGTGATTAGCTTCTAAAGTTTCAAAGCCTTCAATATCAACATATAATCTAGTCACTCAGGGAGATATTAAGCAAGAGGTCATAGTTGAGTCAACTAATTAAAACGCAAGGCACAGTACAGGGAAACTTCAGAAGGGTTCTTACATCCTGGAAGAATAGCTCTGTAGTCCCCTGGGTACCTTCTTCATAACAGCAATTCGCAGTTCATCTGGCAGTGAGAGACCTGGTTACCACAAAGTGAACCCCCTCATAATTAAGCTCAGCATATCGTGTCCTCTGTCATCATTACATTCTGAAATAAGATTTTAAGTTAACATAGGCACTTATTTAATAACACATCATTGTGAACATCTTTCCAACTTACTGAGTGCCCAACAGAGTTTAGCTTTACATCATAGTTCAGTGTCTAATTCATTTATTGAAATATTAAGATTTTGATGAACTAGATTTTTTTTTAAATCAAGGTTACTGTCATGTGACCTCAGCTAACTCAAGACATCACATTCTAGCTAATCTGTGGTCTTCCCCTGTTTAAGGCCCCTTCATACACTTCCCAGTTATTAAGGAAAGTAGCATTTTATTCTTAGTAGGAAGCGCTGTTCCCTTAAAGATGGAAGGATGAAGCCTCCTTGGTTTGTGGAGATTAAAATGAAAAACAAAGCAGTCAAAGAGTTCTTATGCAAATAAATCATAGCAATGAAGAAACAACCCCGAGGCAAGCCAAAACAGGAAATTCCATGAGGAAATAGCTGGAGTAGGTCACATGATACCATGGCATCTCATACTTACTATATCTGACATAGTGAACGGTGAGCCCAATGCACACAGCCAGGACAATCAGGGATAAAAAAGAGATGAGGCCAATAACCCAGGGCTCCACACGAGTTCTCTTCCTGGCCCTCACCACAGGCGGCCTGAGGAAGGGAGTAAACAGACGGATTACATGGCCGTACATTTCTCGACTACACTTTAGGCAAGTTAGCAACACTGGGCTTTCGGATGGCCATGTGCTGTCTTGTTTCCCAGCTGTTGAGACAAACCCTGGTTCTGACTGCCTGACCTTGGGCAAGTAATTTGTTTCTTTTCTTTATTTATGGCACAAAGATGATAGGAATGGTCTCTATATTATAGGCACTAAACATTATTTGTAAGGACTAAACAATAGTTCTATATGTAAAATAATAATAAGAGTGCTTGGCTTATACATGGGTCTTCTGGACTAGTTAGCTGTCCTATGTCCCACAAGCAGCTTACAAGCTACAGAGTAGGTTCTGTAGAGCTATACATTTAAAACTTGTTTCTAGACAGTAGAATTTTCAATGGCTTATGAAATGTGGTAAAGCTTAAACTGCATAACATGCTGCAAATCTAATTCGACTTGCCTTCCAACTTCATGATCCAGTTCCAAACCTAACCTTGAGGGTGCACAGAAGAGATTATGGAAGTCCTCCTAAAACCCTAGTGTTTGAGCTAATATTTACCTATAAGCTTTTGTAATGTTTTGGTAGCCCTTTTTGTGTGACTTCATCTTTCCCTCAAAGCTCAGTCCTAACACCTGAAGGTAAACCAGACTTTTGTTTGATTGGTTCAACTGCCAGTCATTCAGATTATATATTCCAGTTAGTAAGAGAATTCAAATACTAAAAAAAAAAAAAAAAAAAAATAGTTACTGCTTGGTAGGTGTTTGGCTATAATGCTGCTATTTTTTAAAATTAGCTGTTTCTTGTATCTATAAATTGAGTGGAATGGGCTTCTTTCTTTCTAAAATTCTACTCATCCAATACGTGAAAAATGGAGAGAATGTCATGACCTGGTGGGGAAGTTCTGGGTACCAAATCCCATTAAAGAGCATTGTACTTCCAGCCTTCTTATTACCAGCTCTGACTCAGACTCAAACCATTCAAATGCTAAGATTCGCCACCTCTCAATAAGGCACAAGACACCCATCCTGTCTGTAGCACCCCAGTGAGAGCAGGAAGCTTCTCATAATGTGAAAAGTACTTTGCAATAAATACTTTTTATTTATAGCAGTAAAGAGTACTCATTGCTTGGTATGTAGGACCACCAGGAAATGTCACATTGATTTTGTAGCACTATAATTGCACCTTTGTGCCTGGTTCATAGAATAGGGAATATTTGTGTTACCATCTTCACAGGATCCTGCCTGTCCCAGCTGCCACTTATAAGGTATAATGTCTAGGCCCAAGGGACCCTAGTTGTTTCCCGCCCTTCTTGTTACAGTTTTCCCATGGGATGCTTACCATGGAAACTTCAGTGTTACCTCTCTGACCTCTTTGATCGTCAGTTCTCCCTTGAGCAGGGTTCCAAACACCTGTTCCTAGGATGGTAATTACTATAATATAAAAATACTTTTTCATCAGGAGTTTATTTTTTTTCATGTGTACTGTGCCCACGAAGCACTTCAGCTTTATTCCTGCCCATTTATCTCTGAATGCTTGCTATTCATCTGTTGCAGAAGACAGGAGATGCATATAGCAGACGTAAGCAAGACTTTGGGGTTGATACGGGGAAGGGAGGTTTTTCAAAAAATGTCATGCATGCCAGATGAAGAATATAAATTTATGTGTACACAAATCAGGATAAAATGGCAAAAACGACATGGTTACTCTGCTGAGATGTGTAGTATAAGTTATATTTGTTTCACAGTGACTTCTTTAATCCAGAAAGAAATCCAAGCAAAGCAATCACTAAGTTGATGAGTGCAAATCTGCTTGTATTAACAAGAAAGTGGTCAATAACCCACTTAATAAAAAAAGTGAAGATGAATATGAATAAGAGGTATTTTGCATTCTAATTTTAAGGTAATTATATGGTGTGTGAATAATAAAAACATAGGAGGTGCTGAATTATTAGCAGAAATAGAATAAGAAATGAACAAAACTTTCATTTGGATCCATGCATGTTTTTGGTTTTATGATAGGTACCTTAAATAATAAATTAGGCTTTTGAATGAAATGGAGAAGAGAGAGAAATAAAAAATGATAAAGAGAACTTATAGAGAATTTATAACTGACTGAAGAAGATCAGGTCTGGTGTGTGTGTGTGGGGGGGTGTTATGTGTATGTCTATGTGTGCGTGTGCGTGTGTGTGTGTGTGTATACTTCATTTTACTACTGTGCCAAGCTACTATTCTGGCTTCCTTTCTTGATCCCTTCAATATCTGAGTGGCATGCTTTCTTTGGTGCTAGGAGGCAAAAGGGATATCATGGGACAAAGTCAGAGAGAATCCAGTTAAGACAATTTAGACAAACAATTATAAGAGTGTATTTCTGCATGCTTCCACCAGCTTCTTTATCCAGGTAGATGTACTACTCTCTCAAGTTGTCTCTGTATGAAAAACAAGAATTATTACATCCACTCCTAACCTGATGAGCTCTGTGGAGGTAAAAGTGTTGTAATTTTATTATATTGAATGCCCATGTGAAAAAAGTATACAAAAAGTAGCATTTATCATACCTATTTTAATTATTGATAGTAATATTGATACCCACATTACCAAGATATTTGCCATTTGAAACCTTGTATTTGCCTTCCCCAATCTATAGCATTGTTTCCATGTCAAGTAACTTGGCTTCTTTTTTTCCCTTTATTAAGGTACAAGTTATTATTTCTTAGCTACCTTTTTTCTCAGCAAGTCATTCAGTACTAAACTGCTCCAAAGTAGATATGGTTAGAAAGTGTTCTAAAAGCACCAATAAAATGGAGGAATAAATCTATTTCTCACATCAGTGAATGCTCCTGTACCATGTGCATGTCCTGTATCAGATACCATGTCCAAACACTTCTTTGCCACTCCAAAAGATAGCTTAATTCATCTCAACTCACCCTCAGGAAGACTTTTAGAATTCTAATTCCTTCATTAATTTCAAATTGCCAAATTGCTTCCTGTTTTTTTTTTTCTTTTCATTTGGGGAAATGTATAATTAGTGAGAATTGAATAAATATAGGAATTAAGGTACAGATGTATTTGACTGGCCTTAAATTGTTAGAAGTCAAATAATAGACCCAACATTGTGTTATCAACATCATTTCTTAGTATGTCATTTTTAGGACAGAACTAAAAAAGGAAAGGCAGTGACAGCAAAATGTGAGGGAGAGTGAGAGACAGAACAGCAAGCAAGCCTGCTGGCAGGCTGTGGGTGATTATGTAAGGAGGGAGTGCTATGCTTCTGAGGAGAGCTTGTCAGAACAAGCTCCCACTTAGCATGGGTCAGCACCATGTTCAGAACAACAGCGGCTCTCAAATTTCTTGTTCCTTCTCCCTCATGGTAAGTAGTGCTGATGTTGTCAGTTACCACATCTCAGCAGCTCAGGCCAACCCCCACTGTTCCAACAAGCATGATTATGATGTCCATAACTCGATGGTCCTGATGAGTGATCAATCATCAGCCTCTTCCGCCAGAGTCTGGCCAGCTTTTGTTAAAGGCATAGCTCCTTCTGTTGCTGGTTTCTAGGCTGTGGGTTCTCTGCTACAGCTACTCAGTGCTGAAACTGTACTGCAAAGCAGCCACAGACAATAGAGTATCAATGCAGAGCTTGGCTGTATCCTTGTACATTTTCATATCTAGAGACCGATCTTTAAATATGTTCTAATTGCCAAAATATTTTACGAGCTGATTTTTCAATCACTTAAAAGCATGAAAACTGTTCTTAGTTCAAGCACCACATAAAAGGAAGCCATGTATCAGGTTGGGCCCCCAAACCAGAGTTTGCAATGACTGTTCAATGGATAGCCCACAAGTCAACACTAATGATCTGTTCCTGCTGTAGTCCTGCCAAATCTGTCTCCCACTCTGCTGCTGATAAACATGTTCTTGAAATTCCCAGTATCTGACCCACAGCTTGGTAACAGTTTTCTCTCCCAGCTCCCTAGGACCTGAAACACTCCCGGTTCTCGTAGACTCTCTTTCTACAAGTGCCATGGACAATGACTTAGCCTGTTTACACCCATACTTCTTCCCTTAACAAGCTCTTCCTATTGCCTCCTGTGTAGAGCATCTGAGGTCTATCCTTTGCTCACCCCACAAAATGCTTTTGTGTGTTTAGGAGATGACTTTAAAACTTTCTGCTCTGGTTGACCTTTTCATCCTAAGCATCATATTGACAGCTTTTTATTTTGTTTTGTTTTGTTTGTTTGTTTTTGTACCTTTATGAATGTCACCTCTCTGTATGCATTCCTACCCCATGCTCAAGAGTTGCTCATCCTTCAGTAACAAAAGGAAAGTTGTCTAAACTAACTTGCAGAAAAGTCATTCTTTGGTACCATACTATAGTGTTTGATCTTTCTCAATGAACTCAGATTCTGTCTTAGTTCTAGGAAACAACTTGAGATACTGAAGACAAGGAAAGGCAAGTCAGACCTTGCTAAGAGAAACTGCTGTTCCAGAAAGTCTCATTTTCATAAAATACTTCATATGGTGATCAAGATTTATGGCTAATGTTGCTACTTGTATTTAAAACACATGATTTTCCAACTATATATTCTTTCTACTATAAAACTGCTACCAAAGTACACAGAGTGAGAAACACAAATAAGACATAGTATAACATACATGTTATATCAGAACAATAGAAGAAAAAAAAGTGTTAACATCATGTATCTAAGGCATTACAAATTTCCTCAAAAACAAAACAAAACAAAAAAGAATGAAACATATCTTTGCACCATTAATCAAAATTTCCCCAGCATAAACAAATGGAACACATCTTTAACTAATATTATACAACAGGAAGACAACTGATGTAGACATCTGGCCCCAATGGCACACACTCATGGGCATGAGTGTGCATGAGTGCACATGAGCACACCCATGAGTGAACACATTAAGTTTTTAATTAAAAAAAAATAAAAAGCAGGCTTGTCATAGTGGTGCAAGCCTTTAATTTCAGCACACAGGAAACAGAGATAAGCAGATCTTTAAGTTTTAGACTTGCCTGCACTATAGAGCCAAGTGCATACAGAGAAACCAACATAAAAAAAAACAGAAATAAAATAAAATAGCAATACATCAATTAACATTTACAATGTGTTTACTACTTGTATGGCATAAGCTTAGTTTACAATGGTGATTCTCAACATGTAGGTTGAGACCTCTTTGCGGGTCACATATCAGATATCCTGCATATCGAATATTCCCACTATGATTCATAATAGTAACAAAATTATAGTTATGAAGCAGTAACAAAATAATTTTGTGGTTGGGGGTGACCACAGAATGAGAAATTGTATTACGGTGTCTCAGCTTTAGGAAGGTTGAGAACCACTGGATTACAGGTTTATGTCTGCGTTTCCCACCCATGTAAATGCTTCAGCTGCATTTTATTTTGAATAAACTATGTATTGTCAGGACACTGTGATTTTTACTCTAATATTTATAAAACAAAATTACATAATCATCCAAGAAAGAAACAAAATAAAAAGTATATATAGGCATAGGTAGTGTGCTTACTAATTTTATATCAACTTTACACAAACTAGAATTATGTAAAAGGAGGGAACCTGGACTGATAAAATGCCTTCAATAAGTACTGTCTCTAACACATTTTCCTAATTAGTGATTGGTGGGGTAGGGCCCAGACATTGTGGGTGGTGCCGTCCCTGGGCTGATGGTCCTGGGATCTGTAAGAAAGGAGTCAGAGCAAACCATGGGGAGCAAGCCAGTAAACAGCACCCCTCCATGGTCTCTGCATCAGTTCCTGCTTCGAGGTTCTTGCTCTACTTGAGTTCCCTTCCTCACTGCTTTGATGATGACCTATTACAGAGAACTGTGAGTGAAATAAACCCTTTCCTTCCCAAGTTGCCTTTGGTCATGGTATTTCTTCACAGCAATAGTAACCCTAGCAAAGATGGGTAGTATGTTTTTGTAGCTTTTTTTTATGACTATTTTTTATTCAATTATGGCATTAAGCAGTCTTCTTGTGGTCATACTCCCAAAGAAAAACGACTTCCCCTCCCTTGGTAATCATGAACCACAAATAGCTTCTCTGATAGGGTGCATGTAAGGTCATGGGTCCTGCGGCCATGTCTCATCTAGAAGATAGAATTTCACACACATAGGGATTTTCTAGCTCTCACATTCTTTCCTCCTCGTCTTTGACAATGTTTTAAAAACGTATTAGTGTATTGCGTGTATTCATGGGTACCACTTGCTTGCCTGGTGCCTATGGAGGTCAGACAGAGCATCAGATCCCTAGAGATGCAGCTGATTTTGAGCTATAGAGGAGGGCTGGAAAACTGATCTTGAGTTCCCTGCAAGAGCAACAAATGCTCTAAACTGTTGAGTTGTCTTTCTAGCCGTGATTCCTAATATTTTAAGAAGAATTTCAAGCTTATAAAATTGCAAAAAAATATTTCTATTCTATTCATTGATATACAGACTACATCATCATCATATTCTGTGGATTGATTTATATGTTTAAGCCCTATAATGATACTTGTTCATAATTCCCATAAAGAAGCTGCAATTAAAGCAAAAATGTCAGGGGTGGGGTGGGGGGAAGGTGGAGGGAATGGAAGGAGGGGAGGGAGTGTGAACTGGAATTGGTATGTAAAATGATAAAAGATAGCTTTTTTAAAAAAATTTTAAAAAAATTAATAAGGCAAGAATGCCACTTGTTGACAAACAACTATTTCTATTTTATTTTTACAGTATCAATACAAATAAAAGAAAACTGTTTTTCTTTCCAGCTCTGGGGATTAATTTAAAACCTATGTTGGGTAATTTGCTCTATAAATGCTCTGATCACAAATGTTTTTGTCTCCCATGTTGTACCAAACTGATTTAAGATGACTTATAAAAGTGTGTGTGTGTGTGTGTGTGTGTGTGTGTGTGTGTGAGAGAGAGAGAGAGAGAGAGAGAGAGATGTGAGAATGTGTGGTGGTGTGGTGGTGGTGTTCTGTTGCTACTAAACTAAATGTGTGGATGGAAGAAGAAGGAAACATATAAGTAAAAATATAAATGGAAATAGTACTAAAAATGTCTTCCTTGAGTCATGCCACAACACTGGTAGTTTTCTAAAAGACATCCCCCAAACAAAACATACAACAACAAAGGAAAAAAAGCAAATCCAGATCTGATATCTTCTTTTTTTGGCATTCAAAAGGAAAAAGCACCGCAGTTGTTCAGCAACACCATTATTAGGCCTTCATAAAAAGCATGCTGTGCAATATAATTATCTTCATTATTATTAACATCTAAATGAAAATAGCTACATAACACTCTTATTATGTCCCTCAGTACTGGCAGTGTCAGTAATAGTTCATTAAAAGTAATTTGATAGAAAGGTGGCTTTATGAAATCAATCAGATACTAAGCATTGCAATAAATTTTAAAAATATTCGACCAGCAAGGACACCACAAGAACATGACCCACAGAACCAACTTAGCAGGGCTCATAGGGACTCACAGAGACTAAGCAACAACAGGAATCCTGCATGGGTCTAAGCTAGGTCCTCTCCATATATTATGACTACATAGCTCAGTGTTCTTGTGGGACGCCTAACAGCTGGAGTGGGGACTATCTCTGACTCTTTTGCCTGCTCTTTGGACCCTTTTCCTCCTACTGGGTTGCCTTGTCCAGCCTTGATGAGGCTTTGTGCCTAGTCTTTTTAGGATTTGTTGTGCCATGTTTGACTGATATCACTAGGAGGCCTGCTCATTTTTTAAAAAGGGAACTAGAGTAGGCATGGATCTGAGGAAGAGGGGAGTTTGGGAGAATAGGGAGTACTGGGAGGAGTGGAGGTACGAGAAACTGCAGTGAAGATGTATGTAAAGAATAAAAAATTTAAATTAAATAAAAATCTGGCCAGGCTTTCATAATTATTATTGAAATGGCCTTAGAAATGTTTTATTATAAAAAAGCTAAAGATTATTGGAATAGTAGACATAACAGTAGACTCTAAAATATTATATTGCTTGATAAATAAATTCTAAGTAGATATTTGGACAGAAAATCCTGCAGTATATTAACTATTCACTTAAGCAAACCCTAGAGTATAATCATTTTTTGTTTTTAACCAATCCCAAAACTCAGGTGATATTTCTTTATGGTAATGCTGGCAAGACTGCATGTCATAGCATCAGACTTTGATAGGTGTTTTATGCAAATACCAAAAGTGGCTCTACAATGGGGACTTGATCTGATCGATATGACCCTACTATCAATGTCATTATAAACTTGCCAGCTCTATAGGCTATACTTAGATTAACACAAATTGGTATGCATGTTGACACTTTGCCTAACCTCTAGAAATTTATAACTATGGATAAATAGGGCACAAATATTTAAAAATATGTCATTCAGTAGTTAGGTATAGGATTGCACATATGTTGATCTACTGTAAGCTTCAAAACTAATGTTTACTTTCCTCATAGACTTCTGTTCGGGATCATAAACTGGCATGGGGGACCTTTAAAAGCCACAGTTTGCTACAGCAGGACAAACAAAGTATGCCATGGCAGCCAGAGCTGGGGAACTGAACCGCAGAAAACAGGGCAATGCAAGAATTACCAGGCTTGCCTATGATACTGTATGTGGAGAGGTATATAGAAGGAAGGTTGAGGAATCTGAGCTGGAGACCTCCCTATCGCTACTAACACAAAGCTTCAGACATTCAAACACTTTCTGTAATGTTTCTACAAAATCTGCATTAAGACTTTTGACTTTAGTCCCCCTGTGGGAGCTTTACTGGACAAGGTAAACTGGCCATAAACATGAAGACAAGTGACTGGGTCTTAGTCTTACTTGGAAGAAAAATCTGAGTTAATATTCAAAATCACAGTAGTTCAAGAATCCTAGCCTTTTGCAGTATGGTGTCATATGTTTTAATGTTTTAAGAATCAATGATAATAAAAAAATTTACCTTATTGCCTTTTTAAGATCCATAAAAATTAATGCTCAATATTTCATATAATCCAGAAAAAAGGTTTAGCATTATTAAAAGCAGTGTTCCATGTATTAATCAGTCTTCATATGTTTCAAATGTACTGTTTTTCTGTTGACTCTGATATCAGAAAATTTGACATAATTTCCAGCAAGTTAAGAGACTTAAGAGACTACAAGTCATTTTTTCTTAATTTTATCAATAGTTTTATTTTTAGGAAACATGTATAAGAAGGAAGTTAAGAAACTTTTACATTTAATTTTTAACAGGTCTCTACTAGTCGATATTTTTAAGCTATCATAAATTGCATTTTACATTATGTAGTAATAGGGGCGGCGGGGCTGCGTTCGCAGCACCCCGGCCGCCTGCTCGGCTAGCTTATGCCCCGAAATAACAACACACAAACTGTATTCATTTAAACACTGCTTGGCCTTAAAGCTCTAGCCCTTACTGGCTAATTCTGATATCCCAATCAACCCATCTCTAATAATCTGTGAGAACCGGTCTTACCCGGAATATTCTAGCCTAGTCCATCCTGGATCGAAGCTTCATGGCGTGTGTCTGCCCGGGAGCGGGGCATGGCGTCTCTCTCAGGCGTCTGCTCCCGAGAGGAGAGCTGTGGAGTCTGAGCTCACTTCCTCTTCCTCCCAGCGTTCTGTTCTGTTTACTCCTCCCATCTATCTTCTAACCAATAAAATGGGCCAAGGCAGTTCCTTTATTAGCCAATGACCTTCCTCCATCAACATTAATTTAAAATAAAAGGCCCCTGAAAATATTACATGGATAAATATCAATTAAACATCAAATCTGTGAAATACTTGTAGTTTTCAATACTTGCTTTCCAAATTGGTTTTAAAATTTTCTAAGCTAAGCTCTGAATAAAGCTTAACCCTGGGATTGCCAGGTAGAACACAAGCTATGCACTGTGCTCTAGGCACCATTTCCCGAGGAAGCAGAAAAACGCATCACCAAGGATTCCCCAGACAATGTACAAACTCTGGTGCGTCCTGAAACCTTATTTAAAAACCCTTAGCAGTAGCATGCTATTGGAAAATTATGGGCCCTATTTATATTTATATGATTGTTCAAATGAAGTAGATTTACCTAATTAATAAATGTCTTGCCACAGTGACCTGTAACAAATGTGAACTAAAATTCCAAAGAGATTGAATGATTTTGGAAGTAGATCATTACACACTCAGACATACTTCAAAGTATGAGCATTTTAGTAATAACACATTAATATTCTTAAATTCTTATTAAAATAAGATAGCTTTTCCATGTACATCAATGCCCTGAGATTGCTAAAGAAATGTTCTAATCAGAAGAACCCAATAGTTTTATTTAACCACATCCATGACTTTAATTTTTATCTACAAACTCATAGCTATCAAATCTATAGCTGTGAATCAACTTCTCAACTTTAGAGCTAGGTATCCCCCTGCCTCCTCTTTACCACAATGATTCCACCCCTATGTCATAGGTAGGGACTCCTAAACACCTATCTCAAGGATTTGTCTTTTTCTTTAATAAATAAATCCTGATAATTAAATGGGAACATGGCAACCTGCAGAATAAATGTCTTCTTTATTGATATGAGCCACCATTTGAAGCCAAGTCTGGTTGCACATGCCTGTAATTCCAAATACTCAGAAGCTAGCCTGAAGAACTTAATGATACCATTTCTCAAACTTTAAAAACTAAAATGAAGGCCAGGGAGATATCTCAGTTATCAAATTCTTGCTTAGAATGTTTGGGGCCCTAGATTCAATTTTGAGTACCACAAAAAGAGAGGAGAGAGAGAGAGGGAGAGAGAGGGAAAGAGAGAGAGACTCACCATATGAATAAGTAGATACCAATGGAATCTACTTTGGTGGCTAGAATCTTGATTTATATTTTATAACTAAAATATATATTAATTAATTAATTGAAGATTAAGTATCCTTATTAGTTCATACCTTAAAAACTATATCCTAATTTGGGTAGAGCAATATGGTAAAAAGAGTCTAGATATCTAATTATCTTCTTCCCCTCACACAGCTGCTGGCCTCCAGACTTGTTTTACACTAAACATAATGAAATTTCTCACATACTCTAGAGTTATTCTCACCCTGCTGTTCCAAGTTAAATCTGATATGACTGCGATTCACAGAGCAAATCACTTACAGTATTTATCATTTTATGTCATATTTAGGAGAAAAGAACCTCAGAATAGATGGTTAGTAAGTTTCTGGAAGTTTCTGTCTAAGAAAAAGAGATGATAGAATATTTTTTATTTTATGACTTTTAATAGAGGTGCAATTTCTGAAATACAAATAATAAATTTAGTAGTAACATTTCAAGACACTGAAGTCCCAATTAGAATCTTCTCATTACAGCAGATGGTCAGAGGTAAGGGCTTTGAATATTAATCCCCCTTGCTCTTATCTTGCCTAGCCATGGCCTAACAGAGGTCACGGCTTCAATCTGATAACACCTTTCCTATAACTGCAGCCATAGGCCATCCTTCACAACATTTCTCTCTAAGCCAGCATGCCCACTGCTGATTCTAGGGCATTTTACTGTCCTTTGTTTCATGACCAGAATAGAGGCTATCATGGTAAATTTACCCTGGGCATTTGAGAAGAATTTGTACTCTACCCTTTGTGAGTAGAGGGTTTGCTACAAGTCAACAAGGTCAAAATGTTTTACTGTTTTCAGGTTCTCTGTGTTTTACCTGAGTTTCTGTCCATTTTTTATGTCACATAGTGATGGGAAAGAATTGACATATCCAGGAGGAACTCTGGATTTGCCTATTTTACCCTTCAGCACTGTGTGTTTTATTTATTTGAACTTCTGTTCTGTGCTGGAGTAAACATATTTTGGACTGCTATCTTTTTGGTCAATTTAGCCTTTTATCCCCAGTCATGTTCTTCATTCTAAAGTCTACTTTCTCTGAGATTAATATACATATTTACATACATCTTTGATTAGTGTTTGCTTGATATTTGGGTTTTTATCATATGTTTAACTTTTCTATGTTATTATATTTAGTGTGGGTTTCTTATAGAAGGAAAATGGGTCTTTTTTCTCTTCTTTTACTTAATCCCACCTGAAAAATCTTTTTCAGTATGTATTCATGTTTACATTTTAAAATTACATTCACCTTTTTTGCAGGGAAGGGCATACATGCTATGTGTATGAAAATCAAAGGAAAACTCCCAGAGGTCAAAGCTCTCCTTCTATCATGTGTGGCCTGGGGACCAAACTCAGGACACCAGGCTTGGCACCATGCCTTTACAGGCTGGGTTCCCCTTCAGCCTAGTCTTTCAGTATTTAGACCATTGGTTCTCAACCTGTGAATTGCAACAACTTTAGAGGTCAAACAACCCTTTCACAGGGGTCACCTAAGATCATCCTGCATATCAGATATTTATATTATGATTCGTAACAGTAGCAAAATTACAGTTATGAAGTGGCAACACAGTTAATTTTATGGCTGGGGGTCACCACAACTTGAGGAACTCTATTAAAGGGTCACAGCATTAAGATGGTTGAGAAACACTGATCTAGACCATGTGACTGCATCACATTCAATGTAATGATTGATGCGTTAGACTCAGTTCATTTTATTTGAAATCCCTATACTCTTGTAAATTTTCCTTTAAACATTCGCACGTATTTTAAAGATCTTAAGAAAATAAACATAGGGCTGGAGAGATAGCTCAGTCATTAAACACTAGGTTCACAAGCAAAAAAAATAAGAAAATAAAAATAATCTATTCTATATATTAAAAATAAAAATAATCTCCTGTTATAAGCTCTGTAACTTCAAGCTAATGGTTTCCATTCTTTATCTGGTAGATTAAGACGTGGATTTTTTGACTATGAATAGCCTGGATTTGTCCATTACAGTGCCCTTCATTAACTAGGTGACACTAGGGAAGATGATTGCCTCCCTGAGTCTACGTTTCCCCATTAACAAATTGAACTAATGCTATAACCCAATTCATAAGAATCTTCCAACATCAAATGGAAAAATTTATAGAGGTTCTGGCACCTTTCTAATCAAATATTAAATACTCAATAATTATTAACTATTGTCTATATTTCTTCCATAATACAAAATCAATTTTCTTTTCAAGTGGCCTCACATGCACATGAGGGTTTACGAAAGGAGAAGAGAGGAATCTCCAAGACCTGGTCCTAATCCATCCACAGCAATTCTTTTCTTGCACTGGAGACCAGCTTTAAGCAGAGAACAATTAAGTTTGAAAAAGTAATTGTAGAAAGGCACTGATTTTAGGGTCAACACAGCGCTAGGCTCCCGGAAGTCATACAGCTACCTCCTGCTAGCTAAGGTGTGTACAGTTTAGTGCAAGGGTTAGAACTCTGAATTCCCGGAACCAGTGCTCAACAAGGTAAGAAGCACCTAACAACAGCTTTACTGTACTATATGTCCTGAATGACAGTTTTACAGCGTCATCGATGTATATTAAATTTACTGTTTTGGAATTTTTCTTGATTAGAAAAGTTGAGATGTAAAGATAAATGAAATCTTTAAAAGGACAAGGAAAATGAACTCTGATTAGCCAACGGAGGCCTTATGACTCCAAGATTGACAACATGTGAGAGACAGGAGGGAGGACGGTAAATACAGAGCTGCAGTTAGAACACATATGTTAAACCTTCAGCTCCACTCCTCTCTGACTCAGAGACAAGGAAGGTTCAGCCCCACTAATCTCTAGTTTCCCTGTATATACTGCCATCTAGTATGGAAATCAGCAGCTTCGCGGGGTTGCTAGAAGGCAACAAATGACAAAACACATGTTGGAATCTTTATCTACCAGCGAGTGTTTTTATTCCTCCTGCATGTATCCTCTGCATTTTGTGACATGTGGCCTGACAAACATTCAATATTCAGTCTAGCTTTATAAAACAGATTTCCAGTTAGCTAGAAGGAAGAAGGTCAAGGGAGCTACCACATGGTGACTACATCTAATAATAACTTAACGATTTAATCATATACATGAAAAATACTGAGGCTAGATTTTACCTGTTCTCACTAAAAGTAATCATCTACATGAAGAGCTGGGCATGCTCATTTGCCCAATTTATCTGTCTTATAATGTGTAGGTATTTCAAATCAACAAGTATACAACACATGAATAATGTTAATTTTTAAGAGAGTCATCTATTTTTATCCGCATTCTAATAGTATTAGTCACAACAATAGCTTGGGCTGTGTAGTTAGCCCACACTAATCTGTCTCTCCTCCTGAACCGTGCACAGCACAGGTGCACTGGGAGGTCAGATTCTATCTCTAGCACTGACTGACTCACCTATTCCTGTAGCCATATGCAAATTATCTAATCTTGCTGTGTTCCGTGCCCTTTGCACAATGGAATTTTCATGCTTCCTGTTGCAGGAGCTAATTTCAAAGAACATTTATTGAATAACTGATTCGTTCTTTCAAAGTATAACTTTTCTATTTCTTAACATGGTAAGACAGTAAAACTGGTCCTAGAGAGCTCACATAAATGAACAGAAAGGCCCAATAAGGATGATCGGCATTGTGATTAAAGCATAGGTTTTAGAGTCTTACAGACATGTGTTTGTTTTCAGTTCTTTCATTATTACCAATTGAATAAAAATGGTATGTCTCTAAGCCTCTATTTCCCCCAAGTATAGAATGAGTACAATATAACCATAGGTTGTTATAACGATTAAATACAAGTAATGTTTTAGAATGATAGTTGCTACACAGTATACTCAAATGATAGCAATGATTATTTTGTTGTGCTCTGACTCAGGGTTTAACTTTAGACAAAGTGCAAAATTCCTCTGTGTTTACTTATTCAGATTCAAAATACCATATGCCATCTGACATCTTCAGATGAAACATTGCTAGGTAAAATTTAATGATGCTCCAGTGGTATTTTGGATTTCCCATAAACTAGTTTATCATCTTAGACTTACTATTTGAAAACCCTGAGAACTCACCCTCCCACGCAAGCCATGTGTGTGTAGTTGGAGAGAGGTCGGGCTTGCAGGTCCTGACGCCATGTCTTTTTTTTTTTTTTTTTTTTTTTTTGGTTTTTCGAGACAGGGTTTCTCTGTAGCTTTGGAGCCTGTCCTGGAACTCCCTTTGTAGACCAGGCTGGTCTCGAACTCACAGAGATCCGCCTGTCTCTGCCTCCCGAGTGCTGGGATTAAAGGCGTGCGCCACCACCGCCCGGCTCCTGACGCCATGTCTTAATGCTGCAGTGTGTAGTTGGAGAGAGGTCGGGCTTGCAGGTCCTGACGCCATGTCTTAATGCTGCAGCCCACCTTCATTCTCAGCCTTCTGTCCTCCTTGACCCCTGCTCTACTGATCTCAGACCTGAGAAATTATTCTTTTCATTTACCACCCATTATCTTCAACAAAGTAGCTTAAAAAAAAATATGCTGGAATGAATTCTATCTTGTTGTGTTTTGTTTAGCTGAGGTTTCACTATATTGCCCAGGATGTCCATAAACTTTTGAACCCAAACAATCCTACAGCCTCAGCTTTCTGAATGTCACCTCACCCAACGAGAGTAAAACTATTAATATAGTTCTTCTGAACCCTAACACTGATAGAGCCATTGAACAGTCATGGAACCCATTTTTCCACGTAATGTCTCAGGAGAACTACTCCACAATCACTGACGCTAGAACGCTATCAGAGCTGGGTATAAAACTCAGTGCTGATGTTTCAAATTGTTCTCGCTTTAAAACAACCAATCTCATTTCAGAGGAAAAGACAGATACAGTGAATTCTGACCAATGAACTCATTCGTAGAGACATTGATGACATATAAATGCTATGCTCACAGTCACTGGTCACCGTTAAGACAGCAGGGAAATTAGGTCACATGTTCATTTTATAGAAGGCAAAATTTAGACACAAGTAAGATAGTTGACTCTTTGAAGATGTGTAGAAATCCAAACATAAAAGTAAAATTATAATCCAGCCTCTCATTTTCAGCACACATGTAGACAATTTCATGTTGGCTTTACATACCGTCTGTCTGTTGACCTGCGTAGTTTATCCATACATAGTTTATCCACGTGGATATATGGGGGAGGATTTTTCCATTTTGGTAAAGCTCTCCAATGCCTAAAGGGGCCTTCGTTTACCACCTGTGACAACACTCTGTTCTGGGTAAAAGGACTTACACTTCAGACTACAGGTGCAAGTACTAGATTCCACAGGGAGCCCGGACCACTTGAACCACACCACCTTATCTTTTAAAAAGAGCTATAATAATAGTCACTTAGGAGAGCATTACTCAATGGAATTACTCATTTTACAAGATACACAATATAAATCCACATAAGGCTCATCGCAACGAAAACTTAGAAAAACATTTTCTATGAACTGGACCGATCTTAGCTGAAAGAGAAATGAGCGTATGTTGAACTCTTGTATCACAGTCCTGTTGCAACTCTGAACCTATCTGTCATCGAAAATTCCTTTCAATATCACTGCTGACTAATTTCCAGGTGTGGCGTAGTTGTATGATAAAGTTTTTCCTGCAAACAAACCTATTTTGCAGATGAAAATAAGACCTGCTTCCCTGTTTGACATAAACCACCCAAAGATGGCAACACCTTCCCTTAGCTTCCATACCTTCAGAAATTATCCTCTCTTTCGTAATCACCACTGTGCTGCATAAATAAGTGCTCATCTCCTTTGAAGGGGAAGGTGAGCAGGGAGAGAGCACCTCTCATTAAGACATAATTATTTCAATTTAAATAGAGCACAGGGTGACTTCTTTTGAATAACAACTGTCTCATTTATGCTTTGTTTTTCTTACCAGCCTCACATATTCCTTCCTTTACGTCTACACTACATTGTTGTTTTCTCAAACATGACGGAGTTGAGATTTCATTGGGGAAAATGTTTAACTCGTGGTTCAACCACAGATTTATTAGGCTTTGTGGCGTGGGGCTAAATAACTCTACTTTTGTTAAGTGCTTGTTGATTCTAATGGGAGGGAGTACATGGGCCACTCTTTGAGAAGTTTGTAAGTGAAAATGAGCTGTCTATTCTGTTTCATTTGAATATTACTCAGTTCACCTTCAGCTATGTAAAAAGCATAGGTATTAGTTCCTATAAGTTTGATCCATTTACTGGTAAATGATTTGAGAAAATAAAATACTTAAGAAATATCTTCTCTTCCCAGGCCTCCTTTTATAACCTTACAATGAGGGTTTCTTTGACTTTCTTCTTTTATGTGTGTTTATAAAATCTGTATGTTGACCTCTTCATGCTCAGAGAATAATATAGCATAACTATTTGAAGAAAATGAAGGCTAAAGAGGAAAAATCTTCACCCAGTCCAAATTATTTCCTTCCCCTTAAGTTTCTTAAAGGGCGGTTCTCATATAGGTGGGATAGGAAGAAGGCTCTCAGAATTTGGCTAATGACAAATGTGAATGTAAATACAACTCTCCAGCTGTTTCTTCTATGCTCTAGAAAAGAGGCAAAGTCCTCAAACAGAAATTATCAACTCATATTTATTCCTATTTCTTCATAGCAATCCTGTTGAAAACTTGTGCTCTAAGTCCAATCCCTTCCCATCTCAGCCCATTCCCTTGCTATCTCATCCAGTATTGCTCCCATTCTCACATAGTTTGCTTCATCAGTCATTAAACCTTCAAATTGGGGAGATTTTTTTGATTGTTAGTTGATTTGGAATTTTTTGTTTGTTTACTTGAGAAGTAAACTCATCAGTCCTGAAATATGATTTTTAAAAATTAGCACATCTTTGGTTTTAAATTAGAGATAAATTATAGAAACAGAATTCACTGTAATGTTTGCTTCATTGCAGTGTCTCTACACATTTAGAATCAAATTCAGATTCAGTCAGATCTAACACAAGCAAGATCTGGAAGTATGGTGAACTGGATAGAGACTTTCTTGAAGTTACTATATTCTTTTTTTTAAAAAAAAATTATCTATTATGTATACACACACCAGAAGAGGACACCAGATCTCATGATAGATGGATGTAAGCCACCATGTGGGTGCTGGGAATTGAACTCAGAACCTCTTAACCTCTGAGCCATCTCTCCAGCCCTATAGTCTATAGTAATGTTCTTATAGTTAATGAAGTACTGTATTCTACAGTAACATTCTTACAGTGATTGAGAGGAAGAACAAAAGATACAAAAAGCCTCATGGGTTACTAAAATGCTTGTATAAAGAAGACATCACTATATTTGCAAGATCTGCAGCTCTTAGTTGCCTCTTTGAGATACTAGAGGAATAGCCAACTTCTCAGGAAATACATGTAGAATTTCTACCAGTGACAAAATCAGGCTTTTTTCTTATGCATCAAAGGCACAGACTCCACTGAATTTTTTATATTTTCTTCTCAAAGTGTTAAAAATACTTACTCATCAAGCATAAATCAAAAGAAATTTACAAATATGTTTGAGAAAATAAATTTTAATACTAAATTAAGATTATTTTTAATCCAAATTAGTAGACTAAAATTTTGTTACTATTTAGGTTCTAACATTGAAATAAAACAATAGAGAAGTTTGTTGTGGTAAGGTATACTGGAGTTGGATGTGTGTGCAGTGCTGAGTATTGAGCCCAGAGTCTCTTACTAGTCAAATAAATGCTCTACCCCTGAACTACCACGTCTCTCATTGGATTGATTTTTAAATCTAGTTATGACAATTTAGCTATTCAAAGAAGTCATCTTAAATTGCTTCTTATTCTTTCAAAATATTTTATACTTTCCAGTTTTAGACAACGTAGGGACGTAAACAACTTTAATCAACATAATCTCACTTTTACATTCTTGTACATACTTTTTGAAATAAGTATATACTCTCATAATTTATACCAATAAAGCCTAAATTTAAAAAAAAACATTTTATTCTTCTCCAAAACAAGCAAACTAAGCATAGCAGTACATCACTGTCTCCTTGACATTTTGAACAACTCTTCTGAGCATGAACAAATAGACAGAGAGGGAACATTCCTACGGGAAAGACAAGAACCTACTTGGCATAATGTCATGTAAAAACTATACAAAATATCATCAGCTGGAGACTCACAAGTCCTTGAGTGCCTCAGACCACTGCAGACCACAAGTTGCTGGGTAGGAAGGAGCCAGGAACTCACCGATACATCGCTGACTAGCAAGATCCGAGACCTGGGGTGGCTGGTCCGCGACTGAGCTTTTGCCTCGGCTGGGCTCATCCCTGGCTTTGTAGGATAAAGTGAGGTGAAGAAAGAAGTCACTGATGATCCATAGAGAACCAGTCTGACGAGTCTTGGCTAGTGCGGAGACTTTGTATGACTAGCGCGACGAAGACACTGTTTATAGAGAGCAACAACAAGAATAATCCATAAGCACTTTCGAGGAGTAAGAACTTCAAAGCTACTATCTTGAGCTACTTTTAAAATAGCAACATAACAGGGTTTTTAGACTGTTCAGTTATTTAAATATATAAAAAGGCAAGGTTAGGTGTTACCCTTCTCAGCCTCCTCAAGCTTCCAGGTTTAATTAAGTTAAGAGAACTGCCCAACAAGAACTAACACCGATGCTTTTTAAACACTAAGCTGATACATTTTCTACTCAGTCAAGCATATAAATGAAATTTTCCCTTTTGAATTAACTATAAGCCAGGTAGTGGAAACACAACAGAGATTAGAAAAACATTCACATCTTAAAACTATGTGTCATTGTTGCTCTAGAAAAGTCAGGTCATTTACAAATATTAATGACACTCTATTTCTTTCTCTGATAATAGCTTTCTCTGATGCCCACAAAGAGGGTTAGCCTCTCCCCTCTGTGCTCTCGTGGTGTTCAAACTCTTGCCTAACATGAAGGAATTCTTTATTTGTCTCTCACTCTACGAGTTATGAAATTTTAACAGAAAGAAATCTTTTGTAGCACACATAGACTATTAAAATTATATATGGGAAGGAAAGGACACTGATTGATTGTATTACTTGACCAGTTATCCCAGAGCTCAGATGAGCAGGGCAAGAAGTCGGGGTTCATGATGAGGAATGAGATTGAAGCCGCTCTGGCAATATTACAAGGAACCCTGGGCAAGTTGTCCTCGTGTCTTCAGAGATGTGCTTTTTTTTTTTTTCAAATTCTCCCATTTGGGTCCAAGGAACACTGCCAAAGAGGAGGCAGAATGAGTGTAAGAGCCAGGGGGCAGGGTGGATGACACCAAGGAAACAGCCTTTTAAGTTCAGTAAGACCAATACACATGTGAACTTACAGAAACCGAGGCAGCATGCACAGGGCCTGCAAGGGTCTGCACCACATGTGGGTCCTAGAACTGAAGGAAAAGTGGACACAAGCCTTCATCCCTAAACCTAAAGCTATCTCCAACTGATAACCATTTGCAAGGGAACATTTAGTTTTCTCCAAGGGAGTCTTACTGGAGAAATGAAATTCTCTTAAGAATAGGCTGTAGCCCAGCAGTAGATGGTCAACAGAATTTGAATTTCTGGTCCTCCTACCTCTACTTTCCCACCTCTAGGATGAACAGTAAGCACATCTGGTTTTATGTGGTTTTCAGGATCAAACCCAGGTCTCTGTACTTACCTGGGCACGTTCTCCACCAACCAAGCTACATTCCCTGCCTAAGAGATGTGCTCTTTATATCGAAGTCAATACATCACTTAATACATGTGAACAACATTTATATTTACAAGCTAAAAGTTATTCAATATATGTATCAGATTTTTGTCTACTTAAAAATTTACCCAAAGCCGGGCGGTGGTGGCACATGCCTTTAATCCCAGCACTCGGGAGGCAGAGGCAGGCGGATCTCTGTGAGTTCGAGACCAGCCTGGTCTACAAGAGCTAGTTCCAGGACAGGCTCCAAAACCACAGAGAAACCCTGTCTCGAAAAACCAAAAAAAAAAAAAAATATTGAATTTTGCATACAAATGGATGGAAATAGAAAACACTATCCTGAGTGAGGTAAGCCAGACCCAAAAAGAGGAACATAGGATGTATTCACTCATATTTGGTTTCTAGCCATAAATAAAGGACATTGAGCTTATAATTCATGTTCCTAGAGAAGCTAAATAAGAAGGTGAATCCAAAGACAAACACATAGGCATCCTCATGAATATTAACCTTCATCAGGCGATGAAAGGAGACAGAGACAGAGACCCACATGGGAGCACCGGACAGAAATCTCAAGGTCCAAATCAGGAGCAGAAGGAGACGGAGCACGAGCAAGGAACTCAGGACCACGAGGGGTGCACCCACACACTAAGACAATGGGGATGATCTATTGGGATCTCACCAAGGCCAGCTGGCCTAGGTCTGAAAAAGCATGGGATAAATCCGGACTAGCTGAACATAGCGGACAATGAGGAATACTGAGAATTCAAGAACAATTGCAGTGGGTTTTTGATCCTACTGCACGTACTGGCTTTGGGGGAGCCTAGGCAGTTTGGATGCTCACCTTACGAGACCTGGATAGAGGTGGGCAGTCCTTGGGCTTCCCACAGGTCAGGGAACCCTGATTGCTCTTCGAGCAGATGAGGGAGGGGGACTATATCGGGGGAGGGGGAGGGAAATGGGAAGCGGTTGTGGGGACGAGGCAGAAATCCTTAATAAATAAATAAAAAAAAATTTACCCAAAAATAAAAAAGCAACAAAACACAATAGAAATAAATAGATAAATAAATAAATAAAATCCTCTGGATTTTGAGGCTAAATTGTTCTTAAACAGTTGTTTTAAAATGACACTTTTGACAATGAAATGGTATCACTTAACACTATATCTTATTTTGAAAATAAGTTCTCTTGAAAATGTTTATTAGGCATTTATCTTCAAAAGAAAATGTACTCCTCTACCAAATAATTCTGGGTCAAGACTTGCCAAACTTGGCTAACAAAAAAATTCATATATATATATATATATATAGAGAGAGAGAGAGAGAGAAACAGACAGACAGACTTCTTTAGTTCTTTCACAAAAACTATGTTTCAACTACAATTAAACTCTTTATGTGTCTCTAAGGTTTTATATACATGGCTATATGTACATCTAGAAATAAAGATGCATAAAATGAAAGGAGGGTCTTCAACTTTGTTTAAACATTATGAGAATAGGCTTCTACAAAATCAGGGATAATAGATATGTAAATAGACTTATTGGTATCTGTTTAAAGATCTGGAAAGAAAATCACAATATGTCTGCCCTCTATTCAGGCTGCTCAAAAGCCACTATACAGCCTGGGCCCTGAATTCTATTTTAATAACCACAATAGAAACTGAGTAGTGTTGTGCGCATGTAAACCCAATGCTGTGGGGATTGGTGTAGGGATGTAGAGAAAGGAAAATCCTTAGCAGCTGGCCAGTCAAATAAGTTGGTAAGTTCCAGGTTTAGTGAGAGACCCTGTCTCAAAAAATAAGGTGGAGAGCAATGGAGGAAGAGAACATTTGATGTTGACCTCTGACCTCCACAGGCACACATCTCATTCAGATACAAAGCTGTATCAGTATAAAAGATCAAATTTAATGATAGTTTATTTTTTTTTAATTTTTTTTTTATTTTTGGTTTTTCAAGACAGGGTTTCTCTGTGGTTTTGGAGCCTATCCTGGAACTCGCTCTTGTAGACCAGGCTGGTCTCGAACTCACAGAGATCCGCCTGCCTCTGCCTCCCGAGTGCTGGGATTAAAGGCGTGCGCCACCACCGCCCGGCTTAATGATAGTTTAGTAGAAACTTGAAAAAGGAAAGTAAAAGAAAGGAGATGAAAATATGAGACCGGAAGTCTCCACTGGGAGAATTCATAAATTTAGACCTTTTTTATAGTTACTCTTAGAGTTGTAGGATATACAAGCAACATTAATCATTTCAAAAGTATCTCTAAGAGATACAAAAGGTTTTTTTAGAGAAAAGTTTCATCTTTTATTCAAATACCTTTTCTTTGTCATTTTTTGGAAATCATTCTGTCTCTGCATCCAAAGCCATGGATAGAAGAAACCTTCACCCTGGGTGTGAATCAGTTATGGTTGTCGCAATTTATAGAACAGTGAAAGCGGAGTCAAGGGAATATCTGTGCAGGAGAGTCTCTTGTAAGACTGCAGTAGATATATTGCATTGCATAACAAGTTAGCAGCTTCACCACAGGTATTTTTATCAGCTAACAAATTACTACATTGTCCTTCTATACACTTAGCAATTTTACAACAATGACCATCTGGTGCCACAAGATTCAGAGGTATAGTGCCACTGTGACTAGTCAGGGATGATTTTTATCACTAAAATACCCCCTACCTTGTACCAAGTTTTTTAATGCTGGATAAAACACAGATACCTATAATAATCTGATTAATTTCTGGAAACCCTTAAAGTTATCTTGAGGTTGTATCACTCTAATAATAAAGCAATGCTTTTTATTGGGCAGTTTATTGGGGTGTGTGTTACTCATGAACAATATTGTTAAACTAGTGAGTGGATTAGCTGTCTGGGTAAGCAAAGGTGTTGCCATTAGTGAATTTATCCTCCCCCTCTTACGTGTGTGTGTGTGTGTGTACAGTGGGGAAAACTTCACTAATATTCATATATGTGTATATATATAGCTGGTCAGTCTAGAGAGATAGATATATAGATGATAGATAGATAGATAGATAGATAGATAGATAGATAGATAGATAGATAGAAGATAGGCAGATTATTTGTTAAAACTGAGAAATCAGAGTAGACCACATGACTCAGGAGGTGAAGACACTTGCCCTCTAGCCTGATGACTTGAGCTTGATTGTCAGGAAAGAATACCCTTCCAAAGTACATGACTGCTGAGTCAACAGTAAGCAAATGTTAAAATTAATTAATTACTTAATTAAAAAGCGGAAAACCAAGTATTCTCTAGATCTGGTTTCAGACATTTGTTTTGATAGAGTTATAGCTATGATTTTGAACTCTTTGGAAGCAAGAGTAGCATGGGAAGCAAAGTTACGCAGTTGCCATTATTGAAAAGAAAAACATACCAGAGGGGGAAAATCTGCCATTTAAGTTGATAAAGGAGTATCTCATATGAAGCTCCAATATATTGAATACCACCAGAAACATTTTTTGCAAAAAACTTTTAGAATTTAATACGATAATTTCTTGTACTGAATTAAGAATATCTGAAGTTGAAGTAGGCCACTGACTTTTATAAAGACACGGTTTTATGTGGTCATGTATACATGTGTACTTCTATTTAGCTTGATCTGTGGCTTTCTAGGAGAGTAGCGCAATGCTACTTAGATGCGTCTTTTTTAAATGTTAATTCTCCCACAAGATCTTACATGAACAAAACGAAGATGATCTGAGACCATATCTCTGGTAAGGGATTGGGGAATTTAGATATTGCTAATTGAGAAAGCCAATTATTTTATTAAACCAAAAAAACAGTTAAACAATCTTTACTTTGTGAAAACAGGATTTAGATGATACTTTATTTGAATTATTTTGCTTGAATTATTCTTTATAGCTAATGACTTTTGATCCCTTAGTTGATTGTTTTGTGCCTTGTTTGTTTGATTATATGTGTATAATATCTCAGAGAATCACCTTAAAATAATGTTTCTTTATTCCAGTCAGATATCTAGCCATGAAGTATCAAATCTTATCATTGTGCTCCTTCATCGAAGTTTGCACATGGCATAATTTCCAATAATTATAGACACTGACAATTTGTCAAATTCAAAATTTTAATTGCAAAACGAACACAAATACCACATAAACTGTGAAGCTAACTGTGTAGAATAGAGATTTTAAATCAGTTCTGGCTTTGAGCTATCCCTCCTCCCTCACATCTCACAAACTCACTTGTGTATCTGTGTAGGTATATGGCCTAAGTCTCTTGCCAGCTAAATCCAGTTCTGTGTATCGCTAGCAGGTTCTGACACTGGGAAATCTTCCTGGTGATATATGTGGTTTCCTAGAGACAGTGTTCATCTTTAGTCATCAACCTACTTCGCCTTTGGTACCCATCCCTATGCGTATTCCTTCTCCATCTGGAGTAGCTATTCCCTTCTCCATCCACTATCGTGCCCCTTTCCTTATTCTGTGGTGTATACATCTACTATTGGGTTCACCATCATTTGACTTTAGGAGAAAGGAGATAACTGTTCACTCAAGGAAGAGGAGTAATTTCTTTATGAGTGCTGTTCTACATATGAATCCACTGACCAGTCCTATGCGGGTCTCTAAATTTCTATTGGAAGATGAGTACCGAGTGCCACAGGACAATACACGACAGTAACTCTTAGTTTGTGTACCCTCCTGGGTAGAAAAGTGCCTGGTCAAAATTTTGGCATCTTAGTGAACTGTTTTCAATTGTGAGCAGTTAAAATAGTCCTAGTCATCCAAATATCTTACTTCCAGATATGATTTCTGCATAATTTTACACTTAAGTCATCTCAACATCATGCTCATCATTCCCATTGAGTCGATGAATATAGCTATTATCTATATAAACCTGAAATCATTTGACTACTCCTATCTCATCTCCAAATGCTTTTACCACACGGCCTCTGTTTGCTCCTGAACTACTGAATTTGGCTCTGCCTCCCTATCTTTATTCTGTTCCAGTTTCCTAGAATCCTTTCTACTCTGATTTCCTTAGTATTCATTCTCTTGCCTCACTCACATCTATGCTTAAATAGCAACTACTCCAGAGAGTCCTGAACACTCCATCAAAAATAGCCTGTCCTAAAATCCACAGTGATACACCTTAATTTTTTATGTTATGATGATAAGGGAAGGCTGTATGCATTAAGTATTAGCTTTTCCTAAGCTAACACTGTTTGCTACCATATTCTCTTGACATTCTGGGCAGCAACAGTGAGGCACACTCTTGAGTCAGATAGGCAATCGTGAAGACAGATTACCTTTTCTCAACAGCATGGTGAATTTCTAAGCTGTGATGCTTGGTAGGTCAGGTGTTTTAGATGCTTTTTCTTTTAGTGCTTTCAACTTTCAACGAGCTTTTAGAGACATTAATGTTGTTCTAAATAGAGGAAAAATTAGTCTCCATTTCTACAGCTGCTTCCTTTCTATAAGGTTATTAATACACACACATATGTATATAATTTACAGTAATCCATATAGTTTACTTCATTGAAATGTAGTCCCTTCTAACTAGAAACTACATCTACTCTTTCTTGGATCTACATTCAGAATTTAGACAGCACTGGACATAAATGCACTAAGAAAATACTTGTTCTGAGAATTGATTTGTAGCTCAATAATAGAATGCTTGCCTGACCTATACAATAAAATGACTTCAGTTCCCAGCATCACACACACACACACACACACACACACACACACACACACAATTATTTGTTACATGTTTCTTTCCATGCAATCTATTCCTGTGGCACTATAAGATAACCTGCATAATTGAATAGCAAGCCTCTGCATTCTAGTAAAGTGGGAATAAGTAACCCTTTGGACCATTTACCTTGTCACGCCTTCTTTCTATCACTTTCCATGTATTTGTTAGCCTAATCTTTACAATAATCTTACATACTAGGTGTTATTATTTTTGTTATATCTTTGCTAATAAAAGAAGGAAGCTAGGAGTTAATCTAGGCATACGAATTAGCTGTGGTTAGAGCCAAACTCTTTTTTTTTATTTATTTAACTTTATTATGTTCATTTGTGTGAAGGTGTCAGATCTCATGGAACTGCATTTTCAGACAGTTGTGAGCTGCCATGTGGGTGCTGGGAATCGAACCCGGGTCCTCTGGAAGAGCAGTCAGTGCTCTTAACCGCTGAGCCATCTCTCCAGCCCTAGAGCCAAACTCTTATTTGTAGCATAGGCTATTAACAATTGTATTATAATACTGAATGTATCACTTCTAAATCAATTATCTTCCAGATTTAGAGAACTTTTAATTTTAAAAATACCTATAAGAACATAGAGTTGTGAAGAAAAGTTCAGATTTATTAAGTAAAGGAAATTACAGGGTTTATTAAGACAAAATACACAGTCAGGTTTAAGCATAAGCATTAAGAAGGAGGTTAATATTTAATAACATTAGTATGCACCCCACACAAGGGGTAATAATGGTCTTCTTTAGTGAAATTCACCTATATATGACCACAATGTGTTGAATATAGGCGAACCAGAAGCAAATATGTGTAAATTACTGTCTATATTTGATGCATTAACTATTCAAGATTCAATGCTATAAAATCTTATTTGCTTTCTTTCTAAAATTTAAAGTTTGTATAAAATCTTGTTCTGAAAAAAGGGAATTATACATTTCATAATAATAATGATTTAGTACATAGTTTGAAAGTTATTTTTCTAATATTATGATTCTCCATTCCTAGTCAATAACCAATGAACAGTTGGTGGCTTTTGGGAGAAAGATAATGATTTTTCTGTAAAGGTATTGACTGTAGTATGATGACCTCACTCCAAAAGATGGGCACTCCACAGCTGGAAGTATATGGGAGCATAAATTAGAAGAAGATGATGACGATAATTAAGGAGGGGAGGAGGAAAATTAAGACTAGGAAGACAAGAAGGAGAAGGAAGAGGGAGGAGAAAAGGGGGAGGAAGGAAGAGGAGATGGAGAAGAAGCAAGGAGGAAGAAGGAAGAGGAAGAATAGGAAGCAAAATGAATTTAGGGAATATAGGGAGGTAGGGATGACTCTTGGAAGAATTTACTTGGAGGGAAGGACTGAGAATGAATATGATATGTACATATATGAAATCACAAAAGCAAGGGAGACAGAGCCCCAACTGGGTTACATCTTATTGAGCTTTTGGCCAAAGGGGCCCCACAAGAATCCCCAAACAACCCACTCTGTTTGCCAAGGCTATAGGTTGTTCTTCACAAACTGACAGCAAGGCTCTGTTGCTGAAGACAACACCTATACAACTCATTGAACGCTTAGAAGTCAAACTGTTGACTACCTAGAAACTCCTCAACTGTTGACTAGTGCTCTTGGTAACAGAAGATGCTCCACAAGCTACCAAAGGAAAAACATAAACACCAACCCAGCTACAAACCCTTTGATTTACAGTGAGGCCATGCCTGCAAGATATGCTAGTGCATTGGTGGCATAAAATGTGAGGGAATAATATCTTATTTGCTTTAAGGCCTACTCCATGAATGGAACCCATACCCAACACCCGTTGTGTGATCAAAAGATGTCTTATTAAATGTTTTTCCCGCAGTTCTGGGAAAATACATACATAAGTACATAAGCAAGTACTCTTCTACTGATCTACATCCTTATTCTGGCACATGCCAATTTATTAAAGATTAATGTCTTATGTAAGGAATCATATTTTGTAGCAATTCTAATGCCCAATATGTACTTAAAGTTAGAAGAGGAAAAAGCCTAGACTAGGGTCCAGGGTTCTTTTGATGAAATAACTTGGAATGCAGAGCTGAATGCTGTAGGAGAAGTCCGCTAGTTTGTTCCTGGCCATTTAGCCCCAAAATAATTACACAGAAACTGTATTAATTAAATCACTGCTTGGCCCATTAGCTCTAGCTTCTTATTGGCTAACTCTAACATATTAACTTAACCCATTTCTATTAATCTGTGTATCGTCACATGGCTGTGGCTTACAGGCTAAAGTTTTGTCTGGCTCCAGCGGGGCTCCATGGCTTCTCTCTAACTCTGCCTCTTTTCTCCCAGCAGTCACTTTAGTTTTCCCCGCCTAGCTCTGTTCCCCTATAGCTCTGCTATAGGCCCAAAGCAGTTTCTTTACTCATTAATGTTAATCACAGCATACATAGGGGAATCCCACATCAGAATGCCATAACAAGGGTAACATATGTGAGCACAGGCCTTTCTTCATCTGACATCCCATTGCTCTCCATTAGTCAGTGCTGATGTGTCCTCTGTCATCACCTCAGAGGAGTTTCTCGGTGGTTAGGTGTGTCTATTTTTGAATTATGCAATGAGCCCCTCCTTACATTTCACCTTTCAAGACAAATGCCATCACCACCTCATTCTCATATTGATAATCAGAACAGTAAAAAATAAACCAAAGTCTTTTGAATACTGATACCACAGTGGTCGTTCAATGATAAGGTAATCAAAACAATCAATTAAATAAGAAAATAAATTAAAACTTAAACAATTTAATCCATAAAATTTTAATGGCTAATGTGTTTACTATACAGGATTCTGAGGCAAGAGAAAGAATAGGTAATGTTTTTATTTAGCAAGAAGGCATAAAGGGATTTTCCACTTGTTTGCATAAGCAAGAGGCTAAGACTTGAAGAAGAGATTGATTCTGCCTGACAGAACACCATGGATTCGTGAAAGGAACATATGTATTTCCAATCCACAAGTCCAAGTCATCAAACTCTGAAGTATAAAACGTTCCCACTTCAAATGCCACTTTAGTAATCACTCTGCTTATGGGAAATCGTATTTTATGATTGAACAAGAGAGAGTTTTAATTCAAAGAGGGAATTGCCACTCCTTCCTTTTCCCTTCTGATAAGAGCACCATATTCCTGAAAGAAAAATCTGTAAAGGGAACCCATTTTGCATACCAAACACAGTAGGACTTTACACAGTGTGGTACTTACCAGTCATCTTTGTAATGCCTTCTAGATTTAACGTCTGTCCTCCTTCATACAGCCTCTGCTTTGACTCAGAGATTGTGTCCCTTCTAGTCATAGTAACCCCAAGACTTCTCCAAATCTCAAGACCATAGTTGGCAGCCAGCAATTATTTCTTAAATGAATGAATTATTGGCACTTAGAGGTTCTGGGTATGTATTAGCTGATTTTCTATTGCTGTGATAAAACACTATTGCCAGGCAACTTATAGAACGAAGAGTTTATTTATGATTATGGTTACAAAAAGACAAGGATCCACCATGGCAGGGAGCTGTGGCATCAGGAACAACTGAGAACTCACATCTTGTACTGCAATCAGGAAGAAGAAAGAGGAATTTAAATGATACCAGGGCTTAAACTCTCAAAGTCCATCCCCAGTGGCATCCTTCATCCAACAAGCCAGACCTCCTAAAACTCCAAAGCAGCACCATCAACTTGAGACCAAGTGATTACATGCCCAAGACTAAGCCAGGACAGGTGTGTGGGTATCTCACTCAAATCATCACAGGGTTTATGATCCTCCAGAAGGGTACTGAGCTAGGTCTGAGTAGGCCAAGTGGATTTGGGGTAAAAAAGTGAAAATCAGTCCTGCAGTGGATCATGCTGTGAGAGGGTATCCAGAGTAAAAAAGCAAGAGTACTGAATTCAACCCAAAGTCCCCAAAGAGAATAGAAGAGGGGGAGCTTCAAAAGCAAGGAAGAAAGACAAAGTGTTAAGTAGGAAGCCAATTCTAGGCTGTGCCTCTTAACCTGGGGATCTTGTGCTCACAGGAGTATTTGTCGGGATACCTCACAAGACAAGAAGCTACAAGCCTAACATGGACTGTCTTCCAACCACATCAAATCTGCTCAGTGGTAAGTGTATCTGAAATATTCTATTTCTATTAATGTTGCAGGAAAACAGAAAAATCCACATATTTCAGACACAAAAATAGCCGTGCTTTCGGCAAGCCCTCTCATTTCCTCCTTCACTCACCATCAGTTCTCCTGGTGTTTGGGCTAGCTGCGCTGTACAAAGTCTTAAGACACAGATAAACTAAACAAAGCTAAACCTCCCAAGAAACATACTAACTACAGTTTGGAAAGGGCCTTGTACAGCTGATAGAAAGAACATCAGACTAGCCTCAGCTAAATGTTACTAACTTGGACTATGGTATATTCTGTAAATGAGAAACTATTTCAAGAGACTAGATCTTAGCTTCTTTCTAACTAAAATCAATATTTATTCCTTACTATCAACTACTTAAGACAAGATTTGCAAGAACCTTGGTAATTGTTGAAGTTTGCTGACATGTAATCATGGGTTCATTTAACTATTGCCTTCATTTTCTTTAATTTCATACTAAAAGATTAAAGAAAGAAAACAATGTGTGCTGATCTACAAAGGCAGAAATTTAAAAACAAATATCATGTAGATGCTAAAATACAGCATTAGTTTTCTCACTATTCATAGATAAAGATGGACAGACACTAAAATTTCTATACGAAATGAAATCTGAGATATCGGATAGTACATTGTAGTATAATTTCCTAGAACATCCATTGATAAGTATAGGATACATAGAGATTTTTTAGATTGTGTGTGACTACATCAATCTATCCTACCTTTTTCTTCATCAGTAGGCAATATTTTGAGTTTGGAAATTAGCCTTAGCTTAAGATAAGTCTGAAAAATGTAAAAATTATATTTCCTTAGCTATTATCAATTGAACATTGTCTCCTTCTTCATATGAATGGGAAACCAAATACTGATACACAATTGCACCTGGAATCAAAGTTGTAACTGTTTGGGGAACCAGCATCGAGTTAAAGTGATAATGGAGGTAACAGAATAAAGAGACAGAAAGAGCCTGACTTCTTGATGTCATTGTTGCATCATTGCTAAGTTAACCGACCCAAAAGCCACCCTACCTTTGTATAAAAAGAGATAATTCACTTTAATTCATCTTGAATTGGATACTCTTACGTGTTATCCAAGTTATCTGACATCTATGTAGTGTCCTCTTTTGGTGCACTTGGTTTCATACCATGAGCATCTTTTCAAGTCAATAAATTCAATTCTGTAGCCTCCTTTAAATCCCTTTGTAGTATTTAACCATGTACCTGTGTCTCCCTAGCAACTACAAAGTTTATATCAAAATAATGAAAGACTTTTTTTTTTCATTTGTGTGTTTGTGTGTGAGAGAGAGACAGAAAAAGAGAAAAAAAATGTATGCTTCACAAAGAAGGTTAGATTCCTGAGACTGTCCTTACAGGTTGTTGTACGCTGTCTGACATGGGTGCTAAGAACCAAACTCTGGACCTCTGGAAGGGCAGCAAGTGTGCTTAGCCACTTCGTCATTTGTTCAGACCTAGAATGAAAGATGTTAATGGTGGATCTGTTAAGGGAACAGTTCCAGTACCAGTAGATTTACACATCTCTTCACAGCAGGGCTTTTGTCTCTCAGAAATATATCATTAGGCAGTTTTGTTATTGTGTAAATATTATATCATGAACATACACATAAATAAACCAAGGTCAGTCTCTCAGTGTGGTCTCCTTGTGAAACATGTTTGAGGCTATGACTGGCATGAAACAACATGGTCTACAGCAAACATTTATAAAAATATAGCCTAAAATAATAACAAAAATCTAGTATATTAAAATATATAAAGTAGTAACAAATGCTGCATAGTGTTCATAATTGCATGTAATATGCTTTTATTCAATTGGAAGTACAATTTGCTAACTTGGACTTCACCACAAACATATGAGTAACATGTTTCACATATGCTACTATACAACTATGAAGTAATGACAGCTATGCCATGTGACATGAGTTTATCAACTCCATTTTAGTCTAATGGAACCAGTGTTATGTATATTCATGTGTATGGACAGTCATTGCTCAGAATATTGATGAACATCTATAATTTCAATTAAACAATCATTATTAATAAGATGATAACCATTTATTTAAAATCATTTTATCCAAGAGGGTCTGACACCAATAAAGAACTTTATTCTTGTGAGTTCACAATCTTACATACTATTGCTTAACTAGGGAAAAGGTTACCATAATTTAATCCTGGAACAAATTTGACATGATACAGGATATGATGAGAAGTTCCTCCTCGCCGAGTTCCACACAAAGGGAGGTCCCAGTCATGAGAAGTTTGTCATGATTGTTTTCCTGACAAATAGATGTGTCACTCCGAAAGTTAAGAAAGTAACAACTCACAAACGAACAGGAACTCCAGCTATTAGAAGAAGAGGATGGTTTGAAAACTTTCCATTTACAGGTTATATCTTTGGTATGTCATGGTAGTCAATTATCCTTTCAAAGAGGATGTTGCATTACCAGATTAAAGTTAACACTATATACGGAAAATAAACAATAAATTCTTTTGATCATAGTAGTTCTGTTATTAAGGATTCTTACCATGATAGAGAAAATGTAAAGGAAATAGTTCAGCTGTGTTAAGTTACCTAAGGAAGAATCATATAAAATACCTTATCATACTGAAAAGAACATGGTTAAAGCCTAAATATTGGAAATGAGTATTCAAAACTGAATTCTAATTGTACCACTTCGTTCATTTTTCAGATTTTTTTTATTTTAGCTGTGAAAGTGTATATGTGTTTGCAAGTATATATGTGCACCGTGTGCATGTTTGGTGCTATGGAGGGATGGAATGGGTATCAGATCCCCAAAAACTTGATTTATGAGTGACTTTGAGTTACCATGTGAATTGAGTCTTCTACAAATCCAAGTGCACTTAATTGCTAAGTCATCCTCCCAGCACCCATTATTACCTTCTTAAGGTAAATATTTTGTCATGAAAAGGCAAGTCAGTTTTGTGTTCTGTTATGCCTTTTAATTATGGTGAGATAGTCCTCTTGAATTGAGAAGGGTCCTAATCCAGATTATTTTATGAAAACAAAACATTCACATAGAATAGAGCCATCACTAATACTCAGCACCATCTTCTCTTCAATTAATGAACACATATCCAAAGACACATAGAAATGTCTTCATCAAAATCATCCATCTACTAGCAAAACACAGCAGTCTTCTCCAATGAGAAATACGTAAAATCCTATGCATCAGATTTTCACAATGTCAGGAGCTTAGTGGCCTTCAGTTTACATGTGTGGAATTCATAAACTCCCTAAATTTACACCTCAGTTACATGTTAATGTGAAGCTCCTCCATACCATAGTTTGGTTACATGACCAATTTCCATGTTCTTTTTATCAAGGCCCCAACGAGAAATACAAAGAACAACAAAAGAGAAATTTTTTAAGTGGAATTATCTGCAAAGTTATTATTTACAAATGTGAGGATATAAAAACTAAAACATGCGAGTCTGGAAGCCAAGGTTCATAGAACCTTGTGTTTAATAGCAGCTGAGCTATTGCTCCTAGGCTAGAAATGATGAAAAAGAACGTCTTTCAGCTTAAGATGAGGGATGACCCTCAGTGAAGAACACAAGGAGAAATTTTACTAGGAGTCAGCCTTAAGATAAACACCTTGCTGTTGTTGTCCTGCCCTCTTTCTGGTATCCTATTAGGTCTTCCCCTTGTCTAGAGAATGAGTCTAGAGAATGCTTTGGATGTGTAAATAATGAGATAACAAAGTCAGAATAATTATAATAAAATACTACAGTAAGTTATCTCAGTAAGAGGGGCAGTTTCTTTACTAGAAACAGGCATTGTGTATAAAATGCTGCTGGTTTACTATCTTAATAGTAGTTAATATACACCTTGATGAGTTAATATGCACCTTGAACTCTGCTTCCTGGAAATATTTCTTCTGTCTTTCAATGTTCAAGGCTACTTCTGGAGGGGTGTTGGGTGATTTTCTCTAGATAGTTGCATCATCTTTGCAAATTCTACTTGAATTTAGCAATCTCAGTTTCCATACCAGGGTTTCCTACCTCCCCCAAAATCACTTCATTAAAAAAATTGTGCATTATGGAATACTAAATATGTGTTACATTCTTTTATTCTGTGGAATATTTGTTTAATGAAGTAAGAATGTGTTGTACTCTTTTATGTTCAATTTCTTTAACTATGTGAAGCTGTGTTACTTTGCCTACCTAAACTACCCAATTGGTCTAATAAAGGGTTGAACAGGAGAGGGACAGGCAGGGCTGCCAAGCAGAAAGAATAAATAGAGAAGAGAGAGAAGAGAAAAAAGGAGCAAGAAGAGGAGAAGGGGAGGAGAATGCCATGATCCAAGCACCCAGTTACACAACAATGTAAGGGAGTATGAAGGAAAGAAAAGTATAAGAATAGAGAAAGGTAAAAGCCCAGAGGCAAAAGATAGATGGGATAATTTAAGAAAAGCTAGCTAGAAATAAGTCAAGCTAAGGCCAGGCATTCACAAGTAAGAATAAGCCTTTATGTATTTATTTGGGAGCTGGGTGGTAGGCCCCCTAAAAGGAAAGGGTTTATTTCAAATAATTTCATGGTTAACTATTAGACCACATTACTGAATACAAAGCACATACCTTATGAAAGAAAGATGCAGGACAGTCTTCATCATTAAATGATGGACATCTAATAAGATCCTCTCCTACAATAAGGTCATAGAACTTAAAAAAGGTTGGTTCAGCCAGACAGTGGTGGCACACACCTTTAATCCCAACACTCAGGGAGGCAGAGGCAGGTGGATCTCTGTGAGTTCAAAGCCAACCTGGTCTACAGAGTGAGTTCCAAGATAATCAGGGCTACACAGAGAAACACTGTCTCAAAAGAGAAGAAAGGAAGAAAGAAAGAAAGAAAGAAAGAAAGACAGAAAGAAAGACAGAAAGAAAGACAGAAAGAAAGAAAGAGGGAGGGAAAATGGGGAGGGGAGGAAAGGGTGGTTTAAAATAAAAATAACCACAGTGTTGGAGAGAAAATGTCAGTACTATCAAGTTACCTAATTAGAACAACGGTTGTTCTTTACACCACAGGAGTTGATGAGAAAGAAGTCAGAATCCATAAATTCTCTTGGCAAGGCTCTCACTTGGGAGGTACATCAAGAACAAAAACACTCTGGGATGAAGGGGATAATACAGAAGCAAAAAGGGGCCCAAAAGCCGGGGCAGGCCAGGGTGGTTGATAGAGCACCACAAACATAGGTGCCAGGTGTCTAGAGCTCTTGTTCCACTCTCTTCTGCGGGACTAGCAGGGATCTCTGTCTCCACACAGGGCGGTAGAGAAATAGACCGCAGTCTACAGTTACAAGTTTCCTCATCAGGCCTAACTTTCTAAGTAGGCAAGAGAGACTGCTGGGGAAGAAATATTTCAAAAGAATCTTCTAGAATAATATAAAGACATAAAACCTCACAAACAGGCAGTGAATTTTACACAATTAAAGACAAACAGCACATGAGGAAATCTCCGAGAAGCCAGTAGAAAAGGGAAACTCTTGACCGGACTAGTAAGAATGATTAGGTTTGTTAGAGAAAAGTGAGAAAAGATTGACACATGACTTTTTAACACACTGCTTACAGTGAAACATGTGAGCATAATGTAGAACCACACAAACACACACACACACAAATACTTTTAATCCTAATTCCATAAATAGCAGAACTATGAGACTGAAACTTTAATTTTGGGATAACACTGACAGAGAACTTAACTGTCTTGATTTCTAGTTCAGCCTGAGTCAAATTTAACGTTAAATACTTAATTGCATTTAGCTTTGCTTCAGAAGCATGTGACTACTCCTATGCCTGGGCCTCCTGCCAATCACCCCCCTGGGCCTCCTGCCAATTGGCCCCTGGGACTAAACATAATCATTATTTTCTCTGCCACTGAAGAGATAGAGTCTTTGGAAGCTGGGCTCCACTTGCTCCTTTGGTTAACACCCTTATTGTACCAGCACTCTCCTGCACAGTTCTTCTTCCCCCACATGAAAGATCTCCACTGATATTTTAAATTCAAATCTCTTTGTATCCAGCCTGATTTCCATCACAAAGCCCATGCTTTTACCAGCCTCTCCCAATCTGGTTCATTCAACACCACTTAAATCTGGGGGGAGGCTGATTTAGAGCTTTAGTAGCATATCTGACACAGTGTTCTTGTAGAGCTTAAGGCTGCAGTATTCCGTAAGAAATCAGAGCAAAGTCATCTAGACTTGGAATTAAATGCTAACACTGTAATTTGTTCCTTATGTGGCACAGGGCAAGTTTTACTAAACACGCCTAAGCTTATTTCTACTTTTAAAAAAAAGTTTGTATTTGTTCTCCAGGATTATTGTTCAAAATAGATGACATATTATACTTAAAGAACAAAATAACAGTAGATTATCAATAAATATACTTGTTTTTCTCCTTCATGCAAGACCTGCCGGTAGAGAACGATGAATTCATTTAATCATAAGAAATACAAGTATATAACATATGAATAGGTCTCTCAATGCATTCACTATAGCACACAATTACAAAACATATTTGTGCAAATAAAGTCTAAAACCAGAAAGCTTGTATATCAATTTGAAATGATAAATATTGTCGATTTAGTATAATGGACTGTAATTTTCAGATTATCCAATACATTTTTTCATGGTAGACAAATCTACTAGGAAATCCAAAATATCAGCATATGTTTTAGAAAGCATAAAATCATAGGCACTAATTATGCCACTTTAATATACCTGATACATCTCTTCCTCCACAGTGGGTATCTACATGCTAAGTTACCCAGCGACTGTAGGAGGCCTGATGGTGCCTTTTACCCAGTGCATGTTTCTTCCTGGTGATGTCAGACTTTGAGACTCTGGTTGCTTCTGCCTTATGCCTGGCCAGTCATCTTTCTTACTGAATTGTGCATTCCTCAAATTTATTTTGCTTTTGAGCTAAATTATTGTCTCATTTTGTTGATCTGAGAATCACTTTAAAATAGCTTTGTAGATGGCTTACTTGACAGGTTAGCCCTCTGTGATTATTTCCTTTTGTAGTCAAATGCTCTGTCTGGTAAAGCAAACTGTAAATTATTGGTGAAAGAAGGTTCCAACAAGAAGGTACCATGTTATTTTTCTGCACCCTAGTATGGAGATTGGGTGGCCCCTTTCCACTAACACACAAAAAGCATTATTCCTCCCAAAGGCCCCAGCAGACAAGAGTAGACACCAACTGCAGAGCCTCACATTGGGTTACAATGTTTTGCTTATGAGGCTGGAGGGAGGACTCTGCAGTTAGGGGCACTTGCTTTTTTTTTTTTAATTGAGAACTCGGGTTCCATTTCTAGTACCCACAGATGTCTAATAAATATCCTGAATTCCTGTTCCAGGAGAACTAGCACCCTCTTCTGGCCTCTTTGGACACCAGGCATGCTTGTGCAGACAAAACACTCATACATATAAAATAAAAATAATAATTAAAAAATAAAAATTAAAAATAAGATGCTCTAATTAATAAATAAGATGTTCTGATGTTATTTCAGGTGTAAAGCTAACCATGTGGGAGCCGGGCAGGACGAAAAGCAGGCCTGCCCGCAGCTCCTTCTACATCTCATCACAACCCAAACATTGGCTGAAGGAGCAGAAGGTCCTCCCGCAGCAGAGGAGCCCCACTACACAAAACAATTAGAGGTTGTGAAATGGTTGGATTCCAGCTATCAAAGTGTAACAGAGTAAGACAAGGCAGCAAGGCACACGGGTGCTACTACGTCACTATCCATTCAGTGGGAACCCTAACTCTGAAGACAAGATACCAGTTTCTGAAGACAGGGGACTACAAGGCAGAGACCTTGAAGAAAGTGTTGAGAAAGTATTGGCTTCTACAGAGAGAAAGATAGCGCAAGGAACAAAGTACTTTAATGGACACTAGGGCATTTCCCAGACCCTGGTTCTGTCAGACAGTGCCGGGAACTTCAAATCGCAGCCCTACAGTCTCAGTCTCCATCAACGTTGATGTGTTTCTGGTTGTCGTTCATGGTCCATAGCATCACTGCTAAAAAGACTTCTTTCCTGTCCATGTTTATTTTACCCTGGCATCTCCCCCTCTTGGCCATCATTTGAATTACATTCTTCTTTCCATTCATGTTTTCTGTTCTGATTCATTTGATTGTCCCTGGTTCTCATATTTTAATATTAAATTGTGACTTCTCAACATTAGCTCAGTTCATGAATACAAGTATTGCTCGTTAATCTGCTGGTGTTGACTATTGTTCTCTCGCACACTGTATCATCTGCTGGCTGTTACTGTACCACCTTCCTCTTATTACTCATGGTGGGAAGGGCTTTCTTCTGAAACAATGGGAGGGGAGGGTGAGACCAATGATGATTCAATGAGAGGGCACAGGAATTACTGCATGGGGGATTAAGAATCTAGTTTTAGAGCCGATGAAATGTCTCAGTGGGCTGGAAAGCTGCTTGCCACACAACCCAAGCAAACGGAAGTCATGAAGGTAGAAGGACAGATTCCCACGGAGCTGCTCTCCGACCTTCACACATGTGCCGCAGCTTCAGTGTCCACCAGAATAAAAAGCATAGAAATATAAACAAATAAAAATTTAGGTTGAAGTTAAGGGGAAAAAAAAATCTAGTTCTGGTTCAACATTAACTGGACCGATCTTTAGACCTACGTGTTCCAAATGAGTAACTGCATAGTATGAGGGAGTCTCTGAATGAAAGTCTGTATAAATCACGAAGAAATTACAATAACAGCACAATGTAAACACAGCACTGCCCCCACATTCCCATCTTGGTTTGATGTTTCCTGTAATGAAATATCACATTGTCATTTCTTTGGGATCTACTAGCCTCCTGCACACTGAAGAGATAGGGCAAATTTTTTTCTAGTTTGTTAATATTAATTTTGAATCTGATACTAAAAGTTTAAAGTATAATCAAAGAAGAACTATATTTGATATATAAATGTTTATTAATAAAGCAGCAACATCTTTGTACATCTCTGAAAATATTGGCTAATCTGAACATCAATTTTAATCAGAGATACACACTTATTGAAGTGTGAACTCTTATATAAAGTTCCTTAAATCAATAATATTATAAAATATTAGTGAATGAATTTTTTTCTTTTCTATTTGGTTTTTCAAGACAGGGTTCCTCTGTGTAGCATTAGCTGTCCTGCAACTCACTCTATAGACCAGGCTAGTCTTGAACTCTGAGTTCTTCCTGCCTCTGCCTCCTGAGTGCTAGGATTAAAGGCACACACCACCACCCGTGGCACAAATGGAATTTTCTACCTGTACTCCTTCCCTGGCACTTGTGGAGACTATCTGAAATTTGGAAGATTTCACTTTTATATCATCAAGTAATGTAACGAATCTCAGATACTGTGTACAATTGAAATTCTTTTTGTCATGAGGGTCTGATTTGGAGTAGGGATTTACCTTCTTTCAAGTCTGTGAAGTTTAAGATTGGATGTCTGCACTGAGGTCAACAATCAATCTGTGCCCCCTATTATTTTCTCAATAATGATGAAATGAAATCAATTAGTTAAAAGTCAAGATATAACCCAGAACTGTGAGCTATTGGTTTATACATTAATTCATGTGACAATATTTATTCCTGAAGAATTGTTTATTGTAGGTGCCTGGCACTGTGGTTTTGTGCTTTGATTCAATATAAATGACATATACCCTAAAATATGCATATATTAAGTTCCATCTACATTCATACTGAAGGAACAAAAATATATGTTCTACTTGGTTAGGATTAGTGTGGTTTTTAAAGGTACACCTATATACTTAGACTATCTTTGACATTATTTTAAACAAAGAAAAGAAAAAAAGTCTGGTGGTGGTGGCACACACCTTTAATCCCAGCACTCAGGAAGCAGAGGCACATGGATCTCTGTGAGTTCGAGGCCAGCCTGGTATACAGAGTGAGTTTCAGGACTGTCAAGATTGTCCCACAGAGAAAAAAAAAGTTTTTCCCGAAGGAGACATGAGAGGACAAAAGAAAATAAAGGGAAGAAGATTTCTAAAACATCAGTGTAATGATATTTCACAATTATTTTTCTTTGGAATGTATACAATCTTCTGGAGACTCCTTTAATCAATAACAAGAACACTTAACATGTTAGGGATTCTGACTTTCCTGATAGGTGACATAGGTTTGTCAACAAGAGGAGATGGAAGGGTGATTCTACCCATCCTGGTCCTTTATGTCACAGTTTCAGCCAGAGTCTAAATGTATGTGTCCCCCAAGAACTTATATAAAAATGAATTCCTAATCCTGGAGAGCTGTCCCCCACACGTTCAGATATTTGAACTTGGTTCTCCATGACACTGTTTGGGCAGAAAGTGGGACCTTGCTAGAGCAAGTACACCATTAATGTGGTCTCTAAGAGTTTATAACCTTGCTCTGTCTCCAGTTTTCTCTCCCTCTGCTTTTTGCTTCAACTGCTGGCTGCCCTTCCTTGCTGGTCATAATGGACTCACCAATATTCCTTCTCTTAAACAAAATTTTTTCTCTTTTTTATTTTCTAAATAGTGTGGCATCTGACTTTCTTTTAACTGTCAATAATTTTCATTTTGTTTTTCCTTTTTTATCTCCTCACATGTACCAAATGAATATGCATAATTTAGAGGACATACATAAAGAAATTGTGGAGACACTGGAAAAATGAAAATAACTTTTAGTTTGTTATCACTATAATCTGTTTATGTTCTTATATAACTTATATGGTTTAGTATATAGGCCTGAAGAGATCACTATCTTTGCCAAACTAGCTGCTGTTCCTAGAATCTGGAGAGGGTGGAGGTTACCTGCCTCCCATCTGGAGATTAAGGAGGATTAGCAGACAAAACTAAGTGTGGATAATAACAACCAAGACATAAGTAAGCCAGACTTTTTCATTGTACTTTTAAAGGTAGAGGATGACTGAGTATTGTTTAAATCAACGGCAAAAAAAAAAAAAAAGTCAAGATAAAAATTGTTATTACTGGTCCTTTTCCAGGGACAATATGAAGATACCTTAAGTGTTTTAATATTCAAGATATTTCAAATCCAGCCTTTATGTGAAGGGGAGAGGCTTGGTCCTGCCTCTACAGAATGTACCAGGCTTTGTTGAATTCCCATGGGGGGGGGGGGGCTTACCCTTTCTGAGGAGTGAATGAGAGTGGATTGGAGGAGGTGGGAAAGGGGAATAGGAGGAAGGGATGGAGGGGAAACTGTGATTGGTATTTAAAATGTATAACAAAACATGTGAAACTTAAAACTTTAAAAATAGCACTTAAATAGTATATTGTTTATGTGAAATACACACTTGATTGTGAATAAAAGAACTATTTGCTTTTCTACATCAAATGAAAACAGACACAAACTAGTTTTTTTTTTATAACACAACAAAGACTTGTGACCAAAGAGCTACATCACAGTATATTATATTATTTTATGTATATGAGTGCTCTATGTGCATGTATGTCTTTATGACAGAAGAGAGTATCAGAACTCACCACAGATGGTTGTGAGTCAACCATGTGGTTGCTGGGACTCGGACTCGGGACTTCTGTAAAAGCAGCCAGTGCTCTTAACCATTGAACCATCTCTCCAGCCCCATGTCACAGTATTTTATGCATCAAAAATAATTGCTGAAAGAAGAATTTATGGTTTTCCTTTGGTTAGTATATGATCTGGATTCCCTTCTGCTGTGACATAAACAAAATACAAAATAAAAGAGAATACCTATTTTCTATAAAGCTTGAATGAACTCTTTCTGAAAGTCTTGAGATATTTGAAGAGAAATCCTTCTATGATATCTTTAAGATAAGACTAAATAAAAGTAAGTATAAAATAGTTTGTTGCAGTCAGCAAAGCTTAAATGAAGTAGAGATCTGAAGAACATTTTGACATCAGACATGGAGATGCAGAGTTTAGAGTTTGCCCAGCTGGTGTTTGGTCTTGCTTTGGTCCAGTATTTCCTCATCATGATCTCTTCTCTTTTTTTAGATTGGTAATGTATATCCTGTGCCATTATGTTGTAAGAAGCCACTTGTTTGTTTCCCGGCTGCTCAGCTCCGAAATAATCTCACAGAAACCTTACGTTATTTAAATCACCGCTTGGCCTATTTGCTCTAGCTTCTTATTTGCTAACTCTTACATGTTAAGTTAACCCATCTCCATCATTCTGTGCATCACCATGAGGTCATAGTCTACCAGCAAAGTTTCGGTATGTCTGTCTCTGGCAGCAGCTTCTCCCTGGCTCTGCCTCCTTTCTCTCAGATTTCAGTTTAGTTTTCCCAGCCTACCTAAATTCAACAGGCCAAGGTAGTTTCTTTTTTTAACTAATGTTATTCACAGCATACAGAGGGGAATCCCACATCACCTCCCCTTTCCGGTTTAAATTTTAAAAAAAGGCTTTTTCTTTAACAAAGTTAAATAACGTATAAGGAAACAGGTATCAAGTAAGAATTACAGTTACAATATTTATATCCACTTTATTTTTAATCGTAACTAAGGAAAACTATAATTATAACTATATATCTATTCTTCAACTCCATTAAAGACTCCAGAAGGGTATAATATTACTTAAGCTAACAGGAAGTGCATTGTAAGCAACTTTCAAAACTCTAGAATTGACAGAGACATCTCTCTGTCTAGACAGTCACCCAAAGTTTTTCTGTACCAGTGGGGCACCCACCTCCAGCCTACAGGCCCATAGTATCTGGCAGACTTTTCCATGAAGTAGTCACTTTCTTCTGTGTCCTGCACAATGTCTAGCAGACTCTTTCTATTCTTACTATTAAGCAGTCCAGGCAAGAGCAGTTTCTTGCCCAAATGGGTAGCAAACTCTATGAGGAGCTTCTTAAATGCCCATCATCCTCTTGAAGTAGACTGGTGCTTCCAGGAGCAGATGTGTCTCATTTTCATGAAAAGTTAACAATTTAAACATTTTAAATACCACATTCTGAAGGTCTCTGAAAGATCTGAAGAATACTTATCCAACTGAAATATATCTCTATATATCTAGATAACTAACTAACATTACTACAAGTTTGACTATTATAGATGGCTATCTATTAACCCATATTTCTTAACTATACATTTTATTTTTAAATGAGGTGCACAAACATAATAACTAATCAAGAACAGAAATATATATATATATCAAAATTGACCTTAAATTTGTATCAATAGATCAAGATCTATACCACTACAAATTTTTCATAACTATATCATATCTCCCTTTAAATGTAAGCAAACATTTATAAACAATCATTTGCAGAATTTGGGCATAGTTCTCTCCAAACAGCATACAGAGTGGAGTCCTACCTCACCATTATATGTTAGAAGCATTTGATCTGCTTTTTTATTTTACAGGTGATTATAGTTAAGAGATTGCATGAATCTCAGAAGAGACTTTAAATTTGGACGTTTAAACATTGTTGAGACTATGATAGACTATCAAGTTCAACTAAATGCATTTTGCATTATGATAGTTACAGCGTATTAGGACCAGGGAGTGGAATATGGTAGTTTGAATGTAATCGGCCCCATAAACTCATAGGGAGTGGCACTATTAGAAGGTATGGCCTTGGAGTAGGTGTGGTCTTTTTGGAGGAAGTATGCCACTGTGGAGGCAGGCTTTCAGGTCTTATATATGCCCCAGCGATGCCCAGTGTCTCAGAACACTTCCTTTTGCCTGTAAGTCAAGATGTAGCCAGCACTATATAGGCCTGTGCACTGCTATGTTTCCCATTATAATGATAATGTGTTAGATCTCTGAAATTATAAGCTATAACCTCAACTAAATGTTTTCCTTTATAAGAGTTGCTATGGTCACGATGTTTCTTCATAGTAATAGAAACCCTGAGATACAAGACTTTTGTTCAGCTTTCTCCAATTCCCATAAGCATTCAGAATTCTTCCATGACTCTATTTCTGGGCCATATTCCGAAAAATCTGGAAGACACTGTTTCCTTGGTGTCATCCAACTTTTCTGGCTCTTGTAATCTTTCTACATCCTCTTCTACATAGCTCCCTGAGCCCTGAGAGGAGAGGTTACATAAAGACATTCCATTTATGACTGAGTATTCCAAAATCTCTCACTCACTGCATATTTCTAGTCATGGGTCCATCTACCCCCTACACCCCTAACTTTGTTACTGTTCAGTTTCAGATAACCTACTAAGTTGTGTTTGTGCTGCCCATATAAACATGGGTTTTGGGGCCATCCAGTGTCACTTGGTCAACCTACCAAGGGACACACCCTTAAATAAAATTGACTCTTCCTTCCCTAAAAATCACCAACTCTCCCTCCATAACTCTTCAACTAGGAAAAGGGGCTCATAAGCCCTTCCCCTTTCCATGCTAGAATGTTGACTGTCTTCATCTTGTTCAGGTCTCATACAGGCAACCAGACCTGCTGTAAGTCTATTAGGGCAGAAGTCTTGTTGCATCCAAAAGATATTGTTTTACATTGGACATCTCCAACCTCTGGCCGTTACCATTTTTCTATCCCTTTCTCATGGTGATCCCAGAGTCCTGGAGCCCAGAGTACTACAGATGCCTCGTTTATGACTAAGCACCCTACTCACACTTATTCTCCGTACTTTGGCTAGTTTGAGTATCTGCCATAACCATTACCCAGTTTCACAGAGAAAGTTTGCTATGAGATCTAAAAATCACATCAATCTATGGTTATAGAACCACAAATTTAGAGACAAGCTTGATTCTATGTCCATTTAGCAAAATGTTAGTATTAGGTTCATACCTGGGGCTGATCAGCTCCCTTACCATGGGTTCTTGGCCAGGTTTACAGTGTCAGGCATGTATCTTCAACTGTGGAGTGGGCTTTAAATCTAATCAGAAGTGGTTGATTACCCCTAACATTCTTGATGCTATTGTACTTTTTTTAAATAAATAATCCTCATTTATTGGAAAGTGTTTTCCCCTATATTTGTAGCTAACTGGTGAAGTTGTCAAGAGCAGTTAGTGGGTTTAGTCATAGAAGTGAGCAAGTAAGTATTTATTTGCAGTAATACAGAAAAAGTGACATATGATAACATATAGAAATAGGAACGCCAAAATTCTTTGTTTTGGAACTGTTTAAATGTATAATCTTTATTTAAAATTCATCTTTGAGTGCTGGGAAGGGGCTCAGCACTTCCCCGGCCCAGGCACAGAGCTCTCCCAGACCTGCAATGAATAGTCAGTAGAGGTTTGAGCTATAGCCTCAACAACAGTGCAACAAATGTCTGGCTATTAACGCTGTCAACAACAGACAGGTGATGACAAAAGATTGCCATGAAAAACAAATGATTCTGGGACTACAGAGATGACTCAGGGGCTAAGAGCACTCACTGGCTGCTCTTCTAGAGGACCTGGGCTCAGTTCCCAGCACCCACATGGCAGCTCGCAACTATCTGTAACTCCAGCTCCAGAGGACCTGATACCTTCATATCAATACACATAAAATAAAGTTAAATAAATTTTAAAAACCAAATGATTCACACACTGACTAAACAAAACACATAGTGACATTAATTGACTTCAAAACTTCCCATACATCTACAATAAAGACTGTGCTGTTTGGGAATGAATAAAGAGATCACATGCACATCAGAGGAAAACTTAAAAATGAAAACGGGAGTGTTTGATATCCTGGCTGGAGAGCCCTGCTCTCTAGGACTGTACCTCTGGTCTGCCCCAACGCATGGCACCCCCAGAAAAAATTCATCTTTGTGACAACTTTAAACAACAGATTTATGTAATTTTTAAAAAATATTTATTCTTTATGTATACAGTGTTTTGCCTGCATGTACACCTGGATGCCAGAAGAGGGCACCAGATAACAGATTACAGGTGTTTGTGAGCCAACATATGGGTATTGAACTCAAGACCTCTGGAAGAACAGCCAGTTCTCTTAACCTCTGAGCCATCTCTACAATATAATTATTTTTATTCTGAGCATGACCTAAAGTAAGTTGACCTGTTATGCAAAAGTAGATTACCTGGTGTCCATGAAATGAGGATGTTCCCTAAGATTGTGTTGGGGTAGATAAAGTTGGAATCAAGATAGAAATCCATGAATACTCCAATAAGAATCTTTAGGAGACAGGTCTCATACTGCAGAGGGACCACAGGTATACTTGTCATGCCTCTTACTACTGTAGTTCATAGGGTTCACAGCTGGGTAAAACTGTTCATGATTGCTCCCCTAGCCGCTTATGCAAAACCTTCCGGTACTATGAGAACTAGCAATAGGAAGGAAACTTATTCTTTCATACCAACTTGATTTCCCATGTGATGAAAGTTTGTAGTGTCTTTAGTAATGAGGTTCAACAGTACATTTCCCTGTGTTTACTTCAAACATCCTAGTGTTGTTTATCCTTCGATCCACCCTCTGTCCTACCCTCCCTTATCTCTCCCTACTTAAACCTTCCATTATCTCTGTTGTCACCTTCATATTATCTGTGTTCTACTTCCTCCTTTCTTAAGTCCTTTCTTCTCCATCCCTTTCTAGTTTCATGAATGCTATAGATACTCCAAGATACAAGTCAAAAGACTTCATGTTGAGATCAACGCATGCATAAGACCCTGAAATGTTTGTCTTGTTTACCTCAGTTAGGATGTGCTCTAGCTCCATTTACCTGCAAATTTCATTTTTCTTTATAAAAGATTCCATATTTTCTTTATTTACCAGTTGATGGACACTTAGGCTGTTTCCATGTACAGCAGTTGTGAGGAGAACAGCTAACAAGGGTCAGCACGTGCCTCTGTAGCAGCAAACAGAGTCCTTTGGGTGCATGCCCAGGAATGGTACAGCTGAGCCGTGTGGTAGACCTATTTTTAGCTTTTTATTTTAAATACTACATTTATTTATGTGTGTGCGTATGCATGTGCTACATGTATGAATGGTAGGTCTACTTACAGTAGTCCACTCTTTTTCTCCATTTTGTGGGTCACAGGAATTGAGTTGGCAGCAAGTACTTTTACCCTTTAAGCTATCTTCCCAGGCCCCATTTCTAACTTTTATTAATGATTCCCCACAGTTTCCACAGTAGCTGCACCAATTTTCACTTCCACCCATAATGCATGAGGGTTTCGTGTTCCCCACATCCTCACCAACAATCTTTGTCTTTTGCAATTCTGAATGGGATAACATGAAATCTCAAAGTAGCCAGACTGGTTGCAGATGTTTAATCCCGGTACTTGAAAGGCAGTTTAAATATATGTAAGAAAATTCCATCTTCAAATCTTATTTGAAGAAACATTTGACCAAATTAAAAAATTAACAGAGGGAAAATTGTCCTGGTGACTAGTATAAACTAAGGACTAAGACAGCAACTAACAGATTTTAATTTTACTTCCAAGGTATCAAATGAAAACGCTTTGCTTTTCCTCTAACTTACTGTATTATGTTTTTCAGGAAAACCTCCAAAGCAAATGTCAAACTTGTTTGAGGTACCCCAATGCAGTTTTCAAGACTGTGCTAAAGTATAAGTCTGAAGTTACATGAAGGAGTAGGCAATTGGAAGGGGCTGTCTTAAATTACAGTGACCATTACCCAGGGACAGCACAGTACCTGTTACTCCTGAGACTCATGTGTCTGTGGGTACCACCACACCCCAGTGTTATGTGACTCTCTTTTTATGTGATTTATTCAGTGTGTTGCATGTTTTGTTAGGTTGGTGTGTTTGAGTCCCAGATAGGTATGTTTCGTTTTGTTTTGTAATGTTTTAGATATGCCCATGCTTCAAGTCCACATCAATCAGCTCATAGGTGGTAATTTATTGCAGTCAGGAATGAGTTACTTACAGACTTATTGTCTGTGATAGGCAGGTGGTGGCTGTTAACTTCACAAACAAAACTAAGTATCATTTTGCCTCTGTATTTGCATTCAAATAGAATCACTCAGGGGAAGACACATTGGAAAAGTTATTGTCCCATACAATATTCTAACTGAGCAGAAAAATGGCATAGTGTAGGGCAATATCTAATTTCAAAATTTTCCAGGCATGCTTCCACACTGTCTCAATATCAAAACAAAAAGGCAATGCAATTAGTGACTGTCGCCACCCACATGAATTCTCTAGGAATTGCTTAAACTAATCTCACTTTCAGAAGTAGTTGAGAAATCATTGTTGGCTGTGTATGTAGTTATTTTTTAAGCCTCAAGATAAAAAGAAAACAGTTGTAGCGTACACATGAGCAGATTTGTGTAAGTTGGAATTTTAACTCTAACTTTTTTATATAAAAACTTTTTGGCAACTAAACTGGCAGAGACAGGTTTTCTCCTCCACAAATGTCTAGAGGAGAGAAGGCATAGTCACCTAAAAAAAAATCCCATAATTAGCATATTTATATTCATCATCTTACACATATATTGTTTCTGCAGGCTGAGAACATTCAGAATCCTCTCTAGTAACCATTTGAAAATTCCAGTAGGTTTTATTAATTACAGTCATCCAACTTTGTGATAAATGACTAAAACTTCCTGATAACATTGTACAATGCATACATGAACCAGAACTTTAGATTGTATCCTGAAAATGTGCAGAAATATGTGTCCATCAAAACTAAACACACTCAAAGGAAGAAGTTGGATGGTGCTCTGTTTCAAAGCCTTGGGGCCAATGTTGAAAACTGGAACTCCTCGTTAGCTTTTCTCCATTTATATTTACTGTCCCCCATCCCCCGCCACCCTGACTCTGTGTGTGTGTGTGTGTGTGTGTGTGTGTGTGTGCGCACGCACACACACACGCGTGTGCATGTACACATGGGGGATGGTGAGTCTAGAAGTTGACATTAGATGTCTTCCTCAATTGCTTCTCTTACTTGCTTTGAGACAGGCTCTCTCACCAAACCTGAAGCTCACAGATTCAGCTAGTCTAGTTAGACATTGAGTCCAAGATCTGCCTGTCTTCTGTCCTATCCTCCCTCTAAGTTCTGGGATTACAGACAGAAAACACACCTGATTTTTACCTAGGCATTGTGGATGGGGCCCCCAAATTTGCATGATAAACTCTTTACTAACTAAACCATCTCCCTAGCCAAGATAGGATTAAGCTTCTTAATGACAGAAAACACAATGAATTCTGAAAAGTTGGAAGTCTTTGAAATTTCAAACCCCAGTCATAATGACATATGTCCTCCAACAAGGCCACACCTCCTAACACTTCCCCAGTTTCACCAACTAGGGACCAAACTTTCAAATATGAGCCTATAGAAAGAGACATTTTCATTCAACCACCACACTACAACAATAAAAATCTTTTTTGTTTTAAAGCATGATTAATAAAAACTCAGAGAGAGAAATTGGGGTCCAACCTGAAGGTCAGAAAGACAAAACAGCCAGTCACCAACTCTTATCTCTACCTCAGTCTGAAATAGCGACCTTGCCTCCAAGAATCTCAGAATGAGACTGGGTTTGAGAGCTGTTTCCTTCCGTTTTATAATCCTCTCTAGGGCTAGGATTAAAGGCGTGCACCACCCAGTTTCTACAGCAAACTAGTGTGGCTACTGGGATTAAAGATGTGTGTTACCACTATCTGGTCTGTAAGGCTGACCAATGTGGCTGTTTTACTCTCTGATCTTCAGGCAATCTTTATTTATTCAAATATAAATGAGATGCCACTACATTGTTCATTTGTTTTATTCTTTAAAAGATTTCTCCATTTGCTTTTTTCTTATACCATACCTACATTCCTCACATATTGTGATTTCTTTCTTGTGGACACATATTCACATAGGATCTAGAATAATATCCCAGTGACTTAGTAGCCAATACAGCATGGACTGTAGCTAATTTGAATAGAATGTGGATAGAACACTTGAGAAATCACTACAGTTACTTTCTGCTCAAAGGCTGAATATTAGCCCACAGCCTAATGTGGTATTGACTATCAGCTAACCACCCAAGTTACACAAGCCATCATGCTTTGATCGACATCTGGCTACAGAGTTCTTGTACCCAATACCACCTGACTGATCCAGTTCTGATCTTGATCCAAATTGGTTGGCAACACAATTTCTAAATCTCCTCCTTTCAACTATTAAAATACAGTTCGGCATTTTTTATGATTTAAAGAAACAGTGGAGGAAGGCTGTTGAGATAGTGTCTCTCTAAGAAGCCCTGGCTGTCCTAAAATTCTCTATGTAGACCAAACTGGTCTTGAACTCACAGAGATCTGCTTGCTTCTGCCTCTTCTGGGATTAAAGGTGTACACCACTATGACTGGCTTAAAGAAACATTTTTTTTTGAGATCACAAAAGGTTTAATGATGATCAATGTTTGCACCACCCTCTAAACAACTGAGCCAACCAGACGGCTAGGACACTAATTTAAGAGCTCTCTAGGGTTCATGGGCCAGCAAAGAAATTATTTTCCTTTCATTACTTAACGCCGTGGAAAATTACATCCACATCTTATTTTACATAGAAAGTTTATAAATTATGGTTTAACAAAATGAAAGTGACATTTACCTGATCTTAGAATATTTGCTGAATTCTTTTTAATATGTAGGGCGCCAAACCTGAGACTATTTTATTTATTTATTTATTTATTTATTTATTTAAGATTTCTGTTTCCTCCCCGCCACCGCTTCCCATTTCCCTCCCCCTCCCCCAACCAACTCCCCCTCCCTCATCAGCCCCAACAGCAGTCAGGGTTCCCTGCCCTGTGGGGAGCCCAAGGACCTCCACCTCCTTCCAGGTCTAGTAAGGTGAACATCCAAACAGCCTAGTGGGACTCGCTGAACATAGCAGACAATGAGGACTGCTGAGAAGCCAAGAACAATGGCACTGGGTTTTGATCCTACTGCACATACTGGCTTTGTGGGAGCTTAGGCTGTTTGGATGTTCACCTTACTAGACCTGAGACTATTTTTGAAACGTTTACTTTCAATTAGCCTCTCTTGCCACTAGGTGGTGAAGCTAGCCTCCAAATATAGGTGGTCAAGTGCAATGTTCATGAGCAAGTTTTCTTCTTAATCTGTTGATTAATTCCAGATTCAAAAGTGAATACAGAACAAGTCTATTTCCATGCCAGATATTAAATTATGAGCAAAATAAGCCTTTTTCACATGCCAACTCGAATTCTCCTTGTACAAATGTGGGGACGAAAGGAGAGGCTTTTGGCACCAGAAATTACAATAATAGTTTATCACTTCAAGCTGAGTGTTTTACTTTCTTCCTGCTAGGAGAAACAGATCCAGGAAGTGCATTCGTGGCAGCCTGAGGTTTCCATGGAGCCTTAACTGGCCTCAGTTCATCGGGAAAGGGCAGTTAACCTGCTGGCAGATTGATGGGTGACATGACAGCGCTGGATATTTAGACCTGTTGTCCTTTCCAGAGAGAGGGAGCTGACCAGATACAAGTCCTTCCTTCCATTGCTCTTGCTGGGAGCCAGACACAGCATGGACATGTTTAGGAAATCCCTAGATACCATAACATTACACTGCTACATAGTCATTTGTACCTCCATTTAATTGTTGCATTATAAGCAAGCATATAATCTGCTTTTAAGTTAAAACCTCCCATGTTTAAGATTAATTTGAAGAACATTACAGGGAAGAAAGTTTCCTTTGTATTCGCTTAAAAAACCTAAAAAGAAGCACTACCTATGAACACGGGGTTACACCAAGCGGTGTCTAAATCATAGAGACCTACTTCACTAATAATGATACACATGAATAAAAAGGGCCTATTTTCTACCATATTAGATCATCTATGAACAAACTGTTTACAAATACAAGAGAAATAGGCAGAGCCTTTAGATGTGGCTCAACTAGCAGAGGACCTGAATAGCACGCACAAAGCCCTGGGTTCTTCCCAGCACTATATAGGTCAGGGGTGGTGACTCAGCCATAAGAATAGCATTTGGGGGGTAGAGGCAAGGGGATTAGGAATTCATAGGCTATATCCTTGGCTGCATAGTAAACTAGAAGACAGCCAGGGGCTACATTGTCTCCAAAACATAACACAACAAACGAACAAACAAACAAATCCTTAGCTTCAGTAATTAGTGAACTGTGGTTGGTGCCACGTTCACACTCTGGAGGCAGAGTCGGGCGATCTCTGTGAGTTCAGTGCAAGCCTGGTCTCTATAGTGAGTTCCAGGACAGCCAGAGCTACGTGGAGACACCATGGGGAGAGCGTGTGAGAAATGACAGGGAGAGGAGAGGGAGAAAGAGAAATAGGCAGGCTTAAAGTTTAATCATTGATCACTGGTGGTGAGAATTAAAACGTTCACTTCACTAGCAAAAGAAGCTCAAAACTTTTATTTTATTTTACATATATTTATTAATGGGGGGTGGGGTGGCTGTTTACTACCATGCAAGTGGAGGTCAAAGAGCAACTTGACCTTTTCTTCCACCAATGTCCTCTCCTTCCACCATGTGGGATCTAGAGATCTTTTCAGGTGGTCAGACTTGCTGGCAAGTGTCTTTACAGCAGAGCCATCTCACAGGCCTCTCAAAAAAATTTTTTTTGTTGTTGTTGTTGTCATACTTGTTTTGTTTTTTTGTTGTTGTTGTTGTTGTTTTGTTTTTTTGATTTTTCGAGACAGGGTCTCTCCGTAGCTTTTGGTTCCTGTCCTGGAACTAGCTCTTGTAGACCTCGAACTCACAGAGATCCGCCTGTCTCTGCCTCTGCCTCCCGAGTGCTGGGATTAAAGGCGTGCGCCACCACTGCCCAGCTCTTGTTTTGTTTTTTTGAGACAGGGTTTCTCTGTGTAGCTCTGACTATGCTGGAACTCACTCTGTAGATCAGGCTGGCCTCGAAATCACAGAGATCCGCCTGCCTCTGTCTCCTGAGTGCTTGGACTAAAGGCATCCACTACCACCACCTGGTTTCAAAGATTTTTAAGGATGCCATTCTCCATTCTGAAAATCCTAACAGCTATATTAATCATGCCTGTCAGTATGGAAAAGGGGTGGACTAATGGAGCATAAACTTAAAGGTGTTTTCAAGAAGAATCTTGCAATTGTTATAAAAACAGAGTCTGATTTTGTAAATCAAGCAGGCCTTGAATTTCCAGTAATTCTACAGGATGGTCTCTGCAGAGCTGGAATTACAGGAAGAAGTCACCACATTCCACATTCCGTTTACAACCCACTTTGCTTTCCTGGCTTTGGAGGGTGTAAAGTTAAAACTACATTTCCCAGAGGCGCTCGAGGGTTGGGTTACCTTCACCAATCAGATGCCGAGGGTGGCTCTGTTTGCCTTCGTGAAGCTGCGGTCTGATTGCTTTGTTATGTACATTAATAATGTACATTAGTCTCTAGTTTGACCTTTGCCTAGGCTGTTTGGGCTCTGATTTTTGAACCGCCTACTGTGATTCTGGGAAGAAGGGGTTCTTTCTAGAGGATTACACAGCGGCTGGGGCTATTCCAAATAACTTGTCAGACATCCAACAACCCAGTAACATATCTGTATTTCTGTTCAAAGAATGACCTGCCAGACCTGGATGGAGGTGGGTGGTCCTTGGACTTCCCACAGGGCAGGGAACCCTTATTGCTCTTTGGGCTGATGAGGGAGGAGGACTTGATTGGGGGAGGGGGAGGGACAGAATCTTTAATAAATAAATAAATTTAAAAAAAATAAAAATAAAGAATGACCTGCTACTGTACCATACCCAACATGTACCTGTTCTATATACTATGGCATATCAGTTCAAAAGTCACACTATAGAATGATTGGTTAGTAATACAGACTATACTCCCAAGTTTGTTTCGAGACAGGGTTTCTCTGTTGTAGCCCTGGCTGTCCTGGAACTCTGCAGATCAAGCTAGCCTTGAACTCATACATTTCCCCCCCCCCCCACACACACACATGCTAGAATTAAAAGTGTGCACCCCTCCCATTCAGTGTAGTAAAGACTCCAAGTTTTAATTGATTCAGTAATTTAATGATTTATAGCTTATCAAGCACTATTTATGCTGTATCTATTTTATTCTCAAGGAGTCTGTATCTTCTGGTGCAAAGACAGCATTCTTAAAAATAATTTCCACCTTGGCATAATCATGATTCTATGTTTATATGGTCTAATTCTCCTCAAAAAGCAATTGTTTTTGTGTGCTTTCAAAGGCAACCAAGAATAGCTTAAATCATTCACAAAAATATTAAGTCCTATATTCGTCATGGTTTCAACTGTTCCACCTATTTTGGGGAGGAAAGTGGGAGGGTGGCATATATTTTTCCCTTGAAACAATTAATTGAGTGACCTCATAGCATTCAGAACTGAAAAAGAAATAGTCTTATGCCACTGAATAGGTGGAAACTGTTGTTTGTTTTGTGCTGGTTTTTTCCTCCTCCTCCTCCTTCCTTCTTCTTCTTCCACCTCCTATTACACAAGGCTGAAGAGTTAATCACAGCAGTTTTGGACACCTTTGTAAAAGAGATAATGCAATGAATATCAAAGAAGGTAAGGTCAGAGCTATATAAAGAGGAGGCCTAAGGCAGAAGAGGCTTGGGCCCAGGCCCTGTAGGCAGCAATGGGGGGGGGGGGGGTGGAGGCAGAGGACCCAAATCTTCCCAACACCCAGAATTATCAAGGTGGTGCCCCCAGATGGTGTCAACCTCTCCAAGGAGCAATCCCCTTTCCCCTGAACCTCTTTCAGAGTCTCCCTTCTGTAGGAAGGGGAAGTGCAAGCAAGATTCTCAAAGCCAGTGCTGTGCTGTTGGCCACAGAATTAAGTACCAGCATTTCAGTTCGTTACACCACTGAAAGCTTTAGAAGCATACATGTGGGGGCAGAAATGCAAGAAAGCGCCTCCCTCCCAAAAAAAAAATAAGGACAAAGACAGAAGAACAGATTCAGAAAAGCAGGGGGGCTGGAGAGATGGCTCAGCGGTTGAGAGCATTGCCTGCTCTTCCAACGGTCCTGAGTTCAATTCCCAGCAACCACATGGTGGCTCACAACCATCTGTAATGAGGTCTGGTGCCCTCTTCTGGCCTGCAGGCATACAAGCAGACAGAATACTGTATAAATAATAAATAAATAAATAAAATATTAAAAAAAAAAAGAAAAGCAGGAGAAGAACAGGGAGGAAGACAATGAGGATGAAGAAAGACTGGTAAAGAAATAACAGAATAGCCGGGCAGTGGTGGTGCACGCCTTTAATCCCAGCACTCGGGAGGCAGAGGCAGGTGGATCACTGTGAGTTTGAGGCCAGCCTGGCCTGGTCTACAAGAGCTAGTTCCAGGACAGGCTCCAAAGCCACAGAGAAACTCTGTCTCGAAAAAAAAAAAAAAAAAACCGAAGAAGAAGGAGGAGGAGGAGGAGGAGGAGGAGGAGGAGGAGGAGGAGGAGAAGAAGAAGAAGAAGAAGAAGAAGAAGAAGAAGAAGAAGAAGAAGAAGAAGAAGAAGAAGAAATAACAGAATGAAGACAATCGAGTCTTGAGAATGGATGGACTGGCACCGTAGAAGTGACCACTGAGACGTGTTTATGTGAAGCTTTTTCATGTACAGGAGGGCAGTCTTAAGCTGGAGTGCCTGAGATCAAAGTAAGCACTGACCAAAATGATCAAAACCAACACTTCTCAGACTCAGCATCTGGGGGACAGAAGCCTGTTTTTGTTGAACCAGTATCAAGGTTATGACTTTTTAGTATGAGGCTGATTAGTTTGATATCAGTAAGGTACTTAAGTATATGGCTAGCTAGCTTTTGATCTCATTTCTGATCTTCCCCACCCCTCACCCCACCCCAGCAATAACTTACATGGTGCCTGCTGTGTTCCAGGTCACACAGAGGCAGTAAAAGCTGGGAGGGGGGACATTTTAATCATGGTCACGCTGTTTGATTGCACAGTATTTGGCTAAGGATATTAATTGTTATGGTTTTGGTCCCTTTAAGAGACAAGCCACGCCCACTCCCTCCCCCATCCGCTGAGGCAGGCTGATCTTCAGCTTCCGGCCTGAGCTCGCTCTCTTTTTCATCTTCCTCTCGGAGAGGCAGCTTCGCTTCTGCCTCTCTCCCCACTCTCTGCTTCCCCCCCCCCCTTCTCTGTCTCTTTCTCCTCTTCTCTCTCTCTCTCTCTCTCTCTCTCTTTCCCTCTCTCTCTCTGTTCCCCCCTTCACCCTTCCTCCTCCATAACCCCCTGAATAAACATTCAACCTCACCCTGCATGTAGTATCGGATGTTTCTGTCTTCTGCCCTCCATGTGTCTGCCTGCCTGGGACCAGCCATTGCTCAGGCTGGGGCCCACTGTCTGCTGCCACATGGCCTGCCACCACCGCTCTGGGACTGGCAGCCATTTCTGCCTGGGACTGGCTGCTCCCAGAGCCCGCTGTCTGCCACCACATGGCCCGCTACCACCATTTGGGACCTACAGCATTTCTTGCAGCATTTTTTAAAAAACATTAATGGTCAGAATGACTGTGCTTTAGGAAATGTCTCAAAAGTTGTGGGAGAATAAGGAACTCTATTCGCTGGATGGTAACATTACTTGTCTGGTGTTTTGTTTTCTAGATTTAATTAGCTTGTAGCTCTTCTTTATTGTCTGTAGATGTTCAGTCTGCTGGGGTGCCTGAACTCCTGTGAAATGGCACTCTAAAATGCTCCGTGTTGACTGAAATCTGGCAAACAAGAGTGCCAATATCTTAAAAACAGGTGGCTTACTCTCAAAGGTAACTGCCACTGTGGAATTTAGTGCCACCTCCTGGAGGTCTAAAATCCCAGCCATTGTCTTCTTGTACTTGTAGTCCTTTTCCCTGACTTGTGGCTGTTGCTTTTCACTCCCTGAACTCACAAGTTCCACATTTTATGTCCCCTAGGCAAAGCCTTTTCCCTCTCCATCTCTCTCCTGCCTCTACTTCCTATTCCCACTTTCTCCTCCTTTCACTTACTTAGTTTTCCAGTCTAGGAACTTCGATAACCTACGCAATAACCCGAAGTACAAATTCCTCAGGTTCCTTAATCCTAATAGCCTGTCTTTTAAACGGGAACTGAAATACCTCTGAACCTTAAAGTAAATGGAATGGTGCTCTCCTGAGCAGTCTAGCAATGCAGCCACTGCTGCTGTAGCCTGAAAAGTAACTGTTGGTCTCTCCTTTCTCCTGCTCTAAGCACGTTGTCTTAGTTGAGCACTTGCGGTTGACAGGTAATGTATTACAGTCAGGCAACTAGTTGAGAATACAGTGAAGAGTTTGTTGAAAGTGAGTGGAGACTGTTGAGGGATTTTAATGCTTTATACAAATAAAGAACATTCTTGCTTTTGTTTTTTTGTTTTTCGAGACAGGGTTTCTCTGTAGCTTTGGTGTCCGTCCCGGAACTAGCTCTTGTAGACCAGGCTGGCCACGAACTCACAGAGATCCGCCTGCCTCTGCCTCCCGAGTGCTGGGATTAAAGGCGTGCGCCACCACCGCCCGGCTCATTCTTGCTTTTTTTAAAAGGTGTTATGCCCAGATCGCAGAGTCCCACCAAAAAAGAAGGAAACCAAGTCCTGTATATAACAGCAAAGAGCCTTTATTCTTATTCAAGTTCGAACTTCGACTCTATGTGTGTTTAAAGGCACGATCAGAGAGCTTCAAGCTCAGTTGGGGCAGTGGGTTTTTTTTTGTTCTGTTTTTGTTTGTTTGTTTATTTGTTTTGTTTGTTTTTTTAATTATAGCAGAGGCTGGGTGAGGATTCCCCTGGGTGGTCTTTCTTGGAGTCAAGTATTGCTTTAGGATAAACTGAAACTCACGCCTCTATTGAGCTTATCATGACTGGGTCCTATATAGTAAGGTCAGTAATCCTGAGAAAGAACTGTTCTCAGAAAACTTGAGGAGTCACACTTTGGGTGCCTCAGGTTACAAGTGAAATTAAGAGTCCTCTCTTGGAGTTCTTGCTCTCGCTAATAAAAGAATTTAAGAACCAACTCAGGAAGAAAGTTAAAGGATACCTTAATAAAGTTTAAAAGGAAAACCCCAGTGTAGGTAAGCTTAGGCTTATTCCAAACTAGCTCTTATAATTTAACACATTTATATTAATCTATATTTTGCTATGTGGCTTGTTACTGCTATTCCATACTGTGTGTCTCACTGGCAAATCTTATGCCAGATCATCTTCCAGAGTTCCTATCTCTCCCAGAAATCCCACCTATCCTCTCCTGTCTAACTAACTGGTCATTCTGCTCTTTATTACACCAATCAGAAGGTGCCTTAGGCAGGCCACAAAAGACAGAGACACATCTTTCACACAGTGTGATCAAATATCCCACAACATAGGTGGCAGAGAGACATATGCTGGGAATGGTTTAAGCCTTTTGAAACCTCAAGGCCTATGTGCAGTGGCATACACCTTCTCTAACTAAACCACATCTCCTAATCCTCCCCAAACAGGTCCACTAATATCTAGGGAACAAGTATTCAAACCTGTGAGTTTATGGGAGCCATTCTCAAGCCACTACTTACCTTCCTGTATCTAAAAATTGGGAGAACATAATAATATTAAGAACTGTTATCATAGCCACCATTTTTGATCATTTACTATTATTTTCTGTCAGATGAGATATATATAGATAAATTTGCACAATGACTCTATATAGTAGATAATCTGATTCCCGAGTTCCCTTGTTTATAATGACGGGCAGGTAAATCCACAACTACATCACAAGAGGATGTAAGGAAAACAGTAGCTCCATTTACTTGGGTTTTTTTTTTTTTTTTTGCAAAACAGTGTTCAAATCATTATCTTTAATCATTATCTACCAACAGTGCAGAATTCTTTATCTGCATTGTACCTGAAAATCAACTGAACACTTCTCAAGTTTGTATTATACTATTATACTAGTTTTTGTGTTACAGTTTTTTGCTTCATGTTTCTCTTTTGGTTTATTAAGAGCAAAAAAAAACATCTTATTTGCAACATAAGGGGAGGTTATTATAACAAGGTAAAGTTGTCTACGTAATTCTAAGAGATATAGAATGTAGTCAGGCCCCAGGAAAATTTGAATGCTTTAAGACAACTAAGATTTGCATTTCCTTGTATCTATTTTCCTGTTATATGTCTACAGTTTCAAATGTTCTTGAGTTATAACCTCAGTCAGTCATTCCCCACCCCTCACCCCGCAGACAGGGTATCACGATGTACTTCTGGCTGTCCTGGAACTCACTATGTAGACCAGGGTGGCTTTTAACTCACAGAGATACACCTGCCTTTGTCTCCCAAGTGCTGGGACTAAAGGCAGGCACTGCTACATCCAGAAAAATTGTTGTTTCTGCCCAGTTTCAAACTGGGAAACTTTCCAGTGTGAGGATAATGTGATAACTACAACAGTAAAGAAATTGCTCCTAAACTCAGCCAGTCATCATGACGGCCTTTTCATTTTCCTATTTAGTCCCTCCAGGCCCCTCGCCTATACAGTGGTGTTGCTAACATTCAGGATAGGCCTTGCCTCCTAAGTTAATCCTTTCTAGAAATAACTTCACAAATGCACCCAGAGATAGTACCAGAGATAGTAATTTAGTAACTTGGGATTTTCTCAAGCCAGTCAATTTGGCCATTATAATTATTGCTCACCAGAGATGATTGAAAATTTGGAAAGACAGGAATCAGTCTAGATAGCCATATATGTAAGTAGCTACAGAAGACAGTGTCTCTGAGAGAAGAAGAGAGCAAGAACTAAAGAGTAGGCATTGGTTTCTTGCAGCAAACTGCATGTATGTGCACAGGGGCACACATACATGTGTGTGGGTGTGTAATTTTAGTGCAAAAAACAGAGTTACCATATTGAATTGTTAAAATTAAAATCAATTAAACTAAAAGAAAATATCACAGGAGGCACATTTAACTCTTTTATCAACAACAGTGAGCTACCTTGCTATCTGCTTCATAGCATTAGCTAAGCACTACAAACGTTTTGTTGACTGAGTAAACATATCTTAGAAGTGGCCATCTCCTCCCACCTTATGAAATTAGTCTATCAGTCCCAGTGGATGCATCTACAAAACAGTCCCACACAGAAGGCTCAGGGAACTTGGTGGAAGAACAGGGGGTAGGAAGGTTATCAGAGCCAGAAGAGCAGGGAGTTTGCTGTAAGATTGTATCTCCTAGTAATATCAGAAGCTACACTCAGAAACTGTCACTGACACCACTGCCTAAATGTGTGCTGAAAAAGGACAACAATAATAGACATGCCGAAGTGGAGAGGGAAAGTCCATGAGCTATCAGCTCTACACAGAGAACTGTAGGCAACTGAGCAACAGTGAAAACCACTGGTCTTCTCCAGTGAAGAGCACACCAATTGTTTGTCCAGAACTAAAGAGTCAGCTTTGAAAATATGCAAATGAGTGATATTGTACAGATGGAGAAGGCTATATTTAGAAACATATATATATATATATATATATATACAGACATATGCGGAGATGCATGTAACAACTATTAATGAAAAGAGACATGAATTTGAAAGAGAGGAGGGGTTTAGAAGGAGGAAACAAAAGTAAGAAATAATGCAGTTATAATCTCAAAAATGAAAGAAAAATGGAAAAATTAACTTATCATTTTAACAATAGCCTTTTGTTTTGTTTTGTTTTTCGAGATAGGGTTTCTCTGTGGCTTTGGAGCCTGTCCTGGAACTAGCTCTGTAGACCAGGCTGGTCTCGAACTCACAGAGATCCGCCTACCTCTGCCTCCCGAGTGCTGGGATTAAAGGCGTGCGCCACCATCGCCCGGCTAGCCTTTTTCTTTTTGAGATTATGGTCTCACTATGTACCAGGCTGGCCTTGAATTCACAGAGATGGTCCTGTCTGCCTTTTGACTACTAGGATTAAATACTCTGACTAGTATTAGCTTTTATTTACTTCTGCCATGCCTTTTGTTAGTAACAGCACTTTCCTCTCCTTTTCTTCTTCTTTTTTTTTTTTTTTTTTTTTGGTTTTTCGAGATAGGGTTTCTCGGGTTTCTCTGTGGTTTTGGAGCCTGTCCTGGAACTAGCACTTGTAGACCAGGCTGGTCTCGAACTCACAGAGATCCGCCTGCCTCTGCCTCCCGAGTGCTGGGATTAAAGGCGTGCGCCACCACCGCCCTGCTTTCTTCTTCTTTTTTTAAGACAGGGTTTCTCTGTGTAACAGTCCTGTTGATCAGGTTGGTCTTGAACTCACAGAGATCTGCCGGTCTCTGCCTCCTGAGTGCTAGGATCATGGTGTGCCACCATGCCTGAGCTGGATTCCTTTTTTCCTATTCATGGCTTCTGTGCTGCTGTGAGGACCAGCTATCAGCAGCTCAGGGATTGAAGGGGAGCCACAGAGTCAGCAGACTGATCATTCAATCGACTTTTCTTTGGGAGTAAAAATTAGTTCTCTGGGGCCAGTGAGCAGAAGAAAACTTAATTGTTCTCTGGGGTCAGTGAAAAAGGGAAACACACATCTCCAACATGTCAGGATCTCACCCGGGGTGTTGATGAATGGCAAACCTTCAGGTCAGAGAAACTGAAGAGGAGATGCAGGGCAGGTGAACTACTGGATAGACAGACACACCAGGACTTTTCTGAGGACCAAAGCTTAGTTCTTCATTTTATTATGCTTTTTGTTGGTTGTTCTTCTTTTTCTGTTCTGTTCTTCTATCCGGATGTTTCTCTTTGTTTTTTCCGGATGTGTCTCTTTGTTTTTCGCCTTGCAGCTTATATACCCGAGAAAAATCTTTCAAGCAATATAAAAATTACAGTGTGACTGCCTTCCATTTTGAACTGAATGATCACAATGACTACAGGTAGAAAGCACCATGTTTCCCATTTCCTTACATGATTAAGCATTTTATGTATTACAGGTGAAAAACAAATTATCCCCAAGAACCCACTTACAGTTAAACATTTATCTTTTAGATGTCTCATAGACCAGGAGCCTCTCAGCCATAACTGTTTACATATGCAGGAGTTTTTATAATTGCTAGAAAAACAGGTTATTAGCTTCACTTTTCATATTTCAGAATCCAATCCAATTACCTTAACTAACCATCCAATTCTTTGTTTCCTAGTTACATGCAGTCATTATTTAAAGCTTTGTTTACCTATGATGCACACCAAAACCCGCAAACATATTTCCTAGTATCAAAAAGAACTTGACTTAACTCCTGGGACTTGTTTTCCTTAATCACTAACCTAAACCATAGTCTGTAAGGCTCCTCAAGAGAAATGTGTAAGTCCTAGCTAGGTGACACTTCCTTGTTCCTATTCTCTATCTGCTGCAGACCCTGCTTTATCAGGGGCAGGGGCAACACTATATCCTACCTTTTCCTATATTAATTTTTCCACTAAACTAACCTCTACCATGATTCCTTACTACATTTGTTAGAAATCCTTAATCATCAAAATTCTATTTAAACTAACACAATTATTACATAAAATCACTACTTCAGTTAAATAGTACAGCTTAAGAAGAAATCATCTTCTTCATAATCTACAGGTAAAAATGCCCAGTAGAATGGGATATTTCCATGAGATAATTACACTACATCAAGGGCAGTGAGGATCTCTCCACACCCATTTACACCATGCCAGATATCAGAGAAAAATAACAGAAGCAAACATGGAAAGGCACAGGAGCAGCAAGAGGCATTCTGGAGCTGAAGCCCTGGGGCCTTCCTTGCCTATCCGAAATTCACCTTTTAGTGCCTTGCTGCCTGGTGGGACAACTCCTGAAGCTCAACTACCATCTGCTGGTCTTCTGACATGGCCACTGGCACTTCCCCTTGACCATTTCTCTCAGATCTGTTTATCGTCCTGTTATTGAAACACACCTTAAAAAGGAGATTGAAAGGGCTGGAGAGATGTTTCAGAGGTTAAGAGCACTGGCGGCTCTTCCAAAGATTGTGAGTTCAATTCCCAGTAACCACATGGTGGCTCACAACCATCCAAAATGAGATCTGGTGTCCTCTTCTGGCCTGCAAGTATACAGATTGCTGTATACAGCATAAATAAATCTTGAGAGAGCTTGAGAGAGAGAGAGAGAGAGAGAGAGAGAGAGAGAGAGAGAGACTGAATCACACAATACTAGGTGTTCCTGCTGATAAAGCTTTTCTTGTAGTCTTAGGAGCTTCACTCTAATCCAGTCAACTCGAGTCAGTGTGTATATATCATGTAATACAAACCTGGAACCCCACCCTCTCACACACAAATGCAGACAGATACACTTAATATTGCGGGTGGGGGGTAGAGATAGGTTTTCTCTGTGTAATAGCCCTGGTTATCCTGGAAATAACTTTGTAGACCAGGCAGGCCTCAAACTTATGGAGATTCACCTGCCTCTGCTAGTATTAAAGACATGTGCCACCTGGCTTAATACACATAATCTTAAACCTGTCAGTACATGGGAAAAGGCTAGCTAGTGGACATGACAGTTAATAATAACAGGAAAAACAGAATTCTAGGGAGAAATCTGTGAGCAAATCTGTAAATGCAGAAAACAATAAGGTGTGTTGAACAGAGAATGGGGAGACACATTTAATTCACCTAGATCATTTAAGTAGGAGATAAGAGTAAAAAGTAGTATTAAAATGAACAAAGTCAGTTTAAGGTTTAACTATGAAAACTAGGGAGCTAACCTGCTTATTAGAGAGAAAAGTAGGTTTAGCATTTTAGAAAGACTTTTCTGATAGTTTCAGGCATGACAATATGGGTCCAGCAGAAAGGAGCCACCTAGGAGGTTACCAACATAAAATGGAAAGGGGAGGAAGGATGGACTAAGGACTAGTTTGTAAGTTACTTTTGTATTGTTGTGAACAAAAAAAAAAATTTGAAACAGTAGAAGGAAAATTTTATTTGGATTGTTTTTTTTTTTTTTCAGAGAGATTTTAGCCCATCAGGATGCAGAGGGAATGGGAGAGGAGCAGCTCTGTGGAAGCTGAAATATGTGATGGCAGCTTTTCAAATTTTGGCAGACCAAGAAATAGAAAGCTAGACCGGAAGCAGAGACCTGCTCTTAGTAACCAATCCATGAGATAGACACCATGGATTTTTGTTTTGTTTTTCATTTGTTTTTGTTTTTTTGAGACAGGGTTTCTCTGTGTAGCTTTGGTGACTATTCTGGAATTTGTGCTATAGACCAGGCTGGCCTCGAACTCAGAGATTTGCCTGCCTCTGCCTCCCAAGTGCTAGGACTAAAGATGTGCACCCCACCACCGCCAGACTTAGACACCTTGTTTTCCTCCATGGCCTTCACAAAATCACAGGCTCGGGAACAAATGTTCAAAGAGGAGCCCATAGAGGGCACTTCACACCCAAATAAATTATAGCATTTTGTCTCTGGTCCATGAAAAGCTCATTGTATGTATGACCATGTGTGTATTACATATGTCTGAGCGTGAGTCTCAGCTTTTATTGCTCACTCTGGCAAGGAGGGGCCTCGTGATTAGCTTTAGGGACTTTATGAAGCCATTTTGAATTGTTTACTTTCCTACTTAAGGAGTGTCCCTGCTGGGTGGAATATTACAATCTCAGAAGAAACTGTTACACAGCCCCTCAAAGATACACTGAACTGTGCTTCATAAATCTTGTAACAATACAGTCACCACAGATTGATGTAGTTATAGCAGGAGGTACCTGGCATCTGATTTTCTACTGTTGTTGTTGTTGTTATTATTACTATTTTTTTTTTGGTTTTTTCGAGACAGGGTTTCTCTGTGGCTTTGGAGCCTGTCCTGGAACTAGCTCTGTAGACCAGGCTGGTCTCGAACTCACAGAGATCCGCCTGCCTCTGCCTCCCGAGTGCTGGGATTAAAGGCGTGCGCCACCACTGCCCGGCATTACTATTTTTTTTTAAAAGATAGGGCTTCCCTGTTGTAGCCCTGGCTACCCTGGAGCTCCTTGGAACCAGGCTGGCCTCAAGAGATCTGCCTGCCTCTACCTCCTGAGGGCTGGGATTAAAGGTGTATACTGCCATACCTGACTTGTTATTTTAATAACTATACGTAATTTCTTTCTTTCTTTCTTCCTTCCTTCCTTCCTTCCCTCCCTCCCTCTCTCTCTTTCTTTCTTTCTTTGGTTTTTCGAGATAGTGTTTCTCCGTAGCTTTGGAGCCTATCCTGGAACTAGCTCTTGTAGACCAGGCTGGCCTCGAACTCAAGAGATTCACCTGACTCTGCCACCCTGAGTGCTGGGTGCACCACCACCACCTCCAGGCTTGGAGTGCTGGACTTTAAAGGCGTGTGCCACTGCTGCCAAGCTGGGCTACCGATACTTCTAAACTGTGACTTCTTTCTCAGAAATTGTCTCAAAAAAAAAAAATTGTCTCAATACTTCTCTTTCATTTCTATTACTTAGATCCTCTTAAAGCCTTCATATGTGCTGTTTGGAAGACAACTGCGCCTATTTTAGAGTCTCCTTACCTAACTTCACCAGAAAGGCCTCTGCGCTAGCCTTTCTCTTTAAAAATGTGTCTCATTACTATATAACCTTGTTTCTTTCACAAAGTTTATCACAATTTTATTCTCTCTCTCTCTCTTGATTTTTCAAAAACAAAGTCTGTGTAACAGCCCTAGCTGTCCTAGAACCAACTCTGTAGACCAGATTAGCATCAAATGCACAGAGATCTGCCAGCTTCTGCCTGCCTTCCAGTGCTGGGATTAAAGGCGTGCGCCACCACCACCCCATTCATCAAAACTTTCAAGTTCTTTACTCAAGCCTTGGCGGCCTCTAAGATAAAGTCAGTATTCCTTCAAGGTAGAGAGCTTATCCTAAAGATAGTCTTAATCCCTGTGCCTAGAGCAAGATTTAAGGAGGAACAGAAGACACTACTAAATGAATAAATGAAAAGCACGTTACGTAACAGCCTCAGATTCTGTCTCACGTTAATCGTCCTAGGCCTACCAAACGTTTCAGGAGGGAGATCTGCACCCCTGGGTGTAGGAAGCACAGCAGCAAAGTCCGCAAATCACGTGCCTTGCGGCCCCAGGAAGAAGGGAGGTTCTCTGGACCGTCAGGCAGCGCGGGGCGGGACGACGTGCCGAGGCCACGCCCCCTGACGCCAAGAGGCCACGCCCCGGACGTCCTGCTTTGCCCGTCCTCCTCAGCGCTGTGACGTTTCGCGCGAGGCACGGAGCGTAAACAGCGCAAGGCATTTCGGGAGCGGGATTGTTTCAGTCAGGAAGCAGGCTCCATTTTAGCGCCGCCCGCCGTCGCCATCTGTTCCTCTCCCCTCCCCCTCGTCGCCGTGGTGGCCGAGTCCCAACTGGAAGGCTGAAGGCCAGGCCACCCGAGGCCAGCGCGGAAGGCGGGAAGGAGGAGAAGAAGAGGCCGGGAGACCGGGAGCGCGTAAGGAGCTGAGTGGCGCAGGTCAGGCCGGAGCGCGCGGCCCGCCGGACGGACGGACTGACGGACGGACTCGTGCGCCTGCGGCTGCGGCGCCCGCGCGACTCGCGTCCCGGCGGTGGCGGCGGCGGAAGCCGGAGGGCAGCCATGGCGGCCGACAGCCGGGAGGAGAAAGGTGAGCGCGGAGGATGGGGACCCCGGGCGGCCGGCGAGGGCACCGGGGAGCCGCGGCGTGCGGGCGGGCGAGCGTGCGGGCGGGGCTGGAGGTGCGGGCCTGGCGTCGAGCGGGCTGTCGAGAGGCCTGGCCGGGCCTGGCGTCCTCCCTCGTGGGGCCTCACACCTCGGCCCGGATCTCACTTCAGACTCGGCTTGTAGCCGTCCCGGGAGCGGTTGGGAGCGGGCCTGCCCCCACGCTCGCTTCCTAGGAGGATTATGCGGATGTCATGCGTCTTTTCTGAACTATCTTTCCTATCGACTTATTCGAAAATTATGTCATAGGTAGCGTTGGTGGACTAATGGTTAGGCCAGTTTAAATGATACGGGTGGATTATGGGTTTCGAGAAATACCTGAAAGTAACTTCTGTTTTCCTAGATAAACAAAGAACCGTGTTGTATTCCTTGAGCGCTTACTTTAGAAAGGAAGATGCTAGAAGAAAATAACATGCCCCCCCTAACCCCGCCCCAAATCCTGTCAGCTCATCACCCAGAAATACGGTGCACATACCCTTTAAAAAGGTACAGCCAGGAATACATAGGTGCAGATTCCTTGGAGAGATAAATTGGAAGAGCTAGTGCTGATAAAATGCCATTTCTTCTGAAATTCTGACTTTCCAGAGACCACAGACGCTGCTGTAGGCTCCAGATTAGGACGTTCGCTGGAGAGTGGTCTGGATTGGATGCTGGCCTGAGCTATTTCTCAGCTCTTGAGCTACCATGCCAGTCTTGGAATAGTTAGTATGATGAAAATAAAATAAAGCACAATTGCTGCTGTATACTCCTCAAGCCTCTGTGTGGCTCATTAATTTGAGATGGAGATTTGTTCACTTAGATGAAGCTTTTTGGGTTTTTCTGTCAGCGTCAGTAGGTATGCTTCAGTGAATTGCCTCGGCATAAAGACAAGCTTTGGAAGTGGTATGAGTGAGAGGATCTGTGAGATAATGCCTTTGTCATATGCTTTTTTTTTTTTTTTTTTTTGAGACAGGGTTTCTCCTTAGCACCAGACTGTTACGGAACTTGCTTTGTAGATCAGGCTGGCCTTGAACTCAGATCTGCCTGCCTCTACACCCTGAGTGCTGGGATTAAAGATGTCTGGCAGCTCTTCCTCCTTAAGCAATTCTTCTACTAGTTGCAGTTTTATTTTTCTATCCTTAAACTAGCACCCCAGAATTGCCCCTGCGACATCCTCAAGGAATGTGAATAAAGAATTCTGTTAGCAAATAAAGGAATTACTTTTTTTAATTATAGTGAAGTCAGTTTAGAAAAGATCTTAACGTCATCTTATCAACAATTATCAACAGTTAAAGATTCATTCAAACTTTGGTTGTCACGATGAAATTTCTGACTTAAAAGTATGGGGTTCCAGTAGCTCTCAAGTTAGGCAAAGTGAACCAAACACACCAGTGACAAAGATTCAGTGGTTGCCTCTTAAAGTGGACATACCTTAGAAAAATGAATAATGCAAAGTGAAGAAAAGTAATGATCATTTGGTTTTAGAAATGTACTTACTAGGGAAGGTGCAGTCCAAACACATAAAGTATTATTGAGAAGTAGTGGTATCACTTTTCATCAGTGCTTAGAATTATTGGAAATAGTTTACTTAAAACTTAAATTTTTAAACTATGCTTTCTCATTTACATTTTCTGGTTCAAGGGATTCTTTTTACAGTTAAAATCAAGATTATTTTTTCTATGCAAACAGCTAGTAGTCTACTGGAGTACTTAGTTTCATTTGGCCATTGTCAGACACTTAAGAATTATAGGCAAAATTAGAATCAGTAAGTAACACTTCAACAAGGAAAAGTGAGAATGTTAAATATTGTTATATATTTTACAGCACATTATAAAACTGTGCCCTCTAGTCTTGCCAAAACTTAAGTTTTTAGGGGGCTGGAGAGATGGCTCAGTGGTTAAGAGCATTGCCTGCTCTTCCAAAGGTCCTGAGTTCAATTCCCAGCAACCACATGGTGGCTCACAACCATCTGTAAAGACGTCTGGCGCCCTCATCTGGCCTTCAGGCATATAGACAGAATATTGTATACATAATAAATAAATATTTAAAAAAAAAACTTAAGTTTTTAATAAATCCCTACGTTTTGGAAAGTCTTGATCAAAAACAAGTCTCAGTTGGCAGAAAATTGCAACTCCTGTGTGTTAATCCCAGAATGAATTTTAAAGAGAGTCTTAGGAATTCTTAAATTGGGCTTTGTAATAAACACATTAATTCCATAATTCGTCATAAATCCTTGCTAACCTGGACAAATTACCAGGTTGACAATTTGTCCAAACAGTAAATTTGAAATAATCAGAGTTGACTGTTTTGTGGCGGTTTTTGTTTTGTTGTTAGTTTTGCTTTTTTGAGGATGCTGGGAAACAAAGTGCCCACTGTGTATCAGGCAAGTACTCTGCTACTCAGCCACATCCCTAGCTCTTCATTTTTCTGTAGGATGAAGAAATGCACATGTTTTTTGTTAAAGTAAAATTTTGCATGAATTTTATTTGAGCTCCCACAGTGTAAAGTTGAGAGCTGAGTTTTTAGTTATACACATACATACACACAACTAACTGTGTACGTAGATATACATCCACTTGTATACATGTTGTGGTCAGCAGTATTGTGAACTAGTTACCTGAGGAAAGGCTCCGTAAAACAGTTTGTGTTTGGTATACACCCCCTGTCCCATTCTGGGTCTTGTTTTGGTTTACCCGTAGCAGAAGTAAGTGGAAAATTAATATACTATCTTTAGGTGTCAATTGATGGTATGGAGGGTGGGAAATATTGAGGGGAGCTTTCTCCAAGTCTCTGGACATCATTAAAAGAATGATAGTTTGCAGGCTGGAAGGATGGCTCAGCAGCTAAGTATACTTGGTTGCTCTTAGGAATACTCTAGTTTGGTTCCGAGAACACACATATAAGCTTACAACTGTCCTTAGCTCCATTTCCAGATTCCAATGCCTGACCTCCACCAGGCCTCATGGTGCACATACATACATACATACATACATACATACATACATACAGGCAAAACACTGACACAATCAGAAGGGTGGGTTTTTGTTTTGTTTTGTGGTGTTGGCTTTTCTCTGTGTAGCTTTGGTGCCTGTCCTGGAACTAGCTGTTGTAGACCAGGCTTGTCTCAAACTCAAAGAGATCCGCCTGCCTCTGCCTTCCGGGTGCTGGTATTAAGGCATGTGCCACCACCAGCACCACCCAGTTTAGGATGGTAGTTTTTAATAACTGAAATAGCTGAGGGATTATCCTAATATAAGGAAATGTACTTTGCATGATAACAAAAGGTGAGATTTCCAGACATCCTGTTTTATCTCCCTGAAACTCTTAAGTGAACGGAAGAGAAAAGAGAGGTGAATTTCCTTGCCTGGGCTTGAAAACGTGCATTTAACATTTTCTTAATCTGATTATGAACCTTGAAATAAGTAGTATTATGTATTGTTTGACCTACAGTCTAATGTGGTCAAGTTGTGTGTCCCAGATGAGGATTGCTACATCAATCTCTCTTCAGTTAAGGTTTATGACCTTTTTATGTAAAGATTTTAGTTAAGGCGCTTAAATTCTTCGTATTTTATTTCAGAATTCTTTGTACAAAACATAGCCATCTAAGGCTAGTCTACCTTGAGAATCCTGTTCTTATTTATATCTAAAGCCCCACAACAAGCACAATTACTTGCCTTGTTGCATTTAATATCTCTCTGAGTTGATAACAAGGCTCTAAGAACAGTGATTCCTGTTTTGTTTTGCCTCCTATACATAGAAAGCTGTAGTTTTACCTCAAACTCAGCTTGTTAATAGTAACATAACATTCCATATATGAAAAGTAATGTAAATAGAAGACATTTGCAGATTGTCTTCCTTAAGAGGGGTAATTAAGTTGTTTTTAAATTTTTTTCCTTAAATTGAGGCAGCATTTAAAAGTAACACTGTCCTAAGTAAAATTTGGGTTTGCCAATATGAATGAAAATTTGCAGGATGTAATAACAATACTTGGATTTTGTTAACAGTCTACAGTGATTGCTTAGAATTGTTTTTGCCCCTGTTTTTTTTTTTTTTTTTTTTTTTTTTTTTTGATTTTTCGAGACAGGGTTTCTCTGTAGTTTTTGGTGCCTGTCCTGGAACTGGCTCTTGTAGACCAGGCTGGCCTCTAACTCACAGAGATCCGCCTGCCTCTGCCTCCCTAGTGCTGGGTGCGCCACCACCGCCCAGCTTTGCCTCTGTATTTTTATGTTAAATATTTGGCTCCTTTTTTTTCTTTTTTCGAGACAGGGTTTCTCCGTAGCTTTGGAGCTTCTCCTGGAACTAGTTTTAGTAGACCAGGCTGGCCATGAACTCAGAGAGATCCTCCTGTCTCTGCCTCCCGAGTGCTGGGATTAAAGGTGGTGTACCACCACCCCCCAATTATTCTGCCCTTTTAAAGACAAAGCATCCAGTAGCTTAGTTCTTCTGTTGACTCTTAATATACAGCCTTTGAGTAGATTTGAACCTTAGTTCTAAATAGAAATACTCTTGAAGGAAATCTGTGTTGTTGAACTAATTTTAGTTGCATTGTCCACATTTTGAAATAAAACATTTGTTTTGTGATAGTTTAATTTTGAAACAGATTTAGATGCTTTAAAATGATTTTAGGTCTAGTTTTCTGTGTAGCTATCAAAGGAAAAACTGAAGTTTATTTTAATCCCACACAAAATAGGATTATACAGTACATGAATTATATGGCCATACAATTTTTAAGCTGGTGTTCACCAACTTAAGTTCCTTTTACTGTTAGTATTCTTAGGTAAGGCTGTTGTTTTATGAAGTAACTGAATCTATACGTATTATATATGTATGTAGAAAGGGGCTTAAACTTTTATCACTAGTGAACCCTTGATCAAATTCTTACGTGACCCTGACTGTGTAGACATACAAAAGAGATATATGTCAAATATTTATGGGTAATTTAATTTTATTCTTAAAGACAAGCAAATTTGCATACTAATCAGATAAGCTATATTCTTTTTAGTTTTACATGAAGAATTAAATCCTGAGTGAATGATACTAGAAGTGGTTGAACACTTAATGCCATTTTGCATAAATCTGTACTGCAGAAATGTGTTTAGGGTCATTTCACAAATTGTTATCCTAATCCCAAGCCAAGATTCACTTAACAATTGTGATATACAAATCAGCAAGTTAGAAAACAGCTTTAAAAATCAGATATTCTAATACAATCTAAAGGTACATTTGATATTTACGTGCTAAGGAATGGCTGTAGGAAAACATCATCTTCATTTTCCCCAAGAAAGAAAACCATATATTTCTATAAGTGTAAATTTTTGAGTACAGACGAAAAGACCTCAGTTGTGTTGTAGGATGGCACACACAATGGCAAAGTATGCATATAGTATGTTCATAACCAAGGTAAAATATTGGTGTGACATAGTAAGTACTGTGAGAAATACTTGAGGTTCATTTTAAGTTGTGGTTACTGTGCATTACTCTTTACTAGTGTCAGTAACCCCACAGTTCAAAGTCTGTGGTAAAGAATATCAATAATGCTAAGCAAAGTGATGGAAAGTTTATTTAAAGAAAATTGTCCTAAACTGGGCGTTGGTGGTACATGCCTTTAATCCCAGCACTCAGGGAGGCAGAGACAGGAGGATCTCTGTGAATTCGAGGCCAGCCTGGTTTACAAGAGCTAGTTCCAGGACAGGCACCAAAGCTACAGAGAAACCTTGTCTCGAAAGACAAAAAAAAAAAAAAAAAAAAAAAAAAAAACCCAAAAACTTTATTTTTAGAAATTTATTTATTATGTATGCAGTGTTCTGTGTGCACACCAGAAGAGGATGGTTTTGAGCCACCATGTGGTTGCTGCGAATTGAACTTGGTCCTCTGGAAGAGCAGCCAGTGCTCTTAACCTCTGAGCCATCTCTCCAGCCCTCAATAATTTTTTAATTACATTGAAGATAATTATTTTTTATTCTTAAATATTAGAGATGATTATTTAAGGGCAAGGATCTTTAAGGACAGTAGCATGACATTGTTTCCTTTATAACTAGTTCATTTTAAGTTGAAAAATGAAGTGTATATACAAAGTATACTTTTTACAACCAGTCAGCAGAGGAATCAGCTTGAATTATTATATAGTACCTACTGTTAAGGGTATTTACTAGTTTTGAAAACATCTTCCACTCACATTTGTCTCAACAGTAAAGAATTTTGTTTATCTCTCCAAACCTGTGTAGGCGTTTATTGGTTGTCTCTAAATGACTGAGATGGTTTTTGCTACATTTTGACTACTTTTCTGTGTTGGGACATAATGCTGAGAGGTCTAACCCATTCTGGAGAGGCCATAAAGAAGAGTGACTGTAGAAAAAAAACCTAAGAAGCCCTAGATATTTTGGGTTTTCTCAGCCAAAAATATTTGAGCCATTCTTAACACCCTTCTAGCCTCACTGTCAACCAGACTAAACTTCTGATAGATCCCAGGTGATGCCTCAGAAATATGAACAATAATGGAAAATGATAGTTACTGTCTTATAGCATCTTCAGATAATTGGGGCTTGTGTGTATTTACTGAATAGATTTATGCTCTGAACCAGATTTTAAATATGATAGAGCCTGAGGGACAAGGTTTAAGATAGATCTTTGTAGGTTGAAACACTCATTAGGTGTTTAAGCCTCCTTTCTTCAATGATTATTTGTATTTCTTTTTGATTGGCATGCAAGATATTAGATACCATGACATTTTCTTTTTTTTAAAATATTTATTTATTTATATGTATACAATGTGTGTATGCCTGCAGGCCAGAAGAGAGTACCAGACCTCATTACAGATAGTTGTGAGCCACCATGTGGTTGCTGGGAATTGAACTCAGTACCTTTGGAAAAGCAGGCAGTGCTCTTAACCGCTGAGCCATCTCTCTAGTCCATCATGACATTTTCAAATAAGGGTGTGTTTTGTTAGATTCTCCCCTCATATCTTCCCTATCTCATTGTTTCCCATAGCCCTTCCGCCATCTCTTCCTCTTTCATGTCACATGTATCTTTCAAATTTTTAATTGAATTGTGTGTTTGTTAATAGTGTCAGGCTAGAAGTAGGAAAATTAGATTTCAAAGACTTGATTTCCCAATTCATAGTTATCATAGAATAGATAATCTAAATTTCTTCATTTCCTGGTTTCCTGTTTTATTTCAGTTAATACATTAGTGGTTTTAGTGATAGAGAAGATAAAATGTAGTCATTTATATCGGGGAATAGCAAAACATTTTATTAAGGGTTAGAAAAGCTTTGTGAATCACAACAATTCCTGGTTACATTACTTATCTGCCAAATTTTGCTAAGCCTGTATTTAGCTTGTTACAGACTATACTACAAATAAAACTGTACTCATCTAGGAAGATTGGTTTTCTGGATTAAGTGAATTTTAAATGTTTCTGGCTATACAAGGCCAAGGTTTGGGGCACAATTAATTTGAAATTCATACTACTTTTTAAAAATACTTTGCATTCGTGTTCTGTCCTGCTTTTCATCTAATTGTAGATTTTGGAAGCTTGAACTCCCGACTCATATTTACCTGCACTATGTAAGTACTTTTGGCTAGCTTTTCTTTTTGGTTTTTCAAGATAGGGTTTCTCTGGGTAGCCTTGGAAACTTGCTCTGTAGACTTGGCTGGCTTTGAACTCACAGAGATCCACCTGCCTCTGCCACCTGAGTGCTGGAATTAATGACATGGCCACCAATGCCTTTAATCCTCTGGCTTTTTTAAAATTTTTTATTTTAAGTTTTATTTTATGTGTAGTAGTGTTTTTGCCTGTATGGAAATCTTTGTACTCTGCATGATGCCTGTGGATGTCAGAACACGGCATCCATCCCTGTGACTGGAGTCAAGAGTAAGCTGCCATGTAGGTTCTGGGAACAAATGCTGGTCTTCTGCAAGAAGTGCTTGCTGGGCGGTGGTGGCTCACATTTTAAATCCCAGCACTCAGGAGGCAGAGGCAGGCGGATCTCTGTGAGTTTGAGGCCAGCCTGGTTTACAAGAGATAGTTCCAGGACAGGCTCCAAAAGCCACAGAGAAACCCTGTCTTGAACAACCAAAAAACAAAAACAAACAAAAAGAAAAAGTGCTTTTAGCCACTGAGCCACCACTGTAACCCTGAGCTTCTAATTCTTTCTGTCTTCTTTATTTCATATGGTCATATAGTGAAGGTGCTGAAATGTTAGCAATAAGATGTTAAGTAGGCATTGCATAGTTAGTATTTATCTTGGAAGTTTGTAGATATTATCTGAAATAGCAGTCAGTACCCGAATTTGAAATTTTTAAAAACATTACACTGTAAAATTGCTTTTTATAAGGAATTATGATGTGGGTGTACCTTTGAAATTTAAATTGTGTATTTTTTTGGTTTTATATTGAGTTCATGAGATGTAATGCTGTTTGGGGGGTTATTTCTCATTAAAATTAATTTTATGAAAAGATTTGTCTATTTTCAATAGTCTGTATTTTTCATAGTTTTTCACTGTTTTCTGTGAATGTATTTCATTCCTTCAAAACTAGTTGATGCCACTTTTTTTTTAACTGATAAAAGAACTTTGAGCAGGTAATTATTAAGCATCTTTCTAGATTTGGCTTATTTCTAGAAAACTATTGTTTGTTTTAGATTTTTAATTTTATGTATATGAGTGCTTTGTATATCTGTGTACCTCATGGTGTGCAGGATGCTCACAAAGGCCAGAAGATGGTGTTGGAACCCCTGGAACTGGAGCTAAGATTGATTGTGAGCCACCTTGTGGGTTCTGGAAACAATCCAAGTCCTGCAAGAACAACACATGCTCTTAACCACGAAACCATAATCTCCAGCCCCTATCCCATTTATTTATTTTTTAAAAGGTAGTGTCTAAAATAGCACTTGCCATCATCATTCTGATCTTGAAGGATCTTTATGTGAAAACACATTGAGATGATATATTCCTTTTTATTCAACATATTTTGATTTTCACTAAGAGTAAATGAAGAAATATGACTTATTTCTTCATTTTAGAAAAGTGGTGAAGTACAGATAAATATTCATAACACCCAAAGAAGTCAGTCATGCCAATAACAGATTTATTTTTTCAACCTTCAATGGAAAGCATTTTTGTTTTCTGTGTAATGTTGCTTCTCTTATTATTGCTTGTGTTAACTGTTACAGGTATCTTCAGCCCTTTTTCTTTTCCTGTTATTATTAACCTCATTGCTTCAAATGGGCTTTGTTGCTTACTATAATTGTTTCATCAGGTTTTATGACTGTATAGTTTCTTTTTATTGTAAATTTGCAAAGTTATTTTTTTAACTTTTTATTCTTTGTGTCTTTCACATCATGAATCTCAATTCCATTCATTTTCTGACCCTTCGTATCTGCCCAATCAACCTCCTGCCCTCAGTAAAATAAAATGTAAGAGGAAAAATAAGGAAAAAAATCTCATCATGGAAACTAGTGTGGCACAAAGTCACACAGTAAATCTTTTTATCTATGTGTCTATACATGCAAGTATTCATTGCAAAGAAGTCATTAGTCTGCTTCGAGGCCTCTGGTTCCATCTATGTGGGACTCCTTGAATAATCCTACCAGTACTGTCCCCATCACATGCTCCATCCAGGCCAGGTGGATGTTGGTAGGCCAAGTCAAAACCCTGGTTCTGAATCTGAGTAGTTGTAGGGTTGGCCAGCAAAATTGCTCTACGTTTTGGGGCCTGGAATATGCCAGTTTAGATAGAGTTGCCTTTCTGAGCAACTGAATCTTTTATTATCAGGTTGCAGATATTTAGGGTTTTTTTAGTACATTAATTTTGCTTTGTAGCTCAGGCTGGTCTGGAGTTTGAATATCCCCTGCTCAGTCAGTCTTGGTAGTTTTTATTCTTAAAACTATTTTAATGACAATTTCAGATGAATAAAGTCTTTACTGAAGTATAGTACCTTGTGTACTCCAAGTACATTCTGTAAACTTCACCATTTGTCACATTTGTGTTTCTCTCTGGTATTCATTCTTCTTTCAGGTTGATCTGTCTTCATTGAATCTGTGGGTATATGCTTGCAGACTTGTATTTTTTTATTTTTCTTGAACTATTTGCTATGGGTGTGATGCATCTTTACCTTTAAGTACTTAATTTTCTTAAGCATGTTATCATAATCACAAAATTAAGACTCAGTCTTGGATACGGCTATGTTTGTCTCATTTCTTGTATGCTGAAATGGTTTTTTTTGTGTGTGTGTGTGTTTCATAATACACATTCAAATTATGCATCTTTGGATATTAATATCACAAAACTACTATTCTGACCTAAGTGAGCCATATTTGGAGTTTTTGTGATGGTGATTTATGTCCTTTTGGTGATGCTAACTTTGATTACTTGCGCCAACTGGTGTGTACCATCTTTTCATACCTTAAATGGTATGCTTCTGGTTTGAGAAATGAGAATGTATATCCATTATTGTTTAATGGGAATGATCCTTAAGTAAAAGCTCTTTGGAGGTTATGAACAATTTTTTAAAAAAAATTTTAATAAGTCTTTATATTACATACCAATCTCAGTTTCTTCTCCCTCTCTTCTTCCTGCTCTCTCCACAATTTCCCCATCCCTTATGGACTTTTTTTTTTCCTTTAAAGATTTGTTGATTATGTACACAGTGTTTTGGCATGTATGCCTATACACCAAAAGAGGCCACCATATCTCGTTATAGATGCTTGTGAGCCATCATGTGCCTGGGAAATGAACTCTGGACCTCAGGTTAAGCAGCCAGTGCTCTTAACCTCTGAGCCATTGTTCCAGCCCCCACGAGCATTCTTAATTACTCAAAATAAATGATTTTTTATAAGTATTAAAAAGTAAATGATTAATAATACTGATTTTTTTTCTATTTCTTAAATGTGTTTGCAGATGGGGAACTTAATGTTTTAGATGATATTTTGACTGAAGTACCAGAACAGGATGATGAACTCTACAATCCAGAGAGTGAACAGGATAAGAATGAGAAAAAAGGTAAGAATCTGTGATTTTTGTCAAAATTCACAGTTTAAGTAGGGTATTCAATACCCCCCCCCCCGTCCCGTCCCGTCCCCTGCCCCCCAGCCCCCACCAGGACAGTTTCTATGTAGTTTTGGAGCCTGTCCAGGCTGGCCTTGAATTCAGAGATCTGGACGCCTCTGCCTCTCAAGTGTTTGAGATTGAAGGCGTGTGCCACCAGCACCCAGCTCAATTCAGTTTCTTAAGAAAAATCTATGCTTTTCTACTTGTTCCTTGGCTTTTAGTACTAAAAGCCCACAGTAAACTTTTCCATAACAGACCCTAATCATATGAATAAAAACACTTAAAAAGTCTGGAAAGATAATTTGGCATTTACGAGCACTTGCTTTAGCAGAGGACCAGGGATCAGTTTCCATGACTCCCTTGGCAGTTCACAATTACAGAGGATCCAGTACCTGCTACTGATCTCTGCAGGCACCAGACACACTGGGGCACAAATACATGCAGTTCCAAAACACGTAGAAAATAATACTTAAAGCTTTTCAAATAATGGGCTTTTAGTTCGGCAGTTGGAAAGCTGTTTTGTTTAAATTCGTTCTGGAGTTAAGATATTTTAGAAGGTATTTTAAAGAATTGATATTTTTCTGTTTATTTTTGTACTTTTTCCCTATAACTGATTGATATACATTTATTTGTAAATCTCGGTGAAATTAATAGAGTAACACTAATACTTTTATATATCTTTTTAAATTGTATTTTAAAGGATCAAAAAGAAAAAGTGAACGAATGGAATGTACTGACAGCAAGCGACAAAAGCCTTCCATCCATTCAAGGCAGTTGATTTCTAAACCACTGAGCTCATCCGTTAGCAATAATAAAAGAATAGTTAGTACAAAAGGAAAGTCAGTTACAGAATATAAAAATGAGGAATATCAAAGATCTGAAAGGAACAAGCGTCTAGATGCTGATCGGAAAATTCGTCTGTCAAGTAGTTCTTCTAGAGAACCTTACAAGACTCAACCAGAAAAAACTTGTCTACGGAAAAGGGATTCTGAAAGAAGGGCCAAGTCTCCTACACCAGATGGTTCTGAGGTAGTAAATGTTATTGCAGATAATAAAGCAGTTCTTTTTGAGGCTTTAGAACTTTACTCGTCTTGACCTTGTCTATTAATGACTGCTGATTCCCTTTTTCTTTAAACATCAGAGAATTGGACTTGAAGTTGATAGACGTGCAAGCAGATCCAGCCAATCCTCAAAGGAAGAAGTAAACTCTGAAGAATATGGCTCTGACCATGAGTCGGGGAGCAGTGGTTCTTCTGATGAACAGGGCAACAACACTGAGAATGAGGAGGAAGGAGTGGAAGAAGATGTAGAGGAAGATGAAGAGGTAGACGAAGATGCAGAAGATGATGAGGAAGTGGATGAAGATGCAGAGGAGGAAGAGGAGGATGAAGAGGAAGAAGAGGAGGAGGAGGAGGAAGAAGAGTATGAACAGGACGAGAGAGATCAGAAGGAAGAGGGAAATGATTATGACACCCGGAGTGAGGCCAGTGATTCTGGTTCTGAGTCTGTTTCCTTCACAGATGGATCTGTCAGATCTGGGTCAGGAACGGATGGCTCAGGTAGTGCTTTGTTTTTTTTTTTTTTTTTTTTTTTTCTTAATACGACAGCTTGTTCTTCCCTTTTGAGGGGATTTGGGGTGATAAGGGGTTTTGTTACCTTTTATCTTTAGTTACATTTCCCTGAATATCAATAATTTCAAGTAAAATTTATAGATTTCAGGATATTTCCTGGCTATAAGTTTAGTATAAATTGGTGAGTCCAAGTTGGTTTATATGAAAGTATTTCAGACTTTAGTTTTATAGGTTCTTAATATTTTCATCAGCTTTTTCAGATATATATGCATTTGGTGTGTATTCATATGGAATCTTTACACTAGTTATTATGTCATTTTCATGGTAGAATGCCCCTACATTTCTATCATGTGACAGTAGAGCCAAAGAAACAAGTACATTCCCCCCCCCCCCCCCCCAAAATGTAAGATTTTCTTTTTATTCAATACTTGACTGAGAGCCTGTAGAGGTGTGAGGCTGATGTGTGATGAAAAAGAATATAAATATCTTGTTAGAAAGACAGGGTAAGAGGTTATCTCTTTAATACTATTCTTTTTTTGAAGGTTTGGCTATGATTTATTCAGTGGGTAAGGGGAGGGAGGAAGAGATAGAGGGAGAGAGACAGACAGAGGAGGAGGGGAGAGAGAGAAGAGGCCCTAGCCACCTCTTCCGAAGTTAGATGGGGCAGAGAGCTCCCTTTATGCTACTTAATCTATGGAATAAAACATAAGCCTACTCACAAGAACAAGGTGCCCTTTGCTGAAGAAAGATTCAGGGGTCACAGCAAAAAGAGGAACTTATAGTTTCATGGGTATTTCTTGTCAGGATGATATCAGATCAGATGAGCTACCTAATTGAAATAATCTATATTACAGAATTTTACTATTAGTAGGTCATTGCAATGACAGTAATCGACCAGTTGCTTTGTAGCAGTTGGAAACTGAAGTGCTTTTATCCTTGTGTTCACTTGAGTAGTGGGTTCAAGGATTTAAGTATTTATCTTTCTTTTTATACAGTTGAGAGAAGTCTTTAAAGAAGTATTTAACCGAATAGATGATAGTTAGATTTGATGTAAAAAGTTTGAGGAAGTTTGTTTCATCATTTATTTTACTAATGGGCTGAATTTTTTATACTCTGTAATGGATAGGAAGTATAAATCAATTGGCAAGATGTGTGTAGTACTCTAAGCCTGAAATCTTAGGCACTTGGGAAGGTAATGCAGAAATTATTGTGGGTGGGTTTGAGTCTATCTATCCTGGTCTGTGTAAAACTGTTTGAAAAGCAAAACCAAAAGTTGCTATTGTGAAGAATCACCAATTTTGGAGATGTGTGAAACCACCCATAGGACTAGAGGAATTTTTTTTTTTTTTACAGGATTGTATGTTTTTGGGTATTGAATCAAAAAATGGGGTTTGCAGAAATGCTTAGAACCTGAAACTTTTTTTTTATTTATTAAGTTTTTACATGAATTTGTTAGTAGTATAGTAGACTACTTCATGTTATATTTTTGTGGAGAATATATTTTCAATTTAAAGGGTAGCCTATCATTTTACAACAAATTCATAATATTTAATAATAGATTGTTATAAAAGAGATACCTGGAACTGAAAATTTTGTGGCTTTTACTTAAGACACTATCCATAGGTAACTTTTCTTAAGTAATTTTATAAATATTACTTGAAAGAAATGTTACTTTGAAATTTTTGATTTGGATATGCCAGTTTTTAAGCATTTAAGTTCAGTATCACAAGCTTTCTAGCAAGATTGCATTTCAGTTTCTCTAGCTGAACCTTTTCTCAGAATTTTTATTAATTTATACTCAGTGGCCAAAGCTTTTTTGGTGTTAGGAGAGTTTCATTATATTTTTGACCTGAGTAGTAACTTCCATGTACTTAAAGGTATAGTACAAGTTATATAAAATGCTGGAAATTCCTTTATTAATGTCAGGTTTGCTGTACTATAAATTCAGCTGGGCAAGATCTTCTGTACCTGTTTGTATTTTCCTTTTATTATCTCTGTGAGGGATTTTAGCCACAAGAGATTTTCTTACTCGGAATTTGTAAAGTTTTTACCCTTGAAATGTTCAGGGAATAAAATTTAAACATACCACAGCTTTGAAAAAATGTAATAATAATTTTTAAAGAAAATAAACATAACGTTGCTTAATAATTACCAGGATGTCCTTGCTTTAATACATTAAAGGTACCATGGACAATCTGCAGCATCCTGATGGGTACTAGTGCTTTCAATAAACAACAGAACAAATCTGTAAAATACCTTCTTCATTTACTCAGAAGGGAGCATAAGTATTGTACTCTTTAGATTGAAGGCAAGTTGTGTCTTGCAACTGAGAAACTGTGGGACCTCAGCATTGCTTGGTTCTGTTTTGTTTTGTTTTTTGTTTGGTCAAGGCTTCCATATCTAAACACAATGAGCATGCTCTAAGAATTCAGAGAGAAGAAAATTTAGTTTTTAAGTAGTTAACTTTGACAGTATATAGTAGGGTAATGTATGTATGACCACTGAATTTCATTTTCAACTTTCCATTGTTTTTATTTTTCAAGGCAGGGTTTCCCTGTAGCTTTGGAGCCTGTCCTGGAACTAGCTGTTGTAAACCAGTCTGGCCTCGAACTCACAGAGACCATTGTTGTTTTTTTTTTTTTTTTTTTTTTTAAAGATAATTTATCCTTATATTTCTTGTCTCCCAGCTACCAGTTGAAAGGGTTTATTATTGTATGATTACAATGACAAGCATCCACACGTTCCAAATTAAGCTCGATGTGGTGGGGAATCAGTTTTTGTTTATGTTAATATGTGTGTGTTTTCCAGTCAGAAAGCTTTGTGATCTAGTGTTTGCATACATCACAGTGAGACTTCTGAGGAAGGTACTAGTGTAGTTCCAACAAGCAACAGGACTTAATACAGCACTTCATGGTACATATAAAATACTCACTAAGTTTAGTTGAAGAAAATTGTATTTGCTTTACAAATTTCCCTCTCTTGTGGAAAACTTTTTTTATAAAGCAGTTAAGTAAGTACCTGACTTCTTTTATATTCATGTTTTTATTGAAATGCGTGACAGGGTCAAACATACTTATTAGCAGTATTTTTTTTTAATGAGACTAAAGGAAGTTAAGCAATGAGAAGATGAAACACAGTTAATGTTTAAGAGCTGAATGATAGACAACACTAGATTGAGGACAACTCATTTGAAATGCCTATTGGAGCCTTTTTTGTATTGTGATATTTTAAAAACTTGTCTGGATTTTTTGTTTTAGATGAGAAAAAGAAGGAAAGGAAGAGAGCTCGAGGTATATCACCCATTGTTTTTGATAGAAGTGGCAGTTCTGCATCAGAGTCATATGCAGGTAATCTCATTAAATTTTAGGATTATAGATGACTGATTATAACCTGCTTAAGAAAGTGTGGAGGTTGTAGTTTTTTAGTGTGAATTGTTGATGTCCATTAGTACTGAATTTTGGCATGTTCAGTGTAATAATTCTAGAGGAAACTAAGCTTTTTTCTTATTTTAATCCTGTTCTGTTACTGCTTCAGTGGAATTTTCAATTTTCACTTTTTTTTTTCTCTTGGAAGATGATGATTCAGTGACTAGTTTTCTGAGTGGGAAACTGTTCAAATATACCAAAAAAAGGAAAAACAAAAGAAAAAAATTCGAACAACCCAAAAAACAAAACACTCGTACACATTGAGAAATATTTTTTTTGTGTGTGTGGGTGCGCCAGGAAGAATTAACTTTGTCTTTAATGAGAATTTTATGTGACAAGACTGTAGAAATTTTGTCTTCATCTATTAAAGCTCAATCTGAACAAATGTACTTTGGCTAAATACAGGTTCAGAAAAGAAGCATGAGAAATTATCATCTTCCGTTCGTGCTGTCCGAAAAGGTATCATTTAAATTTGAAATTGTTTTCATTGCATGCTTCATAAAGTCATTATTTTACCTTATTGGTTCTCCATCAATAGTTGGTTTAATGTGGTCATGTTCCGATATATCATGTTAAGGGAAAAAGCATTATAAACTAAAACAGAAAATTCCGTGCTTTATGTCTGCTTTTTGTTGCCTTTCACAATTTTTTAGTTTCTAGACATAATGATTGATATATCCAAACATTTGGACCTATGTTTAACAGCATAATAGTCTATATCAATCTTTAGATGAATCTGATAATACTTGAAAACATTGTCATACTTTAAGTGTGGGTCTGATATATCGGAACATCGCTGGGTAAGGCTGCCCTGCACAGTGCTGGTTCTCTCTCCTTTTCTTTACTTTATTCTGTTGTGCCTGAGCTTTCTAGGCTGATTGGGTGACTGGAGTTTTTACAGTTTAGCTGGGTTTAATATAGTTGTATAAGTCCGTGGTTAATGAAACTGGATTTCTGTTTTTTGTTTTTTTGTTTTTGTTTTTTTCAGATCAAACCAGTAAACTCAAATATGTCCTTCAGGATGCAAGATTTTTCCTCATAAAGAGTAACAACCATGAGAATGTGTCTCTTGCCAAAGCCAAGGTATTAGCATTAACCTTATTGAAACAGTCTCAGTTCTAAAATGTTGACGTGCCACGATGAATGAAAACTACCTCCAGTAGCATAAGATGCTTTGAATTGCCAGTTGCCACTCTAGATCTGCTTTCTGGCGAGTATGGACACCTGGTAGTGGTATGAATTCACCTTTTTCTCACCCTAGAAACCATAGTGCAGTGTTGAAGAGTGTGTCATTTATACTGTAATAGATGTGTTTCTGTTAATATTCCTATATCCAGCCATTATAATATCATCTGGATTTAGAAAAAAACGTAGCTTTAAAGGTCTACCCGAGATTTTACCAAAAAGATTATCAGTTGCTAGAGGATACTGAAGAAATACACTACATTTATGCTTTACGCCAGTTACTATATTTTCAAATTCTTAAATTGAATAACATTTTAAATTGATTATCAGAACGTTCACATTTCTAAGCATATTTCAGTATTAATAGTGTTTCTGACTTGTACCAATGATTACACAAAACATTACAGAGAGAATGACCCTATTTGTTTTAAGCTGAGGTAATGACGTGCTAAACATGAACTAGAAGACCACAGATTGCTAAAGAAAATTGAGCTTCTTTGTCTTACTTTTTTCTTTTTTAAAATAAAAATTGGTTAAAACTGATTCAGGAGTTTAAGTAGCTATGTTTCAGTCCTTGTTAAAAATAAACCTTTTCAACTTAAATTCTGAACTTAGGAAAAACTAGAATTTTGGCATTTTTGTTTTTTTCAAATTTATGGTTTTACTGCTGATAGACCATTTTAAATTTATGTGATTAGTTGAGGAAGACAGAAGTTGCCATTAAGCTTTTAGTAATATACTTACCAGAATAAATTACTTTGATTTTAGGATAACTAGTCATTGATACTACAGAATTCTAGTTTGTAAGATTTTCCTGACAATTCCCTTTGTTAAGATTTTGTAAAGTTGTTAATTTTATATTTTTATATAATATGAATATCTGATATATATTATATATCAGATAAGTAGTTTCCAATTACTTTTATGTCCAATAAATAAGACTTTTTTTGTTAGAGCTTTCTTAAATTTCAAACACAACATAGTAGCTTGATAGTTAATGGACTTGCATTTAATTTCAGTGTGTGACCTTTTCATTATTTTTATAGGGTGTGTGGTCCACATTGCCTGTAAATGAGAAGAAATTGAATCTTGCATTCAGATCTGCAAGGAGTGTTATCTTAATATTTTCTGTCAGAGAAAGTGGAAAATTTCAAGGTAAGATTAAAAGTTATTTATTTTTTACATACAACAATAATAGTTATATCAACACTTAAATTACTTTGTGATACTGTGGTTCATTAGGTTTTGCCAGACTGTCTTCAGAATCACATCATGGTGGATCTCCTATACACTGGGTGCTTCCAGCAGGAATGAGTGCTAAAATGCTTGGAGGCGTCTTTAAAATTGACTGGATTTGCAGGTAAATTGCACACACTAGTATAGAGGAACTTGGCATGTTTTGAATGGACAACTGGTTGAGAATAGTGTTAAAATGCTGTAATAGTTTGATTAAGGGAGAATTTAATGGCATGTTCATATTTAGTACACACAACATTAAATATCTGAAATGAACGAGATGAATTCTGGTCTTTACAAGATGACTTTTGGAATTGAAAGGCATTAGAAGTGTTACAAATAACGAAACTAAGCGCGGTGGCAAACAGCTATGACATCAACACATGAGAGTGAGCAGAGGCAAGATCACTGAGTTAAAAGCCAGACTCAAGAAACAAAATGGGGAGTGAAGTAAATACCCCAAGAGATTGTATGAGAACCAGATAGATAGTGATATGAAAAGAAGAGCCAAAAGGATAAGAACAGTAATATGGCCCAGCCAGGAAATACTTCATGAAGCTAATTGGAAATAATTGTATTAGGTTGCTTTTGACTACAAAGCCCCAAAATTATGCCATTCAAATTCTTTTAAGGTTTTTTTTTTTATTTTATTTTTTATTGAGAAAAGGAGAAAAAAAAAACAAGTTTCCACCTCCTCCCAGCCTCCCATTTCCCTCCCCCTCCTCCCCCCCTACGCCCCCTCCTCCCACCCTTCTCCCCCTCCCCCCACTCCTTTCCCCCTCCCCCCACTCCTTTCCCCCTCCCTCTCCAGTCCAAAGAGCAGTCAGGGTTTTCTGCCCTGTGGTAAGTCCTAGGACCTCCCACCTCCGTCCATATCTAGGAAGGTGAACATCCAAACTGGCTGGGCTCCCACAAAGCCATCACATTACGTAGGATCAAACCCCCGTGCCATTGTCCTTGCGTCTCATCAGCCCTCATAGTTCGCCATGTTCAGAGAGTCCAGTTTTATCCCATGCTTTTTCAGTCACAGTCCAGCTGGTCTTGGTGAGCTCTCAATAGATCAGCTCCACTGTCTCAGTGGGTGGGTGCATCCCTCGTGGTCCCGACTTCTTTGCTCATGTTCTCCCTCCTTCTGCTCCTCATTGGGACTTTGGGAGCTCAGTCCAGTGCTCCAGTGTGGGTCTCTGTCTCTATCTCCATCCATCACCAGATGAAGGTTCTTTTAAGGTTTTAGTTTTTGTTTCAAAGATTTTTTCTTTTTTGTTTGTTTTTTTGTTATTTTGAGATTAAGGTCATAGTTCTTTTTATGTACCCCTAGCTATCCTGGAACTTACTCCAAACCAGGCTGTCCTTGTACTTCTGCCTCTGCATTACAATGCTGGGATTAAAGCGTGCACCACTACACCTGACTCTTACTTGTTTTATGTGTATAAGTATGTCTGTTTGCATGTGAGTGTAGGCGCACACATAGTCTAGAAGAACATCAGTTCCCCTAAAGCTGGAGTTAGAGGTAGCTGGGAACTATTTACACTGGACTGTCTCTCCAGCCCACAAATCATTTTATGATCACTTACTGTAAAACTGAAAGGCAATCAAATTTTGTTAAATAAATATAAAATTGATTGAGTAAAGTATGTTTTGTTTCTTATATACAACATTTTGCAAAAATAAAAATGTACATGCAATAACATGTAGAAAATATATTTTAAAATATATAATTACAGTGCATTGGGAATGAGAGTATTGCTGATGCTGGTGACTCCTCCTTTCCTGGTTTACATGTATGTAGTTTTTAAAAAAATAATTTGGTAAAGTTATAATACCAACTTTTAAATTTTGGTGAGATGACTCTGCAGGCAAAGGTACATGGTATAAAGTCTGAGGGCCTAGTTTGAAAGGAGAGAATTGACCTTATGCGCACACACATACACTATTATGAAATTTGTTGATAGATTGTTTTTTAGTTGATATAGGTAAAACTTTTTTTTGCAAGTGCATAATTGTAAAGACCAAAGGAAATATTATAATATGAAAGTTTGTCATTGTGATATATTTTTTGAGAACAAAACACAAAATTAAATTATATTTTATAATATATTCTATTAGATTGTTACTTGTATTGATTTTTATATTCTCAAATTGGTAAATTCCTTAATTTTAAAAGATGTAAATTGTTTTGATAGTAACATTTTATTTTTTACATTGCCTTTATCTTACCATCTTGCTAACTTGCAACTAAACTTAAACTGTTTAGCATGGCCATTCATAAGGATACCCAAATAAATAATCCAGCTTACTTAGACTTGATATAAAGTTTAAGACAAAAAGGTTTTTACTTTCTTAAATTATTAGGTGTACCTAGGTACAATTTCTTAGGGTGAAACTTTTTTAATACTTCAATTTTATTAAAGTGTTAATTCATGAAAATTCTAGAGTAAGCAGTGTTTTATGGATACTTGTTAAATTGATACTTCAGGTAAGTCATTTGAAGACTGAGTTTTGCTTTTCTCTACAAAATGGAATTTATATTACCTTGTCAGAGTTTGAACTCCTAATAATTCAGGTAGTTTGTAGCCATATTAAAGTTGGAATAGAGTGAATGCTTGTATACAAGGAAGAAAGGTGTGTTTAAGTGACTATGTTGCCACCTGGAATGAGCTCAGAATACTATTACCCAGAATTAAACTACCATCAGTAGCCAAACCACTATTATATCACATAAAAGGCCTCACTGTTTTATATTCTTTTGTTAAATTTTTCTCCTACAGAGTCTTGGTCTTTGCAATAATATATATCTGCACTATTTTTCATTGCTTATCTGTTCAAAAAGTGACTAGATAGATGCCTATTCTGTAACTGTGAACAGGTAGTGTGGTACACGTATCATGAGTGCTCTTAATTTCTCACATGCACTAACTAAATTTTGTTTTCTCTGTGGTGTCACAGTTTTCTGTTACATCCTGGCTGAGATTAACTAGTATCATCCAGCATTGTACAGTTTCTTCAGTCTAATTATGACTGATGGTAACAAAAAGTCCTAGCCCTAAATGATGCGTATGGTTTGGCAGAGTCCTTTATTTTATATATTGTGCTATTATACTCCCAGTGATAAAAATAATAATCTATAACTGTATTTTGTTAGCTGTTAAGTTTTCAGGTCTGATTTTTTTTTTTTAACTTTTATTTTTTATGCATTGATACCAAATCTCCTGGAACCTGAGTTAAAGACAGTCGTGAGCTGCCATGTGGGTGCTAGGAATTGAACCAGTGATCCTAACTGCTAAGCCATCTCTATACCTTCTCCACCCCCCTACCCCCATAAATGTTTTAAATTGATAACTTGTAAGAAAAATTAAAAAAAATGTATTGAACAAAGTCGGGTATTAATGGAGCCATCTACATCTGAAAGCAAGGTTGGGGTTATAGTAGTGTGCCATTTAGCATACCAACTGTGGGTGTCTTTTGAATAATTTGGTTTGTGTTGTAGGTTCATTAATTTGATAGTACACATTATAGACAGGTGGTAGAGGTCTTTTCAATGCTTTCCAGTTTTATTTTTCCTTTGTAGCTGATTTATGCTTATTGCGTTTTATAAATAACCCAGACTCTTCATTGTGCCTTGTTGATAAGCTGTGTTTATTAGGTTAAACATAGTAAACGTATTTACAATTTTGGGTTTCATAAAGGATGTAATTCTTCTTAAGGATCATCTGTATTAGATTTTTTAGAAAAAGAGCTAGGTTTTGAAGGTGCTTTCTGTAGAGAATTATATATACTGCCAGTGTAAATGATTCTTTAAATTTTTGATACATTCAATTCACAGTTAATTATTGACTACCACTGTAGTACAGCATCTTCAAAATATTCTTCAAAAGAATATAATTTATACTGTTTTATATTTAGGCGTGAATTGCCCTTCACGAAATCAGCTCATCTCACCAACCCTTGGAATGAACATAAGCCAGTCAAGATTGGGCGTGATGGACAGGTTTGTTTAATTTCTAAGCTACATTATTCAGCCATTTGTAGACCTTTATTGAAGGACACTCTAAAACTTTCTGTGAATTGTGAAAAACAAGGTATTGTGATTCTGATTGACTAATAAGATGGTTAATGTTGGAACTCAGTAAATCGTACTTTAACTGATAAAATTGAAGGGAGAGTGATGAGAGAATTGACCCAGTTTTTGTAGTTTTCATTATAAGTTTTTTAAATGTGGAATGCTTCATGAGTCTGCATCATCCTTTTGGAAGGTGCATACTACTCTTGATTTTAGTATATGTGCTGAATTTTTTTTTTTAATAGAAAATGACCACTGAAGAAACATATGTACACATATGCACATATGTGTTTTCAAATTAAAGTAAACTTGTGTTATAATGATTTAAAAGTAAGCCCAACCCTTTTATGCTCAGAGTCCCCTTAATATTCGTATTTTTCCTATTGCTTGTGAGTAAAGTGTTGGCAATTAAAAGTAATAATTTTGTGTAAGCTTGTATGTTAGTCTGCCTCTCTGTAGGTATTTCTCAGACGTATTCTTTAAGATGAATGACTTATATTTTTGTATTTTTACAAATATTTATTTGGATAGAATAAAATCGAGAGCAATAGAATTTTAAGCAGCTGTACTTGTGGGTGAGATTGTATACTTGTAGTTTCTATTCGTCAAATGCATTAAACACTTTAGAAGTAATTTTTGTTTTTGTTTTTCTTTTTGAGACTGGGTTTCTCTGTAGCTTTGGAGCCTGTCCTGGAACCAGCTCTTATAGACCAGGCTGCCCTCGAACTCAGAGATCTGTCTCCAGAGTGATGGGATTAAAGGCATGTGCCACCACTGCCCAGCTTTGGAAGCGTTTTTATATAAATAAATATAAATAAACCTTTAAGCTTATTAGAATCTTGTGTTTAGTTCCTTGAGAAAAAAGTCTTTGAAGTCAGTGTTCAGTTTTGTACATGAGGATACTCTATGTCTTTTGAGAGGTTCTATTTTGCTGTTAATCGTTACTTTTAACATTCCAGGAAATTGAACTTGAATGTGGAACCCAGCTTTGTCTTCTGTTTCCCCCTGATGAAAGTATTGACTTGTATCAGCTCATTCATAAAATGCGTCATAAGAGAAGAATGCACTCTCAGCCTCGATCAAGAGGACGTCCATCCCGTCGAGAACCAGTCCGGGATGTGGGAAGGTTAGAAACGTTCTTTGGACTGATAATAGGCACATGTATCGGGATAACATGATGGAGGAATGTGATTCGTCAAAAGTTTGTTCTGCGGTAAAGAAGAAAGAGAAAATCCTCAAATCAAGCTGCATGGACTAGTTTGTGGCTTCATTGAGGATTTCACATGGTCACCTTGGTCTCAGTCATTTTTTTCAAGCGGAAAATGGGGATCTTTCCTAATGCAGAAAAAATAATTTACTAACAAGTGATGACCACTTTAGACTAGCTAGTACACTTGATAAAACAGTATGCAAGTGAAATGAGGTAGGCATTTTGTTGCTCAGAACAGGTTAGAAAGGAGGAAGAGGAGGAAGTCTTTATTTGCAAAAATTGTTTATATTTTATAAAAAGCCTTTTCTTTCAGGTGTGTCTCTGGATAAGCCTTATCACAATATGGGACTTTTATAAAGGATCACTAATATTTTTTGAGAAGATGACGCCTCACTTAGAGGATAAAATGTTTTAAGTTATTTCATACTCAAGAGGAGCATTATTGGGACTGTTTCCAATTTTGTCACCGTGATGTGTTAACCCCATTGCCACATATTCTGTAACATGTGCCCAGTGAATTCACACATCCTGCTGAGCTTCTGAAAACAGTAGGTTCTTTCCAAAGGGGATCAAGTGGCCCTGGGAGACCCGGCAACAAACCAAAACGAAGGGCTGTTGCTGTGTCTATTTACAACCTTTCCAGATGCTGGCAGTACCTGTGGACTTAAAGTGTTTTTTAGAGGATCGCCATGGTTATTGATCACTACCTTATGAACTAAACAGCATTTTCCAGGAAAAGGGGGTTTAACTTGTTACAGAATTGGAGAGAAGTCTTTGAAAAGAACTGATTTAAGCCCTTCTACCCAACACCTTCCCCTGTATAGATTTGCATACAGCTAAATCTAAAATATTCTGCTAAAGACTATTGGATGTGTGGTTGATGGGATGAAACCTTTGGTTAAGTTTCCTTTGGTGGAAACTACCTGTGGTAGGTACAGATAATCCAACAAGAGTCCCATTTCTTTGAGCTTAAAAAGGACTTTGTCGAGTAGGTAGGAGGAAACCTGGCAGAGCCCCTTACTTTTGGCCTAAAAGGACTGATCACCAAGATGTCTTTTGAAGTTTTAAGCTAAGAGGTTTCCAGTGCAATACAATATATACAAGTGAAGTTTTTCCTCAGTTTTGCAATGGACTGCAAACTATACTTAAACACCACTACACCTTCTCTCAAGCCTGCCAGGGCCTCCATTTATGTATGTGGCTTACAACTTTAAAGTCAGTAGTTGGACTACTATATGAACTGTTACTATCATGTTTTATACCGGTCGTAAATGCACTCCCCAAACTACAAGAAAGCGGTATGTTTGTTTTATAAACCAGCTTTTAATTTTCTTAGTACTATTTATTGTAGATGCAACTGTTTTTATTCTGTTGGGGGGGGTACTTGGATTTGTTGGATTTAACTTTGCAGTTTGAGTGACTTGTTGAAAAGTTTAATGAAAACATTCAGTATTTAGAGAAATAACTAAAAGAAACTTGATGCTGAGATATTTTATACTATATCTGAAACTAATAGCAAAAGGATATGTTATTTTCTAAATGTTTTGTAGCTTTTGTTTTTATTTTTTGTTTAGCTTTTATTAAATGCTAAATTACTAAATGTTTTTATGATGTATTGTATAACCATCAAGGTTTATAAAAGACAGTGAAGAATAGCCCCTTCAAAAGTTAAACTTTGACCTAGTTTTACGAACTCTGTTAAAACTTCTTACATGACAGTTTATGAGAGCCAGTTTATTATAAGGCATTGTCTGGAAAAAATACCTTAATTACTAATGTTATTAAAGAAAGTAAATGTTGCTGAGATATTAGTTTTTCAAATAACTAACATTTTCAAAGCTTTTCTGTTACATAGCTTTATTATATTTAAAATTTTCTGTATAATCATGAAGAGTGTAGTTTTGTGTAAAGCAGAGGCATCCTTTAAGGCATTCTTCATTTTGTTTAGATTGGAGCTATATAAATTTTAGAATAAGCTATTGCATAATTGCTGGTATGATTTTCCTTTTGTTTTCACCTGAATGGTGATATTTGGGAAACTATTTGATTTGTTAAAGAATTGCTTCTATGTTTAGTCTACTAAAATGTGGTTTAAGGCTTGAATTAGGAAATTTTTGGGGTTGTCTCATAGTATGAGATTACAGAGATATCTACTCCAGTGTATAAGGTTTTCTTTTGAGGAACTAAGAACTTTAAGGTAAATTGTTCTCCAAAAATTAATGGAGTTTTTTTTTTTTTTAAAGTAGGCCCTGGCTATTCTTTGTACTCATCTCTGTCAAACTCTTGCTTTGCTGTTTGTTTTCCCAGCTGTTTTTGGTTTAATTTCTAATGTGTCTAATTTGTGTAGGCGTCGACCAGAAGATTATGATATTCATAACAGCAGAAAGAAACCAAGGATTGACTATCCCCCTGAGTTTCACCAGAGACCAGGTTAATATTTTATAATCCTGAAGATTATTTGACTTAAAATTATTAAAACAACAAAAAACTTCCAGTAGGTTTAAAATAAAGAATATTTAGGGCATGACTACTTTAAACCTTAAGAAATTATTGCTAGTTCTAATTAGTAATTCTTCCCCTACCATGCTTAGATTGTTCTATTACAGCAAATCATAATTTGTTACCTGAAATTGCTGACTTTGCCAAAATGGAAATTGATGTGTAAGATGCAGGAAAAAGTGAATTATTTTGTGCTTTCTGTTCCCTATGATATGTAGTTTCTTCTATAGTATGCAACATTATTTGGAAATCATACAGAAATTATACTTTTTTTAAAAAAGAAATAAAGAACCTGGTACTGTTTTTGAGAGTGATGGGAAACACTTGGCTTGTCATCCAAGTGTCGATTTTCAGTTAGTTTATTCTTCGCTGGGATAAAAGAAGGGTTATGTTTCAATTACTATCACTGACACATCTGTAAAACTCTAATTTTGGTTAATATTATACATGAGAATTTCTAACAAATGGCTTTATAGTAGCATCCTTTGTCCCTAAAGAAGGTAATTGTGTTCTGTTAAAACAAATATTTTCCCCAGTAATAGGACCAGTGAGATATTTTTATATATTAGTTTGTTGCATCCTTCCTAATGGAAGCAGGGGATAGAGTAGATTTTATTTTGTTACATGGTTCTTGGAGTATATATGTTCATTTTTGCAGCTTTTGCAATTTTGTGTCCTTTTTTGAGTCTTCATGCTTTAGCTCATAGCCATAAGTTCTCAAGGTGAAAGGTAAACATTCTTTAAAAAGATCCTCCTGCAATGTCCTCAAACCAGTTCAGACTGTACACTCAGGGTAGTCCTCTGCCCTTAGCTCACATGATACATGGGAAATCCTCTAGTAGTTGAATGAATAACATCCTTTGAAGTATATTTTTTTCATGGGAAGAATTGAAACAAGGGTAAGGAAGGTTTAATTATAATGCTATAGTAAAAACATGAAATTTGATGTTTGAACAGGGTATTTAAAGGATCCCCGATACCAGGAAGTTGACAGGTAAGTTGGGTTCACTCTTGCTTAGCTTTGAATTACATTCTTGGAACTAGTTTATGAATTACCTGAATTTAGTTTCACTAATCTTATTCCCAACAGACGATTTTCAGGAGTTCGCCGAGATGTGTTTTTAAATGGGGTAAGCATTAAATTTTACATATTTGAAGCTAGGGTCTGATTTCTATTCCCTCTATTTTAATTTATTATTAACATTATCATCTTTTATTTTAGTCCTACAATGATTATGTGAGGGAATTTCATAACATGGGACCACCACCGCCTTGGCAGGGAATGGTTTGTATTACTCTATTTTGTAATACTCTTTATTTTAACTTCATTTTGCAGTGTTAAATTTCAAATGCTTACTTAGAATGTAACTCCTATTACTTAACATACAAGTTTTTGGTGATAAATAATGTCTTAAAATGAAAGACAAGATTGTTTATGCTTAAGTATGGGCTTAATATGGGCTTACTATAGATATATGTAAAACATGGTAATGGTTAGTATAAGCTCTTAACTAGGTGATGAGATTTATTCTCATCTTTCTAACATTCTGATCAAGTTCCATAATAACATCTGTTTACTTCATTCATAAAATTTACTGGCCATTATAAACTAGTAGTTTGTGCACAGATGTCTGTTTGCTTTGCCATATGTGTTGATAAGTGAAATGAACAGTTAGATCCATCTCTTAAATAACCTTCAGTCCAATAGTGTCAATGTAGAATTGTGCAGAAAATAAAATTCACTAAATTCATGTGAAGTTTCTATTATACTTAATGGGATAACAAGTCAATTTAGCTCCATTTAAAATAGGACTGAATTAAATTTTGAGTTTTAATTTTCTGTCTTCAGGAAATTTTGATATTTTTCTTAATGTACATTCTAACATGTTAAGAATGCCTGGAAATAGTTTCCAAGAAGTAAAACTTTGCATCTGAAGTACCTCTGTGTTTCTTCCTATTTTATTTTTAAATGCTGTTATGTGACCTTACATATCTTTGGCTTCACTTAAGGTAGTTTTACACTTTCTTATATATACAGATTAACTGGAAATTCTTTGAGTCTCAAGTATCAAGATGAATTTGACACTAAAATCTATCATGTGTCCTTTATTAATTTTATAATAACACCTTAAATTATATTATTGATGTGTCTTTGGGCTTGTGAATTCCATTCACAGACATATGTGTCCTAGGAATTGAACTCAGATCATCATGCCTGGCAGCAGGTGTCTTACTCCTTTACCTGCTGAGTCATTCTAGCCCTTATATTGGCATTTAAAAATTTTTTTAAAAAGGTTTTTAAAGTTTTTTTATTCGCATTTTTAAAAGCTCCTGGACTTTATTTATTTTTTTTAACAAATAGAAAGGCTGTTTTGGGAGAACCTTAATATATTTCAATGTGCGTGAATAATGGTGAAATTAATGTTTGAGATTGGTGTGACTTGGGAATCGGAGTTTGAATGGGTTTATCTACAAGAGTATTTGGTAGATTTTTATGTAGATAATCTTTTCTTTTTAGCCTCCTTACCCAGGAATGGAACAGCCTCCACATCATCCTTACTACCAACATCATGCTCCACCTCCTCAAGCCCATCCCCCTTACTCAGGACACCATCCTGTACCACATGAAGCAAGATACAGAGATAAACGAGTAGTAAGTGCACAAAAAGGCAGAGGTGTGAGGGAACTACTTAGAATTTCTGTAGGTAATTTACATATGGGCATATGCTAGATTTCCATGATAAACCATTTATATTCTTAGTACAGAATCTGAATATTAATGTGCAACTTGTTTTCATTAAAACAGTTGATCATGTCCTTATGTAATATTTAGATAGGCTTGTGTTTTCTGTTTCATGAGTTGAAACACTGTGTCTAAGCATTGTAGAAATGTAATTATGATATTCTTCCTAAACTAGGATCTTAATTATTGACTATAATTCAAAACTGCTGGTATAAATTTTTCTAAATTTACATGCAGGATGATAAATTATAAGGTAGTTTCTAAATCATACTTTTTTACCCAGTTTTATTTAAAAATAATAACCACGTGACACAAATTCTAAGTAGTTCTCTCGTAGTAGGGCTGTTTATTCAAACCAATTTTCTGTTTGTGTGTGTGTGTGTGTGTGTGTATGTATGTGTGTGTGCTTAATGAAAATTGTTTTCTGGTACTTGATTGGAAGGATATTTCCATACACATGTAAGTTTGGTGACTGTGAATGGTAGTTTAATGTTAAAGAATATATATTACAGAACTTTGGTCAGAACAGTAAATTCATATCCTATCTCTGAGCGTTTTTTTTTTATGGATTATTCTTTAATTCAAAAAAGGAATCCTTTAAATTAAATCTTAACATTCTATAAATATTGCTAGGCTATTGACAGGCCTTATTTTTCTGTTATAATACATGGACTACATATGGTAAAACCTAAGTTTATTGTGAAATCTTGTGTGCATGCTGATAGTGAGCTTTATGAAAAGGAAAGCAGTAACAGTCTTTGACTAGAAAGGCAATTCAAGATTTCTGAAGTTAACTAGCTCTTGCAAATAAGTTCTGTTTTATGGACCTTCTTTTAGTAATATTTAGATTAATTAAAACATAATCTGTCTATAATACATTCACATTTTACTTATATATGCGAGGTAGTATAGAATTGTGTTCTAAACCTGGCTTTCTATATATTGAAGCTGAATTTTGAAAATGTCCCGCAGTCTTCTGCCTGTGCTTTACCGCCTTTATCCTTTTCATCCTTCAAAATGCATTGTTAGCTTTATGTGGGATAGGCTCCCAGTATTACTGAAATAAATTTTCTTACAGTTTAGAAGTAAATTTTGAGTTCAGATTTTTTTCAAAAATTTATTTCATCAAATCCCTTAAATTACTTTTTAGTAAATAAGTTGTAAGAACTTTATAGCCTAAGTCTTTTAAGTTGAATAGGAAGTTATAGGAAGATTTGTGGATTCCAGTTAGTGCTATAAGTGTCAAAATTAAATTCTTTGAAATCATGGTCACATTTTCTAATTTCTTCTTTACCAGACAACTGTGAGGACTCATAAAAATCCCATGCAAAGTTTTGCTGATCAGTTTTCTCCTTTTTCCTAGCATGATTATGATATGAGGGTGGATGACTTCCTTCGCCGCACACAAGCTGTTGTCAGTGGTCGGAGAAGTAGACCCCGTGAAAGGGATCGGGAACGAGAGAGAGACCGTCCTAGAGATAACAGAAGAGACAGAGAGAGAGACAGAGGTCGTGATCGAGAAAGAGAGAGGGAACGAATATGTGACCGGGACAGAGACCGAGGGGAGAGAGGTCGTTATCGAAGATAATGTGCTTTTGGAAGCAGTGATTTAAGATAAAAAAAATATTGTATTTTTTTTGTGTGTTTACAAGTAGTAAATTTATTTTCAGCTGTCTACTTAAAGCTCATTGTGTAGAAGGATTTATTATCATCTTTATTCCAAGCATGCAGTAGAATAAGAACTGGAAAACTCAGTTCCGCCAAAAATGCACATTTGACAGTTGACACTTTTATTGGGGCAGAATGGAACAGTCCAAGAATGTAGATATTGATTCATTCTCTATAAATGTTCTTTTTTACAGTATATTCATCCTAGAGTTATTTTGTTTGTTTTCTTTCTTTTTGATCTTGATCAATAACTGCCATAGTATTTTGCTTTGTGTTTCTACATGTAGCTGCACACAGTTCAGTATAAAAATAATGCTGCTATCAAGTATGCAAATATTGAGTATGATGGTTTGAGTGTATGGCAGTGTTGGAGCAGCCTCTTGGTTTCTCCTCTTCCCTCTTTTTTTTAAACCTGTAAAATCACTTTTTTTTAGTCTTCAATGATGAAAGCAATATTAAGACATTGCTATCTAATTTTTAATCTTTTTAAATAAAAAGTTCCCATATTCAGTAGCATGGTTGATGCTATTGTTTAGCCTTCCTTCTAAACTGTACATCGGCTTGGAATGTTCACAATTTTGCGTGTGTGGCAGCAGGAGATAACCCCACATTCTACATTGCTACTGTTTTGTATGAAATAAATTGGTAAAGATTGACACTTATGTGCTGTATTCCTTGTCTGATTGCTAGTTTTATAGTGCATAAGCATAACAATATATTCTCTAGTATATAAGATTGCATAGAGTGGGTTATATAGATAATTTAGTTTGTTACTTATACATCTGATATTTTTGGATTGGTATTTTAGGCTTTTTTTTCATCTGCTGTTGAATTGCTTTCTACAGTTAAGTCTTTAGTGTTTTCACATTTTCATACATTGCTTGTCCATCCTTTGTAACAGTTCTCTAACATAGTAAACCACATAAAAAAGTTTATAAAATTTTTTTTTGCATTTTAATTTCTTGAATCTGAAGTTTGGCCAGTATGAAATTAACTATCTAAACATTGGGAATGAATTTTTACTGTTTTCTTTTTGACAGTGTTGTACTTAAGAGTCTGTACAAATCAGCACATAGTTTTGTGTTTTGTCTCTACTTGTAGGCCTGCAGAGAACACAGAAGCTTCAGTATTTAAAAGTGTAACTTTATCCCCTTTAAAATATCTTCCTGTGCACTCAATTCTATGTTACCAATGTCAGAGTACAGGCTGTGGATTCATTAAATATACACATGGCTGATAGACTTGCAAGAATATTTAACTCTTAGGAAACTCAGGTCGCACGCAGTTCTGGAATTATGTTCAATGAACTAGTTGGTGATGTTAAGTCTTGTTACTCATTTTTAATTACTAATTCTTTGATAATTTTATGTTTACATTATACATTCTGTTCTTTCTCATTCCTCCACTTCGCTTTTGTCCAACTGCCCATTTTCCTCACAAGTCTTCATCTCACTTTCACATCTTTTTGTTTTTACTTGGTGATCCCCCCCACACACTCAGGTATTGTATTCCATCAGTAAGTTACACATTGTACTAATGTCTACAGTAGTTGAACAGAACATGTAGGCAACATTAAAGTTAGTTCCCTGATGTTAAAATAGATTGTAAATCACATTGAATACTCCCTGCACATGAGCACTTTTGTGTTGCTCAATATTGATTGACTACATTTATATATAATTCTGATAATTAGAATTGGGTAGCAGATTCAGAAAATAAAATTACCCATTTCATGTTCTCTCGGAAGTTACTTCTTCATTGATAGTAAAAAATAGAATTTAGACATTCCCTAAGATCACGAGTAGATGTCTATCCTGATCATTTTAAGCTTTAACACTTCTTCAGGCTTCATTAGTCATGGCTTTTCGTAAAAGTCCATCCAAAAGATGCTTTGTAATTGGGTGTTAGCTTCTGGTGGCTCACATTTCTAATCCTAACACAAAGTAATCCTGAGGCAGTGGATTGGCAGCAATTCCAAGACAGCCTGGATTATGAACTGAAATCTTGTCTGGACCCACTTCCACAAAACCTTGTGTATTCTAAAAGTTGGTTTTATTTTTGAGACATGGTCTAAGCAGGTAACCCTGACTATCTTGGAACTCATCTGTAGATTAGGCTGGCTATACGATCTGAGGTCCACCTGCCTCTGACTCAAATTTGGGGATTAAAGATGAGAGCCTGCCTGTCTTAAAAGCTTTTCCAGTGGATAAAAATTTGCTTTATCATTTATCCATTGTACAATGGTTCAATCCTTCTAGTTAATAATCATTGCTTTCTATTATGCCATCTTTTGGGGGAGAACACTTAACATGCATTTAAAAGCAGTCTCTTCCTCAAGTATACATTACATATACATCATTGTCACTGTTGTGCATAGTCTCTGTAAGTCTTGGTTCTTAAACTGTAAATGTGAATCCATTATTACCCTCCCCACCCCAATCATGGAGGTCAGTTTCATTTGGATTTGACCAAGTGGGATTCTGGGGTATTTGTCTTTTTCTTTAAATTATATAGTCAGGATGCTTCATTTAGTAATAGTTCTCAAGAGGCATTTAATAGTTAGGAATGTGAACTGAATTTAGTTAATTATGTCTTTGCCTTGGAAGTATATATTGGCAAGCGGTTGGCTTATGAATTAGTGAAAATGCCCAATTTCTATTGACTGTGTAAGGGACTAGAAGAATTTGAAAATTCTGGTATATAACAATAGCAGGAGGCAGAATGAACCGGCAGGGTGAGGCTCTACACTCTTGAGAGCTGTGCCTCAATGACATACTCTGACAAGATAATACCACCTTCCAAAACAGTGTCTGAAATGCAACTAGGGACAAAAATGGAGTAGGAGGTTTTTCTGTTCATGTGTTGCTTTCATCGGTTAATAAAGAAACTGCTTTGGGCCTGGTAGGGCAGAACTTAGGTAGGCAGAGAAATCCTGAGTCGTGCATTGTGGAGATGATCATGAGGTCACGTGAGTGCTGGGAAGTGAACCCAGGTCCCCTGCTGGCATATCTGCTTTCTAGAAGTTTATTAATCATGTTTCTTTTTTCTGATTCCATTTAATCATTTCATCTTTTTACTATATGAATATATATATATGTTGTCAGTGTTTTTTACTCTGTATAGGTTTTCTTATTTGTGAGGTGAAGTTTTACTACATGACCTTTCTGGGTAGACCAAGATCCATCTGCCTCTGCTTTTCCAGTGCTGGGATTAAAAGCATGCACAACCATAGCCAAGTCTATTTTGTCTTTTTTTTTAATCTGTGTAAAATCTTACATTTTTGGTGCAGCTAAAATGGAGATTATTTGTAATTTTGGCCTTGTACTATTTTTATCTCAAGATTATAAAAAGTGCTCATTTTTTTAGGACTTTACTTATTTTGAACATTTAAAGGTATAACTCACTCTGATGTTAGTTCTTGTGAGGTCCCATTGAATAATTGTCCCAGAATCATTTGTAATTGAACAGTCGTGAGTGATTTTAATATTTTTGGGTATTTTGGAGTGCTTTGCCTGCCATGTCTATGTGCATCATGTGCATGTCGTGTTCTCAGCAGAAGAGGGCGCCAAATCCCCAAGAAGAGATGTTACAGGTTCTGTGAAGAAAACCCAGGTCCTCAGCAAGAACAAGTGCTCTTAGCTACTGAAACATCTCTCCAGCTCCAGATGAATGATTTTAAATACCTTTCCCTGTACCCGACCCTGCCTGTGGTGGTTTGAGTGAGAGTTCTCCCATAAATCTCCATCACTTAGTTGGTCCCCAGTCAGTGACTGGAGAGGACTGGAAAGTATAGCCTTACTTGAGTAAGTATTTTACTGAGTTTCTATTCCTTGCTTATGGCTTAAGATGAGAACTTTAGCTGCTGCTCCAAAGCCTGCCTGTCTGCTGCCATGATCCTATGCCGTGGTGGTGATGGACTTCTTGTCCCTTTGGAACCATAAGCCTGAAATAACTATTCTATATGTTGCCTTGGTCACTGTTTTATTACAACAATAGAAGAGTAATCTATTTTTACAAAATTTTAGTGTGGAAATATATTTATAAAATATTAATTTAAGCAGTCCTGGGGGGGGGGGGTTGCCCAATGCACCTCCTATATACAACCAGGTCCACTTTGAGTCTGTTCTGTTTATTGATCTATATTAATGCTGCAGAGTCTTTGTAACTTCTCTTTGTAACAGGTATGATCATTTTTAGTTGTTATATTCCATAATTACAGTAAATTTTGTGTCTCAAATATTTTTAAGACTTTTGAAGTTAATGCATTGAGCTCATTTAGTTATTTGGAGAGTGACCTGGACCAGATATATAAGGGTTTCAAACAGGTGTGTGGATTGATATCCGGGTCTTCTATTTGGTTCCATTGGTCCTCCTGTCTGTTTTTATGCCAATACCAGTACTGTATTTCAGTACTGTAGCTCTGTAGTAGAGTTTGAAGGCAGGGATTGTAATGCCTCCAGAAGTTCTTTTATTGTACAAAATTCTTTTAGCTATCCTGGGTTTTTTGCTTTTCTATATGAAGTTGAGTACCATTCTTTTGAGGTCTTTGAAGAATTTTGCTGGGATTTTGATGGACATTGTATTGAATCTGTAGATTGCTTTTGGTAAGATTGCTATTTTTTACTATGTTAATTCTGCCTACCCAAGAGCATGGGAGATCTTTCTACTTTCTGGTGTCTTCTCCAAAGTCTTCAAAGATTTAAAATTCTTGTCATACAAGTCTTTCACTTGTTTGGTTAGAGTTACTCCGAGATATTTTATGCTATTTGTGGCTATTGTGAAGGGTGTTGTTTCTTTGATTTCTTTCTCAGCTCTTTTATCATCTGTGTATAGGAGGGCTGCTGATTTTATTTATTTATTTATTTATTTTGCATGCAATATTTCTGCATGCACCAGACCTCATTACAGATGGCTATGAGCCACCATGTGGTTGCTGGGAATTGAACTCAGGACCTTTGGAAGAGCAGGCAATGCTCTTAACCGCTGAGCCATCTCTCCAGCCCTGATTTTTTTTTTTTTTTTTTTTTAGTTAATCTTGGATCCTGCTACATTACTGAAAGTGTTTATGAGTCGTACAAGTTTCTTGATAGAATTTTTGGAATCACTTATATGAGCTATCATATCATTAGCAAACGGTGAGAGTTTGACTCCTTTTTCGATTTGTATTCCCTTGATCTCCTTTTGTTGTCTTATTGCTCTAGCTAGGACCTCAAAGGGACTACAGTGAATAGATGTGGAGAGAGTGGACAACCTTGTCTTGTTCCTGATTTTAGTGGAATCGCTGGGAGTGTCTCTCTTTTAGTTTGATGTTGGCTTGTTGTATATTGCCTTTATTAGTGTTTAGGCATATTCCTTGTATTCCTGCTCTCTCCAAGACCTTTATCACGTTATTTTGTTTTTTATTGTTGTTCTTATTGTTGGCAGTGTTTGTGTGCTGCCCTTCTTTTGATTTTGCTACTTTGAGTTTATTATGTTTTCATAGGTGTAGTTAACCTCCTTTGGTTGGAGTTTTCCTTCTAGCATCTTCTGTAGGGTTAGATTTGTAGATAGATACTGTTTAAATTTGACTTCATCATGGAATGTCTTATTTTTCCACCTATAATGAATGAGAGTTTTGTTGGATATCGTACTCAGGGCTGGTTTCTGTGGTCTCTTAGAATCTGCAGCAGATCTGTGTAGGCCCTTCTGGCTTTTAGATTCTCTTTTGAGAAGTCAGGTGTCTCCCTTTATATGTTATTTGGTTTTCCCCCTTGCAACTTTTAATATTCTTTGTTCTGTAGTTTAGTGTTTTGATTATTATCTGGAGAGGGAATTTTCTTTTCTGGTCCAGTCAATTTGTTGTTCTGTTTGCTTTTTGTAGTATGACTGACAATCTCCTTCTTAAGGCTAGAAAATTTTTCTTCTATGATTTTGTTGAAAATATTTTCTGGGCTTTTGAGTTGGGTGTCTTCTTTTATTCCTATTTTAGGTTTCATCTCTTCATAGTGTCCCAAATTTCCTGGATGTTTTGTGTCATAATTTTTTTCTTTTTAGATTTAACATTTTCTTTGACCAATATATCCATTTCTTCTGATTGTATTTTCAATACTTAGACTCTTTTTTTCATCTCTTGTATTCTGTGGGTCGAATTTGACTTTGTAGCTTCTTTTAGTTTTATAATTGTCTTCATTTGTGTTTTTATTGATTGTATTTCCATTTTTAGGACTTTAGCACTTTTATTAGTTTCCTTTTGTGCAACTTTTTGTTGTTTTCTGGATTTTGTGAAGGGACCTGTTTTCTCTTTGAGGACCTTTATTATCTTCATATTGTTGGTTTTAAGGTCCTTTTCCTGTGCTTCAGCTATGTGGGAATATTCAGGACTTAATACAGCACAATAGCCGGGCTCTAGTTGGGACATATTGTTTAGGCTGTTATTGATTGTGTTTTTATGTTGGCTGCTAAGCTCGTGGGTTTTGGATGACTACAGGTCGATGTGCTGATTCTGGATTTGTCTCTATTTGGGGAAGGGTTTGCTCCTTGGTGTTTGTCCCTTCTCTGAAATTTTGGAGAGTGGAATGGTTGTGTGTTGCCTGTCTTCCTGGCCTTTTTTTTTTTTTTTGCTTTAAAAATTTCCACCTCCTCCCATTTCCCTCCCACCCCCCATCCCCCTTTCCCTCCTCCAGTCCAAAGAGCAGTCAGGGTTCCCTGCCCTGTGGGAAGTTTAAGGTCCTCCCCCCTCCATCCAGGACTAGGAAGGTGAGCATCCAAACAGACTAGGGGCTCCCAAAAAGTCAGTATATGCAGTAGAATCAGAACCCAGTGCCATTGTCCTTGGCTTCTCAGCCCTCTTTGTCAGCCACGTTCAGGGAGTCTGGTTTGATCACATGCTTCATCATCCAGCTGGCCTTCTAAGCTGGTATGGTCACAGGGAATGCTTTCTGGTGTTGGAGGCTGAGGTATGGGGATGAGTTGGGGGTGGGAAGGTTGAAAAAGGTTTTTGTGATTCCTTGGGGATGAGGTCAGAGAGGAAAGGGAGACCACAGCAGGTGTCCTGATACAGAGTTAGGGATGAGACAGGGGTGTTGGATCTAGGAACAGTAGGAGATGTGTGGGTCCACTTTCAGCCTACTTGTTACTCTGGGAGAAGCAGCCCTTGGGTTATCAGGGGGTACCTGCTGGAGTCTGTGACAAAGTAACAAGTAGGGAGAGGAAGGTTAGAAGGGGAAGATCTGTGAGATTCATGGGTGATGGGAGGTAGGGCAGAGAAGGTTGCCAGGGGTGTTAAGTAGCTGAGCTGGGGGTGAGACTGGGGGATTGTATCTGAGGGAAGAGAGAGAAAAGCGGTCTGCAGGCAGCCTACCTGAATTTCTGGCAGGCCATGTTTATGATCTTATGTGACCAGTTTTCGTGTGTGGCTCAGCCAGCAATGACGGTACATGCTTCGAATCCCAGCACTCTGGAGGAGGATACAGCAGGACCTCTGTGAGTTCAAACCCAGCCTGGGAGACTCCTCAAAGCTGATTATTTCACTAAATGTCCACAGCATTATTAGCTATGATTCACATGATGTACTTTACATATCAACACTTATTTACGGTTTGTGACTAAAATTTGACAGTCATCTATGTCTCCCTGTTTCTCAGCCCTTTCCCATCCCTAGTAATAATTTCATTTTTTTCTTTTTTTTTATTTTTTTTTAAAGCTAGGTTTTATTCACCATGTAGCCCCAGATGGCCTAACACTGGCCATGCAAGAGTGTTGATGACTTGTGTCTATGCCCTATGGCTATACAGGTCACAGTTAAGAATGATGCTACCACCAGAAAAGATTTCAGAACAGGAGAATAATGCACAGCATGCTGAGAATTGTGAATCCCAAAGTGTCACAACCCCAACTTATTCCTAAACCAGAGGATGCCTGAGCACAGAGATTGTGCTGCCTTTTATCCCGGATCTGTAGAAATTAAGCCATGTCATTCATTCTATAGTCTTATTGATGACATAATGCAATGCTTGCCAAAGTTGAAGGGAAGGCAACATGACTTGATGGGAGGATTATTAAATTTTTGATCCCATGTCTTGATACTCACACAAATATTTTGAAGTAAGGCTTGTGTGGGAACTAATCCATTATAAAAGCATGAAAATTGTGAGAATTTGTATGTTAAATCTATTGAAATTAATAATATATTGCAATACATTTATTAATATATTAAATATGGAATAAGCACCATAAAGCAAGCTCAAAATGAATAATAGATCAGATTCCTGGTCCATGCAAGCATTGCAAACGGGACTATAATTGATTATATGATATAAAATCTTTTGAGTTTGCTTTTAAGAATCGATGTGTTCATTTTACTGAATTTTCATATAACAGAATTTACTAAGCGTTATTTTGAAAGGGTAGACACTTCATGGCTATAAATAAATATTCAACATTTATTTATTTGTGCATTCTGCCAGATGTTTTCTTTTGTACTTTATGTTTTATTTTTTGCCAGTTGTTGTAAATTGAATGCAAGTCTTCATATTTGTTAATCATGCGCTCTGACACTGAGCTATGTACTGCATTAGAAATGTTCTGTTAAATTGGGTCACACATATAACCCAGGTTGGTCATGAATGCATGACTCTCTTTCCTCAGACTCACACGTGCCTGAATTATAGGTGTTTGCCCCCATGCTTGGATCCGAAGAATTTTTTAAATTTTTTTTTCTTAAAAAATGTGTATGGGTGTTTTGCCTACATGTATGTCTGTGCACCATGTGTGTGCAGTGTCTACAGTGTCAGAAGAGGGTATTGGATTCTCTGGAGCTTGAATTACAGTTGTTTGAATTACACTTCTTTCAGGTCTAGGACCTCATCTGGCTTGGACCTGTGCAGGCCCTGTGTATGCTGCCCCAGTCTCTGTGAGTTCATGTGTGCATAGATCCTATTATGTTTAGAATGCTTTCTTTTCATAGGGTCTTCCGTCTCCACTGGGTCTTATAGGATCTAAGTTACTTCATTCAGAATAATTTTTTTCTAGCTTCTTCCATTTACCTGCAAATTTCATGATTTAGGTTTTTTTTTTAATAACTGAGTAATCTTCCATTGTGCCAATGTATATTTTGGTTATCCATTTTTCTGTTGAGGGTTATCTAGGTTTTCAATATTTTTGGATATTATGAATAGGGCAGCAATTAACATGGTTGATTAACAATTAACATTAATTGTCTCTGTGGTTGGATAAAGTGTCATTTGGATATATGCCCAAGAGTGGTATAGCTGGATCCCAAAGTAAGTTAATTCCCATCTTCCTGAGGAATCACCACATTGATTTTTATAGTGTGTGTACCAGTTTTCACTTCCACCAGCAATAGATTATTCCCCTTACTTTTCAGTATAAGCTGTCATTTGTTTTGTTGATCTTGTACTTTCTGACTGTCTTAAGATGAAATCTCAAAAAGAGGAGGGATAGGGAAGATCTGAAGCTCACCTACCTACCTTTTGGTGGGCTGTTTCTCTGGCAAGCTTGCCTGGTAGGTTCCCCCAGAGTGCCTGCTGCAGTTGGGGCCTGGGATAAAGGAATGAGTCGACGGAAGGTAGGTAAGAGAGGATCTCTGTGAGTCACCAGGATGGGGGCGTGGCTGGAAGGGAGGCTGGGAGAGTGGATTTGGAGGAAAGGAGGAAGTGTGAAGATCTGCAGTTAGCTTACTTGTTTTTCTGGCCTGCATTCCTTAAATATATATAGTATCAAACCTGTAATTGAGGCAGTACTTCTATCCCTAAAGGTTGGAAATGATATTGTCAGTAAACAGGGAAGCTTTTTGTGTTTTTTTCTTTTTTGAATTTTTTCATTAACATAACTTTTGAATTGATCCTTTGTAAATTTCACATCATGCACCTCAATCCCACTCACTTCCCAGTCCCTCCATATCCATCCTTCATCCTTGTAGTGCCCCCCAAGGAAAACTAACAAAGAAATTATAAAAATAAGATAAAAATAAAAATGCAAATAAGAATATTAATTAAAAACAAAGACAAAACAAAATAAAGCAATAAAGAAAAAAAGCACTTTGCTTCTCTCCTGCCTTTACATCTCCTCTTCAGTTGTAGTGGCATTGGGAGTGTCTGCGTATCATCAGTACAACCTTTTCTCCATACAACTTTAACTGCAAATGTTCATTGTCTCATGTGTTGGTCAGGTCCATGGTCTGGCTTCTGCTTCACCATCAATATCGGACCTTCACTGAAACTCCTCTCAGACAGGAGGGAGAAAGCAAAAAGGACCTAGGCCTAAGTACTGCCATTTTGATTTAAATAAGGTTCATGTTCCCAAGCCCTAGGGGAGCTGAGAACTCCCCAGTGACTGACCAGCCTCCCCCAACCACAGAAACAGTCATTATGCATCTTTAGTTCTTTAGAAATATTATGGCGGTTCCTAAACACAGACGGAACAAATGAATCTGATTGGTTGGACTGAAAGACTTTCATTGTATATCGGTTGACAATGATGGAACACAACAAGGAAGCCCCTAATGTCTAAATCCTGATTGGTGAAAATTGTAACCGTAATTTGTCAACAAATGTTTGAATTTTATGCTTTTCAACACCACATCTGCCCCTGCTTGGGGCTATCAGGAGAAACGGGGCTCCGAGTTCTTGTCCTGCAGCCCTGATGAATCAGTGACCTGCTTATCTGGTGATTTATTAAAACCTTTGGAGCCCAAAAGTGTTGTCTCTTTCCTTCCACATGGCACATAAGGGCTAAGTTTAACAGGGTGTTCTGCAGTTGCATTGAGTTATGGAGATCCTGCAGAGCCAGTCCCTTCACACACTCCAGATCATACATGGGTTAGGTGTTGGTCAGTGCTCACATAAAGCCCTGCATGTGTTTCTGGGTGGTAGCTGGGTTGTTCTGACCAGACTGCTAGGACCAGCCCCCATAGGTGAGTGGTTTTGTCACGCCCATGGCGAAGAGAGGGACCAGTTAGCTCTCAGTGAGGGAGAGTGTGGCTCAGCATGGCCCTCATTCTTCAGCGTGGCTCACACATGGTTCTCGTGAGTCCCTGTGATAACACAAGCAGTGGACAAACAACACAGACCCCAGCTGTGGAAGGATCACCGACCCAGACATGGCCATAAGCAGCAGCTTGAGCCTGGATATCACCACGGCCACGCATAACAATTCAGGCCTCTCAGATAGGTATATGCCCCACATAGTTTACTGTTGTAGCTGGAAGCAGGTGTGGAAACTATTTCTTGTTGTAAATGCATTTAAAGGTGAGAAAACTTCAGGAGGAAAGAGGTAAACACAACTCAGGTCCTTTAAGGAATGTGGTGCCAAGGCTGGAATGCAATGTAAGCAAAGCAGCACCTCCACTCTATAAAACCAAGTGGAAGGGTGTCTTCGCCAGTGTCGCCTTGCTGTGAAGAAACACCATGACCACACCAGCTCACGTAAAGGAAAGCACGTAACTGGGGCTGGCTTACAGTTGGGGGGTGTGTGTGTCCCATTATAGTCCTGGTGGGAAGCACGGTGGTGCTTAGGCACATGTGGTGCTGGAGAAGGAGCGGAGAGTTCTACATCTGGATTGTTAGGCAGGAGGAAGAGCAAGTGCGCCACCAGACCTGGCTTGAGTTTCTGAAATCTCAAAGCTCACCCCCAATGACACATTTCCTGCAACAAATCCATACCGACTCTAACAAAGACACAAATTATAAACCTTTCAAATAATACCAGTCTCTAGGAGCAAATTGGGGCCATTTCATTCAAACCACCACAAAGTTAAGTTTTTGGACATCTTGTTTGGGAAAAGTAAACAAAAACAAACACCCCCACAAACAAATGCTGAGTATTGTCAAAACAATATAGACACTGTGTGGATTTTTGAAGGACCTTCTGGTCATCATTTAATTATGATCTGGAATTAAGCCTGGAAAATAATGGAGGATAACATGTAACTTATGGACATTTTTTTAAAGATTTATTTTTATGTGCATGAGTATGTTTTCTGGCATGTATGTGTGCATGCAGTGCCTGAGGGAGTCAGAAGAGGGCATCAGATGCTTTGGAGTTACTGATGATTGTTAGCAGCCTGTGGGTGTTGGAGGTAAAACTCAGATATTCTACAAGAATAAAAAGTGCTCATAAGCATGGAGACATGCTTATCTCTTTAGCATTGCAGAAGTATTGTTTAAGAGGCACTAATATAGTTTGATCGTTACTTTTTCCTAGTTTCTTGCACTGTGACCAAAAATATTTCTAGCATATGGTCAATCCTTAAAACTTTGTAAATAATGTTGTGGTTTGATGAGTCAAAGAGAGAGAAGTGGCCTTGTCACAGAATGAAGGAGCTCCCGTCACAGCCTCCCCTGCTGTGATGCACTGGAGGAGGTCCATGTGTCAGTCCTCCCCACTTCAGCTACTCCCTTTTCTTCTTCTTTCCAGATTTAGTAAATCTCTGGCAGCAAAAGAGGCAACACTTTGTGATGACGAACATCACAGTCAGCACACAGGCAAGCAGGAATCCAAGCACGTCCAGCGAGTGGTACTGGTACCAGGTGAGGTCATGCGCTGCCACACGAAGGTGCTTGGCTCCCTTGTGGCGCATGACAAACTCGATCCAGAAGACGGCTCTGTCCAGGGGCTTCACGGGCTGGTCGTGGTGGATTCTCGATAGCCGCATGGCGTTCTCCTTATAGCTACAGACAGATGGAAAGCAGAAGCACAAAAACATCAACATTGAATGTTAATTAATTTACTGAAGAGCATTAGGCCCGTAAAAGATTCGAGAAAGCATAATGAGATTGAATATTGTCCTACAAGAGCAGAAGGAGAGGTATGGCTTGGTGTAGGGCATGTTTGAAAGTTAGCCTGCAAATTGGTATTCTCTGAGAAGTACTTTTCAAAAATGAAATGGAAACTAATTTTGAGAACTAAATCTTTTCAGGACATTAAATGTTATTAAGCCATTGAACCGCTCGAAGTGTTATCGTTGAAAGCAGAATGAACGGATGCTTTTGAGGACAGATTGTGCCATGAAATTCTTTAAAATCTCACCAAAAAATCCTTATCACTTATTAAAAACTGATTAATGATGAGAAAAATACATGTTTTTCAAAAGATGATATAAATATTGAGGATATAGCTCATTGATAGCTTCCCTGTAATACCAACATCCTGAATTCAACACAAACACAATACCCAAATATTGCTTGCCAGGCATGCAGAGAAAAGTCTGGTTCTTTTTAAAAGCACATTTATATGTGGTATGTGTGTGCCTACATGTACACTCATGTACACGGTACACGTGTGGAGGTGACAGAACTACTTGTAGGAGTCAGTTCACTTCCTCCACTACATGAATTCTAGAGCTTGAACTCATGCGGCTAGGACTGGTGTAAAGAACTGTTCCCCAATCATCCACATGTTCATGTCAGAAAGTGGAAATCTTACTGAGATTGGTTAGGGTGTAATATGGTATGGCTACTATGAAAAAAAAAATCCACAGATTTTCTAAATATACTGAAAACAGAAATACCCAGGTTTTAACTTTCCTACTAGTAGGAGTCTATTTAAAGCAATAGTAAATAATCTATCAAATAGATACCTGCATGTCCATGGTTATTGCTGCACTAGCCATAATAGCTAAGTGAATTGACTGAAGTGCCCATTGTGGGATGATGGCTTAACAAGTGATATAAAAATACTGAATATGTTTTATATTATATAATAACAAAGATATATATTATTCAGCCATTACAAAGAAGACATTTGCAGTTACAAGATGCAATTGGAGGATGTTTTATTAAGTCATGTAATCCAGATCCTAAGAGAAAACATTGCACATTCTGACCACTGTGTGGAAAATACTAGAGCTGACTTCATAGAAGTAGAGAGTAGAGCAGCGGTAACTGGAGTCTGGGAAGTGAGGGAGGGAATAGGGCGAGAGAGAGGTCAGCTCACAGATACGTCCTACCACTGGATAGCAGGATAGTGCACTATAGCAGAGGCAGCGACTGTGAGCTACAATATACAAGTTTAATAAGAAGTGGAAGGGGAACATTGAACAAATGAGATACTAAAGGTTTAAGGAGATGGAAATGTGAGTATCCTGATTATGCTTTATATATTTTATGCATGTATGTATGCATGCATAATTAGCTACTCTTGAATAAATGTGGATTATTTAACAATAGGAGTTTTGGAAACTATAGGCATTGAATTGATACATTTTCTATCTTTCAGATTCAATATGCTGTTTGTTGATTTGATCATCTTTGAGGCATTTGTGTCATTTCATTTAGCAAGAGAAAAAGGGTCCCAGTGCCAAATTCTTGTAAACTAAGTTCTTGTACAGTAAGTCTTGGTTTACAATAAAAGTTCATTTAACAGTGGTTAACAGTTTTTCTTCAAAATTAGAATAAATATTAGATGAAATCAACAGTTATTATTGAGGAAATTTATCTTAAACACTATGAATTAAAAAATCAGTATACTCACGAAGGGTCATTAGTGACTGTCTTCACTGCACGGAGAAAATCTGTGCTGGACATTGTGAGAAAGTCCAGTCGAACCCCTGCTCCTTTGGCCTTCATGTGAACAATATTGTCAAACTGGTCTCCAAACAAAGGAATGCCAACCACAGGGATCCCATGGTAGATCGCCTCATAGATGCCATTAGTGCCACCATGAGTAATAAAAGCTCTGGTTTTAGGATGACCTAGCAAGGAGAGAAATTAAGGGCAAGTATTAATTATAACTCTAGAAAAAAAAGCGAGTCAGGGAAAAAGGCACAGAAAAGGCAAAAATTCTCTACACAACATTATCATAACCATGGGACTGTACTGAATTCCTTTTACGTCTTAGCACAAGGAGCATAGCAGCTCCACAGCGATTCAGTGAAAGCACAGAGAAGAGGCAGAGTGTGAAAAATAGAAAGATTTTGTGTAATGGACGAAAACGGCAGAGCTCCAACCAAGTGGAGCAAACAGCATGTGCAAGCACAGTCAGTGGTTCAGGAGAGAATGTTCTAAAGTAACAGAGAAGCCACTGCTCTGGACAGGTTGGCTCCACATAGTAGGGGTTGGGTGTTCATTTTGATGGAATCAGACTGAGGGCAGTCAATACTTCATCATGTGTAGGACCATTTCATTGTGGGGTCTTCAGGGGAGCAGAGTAAATGAAGAGCCATTAATGAAAGAATACCATTCCCACTGACATTAAAAATTGGCCTACAGTAGGGGAACAGGGAGATGTAAGTTGATAGAAATAAGAAATGGAGGGAAAAAGTGATTTAAATGTATCTGAAAAGTAATTACAGTGAGGTAAAAATGGATCCTCCTATCTCGAATGGTACTGTCTGTCCAGCATATTCACATTAGTTCTTCATCTGTTTTCTCCAGGACTAGATCACAGTTGTCATAAATGCATTAGTGTTGACTCCCCTCTCCTGAGCAGTCAATCCTATATCTCAGGTGTCTCCTGATGCTTACCGAGAAGGTCATTCTGGGGAATCCATTTGTACAGCCGAGTGTTGGAGCCCAAGGTGTCTGGCTTCTTGCCTTCAAATCGCCAAAGAACCTGTTAAGATGAAGCTAGCTTCTTATTACTTAGGTCAAATGTCAAGTTCCTCCTGCTAGATTTCTGGAGATATTAAGAATCAATGGAGATAAACGCCAGTCCCTAAGGGCCAGGCAGTGAGGATGGATGATGGGAACCGTGAAGAACTGCTACAGCAAGGATGCAAGTTTTCCTCACTGTCCTCTAGTTAGTCTCGTGCTTATCCGAGTTTCAGCCTGGCACCTTAATGTTTGGTCAACAGCAGCTTAGGGAAAGTTAGTCCCAGTAATGTTAAGCAGAAGGAGTTAAGAACAGTGTGAATGTAATTCCTTCGAAGTTACAAATATATACCAGGTTTTGTTTTTTTTTTCAGCATATATTTATAACTTTTATTTTCCAATTTCATTATAAGTATTTGTCCTTGGTATTTGATTTAGTTCATATATAATCACTTTTGTCATCAGTATTTTACTAGATTAGACCCTTGTATTGTGGCATATGGTCACTTCAAGAGTAAGTTCCCAAGTTACCCCTTGTTTCAGAATTCATAGACTAAGACCCCAGTTGGAATTGAGGTTGGTAAATCCTGTCCTACATACCTCTTCTTTTTTTTTTTTTTTTTTTTGAATAGCAGAGCAAGTAATACCATGCATAGGCCCATTTTGAAATGTGGATGATGGAAACTGCAGTTGGTTTTTAAAACACATAAAAAACATTATCTAAATAAAAAAAAAAAGTGGTTGATCATATTTGGCCGAGATTACAAAGGATGATTTAATACCCATTCCAGTTTTTAAACATATATTTTGTATTTTGTTTATTTAAAGAAGTTTTTCCCCATATAATATATTCTGTTTATGGTTTCTTCTCCTCTAAACCCTCCCCTGATTGTCATCTCCCCTCCTATTCAAATCCATACTTTCTTTCTCTCTGTTTTTAGGAAAGAAACAATCATCTAAACCAATGCTTCTCAACCCTTGGGTTTTTGACCCCTTTGGGGATTGAATGACCCTTTCACAGAGGTTGCCTAAGACCATCAGGAATATTACATATTTACTTAAAATTCATAACATTAGCAAAATTACAGTTATGGAGTAGTAGCAAAAGCAATTATATGGTTGGGGGTCACCACCACATAAGTAACTGTATTAAAGCACTAGGAAGGTTGAGAACCACTGATATATATAAATATATATATATATCATATACATACATATATGATAAAAGAAAAGTAAATCTAGAATAGCAGAAATCTCATTTTAAAAATAAGGAATTATTTTCATTCATTTGTAAGTTTGTGTCATGTTAAAGTAATCTTTTGCCTTCTTCCCTTTTTTGTATTAGGTTATAAAGCTTATAAAAAGTAAATTTTGGCAAATTCAGTATTCACTGAATTGTCCTCCCAGTACTATCCTGTATCTCTGTATTTCCTTTGTATCTTTGCTCCTCCTATCTAACTTTTCTAAGCCATATACCCCTACCTACCCTGGAATGTATGAACTCACTGTGGCTAAACCATGAGAGAATTTACCCCAAAATATATCTTACAAGACAAACTATTAGCATTTGTCCCCTATTTCTGTGTCACAGGTGACTTCAGACATGAGGTATAGCTAACACATCACCTTTAGTTTCCCGTAGGAGATTTCTGCAATCACACATGAACAGGATGTGACCGTCGTAGTGAGAATGAGTCTCTGAGGCACTGTATCTCACCTTCTGTGGGATCTGCGCGAGGCCTGCTGCAATCACGTTGGCTCTTTCTTCTGTTAGGTCACCCACCATGGACCCCAGGGAAAACACCACAACACCATGTTCTCCGGAAGACTGGACGAAGTCTTCTATTTCCTGTTGATGAAATATCAGCCCATCATAAAAAAAAAACAGCAACACCAAACAACCTGCATCAAAACTGACACCAACATCTACAGGAAGAAACTGAGCAGCGTTGGACATGATTAGACTACTGGGTGTTTTAAAACTATTCACATCCACATATAAGATGTAGAGCTGGTAGCCATTTAAAAGGTTACAGTTCTGTATTACACATATGTACATGCTCAAACAGCCTTAGAACACAGTCATCTTTTTTCATTATAATATTAAAAAATAAATTTGTAATAAAATAAATCCAAAGTTCTTTTTTCCTTTTCCTAATTTACTGTAACTTATGTTTATGTTCTCATAATTTTGACTAGTCTAGTTACGATAATGATCCCTATGGTATTTTCATATTATTTTACTTTTTTTGTGATAGCATTATGGTTCTTATAGGCTATATCATGTGTCCTTATTCCCTATATTTTAAGGCTTAGCTATATGTTTTTGTATGGATATACTGTTATTGTTAACTAAAATCTATTAGTTGGTCCCTAGGTTGCTGCTTCGTATATAATAACCCTTCCACAGCTATCTTCTTGAGATACAACAATCACTTCTCTTACATGAATACTCAGAAGTGGTGCACAAAATCTATTTCTAATTCATTCAAAACTTCATTTGCTTTTAGTATTGGTTGTATTTTAATAGAGATTAGATAGTTTTTTTTGGAAAGGAAAGATATTTTCTATTCTTGGATCATCAAAGAAAAGATTTATAATGTGCAACATGAGTTTTTTTTTTCCTTTCTTTTTAAAATTTCTTTTTTTTTATAAAGAAAACAAGCTATCCTTTTTCATTTTACAAAACGTTACCAGTTCCCTCTCCCTTCCCTCCTCCTATTCTCTTCACCTACCTGCCCCGCCCCCATCCACTCCTCAGAGAGGGAGAACTGAATCATCTACTGATGCTAGTGAGGATAGGTCTTGTATTTTAATGACCTTACCCTCCTTTTAAACTTTAATTAGAATGCAGAGGGATAAAGAAGACAAGTTTCCTAGATATCTCAGTTTTAATGGATGGGCAGAATCTTATTATAGTTGTAGGTTCTTTGATGAAAAAGAACCTTCTTGGTTTGAGGTCTTAGTTGTTCCCTCCCTTAACCCTGGGAAGGAACTGACTCTGTCCCCTACTTTTCCTATGGGATATTTGTCAAGAATTGTCTGAATGTCATTCTAGCATGGGATCCCCTAGCTCTTGCCTTACAGATTCCATACAAGAACAATTGTACCTTCTTCAGTGAGCTTTACTATAACAAAATCCAATTTGTAGCCAAAATTGTCCTAGATATCTTGCCACAAGTACATGCTCATTTTTGGAACTTGCTTTCAAGGTACTGTTTTCACTTTTCTTTTAATACAACAATGGACACAATTTACCATTTCTAACCAGAATATTTCTCCTCCTAATTGTTCTTTGTCTTAGCTAAGGATTCTATTGCTGTGAAAAGACACCATGGCCATGGTTACTCTTTAAAAAAAAAAAAAAAACATTTAATTGGCTGGCTTAAAGTTTAGAGGTTTGGTGTAGGGGGCCCTTCTGTTTGTATGTTGCTTTGATTGCTTAATCAATAAAGAAACTGCTTGATAGGCCTGATAGGGCAGAACTTAGGTAGATGGAGAAGACAGAACTGAATTCTGGGAAGAAGAAAGCAGAGAGAGAGAGAGTGAGAGAGAGAGAGAGAGAGAGAGAGAGAACTGCCATGGAGATGCCAGGTCAGACATGCTAAATCTTTCCCAGTAAGTTACAGCCTCATGGTAAACACAGATTAATAGAAATGGGTTATATCAAGGTGTGAGAGTTACGTAATAGGAGGCTAGAGCTAATTGTCAAGCAATGTTTTATTTTTTTTTTTTTTGGATTTTAATTTATTTATTTATTAAGGATTTCTGCCTCATCCCCATAACCGCTTCCCATTTCCCTCCCCCTCCCCCGATCAAGTCCCCCCCCCCTCATCTGCTCGAAGAGCAATCAGGGTTCCCTGGCCTGTGGGAAGCCCAAGGACTGCCCACCTCTATCCAGGTCTCGTAAGGTGAGCATTCAAACTGCCTAGGCTCCCACAAAGCCAGTACGTGCAGTAGGATCAAAAACCCACTGCAATTGTTCTTGAATTCTCAGTATTCCTCATTGTCCGCTATGTTCAGCTAGTCCGGATTTATCCCATGCTTTTTCAGACCTAGGCCAGCTGGCCTTGGTGAGATCCCAATAGAACATCCCCATTGTCTTAGTGTGTGGGTGCACCCCTCGTGGTCCTGAGTTCCTTGCTCGTGCTCCGTCTCCTTCTGCTCCTGATTTGGACCTTGAGATTTCTGTCCGGTGCTCCCGTGTGGGTCTCTGTCTCTGTCTCCTTTCATCGCCTGATGAAGGTTAATCTTCCTGAGGATGCCTATGTGTTTGTCTTTGGATTCACCTTATTTAGCTTCTCTAGGAACATGAATTATAGGCTCAATGTCCTTTATTTATGGCTAGAAACCAAATATGAGTGAGTACATCCCATGTTCCTCTTTTTGGGTCTGGCTTACCTCACTCAGGATAGTGTTTTCTATTTCCATCCATTTGTATGCAAAATTCAAGAAGTCCTTGTTTTTTACTGCTGAGTAATACTCTAATATGTATATATTCCATACTTTCTTCATCCATTCTTCCGTTGAAGGGCATCTAGGTTGTTTCCAGGTTCTGGCTATTACAAACAATGCTGCCATGAACATAGTTGAGCATATACTTTTGTTGTATGATAGGGCCTCTCTTGGGTATATTCCCAAGAGTGGTATTGCTGGATCCAGGGGTAGGTTGATCCCGACTTTCCTGAGAAACCGAAACACTGCTTTCCAGAGTGGTTGCACAAGTTTGCATTCCCACCAGCAATGGGTGAGTGTACCCCTTTCTCCACAACCTCTCCAGCAAAGGCTATCATTGGTGTTTTTTATTTTAGCCATTCTGACAGGTGTAAGGTGGTATCTTAAAGTTGTCTTGATTTGCATTTCCCTGATCGCTAAGGAAGTTGAGCATGACCTTAAGTGTCTTTTGGCCATTTGAAGTTCTTCTGTTGAGAATTCTCTGTTCAGATCAGTGCCCCATTTTATAATTGGGTTGATTAGCCTTTTACGGTCTAGTTTCTTGAGTTCTTTATATATTTTGGAGATCAAACCTTTGTCAGTTGCAGGGTTGGTGAAGATCTTCTCCCAGTCAGTGGGTTGTCTTTTTGTCTTAGTGACAGTGTCCTTTGCTTTACAGAAGCTTCTCAGCCTCAGGGAGTCCCATTTATTCAATGATGCCCTTAGTGTCTGTGCTGCTGGGGTTATACATAGGAAGTGGTCTCCTGTGCCCATGTGCTGTAGAGTACTTCCCACTTTCTCTTCTATCAGGTTCAGTGTGTTCGGACTGATATTGAGGTCTTTAATCCATTTGGATTTGAGTTTTGTGCATGGTGATAGATATGGATCTATTTTCATTCTTCTACAGATTGACATCCAGTTTTGCCAGCACCATTTGTTGAAGATGCTCTCTTTTTTCCATTGTATACTTTTAGCTCCTTTATCGAAGATCAGGTGTTCATAGGTTTGTGGGTTAATGTCAGGGTCTTCTATTCGATTCCATTGGTCGACTTCTCTGTTTTTATGCCAATACCAAGCTTTTTTCAATACTGTAGCTCTGTAATAGAGTTTGAAGTCAGGGATGGTAATGCCTCCAGACAAACCTTTATTGTATAAGATTGTTTTGGCTATCCTGGGTTTTTTGTTTTTCCATATAAAGTTGATTATTGTCTTCTCCAGATCTGTGAAGAATTTTGATGGGATTTTGATGGGGATTGCATTGAATCTATAGATTGCTTTTGGTAGAATTGCCATTTTTACTATGTTGGTCCTCCCAATCCAAGAGCAAGGGAGGTCTTTCCATTTTCTGGTGTCTTCTTCAATTTCTTTCTTCAAAGACTTATAGTTCTTGTCAAGTAGATCTTTCACTTCCTTGGTCAGGGTTACCCCAAGGTATTTTATGCTATTTGTGGCTATCGTGAAAGGTGATGCTTCTCTGATTTCCCTCTCTGCTTCCTTATCCTTGGTGTATAGGAAGGCAACTGATTTTTTGGAGTTGATCTTGTATCCTGCCACGTTACTAAAGCTGTTTATCAGCTGTAGGAGTTCTTTGGTAGAATTTTTGGGGTCGCTTATGTACACTATCATATCATCTGCAAATAACGAAAGCTTAACTTCTTCCTTTCCAATACGAATCCCCTTGATCTCCTTATGTTGTCTTATTGCTATTGCTAGAATTTCAAGCACTATATTGAAGAGGTATGGCGAGAGTGGACATCCTTGTCGTGTTCCTGACTTTAGTGGGATGGCTTTGAGTTTTTCTCCGTTTAATTTAATGTTAGCTGTTGGCTTGCTGTAAATAGCTTTTATTATATTTAGGTAGGACCCTTGTATCCCTATTCTCTCCAAGACCTTTATCATAAAGGGGTGTTGAATTTTGTCGAATGCTTTTTCCGCATCTAGTGAAATGATCATATGGTTTTTTTCTTTCAGTTTATTTATATGGTGGATTACATTGATAGATTTTCGTATGTTGAACCAGCCCTGCATCTCTGGGATGAAGCCTACTTGATCATAATGGATAATTTTTCTTATGTGTTCTTGGATTCGGTTTGCCAGTATTTTATTGAAGATTTTTGCGTCGATGTTCATGAGTGAGATCGGTCTGTAATTCTCTTTCTTGGTTGGGTCTTTTTTTGGTTTTGGTATCAGGGTAACTGTAGCTTCATAAAAGGAATTTGGCAATGACTCTTCTGATTCTATATTGTGAAATACCTTAAGGAGTATAGGTATTAATTCTTCCTGGAAGTTCTGGTAGAATTCTGCATTGAAACCATCTGGTCCTGGGCTTTTTTTCGAAGGGAGATTTTTGATAACCATTTCTAATTCTTCGCGAGAAACCGGTCTATTTAGATCATTCACCTGGTCTTGGTTTAGCTTTGGTATATGATACTTATTTAAAAAAATGTCCATTTCTTTTGTATTTTCCAGTTTTGTGGCATACAGGCTTTTGTAGTAAGATCTAATGATTCTCTGAATTTGCTCTGTGTCTGTGGTTATGTCCCCCTTTTCATTTCTGATCTTATTTATTTGCGTGTTCTCTCTCTGTCGTTTAATTAGTTTGGATAGGGGTTTGTCGATCTTGTTGATTTTCTCCAAGAACCAGCTTTTTGTTTCATTGATTCTTTGGACTGTTTTCTGTGTTTCTATTTTGTTGATTTCAGCCCTCAGTTTTATTATTTCCAGTCTTCTACTTCTCCTGGGCGCGTCTGCTTCTTTTTTTTCTAGAGCTTTCAGGTGTGTTTTTAAGTCCCCAATGTATGCATTCTCCGTTTTCTTTAAGTGGGCACTTAGTGCTATGAACTTTCCTCTTAGCACTGCTTTCATTGTGTCCCATAGGTTTGAGTATCTTGTCCCTTTATTTTCATTAAATTCAAGGAAGACTTTAATTTCTTTCTTGATTTCTTCCTTGACCCAGGTGTGGTTCAGTAGTTGACTGTTCAGTTTCCATGAGTTTGTCGGTTTTTTGGGGGCAGCGTGGTTGTTGCCTTCTAACTTTAATCCGTGATGATCTGATAAGACACAGGTGGACACTGATATTTTTTTGTATCTGTGGAGGTTTCCTTTGTTTCCGAGTATGTGGTCAATTTTTGAGAAGGTTCCATGAGCTGCAGAAAAGAAGGTATATTCTTTCCTATTTGGGTGGAATGTTCTATAGATGTCTGTTAAGTCCATTTGCTTCATTACCTCCAATAATTCTCTTAATTCTCGATTAGGTTTCTGTCTGATTGACCTGTCCCTTGGAGAGAGAGGTGTGTTGAAGTCTCCTACTACTAGTGTGTGTGGTTTGATGTCTGCCTTGAGTTCTAGTAATATTTCTTTTACATAAGTAGGTGCTTTTATATTGGGGGCGTATATATTCAGGATTGAGACGTCCTCCTGATGAATTGTTCCTGTTATGAGTATAAAGTGACCATCTCGGTCTCTTCTGATTGATTTTAGTTTGAAGTCAGTTTTGTTAGAAATTAGTATGGCCACACCTGCTTTTTTCTTAGGACCATTTGCTTGAAACACCTTTTCCCAACCCTTTACTCTGAGTAGGTGCCTGTCTTTGTGGTTGAGATGTGTTTCTTGCAAACAGCAGAATGTTGGATCCTGTTTTCGTATCCAATCTTTTAGCCTGTGCCTTTTTATAGGTGAATTGAGCCCATTAATGTTAAGTGATATTAATGACCAGTGGTTGTTTACTCCGGTTATTCTTATTGCTTTTGGTAGTAGGGATTGTGTGTCTCCTTTCTTTGAGATGTGCTCGTGAAGGGTCATTAGATGCCTGGGTTATTGTAGGCAGTGTTGGCAGTGTTGGATTCCTTGGGTTGCGATTTTCCTTCTATTACTTTCTGTAGGGCTGGATTTGTGGCTACGTATTGTTTAAATTTGTTCTTATCCTGGAATGTCTTGTTTTCTCCGTTGATAGTGAACGATAGCTTGGCTGGGTATAGTAGTTTGGGTTTGCATCCATGGTCTCTTAGCTTCTGCAGAACCTCTATCCAGGACCTCTGGCTTTCATAGTTTCCATCGAGAAGTCAGGTGTAAGTCTGATCGGTTTACCTTTATAAGTTACTTGCCCTTTTTCTTTTGCAGCTCTTAATATTCTTTCTTTAACCTGTATATTTTGTGTTTTGATTATTATATGGCGAGGAGATGTTTTTCTTTGATCCAGTCTGTTTGGTGTTCTGTATGCTTCTTGAATATTTAAATGAATATCTTTCTTTAAGTTGGGAAAGTTTTCTTCCATAATTTTGTTGAAAATATTTTCTGAGCCTTTGAGCTGTGACTCTTCTCCTTCTTCTATTCCTATTATTCTTAGGTTTGGTTTTTTTATTGTGTCCCATAGTTCCTGAATGTTTTGTGTTGAGAATTTGTTGGCTTTGCTGTTTTCTTTGATCTGTTCGTTTATTTTCTCTATGGTGTCCTCAGCATCTGAGAGTCTTTCTTCTAGCTCTTGTATTCTATTGATTATGCTTGTTTCTGTAGACTCTGCTCGTTGGCCTAGATTTTCCATATCCAGCTGGTCCTCAGTTTGTATTTTCTTCTTTGCCTTCATTTCAGTTTTCAATTCTTGAACTGTTTCCATTACCTGTTTGATGGTTTTTTCTTGGTTTCCCAGGGTATCTTGTACGTATTTACTCATTTCTTCAAACTTTTTGTTATACTTCTCATCCATTTCTATAAGGGCATTTTTTACATGTTGTTTAAGGGACTCTATTATCTTCATAAAGTCGATTTTTTCCACTTCTTCTGTGTTAGGTTGTTCAAATACTTCTGTTGTAAGATCATTGGGTTCTGATGTTTTCATGTTGTTTTTCGGATTATTGGGTGAGTTCTTGCCTTGGCGCCTGCCCATCTCCTCCTATTGATCCTATCCAATGGATCCTTTAGAAACCGGATCAGGTTTCCCTGCTGGCCAAGGGCTCCGCTTACAAAATGCCCTCACTCTCTTTCGTGGTTCCTGCTGCAGGCCAAGAACCCTCTCACCCCTCCGAAGGATCTTCAGGACAGGACCAGGCTCCCCTTGTGCCAGTGACCTGGCCAACCAAAGGCCTACCTCTTTGATTCAATTGTAGTAGGGCGATCTGCTCTCCTTATTGCACGCCTGTCCCAGCCGCTTGGGTCTCTCCACCGCTGCGCCGCGTCTGGCGGTCTGGCGCCGCCCCCCGCTGCGCCTCTGTGCGTCTGGCGCTGCCTCCGCTGTGCCTCTGTCTCAAGCAATGTTTTAATACAGTTTCTGTGTGATTATTTCAGGTATAAACTAGCTGGGTAGCTGGGACAAACAAAGGGACCTCTCTCCTTGCAACAGAAGTTTAGTCCATTATCATCATGGTGGGAAGCATGGCAGCATGCAGGCAGGCATGGTGGTAGAGAAGGAGCTGAGAATTCTATATCTTTATCCACTGGCAATAGGAAATGAACTGAGATCTTGGGCATGGCTTGGACATATATGAGACCTCACAGGCTGCCTTCACAGTGACACCTTCCTCCAGTAAGGTTACATCTGCTTCAACAAAGTGATACCTCCCAGTAGTGACACTTCCTATGAGCTTATGGGAGCTGGTTACATTTAAACTACTTACTACATTCTCTGATCTTTATTTCAGAAATATTTTATACATATGAATATGATGTCAGGCATGGTGGCACAAACCTTTAATTTCAGCACTTGGCAAATAGAGACAGATGGGTGTCTAAGAGTTTGAGGTCAGCCTGGTCTATCGAGTGACTTCCTAGACAACCATGTTATATTTTGTTGTTGTTTGTTTTGTTTTTTGAGACAGGGATTCTCTGTGTAGCTTCAGCTGTCTTGGAACTTGATATGTAGACCAGGCCGGACTCAAATTCACAGAAATCCACCTGCGTCTGCCTCCCGAGTGCTGATACTAAAGGCATGTGTCACCACCACTTGGTTTTACAAAATGTTTTAGAATGTGTATTTTAATGATTTTCATTAATATAATTTAATTACTTTATTACATTTATTGTGTATATGAGATCTGAAGACATTTTTTTTGAGACTTACCTCTCTCCTTTTGTCATTTGTGTCTCAGGACCTAACATAGATTTATAGGCTTTGTTGCAAGGGCCTTTAAGCCCCAACCACCTATGGGGCCTGCATTTTATATCCTTGATGCCTTTTTGTCAATCTATTCTTTCAAATGCACAGAAAACTTTTAGTATCTAATGAGAACAAGCACGTGCTTCAGAGGAATGATTCCCATCCTAAAGGATCAAAACTGTTGAAAATTATTAAAATTCAAAACTATTTTCTATTATTTCAATACAATTTATTGTACAAATTATTCCTAATTATCAGGAGTAAACAGCACTCCCTCCTCTGCTTCCTTCTTTCCTTTCTGCTGTGGCCAGCTCTCCACTACTGAGTCACAGCCTCAGCACACTTTTTAGGTCCTCACTCTGCCTCCCTCCTTCGTCTCTGGATGACAGTGCCATTTCCTTAATGTGAAGCTAGAATCTCTGTACAAGATTTTTTCTTTGGGGTCACCAACCAGTTCCCAAATCATGATACAGAACCTTATTAGTTTTGAATGCTCAGCCTAGCTTAACCAAGTTTCTTTTTTTTTTCTTGAAAAAAAAAATTCCCCCTCCTCCCCGCCTCCCATTTCCCTCCACCTCCTCCCACTCCGCTCCCCCTCCCCTCACTCCTCTTCCCCTCCTTCTCCAGTCTGAAGAGCAGTCAGGGTTCCCTGCCCTGTGGAAAGTCCAAAGTCCTCCCCCCTCCATCCTGAGTTTGGATGTTAACCAAGATTCTGGCTAGCAACTTTTACTTAACCTGTTTCTTGCTATCTACCTTTGCCTTGGAGATTTTTCACCTTTTCTTGTTTTCTTCCTGTTGCTGTGTCTGGCTGGCCTATAGCTGCCTGGCTTTTGGCCCCGTGGGTGTCCCTTATTAACTCCCCCTTCTCTCATTCTTCTCCTCTTAAAGCCTAGATTTCTCCTCCTGATTAGACCAATCAGGTGCCACAGGCAGGGAAGGTCAAACAAACACAACACATCTTTACATAATTAAACAAATGCAGCACAAACAAAAGTAACACACCTTTGCACAGTTAAAACAATGTTCTACACTATAAACAAGTCTCACACATCTTTGCCTAGTTAAAACAGTATTCCTAAACAAATATGTGAACTTATATATTTCATTTATAGTCACTAATTAAGGGAAGATTTATGTGACCAGAGAGATACTGAGTTTTCTTCACTAGGCCAAACTGTGTGCTCTCTCTCTCATCTTTACTTTTACTGCCAGGCAACTTGGCCTTTCCTCATTGTAACATTGTTGCTTGCTTGCTGTCTGTCTTCAGAGTAGAATTGTTGGTGTTTCTGGGTGAGTCTGTGCACACTTTGTGTCTCTGTGTACCCAGCACTTTCCTGTGGGGTGGCCCTGTCACTTATCTGTATGTTCTGCGTGAAACACTGAGGTCGTCTCTGTGTTAAGCAGTACTCTGTCCCTGTCCTTAGATGTCCCACAGGGCTTCAGAAAGGAAGTCCAGACTCTTGTGATGGAATAGTACAGGTGTTTCTACTGGCCGGTTTCTTTATCTAAATTTCTGTGACACTCTGAGTTTGCCACAAACGTTCTGAAGGAATAAAGGATAGTCACTTTTGCTAAATATGCAAGGGAAAGAGAAGAAAGAAAACAGGAATTTATTTTACCTTTGGCAGAGGTTTCGCAGGTCTGCAGTGGAGTCCTCCAACAAAGTCAAAGTTTGGTAAGACAGGGTGAGGAAATTCTAAATCCCAGTAGGTTCGAATGAGCCATATATCTGCCTTCCCCATCATCTCAGAGAGGGTCGTGGGTCGTCCTGAAGAGGAATCAGAAAAGTGAAGGTAGAACAGGTGACAAAATTGTCAGGTGGAGATGGACATGCCATGTAGTCTTCTGAAAATACTTTTGATAATGTAGCCAGAGTTGTTTACAAGTGTGCGTGTGTGTGTGTGCACGTGTGTGGGCATGTGTGTGCGTGCGTGTGTGTGATTTTGGAGAAGATAACACATATGTGTAACAACCTTGGAAATTCATGATTACCAGATATCTAGATATGCCATTTCAATATAATTAATACAATTGTCTATGAATCCCATTTGTAATACTCAGGGAAATGCCCCATTAGAACTGGTTTACCCTATTTTAGATGCTGGAACCTTGATGGTAGTTCTCTAAGGAAATTGAGAATTTTGTGCTATTTTGTTTTGCTTCAACACACATATTCTGATGGAGCACAAGGTGATCCCAGTGTCACTGTGTAGCCAAAGTTGACCTTGAACTCCAGATCCTCTTCCTTCACATCTCAACTGCTGGGATTACAGATGTGTGCTGCCATGCCTAGTGTAAACATTTGTGGGGATTCTGCTTCAGACTTTCATTTTGAGACAGAGTTTCACTGGATTGTCCTGGTTGACTTCCAAGAGAAGTTTGATTACCCCTGTGTCCCTTATTTTTGGTACTACTCTTAAATTATGACTGAATGCATGTATACCTATGTTTGTAAATAATAAACAAAGGTAAGTCATAGATTATGGAATGAGACATCTATTCCCTACTATTTTTCTTTTAAAAGAGAAACCATTTAAAACTCTATAACTAACAATGTCCATGCTCACACTTGAACATTTTAGTATTTTAAAGGTATACTTAATTGCACTTGTGTGTGCATGCACTGTTTATGTGTGTAGAGCTCACAGAGGACATTTGTAGGAAGTAACTTTGTCCTTTCATATCTTATGCCCCATGGATGGGTTTAAGATCTTCAGGTTTTTGGAAAGATGTGCCTTTACCTGGTGAGCCATTTGCTGGCACCATTAAAGGTTTAAAAGAGAAGAATTTTAGATACCTGGTGACTGAACTTGGATTCTCTATAATCCTTCATTCATAAACTTGCTGTGTCTGAGACAGAGATGGTGTGTGTCACAAATGTGAAAAAACTCATTATGTAAAGTCAGAAAGTTTTCAATTTTAAAATAACTACTTATTTTAGAAGTGATAAGTTCTCCATGCTGTATAGGTAACCATAGTAGAAATGTCTGTTAATCTTCAATCTATATGTCTGTTGCTCAAGAGGGCATTGAATGAGTTTAAAATAATTAGTTTAGGGGTCAGCCAGATGGTCCAATGGGTTAAAGCATTTGCTATGCAAGGTGGCAAGCATGCTTCCATCCTGAGAATATGTGTGAGCATGTAAAGAGAATAGATTCCAAGGTGTCCTCAAATTCCACTTGTGTGCCTAGATACACAATCCCCCAGCCAGTGCACAAATAGATAATAATAATAATACTAACGATGGTGATGATGATAAGGATACATTTCACTCAGGCAAAACTGTTCTAAAAAGATGAGATAAAATAGTAAATGCCTATGTACTTGCTTAGAAAGCCCACAAAGCATTGCTTGGTGAGTAGGTACCATTCGAAAGTGTCTTGGCAAGTCATAGACAAAGCTTTCTAATTTACCATTGGGACATAGGCTTTTATACAGTTGTGAATTAGGCAGATAATTTCACAGGTTTTTTTACATTTTTACTGATGACTGTCTATCCTGTTGTTTCAAGTTTACTTCCAATGACACAGAAAATTTTGAATACAACAATCCCAGATGACCATGGCACTTACCCAATACTTCACTGTAAAACTGATTCCACCTCTTCTCGTTAAACATTTGTAGCCAAAAGTCAAAAGAAAGCACATAGATTAGATTTTGTACCCTCTCCATGAATGTCATTCGATCACTCAATTCTGAAAAAGTAACAGGCACATAGGAAGGAGGTAGTGGCAGTCCTCCACTGTACTTTTCGTACTTGAAGCCAGGAAAGAATCGGAGACTGTACACCAGAGGTAACTTAAAAATCTCAGCCAGCAGTTCACCACAGGGTAAGAATGGATCGGCTACTAGGACATCAAAGCTTGAATTCTGTAGTTTTGCCATAAGTTCCTTGTTTAAAACTGCATCTTTGCAGAAATGCTCAAAATATTCTGACTCGAACAAAAACAGTTCTTTCAGCATTAAAAAGTATCCCCAAAATGATTGCTTTGGCAGCTCATAAATGTGTTTATTGAAGGCTTCTTTGAAAAATTCTTGTGCATCAGTCATGGAAAATGATGCAGGATATGTTTCAAATTCAATAGCAGATGTGTTGTCAACTTCATAAGAAAAGTAAACTGAAGGTCTCAGAACAGTCACTTCATGGCCCTTCTTCACAAGCTCTTCTAGGATTATCCTTAGGTTGAGCCAATGGCTGAATTCCACTGGCCACACCAGCACCTTCCCAGCATTGCCAGATCCAAAGAAGCCACTCAGCTGTAGCAGGAGGAGGACTACTGTCATTTTCATAGACATCTTGGTTAAGTTCAGAGTTGCCTTTCAAATGGTGATTTCTCGACTCTTACAGATAAAAAAAAAGAGTAATAATTAGTTAAAGTATAACTTGTATCCACCAAAGCAAATAGAAATGAGATAGTCATAGTCTCTGGATCCAAGTGCAAAAACCAGAAGGCAGATGTGATCATGTGAAATGACTATTGATTCTCAGTGACCCTGAATGAGTAATTTGTCTTTGATATGCTAGAGATTTTAAAACATTTTTCTTAGAACAGTGAAAATAAACTTGTGCTGGCAGTGGTGGCACATGCCTTTAATCCCAGTACTAGGGAAGCAGAGGCAGGCAGATTTCTGAGTTGAATGTCAACCTGGTCTACAAAGGAGTTCCAGGACATCCAGAGCTACATAAGAAATCTGAAATCTAGTTTCAAAAAAAAAAAAAACAGAGAGAGAGAGAGAGAGAGAGAGAGAGAGAGAGAGAGGAAGAGGAAAAGAAAGGAGAGACAGAGACAGAAAGAGAAAGTCAAAATGAACTTGCCAAAAAACATAGGTTGATATAAATCCTGAAATAAAAGACACACTGCTGAGGCAAATTTTCTTTCTTCATAGTTCAGTGACTTTCCCCCATGTGAATGTATATGATGTGTTAATCATGTATCACATAACTCAACAATTTTAGATCTATAGTCCAAAGGTTCACAGCATAATCTCTGAAGTATGAATCAACCACTGTAATAAAGTTTAGAGAAGTACAATATCCCAGAAGTATGTACTATATTTTAACCTTTCCACTTGATTCAGACTTTGCCAACTGCTTATCTACTTATGTTATTATTTTCTTATTTTGAGGATATCATATAAATTGTGTTATAAAATGGGTGTTTCGTGGCTGGCTTTCATATTTCCAAAGTCTTTTTTTATTATTTAAAAATGGATTTTATTGGGGGATAGTTGCAATAAAATATTTGTAAAATGGCCATTTCCCTCCAGGTATAGATTTCTAATAGAAATTTTTTTCTTTAAACTTTTTCTTTAATACTTTTTAAATAAAAAATACCAATCCAAATTCCCACTCCCTCTCCTCCTTCCAGTCCCTTCCATCCCCTTCCCACCCTACCCCCTCCAATCCTAATAGAGGGCAATGCACCCCACCCTGTGGAAACTCCAAGGCCCTCCCTACTACATCTAGGTTGGGCAAGGTATACATCCGATGAGAATAGGATCCCAAGAAGCTAGTACATGCAGTAGAGATAAATTCCAGTGTCACTATCAGTGGCCCCTCAGTCTGCCCCAACTGTCAACCATATTCAGAGGAGCTAGTTTGTTTCCATGTTCATTCACTTCCAGTCCACTTGGTGTTGGTGAGCTACCATTAGCTCAGGCAAACTGTCTCAGTGGATGAACCCCTCATTGTCTTGGCTTCCTTGTTCATACTTTCACTCCCTTCCACTCTTCAACTGGATCTTGGAAGCTCAGTCCAGTGCTCCAATGTGGGTCTTTGCCTCTGTTTCCATCTGTTGTTGGACAAAGGTTCTATGGTGGTATTTGTTGTCTGAGTTTTCTGTTTTGTCCAGTCCCTGCAGTCATTAAGCACCAAAGAAGTCACACAGAGGTCTACATTAGTTATAAACTGATTGACCTATTAGCTCAGGCTTCTTATTAACTCTTATAACTTATATTAACCCATTATTCTTGTCTATATTAGCCACGTGGCTCGGTACCTTATTTGGTGAGGCAGTCACATTTTGCTTCTTCCAAGGCTGGGTCAGGACTGTGGACTAGGTCTTCCTTCTTCCCAGAATTTTCCTGTTTTCATTGACCCGCCTGGTCCTTGATCCTATGTGGGTGACTATATCCATATAAAATCTAAAAAGCTTAAAAAATTCTGGACACGAGAATACAGAGTTTAACACAGCTTTCTGCTGTTTGCTGGTGGAGTGCCACAGCTCTATTAGGCGATATTTTTTCTAACTCAGCAGCAGCAGCAGCAGAAAAAAAGCCGTGCCATTTTAAAATGCTGGCTTTCTGGGCCAGGCTGCCAGAGCGACCTCTAACTATATCAGGCAAAAGGTCAGGCTACAGAGAATTTGAGTTGTGTTTGTTAGCAGCATGCTGCATGCGGCTTGCTTGAACAGGCAGTGTATCTGGAACTGGGGCAGTGTTCACAGCTCAGAGATTCAAGCAGCTCTTCTACACTAGACTGTGCAGAGCTAGCAGGAACTACTGTATATGTCATACTAATAGCGCAGCTTAAGTTTTCCACTGGGCAGGCAAACAGGTAGTACCATATTACCCAAAGTTGTTTTTAAGAAGTGCTTAGCATTTTAAGAAGTGCTCCTGGACAGTAAAGAATTACAGATTCACAATAAGACAGATTCAGACATAAAATAACTCTAAATGGGTCACAGTGTAGGATAAATGTACATAGGCTTTGAAGAGAGAAGAAAAAGAGTATAAAGAGTCATAAAATAAAGTTAATGCTTCAAAAAAGGTAAAGTCTTTAATGAGACAAAGTACAGATAGACATAGATTAGAAGGAGTAAAGAAAAATAAGCCACGTAAAGATGGAGAATACACAGAGAGTCTGGGTTATGCATATTATTGTGTTTTCTTTGGATCTTTTGACTGTAAGGAGATAAGCACAGAGAGAAATTTTATTGTATATGCTGCTAAGCTAAACCAGCATATATATTATAAAGGCATCATTGATGCAGGACAATTGTCTATATTCTGTCAATTATATTTTAAATAAATGCTGATTGTCCTATAGCCAGGCAGAAAGTATAGGCAGGAAAACCAGACAGGCAGTAGAGGTGGGACAATGAGAACAGGAGTATTCTGGAATAATTCCTGCCCAGACCACAGAAGAAGCAAGATGTGACCTACCCTGCCAAAAAAAGGTACCCAGCCATGTGGCTAACATATACTAGAATAATGGGCTGGTATACATTATAAGAGCTAATGTAAAGCCTGAGCTAATGGGCCAATCAGTTTATATCTAATGAAGACTTCTGTGTGATTCTTTGGATGCTAAATGGCTATGAGAAATGAGCAGGACAGAAACCCCAACAAGCAGGCCCTCATGTTACAAAATGGCACCCACATGGCCAACTGCATTCATGTAAAGCCTGACAAAGCTTGGGAAGTAATTCTGGGCAGAAAAGAATAAAGTAAAGCATGGCTTCTTGGTAGCAACAATTTCTCAGGTCTGCTATGCTTTCTAGAGGCAAGCAAGTGCTCTCATTTAAGAGAGGCTTCCTCACTCAGCTTTGGCTGCAAAGCCTTGCAGCCCTTATAAGTGGTCCCGCCACAAAACACTTACATAGTGTTGGTGAAAATCCAACTGCATGCTGTTTGGCTTTAAGCTGTAACAGGTAAAAAGCTGTGCTGTTTTAAAATGCTGGCTTTCTGGGTTATCCTGTAAGTGCAAACTCTGACTCTTTGAGGCAGGAGGTCTGGCTACAGAGGGAACATTTGAGTGTTGTTTGTAGACACACTATTGCAGCTTGATTGCTGGCAAGGACCTTGAAACACCTTAGAGTTGTGGCAATCAACATGGCTCTTACTGGTACCTCAGCCATAATGCTGAAATCTCAGAAAGCAAAGAAATGGGCTGGATCTAGCCATCAAAGACACAGCTTTAATCCTCTACATATCGCTTAGCAAATTAAAGACTCATGTGGTCGGGAAAATAGAGAGATATATACATTAAAGAGAGATTCAAAAACAACCCCCCCAAAAAACCTCTAAATGGTAATTCTGTGTTAAAAGTATATGCAGGCCAAAGGTTGACGTCCTTAAAATAAAAAAGAAAGAAAGAGAGTAGTTGGGTGTGGTGGTATACGCCTTTAATCCCAAAGCTTGGGAGATAGACAGATCTCTGTGAGTTCAAGGTGTGGTAGCACACACCTTTAATCCCAGCAATTGTGAGGCAGAGGCAGGTGGATCTCTGTGAGTTCAAGGACAGCCTGGTCTACAGAGGGAATTCCAGGACAAAGAGAACCTGTCTCAAAAAGCCCAAAGTTAAAAGTAAAAATAAGAGAAATAGGGGTTAAAATAAAGCCACATAAAGATGAAAAATGCACAGAGAATCTTGATACTGTATGTTATTATGCTTTCTTTGAATTGTTTGGATGCTGAGGAAGGAGCAACAACTGCTAAAAGATATTTACTTATAAATGCTGCTGAATTAATCCAAGATAGGTATTTTGAAAATACCTTGACTTCAAAATCGAAGTCAAGTATGTTACTTTGGAGACGAGATTTTGCTTTTCTTTCCACAGGAAATGAGAGGCTGTGGATTTATTCTGAGTTAAGAAAAATCAGGTTTGATCAAGGAAGACTACCTGAAAAATCTCCAGTAGAAACAGATGTCCCGGATATCTAAGTTCTACATCCAGAACAGATTCAAGACTGCTGCCTGAGATGATCAAGACTCACAGTATACTCAAGTCAGGACTTGATCATAATTCTAAATTTTCTTTAGGTTCACATAATATTGTCAGTGCCTCCAACCAGCAGGAAGTAGCCTGGAAAACCACACCTACATTCCCCAAAAATGGACTACGGATGTTCTTTTTTTTAAGGGGCAAGTGGTGTGAGACAATCATCTATATTCTGTCAATTATATTTTAAATAAATGCTGATTGTCCAATAGCCAGACAGAAAGTATAGGCAGGAAAACCAGACAGGTAGTAGAGGTGGGACAATGAGAACAAGAGTATTCTGGAATACTTCCTGCCCAGACCACAGAAGAAGCAAGATGTGACCTACCCTGCCAAAAAAGGTACCCAGCCATGTGGCTAACATATACTAGAATAATGGACTGGTATACATTATAAGAGCTAATATGAAGCCTGTGCTAATGGGCCAATCAGTTTATATATAATGTAGACTTCTGTGTGATTCTTTGGGGGCTAAACGGCTATGGGAAATGAGCAGGACAGAAACCCCAACAAGCAGGACCTCATGTTACACATCATGACTTCCAAATTTGGGTCTAAGGACATGTTGCTTGGGAATAAAGGTTTTTATTTTGTTTTTACAAAAGAAGAGAAACTATGGATTGCTTCTAGACCAGTATAGTATGATAGACCACATTCCCCTGAAAGGTTGCTGTGAACATCTTCAAAAAATTACACACATATTCCACATAAAAATATAAAACAGAAACCATAATATAAAAGGAGAATACCAATAATATTTTTAAAACTGCCCAAACAAGACTTTATGAGACTAAAAATAAAAAAATACTCTACAAAAATATCATGGAACTTCTTTTGGGATGGCCATCTAATTCTGGGCATGGGGTCTACCTTTAAGTGTGGTTCATATATTCAGTGAGATCATAATGGAGAACATTAAATTTTTTGAGAGCATTATTAATTGGAGACTTGAATAATCAATACCAAGACTTGAACACCTTAATATAAATGAAGCAGAAGAAAAAGAGCTAAAAATAACTTGAGGAGAACATATGAGATTCTTAAAGAAGAAATTAAAAATTCCCTTAAAGAAATGGAAGAAAAGAAAAACAAAAAATTGGAAGAAGTCAACAAATCCTTTAAAGACAACCAAGAAAAAGCAATTAAACAGGTGAAAGAAAAGGTTCAAGACTTGAAAATTGAAATAGAGACAATAATGAAAACACAAATTGAGGGAATTCTGGAAACAGAAAATATGGGAAATCAATCAGGAACCACAAAGGCAAGCATAAATAGCGAAATACAAGATCTGAAAGAGAGAATCTCAAATATTGAAGATGCAATAGAGGAAATAGTCTTATGATTAAAGAAAACATTAAAACTAACAAAAACTAATCATAACACTAAACATACACAATAAAGAAAGACTATTAAGAGTTGCAAAGGAAGGACACCAAGTAACATATAAAGGCATATGTGTCAGAATTACACCTTACTTGTCAGTGGAAACAATAAAAGTCAGGAAGTCCTGGTCAAGTGTTAGGCAGACATTAAGATGCCACAGATGTCAGCCCAGATTACTATACCCAGAAAAACTATCAATCACGATAGATGGACAAAATGAGATATTCCATGACAGATCCAGATTTGACAAATACCTAGCCACAAATCCAGCCCTAGATTTCCAGTACAAAATACTAGAAAGAAAACTCCAATTCAAGGAAGTCTGCTACATCCACAAGAACATAGAAAATAGATGGTCTCATAGCAGTAAGTACCAAAAAGGGAAAACATACACAATAACATCACCAACAATGAAAACTTAAAATAACAGGAACTAGCAATCACAGGTCATTGATATCCCTTAATATAAATGGACTGCTCACCAATGAAAAGACACAGACTTAAAGATTGCAAACAAAAATAGAATCTATCCTTCTGCTAATAATAGAAACACATCTCAACCTCAAAGACAGGCATCACCTCAGGGTAAAGAAAGAAGCTGGTGTAGCTGTCCTAATAGCTATCAAAATAGACTTCAAACTAAAATCAATCAAAAGAGACAAAGAAAGATATTTCATATTAGTCACAAGAAAGATCCATCAATCGGAAATCGCAATACTGAACATCAATGCCCCAAATAGAAGGGCAGCCTCATATGTAATAGAAACACTACTAAAGTTTAAATCACACATTAAACCCAAAACACTAATAGTGGGAGATTTCAACACCTCACTCTCACTACTAAACAGATCTGCCAGACAGAAGTTAACAGAGAAATAAGGGAAATAATAGATGTCTTGACCCAAATGGTCTTAACAGGCATCTATAGAATATTCCATCCAAACAGAAAAGAATATACCTTCATCTCAGTACCTCATGGAACCTTCTCAAAAATTAACCACATACTAAGTAACAAAACAAACCTCAACAGATAAAAAAAATTGGAATAACCCCATGTATCTTATCAGATTAACATGACTTAAAATTAGAATTCAACAACAGCATTAGTTTCAGAAATCCGACAAGCACATGGAAATGAAACAAGGCTCACTTGAATCACCAATGGATCAAGTAAGAAATAAAGAAATACAAGACTTGCTATAATTCAACAAATTACCACATAACATATCCAAATTTATGGGTTACAATGGAAGCAGTGCCAAGAGGAATGTTTGTAGGACTAAATGCCTATATAAAGAAGCTGGAAAAGTCCCACATCAGTGAGTTAACAGAACACCTGAGAACTCTAGAACAAAAAGAAGTAAACACACCCAGGAGGACTAGATGGCAGGAAATAAACAAATTGAGAGCTGGAATCAACAAAATAGAAACAAAGAAAACAATACAAAGAATAAGACAAAGAGTTGGTTCATTGAGAAAATCAACAAAATAGACAAACCTTTATCCTAACTAACCAAAAGGCAGAGAGAGAATATTCAAATTAACCAAATCAGAAATGAAAAAGAGAGACATAACAACAGACACAGAGGAAACCAAAAGAATCAACAGGTCATACTTTGAAAACTTGTGCTTTACAAAATTGGAAAACTTAAAGGAAATGGACAACTTTCTAGTTAAATATCACTTACCAAAATTAACACCAGATAAGCAAATTAAATAAATCTATAATTGTTAAAATAATAGAAGCAGTCATCAAAAGTCTCCCAACTAATAAATCTCAGGACCAGATGGTTTCAGCTCTGAAGCCTACAAGAGTTTCAAAGAAGATCTAACAACAATACTCCTCAAATTGTTTCACACTATAGTAACCAAAAGAACACTGCCATACTCATTCAATGAGGATCCAATTACACTGATACCCAAACCACACAAAGATATTACTAAGAATGAGAATGGCAGACCAATCTCACTCATGAAGATTGATCGAAAAATACTCAATAAAATACTGGCTAACGGAATTCAAGAGCTCATCAGAAAATTTATCCACCATGATCAAGTAGGATTTTTCCTAGAGATGACAGGATGGTTCAACATATGAAAATCTGTTATTGTAATGCACTACATAAACAAACTAAATAATAAAAACCCACAGATGATCATTTCATTAGATGTTGAAAAAAACCTTTGATAAAATACTACAGCCCTTCATGATAAAGGTCTTAGAGAGAACAGTGATACAAGGAACGTACCTAAACATAATAAACTCTATATACAGCAATTCAACATTCAACATCCAACTGAATAGAAAGAAACTCATAGCAATTCCACTGAAATCAAGAACAAGACAAGGTTGTTCACTCTCTCATTAATTATTCAACATAGTACTTGAAAGGTTGTTCACTCTCTCATTATCTATTCAACATAGTACTTGAGGTCCTAGCTAGAGTAATAAGACAACAAAGGAGATCAAGGGACTATAAATCAGAAAAGAAGAAATCAAACTCTTACTGTAGTTTACAAAAGTAACCCCAAAAATTCTACCAAGAACTCCTACAACTCATAAGCACCATCAGTAATGTAGCAAGATACAAGTTTAACTAAAAAACAAAAATCACTAGCCTTCCTTTGAACAGATGATATATAAGCTAAGAAAGAAATCAGAGAAACATTACCCTTCTCAATAGCCACAAATAATATAAAAGATCTTGGAGTAACTCTAACCAAACAAATGGAAGACCTGCTTGACAAGAACTTTAATTCTTTGAAGAGAGAAATTTAAGAAGACACCAGAAATTGGACAGATCTCCCATGCTCTTGTGTAGGTAGAAATGACATTGTAAAAACAGCAGTCTTACCACAATCTATAGATTCAATGCAATGCTCATCAAAATCCAAGCAAAATTCTTCACAGATCTTGAAAGAACAATGATCAACTTCATATGGAAAAAAAAACCAGGATACACAAAACAATCATGTATAATAAAGAAACTTCTGAAGACATCACAATCCCTGTCTTCAAATTCTACTACAGGGGTAAAGTAATGCAAACAACCTGGTATTGGCACAAAAACAGACAGGAGGCCCAATGGAACTGAATTGGAGGCCCAGATATCAATCAACACACGGAGGAGTACCTGACTTTTGACAAAGAAGCAAAAAATATAAAATGGAAAAAAGAAAGATATTCAACAAATGGTGCTGTCATAACCAGATATCAACATGTAGAAGAATGAAATATCTACTGCCAAGCAGAAAACTCAAGCCCAAATGGATCAGAGACCTCAACATAAAACCAACCACACTGACCCTCATAGAGGAGAAAGTAGAAAATACATTTGAATGCATTGGCACAGGAGATCACTTCCTAAATATAACCCTAGTAGTACAAACACTGAAAGCAGCAATTAATAAAAAGACCTCCTGAAGCTGAGAAGCTTAGGTAAAGCAAAAGACACAAACAAATGGCAGTCTATAGAATGGGAAAAGAGCGTCATCAAACCCACATCAGACAGTGGGTTGATCTCCAAAGTATACAAAGAACTCAAGAGACTGGTCACCAAAATAACAAATAATCCAATAAAAAATGGGTACAGACCTAAACAGGGAACTCTCAAGAGACGATCTAACATGACTGAAGAAAATTAAAGCAAACACTCAATATCTTTAGCCATTAGAGAAATGCAAATTAAAACAACAGTGAGATTCCATCTTAAACCTTTCAGAATGACAAAGATCAAAAACACTAATAACAGCTTATCATAGAGAGGTTGTGGGGTAAAGGGAACACTCCTGTGGGTGGCAGTGGAAACTGGTGCAGCTCCTTTGGAAATCAGTATGGTGATTTCTCAGAAAATTAGGAAACAACCTACCTCACGACCCAGCTGTTGGGTATGTACCCAAAGGATGTTCAATCATACCACAAAGACAGGTGCTCAACTATGTTCATAGCAGATTATTTGTCATAAAAGAAACTGGAAACAACCTAAATGCTCCTCGACCAAAGAATGGTTAAGAAAAATGTGGTATATTTTCACAATGGAGTACTACATGGAGAAAAAAAATGACATCTTGAAATTAGCAGGCAAATGGATGGATCTAGAAAACATCATTTTGAGTCAGGTAACCCATATTCAGAAAGACAAAAATAATATGTAATCACTCATAAATGGCTTTTAGACATAAAGCAAAGAAACCCCAGAGAACCTAGAGAACAAACGAGACTCTAAGAGAGACATACAGGGATCGAATACATGGGAAGTAGGAAGAGATAAGATCTTCTGAATAAATTGGGAGCGTGGGAATCATGGGAGAGGGTAAAAGTGGAGTGGGAAGAAAGGGAGTAAAGAAAATTATATAGCTCAGTAAAAACAATTAAAAAAACCAACCCCTCATAGGTGTGTCCTATAGCTTGGGCTTTAGTTAATTCCAAATGCACTCAAGTTGGCAATTAAGATTGGCCACCATACATGTTTTTGAAAACTATAGTTGATGAGGTGTTGATCTCTCTTTCTTTCTCATGTGATTGTGTGTATCTGAAGGGTGTCATTTGTTACTAGGTGGCCAGTATGTCTCTCTTATCTCTGTATCTAAGGGTTTCCCCCCGCCTCCTTCCCAGAGCTTATGGACATTCACACAAACATGCTAGGCTTCTATACATGATGGAAATTTGATCTAACTCCTAATTCTGGCGCAGTAAGTACTCTTAACCACTGAGCAATCTTCCCAGCACGTATTCATTATTTCAAAACATCTTCTATAGAAATATTGAAGTCACAGAATAAGTATGAAGAACAAGGGTAAATTATTTTATTTGTTAAAAGGGACATAGACATATTCACACGCACTTCTACACACTGCAACAGTGAAAACATACCTTTTTTGAGTTTTGTTTGTGATATCTAAACTTAAACTTGAAATCTTACATCTGCTCCCAAAGATTAATTATGATAATGAGGCAATTTTATTAATAATTTAATGGGTTAAGTGGAAACAAAATTCATTTCACAAAACAAGTAGTTTTTCAAAATTTATTTTTATTTTATGTGTTTGTATGTTGAGTCTGCATGTACATCCACCAGAAGCCAGAAGAGGATGAAAAACTCCATTGAACTGGTGTTACTGATGATCTTCTGGAAGAGGAGTTAGTGTTCCTAACTGCTGAGCCCATCTCTCCACTCCAAGTACTGTCTTGGTAGATCTTTAAAAAAAGGTTATTCAGAGGCTTTGTGCCCAGTGTGAGACAAGCACCCATACTGGTATCCCAAAGACGAATATGGGACCAGGATTTTTACAACTCCAATCTTGAACACTTTGCCTACACTTTACTACAAAGTCTACAATAAGCAAAATGAAAACTTCTTCAATACTTGCAAAACCATGTTGGTATCAATAATGGGCTTCTTAGTGATCTTGCATCCACAAACAACCTCTGAGACACCTTCATTCTCTGGGGGAGTTAGTGAGTTTGAAGTGTGAAATTGTATATTTTTATATGTGTGTGCTCATTTGTGATGTGGGGGGGGGACACCTATCATGGAAGCATATGGAATGTCAGAGTACAACCACCCGTGCTATTTTTCACCTTCCACACTTCATGAGGCAGGGTATCTTTTGCTGAGCAAAAGGCTAGTTGGCCTGAAAGTTTGCAATTCTGTCTCAGACTCAAATTTGGCTTGCTTACACTGGGCCTACAGGTGCTACTGGTTATAGCTTTGATATGGGTTCTGGGGATCCAAGCTAAAGGAGAAAGTCTTGACAGATCAGTACTTTACCCTTGGAGTTGTCACCTCAGCCATAGTGTTTTTGGCATAATTTTTAAACTATAAAAATGAATTTCTAAAATTCCTATGTGTACTCATGTTGGCTATTTTAATTCAATTGGGTTTATTTTTCAGTTTAATTTGAGGCATGAAGTATTATTAAGTGGAAAAATTGTTAATTCTCTGGGAGAAAAAAAAATCCCTAGAATTGACGAATAAGACTGAGAAGCTGTCTTGTCACAGGATGAAGGACCCTACCCCCACAGCCTCCCCTGCTGTGATGCACTGGAGGAGGTCCATGTGTCAGTCCTCCCCACTTCAGCTACTCCCTTTTCTTCTTCTTTCCAGATTTAGTAAATCTCTGGCAGCAAAAGAGGCAACACTTTGTGATGACGAACATCACAGTCAGCACACAGGCAAGCAGGAATCCAAGCACGTCCAGAGAGTGGTACTGGTACCAGGTGAGGTCATGTGCTGCCACACGAAGGTGCTTGGCTCCCTTGTGGCGCATGACATACTCAATCCAGAAGACGGCTCTGTCCAGGGGCTTCACAGGCTGGTTGTGGTGGATTCTTGATAGCCGCATGGCGTTCTCCTTATAGCTAAAGACATCAATATCAAAAGCCAACTAGTTTACTTAATTTCTTCAAGCTTAAGAAAATTTCTGGAAAGCATCATGAGACTCAGTAAATGCCACAGAGGAACACTAGCTACAGTGTGGTTTCTATTGGGACATGTTTGAAGGTTTGCCTGGAAGTTGGTATTTTCCAAGAAATTCTTTGCAAAACTAAATGGGAAATCATTTTGGGCAGGAAATCTTTCCAGCAGAGCAAATTATTAGTAAGCTGTCCCAGGCACCGTAAGGTAGGTGGCTAGACAAAATCTGAAGATGATTGCATTGATGCTTTTGAGAAGGCATTGTGTCTTTGAAACTCTTTGAAAACTCAATAAATATACCACTAATGGTGAAAAGTGGGTAAACTGACAAAAAGGGACATACTTTGCACAAGACGACATAAGATGTAGCTCATTGATAGCTTGCCTAGAATGCTTAAGGGTCTGAATTCCTCCCTTAGTACTTCTAAGAGAGACACAATCATAGTAATCATAGAAACAAGGATGCAGAGGATGTGGTAATTTTCAATTATTTTTTACATTTATTTATTCTAATTGTTTGTGTGCCATTGTGGGTGTGATATGTACCATGCAGCATGTGTGGAGGTCAGAGGAAAACATGTGTGAGTCTATTCTCTGCCTTTATAATGCCACTTTTGTGTGTAGAAGTCAGGACGACAGGCTGATCAATGGTAGAATGCTGTGGAGGAATTACTAATATAAGTGATTGCTGGAGTGTAATTTAGTACAGCAGCTACTAAAAGAGCATGAATTTCCTGAAAAATTACCCTGGTTTTAGCATTCTTACCATTAGGAATCTATTTAATGAAATAATACATAATATTTCAAAATGATAAGATAAGGCCCATGGTTTTTGCAGCACTGATCATGATAGTTAGGAACTGGAATTGACTGACATGCCCATAGTGAAATGATGGATAAATCAAATGAAAGCATATTTAATATTATTTAACAATTATAAAGAAGGAAATCTTCTTTTTACAATTACACTAAGTTGTACAAACTCGGCCCTAAATGAAAACACTGTCCATTCTCATCAGTGTGTGCAACCACAGAGTTGATTCCATAGAAGTAGAGAGTAGCAGAGTAGTAACTGGAGTCTAGGAAGGGAGACAGTGAGTGGAGAAAAAGAGAGGTCAGCTAATATATACGTCCTGCCACTGGCGAGCAGGATAGTGCTCTACAGTGAGTCCGTGACTAAACTACAAGTCACATGTCTTATTGTAACTGTGGAATGTGGAAGAGGAAACTTTTAGCATTGACAAAAAGAAAATTCTAAATGCTTAAGGAGATGGAAATGGTAAGTTATTTGATCATTACATATTATACATATATATACATATGCATATATATTCATAATTATTCTACTTTGGGCCATGAGTCAGAATTATTTATTGACTTGTAATATTTAGTACTTTTTAGGTTCATTATTCTGTTTGATTTTATCCTATTTGTGGCGATTGTGTCCTATCATTTAGCAAGAGAAAATGTTTTACATCATCCAATTAGTCTAACTAATTTCTTTTATAGTAAGTCTATGGGGATACTTGGTAGTTATGATTGACAGTAAAAGCTCATTCCACAGTGTAAAGTTAGTTTTTTGTTGTTGTTTTCAAACTCAGACTAAATATCAGAAGAATGCTACTGTAACCTTGGAAAGAACTTATCTGGACTAGTACCCACTTGAATAAATTCACTGTACTCACGAAGGGTCATTAGTGACTGTCTTCACTGCCTGGAGCAAATCTGTGCTGGACATTGTGAGAAAATCCACTCGAACCCCTGCTCCTTTGGTCTTCATGTGAACAACATTATCAAACTGGTCTCCAAACAAAGGAATGCCCACCACAGGGATCCCATGGTAGATCGCCTCATAGATGCCATTGGTGCCACCATGAGTAATAAAAGCTCTGGTTTTAGGGTGACCTGGCAAGGGGAGAAATTAAGGGCAAATTTTAAATAAAAGCCTGAGAAAGAAAATGAGAGGCAGAGGAGAAAGGCACAGAAAGGGAAAATATTCTCTAGACAACATTATTATACCATGGAACAGAACTGAATTCCTCCCATTTCTTTATCAACAGAGCACAGCAAGTCCACAGGGATTAAGTGAAGGTCACATAGAGTACATGGAATTTGGAAAGTAGAATGATTTTGTTCAATGGACAAAAAAAAAATGCAGGGATCCTTCCAAGTGGAGCAAACAACATATGCAACTTCAAGAGAATGTTCTCCTAAGAGAACAGTGTAACCCCTACTCTAGATGGGTTGGCTTCAAGCAGTAGGCGTAAGTGCTTGTTTTGATGGAATCAGACTGGGGACAATCATCATGCTTAGGAACGTTTCATGTTGTGGGGTCTTTGAGGGGAGCATGGTAAATTAGGCCTTCTAAATGAAAGAATACCATTCCCACTGGCATTTAAAACTGTCCTACTGTAGGGGAGAAGGTAGATGTTAAGTTATAGAAATAGGACATGGAGAGAAATTAGAAGTGACTTAAATGTATCTGAACAGTAATTAGCGTGGTGGTGACAAGGGATTCTCTCATCTCGAATGCTACTATACAGAATAATCACATCAGTTCTTTATCCATTTACCCAGGACTAGATCACAGTTGTCATAAATGCATTAGTGTGGACATCCCTCCTCCTGAGCAGCCATTCCTATGTCTCAGGCATCTCCTGATGCTTACCAAGAAGGTCATTCTGGGGAATCCATTTGTACAGCTGAGTGTTGGAGCCCAAGGTGTCTGGCTTCTTGCCTTCAAATCGCCAAAGAACCTGTGAAGATGAAGCTAGCTTCTTATTACTTAGGTCAAATGTCAAGTTCCTCCTGCTAGATTTCTGGAGAGATTAAGAATCAATGGAGATAAACCCTAGTCCGTAAGGGCCAGGCAGTGAAGACGGATGATGGGAACATGAAGAACTAGTAAAGGAAGGATGCAAGTCTTGCAGTTAGTCACATGCTTATCCAAGTTTCAGCATGGCACCTTAACATTTAGTCAACAGCAGGCTTAGACAATGTTAGGTCTGGCAATCTGAAGCAGTAGTTAAGAAATGTGTGAACTTAATTCCAGTTCAACAACCATCAAAGTTACTAATATATACCTGTTTTTTCCCCCAGGATATATTTATAACAGTTTTTATTTTTCAAATTCACTATAACTATTTGCCAATCATATTTGAGTTTGTACATTTATAATCCCTTAATCATAGGTATTTTATTAGTTTAGGCCTTTGAAGAGTGATTGTGTACATGATCACTTCAAGAGCATGTCCTTGAGTTACCACCTTTTCCACCATTAACAGGCTCAGTTCCTCAAGGTGGACTTGGCGGTTGGAAAATCCTGTTCTTCCTAGGTTTTGGATTAGCAGGAGAAACATATAGCATAGGCCCATTTTCAATGCAGGTGATCACATTTGTCCATGATTACACAGGAATGTAAATCTATGATACAAACTCCATTTTAAAATTTTGCATTTTATTCATTTTGTCTATTTTCCATTTATTGAAAAAAGATGTTCTCATCCATAAAATTTATTCTATTTATGGATTCCCATTGCAATTAGACCTTCATCCCTACGCCTCTCTTGTAAGCCGTCTCAGTGAGGATGCCACACCGAGGCACTGTATCTCACCTTCTGTGGAATCTGGGCAAGGCCTGCTGCAATCACGTTGGCTCTTTCTTCTGTTAGGGTACCCACCATGGACCCCAGGGAAAACACTACCACACCATGTTCTCCGGAAGACTGGACGAAGTCTTCTATTTCCTGTTGATGAAATATCAGCCCGTCACAAACAGCAGCAGCAATAAACAACCTGCATAAAAGCTGACACCAACACCCACAGGAAGAAACTGGGCAGCATTAGAAATGATCAGAGTAGTCGTTGCTTTAAAACTCTTCACAGCCACATATAAGATGTAAGTTGTAGTCAAGTGTACGGTTACAGCTCTCTGTGTTACACATACTCACACAAACAGTTCTTTTCATCTTGAAAGGCAAGATTTGTTGATATTTAATTCCAAGTTCTCTTTCTCCCTTCCTGGTCCTTTGGCCACCAAATACCTGCTTTCTGTTTCTGTTATTTTGACCATTCTAGGTAGTTCTCATAAAATTTTCTTATTTTAGTCTTGCTCATTAGCTATATATTTATCTATCTATCTATCTATTTATTTATTTTACTGCTTTTAAAGTCATACCATGTGTTTCTATACCCTAGGTTTTAATGTTTTAGTAATTGTTTTTATTTGCACACTCTATAATTTTTATCAGTAATTCTAGTGATATCTAGGTTGTTTATCCCTTTCTTAGTTACTGTTCAAATGTTGTGAGGACACACCATGATTAAGGAAACTTCTAAAAGAAAGCATTTCATTGGGAATTTGTTGAAAGTTTCAGATGGTTTGTCTGTGTGCATGATGGTGGGGAGCACCATGGCAGGCAGGCATGGTACTAGAACAGTAACCCAGAACTAAACCCGTACTATAAGAAGCAGACAGATAGAAAGAGGCCAAGCAGAGTTTGTGCTTCTCAAACCTCAAGGCCTAGGTCCAGTGACACATTTCTTCAACTAAGACATATTTCTGAATCCTTCCTAAACAGTTCACCAATTGGGAACCAAACTTTCAAGTATATGATCCTATGGGATCATTCTTATTCAACCCCCCTGGCATGCTTCCCTTCCTGAATAGTGCTGCCAAGAGCATCCTTGCATTACTATCATTGAAGTCCTTCGTTCAGTTCTTTTACATACATTCTCAGGAGTAGAACGCATGGATCACAAATCTATTACTAATTTTCTTACGACTGTGCATTATCTTTTTATTTGTGTTCTTTCTAACTGATGTCAGATTCATTGGAAAAAAATTTACTATGTGCTGTCAATTTATGTTACTGAAAATGTATGTGTAGTTATGTATGTATGGTCAGGGGTGTGTTCTCACTTGTGTGATTGCTCAAGAAAGAAAATAGAGCCATTGTGACGTGTGAAAATAAATGTTTCTTTGTTGACATTCCATCTATTTTCTCTCAAATCACTTTCTAAAGGAGTTGGTTTGTGGACCTTTCTCTATATTAGGTATTTGTTCATTCTTTTTATACTCAAATATAAGAAATTGTTTATCTAAAACAGAACCTTGCTGAATTAATTTAATCCAAATGATAGTCATACTCTTGTGATGGAATAGATACTGGCATTTCTACTGGCCACTTACTTATCTAATTCCTGTGTTTCTCTGAGTTTGACGAACATTCTGAAGGAATAAAAGATAATCACCCTATCTGAAAATGCAAAAACAAACAAACAAACAAACAAAACAAAATGAAGCAAACAAATGGGACTATACTTACCTTTGGCAGAGGCTTGGCAGGTCGGCAGTGGAGTCCTCCAACAAAATCAAAGTTTGGTAAGACAGGGTGAGGAAATTCTAAATCCCAGTAGGTTCGAATGAGCCATATATCTGCCTTCCCCATCATCTCAGCGAGTGTTGTGGGTTTTCCTGAAGAGGAATCGGGACAGCCAAGGTAGGACAGGTGAAAAAAATGTCAGGAGAAGATGAATATGCCAGGTAGTTCTCTGGAAATAATTTTGATAATGTAGCTGGGGTTGTTTAAAAGTGTATTGCTGGGCTAGAAAACATATAATTACATATATAACTATGCATCTATTTATCTTTATCTGTGTGTATAATGTTTGATACAAATTTGTAATATGTTTCTCATACTTATGTTTTGAGGTTTTCTGGTGTAGCCCAGTGTGGTTCTTGCATAACTATGTAGCCATAGTTGATCTTGAACTCCAAATGCTCTTCCTTCACAATGCTACTGCTGGGATTACAGGTGTGAGCTGCCACGCCCAGTGTAAAAATTCATGGGGATTCTTCTTTAGCACTTTATTTCAAGACAGAGTCTCACTGTTTAGTCCAAGATAAACTCAAAGGGAATTTTTGGTTATTCTTGTGTTTCTTGTCCTCATGCTGCTCTTGATTCATGATTGACTATGTAATAATCAGGCATGTATAAGTTTGCTTGCTGATAATAAAAGTAACAAGTCTTCAATATTGGAAAGATAGATGTTTGGTCATTAGATATATTTTAAAATACTGTAATTAGTAATCATTGTTTTTATACTTCAGTGGTAAACATTTTAAATACAATTTCAACCCTTCTAATAAAGAAAAAAATGTAAATTCTCCCAACCTTAAATTCATATATTTTCTGTGCTTCATATATATATATATATATATATATATATATATATATATATATATATAGTCAGTGTATTCACAGCTTTGAAGAAATTTAGCAGATGAAATAAAAAATATTTCAAATATTAAATGAGAAAACTAATGTACATAAACGGAAAAGTTCTCAAAGCTATTAATACCCCTAAGCTAGAAATACTTAGTAGTCTCTAGTTATATGTGTAAATCATGTGCACATGGAGTTTTTTTTTAAAAAGCTATTGTTTTAGCGACTATTGAAATAAATTAGGCGATAAAAGCATTTACAAGGAAAGCTCAATGAATTGAGTTCAGTCTCCATGCATGTTTGAACACCTGAATTGATATTGACAATCCAAATAAAGGTGGAAGTAAAACCTCATCTAATTTGAATCTGACACACACACACATACACATACACAGAGCACAAACTCCCCACCTATGAGACAAGTGTGCAATGCATACTCATGTTAATAATAGTAATGGTAGCAATGGAATGATCATGATGATGTCACCACACAAAACAACTTATGGTTTTAAAACATGAGTTATCATAAACACCTTCAGTAATGTAGCGGGATACCAGATTAACTTGAAAAAAATCAGTAGCCCTCCTTTACATAGTTGATAAATGGGCTAAGATAGAAATCTGAGAAACATCAACCTTCACAATAGCTACAAATAATATAAAAGATTTTGGAGTAACTCTAACCAAACAAGTGGAAGACCTGTATGACAAGAACTTTAAATCTTTGAAGAAAGAAATTGAAGAAACACCAGAAAATGGAAAGATCTCCCATGCTCTTGCGAAGGTAGAATTAACACTGTAAAAATGGATATCTCACCAAAAGCAATCTACAGATTCAATGCAATGTCCACCAAAATCCAAGCAAATTTTTTCACAGATCTTGAAAGAACAATGCTCAACTTCATATGGAAAAGCAAAAAAAACCCAGAATAGCCAAAACTATCCAGTACAATAAAGAAACTTCTGGAGGCATCACAATCTCTGACTTAAATCTCTACTGCAGAGCTACATTCCTGAAAATAGCCTGGTATTGGTATAAAACAGACAGGAAGACCAATGAAACCAAATAGAAGACCTGGATATCAATCAACATACATAGGAGCACCTGAGTTTTGACAAAGAAGAAAAAAATATAAAATGAAAAAAAGAAAGATATTCAACAAATGGTGCTGGAATAATTGGATATCAACATGCAGAAGAATGAAAGTAGATCCATATATATACCCAAGCACAAAACTGAAGTCCAAGTGGATCAAAGACCTTAACATAAAACCAACCACACTGAACCTCATAAAAGACAAAATGGGAGGCACACTTCAATGCATTGGCACAGGAGACCACTTCCTAAATATAACTTCAGCAGCACAGACACTGAGAGAAACAATTAATAAATTGGACCCTCTGAAACTAAGAAGCTTCTGTAAAGCAAAAAACACAGTCAACAAGATAAAATGGCAGCCTACAGAATGGGAAAAGATCTTCACCAACCCCACGTTGAACAGAGAGCTGATCTCCAAAGCATACAGAGAAGAAATTGGTCATCAAAAGAACAAATAATCCAATAAAAACTGGGGTACAGACCTAAACAAACAACTCTCAGCAGATGAATCTAAAATGGCTGAAAGACACTTAATGAAATGCTCAACATCCTTAGCCATCAGAGAAATGTAAATCAAAATAAATCTGAGATTCCATCTTACACCTGTAAGAAAAGACAAGATGAGAAACAATGATGACAACTTATGCTGGAGAGGTTGTGGGGTAAAGGGAACACTCCTCCATTGCTGGCGGGAGTACAAACTGGTACAGCCTCTTATACATATCAATATGGAAATTTCTCAGAAAATTAGGAAACAACCTACCTCAAGACCCAGCAATAACACTTTGGGTGTATGCCCAAAGGATGCTCCATCATACCACAAGGATATGAGCTCAGCTATGTTCACAGCATTATTATTTGTCATAGCCAGAACCTGCAAATAACCTAAATACCCCTCGACCAACAAATTGATAAGGAAAGTGTGGTACATTTACACAATGGAGTACTACACAGCAGAAAAAAATAAATGACATTGATGGGGAAGAGTCTTCTGTTTTGTGTTAATTTCATTGGTTAAATAGACTGCCTTAGCCCTTTAATAGGACAGAAAATTAGGTAGGCGAAGTAGACTGAACAGAATGCTGGGAGAAAGAAGCCTCTTCAGAGAGTCGCCATGATTCTCCCACTCCAGACAGACAAAGGTTAAGATCTTCCCTGGTAAGCAACCTCATGGGCTACACAGATTATTAGAAATGGGTTAGATCAATATGTAAGAGCTAGCCAATAAGAGGCTGAAACTAATGGGCCAAGCAGTGTTTAAAAGAATACAGTTTCTGTGTAATTATTTCGGGGCATAAGCTAGCCATGCGGCGGCCCGGTGCCAGGAATGTACCCCGCCGCTCTTATTACAACATGACATCTTGAAATTAGGGGATGAGTGAATGGATCTAGAAAACATCATCTTGACTAAGGTAAGAGATCCAGAAAGATAAATATGTACACACTCATAAGTGGCTTTTAGACATACAGCAAAGAATACCAGCCTATAAATCACATTCCCAGAGAAACTAGACAACACAGAGGACCCCAAGAGAGACATATATGGATCTAATCTACATGGGAAGGAGAAAAAGACAAGATATTCTGAGTAAATTGGGAGCATGGGAATCATGGGAGAGGGTCGTAGGGGAGGTGAGCAGAGAAGAATATATAGATCAATAAAAAAATTTAGAAAAATAAGAATAAAAACGAGAAGAAAAAACCACAAGTTAAAAAACTTGTTGATCTGTTACTTTTTAGAGAAATTCTCAAAGATTTGTTTTCTGTGTGTGCTTTTCTGAAGAGTCCCTTGCAAGTCATAGACAAGGCTCTGCAGTTGACATTGGGACCTAAGGTTTTCTACAACGCTTTGATTTTGGCAGAAAATTTCATAGTTTTTTTCATCATTTTACTTAGGAGAGAGAAATCCTTCTGTTGTCAATCCTGTTGCTTCAAGATCCTCTTCAATGACACAGCAAATTTTGAATGCAACAATCCCAGTTGACTATGGCACTTACCCAAGACTTCACTGTAAAACCGATTCCACCTCTTCTCGTTAAATGTTTGGAACCAAAAGTCAAAAGAAAGCATATAGATGAGATTTTGTACCCTCTCCATGAATGTCATTCGATCACTCAATTCTGACATAGCAACAGGCACATAGGAAGGAGGCAGTGGCAGTCCTCCACTGTACTTCTCATGTGTGGAGCCAGGGAAGAATCGCAGACTGTAAACAAGTGGTATCTTGAGAATCTCAGCCAGCAGGTCACCGCAGGGTATGAAGGGATCTGCTACTATGACATCAAAGCTTGAATTTTGTAGTTTTGTCATGAGTTCCTTGTTAAAAACTACATCTTTGCAGAGACTTTCAAAATAGTTTGAATCTTCCCAAACCACTTCTTGCAACAATACAAAGTATCCCCAAAATGATTGCTTTGGCAGCTCATAAACACATTTTCTGATTGATTCCATGTAAAGTGCCGCCACATCAGCCAGGGAAGTGGATGAAGGGTATGTCTCAAATTCAATAGCAGATGTGTCTCCAACCTTATAAGAAAGGGAGGCTGAGGGTATCAGAACTGTCACTTCATGGCCCTTCTTCACAAGTTCATCCAGGATTGTCCTTAAGTTGAGCCAATGACTGTATTCCATTGGCCATACCAGCACCTTCCCAGCATTCCCAGATCCAAAGAAGCCACTCAGCTGTAGCAGGAGCAGGGCTGCTGTCATTTTCACAGACATCTTGGGTAAGCTCAGAGTTGCTCTTCAAATGGTGATTTGCAGGTCTTATATACAACTCTATATCTATAGAAAGAGCAATAATTAGTTAAAATGTAACTTTTGCCCCCTAAAGCTAATACACATGAGACAGTCATAGTCTCAGGATGACAAGTGCAAAATCCAGGAGGTACATGTGAACATCTGAAAAGACTACCGATTCTCAGTGACTTTGATTGTATAACATACTTGGAGAACAGAGGAAAGTAAGCTCTCCCCTCTCCTCTTTCTCCCTCTAGTTGCATCCTTGATAGAAACTTGCAGTAAAGTAGTATTTGTTGTGTCACGGTTTTTAAATATCACAGTTCAGGGTGTCTCCATATGAATGTTGGCAATAGCAATCATTTATCATATTATTTAATGATTTCAAATAAATGGTTCAGAGGTCTATAGCATAACCTCCAAATATACATTATACAATATAATTATAAACACTGTATTGAAAATTAGAGATGGTTTTATCCTAGATAGAAACCCTGTTATTTCAGCTTTTCCGTTGGTTACAACTCTGGCCAACCAGAAATCTGTTTTCTTGTAACTAGTCATGCTGGCAGGAGTGAATATAATCTGAGACACTTCTGCTTCCCTCTGTGACTATCAGAGTACAGAAAGAAAAGATGCCCAAACTTAGAATTTTTCTGGTGACCTTCTGCTGGGAGAAGAAATGTCTGCTGCCTTGGGGGCACCCAGGAGAAATCTGTGTTCAAAGGCCATTTACATGCTAGGTAAACTAAGGCTTTTGTAGAGCCTTTGGAACTAGGGTAATATTGGGCAAGAGACCACATAACGGCTGTACTGCTTAGCTATGCTTATGTCTTGTCTGAATCTCAAAGATGGAGTTGGTTATGGGTGACTGTCTCTCCTCCTAAAGTGATCACAATTAATAAATCTGCTTTTTTCTAGATTTCACAATTAATTTGACTCCTTTGTTTGGCTAATTTAGGTGTGTGTGGTGTGTGTGTGTGTGTGTGTGTGTGTGTGTGTGTGTGTGTGTAACTGTCTTGTTGAGACACACAGGCTGTGACCCCTTAGTCATGTACATCTTTGCTTTCTTATTTTCAGGTTTTCATGTAGCTGATATAAAATTCCTGGTGCTTTGTTGGCTTTGATGCTTGTAAGGCTTTAAAGTGCTGTTATGTTATAGGAGGTAGAGAAGGTTCTGTTATGTGATGTTAAATCTATTTTGTAACAGTACGTCCACACTTCGTCATTTCTAAGTTGATAGCCTTATTCTCACTTTTGACTACTAATCAATACTTTTTACTAATATTCATGTTCCATCTCTTTTTCCTCTTCTACATTTTGATCTAAACCCTTTTCTAAGTCCACGAATCTTTTACAGACATCACCACGAACATAACCCCTTGTTTGCAAGATATCATTAGGAAAAGACTGAGTGCCTCTCTGCTTAAGCTCCAGGGCTGTGCTAAGGACAGCACAAACAAAACATGAAATCCGGTGAACTATGAGCTCTGCCTCAGAGATCAAATGCAAGAGGACTTAGAGAGCTGGGAGAAAAACAGGCAAAGTAAAAAAAAAAAAAAAAACAGTTCACGTTCTGTGCAGAACCGATTTTATCCTGACCTGTGTTCTCTGGGAGCCCCGAAGTGGGCAAGATGACAGAGTTGCTCCTGAGTGGGCAGCGAAGAACGGGACACCCAATGGAACTCCTGGCCAGTCCTGGGATAAGTATGAAAGTGGGTGCAGCAGGGAGCCCGGGAGCTGGGCAGGCAGGAAGCTTGGGCGGAAACTTTTGGCAGGACCTCGCGGGAGTTTAACAAGCTGGGGCGGGGACCTCAAAATGGGGATCCACCCTGCTTGCTGCTATGTCCCTGTCCTGGTTGCATGTAAAGTGTTCATGTGGGTTTATTCTTACTTGTCTTTGATATGTAACTACTGGAGCAGAATGCTCAGGATCTTTAAAGTCTGCGGAAGTGGCAGACCTGTTTCCAAGGAGCTGCTTGGGTTGCCATTCACAACACAGTACAGCTGTCTCCTGATGTCTCCCCTTGCCTGTTATTATCTTGTTGTTTTTTGGGCTGAGTCTGAATGACGTTAAGCATAATGATGCTGAACATACTTCTATATGTGTATTGGCCACCTGCAGTTATTTCATGGATAATGTCTATTCAGATCCTTGGATCATCTCTCCTCCTCTTTTTCCTCCTCCTTCTCCTCCTTTTCCTCCTCGTCCTCTTCCTCCTTCTTTCTTTTTGGTATTTGACTTTCAAATGCATTCTCCAGGTTTACAATATATTTCCCAGGTTTGTGATTTGTCTTTTCAGTACTTTTAATGTTTTTTATTTTTTTTTCTTTTTTTTTTTAATTGAGAAAAGGAAAAAAAAACAAGTTTCCACCTCCTCCCAGCCTCCCATTTCCCTCCCCCTCATCCCCCCCTACGCCCCCTCCTCCCACCCTTCTCCCCCTCCCCCCACTCCTTTCCCCCTCCCTCTCCAGTCCAAAGAGCAGTCAGGGTTTTCTGCCCTGTGGTAAGACCTAGGACCTCCCACCTCCGTCCATATCTAGGAAGGTGAACATCCAAACTGGCTGGGCTTTTAATGTTTTTTTGATGAAAGAAGTTTTCGTTTTAATGAGTCCTATTAATGAAACTTACCTTAGCTGCTTCTCTGTATTTGAGGTCAACAGAAAAACAAATTTCAAATTCAGTAATAAATATATTTTCACACCTTTATTAATATCTTATATTTATAATTCTTAGCTTTACTTCTTAAAGCACTTTAATTGATCATTTGTATATATTCATTTGAATATGATCATTTAAGAGGTAGAGACACCTGAATGTGGGTGACAGTTCTACGGCTTGGGCAATCTGTATGCCCACTGCAATGAGAACAAAATTTTTTCTTATTGCCTGAACGAGTTTATTTCCCAACATTAGGAATCCTAGACATACATACATATACATATATATGTATATTATATGTGTAAAACGAATTATCTATCTATCTATCTATCTATCTATCTTATATCTATTTTTGAGACAGAGTTGTATCCCTGGCTGTCCTAGAACTCTCTCTATAGACCAGGCTGGCTTGGAAGTCAGAGATCCATCTGCCTTTGGCCCTGGAGTGCTGGGGTTAAAAGCATGTGCCACCATGACTGGCTACTGTTTTGTTTTTCTTTTTCTGTTTTTTCTTCATTTATATTTTTTTCATAAAATAAATTTTTCTTTTTGGTTTTTGGAGACAGGGTTTTCCTGTGTAGCCTTGCCTGTTATGGAATTCATTCTGTAGTGCTAGTTGGTTTTGAGCTAACAGAGATTCCCTTGTATCTGCCTCCAGAGTACTGGGACTAAAGGGGTGTACCACCAGTCTGGCTACACAAAGTAATTAGAAAATAAAAATAAAAAAAGAAGTTTAGGTTACCCAGGCAAGAAGGCATACACCTTTAATCCCAGCACTCAAGTGACAGATGCAAGAGGATCTCTATGAGTTCAAAGCTAACCCGGGTTACCTGGAGGGATTGCGAATGCCTGGAGCTGCATAATGAGAGTCTGTCTCAAGAATATAGATAATCATTCACAAGGAGAACAAATAAAAGAAAAGGATAAAAGAAAATAAAAAACAAATATAATAAACAAAGAAACGTTATTTTCTCATCAAACACTGGTGCTGAAGTATTGGCTCAGCAGTTAAGAGGGCTGGTTGCTTTTTCAGAGGACCCTGAATTGGCTTGATCTCATCTAATGTGAACTTTGGTTTCAGCTCAGGAGAATTGGCAGGATCAAGAGTCTGCTTCTGTTGTCCTAAAATTTTCTCCCTGTGAACAATCAGTGTTCTTTTCACCCTTGTGAGCAATGATTTCTTTTTGCCAGTGCTGCCTTTATACCTTGGGCCTGTAACTTTGTGACTTTGGCATAATCTGTTTGCAAATCTATGGGAAACTTGCTTGGCCAGTTTCAGCTCTCTTCCTTATTTCATTTAATCCTAGCATCAGCTTGCTTGTATTGCTATTAAAACGTCGGGAGCTAATCATAGGAACTTTTACATCACAAAGGTAATCTATGTCTTATTGTCAGGGTCATGAGATAGAAATCCCAATTTTTTCTTAATAAATGTATGTCATCTGCACACAGAAATCACAGTACACCTTGAAGCATTTGTCCCATTTCTAGAATAGCACGATCCAGTTATATCTGAGTTAGCTATGATATCAGATTAGGATAGTCTTGTTTTTACATTTAGAATTTAACTTACCCATCAGACCCTTATAGTATATACCTGGATTAAAGAACTAGATCCTTCGATTCATTAAAAAATTATTCGCTGAGTATCACATTGTTCTATGAAGTGGGGATATATGAAGAAGAAGAAGACACGATCTCTGTCCATGATGAACCTCATATAGGGTGGGTGTCAGCTGTCACTGAAAGTGCAAATGAGTGACACAACATGTCACAATGCCATGACCTGAGTGCCATTTGCTGTTTTCTTCCTGATGTTTAGAATTCCTGGATTTTTATTAACTGGAATAGAAATGTGGTATAATGACACATGGTGACATCAGAACAGTCACTGGTATGACCTCCAAATTAAGTTGGAGTTGTGTGACTCCAACTATCTTCCTAACAGAGTATTTCTTTTTGATTCAGGGCCATCATAATGTAGGAGGGCTTCAAGTACTGTGGACCCAAGGGTCTTCCTTTCTATATCATGTCATCTTAATCTCCTGTGGACAGGACCACAAGGAGTGTCCTGTCAATAATTAAAATCCATTCCCACAGACTTACCAATAGACCAGACATTCCTCAGATGACACTGGGCTTTGTTAAGTTAGCAACTAAAGCTAACTAGGTGGATAACTAAATATTTTCTTGATGTGGGGTTCCCCTCTATATGCTCAGGTCTACTTCTAAATGCTGAAATAATAGTGACAGTGTCCAGATCAGTTGTGACTAAGGGATACAAAGGAAATCTTCCTTTGCTGTGATGCACTGGAGGAGGTCCATGTGTCAATCCTCCTGACTTCATCTACTCCCTTTTCTGCTTCTTTCCAGACTTAGCAAATGTCTGGCAGAAAAAGAGCCAGCACTTTGTGATTACTAATATCAAAGTCACCATGCAGGCAAGCAGGAATCCAAGCACGTCCAGAGAGTGGTACTGGTACCAGGTGAGGTCATGCGCTGCCACACCTTTTTTGGCCCTTTTTTGGTGCAAGACATACTCAGTCCAGAAAAGAGCTCTGTCCAGGGGCTTCACGGGCTGGTCGTGGTGGATTCTTGATAGACACATGGCGTTCTGCTTATAGCTAAAGACATCGATATCAAAAACCAATTAGTCTTACGTGCTTCAAGCCTATGAAAGGTTCAGGAAAAGCAACACGAAACTAAGTAAATGCAATGGAGGAGCACTAGGTACAGTGTGGTTTTGACTGGGACATGTTTGGAGGTTTGCCTGGAAGTTTCTATTTTCTGTGAAATTCTTTCCAGAACTGAAATGGGAAACCATTTTACCTAGGAAATCTTTCCAGCAGAGCAAATATTCATATGCCTTTTGTTCCCCTGTACTTGGGGTGGTTCATACAGTTTGACACTGATCACACTGATGCTTTTTGAGAAGAAACTGTATCAATATTTTTTGAATGCTCAATAAAAACACTATTAGTGGTTAAAATGAAAATGGGTAAGAATGGAATATACATTGCACAAGATGACTTCAGGGCTGGGATGCAGGTCCTTGATAACTTGCTTATAAATTATTTCCATCATCAAATTTTTCTAAATTAACCTCACATATAGTAAGTCTATGGGGATAGTTTACAGTCTTGTTAGACCATAAATTTCATTGGACAATGTTTGAATGATCTTTATATTGTTTTTGTTGTTTTTAAATTTAGACCAAAAATTAGATGAATTTGGCTGTTACCTTGGATAGAACTTATCTAAACTAGTACCAATTGAACAAATCACTGTACTCACGAAGGGTCATTTATGACTGTCTTCACAGCATGGAGCAAATCTGTGCTGGACATTGTGAGAAAGTTCAGTCGAACACCTGCTCCTTTGGTCTTCATGTGAACAACATTATCACATCGGTAGAAACTGCAAAACAATCCCACACCAGTTAAGAATTACGGCTTATAAAAAGAGTTATTTATTTGAGGGGAAAAATTACAGATTATTGTCCCAAACAACAGTCTTCTTGTCACATACAGGAAACAGAGAGTCTAGTTGCCAGGAAAGGGAGCCGGAAGCAAGAGAGAGATTTCCCAGTTCTTGCAGCTTTATAAAGCATAAGAGACCACGTCCCAGTAGTCTGGTATCTTAAAGGTTATTGTTAGGGTTCATTGTCTTCATTGTCTTCTTTTAACTTTTTTTATTTCATCAGCAGTAAAAGGCACTATAATCTCTGCTAGGTCTATACCTGCTAATTGATGAAGTCTCAATTTACCTTTTATAATTATTTCAGAGATCTTTAAAGGCCCAAGGATTTGTTTGCACTCAATGTTGCCATTCTCATAAGACAAAGATTCAATTATAATACATCTAGCTTCTGGGTCATTTACTCCTATTTGTACAGCCCTAGTTAATCTTTGCAAAAGTCACTAAAAGCTTTTCTCTGACTCTGTTTAACCCTAAGATATGATTTGACTCTCTGTCCTGTTGTACATACGAATAAGTTATGGTCATCATAAAGAGCTTGATCCTGAGGATCAGAGTAAAGTCCTTTACCTAGAATTTGATCTAAGAAAATCTTAAGTCCATTTGCTTTTTCTTGTAGCTCTAAAATTTTCACTTCCTCTTTTAAATAGCATTTCAAAGGTTAACTGAGTCCAATCTTGAGGCATGACTTTGCCACATTTTAACCATTTTCTCTAACAAAGACAAATGTAGTCCATAAGCTACAATTGCTCGTTTCATTTCTTTTAGATCAGTCATATGTATGGGCTCCCATGTATATTCCTTGACAACCTGAGGGTACTTGGACCCAGATGCTTTTTCTGATGTTATTACCGGAAAGGCAGGCAGAGCTCTGGGGAAAAGCTATCCCAGATATTTTTATGCACCGACGAGGTTAAATTTTGCAATTTTACCTTTTGTTCCTGGTCTTCAAATTTGATAATTTCCTCAATCTTTTCAAATCTGTTTACCACTGCTTTTGTAATGTCTTGATCTCCTGTCCAGTGTTCTGCTCTAATGCCCTCATTGAGGATTCCAAGGTATGAAGTTTGTCCAGTAGAGATAATGTCTCATCCTTGAACATAATCTTTATAGCATGTGTATTTTCTTCTGGAGAGACATTCTGTCAGTCAATCTGTCATACCCCTTTGACAGAGTCCAATTAAGACATCCAACAGTGCGAATTCTCTCAAATAATGTTTCAGCACCCACTGTCATTGATTGGGTTTTATGTGCCAAATCGGCTGTTCCCTTCTCTATAGTGCTGAATTTTCCTTTAAATAAATTACTATCCATCTGTACCATTTCCAAAAGTATCTCAGTTGACTGAATCTTGTCAGTTCAATTAGCTATAACCTTCTTCAATTTTCCAACCTCTTCCCTGAGAAGCATGGTTTCATTCTGAAAAGACTGTACCATTTCTAAAAACGCCTCTTTCCTAGCTCTATTGTCAAACCATATTTTTAAAGAAAAAAAATATTGAGTAGAAGACTAATCCCTAGAATCAAAGCTAGTGATATAGAAGGGACATCATTTAAGTCTTGTAAAACCTCACACATGGTATAAGTAAAGAGGCCATTGAAACCTTAGATGGACATATTGGACCTTTAAATTAGCAATTTATGCTCTATATTTAGGATATTAAATCTTACCTGTGGTTCAATTAGTTGGATTAAGTGCAATAACCATAAACTACCGGTAGGTGCCGCCACCAACAAAACTGATCCAGCAGGGCATAGTGGTGCATGTGAATTCACCTGTGGCCAGTCTGAGTTCTGATTTTAGAGTAGAATGCTAAAAGATAAATCACAGACTGTGTGCTCTGCGGATGTCTAGGGCAATGAAACAGGCAAATGCAAACAAATCATTAGAATGCCACAGAACAGCTTGCTCAGACAAGGTAAGCCCTTGTTTCACCAAAATGTCTGCAATGCACCGTGGTGGGAGGCAAATGGTAGGTTGCTTGGGTACTTGAAGCCAATCCAAGGCATGTAAAGGGAAAAGAATTGTGGCTGATCTGTAGAAAAGCTTCTCTGCGAGATTCTATATTAAACAGCTGGCTCCAGGCACAGGCCGTGGCCTGCTGAGGGATTGCTCAGGCCCAGCTGGGCTGATGGCAGACAGTAGAGCCAGGGGCTCCAGATGAAGCCTCAAAACAATCCCGCGCCAATTAAAAATTAGGAATAATAAAAATGGTTATTTATTTGAGGGGAAAAATTTACAGATCACCGTCCCAAAAAACATTCTTCTTGTAGCAAACAGGAAACAGAGAGTCCAGTCACTAGAAAGGGAGCGGGAAGCAAGACAGATTGCCCAGTTCCTACTGCTTTTTAAAGTATAAGAGACCACGCCCCAGTGGGCTGGTATCTTAAAGACTATTGGCTGAGGAGCAGAAAAATCTCCAGTAGGAATTGGTCACCAAACAAAGGAATGCTAACCACAGGAATCCCATGGTACAGCGCCTCATAGATGCCATTGATGCCACCATGAGTTATAAAAACTCTGGTTTTAGGATGACCTAACAAGGAGATAAATTAAGGGCAAATATTAACTATAAGTCTGAGAAAGAAAATGAGAGGCAGAGGAAAAGGGCCCAGAAAGGGCAATTATTCTCTAGACAACATCATCATACCCATGAAATGGAACTGAAGTCCTCTCATGTCTTAGATATGGAGCATCACAAGTCCATGGATGCTTATTGAAGGCCACATAGAGAAGGTGGAGTGTGGAAGTAGAATGATTTTTGCAGTGGACAAAAAGGCAGAGCACCTTCCAAGTGGAGCAATCACCAAATGCAAACACAGGCAATGATTCAGGAGAGAATGTTCTCCTAAAGAAACAGTGAAGTCACTGCTCATAATAGGTTCCTTCCATGTGGTAGGTGGCTAGTTGCTCACACTGATGGGATGAAGCTTAAGACAAGCAATACTCCATCCAATATAGGACTGCGTCATGATGTGAAGTTTTCGAGGTGCTAGTAAATGAAGGGTCATTAATGAAAGAATACCATCCTCGCTGGCATTTGAAATGGTGCTACCCTAGAGGAAAGGGCAGGTGTAAAGGTTTAGAAATAGGAGGTGAACACAAACATGAAGAAGTGGCTTAAGTTTATCTGAATGAAAATTACAGAGGAGAAAATAATGGATATTCCAATCTCCAATGTTACTGTACATCATAGTCACACCAATTTTTATCCATTTTCGCTAGGACTAGATTACATTTGTCATAAATGCATTAATGTTGACATACCCCTTATTGTCTCAGGCATATCTCTTGATGCTTGTCGAGAAGGTCATTCTGGGGAATCCATTTGTACAGCCAAGTGTTGGAGCCCAAGGTGTCTGGCTTCTTGCCTTCAAATCGCCAAAGAACCTGTTAAGATGAAGCTAGCTTCTTATTACTTAGGTCAAATGTCAAGTTCCTCCTGCTAGATTTCTGGAGAGATTAAGAATCGATGGAGATAAACCCCAGTCCCTAAGGGCCAGGCAGTGAGGATGGATGATGGGAACCGTGAAGAACTACTACAGCAAGAAAGCAAGTTCTCTTCACTGTCCTGCAGTTAGTCTCGTGCTTATCCGAGTTTCAGCCTGGCACCTTAATGTTTGGTCAACAGCAGCTTAGGGAAAGTTATGTGCAGTAAAGTGAAACAGGAGTTAAGAACAGTGTGAATGTAATTCCAGTTCATCAATCCATCAAAGTTACAAATATATACCAGTTTTTTTCAGCATATATTTGTAACAGTTTCTATTTTCCAAATTTCACTATAAGTACTTGCCCTTGGTATTTGATTTAGTTCACATATAATCACTTCTATCATCAGTATTTTACTAGATTAGACCCTTGTGTTGTGGCATATGGTCACTTCAAGAGTAAGTTCCCAAGTTACCCCTTGTTTCAGAATTCATAGACTAAGACCCCAGTTGGAATTGAGATTGGTAAATCCTGTCCTACCTCCTTTTTCTTCTTCTTCTTCTTCTTCTTCTTCTTCTTCTTCTTCTTCTTCTTCTTCTTCTTCTTTTTGAATAGCAGAGCAAGTAATACCATGCATAGGCCCATTTTGAAATGTGGATGATGGAAACTGCAGTGAGTTTTTTAAATACATAAAAAATATTATCTAAATAAAAAGGTGTTTGATCGTATTTGGCCGTGATAACAAAGGAATATGATACAACACTCATTCCAGTTTTTAAACTTATATTTTCTTTATTTAAAGAAGGCTTTTTTCCCACATAATATATTCTGTTTATCGTTTCTTCTCCTCTAAACCTTCCCCTGATTGTCATCTCCCTTTTTATCCAAATACATATTCTTTTTCTTTGTTTTGTTGTGTTTCCAAATGAAGTTAAAAATTAGTTGTCCTTTCAAATTCTGTAAAGAATTACGTTGGAGTTTTGATGGGGATTTTTAGAATAATTGGTAGAATGATTATTTCCTTTATATTAACCCTATTGATCCATAATAATGGGAGATCATTTCATCTTCAGTTTCTTTCTTTGATGTCCTAAAGTTATTTTTTTATTTTATTTTATTTTGCACAAAGTCAAAATATTTTATTTGTTATGCCTGGATCACAGAGTTGCTCCCAAAACCAACTAGGAGACTGAATCTTGTATGTGAAAGCAAAGAGCCTTTATTCTCTCTCTCTCTCTCTCTCTCTCTCTCTCTCTCTCTCTCTCTCTGTTTTTTGATCAAACTCATAGACATCCACCTGCTTCTGCCTCCCGAGTGCTGGTATTAAAGGCGTGTGCCTCTACCAGCTGCTGAGCCTTTAGTCTTACACAAGTTCACAACTTGAGCTCCTTGTGTGTCCAACCTATTGGTGTGGTCAGAGAGCCCTGAGCTCAGATGGGGTTGGGTTTTTTATCATAACAAAAGTAGGGATGAGGAATTTCTAAGGTTCAAGACCCTTTGTCTAGGGGTGTCCTGGTAAGACGCAATGGGTGTGTGCTGGCAGGTGATTCTATTTACAATGCTTGGAACATTAGGAATTTCCTGTTCCTGGGTGGTGCCTGGTGGTCTCAGTTTGTGGTTTTGTTTTTTTTTTTTAATTTATTTATTTATTAAGGATTTCTGCCTCCTCCCCGCAACCGCTTCCCATTTCCCTCCCCCTCCCCCGATCAAGTCCCCCTCCCTCATCTGCTTAAAGAGCAATCAGGGTTCCCTGACCTGTGGGAAGTCCAAGGACCGCCCACCTCTATCCAGGTCTCGTAAGGTAAGCATTCAAACTGCCTAGGCTCCCCCAAAGCCAGTACGTGCAGTAGGATCAAAAACCAACTGCAATTGTTCTTGAGTTCTCAGTATTCCTCATTGTCCGCTATGTTCAGCTAGTCCGGATTTATCCCATGCTTTTTCAGACCTAGGCCAGCTGGCCTTGGTGAGTTCCCGATAGAACATCCCCATTGTGTCAGGGTGTGGGTGCACCGCTCGTGGTCCTGAGTTCCTTGCTCGTGCTCCCTCTCCTTCTGCTCCTGATTGGACCTTGAGATTTCTGTCCCATGCTCCCATGTGGGTCTCTGTCTCTGTCTCCTTTCATCGCCTGATGAAGGTTAATATTCATGAGGATGCCTATGTGTTTGTCTTTGGATTTACCTTCTTATTTAGCTTCTATAGGAACATGAATTATAAGCTCAATGTCCTTTATTTATGACTAGAAACCAAATATGAGTGAGTACATCCCATGTTCCTCTTTTTGGGTCTGGCTTACCTCACTCAGGATAGTGTTTTCTATTTCCATCCATTTGTATGCAAAATTCAAGAAGTCCTTGTTTTTTACTGCTGAGTAATACTCTAATATGTATATATTCCATACTTTCTTCATCCATTCTTCCATTGAAGGGCATCTAGGTTGTTTCCAGGTTCTGGCTATTACAGACAATGCTGCCAAGAACATAGTTGAGCATATACTTTTGTTGCATGATAGGTCCTCTCTTGGGTATATTCCCAAGAGTGGTATTGCTGGATCCAGGGGTAGGTTGATCCCGAATTTCCTGAGAAACCGAAACACTGATTTCCAGAGTGGTTGCACAAGTTTGCATTCCCACAAGCAATGGGTGAGTGTACCCCTTTCTCCACAACCTCTCCAGCAAAGACTATCATTGGTGTTTTTTATTTTAGCCATTCTGACAGGTGTAAGATGGTATCTTAAAGTTGTCTTGATTTGCATTTCCCTGATCGCTAAGGAAGTTGAGCATGACCTTAAGTGTCTTTTGGCCATTTGAAGTTCTTCTGTTGAGAATTCTCTGTTCAGCTCAATGCCCCATTTTATAATTGGGTTGATTAGCCTTTTACGGTCTAGTTTCTTGATTTCTTTATATATTTTGGAGATCAGACCTTTGTCAGTTGCGGGGTTGGTGAAAATCTTCTCCCAGTCAGTGGGTTGCCATTTTTGTCTTAGTGACAGTGTCCTTTGCTTTACAGAAGCTTCTCAGCCTCAGGAAGTCCCATTTATTCAATGATGCCCTTAGTGTCTATGCTGCTGGGGTTATACGTAGGAAGTGGTCTCCTGTGCCCATGTGCTGTAGAGTACTTCCCACTTTCTCTTCTATCAGGTTCAGTGTGTTCGGACTGATATTGAGGTCTTTAATCCATTTGGACTTGAGTTTTGTGCATGGTGATAGATATGGATCTATTTTCATTCTTCTACAGATTGACATCCAGTTTTGCCAGCACCATTTGTTGAAGATGCTCTCTTTTTTCCATTGTATACTTTTAGCTCCTTTATCGAAAATCAGGTGTTCATAGGTTTGTGGGTTAAAGTCAGGGTCTTCTATTCGATTCCATTGGTCGACTTCTCTGTTTTTATGCCAATACCAAGCTGTTTTCAATACTGTAGCTCTGTAATAGAGTTTGAAGTCAGGGATGGTAATGCCTCCAGACAATCCTTTATTGTATAAGATTGTTTTGGCTATCCTGGGTTTTTTGTTTTTTCCATATAAAGTTGATTATTATCCTCTCAAGATCTGTGAAGAATTTTGATGGGATCTTGATGGGGATTGCATTGAATCTATAGATTGCTTTTGGTAGAATTGCCATTTTTACTATGTTGGTCCTCCCAATCCAAGAGCAAGGGAGGTCCTTCCATTTTCTGGTGTCTTCTTCAATTTCTTTCTTCAAAGACTTATAGTTCTTGTCAAATAGATCTTTCACTTCCTTGGTCACAGTTACCCCAAGATATTTTATGCTATTTGTGGCTATCGTGAAAGGTGATGCTTCTCTGATTTTCCTCTCTGCTTCCTTATCCTTAGTGTATAGGAAGGCAACTGATTTTTTGGAGTTGATCTTGTATCCTGCCACATTACTAAAGCTGTTTATCAGCTGTAGGAGTTCTTTGGTAGAATTTTTGGGGTCGCTTATGTATACTATCATATCATCTGCAAATAACGAAAGCTTAACTTCTTCCTTTCCAATACGAATCCCCTTGATCTCCTTATGTTGTCTTATTGCTATTGCTAGAACTTCAAGCACTATATTGAAGAGGTATGGAGAGAGTGGACATCCTTGTCGTGTTCCTGATTTTAGTGAGATGGCTTTGAGTTTTTCTCCATTTAATTTAATGTTAGCTGTTGGCTTGCTGTAAATAGCTTTTATTATATTTATGTAGGACCCTTGTATCCCTATTCTCTCCAAGACCTTTATCATAAAGGGGTGTTGAATTTTGTCGAATGCTTTTTGAGCATCTAATGAAATGATCATATGGTTTTTTTCTTTCAGTTTATTTATATGGTGGATTACATTGATAGATTTTCGTATGTTGAACCAGCCCTGCATCTCTGGGATGAAGCCTACTTAATCATAATGGATAATTTTTCTTATGTGTTCTTGGATTCGGTTTGCCAGTATTTTGTTGAGAATTTTTGCGTCGATGTTCATGAGTGAGATAGGTCTGTAATTCTCTTTCTTGGTTGCGTCTTTGTGTGGTTTTGGTATCAGGGTAACTGTAGCTTCATAAAAGGAATTTGGCAATGCCTCTTCTGTTTCTATATTGTGAAATACATTAAGGAGTATAGGTATTAGTTCTTCTTGGAAGTTCTGGTAGAATTCTGCATGGAAACCATCTGGTCCTGGGCTTTTTTTCGAAGGGAGATTTTTGATAACTGTTTCTAATTCTTCGCCAGTAACCGGTCTATTGAGATCATTCACCTGGTCTTGGTTTAGCTTTGGTATATGGTACTTATTTAAAAAAATGCCCATTTCTTTTGTATTTTCCAGTTTTGAGGCATACAGGCTTTTGTAGTAAGATCAAATGATTCTCTGAATTTCCTCTGTGTCTGTGGTTATGTCCCCCTTTTCATTTCTGATCTTATTTATTTGCGTGTTCTCTCTCTGTCGTTTAATTAGTTTGGATAGGGGTTTGTCTATCTTGTTGATTTTCTCCAAGAATCAGCTTTTTGTTTCATTGATTCTTTGGACTGTTTTCTGTGTTTCTATTTTGTTGATTTCAGCCCTCAGTTTTATTATTTCCAGTCTTCTACTTCTCCTGGGTGCATCTGCTTCTTTTTTTTTCTAGAGCTTTCAGGTGTGTTTTTAAGTCCCCAATGTATGCATTCTCCGTTTTCTTTAAGTGGGCACTTAGTGCTATGAACTTTCCTCTTAGCACTGCTTTCATTGTGTCCCATAGGTTTGAGTATGTTGTCCCTTTATTTTCATTAAATTCAAGGAAGACTTTAATTTCTTTCTTGATTTCTTCCTTGACCCACGTGTGGTTCAGTAGTTGACTGTTCAGTTTCCATGAGTTTGTCGGTTTTTTGGGGGTAGCGTGGTTGTTGCCTTCTAACTTTAATCCGTGGTGATCTGATAAGACACAGGTGGACACTGATATTTTTTTGTATCTGTGGAGGTTTCCTTTGTTTCCGAGTATGTGGTCAATTTTTGAGAAGGTTCCATGAGCTGCAGAGAAGAAGGTATATTCTTTCCTATTTGGGTGGAATGTTCTATAGATGTCTGTTAAGTCCATTTGCTTCATTACCTCCAATAATTCTCTTAATTCTCTATTAGGTTTCTGCCTGATTGACCTGTCCCTTGGAGAGAGAGAGGTGTGTTGAAGTCTCCTACTACTAGTGTGTGTGGTTTGATGTCTGCCTTGAGTTCTAGTAATATTTCTTTTACATAAGTAGGTGCTTTTATATTGGGGGCATAGATAGTCAGGATTGAGACGTTATCCTGATTAATTGTTCCTGTCATGAGTATAAAGTGACCATCTCGGTCTCTTCTGATTGATTTTAGTTTGAAGTCAGTTTTGTTAGAAATTAGTATGGCCACACCTGCTCTTTTCTTAGGACCATTTGCTTGAAACACCTTTTCCCAACCCTTTACTCTGAGTAGTTGCCTGTCTTTGTGGTTGAGATGTGTTTCTTGCAAACAGCAGAATGTTGGATCCTGTTTTCTTATCCAATCTTTTAGCCTGTGCCTTTTTATAGGTGAATTAAGCCCATTAATATTAAGTGATATTAATGACCAATGGTTGTTTACTCCAGTTATTCTTACTGCTTTTGGTAGTAGAGATTGTGTGTCTCCCTTCTTGGAGATGTGCTGGTGAAGGGTCACTAGATGCCTGGGTTATTGTAGGCAGTGGTGTCAGTGTTGGATTCCTTGGGTTGCGATTTTCCTTCTATTACTTTCTGTAGGGCTGGATTTGTGGCTACGTATTGTTTAAATTTGTTCTTATCCTGGAATGTCTTGTTTTCTCCATTGATAATGAACGATAGTTTAGCTGGGTATAGTAGTTTGGGTTTGCATCCATGGTCTCTTAGTTTCTGTAGTACATCTATCAAGGACCTTCTGGCTTTCATAATTTCCATAGAGAAGTCAGGTGTAAGTCTGATTGGTTTACCTTTATAAGTTACTTGCCCTTTTTCCTTTGCAGCTCTTAATATTCTTTCTTTAGCCAGTATATTTTGTGTTTTGATTATTACATGGCGAGGAGATGTTTTTCTTTGATCCAGTCTGTTTGGTATTCTGTATGCTTCTTGAATATTTAACTGAATATCTTTCTTTAAGTTGGGAAAGTTTTCTTCCATAATTTTGTTGAAAATATTTTCTGGGCCTTTGAGCTGTGACTCTTCTCCTTCTTCTATTCCTATTATTCTTAGGTTTGGTTTTTTTTTATTGTGTCCCATATTTCCTGAATGTTTTGTGTTGAGAATTTGTTGGCTTTGCTGTTTTCTTTGATCTGTTCGTTTATTTTCTCTATGGTGTCCTCAGCATCTGAGATTCTTTCTTCTAGCTCTTGTATTCTATTGATTATGCTTGTTTCTGTAGACTCTGCTCATTGACCTAAATTTTCCATATCCAGCTGGTCCTCAGTTTGTATTTTCTTCCTTGCCTTCATTTCAGTTTTCAATTCTTGAACTGTTTCCATTACCTGATTGATCGTTTTTTTCTTGGTTTCCCAGGGTATCATGCACGTATTTACTCATTTCTTCAAACTTTTTGTTATACTTCTCATCCATTTCTATAAGGGCATTTTTTACATGTTGTTTAAGGGACTCTATTGCCTTCATAAATTCAATTTTTTCCACTTCTTCTGTGTTAGGTTGTTCAAATACTTCTGTTGTAAGATCATTGGGTTCTGGTGTTTTCATGTTGTTTTCAGATTGTTGGGTGAATTCTTGCCTTGGCGCCTGCCCATCTCCTCCTGTTGATCCTATCTAATGGGTCTTTTAAAAACCGGATCAGGTTTTCCCGCTGGCCAAGGGCTCCTCTTACAAAATGCCCTCGCTCTGTTTCCTGCCGCAGGCCAAGAACCCTCTCACCCCTCCGAAGGGTCTTCAGGACAGGACCAGGCTCCCCGTGTGCCAGTGACCTGGCCAACCAAAGGCCTACCTCTTTGATTTAATTGTAGTAGGGCGATCTGCTCTCCTTATTGCACACCTGTCCCCGGTCTGCCTTCGCGCCGGTCCTCCAAAGCCTCTTCCTGAATGTGGTGTCGCTCCGCTGCGTCTGGCCACCGCGCCGCCTCTGTACGTCTGGCCCTGGCCGCTGCACCGCCTCTGTGCCTAAAGTTATTTTTTTAAACACAAGTCTTTTGCTTGTCTGATTAGTTACCACAAGATAAAGAATTTAATTTTTAGTTTTTGAGGCTATTCTGAAAGGCATTGTTTTCCTGATTTTTTTCAGTCTCCTTGTCATTTGAATATAAGAAGCCTACTAAATTTTGTGACTTAATATCTTATCCTGCTTCTTTGCTGAAAGTGATTATCAGCTCTAGAATGTTCCAGGTGGAAGTTTTAGTGTTTCTTCAATATAAAAATCACATATTTACAAATAAAGTTAGTTTGTCTTCTTCCTTAATTGTATCCTCTTCATCCAGCTTAGACTTTTAGTAGTATATGTAGTAAGTAGATATGAAAAGACAGAGAGAGAAGAGAAAGAGAGAGAGAGAGAGAGATAGAGAGAGAGAGAGAGAGAGAGAGAGAGAGAGAGAGAAAGGACATCCTTGTCCTTATTTCAGTGAAAATGCTTTGAGTGCCTTCCCATTTAAGTTCTTATTTTCTGTGGTATGTTTTTAATCATTTATTATATTATGTGTCATTGGATTCTGTTCATAAGTTTTTGTTGAAAATTTTTGCATCTATGTTCAGAAGAAAAATTTTTCTGTAATTCTCTCTGTTTTTGGGGCCTTTTTGTGGTTTTGTATCAGGGTAATTGTGGCTTCATACTAAAATGAATCATGCAATTTTCCTTCAGTTTCTCTTTTGTGTAATAATTTGAGAAGTATTGGCATTAACTCTTTCTCTATCGGCTGGTAGAATTCTGAGTAGAATCCATATAGCTCTGGGATTTTTGGTTGGGAGATCTAATTGCCATGTTTATTTTATTAGGGGTTATGGGTTGGTTTAAATTTCTTATCTGATCTTGATTTAATTTTAGTGCATTGTATATATCAATAAATTTATCTATTTCCTTTAGTTTTGTGTTTTTTTCCATAATGTAGAGCTATGAGATTTCATTTTACAATGTGTAAATCCTTTATTCAACAGAAGACCTGCAAATGCCGTTTTATAAGTTAATTTTGTATTTCTAATGATATTATTTGACATAGAAATATTTCAATTTTATGGTCATTGCCAGGATACAATGATTTTTTGCAAACAAAACAGGGTATACAGTATTAATGTGTAAGTACAATTGTGTCCTGTCAAATTTCTATACGCTTTGCTGACTTTGAAAGAACACAGAGAAACACAAGGTGGCCTGACTGCTTTAATGTCTGGGGAAGTGCCTTGACTTTTCAGAAACTGAAAGGAACACAGTACCCCAAGAGCCATGGATTTAAACCTAAAAAACCCATGATTCATGCTATTCAGAAAGATAGACCAGGCTCACTCCATGATTCCCTTCAGTGAGTGATAGGCTAGCATTGGCGAAAGGTACTGATTGAGTTCTCTTAATTAGGACTTGGGTTCTGGCTTCACAAAGAGCAACAGAGGAAGAACTAGGGTACCTGGTTCAGGTCAAGCATTGCAGTGAGTTTGTATTGGATGGAAATGGGATAGGAAGAGTGACTAGGCTACTGGCACTTCCTAAATTGAGGTGGATAAGGCTAGGTTTCCTATCTGGGTCACAGTCAAGCATGTGTGGGGTACCAGGTAGAGAGTAGTTCTGCAGAACTTTGGGGACTCACAAAGGAATGGAGATGTACTAGAAGGAATAGCTGAAGGATGCCACAGAATAACTAGGGGTACTGTGGACCCACCTCCTCAAAAACTTTTAAAGTGGTGTGTGTGTGTGTGTGTGTGTGTGTGTGTGTGTGTGTTATGTGCCATAGAACTCTTTTATTGGTAAAGGTAATGTGGGATTTAATTATCTTCTTACTGCATCTTGGTCCCAGGGTTTGATTTATCTCAGGTGGTTAGGCTTGGTGGAAAGTACCTCTATCAGCTTAGCTGTCACATGAGGCACATTATCAGAAAATGCTTTTTATTCCTTTAGAATCTTTTTGTCACATTGTCACTCAGGCCAGGAAAATATGAAAAGAGGAACCCTTAATTTGAGGAAGCATCTGCATGAGAGTGGCCTCTAGGCACTGTCTGTAGGCATTTTCTTGGTTGATGATTTATTTTGGACTCCTCAGCTCACTGAGGGTCGTGTTACCCCCGGGCAACTGGTGGAGCAGACTCAGCAAGCCAGTCAGAAGCGTTCCTCTATGACCCCTGTTTCACTTCCTGGCTAGGAGTTTCCTCCTTGACTTACGTCAGTGATAGATTATCCAGAGATCTACAAAGAAAAGTAAAACCTTACCTCCCTAAGTTACTTTTAGTCATGTTCATTACAACTCTGGGGGCCAGCCGTGATAAGCTACGTATGGGCAGGTCACCCAAAGGAAGTTCTTTACTTGCAATCATTAACACCTGCCCGAGTAGAACTTGGCCATTGATAAATTTATTAAGAGGCCTGAGTCTCAGTAGTTTACCCTGAAGCAATGCCTGGTTGTAGGAAGAACTACAAGCTGCTCTTACCTGACCTCTACCCAAGAACAGACCATTAAAAGGAAATGCTTAACATTCCAACCACTATAGGTAGGACCACCTGCCAGAACACACTCACCAGGACACCCCTAGAAAAAAAAGCGCAGGGCCAAATGGTTTCAGCTCTGAAGCCTACAAGGGTTTCAAAGAAGAAATAACAATACTCCTCAAATTGTTCCACACATCAGACAGGGCCTGATCTCCAAATATATAAAGAACTCAAGAAACTGGTCACCAACATAACAATCCAATAAAAAATGGGTATAGACCTAAACAGAGAACTCTCAAGAGACGATCTAACATGAACGAAGGGCATTTAAGGAAATGCTCAACATCCTTAGCCATCAGAGAAATGCAAATCAAAACAACAGTGAGATTCCATCTTAAAACTTTCAGAATGGCCAAGATCAAAAACACTAATAACAGCTAATCATAGAGAGGCTGTAAGGTAAAAGGAGCACTTCTGCATTGCTGGTGGGAGTGCAAACTGGTGTAGCTGCTTTGGGAATCAGTATGGTGATTTTTCAGATATTTAGGAAACAACCTGACTCATGACTCAGCAATACCACTTTTGGGTATATACCCAAAGAATGCTCAATCATACCACAAGGACAGGTGTTCAACTATGTTCATAGCAGATTATTTGTCATAAAAGAAACTGGAAACCACCTAAGTGCCCCTCGACCAAAGAATGGTTCAGAAAAATGTGGTATATTTTCACAATGGAGTACTACATAGCAAAAAAAAAAAAAAAAAAAAAAAAAAAAGAATGACACCTTAAAATTAGCAGGCAAATGGATGGATCTAGAAAACATCAATTGAGTGAGGTAACCCATACTCAGAAAGACAAATATCATATGTACTCACTCATAAGTGGATTTTAGACATAAAGCAAACAAAAGCCAGCCTACAATTTATAATTGCAGAAAACCTAGAGAACAAATGAGACTCTAAGAGAGACACACATGGATCTAATCTACATGGGAAGTAGAAAAAGATAAGAACTTCTTAATAAATTGGGAGAGTGGCGATCATGGGAGAGGGTAGAAGTGGAGGAGGTGGAAGGGAGTGGAGAAAATTATATAGCTCAATAAAAACAGTTAAAAAAAGAAAACCCTCATAAGTGTGTCCTATAGCTTAGGTTTTAGTTGATTTCAAATGCACTCAGGTTGACAATTAAGTTTGGCCATCACACATGTTTTTGAAAACTATAGTTGATGAGGTGTTGATCATTCTCTGCCTCTCTCTCATGTGTCTGTGTATGTGTGTGTGATGTGAGCAGGCATGTGAGGAGTGTGTGTATGTGCATGTGTGTGCATTAATTCATGTGTATGCCAAAGACAGAGGATGCCCAGTGTCTTCCCTGCTCTCTTATTCACTTATTCATCACCTATCTTATTCACTAAAGACAGGCTATTTCACTGAACATGAAGGTTGCACTTCTCTTAGGCTGGGTGGCCAGTAAGTCCTCGGATCCAAGTGTCTCTCCCTGCCTCCTTTCCAGAACTTATAGACATTCACACAAGCATGCTAGGTTTCCACACATGATGGAAATTTGATCTAACTCCTAATTCTGGCGCAGCAAGGACTCTTAACCACTGAGCAATCTTCCCAGCACGTATTCATTATTTCAAAACATCTTCTATAGAAATATTGAGGTCACAGCATAAGTATGAAGAACAAAGGTAAATTATATTGTTTGTTAACAGTAATGTAGATATATAGACACTCACAGCTACACACTGCAACAATGAAAACATACCTTTTTTGAGTTTTGTTTGTGATATCTAAACTTAAATTTGGAATCTTACATCTGTTCCCAAAGATTAATTATGATAATGAGACAATTTTATTATTAATTTAATGGGTAAGTGGAAACAAAATTAATTTCACAAATCCAAGTAGCTCTTCAATATTAATTTTTATTTTATGTGTTTTTATGTTGACTCTGCATGTACATCCACCAGAAGCCAGAAGAGGATGACAAACTCCATTGAACTGGTGTTACTGATGGTCTTCTGGAAGAGGAGTTAGTGTTCCTAACTGCTGAGCCCATCTCTCCATTTCAAGTACTGTCTTGGTAGATCTTTAAGAAAAAGGTTATTCAGAAGCTTTGTGCCCAGTGTGAGACCAGCACCCATACTGGTATCCCAAAGACGAATATGGGACCAGGATTTTTACACAGCTCCAATCCTGAACACTTTGCCTAGAAATTTTTACTACAAAGTCTGCAATAAGCAAATTGAAAACTTCTTCAATACTTGCAAAACCATGTTGTTATCAATAGTGGGCTTCTTAGTGATCTTGCATCCACAAACAACCTCTGAGACACCTTCATTCTCTGGGGGAGTTAGTGAGTTTGAAGTGTGTAATTGTATATTTTTATATGTGTGTGCTCATTTGTGATGGGGGGGGCACCTATCATGGCAAGCATATGGGATGTCAGAGTACAATCACCAGTGCTATTTTTCACTTTCCACACTTCATGAGGCAGGGTAGCTTTTGCTGAGCAAAAGGCTAATTGGCCTGAAAGTGTGCAACTCTGTCTCAGACACACATCTGGCTTGCTTACACTGGGCCTACAGGTGCTACTGGTTACAGCTTTGATATGGGCTTTGGGGATCCAGGACTAAAGAAGAAAGTCTTGACAGACCAGTCAACCTTCGGAGTTGTCACCTCAGCCATTGTATTTTTTGGCATAACTTTTAAACTGTAAAAATGAATTTCTAAAATTCCTATGTGTAGTTATGTTGAATATTTTAATTTTACTGGGTTTACTTTTCAGTTTAATGTCAGGCCTGATGTACAATAAAGTGCAAAAATTATTAATTCTCTGGGAGAAAAAAATCCCTAGAATTGACGAATAAGACTGAGAAGCTGTCTTGTTACAGAATAAAGGACCCTACCCCCACAGCCTCCCCTGCTGTGATGCACTGGAGGAGGTCCATGTGTCAGTCCTCCCCACTTCAGCTACTCCCTTTTCTTCTTCTTTCCAGATTTAGTAAATCTCTGGCAGCAAAAGAGGCAACACTTTGTGATGACGAACATCACAGTCAGCACACAGGCAAGCAGGAATCCAAGCACGTCCAGAGAGTGGTACTGGTACCAGGTGAGGTCATGCGCTGCCACACGAAGGTGTTTGGCTCCCTTGTGGCGCATGACAAACTCGATCCAGAAGACGGCTCTGTCCAGGGGCTTCAAGGGCTGATCGTGGTGGATTCTTGATAGCCGCATGGCGTTCTCCTTATAGCTAAAGACATCACCATCAAAAGCCAATTAGTTTACTTAAGTTCTTCAAGCTTAAGAAAATTTCTGGAAAGCATCATGAGACTCAGTAAATGCCACAGAGGAGTACTAGCTACAGTGTGGTTTTGACTGGGACATGTTTGAAGGTTTGTCTGGAAGTTGGTATTCTCCAAGAAATTCTTTGCAAAACTGAAATGGGAAACTGTTTTGGGCAGGAAATCTTTCCAGAAAAGCATATATTAGTAAGGTGTCTCAGGCACTGAAGACGATTGCATTGATGCTTTTGAGAAGGCATTGTGTCTTTGAAACTCTTTGAAAACTCAATAAAAATACCACTAATGTTGAAAAGTGGATAAACTGGAAAAAAGGGACATACTTTGCACAAGACAACATAAGATGTAGCCCATTGATAGCTTGCCTACAATGCTTGGGAGTCTGAATTCCCTCCTTAGTAGAGACACAATCAAAGTAATTACAAGGATGCAGAGGATGTGGTAATTTTCAATTATTTTTTACATTTATGTATTCTAATTGTTTGTGTGCCATGGTGGGTGTGGTATGTACCATGCAGCATGCGTGGAGGTCAGAGGAAAACATGTGTGAGACTATTCTCTGCCTTTATAATGCCATTTTCTTGTTGAAGTCAGGAGGACAGGCTGATCAATGGTAGGATGCTGTGGAGGAATTACTAATCTAAGTGATTGCTGAAGTGTAATTCAGTACAGCAGCTACTAAAAGAGCATGAATTTCCTGACCAATTACCCTGGTTTTAGCATTCTTACCATTAGGAATCTATTTAATGAAATAATACATAATATTTCAAAATGATAAGATAAGGCCCATGGATTTTACAGCACTGATCATGATAGTTAGGTTCTGGAATTGACTGACATGCCCATAGTGAAATGATGGATAAATCAAATGAAAGCATATTTAATATTATTTAACAATTATAAAGAAGGAAATCTTCTTTTTACAATTACACTAAGTTGTACAAACTCGGCCCTAAATGAAAACACTGTCCATTCTCATCAGTGTGTGCAACCACAGAGTTGATTCCATAGAAGTAGAGAGTAGCAGAGTAGTAACTGGAGTCTAGGAAGGGAGACAGTGAGTGGAGAAAAAGAGAGGTCAGCTAATATACACGTCCTGCCACTGGCGAGCAGGATAGTGCTCTACAGTGAGTCCGTGACTAAACTACAAGTCACATGTCTTATTGTAACTGTGGAATGTGGAAGAGGAGACTTTTAGCATTGACAAAAAGAAAATTCTAAATGCTTAAGGAGATGGAAATGGTAAGTTATTTGATCATTACATATTATACATATATATACATATGCATATATATTCATAATTATTCTACTTTGGGCCATGAGTCAGAATTATTTATTGACTTGTAATATTTAGTACTTTTTAGGTTCATTATTCTGTTTGATTTTATCCTATTTGTGGCGATTGTGTCCTATCATTTAGCAAGAGAAAATGTTTTACATCATCCAATTAGTCTAACTAATTTCTTTTATAGTAAGTCTATGGGGATACTTGGTAGTTATGATTGACAGTAAAAGCTCATTCCACAGTGTAAAGTTAGTTTTTTGTTGTTGTTTTCAAACTCAGACTAAAGATCAGAATAATGCTACTGTTACCTTGGAAAGAACTTATCTGGACTAGACCCACTTGAATAAATTCACTATACTCACGAAGGGTCATTAGTGACTGTCTTCACTGCCTGGAGCAAATCTGTGCTGGACATTGTGAGGAAATCCACTCGAACCCCTGCTCCTTTGGTCTTCATGTGAACAACATTATCAAATTGATCTCCAAACAAAGGAATGCCCACCACAGGGATCCCGTGGTAGATCGCCTCATAGATGCCATTGGTGCCACCATGAGTAATAAAAGCTCTGGTTTTAGAATGACCTAGCAAGAGAAGAAATTACGGGCAAATATTAAATATAAGTCTGAGAAAGAAAGTGAGAGGCAGACGAAAAAGGCACAGAAAGGGTAAAATTCTCTATACAACATTATCATACCCATGGAACGGTACTGAATTCCTACAATGTCTTTGACCACAGAACACAGCAAGACCACAGGGATTAAGTGAAGGTCACATAGAGTATGTGGAATTTGGAAAGTAGAAAGATTTTGTTCAATGGACAAAAAAAAGGTCGGGCTCCTTCCAAGTGGAACAAGCAGCATGTGCAAGTTCAGGAGAAAATGTTCTCCTAAAAAAACAGTGCAACCCCTGCTCTCTAGACGGGTTGGCTCCAAGCAGTAGGGGTTAAATGGTTGTTTTAATGGAGTAAGACTGAGGGAAGGCAATATTTCATCATGTTTAGGAACATTTCATGTTGTGGGGTCTTTGGTGAGGGGAGCATGGTAAATTAGGCCTTCTTAATAAAAGAATACCATTCCCACTGGCATTTCAAATTGCTCTACAGTAGGGGAAAAAGAACATGTTAAGTTATAGAAATAGGAGGTGGAGAGAAATTAGAAGTGACTTAAATTTATCTGAATAGTAATTAGCGTGGTGGTGACAATAGATTCTCTCATCTCGAATGCTACTATACAGAATAATCACATCAGTTTTTTATCCATTTACCCAGGACTAGATCACAGTTGTCATAAATTCATTAGTGTGGACATCCCCCTCGTGAGCAGCCATTCCTATGTCTTAGGCAACTCCTGATGCTTACCGAGAAGGTCATTCTGGGGGATCCATTTGTACAGCCGGGTGTTGGAGCCCAAGGTGTCTGGCTTCTTGCCTTCAAATCGCCAAAGAACCTGTTAAGATGAAGCTAGTCTCTTATTACTTTGGTCAAATGTCAAGTTACTCCTGCTAGTTTTATTTGGAGAGATTAAGAATCAGTGGAGATAGATGCCTGTCCCTAATGCCAGGCAGTGAGGATAGATGATGGGAACCATGAAGAACTGCTACAGCAAGGAAGCAAGTTCTCTTCACTGTCCTGCAGTTAGTCTCATGCTTATCCGAGTTTCAGCCTGGCACCAAAGGTTTAGTCAACAGCAACTTTGGGAAAGCTTCGCCTGGCCATTTGAAGCAGTAGTTAAGAACAGTGTGAACATAATTCCAGTTCAACAATCCATCAAAGTTACTAATATATACCTGGTTTTGCTTTTCCAGGATATATTTATAACAGTTTTTATTTTTCAAATCCACTATAACTATTTGCCAATAATATTTGAGTATGCTCATTTATAATCCCTTAATCATAGGTATATTATTAGTTTAGGCCCCGAAGAGTGACTGTGTACAGACATGATCACTTCAAGAGCATGTCCCCGAGTTATCCTCTTTTCCAGCATTAACAGAATCAGTTTTTCAAGGTGGACTTGGCCGTTGGAAAATCCTGTTCTTCCTAGGTTTTGGATTAGCTGGAGAAACATATAGCATAGGCCCATTTTCAATGCAGGTGATCACATTTGTTCATGATTACACAGGAATGTAAATCTATGATACGTACTCCATTTTAAAATTTTGCATTTTATTTTTTTGTCTATTTTCCATTTATTGAAAAAAGATATTCTCATCCATAAAATTTATGTTATTTATGGATTCCCATTGCACGGCTCTTAGACCTTCATCCCTACACCTCTCTTTGAAACCCTTAGAAAACAAATAGACATTGAAATATGTATAATAAAATAAGATAAAAGAAAAATGAATAAACCAGAATAACATCAATTCCATTTTTAAGATAGGGAATTGTATTTATGTATGTGTAACTTGATCTTTCTCTCTCTTTCTGCGTGTTCATATGTATGGGACGTGTGTATGTTTGTGTGTCATCTGAGGACAGAAGAATGCTTTGGGTCCCGTGGGGGATGCTGTTATAGGCAGCTGTATGCTGCCAGAAGTGAAGGCACAGAACTAAGTTCAGGTCATCCGGGTGGGCAACACCTGCTCTAAAAGATAATTCACCTCTCAGGTCCTACAACTACCGGTGTTGAATGCCTGCTTATTTACAAAATAATAGCAGGCTTTAGTAAAGGGTGGTGTGTGAAAGTCCTCAAATAGCCTCCAAGCATTTGGACGAAGTAACAAGGTGCAGTTTTGTTCTTATCATACTTTCCTACCACCAAGTCTAAAGACACTTACTAAGTGTTTTTCCTTCTGAACACTGCATTAATAACAAAAACATCATTTGTCTACTGTATTTCGGTGTCACTAGTGACTTCAGAGAGTAGCTAGAGCTATCGTGACAGCTTCGATTTCACATGAGGTTTCTCCTGTCACACCTGAACAGGCTGTGACCATCTCAGTGAGGATGCCACACCGAGGCACTGTTTCTCACCTTCTGTGGAATCTGGGCAAGGCCTGCTGCAATCACGTTGGCTCTTTCTTCTGTTAGGGTACCCACCATGGACCCCAGGGAAAACACTACCACACCATGTTCTCCAGAAGACTGGACGAAGTCTTCTATTTCCTGTTGATGAAATATCAGCCCATCACAAACAGCAGCAGCAATAAACAACCTGCATAAAAACTGACACCAACATCCACAGGAAGAAACTGGGCAGCATTAGAAATGATCAGAGTGGTGGGTGCTTTAAAACTATTCACATCCACATAAAAGATGTAAGTTGTAGTCAAGTGTAAGGTTACAGCTCTCTGTGTTAGACATACTCACACTCACACAAACAGCTCTTTTCATCTTGAAAGGCAGGATTTGTTGATATTTAAGTCAAAGTTCTCTTTCTTGCTTCCTAGTCTGCTGACCACAAAATATCTGCTGTTATTTTGACCAATTTAGGGAGTTCTGATAAGGTCTTCTTATTTTATTTCTGTCTCATCATTGGCTAGCTTACTTAGTGTACTGTTATTAAGGTCATACCAGGTGTTTCTATACCCTAGGTTTTCATGTGTAAGCGATTGTTTTTATTTGCACACTATATAATTTTTATCAATAATTCTAGTGATATCTAGGTTGTTTATCCCTTTCTTAGTTACTGTTCAAATGTTGTGAGGACACACCATGATTAAAAAACTTCTAAAAGAAAGCATTTCATTCGGTTTTGTTTCAAGTTTCTGATGGTTTTCTGTGTGCATCATGGAAGGGAGCACCATGGCAGGCAGGCATGGTACTAGAACTGTAACTCTGAACTAAACCTGTACTATAAGAGGCAGACAGATAGAAAGAGGCCAAGCATAGTTTGTGCTTTTGAAGCCTCAAAGCCTACATCCAGTGACACATTTATCCAACTAAGCCACACTTCCAAATCTTTCCTAAACAGTTCACCAATTGGGAACCTAACTTTCAAGTATATGAGCCTATGGGATCATTCTTATTCAAACCCCCTTGCATGCTTCCCTTCCTGAATAGTGCTGCCAAGAGCATCCTTGCATTACTATCATTGAAGTCCTTCGTTCAGTTCTTTTACATACATTCTCAGGAGTAGAACTCATGGATCACCAATCTATTGCTAATTTTGTTAAGACTGTCCATTATCTTTTTATTTGTGTTTTTTCTAATAGATGTCAGTTTCATTGGAAAGAAATTTACTATGTGCTGTCAATTTATGTTACTGTGTCTGTTCCTGAAAACGTATGTTTAGGTATGTATGTTCAGGGGTGTGTCTCACTTGTGTGATTGGTCAAGAAAGTAAATAGAGCCATTGTGATGTGAACATAAACTTTGCTGACACTCCATGTATTTTCTTTCAAATCACTTTCTAAAGGAGTTGGTTTGTGGACCTTTCTCTATATTAGGTATTTGTTCCTTCTGTTTTACACTCTAATATAAGAAAATGTTTATGCAAAACAGAACCTTGCTGAATTAATTTAATCCAAATGATAGTCATACTCTTTTGATGGAATAGATATAGGCATTTCTATTTGCCACTTACTTATCTAATTCTGGTGACTCTCTGAGTTTGACGAACATTCTGATTGAATAAATGATAATCACCCTTGCTGAAAATAAAAAAAAAAAACTAAAACAAACAAATGGGACTATACTTACCTTTGGCAGAGGCTTGGCAGGTCTGCAGTGGAGTCCTCCAACAAAATCAAAGTTTGGTAAGACAGGGTGAGGAAATTCCAAATCCCAGTAGGTTCTAATGAGCCATATATCTGCCTTCCCCATTGTCTCAGCGAGTGTTGTGGGTTTTCCTGAAGAGGAATCGGGACAGCCAAGGTAGGACAGGTGAAAAAAATGTCAGGAGAGGATGAATATGTCAGGTAGTCTTCTGGAAATAATTTTTTTTTTTTTGGTTTTATCGAGACAGGGTTTCTCTGTGGCTTTGGAGCTTGTCCTGGAACTAGCTCTGTAGACCAGGCTGGTCTCAAACTCACAGAGATCCGCCTGCCTCTGCCTCCCGAGTGCTGGGATTAAAGGCGTGCGCCACCACCGCCCGGCTTCTGGAAATAATTTTGATAATGTAGCTGGGGTTGTTTAAAAGTGTATTGCTGGGCTAGAAACATATAATTTTATATCTATCTATCCATCTATTTATCTTTATCTGTGTGTATAATGTTTGATACAAGTTTGTAATATGTTTCTCATACTTATGCTTAGATATATGTAAACTCAAATTCATTGTGGAAGTGATGTGGGAGGATATCCCACATCGGTAACACACTTTGGAAATTCATGATTTTCAAATACCTAGATAAGCATTTTAAATATAATAAATTCTGTCACCTGTGAATCCTGCTTTTCATAATCAGGGAAACACTGTTCCCTGCTCCTCTCCATCGTGTTTGCTCTGTTTAGCTGCCCAAACCTTGATGTGTGCTCCTCTAAGTGAACTGAAAATTTTGGGCTGTTTTGTTGTGTTTTTAGGTTTTTTGTGGAGCCCAGGGTGGCTCCTGTGTCACTATTTAGCCACAGTTGATCTTGAACTCCAAATGCTCTTCCTCCACAATGCAGCTGCTGGGATTACAGGTATGAGCTGCCACGCCCAATGTAAAAATTCATGGGTTTCTGCTTATCACTTTATTTCAAGACAGAGTCTCACAGTATTGTTCAAGATCATCTCAAAGGGATTTTTTAGTTACTCCTGTGTTCTTTGTCCTCATGCTGCTCTTGATTCTTGATTGACTATGTAATAATTAGTCATGTATAAGTTTTTTTGCAGATAATAAGGGTAATAATTCTTAAAGCATGGAAAGATAGATGTTTGGTCATTAGATATATTTTAAAACACTGTAATTATTAATCATTGTTTCTATACTTCAGTGGTATACATTTTAAATACAATTTCAACCTTTCAAATAAATAAATAAATAAATAAATAAATATGAATTCTCCAAATCTTAAATTCATATATTTTCTGTGCTTCGTATATAGTCAATATAATCACACCTGTGCAGAAATTTAGCAGGTGAAATAAAAAAATATTTCAAATATTAAATGAGAAAACTAATGTATATAAAGGGAAAAGTTCTCAAAGCTATGCATACCCCTAATCTAGAAATACTTAGTAGTCCCCAGGTATATGTGAAAATCATGAGTACATGGAGTTTTTTAAAAAGCTACTGTTTTAGCGACTAGTGAAATGAATTAGGCTGTAAAAGAGTTTACAAGGAAAGCTCAATGAACTGAGTTCAGTCTCCACGCATGTCTCAACACATGAATTGATATTGACAATCCAAATAAAGGTGGAAGTAAAACTTCATCAAATTTGAATCTGACACACACACACACACAGAGCACAAATTCCCCACCTATGAGACAAGTGTGCAATGCATACTCATGTTAATAATAGTAATGGTAGCAATGGAATGATCATGATGATGTCACCACACAAGGCAACATATGGTTTTAAAACATGAGTTATCATAAACACCTTCAGTAATGTAGCAGGATACAAGATTAACTTGAAAAAAATCAGTAGCAATCCTATAAACAGATGATAAATGAGCGAAGATAGAAACTGAGAAACATCACCCTTCACAATAGCCACAAATAATATAAAAGATCTTGGAGTAACTCTAACCAAACAAGTGGAAAACCTGTATGACAAGAACTTTAAATCTTTGAAGAAAGAAATTGAAGAAACACCAGAAAATGGAAAGATCTCCCATGCTCTTGCGAAGGTAGAATTAACACTGTAAAAATGGATATCTCACCAAAAGCAATCTACAGATTCAATGCAATGTCCATCAAAATCCAAGCAAAAATTTTCACAGATCTTGAAAGAACAATGCTCAACTTCATATGGAAAAGCAAAAAAACCCAGGATAGCCAAAACTATCCTGTATAATAAAGGAACTTCTGGAGGCATCATAATCCCCGACTTAAATCTCTACTGCAGAGCTACATTCCTGAAAATAGCCTGGTATTGGTATAAAACAGACAGGAAGACCAATGGAACCAAATAGAAGACCTGGATATCAATCAACACACATAGGAGCACCTGAGTTTTGACAAAGAAGAAAAAAATATAAAATGAAAAAAAGAAAGATATTCAACAAATGGTGCTGGAATAATTGGATATCAACATGCAGAAGAATGAAAGTAGATCCATATATATACCCAAGGACAAAACTGAAGTTCAAGTGGATCAAAGACCTTAACATAAAACCAACCACACTGAACCTCATAAAAGACAAAATGGGAGGCACACTTCAATGCATTGGCACAGGAGACCACTTCCTAAATATAACTTCAGCAGCACAGACACTGAGAGAAACAATTAATAAATGGGACCCCCTGAAACTGAGAAGCTTCTGTAAAGCAAAGGACACAGTCAACAAAACAAAATGGCAGCCCACAGAATGGGAAATAATCTTCACCAACCCCATGTTGAACAGAGGGCTGATCTCCAAAGTATACAAAGAACTCAAGAAATTGGTCACCAAAATAACTAATAATCCAATAAAAATTGGGGTACAGCCCAAAACAGAGAACTTTCAACAAATGAATCTAAAATGACTGAAAGACAATTAATGAAATACTTAACATCCTTAGCCATCAGAGAAATGTAAATCTAAATAAATCTGAGATTCCATCTTACACCTGTAAGAAAAGACAAGATGAGAAACAATGATGACAACTTATGCTGGAGAGGTTGTGGGGTAAAGGGAACACTCCTCCATTGCTGGCGGGAGTACAAACTGGTACAGCCTCTTATAAATATCAGTATGACCATTTTTCAGAAAATTAGGACACAACCTTCCTCAAGACCCAGCAATACCACTTTGGGTGTATACCCAAAGGATGCTCCATCATACCACAAGGACATGTTCTCAGCTATGTTCATAGCATTATTATTTGTCATAGCCAGAACCTGGAAATAACCTAAATGTCCCTCGACCAATGAATTGATAAGGAAAGTGTGGTACATTTACACAATGGAGTGCTACACAGCAGAAAAAAATATGACATCTTGAAATTAGCAGATGAGTGAATGGATCTAGAAAACATCATCTTGACTAAGGTAAGAGATCCAGAAAGATAAATATGTACACACTCATAAGTAGCTTTTAGACATATAGCAAAGAATAACCAGCCTATAAATTACAATCCTGCAGAAACTAAACAACAAAGAGGACCCTAAGAGAGACATACATGGATCTAATCTACATGGGAAGGAGAAAAAGACAAGATATTCTGAGTAAATTGGGAGCATGGGAATCATGGGAGAGGGTAGTAAGGGAAGTGAGCAGAGAAAAATACATTGATCAATAAAAAAATTAGAAAAATAAGAATAAAAACAAGAAGAAAAAAACCCACAATTTAAAAAACTTGTTGATCTGTTACCTTTTAGAGAAATTCTCAAAGATTTGTTTTCTGTGTGTGTGCCTTTCTGAAGAGTCCCTTGAAAGTCATAGACAAGGCTCTGCAGTTGACATTGGGACCTAAGGTTTTCTACAATGCTTTGATTTTGTCAGAAAATTTCATAGCCTTTTCACCCTTTTTACTTAGGAGAGAGAAATCCTTCTGTTGTCAATCCTGTTGTTTCCATGACACAACAAATTTTGAATGTGACAATCCCAGTTGACCATGGCACTTACCCAAGACTTCACTGTAAAACTGATTCCACCTCTTCTCGTTAAAATTTTGGAACCAAAAGTCAAAAGCAAGCATATAGATGAGATTTTGTACCCTCTCCATGAATGTCATTCGATCACTCAATTCTGACATAGCAACAGGCACGTAGGAAGGAGGCAGTGGCAGTCCTCCACTGTACTTCTCATGTGTGGAGCCAGGGAAGAATCGCAGACTGTACACAAGTGGTATCTTGAGAATCTCAGCCAACAGGTCACCGCAGGGTATGAAGGGATCTGCTACTATGACATCAAAGCTTGAATTTTGTAGTTTTGTCATGAGTTCCTTGTTAAAAACTACATCTTTGCAGAGACTTTCAAAAAGGTTTGAATCTTCCCAAACCACTTCTTGCAACATTACAAAGTATCCCCAAAATGATTGCTTTGGCAGGTCATAAACACTTTTCCTGATTGATTCCATGAAAATTGCTGCCACGTCAGATACAGAAGTGGATGAAGGGTATGTCTCAAATTCAATAGCAGATGTGTCTCCAACCTCATAAGAAAGGGAGGCTGAGGGTCTCAGAACTGTCACTTCATGGCCCTTCTTTACAAGTTCTTCTAGGATTGTCCTTAAATTGAGCCAATGGCTGTATTCCACTGGCCACACCAGCACCTTCCCAGCATTCCCAGATCCAAAGAAGCCACTCAGCTGTAGCAGGAGCAGGGCTGCTGTCATTTTCACAGACATCTTGGTTAGGCTCAGCGTTGCTCCTCAAATGATGATTGTATAGCTCTTATATATATATAAAGAGTAATAATTAGTTAAAGTATAACTAGAGATAACACACATGAGATAGTCACAGTCTTGAGATGACAAGTGCAAAATCCAGGAGGCAGTTGTGAAGGTCTGAAATGACTCCCTATTATCAATAACCTTGATTGCATCATGTACTTGGAAAACAGAGGAAAGTAAGATCTCCCCTCTCCTCTTTCTCCCTCTAGTGTAACATCCTTGATAAGAACTTGCAATAAAGTAATATTTGTTCAGTCATATTTTTTAAATATCACAGTTCAAGGAGTCTCCATATGAATGTTGGCAACAGAAATCATTTATCATATTATTTAATGATTTTAAATAAATGGTTCAGAGGTCTACAACATAACCTCAGAATATACATTATTCAATATAATTATCAACACTGTATTTAAAATTAGAGGTGATTTTATTCTACATAGAAATACTGTTCTTTAAGCTTTTCCATTGGTTCCAGCTCTGTCCAACCAGGAATCTGCTTTCTTGTAACTAGGCATGCTTGCAGGAGTAAATATAATCTGAGACACTTCTGCTTCCCTGTGTGACTATCAGAGTATGGAAAGAAAGGATGCCCAAACTTAGAATTTTTCTGGTGACCTTCTGCTGGGAGAAGAAATGTCTGATGCCTTGGGGGCACCCAGGAAGAATCTGTGTTCAAAGGCCATTTACATGCTAGGTAAACTAAGGCTTTTGTAGAGCCTTTGGAACTAGGGTAATATTGGGCAAGAGACCACATAACGGCTGTACTGCTTAGCTATGCTTATGTCTTGTCTGACTCTCAAAGATGGAGTTGGTTATGGGTGACTGTCTCTCTTCCTAAAGTGATCACAATTAATAAATCTGCTTTTTTCTAGATTTCACAATTAATTTGACTCCTTTGTTTGGCATATTTAGGTGTGTGTGTGTGTGTATGTGAGTATCTATGTGTGGTGTGTGTATGTGTAACTACCTTGTGAGACACACAGGCTGTGACCCCTTAGTCCTGTAACACTCTTGTTTCCTTATTCTGAGGTTTTCACGTAGCTGATATAAAATTCCTGGTGCTTTGTGATTGGCTTTGGTGCTTGTATGCTTTAAAGTGCTGTTATGTTATAGGAGGTAGAGAAGGTTCTGTTTTGTGATATTAAATTTACTTCGTAACAGTAAGTCCTGTAACGGCGTAAATGAATGCAGACAGATTGTAAAAATATATACAGCTTTAATGGGGAATTAGACTTACAGAACCACCGTTCCTGCGGAGACCAGGAAAACAGAAGGAGTGCATGGGCTCCTGCTTGCCCGAGTTATAAGTAAACATTCGTCTGAGACGAACACGCCCCATAAGGGGCTGGGCTTATTCCTACAAAGTCCACACTTCTTCATTTCCAATTCGATAGATGTTAGTTTTATTCCCACCCTGATTACTAATCAATACTTTTTACTAATATCTATGTCCCATCTTTTTTTCCTGTTCTGCATTTTGATCTGAACCCTTTTCTGAGTCCATGAATCTTTTGCAGACATCACCACGAGCATAATACCTTGTTTGCAAGATAGCAATAGAAAAAGACCGAGTGCCTCTCTGCTTCAGCTCCAGGGCTGTGCTACACGCAGCACAAACCAAACATGAGCTCCGGTGAACTATGAGCTCTTCCTCAGAGATCAAAGGCAAGAGGGCTTAGAGAGCTGGGAGAACAGGGGAAGTGGTTCATGCTCTGGTGCAGAACCGAGTTTATCCTGACCTGTGTTCTCTGGGAGCCCAGAAGTGGGCTAGATGACAGAGTTGCTCCTGAGTGGGCAGCGAAGAATCTGACACCGATGGAACTCGTGGCCAGTCCTGGGGTGAGCATGAAAGTGGGTGCAGCAGGGAGCCCGGGAGCTGGCCAGGCTGGAAGCTTAAGCGGAAACTCTGGCAGGACCTCGCGGGAGTTTAGCAAGCTGGGGCGGGGACCTGGAAAATAGGCATCCACCCTGCCTGCTGCTCTGTCGTCATCCTGGTTGCCTATAAGGGGTTTGTGTGGGTTTGTTTTTACTTCTCTTTGATATGTAACTACGGGAGCCCAATGCTCAGGATCTTTAAGTCTGCAGAAGTGGCAGGCTGTTTCCAAGGAGCTGCTTGGGTTGGAATCCACAACACAGTACAGCTGTCTCCTGATGTTTCCCCTTGCCTGTTATTATATCTCTCTTGATTATAACCAGGTAAGAAGGTGAAGCCCTATTGCGTTGTTTTTTGGGCTTAGTCTGAATGACGTTAAGCATAATGATGCTGAACATACTTCTATATGTGTATTGGCCACCTGTAGTTATTTCATGGAAAATGTCTATTCAGATCCTTGGATCATCTCTCCATATTTTATATGTGTTTTACTGTCCATCTGTCTTTGCACAATGTTTAAATCTTTTCCCCCTTTGTTCTCCTTTCCTCTTCCTTTCTCCTTCCTTCCTTCCTTCTTTCCTTCCTTCCTTCCTTCCTTCCTTCCCTTCCCTTCTTCTTCTTCCTCTTTCTCTCCTTCTCCTCCTCCTTCTCCTCCTCTCCTCCCCCTTTTCCTTCTCTTTCTCCTCCTCCCCCTGTCCTCCTTCTCTTCCTTCTTTTTCTTCTCCTTCTCCTTCCCCTCTTCTCTTTTTATTTTGGTATATGACTTTCAAATCCATTCTCCAGGTTTGCAATTTTTTTTTGTTCAGGTTTGTGATTTGTCATTTCAGTATATTATGATGTTTTTTTTTTGATGAGAGAAGTTCCTATTTTTATGATTCCAGGTAATGAAATTTACCCTAGCTGCTTCTGTATTTGAGGTCAAGAGAAAAGCAAATTTCAAATTCAGTAACAAATATATTTTCACACCTTTATTAACATCTTATATTTATAATTCTTAGCTTTACTTCTTAAAGCACCTTAAATAATCATTTGTATATATTCATTTGCATATGATCATTTAAGAGGTAGAGACCCCTGAATGTGGGTGACAGTTCTGTGGCTTGGGCAGTCTGTGTGCCCACTGCAATGGTACCAGGATTCATCCCTAGTGCATGAACTAGCTTTTTGGAGCCTATTTCCTATGGAGGGATGCCTTGCTCAGTCCTGATGCAGGGGAAAGAGGCTTGGTTCTGTCTCAGCTTGATAAAAAAGACATTGTTGACTCCCCATGGGAAGCCTTACCCTGTCTGAGGAGCAGATTGGGGGTTTGGTGGGGGGAAGGTATGGGAGGAATGGGAATAGGGGAAGGGGGAATGGTGGCTGCTATGTAAGAAAACTTTTTAAAATAAAAATAAAAAGTACCAAAAAAGAGTTAGAGGTCCAGTTTTAATTTTTAATGCCGTATTTTTCTAAAGAGCTTTGATAAGAAAAAAGAAAAAGTAAAAGAAACAAACAAAAACAAACCTTGCAAGTTTGCCATGAACAGTTTTGTTATCCTTGTCAAATATCAACAAAATTGTATATTTTTATATGCTCTATTGTTGTGCCCAAGTTGAGACCCCCCCATCCCCCAGAGGGACACCATTGGAATTCAGTCAAGTCCAGAATGCAAAAGCAAGGTTTATTCAGCAGGCAAAATTCAAAGCAGCAAGCTGGGAGCTCAAAGCCTCCACACAGGACACAGCGCAATGGGGAGAGCTCCCTCTTCTCATTTGGGGTTGACATATATAGGCAAAAACCACAAGCCAGGTTTACGTAGGGTAAAGGTGGTTAGTTTTGCTGAGTATAGGGTATGGACTCCTTCTGCATACTCTTTCCTTTAAGCGGTTACTTCTGCTTTTGTGAATGCCCCTTGTCCTACTCCCAAGCAGTTTTTTACTGCTCTTGTCTAGACCACAAAACTGGGTGTCAATAGGGGCTAGCTTCTAGAGACAGTTGGTTTGCACTTTTGCAAAGGTTCCTGTTGCCAGCTAACTCTTTATGCTGCAAGGTTCTTGAACCCAGTGCCTTAACCAGCTCCTCATTAAGAAAGTTTCTTAAAAATTTCCATGTCCTTACACTATAACTTTAGCACTCACACACAAAATATAACAAAGCATAAAAGTAATAAATATAAACACCAAACATTAAGGATAATTTAATACTAATATATGATTTAATATGATTATGTGTACATAAAAACTCTAGATATTACCTATGTCAAAGAACATAATACACTGATCCAACAGTTTTGTTTTTAATAAAGATAAGAAGCAAACCTAGATCAAGAAACAAATAGGAAATGCTTATTTCCCAACATCATAACAACGAAAATGAATAGGAATACTTGATATACATACATATATACATATATGTTTATATATGTTGATGTGTGTCTAAAAAATTATCTATCATCTATCTATCTATCTATCCATCCATCTATCATCGATCTATCTATCTATCTATCTATCTATCTATCTATCTATCTATCTATCTATCATCTATCTATTTTTGAGACAGAGTTGCTCATGTAGCCCTGGCTGTCCTAGAACTCTCTCTCTGTAGACCAGGCTGGCTTGGAAGTCAGAGATCCATTTGCCTTTGGCCCTGAAGTGCTGGGGTTAAAAGCTTGTGCCACCATGTTTTTTTTTTTCGTTTTTTGTTCTTTTCTTCATGTATAATTTTACATGAAATAATTTTTTTATTTATTTATTATGTGTACAATATTCTGTCTGTGTGTCTGCCTGCAGGCCAGAAGAGGGCATACAGATCGCATTTCAGATGGTTGTGAGCCACCATGTGGTTGCTGGGAATTGAACTCAGGATCTTTGGAAGAGCAGGCAATGCTCTTAACCACTGAGCCATCTTTCCAGCCCCCTGGGTTTTTGAAATGGGTTTTTTTTCTTTTGTGTGTGTAGCCTTGCCTATTATGGAATTCATTCTGTACTACTAGCTGGATTTGAGCTCACAGAGATTCCCTTGTATCTGCCTCCAGAGTGCTGGTACTAAAGGTTTGTGCCACCAGTGTCTGACTACATAAAGTAATTAGAAAATAAAAATAAAAGAGAAGTTTAGATTACCCAGGCAAGAAGGCCTACACCTTTAATCCCAGCACTCAAGTGACAGATGCAAGAGGATCTCTATGAGTTCAAGGCTAACTTGGGCTACCTGGAGGATTTGAGAATGCCTGGAGCTGCATAATGAGAGTCTGTCTCAAGAATACAGATAATCATTCACAAGAAGAACAAATGGAAGAAAAGGATAAAAAGAAAATAAAAAAATGATAAAGAAACATAATTTTCTCATCAAACACTGGTGCTGAAATATTGGCTCAGCAGTTAAGAGGGCTGGTTGCTTTTTCAGAGGACCCAGTTGGATTCCCAGCTCCCACATGTCTCACAGACATCTGTAACACAGAGTTAAATATGCCATCTTCTAGCTTCTTAATACACCAACCATGCAAATGGTACACTCATATACATGCTGAGAAAACACTCATACAGCATATGTCAACAAATAAGTTTTAAAAATAGGAATCTAAAACATAATCCCAAGCAAGTAGGCTTGGAGAGAGATTAGGATTGCATTATAAAGCAAATTCTATAAAATATATAAAATTAAAAAATACAGTATGAAAACTAATGGGGCAATATGTCTTTAAATTCTAGCTATGCAGAGACTTGAATTAAGAGATAAGCAAGGCAGAAAAAGTGTTTAAAGTGAACCTTTGAATGACCACACCACCCTGAACCAGCTTGACCTCATCTAAAGTGAACTTTGGTTTCAGCTCAGGAGTATTGGCAGGAGCCAGAGTCTGCTTCTGTTGTTCTATAATTTTCTTCCTGTGAACAATCTTTAACCCTTGTGAGCAATGATTTCTTCTGGCCAGTGCTGCCTTTATAGCTTGGGCCTGTAACTTGGGGACTTTGGCATAATCTGTTTGCAAATCTATGGGGAACTCACTTGGGCAGTTTCAGCTCTCTTCCTTATTTCATTTATTCCTGGCATCAGTTTGCCTGTATTGCTATTAAAATTTTGGAAGCTAATCATAGGAGCTTTTACATCATAAAGGTAATCTATGTCTTATTGTCAGGGTCATGAGATAGAAATCCCAATTTTTTTCTTAATAAATGCATGTCATTTGCACACAGCAATCACAGTACACCTTGAAGCATTCATCCCATTTCTAGACTTTCACTATCAAGTTATATCTGAGTTATCTAGGATATCAGATTAGGATAGTCTTGTTATTACAATTAGAATTTGATCCTACCCATGAGAACCTTATAGTATATACCTGGATTAAAGAACTAGATTCTTAGATTCATTAAAAATTATTCACTGAGTATCACATTGTTCTATGAAGTGGGGATATATGAAGAAGAAGACATGGTCACCGTCCATGATGAACCTCATATAGGGTGGGTGTAAGCTGTCACAGAAAGTGCAAATAAGTGATACAACATGGCACAATCCCATGACCTGAGTGCCATTTGTGTAGAAGGAGCGGTGGGCTGCATCCCTGCCACGTATGGCCTGAAATAACAGTTCCCTCATGGCTAGCTTTACACCCAAAATAACAACGCACAAATTGTATTCATTTAAACACTGCTTGGCCCATTAGCTCTAGCCTCTAACTGGATAGCTCTCACATCTTGATTAACCCATTTCTATTAATGTGTGTAGCACCATGAGGTGGTGGCTTACCAGGAAAGATTCTAGCCTATGTCCATCTCAGAGAGGAGAGCCATTGCATCTGCTTCATTGCCTTCCTCCCAGCATTCTGTTCTGTCTACTCGACCCACTTAAGGGCTGGCCTATCAAAAGGCCAAGGCAGTTTCTTTATTAACCAATGAAAGTAACACATAGACAGAATACCCACCTACATCAATTGCTGTTTTATTCCTGGTGTTTAGAATTCCTGGATTTTTATTAACTGGAATGGAAATGAAATATGATGGTTGTATGATGACACATGGTTATATCACAACAGACACTGGCATGATCTCCAAATAAAGTTGGAGTTGTGTGACTCCCAGACTCTTCCTTAATTAGTATTTCCTTATTTGATTCAGGACCATCATAATGTAGGAGGGCTCAACATACTGTGGAAAAGAGCTCAAGGATGATCCCTCCAATATCATGTCAGCTCAATCTGTTGCAGACGGGACCACAAGGATTGTCCTCTCAATCAAGAATCAAAATCCATTCCCAAAGACTTACCAATAGACCAGACTTTCCTCAGATGACTGTAGGTTTTGTCAAGTTTGTCAAGAATCTAACTAGATGGATAACTAAATATTTTTTGATGTGGGATTCTTCTCTGTATGCTGTGAATAACGTTGGTTAATAAAGAACTGTCTTAGGCCTGCACAAAGCAGAACTTGGGTAGGTGGGAAAAACTAAACTGAATGCTGAAGGCAGAGTCAGTGAGAAGCCATGGAGCTGCCACCAGAGACAGGCATGCCAAAACTTTGCTGGTAAGTCACAGCCACAAACAATACACAGATTAATAGAAATGGCTTAAATTAAGATGTAAAAGCCAATAAGAATCTAGAGCTAATGGGCCAAGCAGTGATTTAATTAATACAGTTTCTGTGTGGTTATTTGGGGGCTGAAGAGCCGGGAAAAAAATGAACAGCCTCCTACTACATTTTCTAATTGGATTTGAGCCCTTCTCTAGTGGAAGGATCCTGACACTATAAACCTCATTAAAAATCAAGAAAATCCTAGCTTGGACCTATTATTGCTATTGTTCTAAATGGTCATGTTAGCAAATTACCTTCTAAAAGTTTATATTATCAGAGATCTGGATTGATACTTTTCAGAGAAGCTTTTTTTTTTATAATGCAGAACAATCAAGTCAGAGACTTAAAATTGCTCAAAGAACCAAAAATAAACAGGCCCATGGTAAGGTTCAAGAAATAGTGTAGCAAAATGGGGAAAGAATGTAAAAATCCAATTATGAGAAGTGCTATGGAACACTTTCTTCTGGACATGCCATGGCCATTGCATTTATAAACTCAACGAATCTGTCAGCTAATAGGACTTGCATAAGATCAAGAGACCAAAATTCCACAATAAATGGGGAGGAGCTCCTAATACTCCACCCATAAATAAAGATCTATTGGCAGCCATGGATTCTGGAAGGGACTGAATACTATCATGAGGATTGCGTGTACATTGGTACACTGCCCATGATCCAGCAATGTCCCTCCACGAATGCATGTATGCTTCTACAGACAGTACTAATTGGACTTACAAAGTTATTAAAAATAAAATAAGAGGGCATAAAGTTGGAATTGGGACATATTAGAGGAGATCCAGTGAGAAGTAGGAATGTGATCATGAGGGATGAATTTAATATTTCACTGAATCAAGGTAAGAATTTCTAAATTAATAAATTATACAAAATCCACCAAACAAATTATGAGATTGTGGGGGACATTTCAGATTTGGAATGTAATTTGAGTTAGCTGTTGTTGGGACTTAAAAAACTGTGGTCTTGTCATCCATGTGTGCTCTATAAGTGAGAAAAAATGGAATTTTTGAAAGCTCAAGTCTGCTTCAAAAGGCTGAAATAAGAGTGACAGTGGCCAGATCAATCGTAACTAAGGGATATGATGGAAATCCTCCCCTGATGTGATGCACTGGAGCAGGTCCATGTGTCAGTCCTCCCCACTTCAGCTACTCCCTTTTCTGCTTCTTTCCAGATTTAGTAAATCTCTGGCAGCAAAAGAGGCAACACTTTGTGATGACGAACATCACAGTCAGCACACAGGCAAGCAGGAATCCAAGCACGTCCAGAGAGTGGTACTGGTACCAGGTGAGGTCATGTGCTGCCACCCGAAGGTGCTTGGCTCCCTTGTGGCGCATGACATACTCAATCCAGAAGACGGCTCTGTCCAGGGGCTTCATGGGCTGGTCGTGGTGGATTCTTGATAGCCGCATGGCGTTCTCCTTATAGCTAAAGACATCGATATAAAAAAACCGATTAGTTTAAAAAAAAAAAGCAACATGAGACTCAATAAACGCCATACAGGAGCACTAGGTACAGTGTGGTTTTGACTGGGACATGTTTGGAGGTTTGCCTGGAAGTTTCTATTTTCTGTGAAATTCTTTCCAAAACTAAAATAGGGAATCATTTTACTAAGGAAATCTTTCCAGCAGAGCAAATATTGACAAGCCTTTTCTACCACTGTAAGAGGGGTGGTTCATACAGTCTGATGATGATTATATTGATGCTCTTGACAAGAAATTATATCAATATTCTTTGGAAGTTTAATAAAAATACTATTAGTGGTTAAAATGGCAACTGGTGAGAATGGAGTATACCTTGCACAAGATGACTTAAGGGCTAGGATGCAGGTCTTTGATAACTTGCTTATAAATTATTTCCATCATCAAATTTTTCTAAACTAACTTCACATATAGTAAGTCTATAGGTATAGTTTACAGTCTTGTTTTACAGTAAACCTCATTGGATAATGCTTGAATGATATTTCTATTGCTGTTGTTGTTTCAAACTTCTACTGTCCCATTGGATACAATTTATCTAAACTAGTACCAACTTAAACAAAATCACTGTACTCACGAAGGGTCGTTAATGACTGTCTTCACAGCATGGAGTAAATCTGTGCTGGACATTGTAAGAAAGTCCACTTGAACCCCTGCTCCTTTGGTCTTCATGTGAACAACATTATCAAACTGGTCTCCAAACAAAGGAATGCCCACCACAGGGATCCCATGGTAGATCGCTTCATAGATGCCATTGGTGCCACCATGAGTTATAAAAGCTTTGGTTTTAGGATGACCTAGCAAGGGGAGAAATTAAGGGGAAATATTAAATATAAGTCTGAGAAAGAAAATGAAAGGCACATGAAAAAGGCACAGAAATGGCAAATATTCTCTAGACAACAAGATCATACCCATGGAATGGAATTGAGGTCCTCTCATGTCTTATAGTATGGAGCATCAGAAGTCCATGGATGATTATTGAAGGCCACATAGAGGTAGTGAGTTGTGGAAGTAGAATGATTTTTGCAGTGAACAGAAAGGGAGAACTCCTTTCAAGTGGAGTAAATAGCAATTGCAATCACAGGCAGTGGTTCAGGAGAGAATGTTCTCCTAAAGGAACAGTGAAGCCACTGCTCATGATAGGTCCCTTCCATGTGGTAAGGGGCTTTTGCTAATCCTCATGGGATGAGGCTTAGGACAAGCAATACTTCATCCAATATAGGACTGCCTCATAATGTGGAGTTTTGGGGGAGCTAGTAAATTAAGGGTTAGTAATGAAAGAATACCATCTTCACTGGCATTTGAAATTGTGCTACCCTGGAGGAAAGGGCAGATGTAAAGGTTTTGAAATAGGAGGTGAACACACAAACATGAAGAAGTGATTTAAGTTTATCTGAATGAAAACTACAGAAGAGATAATAATGGATTCTCCCATCTCCACTGTTACTGTCCACCATATTTTACATAAGTTCTTTATTTATTTTCTCCAGGACTAGTTCACATTTGTCAGAAATGCATTAGTGTTGACATCCCCTCTCCTGAGCAGTCAATCCTATGTCTCAGGCATCTCCCTATGCTTACCAAGAAGGTCATTCTGGGGAATCCATTTGTACAGCTGAGTGTTGGAGCCCAAGGTGTCTGGCTTCTTGCCTTCAAATCGCCAAAGAACCTGTTAAGATGAAGCTAGTCTCTTATTACTTTGGTCAAATGTCAAGTTCCTCCTGCTAGATTTCTGGAGAGATTAAGAATCAATGCAGATAAACCCCAGTCCCTAAGGGCCAGGCAGTGAGGATGGATGATGGGAACCATGAAGAACTACTACAGCAAGGATGCAAGTTCTCTTTAATGTCCTTCATTTGGTCTCATGCTTATCCAAATTTCAGCATGGCACCTTAATATTTAATCAACAACAACTTAGGCAAAGTTAGGTCTAGTAATGTGAATCAGAAAGAGTTAAGAAATGTGTGAATGTAATTCTAGTTCAACAATCTACCAAAGTTACTATTATATACCAGTTTGTTTCTCTAGTAATGTCAAGCAAGACTTACGGAATGTCTTCCAGAATACCCATGTTTATTTCCCAGCACCCAGATGACAGCTCAGGAATGTCTCTCTGTAGCTCCAGTTCCAGAGGATCTGAAACCCTCTCACAAACATTCATGCTGGCCAAACACTAATGTGCACTAAAAAAATTGTATGCAAATGGATGGAACTAGAAAAACTATCCTGAGTAAGGTAACCTAGACTTAGAAAGATGAACATGGTATATGCTTACTCATAAGTGGATACTAGTTGTAAAGCAAAGGTTAACTAGGCTATAGTCCATGACCCTAGAGAAGCTATGTAACAAGGTGAACCCTAAGAAAAACATTTAGATCGATCCACCTGGAAAGGAGAAATAGACAAGATAGCCTGTCTAAATTGGGAGAATTGGGGTGGCAGAAGAAGGGAGAGAAGAAAAGGAAGATGAAGGGAGAATCGGAAGGGGGAGGAGAATTGAGGGAACAGAATAGTCGAGATGGAGGAAGGACAGAGATGAGACCAAGGAAAGAGATATTTTGATTGAGGGAGCCATTATAGGGCTAGCAAGAAACCTGGAACTATAGAAGTTCCCAGAAATCCACAAGGATGATCACAGCTAAGATCAGAAGCAATAGAGAAGAGGGTGCTCAAACTGCCCATGCCCTGTAGTCGGACTGATGAATATCTTAAATGTCACCATAGATCCTTCATCCAGCAACTGATGGGAACAGAGGCAGAGACCCACAGTGGAGCACTGGGCTGACCTCCCAAAGTCCAGTTGAGTTGAAGAGAGGGAGGAGTGAGAATATGAGCAAAGAGGTCAAGTCCATGATGGGGACACACATAGAAACAGTTTATCTAGCTAATGGGAACTCACCAACTCTAGCTGGACAGTGAAGGAACTAGCATAGAATAAAACTAGACCCTCTGAATGTGGGTAATAGTTGCATGGCTGGGGCAGACTGAGGGGCCACTGGCAGTAGACACCAGGATTTACCCCTACTGCTTGTAATTGCTTTTTGAGAACCCATTCTCTTTGGGTGGATATCTTGTTCAGCCTAGATATATGAGGCAGGGCCTTGAACCTTTCCCAAAGCAATGTGCCTTACTGTTTCCGAGGAGTGGGTGGTGGGGTGGTGGGGAGAAAGTGGAAGAAATGGAAGTAGGCGAGGGAGTGGGAACTGGGACTGGTATGTAAAATAAAAAAGACAGTTTGTTTTCTTAAAAAAATAATAATAAAGAATAAAAGAAAGAAATAAGAGAAAAAGAAAAAAAGGAATGTATGATTGTCATTCCAGTTCAATAGTCTACCAATGGTACTAATATGTACCTTGACTTTTTTCTAATATATATTTATAGCAGTTTTACTTTCCAAATTCAATATAAATCTTTGTCAATGATATTTGTGTTAGTTCACTTTTAATCACTTTTATCATAGGTATATTTTAGAATAGTATGACATTGATGTACGCATGTGATCATTCTAGAGCAAGTCCCCAGTTACCCCCATTTCAGCATTAAAAGTTTCAGTCCCCCAGGTGGAATTGGGGTTGGTAAATCCTATCCTACCTATTCTTTTGAATAGTAAGGAAAACATTACCACACACAAGCCCAGTTTAATTTGTTTTTGGTTACATTTGGTTAAGATTACAAAGGAATATTTTACTATTATGAAAATCCCTTTAAAAATTTATACTTCTTTTTCTAATTTGTTTTATTAAGGTGATTTTTTTCAAGCAATAAGTTCTGATTATATTTTTCCCTCCCCAGCCCTTTGCCTTTCATCCATCACACCCATTCTTTCTGTCTCTTTAGAAAACAAATAAGCATTTAATAAAAATGAAATGATATAAAAGATAAATAAACCAGAATAACACAAATGTCATTTTAAAAATAAGGATTTTTTTAAAATTTATGTGTAAGCTAGTGTGTCTCTATTCATGAGTGTATATATGTCATGGTTTAAAAAGGTATGGTCCCAGTGGATTCATGTTTCAATGTTTGGCCTATTGGGAGTAGCACTATTTGGAGGTGTGGTCTTGTTAGAGGAATCGTAGCCTTGTTGGAGGAATTGTGTCACTGTGGAGGAAGGCTTAGTGTACTCATATGTTCAACCTATACCCAAAGTGTCACACAGTCCCCTTCTGCTACCTGTGAATAAAAATGTAGAAATCTGCTCCTTCTTCAGCATCATGTCTTTCTGCATGCTCCTGGCCATGAGGATAATGAACTAAACTCTGAAATGGTAAGCCAGCCCTACTTAAATATTTGAAATTATATATGATATATAACTATAAGAGTTGCTGTGCTTATGGTGTCTCCTCATAGCAATAAAAAGCGTAAGACAGAGTGTATGTACATATGCATGGAAAATGTGTGTGGGTATCATGACAGGCTGGGCCTTGAATCCTATGGAGATACAATTATAGGCAGTTGGGGGCTGATAAATATAGCATCTTAAAGTAAGTTCATGTCCTCTGGGAGAGCAATGCATGTTCTTCAAAGATGAGGCACTTCTCCAGTTCTACACCTGCAAATTTTGAGTGCTTCCTTATTGTTACAGGGCCAGTGCACTTACTGATTATAATTTAAATGTTGTATAGTTATACTTTAGTGTGTACATAATCTTCAGATATCCTCCAGGAGAATAAAGGAAGTAACAAGCCACAGTTTTGTGCATATAATACCTTCCTACCATCAAGTTTGCAAATATTTGTTTAGTGCTTTTCTTTTTAAGCACAATGTTAATAACAAGGTTATTATTCAAAACCACCACCTAATATTTGGCAATTCCCCCCTGTATTTCTGTGTCACAAGTGACCTCAGGGATGAGCTAGAGCTATCGTGACAGCTTCAATTTCACAGGAGGTTTCTGCAGTCACACTTGAACAGGCTGTGACCATATCAGTGAGGATGCCACATGAGGCACTGTTTCTCACCTTCTGTGGAATCTGGGCAAGGCCTGCTGCAATCATATTGGCTCTTTCTTCTGTTAGGGTACCCACCATGGACCCCAGAGAAAACACTACCACACCATGTTCTCCGGAAGACTGGACGAAGTCTTCTATTTCCTGTTGATGAAATATCAGCCCATCACAAACAGCAGCAACACTAAACAACCTGCATAAAAACTGACACCAACATCCACAGGAAGAAACTGGGCAGCATTAGAAATGATCACAGTGGTGGGTGTTTTAGAACTATTCACATCTACACATAAGATTTACAGTTTTAGTTAAGTTTAATGTTACAGTTCTTTGTGTTGTATATACTGGCATTCACACAAACAGTTCTGAAACATTTTCATATTGAAAAGCAAGATTTGTTAATAGTAAATTCAAAATTCTCTTTCTTCCTACCTAGTCTCTTGGTTACCAAACATCTGCCTTTTTTCTATTATTTTAATTAGACGAGGGAGTTTGCTTAAAGTTTTCTTATTTATGTCTTGTTCATTGGTTAGTTTACTTAGTATACTGTCATTAAGGTCATACCATGTGTCCTATACCCTAAGATTTTACATTTTAGTGATTCTTTTTTCTATATATAAAATTCAAAAACAAAAACTAGCATATGATTTTGATCAATAATTCTGGTGATATTTAGGTTACTTTCCCCTTTCTTAGTTACTGTTCTAATGTTGTGAGGATTAAGACAGTTTCTAAAAGAAAACATTTAATTGGGGGCTTGCTTAAAGTTTCAGATGGTTAGTTTATGAGCATCATGGTCGGGAGCACCATGGCAGGCAGGCAGAGCACTGGAATTGTAACCCAGAACTAATCTTGAAGCATAAATGACTCACGGGTAGCCAGGCATGTTTTAGGTTTTTGAAACCTCAAAGCCTACCTCCAGTGTCACATTTCTTCAACTAAGTCACACCTTTTAATCCTTCCTAAACAGTTCACCCATTGGGAACCAAACATTCAAATATATGATCCTATTGGCTCCTTCTTATTCAAGCCACCATGACCCTTCCCTTCAGGAATAGCACTGCTATGGTCATCCTCGCATTATGATCTTGTGAAGGCTTTTCATTCAGTTCTTTTATTCTTTTATATACATTCTCAGGAGCAGAATTCATGGACCACAAACCTATTTCTAATTTGGTTCAGACTGTCCACTCTCTTTTCATTTGTGTTCTTTCTAACAGATGTTAATTTCACTGGAAAGAAATTTACTATGTGCTGTCAATTTATGTTACTGTGTCTGTTCCTGCAAATAGATGTGTATGCATGTTTTTGCTGGAGTTTGCTTTCACTTTTGTGAATGATCAAGAAAGTAAATAAAGCCATTGTGACTTGTGAACGTGAGTTTTTCTTTGTTCATACTCCATCTATTTTGTCTCAAACCACTTTGTATAGGACTTGTCTTTTGGAACACTCTCTGCATTTAATATTTGTGTTTTCTACAGCCAAATATATGAAAAGGTTTTATGAAGCAAAATCTTGCTAAATTGATTTAATCCTAATGGTAGTCACACTCTTGTGATGGAACAGATAAAGGCACTTCTACTGGCAGCTTTCTTTATCTAAATTGCCATGACTCTCTGAGTTGATAGACATTCTGAAGAAATAAAATATATTCACTCTTTCTGAAAATTCAAAGACAACAGCAGCAAACAAATGGGACAATGTTTACCTTTGGCAGAGGCTTGGCAGGTCGGCAGTGGAGTCCTCCAACATAATCAAAGTTTGGTAAGACAGGGTGAGGAAATTCCAAATCCCAATAGGTTCGAATGAGCCATATATCTGCCTTCCCCATCATCTCAGCGAGTGTTGTGGGTCTTCCTGTAAAGGAATCAGAACAGCCAAGGTAGGACAGGTAACAAAATTGTCAGGTGAAAATGATTATGCCAGGTAGTCTTCAGGAAGTGAGAGATCCGGGACCCAGTTTGTCTGTGATCCACAGTGCTAGCACAATCCATGAGCACCCCAGCTCTGAGCCCAGAGCTAGCAAAAGAAGCACACCCTGGATTTGAAACCCGAGTCAGAAAAAAAACAAACACGAACCCAGAACTGGAGAAAAACACCTCAGGTCTGAAATCAGAACCAAAAGAATACATTTTGCCCCTGGAATCAGAATCTCTTAAAAAAAAAAACCTACCCTGGCCCTAAAATTGGAGCCTAAAAACAAAAAAGGACCAGAAAAAGACACAAAGTTTGGCCCTGAAATCAGAGCCATCTCTGCCCCTGTCGTAAAATCAACCAATTGCTGAGCAGGAAAAAACAATTAATCTGTGAATAGGGAAGTAGTAATCTTCAGTCTAGAGGCATGACTTTACCAGGCCTTAGTCTGGAAAGGGCAGCCAATCACAAACCTGTAGACTTGAAATTCCCCAAGCTTTCCTCTTTATAAAAATCCCCTCCCCTCTTGGCTCAGGGTCCTCTCCTGCTCTGCTCTTTTTGCTGCTGTTGCTGCTGTCACTGCTGCGGCCACCACTCCAGATAGACTTTGGGACCCAGGTTAACTCACAATAAAGACTCTTTGCTTTTGCACAAGATTTGGTGTCATGGTGGTATTTCAGAGTTTCAGACTTTGGGCATAACAGAGCACTTTGATAATGTAACCAGAGTTGTTTATAAGTGTGATTGAGATAGAAGACATATTTGACTATCTATCCATCATCTATCTATCTATCTATCTATCTATCTATCTATCTATCTATCTGAGTGTATGTTTGACGTAAGTTTGTAATATCATTCCCATACTTATACATATATATGTATACACACACATACACACACACATAGAGTCAGTCACTGTGCAAATGATATGGGAGAAGATCCCACATCTGTAGCACACCTTGGAAATTCATGATTACCAATTATCTAGATATACCATTTAAATATAACCAATTCCATTACCTATAAGTCTTGTTTGTCATACTCAGGGAAACACTTTTGCCTGCCACTCTCCATCTAGTTTGTCCTGCCTGAACCTTGATGTGCACTCCTCTACGTGAACTGAGAATTTTGGGCTATTTTGTTGTGTTTTGAGGTTTTCAGATAGAGCCCATGGTGGTTCCTATGTAACTATGTAGCCATAGTTAACCTTGAACTCCAGATCCTCTTCCTCTAAATGTCAACTCCTGGGATTCCAGGCATGTGCTGCCACTCCCAGTATAAACGTTTATGGAGATACTTCTTCAGCACTTCATTTTGAGAAAGGGTCTCACTGTATAGCCCAAGTTAACCTCAAAGGGAATTTTTGATTATACCTGAGTTCCTTGTCCTCATGCTGTTCTTGATTCATGATTAATTATGTAATAATCATGAATCTTCTGAAGACTCAAAAATGTGAGCCTACTTCTACCTTGTCTGATGGTCAGTGAGTTTGGAGGTGTCTCACAATTGTTTACAACAATCAAAATAAAGGTAGAAGTAAAAATTAATTATTTAGATCTGACATTACATGTGACACAAAACATAAGCTCCCTACCTATGACACAAGTAATGACAGCAATGTAATGATAATGATGATGATGATGCTACCACACAGGTCAAACTACTGTTTTAAAACACGAAATATAATGACTTATTGATCTGTTATTTATTAAAGAAATTCTTGGAGATTTGTTTTGTGTGTGTGCCTTTCTGAAGAGTCCCATGCAAGTGATAAAAAAAAGGCTTTGCAGTTGACATTGGGACATAAGATTTTCTATAATCATTTGAATTTGGCAGATAATTTCACAGCTCCACCATTTTACTTAGGAGAGATGAATCCTCCTGCTGCCTATCCTGTTGTTTAAAGTTCCCCTTGAATGACACAGCAAATTTTGAATGCAACAATCCCAGTTGACCATGGCACTTACCCAAGACCTCACTGTAAAGCTGATTCCAATTCTTCTCATTAAATATTTGGAACCAAAAGTCAAAAGAAAGCATAAAAATCAGATTTTGTACCCTCTCCATGAATGTCATTCGATCACTCAATTCTGACTGAGCAACGGGCACGTAGGAAGGAGGCAGTGGCAGTCCTCCACTGTACTTCTCATGTGTGTAGCCAGGGAAGAATCGGAGACTGTATACAAGTGGTATCTTGAGAATCTCAGCCAGCAGGTCACCACAGGGTATGAAGGGATCGGCTACTATGACATCAAAGCTTGAATTTTGTAGTTTTGCCATGAGTTCCTTGTTAAAAACTACATCTTTGCAGAGACTTTCACAATATTTTGAATCTTCCCAAGCCAATTCCTGATATAATAAAAAGTATCCCCAAAATGATTGCTTTGGCAGCTCATAAATGTATTTATTGAGTGAGTCCTCGTAGAGTTCCTCCAATTCAGCCATGGATAAAGATGCAGGATATTTCTCAAACTCAATAGCAGATGTGTCTCCAACCTCATAAGAAAGGGAGGCTGAGGGTATCAGAACCGTCACTTCATGATCCTTCTTCACAAGTTCATCTAGGATTGTCCTTAAATTGAGCCAATGACTGTATTCCATTGGCCACACCAGCACCTTCCCAGCACTCCCAGATCCCAAGAAGCCACTCAGCTGTAGGAGGAATAATGCTGCCTTCATTTTTACAGACATCTTGTTCAAATTTAGAGTTGTCTCTCAAATGGTGATCCTCCAGATCTTGCAGGTACAGAAAGAGTAATAACTAGTTAAAGTATAACTTGTACTTACCAAAGTAAATACACCTGAGACAATCAGACCTCTGGATGCAAAGTGCAAAAACCAAGAGGCAGATGTGTATATGTGAAATGACTCCTGGTTCTCAGTGACTTGAATCTATAATGGATAACAGTGAAAAGTAAGATATCCATTCCTCTCTCTCTCCTCTTGATAAAGAACTTGCAGTAAAAACATAAGTGTTGAGTCACATTTTTTAAGTATCAACAGTTCAGTGTGTCTTCATACAAATGTTGGCAACAGCAATCATTTACCATATTATTTAATGATTTTAAATAAATGATTCAGAGGCACATAGTATAACTCAAAATTATTAACATTGTAATTAAATTTAGAGCTAATTTTATTTTAGGGAGAAGTCCTTTTCTTTTTGTCTTTCCATTGGTTCCAGCTCTGTCCAACCAGAAATCTGCTTTCTTGTAACTAGTCAGCATGCATGCATGAATATATTCTAGTGAGACACTTCTTCTTCCCTTCTTGACTACCAGAGTATGGAAAGCATGAATGCCAAAATTAGAATTTTCATGGTGACCTTCTCCTGGGAAAAGAAATGTCTAATACCTTGGGAGGCCCCAGGAGGAATCTGACATAGAAGGTCATTTCCAGGTGTCGGAATACAAAAGAGTTTCACAATAGCCAGGAATAAAGTATAACAAAGGTTTATTTATTTGGGGATAAACTGAGAAAGGGTAGCTATCCACAATCTTCTATATACACTGGGAACTAGACCAAATCTAGCAGCCAAGAGGGCAACACAAGCTTTTCATCTGCATTTATAGTGCATGAGACCACACCCAAAGTGAACTAGTATAGTACAGTTCTAAATTTAATACAAAACTATGTACAATAAGAACAAGTACCAAGACCTCAATATAAATCTGACCACAGTCAACCTGATCGAAAAGGAAGTGGAAAGTAGTCTTCAATGTATGGGCACAGGAGACTGCTTCCTAAATTTAACATTAGTAGAACAGATACTGAGGGCAACAATAAATCAATATGACCTTCTGAAACTGAGAAGCTTCTGTAAATCAAAAGACACTGTCAATAAGAGAAAAAGGCAGCCTACTAAATGAGAAAAGATCTTCACCAACTCTACATTAGAGGACTGACTTTTAATGTTTATAAAGAACTCAAAAAATTAGACATCAAAATTCCAAATGATCCAATTAAATAATTGGGTATAGCACTATAAAAGAGAATTCTCAACAGAAGAATCTCAAATGGTCAAAAGACACTTAAGGAAAAGAAGACCATCTTTAGCCATCAAGGAAGTACAAATTAAAATGACTCTGAGACACCATCTTACACCAGTCAGAATGGCTAAGATAAAAAACACCAATGATAACTTAAGCTGGAGATTAAGGGGAACACTCCTCTACTGCTGGTGGGAATGCAAACTTGTACAACCACTCTGGAAATCTGTATGGTAGTTTTTCAGAAAACTGGGAATCAATCTATTTCAAGTATCTAGCAATAGCACTCTTGGGCATATACCTAATGGATGCTCAATCATAGTAAAAGGATATTTGTTCAACTGTTCATAGTAGAATTATTTGTAATAGCCAGTACCTGGAAACAACCTAGATGTCCCTCAACCAAACAATGGAGAAAGGAAATGTGATACATTTCAACAAAAGAGTACTACACAGTGGTAAAAAACAATGACATCTTAAAATTTGCATGCAAATGGATGAAACTAGAAAAAAAAACATCCTGAGGGAGGTAACTCAGATCCAGAAAGATGAACAAGGTATGTGTTCATTCATAAGTGGATGCTAGTTGTATAACAAAGGTTGACCAGCCTATAATTCATGACCCTAGAGAAGCTAAGCAACAAGGTTAACCCTAAGAAAAACATATACAGATCCTCCTGAAAAAAAAAACATATAAAGATACACCGGACAAAATTGGAAGCATAGGTGTGTGTGTGTGTGTGTGTGTGTGTGTGTGAGAAAGAGAGAGAGAGAGAGAGAGAGAGAGAGAGAGAGAGAGAGAGAACATAAGGGAAGGGAAGAGGAGGGGAGAAGGGGGAAGGAGAACTTGAGGAAATGGGATGGTCAAGATGGAGGAGGGACAAAGATGAGAGTAAGGAAAAAGATATTTTGATTGAGGGAGCCATTATGGGGCTAGCGAGAAACCTGGCACTATAGAAATTCCCAGGAATGCACACAGATTATTCCTTCTAAGGCCATAAGCAATGAAAAAGAGGTTGCCCAAACTGGTCGTGCCCTGTAGTCAGACTGATGAATATTTTAAACATTACCACAGAACTGATGTGGGATTCTTCTCTGTATGCTGTGGCACCAGGATTTTCCCTACTGCTTGTACTGACTTTTTGAGAACCCATCTGTTTGGATGGCTACATTGCTCAGCCTAGATATAGTAGGGAGGGCTTTGGACTTTGCCCAAAGCAATGTGCCTTACCCTCTTTGAGGAGAATGTAGGGGGTGTGGTGGGGCGAAGTTGAGGGAATGGCAGGAGGGGAGGGAGTGGGAACTGGGATTGATATGTAAAACGAAAAAAGATAACACAATCAATCAACTTCAATAAGTTGCAAGAAAAGATAGAGGCAACCACCTACTTGGCATTCATCCAAAATCTCATTTGCAATGTTGGCATAAGCAACTTTGGCTAAGGTCTAGAGTCTCTGACAGATGATTTTTAGCGGCAGGAAAATTTTAAAACTGTTTTGATGGAGGAAATGATGATCTGTCTATGTGTTACTCTCATTGGTTAATAAAGAAACTGCTTTGGCTTTTTGATAAGGCAGGATCTAGATAGGTGGAATAGACAGAACAGAATTCTGGGAAGAAGGGAAGTGAGGTCAGATCGCCATGGAGCCAGCCACCAGGTCAGACATGCTGAATCTTTCTCGGTAAGCCACCACCTCATGATGCTACACAGATTATTAGAAATGGGTTAATCAAGATGTGAGAATTAGCTGATAAGAGGCTAGAACTAATGGGCCAGGCAGTGTTTAAAAGAATACAATTTGTGTGTTATTATTTCGGGACACAAGCTAGCCAGGCGGCCGGAAGCTGGGCAGCAGGAATGTAGCCCGCTGCTCCCACTACATGAAATGGTCTTTTGGGGTTCCTGACTCATGAAAGAGTCTGTGAGACATTCTACAGGACACAGAAAAAAGTGACTGAACTGCCTTTGAAATTTCCTGCTTCATGGAAAAGTCTGCAGGATATGGGTCTGAAGGCTGAAGATGGATGCCCCAACAGTACAGAGGAACTTTGGGTGACTGTCTAGGAAGCGAGATGTCTCTGTCATTTCTAGAATTTGGAAGTTGCTTACTTCTTGTTTATTTAAGTAGTATTATATCCTTCTGGAGTCTTTGATGGAGTTGAAGAATATATAGATAATTATAGTTTTCCTTTGTTATGATAAAAGATAAAATAGATCCAAATATTGTAATTGTAATTCTTGCTTTATAACTGTTTTGCTATATGTAATTTTACTGTTAAAGTGAAGCCTTTCTTTTTTGTTTAAACAGAAAAAGGGGAAATGATGTAGGTGGGTCTTCTATCTATCTGCTTTTTCATTGGTTAATTAATAAAGAAACTGCTTTGCCTGATTGGTCAGAACATAGGTGCGTGGAGTAGACAGAACAGAATGCTGGGAAGAAGGGAAGTGAGGCAGATGCTATAGCTCTCCTCTCCAAGATGGACGCAGGTTACGATCCTTCCTGGTAAGCCACCACCTTGTGGTACTACACATATTAATAGAAATGGGTTAATCAAGATAGGAGAGTTAGCCAGTAAGAGGCTGAAGCTAATGGGCCAAGCAGTGTTTAAAAGAATACAGTTTCCGTGTAATTATTTCAGGTAAGCTAGCCGTGAGCTGGGTGGGAATGCAGCCCACCACTCCACGCTACATTCTATCACCACTGAGACTAATTGAAGCCAATCATGTGGAGTAGCTCTAGTGTTTGAAACCCATTTCTTTACCTATTCACTAACAAATGGTGAATGCTGTAGGGCCCTGGTCTCCCTTATTCCTGTGGTGCATTTATGGGGACAGTTTATGATCAACTAACTAAGCTTCCTGTGTGTTTCTGTGCTATGCCTGCCCCACCTGGTGGTTAGCTGCAGGGCATTTACCCCATTGTTAATATGGTAATTTCCCACCTGCCTGGGCAGAGATCCTTGTGCTACAGTCAGGTAGATAAGGACTCCCCCAATGCTGAATAAAGGGCATTCAGCTGCTCTCCTTTCGAATGACCCTGGTCTCTCTGTGTCTTCTTTTCAATCTCCAGGCCCTTGCCCGACTCGCGTTCGGTACAGTGGTGCGCGAACTGTACCGAGGGTGTAACACCAAATCAGGTGTTACAATTGGAGGCACCGCTGGGATGATCATCGGCAACTAGACCCATCTGCGAGATCGGGAAGTAGGGATCCCTGAGAGGTCGCCCTCGGGAAGGCTGGCCAGCAGGTAAGAAATTGTGCGGCGAGGGTGAATTGGTTATGGGTGCAAGTTATTCTGTTCCTGTGTTAAAGGGCCGGTTAACAGGCCAGTTGTTAGGTCTTTTGGAAAATAAAGGCACCGGTATTAAAGTTGAGACAGCACAAGAGATCATTAAGACAGTTTTAGAGTTTAGTCCCTGGTTCCTACATGCAGGGGGTTTTAATATTACTGATTGGGAGCAGGTAAAGGCTGATCTTCAAAACACACTGAAAGAGCGAGGGCCACAAGAATTCCCCATGGCGATATTTTCACTGTGGCGCTTGGTCAGAGATGCTCTTCTCAGTGATGATGTTAAAGTGAAAGAGCAATTAGAGAGTTTAAACAAAACCCTTGAGGAGATTCAGGAAGTAGAATCTGTGAGTTCTATTAAGATTTTTGCGGAACAGGAAGTTTTAGGAACAGGAAGTAATAGAAAGGATAAAGAAAAAGAAGAAGAAATTTTAGAAAAGGAGATCGCACTGATAAGAAAGAAGTTAGAAAAAGAGGAAAGGAAGGAAGCAAACGGAGATGTTTCCATGAGACCTCCTCCGCATAATCCTTGCACTACTGCTTCTGCCCCTATGGACTTAGAGGCAGAAATCCGAGAGATCCGGGACAGGTTAAATAATCTAAGTGGAGAGAAGCAGGTTTATCCTGTTGTGGAAAAGATTGATCAGCAGGGACAGGGGGACAGGCAACATAACCCTCTGGCCTTTAAGGATATCAAGCAGTTAAAAGAAGCAGTTGTGGACTATGGAGCTCATGCTCCTTTCACTGTAGCTTTATTGAAATCTTTTGCAGAACTCAACCTTATACCCAGTGACTGGATGCAGCTTTGCAGGGCTTGTCTTCCAGGGGGAGATTATTTGTTATGGAGAGGTGAAATGCAGGAAAATTGCAAAAAGACTGCAGGCAAAAATGCTGAAGCAGGTTTCCTCCAGAAAAACCTTGACATATTAACTGGTGAAGGACAATATGCTAGCTTAGAAGCACAGATTGCTTATGATCCTGCAATTTATGCTCAGATAGCTGCAGCAGCCGTTAAAGCTTGGAAAACTTTACCTAACAAAGGGTCATGAGAACAGCTTTCTAAGATCCTTCAAGGATCTTCAGAACCTTATTCTGAGTTCATTGACTGCCTTCTACAGGTGGGAAGCTGCATTTTTGGGTATGTGGATTCAGCTATGCCAGTCGTTAAACATTTGGCCTTCGAAAATGCAAACAAGTTCTGTCAGCAAGTTTTACGCCCCCATAGAGATGGAGATTTGAATGACTTTATCCTATTATGCAGAGACATTGATGGCACCCACATGATGGGCCAGGTCATTGTTTCTGCCCTCAAGGAAGGCCAAGGTGGAGCTAGGCCTAGGAATTGTTTTCAATGCGGAAGGTCAGTATTGTTCTTAATTCTGCGGGTTAGACGGTAGAGAGGTAGAGACCTTACGCGAGGAAGAAGACACAGACACGCGGCGGTCCCACGTGGGTGCACTTTAATGGGGAAGGGATAACAAACAGGTAGGGGGCGTGCAGACACGGTAGGAAAGGTGGGGAGAAAAAGGGACGAACTCGTGACGGCCCTTGCTTTTAACGGGGAATGCAAAGGCTTCTGGGAAATGTGTTCTGTGCTTGCGTGCGTTGGAGTCCAGAGGGATGCTGGGAGTTGTGGTATCACAAGAGAACAACATTTCACCCTTTTGGTTTGATTAAAAAAAAATGGGGGATCTTAAAGGGTAGGGAATGAGGGCATAGTCCAGTCTCTCATGGCTGCTTCCTGCTGGCTTTGGGCGTTGAGGGGTCCAGGAAATGTCCGATTATTTTGGCAATGTCCCACTGGCGTTTGCGGTCGCTGGTGTAGTTGGTCACTGGTGTCCAAGGTCGCTGGTGTCTGGGATGGCTGATTGTACCGCTGGCATTTGAAGTCCTGGCTGTCGTCTGGGGTGGCTGATTGAAGAAATCTGTCTGGCTTTTCCTGAGTAGCTGGGTCATCATTAAGATGCTGGAAGGCAAAAGTTGCATTAGTAAAAGGAAAAAATAAAAAGGGGGGGTCTAAGGGAATTTTTTTGGGGGGGAACTGGATTTTTTTTGTGGGGGGGAACTGGGGTGAGGGGGGGACTGGGGTGGGGGGAGAGTGAGGGAGTCTTAGGATGTCCGGGGTTTCAAAAGGAACTGCCCTGCTGGTAAAGGAGCTATTAATCAGCCTAGAGGAAATCCAGGTGTTTGCCCAAAATGCCAAAAGGGAGTTCACTGGGCCAACGACTGTCACTCTAAGATGGACAGTCAAGGAAATCTTATCCCCAGGTCAAAAAACGGGGGGAGGGGCCTGCCCCGGGCCCCCAAAACACCAGTGTACGGGGCCTTGAGCGGGGCAGCAGCTCCCATCAGATTCATTCCTCAGAGAAATGCCTCACTGTCAACTACCTTGTACGAGGCACCTCAGGAAGTGCAGGACTAGATCTCTGTACCTCCGCCCGAGTAGTATTGACCCCACAAATGGGTGTGCAAGCCTTGGGGACTGGAGTATTTGGACCTATCCCAGAGGGTTCAGTAGGTATAGTTTTTGGTAGAAGTAGTTCTGCGCTCAAGGGAATCAAAATTTTACCAGGAATTATAGACTGTGATTTTACTGGAGAAATTAAAATTATGATTGAAGCTGGTATGGGAGTCCTTGTCATCCCTCAAGGAGCGAGAATAGCTCAATTAGTGCTTTTGCCCCTGTTTCGCTCTACTAATCCTTTTTTTTAAAAATATTTATTTATTATGTATACAATATTCTGTGTGTATGCCTGCTGGCCAGAAGAGGGCACCAGACCTCATTACAGATGGTTGTGAGCCACCATGTGGTTGCTGGGAATTGAACTCAGGACCTTTGGAAGAGAAGGCAATGCTCTTAACCTCTGAGCCATCTCTCCAGCCCTACTAATCCTTTTTTTAAACAAGAACGAGGGGACAAGGGATTTGGCTCCACAGGATCCCCTGAAGCTTTTTGGGTTTCTAGTTTAGAGAATCGCCCCACCCTTACTTTAACAGTCAATGGGAAAAGGTTCCAAGGCCTTCCTGATACAGGGGCTGATTCTTCAGTGATTGCTAAAAGGCACTGGTCTGCAGCCTGGCCTCTACAGCCAGCCTCTACAACCTTGCAGGGAGTAGGAACGGCCAGTTCTCCAGAGTGCAGTACTCAGTATTTAAATTGGGAGGATGAAGATGGCCATAAGGGCATTTTTAAACCATTTGTCCTGGAACACCTTCCTCTTAATTTGTGGGGAAGAGATGTTTTGCAAGCTATGGGAGCAGTTCTGACCACTGAACCTGTGCAGCGTATGCTATCGAGGCAGGGCTTTGTCCCTGGTCAGGGTTTGGGCAAAAATCTGCAAGGGGATGTGCAGATTTTAGCAGACAAGAAAATTATACAACAGTCACCTGGACAGCGTGCAGGGTTAGGAAATTTTTCCTAGGGGCCATTGCAGAGCAGCCAGAAAGCATTCCTATAAAATGGAAAACTGAAAAACCTGTTTGGATAGAGCAATGGCCCCTGAGTAAAGAGAAATTACAGGCTGCTTGTACTCTAGTACTCTAGGAACAGCTAGAAGCAGGACACATAGTGCCATCCACTTCTCCCTGGAATACCCCTATCTTTGTTATTAAGAAAAAGTCTGGTAAATGGAGGTTATTGCAAGATCTTAGAGCAGTAAATGATTGCATGGAAATTATGGGGGCAACTCAACCTGGGTTGCCTCAGCCTGTAGGTATTCCTGCAGGATATCATCTTTTAGTTATTGACCTGAAGGATTGTTTTTTCACCATTCCCTTGCATCCAAAAGACTCTAATAAATTTGCTTTCAGTGTACCGTCTATAAATTTCAAAGAACCATACAAGCGCTACCAATGGGTAACATTGCCCCAGGGTATGGCCAATAGTTCTGTAATTTGTCAAATGTTTGTGGCACGGGTTATTGCCCCTATAAGGTATAAATATTCTCAACTGTATATAAGTCATTATTTGGATGACATCCTATTAGCTGGACAGGACCCAGAAATAGTCCTTGAGGCTTTTGCTGACTTGCAAGAATGCCTAGCACATGCTGGGTTAGTTATTGCTTCTGAAAAAGTACAACAACAGTTTCCATATCAATACTTGGGACATCAGCTGTTGCAGACAGGAGTAAAACCGCAGAAAGTTACTCTTCACCTAGATAAACTACAAACTTTGAATGATTTTCAAAAGTTGCTTGGAGACCTAAATTGGGTCCGGCCCAGTCTGGGAATTCCTACTGGAGACTTAAAACCACTTTTTGACATTCTGCAAGGGAATCCAGACCCAACCTCCTTTCGTGAGTTAACACCTCAAGCAAGGCAATGTATTGCTTTAATTGAAGAAAAGCTTGCCTCTGCTCATATTAATTATATTGACTATCGTCAGCCACTGCTGTTGATAATTTTCCCCTCCAAGCATAGTCCTACTGGAGTTTTTTGGCAGCAAGGACCCATCTTGTGGGTACATGAACATGTGTCACCTGTAAAAATTGTTATCTCATATCCATCAGCTGTGCTACGTGTTATTCAGAAAGGATATAAGCTTAGTTTGCAAACTTTTGGAATGTTACCTGATAAGGTTATTATACCTTATACCCAGGCAGAAATAACTTGGTTACAAAATTTTGCTGAAGATTGGACTTTATTTTTATGCACTAATCCCTGCAAGTTAGACAATCATTATTCTTCTGATAAGTTAGTCACCTTCTTTAAAAATCATCCGGTATGTTTCCCTAAAATTATTTCTTTGCAGCCTCTGGCAGGGGCACGAAATGTGTTTACTGATGGATCTTCCACCGGGAGAGCTGTAGTAGCCTCCCCTCCTGATTTTGATATTCAGTCTGTTAATACTAACTCTGCTCAGGTGGCTGAATTGGTTGCTGTCCATTTGGCCCTAGAGAAATATGCTGATATTCCATTTAACCTTTTTACTGACAGTCAGTATATAAGCAAAATTCTTGCACCGTTGGAAACTGCAGCTTATATTGCCTCTGTATCTCGAGTCCAGATGCAGTTATTGGCTATTCAAACTTTGCTTTGGTCCCGATCTGTACCCATTTACGTAGGGCATTTGCGGGCTCATACTGACTCCCTGGTCCTTTGAGTGAGGGAAACGCTTTGGCTGATCAGCTCACTCGTCAAATTTATGTAGTTAGTCAGGAATCTTATGAAGCTGCAGAAAAAGCTCATAATCGTTTTCATCTCAATGCTGGATCTTTAAGATTTCACTTTAAGATATCTCGAGAGCAAGCCACTAATATTGTTAAAAAGTGCTCTCTGTGTACAGAACTTTTAACTGTTCCCCATTTGGGAGTTAATCTTCGTGGGCTTGCCCCTAATCATTTATGGCAAATGGATGTCACCCATATTCCTTCTTTTGAGCGCATGCAATATGTTCACGTAACCGTGGATACATATTCTCATCTCATTTTTGCCTCAGCTCACACAGGAGAAAGATTACAAGATGTTAAAAGTCATTGTCTCCAGGCTTTTGCCTACAAGGGAGTTCCTAAAACTGTAAAAACTGATAATGGACCAGCCTATACTAGCACTGGCTTTGCTAAATTTTGTTCTGAGTTTTCAATTTCTCACAAAACGGGTATACCTTATAATCCTCAAGGACAAGCTATAGTGAAGCGAGCTCATCATACGCTCAAAGCCTATTTGCATAAAACTAAAAAGGGGGAATATGGTTCCACCCCCAGAGATTATTTATCTTTTATTTTATACATTTTAAATTTTTTGACTGTTGATGCTCAATCTCATACTGCCGCTGACAGGCATTGGCTGCCAGATTCTTCCGGGATGCCTCATGTCAAATGGAAAAATCTATCAGATGGCACCTGGCACGGTCCAGATCCTGTACTGGTGTGGGGAAGAGGGGCTGTTTGTGTTTTCCCGCAGGATGCTGACAATCCAATATGGGTACCTGAGCGGCTGGTGCATGCTGTGGATTTTCCTGTCCAGAAGCCTGAAGACAGGACCGAGCCGAGCGATCAAAGAGATTCTGGCTTGTCAACTGAAGAGTTGCGGGATTCCTGAGGAGCTGGCTGCGGTGGTCCGAGTGCCAAGGATTGTTCCTCGCCTGTCTACCCATCTACCCATCCCATGATATCGGCAGCCACAGCTGTTGCTGCCACAGCAGCTAAAGCTGCTGGATTTTTCATTAGTCAGTCAGTTGTTTCCTGCTAGCACAAAGGATACCTTCTCAGGGCAGGTTGCAAATGCCGTAGCCATTCAAATTGAGCGAATGAATATTACAGTTAATTTTGCTCTTGGTTGTGGCTAAAGACCACTGCTAGATGTTACAGTAATAAGCTTATTGCTGTTATTCACGGACCCTGAGGTGTACAATTTACAAATTGGCTCTTAAAATTATTCTAGTTAGCTATACCAGGGTTATTTTCACCAGCGCTGAGACCTTACTTATAGGGCTCCAATTTGGACAGAATTATTAATGATTGAGCAAGCACAGTCTCCTTAAGGGATGCTTACATGTGCTGGAGCATCATCTTCATGGTTATGATGCCAGAGCCAAAGGCAAGCTCAGGTCAATATTGCCACATGGCAAGTCCTCTTAGCTATTGCCCCAGAGAATCTTTCAGCACAAATCTGGCTGAACTCGGTGATGGATGACTAGTGAGCCAAAGACGGGAAAGGCTTTTGGGGGGCTGCCTCAACCTAAGACAGGAAATGTGTTTTGACCTGGATACTTTCCCATGACGGGTAAGGGGTATTGCCTGATGTCCAATGCCACCCAAGACAGGTCTAGTCATAATTTATACGAAAGGGGGACCTGTAGGGCCCTGGTCTCCCTTATTCCTGTGGTGCATTCATGGGGACAGTTTATGATCAACTAACTAAGCTTCCTGTGTGTTTCTGTGCTATGCCTGCCCCACCTGGTGGTTAGCTGCAGGGCATTTACCCCATTGTTAATATGGTAATTTCCCACCTGCCTGGGCGGAGATCCTTGTGCTACAGTCAGGTAGATAAGGACTCCCCCAATGCTGAATAAAGTGGCATTCGGCTGCTCTCCTTTCGAATGACCCTGGTCTCTCTGTGTCTTCTTTTCAATCTCCAGGCCCTTGCCCGACTCGCGTTCGGTACAGTGGCGCGCGAACTGTACCGAGGGTGTAACACCAAATCAGGTGTTACAATTGGAGGCACCGCTGGGATGATCATCGGCAACTAGACCCATCTGCGAGATCGGGAAGTAGGGATCCCTTGAAAGACCCCAGTGGTGGGCAGTCTTTCAGGCTAAGGAGACCCTCCCAAGGAACAGCGAGATCACTCTTCGGATGCAAACAGCAAGAGGCTTTATTCAGTACACAGGTACCTGGGGCGACTTAGTCTCTCAAAAGACAAAGCGCGCCTGCAGACTGGGGGAAGGTCTTTTTATAGGAAAGAGGGCAGCAGAAGCAGATTACAGAAGCAAATGCGTTGTTAGTGGTCAGTTGGAATGGGGCAAGGGGTATAGGTGGTTTTTCCTTTCCCAGCACAGATGTATGGCAACAGATATCCTGTCCCTCTTTTGTTCTTTCTTTCCTTTTCCAGCACAGATATATGGCAACAGATTTCCTGTTAATTGATGTGCTGTCCTAATCTATAGATATCCTGTTTTGCAGCCAGGGACCCTGACCTCACTCTGCACTTACATTTGTTCGTCAAAAGCTTTGTGAAATGACGTTACAGCAGCTTAAGCTGGGATCTTTCATAGGGGGAGTTGTCTCTTCTGTGAATTGCTGCTATTCTAAGTTGGGCATATGTGCTGACTATGGGCATCCGGGTTCCCTAAGCAAACGGGATGTTCTCATGGGAGCAGGCCAGCTGCGGGTTCTGGGAGGGGGTATCCAGAGGGCCTTCCACTTTTCCTGTTTCTAGTTTGGCTCCTTATCGCTTGGGGCCAGATGGCTGACCGGCTGACCGCAGATATCTTGCCTGGCTTCTCCGCCCTTGTTCTCAAGTCGAACTTCCCTGCTCTAATGTTACTTGTGTTGCTCCAAAGTTTAAGCCTGGCGTTGCTGCTGCTTAGCTGTTTGTCTATACTGTGGGGGTCTTTCACCCTGAGAGGTCGCCCTCCGGAAGGCTGGCCAGCAGGTAAGAAATTGTGCGGCGAGGGTGAATTGGTTATGGGTGCAAGTTATTCTGTTCCTGTGTTAAAGGGCCGGTTAACAGGCCAGTTGTTAGGTCTTTTGGAAAATAAAGGCACCGGTATTAAAGTTGAGACAGCACAAGAGATCATTAAGACAGTTTTAGAGTTTAGTCCCTGGTTCCTACATGCAGGGGGTTTTAATATTACTGATTGGGAGCAGGACAGCCAGCCAGAACTACAGATTGAGAGTCTGTCTCAAGAACACAAGTAAACAGAGACTGGAATTACATGCTAATCAAAGCAGAAAGAGGGTGTTTAAAGTGAACATTGGAATGAGCACACTACCCTTGATCTCATCCAAAGTGAACTTTGGTTTCTGCTCAAGATTATTTTGAATCCAAGCGTTGGCAGGAGCCAGAGTCTGCTTCTGTTGTCCTATAATTTTCTCCCTGTGAACAATCAGTGTTCTTTTAATCCTTGTAAGCAAAGATTCTTTCTTGTCCAGTGCTGCCTTTATAGCTTGGGCTTGTAGATTTTGGGGACTTTGGAATAATCTGTTTGCAAATCTATGGGGAGCTCGCTTGGGCAGCTTCAGCTCTCTTCCTTACTTCATTTATTCCTAGCATCAGCTTGGTTGTATTGCCCTGGGATTAAGACACAGTGGATCACAGTCTGCCCTGAGTGTGGAAGGAGCAAGGGCTCTTGATTGATCAGCTTTCTCATCTCTTTTGTAGGACACTCTGTAGTAGCTGCAGTTACTCTTCTTTTCTGTCCTTCTCCACTACTGATGCTCCCTGGGCAACCTGATTATAACTAACTTCCCACCCTTTTGAGGATCAGTATTCTCTACAGGTGTGACAGGAATATTGTCACTCATTCTCACTAAATATGGTTTCTGCTGCTTCTGAAATCTGATGCTGTGAACAGTTTATGGGTGAAGGGCTCAGCTCTGCATTGGTAGTAAGATTGTTCCTAGTTTCAGTACATGCGCTTTTCTTAAAGAATTTCCTTCTTGTTGTGGATAAAATCTAATTTCACCCAGTGCTCCAGTGAGGTTCAGCTTACATTGGGACCGAAGTCCTCTTGTCTGTTTTGAAATCCAGTGTTCACCACTGCAGGAGTCCATTTCAGAAAGTGTGAATATTTTATTGCAGGAATTAGGGTGGTAGTAGGTTAGTTCTTTTCATGATTCTGCACTACACAAAACATTTTTATCTATAATATATGGAACCTCATTATGGGCTAGATATAGTTTTTCTCTTGTCTTGCTCTTATCTGGAGACTTGGCTTCTTGTAGTTTACTCAGCTGTCTTCTTTATATACTGCTAACTATTGCTTTCCCTCTTTTCTATTAAAACTTCAGGAACAAATTATAGGAGCTCTTTTATATCATAAAGGTAATCTAGGTCATATTATCAGGGTCATGATATAGAAAACCCTGATATTTCTTAATAAATGCAAGTCGTCTTCACATAGAAATCCACTACACCTTGAAGCATTCATCCCATTTCTAGAATAGCATTATCAAGTTATATCTGACTCAGCTATGATATCAGATTAGGATAGAGTTGTTTTTAAATTTAGAATTTGATCCTACCCGTGAGAACCTTATGGTATATACCTGGATTATAGAACTAGCCATTAAAGAACCAGCCATTGAGTATCACATTGTTCTATGAAGTGGGGATATATGAAGAAGAAGACATGGTCTCTGTCCAGGAGGAACTTAATATAGGGTGGGTGTCAGCTGTCACTGAAAGTGCAAATGAGTGACACAACATGTCACAATGCCATGACCTGAGAGCCATTTGCTGTTTTATTTCTTATATTTAGGATTCCTGGATTTTTACTAACTGGAATGGAAATGATATCTGATGATGATCTGATGATACATTGCTATATCAGAGCAGTAACTGATATGACCTCAAAACAAAGTTAGAGCATTATGGCTCCCAGACTCTTCCTTATTCGATCCTGGACCATCATGGTGTAAGGAGGGCCCATCCTGTTGTGGGCAGTGTCACAAGGATGGTCCCTCCCTTAACAGGTTGGCTCAATTTGCTGTAGACAGGACCACAAGGATTGTTCTGTCAATCAAAAATCAAAATCCATTCTTGCCAATAGGCCAAATTTTCCTCAGATATGGCTCAAGACATTGTCAAGTTAGCAACTGAAGCTAAATAGATTGATAACTAAATTGATAAATCTAGATTGATAAATCTAAGATAAATAGATTGATATTTTCTAATTAAACTTGAGCCACAATCTCCCAGAAAAAATCTGACAGTATAAACCTGGTTAAAGTTTAAAGAAATCCTAGCTTGGAACCTACTATTGCTATTTTCCTAAATGGTCATGTTGACAATTTTTTTTCCTAAAGTTTTATGTTAATAGCTATAGCCAGATATCTGCATTGTTCTCGGCCTTTGTCTGAGAAGCAATTGTTGTAATGGGTACCAATTAATTCAGAGTCATAAAATTTCTCAAACGACTGAGAATGATCAGCTTCATGGCTCCAGGTATACTACCGAAGTATGAGGAAAGAATGTAGGAGCCCAATGATGAGAAGTGCTATTGAGCATTTTTTCTGGACATGCCATGGCCACAGCATTCATAAACTCCAAGAATCTGTCAGCTGCACAGGACTTCCAATAGACTGGGAAGCCAAAATTCCATAATAAATGAGGAAGCGCTTCTAATACTCCAACCAAAATAAAGGTCTATTGAAAGTCATAGATTCTGGGAGGGGATAAATCTCTATTACAGAGGTTGGGTGTACACTGCTATATGGCTCGTGATCCAGCAATGTTATCTCAGGAATGCATGCATTCTTTTATAGATAGCACTAATTGGATTTATTGAGTTATTAAAAATAAAACAAGGGAGCCGGGCGATGGTGGCGTACGTCTTTAATCCCAGCACTCGGGAGGCAGAGGCAGGCAGATCTCTGTGAGTTCGAGACCAGCCTGGTCTACAGAGCTAGTTCCAGGACAGGCTCCAAAGCCACAGAGAAACCCTGTCTCGAAAAAACAAACAAACAAACAAAAAAACCCAAAAAACAAGAGAACATAATGTTGCAATTGGGACATATTGGGAGAAATCCAATGGAAACTGGGAATGTGATCATGGTAGATGAATTTAATATTTCATAAAATCAAGCTAAGAAATTCTGAATGAATAAAAAAATCAACAAAACAAATTGTGAGCTTGTGTGGGACATTTCAGATTTGGAATGCAATATGAGTTAGGTGATGATGGAACTTACAAATATTGTGGTCTTGTCTTGAGTGTGTACATTAGAAGCAAGAGTAAATGAAACTTTTGACAGTTCAAGTCTACTTCAAAATGCTGAAATAGTAGGGACAGTGTCCAGATCAATTGTAACTAAGGGATATGATGGAAATCCTCCCCTGCTGTGATGCACTGGAGCAGGTCCATGTGTCAGTCCTCCCCACTTCAGCTACTCCCTTTTCTTCTTCTTTCCAGATTTAGTAAATCTCTGGCAGCAAAAGAGGCAACACTTTGTGATGACGAACATCACAGTCAGCACACAGGCAAGCAGGAATCCAAGCACGTCCAGAGAGTGGTACTGGTACCAGGTGAGGTCATGCGCTGCCACCCGAAGGTGCTTGGCTCCCTTGTGGCGCATGACATACTCAATCCAGAAGACGGCTCTGTCCAGGGGCTTCACAGGCTGGTCGTGGTGGATTCTTGATAGCCGCATGGCGTTCTCCTTATAGCTAAAGACATCAATATCAAAAGCCAACTAGTTTACTTAAGTTCTTCAAGCTTAAGAAAATTTCTGGAAAGCATCATGAGACTCAGTAAATGCCACAGAGGAGCACTAGCTACAGTGTGGTTTTTACTGGGACATGTTTGGAGGTTTGCCTGGAAGTTTCTATTTTCTGTGAAATTCTTTCCAAAAGTGAAATGGGAAATCATTGTGGGAAGGAAATCTTTCCAACAGAGGAAATGTCCATAGACCCTTCAGGCCCTGTAAATGAGATGGTTTATAGTTGGACACTGATCACACTGATGCTCTTGAGAAGAAACCGTCAAAAATTTTTGAAACCTCAATAAAACACTATTAGTAATTAAAAATGACTACTCTTGAGGATAGATTATACTTTGCACAAGCTGACTTAAGGGCTGGGATGCAGGTCCTTGATAACTTGCTTAGAAATGATTTCCATCATCAAATTATTCTAAACTAACTTCTAATACAGTAAGTCTGTAGGGATATTTTACAGTCTTGATTGACCATAAAAGCTCATTATACAGTGGTTAAATGAGTTTCATTGATGTTGTTGTTTTCAAACTAAGACTAACGATCAGATGACTTCTACTGTCCCTTTGGATAGAATTTATCTCAACTAGTACGAACTTGAATAAAATCACTGTACTCACGAATAGTCATTAATGACTGTCTTCACTGCATGGACCAAATCTGTACTGGACATTGTGAGAATGTCCAGTCTCACACCTGCTCCTCTGGTCTTCATGTGAACAACATTATCAAATTGGTCTCCAAACAAAGGAATGCCTATTACAGGGATTCCGTGGTAAATTGCCTCATGAATGCCATTGGTGCCACCATGAGTTATAAAAGCTCTGGTTTTTGGATGACCTAGCAAGGAGAGAAATAAAAGGCAAACATTAAATATAAATCTGAGAAAGAAAAATGAGAGAGGAAAAAGGCACAGAAAAGGCAATTATTCTCTCAACAACATTATCATACCCCTGGAATGGAAGTGAAGTCCTCTCATGTCTTAGATATGAAGCATCACAAGTCTATGGATGATTATTGAAGGCCAACCACATAGAAGAGTTAGGGTGTGGAAGTCAAATAATTTTTGCAATGGGTAAAAAGAAAGAGCACCTTCCAAGTGGAGTAAACAGCAAGTGTGAGCACAGGAGAGAATGTTCTCCTAAAGAGACAGTGAAGCCACTGCTTTTGATGGTTCCTTCCATGTGGTAGGGTGTTGTTGCTCATACTGATGGGATGAGGCTTTGGACAAGCAACACTTCATCCAATATAAAACTGCCTCATAATGTGGAGTTTTGGGGGAGCTAGTAAATTAAGGGTCACCAATGAAAGAATACCATCTTCACTGGCATTTGAAATTGTGCTACCCTGGAGGAAAGGGCAGATGTAAAGGTTTAGAAATAGGAGGTAAACACACAAACATGAAGAAGTAGCTTCAGTTTATCTGAATGAAAACTACAGAAGAGATAATAATGGATTCTCTCATCTCCAGTGTTAGTGTACATCATATTCACATAAGTTCTTTATTTATTTTTCCATGACTAGATCACAGTTGTCATAAAGACATCAGCGTTGACATACCCCTCTCCTGAGCAGCCATTCCCATGTCTCAGGCATCTCCTGATGCTTACCGAGAAGGTCATTCTGGGGGATCCATTTGTACAGCCGAGTGTTGGAGCCCAAGGTGTCTGGCTTCTTGCCTTCAAATCGCCAAAGAACCTGTTAAGATGAAGCTAGTCTCTTATTACTTTGGTCAAATGTCAAGTTGCTCCTGCTAGTTTTTTTGGAGAGATTAAGAATCAGTGGAGATAAATGCCAGTCCCTAAGGGCCAGGCAGTGAGGATGGATGATGGGAACCATGAAGAACTACTACAGCAAGGATGCAAGTTCTCTTTACTGTCCTGCAGTTAGTCTCATGCTTATCCGAGTTTCAGCCTGGCACCTTAACGTTTAGTCAACAACAGCTTAGGCAAAGTTATGTCCAATAATATCAAGCAGAAGTTAATAAATGTGTCAGGGCTGGAGAGATGGTACAACGGTTAAGAGCGTGCTCTTCCAGAGGACCTAGATTCAATTCCCAAGACCCACATGGTAGCTCAAGAGTATCTCCTGTTACTCCAGTTACAGAGGACCGGACACCCTCACACAAACAAATATGCAGTCCAAGCACCAATGTACACTAAAAAAAAAAAAAAAGAAATGTGTTCTTATGGTTCCAGTTCAATAATATACCAATGTTAATAATATGCACCTTGATTTTTTCCAATATATTTACAGCATTTTTATTTTTGAAATTCAATATAAATCTTTGTCAATGATATTCATGTTAGTTTACTTAGAATCATTTTACTATAGGTATTCTTTTTTAGATTAGATCCTTGTAGCATGACACTGTGTGAGCTTGTGTTTATTTCCAGACCACATGATTATAAGTAATCTAACAATTTGTGGATCCTAAGAATCTATCTTTGCTTACCCACTAAATGAGGGTTAAATATTAAAATATTTTCATAACAATGTGGCATGACCTGGCATTAATCCCCCAACATGGAATCAAGAGCATAATGTCTGTGGGTACTCTAGCAAAGCATCTAGAATAAGATAATCTGAAATATACTTTACAGCTGTCTCTTTTTTATATGTCCTGTATTTTATGAGTTTAATTTTAATTCTTCAACCTTGGTAAGTCATACTCTTTTTAAAGTACTGTCTTTTTCAAGTATTGTCTTATGAGATGCTTATTAGGCCATTACTATCTTATCATGTATCAACTTAACAGGGGCAGAATTGCTAAAATCCCCCCCCCAAATCAAAGATACAAAAAAAGAAGACAAATATCTAAATAATAAAAACAAAATGATATAAAAGATTAATAAGCCAGAGTAGCACCAACTCCATTTTGAAGAGAAGGATTTGTTTTATTCAGGTATAAACTAGAGTGTCTGTATATGTGAGTGCGCATGTGTGGTGGTTTGAATAGTTATGCTTCCCCGTGGATTCATGTGTTTCAATGTTTGACCTATAGGGAGCGGCACTATTTGGAGGTGTGGTCTTGTTAGAGGAATCGTAGCCTTGTTGGAGGAATTGTGTCACTGTGGGGGTAGGCTTCGTGTACTCATATGTTCAACCTGTGCCCAAAGTGTCACACAGTCTCCTTCTGCTACCTGTGAATAAAAATGTAGAAATCTGCTTCTTTTTCAGCATCATGTCTTTCTGCATGCCCCTGGCCATGAGGATAATGAACTAAACCTCTGAAATGGCAAGGAAGCCCCAACTAAATATTTGAAATTTTATATTATATATAACTGTAAGTATTGCTGTGGTCATGGTGTCTCCTCATAGCAATAAAAGCCCTATGAAAGTGTGTATGTACATATGCATGGAAATATGTGTGGCTGTCATGACAGGCTGGATAAGGGCATTGAATCTCAAGGAGATACAATTATAGGCAGTTTTGAGGTGATAAATATGGCGTCTCAAAATAAGTTCATGTCCTCTGGGAGAGCAATGCTCAAGGATGAGGCACTTCTCCAGTCCTACAACTGCAAATTTTGAGTGCTTCCTTGTTGTTACAGGGCCAGTGCACTTACTGGTTATAATTTAAGTGTTGTATAGTTATACGTTAGTGTGTGTATAATCTTCAGATATCCTCCAGGAAAATGGAGGAAGTAACAAGCCACAGTTTTGTGCATATACTACTTTCCTACCATCAAGTTTGCAAACACTTGTTAAATGTTTTTCTTTTTAAACACAATGTTAATAACAACGTTATTATTCAAAACAACCACCCAATATTTGGCATCCCCCCCACCGTAATTCCATGTCACAAGTGACCTCAGGGACGAGCTAGATCTAGCATGACAGCTTCAATTTCACAGGAGGTTTCTACAGTCACACCTGAACAGGATGTGACCATGTCAGTGAGGATGCCACACTGAGGCACTGTATCTCACCTTCTGTGGAATCTGGGCAAGGCCTGCTGCAATCACATTGGCCCTTTCTTCTGTTAGGGTACCCACCATGGACCCCAGGGAAAACACTACCACACCATGTTCTCCGGAAGACTGGATGAAGTCTTCTATTTCCTGTTGATGAAATATCAGCCCATTGCAAACAGCAGCAACACCAAGGTGATATCAACCTGCATAAAATTGATACCAGCATTGGCAGGAAGAAACTGAGCAGCATTAGAAACTGTCAGAATAGTGGGAGCTTTAAAACTATTCATATCCACATATAAGATGTAAGTTTTAGTAGTGTGAAGTTACAGCTCTTTCTTTGTGTTACACATATTCACACTCATACAAACAGTTCTGGAACATTTTCATCTTGAAAGGCAAGATTACTTGATACTAAATTCAAACTTTTTCTCCTTCTCCAGTCCCTTGGCCACCAAATATCTGCTTTTTTGTTTCTATTATTTGGACCAGTTTAGGGAGTTCTCATAAGGTCTTATATCTGTCTTGCTCATCAGCTAGTTTACTAAGTGTACTGACACTAAGTTCATACCGTGTATCTCTGTATCCTAGTTTTTTAAGTTTTAATGATTTTTTGTATTTGAAAAATACAAATTCAAAAAATATTTTATGTAATTTTTACTAACCATTCCAGTGATCCCCACATAACTTCTCTATGTAATAATTACTGTTCTATTGCGAGGACACACCAGGATTAAGGCGATTTCTAAAAGAAAGCATTTAATTGGGGGCTTGCATAAAGTTTCAGATAGTTTTTCTATGACAATCATAATGGAGAACACCATGGCAGGCAGGCAGGCACAGCACAGCACTAGAATTTTAACCCACAACTAAACCTGTATCATAAGTGGCAGACAGATAGAAAGAGGCTAAGCATAGCTTGTGCTTTTGAAATCTCAAAGCCTACCTCCAGTGGCACATTTTATCCAACTAAGCCACACTTTCTAATCCTTCCTTAACAATTCACCAATTGAGAACCAAAAATTAAAGAATATGAGTTTATGGGGTCAATCTTATTCAAACCACCATGTACTCTTCCCTTTAGGAATAGTGCTGCTATGAGCATCCCTGCATTATTCTCATAAAGGTCCTTCATTCAGTTCTTTTACATATATACTCAGTAGTGGAATTCATGGACCACAAATCTATTTCTAATTTCATTAAGACTGTCCATTCTGTTTTCATCTGAGCTCTTTCTATCAGATGTTAGTTTTATTGGAAAAAAATTTACTATATGCTGTTATTTTCTTACTGTATACATTGCTTTCACTTGTGTGATTGATCATGAAAGGAAATAGAGCCATTGTTACCTGTTTTTCTTTGTTCACACTCTATCTACTTTCTCTCTAATTGCTTTGTATACATCTCATCTTCTGGAACTCTCTCTGTATTTAGTATTTGTGTGTTTTCTACACTCATAAAAAAGTATTTTTAAAACAAAATCTTTCTGAATTAATTTAATCCAACCGATAGTCACACTCTTGTTATGGTGTTATACAGGTGTTTCTACAGACAGCTTTCTTTACCTAAATTCCTATAACTCTCTGAGTTTGATGAGCATTCTGAAGGAATAAAAAATAATCATCCTTTTGTTGCTACTATAAATAAATTTCCTAGTATAGTTGAAGTTTTATTTTTATTTTTTATTCTATTCTTTCAGAATGATAAGTCCCACTTCACATCCATTTCATCAAAAAAAGCATACATATCTATATTACCTTTCCCAACTCTGTACTATGTTAGTCCAAAATAGAAACACATGTTTGTCAAAATAATATGCCTCTGTATTTCTTTTCTTCACTATGTTTTAATCTCTGAAAACTGGAAAGATGAACCATCTAGGTGTGTTTCTCTATCAGATAACATAATAAATGCACTATGTTGGCAAAAAAAAATCATCCTTGCTGACAATTCAAGGAAAACAGAAGCAAACAAATAGGACAAAATTTACCTTTGGCAGAGGCTTGGCAGGTCGGCAGTGGAGTCCTCCAACATAATCAAAGTTTGGTAAGACAGGGTGAGGAAATTCCAAATCCCAGTAGGTTCGAATGAGCCATATATCTGCCTTCCCCATCATCTCAGAGAGTGTTGTGGGTCTTCCTGAAGAGGAATCAGAACATCTCTGCATCCTCTTTTCAAAGTGGTTAAGGCTTCCCATGGGGAGTCAACAAAGTCTAGCCCATTGTTTTGAGGCAGGACCAAGGCCATCTTCCTATATGTAGACCAAGCAAGGTATCCCTCCAGAGAGAATTGGTTTAAAAAAAAAAAAACCAGAACAAGAAGTAGGGATAAATCCTGCTTTCACTGCCAGTGACCCCACAGTCTGCCCCAGCCATACAACTGTCACCCACATAAAGAGGGCCTAGTTTGGTCCAGTACTTCCTTGATGTCAGGCCAAAGCTGGAAGACTTTCATTAGCTTAGGTAAGCTGTTTCAGTGGTTATCATCATTATGGTGTTGATCTCTTTGCTCATATTCTCACTCCTCTCACTCTTCGACTGGACTTTGGGAGTTGAGCTCAATTGGAAACCACTCTTAACTGTGATTTATATATCCAGTGAGATTCTAATGAAGAACACTAATGTTTTTCTTTGAGAGCAGTTGTTAGTAGGAGATAGCTTTACGGTTAGGGATGGGAGCTCAAACCAATTTCCCTCTCTCCACACTGAGATTCTGTGTCTTGAACCTAAGCCCTGTGCATGCTGCCACAGTGTCTGTAACTTCATATTTACAAACTTCCTGTTGTGTCTCAGACACTGTTCCTTGATGTCTCTCAGTCCTATAATACTTAGGACTGAGTGTTCCAAAGTCCTTTACTCTCTGCACAGTATTTTGTTTTGGGTCTCTGTATTAGTTTTCATCCACTACAAGAGAATGCTTTCCTGATGATGAGCGAGCAAGACATTGATCTTTGGGTATAGCAAAATGTTATTAGGAGTCATTTTATTCCTGTGTTCCTTTAGCAGAACTGTAGTACTTAATTTTTCCCTGGGCCCCATGGCCTATCTAGTTTTAGGTTTTTGATTAGCCGAGCACTGTCAGGTATGGAAGTGGCTGTAAATGCAATCAGAGTGGTTAATTGCTACTACATGTGTGCCACTGTTGCTCCAGTGTATCACATAGGCAGGTCACCTCTCTAGGTTTAAGACTGCATAGCTGAGTTGGTGGTTATATTTCTCCTCTGATAGGTTCTAAAGTACCTTTAAATACCAGTCAGTAGGGTGAAGGCTCTAAGTAGGCCCTCACTCAACTTCTCCATTTTCAGGAAGTTAAATGAGTGTGGTCTTCAGCAATAGGGGCTTACCATTGTTTCTTCGGGAGCAGTCAATTGCCTTGACAATAGTCCGAGTTTTGGGAGGTTACATTGGGCCCTTTGGTCAACAAGTCAATTAGATAATTAGATGTACTCTGTTCATGGCAAAAGAAGCATCTCTTTGGCCGGGCGGTGGTGGCGCACGCCTGTAATCCCAGCACTTGGGAGGCAGAGGCAGGCGGATCTCTGTGAGTTCGAGGCCAACCTGATCTACAAAGGGAGTTCCAGGACAGGCTCCAAAGCTACAGAAAAACCCTGTCTCGAAAAACCAAAAAAAAAAAAAAGAAGCATCTCTTTGTTCTAAAAGATGCATAGTCTCCTTAATCATTTGGTAATTCCACTTAGATTTATTTCATAGTAGAAATCAAAACTTCTATAATAGAAGGTTTCCATACAACCAGTCAAATGAACCCTTGGATTTGTTTCTCCCTGTATTCTATCACTTACTTCCCTCTTTCCACAACCTCTTCCTCATTCAGTTCTGCTTCAGTCTTCCGACTGACTCTCCACAACTATATATTGTATTTCCTCTTCCTTCGGAGATCTGCTCTTCCCCCAACCCCTTACTCTATACCAAACCTCTGTAGTTTTACATATTGTGGCATGTCTACATGTAGCCTATTTAAAAGCAAACAATATAGTATTTTTCTTTTTTGGGGACTGGGTTACCTCTCTCAACATGACTTTCTAGCTCTATCTATTTATTTATGAATTTCATAATTTAGTTTTTCTTTTTCAAGGCTGGATAATATTCCATTATGTAACTACACCACAATTTTATTATCTAATCATCTGTTGATAGGGAGTTTTCAATTTCTGGCTATTATGATTAGAGTAACAATACCATGGATGAGCCAATGTTTCTCTGGTAGGTTATAGAATCCTTTCAATACATGCCCAAAATGAGTATATTTGAATCTTAAGGTATTGCTTTCCATCTTCCTGAGGAACTCCCATAGTTGCTGTAAAATTTGCATTCCTACTAGCAGTGGGATGAGTGCTCCCCCCTCCCACATTCTTGCCAGCATGAACTGTCATTTTTTTGTTGATCTTGGCCATTCTGACTGGTTCTAGATGAAATCTTAAAGTAGTTTTAATTTCCCTTTCCCAGAAGACTACAGATATTGAATGCTTAAGAGAGTTTTTATTTAGTTCTGTACCTCATTTTAAATGCTTTTATCTTTCTTTCATCTTCTTTTTTGGTGGGCCTATAAATATATTTGCATATACCTATGTATCTTTATCATTTATCTCTCTATCTATCTCTATTTGTCTACATCCATGTGTATAATGTTTCATACACGTTTGTAGTATCTTTCTAATACTGCAATATATATCTTTCTCATACTTATGCTTAGAGATAAAGTCACTCTGCAAGCAACTTTGCAGAAGATACCACTTTTGTACCATAACCTTGGGAATTTATAACTACCAAAATATCTAAATATGCTATTAAAGTATAATGAGTGCCATTGTCTGAGGCAGGGCAATAGCACAAGCAAGCACATGCAAACTCACAATGAATAAGCAAATTTGGCCCAAACAACCTCTTAGAGGATCAAAAGCATGGTAACTAATTACTCGTACTTCTAGCCAATCACAACACTTCAACAGTTGACTGACAGTTTCAAAAGAACCAACCAAAAATGTTCCTGTGACAGCTTAATTTCCCTAACCACATAAAACCCACTGACCTTTCTACAATCAAGAGCTTCTTCTTCTGTATTGGAATCTCTCAGAGCCTGTGCCATTGCCTCTCCGTCTTCTCACCCCCTTGCCCCTGGAAAACAGGGATCACATAACAGGCAGCAGCAACAAGCCCATAACAACTACAACTGGAACCCAACATGGATGGCCCTCTTTTTTTTCTCCTTGCTTTTTGGGTCCTCATTACCCTCCTTTGGCCATTTTTCTTCCTTGTTTGCTGCCTCCACTGCTGTCCCTGTCCCTATTCTGCTGGCATCTTGAGTTTGTGCCCTTCATCCGTTTTTAGTGAGTTGACCCCTATTTTCATTTTCTAAGCCCTTGGTGAGTTGGCGCTTTCTTTTCTATCCCTACATTTTCTTTTCTTTCCCCTGGTTGTTTTCTTGGCTAGCAACTTTCCATCTAACTCAGTCCGTCTAGGTACCTCCACCAAAGGACTGACCACCCAGGAGGTAGAACCAATAAAGTACCCTCCCACTTGTCCTTTTCTCCCAGAGTATACGGCCATGGCCATGGCCTAGCCAACCGTGCAAGTTCCTCACTATAAGCAGCACACTTGGTCCGTGGACACTACTTTCCCTTTCCGTTGTAAACTCCCTTGGGGCCTGAGAGCAACTAATGACTTTTGCCTGGGATCACTCTCTAGGGTTGTCTGAAGCCTCTCTTGCTTTATAGGGAGTCCCAACCGCTCTTTGGAGTGTGAACTGTTGGACTTCTCCTAGTCCCTCTTCTCAACTAATCCGGTTACGTGACCACCAGTTAGGGGCCACCAGGGCAGTGACCAGTCTCTTAATTCACGAGAAGGCTTTGCTGTTGGACTGTGGTTAAATCCCCTTGCCCTTCCGGGATTGGGGATGTTCTCCTCAGATGGCAGCTGCTTCCACTAGCTTGACACTGGAGCTGACGAGGACTGAGATACAGTTGTTGCCACTCACCCCGTGTCTTCTGCCTGCTTTCTTCTTTGCTGCCCATACTTACTGGCTCGTCCTGGGGCCCATCGTGAATGGTGCCCCTTCCCTGGAGGATGGGGCTTTCCCTTCTCTGCCAGTGCTGCCACCACCCACTCCACGAAGTTGGTAAGAGTTGTGTGAGTTCCATGCGAGGGCTGCTGCCCTGGATCTTGCCCGCCGTTTTCGCCTCTACCTGGCCTCCCACCCACAATATGCAGAGCCCGGAGCAGAAGCTGCCTTTTCTTGTCATTTTGGTGAGCTATTCCTGCAACACTTCTAAGCTGAGGTGGCCCGGGCCTTGGGCTCACTCTCCCCAACTGTCTTGGCCTCATTGAGCCCTGGTGTGGAGATTGTACCACCACATGACTTGTCCCTTGACAGCTGCAGGGTGGATGGGCCCCTGGCTGTGTTGGGCCCACCTCTATCTTCTGAGGACCTAGTTGGCCTCCTTCCTTCCTCAGTCTCTTCCTCCTCTACCATCTCCTCAAAGCTAAAGCTTGAGAAACACTTTTCCCTTCTTTCCATGGGTTGCTCAGTCAAAGATTCTGTTTGGGGCACTCTGCAGTAGCAAGAGACCATTGACACTTCCTCCTCAGCTGGGCCTCTGGAGATCACATCAGGCCCACCAGTACTAGGTAGAAACAGCAATTCCAACTCCTGCTGGGACAGCTGGTAGGGGACTGGCTAGTGATGTCATATCCTCTGGGGAGAGATGGTCTCACTGCTTTGAGATGCTGAGACTGAGTCGTGGAGGGGGAACCTTGAAAGACAGAGCTGCTCAGTTTTGTGGAGGATAAAGAAGGTTAGCCCAGCAGGAGTGGGTCGTGGAGGAGGGTTGGCTAGGCTGACCTCAGGGGGAGGAGGGAAGCCTCAGTGGCAGAAGTGTTGCCCACTGCTCCAAAGTGAAGGAGAAGGAGGAGGAGGAAGTTGCTTGGAGTGCCTTGTACCATGCAGAGCATCCCAGCCCAGTCTCAGCATTCCCTGTTCTACTATCATTGATGTCTGTGCAGCCACAGCTGAGAGATGCCTGAGAGGGAGAGCATGTTTTTTGGTTAAGGTAGAAGGTCCTTCAGAGTATATTTTGGCCACAACTGATGCACTTCATATGAAGACCTGGTGTTTGACATCCAGGAGTACCTAAGCCGTGGACTCTGCCCTGCTATCAGCCCCCTCCCATGACACTTCCTCTGGCTCCTGGGACGCCTTCCTCACAAAGGATAACACAGACAGCCTGGAGTTGCCCTGTCTGAATCATTCAGAGAATCTGCCCTGCCAGGATCTGCTGCTGGGACCCAGTGAGAGTAAAATGAGCACCTGTCGCAGGGTGCTTCTGGGGACCTCTCTGGCTGACTGTCAGTGCTCTTCTCTCCTAATTCTGCCACCATTGCTGCCTCCTACTTTGACTCAATGGAACTGCTTCCTACGGAATTGCCCCCTTGCATTCCCATTGAGGAGGGACCACCAGCAGGGACAGTTCATCCCCTCTCAACCACCTACTTTCCCCTGGATACTCCAGAAACAGCCACAGGGTCGTTCCAGGGGGTGTCAAAGAGTGCGGAGGGGGATCAGCCCCTCTCAGGATATCCTTGTTTCCAAGGCCTGCTTTCTCGACTCAAGGCTACCCATTTAGTGCTGGAAGGAGGCATTGATCCCCTGGTGTCTTCCTAGTATGTCACAGTGAGATAAGACATGGTGAATATGTGCTCAATTTCAACTTCCAGGGTGAGGCCAAATACCTGCGTTTGTCACTGAATGAGGAGAGTCAGTGCCGGGTGGGTCCAACATCTGTGGTTCCAGTCCATTTTCAATATCCTTGAGCACTTCCCGGTGCATCCCATCCCTGTGGAGTCTGGAGGCTGCAGTGATGCTGCCCTTGTCAGCGATTGTGCAGTGGCAGCAGGGCTGGGAACAGGCTGGGAGTCATGCAGGGGTGTGCGAGGGCGACCGATGCTACCCCGATTCTCTTTATTTTGAGCAAGTACTCAGACAATGGACCATGTCGCTCTAAACACATTACGATGGGTACACTATGTTGAAGGCAGGCCTTGACCCCTCAGCTTTCCTCCATTTGCACCCTGCTTATGATGATGCAGCAGAGACCCAAGCCTGTACAAATCTGCAATTTGGACTTAATATTACCCTTGGACATGCTTACTGGCTGGGGGCAATATACTGATTCTCAGAATCCATGATTGGTCCACAGGCCTATTTCCAACAAGTGTCCAACCTAGCCTTACAGGCCCTCAAACGTTGTATGCCCCAGGACAGTGTAGGCTATTTCTGAAATCTTATCCAGCAGGCTGTGGAACTATTTCCTGAATTTTTGACCCATGTCAACAATGCTGTTAAAAAGCTCATCCCATCTGGCCCTACCAAGGATATTCTTATACAGCCAACCTCAACACTGTCACCTCTAATTGTACCTGTTAGAAATGAAAACAATCATAAGTGGGTCTTGGCCGTCCATGATATTGACACACAGACAAGCCCATTTCCACCTTTATGGCTTCCACCAATGCCTTGGTCAATGCTAAACTTGACAAGGATGATAATTTCGCCCTGCCAGACCATATTTGTTGGGGATGTGGACAGTCTGGCCACTTACATAGGGATTGTCCCAAGGCTAGTCCAAAGACCTAATGCCCTAAATGTCAAAAGGATTATCATTGGGCACAAAACTCTAGAAGTTCCCAGTGGGTCCTGACATGAGCGATAAACTAGACAAGGGCTTCACACTTCTGGTGCATGAAGGTAAGTGGCATGCAACCAGGATAGTTATTGGCGGTCCTTAAGGTATTGGAAATGACCGAATCAGAATCTGTAAATATTTTCTCAGACAGATAGCCACTATGCCATACAAGCATGCAAAATACTATCTTTGCACAAAATTAAAGTCCCAAAAGGATTCCATCTCCCAAACTATGCAAACTATTCAAGACTTATTACAATCCAGAGTACACACCTGGTACAAATCTCATATCAGATTGCATATGGGACTGGCAGGAATGCTAGCAACAGGCAACCATAGAGTAGACTGCCTAACTATGATTATGACAGTGCCCTTGCCTTTGCTGGAACAGTCTAGGAACCTCCATCAGCAATTTCATTTATCCCCTCAAAATTTGCTCAAGTTCTACCTGGTTTACTATTTCCCAGCTGTAAACATTTAATCAGAACCTATGCAACTTAATTAACACGAGCCGAGCCACTGGATTTGTCTACCACATTCTTTGACCAATTGTGGGATCACATAAAATCCATGCTAGACCCCTCTAAACTTGTTGCATGGTGCCTTATGGGAGGGATGGTAGTGACACTAATATTTCTGCTTAAGTATCTTCTACAACTCAGATCCTGATAACAGCAGGTGAACAAGGCAACGCTCCAGGTGTTAATGGCTATGGAGCATGCTGGACCGAAACCTCCAAGGGAGGTGGTCCATGGTTGGCTAACACAAATGCAGGAGGCTATTTAAAGCCCTAGTACTCTGAAAAGTCTCCCCTTGCTTCTGACTTCTTGGGACCTTCTGGGGACCCAACCCTTTGAGGATTTATAGTCAAAGTCAGGTAAGAGCCTGTCCAGCAGGCCAGCCTATGATAGGCACATCCCCAAATGCTGGAGGGGTCACTGAGCTGGGGTTATAAAATTCCATAACTCCCACTAGATTGCCTAATAAGAATAAAATAAAAAGAGTGAGATGAGGCAAGGCAATAGCACAAGCACAGGCAAGCACATGCAAACTCACAATGAATAAGCAAAAATGGTCAAAACAACCCGTTAGCAGACCAACAGCATAGTATCTAAACACACACACACACACACACACACACACACACTTAGTCAATCACAACATCTAGCAGAGACTGCCAGTTTCAAAAGGACCAACCAAAAACGTTCCTGTTCTACCTTAATTTCCCTAAACCTCCAAAACCTCTGTCTTTTTTTTTTTTTCCCAATAAAAAGCTCTGTATTGGAATATCCCAGAGTGTGTTTTTGCCTCCATGTCTTCTCACCTCCTTCTTCCCCCGGGGAAACAGGGATCACACAATAGGCAGCAACAACTACAATTGTCTATGAATCCTGTTTGTCATACTCAGGGAAACACTTTTCTTGAAAGTCTCCATCTAGTTTTCCCTGGTTGGTGCTGAAACCCTGATGAGTGAACCTCTCAGGGAACTGAGAATTTTATGTTGTTTTGCTTTGTTTTGAGATATTCTGATAGAGCTTGGGGTGGTCCCTGTGTCACTAGATAGCCAAAGTTGACCTTGAATTCCAGATCCTCTTTCTCCAAGTCTGAACTGCTGCGGTTATGGGTGTGAACTGGCACTCACCCAGTGTGAACTTTTTGTGGGGATTTAGTTTCAGGATTTCATTTTGAGACACAGTCTCACTGTATCACCCTGGCTGACCTCCGAGAAAATTTTCTTTTATGCCTGAGTTCCTTGTCCTCATATTGTGCTTCATGATTGACTGTGTAATAATTAGGTGTATGTAAGTTTGTTTGCAGATAATAAGGGTAAACAAGTCACAAAATATGGAAAGAGAGTTGTTTGTTCATTAGGTATATTTTCAAACACTGAAACTAGTAATCATTATTTCTGCACTTCAATGTCATACATTTTAAATACAATTTCAATCATCCTAATAAATAAACATAGATTCTCAATAAATGCTGAATTCACATGTTTTATGTGCTTGGTACATAGACAGTGTATTCACAGCTGTGCAGGAATTTAGTAGGTGAAATGAGAAAATGTTTCAAAGTATAAATGAGAAAACTAATTTATATAAATAAAAAATTTCTCGATGCTATCTAGATATCCATCTAGAAATATGTATTAGTCCTAAGCATAAATATATAAATCATGAAGACACTGAGTTTGTTTAAAGCTACTGTTTGGGGGGCTAGTGAAATGGATTAGAAGTAAAAGAGTTTACCAAGCAAGTGTTATGACTTGAGTTCACTCCCCATACAAGTTGGAACACCTGAATTCATCCTGAGAATCTACATGAAGGTAGAGATAAAAACTCTTCAAAGTTTAATCTGACCTCTTCATATGCCACACAGAGCATAAGTTCCAACCCAGAATTATAATAATGGCAGCAATATAATAATGCTATTGATGATGCCACAACCGAGGTAAAGCTACTTTTTAAAAGCATGAACTGAAATGGCTTGCACATATGTTAATTAGGGAAATTTTTAAAGTTTTGTTTTGTGGGTCTATGCCTTTCTGAACTGTCCTGTTCATGTCATAGAAAAGGTTTTGTAGTTGACATTGGGACATAAGCTTTTCTACAACGCTTTGAATTTGGCAGATAATTTCACAGACTTTTCACCATTTTACTTAGGAGAGATAAATCTTCCTGCTGCCAATCCTGTTGATTCATGTTCATATTCAATGACACAGCAAATTGAGAATGCAACAATCCCAATTAAATAGGTACTCACCTAATACTTCACTGTAAAACCGATTCCACTTCTTCTCATTAAATGTTTGGAACCAAAAATCAAAATAAAATACATAGATTAGATTTTGCACCCTCTCCGTGAATGTCAATCGATCACTCAATTGTGACATAGCAGGAGGCACGTAGGAAGGAGGCAGTGGCAGTCCTCCACTGTACTTTTCATATGTGGAGCCAGGGAAGAATCGCAGACTGTACACAAGTGGTATCTTGAGAATCTCAGCCAGCAGGTCACCGCAGGGTATGAAGGGATCTGATACTATGACATCAAAGCTTGAATTTTGTAGTTTTGTCATGAGATCCTTGTTAAAAACTACATCTTTGCAGAGACTTTCAAAATAGTCTGAATATAACCAAACCACGTCTTGCAACATTAAAAAGTATCTCCAAAATGATTTCTTTGACATCTCATAAATTTGTTTCCTAATTGACTCCATGAAAAGTTCCTTTACATCAGCCGTGGAATATGATGAAGGATATGTTTCAAATTCAATAGCAGATGTGTTATCAACCTCATAAGAAAGGGAAGATGAGGGTCTCAGAACAGTCACTTCATGACCCTTCTTCACAAGCTCATCTAGAATTATCCTTAAATTGAGCCAATGGCTGTATTCCATCGGCCACACCAGCACCTTCCCAGCACTGCCAGATCCAAAGAAGCCACTCAGCTGTAGGAGGAGTAGGGCTGCTGTCATTTTCACAGACATCTTGGTTAAATTCAGAGTTTCGTTTCAAATGGTGGTGGCTCAGCTCTTGGAGTGAAAGAAAGGGCAATGGTCAGGTAGTTAAAGTATAACTTGTACCTACTAAAGCAAATACACATGGAATAGTCACAACCCCAGGATGTCAAGTGCAAAAACCAGGAGGCAGATGTGCACATCTGAAATGACTCCTAGTTCTCAATGACCTTGAATATATAATGTACTTAGAGAACAGTGGAAAGCAAGATCTCTCTGTGCTTCTAATGTAGCTTCCTTAATGACAACTTGAAGTAAAGACTAACTGTTGATTCACATTTTTAAAATATCACAGTTCAGTGTGTCTTTGTAAGAAGTTAGCAGCATGGATCATTTATCACACTATTTAATGGTTTTATATTTTGGAATCAGTGGTTCATAGTATAACCTTACAATTATAAATACTGCAATTATTTTTATCTTAGATAAAATATCCCTGTTCTTTTTGCCTTTCCATTGGTTTCAGTTCTGCCCAGCCAGGAATCTGTTTTCTTGCAACTAGTCATGCTGGCAGGAGTGAATATACTCTAATGAGACAATTCTCCTTCCCTCCTTGGTATCAGACTATTAAAAGAATGGACGCTAAGAAATTAGAATTTTCCTGGAGACCTTCTGCTGGGAGAGGAAATGACTGATGCCTTGGGGACACAGGAGGAATCTGTCCTCAAAAACCCTTTGCAAAATATACCTGAAGAGATTAGGTGCTAAAATAATGTTGGACAAGAGACCAAAGCATGTCTGAACTACTGGCTAGCTATGCATATATCTTGTCAGAATCGCAAAGGTGAAGTTGGGTAAGGCTCTCTGTCTCTCTTCCTAAAGTGATCACAATAAAAAAATCTGTTTTTCTGCATTCTACAATTGTTTGGTTACTTTGATTGGCTTATTTATGTGTGTGTGTGTGTGTGTGTGTAACAAGTTTGTTGGGGAGCACATGTTATAGGAGACAGAAAAGTTTCTTTTTTTTTTTGAAAAGTTTCTTTTATGTAATGTTAAATCTGTTTTGTAACAGAAAGTTCACACTTACTCCTTCCTAATTTGATTGACAATAGTTTTGTTCCCAAATTTTGACTATTATTTTTTCTTAATATTCATGAGCCATATTTTTGTCATGTTCTATATTTTGATCTCAACCCTTTTCTGAATCCATGTATCTTTTGCAGACATCACCATGAATATAATTCCTTATTTTTATTATTTCCTCATTGAAGCAAAATATTATTAGAAAAAGATACTGGGGGAAGGAATGTGTGGAAGCACCATCACACTCTTGGGCCGAAATGAATTTATCCTGACCTGTCCTTTCTGGGAGCCGCAAATTAGGTTGCTCCTGAGTAGGCAGATTAGGTAGAGAGAGAGATATAAGGTAGAACTTGTGGCCAGTCCTGGTGTGGGTATGATAGTTGGATTCAGCAGGGAGCTGGGCTGGTAGGAAGTTTGGGCAGAAACATCTTGCAGGACCTTGCTTGAGTTTAACAGGCTCGAGGCGGGGACCCCGGAAATGGGGATCCACCCTGTCTGTTGCTATGCCCCCATCCCAGTTCTCTGTAAGAGGTTTGTGTGGATCTGTTCTTACTTTTCTTTGATATGTAACTACACGATGGAAATGCTCAGGATCTTTAAAGTCTGCAGAAGTGGCAGGCTGTTTCATCTATAAAATATAAAATGTTTAATATTTTAAGAAATATGAAAAACATATTGCTTTTAGCCAGTATTAATTGTAATCATTCACCTAAAAATAGAATGTAACCACTTCATAATTTTTATATTGCTTGAAAGATTCTGCTGTGGCATATAAGCTCTAAGGGAAAAATAAAAAAGACAGAATGAAAATACGAAGAAAGATGCAGATAGAAGTCAAGATGTAGAAGGAAGACATCAGAAAGGAGAGAAGGTAGTCAGTCATCAGGAAAGGGAAAGAAAGAAAACAGAGTAGATAAACAGAATGAAAAAAGAATAGAGTTGAACAAGCAACAGAAAGAATTTTTAAAAAGTAGCTTTTATCCCTCCGAAAAGAAGTCTGTCGGTTTTGAATCTGCATCTCACTTCTAGTCTTTCTGACCTGCAGAACCTGGACTCTCTGAATGTTATCAGACATGTCTCTCCCTGTGAACAATCAGTGTTCTTTGAACCATTGTGAGCAAAGATTTCTTTTGGCCAGTGCTGCCTTTGTAGCTCGGGCCTGTAGCTTTTGGGGACTTTGGCATAATCTGTTTGCAAATCTATGGGGAACTCACTTGGGCAGCTTCAGCTCTGTTCCTTATTTCATTTATTCCTTGCATCAGCTTGGTTGTATTGCCCTGGTATTTAGACACAGGGGATCACAGTCTGCCTTGGGTGTGGAAGGATCAAGGGCTCTTGATTGATCAGCTTTCTCATCTCTCTTTTGTAGGACACTCTGTAGTAGCTGCAGTTACTCTTCTTTTCTGTCCTTCTCCACTACTGATGCTTCCTGGGCAACCAGATCATAATAATGTCCCTGGGACCTTTGGGGGGGTCAGTATACCCTACAGGCATGACACCAAGATTGTCACAGGGTTTACCTCACTCTTACTAACTAACTAGAGTTTCTGCTGCTTCTGACTCTGATTATGTGAACAGTTTATCGGTGAAGGGCTCAGCTCTGCGTTGGTAGTAAGACTTTCTAGTTTCAGTGCATGTGCTTCTCATATAGGATTTTCTTCTTGTCGTTGATAAAATCCAGTTAATTCCACCTCAACTTACATTGGAACAGAAGTCCTCTTGTCTGTTTTGAAATCCAGTGCTCACCAATACAGAATGTGTGAATTTTGGAATTAGCGTGGCAGTTGGTTAGTTATTTTTTGTGATTCTGCACTGCACAAAGCATTTTTTTTCTGTAATATGTAGAGTCACATCATATGCTAGATAAAGGTTTTCTTTGTCTTGTTCTTCTCTGGAGACTTGACTTCTTGTAGTTTATTCTGGTAGTTTATTCTGCTGTCTCTTCACAACAATAACTATTATTTTCACTCTTTGCTGTTAAAACTTCAAAAATAAATTATAGGAACTGGACTAGAAATGGAATCTGCTATTGGTCTGATGACAGCATGGCTATAACAGAGCAGTAACTGGTATGACCTCAAAAGATAGTTGGGGTTGTATGACTCCCAGACTCATCCTTACTTTGCTTCCTTATTCATTGTAGGACCATCATGATTTAGGAGAGGTCAACCTGCTGTGGACAGGACCACAGGGATGTTCTCTTCTATAACAGATAAGCTCAAACTGCTATGGACTGGACCATCCTTCATCAATCAATAATCAATATCCATTCCCAAAGGCCTGCCAAGAGATCAGACTTCCCTCATTGATGACTCTAGACTTTGTCAAGTTAACAGCTGAAGCTAACTAGATGGATAACTAACTGTTTCCTAATTGGATTTTAGTCCCATTCTACTGGGAAGGACCTGACACTAAAAACCTAATTAAAGGTCATGAAAATTTTAGCTTGGAACCTACTACTGATGTTTTGTTAAATGATCATGTTGGCACATTATTTTATAAAGGGTTATATTAATAGCCATAGTTCTGGGTTGATCTCAGCCTTTGTCAGAGAAACTTTTGTTGTAGCAGGCACCAATCAGTTCAGAGACTTCCAGCTCCCCCAATGGCTGAGAATAACCAGGCCCATGCTAAAGTTCAGGGAATACTGTAGAAGAATGGGGAAATGATGTAAGAACCCGATGTTGAAGAGAAGTGTTCAGGGAACATTTTTTTTTTCTGGACATGCCATGGCCATTGCACTCAGAAACTCAAAGAATCTTTCATCTACACAGGACTTATATAAGTTCAGGAGACCAAAAGATCAAAAGGCAGAATTTTATGCATTTATAATGGTACTAAGGGATTTTAAAGAACCTTTCAATATAGTTACTGATTCACAATATGCAGAAAGAGTTGTCTTGCATATTGAAACTGCTGAATTTATACCAGATAATGCAGAATTGACTTTATTATTCATTCAGGCTCAAGATATAATTAGGAATAGGCTTTGTACCATATACATAACATAATATGATCCCATAACAATCTGACAGATCCTTTAGCACAAGGAAATCCAGAAATTGTCCAATTATTGATTAGAAGTATTCTAAAGGCCTCAAAATTTCATAAAACATCATGTCAATAGCAAAGGTTTAAAGGAAGAGTTTTCTATTACATGGTAACACGCTAAGGAGATTATAAAGAGATGTCCTACTTGCTCTTTGTATAACCAAACACCACTACCTGCAGGAGTAACCCAAAGGGTACTCAAAGAATGAAATCTGGCAGATGAGTGTGTTCCACTTTGCAGAATTTGGAAAATTAAAATATGTACACCACACTATTGACCTTTATTCAGGTTTTCAATGGACAACTGCTTTCAGCCCAGAAAAGGCTGATTCAGTAATCCCACATTTATTAGAAGTTATGGCCATCAAGGATAGATCTGCACAAATAAAGACAGACAATGGTCCAGCATACATCTATCCAAAAATGAAGCAGTTTTCCTTATTATAATATAAAGCATATTATAGTATATTACAGTGTTCTACAGGTCAGAAAGTTATAGAAAGATAAAATCAAAATATATATAAAGGATATATTAAACAAACAGAAAGGGATGAAAAATAACCACAAAATAGATTACATAATACTTTATTAACCTTGAATTTTCTTAAGGCTAATGAGAAAGGAATAACCGCAGAAGAGAGACACTGAATAACAGTAAAAACATCGGAAGTAAAGGATATGTTGACCTCACAATGGAAACCAGATGTGTTATGTTAGAAAAGGAGTTTCATTCCTGTTTTCACAGGAGAAGAAAAACTATGGATACCACCAAAATTAATAAAGATTCAGTTTGAAAAAGAGAAATGACAGCTCATCTACAGAAGTGACATCTATACAGGTGGTAAGGAAACCTCAAGGTTTGGGGCAGGGTTTTGTTCTTGTTTTTGCAGGAAAATACTCATCTTCAAAAAGTCAGGAGACCCTGGGCATTTGTATGCCTACAGAGGAAAAAAATTAATATCCAGAAAGGATTATCAAGCAAAAAAGAATATAATTTATGAGGTCATCTGAGGGTAAAAAATTCATTATATATATATAATGAAATATATATATATATATATATATATATATATATAGAGAGAGAGAGAGAGAGAGAGCTGAATTTAGATTTAGAGATAAAGGTGGCTTTGGAGCTATCCTTCTCTAAATCCAAGCATGTTGTTAAAAAACCATTCTAAGTTTCTGTCTCATGTCAGGAGCCATCTGGTATGGGACAGAAAGAAGAAATAATTTAGGAAAAAAAATTGCTTTTCTCCATACCTTTTTTTGTCTCTATGGTACCTATTTGTAGAATATATCTATATAAATAATGTTTCTGTTTTCCACAATGAACAATGAATTTTTCTGCAGTAATCTTTGAAGTTTCCAGGATGAAGATGGGGCTCCACAACAACTCTACCTGGTTGATATAGCATCGTGGTGCTGATAGTGCTACTATAAAACTGGTTTTGGATAACAGCTTCTCAAGATGGTTCCAACTTGGTTAGCTGAAATGGTGAACCGTTTTACAATGTTCTGGTTAGAACTCTAATAGGAACCTCAGAAAACCCCTACCAAATACCTACCAGACACAGTTCACACAGTCATAACGGAAAAACATCTCAGGCTTTTCTCCATCCTGGAGAACTACCAGTGTTTATTATACAAAACATGTTTTATCCCCACAGGTAAACCAAGGTGGATCCTCATTAATATTCTCTTTCTGGGGGACACTGGGCCAGGGAAACATCTGCAACTTAGTCACCAGCTTTGGCAAACACCTCTCCCCAGGCAATCTACATTTTTAACAAAGGAGAAATGAACAATACATCCTGGCCTTTGTTAGGTGGCTCTCTTACTTGTTTGGAAGGGTTGCATCTGCCTAGTGGCCTGCCTGTAAATTATTTTATATAAAATATAGTCCCACAGGGAACTAAAATGCAATTCCAAACAAGTAGACTTGGAGAGGGATTATGATCCCATTATGAAGCAAATTCTATAAAATAAAAACTGCAGTATAAAAATTAATGGGTCAATATGCCTTTATATTCTAGATGTGCAAAGTCTGGAATTATGTGCTAACCAAGGCAGAAAGAGGGTGTTTAAATTGAACTTTGGAATTGGCACACCAACCTGAACCTACTTGAGCTCATCAAATATGACCTTTGGTTTCTGCTCAGGATTGCTTTGAATGTAAATATTGGCAGAAAGGAGCCAGAGTCTGCTTTTGCTATCACCCATGGCCACATCAGAGGATGAGCAGGTGGCACTCGAATTCTGGAGTTCAGCACACTAGAAAAGAAGCCACTGATGGGTGACTTTCAGATAAGCAAAACCTCAAGGGCTTTGACTTCAGAATGTCTCTCTTTACCCTCTGTGCCTTTCCATGGCTGTCATTTTTCTCTGGTATTGGCATGGCGTGAGTGTGTGCGGGGGGGATCACCATGGTCTTTAGTGTAGTGTGTGATCATCTCATAGAAATGTCCCATTCTATGTGACATTCTCAACTGTGAATTATTATGAAGATGATTTCCTCTTAAGCTGTACTGTTTATCTGAAGTGATGATTACATACAATGATAGTGTTAATTAATAGAATGTTGATGATCAAGGGTTTCTAACAAATATAATAAGGAATTATGATAGAGGTTAGTTTAGTAGAAAAATTAACATAGGAAAAGGTAGGATATAGTATTTCTCCAGCATCTGATAAAGCTGCAGAAGATAGAAAATAAGAATAAAGAAGTGTCACACAGCTAAAACTTATGAGTGTCCCATGTGGAGCTTTATAAATGACTGTTTAGTTTAATGATTAAGAAAAACACCCAAGTCCCAGGGAATGGTTTAAGTTCTTTTTGATACTGGAAAATGTGTTCACATGTTTTGGTGTACCTCATAGCTAAACAAAGCTTTAAATGATGACTTCATGCCACTGGAAAACAAAGAAGGGGATGGTTAGTTAAGGTAATTGACCTGAATGCTGAAATATGAAAAGTGAAACTGTTAACCTGTTTTTCTGGCATTTATAAATATTACTGTGTATGTAAACAGTTATGGCTGAAAGGCTCCTGATCTATGAGAGGTCTAAAAGGTAAATATTTCACTGTATGTAGGTTCTTGGGGATAATTTGTTTTTTACCTATAATACATAAAATGTTTAATATTTTAAGGGACATTTAAAACAGGGTGTTTTTTCTTTTATTAATCATAATCATTCATTTATAAAATAGAATATAACCAGCTTAACTGAGCTAATGGAAGCCCAAAAACTCCAGAATGAGAGCGAGGGAACCAGCATAGGACCAAACTAGGCCCTCTGAATGTGGGTGATAATTGTATGGCTGAGGCCGATGGTAAGGCCACTGGCAGTGAGATCAGGATTTATCCTGACTGCTTGTTCCGGCTTTTTGTAATCTATTATTTTTGGAGGGATACCTTGCTTAGTCTAGATATAGTAGGCAGGACCTTGGTCATGCCTCAAAACAATGTGCTAAACTTTGTTGAGTCCCTGTGGGAAGCCTTACTCTCTTTGAGAAGTGGATGGTGGGTGGGATGGGGGGGAAGGTGGAGGGAAAGAGAGGAGGGGAGGGGTGGGAACTGGGATTTGTATGTAAAGTGTAAAAAGATAGTTTTTTTAAAAAATAATTAAAAATAAATAAATAGAATGTAACCACACCATAACTTTTATATTGTTTGAAAGATTCTGCTGCAGCATAAAAGCTGTAAAGGAAAAAGTAAAGAAGACAGGAAAATACCAGGAAAGATGAAGATAGAAGTCAGGATGTAGAAGGAAAGCATCAGAAAAAGGAAAGGAAATCATCAGGAAAGAGAAAGAAGAGAGACATCATGGTAGAAGAACAAAATGAAAAAAGAATAGAGTAGAAAAAGCAACAAAAAGAAATTTTAAAAGTAGCTTTTATCCCACTGAAAAGAAGTCTGCGTGATTTTCTTGCTGACTCTGCTCCCCAGTACTAGTCTCTCCGTATGGATTCTCTGTGTGTTATCAGACATGTTTCTGCCTGTGAACAATCAGTGTTCTTTTAACCCTTGTAAGCAAAGATTTCTTTTGGTCTTTGCTGTCTTTATAGCTCTGTTCTGTAACTTGGGGACTCTGGCATAATCTGTTTGCAAACCTATGGGGAGCTCACTTGGGCAGCTTCAGCTCTGTTCCTTATTTCATTTATTCCTTGCATCAGCTTGGTTGTATTGCCCTGGTGTTTAGACACAGGGGATCACAGTCTGCCTTGGGTGTGGAAGGAGCAGGGGCTCTTGATTGATCAGCTTTCTCATCTCTCTTTTGTAGGACATTCTGTAGTAGCTGTAGATATTCTTCTTTTCCATCCTTATCCACTACTGATGCTTCCTGGTCAACCTGATCATAATTAACTTTCCATTCTTTTGAGGATCAGTATTCTCTACAGGTATGACAGAAATATTGTCACAGGGTTCACTTTATTCTCACTAAATAAGGTGTCTGCTGCTTCTGAACTCTGATTATGTGAACAGTTTATGGATGAAGGGCTCAGCTCTATATCGGCAGTAAGATTGTTTCTAATTTCAGTGCATGTGCTTTTCATACAGGATTTCCTTCTTGTTGTTGATAAAATCTAATTAATTTCACCTCAGCTTATATTGGAGCAGAAGTACTCTTGACTGTTTTGAAATCCAGTGCTCACCACTGCAGGAGTCCATTTCAGAATGTGTGATTATTTTGGGGATTAGGATGGCAGTAGGTTCATTCTTTTTTTTTTTTTTTTGGTTCTGCACTGCACAAACCATTATTTTTCTGCAACATGTGGAGTCACATCATGTGCTAGATACAGATTTTCTTTGTTTTGCTCTTATCTGGAGACTTGGCTTCTTGTAGTTTATTCTGGTAGCTTACTCTGCTGTCTTCTTTACATAGTGATAACTATTGTTTCCACTCTTTTGTATTAAGATTTTAAAAGCTAATCATAATGATGTGGGATTCCCCTCTATGTGCTGTGATTACCATTAATGAATAAAGAAACTGCTTTGGCCTGTTGATAGGGCAGAACTTAGGTAGGTGGGGTGGACTGGACTGAATGCTGGGAGAAAGAAGAGTGGAGTCAGAGATGCCAAACTTAGGTAGGTGGGGTGGACTGGACTGAATGCTGGGAGAAAGAAGAGTGGAGTCAGAGATGCCATGGATACGCTGCCAGAGTAAGACATGCTGAAACACTGTCGGTGAGCCACTGCCGCATGATGATACACAGATTAATGGAGATGTGTTAAATTAAAATGTAAGAGTTAGCCAATAAGATGCTAGAGCTAATGGGCCAAGCAGTTATTTAATGAATATAGTTTCTGTGTGTTTATTTCAGGGCTAAGCTAGCCGTGTACCTGAGAACCATCAAGCACCTTTCCTACAACAAATTGGTTCTAACATGGCCAGATAAATCCACTTAAAACCTGAGAGAGTTTGAAAAGGAAATCTAGACACAAAAATACAGAGTTTAAGACCGCTTCTTGCTGTTTTTCTGTCAGTGTGAAGCAGCTCCTTTAAGAAAAGTTTTCCTGATTCAGCTTTAGCAGAAAAAAACCCACACGGTTTGAAAACACGGCTTTCTGGGCCACACTGCCAGCATGAACTTTTTCTCTGGAGGTTCAGCTATGGAGTATTTGACCGGGGTTTGACATCTTAGAGACTCTTTTTATATCATAAAGGTAATCTTTATCTATGATCAGGGTCATAAGATAGACTAACCTGGTGTTTCTTAATAAATTCATGTCATCTGCATACAGAAATCATACTACATCTTGATTCATTCTTTCCATTTCTAGAACAGCACTATCAAGTTATATCTAAACAATCTTAGATTAGGATAGTATTGTTTTTACATTTAGAATTTTATTCTACTCATGAGAAACTTATCAAATATACCCAGATTATAGAAAAGATTATTAAATTCATTATAAAACTATTTCCTGAGTATCACATTGTTCTGTGAAGTAGGGATATCTAAAGAAGACATGATCTCTGTCCAGGGTGAGCATAATATATGGTGGGTGTGAGCTGTCACTGGAAATGCAAATGAGTGAAATAGGCTTTCACAATGGTATGAACTGAGTATCATTTGCTGTTTTATTCCTGTTGTTTATGATTCCTGGATTTTTATCTAACTGGAATAGAAATGAAATCTGATGGTGGTATGATGATACATGACTATATCAGAGCAGTAGCTGATAAGACCTCCAGATAAAGTTGGAGTTGTGTGAGTCCCAGACTCATCCTTACTTAGCTTCCTTATTCAATGCAGGAACATCATGATGTAGGAGGGCTCAACCTGCTGTGGACAGGACCACAGGGATGGTCCCTCCTATATTAGGTCAGCTCTGTGAACTGGACCATCCTCCATCAATCCGTATCTATTCCTACAGACTTGCCAATAGAGCAGACATTTCTCTTGAATGATTCTAGGCTTTGTCAAGTTAACAACTGAAGCTAACTAGATGGATAACTCTCTACTTTCTAATTGGATTTTAGCCCCACTCCACTGGAATGTACCTGACACCATAAACCTGATTAAAAGTCAAGACAATTCTAGCTTGGAACCTACTATTGCTGTTTTGCTAAAGATCATGTTAACAAATTACCTTCTAAAGGCTTATTTTAATAGCCGTTGATTTGGGTTGTTCTCAGCCTTTGTTTGAGAGGTTTTTGTTTTAATGGGAACCAATCTGTAATGTACACTTACAACTTACAACTCAAATGATTGAGAATGATCAGACCCATGCTAAGGCTCAAGGAATACTGTGGAAAAATGGGGAAATAACGTTAAGAAGCCGATGTTGAGGAGAAGTGCTGTGGAATACTTCCTTCTTGACATGTCATAAACCAAAAGAATCTGTCAGCTTTACAGGACTGACATAAAATCAGGAGACCAAAATTCCATAATAAATGGAGAGGAGCTCTTAATACTCCACCTGTAAATAAAGAGTTATTGGCAATCAGATTCTAGGACATGATAAGTCATTATTATGGGGGTTGGCAGACACTGGCTCATTGGCCATGATTCAGCAATGTTCCCTCCCATGAATGCATGCATGCATCTATAGACAATACTAATTGGATTTACTGGGTTATCAAAAATAAAATAATTGAACAGAATTTTGGAACTGGGACCTATTAGGTGACACCCGGTGGGAGGTAGGAATATGGTCATGAAGGATGAATTTAATGTTTCACTGAGTCTAAGGAAGAAATTCTGAATGAATAAATTAAACAAAATCAACAGAAGAAATTGTGAATCTGTGTGGTAATTTTAAATTTGGAATATAATATTTGGTAAGTGATGATGCAACTTAAATCATTGTGGTCTTGTCTTCCATGTGTTCTCCATAAATGAGAGGAAATGGAACTTTTGACAGCTCAAATCTATGTAAAAGACTGAAATTAGAGTGATAGTGTCGAGGTCAGTTGTGACTAAGGGATACGATGGAAAGTGAAAAAATAATCTTGTCAAGTTCACAACCTCCCAAGTAGTAGAATTTAGCAGAAGCAGGTAGGAATGCTTGTTTGAATGCCACGGAGAAATACCTCTGCTTGGAGGAGGGTGACCTCCATCACAGGTCCTTTAGGAAATAAAGGATGTGAGGTCTGTGTACCGAAAAATAACCAGAAGCAATGGCTTTCCTTTTGCAAAGACAAGTTAGTCTATTTCAAAAGTCTGTAATCTGAACACTATTCTTTATGCATAGTAAAAACAAGAAAGGAAATTGTTCAGCAAACAAAGGCAGAGAAGGCTTGGCATGTGTGAACATATCTGGTATTTAGATACATTTTCTGCCCATGAGAATTTTGCAAACCACAGGTAAGCTCAATGAGGGTTGTTGAGGATAGCTCCTCAGTTACATCAAAGCACTCTAAACAGAACATGTGATTTTGTTTACACAATCCCCTAGTGTATATTTGACATGAAATCTTTCACTGTCTTAAACATATGAAATACATGAAAGCAATCTTTAGTGATGCCATGAAACTGTCTTGTTTTAGAGGGAAATGATTTGCTATCACAGCCTCTTCTTGCTGGAAGCAGCCGCGAGAGGCCCATCTCTCAAGATTCTCCTGGCTTCAATGCAGCTATTCTTTTTTATTCTTTTTACCCTTGTTGCCAGTCTTACGGCAACAAAAGAGGCAACATTTTGTGATGATGAATACCACAGCTGCCACACAGGCCAACAGGAACCCAATCACATCCAGAGAATGGTATTGGAACCAGGCGAGGTCATGGAGTGCTGGGCGAAGGTGCTTGGCTCCTTTGTGGCGCATGGCATACTCAATCCAGAAGACGGCTCTGTCCAGAGGCTTCATGGGTTGATCATGTTGGATTCTTGACAGTCTCATGGCATTCTCTTTGTACCTGAAGGGACAATGTATACAACTAAATCAAAATGAAACTAATTTGCAGAGCTCACTAACATTTGCTGATTTGCAAAATAAATACCCACAGTGGCTCAAAATTAAGCACAGATTTTTCTGCTTTATGAGGTGGCATGGAGGACTATTGAGATAGTCTCATGTAGTACTAGTTTGCTCTGAACTTGGTGTGTAGATTACACTGACCTTGGACCACTTAATGAACTTCTCTATCCACCTTCCAACTGATGGGATTGCCTGCATGCACCAGCACCTCAGTTACAAATGCTGGCTCTGATTTTGCTTTATTCCCCATAAAATGTTTATTTTTAATCGGTGTTTTTACAGTTCAGCAATATTTTCCAAACTGGCAAGAGAAAATTAGCAATGAGATGCAAATCTTTTTTGTGTGAGGAACATGTAACATTTGCTATTAGGTCGTTAAGTGAAGTATACATAGAATTGTCTTACAACTGTCTTACAAGTGTGTTACAGAGACAATGTGTCCCGTTGTTTATCTTCTCTCTTGCTTCAGCTTCTCCTCTCCTATCTCTGTTTCCTAATTTCAATCTGCATGTAGATTCATATTTTGAAAACATTAGAAATATGATTCCTCTTTGCATAGAACTTGCACCAGAATTCTCAACAAAATGAAAAAATAAGTCTAATCCTGTTCCTGGACTTGGAGACTGTGTATGTAGGAACCAGCAGCATTTTCTCTTATTGTTTGACCTCTTGACTTTCTGATTAGGTACATCTATCTTCTGGTAAGCCTTGAACCTTCCAGTGATGTTCCCTGGGTATGTTACAAATTTATTATTGACTGTCATTCCAGTATGGTTGCTTTTATCTCATTGTCCAGGGCTTAACATAACTTTCAACTAACTTAGGTTCCTTTGTTGACACCACTGGCTTAGAAGCCTTAGATGTTGGCTATGTGTTCAGTGAGACTCATATTTATTTTAGAGTGATAAAATGACCTAAACTATTCTAAGGGTTTTTGAGATGTCATATAATTGAATTTAGAACACATTTTGTCACAACTAGTCACCACAGCGTCTATTGCAGGGTTGGTAGAACATGTCTTTTGTTTGAGCACTTGGGTGGCAGAGACAAGAGGATCTCTCTGACTATGAGGCCATCTTAGTACTACAAAATGAGATCCTGTTAAAAAAACAATAATGAAATAAAATAAAATTTCACCAAAAGTTTTACAGCTTCAGAAAATATGGGTAAATATTTAAACATTCTTTCATTAATTTTAAAGTTCATAGTTACTTTATTATATATATTCTGTCGTGTTTACAGTGTCCTTGCAACCAATAGATGTATATTTGAAACATTATTTATATATACAGAATATTTCAGACTCATCATTGTTGAAAATAATCATATATTTCAGATATGCAAAATAATTGATTGGGAGGTTTTCACGGTTATTGTCTTTCAACTGGGCTTAAAATAAATATGATTATGATAAGAATATTTCCAAATATTTTAATGGAAGTAGTTATATATACCAAGCATAATGACACATGTTTTAAATCCCAGAACTCAGTAGGATAAAGCAGGAAGATCTCTATGAGTTCAAGGCCAGTCTTGGTGTTATAACCTAACTCAAAAAAGAAAACTCAAATCAAAAATAGTTATACTCACGAAGGGTCATTAATGACAGTCCTCAAGGCAGTAAGAAGCTTTGTAGTTGACAATGTGCTGAAGTCTACTCTAATTGCTGCTCCTTTGGCCACCATGTGGTTAATATTATCAGGTTGATCCGCAAACAATGGAATACCAACAATAGGAATGCCATGATAGATTGCTTCATAGATGCCGTTAGTTCCACCATGAGCTATAAAAGCTTTAGTTTTTGGATGACCTACAATTAGAATTATTTTTGCACAATTATTTATTAAAATGTGAAAGGGAAATGAAAGATAAGGGTTCAGAGGGGGCTGTTCTCACAGAAAACATATTATTATAGCCACAAATTTGCAGTGAAACTGCTGTGGGCTTTCTTAGTAAGAAGCTCTTCAGTGAGCTGGAGAGGTAAGAGAAGATTATTTGGAAGAAGTACTATGTGTCTTAAGATGTGCAAAAATGAAAACAAGATTGTCATATAAGAAAACGAAAGGAAGATTGTAGGTAAAAAAATCCAATGGGAAAAAGTTCATGGGGTTAGTTTTATACTACCAGGTATGAGTTTCCGCTGAGGTTCTGACCATAGAGAAGAACTCACTTTTTCAAGTGTAATTTCTAATTGCATTTGAAATCCTTTTCCTTATACCCAAATTTAAGTGTAGTTCTCAGCTCCAATCAAAGAATCTTATTTTTGCAGCAGACAAAGATCATTCTAGAAAGCCAAATTTGTCAAAATGAAAAGAACAACTGACCTTGAGGCATAAATCTCCAAATAATGCATCTATAATACAACCCTCCTATATGTACCGTTCAGAGAATATTTCAGGAGAGGGGGTGGAAATAGTGTAAGAATCATAGGACAAGAATGTCTACTCTGAGATTGAGTCTTCATATAGTACAGGGAGACTGCAACCATTGAATCTCAACATTATGGTGGCAGAAAAAAGATCAGTACATTGAATACAACAGTTGACATGCCTTGTTTCACAGTGCCTTGTTCCCAAATAAAGAGGCACAGACCCTTAATAACTGCTGAGACTCATTTTTCCCCAGGTATGACCCCAATTTTGTTATTCAAAACCAAATGGTGTGTCTAAAAATATAGCAGGAATACTGAATTTACTCAGAATTTTGTATTTGTATATTTATTTGTATGTACAGATGCAATAATAACAACCAAGAAGAAAGAAAAAATGTGGTTGAGTGGGAGAAAGAGGATAGATCTGAGATGAATTAAGGTAAATGGAGTTGATGGTTTAATTTGACTAAAATATATTGTGCAAAATTTTTATTAAAATATTACACTAAAACTCAAAAATCAATTAGACTATGTATATAGAAATAGTTGTGACAGTGGGTCTGGTATGTGTAGTGTATAGTCACTAGGATGGTGAATAGTGTAATCTAAGGCTGATCAATCTATAGTTTTTATGAAATACATTTGCCCTTTTGTAGTGATATTTGTTTGTAATCTAACAAATAAAGCATGCCTGAAGATCAGAGTGTGGAGCTAAGTCACTAGTTAGACAGAGAGGCCAGACAGTGGTGGCACAGACCTTTAATCCCAGCACTCGGGAGTCACATGCCTCTAAACTCAACACTAGGGAGGGTAGACAGGAAGGGATATGGCTGGCTGGAGGAAGGAATAAAAGGTGGGAGGAGAGAGGATCTGAGAGGCAGTCTGAGGATTCAGTCTGAGTCTGAGCATGCAGTCTGAGGATGCATGGAGACAAGATCGTCCCTTCAGTCTGAGAATTGGTAGAAGTAAGAACTTTAGTGGCTGGATGCTCTGGTTCTCTGATCCTTCAGTTTTCACCTCTGATAGATTACTCTAAATTTTTATTAATAAGACCAATTAAAATTCCCACTACACACTTTGTGGTATAGATAGTAAGTACATTTGTTTGCACAGAAAATGCAAAGTCAGTGTTGAAACAGGAAGGGCTTATATTCTCAGTGGCATTTGAAATATTTCTGTAGAAGAACAAAAGATAATGAAAAATGAAGACATAGAAGACAAAGAGGAAATTCATACAGACTCTGGATGATTCTAAGGGTAGTTATTATAGCTGAAGTTAAGATACTCAGATTCTAGACATAGAGAGGATGATTTTGAATAACAAAATGGTAACATTTATAGGCAGTTCTTTTCCATTTTATATTTATGGAAATAAATATAAATGTTTGGTTTTTTACTATCTTCAATATCTGTTGTTCTTTTTCTTTATTGACCTTTGCCTTACCAAGAAGGTCATTCTGGGGGATCCACTTGTACAACCGAGTATTGGATGCTAAGGTGTCTGGTTTCTTACCATCGAATCTCCACAGAACCTGTTACACATAGAAAATACCTTATTGAATTATAGAAATTCCAACTCCTTGGTATATTTTGATTCTGGAGAAGTAAGGAGATTATTCAGTTGAATATTATTCAGAAGATTGCTGATGAAATTAAGAGGGGATTTTAAAATAGTATGAGATGTTAAAAGACAGAAATAAATAATACATTTTCTGTACACAGCTTTATAATAACTTGAGCATCATATTTAATCATATTAATTTATACAGGTTTGATGATTAATGACAAATTTAAGCCTACATGAATTTTTAGTAAATTAATATAATTCTGATTGGGAAAACTATAGACAATTAGTAATAATTTATGATTATGTATATAGTATGTACAATCCTAGGTCTTATTTCACAAATTCAATATTAATTTATATCCTTTTGAGTCATGAACACATAATTTTACCAATATTCCCATCTTCCTTATACTATTCATTATAATAGGTTTAGCTTGATGCGTAAAATATCATATTGACATAATTTACTACTATGATGAATAATTTTTTATTACTAGGAAGTGTATTTACTTAGTTTCAGATGAATCTTTAAGGACTACCCAAGGAAAAATATTAATAGGAAAATTTTAAGCATGGTTTCTATTGCTCTAAATAATTTCATGTCCAGTACCTGAGTACTGAAATACAAGTTACCCCCACAAACTGGAATATAAATTGTCTGTCTTCACCTAATATATGCTCTGTGTTTGATAAAAGAAAAGAAATTATGTCTGCATAAAAATATCTTGATGAACAGGAAAAATCATTATCGAATAATAGGGTAAATGTTGCTCACAAACAGCCAAAGATGGATGCTTTCAGAAAGTGAGTCAGGAGCTGCTAGATTCTTCCTGTGCCAATACTGACTTATTCCTGAATTCACCGTGAATTCCTTTCTCTTTCCCCAACGAGAAAGAATGTTCACCTGATGTGCTAGAAGCAGAGTTCCTGTAGATACATTTATAATTTTATAATCCTGGGCTTGTTTCAGGGCAGGAACTATTTTCACCCCTTTAAAAAAAATGTTTCCTACATCAGCCATTGGGAAGATCTTCCCCCCTCCTCTTTCATTACAAACATTTTTGTATCATCTTATGTATTTGGGTGTTTTGCCTGCATGTAATTCTGTGCATTATAAAACATGCCTTGTGGAGATCTGAAGAGCATTTAGATCCCCTGGAACTTGAGTGGGGGACAGGTGTGAGCTACTATATAAGTGCTAGAAATCAAACTCAGGCTCTCTGGAAGAAGATCCAGTGTTCTTAGCCCCTAAGTCATCTCTTCAGCTCCAAGATAATATTTCTCATTGTTTTATTTCCTCTTTTTAATTTTCACACAGAAATTTTCCCTTCTAAATCCTTTCAGCATTCAGTAGACTTATCTCACCTTTTGTGGGATCTGGGCAAGAGCAGATGCAACTATATTGGCCATTTCAGATGATATGTTTTTAACCATTGAACCCAGAGAAAACACCACAATACCATGTTCTCCAGAACTCTGAACAAAGTCTTCCATTTCCTACAAAGAAAGATGTGACACCACAAATGAATAACAGCTTAGGAAGCATTGTCTAAAGGACTAAGACAGACTTTGTGAGAGGAAATAATGTAATAACTAGAGTTACTTTAAGATTTCCATTGCTTTGATACTCAATATTTGTCGAGAGTACGTTTGTACTATAGCGCAAATGACCAAAATAAGTAAATTAGAGATAAAAGAGTAATGTTGCTAGAAATGTCACTGAAATTTAGATGATCATTAGGAAAGATCACACAAAGAGGAAGCAGAAATATTGTAAAAGCCAGAAGGGATGGATGATTTCCCAGTGTCTTCCAGGCACAGTAAGAGTGATGAACATATAAACTCCAGAGATTATGGCAACATGCATAAGACCTGCACAGGTTCAAGCCAGATGAGGTTCCAGCACTGATAGATGAAAATGGACATGGACTTCCATTTCTAACTAAGAAGTTATTTGTAATTGACACCTGACAGCAAATGGGGAGAAGACAGCTCTCTCCAATGGAGTGTCACTGAGTAAATCATCCATATCCCAGAGCAGAAACCATTTGGTCAACAGAAAATAAACCACATGATTTTTTTCTTTTGCTGGCTTTGTCTTTCAATTTGTTTTTTTTTAAATATTTATTTATTATGCATAGAATATTCTGTCTGTGTGTATGTCTGCAGGCCAGAAGAGGGCACCAGACCTCATTACAGATGGTTGTGAACCACCATGTGGTTGCTGGGAATTGAACTCAGGACCTTTGGAAGAACAGGCAATGCTCTTAACCACTGAGCCGTCTCTCCAGCCCCCCCCCCCCCCAATTTGTTTTTCTTGGGCATTTTTGGTTTTATTGATTATTAGTTCACTGCTTTTATTTTTATTTCTGTGATTGCTCTCTCTCTCTCTCTCTCTCTCTCTCTCTCTCTCTCTCTCTCTCAGCATACATAAGTCCTGTGCAAGTTCAAGCAAGACAAGATTATAGCATGGAAAGGAGAGGTAGACATGAATTTCTACCCTTAGTTAAGGAATTACTAGCAATTGATGGCTGCTGGGTGAGATGGTGTCATTTTTTTAAAATAATATTGCCCTTAGTATGCTGATGACCTCCAAGTAGAAGGTCATACATGCAAGAGTACATAAGAAGTACAAATTTGACTAGAAGGGTGTAAAAAAGAAAAAAAAACATACAATCAGATTGGGTAAAGATGAAAGGTGGATTTGGGAGAAGTTGGGAGAACTGAATATGATCCCCCCCCAAAAAAAAAACCTGTATAAAATTCTTTAAGTAGCCAGTAAAAAGAAAACAAACATATAAACCGAATAAGAGAAATAAGCTTACAACTCTTCTATAATTCTGACAAATGAGTTCAAATTGTACATACAACTTGGAGATAGCCCTTTTAAAGAATGTTACAGAAAATTGCATTTACCTGCACAAACAAGTTGAAAATAGAATCCTCTCTCACTCTGAGAATTTTACTCAAATTGGATGAAAATTGGAACTAAAAGTTCAAATCCCTTTAAGAAAACTCCAGGACATTGAAAAAGACAGTAATTTATTGATTAGAACCCCATCAGCCCAGGAAATAAATTGGGAATTAACAAATGAGACTACTCCATAGGAAAAGCTTCTGAACAACACAGAAAAATATCATCAAAATGAAGAGACTCTTTAAAAACTGGGAGAAAAATCTAAAACATGCCCAGAGTGTAGATGAATTTAAAAACTCTAAACATCAAAAGAAAAAGAATTCATTCAACATAGACAAATGATCCAAGCGAGATATTTCTCAGCAGAGAAATAATTACATTTTTATAAGTAGCCTATAATTACATGAAAAAATTTTAATAGTTTTAGCTATTAGGAAAATGAAACTCAAAATATGTTGATTGTCCATCATAATCTAGCTAGCATGAAAGTTACAAAAATTAAAACAATAGCAAATACTCACACAGACATTATGGAAATCAAGAATTCATATATTTATTGTAGATAGGATTGTGAAATGATACCAATATGAAGGACATAAGATTCTTCATACAAATAACATTTGATCTAAACAGACGGTTAAGTTATGCCATTCTTGGATGATAGATCTGAGAGAAATAGTCATAAGGGCAAAAAGTCCACATAACCATGTTTATTATACCACTATTCACAATGCTCAAATATAGAACTAGCATAAATAGTCTTCAAATGACAAATGTGTAAACGAGTGTTAGTATATATACATAATTGTGTTTTACCCAGATAGTAAAAATATTAGGACTGTATAATTTTCAGGAAAATAGCTATTAATTAGAGGATACCATGTTAATCAATAAGCCAGACTCAGAAACAGAAGCCTTGTTTCCCTTTATAAGTGGAAACTACAAAGACAAAAACAAACCACCAGCAAAATGTCAATGTAGAAAGACTATAACAAAGTGGAGACAGACAAGAGGGCATGTGGGATACTCCTAGATGTAGCTTTCCAACATTGTCTGCCTCACTACCTTCCTGCTTAGCTGAGTGTGAAGTTTTTGACAACAGTTCTTGCAATTGTCTGTAGGCTTTTATCCTTCTCCCTTTCATCCTTTCATCTAACCCTGTACACCGGCCAGGTCCCTGTAGCTATGCAAGGATTTTAGGACAGTTCTTGTGATCTCTTTTGAATATTTCTTCAACATATCTGTCCCTCTCTGATAACACAATACACAACATTTATTATACTGTATATATTTTTTCATGCTTATAATCTGTTCAGGTAGAATATAAATTCTCTCTGTTAGAGAAATTTATTATTGTTTTTTAGGTTTTCAACATATGTCTTTGGCATTTATTCTATGTTCTTGAATAGAGTACAAATTCCTTTTTATGAGTTACGTAAATGTCCTTAAGTCACTGACCACATTCTACAAGGATTTGACATTTTTAACAGTAGTGAGACAGAGACATGTGTTAAAGTATCAAAATAATGTATATGTCAATTCGCAGAGCGTTCTAATCCACTTTTTATATCTCTCATGAAACCAAACATCTTGAAAAGTGGTGTAGAATTGTTTCTGTGAAAAAGACAAAGCAATTTATCAAAGGAAACAACATAGGGTTACCTTAGGCAATGGTTTGGCTGGTTTGCAGTGGAGTCCTCCAACAAAGTCAAAGTTAGGTAGAAATGGGTGGGGAAATTGCAAATCCCAATAGGTTCGAATGAGCCATATATCTGCTTTTCCGATCATCTCAGATAATGTTGTGGGTCTCCCTACATCACAAAAACAAGTAAAAATATACAATGATAAAAGGATTTTGTTTGGTATATAGCATGTGATTTCTGGAGATAAGTTGAAATAAAGTTGACAACAATTTAAAATATTTTACTTGTCCTTTACAGATTTTTTAAGCTAGTTTCTTGATCTTTGTTTCTTCAAATGCACTGTGATAATCTGTAACGTGTGACTAAATTCCTTTTAACTCCTGCTATACTGGGTTCATCATAAGGCACTAGCAATACTAACAGTTGTATGTGTGAAAGTCACATCTTGATATTTTCCATTAAAAATTAACATTTAAGTTATTTTTGGTCTTAATTTGGATGCTATTTCTATTTAATGTATAGGTATTAAAACAATAAAAATATCCTCATTTTGTAGCAAAATTTTAAGCTCTAATTCATAAGTTTTATGCATCTAAGAAGACTTAAACTCTACCTTTCATGATATTCTAGATAAATGTTTTAATTTGTAAGTGAAGTAACTTTTATAAAGGAACATATTTTCTTCAGTGCTACATAGATATTCATAGAAGTGAATTATTTATCCTTAGTGTATATATTTACAGTCACTAAAGCATTCAATGAAACCTAGAGTTTCTTACACTAAGACAAACATAGAATAAAATGATACCAAGAGAAATCTTTGTTTCAGTTTGCAAAGTTAGTAATTTCTGGAGTGTCCTGAACAACTCTACAGCTGGCCTACCTTGTTTGGAGGCTATTTTACTTTATCAACTTACAATTAGCAACCACATTCTATGAGTTTATATTCCCCCCCCCCACTCATATTCAAAGATGTAACAAGCCAGGATTTCAGTATAGCAGTGAAAGACAGTTTACCTAGGGCTTCACTGTAAAACTGACTCCAGGACTTCTCTTTAAATGTTTGAAACCAAAAGTCAAAGTACAGCACTTGCAACATATTCTTCACCCTTTCCACAAATGTCATGTGGTCACTAAATTCCGAGAGAACCACAGGCACATAGGAAGGAGGGAGTGTAAGACCCCCGCTGTACTTTTCAATGTTGTATCCAGGACTGAAGCGGAGACTGTACACTAGAGGTGTCTTAAGCAGTTCGGCCAGCAGCTCACCACAGGGACCAATAGCATCAGCAAGAATGACATCAAACTTAGATTCTTGGAGTTTTTTCATAAGACTCTTGTTCCAAACTAAAGCTTTGCAAAAGCTTTCAATGACATCAGAATAGTTACTAAAGACTTCTTCCAACTTTGAGTAAAATGTCCAAAAGGGGTATTTTTGAAAGTCATGTGTCCATTCAGCTATCCATGATTGAAACGTATATAGAAGCTCCTCTTTACTCACAGGTACAGGGTAAATCTCAAAATTAATAGAAGAGTCACTGTTAGGATCAATAAGGATGGAAGCTGAAGATGTCAAAACAGTCACTTCATGACCTCTCCGCACAAGTTCATCCACAATTACTTTTATATTTATCCAATGGCTGTATTCTGTGGGCCACACCAGTACTTTTCCACAAGTTCCAAGTCTAAAGGAGCATATCAGCTGAATCAACAGAAAAACTGAAATCTGTTTCACAGACATTTCGCTGAAATAGAAGACTTTTGACATCTATCATTCTTCACAAATTTTCATGCTTTTATGCAAAGCTGAATCAACCAAGAAGTTAACTTGTAACTGCAAAACACATCGATGAGTTGATAAGCCTGGTGGTGTAATGTCATGTGTAAATACAAACATGAAACATGAACTCAAGGTTAACAAAGTTTGTTTGTCCCCTTTTCTTTGGGTGCCTGATACTATTCAGCTAAGATCAAATGATTCCCATGTGCAAGTATCTTGTCTTAAATATAATATTAGAGCCATAGGAGGAGTCACAACTGAGAACCTCCTACTTATTTTCATAACAGTAAAGATAAAACAGGGTATGGGTAGATCAGCATTTTTTAGACAATGGTGCTTTTTTAAATTCATGATTATATATAATGAATTATGTTATAATCAAATTGCTGCATTTCCTCCTGGAAGAAGGAGGAAGCCCTATAATACTCAGGAGAGGAGTGCAGATGGAAGTTTCTGTCCCAGCTGGTCCCACAGCCATTCAGTCCCAAAGAAATACAAAGAAGCTTATATTAATTATATACTGTTCTATTAGTTCAGGCTTATTATTAGCTAGCCCTTACAACTTAAATCAAACCATAATCCTTATCTATGCTTAGTCACATGGTTTGGTATCATTTCTCAGTGTAGAATTTTCATCTTGCTTCCTCTGGGTCTGGGTAGTGATTATAGACTGAGTCTTTCTTTTTCCCAGAGTTGTTCTAGTCAGGTCACCCCATCTATACTTCTCTGGCTCCTGGCCAATCAGGGCCTTAATAAACCAATATGAATGACAAAAATCTTTACAAGGTACAAGAGCATTAGCCCACAGTACTTCCCTTTGTTTTCTTTTCAAAACAAGAGCTCTGAATCTCCTTTGTTTAGCTTTTTTCCTTACCATCATCCAAAACAACTTGTAACCAACAAGCTAAACAAAAACAAACATCCATAATCCATTTTGGAGGAATATAGGCATTGTTTTCTAGGCTACTTCCTGCTGATGGGATCACCAATAATCTTACAGGGACCTTAAGAACAATTAGGATTACGGTCAAGTACTGACTGGATTATGTGAGCCTGGATCATCTCAGCCAGCAGTTTTGAGGCTGTTCTGGATGTAGAACTCAGAGGAAACTGCAACAGAGGTGCTCTGAAACATTGGATCATCTGGGCCATCGGTTTCCATTGAAGATTTTTCAGGGGATCCTTCTTGATGAAACTGCCCCCCCCCCCCAGAATGAATCCACAGCTTCTCATTTTCTGTGGAAACAAAAGCAAAACCTCTTCTCCAAAGTAACTTATCTTTTGACTTAAATTTTGAAGTCAAAGCATTTTCAATATATATATGTTGGATTAATCTAGCAGCATTTATAATCAAATGTCTTTTAGCAACTGTTGCTCTTTCCTCAGGAGTCAAACAATTCAAAGACAACATAATAATATACAGTATTCAGACTCCTGTGTATTTTTTATCTTTACATGTCTTTTTTATTCTATTTCTTTTATTTTTATTTTTATTTTTTTGGAGACAAAAGGAAAATTATCTTTGTATCTGTGTATCTTTGGCTGTCCTGGATCTCACTCTGTAGACCAGGCTGCCCTTGAACTCACAGAGATCTGCCTGCCTCTGTCCTCCCAAGTGCTTGGATTAAAGGCATATGCCACTACACCCAACTACTCTCATTTTTTCTTTTGTAATTGATTTTTATTGAGTTATACATTTTTATTTTCTCCCTCCCTTCCTCTCCCCTCCCCTTCAATCCTCTCCCATGGTCCCCATGGTCCCAATTTACTCAGGAGCTCTTGTCTTTGTCTACTTCCCATGTAGATTAGATCCATGTATGTCTTAGATCCATGAATGTCTTTCTTCAGGTCAAACTTTCTCTATCTTTTTTCCTTTCTTTCTCAATCGTACATATATTTTTAAACACACTGTAAACCATATAGAGTTTTTTTCCAAATCTGTCTTTATTGTATATCTCTTTTTTTCTCACTACACAAGTTTTTAATTTGCTAAGTGATATGGCTAGGACTAAAGCTGCATCTTTGGTAGCTGGATCAGCCTACTCCTTGGCTTTCTGAGAGCCTAGCTTCATGGCAGAGGTACTGGTGGGAGCCATGTTTTTTTTCCACAACTCTGTGGAGTTTTTAGGTACATGCCACCACCAAGAAGCATACCAGTGGTCCTGTTTAAAGAGCTGCAAGGTTTTTGCTGCTAACACTAAGTCAGGAAGCCTCTCTTAGAAGAGCCACTTTTCTGCTTGCCTCTAGCAAATAGAGCTCACCTGAGACAATGCTGCTACCAAGAAATCATGCTTTAGACTTTTTTTAACCATGGCAAATAATAATTTGTAACCATTCCTCCTAAACAATGACAAACATTTATAATCTATTGAATAACCAAGCCCTCATACCTCAAGTTTTGGGAGTTTGGGAGTAGTTTTCTAGATGACTTTATGTTAGTTGGGGTCCTGGTAATATTTGGGGAATCTTGAGAAAACTGGGATAATGATAAAGTCCCAGTTGTAGTAGTCCATGTGGTTGGACCATCTTTACCAGGTGCCTTGAAGATGTTTTGGCTGTAGAGCTCAGAGGAAACTGAAACAGAGGGGTTCTGAGATGGTGGGTCATCCGAGCTATTGGCTCACATCAGAGATTTTTCGGGGGGGGGGTCTTACTTGATCAATCCTAATTTTTCTTAAACTGGAATGAATGCACACACAAGCTTTTATTTCTTATGGAAATAAAAGCATAACCTCTTCCCCAAATGCAACATATTTTTTGACTTAAATTTTGAAGTCAAAATATTCTTAAAATATATGGGTTAACTTAATCCAGCTGTTTCCATAATCCAATGTGTCTTAGTATCCAAAAAATTTAAAGACAACACAATAACATATAGAATCCAGACTCTGTGTATTATCCATCATTTTGCCGCTTATTGTGTTTTTATGGCTCTATTTTTTAAAGGCCTTTACTATTTTACTGTTAAATTATTTTTTTATATACTCTTTTTTTGTCTCTCCCAATGTAATTTTTGAATACACTGTAACCTGTTTAGAGTTTTTTTCCCATTTTAATATGTCCTTACTGTGTATCTGTAACCTTTTGTGTCTGCATGAGAAAAACCTCAAATCTGTTGTGCAGCAAGTTGATGCTTTCAGCTCAAGTATAAGGCAACGACCAATAAACACCTCTCTGTACTGTGGCCCATGTGAGACATTGCAGAAATCTGCCATGCTACTTAGCTTATGGTGGTTGGTGTCTGATTCCATCTCATGGGCAATTGTTTAGAGATGTGTCTATACACCATATGGCTATCATGAGAGCCTAGAAAACTCACTGCAGCTTCATTTCTTTGTATTTAGAACCTTTCTAAAGCCTTTTCGGGTCTTAGGTGGATCCAAATGGTGGGTGCCTTATGTAGGCAGTTCTTTTGTCCCACAGCCTCTTTCAAATAATCACTCAGAGGCTTATATTAATTACAAAGGCCAGCCAATATCTCAGGCTTATTATTCACTAGTCTTTACAACTTAAATTAACCTATATTCTTAATCTATGCTTTGCCACGTGACTTGTGACTTGTTACTTCATCTTATGTACATCTGGCTCATTTGGCAGGTCACTTTTGTCTCCCTTGACATTCCTGACTCTACCCTTCCTCCTTCTATCATTCTCTGTGTGGCAGGCTGTCTCACCCAATCTCTTTTTGTCTTGCTATCTGCCCATTAGTTTTTTTGTTAACAATAAGCATAAGTCACAGCAATAATCCAATAAATTCCTTGACTCACCTTGCCACACTTGAGTGAAATTACTAATTTGGGTTTTCATCAATGCCTTTTCTGATCTTAATAGACATTTGTTTTCATGTTCCCAGGGGAAAAAAAAGTCATCTATGTAAATGTAGTCCAAAAAGGGACAAATACAGATAAAATCAAATATTATTCTAGTAGAGTGGTTTGTGTGACTGTTGCTGTAGGTGATGTAAATGCTACTTAGATTCAGCTGCTGGCCTATAAAGAACTTTATAATATAAGGAGGGTATCACAACAGTTAAAGGGGAGAAACGGGTCACTAGACTCAGATATGACAGGGAAAGTAGAAAAAAGGGAGAGCGAGGCAGAAATATTGGCTTGTGCTTTCTTAGAGTCAGTAGAAAACAGAAAATTTCATCCCTTCTACATTAATAGGTCATTGATATTCCCATGGTTTCATGTTTGCATATGCAGGCAATTCTAGGAGAGCCTGCTTCACCATAGTATTCTGGTATTCACCTGGTATTCTGATTCTTATAATCATGGTGTTTACTCTTTCATCATATTCCTTGAACTGTATTTACAGGAACTGTGATGTAAACATATTTATTGGCGCAGGAATTTCTGAACTTTTTATTTGTATTATGCAAAATTGCGCTTTTCTGCGGTGGTTCTCTATTGTAAAGTGTGGCAGTCATATTGTGGGGGGTTGAATATGAATGACCCTCATAAGGTCATATACTTGAATACTTGGTTCCCAAGAACTTGGCACTATTAGGGGTGTGAGTTTTTGAAGTAGCTGTGGCCTTGTTGGAGGAAGTGTGTTCCTGGGAGTGGGTTTTGGGATTTCAAATGCTAAAACCAGGTCCAGCGTCTCTTTTTCTCTTCCTGCTTCTTTCACATCTGAATGTAGAACTCTCAGCTACCTCTCTAGAACCATGTCTGCCTGCAAGCCGCCATGCTTTCTGCCATAATGTCATGACAATGATCTAAACCTCTGTACTACTGTAAGACAACCCTAATTTAACCCTTTATAAGAGTTGCCATGATCTTAGTGTTTCTTCACAGCAACATTGACTAAAACACAAACATACATATGGGTATAAGGATAAGGTTTAGAATGTATTAAGGAATTGTGTTTGCTTAGCAAAGTGGAAATAGTAGATTTTTTTCCCCCTAAGGTCAATAATGTCACTAGCCCCAGGAAGCTGGGTAGGTTTTCAGTACCAGTCATAATTTCCTTCCAGCACACTATTCCTTTGTTCTGGCTAATCTTTTTTTTTTAAGTTTATTTATTAAAGATTTCTGTCTCTTCCCCGCCACCGCCTCCCATTTCCTTCCCCCTCTCCCAATCAAGTCCCCCTCCCTCCTCAGCCCGAAGAGCAATCAGGGTTCCCTGCCCTGTGGAAAGTCCAAGGAACCCCCACCTCCATCCAGTTCTAGTAAGATGAGCATCCAAACTGCCTAGGCTCCTACCGGACACACAACGTAGAGTTATTTGAAAGGAGGGAAACTCAACTAAGAAAATGTCTCCATAAGACCCAGGTGTAAGGTATTTTCTTAATTAGTGATTGATGGGGCTGGAGAGATGGCCAGAGGTTAAGAGCATTGCCTGCTCTTCCAAAGATCATGAGTTCAATTCCCAGCAACCACATGGTGGCTCACAACCATCTGAAATAGGGTCTGGTGCCCTCTTCTGGCCTGCAGGCATACAGACAGAATACTGTATACATAATAAATAAATAAATAAATAAATAAATTATTGATTGATGGGGGAGAGGCCAGTTCACTGTGAATCATGCCATTCTTGGGCTGGTAGTCCTGGGTTGTATAAGAAAGCAGACCGAAAGTACATGGAACAAGCCAGTAGGCAGCACTTTTCCGTAGCCTCTGCATCCATTTGTGTTTCCAGGTTCTTGCCATATTTGAGTTCTAGTTCTGACTTCCTTCAATGATGAACGGTGGTATGAAGATGTAAGCGGAATGAATCCTTTCCTTCCCAACTTGATTTTGGTCATGGTGCTTCATCCCAGCAATAGAAAACCCGACAAAGACATCCTTATTTCAAATGGTTGGTTAGGGTAGTCCAAGTGACTCTCCCCAAACATAGGCTACTGATGCATCCCTTGGTTGCCTCTTAAGGGTGTAGGGTGGGACCCCATTTCTAAAGACATTGCACACTAAGGACACAGAACTCAGAGGATTCTACCTGGATTTGACTGGTAAGTCTCTCCCTGCAGACTGACTTCAACGGTTCCAGAAAATACTATGAGATCTGCCAAGAGAGGAAGTATTTAAGCAATCTTCCCTAGCTGAATGTGTCTGTGTCCTGTGGGTCATCTAAGAAGCATTCATTGGAGAGCATTTCCATAGGACTATTGTGTTAAAGGGATGGAATACTGTTTTGATCTTTCATATTTGAGTTTTTGCATTGTGATGTGGGCATTTAGTCTTTTCTCATCTGTTTTCTATCTGATGAAATATTCTAGCCTGCTTCATTCAGTGTGGGCTCTTCTAAGAATTACACTTCTGGAGTTAGGCCTTGGAGTTTGGTATGGCATTGAAGTTTAAGATTCTGTTGAGGTTTCCAGACAAAGCCTGCACTGCTTGTCAGGATTTATGTCTAGAAGCGTGGAGATGGTTTGGGTGGGATTCTGGTGGCACTCTCTACGGAAAGCCAGTGGAGAAGCTACATGGCTGGAATTAGGGGTGGGAATTTGCTAATGGCACAGAAAAGCTTGCTTTTAGTGACACTAACCTGGGAAAGTCTGTATGAGAGCTGTGTGGTCATTGCTAGGTCTCAAAATACAGAAATGACATTGGTGAGCATGTGCAATTCAACCAATAGCTAGTGTAGAAGCTTGCAACCAGTTCATATATTCTTTTAAACTTTAACTTATTTTTATATGTGTGGGTATTTGGCCTGCACGTATGACTGTGTACCACTTGTGTGCCTGGTGTGTGGGGAGGCCAGAAGAGGGCATTGGAGCCTCTGGGACTAGGGTTAGAGAAGAAAGTGAAGCTCCATAAAGGAAAACATAGGTCCTGGAAGCACAGTCAGTGCTTTTGTCTGCCAAGCTATCTTTCTATCTCCTTACTTTACATTTTATTTAATGAAAAGATACAATTTAAAGAATTGACTCAGATCAGAAATTTTGCTCCGCTGGTGAAGGCACTTGTTACCAAAATCCCAGTGGCCTGAATTCAATTTTATTTAAACACATGGTGAAAAGAGAGAAGCAGTTCTCTCAAGTTGTCCTGTGACCTCTGTAGATACACCCTGGTATGTATCAGTCGAACTGAAACCCACTGCTTAGGAATATTGCTGCAATGTGAGTGCTTCTGGCAAATTTTGTTTTTCTTCTCTGGTTCACTTTAAGAACAAAGCAATCAAGAAGTTAAAGTCTAACCTCTATGTTTTCTTGTAAATCAATACTTTTAGTTTTTGATCATGTGGACGCTTGGGTACCATAGAACTCAGATGACTCGAAGGTTATAAAAGTTTATTTGTGATCCCCTTTCTCTTTTTTAATCCACAACCACCTTGCTTACACTCTGCTTAGAAATATAAAGATGATGCAATGCAGTTGTGTCAAAATTGTTTATCCGTTCATTTAAATTGTACTTAAAATTTTGATACTATAAAACCAACATAGCATAAAATTTAGAAACTCAAAAGTTAAAGTTCAATGTTGTACAGTAAATTTATTTATAGAATTATTAAATTGTTACATTTCATTTGTTAAAGTTTTATCATTCAAAAAATCTTTTAAAAATGTTTCTCTAACAAAATACTTGCTGCATACTATAGCATATGGAAAAATGCTATAGTTTGATTCTGGTAGCTGGAAAGCCCAGACAGCCTGGGGTTAATCCCTAGTGACAGTGATTTGTCTATATATTAAAATGACAGAAAAATAAGACATAAGATGTATATGTGCAAAAGAGGCCAAGTATGTTCACTACATCATAACAATTTATTATTATAGGAATGACTCTAATCCTAACTGATGTAGATACTCCCAGGAGAAATTTATAATCATCTGTCAAAAATCTCTACTGCTTCTCAACCTTTTTACAATGACCAAAGTTTATCATGTGTATAAGTCATATTCAAATTGCAGCACTCCACACTGAAAATATGGTTTGGGTTACAGAGACACTAATTGTCATGGTCATAAATAAATTTGCTGTGGTGTGTTTTGTAACAGACCCCTGGATCTTAGCAGAATTGATGCCATAGTGGAAGAATGGAACACATTCAGGCTTTGGAACTCAGCACATAGGCAGCAACACTTGAGAAACAAAGACAAGAATCAAGAACTGAGTCCTATTCTACCAAAGCCCATAGTTCCAGGAATGTCCCTAAATGTACTAACAATGCTTTTTAGCTTCTGTAGCTACACTTCTGACTGTTTTTGCTAACTGAGGTGTGTCAATCCAAGATGTGGTTTTGGGCTTCGAAGCTCAACCTGAGAAAGGCTTGGGACTTTCTCCAGCCAGTGAATAAAAGCTTACTATTGGCTTGAACCCATGTCTAAGTAGTCTTCTCTAGTGGATATGTCACAACATTTCCACAGACACTGGGCATATGTTCTTTTGACTAGACTTATTTGGGGACACTAAGAAAACATTCTACTCAGACTTACCATTTGCAATGTTATTGTTTACTACTAATATGTATAAATATATGTATGTATTTTTGAAGTTTTTATTTATTTATTTATATGTTTGTGTGCACATGTGTGCACAAGTATGAGTATTCTCATGGTAGCCAGAAGAAGGTGCCAGGTCTGCAAAGCAGGAGTTACAGGTAATTTTAAGCTGGCCAATTTTTAAGTACTTAGAATCGAACTCTGGTCCTCCGCAAGAGAAACAAGAGCCCTCGCATATATTTTCAAAAGGAAAGGGGTAATTTAGTTACTTTAAGTTTATTTATTATTATACTTTTACAAAATTATTTCAGGTTATCTGGGATTCATTTCATTGAGTATAATTTTTTCTTTGATCATGAGTTATGTAAGAAGTAGTTGAAATTAAAATTACAGTATATTTCTATCTCTTACCTTCTGTATTCCTTTCTATATTGTCTAAGTTTGTAAAAGTTTCCAAGTCTTGCCACCTAAATCTCTCTTTGATGAGAAGAAGTAAAGAAAAAAATCTGAATTTCAGTTTATGTTGTCTGAATTCAGAATTTGATTTGTAATCCAGAAGTATGCATTCGGATTTACCTGTTTTAGTGTAATATTCACTGTTCTTATGTAATGCTGTATGTATGACACCTTTTGCTCTGATATTAGTTTAATGTCCCTAAAGAATGCACTGTCTATAACTGGCACAGAAAGATACTTCTCTTTGCTTTTATAGGGAACATTCAAACAACAATGGATGGTGTCTATTAGCAATTCACAGGTGGAGATTTGGTCTTGGTTTAACCACTTCTCAAAGTTTTTGGTTAAATGTGTTTGAAATTGAGAATTTTTCAATTTTGATTTCAATCGTCCAATTCCCAACCTTGACCTTTTAAAAGCCAGGTATTATCTACAAACAAAATGGTCCTTATATTGCCTAATTTCCTCTCCCTGTTGTGTCATTCTCCTTTTACTGACATAATTACTTTACAAGGAGACAACATTTATTTTGGCCAACATGGGGAAAATGTCTGGCACAGCAAGCTCCTCACCTCATTCTAGGAACAAATGGCATAACATTCTTGCTCTAGGCCTCACCACCTAAATGTTTCCTGCAATGATCTGGAGATGAAACCCTCAATATGTAGTTTTATGGAATAATCAAAATTGAACCTAGGTCTGGGGCTGTAATTTGATTAATAAAACACTTGCCTATCTTAAATAAAAACTTAAGTTCATATTCAAGCACCATATACTTCATGTTCAGGTAATGGTCCTTGAAAGGTGGTGGCTTGAAGACCCAGAATTCAACATGATCTTCAGCTGCACAATGAATCTGAGACCATAGTAAGATCTTGCCTCAAAGAGAAAGTCCTAAACAAAATAAGAAGAAATCAACCAGCTCCTCTGTAGGAAGCAACAAGGTGAGGCAAAAGTTTCATTGAACCCATGTAAATTTGCATTATACTCTTTTTATTAATTCACTCTTTTATTTACATTATACATTATTTTCTCCCTGCAAAAATATTACTGATTCTTTAGTACATGAAATGTGGACTTTCTAACACTTTTTAATCATTGGTTTAAATTTTTTTAAAAAATTGACTAAAAACTTAGAAAACACATCTTGCAATTTTAGCTTATTTTTATTGATTTGTTCATGGCAAAATATTTATATGAGAATGTATGTTTCATGCAACAGCAAAAAAGAATTTACAAAGAAAAAGGCAGAAAAGTTTCCAAATGATGATCATGTAGACTATATATTATATAGAATGTTTTTCTTTTACTGAAAATAGGTTCCTTTTCCATTGACTATATACTGAATATATTTTTTCCTCATTTTATTCCAACCAGTTCCTCACCACCTCCCCTCTGGATCCACCATCTTTTGCCTCTCCTTGGAAAAGAACTGTCTTCTAAGAAATAGCAACCATATAAGACAAAATAAAATGAAACAAAGCAAAAACAATCACATCCATATTGAACATGGTATACCAACAGGAGGAAAAGAGGCGCCAAGAGGAGGCATAAGAATCAGAGACCCACTTGTTCCCACACTCAGGAGTCCTATAAAAATATTAAATTGACAAAATCCAACATTCATTCATGATGAAATACCTCAAGAAATTTTTAATTGAAGGACAATAAGAAGGGCTATATATGAAAAATTTATAGCTAACATTATAAATGAAAAAAAAACAAATATTATTGCTGAAATTAGCATAAAGGAATGGATCAGATTGTCCATGTGCATTTATTTAATATCGTCCTTGAAATCTTAGAGCAATAATACAAGAGGAGGAAATAAAATGGATACAAGTAGGAAAGAAAAACATTTTCTGGTATTTGCATATCATGTGATCTTATATGCAAGAGATCCTATTAGTACAGAAGATGAAAAAAATAGTTCTAAGTACTAATGAGCTTTTTCAGCAATGTTTTAACACAAAATCAATATACAAATATCAGTAGCAGGGCAGGGAGATGCCTCAGTAATGAAAGCACCTGCCATTCAAGCATGAGAATTAGAGTAAATCCAGATGGATGTGTTAGTCCACCTGCATTTCGTAGTTTAGAAGGTTTTGGAGACAAGGGAAGTGCAGATCAAACTGGCTAGCTAGACTGGTCCATGTTGGTTTGCTTTGGGCTCAAATGAAAGACTGCCTCAAAGAAAGACATGGAGGATGATTGAGGAAGACTCCTGATACTAACCTCAGAGCTCCACGCAATGCATACACATGTGCACCACACACTCGCAATGTACTAGTGCAATGCATACAAACATGCATGCCACACACAAAAATACATGCAAAAAACCAGGAGGTTTTCAATATGTCAATAATGAGCATTCTGAGAAAAAAATTAGGAAAAAAATTCTATACAAAGCAGCTTTAAAGCAAAACACTATCACCAAAATATAATGTAGGAATAAACTTAACAATGCTATAAGGGGAAAGACCTCTGCAGTAGAAATTTTAAAAAACTGAAGAAAAAATTTAAAGAGAGTACTAGAAAATGGAAAGATCCACTATATTAATGACATATTTGATATTGTAAGGATTGCATAGAGCACAACTACAGATTCGGTACAATTCTCATCAAAATTAAACTTACACTGGTGTAGAAGGTCCTTCTGCCTTTGTGTTGCTTTCATGGTTAATAAAGAAAGTGCTGTTGTGGATCCTTCCCTTAATGGAAAGAGGGTTTTGTTTTATCTCATTTTTTGTACTGAGTAATATCTTTGTTATCTTCTATGCTGTATAATCTTAAGTGTTCACGTTCATGGTAGGCCTTTCTTTGATGTTTTCAAGTGTGATGTTTACCATGCACCTCCCACTACTGTATATTAAAGTCTGAAAGTTTCTAATGAAAAAAAAAGAAAGAAAGTGCTTTGGACACTTGATAAAGCAGAACATAGGTAGGTGGGGAATATTAAACAGAATGCTGGGAGGAAGAAAGCAGAGTGAAAGCCGATATGGAGCCACCAGAGTAAGACATGCTGAATCTTCCCCAGTAAGCCACTGCCATGTGGTGACATACAGATTAATAGAAATGGGTTAAATCAAGATGTGAAAGTTAGTCAATAAGAGGCTAGAGCTAATGGTCCAAGAAGTAATTTAATTAATACAATTTTTGTGTGGTTATTTCAGGGCTAAGCAAGCCAGGCATCTTGGACAAGCAAGCAGTCCTTTACATTATACTTTACACAGAAGTATGAAATATCCTAAAGCTCACAAGGAAGAACAAAAAATTCCAAATATCCAATGCAACCTTGAGCAATTAGGATAATGCAGAAAATATCACCACGTCCAATTTGAAATTACCCTGCTGATTCATATAACAAAATCCACATGATACTCATATAGAGGAGACATGTATTTCAATGGGACACAATAGGATATTCATAACTGAACGTGCATAGTTATCACCATCATTATTTTTTGAAAGAAATGTAGAAATCATACACTGAAGAAAAGAAAATTCTGCAATAAAGAATGCTAAAATTGTCATTAATATGTGTATACTGAACCTAGGTTAATATTCTTCACCCCATACAAAAAAATTCAAAATGGGCCAAAGATGTTCCTGAACTTAGGAACTTTTAAAGGAAAGCAGGGCAAGTATTTCAAGACATGGTGTTGGGCAAGGACTTTTGGAAAAGAAGTCTCACAGAGAAGAAAATGAAAGCAGGAAGTGACAAGTAGGATTAAGTGAAATTTAAAAAGCTTTTGTCCAGCAAAGGATGCAACCAAGGGAAAACTCAGCCTAGAGAATGAGAGAAAACTTTGCCAGCTACATACCTGCGAGAGGATTGAAACATGGAATGTATGAATAACTCACAAAGCGGGACACTGAAAATATGTGACAACTCACTTAGTAAAAGGGCAAATGAAGCAAACAGGCTGCTCTCAGAATAGGAGAATATTTTGTTGTTTGTGTGTCTATGGTTTCAGTGCTGACCATACTGATTTGGACAACCAACAACGGACTCACTCTTGGGAGAGGCTAATTCTTCTCCCAAGAGTCATTAGTTGCCTACAGTTCTCTGACTATGGTAGGGACCTCTAGAAATATTCTCCCTTTCATGTTAACATGTTCATTGTTGCTGCCATTGTTCCAATCTTGTTTATGCAGCCACCTCTTGAAGAGACGGTTCTACAACAGATATCCTGGTCCTCTGTCTCTTACAGTCTTTCTCTTCTGTCATGTTCCCTGAGCCTCAGAAAGTTGTATTTATACATTTGTTTACACACACAACACAGCCAGACACACATACAAATACACACCCCACATGTAACATACAGTCATGCAGAAAATAAGGAAACAAAACAGAGCTAAAATTGAATATATGTGTACATATGTCACACACACACACAAACACACACACACACACACACGTGACACAACACAGCTATACCACTTCTGAGCTGGACTCCAGAGATTCCAAGGTTGTACATCACAACGATGTACGCATATCAGTGTTGCGACCCTATTCACAATAGCTAAGTTATGAAGCCAACTTAAGTTTCGGCACAGACAACAAAGAACATGTAGGTTATATACAAAACTGGGATTTTTCAGCCTTAGAAGATGAAGTTATGTCATTTTCTCGAAAACAGACACAAATGGAGTTAATCATATTAGGGTAATTAAACAAGTCTGAGACAGTGTTTTCTCTCTTATGTAGACTCTAAATGTTATATGTGTGATCTCTCTCTTCTCTCTCTGTCTCTGTCTCCCCTCCCCCAGTCCTAAACATAACCAGCTAAATCCATATCTAAATCTATATAATGTTACTTGTATGTATGTAGGTTTTCAGGCATGACCATTTGGTATTGGGGAAGACTAATTCTCCTGCTCTCAGCATTCCTTAGCTGCCTGAAGTTCATATTGTAGGGTTGACCCCTTTTGGTTTTTCTCCACCTTGACATGTCTCTTGTTGTCCTTGCTCATCTCCTGTTTAGGTGGTCATGTTGGTGAGACTTTAGGGGTATAGCTTCTGATGTTGCCAGAAACAATCTACAACAGATTCCAGGACTGATTTACAAAAGTCCAGTCTTTTGATAAAAAAACAAAACAAAACAAAACAATATACAGGTTCACCTTCAAAGGAACAGAAACACTAAGATTATACAACACCTATTTTAAAACACTTCTAGAACTTAACTCTAAAATTATTTCTAGTAGATGATTGGAACGAAAAGCCAGAGACAAACCATGTAAATTCTATTTCATTAATCTTCTCTCTGAATGTCATTTTCTCACTTAGTTCTGAGAGAACAATGTCACACAGGAGGAGGAAATCTTCAGCTCTACTTGTCCACTGTATAGCCAGGCCAGAAGTGCAGAGGGTAATTTTTTAAAAAGTATTTTAAGAATCTCAGCCACTAGCTGGGCCATGGTGGAACATTTCTTTAATCCTAGAAGAGGCAGGCAGATCTCTGTGAGTTTAAGGGCAGCCTGGCCTACAAGAGCTAGTTCCAGGATAGGCTCCAAAGCTACAGAGAAACCCTGTCTCCAAAAACCAAAAAAACCCAAAACAACAACAACAACAACAACAAAAGAATCTCAGCCACCAGATCACCAAACTGACAAATGGCATCTTCAACTATAACATCAAAATTTAAGTCTTGCAGCTTTGTCAAGAGTCTCTGCAACACTGTTCAGAATATTCAAATATTCTACAAAGTCTCTTGACTATTGTGACTAACAGTTCCCAAATTAACACTTTTATCACTCATGTAATTACTAATTGACTCACTTTGTGATGTGAATTTCAAACTCCTGTTTCATCAAATATATAGAGAAAGTCTCAAATATTAAGGAATTCAGTTAGCTGGGGTCAGTATGAACTGAATGCCTCCCAGGATCTCTGTAAACGTTCATTCAGGATGTGTCGATAGCGATCCGATGGCTGTATTCCAAGGTCACATCAGCGCGCTTACACAATTTCCTGGGTAAGATGTCCTGGCATCAGCAGAGGAACCAAGGTAAGTAAGCATTGCAGGTACTTGGTGCAGTGTAAGAGCTTCTTTTACATTTGCTATTCCTATGAACTCAAGCTTCCATGCAACAACGAATCAATCAAGAAGTTAATGTGTAATTCCTACACTTCAAAGTCCACTGTTAACGAGCACCGTCTGATGATGTGGAATGCAGTTGGTCAAACAGAACTTTGGTGACCTCAAGGCTCTAAAACAATTTTGTATCTTTTTAAGATATGTAAGACTATCTTCCAATCAGGAGGGAATGACTTTGCATTTATAGGTTATATATATGTTGTGTGCAGTATTTTTGGAGTAGTGTCAAAAATAGTGTTCACTGGAATGTACTGCATATAGCTATATAAAATACAAATGCAGGTAAATAATATTAATTATCTGTTATTGAGCAAATGCATATTTAAAAACTTTGATGATAAAATCACACATATGTTAACAAAATGAATTTAAACTGAAAATTCTGTGTTTCAAGTTTACGAGATTGTAAAAAGAAAAGCCCTTGGTTTGAGCAGCTTTTTGAGCCAGGAAGTGGATGGTGGCGGTTGTGTTGGGGTCACTTGCACTTATCCCAAGTTTTTATCTTTAATATTCCTACTTTTATTTTATAATACACTGTAAAAGAAATCGCTCTATCTGGTGCACGTGAAGGGCGTTATTAAACCACAGAAAGGCAGTGGGATTCTGTCATGCTACAAGCTGTAGCAGCCACTTTGGTTATAACGGAAAGCATAGTCAATCTTCCGCCACTCCTTCCTTGCCTGCTTTCCGGCATTCGAGGGTTTTTCCCTTGAGGCCCTCCCAGGCACAGATTCCCAGGTCTGCTTACTTCGTGCATGTGTATGCCGCTACTCTCCCAGGCCAATTCCGCTGCACATATAAGCGCCTTGGCAGAAGATAGTTCAGCTGCCTTTGCAAAGCCCTCTTCTGTGTCTCCCATTGATCACCCCCCGCTGAGGTCTGAGAGCATTCACTCCTAGCATGCTGAGCTAGAGTGGTCGGTTTGTCCTGCACCTGAATTTCTCAGTATCTACTCCCCTCCTGACTCGGTACTGCACCTGCTCCTCCTGCTGGTTGAGCATCATCATTACATCTGATTTACCTTTGCACAACCCTGTACTTTCAAACATTGGCGTCAGAGCTGGTAAGACACTTTTAATTTTTAAACGGTAAACAAACAAACAAAAATAAATAGAAAGACAAGAAAAAAGGGAAGGACAATCTTAAAATCCTCCCCATGTTAAATATTGAACATATCACAACCCAGGAATTTAGGACCCTGCTTACTGTTACTATTGACAGGACGAATGAGGAGACAATAAATTTCGCTGGGATTGATTTAATGTTGGTCATAATTATTATCAGTTTGATTATTCATATTTTATCCTTAAAATGGTTTGATAACTGTGCCAAATATGAGAAAATGACAGATAAGATACAAACTTTAGAAAAACTTACTATTCATAAGATACAAGCCTTAGGAAAGGTTGCAAATAATAATATACAAGCCTTACAAATACTTAGTAATGAAAACAATAAAAAAATAAAATGCAGACTTTAGAAAGGCTCACTAATGAAAATAATAAAAGTTTGATAAAAAAAACAACCCTTGGAAAAACTTACTAATAAAAATATTCAGACACAGGCAGAGAAATTTAGAGCAGAACTTGGCTCACCATTGCCACCATTATGGAATTGAAGAAGAGTGTCTGAAAGTTACGGGAAAACCAACTTTAGTTTATCCAGTCATCATACAGGAAAAATCACCAAATGACAGGTATCACCAAGGCTACGAAGAGCTTACTGGAATCCTGTGCAAATGTTAGGTTTGAGGAGATTTAAGAAAGCAATAGTTTCATATGCTATGCATCAACATTTCCTGAGGCAGATGTTAAATACATGGGCAACTAGTAATAGGATTATTACACAAGACTGGAAAGATTTGGTCGTAGCAGTATTGAAAGTACGTCCTCAGTTATAATGGAAGATTTGGTGGAAAGATAAGGCCAGGGTGTGGAACAACTAAGCAGGGCCAGAGGTGTTAGAGATGTACGATCAACTTCTTGGTGGAGGCTATTATGCTGGTTTGCAATGACAGTCTATTTATGATGAACACATCTTGGCCCTATGCCATACAGCAGCTTTGAATGCTTGGAACAGCATTGAAGAAGTCAGAAAGAGGACTGAGTCATATAACAAAATTATACAGGGCCCAAAAGAAGGCTTAACTAATTTTTTTTTTACAAAGATTGACTCCAGTTGTAGAATGATATCTGATCCAGAAGTTAGATGAATATTAATTGAATCTTTCACTTTTGAACATGCTAAATGACATTGAAAGGGATAATCATGCCTTTAAAGATGGGATCAATGCCCATAGATGAAGGAATCTGATCAATTTTGAATCTCATGTTCATGATGATACTTGGATAAGAGAGGTAATTTCTAAAAATCTTAAGAAAAACTAAATGTAAGGTATTTTAATTGTGGTAGACAAGGTCATCAAAAAAGGGAATATAGCCTAGGTGTTCTTAGAAACAATGTTTTTACTAGAGATAACCTAAACAGAAGGTCCAGACTTTTGGAGTATGCAGAAGGTGAGGCAAAGGCCAACATTGGACTAATGAATGCAGATCAACAACGGACAGGCAAGGTAATCCTTTGCCACTGGGAAACCCCTTTGGGGGGCCTTTCACAGGCTCTCATGTCAAATTTGGTTCAATCATTCCCTGTCATCACAGGGGAAACTACTCCACAGTAGTTAATTCAGGGAGCTAATGCCTGTTGTTAAAAACCACAATGCTCTGTCATCCTTTTTCCCCAAGTTCCCCCCATTCTCCCCTTCTCCCTTTTCTCTCCCCATCTACCCTTACCCCCATCCCACCCCACTCCCAAGATCCCCATTTTCTCCCTGGCAATTTTGTCTACTTCCCATAGCCAAGAGGATAACTATATGTTTTTCCTTGGGCTCACCTTCTTACTTAGATTCTTTAGGTTCACCAATTGTAGATTCCGTGACCCTTATTTATGGCTAGAAACCAATTATGAGTGAGTACATCCCATGTTCATCTTTTTGGGTCTGGGTTACCTCACTCAGGATAGTGTTTTCTATTTCCATCCATTTGCATGCAAAATTTGAGAAGTCACTGTTTTTTACCGCAGTGTAGTACTCTAGTGTGTATATATTCCACACTTTCTTCATCCATTCTTCCATTGAAGGGCATCTAGGTGGATAAAGGAAGGTTGGATAGGGGAGCACGGAAGCGCAATTCTTAGTTAAGGGACTTGAACCTAGAGTGGCTCCCAGGAGCCCAAGGCGATGTCCCCAGTTAGTTCCTTGGGCAGCTGAGGATAGGGAACCTGAAATGACCCTATCCTCTAGCAATACTGATGAATATCTTGCATATCACCACAGAACCTTCATCTGGTGATGGATGGAGATAGAGACAGAGACACACATTGGAGCACTGGACTGAGCTCCCAAGGTCCCAATGAGGAGCAGAAGGAGGGAGAAGATGAGCAAAGAAGTTGGGACCACGAGGTTTGCACCCATCCACTAAGACAGTGGGGCTGATGTTTTGGGAGCTCACCAAGACCAGCTGGACTGTGACTGAAAAAGCATGGGATAAAACTGGACTCTCTGAACATGGTGAACAATGAGGGCTGCTGAGAAGCCAAGGACAATGGCACGGGGTTTTGATCCTACTTAATGTGCTGGCTTTGTGGGAGCCTAGCCAGTTTGGATGTTTACCTTCTTAGATATGGACAGAGGGGGGAGGACCCAGGACTTACCACAGGGCAGGGAACCCTGACTGCTCTTTGGACTGGAGAGAGAGGGGGAGAGGAGTGGGGGGAGGGGGAGAAGGGTAGAAGGAGCAGGAGAAGGTTGGGAGGAGGGGGAGGGAAATGGGAGGCTGGGAGGAGGCAGAAACTTGTTTTTTTTCCTTTTCTCAATAAAAAAAAAACACACAATGCTCTGGATGACAGAACAGCTTCTGCAGATAAACCTAAATTTTCAGAAGCAACCATAAAACAAGCATTTTGGAAACTTCTAGACCAAAGCTAAAAATATGAATAGATGGCATTGTAATTGAAAGTTTGGTTGACACAGGCATGGATGTAACCATAATCTCGCCAAAATCCTGGGATCCAGATTGGCCTCTTCAGAAAGTAAGTGTTCAACTTCTTTGGATTGTAACTTTATCTCAGGTAAAACAAAGTACCAGATGGGTCGAATATAGAGAACCAGAAGCATAGATAGGAAAATTAAAGCAATTTGTGGCTAACAGTAATAAATTTATGAAGACATGATTTATTGCAACGATGGAAAACACAGATCAAATTTCTCAAATCTCAGAAACAACCCATAAAGTAGAGAATGCTTCTGAGAGAAATATTAGAAGGTATTTTCAAGAGTGGTCAGACTGCTCCAGTTATACATAAATAGGACACAGCAGTGTCAAGCTGGGAGCTTAGGTCCCAGCCCCTCACATCTATCCCAGCCCCCAGGCCTGGTCTGGACTCCAAATCCCAGCAGGCCAGGTCCGGACCCCTTCCTGGGGTGGGGTCATGACCACTCCTGAGGGTATTTAAATGAGTTCCCAAAAGAGAAACACATGGTCTCCCTCTTTTCCTCCTCCCTGAGAGTGCAGAACTTCCATTAAACCTGGAATATTTTAATTTGGCTTGTTGTGATTCGGCTTGATTGGGAATTTTGCTTAGGCAGGGAGCTCGCATTAGGAAATATTCCTAACAAGCAGTTGCTTGTCTTTCAACAGTACCAACAGCCATACTTTTAAAATGGTTAACTGACAAACCTGTCTGGGTGGAATAATAACCTTTAACGTCAGAGAAATTACAGATTTCTAACTGTAATTCTCCTGTGCTTCCCTTCTGGAAAACTTTGGGACTTGTCCAAAGCCTTAGCCGGGTGTTCCTCATATGTCAGGCAAAATTATTCCTGTGGACTGATAGTAGGAATACTTACCCCCAAACTGTAATTCTGGTGAATAAAATAAGACAGTCAAACCTTTTGTCCCACACTGCAATAAAAATACTTCAAAACCTGTTTGCTACAAATAACTCACTGACAGGATGATTTGGGCAGACGAGTTCCCTTTGTATAGATAGACTAGCTGGACTTTCACAGATAATACTCAAGGACAAAATTGCAGTGCTTTTGGATTTGTTGTATCAAAGCTTTCCTGAGATTAAAGAGTCCAAGAAGTGCCCTGAAGTTGTCCTGCCTGTCCTTGTGGGAGACTCTGCACTCTGCTGCTCCGACCTGGAAGGCTAGTACCAACTCCTATATACGTTCACCTCAGTTTAGTGATACTAGATCTTAGCTTAGGAGACTGTTTATTATGCTTTAGCCCCAAGATTTGTGTAACTAACAGATAGAGGTTATTAAGTGATTTAAAATCTCTGGGAGCTGGCATGGCTTTTTCACAAAACCTCCGTGGGAAGTGAATGCTGCCAGAGGCCAGAGTTGCTAGGAGGTCTCAGGACCCACATTTTGTACAAATTACAGGATATTTTCTTTGGTCTAACCACATAGGGTAGAAGACAAATCTTTAGTCTTAAAACAGTTTTATTGCCACTTTATGTTTGGCGAATATGTTGATACGAATCAGCACTGTATGTTTCCTCCTACCTTCCTTGGGTTGCTATGGTTACTCACTGTTTTGCAGGGCTCTACAGAGGTACTGGGAGCCAAAAGGAGCTCCTGTGTCTTGCTTTATTTGCGTTTTATTAAACAGAGACTTTTAGTTTATATATTTAAACACTCTGTTTAAATATAGACTAGTATACGAAAATCTCTTTTCATCCTTAGCTTTTTCCTTGGTTAATTTTTCCTTTTTATGACCACTTTCCTCTAAGAGATAACCCACAGCCACAGATGCCTCCCTGAGCCATAAAAGTAACTGACAAGTTGCTGCCTTGACTCTTACAGGTCTCCTGGGAATGGTTTGTGAACATGAGGAAATTGCCTTGCAACAATCCTGTTGCCAAAGACTTGCTAATTGTATGTGTATAAAAGTTGTAGACTTTTGGTACAGGGGAGAAAAAATAAAACATGATTCAAGCATCACATGTGTGAGCTCATTCTGTCATCTCTTAGACTAGAAGTTTCCCAAGTTCTTTTTGCTACACTGAGGCAGCTGACCTGAACGCTGGCAGGAAGTCAGTAGAGTTGGATTCTGCTGTCTGCCAACAGCACTAATCTCAGATCTATCAGATTTATTTTGATGATTTAAAACTTTAATTAAGGTATACATATCATATCAAAATTATAATGTTTATATATATTTAAACTTTCTGTATTGATGTTAATGGTCGTATAACCAATTCTAATCTTAGTCTTCATGTAGCTTCCTATACACGATTACCCAAAAAATCACACAGAAACTATATTAATTGCAACATTGCTTGACCTATGAGCTCAGGCTTCTCTATTTAACTCTTATATCTTAAATTAGCCAATTTCTATTAATTTGTGTATCGCCATGAGGCTGTGACTTACCAGGTAATATTTCGGCTCCAGCATCTGTCTCCTTTGGCAGTTACATGGCATCTCTCTGACTCTACCTACTCTCTCTATATATCTCTGTTTGGATTTTCCACCTTTTACTATTCTGCCCTGCCATAGGCCCAAGCAGAATCTTTATTAACAAATGGTAATAAAACATATTCATAGCATACAGAGGGGAATCCCAAATCATATGCTGTACTTATAGGTCTGTGTCTATTCAGTCATCACCAGAGATACTTCTTTCTGCACCAGATAGGAATAGGCTGACAAGATTCAGAGAATGGGAATTGAGAGGGAGAAAGAGAGAAAGAGCAGGTCCTTGAAACCTTGAAATAAGATGCCTTCTTTTCATACCTCCGCTTAGAGCTCAGAGAACTCTAAGGAAGAGGAAGAGGAAAGACTGTAAGAGTCAGAGAGGATGATGGAGACCAGGAGAACAGGCCCTCTGACTAAATTGATCAAGGATGATATGAATTCACAGAGAGTGAAGCAGCAAGCACAGGGCTAAATTGACTTACACAACTTCCTCTACATATGTATTAGAACTTTCAGATGTCATTTTTATAAAACTTGTGGTTGTGTGAATGAGTAGGTCTTTGATTCTTTTCCCAATAGACTGAGTTACAGACTGAGATGCTACTAGCAAATCTATAAAATGAACTGGAGAATATTTTCAAAAACTGTGGATAAATAGTAAACCAGTTAGTGTAAACAGTCTTTTCATAATAGTTCACTGCAATAGCAAGATCAAAGTGACAGTAGTTCTAATTTCATATACATTCTGCTGGATGTTCATTAGAATGAAAGAGGGAAGAAATAGTCATTTTATGACATTTAGGCAGAAGGGGGTAATACAACCCGAATATATACAGCCTTGAAGCATAATTTGTCAATCAAAGATACAGAGAGATGCTAGGGTACATGTATACTCTCAGGAGTATAGTGATATTTAATTTATGTTTCAGTAAATAAAGCTTGCCTGAAGATCAGAAAAGCAAAACAGCCCAGCCACTAGAGAAGTTTCCATTTCCACAGGAGTACATGATCTATTTTGCATAATTAGCCTCTGAAAAGATCATACAAGAAACCTGAGCAAATCTTAACATGCTTACATGATGTAAATCTGCAAGGAACTAAAGTCAAGAGATTGGTGAGAAAAGAGTGAGATTATCACTTATTCTGACAACGTATTTTGCAGTCTTATTTTTAAAATAGAGTGAGATAATCAGTATGGATTCCACCTTTTTTCTCTTCTTCAAACACATACACATCCTAAAGAGAATTCAACAATGAACATCACACTCGGTCAACTCTATTAAGAAAAGATGGTATCTATCTATATTCTGTGATTATTTTATTTAAAAAGTATGTTTTGCTCGGAATTCAAACGATTAATGGACTTTAAGGGCAGAGATATGAATGTACTTACTCATACAGGGAAGTGGCTTTCTGTTTTTAACAATCAGAAGAACAGAGAATAATAGAACTTAGGCTCACTGATTAGGTCTCTTATCTGACTAAGATTGTAGTTAAACATTGCACTGTTTATCAAACCTTAGCCGATCTCACTTCTCAGAGTGTGACCACGAATAGTGACACTGTGACTCAGTAGCTTGACCAAAGCCAAGGTTATTCTAATTTTATACCAGAACTGATCCAACAGTAAAGCCCCACAGACTATGAGTGAAAAATATAAACAAAAGTACATGAAGGTATAAATATAGGACAATGCTTATTCAAATCATTAACTAGAGATTTTCTACTTAAATATCTGAAAGGTTTTCATAAGTCTTATAATTAGAAAAATAAATGGCTTCTCTAGGAACATGAATTATAGGTTCAATGTCCTTTATTTATGGCTAGAAACCAAATATGAGTGAGTACATCCCATGTTCCTCTTTTTGGGTCTGGCTTACCTCACTCAGGATAGTGTTTTCTATTTCCATCCATTTGTATGCAAAATTCAAGAAGGCAATGGGGATGTTCTATTGGGATCTCACCAAGGCCAGATGGCCTAGGTTTGAAAAAGCATGGGATAAATCCGGACTAGCTGAACATAGCGGACAATGAGGAATACTGAGAATTCAAGAACAATTGCAGTGGGTTTTTGATCCTACTGCACGTACTGGCTTTGTGGGAGCCTAGGCAGTTTGAATGCTCACCTTACGAGATCTCGATAGAGGTGGGCAGTCCTTGGGCTTCCCACAGGTCAGGGAACCCTGATTCCTTTCGAGCAGATGAGGGGGGGGGACTTGATCGGGGGAGGGGGAGGGAAATGGGAAGCGGTTGTGGGGACGAGGCAGAAATCCTTAATAAATAAATAAATTTAAAAAATAAAAAAAAAAAGAAAAATAAATGGCATGGTAGAGGTAGCTAATACCTGGCCACCGAAGTGATGGTTTGTGAGTGTACACAGAGAATCGCTGTATATGAAGGATACAAATGAGCTCATGTGCACTGACCCTTTCTAAACAGAATGGAGGCAACTACTACTGGAGCCAAAATTCAATGAAATCTGCCGAAAACCATGATGTCTGATCACATATCAGGGTATCAGGTGAAGGCTTCAGGGACTGCCAATAGAAATGCAGATCCAATGGCTGAATAAACTCACCTCTGACAGATTCTCTATTTGATCCCTTGTTCTGTGACTTCATCTTCCAAGAACACACTACCCTGACTTATAATAAGTATATGTATATATATATATATATGATGCATACACACTCATATATAAATCCATACATCCCTAAATACCCAAGGAGACAACAATACTTAGGGTGCTAACAGGTAAAATAATTATATTTTATGTATCATCTTCTAGTCCTGGGTACCATTTTGTTGATCTGAATTTGGTATGCATACATTTATCTTTTTTTTCTGATCCCTGAATGTTTCATCACTAGGAGACATCCAGTGACTCTGTGGAAGATGTATTTGTTATAATAATCAATCTTTATTACTCTGTAGTAGTGTTTCTAGTTATTGTTGGTTTTTAAAATAACTTTCTGTGGTATATGCTTAATGATGGATTTTAAGATTAAAGAGTATTAGGAAGCAGCCTTCCATTTAGGACATTTGTATTATCCATTCTTTAATTCATATTACATTCAGTCCATAACTTACTGCATGAAGCTCTTACTTAACAGTTGTATACCCTCACATTGATGTCTCAGCTTCCTCCATCATTTGGGTGGGTCCTAGAGAAGTGGGTATTGGGAGGTATAAGTATTGAGAGTTCTAAGTTTCCTAAATATATTTGTGAATGGATGTTTGGGGTTATCTCTTTTGCTAATAAACATGAGAACTCCAAAAAAAATGAACTCAAGATTGTCAGGAGCCATGTGACTTTTTGGGGAACAAGGCCTGAGATTAGCATGAATGGGTCTTCTTGTGCTAAGACTCTGGAGGCCCTGACCCAGTTGACAAGAGCTCTGGACAGCTTGCTGCATGATTCTGGGCATGTATAGGAGGAGGGCGCTTGTTCTTCCCAGTTGCCACCCGAAATAATCACATAAACTGCATTAATTAAAAACACTGGTTGGCCCGTTAGCTCTAACTTCTTATTGGCTAACTCTTACATCTTAATTTAACCCATTTCAAGTAATCTGTGCATCACCACAAGGCCATGGCGTACCGGCAAAGTTTCAGCATGTCTGTCTCTAGCAGATACATGGCTTCTCTCTGACTCCATCATTCTCCCAGCCTACAGCCTAGCTTTTCCCACCTAGTTCTGTTTTTCCTGTCATAGGCTCAAAGCAGTTCTGGAGCCCATTCCTTACAGATGGACACCTTGCTCAGCCTAGGTACTGGGGAAGGGAGAGCTCCTTGGTTCTGCCACAAGTGATGTGACAGGGTTTGGTGACTTCCCAAGGGAGACCTTACTTGCTCTGAGGAGTGGCTGTGGGTGGGACTGGGGGAAAATAGGGGTAACAGGAATAGGAGAGGGAGAGAGACCTTGGATTGGTATGTAAAATAAAAAGATTGCTTTAAAAAATAAAAAATCCTTTCTTCCTGTGCATTATTATCACAGATGGTATATTTTTAATAATTCTCAAGTTTTACATAGTAGAGCACTGTAGAAATCTTTTTCATACATGAAAAGTGTTAATTAAATATCCATTACATCTTTATAATCTGTGTATTGAGCAAAAGAAATGCTGTTCAGTTGGATATTTTGCAGACTATGCTCTGAGAATAAAAATTCTAATTGTAGATATTGCAGGTCAGATCTTGAGAAAATTTTGCTGTTTAAACTACATTCTCTAGCATAAATACTATGCTATGATGCCAAAACTTTCCATTTCAATCTTGACTATTTATTCATTCTTTAATTTTTATTTAATAAGCTCTTATTGAAAATAAGTAAAAGTGTACTTTAATTTTGTGTTTTTCACACAATTTTCCCGGGTTGCAAAGCAGTTAGAAACGACTAGCTAGATGAATAAAGGGAAGGCACAGGTCACCTTATTGCTGCAGGAGGGAAATGTACTGTAACACTAAGCAGACTTAACTATGAGTGGATTCTCAGCTACTGTTCTGAGCTAAACAGTCCATCTTCCATTGTGCGTTTTCATATTGTCCAATTGCACAGAACTACTCAATAAAAAGAATAGTCAAAGCATCATGTGGTAATTAGGGTTCCATTCTTCTAACCAAAATACGTCAGGTGATATAGATATTTCCAATGTAATATTTTTATTGATTCATTGGGAATTTCACAAAAGGCATCGTTATCACACTCACCTACCACTCCTCCCAGGTTCACCCTCCCACTCCAGAGTAATCCCCCATCCAAAATACATCAAGTCCAATCTGTGCCATGTATGCACTTATCAGGGCATGGTGAATGAAGCCTTTAAGGTAACTGCGTCCTTCCCTACACCCCGGCCAGAAACCATCAACTGTGAAGAGCTGAGGGAAGTGTGTTAGGAAAAATCTCGAGTTGGAGTAATAAGTGACAAAAATTCTCTGCAAAGTATTTTGCATTTAAGAAAGATATATTTCTATGCTCATGTAGGACATACGACTTGGTTAACAATGTACCTAGAGCAAATAATTCTGGATTTCAGTTGTATTCTGTCTTTAAAGGTGATTTTCCTTCTGACATTTGTGTGCATGCATCTGTATTTCTGTGAAACTGTGAATTGTACATTGTTTTTCCTTCTTGCCAGGCAATTTAAGCAATTTTACCATCTACTTTTGTAGTTCTCCACTTACTCTATTTCTTTATCCCCCCCCCCCCCACATATTTTAGTGTGCTTTAAACTTCACTTTGTATTTGTTATTATTGTTGTTGTTGTTGAGGGTGGTGGTGGTGTATGAGTGTATATGAGTGTGTATGTTGTGTGTACATAAGTGTTTGTGGGTGCAGAGTCACAGGTTGTAGGCACAGGACAAGTCTGTGATGTTGATTCTCTCCTTTCACAATCTATCAGTTCTGGGGTTTGAACTTGAGTACTCTGGCTTGTGCAGCCCATGCCCCTATAACCTGAAATATCCTGCTGCCCTTCATATTTGCTTCTATAAAAAATGTGTTCAACCTTTTCATGTACAGTTGTGTTCATTGTATTCTCAATTATCTTTCCTCTACTTTGGTTTTTGAATAAAATCTGCCTTGTCATTTTTTTGACAGACAGTGATAGTTCATTTGATTTTAAAGATGATCTCTCTAAAAAAATTCACAATAGAAACTTCAGGCTTATGCCGGGCAGTGGTGGCGCACGCCTTTAATCCCAGCACTTGAAAGGCAGAGGCAGGCGGATCTCTGTGAGTTCGAGGCCAGCCTGGTCTACAAAGGGAGTTCCAGGACAATCTCCAAAGCTACAGAGAAACCCTGTCTCAAAAAACCAAAAAACAAAACAAAACAAAACAAAAAAAAAAAAAAAACAAAAAACAAAAAAGAAACTTCAGGCTTCCTGTTTTTCTCCCATAAACAAGATGGTATTTCAGTAGTTATCATTGTTCTTGGGATGATTACATCCATAAATCAGTACAAAATTAATTATATCAGGAAATCAATATTTAAAAAGGTTAATTTTTAAGAAGGAAAATATATAGAAAATCAAGTATCGTATATCTTTTAAAACACTTGATACACTGTGCTAGAATTGAATGAAATAGTCTTGTCTTCTTTCTTAAAGAGTCCTATTCCTTTTTATTCTTTTGCTTCTTTACAAAGAATCGGTAAACAAACAAGCAACATTTTATAGTGAGGAAAATCATAGCTGCCACACAGGCCAGGAGGAATCCAATCACATCCAGAGAGTAATACTGGTACCAGGTGAGGTTAAAGGCAAGAGGCTTCAGGTGCTTGGCCCCTTTGTGGCGCATGACAAACTCAACCCAAAAGACAGCTCTATCCAGGGGCTTCATGGGCTGGTCATGGTGAATGGTTGATAAATACATCACATTCTTTTTATAGCTAAAGGAAAATACATTGCGTATTAATTTACAGAAAGAAGAAACATGTGTATAAATTTATGTGTATCATAACGATGATCACATAAAAATATAAGGAAAATTGTGTGTTTATCACAGTAAAGATCTTCTTAAATAATGTATCATCTAGAACTTCTTCAACACACAGGATTTAAATATATAAGAAATGCTAGGAAAAGACAGATATTTATAAGAAAGAGATCAGAATCAATTAGCACCCCAAAGCAAAATAAACAAAGTCAAAAGGAGCTAGCCTTTGAGGTCTTGAAACACGAGTAATTAAGGAAGCAATTTCTAGTGTAGCTGGTAAAGAACAGTAGAACAATTTGGAAATGCACAACGATGTGTCATTTTCACTGTGGTCCATATCTGGGCAAAGCTGTTACGGAGTTGGGTTTAATGAGGAATTTGTATTGACCACTTATTAGTGCTTATAAGTTATAAATGTAGGTGTGCAGTGATTGTTCTTTTAGTGGATTCTTAGTCTTTTAATAAATTTCTCCTTCTAGTTTTTAAACTGTTAAATGGAAATAATAAAATGAAAATTTCTCTATAGAGGTGAAATTGTTTTTAATTGATTTTTATTGAGCTTTACATTTTTCTCTGCTCTGCTTCCTGCTTCTTCCCTCCTCTTCAACTCTCCCCTAAGTTCCACATGTTCCCATTTTACTAAGGAGATCTTGTCTTTTTCTACTTCCTATGTAGATTAGATCTATGTATGATTCTCTTGACTCTTGGAATACTGTGTATTATTCTTACTGTAAACAAGAATTAGAGTAAATTTTGGCAATTGCTGTTCATGTTTTTCGTTTATGTGTGTGTGTGTGTGTGTGTGTGTGTGTTTACTGTTGAGACTACTCAATATTTTACCCCAAAGCATTGAAGTTATACTTGATTCTAGTGGTGATATGATTACAGACAAAGATATATGGGAAAGGAATCTAACTGCAGACATTTATTATCAAGTGTACAGTTTAGCATGCTTAATCATAACCGAGTACCAACAACAATAGAGACAACTCCTCTTCGTATTATTATAATATACTGAAGAATTCCAGCCAGAAATGCAGAGAGAAGAGCTTTTCAGACAAAGGCAGAAGTAGTAATATAGTTGCTATGCAGGAGATGAGACCTGTAATAAGGATGTTGTACAGTTTACTGAAGACTAATTCTCTCTGTGCCATAAGCTTTCAAAATGTATCACCTATGGATCAAAATATTGCCACACACAAATTTGTAAGATTCAATATAATTGGAAGCAGAGATTAATTTTTATCTTACTGGTTTAAGGAAAGCCATTTTTAGGTGATTTTTTTTTTAAAGTAAAAGAAAAAATGTTGGCCATGCTCATTTCCTTCACTAAACTACAATTTCAACTATCAATCAACAGTTTGAACAAAACTGTATTTACTCTAAAATTAAACCCATGATAATTTTTATTTTATTAAAACAGCTCCAAAGTACTTTGGTCTTGGGTGTTGGCACATGCTTTCTATTCTACAGCTTTGTATGATGAAAGAGGAGGATGTCAAGTTAAACTCAGACATTGTCTAAAACAAAAATAATGAGGAAACACATTGACATTCCCTCACTGTCTAATGCAGCTCTTTGTACTTATCATTATTTCTTTGTCTATGTTAATTGCTGCTCTCTGGAACTCTAGTAAGAAATTATTCCTAATAAATAGGCTAGTGACAAAGCTCACTGATAGAATACTTGCTCAGCATGCATGTGTAAAGGTCTGGGTTCCAATACAACACAAATAAATAAATATATGTATATACTCACGATGGATTGTTAATGACGTCTTTCAGGGCATTAAGCAAATTTGAACTTGTCATTGTATGAAAATCTACTGAAGCAGCTGCTCCTTTGGCCACCATGTGAGCAATGTTATCATATTGTTCTGCAAACATAGGGATGCCAACCATGGGGACCCCATGATGAAGTGACTCATAAATGCCATTGGCTCCACCATGAGTTACAAAAACTTTAGTTTTTGGATGACCTAGGATCAGAAGAGCAACAGAAAATGTACTAATTAGAGTTCTTAGATATAAGTAAAAATCTGTAATCAAGTGATCAATGGGTCAGGGTATTTTTAATATTGAAAAATACAAGTTTTGGGTATATATACAAAGGATGCTCAATCGTGCCACAAGGACATGTGCTCAAATACGTTCTTAGCAGCACTGTTTGTCATAGCGAGAACCTGGAAACAACGTAAATGCCCCTCGACTGAAGAATGGAATAGGAAAATGTGGTACATTTGCACAATGGAATACTACACAGCATAAAAAAATAATTTGCAGGAAAATGGATGGAGCTAGAAAGCATTATTTTGAGTGAGGTAACCCAGACACAGAAAAACAATTATCACATATACTCACTCATAGTTGGTTATTAAATTTAAAGCAAAGAAAACCAGCCTACAAACCACAATCCCAGAGAATTTAGCCAACAATGAGGACATTAAGAGAGACTTACATAGATCTAATCTACATGGGAAGTAGAAAGTAGAAAAACACAAGATCTTCTGAGTAAATTGACAGTTGGAGACCTTGGTGGAGGTTTGAAGGGAGGAGGGTACAGACAGGGAGGGGAGCAGAGAAAAATGTAGAGCTCAATAAAAAAGAAAATTCTATTATCAAAAAAAGTAAAAATTAAATTAAGTTACTTAAATTGCTTTAGGTCTCACAGCAAGAATCACAAGAATCATCCAAGTCCAAAGTTGTGTAACTGAGAGAGCTGCACCTTCTGTCTTCTTTTAAAGGTGATGCTAGGATTTACAGGAGAATTATTTGAGTGATGGATGAATGACAGATGTGGCATGTGATGACACTGGGACAATGAGAAGGGGTTTTCAATTGAACACGTAGAGTACATACTGGATGAAAGAAATTGAATGTCTCAGAACACCATTTGTTTGTTATAACTAATCAACTTACAGGGATCATATGTTAGTGCCATCCATTTCTTTCTTGCTTCTTTTTTTCCCATTACCCTCTTCCTCAGTGTAATAAGTGCTACCAAAGGCACTTGAGGAATCTCTACGGAAACACTGTCATACAGGCTTGCTTATTAGTACATACATAATAATATTGTTTGTTATATTTATTATTTGTTATTATTGTATATAGTTGTATTTGGTTTAGTTCTGTCTTATTTAGACAAAAAGGGGATGTGTGTCCAGGGGTTTGGAAGAATTTTGCCAAAATATCCAGTGCAAGGAATGGAAGACTTCACTTTTCCTTGTTGGTTTGGTGAGGATGGGGTGTCCTTGACTCTTTTCAAAGAACACTCTAGCCATTGTCCTTAATTGCTTCCAAGAACTTAAAGATAAGATCTCTGAAGACATCATACACTCCAGACATAAGAGCTGGAGCAATTGAGAAGCAATTGATTTGGAAACTTCTTCTCTGAGGACTTTCATAGTATTGGAAGAGGCTACATAAGATCTCTAGGCAGAAATGTAATCAATAGTTATATTAGCTATCAGACCTATGACTTATAACAATGACTGGCATGGCAAGATATCCATAATAGCAAAATGGTGGCACTTTTATTTTAGGAATAAACAAGATAAATCCAGGTCTACTTGGATTTGAGACCAACTCAGTGGTAAGAAATTCATGTGTGGTGCTGAAAAGCCAGTCAACTATTCAAACAAGTATAATTTCTAAGTACATTATTAGCATTTAACCTTATAACTACAGGTAACTGTAGCTCTCACAAGTCATCAAAAAATCTTCCGTTACAGCAAGTGGAGAATGTTGCAGAGATCCACAGCTGGTGAAAAAGGAAGAGAATAAATGATCTTTGGATGCCCAAGACCAATAAGTACACTTAGAGCAGCACAACTTCTAAATCAAAGGCTATAGAAACATTTTGGAAAAGATGTCAGAAGATCATAAGAGTCAAGGGACATATATATATTAGAAATATTGCATCCATGAAATCTCACCTGACAGCACAAGTTGACCTGTCATCATAGATGGGAAGATTTCACAAAGTCCTATTCCTATGTGGAAAACTGTGGACAGTCAATGGCTGTCAAGATGGCAGTGCCAGGTTTCTCCAGTATGACTTCTCTAATCTATTGTCCAATCCTCCATTGTCAGCCCTAAACATGTGTATATAGCAAGCATCAAAAATTGGACATAGTGGGATGGTGATATGGTAGAGGTCAAAAGGAGAAAGACAGCAGAAAATGATGATAATATAGTACTTACTTATGATTTCCTCAAAAATTATGTATTTCACAAAGGAAAATGATAACCAACACATGTACTAAGTCTGACACAATGCTTTTTAGGGCATTCAGGACAACTATGGCAACCAGAGTATTATATTGTACCAGGACAACAATGGCAGTCAGAGTGCTGTATTGTACCTGTGCAGTGGTGGTGCACACCTTCATCCCAGCACTCAGGAGGCAGGGGCAGGAAGATCCATGTGAGTTCGGGGCCAGCCTGGTCTACAAGAACTACTTCCAGGACTGGCTCCAAAGCTACAGAGAAACCCAGTCTCGACAAAACAAAATAGAGTGTGGTACTGTTGCATGATAATCAGTGTGATCTTTTTGTGATATGCAATATTGTTATTGATCATTAATGTTTCTTAGTCATTTTTGAAAAGTTCCTGTTTTAGTAAAAGTAACAGGTATAAAATTGAATTTGTAAAAGCCAAGGTAAGTAAAGAATGCTCCCTGTGAGAGACAGCTTCTTTTACAATGCACACTTTTTTCCTGGAATACAAAAATACATTGCCAGCTCACATTTCAATCTCTTTCAAGCAAAACATATTTAAAATTGGTTTTATTTTTGATTTTTCTAAAATGAATCAGTTTGCTTCCTATCGCATTTCAGCTTGTGACTCACATTTCATCGCTTACTTCCCAGAATCTCACCTAGAAGGTCATTCTGGGGGATCCACTTGAAAATCCTGGTATTGGGACCTAAGGTATCTGGTTCTATACCTTCATATCTCCAAAACACCTGTTAGAGGTTAGACAATAATTTATATCAGATTTTAAAACTGAAAATATAATATTTTAGAAATTAGACAGTGCTTAGCTAAATGTCATTTTTATTTCTGGTATGGAAACCAGATAAAGAGACATTAGACATTAAGAACTATCAAAACATGAAGGAGAGTATGGAACACCATCTATGTTTCTCTTTACATTTAATCAGGTCTAATGTCATCATGATTTTCAATGTGCACACATGAGAGAGTTAATGAAACAGGAATATATTTAAGAAAAGTTTATATGTTCATAAATCATCTGCAAGAAAAAATGATTAAACTTTTTGTGTATTTACTATAATTCTTCTAATTTTCCATTCATAGTTTTACGCCATTTTAACACAACCACAGATCTTACTTATATTCATTTGTCCTATGTTATCTTAATAGAGTTTGACACTTATTTTTTGTTATTCATTATTTATTTTCACCAAAATATTCCATATTTACAATTTGCTCTGTTTACTGGTTCTTTGGAAAAGGCACCGCCACCGATAATCAGAGAATGAGTTATCAATCAATTCCATCCTGGCCATAATCTCACGGAATGTATGTGTTTATGTAGCCCACTAAAAATGTGAGCTTCAGCTACATGTTCAATATCTGTTTGCCACAATAAATTTAAACATTTCTTCAGGATCTCAGGGAAAACCAGCATGAGTTATTACAGGGAGATTGATGGGATAGGAAACTAAAATCTAGTCCCTACACACTCCAAATTGAAGTTCAGATGTGGTAAATTATGTTCATATACCTTATGAAGAGAGTCAGCTGAACCTTTCCTGGTATCAATCCTATTTCTACTGGATTATCTCTTAGTTCCCATTTCTTTCTAAATGAAACACACTTTACTCTTCTGGGTTAGAGACAAAGTGCCATAGACAATGTTTGACTGTGTGTGGTTCACCAGAAGGAAAGGGACCATTCCACCCTCTCATTTACATCACCCTGTTTTAGGTTTGGCAGATTCTAGAATGGCCGATTCTTCCTTTCTTTTTTCTGAATGAACATGGTACAAAAGCACTGAGATGGTGAACTCTCTTCTTCCTTCCTCTGAGAAGTCTTCTGAGTGGTAACTTAGCAACCCTAATTCAGCATTCTCATGAAGAGGAGAGGGAAACCTGGGAAGTCTCTATGCTACTGCAGGTCTGGCAAACTATTAATGCTATACTACAGACATTTTTTCTATATCTGCTAACAAAGATTTAAAATAAACTCTCATTTTCCCTGAATGTCTAGATTCAAACAAGGCTCAAGATAAAGGTTTAAGCGACAACTGAGAATTTTGTTATTCTTGTGTAGTTTTGCTCCCAGTATCATCAGACTAGAGAAGTTTAGATTGCACTCAAACATCACTGATCACGATGTTTATGTCACTGTTATTGTCATCAAAACACATTCTGTAGAACCTGCTATCTTTATCTTTGTTTCTAAACTGACTAAGGGCAATCATAATACTTGATTTTACATAAAGGGACCTTCCAGTGTCACCCCTTTCCAGACTTTAGTAAACTAAGTAGATAATTGCCTCCCATGGGGATTTTACCTTTTGTGGAATCTGTGCAAGAGCTGATGCAATTGCATTGGCCCTTTCTTTTGTTGTGTTTCTGATCATTGATCCCAGAGAAAACACCACAATACCATGTTCCCCAGAGCTCTGTGCAAACTCTTCCATTTCCTGTGGATACAGAAATAATTTTATTATTGAAAATCGATAGCAGAAATGCTATTCAAATTGCTACTAAAATAGGAAAAAAATGAAACTTTATAGGAACGATAAGTGCCAATGATCAAGCACACATAAGACAATCATTGCCGTCTTAATCACCCTGTACTCATGGGGATCTGCACTATGTATATTTATATCTTTGAGCAACAAATATACCAAGTAAAACCTTCTGAAAAATTTTAAGATGCATCCTGTACATCTTATGAGAGGCTTAAAAAGTTGTAATTCTTATTTACATTCATTTATTAATCTAGAGAAAATGTGATTTTCCTCTTTCTTCGTTTCCATTTAAACTTCCTATGAGTAGTCATTTAATGTAAATAAGGCCATTATTATATAACATTCTATTACTGTGACACACACATATATCTATATATGTTACTTAGTATAAGCCTTTCATTCTTCTTGATGTAGGGTTTCATTCTGGTAAGACAATTAAAATGTAATATTTACATATGCAATTTATATAATTATTTTTTGAAGCCATGTGTGAAGAAGGTGTTTTTATTGCCTATAAAACTATGATACACATTGATTACACTAACTGATTTTACTTTGTATATATAGTTTAGATACAAATCTATGTAGTATTCATATACAAATAATGCTAAGACACTTAATATATTTTATAGACTTTTGATTCATTTTTTTAAGGAAAGAAGCCACAGGAGCAGTTCATAACTGATGGAAAAGCACACAATTATGGAAGATAAAAATAAGAATTTTATCATTTATTTTTATTTGGTGTGTGTGTGTAACAGTAACCATAAGAAGGGCAGAAGACAAGAAGCAATGTTTAGAAGTTTTCCCCTTCCACCATTTGTGCTTATTGCTATGGGATGAAACTGAAATTATCAGGCATTTAGTCTACTCTTCTCTTTTTTTCCTGAACACTCTTTCCAGAATAAATACAGAAATGTTAATACAGAATAAGACAACCTTCATAATATATAACGTAGGTTAAAAGTCCTGTTTTCAAAATGTAATAACAACAGTTGCTATAACCAATTATGACCATTGCATTGTTACACCTTGTTTTTATTGCCATCTTTCCTTTGTTGAGATACTAAGAACACTGTCCGTTTCTCATCATGGAAATTGAGGAATCCCTCAAGTACTGTACAAAATGTGCGAAACCTACAGACATATGGAATCAGCTTTTGATTATGGAAAATCATTGGGTGTAGTCTAAATGATTCAAAACCATTGTTGGGTGTTGTTAGCCATTTAAAATTATTTCAGTGATCAGTGATATGGTTCGGTTGGGAGGATTCCTGTTACCAAGCCTGATAACCTGAATTTGACCCCTGTAATCCACATGCTGTAAGAAAAGAACAGATTCATGGAACTTGCCTCAAACATTCATTCATAAGCCATGATGTCTCTTTCCCCACGTGCACATATTGTAGTTTATATGCACACACATACATCACACAAATTAAAAACAAATGAAAAAAACTTAATATTATGTGGTTGGTAGTGATATAAAAACCCACAAATTCTTTGGCTATCATATTATATGGGATCAAAGAAAGCTTATTCTCTATAACTATTTTAAAACTGTGAAGTTCATTTCATAACAGATATAATGGCAGAATGAATGAATAATTAGATCTAATTACTGTTTTCATAAGCAAGTGGTAAGGATAATCAGGTGTTCATGTGCATATATATTTTTTTCTGTGGTTATCCTGGGAGGCAGCTGTGATGCCAGGACCTCTGTTCCCCAATGAAGCTTTAGTGGTCTCCGGTAGTCGGGCATAAGACAGAAAAACATGACACAACTTCTCAAAGGATGAATGCCAAACTTGTTATCCATATCCAAGAGATCAGCCCCTTAAAATGTGTGCATATGAGCAGTACTCAATAGACTTGAACATTATATATTATATATTTGTCAGTATACCTGTGTGTGTATGCACATGTGTGTGTGTGTGTGTGTGTGTGTGTGTAATGACAACAATTAAAGAAAAAACTTCATGTCAATAGAGTAAATTACCCCCTTAATACTCTAAGCTACAAAACTTTGAGATATCAAGTGAGGAACATATTAATTTATGGACTGAAAGCAGGGAAATGTTGAGCTTGAGTTTTTCTGTAAATATCATGGAAGCCAAACCTTCACAATATTGAGGAATGGTCTTCTGCTTCAAGCTACAATACTGTTGAAGAATCTTGGCATTATACATTTTAGGTTTACATTTTCTTCATCCTCTTTCCAAAATGTATACATTTACTTTCATAAATATGTATGGTATAGGAATGTGCTAAAATTTTCATTTTTATTTAGCAAGATGAATCTTCAGCTTCTTTAAATATAAAAGAATACTAGTTTCAGTAAATCATCATACATACAAAGCAAATGTCCTCTGGGTGGATCACTGATAAGTCCTTGACTGTTGGTCATGGTACCTTTTAGGGAGTTCTGGAAACTTGAAGAAGTGTAGTTTAATGACCTATGAGATATATTTTTTCTGGTGTTTGGGATAGTTCAAATAAATCTTCCTTTATGGTATAGACAGCTACTTCCCCACATTTTGCCCCAATAGAGTCTGCCTTACCCTAGGACAGGCACCAACAGAGCCAAGCTCTGAAACTGCTGAGTCTATGACCAATATAAATCATTGAGCATTGTAGCTTGTTCTGGCCACAATGTTGTCTCACTGTCACAGTAATAATAAAATTACCAGTGAAAGAAATTCTCAGCATTAACTTGGCTTTAGCCACTAAGAACCTGAGATACTTGGTTCCCCTGGTTTCAATCTTTCTCCTGAACTTCATATGATCTTTGTGCTGCTTAACTATGATTAGATATGTTGAAATTTATGAGTAATTTATTCTAACCTCACCCTTTTTTTAAAAATTTATTTATTTATTAAAGATTTCTGTCTCTTCCCCACCACCGCTTCCCATTTCCCTCCCCCTCCCCCAATCAGTTCCCCCTCCCTCGTCAGCCCAAACCTCACCCTTTTGTTATCTAGACTGTAACATCAAACACCAGCCTCCCATAAGTTCTTTCCAGTCTTGCACCTGTGCCATCTAACTCAGGGGCTGCTTCTTGGAGGTGATTTTTTTTAATGTCAAAGGAAATATGATATTAACTCTCCTCAGTTTATTCCTTTTCTCTGTGTTCTTAGTGACATAATTAATAGTTTAACCACTTTTCTATTGGTGAGTTTAAATGATCAGTTTGTCTAAATTCCTGCTGTCTATACCTTCTTGCTAAGGAACACCTGCAATTCTAGCTGCTTATCTTCTTATATCATCTTAGCCTTATTCCTTGATCTCTCTTTTACATCTCAGGTTTTTGCTTTAAATCAATGACTTTAAGATATGTTTTATTAATTTGATTCAATAGTCTCTTTAGATTATAGTTGCTTCTATTAAATATATTTCATTCAGTTTTTATTAAGGGAATATAATATATCTTTTAGTATGGATTTGGTTCAGGCAGAAATTTCTGTTTGTTGTTTCTCTGCAAGTCAAGATCTTATTCAGTGGTAATAATGAATGCAGCAATACTCTACATGTGTGGTATGCTTATAAATTTTACTATATACACACACACACACACACACACACACACACACACTACAATATTTATTTAGTTCAAAATCAAAACAAAACAGAACTTATTCAGCTGTATGTTAGTCACTTGACAAATTTTGCATGAATAAGCATCCCTTATTATAGCATTGAATTATGATGTTTCCTCAAGGTTCTCCTGTTAGTCTATAAATAAAAGAAATGCATAGGTTTGTGACTACTTTAACCTTGAGCATATTTTGGCAAGATTTTCTTTTTTCTCCACATTTTATTCACTGGAATAAAACTAAAAAAATGAAGCAGAACCATTTTTTACTGAAATGAAGTAAAATCACACAAAGCTAAACTAAAAGAAAAATTTACCTTAGGCAAGGTTTTGGCGGGTTTGCAGTGCAGTCCTCCAACAAACTCAATGTTTGGTAAGGTTGGGCGAGGAAACTCTAAATCCCAGTAGGAGCGAATGAACCACATTTCTGCTTTCTTCATTGTGTCAACCATAGTAGTAGGTCTTCCTAAACGGACAAATGAGAGTTGTGGGTGGAAGAGTACAATGATCATGAAAGTGTTGTCACATGAATAAAGTAATATTGTCTGAAAATATTGGAATAAAATTACTCAAAGAAGCAAAGCAGACATTCATGAAACAAATACATTAAGTTTTTCATAAATGGTGCTCGCTTCGGCAGCACATATACTAAAATTGGAACGATACAGAGAAGATTAGCATGGCCCCTGCGCAAGGATGACACGCAAATTCGTGAAGCGTTCCATATTTTTACAATCTCTACTACCAAAAGCAATAAGAATAACCGGAGTAAACAACCACTGGTCATTAATATCACTTAATATTAATGGGCTCAATTCACCTATAAAAAGGCACAGGCTAAAAGATTGGATACGAAAACAGGATCCAACATTCTGCTGTTTGCAAGAAACACATCTCAACCACAAAGACAGGCACCTACTCAGAGTAAAGGGTTGGGAAAAGGTGTTTCAAGCAAATGGTCCTAAGAAAAAAGCAGGTGTGGCCATACTAATTTCTAACAAAACTGACTTCAAACTAAAATCAATCAGAAGAGACCGAGACGGTCACTTTATACTCATAACAGGAACAATTCATCAGGAGGAGGTCTCAATCCTGAATATATACGCCCCCAATATAAAAGCACCTACTTATGTAAAAGAAATATTACTAGAACTCAAGGCAGACATCAAACCACACACACTAGTAGTAGGAGACTTCAACACACCTCTCTCTCCAAGGGACAGGTCAATCAGACAGAAACCTAATAGAGAATTAAGAGAATTATTGGAGGTAATGAAGCAAATGGACTTAACAGACATCTATAGAACATTCCACCCAAATAGGAAAGAATATACCTTCTTCTCTGCAGCTCATGGAACCTTCTCAAAAATTGACCACATACTCGGAAACAAAGGAAACCTCCACAGATACAAAAAAATATCAGTGTCCACCTGTGTCTTATCAGATCATCACGGATTAAAATTAGAAGGCAACAACCACGCTGCCCCCAAAAAACCGACAAACTCATGGAAACTGAACAGTCAACTACTGAACCACACCTGGGTCAAGGAAGAAATCAAGAAAGAAATTAAAGTCTTCCTTGAATTTAATGAAAATAAAGGGACAACATACTCAAACCTATGGGACACAATGAAAGCAGTGCTAAGAGGAAAGTTCATAGCACTAAGTGCCCACTTAAAGAAAACGGAGAATGCATACATTGGGGACTTAACAACACACCTGAAAGCTCTAGAAAAAAAAGAAGCAGACGCGCCCAGGAGAAGTAGAAGACTGGAAATAATAAAACTGAGGGCTGAAATCAACAAAATAGAAACACAGAAAACAGTCCAAAGAATCAATGAAACAAAAAGCTGGTTCTTGGAGAAAATCAACAAGATCGACAAACCCCTATCCAAACTAATTAAACGACAGAGAGAGAACACGCAAATAAATAAGATCAGAAATGAAAAGGGGGACATAACCACAGACACAGAGGAAATTCAGAGAATCATTAGATCTTACTACAAAAGCCTGTATGCCACAAAACTGGAAAATACAAAAGAAATGGACATTTTTTTAAATAAGTACCACATACCAAAGCTAAACCAAGACCAGGTGAATGATCTAAATAGACCGGTTTCTCGCGAAGAATTAGAAATGGTTATCAAAAATCTCCCTTCGAAAAAAAGCCCAGGACCAGATGGTTTCAATGCAGAATTCTACCAGAACTTCCAAGAAGAACTAATACCTATACTCCTTAATGTATTTCACAATATAGAATCAGAAGAGTCATTGCCAAATTCCTTTTATGAAGCTACAGTTACCCTGATACCAAAACCACAAAAAGACCCAACCAAGAAAGAGAATTACAGACCGATCTCACTCATGAACATCGACGCAAAAATTTTCAATAAAATACTGGCAAACCGAATCCAAGAACACATAAGAAAAATTATCCATTATGATCAAGTAGGCTTCATCCCAGAGATGCAGGGCTGGTTCAACATACGCAAATCTATCAATGTAATCCACCATATAAATAAACTGAAAGAAAAAAACCATATGATCATTTCACTAGATGCTGAAAAAGCATTCGACAAAATTCAACACCCCTTTATGATAAAGGTCTTGGAGAGAATAGGGATACAAGGGTCCTACCTAAATATAATAAAAGCTATTTACAGCAAGCCAACAGCTAACATTAAATTAAACGGAGAAAAACTCAAAGCCATCCCACTTAAATCAGGAACACGACAAGGATGTCCACTCTCTCCATACCTCTTCAATATAGTGCTTGAAATTCTAGCAATAGCAATAAGACAACATAAGGAGATCAAGGGGATTCGTATTGGAAAGGAAGAAGTTAAGCTTTCGTTATTTGCAGATGATATGATAGTGTACATAAGCGACCCCAAAAATTCTACCAAAGAACTCCTACAGCTGATAAACAGCTTTAGTAATGTGGCAGGATACAAGATCAACTCCAAAAAATCAGTTGCCTTCCTATACACTAAGGATAAGGAAGCAGAGAGGGAAATCAGAGAAGCATCACCTTTCACGATAGCCACAAATAGCATAAAATACCTTGGGGTAACCCTGACCAAGGAAGTGAAAGATCTACTTGACAAGAACTATAAGTCTTTGAAGAAAGAAATTGAAGAAGACACCAGAAAATGGAAAGACCTCCCTTGCTCTTGGATTGGGAGGATCAACATAGTAAAAATGGCAATTCTACCAAAAGCAATCTATAGATTCAATGCAATCCCCATCAAAATCCCATCAAAATTCTTCACAGATCTGGAGAAGACAATAATCAACTTTATATGGAAAAACAAAAAACCCAGGATAGCCAAAACAATCTTATACAATAAAGGATTGTCTGGAGGCATTACCATCCCTGACTTCAAACTCTATTACAGAGCTACAGTATTGAAAACAGCTTGGTATTGGCATAAAAACAGAGAAGTCGACCAATGGAATCGAATAGAAGACCCTGACATTAACCCACAAACCTATGAACACCTGATCTTCGATAAAGGAGCTAAAAGTATACAATGGAAAAAAGAGAGCATCTTCAACAAATGGTGCTGGCAAAACTGGATGTCAATCTGTAGAAGAATGAAAATAGATCCATATCTATCACCATGCACAAAACTCAAATCCAAATGGATTAAAGACCTCAATATCAGTCCGAACACACTGAACCTGATAGAAGAGAAAGTGGGAAGTACTCTACAGCACATGGGCACAGGAGACCACTTCCTATGTATAACCCCAGCAGCACAGACACTAAGGGCATCATTGAATAAATGGGACTCCCTGAGGCTGAGAAGCTTCTGTAAAGCAAAGGACACTGTCACTAAGACAAAAAGACAACCCACTGACTGGGAGAAGATCTTCACCAACCCTGCTACTGACAAAGGTTTGATCTCCAAAATATATAAAGAACTCAAGAAACTAGACCGTAAAAGGCTAATCAACCCAATTATAAAGTGGGGCACTGATCTGAACAGAGAATTCTCAACAGAAGAACTTCAAATGGCCAAAAGACACTTAAGGTCATGCTCAACTTCCTTAGCGATCAGGGAAATGCAAATCAAGACAACTTTAAGATACCACCTTACACCTGTCAGAATGGCGAAAATAAAAAACACCAATGATAGCCTTTGCTGGAGAGGTTGTGGAGAAAGGGGTACACTCACCCATTGCTGGTGGGAATGCAAACTTGTGCAACCACTCTGGAAAGCAGTGTTTCGGTTTCTCAGGAAATTCGGGATCAACCTACCCCTGGATCCAGCAATACCACTCTTGGGAATATACCCAAGAGAGGCCCTATCATACAACAAAAGTATATGCTCAACTATGTTCATGGCAGCATTGTTTGTAATAGCCAGAACCTGGAAACAACCTAGATGCCCTTCAACGGAAGAATGGATGAAGAAAGTATGGAATATATACATATTAGAGTATTACTCAGCAGTAAAAAACAAGGACTTCTTGAATTTTGCATACAAATGGATGGAAATAGAAAACACTATCCTGAGTGAGGTAAGCCAGACCCAAAAAGAGGAACATGGGATGTACTCACTCATATTTGGTTTCTAGCCATAAATAAAGGACATTGAGCTTATAATTCATGTTCCTAGAGAAGCTAAATAAGAAGGTGAATCCAAAGACAAACACATAGGCATCCTCAGGAATATTAACCTTCATCAGGCGATGAAAGGAGACAGAGACAGAGACCCACACGGGAGCACCGGACAGAAATCTCAAGGTCCAAATCAGGAGCAAAAGGAGACGGAGCACGAGCAAGGAACTCAGGACCACGAGGGGTGCACCCACACACTAAGACAATGGGGATGTTCTATTGGGATCTCACCAAGGCCAGCTGGCCTAGGTCTGAAAAAACATGGGATAAATCCGGACTAGCTGAACATAGCGGACAATGAGGAATACTGAGAATTCAAGAACAATTGCAGTGGGTTTTTGATCCTACTGCACGTACTGGCTTTGTGGGAGCCTAGGCAGTTTGGATGCTCACCTTACGAGACCTGGATAGAGGTGGGCAGTCCTTGGGCTTCCCACAGGTCAGGGAACCCTGATTGCTCTTCGAGCAGATGAGGGAGGGGGAATTGATCGGGGGAGGGGGAGGGAAATGGGAAGCGGTTGTGGGGACGAGGCAGAAATCCTTAATAAATAAATAAATTTAAAAAAAAAAAAAGTTTTTCATAAATGCAATTAAAGTGTAATTTATCTGTGGTTTAGAAAATATATGTATGTTAAAGGTGAGCTAAGATGAAATGCTATTGCCACCTCGGAGATTTAGCAGTTCTGTTCATTGTAGAAGCCATAAAGCCCCTATGTACTGCTATGTACCTTGTTCTTCTTTGAAGCTTCAGAAAACACATGCAAATATAAAAGAACACTCTATATCTAGAGTCAAAATATTCCAGAATAATTATGGACACAACTTTTGCAGAAATCATGTTAGTTTCTACAACAAACAGGCTATTCCTTGACTCTTGGTTTTCTAAGAGAATTATGAGGTTTATGTCTGGTAGAATTTCTTGCATCTGTCTCTACTTTTCATTTGGATTAGCAGTGTAATGATATGTATTTCTTTTTAGAAATATTTACAAATACTATCTGGAATGTTCTCAGAAAGTTTGAGAATAGGCATTTTTGCTCTTGCTTCATTGGGACTTAACTTATTTAAACCAGGAGACCATGACTGCCAACAATACAGAACAAATATATTTGGGTTCAAACTTCAGTATTCTTTAAAATGAAGGTTTGGAAATGATGCTGTAGTGAGATTGTTACACAATATTATATTTCAGTTAACCATGTCAGCATGAAAGACATATTTGTGCCCAAGATTACTTTTCAGAGCAATGATATTTAGGCCCTCACCCTTATGATGAAAAATACAACTTACCTAAAATTTCGCTGAAAAATGGATCCCAATCCTTAGCAGGAAATGACTCAAAGAAAAAGTCAAAATATAACAAACATATCATATTTTCTACTCTCTCCATGAACGACATTTGACCTCCTAACTTTGACATAATTATAGGCACATAAGAGGGAGGGAATGAAAGTCCCGCACTAAACTTTTCTATTCCGTAGCCACCAGCATAGCGAAGACTATACATAAAGGGTATATGGAGTACCTCAGCTATCAGCTCACCACAGGGACCAATAGCATCTGAAAAAACAACATCAAACCTAGATTCCTGTAGTTTTGCCATAAATTGTTTGTTTGTAACTACTTCTCTACAAAGGTTTAAAATATAATCCGAATATCTCCCAAATAGTATGTTAAACGATGGGTAATATCTCCAACATGAACCTTTTGGAACATCATATATCCACCCATTGACCCATTCACCAAAAAACTTTTCTACTTTGTCATTATTGATAGTTGAAGGAAATGTCTCATATTTAAAACCAGATGCTCTTTTTTCATCAAAAAAGACAGAAGACGAAGGTCTCAGAACTGTCACTTCATGGCCACGTTGTACAAGTTCATCCAGAATTATCTTCAGATTCATCCAATGACTGTATTCCAATGGCCATACCAACACCTTCCCACAGCTCCCAGATCTGAAGTAGCAAGTCATCTGCAGGAGCAGCAGTGCAGACATCCACTTCACAGGCATCCTGGAGATTCAAAGTCCTTCTGTTTAAAGTGCTTCCAATTCTCTCACTACTTATGCTTTTATCTAAGAAGGAATTAGCCAAGAAGTTAAAATATAACTTGCATTGCTCAAACTTGATATTGAGTCACAATCAGCATGTAGAAGGACAAATGATGAAAGGTTAATTTAATTGCTATTTACATAAGTATGCTTAATGCCTCTTTTATGATGAAGTGTTTTCAATAAGCCAGGAAGTGATGACTGTGTCTTCAATCATTCATGCTACATAGATTCTAAAACAGTCCAAAATGTTTCACCAAACATTTTAGTAAGATGAATCATGTGGCTGCTCTCTGAATTTTCCTCTCAACAGAATGGAAAGCATATTTATTTACACTACTGATCATTATTTCTCCCATATAATGAATCAAAGATTTTTGTAATAATGTTCATAAATGTACTCATGTGCATAAAAATTCATCAACTTAACTCTGTGCCATATTTGTATAGTATATTTTCAATAAGGCATAAACACTTTGACTACCAGTTTGAAAGCATTTCATGAGAAGTGGTAACCTTATTATTATTATGGGAAAGCCAAAAAGCCTGGTAGAGTGAAACCAGCCATTCCACTGGCATGTTCCAGAAAGGACTAAGTATGGAAGGACATGGCAAGATTGCACAACATAGGTGTACGGGCCAGAAGTAGTGGACGGCTGGTGCAGAACAATATTCACTGGACATCCAGAGCCATTGCACATATGAATCACAGTGGCTGTGGCTGGATTCACAAAACCTACACAAGACTAAATCAGCTATAAACCCAGTATAGATTGGGGACTACCTGAAAAAGTATTGTAGGTGATGGCTATGGAGGAGTAAGAGTTCCAGACTTGAGAGAGGTAGACATGCTCTAGCAGATGGCTTTCTACCCTCCACATAATGGAAATATGAGTAAGTTAACTCAAGTGGGTTTCAAAAATGAGCTTCTAAAGTTAGGAGTGAAAAGCAGGACAGAATAGTGGCAAAAATGGATGGGAGGGGAGAGCTGGTGTTTGATCAATAAATGTTACATACATGTCTCATACTCTCAAAAAATGAAATAATGTTCTGATAAAACTGAGCACAAAACATCTACAGTCTTGGCTCAGAAAACAACTCTGAACCATAGAGAATTTAACCGGGCATGGACAAAGTAAGCAGGAGGCTCCTAGCAGCTTCTTCTCATGTTCTGGATGGGAGATAACCTGCTTCTCACAATCTCTGCATCTGCCTTGGTCAAATTAATAGTCATCACATGATTGTATTCTTACCAGAATTAAATAACTAGATCCTATCAATAGATACTCCTGCATAGATCATCTGGAGATGTCCTGTGACATAGCTGGTCAACTTGCCCATAGCCCCTGTATCTTAAATATCCCTGCTCGAAAATCCTATTGCCTTACCCTGCATACATTCACAAAACCGAGAAGCACATGGGAAATCTATTCTGTGTGTTTTACTCAATAGAATCCCTTGTAAACTGACTTCTAAATAAGGTTACTCTCCTGTTACTATTATGGTATCCACTAGAGTATTTCTCTGAACGTTTGCCTCTACAAATAGATTGGCTGCATACTTGAATGTATTGGTTGAAAGGCAGCCCATAGAGGTAGATAGGCAAGCATCTGTACCCACTCATGATCCCACCAAACATGCTAAATAGAATACCCTAAGTGATTTTCTCTACCAAGACTCTCACAAGACAATGGGCTGACTTGCTTATTCTTCTATAATTTTAACATGTTTTAGTAATTGATTAGCTTGTTCTCAAAAGCTCAGTGTCTCACAAAGAAATTGAGAAGCTTCTTTGTCAAAAATCAGGTGTTCATAGGTGTGTGGATTAATTTCCCAGTCTTTGATTCAATTCCATTTGTCAACCTGTAGTCTTTTTTTATGCCAATACCAAGCTGTTTTCATTACTGTAGCTCTGTAATAGAGTTTGATGTCTGGAAGTTCCTTTATTGTATAGGATAGTTTTGGCTATTCTGAGTTTTTTGCTTTTCCATATGAAGTTGATTATTGTTCTTTCAAGGTCTGTGTAGAATTGTGTTGGGATTTTGATGGGGATTGCATTGAATCTATAGATTGCTTTTGGTAGGTTTGCCATTTTTACTATGTTGATCCTACCTATCCAAGAGCATAGGAGATCTTCCATTTTTCTGAAGTTTTCTTTAATTTCTTTCTTAAAAGACTTAAAGATCTCATCAAATAGGGAGAGTAGAAGGGGAAAATGAGGGGAGAAGAGGAGGGTTGAGGAGAACTTAAGGGAGAGTTGAAATGGAGAAAGGACAGAGATGAGAACAAGGAAAGAGATACCTTGATCGAGGGAGCCATTATAGGGTTGACAGAAACCTGGCTCTGGAGTAATTTCCAGGAATCCACAAGAATGACCCCAGCTAAGACCTTAAGCAAAAGAGGAGAGGTTGTCCAATCTTGACTTACCCTGTAGTCAGATAAATGAATATCTTAAACATCACCATAGAATCTTCATCCAACCACTGATGGAAACAGAGGCAGAGACGCACATCAGAGTACTGGATTGAGCTACTAACTCAGTTGAAGAGTGTGAGGAATGAGAATATGAGCAAAGAGAGCAAGACCATGAAGGGTTCATCCACTGAAACAGTTTACCTGAGCTAATGAGAGCTCACCATCTCCAGCGGACTGGGAAGGAATAAGCATAGGACCAAATTAGTCCCTCTAAATGGGTTTGATGGTTACATGGCTGGGGCAGACTGAGAGGTCACTCACAGTGGCACTGGGATTTATCCCTACTGCATGTACTGGATTTTTGGGAAACTATTCTTTTTGGATGTTTACCTTGCTCAGTCAAGATATAGTAGAGAGGGTCTTGGACTTTCCACAAAGCAATGTGTCTTACCCTCTCTGAGGATTGGATGGGAGGGTATGTGATGGGAATGGAAGGAGGGGAGGAAGTGAACTTGGATTGTTATTTTTAAAAAATATAATAAATAAAGATTGTGTTTTGTACTTAAAAAATATAATAAATGAAAAAAATACAGAGAAGTTTTAAATGAATGCATCTTTATACCATTCACTCCTGGAAGCAGTATACCTGCCATTCCTGAGAGTTTCAACTCCTATAAATGTACAGCAGCCCTTGGATACTGATACAAGTTCTACCTTACACTCCTGATATGGTCCAGCAATCCCTGAAGTTCCCATATGACATCTACTACATCACATTTGTGAATGAACCTTCCTGAACCCAACATGGTGACCCCATTCTGTATAACCTGTTAAAAATCATAATTCTCACATATGCAGAGCTGGTTATGCCACACTAAGACTAGTAGTGTTAGAAAGTTGAATAGTAGCTTGTGATAGAAGGGCAAAACCCATTTAGCCTAGGACAGAGTAACATCCACTACTATAGCTGAAGATGCTGCACAGACACTACTAAAACACTCCCCTGGGATGATGGTCACACAGTTACGTAAACACAGTAAAAGGCATTATGAGAGGTCTTTATTATTTAAAAATAAGATCCACTCATTGTTGTAATAGGAGTGGCGGGGCTGCGTCCCCAGCACCCTGGCCGACTGGCTAGCTTATGCCCCGAAATAACAACACACAAACTGTATTCATTTAAACACTGCCTGATCCATTAGTTTCAGTTTCTTATTGGCTAGCTCTTACATATCGATCTAACCCATTTCTATTAATCTGTGTAGCCCACGAGCTGGCTTACCAGGAATGATCTTAACCTGCGTCTGCTTGGAGTGGAAGAATCATGGCGACTCCTTGACTTAGCTTCTTTCTCCCAGCATTCTGTTCTGTTTACTCTGCCTACCTAAGGGTTGGCCTATCAAATGGATCTAGGCAGTTTCTTTGTTAATAAGAAATCACTCCCACATCGTTTCCCCTTTTTCTGTTTAAACAAGAAAGGCTTTAACTTTAACATAGTAAAATTACATATAACAAAACAGTTATCAAGTAAGAATTACAGTTACAATATTTATATCTACTTTATCTTTTATCATAACAATGGAAAACTATAACTATCTATCCATTCTTCAGCTCCATCAAAGACTCTAGAAGGATATAATATTACCTAAGCAAACAAGAAATCAAAACTCTAGAAATGACAGAGACATCTCGCTGCCTGGACAGTCACCCAAAGTTCCTCTGTCCGGTTGGGGCATCCATCTTTGGCCTTCAGGCCCATAGTATCCAGAAGACATTTCCATGAAGCAGGAAATTTCAAAGACAGTTCAATCACTATCTGTTGTGTCCTGTAGAATGTCTCGCAGACTCCTTCATGAATCAGGAACCCCGAAAGACCATCTCACCTTTAGGCAAGTTCAGCAGTCCTCTCTCTGCAGGTTCTCTGTGTCCAGTTTATGCATCAGTTCATGCAAGAGCAGTTTCTTGCCCAAATGGCTATCAAACTCCATAAGGATCCTCTTCGATGCCCATCTTCTTCTTGAAGTAGATTGGTGCTGGCAGGAGCAGAGTGTCTCTTTGTCATGAAAAATCCTAAGTTATTAAAATATTTTAAATGCCATATTCTATAATCTTTGAAAAATATGGAGAATGCCTATCTGAAATATATCTCTATATATCTAGAAAATCTAAGTAACATGTCTACAAACTTGACTATTATATATGATTATCCATCAACAACCTATATTTCCTAATTATACATTACATTTTAAAAATGAACTACACAATCACAATACCTTAATCAAGATCAAGAAATACATATACATGTAACAAAATTGACTTTAAAATCCATACCAATGCAAATTATTCATATATATATATATATCATATCCCCCTTTAAATGTAAAAGAACATTTAGCAACAATATTTTGGGAACATGGGCACAATTTTTTCTCTACAAACTGCTTCCTGCTAAATGGGGGCACTGTTAATCAGATCATTTAGGGTGTAACCTGTGTGCCAGATTTATCTCAGGTGGCAGTTGAGTGAAGTAATTTTTTGATTGTGTTCACAGCAACTTTTTGGGAGGTTGTGGTCTATCATACCAAATTGGAATAGAAAAAATCCACAGGGTCTGGTCCTCTGTGAAAACAAAGGACCAAAGCATCTCCAAAGCATCATGTCCTTAGACCCAAATTTTGAAATCATAATACCCTTATGTCCATTCTGGTTTAGCTTGGCATCCCATGTAATGAAATGTCTCTCTGTACTTAGCTCCTTCACAGTCAAAAATTTTAAAGAAAACACAATGTACATAATCCAGACTCTCTGTGAATTTTCCATTTTTACGTGGTTTATTTTTCTTTATTTCTTTTAATCTCTTAACTATCTGTACTCTGTCTCTTTAAAGACTTTACCCTTTTTTTTTAAGACATTAACTTTATTCTTTATATTGTTTTTCTTCTCTCTCTCAAGCCTACGTACATTCATCCAACAGTGTGGTCTTTTATGACTGAATCTGTTTTATTGTGAATCTGCAATTTTTTACTATCCAGGAGCACTTTTGATTTGTGCCTTTAAATCACTAAACACTTAAGAATCTAAGCTGTGACATTTCTAGGTCAAAAACAGGTACTGCCTGATTGCCCCGCCCAGTCCAACATGGCAGAGCCGCTCATGCCTCTGATCCTTGCACATTGCAACACTAGCATGGTGGAGGTGCTTGTGCCTCTGAGCTGCGGCACGCAATGTCCCCCTTTTAGGCACAGAGCAGTCTAGTTGCCATCAAACAAATCATAGCACTTTACTCCAAATGCTCCCGCTCCTATTACAACAACTCATTAGTTACTTTGTCACCATTAGGTTTGGGCCTGACAAAAAGCAAGTTGTAGGAGAAATGGTTTCTGTTGGCTCATATTTTGAGCAATTTTTGTCTAACATGTCTTTGAATCTCTAAGAATGTTCATGTTGGTGAGAGCTTTGACAGCTATTCCTTTTATATTGTGTAACTAAAAGGCGAATATTCCTTGGAAATGCCTGTACAAGTAAACCCTTCCCCTTCTAAATTGACTTTTTTGTAGGTTGTTTAGATATGATAATGAGAATAGTGGCCAATACAGGGAATTAATGATGATGATGGGCTCATTACCATGTTAAGCTAGCTTTAGGGTACATAAGTCTTTTTCTAATAATTTTTTCAAAGAAATATGGAAAATATGGACATGTGAGAATGCAAGACTAAAGAATTCTGTATGCAAATTCTGTGGGGCATTTGGATTGGAGCATAGAAGATCAGAAATTGAAAAAAACAAAGTGTGGAAAGTGTAGGCTGACTTCATGAAGTTTTTGCAGATAGTAAAAGATTTCATCAGGGTTGGTGTTAGTGGCCTTTATGTTGTATTGTAGTGAAGAATCTGACAGTGTTTTATCTTTGTTCTGAGAACTTGAGTAACACTAAATACAAAAGTAATGGAATATGTCATTTGGTGGAAGAAATTTTGAGACTGCTTCACATCTGACCTACTTTTAAATGCAAATATTGAATCCGAACTCTGAAATCAACTTACTCATTTAAATAGCACCAATGTCTTTGAACACAAAGAATGTGGCAGTTCCAAGGAACAGAGATACTCATACCATCCTTATTTTGTGGGGCTAATTGTTTATGCATTGTCTTTAGAGGACTTTTGCTTCCTAGAAAATCAGCATTAAGTGTTTTTCAGAGGCTACAATTTGTGTCACCTCACCAATGTATCTCTCTAACCATTAGAGCAGCATTGTAAGAAAATATAGATGAGGAAATAGAAATCACAATTAAAAGGAGAAGGGAAGGAAGAAAGGAAGGAAGGAGTGACAGAGGGAGGAAGAAAGTGAGGGAAGGAAGGAAAGACCCAAGTCTCTATAGTGTGCAGTTTTATTTAGTTACACTGATCATTAAAGAATGGTCTATTTAATGTACTCCTCTGAAGATTATATGGCAGCCTAATGTCAAACATGTATCCACACACTATACAATATTAGAAGAAGTAAGTGAAGATGGAGGAAGAATTTTATATGGCGATATATTCATAACTTGAATTGCTACCAAAGGAAAGACAATGTTTTGCAACACCAGAAACCTCTAGCTACAACAGAGGTTAGAATTCAGAAGACCTGAGCTCCAAACTTCTGGTATTTGCTTGAGAAGCTATACAGCCTGTATGGAATCTGTGGAGGCCACTTAGAACACTTCCAAACTCACAAGGTTCTGTTTCATCTATCATCTTTCTTCTGGCTGTCAAACCATCAAGATTTCACAAAACAAACTGAGAGTGGTCATTTTGTTGAAACTGCAAAAGATTTTACATAGGGAGAGACTAAATGTGTAGGTTTCTCAAAACTTGTTGAGAATTGTTTTGTGAGCCTAATTTATGATTGATAGATTCTGGAGTATGTACCATGTTCTGATGGTAGAATATATATCCTACATCTATGGTGTGAAATCTGTTAATAGCATTGGTTATAAGTTATATTGTATAAGTTATGATAATAGCTTAATCCCATATTGCATCTGTTGACTTTCTTTGCTGATATGATTAATTCAATTTCTCATTTCAAATTTATTATATTATTAAAATATGTTAATTTTAGTTTATTATATGTTTGTTTTTCATTTAGAGTCATATGTTGTCTTATTGTTTCAGAAATTTTGTATCAGCATGCTGTGAATTGTCCACAGAGCAAGTCACATGTATTGATTTTATAATCATGATTATTTATTAAGTCATTTATTAAGTTGACTTAATTAAGAAATGCTATATGATATAATCTTCGGGTTACGTATGTGCAGTGGTCCTGTTGATTTCAAGATGCAGGACTCTCAGTTACATCTCAGCATTATGTCTGCCTGCATGCTACCTTGTCCCACCATGATGATAATGGACTAAACCACTGAACAGTAAATGAGTGTTTTTCTATATAAGAGTTTCATGGTCATAGTGTCTCTTCACAACAATAGAAATAGCAATAAGCTAAGACCAGTTCTGAATCAATTCATGGGAATTATTTTGTTATCACATTGAAGATTTGCCTTGAAAAATCCAATCAACAGCATATACCCACTCGTTCCTGTTCCATATCACCATCTTGGGACTCTGCCTTGGAGGGTTCCTGTGAAGTAGCTGGGTAACTGCATTAGCAACTCTGTTTATTCAGTCTTACTACAAGGCAATGGGCTCTGCCACCGCCAGATTGCCATAGGAAATAACACTTTGTATCCCAATTGGCTCAAACTGTAGAGAGCCTTCAGGAATAAATCGGTATGCCTTTTCTTCCCACTGTTGCCCAGGTATCAATTTTAAGTTTCTGCTTACTTATCTGAGGACTGATGAAGCAACACTATAGCATCAACCACAAGAAAATTGTCAGGGAGTCTGGCATGAGGTCTTTTCCCAGAAAAATCATAAGAAGCAGAAAAGTACTCCCATTACTTATGCTAGGTAGCTGTCACAAATAGTAGCTTGATTGGTTTGGCCTTTGTTGAAACTCTTACACTCTCATGAAGCACTAAGGTAGCCTGATTCATTTGGACCCAAAAAGAGGTTTTTTTTTGTAGGAGGCTGCCTGTTTGTTTTTCAGCTGGCTACCCAAACTCCCAAAATAATCACTCAGAAACTATATTATTTAAATCACTGCTAGGCCAATAACTTAACCATATTGCTTCCTAGTTTTTATATCACTGGTTAGCCCAATTCTGTAAATCTGTGTATTTCCATTGGCTGTGGCTTACTGGCAAGATCCCAACATATCTGTCCCCAGCAGAGGTTACATGGCTTCTCTCTGTCTCTGCCTTCTTCCTTTATATATCTCTTCCAACCTGGTTATATTCTGTTAAGTCATTGTCCAGAAGCAGCCTTTTTATTCTTTAACCAATAAAAAGAACACATATACAGAAAGACTTTCCACACCATTTCCCCTTTTCTGTTTAAATGGAAAGGAAGGTTTTAACTTTAACATAGTAAAACTACATATAATAAAACAGGTATCAAGCAAGAATTATAGTTACAATATTTATATCTACCTTATATTTCATCATAACTAAAAAAACTTATATTTATAACTATGTATTCTTTAACTCCATCAAAGACTCCAGAAGGATATCATATTACCTAAGTTAACAGGAAGTGCTTTTTTTTTTTTTTTTTTAGTTTTTCGAGACAGGGTTTCTCTGTAGCTTTGGAGTCTGTCCTGGCACTAGCTCTTGTAGACCACACTGGCCTCGAACTCACAGAGATCGGCCTGCCTCTGCCTCCCGAGTGCTGGGATTAAAGGCATGCGCCACCACCACCCAGCCAACAGGAAGTGCATTTTAAGCAACTTCTAAAACTCTAGAATTGAGAGAGACATCTCACTGCCTGACAGTCACCCAAAGTTCTTCTGCATCATTGGAACATCCATCTTCAGCCTACAGGCCCATAGTATCTGGCAGACTTTTTCATGAAGCAGGAGATTCCAAAGATACTTCCACCTATATTGGCAGTTTGTCAGTCACTTTCTTCTGCTTCCTGCAGAATGTCTGGCAGACTCTTTCATGAAGCAGGAACCTGGAAGGACTGTCTCACCTTATTTAGGCAACTTCAGCAGTCATTTCTCTGTGGGTCCTGCATGTACAGATCAAGCAGTCCAGGCCAAAGCAGTTTCTTGCCAAAATGGCAAGACCAACTCCATAAGGAGTGTCTTCAATGCCCATCTTCCTCTTGAAGTAGATTTGTGCTGCCAAGAGCAGATGAGTCTCACTGTCATGAAAAAGGCTCAGGTTGAACAGTTCTTTCTCAGAAACACTCCCTAATAACATGAAAAACAAAACGTTAGTATTTTCATAATTCACATCCCCCAGAGAGCAGCTGGACTAGTCATTGATAAGAATGTATTAACTGTCAAGCAACTGTTACAGACCTTGGATTCTGACCAGAAGCATGTTGGTCCCAAAGGTGTGACTTCACTCTTGTACAATAAACCATCACCTTATCTTGCTAGCTGACAATATACAAGGAACAGCAAATGTTATTAGTACAAAGCTCCAAACAATAGTTATTCATACAGATAGTAAATGTTAAAAACCAAGCTAAGAGAGAATAATTTGAGTTAGATACTTCATTTATTTTCAATCCACAAATTATATTTGTGAAATTTGTGAAAGGAACTGCTATAAAATTTTTTCTTTGACAAGTCTGTTTTTGACACAGTGCTCCTTGTTTTAGATTATACAGACATATGGATGCTCTTTGAGAATAAAGTGAATTTATGATAATAGACCTGTGTTATTTATCAGAAGAAAACAGACTTACAGGGATGGGCCTCTATCATGCTCATCTTCCTGCTTTTTACCGTGACCATTTGTGCCCCTCTTTCACTTGTCATCCCGTTTTAATGAAGGGTAATTGTGAAACCTTTGTGTGGCAATTTTCTCTGAGATAAAACCTTCCATCTTTTAGGGAAGTTCCTTGAGATCCAGAATGCCTTAAGAGAGGAAAAGCATTCTATCCTACAAGAAAACTCTCTAAGAATCAGGATGTTCTGAGGAATATTGAAACATCCTATCCTGTAAGACAGCTTCTAGAAAGTAAACAACTCAAAACATTTGAGGAGCTCCCTGAGACCAACTAGATTCTCTTGACCCTCTATATTTATATATGTGTATATGCAGTAAGAGCTGCTATGATATTCTCTCCTACAGGATGAATAACCTGGAAGAGGAAGAGACCATCTAAGCTGTCTGGAAGAGTTTTAGGACAACTGAGCTGCTTTGTAGAGACATATTCCAACCTGTCAAGCTGCCTTCAAGTTGTGCAGTGAGCTCTAGTTTTCAAAATTCCATGAGCCAGATAATATGGACTTTAACATTTAATTGAAGTAGAACAACCACAGAATTGCTTTAGTATAGTAAAATATGTTGATAACAGTGTTTAAACTACTACGTAAAGAGACATATCAACATATGGCTACACTAGCATATCTAATAAGGGCCTATCAGAAAGAGCCACAAAGGATTGGCTGTTTAAAGGATTATATCTGTTATTAGTCAGGTGATAATAAAGGATGAGAACAGAATACATAAAAAGATATAAAATATTAGAAGGTGACTTTCATTTAAGGGTGGCTAATAAACTACTCAAATGTTTAAAACAAGAAGTTATTTTACATTTTATTAGTATTCAGAGACATGTTCTTAAGCTTATCAGAGAAATTTCCTACAGTAACTGAGAAAATGATAGACATAGTTAAACCGTTCCTCTAGCAAATTGTTCTCATGTTTGGACTAGTAAATTCTATTCAAAATGATAATGGGCCTCTTATTCCTCTGCTTCCTTCTTCTCCTTGCCTCCACCTCTTCCTTCTTTTGAGACTGTCCCATATAAACCATCCAAGATAACCTCATAAACCTTATAGCCTTTTAGGAGAAGATATCTCTCTTCACTTGATGAAACCGAATCATCTTACTGAGGACCCTATTTGACTGTGATGTCTGTAAGCCATTGTTTAAATAAAGATTTTTTTTTTTGCCTGAAGGATGATAAAACTTTGAACCTTGTCTTGAACCCGTCTTTTCCAGTTCCTCTAGCTATGTAGACTTCCTGACTTTAAAATTCTGATCTTCCTGCTTATATCAACTATGTGCTGGGCTAATTTGAATAAGTAACTGCTTTCAGCTTCATCTTTTGCTTCCAAAGTCACAAAATCATGAATAAAACATTGCAAATAACTTGGAATATGCATGTGTAGTAGAAACCATAATTGATATAAAAAGTGAAAAGATGACCTATGTCTTAAAAAATATTGTTTTGTTTTTGAGACAGGGTTCTTCTATGTATCTTTGGAGGCTGGCCTGGAACTCTCTCTGCAGACCAGGCTGACCTCGAATACACAGAGATTCATGGACCTCTGCCCTCTGGGTGTGTGGATTAAAGGCATGCACCACAACTGTTCTGCATTGTAAAGGAATCTTTTATATTGTTGAGGGACTTAGTACAGTTAGATAAAGTTTAAGTTATTTGTTTGTTCTAAATTAATGTATCATCCTTAAATGGACATTGTGAGGGTGTATAGCCTCTTCAAGACCTAAACCAAGAACACTCAAAATAGGGCAGTAATCAACACTGTTCTCCTTATGCCCAGATCCAAGGACAACCTGTGTTGCAGATGAAAATAAAATAGTCAAATCTATTGGCTGAAGGAGTTTCCACACAAGCCTGATTATATTTATGCCTTACAGGCCACAGTATAACCATTCCCAATGCCCTACTCAAAGAGTAAGCTGTGCCCTGTAGGCTCGTTACATATGCCCCTCTCCTCTACCTCTTCCACGTTGTACTGCTCACATATTAATAAGTCTGTTAGTGAAGAAACTCCATCTCATAAACATTGAGGAGTAGATTCATCCCTTTGCCTTGTGGGACTGAATCATCTCACTGAAGTGACCGAACTGTTTTCTGATACTCAACTGTCTGCCACTTTTAAACTCTTGCTGAAGGATTATTCAACTTTGGACCTTCTTTTGAGCCCCTGTTTTTTTTTTAACCCTACCTAATAATCTTCAATACATAATTTGAGTCCTTTTAGAATTGTGTATAAGAGAACCCATCCAGCCTGTGTGGCAGCTTGTATCAACCCTTTAAGTCAGAAAATGAAGTTAGGATTAAGTAGTACATAAAGAAATTAAGTCAGATAGTAAACACTTGACATTAGTATTATTTCTTTGGTATGTATATATAAAACATATACCCCAATTTCTTCTAACATACAAGGTGCTGTAATCCACCCCCCCCTAAATTTTGATAAATAACTACTTGAAATGTAGAAGTGCACATATGATGTACTTCCTACCATTCACGTATTGCTGATGCTCATAGGGAAATTTGGGGGGTATTTATACATTGTGTGAAGATATATTGCAGTGATTGATTTTAATAAAGTGCTGGATGGTCAATAGCCAGGCAGGAGGTATAGATGGGACTTCCAGGCAGAGAGAGGAAGCAGGAGGAAAAAAATAAGGTGTAAGGGAAAAATCAGGAGAGATGGAGAGAAAACAATAGGTGCAAGATGGAAGAGAGGTAATGACTTGTGACAGAGGATAGACTAATATAAATGGATTGATTTAAGTTATGAGCTAGTTGAGACAAGCCTATGCTAAAGTCCAAGCTTTTATAATTAGTAAGACTTCTCTCTGTGATTATTTGGGTCTGGTAGCCTACAAAAATTCTTATTACAAAGCAATAAAGCCCACAATTTTCCCTTAGAATATATCATGCTCCACAGCAAAAAAAAAATATTACACTTCTTCATACTCTTCTCATAGCAAAGAATGACTGCTTACTGCCCTCGGTACATGGACAAATGTCACTCTCAACCTTAGTCAGAGAAGCCCCTCTTTGCAATGAACAACTAAATAAATGAAACATGTCTGCTCAATATTGAGAATGATTGGCAGTTGAATGGTAATCTCAAGACACTGAATTTATACAACCATATCTGTGGCTGAAGTAACAGCATAGAAGAGGAAATCCAAATACTGTGACCCATACATAGGGAGGAAGGCTATAAATTGCCTCTGGCCTTAACCCAGCCTGCATAGTCATTACCTCCCAGCAGCTGCAGCTGTCTGCCTTAGGTCTGTCCAGATTTATCTTGTGAAAACCAAAATAAATAAGCAAACAAAGAAAATAAAATAATTTTTAAATAACAAAGTCAAAGCAACAGTTTTCCTACCTCAATTTTCTTCTTAATCTAATAAGTGCTTGGAAACTTAACTACTAAGCTATTTTAGATCCTGTCAAATAGATAGTCAATATTTTCTATTCTATGTGCAGCTTTCCCCACTGACATAAAATTCTACCAAGTCATTTCCAAGAAAACACTTTACTCTTTGATATCATAGGGTCCTAAACTGAAATGCAGTCATTGAGACATTGAAAATCTGCCACTGTTAACAGTCCCAGCAATGTTTAAAAGATCAAAGTCCAAAATGTCTCTTGATACTCAAAGTGAACACTGTACCATGAGGTTTTATGATACACTATCTTACAGTTTCCTAAAGTATTGACTGTACTTTGCTCTGTAATAGACTTTATGACTTACTCCCACATCAGCTTTTATTTTACTTTTTGCTTTTATTCTTTCTCTTACATCTTCCAACTTCAGATAAACATACAGCTATCCTTCCCTATGCAGCTGATATTTGGTGTCTTAAAGGCATTTGGGTGCATAGTTAGCTGGACTCAGAGTATATTCTGTCCACATTTCTCTCTGTACAGTTCTTTAAGAAGCATATGGACATGAGTGTTCCAATATGCAAGCAGTACAAATATGGTCAAATTGTGGATCACATCCCGTAATCCTCAAGAAAAAAGAGGAACTCTTTTAAAATTGAATTTTTTATTTTGATAATTAATAAATGGTAGCTTATATGTGTAAGATTGACTCTGAATTCAAATGTAGAAAGTACCCTTGACCATTTGTTTAGAGTAGTAATAGAAATGGCACAACATAAACTCACAGAATCCACAAAACTACATGTACATAATCTTACATCAATAAAAAGAATCTAGTTCTTGGTGTGGGAAGTTCTTCTGTGTATGTGTTTTTTTATGGGTTAGTGAATAAAAAAGCTTGGGTCTATAACATGGCAAAATAGAGCAAGGCACACATTCCAAGCAGAGATAGAAGAGAAAATAAGGCAGAGTCAGAGAAGTCATGTAGCCACCAAAAGGAGACAAACACCAAAACTTTTATTAGTAAACCATGAGCCTCATGGTGAAATATAAAATAATAGAAATTGGTTAGTTTAATATGTAAGAGCTAGCTAGAAATACACTTAAGCTATTAGTCACAGTATTGCAATTAATAGAGTTTCTGTGTGATTATTTCGGATATGCACAGCCAGGAAATGAATGAGCAGTCTACATCTACAAGTTCTGGCATAGGTCAGGAAGTTGGAAACTAAATCCTAGATCATCAGACAAGTAAGCAGGTGATTACATTTACTAATACCAGAATGGGACCACAAATCAGCCCTTGGCATGCAGCTAGCTTAAATTTACCTTTAAGGTGATATAGAATGTCAAGACCTTGTTAGAAGTCACTAACTGGACAGAGGGTCTTCATGAATATTGAATAGTCAATACTGCACATACAAGACCTAATAGAAAGGAAGCCACTGAAATTCTACTTTGTGATTTGTGGATGTCTGCAACGATAGAGAGATAGAGATAGAGAGAGACAGAGAGAGAGAGAGACAAAGAGAGAGAGAATGAAAGAGAGCTAAAGAAATAGAGAGAGAGGAAGAAAGGAGCAAGAAGTACGTCTGAAAATAATCCTCAGTAGTGTTAAATTTTCAGCTCAGTTGAGCAAATTACCAGACAGGGAATTTGTATATACATAAGAGAATAAATAGAATCAATGGATTTAAAATATCTTCAGGTCAACTTCTCATACTCCTATAGTAATACATGAATTCCACTTGACTTCTCAGAACTGTGAGCTCTAATCAGAAACACAAAGCAATTAACACAGAATTGTGATGCAGGTATTAAATGTTAGTACATCACTAGGGCAGTAATCTAAAGGTTAGTATCTAGTAACATGACTCAACAAAATTTTCTCAGTCAGCTCTAGACACACCATCTCAAAACATGTTAACTTTCCAAATCTATGTCAAAATGCAATGTCCAATATTAAGTCCAAACACTTTTTATCATTTATAATGTGCAAACTTCATTGTCAGAGATTGAAGTTCTGTGATACACGTTATTACAGTTTCCTAAAGTACTGTCTGAGCTTTGCTACTGTAATAGACCTTATGGCTTGCTTTAATTTAATTTTTGCTTTTACTCTTTCTCTTACATCTTCCAACTTCACACAAAGATATCTTTTCCTATGCTGCTGATTTTAGGTGCCTTAAAGACACTTAGCTGCATAGGTACCTGGACTCAGAGTATATTCTGTCCACATTTCTCCTTGCAGAGTTCTTTAAGAAGCATATGGACCTGACTGTTCCAATATGAGAACAGTACAAATATGGTCAGGTTGTGTGGATCACATGTCGTGATCCTCCTGAGAAGCAGCTCCTCAAGCCTTTGTGTTGAAGACTTTGAAACTAGACCCTGTGTGTGACCCTAGCTTTGGTTACCATCGAACTTCAGGCACTATTGCTAAGCTCACGTGTTCCCCCTTTTGCTCTCAGGGACTTTCTGGACCCCTTCCTATGGTGGCCTGACACAGCTGAAGGACTTCACCATGGCATGGGTCCAGACCATAGATAGTTTCCTAGGCATCCTCATGGGAGGAGATTCCCCAAAGGAACCCGCAGCAACATTTTCTGACTGGAAGCTGTTCCCTGCTTGGTGAGGTGTTTGTTAAATTTTTATTAACATAATATTAACGTGATATTGTAAGAAACATTAGTTGTGGATAAATCGAGTATTTTCAAAAGACAAATCTTGTGTGGACATCCTAATTGCTGTGCTTCTTATAACCCACTGGCCATGCTCTCTACATCCTCACTCTGATTGTTTACCTAATTCAAAATGGTACAGCTGAAGAGCAAAGTGCAATTTTGAGAGCAACATTCAAACTTAATCCTAAATTTTGTTCTTTGAATAAATGTTAACTGAGGAAGGATTTTTGCCAGATAGTATATTTCCAAATTAATAAAACATAGAAGTTTCTTTGCCTCATTCAACAATTTCCTAGGAGACAGGGGGTTCAAGATCATGGTAGGGTAGCCCACAGAGATAGCAGACATGAGCTAGTGGGTGCTCATGACTCTGGACCAACAGCTATGGAGCCTGCATTGGAACAACCTAGGTCCTCTGACTATTGTGTAGCTTGTTTTGTTTTGGGGTTGCTTAGTAGTGGGACAAGGACCTATCCCTGATGCATGGGCTGGCTTGTTGAAACCCATTTTCTAATTGGAATGCATTGCCCAGCTTTGATGGAGGGGGAGGATGTTGGTCCTGTCTCAACTTGACATGCCATGCTATGTTGACTCCCATGGGGGACCTGCCCCTTTTAATGGAGGAGGCACTGATGGAGGGTCATTGGGAGGTGAATGGAGGGAATGGGAGAAAAGATGGGAGGGGAAACTATGGTTTGTATGGAAAATAAATGAAAAAAATTAATAAAAGCAAACAAAAATGAAAGTAAAATTAACAGGTAAAACAAAAATAAAAGACTACATTTACATCTTATACTACCTTTTGTAGGAGGCGTTGTTCATCCTGGCTGCCTGGCTAACTTAGATCCAAAATAATCACACAGGAATTGCATTAATTAAATCACTGTTTGGCCAATTATCTCTAGCTTCTTATTGGCTAACTCTTCCATCTTAATTTATTCCATCTCCATTAATCGGTGAATTGCCAGGTGACAGGTGCCTTACCAGCAAAGTTTTGGCATTTCTTACTCTGGTGGTGGTTCCTTTGTCTCTCCCTTCCTTCTCCCAGCATTCAATCCAGTTTTCCCCACCTACCTAAGTTCTGCCCTATCAAAAGGCCAAGGCAGTTTCTTTACCAATAAAAGCAACACATAGACAGAAGGACCTCCCACACGAATCATTTACAACACAATCTCATTTTTTTACTTCAACTCCTCTTAATATTGTCTGTCTTTCCTGTTCTGAGGTATTCGCCAGTAGTATATTATGATAAGATGCATGGATTTTTTTTCAGATTTTGTTTTAATTAATTATTGAACTAACTCCCTCATATACATTTAATTACAGAACACCAAGCTGTAATCACTACTCATATGACTATGAGAAGGGCTTTCACAATGAGATCATTACTTGTGTAAAGCTTTTTCACATTAATATTTCATAAAAGAATAAAGGTTATTTATTTGTAAATGTATTTCTTACATTTTTGATTGTTTGTGAATTTCATTATATTCCAATCCTACTCATTTTCCAGTCCTTCCATATCTTCCTTCCACCCTTGTAACTTCTCTCCCCAAAAGACAATAGAAAATAAAAATTACAAAAATGTCTCCTGATAGAATGTGCAGTGTCTCATGGTGTGTCACATGGTGTACTCTTTAAAGAAACAGCTTTACTTGTGAATGTTCGCTGCAATGAGTCATTGGACTGGTTCAAGGCCTCTGGGATCTACTACACTATCAGGACTGGATCCTCAATGAGACTCCTCTGAACTACTTTATTGCTGCCCTGTGTTATGGAGATCCTGCAAATTTGATTCTGCAAGACCTGCTCTTTGAACTGCAACAGTTCATAGATGTGGCAGGTGCTGGAGGGACCAGCTCAAATCCTTGGATTTGGGTTTGAGTGTTAGCTGAGTTGGTCACCAAGGCTAGCTGTCTCATGTTGCCCAGAGGAGGGGTGAGGCTGGTTTTCCAATACCCACACAATCAGGGCTAGCTCTTCCACACCCATGCCACCAGTGCCAACTTTCTGGCACTGCCAATATGAGCAGGCAGGAACAGCTCTCCCACAGTAAGTCATGAGGCCGTGCTCATCCACAACTTCTTTCAGGTTGAGCTCACCCTAGGCCTATGGCCAGCAATTGGTGGGTCTAGCTCTCCCATGCCCACACCATTGCTGCCATCTCTCTCACACTGCCCAGGCAAGGGACAGGGCCAGATTTTCTGCACTTGTATCTCTGCTGGTGCTACTGTGTGGTGGGCTGATGAGGGGCTGGACCAGCTCAGCACCGTACTCAGACAACATCATGGCCTCATATGGGAGCCAAGACCAAAGAGGTCATGGATGTTGACACAGACCCCTGCTACAGGAGAGCCATGAACTCAGACATGGTCCTCTGCAGCAGCACAGGTCCAGATAACACCATGGCCTCTGGTAGCAGTGCAGGCCTCTCACATCTGGCCATTCCTTGTTGTCTTCACGTCTACAGTCCCACCTGTCTTCACAGAGAACAAACTGCTCCCACTCCCCTTTCTGTCTCACCTCTCCACCACATATTTGCTTATTATAATGCTGCATGCCCTGACTCAGGCCCAGGCCTCTCCTTAGTTTTAATTTTTAAATTTTTCATTTTTATTTGTTGAAGAAGAGGGTTTATTTCATCTCATAGGTCCCTGTCCATTACTGAGGAAAAGTAGACCAGAGGGTCAAGGCAGGACTCAGGAAGCAGGACTGAAGAAGATACCATAGAGGAAATATGCTTACTAGGTTGTTCCTTCCAATTTGCCTAGCTTTTTTTCATTATGTCTTTTATTTTGTGAGATTATAATATAATTGCATTATTTCTCCCTGCCCTTCTAATGAAGACATGCCTTGATAGAGTAATCAGTGAATGTTCAGAAGACCGTTCATAAACTAGAACGATGCTGAATTGGAGTTCATGTGTATTCTCATTGAGCTCTACTCACTCTTTGTTTTCTTTCCCATCTTTACAAACTTTTGATAAATGAATAAGAAGGATTTTATGGAAAGGAAAGCTATGGCTGCCACACAGGCCAGTAGGAATCCAATCACATCCAGAGAGTGGTACTGGTACCAGGTGAGGTTGTGTGCAAGTAGCCTCAGGTGCTCGGCCTCTTTGTGGCGCAAGACAAACTCAATCCAGAAGATGGTTCTGTCCAGGGGTTTCATGGGCTGGTCATGGTGGGTGAATGGTTGACAACCACACAGCATTCTCTTTATAGCTGAAAGAAGAAAAATTAATATCAACTTATATAAAATATGAAAAATGCACTTGTATAATTTTTTGTGTACGCTTTATGTTTATGACTAGGAAGATCTACAGAGGCATGTCTAAGCTCCTTGGACATGCAAGATTAAGCATGTAAAAAGAAAAATAAAAAAGATAAAATATTCCTAAAGTAGACGAAGTATGGAAGGATATGGCGAGATTGCACAACATAGGTGTAAGGGCCAGAAGTAGTGGATGGCTGTGCAGAACAATATTCTCCGGACATCCAGAACCATTGCACATATGAATCACAGTGACTGTGGCTGGATTTAGAAGACCTACACAAGACTGAACAAACCATAATCCAAGAGTGGATAGGGGAGCACTTAAAGTCCCATTCCTATCTTAAGGTATTGGTAGGTGATGGATTTTCTGAAGTTCATTAATATATAGATAGTTATAGTTTTTCATTGTTATGATAAAAGATAAAATAGATATAAATATTGTAACTGTAATTCTTGCTTGATAACTGTTTTGTTATATGTAATTTTACTATGTTAAAGTTAAAACCTTTCTTTTTTGTTTAAACAGAAAAAGGGGAAATGATGTAGGTGGATCTTCCTTTTATCTGTTGCTTTCGTTGGTTAATTAATAAAGAAAACTGCTTGGCCTGATAGGTCAGAACATAGGTAGGCGGGGAAGAGAGAACAGAATTCTGGGAGAAAGAAAGCTGAATGAGGCACAAGCCATAGCTCTCCTCTCCAAGATGGACGCAGGGTAGGATCCTTCCTCGAAAGCCACCACCTCATGGTGCTACACAGATAATTAGAAGTGGGTTAATCAGGATGTGAGAATTAGCCAGTAAGAGGATAGAGCTAATGGGCCAAGCAGTGTTTAAAAGAATATAATTTGTGTGTTGTTATTTCTGGGACTAAGCTAGCTGTGTGGAGCCTGGCAGGTCGAAAAGCAGGCCTGCCTGCTGCTTCTTCTACACTCATTAGAAATGTATGGATCTACAAACAGTGCAAAATTAGTTGGTATAGAAATCTGTGCTATACAAAAACATATGTTAGCAAAGTGGTCACTTGAAGAAGCAATGTTTTGGTTTTTTTTTTTGGTTTAATTGACCATCTCAACTGCACACTGAACAAAATTAATCAAATTAGTCTGTTTCAAAATTAGGATGCAGAGTCATGAAGTATTTTAAACTTTTTCAACACCTGTTTACTGTTATTCTGATAGAAATACTAAATACAAATTAACTCACCCCTGAAAATCTAATGTATGCAGTGGCTTTAAGTAATGAACAAATAGAACAAGTAACCCTGAAGAATTTGGCTATGTCAACATAGACTTGATAGCAATGCCATCATCATGCCAACATTTCTGAATGTGTCCACGGTGGTCAAATTATAGATATCCAAGTCACTCTAGTCAAAAACACCTGTAGTATTGAAGCAATTGTTGTGAATATAAATTTTTAATATCTGTTTGACTAAGGGAAATTAGAGCTTCCTTAAAACTTTATCTTTCATGCCATCATTTCTATAATCAGACCTTCCAAGGACGTTCAAAGAGTTAGTATATAGTCACCTCTCATGGGATGTTTTCCCTCACCATTTGTGGAATCTGGGCAAGGGCCCATGCTATTGCCTTTGTTTTGTCTTCTGACACATTGCTGACCATTGACCCCAGAGAAAACACCACGATACCATGCTCTCCAGAGGTCTGGACAAAGTCTTTCATTTCCTTGAAAAGAATTTGCTTCATGACTAAATGTAGTTGTAGAATAACCACTTATGAAGCATTTATAAAAAAAGATGAGAAAAAAATAAATAAAAAAAATGATGCGAATAAAAACTCAAGTGTTTCTATGACTATTTAGAATGGTGGTGTTAAAACATACAGAAGACAAAAATGGCAATATCAAAGACTGAACTTCACAGTCATCCATACAAACTGTATTCACACATTGTCCAACAAACATTCTAAATATTTTCCTCCGGCAAAATTAAAAATCAAGAGTGAAAGTATATCCTATGAAGTATTCATAAAATTATAGATTCATTTACAGGCTTTCATCTTATAGAAAGTGTAATATTTTTCCCTTGTTATTTTATTTTCTCCTATAATGGCTGTTTTGATATTATTAACTAGTGTTTGATTAAATATTTATGTTGTAGTATGTACATATATGGTAATTTACACAAACTTCCTACCATGATTAATAAAATGTTTTGGTTCTTTCTGACAAAATCGTAACTTCATGATAAACATATGTCATATAATAATTTTATGATATTGTATTACTGGTTGGAGAGAAACTATGTCTCTGTTGTTTGTCCAGATATCCTTTACCTTGGGTACATATTCATCATGGCTTTGGTGATTAACAGTTTCTAATTGATGAGCTTAACATTCAGATTTCTAAGTGCAATTCTCCTGTGCTTCCCTTCTGGACAATTTTGGGACTTTTCCACTGCCTTAGCCGGGTGTTCCTTATATGTTAGGCAAATTATTCCCTTGGACTGATAGTAGGAAGACTTACCCCCAAACTGTAATTCTGGTGAATAAAATAAGACAGTCAAACCTTTTGTCCCACACTGCAATAAAAACACTTCAAAGCCTGTTTGCTACAATTAACTCACTGACAGGATGATTTGGGCAGATGAGGTGCCTTTGTATAGATAGACTAGCTGGACTTTCACAGATAATACACAAAGACAAAATTGCAGCGCTTCTGGATTTGTTGTATCAAAGCCTTCCTGAGATTAAAGAGCCCAAGAAGTGCCATGAAGTTGTCCTGCCTGTCCTTGTGGGAGACTGCACTCTGCTGCTCCGACCTGGAAGGCTAGTACCAACTCCTATATACGTTCACCTCAGTTTAGTGATACTAGATCTTAGCTTAGGAGACTGTTTATTATGCTTTAGCCCCAAGATTTGTGTAACTAACAGATAGAGGTTATTAAGTGATTTAACGTCTCTAGGAGCTGGCATAGCTTTCTCACAAAACCTCCGTGGGAAGTGAATGCTGCCAGGGGACAGAGTTGCTAGGAGGTCTCAGGATCCACATTTTGTACAAATTACAGGATATTTCCTTTGGCCTAACCACATAGGGTAGAAGACAAATCTTTAGTCTTAAAACAGTTTTATTGCCAGTTTATGTTTGGCAAATGTGTTGATACGAATCAGCACTGTATGTTTCCTCCTACTATCCTCGGGTTGCTATGGTTACTCACTGTTTTGCAGGGCTCCACAGAAGTGCTGGGAGCCAAAAGGAGCTCCTGTGTCTTGCTTTATTTGCGTTTTATTAATCAGAGACTTTTAGTTTATTTATTTAGCCACTCTGTTTAAATATAGACTAGTATATGAAATTCTCTTTTCATCCTTAGCTTTTTCCTTGGTTAATTTTTCCTTTTTATGACCACTTTCCTCTAAGAGATAACCCACAGCCACAGATGCCTTCCTGAGGCTTAAAGTAACTGACAAGTTTCTGCCTTGACTCTTACTGGTCTCCTAGGAATGGTTTGTGAACATGAGGAAATTGCCTGGCAACCTTTCTGTTGCCAAAGACTTGATGACTGTATGTATATAAAAGTTGCAGACTTTTGGTACTGGCGATAAAAAATAAAACATGATTCGAACACCACGATTGTGAGCTGATTCTGTCACCTCTTAGACTAGAAGTTTCCCAAGTCTTTTTTGCTACACTGAGGCAGCTGACCTGAACACTGGCAGGAAGTCAGAAGAGCTGAATTCTGCGGTCTCCCAACAGCACTAATCTCAGATCTCTCAGATTTATTTTGACGATTTAAAACTTTAATTAAGTTATACATATTATATCAAAATTATAATGTTTATATATATATATATATATTTAAACTTTCTGTTTTGATATTAATGGTCGTATAACCAATTCTAATCTTAGTCTTCATGTAGCTTCCTATACATGATTTCAGGCTTGAGTCTGAAACAGGTTTTTAGGAATTAAGCCCGTATATTATGGGTGTATTTAATAGATTATTTCCTTTAACTTCTCCGAAATCTACTGCATATGACATTAAAAATGTTTAAGTTTTCTGCAATGAATAATGAAAATTCCTGACAGTGACCTTTGAAGTCTCCAAAAGATGGTGGGGCCCCAGGATGTTTCCACCTGGATTGTGGTAACACCACTAAGTTGTCAAACGTCATCCAAAGGTCATCTTTGGACTGCAAAATGTCAGGACAGTTAGTTAAGATGATCCAGCCTATTAGAATACTTGAACCAGGACTGCAGATAGCTTTGCTCTTGACGGTGACTGCTGGTTTGTTCCTGGCTGCCCAGATCTGAAACAATCACACAATATCTATGTTAATTTCAATACTATTTGGTCAATAGCTTAAGTGTATTTCTATCTTATGGGCCCATATTTTATATAACATAATTTACAGGCAGGCACACTGGCTACTAAGCAGATACAACCCTGCCAAACAAGTAAGATAGCCAACTAACAAAAGCCAGGAAGTATTGCTCCTTTCTCCTTTGTTAAAAATGTAGATCGCTATTTGTGGCTATCGTGAAAGGTGATATGAAAGGAGACAGAGACAGAGACCCACACGGGAGCACCGGACAGAAATCTCAAGGTCCAAATCAGGAGCAGAAGGTGACGGAGCACGAGCAAGGAACTCAGGACCACGAGGGGTGCACCCACACACTAAGACAATGGGGATGTTCTATTGGGATCTCACCAAGGCCAGCTGGCCTAGGTCTGAAAAAGCATGGGATAAATCCGGACTAGCTGAACATAGCAGACAATGAGGAATACTGAGAATTCAAGAACAATTGCAGTGGGTTTTTGACCCTACTGCACGTACTGGCTTTGTGGGAGCCTAGGCAGTTTGAATGCACACCTTAGGAGACCTGGATAGAGGTGGGCAGTCCTTGGGCTTCCCACAGGTCAGGGAACCCTGATTGCTCTTCGAGCAGATGAGGGAGGGGGACTTGATCAGGGGAGGGGGAGGGAAATGGGAAGCGGTTGTGGGGACGAGGCAGAAATCCTTAATAAATAAATAAATTAAAAAAAAAAGAAAAAAAAATGTAGATCGCCTGGGGAGAGGTGTTTGCTAAAGCCAGTGACTAAGTTGCAGGTGCTTCCCTAGGCCCTAGGCCCTAGGAAAGAGAGTATTAATGAGCTTCCACCTTGGTTTACCAGGGGGATAAAAGATGTTTTGTATAATAAAAGCAGGTAGATCTTCAGATGCAGAGAAGCCTAGGGTGCCCTTCTTTGATACCTGTGCCTGGTTATTTCTCATGTCTCTATACCTGTCCAGATAGGAAAAGATAGTTTCTATGTTGGGGCCTACAATCCCAGACACTATCTAGTTCTTACATCTTAAATTAACCCATTTCTATTATTTTATATTTTACTACAAGGCTTGTGATTTACCAGTACTGGAGCTTGGGCGTCTTTCTCTGTCTGCAGCTACATGGTGTCTCTCTGACTCTGCCTACTCTCTCTCTGTCTTTTGCAGCCTGACTAAATTCTGTGAAGCCATTGGCCAAAAGCAGCTTCTTTATTAACCAATGGCAATAAAGCATACTCATAGCATACAGAGGGGAATCCCACGTCACCTTGCATTGTCCCATCATACCAAAACTGAACAACAGCTAAACTCCCTGGGAATTGACCATTATCTCTGATGTGGGAGTGATTTCTTATTAATAAAGAAACTGCCTAGACCCATTTGATAGGCCAACCCTTAGGTAGGCAGAGAAAACAGGACAGAATGCTGGAATAAAGAAGCTGAATCAGAGAGTCGCCATGATTCTTCCACTCCAGACAGACGCAGGTTAAGATCTTTCCTGGTAAGCCAGCTCGTCGAGCTACACAGATTATTAGAAATGGGTTAGATCGATATGTAAGAGCTAGCCAATAAGAAACTGGAACTAATGGGTCAGGTAGCGTTTAAAATAATACAGTTTCCGTGTAATTATTTCGGGTAAAGCTAGCCGTGCGGGCGGCCGGGTCCCGGGGATGCAGCCCGCCGCTCTTATTTCAACATATCTCAATTTTCTCAGGGTCCCCTAAAGATGCCAGTATCCATGACAGTAGGAAAGAGTTTAGAAAACATGACACCCACATTTCCAAAAGGTGTGGTGCGTGGTTTTTGGTCATTCAATGGATATTTAATGTTTGTAAATGTTTAGAAGGGTTGGTTGCAAGTTACTACTGGTCATGGTCAAGAAAATACTATTCAAAAGAGGTTAGACTCAGGGATCTCTTTCCAAAAGAAAAAGGAGTGATAGGAATGGTGGTAAAAAACATGCAGATTATTGATTTAATTCTCAACGTAACTATTAATCTCAAAAAATTTTACATTGGTATGGATTTTTGTATATTGATACAAATTTAAAGTTGTTTTTGTTAACTGTATATATGCTTCTGCTTATGTTTGATGTATTTTGGTGTATTGATACAAATTTAAGGTTAGTTTTCTTATACTGTATATATGTTTCTATTTTTGTTTAAAGTATTGTACCTATGCAGCTCATTTAATTATGTAATTTAAACTTTTAGTTCTTGAAAGCTATTTAGGATGATAAATAAATATAGATTAATAGTTAATCACTCATAACTATCAAATTTATAGTCATATTAGGTATGTTTTCAAGATCATACAGAAATATATTTCAGATTGATAGAACAAACACATCAGAGAGCTACAGAATAGGCATTTAAGATTCTTTAATAGCCTAAGGATTTTTATGACAATGAGATACATCTGCTCCTGGCAGGACTGATCTACTTCAGAGAATATGATGGGCATCAAAGAACCTCCATATTGAAGTTAGTTCCTTTGTGGCAAAATCTAGCCATTTAAGCAAGAAATTGACATTGCCTTGACTGCTTATAATATGGTGTCCAAACTGGCAGAGTAGAACACAAAAACATGACTGCTAGGACAGGCTAGGACAGTCTTTAAAATTTCCTGGTTCTTAGAAAAGTCTGTCAGATATTCTAGGCTTTTAGGTCAAAGCTGGAAGCCCCGACGTTGCAAAAGAAACTTGGATAACTGTCCAGGCAGCCAGCTGTTTCTGTTATTTCTTGCATTGTTGGAAGTTGCTTGCTCTGCAGCTTCTGCTTACTCAGGTAATACTCTATCCTTCTCAGGTCTTTGATGAGGCTAAAGGCTAGATTGCTACAATTAACAGTTTTTTTTAATAATGTCTGAAAATATTGTTAATGTTAATAGCCCTTTTTTCTATTTAGACTTTACCTGATAATCATCCTTATTCTATATAGTTTTTCTATGTTATAACTGTGCCTTTTTTTTTCGACAGGAATGGAGAAATGTTATGAAAATTTTGTCTATGTTGGGGTCTGGTGTCCAGTTGGAGTAGAGCATTGGTTTGAGATGTGGGGTTCATACTCACATGGCCAAAATTTAATATGTAATTCCCTGGCAGATACTGGACAAGGGAAAGAAAGACCCTTAGAAGAGAAAAAGGCAGGGCCTTGGGTGTTCACAGCTTTTTGTGCTGAGAAGTAGATGGAGGTGGCGAGTTGCGGTCTCACAGTTATCTCAGGTTTTATCTTTAATTTCTATCCCCTAGTTTTATTTTTTAAATAAATGGTAAAAGAAATTACTGTAGGAGTGCATTCACTAATTGCAGGAAATATAACTAATAATATAAATTTAAAAGTAAGAGAGAGAATAATAAAACATAATAAACAAGGCCTGAAAGATATCTTAGTAATTAAGAGCTTGCACTCTTTGCATGGACCAAGTTTGACTCCCATACCCACACTGAGCTGTTTATAACTGCCTGTAACTCTGGCTTCAGGGAACCTGATGCCTCTGGCCTCTCTGGATGCCTGCATTCAAATGCATTTACAAACCCAAACACATAATTTAAAATAAAATAAATCTTAAAGGAAAAGAATGAAGACCATAGTCGGAAATACTAATTCTCTACCTCGCTGATCTTCAATTTCCACAGCTCCCAATAGTCCCCTAAGTGGCCCTGAATCGTCTGTATTCAAGGCATTGATGCCACCTTACTTTAGACCCATCTTCATCTTCATCTTCATCCACGATGTATACTCTAATTCCGTTGTTTTGATGATTTTCTAGTCACAATCACCCATCTTGTTTTTTAAAATATTGTGATTCACCATGTTTATGTTTATTTTGATATCATACCATGACTTTTGCAAAATACATGTAGTTACGATTGGCTTTTGACTTATAATTTTTTTGTTTATACCTAGAATTGCTAGTTAATTACTATCTTTTTATGTCATTGATTGATTCAGTTCCTTCATTTGTCAGTTTCTCTGAGTCACATCTATCCTTGCTGGAGAGCCGAGTTGTTTTTTCTCTGACCTGGGACATTAGCACAAACTGTCCACAAGAGGTCAGTGTAGCCTCTGAAAAAGAAAAGACTGCCTCAAACTTAAAAGATGGCTGGCTAATCAACAGGGTCCCTCTTTCCACCTCTGGTTGGCTTGGGATGCACTATGTAGGACGAGTTGTCCTCAGACTCACAGAGAAGCTAGGGTAAAACCCAATAGCACTGTCGAGAGAAACACAATGACTCTCAGTAATATTCTGCTGTACTCATAGGTCAGTGTGTAGTCATCATCAGATATCGTTCTTTCTGCAGCAGATAGGAACAGACCCACAACCAGACATTATGCAGAGAGATGAGGTATGGATGGAGGGGGGAGGTCCTTGCAACAGAGAGTTCTAAAGAGGATTCCTCCAGTACATGCTTCCCCTTAGAGCTCAGGTTACTCAAAGGAAGAGGAGGAGGAGGAAAGACAGTAAGAGTCAGAGAGAATGGAGACACTAGAGCAAGGCCCTATGAATCAACTGAGCATGGGTGATATCACTGCGCAGAGAGTGAAGCAGCAATCACAGGGCCAATACAGATCAGAACCACTTCCTTTGCATGTACATTATAATTTTCAGATTTGTGTTTTTATACGACTTGTGGTTGTGTGAATCAATAGGTCTTTGATGCTTGTGTCTGTAGACTGAGTTACAGACTGAGATGCAGTCTCTTAATGTATAAAATGAACTGAGGAATATTTTCAAAAGCTGTGTTGAAATAGAAAACCTATTAGTGAAAATAAAGGCTTTTCATATCTCAGTGCAATAATAAGATTGATATGGCTGTAATTCTAATCTCATATACATTCTATGAGATGTTGATTAAATGAAAGCAGAAAATAGTTGGAATTTTATGCTATTTATGCAAAAGTGGGTAGTATGACTTAAGTACATGACGGCCAAGGAGCACAATTTGTCTGTCAAAGATACAGAGGAATGGATGAAGTACATGCATAATTTCAGGGGCACATGATATATTTTGCTTAATTAGCCTCTGGAAAGATTATAGAAGAAACCTTGGCAAATATTAATTGCTTACATGATTAAATCTGCAGGGAAATAAAATCAAGAGATTGATGAGAAAAAATATAGGGATTATCACTTATTCTAAACACATATTTTGCAGCCTCATGGGTGTAGTGAGTGAGATGACCAATATGGCTGCCACCCTTTCCCACTTCTGCAAACACATACATATCCTCAGGGGAAATCAACAATGAACAAGACACTCAGTCAACTTTATAAAGAACAGGTAATATCTACTGGTTCTTAGCATGCTTGGATATTCTGTGATTGTATTATTAAAAAGTGGGTTTTTGGCACGGAGGCGCAGCGGCGGCGGCGCCAGACGCACGGAGGCGCAGCGGCGGCGGCGCCAGACGCACGGAGGCGCAGCGGCGGCGGCGCCAGACGCACGGAGGCGCCAGACGCACGGAGGCGCAGCGGCGGCGGCGCCAGACGCACGGAGGCGCAGCGGCGGCGGCGCCAGACGCACGGAGGCGCAGCGGCGGCGGCGCCAGACGCACGGAGGCGCAGCGGCGGCGGCGCCAGACGCACGGAGGCGCAGCGGCGGCGGCGCCAGACGCACGGAGGCGCAGCGGCGGCGGCGCCAGACGCACGGAGGCGCAGCGGCGGCGGCGCCAGACGCACGGAGGCGCAGCGGCGGCGGCGCCAGACGCACGGAGGCGCAGCGGCGGCGGCGCCAGACGCACGGAGGCGCAGCGGCGGCGGCGCCAGACGCGGCGCAGCGGCGGCGGCAGCACGGCGGCGGCGCCAGACGCGGCTGAGCGGTGGCCAGACCCAAGCAGCTGGGACAGGCTGCAATAAGGAGAGCAGATCGCCCTACTACAATTGAATCAAAGAGGTAGGCCTTTGGTTGGCCAGGTCACTGGCACAAGGGGAGCCTGGTCCTGTCCTGAAGATCCTTCGGAGGGGTGAGAGGGTTCTTGGCCTGCAGCAGGAACCACAAAAGAGAGTGAGGGCATTTTGTAAGCGGAGCCCTTGGCCAGCAGGGAAACCTGATCCGGTTTCTAAAGGATCCATTGGATAGGATCAATAGGAGGAGATGGGCAGGCGCCAAGGCAAGAACTCACCCAATAATCCGAAAAACAACATGAAAACATCAGAACCCAATGATCTTACAACAGAAGTATTTGAACAACCTAACACAGAAGAAGTGGAAAAAATCGACTTTATGAAGATAATAGAGTCCCTTAAACAACATGTAAAAAATGCCCTTATAGAAATGGATGAGAAGTACAACAAAAAGTTTGAAGAAATGAGTAAATACGTACATGATACCCTGGGAAACCAAGAAAAAACCATCAAACAGGTAATGGAAACAGTTCAAGAATTGAAAACTGAAATGAAGGCAAAGAAGAAAATACAAACTGAGGACCAGCTGGATATGGAAAATCTAGGCCAACGAGCTGAGTCTACAGAAACAAGCATAATCAATAGAATCCAAGAGCTAGAAGAAAGACTCTCAGATGCTGAGGACACCATAGAGAAAATAAACGAACAGATCAAAGAAAACAGCAAAGCCAACAAATTCTCAACACAAAACATTCAGGAACTATGGGACACAATAAAAAAACCAAACCTAAGAATAATAGGAATAGAAGAAGGAGAAGAGTCACAGCTCAAAGGCTCAGAAAATATTTTCAACAAAATTATGGAAGAAAACTTTCCCAACTTAAAGAAAGATATTCATTTAAATATTCAAGAAGCATACAGAACACCAAACAGACTGGATCAAAGAAAAACATCTCCTCGCCATATAATAATCAAAACACAAAATATACAGGTTAAAGAAAGAATATTAAGAGCTGCAAAAGAAAAAGGGCAAGTAACTTATAAAGGTAAACCGATCAGACTTACACCTGACTTCTCGATGGAAACTATGAAAGCCAGAAGGTCCTGGATAGAGGTTCTGCAGAAGCTAAGAGACCATGGATGCAAACCCAAACTACTATACCCAGCCAAGCTATCGTTCACTATCAACGGAGAAAACAAGACATTCCAGGATAAGAACAAATTTAAACAATACGTAGCCACAAATCCAGCCCTACAGAAAGTAATAGAAGGAAAATCGCAACCCAAGGAATCCACCACTGCCAACACTGCCTACAATAACCCAGGCATCTAATGGCCCTTCACGAGCACATCTCAAAGAAAGGAGACACACAATCTCTACTACCAAAAGCAATAAGAATAACCGGAGTAAACAACCACTGGTCATTAATATCACTTAATATTAATGGGCTCAATTCACCTATAAAAAGGCACAGGCTAAAAGATTGGATACGAAAACAGGATCCAACATTCTGCTGTTTGCAAGAAACACATCTCAACCACAAAGACAGGCACCTACTCAGAGTAAAGGGTTGGGAAAAGGTGTTTCAAGCAAATGGTCCTAAGAAAAAAGCAGGTGTGGCCATACTAATTTCTAACAAAACTGACTTCAAACTAAAATCAATCAGAAGAGACCGAGACGGTCACTTTATACTCATAACAGGAACAATTCATCAGGAGGACGTCTCAATCCTGAATATATACGCCCCCAATATAAAAGCACCTACTTATGTAAAAGAAATATTACTAGAACTCAAGGCAGACATCAAACCACACACACTAGTAGTAGGAGACTTCAACACACCTCTCTCTCCAAGGGACAGGTCAATCAGACAGAAACCTAATAGAGAATTAAGAGAATTATTGGAGGTAATGAAGCAAATGGACTTAACAGACATCTATAGAACATTCCACCCAAATAGGAAAGAATATACCTTCTTCTCTGCAGCTCATGGAACCTTCTCAAAAATTGACCACATACTCGGAAACAAAGGAAACCTCCACAGATACAAAAAAATCTCAGTGTCCACCTGTGTCTTATCAGATCATCACGGATTAAAGTTAGAAGGCAACAACCACGCTGCCCCCAAAAAACCGACAAACTCATGGAAACTGAACAGTCAACTACTGAACCACGCCTGGGTCAAGGAAGAAATCAAGAAAGAAATTAAAGTCTTCCTTGAATTTAATGAAAATAAAGGGACAACATACTCAAACCTATGGGACACAATGAAAGCAGTGCTAAGAGGAAAGTTCATAGCACTAAGTGCCCACTTAAAGAAAACGGAGAATGCATACATTGGGGACTTAACAACACACCTGAAAGCTCTAGAAAAAAAAGAAGCAGACGCGCCCAGGAGAAGTAGAAGACTGGAAATAATAAAACTGAGGGCTGAAATCAACAAAATAGAAACACAGAAAACAGTCCAAAGAATCAATGAAACAAAAAGCTTGTTCTTGGAGAAAATCAACAAGATCGACAAACCCCTATCCAAACTAATTAAACGACAGAGAGAGAACACGCAAATAAATAAGATCAGAAATGAAAAGGGGGACATAACCACAGACACAGAGGAAATTCAGAGAATCATTAGATCTTACTACAAAAGCCTGTATGCCACAAAACTGGAAAATACAAAAGAAATGGACATTTTTTTAAATAAGTATCATATACCAAAGCTAAACCAAGACCAGGTGAATGATCTAAATAGACCGGTTTCTCGCGAAGAATTAGAAATGGTTATCAAAAATCTCCCTTCGAAAAAAAGCCCAGGACCAGATGGTTTCAATGCAGAATTCTACCAGAACTTCCAAGAAGAATTAATACCTATACTCCTTAAGGTATTTCACAATATAGAATCAGAAGAGTCATTGCCAAATTCCTTTTATGAAGCTACAGTTACCCTGATACCAAAACCACAAAAAGACCCAACCAAGAAAGAGAATTACAGACCGATCTCACTCATGAACATCGACGCAAAAATCTTCAATAAAATAATGGCAAACCGAATCCAAGAACACATAAGAAAAATTATCCATTATGATCAAGTAGGCTTCATCCCAGAGATGCAGGGCTGGTTCAACATACGCAAATCTATCAATGTAATCCACCATATAAATAAACTGAAAGAAAAAAACCATATGATCATTTCACTAGATGCGGAAAAAGCATTCGACAAAATTCAACACCCCTTTATGATAAAGGTCTTGGAGAGAATAGGGATACAAGGGTCCTACCTAAATATAATAAAAGCTATTTACAGCAAGCCAACAGCTAACATTAAATTGAACGGAGAAAAACTCAAAGCCATCCCACTAAATTCAGGAACACGACAAGGATGTCCACTCTCGCCATACCTCTTCAATATAGTGCTTGAAATTCTAGCAATAGCAATAAGACAACATAAGGAGATCAAGGGGATTCGTATTGGAAAGGAAGAAGTTAAGCTTTCGTTATTTGCAGATGATATGATAGTGTACATAAGCGACCCCAAAAATTCTACCAAAGAACTCCTACAGCTGATAAACAGCTTTAGTAACGTGGCAGGATACAAGATCAACTCCAAAAAATCAGTTGCCTTCCTATACACCAAGGATAAGGAAGCAGAGAGGGAAATCAGAGAAGCATCACCTTTCACGATAGCCACAAATAGCATAAAATACCTTGGGGTAACCCTGACCAAGGAAGTGAAAGATCTACTTGACAAGAACTATAAGTCTTTGAAGAAAGAAATTGAAGAAGACACCAGAAAATGGAAAGACCTCCCTTGCTCTTGGATTGGGAGGACCAACATAGTAAAAATGGCAATTCTACCAAAAGCAATCTATAGATTCAATGCAATCCCCATCAAAATCCCATCAAAATTCTTCACAGATCTGGAGAAGACAATAATCAACTTTATATGGAAAAACAAAAAACCCAGGATAGCCAAAACAATCTTATACAATAAAGGATTGTCTGGAGGCATTACCATCCCTGACTTCAAACTCTATTACAGAGCTACAGTATTGAAAACAGCTTGGTATTGGCATAAAAACAGAGAAGTCGACCAATGGAATCGAATAGAAGACCCTGACATTAACCCACAAACCTATGAACACCTGATCTTCGATAAAGGAGCTAAAAGTATACAATGGAAAAAAGAGAGCATCTTCAACAAATGGTGCTGGCAAAACTGGATGTCAATCTGTAGAAGAATGAAAATAGATCCATATCTATCACCATGCACAAAACTCAAATCCAAATGGATTAAAGACCTCAATATCAGTCCGAACACACTGAACCTGATAGAAGAGAAAGTGGGAAGTACTCTACAGCACATGGGCACAGGAGACCACTTCCTATGTATAACCCCAGCAGCACAGACACTAAGGGCATCATTGAATAAATGGGACTTCCTGAGGCTGAGAAGCTTCTGTAAAGCAAAGGACACTGTCACTAAGACAAAAAGACAACCCACTGACTGGGAGAAGATCTTCACCAACCCTGCAACTGACAAAGGTTTGATCTCCAAAATATATAAAGAACTCAAGAAACTAGACCGTAAAAGGCTAATCAACCCAATTATAAAATGGGGCACTGATCTGAACAGAGAATTCTCAACAGAAGAACTTCAAATGGCCAAAAGACACTTAAGGTCATGCTCAACTTCCTTAGCGATCAGGGAAATGCAAATCAAGACAACTTTAAGATACCACCTTACACCTGTCAGAATGGCTAAAATCAAAAACACCAATGATAGCCTTTGCTGGAGAGGTTGTGGAGAAAGGGGTACACTCACCCATTGCTGGTGGGAATGCAAACTTGTGCAACCACTCTGGAAAGCAGTGTTTCGGTTTCTCAGGAAATTCGGGATCAACCTACCCCTGGATCCAGCAATACCACTCTTGGGAATATACCCAAGAGAGGCCCTATCATACAACAAAAGTATATGCTCAACTATGTTCATGGCAGCATTGTTTGTAATAGCCAGAACCTGGAAACAACCTAGATGCCCTTCAACGGAAGAATGGATGAAGAAAGTATGGAATATATACATATTAGAGTATTACTCAGCAGTAAAAAACAAGGACTTCTTGAATTTTGCATACAAATGGATGGAAATAGAAAACACTATCCTGAGTGAGGTAAGCCAGACCCAAAAAGAGGAACATGGGATGTACTCACTCATATTTGGTTTCTAGCCATAAATAAAGGACATTGAGCCTATAATTCATGTTCCTAGAGAAGCTAAATAAGGTGAATCCAAAGACAAACACATAGGCATCCTCAGGAATATTAACCTTCATCAGGCGATGAAAGGAGACAGAGACAGAGACCCACACGGGAGCACCGGACAGAAATCTCAAGGTCCAAATCAGGAGCAGAAGGAGACGGAGCACGAGCAAGGAACTCAGGACCACGAGGGGTGCACCCACACACTAAGACAATGGGGATGTTCTATTGGGATCTCACCAAGGCCAGCTGGCCTAGGTCTGAAAAAGCATGGGATAAATCCAGACTAGCTGAACATAGCGGACAATGAGGAATACTGAGAACTCAAGAACAATTGCAGTGGGTTTTTGATCCTACTGCACGTACTGGCTTTGTGGGAGCCTAGGCAGTTTGAATGCTCACCTTAGGAGACCTGGATAGAGGTGGGCAGTCCTTGGGCTTCCCACAGGTCAGGGAACCCTGATTGCTCTTCGAGCAGATGAGGGGGGGGGGGACTTGATCGGGGGAGGGGGAGGGAAACGGGAAGCGGTTGTGGGGACGAGGCAGAAATTCTTAATAAATAAATAAATTAAAAAAAAAAAAAAAAAAAAAGTGGGTTTTTCTTAGAACCCAAATGATCGATGGACTTTAAGGGTAGAGGTATAAATGTATTTATTCATACTGTACTGTGATTTTCTGCATTTAACAATGACCAGAAAGAACAAAGCATAAGAGAACTTTGGCTTCTTGTAGACAGTAGCAATGAAGGACAAAGTGATTCTCTGTGTACACTCACAAGCCATTACTTTGGTGGCCAAGCATTAGCTGCCTCTGCTATAGTATCTATTTTTCTAAATATAAGACTTGTAAAAATCTTTCAGAGATTTAAGTGAAAGTCACTACTTAATAATCTGAATAATCATCACCCCAAATGTATGATACCTTCATGTACTTTGTTTATATCATGCACTCACATTCTGTGAGATTTTTCTGTTGGATCTGTTTTGAAAAAGTTAGAATAATCTTGGCTTTTCTCAAACTGCTGAATCACGATGACACTATTCATCATCACACTCAGAGAAATGAGGTCAATTAGCCATCAATAAAAGGGTAATCATTAACTATAAAGTCTGGGTCAAATAAGGTGAAACCTGAGAATGATTAATTAATAACAATAAATATTGTCTAAAGGCCAAAAAGGCCTGAACTAATGTACTGCAGATTCTAAGAGATCAAAGCTGGCATCCCAGACTGTTATACCTATCAAAACTTTTAATAACATAACAACAGACACTGAGAAAATGCAGAGAATCATAAGTATATTCTTTAAAACCAACTGGAAGGTGTAGAGGGAGGAGAAACTGTGCTTGATGTACTTTATGAGAAGAAAATGAATGAATGAATAAATAAATAAATACATGAACCCCCAGCCAATCTCCCTCAAAACCAAACCAAACCAACCAATTAAACAAAAAGCCCTATGACTCTACCAAATTGGAAACTTTTAAAGAAATGGATATTTTTTTTATAGGTACTCACCAAACGGACATCAAAATCAGACAAGCAGTTTAGATAGACCTACTTCTCCTAGTGAAGTAACACTTAACCTGTGGAGTAGCCAACTAATGTTTTATTTGACTCAAGGTCCATTCTACAAGACAGAAAACATACCCAACACTTTTTGGTGACCAAGAACCAGAAATATGATAGCCCAGAGACCTAGGGTAAAACCAAACAAGTATTTTCTAAAGACAAAACAGTATCAAAAGAATGACTTTTAGGAAGATGGCGCTGAAAGCGAAGAAGGAAGCTCCTGCCCCTCCCAAAGCCGAAGCTAAAGCGAAGGCCTTGAAAGCCAAGAAGGCAGTGCTGAAAGGCATCCACAGCCACAAAAAGAAGATCCGCACATCGCCCACCTTTTGGCGTCCCAAGACCCTGCGGCTACAAAGGCAGTCTAAATACCCCCGGAAGAGCGCGCCCAGGAGGAACAAGCTTGACCACTATGCCATCATCAAATTCCCCCTGACCACGGAGTCAGCCATGAAGAAGATAGAAGACAACAACACACTTGTGTTCATTGTGGACGTCAAGGCCAACAAGCATCAGATCAAACAGGCTGTGAAGAAACTCTATGACATTGATGTGGCCAAAGTCAACACCCTCATAAGGCCCGATGGAGAGAAGAAGGCGTATGTTCGGTTGGCTCCAGATTATGATGCTCTGGATGTTGCCAACAAGATTGGAATCATCTAAACTGAGCCCAGCCGGCTAATTCTAAATATACACTTTTTCACCATAAAAAAAAAAGAATGACTTTTAGTAAATTTATGCTTATGTACGGAGACTGCTCCTTCATTTCCTGGCCACCCAGACATGAATAATAACACAGAAATTATATTAATTAGAACACTGAATGACTTATTAGCTCAGGCTTTTCATTATCTCTTACATTTTATATTAACCCATTTCTATTAATCTGTGTATCACCATGAAGCTGTGGTTTATTGGGTAAGTTTCTGGCCTTGGCATCTGTCTCTTTGGCAGCTACATAATATCTTTCTGACACCTCATTCTCTCTCTCTCTCTCTCTCTCTCTCTCTCTCTCTCTCTCTCTCTGTTTGTATTTCCTGCCTTGCTCTATTCTGTCCTTCTGTAGGTCCAAGTGACTTCTTTATTAAGCAATGGTAATAAAACATATTCATAGCATGCAGAGGGGGATCCCACATCATCTCCCCTTTTTTGTCTAATTAAAAAATAAGGTTTTAAGTTTACCATAGGAAAATTACATATAGAAAAATAGGTATCAAACAAGAATTACAGTTACAATATTTGGTCCATTCACATTTAATCTATCTTATCTTGGTGAGTCTAAAGTTCTAGATCTAATTTACCATTTTTCATAGTAAGGAAAACAAATATTTATAAACAATATTTATGGAATTTGGGCATAGTTTTCTCCAAACTGTTTCCTGCTGTTTGTTTGGTAAAGTATTTTTAGGGTTCACAGAGACCTTTCAAAGGATTTTATCCCATTAAACCCCATTAGCCTGAAAGGAATCCACATCTTGCATCTGTGGAAACAAAAGCAGAACTTCTTTTCTAAAGCTATACATGCTTGAAACCAAATTGTGAAGCCTAGATACATTTATGTTGGTTTAACTTAGGAGACCCCATCAAATATCTCTCTGCAGTCTAAAATTTCAAAGAAAATATAATAATATACACAATCCAGGCTCTCTCTGTATAATCCATCTTTACATGTTTTTTTACTCTATAATTTACTCTTTAATATTTAATTATCTTTACTCATTTAATCTATGACTGTCTGTACTCTTTCTTCTCTCTCAAGCCCATGTACATTTATCCAACTCTGTGACCTATTCAGAGGTCTTGTATCAGACTCTGGAGTAAGGAGCACCTTATTTTTTTAATACTCAGTGGTCTTGGCTAGAACCAACTCTGCAGCACTGCCTGTCAGCTCCCCCCCCCTGTCCAACATGGTGGAGGTATGTTCACTACCTCTGTTAGCCATGCTTACTGCCCCAGCTCCAGGATGCAGCAGATCTATGTTGCCACTAAGTAATGTGTAACACAATGCTCACAGTCTCTATTTCAGTGCAGGTTTTCCTGGAAGAGCCAGAGTTCTTGCTACCAACATGAACCAGGTAGTTGTCTCTTAAAGAAGCCATGCTTTTTGCTACTAATGCTGAGTCAGGAAGCCTTCACTTAAAGGAGCTGTGCCTCTGCTGGTGGCCAGATAACAGAATCTATCTGAAAATATGTGGCTGCCAAGAAGCTGCACTTGGCTTCCACTTTTGTTAGTTTTCTTAGGCTTTATGTGGATGAAGTTGGCCCACATGGACATAGTTATATAAACAGAGACTGCTTGTTTGTTTCCCAGCTGTCCAGATCTAAATAATCACACAGAAACTATATTAATTGCAACACTGTTTGGTTTATTAGCTCAGGCTTCTTTATTTATTTCTTACATCTTTAATTAGCCAATTTCTATTAATATGTGTACCATATGAGGCTGTGACTTACCGGGTAAAATTTCGGCTCCAGCATCTGTCTCCTTTGGCAGTTACATGGCATCTCTGACTCTATCTACTCTCTCTCTATATCTCTGTTTGGATTTTCCACCTTTCACTATTCTGCCCTCCAATAGGCCCAAGCAGAATCTTTATTAAAAATGGTAATAAAACATATTCATAGCATACAGAGGGGAATCCCACATCATATGATGTCCCATATCATAGGTCTGTGTCTATTCAGTCATCGTCAGAGATGCTTCTTTCTGCATCAGATAGGAATAGACTAACAATATTCAGAGAATGAGAGAGAGAGAGAGAGAGAGAGAGAGAGAGAGAGAGAGAGAGAAAGAGAGAGAGAGAAAGGAAGAAGGGAGCAAGGTCCATGAAATGTTGAAACAGACAGTTCTAAATAAGATGTCTTCATTACATCCATCCACTTAGAGCTCAGGGAACTCTAAGGAAGAGGAGGAGGAAAGACTGTAAGAGTCAGAGATGATGGAGGAGACCAGGAAAACAAGGCCCTCTGAATAAACTCATCAAGGATGATATGAATTCACAGAGAGTGAAGCAGCAAGCACAGGACCAACATGGACTTACACAACTTCCTCTACATATGTATTAGAACTCTCAGATGAGTATTTTTATTTGGCTTGTGGTTGTGTGAATGAGTAGGTCTTTGATTCTTGTCCCAGTAGACTGAGTTACAGACTGAGATTCTGCCAGAAAATGTATAAAATGAACTGAAGAATATTTTCAAAGGCTGTGGAGAAATAGTAAACCAGTTAGTGTAAACAAAGTCTTTTTATAATAGCTCAGTGCAGATCAAAATGACAGTAATTCTAATATCATATACATTCTGCTAGATGTTCATTAGAATGAAAGAGGGAAGAAATAGTCATTTTATGCCATTTAGACAAAAAGGGGTAATACAACCTGAATATATACAGCCTAGAAGCATAATTTGTCAATCAAAGATACAGAGAGATGCTAGGGTACATGCATACTATCAGGCGTTAGTGATATTTTATTTATGCTTCAGTAAATAAAGATTGTCTGATGATCAGGAAAGCAAAACAGCCCAGCCACTAGAGCAGTCTCCATTTATACAGGGGTGCATGATCTATTTTGCATAATCAGTCTCTGAAAAGATCATAGAAGAAACCTGAGCAAATCTTAACATGCTTACATGATGTAAATCTGCAAGGAACTAAAGTCAAGAGATTGGTGAGAAAAGAGTGGGATTATCATTATTCTGACAACATATTTTGTAGTCTCAGTCTTAAAATAGAGTGAGATAATCAGTATGGATTCTACCTTTTTTCTTTTCTTCAAACACATACAAATCCTAAAGAGAATTCAACAATAAACATCACACTCAGTCAACTCTATTAAGAACCTGATGCCCTGATATGTGATCAGACGTCATGGTTTTTGGCAGATTTCATTGAATTTTGGCTCCAGTAGTAGTAGCCTCCGTTCTGTTTAGAAAGGGTCAGTGCACATGAGCTCATTTGTATCCTTCATATACAGCGATTCTCTGTGTACACTCACAAACCATCACTTCGGTGGCCAAGTATTAGCTACCTCTACCATGCCATTTATTTTTCTAATTATAAGACTTATGAAAACCTTTCAGATATTTAAGTAGAAAATCTCTAGTTAATGATTTGAATAATCATTGTCCTAAGTGTACAACTTCATGTACTTTTGTTTACATTTTTCACTCGTAGTCTGTGGGACTTTACTGTTGGATCAGTTTGGGTATGAAGTTAGAATAACCTTGGCTTTGGTCAAACTGCTGAGTCACAGTGACACTACTTATAGTCACTCTGAGAAGTGAGATCGGTTAAGGTTTGATAAACAGTGCAATGTTTAACTACAATCTTAGTCAGATAAAAGACCTATTAGTGAGCCTAAGCTCTATTATTCTCTGTTCTTTCTGATTATTAAAGGCAGAAAGCCACTTCCCTGTATGAGTAAGTACATTCATATCTCTGCCCTTAAAGCCCATCAATCAGTTGGATTACAAGCAAAACACACGTTTTTAATAAAACAATCACAGACTACCACTAGAAATGCATAAACAATGGCTCACTTAACTCACCTCTGCCAGATTCTCTATTTGATCCCTTGATCTGTGACTTCATCTTTCAAGAACACACTACCCCCACGTATAATAATTATTACATATATGTATATATAATACAACCATACTAATATATATATATATATATATATATATATATATATATTCCATACATCCCCAAATACCCAAGGAGACAACAATACTTAGGGTGCTAACAGGTAAAATAATTACATTTTATGTATCTTCTTTTAGTCTTGGGTACCATTTTGTTGAACTGAATTGGGTATGCATACATTTATCTCTTTTTCTGACCACTGAATGTTTCATCACTAGGAGACATCCAGTGACTCTGTGGAAGATGTATTTGTTATATTGATCAATCTTTATTGCTCTGTAGTAGTGTTTCTAGTTATTGTTGATTTTAAAATATGCTTTCTGTGGTATATGCTTAATGCTGGATTTTGTGCTTAAACAGTATTAGGAAGCAGCCTTCCATTTAGGAAATTTGTATTATCCATTCTTTAATTCATATTACATTAGTGCATGAAGCTCTTACTTAACAGTTGTATACCCTCACATTGATGTCTCAGCTTCATGCATCATCTGGGTGGGTCCTAGAGAAGGGGGTATTGGGAGGGATGAGTATTGTCAGTTCTAAGTTTCCTAAATATATTTGTGAATGTATGTGTGGGGTTATCCCTTTTGCTAATAAACATGAACAGTCTCAAAAAAAAATGAGCTCAAGATTTCCAGAAGCCATGTGACTTCTTGTGGAACAAGGCCTGAGATTAGCTTGAATGGGTTTCTTTGTGCTAAGACTCTGGAGGCCCTGACCCAGTTGGCATGAGCTCTGGACAGCTTGCTGCATGATTCTAGGCATGTGTAGGAGGAGGGCGCTTGTTCTTCCCAGCTGCCACCCAAAACAATCCCACAAACTGTACTAATTAAAACACTGCTTGACCCATTAGCTCTACCTTTTTATTGGCTAACTCTTACATCTTAATTTAACCCATTTCAAGTATTCTGTGCATCACTACAAGGTCGTGGCCTATCAGCAAAGTTTCAGCATGTCTCTCTTCAGCAGATAAATGGCTTCTCTCTGACTCCACCTTCCTCCTCCCATCATATAGCCTAGCTTTTCCTACCTAGTTCTGTTCTTCCCTGCCATAACCTCAAAGCAGTTCTTTATTCATTAACCAATAAAGAAACACATAGACAGAAGGACCTCTCACACTAGGTACGACCCTGGGAATGTGTGTGCCATGTGATTTCCTTGTTGTCACAATGCTAGCCATACTTCTGTCTGAAAGAATCACAGTTGGTCATGAAGTTTAATATTACATATTTGCTGTAATATACTGGACAGGATCATTTTAACCCCAACAGTTTTTCAAAAATTTTCTTAAATAGATCATATTAGCATTTAATGGGAACATTCAAGGAACAGGGAATGAAGTAGAACCATAGAAAATTACAGTTACCTATGCCAATATCCCAATAAGTTATGGAGATAGAACAAGGGAAATACAGTGCCAACTATTAAGTGTAAGTTTCCAAGTTGTGTTACCTACAGGATCAATAGAAAACCCTGGTATGTCCCCAAAGGAGATAGAGTAGTACAAAGTGTAGATAGGATTGATCCAATTTTGACTGGTGAATTGATCCTGAGAACCCAGACTCTATCATATGTAAATATTAACCACAAGGGACAAAACTGTCTCTCACCCTGCATGAGACAGTAATTGCATATGCTAACAATTGGGTATACTCTTCTACCTGTAAGTGTACTGAGTTAGAGAGGTTTCTTTGTAGCTTGCAAGATTGCTTATTCTTCTAACAGTAGCGAGATAGACCAAGAAGGTAGTAGCTACTGGTTGGTAATATTTATGCTGTTTAAAAGCATCCAAAATGAGGAGTTGTGAAGGGTTATTTTTTTTTTTTAATTTATTTATTTATTAAGGATTTCTGCCTCGTCCCCACAACCGCTTCCCATTTCCCTCCCCCTCCCCCGATCAATTCCCCCTCCCTCATCTGCTCGAAGAGCAATCAGGGTTCCCTGACCTGTGGGAAGCCCAAGGACTGCCCACCTCTATCCAGGTCTCGTAAGGTGAGCATCCAAACTGCCTAGGCTCCCACAAAGCCAGTACGTGCAGTAGGATCAAAAACCCACTGCAATTGTTCTTGAATTCTCAGTATTCCTCATTGTCCGCTATGTTCAGCTAGTCCGGATTTATCCGATGTTTTTTCAGACCTAGGCCAGCTGGCCTTGGTGAGATCCCAATAGAACATCCCCATTGTCTTAGTGTGTGGGTGCACCCCTCGTGGTCCTGAGTTCCTTGCTCGTGCTCCGTCTCCTTCTGCTCCTGATTTGGACCTTGAGATTTCTGTCCGGTGCTCCCGTGTGGGTCTCTGTCTCTGTCTCCTTTCATCGCCTGATGAAGGTTAATATTCCTGAGGATGCCTATGTGTTTGTCTTTGGATTCACCTGTGAAGGGTTATTTAACTGGATGTTTATTTGTCTACAGAGACAGTTTCCAATCTGTGGACTGCAGAGGCTCAACTGACCCTTTCACAAGGATCACATATCAAATATCCCGCATATCAGATGCCTACATTACGACTCATAACAGTAGCAAAATTACAGTTATGAAGTAGCATGAATTATGGTTGGGGTCACTACAACTTAAAAACTGTATTAAAGGGTCACAGCATTGGGAAGGTTGAGGTGAATTAAAAAACATGTGGAACAAAGATGTTACGGACTGCAATAAGCAAAGATTTCCATGCTCTGTCTCTTTCTCAAGGCAAGGCAATGGAGAAGAGCATCATTTAACTTTAATTTGCTGTGCAAATATTGATTTTCCTTCAACTTTTATTTTTCACAGCAATTACAAGAAGGTTGTATGTAATTGATTCTCATATGCTGTGAGGCCAATTTTGTGCCTTGGGGAGTTAGTAGTGCCACTGGCAGTAGATCTCATATTTATCCGTAGTGCATGAACTGGCTTTCTTGAGTCCATTCCTTATAGACGGGCACCTTGCTCAGCCTAGATACCGGGGAAGGGAGAGCTCCTTGGTACTGCCTCAAGTGATGTGACAGGGATTGGTGACTTCTCATGGGAGACCTCACTTGCTCTGAGGAGTGGTTGCAGGTGGGACAGGAAGAAAATAGCAGTAGCAGAAAGTGGGGGTGTGCTACGTAAAATAAAAAGATTGCGTTAAAAAATGAAAAATCCTTTTTTTTACTTCCTGTGCATTATTATAACTACTGGTATAAAAATAATAATTCTCAAGTTTTACATAGTAGAGCACTGTAGAAATCTTTTTAATATATCAAAAATGTTAACTAAATCTCCCATCCAACTTTAAAATATGTTTATTGAGCAAAATAAATGCTGTTCAGTTGGATTCTTTTTTCCCCCGTGTTCTACTTTGCAGACTATGTTCTGAGAATGAAAATTCTAATTGTGTAGTAAGAGCTGCGGGCTGTGTTCCTACTGCCCCAGTTCCTGTTCACCTGGCTAGCTTAAGCCCCGAAATAACAACAACACAAACTGTATTCTTGGCCCATTATATCTAGCCTCTTCTCGGCTGACTCTCGCACCTGGACTAGCCCATTTCTAATAATGTGTGTAGCACCCCAAGGTGCGATTACTGGGAAGATTCTAGCCTATGTCCATCCTGGGTCGGAGCTTCATGTGTCTGCCTGGGAGAGGGGAGCATGGCTCTGAGCTCACTTCCTCTTCCTCTCAGCATTCTGTTCTGTTTACTCCTCCCACCTTTGTTTTAACCTATGAGGCCAAGCAGTCTCTTTATTAATTAACCAATGACCTTCCTCCATCATAGTTGTAGATATTGCAGGTCAGATCTTGAGAAACTTTTGCTGTTTAAACTACTTTACCATAGATTCTGTGATATGACACCAAAATTTTCTATCCAATCTTGACTATTTATTCATTCTTCAATTATTATATTTATCTTGATAATGAAAATATGTAAATGTACTCTAAGTTTGTGTTTTTCACACAATTGTCCTGGATTGCAAAACAGCTAGAAATGACTAGCTAGATGAATAAAGGGAAGGCACAGGTCAACTTATTGCCACTGGAGGGAGATGTACTGTCACACTAAGCAGACTTAATTATGTATGGATTCTCAGCTATTGCTCTGAGCTAAACAGTCCATCTTCCATCGTGCATATTCATATTGTCCAATTGCACAGAACTACTCAATAAAAAGAATAGTCAAAGCATCATGTGGTAATAAGGCTTCGATTCTTCTAACCAAAATACATCAGGTGATATAGATTTTTCCAATGTAATATTTTTATTGATTCATTGGGAATTTCACGAAAGGCATCACTATCACACTCACCTACCACTCCTCCCAGGTTCACCCTCCCACTCCAGGGTAATCCCCCATCCAAAATACATCAAGTCCAATCTGTGCCATGTATGCACTTATCAGGGCATGGTGAATGAAGCCTTTAAGGTAACTGCGTCCTTCCCTACACCCCGGCCAGAAACCATTAACTGTGAAGAGCTGAGGGAAATGTGTTAGGAAAAGTCTCGAGTTGGTGTAATAAGTGACAAAAATTCTCTGCAACGTATTTTGCATTTAAGAAAGATATATTTCTATGCTCATGTAGGACATACGACTTGGTTAACAATGTACCTAGAGCAAATAATTCTGGATTTCAGTTGTATTCTGTCTTTAAAGGTGATTTTCCTTCTGACATTTGTGTGCATGCATCTGTATTTCTGTGAAACTGTGAATTGTACATTGTTTTTCCTTCTTGCCAGGCAATTTAAGCAATTTTACCATCTACTTTTGTAGTTCTCCACTTACTCTATTTCTTTATCCCCCCCCACATATTTTAGTGTGCTTTAAACTTCACTTTGTATTTGTTATTATTGTTGTTGTTGTTGAGGGTGGTGGTGGTGTATGAGTGTATATGAGTGTGTATGTTGTGTGTACATAAGTGTTTGTGGGTGCAGAGTCACAGGTTGTAGGCACAGGACAAGTCTGTGATGTTGATTCTCTCCTTTCACAATCTATCAGTTCTGGGGTTTGAACTTGAGTACTCTGGCTTGTGCAGCCCATGCCCCTATAACCTGAAACATCCTGCTGCCCTTCATATTTGCTTCTATAAAAAATGTGTTCATCCTTTTCATGTATAGTTGTGTTCATTGTATTCTCAATTATCTTTCCTCTACTTTGGTTTTTGAATAAAATCTGCCTTGTCATTTTTTTGACAGACAGTGATAGGTCATTTGATTTTTAAGATAATCTCTCTAAAAATTTCACAATAGAAACTTCAGGCTTCCTATTTTTCTCACATAAACAAGATGGTATTTCAGTAGTTATCATTGTTCTCGGGATGATTACATCCATAAATCAGTACAAAATTAGTCATATCAGGAAATCAATATTTATAATAGTTTGTTTTTTAATTTTTAAGGAGGAAAATATATAATCCAGTATCCTATATCTTTTCAAACACTTGATACACAGTGCTAGAATTGGATGAAATAGTCTTGTCTTCTTTCTTAAAGAGTCCTATTCCTTTTTATTCTTTTGCTTCTTTACAAAGAATCGGTAAACAAACAAGCCACATTTCATAGTGAGGAAAATCATAGCTGCCACACAGGCCAGGAGGAATCCAATCACATCCAGAGAGTAGTACTGGTACCAGGTGAGGTTAAAGGCAAGAGGATTCAGGTGCTTAGCCCCTTTGTGGCGCATGACATACTCTGTCCAGGGGCTTCATGGGCTGGTCATGGTGAATGGTTGATAACCACATCACATTCTTTTTATAGCTAAAGGAAAATACGATGGGTATTAATTTACAGAAAGCAGAAACATGTGTATAAATTTATGTGTATCATAACGATGATTACATGAAATATAAAGAAAATTCTGTGTTTATCACAGTAAAGATCTTAAATAATGTATTATCCAGAACTTCTTCAACACACAGAATTTAAATATATAAGAAATGATAGGAAAAGACAAATATTTGTAAGTAAGAGATCAGACTCAATTAGGACCCCAATGCAAAATAAACAAAGTCAAAAGGAGCTAGCTTTTGGGGTCTTGAAACATAGGTAATTAAGGAAGCAATTTCTAGTGTAGCTGGTAAAGAACAGTAGAACAATTTGGAAATGCACAGCGATGTGTCATTTTCACCGTGGTCCATATCTGGGCAAAGCTGTTACGGAGTTGGGTTTAATGAGGAATTTGTATTGACCACTTATTAGTGCTTATGGGTTATAAATGTAGATGTGTAGTAATTGTTCATTAAATGGATTCTTGGTCTTTTAATTAATTTCTCCTTCTAGTTTTTAACTGTTAAATGAAAATAATAAAATGAAAATTTCCTTTATTCAGGTGAAAATATTTTTTATTGATTTGTATTGAGCTCTACATTTTTCTCTGCTATGCTGCCTGCCTCTTCCTTCCCCTTCAACCCTCCCCCAAGGTCCCATACTCCCATTTTACTAAGAAGATTTTGTGTCTTTCTACTTCCCATGTAGATTAGATCTATGTATGATTCTCTTGACACTTGGAATACTGTGAATTATTCTTACTGTAAGCAAGAACTAGAGTAAATACTTGCAATTGCTGTTCATGCTTTTCCTTTATGTATTATTTTAATGTTGAGACTCTTCAATTTTTACACTAAAACATTGAAGATATATTTGATTCAAGTGGTGAAATGATTATAGACCATAATGTATGGGATAGGAATCTAGATATGGACATTGCTCATCAAGTGTACAGTTTAGCATGCTGAATCATAATAGAGTACCAACGGCAATAGAGGCAACTTCCGTTCTTATTATTTATAATATACTGGAGAATAGCAGCCAAAAATGCAGAGAAAAGTAAAAGCTTTTTAGACAAAGGCAGAAGTAGTAATATAGTTGTTATCCAGGAGATGAGACCTGTAATAAGGATGTTGTACAGTTTACTGAAGACCAATTCTGTGTGTGTCATAAGCCTTCAAAATCACCTATGAATCAAATTATTGTCAAACACAAATTTGTAAGATTCAATATAATTGGAAGTAGAGATTAATTTTTATCTTACTGGTTTACAGAAAGCCATTTTGAGGTGAATTTTTAATGTAAAAAAAGTGTTGACTATGCTCATATTCTTCACTAAACTACAATTTCAACTATCAGTAGTTATCTGAACAAAACTGTATTTACTCTAAAATTAAACCACTGATAATTTTTGTTTTACTAAAACAGCTCCAAAGTACCTTGATTTTGTATGTTGGCACATGTTTTCTTTGTATGATGAAAGAGGAGGATGTCAAATTAAACTCAGACATTGTCTAAAACAAAAATATTGCGGAAACATATTGATATTCCCTCACTGTCTAATGCAGCTCTTTGTACTTATCATTATTTCTTTGTTTAGGTTATTTGCTGCTCTCTGGAACTTCTAGTGAGAAATTATTCATAATAAATAGGCTAGTGACAAAGCTCGCTGTTAGATTAGTTGCTCAACATGCATGTTTAAAGTTCTTTGTTCCAATACAACACAATAAATAAATATATGTTTATACCCACGACGGATTGTTAATGATTTCCTTCAGGGCATTAAGCAAATCTGAACTTGTCATTGTATGAAAATCTACTGAAGCAGCTGCTCCTTTGGCCACCATGTGAGCAATGTTATCATATTGTTCTGCAAACAGAGGGATGCCAACCATGGGGATCCCATGATGAATTGACTCATAAATGCCATTGGCTCCACCATGAGTTACAAAAACTCTAGTTTTTGGATGACCTAGGATCAGAAGAACAACAGAAAATATACTAATTAGAGCTCTTAGATATAAGTGAAAATATATAATCAAGTGAGCAATGGGTCAGTGTATTTTTAACATTGAATAATACAACTTTTGCATATATATCCAAAGGATGCTCAATTTGCAACAAGGACATGTGCTAAAATACGTTCTGAGTAGCATTGTTTATCATAGCCAGAACCTGGAAACAACCTAAATGCCCCTCAAATGAAGAATTGATGAGGAAAATGTGGTACAATTGCACAATGGAGTACTCCACAGCAGAAAAAAATAAAAACATCTTGAATTTTGAAGGAAAATGGATAGAGCTAAAAAAAACATTATTTTGAGTACGGTAATCCAGATTCAGAAAGACAATTATCACATGTACTCACTCATAGGTGGTTTTTAAACATAAAGCAAAGAAAACCAGCCTAAAAACCACAATCTCAGATAACTTAGCCAACAAGGAGGACACTAAGAGAGACTTATATAGATCTAATCTGCATGGGAAGTAGAAAGTACAAAGGAAAAGACAAGAACTCCTGAGTAAACTGGAAGCATGGGGACCTTGGGGGAGGATAGAAAAGGGGAGAGGAGGTTATGAAGGGGAGCAGAGAAAAATGTAGAGTTCAATACAAATCAATAAAAAAGAAAATTCTATTAACAAAAAAGAAACATTAAATTAAATTGTTTAGGTCTCACAGTAAAAATCATCCAAGTTCAAATTGTAACTGAGAGAGCTGCACCTTTTGTTTTCTTTTAAAGGTGATGCTAGGATTTACAGGAGAATTATTTGAGTGATGGATGAATGACAGATGTGGCCCGTGATGACACTGGGACAATGAGAAGGAGTTTTCAATTGGACACATAAAATACATACTGGATGGAAGAATGAATGTCTCAGAACACCATGTGTTTGTTATAACTAATCTACTTAAAGAGTTCATATGTCAGCACCATCCATTTCTTTCTTGCTTCTCCCCCCCTCATTATCCTCTTCCCCAGTGTAATAAAAGCTACCAAAGGCACTTTACAAATCCATAGGGAAACACTGTTATACACTGATGGAGGAAGGTCATTGGTTAAATAAAAAGAAACTGCTTGGCTCTCATTGGTTAGATGATAGGTGGAAGGAGTAAACAGAACAGAACGCTGGGAGGAAGAGGAAGTGAGCTCAGACTCCACAGCTCTTCTCTAGGGAGCAGCCACCTCAGAGAGAGAGACGCCATGCTCACGGCTCCTGGGCAGATGCATGCGATGAAGCTCTGACCCAGGATGGACGTGCGCTAGAATCTTCCCGGTAAGACCGGTGCTCACAGATTATTAGAGATGGGTTGATCGGGATATCAGAATTAGCCAGTTAGGGCTAGAGCTAAAGGGCCAAGCAGTGCTTAAAAGAACACAGTTTGTGTGTTGTTATTTCGGGCTTAAGCTAGCCAAGCAGCCGGGGTGCTGGGGATGCAGCCCCGCCGCCCATATTACTACAAATGGAGCCCATTTGTAGGTTTAAACAACAACAAAAAAAGGCTTTAACTTTAACATAGCAAAATTACATATGACGAAACAGTTATCAAGTAAAAGTTACAATAATCTTTATTGTAACTAAGGAAAACTATAACTATTAACTAACTATTCTTAACTCCATCAAAGACTCAAGAAAGATACAATACTACCTAAGCAAACAAGAAAAAAGCAACTTTTAAAACTTGAGAAATGACAGAGACATCTCGCTGCCTGGACAGTCACCCAAAGTTCCTCTGTACCATTGGGGCATCCATCTTCAGCCTTCAGGCCCATGGTATCCAGCAGACATTTCCATAAAGCAGGAAAATTCAAAGTCAATTCAGTCACTATCTGTTGTGGCCTGCAGAATGTCTCGCAGACTCTTTCATGAATCAGGAACCCCGAAAGATCATCTCACCTTAGGCAAGTTCAGTAGTCCTCTCTCTGTGGGTTCTCTGTGTCCAGTTTATGCAATAGTCCAGGCAAGAGCAGTTTCTTGCCCAAATGGCTATCAAACTCCATAACGTGCCTCTTCGATGCCCATCTTCCTCTTGAAATAGATTGGTGCTGCCAGGAGCAGAGTGTCTCATTGTCATGAAAAGTCCTCAGTTATTAAAACATTTAAAATGCCATATTCTATAATCTTTGAAATATATGGAGAATGCCTATCTAAAATGTATCTACGCACATCTAGAAAATATTAACTAACATGACTACAAACTTGACTATTATTTATGATTATCCATCAACACCTATATTTCCTAATTATACATTACATTTTAATAATGAACTACACAATCACAATACCTTAATCAATATCAGAAATACATATACATATAACAAAATTGACCATAAATCTCTATCAATAAAGCAAAATCTATACTAATGCAAATTATTCATACCTATATCATATCTCCCTTTAAATGTAAAAGAACGTTTATAAACATTTTTTGGGAATATGGGCGCAGTTATTTCTCTCCAAACTGCTTCCTGCTGAATGGGGGCATCGTTAATTAGGTCTTTCATGGTATAACCTGTGTGCTAGTTTCATCTCAGTTGGCAGTTGAGCGAAGCAATTTTCTGAAGGTGTTCACACCAACCCTTCAGGAGGATGTGGTCCATCATACCAAATCAGAATAGAAGAAATGAACAGGGTCTCATCCTCTGTGAAAACAAAATAAGAAACTCCTTTCCAAAGCATCATGTCCTTAGATCCAAATTTCAAAGTCAAGGCATCAAAATATCTATGTTGGATTAGATCAGCAGCATTTATAAATAAATATCTTTTAGCATCTGTTGCTCCTTCCTCAGCATTTAAATAAGTTAAAGAGAGCATAATAGCATACAGTATCAAAATTCTCTGTCTATTTTCCATCTTTGTGCACTTTATTTTAATCTCTATTTCATTTCTTTTTACTTCTATTTTATATTCTCTGTATATCTTTGACCTGGAATAACTCTGTAGACCAGGCTGTCCTTACACTCTCAGAGATCCGCCTGTCTCTGCCTCCCAGGCATTGGGATTAAAGGTGTACACTACTACACCTTGAACTCACAGAGATCTGTTTGCCTCTGCCTTCTAGGCACTGGGATTAAAGGCGTGTGCTACCACACCTTGAAGTCACAGAGGTCAATCTCCCTCTGCCTCCCAAGTGTTGGGATTAAAGGTGTGTACTACCACACACAACAACTCTCTTCCTTTTTTTTTTGTTTTTTACTTTAAGAATTTTAACTTTTAGTCTGCATATATTTTTAACATGCTGTAAATCATTTAAAAGTTTTCTTTTTCTTTGACGCTCTCTTTACTGTATCTCTCTCTGTTTTTCTGACCACATGAGTCTTTAATTTATCAAGCAATCTCAGTAGGACTAAAGCCGTCGCTTTGACGGCTGGATCCAGCCCATTCCTTAGCTTTCCAGCCTCATGGCTGAGGTACTGGCTGTAGCCATGTTTACTGCCACAACTCTATGGCATTTCAAGGTCCCTGCCAGCAAGCGAGCTTCAGCAGCCTGTGCTTGCAAACCGCACGAACCGCCTGCATAAAAGAGTCAGAGTTTGCCCTGGCAGGACAGCCCAGAAAGCTGGCATTTTTAAACGGTGCAGCTTTTTTCCTGCTACGGCTGAAAACCGAAAAGCATGCATTCAGCTTTTCATCAACACCATTTAAGTGTTTCATGGCAGGACCTCTTAATGAGCTGCAGGGTTTTGCAGCTAAAGCTGAGTCAGGAAGCTTCTCTTAGATGAGAGTGCTTGCTTGCCTCTAGCAAGCAGAGTGCCACAAATGCTTTAAAGCCAGAGTCCACACTGGCAGCACAGCCCCAAGAAGCTTCGCTTTAAAATGACACAGCGCTTTTTCTGCTGCTGTTGCCGAATCAGGAAATCTCTCTACAGCACACCACCAACAAACAGCAAAAATCTGTGTTAAACTCTCTCTCCCTTATTTTTAAGCCTTCTCAGGTTTTTTAAGTGGGTTTAGTCCATCACATCGGGCGCCATTTGTAGTAATAATAGCGGCGGGGCTGCGTCCCCGGCACCCGGCCGCCCCCACGGCTAGCTTTACCCAAAATAATTACATGGAAACTGTATTCTTTTAAGCACTGCTTGGCCCTTTAGCTCTAGCCCTAACTGGCTAATTCTGATATCCCAATCAACCCATCTCTAATAATCTGTGAGCACCGGTCTTACCGGGAAGATTCTAGCGCACGTCCATCCTGGGTCAGAGCTTCATCGCATGCGTCTGCCCGGAGCCGTGAGCATGGCGTCTATCTCTCTGAGGAGTCTGCTCCCTAGAGAAGAGCTGTGGAGTCTGAGCTCACTTCCTCTTCCTCCCAGCGTTCTGTTCTGTTTACTCCTCCCACCTATCTTCTAACCAATGAGGGCCAAGCAGTTTCTTTTTATTTAACCAATGACCTTCCTCCATCAATACACACTTGCTTATTAGTACATGCATAGTAATATGTGCTTGTGTGTGTCCAGGGGGTTGGAAGAGTTTTGCCAAATGTAGTGATGTTGTTAGCCTCATGAATCATAGACTGTTAATAAAATACCCAGTGCAAGAAATTTAAAACTTCACTTTTAGTTGTTCGTTTGATGAGGATGGAGTGTCCTTGACTCTTTTCAAAGAACATACACTCTAGCCATTGTCCTCGATTGCTTCCCAGAACTTAAAGATAAGATCTCTGAAGACATTATACACTCCAGACTAGGACCTGGAGCAATTGAGAAGCAATTGATTTGGAAACTTCTTCTCTGCAGACTTTCATGGTATTGGAAAAGTCTACATAAGATCTCTAGGGAGAAATGTAATCAATAGTTATATTAGCTATCAGACCTATGGCATGGCAAGATATCCATAATAGCAAAATGGTGGCACTTTTAGGAATAAACAAGATAAATCCAAGTCTCCTTGGATTTGACGCCAACTCAGTGGTAAGAAATTCATGTGTGGTACTGTAAAGCAAGTCAACTATCCAAACAAGTATAATTTCTAAGTACATTATTAGCATTTATCCTTATAACTACAGGTAACTGTAGCTCTCACAAGTCATAAAAGATCTTGTATTACAGAAAGTGGAGAATATTGCAGAGATCCCCAGCTGTTGGAAAAAGAAGAGAATAAATGATCATTGGATACACAAGGCCAATAAGTACACTTAGAGCAGCACAACTTCTAAATCAAAGGCTATGGAAATATTTTGGAAAAGATATCAGAAATGCATAAGAGCCAGGGGACCAGGATGCCTGATATATGATGTTGCTTTAGATATATTATAGGGATATTGCATCTAAGAAATCTCACCAGTGTGATTGCCTAAATAAGACCTGCATCATGACATCTCTTGTTGATCTGCCAATATAGATGGAGAAAATTTCACAAACTCTTATTCCTATAGAAAAAAAACTGTGGACAATCAATGGCTGTCAAGATGGGGAGAGCTAGATTTCTCCAGTATGACATCCCTGATCTATTATCCAATATTCCATTGTCAACCCTAAACATGTGTAAATAACAAGCAACAAAAATTGGACTTAGAAGGATGATAAAATGGTAGAGGCCAAAAGGAGAAAGAAGGCTGAAAATGATGGTAATATATTACTTACATATAATTTTCTCAGAAATGATGTATTTCACGATGGAAAATGATAACTAACAAATGTACTAAGTCTGACACAAGGCTTTTAAGGGCATTCAGGTCAACCATGACAACCAGAGTGCTGTATTGATCCAGGAATACTATGGCAATCAGAGTCCTGTATTGTAGTCAGGGAGTGGTGGTACACACCTTTAATCACATACTCAGGAGGCAGAGGCAGGAGGATCCCTGTGACTTCAGGGCCAGCCTGGTGTTACAAGCTCCAAAGTTAAAGAGAAACCTGATCTCAAAAAAAAAAACAAACAAAAACAAAAACCAAAAAACAAACAAAAAAAAGAGTTCGGTATTGTTGCATGATAAACAGTGTAAATTTTTTATGATGGGCAGTTTTGTCATTGATCATTAGTGTTTCTTAGTCATTTTTGAAAAATTCCTACTTTAGGAAAGGTAACAGGTATAAAATTGAATCTGTAAAAGCCAAGGTAAGTATAGAATGCTCCCTGTGAGTGGCATTCTTTCACAATGTACATTCTGTTCCTGGAATACAAATGCCAGCTCACATTTCAATCTCTTTCAAGCAATATATATTTAAAAATTGGTTTTATTTTTGACTTTTCTATAACGAACCAGTTTGCTTCCTATCGCATTTCAGCCTGTGACTCTTATTTCAGTGCTTGTTTCCCAGAGTATCACCTAGAAGGTCATTCTGGGGGATCCACTTGAAAATCCTGGTATTGGGACCTAAGGTATCTGGCTCTATACCTTCATATCTCCAAAACACCTGTTAGAGGTTAGACAATAATTTATATCAGATTTCAAAACTGAAAATATAATGTTTTAGAAATTAGAGAGTGCTTAGCTAAATGTCATTCTTATCTCTGGAGTGGAAACCAGGTAAAAAAATATTAGACATTAAGAACTATCAAAACATGAAGCAGAGTATGGAACACCATCTATGTTTCTCTTTACATTTAATTGGGTCGAATGTTATCATGATTTTCCATGTGCACACACGAGAGAGTTAATGAAACAAAAATATATTTAAGAAAAGTTTTTATGTTCATAAATCAGTTGCAAGGAAGAATGATTAAACTTTTTGTGTATTTACTATAATACTTCTAATATTCCATTCTTAATTTTATGCCACTTTAAAACAACTGAAGATGTTACTTATATTCATTTGTCCTATGTTCTTTTAATAGAGTTTGACATTTATTTTTCATTATTCATTATTTATTTTCAGCAAATATTCCATATTTACAATTTTCTCTGCTTACTAGTGCTTGGAAAAGGTACCACCGCAGATAATCAGAGAATGGTGTTATCAATCAATCCCACTCTGGCCATAATCTCAGAGTGTATGTGTTTAAGTTTTTTACTAACTATTAGTGACTTAGTAGCTGGCAGAGTGTTTTCATAGGGCATAAAGCTCCTCATGCTTGCTTGCACCCTTCTGCATGTTGCTCCCACCATGGAAATAACAACCACAGGGAGAGGCTAACATAATTTCTTGAACGAATTAAAAATTAAGTCTCATATTACTCATATCAGTTGAGGCACCAGTTTTACTTAGGAATCACAGGAAGTGCAGAGCACTTCATCACCTGAGTCATATCACTGTTGCTGAGACTGGATATTCCTTCATGTGGGAAAGGAACCTGCTGTGCTGCTCATAAGTGCTAGTAGCTGTAGAAATCATTCAATATCCTAATGGTGCTGCATCTGACCCATATGACAGATGGCAAAGCACTTCAGGGTTAATGCACTTTGTGAAATGCCAAGCAGTTCCACAGCAAGATCATAAAAATGGTGCTAGTGTTAGAAATCCTAAACCACCCTTGTAAATGCGAACTTCACCTACATGTTCAATATCTGTTTGCCACAATAAATTTAAACATTTCTTCAGGATCTCAGGGAAAACCAGCATGAGTTATTACAGGGAGATTTATGGGATAGGAAACTAAAATCTAGTCCCTACATACTCCAGATTACAGGTCAGATGTGGAAAATTATGTTCATATACCCTATGAAGAGAGTCAGCTGGACCTTTTCTGGCATCAATCCTATTTCTACTGGATTATCTCTTAGCTCCCATTTCTTCCTAAATGAAACACACTTTACTCTTCTGGGTTAGAGACAAAGTGCCATAGACAATGTTTGACTGTGTGTGGTTCACCAGAAGGAGAGGGACCATTCTACCTTCTCGTTTACATCGTCCTGTTTTAGGTTTGGCAGATTCAAAAATGGCCAATCCTTCCTTTTTTTTTTTTTATCAATGAACATGTTAAAAAAGCACTGAGATGGTGAACTGTTTTCCCCTTTTTTTGAAAAGTCTGCTGAGTGGTAACTAATGAAACATAGTCCAGCATTCTCATAAAGAGAGAAGGGAAACCTGGGAAGGCAAGATGGCTACAGCAGGTCTAGAAGTCTACTAATGTACTGCAAACATTTTTCAGTATCTGCTAATAAAGATTTTAAATAAAATTTCATTCCCCCCTGAATGTCTAGATTCAAAGAAGGCTCAAGAAAAAGTAGTAAATAACTACTGAGAATTTATTATTTTTGTGTAGTTTTGCTCCCAATATCATCAGACAAGAGAAATTTAGATTGCACTCACTCACCATAATTCTCTCTCTGATCACAATGATTATGTCACTGTTATTGTCATCAAAAACACATTCTGTATAATCTGCTATCTTTATCTTTGTTTCTTAATTGACTAAGGGCAATAATAATATTTGATTTTACATAAAGGGACCTTCCAATGTCACCCTTTCCAGACTTTAAAAAGCTAAGTAGATAATTGCCTTCCATGGGGATTTTACCTTTTGTGGAATCTGTGCAAGAGCTGATGCAATTGTGTTCGCCTTTTCTTGTGTTGTGTTTTTGATCATTGATCCCAGAGAAAACACCACAACACCATGTTCCCAGAGCTCTGTGCAAACTCTTCCATTTCCTGTGGATACAGAAATAATTTTATTATTGAAAATCAATAGCAGATGAAATGCTATTCAAATTGCTACTAAAATAAGAGAGAAATTAAGCATTATAGAAACAATAAGTGCCAATGATCAAGCACACATAAGACAATCATTGCTGTCTTAATCACCCTGTACTCGTGGGATGTGCACTGTGTATATTCATATCTTTGAGCAACAAATATACCAGGAAATAACTTATGAAAAAATTTAAGCTGCATCAAGTACTTACAAATTTTACTCTCTCTATATATATTTACACACACACTGCAATATGTATTTACTTAAAAACAAAACAGAAATTATTTAGCTGTGTGTTAGTCACTTCACAAATTTTGCATGAATAAGAATCCCTTATTATAGCATTAAGTTATGTCTGCCCGAGGTTCTCAGGTCAGTCTATTAATGAAAGAAATGCATAGGTTTGTTACTGCTTTAACCTTGAACATCTTTTGGCAAGATGTTCTTTTTCCCCACTTTTTATTCACTATAATAAAACTAAAAAAAAAGACGTAGAACCATTTTTAAATGAAATGAAGTAAAAAGAAACAAAATTAATAAAAGGATTTATTTACCTCAGGCAAGGGTTTGGCGGGTTTGCAGTGCAGTCCTCCAACAAACTCAATGTTTGGTATGGTTGGATGAGGAAACTCTAAATCCCAGTAGGAGCGACATAAGACATATTTGTGCCCAAGATTACTTTTCAGAGCAATGCTATTTAGGACCTCAACCTTGTGATGAAAAATACAACTTACCTAAAATTTCACTGAAAAATGGATCCCAATCCTTAGCAGGAAATGACTCAAAGAAAAAGTCAAAATATAACAAACAGATCAGATTTTCTACTCTCTCCATGAACGACATTTGACCACTTAACTTTGACATAATTATAGGGACATAAGAGGGAGGGAATGAAACTCCCCCACTAAACTTTTCTAATCCGTAGCCACCAGCATGGCGAAGACTATACATAAAGGGTACTTGGAGTACCTCAGCTATCAGCTCACCACAGGGACCAATAGCATCTGAAAAAACAACATCAAACTTAGATTCCTTTAGTTTTGCCATAACTTGTTTGTTTGAAACTGCTTGTCTACAAAGGTTTAAAATAAAATCAGAAAATTGCCCAAATAGTATGTTAAATGATGGGTAATATCTCCAACATGAATCTTTTGGAACGTCATATATCCACCTATTGACCCATTCAGTAAAAAACTTTTCTACTTTGTCATTATTGGTGGTTGTAGGAAATGTCTCATATTTAAGACCAGATGCTTTTTTGGGATCAAGAAAGACAGAAGATGAAGGTCTCAGAACTGTCACTTCATGGCCACGTTGTACAAGTTCATCCAGAATTATCTTCAGATTCATCCAGTGACTGTATTCCAATGGCCATACCAACACCTTCCCACAGCTCCCAGATCTGAAGTAGCAAGTCATCTGCAGGAGCAGCAGAGCAGACATCCACTTCACAGGCATTCTGGAGAATCAAAGTCCTTCTGTTCACAGTGTGCCCCTTCCTGTCACTATTTGTGCTTTTAACTAAGAAGGAATTAGCCAAGAAGTTAAAATATAACTTGCATTGCTCAACCTGTTATTGAACCACCATCAATATGTAGAAGGACAAAAGAAGGAAGGCTAATTTAATTGCTATCTTTTTACATCAGCATGTGTAAAGTCTCTTTTATGATGAAGTGTTTTCAGTAAGCCAGGAGGTGATGACTGTGTGTTCAATTGTCTATGCTCATCGATTCTAAAATAGTCTAAAATATTTCACAAAACATTTTAGTGAGAGACATTATGTGGCTGCTCTCTGAGTTTTTTTCTCAACAGAATGGAAAGCATATTAATTTACATAGCTGATCATTATTTCTCCCATAGTAAAAATGGAAGATTTTTGTAATAATGTTGATGTTCTGATGTGCATAAAATTCACCAACTTAAAGTCTGTGCCAAATTTTTATAGTATATTTGCAATAAGGCATAAACACTTTGACTACCAGTTTGTAAGCATTTCATGAGAAGTAGTAACTTTATTTTGGGAAAGCAAAGAAAACCTGGAAAAGTGAAAACAGCCATTTCATTGGCATGTTCCAGAAATGACTAAGTATGGAAGGAAATGGTGAGATTGTACAACATAAGTGTAAGGGCCAGAAGTAGTGGACAGTTGGTGCAGAACAATATCCTCTGGACATTCAGAACCATTGCACATATGAATCACAGTGGCTGTGGCTGGATTCAGAAGACCTACCTCAAATTAAACAAGGCATAATCCAAGAATGGATAGTGCCCATGCCTACCTGAGTAGGTATTGGTAGGTGATGGATTTTCTGAAGCTTATTAGAAATGTATGGATCTATAAACAGAGCAAAATTATCTGGTATAGAAATCTATGCAATACAAAAATATACATAAGCAACATGGTCACTTGAAGATGCAATGTAAATTGCCCCTACAATCAGAAGTTTAGAATCAATGAACTCCAGGTTTATGCCCTATATACAAGGAAGGAAAACACTGGGTTAAGAAATGTTGCACTAATTATTATCAGAATGGAAATGTATTGCCTGGCAATAGTAGAAAATACCTGTTAACAACAGGGAAACATGTTGAGGGGTTCTCTAAAGGCCCTCCAAAATAAAAGGCTTTGGATGCGGAAACAACAACATTGATTCCAGACTTTAGATTGTAATCAATCTAGTCTTTTGTTACAAGATGTTATTCAAGAAAGTATTGCTATTGGTAGTCCTTGCCCTAAAGTATTGCTGTTTCCTCTTTTCAATGTCAATACCAGGGACTTATACTGCCTCAAACAGTTGGGCATTTATGGGGTTGCAATAGTTTATCTATGAATGCAATCATAGTTCATGCAGGAGTTATTGATGGAGATTAAACAGGGGACATTGCAGTGCCTACAAATTGGTCATTTAAGACAGAAGAAAAATTGCAGTTATTAGTATTGTCTATATAGCCATTCACAAAGAGTCATGCTTTGTGAGTAAGGATTCAATACAAGTAATAGTATATAGAGTTAAGCACCCTACAAAAGAAAAATGATAAACCATTATTAGATTTAAGAATAAAAGGAAAATGTTTACAGTATTAATTAGTCATGATGGGACTGATGTTTCTTTTATAACCATGGAATAATGGCCACCTAAATTGTTTATTATGGGGGGGGTAAATTCAACCCTGATGGGGTTGGAAACTATGAGTTCTAAAAGATTAAACGAATGCTACAAAATTACAATGTATAGGCCCAGAAGTCATAACGGAAATCATCCAGACTTATGTTACTCATGTTGTGATTAATTTTGATAGAGAGACTTGTACAATGGACTCATGCAGAGATCTGTATTCCCACATCTGATGATATCCATTCTACAGAATGAAAATTATAATAGAAAGGTTGGGTTATCAAAAAGAAAAAGGACTAGAAAAAGAGATGCAAGGGAGTATAAGACCTATATTCCCATGTGGAAAAGTACATAAGTACGAATTAGGTTTTAAATAAGATTCAAAAATTATAAAAATCTTAGTGACATTACTCAGGATATACTACATAAATATGGGCTTATTAATATACCTGAAAAAGTACAGCAATGAGACACTGTGTAATATCTGGGGCAACTAGTTACTAGAACAACTGCTAAGCAACATCCCACCTCCCTATCAAATGTCCATTAGACAATTTAAAAGCATTCATTGCCTTTCACAAATTATTATACCACTTTATGAATGCCTAATTATGACCTAACCAATCTATCTAAAACTCTGAAAGGAGAGACAACATTATATAGTTCTTAATTTTATCTTAAGTTTTAAGGAAGAATTATAGCTATTTATTTTAAATTTAAAGATGCATTTGTATATTGTGTACTGTCATAGCCACAATTTCGGGTGACATCTGTTTGGGTGGTATCTTTGGGGTTCAGCCTTGATGGTACTTGCTTGTTCCAGGGTAGAGAGTAGCATATGGATTAGAAAAATTAGGTAGGAGGAGCAGAGTTATGAAAGAAGTACGGAGATGGAGGATAGAAGCAGGAAGATTATTCAGTGAATACAGAATATGTCTATGTTTATTTTCCATATGTTTATATACATTAATCCAAAAGGGGGAAGAAGGCAAAAGACGTATTTAACGTGACACAAAGAAGAAATAGAACAATTACTTGCCTCAATACTTCAGATGTCAAGTCACCATTTCCTGAGTTAAGCATTCTGATGTTTTAGGCAGGACATGCAGTGACTATACCCTAGACAAAGTACCTGTAAGCAGGCACTCCCTGGGTCAAAACTCCTTTCTTATCCTTGGAGCAGCAGAAATAGGCTTCAATTCTTGGATTCTACTCAAGGTAGAGTGGAACCACTTCAGTGGGCCCCCACAGTGGGCCCCATTTGCTACCTTTAAACTTATTTTCACCACTTAATTGTGTCCTAGAGGTAGTGTAGCACAAAGGAAAACCTTTAGAATGGATTTGTTTACACCATAAGGGCCATAAAATACTAACTGCTTACCTTCCTTTTCTTGATCAATCAGTAAATCAGGGGAGGGACCAATGTCAACAATCATATGACTTTGATTCTTGCTGTACTATATTCCGTCTGACTAACAGTCAGGTTTAAAGAGAGTTACACAACTGTATGGGTTTTCAAATTTTATTCATACATTACTATGGAGGATAGAAAACTGCTTTACATTTATTTTAATATCCTATTGTATCTTGGAATGTGTTTTTGCCCTTCTTCAAGATGTAGTAAATAGGAGTGGATCTACTTCAGAGTGACTACTACTGCTTGTTGTTGTTATCCAAAGAATGTTTAAACTGTCTTTTATGATATTCTGTGGGAAAACATGTTTTTGCCCCACAGGACTTCTTGTTATGATTGTACATAGCTTCAACTACTGTGATATTTGTTCATATGTCCTTTCCCAACCTTCACAGTAGATGTTGTCTGATTCTCTGAATAAAGTTGGCTATTGCATGATCCTTTATTTTGCCTCATTTTCTGGCCCGTTCTCTCAAGTATCACTGCATTTGAAGCAGAGACAGTATAGGTTTTAAGATAAAATATTCAACCCTGCTGTATCAACTCACCAAAAAACTTATGTTCTTGTAGAGCTATTGTAGTAGACTAAGTGGCTCAGAATATGCCTGCAATATTTACACATTGGAACTCCATCTCTTGTCCAAATAATGACTATGACCACATCATGTGAAACAGACATTTTTTCCTTTATTTCTTTGGGAGGTCATATAATATAATTTTGTAATATTCATTCCCATACCCAATCTTACCTAAAGCACCCCCTTCTCTATTCACTCTAATCAGTGTCCTTAAAAAAAGAATCTTTCAAGACCAATTTGTGCTCTACAAATATTCTTTTTTTTCATCTCCTCGACCTTTTCTTTTTTTTTATTTTAAATTTTTTTTTATTGAGAAAAGAAGAAAAAAAACATAAACAAAAAACAAGTTTCCACCTCCTCCCAGCCTCCCATTTCCCTCCCCCTCCTCCCACCCTTCTCCCCCTCCTCCCACCCTTTTCCCCCTCCCCCCACTCCTCTCCCCCTCCCTCTCCAGTCCACAGAGCAGTCCGGGTTCCCTGCCCTGTAGTAAGTCCTAGGTCCTCCCCCCTCCGTCCATATCTAGGAAGGTGAACATCCAAACTAGCTAGGCTCCCACAAAGCCAGCACATTAAGTAGGATCAAAACCCCGTGCCATTGTCCTTGGCGTCTCATCAGCCCTCATTGTTCGCCATGTTCAGAGAGTCCGGTTTTATCCCATGCTTTTTTGGTCACAGTCCAGCTGGCCTTGGTGAGCTCCCAGTAGATCAGCTCCACTGTCTCAGTGGGTGGGTGCACGCCTCGTGGTCCCGACTTCTTTGCTCATGTTCTCCCTCCTTCTGCTCCTCATTGGGACCTTGGGAGCTCAGTCCAGTGCTCCTGTGTGGGTCTCCGTCTCTATCTCTATCCATCACCAGATGACGGTTCTATGATGATATGCAAGATATTCGTCAGTATTGCTCTAGGATAGGGTCATTTCAGGTTCCCAATCTTCAGCTGCCAAAGGAACTAACTGGGGACCTCATCTTGGGCACTTGGGAGCCCCTCTAGGGTCAAGTCTCTTGCCCACCCTAAAGTGGCTCCCTTAACTAAGAATTGTGGTTCTGTGCTCCCCTATCCACCCCTCCTTTATCCCAATTCTCCTGTTTCCCCAAGTCCCCCCCTTCTTCCCTTCTACCTTTTCTCTCCCCATCTCCCCTTACCCCCATCCCACCTCACCCCCAAGATCCCAATTTTCTCCCCGGCAAATTGGACTACTTCCCTTAGCCAAGAGGATAACTATATGTTTTTCCTTGGGTTCACCTTCTTACTTAGCTTCTTTAGGTTCACCTATTGTAGACTTCATGGCCCTTATTTATGGCTAGAAACCAATTATGAGCGAGTACATCCCATGTTCATCTTTTTGGGTCTGGGACACCTCACTCAGGATAGTGTTTTCTATTTCCATCCATTTGCATCCAAAATTTGAGAAGTCATTGTTTTTTACCGCAGCGTAGTACTCTAGCGTGTATATATTCCATACTTTCTTCATCCATTCTTCCATTGAAGGGCATCTAGGTTGTTTCCAGGTTCTGGCTATTATAAATAATACTGCTATGAACATAGTTGAACAAATGCTTTTGTCATATGATAGAGCATCTCTTGGGTATATTCCCAGGAGTGGTATTGCTGGGTCCAAGGGTAAGTTGATCCCGAATTTCCTGAGAAACTGAAACACTGACTTCCACAGTGGTTGCACAAGATTGCATTCCCACCAGCAATGGATGAGGGTACCCGTTCCTCCACAGCCTCTCCAGCAAAGGTTATCCCTGGTGTTTTTGACTTTAGCCATTCTGACAGGTGTAAGATGATATCTCAAAGTTGTTTTAATTTGCATTTCCCTGATTGCTAAGGAAGTTGAGCACGACCTTAAGTGTCTTTTGGCCATTTGAACTTCTTCTGTTGAGAATTCTCTGTTCAGTTCAGTGCCCCATTTTTTAATTGGGTTAATTAGCATTTTAAAGTCTAGTTTTTTGAGTTCTCTATATATTTTGGACATCAGACCTTTGTCTGTTGCGGGGTTGGTGAAGATCTTCTCCCAGTCAGCAGGTTGCCTTTGTGTCTTAGTGACAATGTCCTTTTCTTTACAGAAGCTTCTCAGTTTAAGTAGGTCCCATTTATTCAATGTTGCCCTTAATGTCTGTGCTTCTGGGGTTATACATAGGAAGCGATCTCCTGTGCCCATCTGTTGTAGGGTATTTCCCACTTTCTCTTCTATCAGGTTCAGTGTGTTCGGGCTGATATTGAGGTCTTTAATCCATTTGGACTTGAGTTTTGTGCACGGTGATAGATATGGGTCTATTTTCATTCTTCTACAGGTTGACATCCAGTTGTGCCAGCACCATTTGTTGAAGATGCTTTCTTTCTTCCATTGTATGCTTTTAGCTCCTTTATCGAAAATGAGGTGTTCATAGGTTTGTGGGATAAAATCCGGGTCTTCTATACGATTCCATTGGTCGACTTCTCTGTTTTTATGCCAGTACCACACTGTTTTCATCATTGTAGCTCTGTAATAGAGTTTGAAGTCAGGGATGGTAATGCCTCCAGAAGATCCTTTATTGTATAGGATTGTTTTGGCTATCCTGGGTTTTTTTGTTTTTCCATATAAAGTTGATTATTGTCCTCTCCAGATCTGTGAAGAATTTTGATGGGATCTTGATGGGGATTGCATTGAATCTATAAATTGCCTTTGGTAGAATTGCCATTTTTACTATGTTGATCCTCCCAATCCAAGAGCAAGGGAGGTCCATCCATTTTTTGGTATCCTCTTCAATTTCTTTCTTCAATGCCTTAAAGTTCTTGTCAAATAGATCTTTCACTTTCTTGGTTAGATTTACCCCAAGATATTTTATGCTGTTTGTGGCTATCGTGAATGGTGAAGCTTCTCTGATTTCCCTCTCTGCTTCCATATCCTTTGTGTATAAGAGGGCGACTGATTTTTTGGAGTTGATCTTGTATCCTGCTACATTACTAAAGCTGTTTATCAGCTGTAAAAGTTCTTTGGTGGAGTTTTGGGGGTCGCTTATGTGGACTATCATATCATCTGCAAATAACGAAAGTTTAACTTCTTCCTTTCCAATTCGAATCCCCCTGACCCCATTATGTTGTCTTATTGCTATTGCTAGAACTTCAAGCACTATATTGAAGAGGTATGGTGAGAGTGGACAGCCTTGTTGTGTTCCTGAGTTAAGTGGGATGGCTTTGAGTTTCTCTCCGTTTAATTTGATGTTAGCTGTCAGCTTGTTGAATATAGCTTTTATTATATTTAGTTATGACCCTTGTATCCCTAATCTCTCCAAGACTTTTAACATAAATGGATGTTGAATTTTGTCAAATGCTTTTTCAGCATCTAATGAAATGATCATATGGTTTTTTCTTTCAGTTTATTTATATGCTGGATTACATTGATAGATTTTCGTATGTTGAACCAGCCCTGCATCTCAGGAATGAAGCCTACTTGATCATAATGGATTATTTTTCGGATGTGTTCTTGGATTCGATTTGCCAGTATTTTGTTGAGGATTTTTGCGTCGATATTCATGAGTGAGATTGGCCTGTAGTTCTCTTTCCTGGTTGAGTCTTTGAGTGGTTTTGGTATCAGAGTAATTGTGGTTTCATAAAAGGAATTTGGTAATGACCCTTCTGTTTCTATATTGTGGAATACATTAAGGAGTATAGGTATTAGGTCTTCTTGGAAGTTCTGGTAGAATTCTGCATTGAAACCATCTGGTCCTGGGCTTTTTTTGGTAGGGACGTTTTTGATAATGGCTTCTAATTCTTCGCGACTGACAGGTCTGTTTAGATTGTTCACCTGGTCCTGGTTTAGTTTTGGTAAATGGTATTTATCTAAAAAAGTGTCCATTTCTTTTACATTTTCCAGTTTTGTGGCATACAGGCTTTTGTAGTAAGATCTAATGACTCTATGAATTTCCTCTGTGTCTGTGGTTATGTCCCTCTTTTCATTTCTGATCTTATTAATTTGCGTGTTCTCTCTCTGTCGTTTGATTAGTTTGGATAGGGGTTTATCAATCTTGTTGATTTTCTCCAGGAACCAGCTTTTTGTTTCATTTATTCTTTGGATTGTTTTCTGTGTTTCTATTTTGTAGATTTCAGCCCTCAATTTGATTATTTCCAGTCTTCTACTCCTCCTAGGTGAGTCTGCTTCTTTTTTTTTCTAGAGCTTTCAAGTGGGCTGTCAAGTCTCCAATATGTGCTTTCTCTGTTTTCTTTAGGTGGGCACTTAGTGCTATGAACTTTCCTCTCAGGAGTGTTTTCATATGTCCCATAAGTTCGAGTATGTTGTTTCTTTATTTTCATTGAATTCAAGGAAGACTTTAATTTCTTTCTTCATTTCTTCCTTAATCCAGGTATGGTTCAGTAGTTGACTGTTCAGTTTCCATGGGTTTGTAGGCTTTCTGGGGGTAGCATTGTTGTTGAATTCTAACTTTAATCCATGGTGATCTGATAAGACACAGGTGGTTACTAATATTTTTTTGTAACTGTGTAAGTTAGCTTTGTTACTGAGTATGTGGTCGATTTTTGAGAAGGTTCCATGAGCTGCAGAGAAGAAGGTATATTCTTTCCTCTTTGGGTGGAATGTTCTATAGATGTCTGTTAAGTCCATTTGCTTCATTACCTCCATTAATTCTCTAATTTCTCTGTTAGGTTTCTGTCTGATTGACCTGTCCATTGGTGAGAGAGGAGTGTTGAAGTCTCCTACTATTAGTGTGTGCGGTTTGATGGCTGCCTTGAGTTTTAGTAATGTTTCATTTACGTACGTGGGTGCTTTTATATTAGGGGCATAGATATTCAGGATTGAGACTTCTTCCTGATGAATTTTTCCTGTTATGCATATAAAATTTCCCTCTCCATCTCTTCTGATTGATTTAAGTTTGAAGTCAACTTTGTTAGAAATTAGTATGGCCACACCTGCTTGTTTCTTAGGTCCATTTGCTTGATAAGCCTTTTCACAGCCCTTTACTCTGAGTAGGTGCCTGTCTTTGTGGTTGAGGTGTGCTTCTTGTAAACAGCAGAATGTTGGATCCTGTTTTCTTATCCAATCTCTTAGCCTGTGCCTTTTTATAGGTGAGTTGAGCCCATTGATATTAAGTGATATTAATGACCAGTGGTTGTTAACTCTGGTCACTTTTTTAGTAGTAGGGTTTGTGTGTTTTCCTTCTTTGAGTTGCGCTGGTGAAGGGTCTCTAGATGTCTGAGTTATTGTGGTCATTGTTGGACTCCTTGGTTAGTGATTTTCCTTCCTTTATTTTCTGTAAGGCTGGATTTGTGGCTATGTATTGTTTAAATTTGTTTTTATCCTGGAAAATTTTGTTTTCTCCATTTATAGTGAACGAAAGTTTGGCTGGATATAGTAGTCTGGGCTTGCATCCGTGGTCTCTTAGTTTTTGGAGTACATCTATCCAGGACCTTCTGGCTTTCATGGTTTCCATAGAGAAGTCAGGTGTAAGTCTGATAGGTTTACCTTTATAAGTAACTTGGCCTTTTTCCTTTGCGGCTCTTAATATTCTTTCTTTATTCTGTATATTTTGTGTTTTGATTATTATATGGCGAGGGCATGTTTTCTTTTGATCCAGCCTATTTGGTGTTCTGTATGCTTCTTGAACCTTCATAGGTACATCTGTCTTCAGGTTGGGAAAGTTTTCTTCTATAATTTTATTAAGTATATTTTCTGGACCGTTGAGCTGCACTTCTTCTCCTTCTTCTACTCCAATTATTCTTAGGTTTGGTCTTTTTATTGTGTCCCATATTTCCTGAATGTATTGTGATGAGAGTTTGTTGGACTTGCTGTTTTCTTTGATCAGAGTGTTTATTTTCTCTATGTTATCCTCAGAATCTGAGATTCTTTCTTCTATCTCTTGTATTCTGCTGGTTATGCTTGATTCTGTAGTCTCTATTCATTTACCTAGATTTTCCATGTCCAGCCGGCCCTCTGTTTGTGTTTTCTTCTTTGCCTCCATTTCAGTTTTCATGTCATGAACTGTTTCCATTATCTGCTTGATTGTTTTTCCTTGGTTTCCTAGGGTATCATTCACTGATTTACTCAATTCCTCGAACTTTCTGTTATACTTCTCATCCATTTCTAACAGGGCGTTTTTTATATGCTGTTTAAGGGTGTCAATCACTTTCATGAAGTCAGTTTTTTCTACTTCTTCTTGATTAAGCTGTTCATGTCCTCCTGTTGTGAGGTCACTGGCTTCTGGTGGTTTCGTGTTGTTTTTCAGATTGTTGGGAGAATTCCTGCATTGGCGTCTGCCCATCTCTTCCTCCCAATACTCCCCTTTGGATCTTCTTTTACAGGATCAGGTCTTCTTGCCCACTGATGTACCTTCCCAGTGATGTCACTCCCCAGAGATGTTTCTCCACAATGATGTTTCACTTGGGGCCCAGATCGAAACTCTGTGCTGCTTGGTTAGCTCACGAACAAAGGTCCCACCCTGCTTGCTGCGGCAGGCTATGGGAACAAAGGAGCTACCGGCCACCCCTTTGTCCTCCTGGTTCGGGTTCGGTCCCAGTGCCCTAGCAGGCTGAGCAGGGAGGCGCTATGCCACCAAAGAAGGGAGGGAGGGAGGGAGACAGGGGGTGGGGAGATCTGGATGTAAGCTGGATGGGATAGGAAGAGAGAGGAGGTATGGGCAGTATAGCCCCTGTAGGATGGCCAGGAAGTGTGGGCGGGCTGAGGTATGTTCCCAGCTGCCGCAGCACTCACTCACCACAATGATGTTTCACTCGGTGCCCAGATCGAAACTCTGTGCTGCTTGGTTAGCTCGCGAACAAAGGGCCCACCCTGCTCGCTGCTCTGCGGCAGGCTATGGGAACAAAGGAGCTACCGGCCACCCCTTTGTCCTCCCGGTTCGGGTTCGGTCCCAGCGCCCTAGCAGGCTGAGCAGGGAGGCGCTATGCTGCCAAAGAAGGGAGGGAGGGGCTACAAATATTCTTGAATATGTTCTTCTGGTAGAGAAAGGTTGACTTACCAAGGCCTATACTCTTCCTCTCTCACAAGCTAATAATTGTCCGTAGTTCCATGGTTTTGTGTAGGGTAATCTACCCACCTTCCCTCTGCATGCTCAGGTTTGGTCTGTTTTTTGTTGTTCAGTTATTGTTCTTGGTTTTGATTTACATGAGTTCAAATCTATGCAATCATTGTCTTTTAAGGATAAGTCAATTTTACTTTAGGACTCTAAGAACCTCAGTGTAAACAAACACTAATGGCAGGAAAAATTGCATGTAGAGTTCTGAACATGAATCAATATTGTCACTGAGATTGGAATTTTTTTCCTGTCTATATCTCATTCTCTCTTTTCCTCCCTGGGTGTTCTTTATGTCACTCTGTTTTTTGAATTATTTGAATGCTAAGGAAGTAGCAACAGCTGCTAAAAGGTATTTGTTTATAAATATTGTTGAAATAAACCAAGATAGATATTTTGAAAATACCTTGACTTCAAAATTGAAGTTAAAAAATGTTACTTTGGAGACCAGGTTTTGCTTATGTTTCCACAGGAAATGAGAGGTTATGAATTCATTCTGGATTTAGAAAAATCAGGTTTGAACAAGGAAGACCCCCAGAGAAATCTCCGATAGGAGCAGATGGCCCAGATATCTGAGTTCTACACTCAGAACACATTCAAGACTGCTGGCTGAGGATAGTCAAACTTTACAGTATACTCCAGTCATAATATTATCAACACCTCCAATTAGCAGGAAATAGCCAGGAAAACTATACACACATTCTCAAAAAAAAATGGACTGTGTATGTTTTTCTTTGTTTAGAATGTTGCTTACAAGTTTTGATGGATAATGGTCAGGAGAAAAGCTAAACAAAGGATATTAGATTCAGAATACTTGTTTGTTTTTTTTTAAAGGGGGAGCGTACTGTTGAACAATCGTCTTTTATCCTGTTACTTGTATTAATTTTAATAAAATGCTGATTGGACAGTAGCCAGGCAGGAAGTATAGGCAGAACAATGGCAACCAGGCAGGAAGCAGAGGCGGGACAGTGAGAATTCTGGGAAGAGGAACATTTCAGTCTGCAGTTGTGACCCAGATACAGAGGAAATAAGATATGACTGCCTTGCTGGATAAGGAAGCAGGCAGAACAGAAGCCCCAGACCAAGTACTAAACAAATGTGGGACCTGGTGGAACAAAAATCTCATTCAACACCAAGGTAAATGTGGAATAAAGATTTCTTCATATATTCCTTCTGGTTTCTCTCCTGTTGATGACAGAATCTCTTATTTGACTTTTTTCTGCTGCTGGCCCACAGGAATTCTTCTGTTTCTGCCTTCTGTCTTTGATAGGAGTGTTGTCATTACAAACACATAAAATACTGTGCCTGACTTGATGTGGGTTTGGGGGATTCAGACTGAATTGATCACTATGCACTGAAAAGATTTAACATACTGAGTCACTTCTCTTCCTCAGAAATTTATTGAATGTAGAAAATAGATGTTAAACAAGCAGTAAAGGCTCCATTTTATGAGGTATGTCGAGGAGTTCTAAAATTATGACATTTTTGGGAGCTTGAATTAGAATGAATTTGGGTATTACTGACCATATTAATCTTTGTAAAGATTCTTAGCAGTCTCTTCTACATAATTTGCTATTCACAAGTGCTATTATTAATAAATATTCCCAATTCTAATGACACTGATTTAGGTCCTAATGACTTGTGCATACTCGTAGGTATGCAATCCTTATGATGAACAAAGATTTTACTCGAGAGGTTAGAATGTTCTTTGACAGAAAAATCAGTCCCTACTTGAGGCCTACAATAAGTGCTAATGTTGAAATTCTCAGACAAATCTCATAAAATGGAGCATTAGCCTCACGGTTAACATAGATTTGCTACTTGACTGATAAAGTCAACTACAGGATGGCATCAAAAATTAATGTAGATGAATAAAGGGTGGCTGCTCACCTACAAATTTAAAATGCTCATAAACATTCAAATTTGAACCGTAGAAAATAACTTTGTAGAATGTTTTATAAAGTGAGTCATCTGAAACTTTATTTTTTTACCTTATATTCCTTTGGACTCTTTCTTTTTCTGCTTTTTCTTTCTTGAATAATAGGACTATCACTCTGACTAATTAAGAGCAGAATTGTGAGTTTCATCTTTTATGATGCAGACATCACTGTGAGGGAAACACCCATCTCTACCTGTCTCTTGGATGTTTCTCCAACAAATACTGGCAGGCCAGTCAAGAGCATAGGTTTTTTTTTTTTTTGTAGAGCCAATTGAAATGACTGCATCTGAGTATCAGGGGCCCAAGTGTAGACCAGTGCCTTTCTCAGGGCCTATAAATAAGCGAGAAAACCACATCCTGGCTGGAGAGTCCCAGGATTCTTTCCTCACCACAACAAGCTAACTAGATAGTTGCAAAAGCTATATGCAATTAGAAAACATACGTCAGGCCTATCTTTGTCAAGAGCCTAGATCCTTGAGTTGTTGATTTTTTCCTTCCTGGATCTGTTTTTCTTAAGTTTATTTTTACTGGCACTTTTCTCAGCAAGGCAAAATTTATCCTAGATACCAAAATGGAGTTAGCACAATTAACTTACAGCCACAGTAAGAGCCAGAGGTGACGAATGACTCCAAGAAAACAGGTTTTTCTTTTAATGCTTTTTCTCTCCATCAGCCCAAAGTATATTTTTATTGAGAGTTGATGGGTCTCGGACTCCCTTCCTTTTATTGGCCCTCTCAACAGCACACTGAACCAGTCTATTCCAAAAGTAGGATTCAGAGTCATGCTGCATTTCAAACTCTTCAAAAACTGCTTACTGTTATTCTGATAGAAATACTAAATACAAATTAACTCACCCCTGAAAATCTAATGTATGCAGTGACTTTAAGTAATCAACAAATAGAACAAGTGACTCTGAAGAATTTGGTTATGTCTACATACTCTTGATAGCAATGTCATCATCATGCTAGCATTTCAGAATGTGCCCACGGTGGTCACATTGTATATATGTATGTTTGTATATGTATCTATACACATATATATATATATATATATATATATATATATATATATATATATATATATATCTCCAAGTCACTCTAGCGAAAAAACACCTTCTGTAGCATTGAAGCATTTGTTGTGAATATAAATTTTTAATATCTGTTTGACTAAGGAAAGTTAGATCTTCCTTAAAACTTTACCTTTCATGCCAACATTTCTATAATCAGACCTTCCAAGGACGTTCATAGAGTTAGTATATAGTCACCTCTCATGGAATGCTTTCCCTCACCTTTTGTGGAATCTGGGCAAGGGCCCATGCGATTGCATTGGCTTTGTCTTCTGACATGTTGCTGACCATTGACCCCAGAGAAAACCCCACGACACCATGCTCTCCAGAGGTCTGGACAAAGTCTTCCATTTCCTGTGAAAAGAATTTGCTCCATGACAAAATATAGCTGTAGAATAATCACTTCTGATACCTCTATGAAAAAACTATGAGAATTTAAATTGAATTGTCTCTAGGACTATGTAGAATGGTGGTCTTAAAACATACAGAAGACAAAAATGGCAATATCAGAGAGTGAACTTCACAGACATCCATACTAACTGTATTCACACATTGTCTAACAGACATTCTAAATATTTTTCCTCCAGAAAAATTAAAAATCAAGAGTGAAAGCACATCCTATGAAATAGTCATAAAATTATAGATTCATTTACAGGCTTTCATCTTATAGAAAGTGTAATTTTTTCCCTTGTTATTTTATTTTCTCCTATAATGGCTCTTCTGATATTATTAACTAGTGTTTGATGAAGTAATATTTATGTTGTAGTATGTACATATGTGGTATTTACACAAACTTCCTACTATGATTAATAAAATGTTTTGGTTCTTTGTGACATAATCATAACATCATGATAAATATATATCATTTAATAATTTTATGATATTGTGTATGAATAGGGTATTTTCAGAGCTGACATCCACAATTTACTTGTTGGAGAGAAACTATGTCTCTGTTGTTTGTCCAGATATCCTTTACCTTGGGTACATATTCATCATGGCTTTTGGTGATTAACAGTTTCTGATTGATGAGCTTAACATTCAGATTTCTAACTGCAATTCTCTTGTGTGTCCCTTCTGGACAATTTTGGGACTTTTCCTCAGCCTTAGCCGTGTGTTCCATATATGTCGGGCAAAATTATTCCTGTGAACTGATAGTAGGAAGACTTAAACCCAAACTGTGTAATTCTGGTGAATAAAATAAGACAGTCAAACCTTTTGTCCCACACTGCAATAAAAATACTTCAAAGCCTGTTTGCTACAATTAACTCACTGACAGGATGATTTGGGCAGATGAGGTGCCTTTGTATAGATAGACTAGCGGGACTTTCACAGATAATACACAAGGACAAAATTGCAGCGCTTCTGGATTTGTTGTATCAAAGCCTTCCTGAGATTAAAGTGTCCAAGAAGTGCCCTGAACTTATCCTGCCTGTCCTTGTGGGAGACTGCACTCTGCTGCTCCGACCTGGAAGGCTAGTACCAACTCCTACATACGTTCACCTCAGTTTAATGATATTAGATCTTAGTTTAGGAGACTGTTTATGCATTAGCCCCAAGATTTGTGTAACTAACAGATAGCGGTTATTAACTGATTTAACATCTCCCTGAGCTGGCATGGCTTTCTCAAATACCAGGGGCCAGAGTGGCTAAGAGGTGTCCGGACCCACATTTTCTACAAATAATTACAGGGGATTTTCTTTGATCTTACCACATAGGGTAGAAGACACATCTTTAGACTTAAAACGGTTTTATTGCCAGTTTACGTTTGGGGAATGTGTTGATACGAATCAGCACTGTATGTTTCCCCCACCGTCCTCTGGTTGCTATGGTTACTCACTGTTTTGCAGGGCTCCACAGAGGTACTGGGAGCCAAAAGGAGCTCCTGTGTCTTGCTTTATTCGCGTTTTATTAATCAGAGACTTTTAGTTTATTTATTTAGCCACTCTGTTTAAATATAGACTAGTATACTAAATTCTCTTTTCATCGTTAGCTTTTTCCTTGGTTAATTTTTTCTTTTTATGACCTCTTTTCTCTAAGAGATAACCCACAGCCACAGATGCATTCCTGAGCCATAAAAGTAACTGACAAGTTGCTGCCTTGGCTCTTATCCATCTCCTACAAATGTTTTGTGAACATGAGAAAATTGCCTTGCAACCTTTCTGTTGCCAAAGAATTGCTGACTGTATGTGTATAAAAGTTGTAGAGAGAACTGAATGCTGGGAAGAAGGGCAGAGTGCGAGATGCCATGGATCTCCTGTCTGAGACAGAGGCAGGTTCACAGTCATGTGGCGATACACAGATTACTAGAAATGGTTTAAATTAACATGTAAGAGTTAGCCAATGAGAAATTAGAGCTAATGGCCAAGCTGTGTTTTTATTTTGGGTGTAAGCTAGCTGGGCTGCCAGTACAAAAGGTCACCCTCCTTGTGCAACATTGACAATTATCTCAATTTTTCTCAGGGTCTCCTAAAGATGCCAGTACCCCATGCCAGCAGGAAACAGTTTAGAAAACATGACACTCACATATCCAAAAGGTGTGGTGGATGAGTTTTGGTAACTCAATGGATTATTAATGTTTGTCATTGTTTAGAGGGGTTGGTTGCAAGTTGTTACTGGTCATGGTCAAGAAAATACTATTCAAAGGAGGTTAGACTCAGGGATCTCTTTCCAAAAGAAAAAAGGAGAATAGGAACGGTGGGAAAAAACATGCAGATTATTGAATCTAATTTAATTCCCAACATAACTATTAATCTCAAAAAAATCTACATTGGTATGGATTTTTGTATATTGATACAAGTTTAAAGTTATCTTTGTTAACTGTATATCTATTTCTGCTTTTGTTTGATATATTTTTGTATACTGATATAAACTTAAGATTATTTTTGTTATACTGTACATATATTTCTATTTTTGTTTAAATTATTGTACCTATGCAGCTCATTTAAAATGTAATTTAAAGTTTTAGTCCTTGAAAGGAATTTAGGATACTAAATAAATATACGTTAATATTTAATAACTCTTAACTATCAAATTTATAGTCATATTAGGTATGTTTTCAAGATCATACAGAGATATATTTTAGATTGGTAGGTGATCATCCAACACTTCAGAGAGCTACAGATGCTTTAATAGCCTAAGGATTTTCATGACAATGAGATACATCTGTTCTTGGCAGGACTGATCTACATCAGAGAATATGACGGGCATCAAGGAACCTCCATATTGAAGTTAGTTTCTTTGTGGCAAAATCTAGCCATTTGTGCAAGAAACTGTCCTTGCCTCCACTGCTGATAATATGGTGTCCAAACTGGCAAAGTCGGACACACAAAAAAGTGACTGCTAGGACAGTCTTTAAAATTTCCTGGTTTTTAGAAAAGTCTGTCAGATATTCTAGGCTTTTAGGTCAATGCTGGAAGCCCCGACTTTGCAAAGGAAACTTGGATAACTGTCCAGGCAGCCAGTTCTTTCTGTTATTTCTTGCATTGTTGGAAGTTGCTTGCTCTGCAGTTCCTGCTTACTCAGGTAATACTCTATCCTTCTCAGGTCTTTGATGAGGCTGAAAGCTGGATTGCTACAGTTACAGTTTTTCTTAATAATATCTGAAAGTATTTAGGTCAGAAACTTTTTATTCTTTAGGAGAGGACAACTAATGGAGTAATTTCTTCAATTTGCCAATTAAAAATGGACTGGACATTTTCAATACATTTCTTACTTGATAATTGTTCTTGTTGTATGTAGTTTCATTTTTGTTAAGATTAATAGCCCTTCTTTCTATTTAAACTTTACCTGATAATCGTCCTTATTCTATATAGTTTTCTATGTTATAACTATGCCTTTTTCCTTAGACAGAAAGGGGGAAATGTTATGGGAATTTTGTCTATGTTGAGGTCTGGTGTCCAATTGGAGTAGAGCATTGGTTTGAGATGTGGGGTTCATACTCACATGGCCAAAATTTAATATGTAATTCCCTGGCAGATACTGGACAAGGGAAAGAAAGACCCTTAGAAGAGAAAAAGGCAGGGCCTTGGGTGTTCACAGCTTTTTGTGCTGAGAAGTAGATGGAGGTGGCGAGTTGCGGTCTCACAGTTATCTCAGGTTTTATCTTTAATTTCTATCCCCTAGTTTCATTTTTTAAATAACTGGTAAAAGAAATTACTATAGGAGTGCAATCACTAATTGCAGGAAATATAACTAATAATATGAATTTAAAAGTAAGAGAGAGAATAATAAAACATAATAAACAAGGCCTGAAAGATATCTTAGTAATTAAGAGCTTGCACTCTTTGCATGGACCAAGTTTGACTCCCATACCCACACTGAGCTGTTTATAACTGCCTGTAACTCTGGCTTCAGGGAACCTGATGCCTCTGGCCTCTCTGGATGCCTGCATTCAAATGCACTTACAAACCCAAACGCATAATTTAAAATAAAATAAATCTTAAAGGAAAAGAATGAAGACCATAGTTGGAAATACTAATTCTCTACCTCGCTGATCTTCAACTTCCACAGCTCCCAATAGTCAGCTAAGTGGCCACGAGTTGTCAGTAAACGGAAGCAAAGGATTGATACCAACTTATTTTAGGCCCGTCTTTATCCACAATTTATACTCTAACAGCTTTGTTTCTGATGATTTTCTAGTTACAATCACCCATCTTGTTTTTTAAAAATATTGTGATTTACCATGTTTATGTCCATTTTGATATCATATCATTACTTTTGCACACTGCATGTAGTTACGATTGGCTTTTGACTTATAAATTTTGCTGTTTATACCTAGAATTGCTAGTTAATTATTACCTTTTTATGTCATTGATTGATTCAGTTCCTTAGTTTGTCAGTTTCTCTGAGTCACATCTAGTATTGCAAGGTAACTCAGTTTTTTCTCTGACCTGGGACATTAGCACAAACTGTCCACAAGAGGTCAGTGTAGCTACTGAAAAAGAAAAGACTGCCTCATAAACTTAAAAGATGACTGGCTAATCAACAGGGTCCCTCTTTCCACCTTTGGTTGGCCTGCAACTCACTATTTAGGCCAGATTGTCCTCAGACTCACTGAGAAGCTACCTCTGCCTCCCATTGCTGTTTTTAAAGGAATACACCACCACCTGCCTAACCTCAAAATAAAAAAAGTAAAAGGCTTATATATATAGCCACTGAAGTAAGAGACTCAGGGTGTCTCAATCCTTTTCTCTTTTCCTTGTAGTCAGAAACCAATGTAAAATATTTGCTTCTCTAATCTTAATTATTATAACCTAATAAAAATCTTATATTGAAATTTAGAATTTACCCTATTCGGTTCATAATGGCAATTTCCTAAGGTTAATTTGAAACCCAATTTGAAGGTAATTGAAACATAGAGGTTGATTACATAATTTTTAATAAAATGTGTAACCCTATGCCTGATAGCAGCCTATTTTTTGGTGGACATAGTCCTTCGTAGGGAGCTTGTAGATGGAAGTTTCTGTCTCACAGCTGTTCAGTCCCAAATAAACCTACAGAGACTTATAATAATTATAAACTGTTTGGTCTATTGTTCAGGCTTATTACTAACTACTTCTTACAACTTAAGTTAGCCATCATTCTTATCTCCATTTAGTCATGTGGCTTGGTACCTTTTCCCAGTAATGCATTCTCATCTTGTTTCCTCTGCATCTGACTGATGATTACATCTCAGCCTCTCCTCTTTCCAGAATTCTCCTAGTCTGGTTGGCTCACCTATACTTCCTGCCTGAATACTGCCCAATCAGTGTTTTATTAAACCAATATGAGTGATAAATATTTACAGTGTACAAGGGCATTAGCCCACAGGAGTAGCTAGAAGAGATGGATTCTTGGAATTACCAATACCATTCTACCTATGCTGATTGTGAAACAAAGTACAATATAAAACTGAGTTTGATTTATTACCCATTAGGCATCATAGGGGTAGTGATTTAGCCTTTAATGATGTTTCCTGGTAATAATATTTTTTCCTTGCTTTGAAGAAGTAAATGCTGGACAGGCTGCAAATACACAGAGAAGACGAAGAGGTGAGGTCCTCCATACTGTGGCAAAATCCTGGGCTCTTCCCTCATCTGCATCAGCTCCTCTAGCCATCCAGCAGGCATTTTTTTTTTTTGCAGCTAGGCTGTTCCAATAATCCATCCCATCAATCAGGTCCTGTAAGATACAAATCCCACTCTGCCACCAAACCCTCATATTCTCCTTCACTGCAGCAGAACTCTAAAACACAGGCTGCAGATTCACAGAGAGGACCAAGAGGTAGGCTGCTCCATTGATCACTCCATTGATCAAGCTTTGCAAGCTACAAGTCCTACTCCACCCCCAAACTTCTTATATGAAGGTGCTCCTAATGCGGTCTCCTAATAATGAGTGTGACATAGTCAAACCTGGCCATCTCTTGTCATCAAAAGAAGCTTAAAGTATCTGAACTGGGTTGCATCAAATTGAGTTGTTGGAAGCAGGGAGGGGTCCCATGGAAATACCAAAATAACCCAGACCATTGATTGCTTAGACAATGTTCTGTTCTCTGCAAACTCACTACCTGTTTCCATAGCTGAGGACAACACCCACACAACTCATTAAACTGGAGTATTCAAGATAGTGCTTACATGGAGCGTTCATCCCTACATTGTAATGGCTTTGGTATGGGAAAATACTATGCGTGATGACAAAAGAGAAATATAAATACTAACATAGCCACAAAACATTTGACCTACTATCTGTCCTTCCTGCATGATATGCCAGGGCAATGGTGGCACATAACCTGTGGGAGCAGCCAACCAATGTTTTATTTAACTTAAGGTCTGAAGTACTATTAATAAAAGTTCAGTGTCAGAAATTGGGGTTCAACCTAAAGATCCAAAAAGCAAAACAGCCAGCCACTGGCTTTTACTGTGACCTCAGCCTGAAATCAGCCTGAAATAGCGATCCTGCATTCAGGAATCTCAGAATAAGACTGTGTCTGAGAACTGTCTCCCCATGTCTTATATTACTCTATAGGGCTGGTATTAAAGGTGTTCACCACTGGGATTAAAGGCATGCACCCCCCAATTTGTATAGTAACTAGTGTGGCTACTGGTTAAAAGTGAGTGCCATTGTGACTACTGGAATTAAAGAAGCATGTCATTGTGTCTACTGGGATTAAAGATGCATGTCATTGAGGCTAATGGGATTAAAGGTGCTATCATAACCTAGTCTATAAGGCTGATCAGTGGGACTTTTTTATTCTCAGATCTTCAGGCAGTCTTTATTTACTAAAATGTAATTGAAATGCCACTACAAAGGTCCATTCCCCAAGACAGAAATCATACCCAACACTCTTTGGTGACCAAGAACCAGAGACTTGATAGCCCAGAGAGCTAGGGTAAAACCCAATAGCACTATCTAGAGAAACACAATGACTCTCAGTAATATTCTGCTGTACTCATAGGTCAGTGCATATTTAGTCATCGTCAGAGATGCTTCTTTCTGCAGCAGATAGGAACAGATCCACAGCCAGACATTATGCAGAGAGATGGGGTATGGAATGGAGAGAGATGGGAGAGAGAGAGACAGAGACAGAGAGAGACAGAGAGAGGGGGAAATAGAGATAAAGTCCTTAAAACAGACAGTTCTAAATAGGATGCCTCCAATACATGCTTCCCCTTAGAGCTCAGGGAACTCGAAGGAAGAGGAGGAGGAAAGAGCATAAGAGTCAGAAAGAATGGAGGACACCAGGAGAGCAAGGCCCTATGAATCAACTGAGCAAGGATGATATCAATTCTCAGAGAGTGAAGCAGCAAGCACAGGGCCAATACAGATCTGAACCACTTCCTTTGCACATTATAATTTTCAGATTTGTATTTTTATATGACTTGTGGTTGTGTGAATCAATAGGTCTTTGATGCTTGTGTCTGTAGACTGAGTTACAGACTGAGATGCAGTCTCCAAATGTATAAAATGAACTGAGGAATATTTTAAAAAGCTGTGTTGAAATAGAAAACTAATTAATGAAAACAAATCTTTTCATATCTCAGTGCAATAATAAGATTGATATGGCTGGGGCTGAAGAGATAGCTCAGTGGTTAAGAGCATTGCCTGCTCTTCCAAAGGTCCTGAGTTCAATTCCCGGCAACCACATGGTGGCTCACAACCATCTGTAACGAGGTCTGGTGCCCTCTTCTGGCATGCAGACATACACACAGACAGAATATTGTATACATAATAAATAGATAAATATTTTTAAAAAAGATTGATATGGCTGTAATTCTGTAGTGATATGAGCAGTGGGCTGTGCTCCCACCCAGCTCCCGCACGACTAGCTTAGACCCAGAATAATTACAAGGAAACTGTATTCTTCTAAACACTGTTTGGCCCATTAGCTCTAGCCTCATACTGGCTAATTTTCACATCTTGATTAACCCATTTCTATTAATGAGTGTAGCACCACGAGGTGGTGGCTTATTGGGAAGGATCTTAACCTGCATCCATCTTGGAGAGGAGAGGTATAGCATGTGCTTGACTCAGCTTTCTTTCTCCCAGAATTCTGTTCTGTCTTCCCCACCTACCTATGTTCTGACCTATCAGGCTAAGCAGTTTTCTTTATTAATTAACCAAATGAATCAACAAATAGATAGACGACCCACCTACATCATAATTCTAATTGCATATAAATTCCATGAGATGTTGATTAAAATGAAAGCAGAAAATAGCTGGAATTTTATGCCATTTAGGCAAAAGTGGGTAGTATGACTTAAGTACATGACAGCCAAGGAGCACAATTTGTCTGTTAAAGATACAGAGGAATGTATGGAGTACATGCATAATTTCAGGGGCACATGATATATTTTGCTTAATTATCCTTTGGAAATATTGTAGAAGAAACCTTGGTAAATCTTAACATGCTTACATGATATAAATCTGCAGGGAAGTAAAATCAAGAGATTGATGAGAAAAAATATAGGGATTATCACTTATTCTAAACACATATTTTGCAGCCTCATTGGTGTAGTGAGTGAGATGACCAATATGGCTGCCACCCTTTCCCACTTCTGCAAATACATACATATCCTCAGAGGAAATCAACAATGAACAAGATACTCAGTCAACTCTATAAAGAACAGATAATATCTACTGGTTCTTAGCATGCTAGGATATTCTGTGATTGTATTATTAAAAAGTGGGTTTTCTTAGAATCCAAATGATCGATGGACTTTAAGGGTAGAGGTATAAATGTATTTATTCATACTGTACTGTGATTTTCTGCTTTTAACAATGACCAGAAAGAACAAAGCATAAGAGAATTTTGGCTTCTTGTAGACAGTAGCAATGAAGGACAAAGTGATTCTCTGTGTACACTCACAAGCCATTACTTTGGTGGCCAAATATTAGCTGCCTCTGCTATAGTACCTATTTTTCTAAATATAAGACTTGAAAAAATATTTTAGAGATTTAAGTGAAAATCATTACTTAATAATCTGAATAATCATCACCCTAAATGTATGATACCTTCATATACTTTGTTTACATTCTGCACTCACATTCTGTGAGATTTTTCTGTTGAATCTCCTTTGGTGAAGTTAGAATAACCTTGGCTTTTCTCAAACTGCTGAGTCAGGATGACACTATTCATCATCACACTCAGAGAAGTGACGTCTTTTAGCGGTTGATAAAAGGGTAATCATTAACTGCAAATTCTTGGTCTCATAAGGTGAAATCTGAGAATGATTAATTAATAACAATGATTATAGTCTAAAAGCCAGAAAGGCCTGAAATCATGTACTGCAGATCTAAGAGATCAAAGCTGGCATCCCAGACTGTTATATCTATCAAAACTTTCAATAATATAACAGACACTGAGAAAATGCAGAGAATCATAAGAATATACTTTAAAAACCAACTGGAAGGTGTGGTGGGAAGAGAAACTGTGCTAGAGATGTACTGTATGAGAAGAAAATAAATAAATAAATGCAAAAATAAATACATGCCACCCCCTCCAACCTTCCAAAAAAAAATACAAACCAAGCAATTAAACAAAAAGCCCTATGACTTTACCAAATTGGAAAATTTTAAATAAATGGTAATTTTTTGATAGGTACTCAGCAAACTTACACCAAAATCAGACAAGCAATTTAGATATGCTTAATGATAGATTTTATGCTTAAAGAGTATTAGGAAGCAGCCCCCCATTTAGGACATTTGTATTATCCATTCTTAAACTCATATTACATTCAATCTATAACTTATTGCATGAAGCTCTTACTTAAGAGTTGTATACCCTCACATTGATGTCTCAGCTTCATGCGTCATCTGGGTGGTTCCTAGAGAAGTGGGTATTGGGAGGTATAAGTATTGTCAGTTCTAAGTTTCCTAAATATACTTGTGAATGTATGTGTGGGGTTATCCCTTTTGCTAATAAATCTGAACAGTCTCAAAAAAAATGAACTCAAGATTGTCAGGAGACATTTGACTTCTTGTGGAACAAGGCCTGAGATTAGCATGAATGGGTCTCTTTGTGCTAAGACTCTGGAGGCCCTGACCCAGTTGGCAAGAGCTCTGGACAGCTTGCTGCATGATTTTGGGCATGTGTAGGAGGAGGGTTCTTGTTCTTCAAGCTGCCCAGCTAACTTGGACCCTAAATAATCATACAAACTGTATTAATTAAAAACATTATTTGGCCCATTAGCTCTACCTTTTTATTGGCTAACTCTTACATCTTAATTTAACCCATTTCAAGTAATCTGTGCATCATCACGAGGTTGTGGCCTACCAGCAAAGTTTCAGCATGTCAATCTCCAGCAGAAACATGGCTTCTCTCTGACTTCATCCTTCTTCCTCACAGCATACAGCCTAGCTTTTCCCACCTAGTTCTGTTCTTCCCTGCCATGGGCTCAAATCAGTTCCTTATTCATTAACAATAAAGCAACTCATAGACAGAAGGACCTCCTACACCAGTTATGACCCTGGAAACATGTGCACCAGGTGATTTCCTCTGAAAGAGTCACAGTAGGTCATGAAGGTATATTTGCTGGAATATACTGGAAAGGATACTTTTAACCACAACAGTTTTTGAAAAATGTTCTTAAATAGATTATATTAAGAGTTAATGGGAACATTCAAGGAACAGGGAATGAAGCAGAACCACAAAAATTATTTACGGTTACCTATGCCAATATCCCAAGAAGTTATGGAGATACAACAAGGGACACACAGTACCAACTATTAAGTGTAACTTTCTACCTACACGATCAATGAAAAACCCTGGTATGACCCCAAAGGAGATAGACTAGTACAAAGTGTAGAAAAGATTGATCCAGGTTTGACTGGTGAGTTGATCATGAGAACCCAGACTCTACCAGATGAAAATATTAACCAGAAGAGACAACTGTCTCTCACCCTGCATGAGACAATAATCACATATGCTGACAACTAGGTACACTGTTCTACCTGTAAGTGTACAGGGTTAGAAAAGTTTCTTTGTAGCTTGCAAGATTGCTTATGCTTCTAACAGTAGAGATATAGACCAAAAAGGTAGTAACTACTGGTAGTAACAACATGAGGTTGTGGCCTAATGCTAAGGTTTTGCCTGGCTGCTGGTATCTTTCTCCTTTCGCAGCTACATGGCATCTCTCAGACACCATCTACTTTTTCTCTATGTATGTGTTCAGATTTCCCTCCTGGTTTTACTCTACTTAGCAATTGGCTGAAACAGCTTCTTTAATAACCAGTGCTAATAATACACATTCATAACATACAGAGGGGAATCCTACATCATCTCCCCCTTTCCATCTAGACAAAAGGGAAGGTTTTAACTTTAACATAGTAAAATTACATACAGCAAAGCAGGTATCAGGCAAGAATTACAAATACAATATTGTTTGAATCTAAAGTTTCATATCTAATTCATCTTTTAGTATAGCTAAGGAAAACTATAACTATTCTTCAACTCCATCAAAGACCCCAGAAGGATATAATATTACCTAAGTTAACAAGAAGTGCACTGTAAGCAACTTCTAAAACTCTAGATTAGGCAGAGAAATTTTGTTGCCTGGATAGTCACCAAAAGTTCTGTAACATTGGGGCATCCATATTCAGCCTACAGGCTTATAGTATCTGGCAGACATTTTCATGAAGCAGGAAGTTTGAAGATCTGTTTCAAATTGTAATGGCAAAGTTCATCAGTAGCTTTCTTATGTCTTTTGTAAAACATCTGGCAGTTCTTTCACGAAGCAGGAACCCTGAAGGTCTCACCTTTAGGCAAGTTTAGCAGTCATTTTTCTGTGGGTTCTACATGTCCAGTTTATACAGCATACAATCAAGCAGTCCAGGAAAGAGCAGTTTCTTGCCCAAATGGCTAACAAACTCCATAAGGAGCCTTTTCAATGCCCATCATCCCCCTGAAGTAATTGGTGCTGCTAGGACCACATGTGTCTCATTGTCATGAAAAGTCCTAAGTTCTTATAAATTTTCAATGCCATATTCTGTTAGTCTTTGAACGGTTTGAAGAATACCTGAAGAATCTGAAAAATATGTCTATACATCTAGAAAATCTAACTAACATGACTACGAATGACTATTATAGGTCACTATTAATCTGCAATTTTTAATTTAATTTAACATTAAAGTTTTAAATGAGCTGTTTATACATACCATAAGCAAGAATAGAAATCTATAATACAAAAATTGACATTAAATTTGTATCAATAAATGAAGACCTATACCAATGCAAAGGTGTCATCTCTATAGCATATTCCTGTTTAGATAAAAAAATATTTCTGAACAATATTTGGGAATTTTGGCATAGTTATTTCCTAACTACTATCTCTTTTTCTTGGGCAAAGTATTTTTGGGAGTTCATGGAGACTGTTTTGGTGGTCTTGGTCCGTTAAACCAAATAAGTCAGGAAACAATACACAGGTTCTTATTCCCTGTGGAAACAAAAACAGAACCTCTTTTCCAAAGCAATATAACTGTAGACTCAAATTTTGAAGTCAGGAGACCTTTTATATATATATCTTAGCAGTCCCCAGATTCAAATGTTTCAGTGAAGTCAAAAAATTAATAGAATACATGATAGTATACATAATCCAGACATACAGATATATATTTATATACACATTGCTTTATATATATTGCTTTCTGTTTAAAGACTTCAAAATTCTAATAAATGTAAGAATTGCTTCATCATATGTCATGAAATACTGTGACTATCTGAATGTTCTCTTGTGAATCTGTCTCCATAGTTGGACATTGTGTGTGTGTGTGTGTGTGTGTGTGTGTGTGTCTATGTGTCTTCTTTCTCCAACTGACCCCATATAACATGTAAACACTGTTGAGTATTATCTGAATACTTCACTCTAGCATTTATGGTGGATGTTTGCTTTATTTGGTTTCTTTCAACCTATTTGTGGTTTCCAGCATTTACTGTCATGACACATATATATACTTTAGGTCAGACCATGTAATAGTACATAACATAAAATCACAGCTACACTTTACCTTAGATCATAAAAGATGATGGCATGGGAAATTCAAGGCAATTAAGATCCTATGTATGTATGTATATGTATTTATCAGTACATAATATAAATAAGTCAACATTGCTTTTTCCATGGTATTATTGTTATGAATTCTAGCATCAATTATTTTTTAAATATTATTTGCTTACCTGAATGTTCTTTTGATTTGTAAAGAGTGATACTTGAATCTTTCTTGAGTTATTAAAATGTACCTCTTCATACAGAAGAGGTTCTTTTTATTTAGTTTTATTGTACTCCATTTATTTTGTAAAGTATTCTCAGTTATGAAGTAATAGCTTCAGGTATTTGAAGATATGGCAAAATTGTAAGATTTTAACACTCTATCCCTTAAGGCCTAAACAGTATTACATGTGGGGAAGGGAGTTTGCTATGAGATTTTGTCAACTAGAAATATCAGAAGATATTCCCATAAAGTTTGACCGACATGACTTCTCAAATGTGAGCTGAACAAGGATACCCATAGAAATGCCACAGTGGGTAGAGAAAAGTCGACATTCATCATAAAGAAGTATAGGGGAGTCAAGAAAACTGAGAGTTGGAGAGGGTGGTATTTCCAAGGAAGAGCATACCAATTGGTTGCCCAGTGCCAGATGGGTAATCCTGAAAACACAGATACAAACAGCATTTTATGGACTGAGCTGGTTATATTTAAGAATATGTATACACACACACACACACACACGCATGCACAAACACACACACAGACACACACACACTTAGTGATAAAGAGGCCATGAATTTGAAGAAGAGAATGGAGGGTTCTATAGAAGGACTTTGTGGGAGGAGAGTAACAGAAAATATGTAATTACACATTATTTTAAAAATGCAATAAAATATAACAAATTCTTGAATCAAAATTCTTCAATTAATTTTTTCTATTTGTTTTCAGGTAATTTTATTGAAACTTTCTTTATGTACATAGTGTGTGGGATCATCTCCAGCTCTTCCTCTTCCTACTCCAAACTTTTTTCCTTACTCTCAATCCATCTGGGATTCATAATCTCTTTTTTTATAATTATTGTGGTTTAATGCATTTATATATATAATACCCACTGAGTCTTATCAAACTTATCATCATTTGTTCTTCTGTATCTTTCTTTCTGGAGCATCCATTTATATATTCAATTACTATGTCTTAATTTGTCTAGTTTCTTATCCTCAAGTTTCTATAAAACCCATTAAGTATTGAAAGTATATTTTTCTATGATTTCAACTGCAACACTTTTTAATTTCATTGAGTTTCTGCAAAAGTGGTTAGGGACAAAGCCTGGATTCCTTCTGTCTTAAAAATATAAACTTAACTACCTGTCCTATATAATCCAACGAAAGAGAACAGTAATGGTGAGAGGAGAAAAAAAACTTTATTTGATGTGGTCACACTGGAAAGATCAACATATAGTTCTAGAAGCCTCTACTGTACTTTCCCAGTTCATCTGGGAGTGCTTAAGAAATTTAGGTATATATAGGGCTAGAATTGAATGAAGTAGTCTTGTCTTCTCTCTTAAAGAGTCCTATTCCTTTTTATTCTTTGGCTTCTTTACAAAGAATTGGTAAACAAACAAGCAACATTTTAAAGTGAGGAAAATCATAGCTGCCACACAGGCCAGGAGGAATCCAATCACATCTAGAGAGTAGTACTGGTACCAGGTGAGGTTAAAGGCAAGAGGCTTCAGGTGCTTGGCCCCTTTGTGGCGCATGACATACTCAACCCAGAAGACGGCTCTGTCCAGGGGCTTCATGGGCTGGTCATGGTGAATGGTTGATAACCACATCACATTCTTTTTATAGCTAAAGGAAAATACGATGGGTATTAATTTACAGAAAGAAGAAACATATGTGTATAAATTTATGTGTATCATAACGATGATTATATGAAAATATAAAGAAAATTGTGTGCTTATTACAGTAAAGGTCTTCTTAAATAATGTATCATCTAGAACTTCAACACACAGGATTTAAATATATAAAAATGCTAGGAAAGACAAATATTCATGAGTAAGAGATCAGAATCAATTAGCACCCCAAAGCAAAATAAAGTCAAAATGAACTAGCCTTTGAAGCCTTGAAACACAAGTAAGTGAGAAAGCAGTTTCTAGTGTAGCTGGTACAGAACAGTAGAACAATTTGGAAATGCACAATGATGCGTCATTTTCACTGTGGTCCATATCTGGGCAAAGCTGTTACGGAGTTGGGTTTAATGAGGAATTTGTATTGACCACTTATTAGTGCTTATGGGTTATAAATGTAGGTGTGCAGTTATTGTTCATTTAGTGGATTCTTGATCTTTTAATAAATTTCTCCTTCTACCTTTTAAACCGTTAAATGGAAATAATAAAATTGAAATGTCTCTATTCAGGTGAAAATATTTTTTATTGATTTGTATTGAGCTCTACATTTTTCTCTGCTTTGCTTCCTGCCTCTTCCCTCCCCTTTAACTCTCCCCAAAGTTCCCCATGTTCCCATTTTACTAAGGAGATCTTGTCTTTTTCTACTTACCATGTAGATTAGGTCTATGTATGATTCTTTTGACGTTTGGAATACTGTGAATTATTCTTACTGTAAGCAAGAATTAGAGTAAATTCTTGCAATTGCTCTTCATGTTTTTCTTTTATGTTTTTTTTAATGTTGAGACAAATCAATATTTTATGCTGAAACATTGAAGATATATTTGATTCTAGTGGTAAAATGGTTACAGACAAGAATATATGGGATAGGAATCTAGCTTATGGACATTGCTCATCAAGTGTACAGTTTAGCATGCTGAATCATAATAGAGTACCAATGGCGATAGAGGCAACTTCCCTTCTTATTATTTATAATTTACTGGAGAATAGCAGCCAAAAATGCAGAGAAAGTAAGAGCTTTTCAGACAAAGGCAGAAATAGTAATATAGTTGTTATGCAGGAGATGAGACCTGTAATTATGAAGTTGTACATTTTACTGAAGACTAATTCTGTGTGTGTCATAAGCCTTCAAAATCTCCTATGAATCAAATTATTGTCAAACACAAATTTGTAAGATTAAATATAATTGGAAGTAGAGAGTAATTTTTATCTTACTGGTTTACAGAAAGCCATTTTGAGGTGATTTTTAAAGTAAAAGAAAAATGGTGGGCATGCTCATTTGCTTCACTCAACTTCAACCCTCAGTAGTTATTTGAACAAAACTGTATTTACTCTAAAATTAAACCACTGATAATTTTTGTTTTACTAAAACAGCTCCAACGTACTTTGGTCTTGGCTGTTGGCACATGCTTTCTATTCTACAGATTTGTATGATGAAAGAGGAGGATGTCAAGTTAAACTCAGACATTGTCTAAAACAAAAATAATGAGGAAACACATTGATATTCCCTCACTAATGCAGATGATTGAACTTATCATTATTTCTTTGTCTAGGTTATTTGCTGCTCTCTGGAACTTCTAGTGAAATAATTCATAATAAATAGGCTAGTGACAAAGCTCGCTGTTAGATTAGTTGCTCAGCATGCATGTTTAAAATTCTTTGTTCCAATACAACACAAATTAAAATATATGTTTATACTCACGACGGATTGTTAATGACTTCCTTCAGGGCATTAAGCAAATCTGAACTTGTCATTGTATGAAAATCTACTGAAGCAGCTGCTCCTTTGGCCACCATGTGAGCAATGTTATCATATTGTTCTGCAAACATAGGGATGCCAACCATGGGGACCCCATGGTGAATTGACTCATAAATGCCATTGGCTCCACCATGAGTTACAAAAACTCTAGTTTTTGGATGACCTAGGATCAGAAGAACAACAGAAAATATACTAATTAGAGCTCTTAGATATAAGTAAAAACCTGTAATCAAGTGATCAAAGGGTCCGTGTATTTTTAACATTGAATAATACAACTTTTGCGTATATATCCAAAGGATGCTCAATCGTGCCTCAAGGACATGTGCTCAATATGTTAATAGCAGCTTTGTTTGTCATAGCCAGAAACTGGAAACGACCTAAATACCCCTTGAATGAAGAATTGATGAGGAAAATATGGTATATTTATAGAAAGAAGTACTACACAGCAGAAATAAATAACGACAGCTTGAATTTTGCTGGAAAATGGACAGAACTAGAAAACATTATTTTGAGTGAGGTAACCCAGACACAGAAAAACAATTATCACATGTACTCACTCATAGGTGATTTTTAAACATAAAGCAAGAAAACCATCCTACAAACCACAATCCAAGAGAACTTAGGCAACAATGAGGACTTTTGTAGTAATTGGAGCGGTGGGGCTGCATTCCCAGCACTCCGGCCGCCTGCTAGCTTATGCCCGAAATAACAACACACAAACTGTATTCATTTAAACACTGCTTGGCCCATTATATCTAGCCTCTTCTCAGCTAACTCTCGCACCTGGACTAGCCCATTTCTAATAATGTGTAGCACCGAGGTGCGCTGACCGGGAAGATTCTAGCCTACGTCCATCCTGGGTCTGAACTTCATCACGTGTGCCTCAGAGAGCAGAGCTATGCGTCTGCCCTGGAGAGGGGAGCATGGCGTCTCTGCTCCAGAGAGCTGAGCTGTCAGTCTTAGCTCACTTCCTCTTCCTCCCAGCATTCTGTTCTGTTTACTCCTCCCACCTATGTTTTAACCAATGAGGGCCAGCCAAGCAGTTTCTTTATTTTTTTAACCAATGACCTTCCTCCATCAGAAGACACTAAGAGAGACTTACATAGATTTAATTTACATGGAAAATAGAAAGTATAAATAAACAATAAGATCTCCTGAGTAAATTGGGAGCATGTGGACTTTGGGGGAGGGTTGAAGAGTGAAGGGGAGAGGTAGCGAAGGGAGCATCCAAGAAATCTCACCAGTGTGATTGCCTAAATAAGACCTGCATCATGAAATCTCCTGTTGACCTGCCAACATAGATGGAGAAAATTTCACAAAGTCCTAATCTTATAGGGAAAACTGTAGACAATCAATGGCTGTCAAGATGGAGAGTGCTAGGTTTCTCCAGTATGACATCCCTGATCTATTATCCAATATTCCATTGTCAGCCCTAAACATGTGTAAATAACAAGCAACAAAAGTTGGACGTAGTGGGATGATAAGATGGTAGAGCAAAAAGGAGAAAGAAGGCTGAAAATGGTGATAATATAGTACTTACATATGATTTTCTCAAAAATTATGTATTTCACAAGGGAAATCATAACTAACACATGTACTAAGTCTAACACAAGGTTTATAGGGCATTCAGCACAACCATGACAACCTGATTATTATATTGTGCCAGGACAACCATGGCAATCACAGTGCTATATTGTAGCTATGCAGTGGTGATGCACATCTTTAATCCTAGCACCCAGGAGCCAGAGGCAGGAGGATCCCTGTGACAGCCTGGTCTACAAGAGCTACTTCCAGGACTGGCTCCAAAGTTACGGAGAAACACGGTCTCGAAAAAATAAAAACAGATTGTGGTATTGTTGCATGATAAACATGTGAACTTTTTGTGATGGGTAATATCTCATTAATCATTAATGTTTCTTATCATTTTTGAAAAATTCCTGCTTTAGAAAAGGTAACAGGTATAAAATTGAATATGTAAAAGACAAGGTAAGAACAGAATGCTTCCTGTGAGAGGCAGTTTCTTTACAATGCATATTTTGTTCCTGGAATACAAATGCCAGCTCACATTTCAATCTCTTTCAAGCAAAACATATTTAAAAATTGGTTTTATTTTTGATTTTTCTAAAACGAATCAGTTTGCTTTCTATCGCATTTCAGCGTGTGACTCATTTCAGTGCTTGCTTCCCAGAGTCTCACCTAGTAGGTCATTCTGGGGGATCCACTTGAAAATCCTGGTATTGGGACCTAAGGTATCTGGTTTCATACCATCATATCTCCAAAACACCTGTTAGAGATTAGACATAATTTATTAAATTTTAAAACTGAAAATATAATATTTTAGAAATTAGGCAGTGATTAGCTAAATGCCATTCTTATCTCTGGTGTGGAAAAAAGGTAAAGAGACATTAGACAATAAGAACTATCAAAACATAAGTCAGAGTATGGAGCAGCATCTATGTTTCTCTTTACATTTAGTCAGGTCTAATGGCATCATGATTTTCGATGTGCACACATGAGAGAGTTAATGAAACATGAATATATTAAGAAAAGTTTTTTTGTTTATAAATCAGCTTCAAGGAAGAATAATTAAACTTTATGTGTATTTACTATAATTCTTCTAATTTTCCATTCTTAGTTTTATGCCAGTTTAAAACAACCACAGATTTTACTTATATTCATTTGTCCTATGTTATTTTAATAGAGTTTGACACTTATTTTTGTTATTTATTAATTATTTTCGGTAAATATTCCATATTACAATTTTCTCTGTTTACTAGTTTTTTGGAAAAGGTACCACTACAGATAATCAGAGAATGGAGTTCTCAGTCAATTCCATCCTGGCCATAATCTCACAGAGTGTATGTGTTTAGGTTGTTCACTAACTACCAGTGACTTGGTTACTAGCATAAAGCTCCCTCCCATGGTTGATTGCACCTTTCTGCGTGTTGAGGAGGTGCTGCTTCCACCACAGAAGTAGCAACCGCAGGGAGCAACTGACATAATTTCTTGAATGAGTAAAATATTAAGTCTCATATTGCTCATTTTGGATTAAGGCACCGACTTTACTTAGAAATCACAGGAAGTGCAGAGCACTTTATCACACGAGTCATATCACTGTCGCTGAGACTGGATATTCCTTCATGTGGGAAAGGAATCTGCTGTGTTGCTCATAAGGGCTAGTAGCTGTAGAAATCATTCAAAATCCTAATGGTGCTGCATCTGACCCATATGACAGATGGCAAAACACTTCAGGGTTAATGCACTTTGATAAATGCCAAGCAGTTCCACAGCAAGACCACACAAATGGTGCTGCTGTTAGAAATCGCAAAACACCCTTCTAAATGTGAGCTTCAGCTACATGTTCAATATCTGTTTGCCACAATAAATTTAAACTTTTCTTCAGGATCTCAGGGAAAACCAGCACAAGTTTTTACAGGGAGACTTCACGGGATGGGAAGCTAAAATATAGTTCCTACATACTCCAGATTAAAGTTCAGATGTGGTAAATTATCTTCATATACCCTATGAAGAGAGTCAGCTGGACCTTTTCTGGCATCAGTCCTGTTTCTACTGGATTATCTCTTAGTTCCCATTTCTTCCTAAATGAGACACAATTTACTCTTCTGGGTTAGAGACACTTTACATCGTCCTGTTTTAGGTTTAGCAGATTCAAGAATGGCCGATCCTTCCTTTCTTTTTTCTCAATGAACATGGTACAAAAGCCCTGAGATGGTGAACTGTTTTTTCCCTTTTTTTGAAAAGTCTCCTGAGTGGTAACTAATGAAACCTAGTCCAGCATTCTCAAAAAGAGAGAAGGGAAACCTGGGAAGTCAAGATGGCTACAGCACGTCTAGAAGTCTACTAATGCTATAATGCAAACATTTTTCAATATCTGTCAATAAAGTTTTTAAATAAAACTTCATTTTTCCCTGAATGTCTAGATGCAAACAAGGCTCAAGAAAAAAGATTAAATGACCACTGGGAATTTAGTTATTCTTGTGTAGTTTTGCTCCCAGTATCATCAGACTAGAGAAGTTAGATTTGCACTCACTCACCACGCTTCCCTGCGATCACGATGTTTATGTCACTGTTATTGTCATCAAAACACATTCTGTAGAATCTGCTATCTTTATCTTTGTTTCTAACCTGACTAAAGGCAATCATAATACTTGGTTTTATATAAAGGGATTTTTCAGTGTCACCCCTTTCCAGACTTTAGTAAACTAAGTAGATAATTGCCTTCCATGGGGACCTCATTTTACCTTTTGTGGAATCTGTGCAAGAGCGGATGCAATTGTGTTAGCCCTTTCTTGTGTTGTGTTTTTGATCATTGATCCCAGAGAAAACACCACAACACCATGTTCTCCAGAGCTCTGTGCAAACTCTTCCATTTCCTGTGGATACAGAAATAATTTTATTATTGAAAATCAATAGCAGATGAAATGCTGTTCAAATTGCTACTAAAAGAGAAGAGAAATGAAGCATTATAGGAAAGATAAGTGCCACTGATGAAGCACACATAAGACAATCATTGTTGTCTATATCACCCTGTACTCATGGGAATCTGCACTATGTATATTCATATCTTTGAGCAGCAAATATACCAAGTATTATCCTATGAAAAATTTTAAGCTGCATCATGTACTTACAAATTGTATACTTACAAATTTTACTACATATATTTTTACATGTATATATACACAATGCAATATATATATATATATATATATAAAACTAAAAACAAAAAAAAAACAGATGTGTGTTAGTCACTAACAAATTTTGCATGAGTAAGCATCCCTTATTATAGCATTGAATAATGATGTTTCCCCAAGGTTCTCAGGTCAGTCTATAAATGAAACAAATGCATAGGTTTGTTACTGTTTTAACCTTGAACATCTTTTGGCAAGATTTTCTTTTCCTCACTTTTTATTCACTGGAATAAAACTAAAAAAAAAATGATGTAGAGCCGGGCGGTGGTGGCGCATGCCGTTAATCTCAGTACTCGGGAGGCAGAGGCAGGCAGATCTCTGTGAGTTCGAGGCCAGCCTGGTCTACAAGAGCTAGTTCCAGGATAGGAACCAAAAAAACCACGGAGAAACCTTGTCTCAAAAATCCAAAAAAAAAAAAATGATGTAGAACCATTTTTAACTGAAATGAAGTAAAATCAAACAAAACTAAACTAAAAGGATTCATTTACCTCAGGCAAGGGTTTGGCAGGTTTGCAATGCAGTCCTCCAACAAACTCAATGTTTGGTAATGTTGGGCGAGGAAACTCTAAATCCCAGTAGGAGCGAATGAGCCACATTTCTGCTTTCTTCATTGTGTCAACCATAGTAGTAGGTCTTCCTAAAAGGAGAAATGAAAGGTTTGGGTGGAAGAGTACAATGATCGTGAAAGTGTTGTCATGTGAATAAAATAATATTGTCTGAAAATATTGGAATAATTTTACTCAAAGAAGCAAAGTAAACATTCATGAAACAAATACATTAAATTTTTCATAAATGCAATTGAAGTGTAATTTATCCACGGCTTATAAAATATATGTATGTTAAAGGTGAGCTGAGATGAAATGCTAGTTCTATTCATTATAGAAGCCATAATGTCCCTATGTACTGCTATGCACCTTGTTCTTTGAAGCTTCAGAAAACACATGCAAAAATGAAAGAACACTTTATATCTAGGGTCAAGCTATTCCAGCATAATTATGGACACAAGTTTTGCAGGAATCATGTTAATTGCTACAACAATCAGGGTATTCCTTGATTCTTGGTTTTCTAAGAGAATTATGTGGGTTATGCCTGGAAGAATTTCTTGTATATGTCTCTACTTTTTGTTTGTATTAGCAGTGCAATAAGATGTATTTCTTTGTAAAATATTTACAAATACTATCTGGAATGTTCTCAGAAAGTTTGAGAATAGGAATTTTTGCTCTTGCTTCATTGGGACTTAACTTATTTAAACCGGAGACCATGACTGGCAACAATACAAAACAAACGTGTTTGGATGCAAACTTCAGTAGTCTTTAAAATGAAGGTTTGGAAATGATGCTGTAGTGAGATTGTTACACAATATTAATATTTCATTTAACAATTTCAGCAAGAAAGACATATTTGTATCTAAGAATACTTTTCATAGCAATGCTATTTAGGCCCTCTACCTTGTGATGAAAAATACAACTTACCTAAAATTTCACTGAAAAATGGATCCCAATCCTTAGCAGGAAATGACTCAAAGAAAAAGTCAAAATAAAACAAACATATCATATTTTCTACTCTCTCCATGAAGGACATTTGACCACTTAACTTTGACGTAATTATAGGGACATAAGAAGGAGGGAATGAAAGTCCTGCACTAAACTTTTCTAATCCGTAGCCATTATCAAAGCGAAGACTATACATAAAGGGTACTTGGAGTACCTCAGCTATCAGCTCACCACAGGGACCAATAGCATCTGAAAAAACAACATCAAACTTTGATTCCTGTAGTTTTGCCATAACTTTTTTGTTTGAGACTACTTTTCTACAAAGGTTTAAAATAAAATCAGAAAATTGCCCAAATAGTATGTTAAACGATGGGTAATATCTCCAACATGAATCTTTTGGAACATCATATATCCACCTATTGACCCATTCAGTAAAAAACTTTTCTACTTTGTCATTATTGGTGGTTGTAGGAAATGTCTCATATTTAAGACCAGATGCTTTTTTGGGATCAAGAAAGACAGAAGATGAAGGTCTCAGAACTGTCACTTCATGTCCTCGTTGTACAAGTTCATCCAGAATTATCTTCAGATTCATCCAGTGACTGTATTCCAATGGCCACACCAACACCTTCCCACAGCTCCCAGATCTGAAGTAGCAAGTCATCTGCAGGAGCAGCAGAGCAGACATCCACTTCACAGGCATTCTGGAGAATCAAAGTCCTTCTGTTCACAGTGTGCCCCTTTCTGTCACTATGTGTGCTTTTAACTAAGAAGGAATTAACCAAGAAGTTAAAATATAACTTGCATTGCTCAACCTGTTATTGAACCACCATCAATATGTAGAAGGACAAAAGAGGGAAGGCTAATTTAATTGCTATCTTTTTACATGAGTATGTTTAAAGCCTCTTTTATGATGAAGTGTTTTCAGTAAGCCAGGAGGTGATGACTGTGTGTTCAATTATCTATGCTCATCGATTCTAGAATAGTCTAAAATATTTCACAAAACATTTTAGTGAGAGACATTATGTGGCTGTTCTCTGAGTTTTTTCTCAACAGAATGGAAAGCGTATTAATTTACATAGCTGATCATTATTTCTCCCATAATAGATATCAAAGATTTTTGTAATAATGTTGATGTTCTGATGTGCATAAAATTCACCAACTTAAAGTCTGTGCCAAATTTTTATAGTATATTTGCAATAAGGCATAAACACTTTGACCACCAGTTTGGAAGAGTTTCATGAGAAGTAGTAAGCTTATTTGGTTCTATTTTGGGAAAGCCAAAAACCTGGCAAAGTGAAACCAGCCATTCCACTGGCATGTTCCAGAAAGGACCAAAGTGTGGAAGGACATGGCGAGATTGTACAACATAAGCGTAAGGGGCAGAAATAGTAGATGGCTGGTGCAGAACAATATTCTCTGGACATCCAGAACCATTGCACATATGAATCACAGTGGGTGTGGCTGGATTCAGAAGATATACACAAGTTTAACCAATCCATAATCCAAGAATGGATAAGGGGGCACGTGAAGTCCCATGCCTACCTGAGGAGGTATTGGTAGATGATGGCTCCTGGGGAGGAAGAGTCATAGTTCCAGACTTGAGAGGGGTAGGCACATCCTAGCAGATGGATTTATACCCTCCACATAATGGCAATATGTGTAAGTGAACTCAAGTGCTTTCAAAAACGAGTTTCTGAAGTTAGGAGTGAAAAACAGGATAGAATAGTGGGGAAAATGAATAGGAGGGGAGAGCTGGTGTTTGATCAATAAATGTTACATACATGCCTCATACTCTCAAGAATGAAATAATGGTCTTATAAAAGGAAACTGAGCACAGATACCTATAGTCTTGGCTCAGAAAACAACTCTGAACCATAGAGAACTTCACGTGGCAGGGAGAAAGTCAGCAGGAGGGTCCTAGAAGCTTCTTGTCATGCTGGATGGGAGATGACCTGCTGTAGTAATAAGAGCAGTGGGGCTGCATCCCCAGCACCCCGGCCACCTGCTAGCTTATGCCCGAAATAACAACACACAAACTGTATTCATTTAAACACTGCTTGGCCCATTTCTATCTAGCCTCTTCTAGGCTAATTCTCACATATTAATTTAGCCCATTTCTAATCATCTGCATAGCACCGATAGGTGCGCTTACCAGGGAGACTCTAGCCTACATCCATCCTGGGTCAGATCTTCATCGCATGTGCCTCAGAGAGGAGAGTTATCCCCGTGTCCGCCCAGGAGAGGCGAGCATGGCGTCTCTGCTCCAGAGAGCAGAGCTGTGGAGTCTGGGCTCACTTTCTCTTCTTCCCAGCATTCTGTTCTGTTTACTCCTCCCACCTATGTTTTAACCTATGAGGGCCAAGCAATTTCTTTATTGCTTAACCAATGAAATCAGCAGATTGATATATGACACTCCCACATCAACCTGCTTCTTAGAATCTCTGCATCTGACTTGGTGAACTTCATAGCACATGATTGCATTCTTACCAGAATAAAACAACCCTGTTCATATATTCCCTCTATCACTATATCCTCTTGCATAGATCATCTGTAGATGTCTTGTGACATAGCTGGCCCCCTTGCCCATAGGCCCTGTATCTTAGATCTCCCTGCTCTAAAATCCTATTGCCTTGCTCTGCATACAGCCTAAACATGAGAAGCATGTGGGAAATCTATTCTGTGTGTTTTACTCAGTAGAACCCCTTGTAAAATGACTTCTAAATAAGCTCACTCTTCTGTTACCATTATAGTATCCTCTATAGTCTTTTTCTGCATGTTTGCCTCTACAAAAGTGCTTGGCTTCATGCTTAACGGATTGCTTGAAAGAAAACCCTAAGAATAAGATAGGCAAGCAATTGTACCCATTCACGATCCCACCAAAGCAGGTAAATAGAACATCCTAAGTCATTTTCTCTACCAAGGCTCTTACAAAACAATTGGCTGACATGTTTATTCTTCTGTACATCTAACATGTTTAGCTTGTTCTCAGAATCACAGTGTCTCAAACAAACAATGAGAAGCTTCGTACTGAGCTTTTAAGTTCAGTTGAAGAGTGGGAAGAATGAGAATATGAGCAAAGAGGTCTAGACCATAATGGACACACCCACAGGAACAGTTTACCTGAACTAATGGGAGCTCACCGACTCCAGCCAGATTGGGAAGGAACATGCACAGTACCAAACTAGTCCTTCTGAATGTTGTTGACAGTTACATGGCTGCGACAGACTGAGATGCCACTATCAGTGGCACCAGGATTTATTTCTACTGCACGTTCAGGCCTGACAAAAAAGCAAGTTATATGAGGAATGATTTCTGTTGGCCGATATTCTGAGAAATTGTTGTCCACCATGTCATTGAATCCATAAGAAATTTCATGTTGGTGAGAGACTTAATGGCTATTCCTTTTATATTGTGTAACTAAAAGGTGAATATTCTTTGGAAATGTCTGTACAAGTAAACCATTCCTCTTCTAAGTTGACTTTTTTGTAGGTTGTTTAGTTATGATAATGAGAAAAGTAGCCAATACAGGGAATTAATGATGATAATGGGGTCATTACCATGATAACCTAGCTTTATTGTACATAAATGTTTTTCTAATGATTTTTTCAAAGAAATATGGAAAAATATGGGCATGTGAGAATGCAAGACTCTAGAATTCTGAATGCAAATTCTGTGTGCCATTTAGATTAGTGCCTAGAAGATCAGAAATTGAAAAAAACAGTGTGAAAAGTGTAGGCTGGCTTCATGGAGTTTTGGGAGATAGTAAGGATTTCATGAAGGTCTGTTAGTGGCCTTTATGTTCTATTCTTGTGAAGAATATGATTGTGTTTTATTTATGTTCTGATAAATTGAGTAACACTAAATTAAAAAGTAATGGAATATGTTGTCTGGTGGAAGAAATTTAGAGACTGCTTCACATCTGACCTACATATAAATGCAAATATGGAATCTGAACTCTGAAATATACTTTTTCATTTCAATGGCACCAATGTCTGTGAACACAAAGAATGTGGCATTTCCAAGGAATAGAGACACTACTACCATACTTATTTTGTGGGGGTTATTATTTATGCATTTTTTTCTGAGAACTTTTGTCACCTAGACAATTAGCGTTAAATGTTTTTCAGATGTTACAATTTGTGGCAGTTAAAACAGTCTTCATTCTAATGGGTCTAGAGTAGTCAGAGATTGAAGTCCAGTGCACTTCAAGATTTGGCATTAAAAGAAGAATAGAAATAGAATTTTATTTAAAAGCTACAGTGATGTTTTAAGGCATATGAGACATAGACAATCATAAATTATCCATTGTTGGTGCTATGGTCACCTTACCAGTGTATCTCTCCAACCAGTAGAGCAGCATTGTAAGATTATATAGATGAGGAAATAGAAGTCACAATTAAAAGGAGAAAGGAAGGTACCAAGTCTCTATAATGTGAAGTTTTAGTTAGTTACAGTGATCATTAAAGGATGGTCTGTGTAAGGTACTTCTCTGAATATTATGTGGCAGACTAATGTCAAACACATACCCATATAATATATCATACTGGAGGAAGTAAGTGAGGATGGAAAAGAATTTTACATGGAGACCTATTTATAACTTAGGTTGTTACCAAAGGAAATACAATGTTTTGGAACACCGGAAACTTCTACCTGCAACAGAGATTAGCATTCAGAAGACCTGAGCTCCAAACTTCTGCTGTTTGCTTGAGAAGCTATACAGTCTGTATGGGATCTGTGGAGGCCACACAGAATACTTTTAATCTCACAAGGTTCTGGTTTCATCTATCACGTTTCTTCTGGCGGTCAAACCACCAAGAGTGGCCATTTTGTTGAAATTGCAAAAGATTTCACATAGTGAGAGACTGAATGTGTAGGTTTCTCAGAACTTGCTGAGGATTGTTTTGCGAGCCTAATTTATGACTGATAGATTCTGGAGTATGTGCCATGTTCTGATGATAGAATATATATCCTACAACTATGGTATGAAATCTGTTATCAATATTGGTTACGTCAGTTGGGTTATGATAATAGTTTAATCCCAATATTGCTTTTGTTGACTTTCTTTGCTGATATGATGAATTCAATTTCTAATTTCAATACTATTATTTATTTATAAGGAAACGTGCCATTTTAGTTTATTAAATGTTTGTTTTTCATTTCAAGTTATATATTGTCTTAATGTTTCAGAAGGTTTGTATCACCATGTTGTGATTTGTCCACAGAGCAAGTCAACTGTGTTGATTTTATAAGGAGGATAACATGATGGCTACATTCCTTTATTAAGTTGACTTGTATAATAAATGCAATATGATATAATCCTTGGGGCATATATCAAAGTGGTCCTATTGACTACAAGATGTAGTCTCTCAACTACTTCTCAGCATGTCTGCCTGAACACCACCTGTCCCACCATGATGATGATGGACTGAACCACTGAACAATAAATGAGTATTTTTCTTTATAAGAGTTGCCATACTCATGGTGTCTCTTCACAGCAATAGAAATAGCAATAGGATAAGACTGATTCTGAACCCATTTTTAGGAATCATTAGGTTATCACATTGAAGATTTGCCTTGGAAAATCCACTCAGCTATATTCCCATGCAGTTCCTGTTCTATATCACCATCTTGGGACTCTGCCTTGAAGGGTTCCTGAGAAGTAGTTGGGGAACTGCATTAGCAACTTTGTTTATTCAGTCTTACTACAAGCCAATTGAATCTGCCACCTCCAGATTTCCACAGTAAGTAACACTTTGTATCCCAATTGGCTCAATCTGTAAAGAGCCTTCAGGAATAAACCAGTATGCCTTTTCATCCCACTGTTGCCCTGGTATCAATTTTAAGTTTCTGCTTACTTTTCTGCAGACTGATGAAACAATACTATATCATCAACCACAAACAAAAAAAAAATTGTCAGGAAGTCTAGTGTGAGGATTTGCCTAGAGAGGTCCTAAGAAGCAGAAAAGTACTCCCATCCACCCATTGCTTATCCTAGGTAGCTGTCACAACTGCTAGCCTGTTTTGTTTGGCCTCTGTTGAAACTCTTACACTCTCATGAAGCACTAAGGTAGCCTTATTCATTTGGACCCCAAAAGAGTTTTGTTGTAGGAGGCTGCTTGTTTGTTTTTCAGCTGGCCACCCAGACTTCCAAAATAATAACTCAGAAACTATATTATTTAAATCACTGCTTGGCCAACAACTTAAGCGTATTGCTACCTAGCTCTTATATCTTTGATTAACCCATTTCTATTAATCTGTGTATTGCCATTGCCACAAGGCTGTGGCTTACTGGCAAGGTCCTGGTGTATCTGTTCCCTGCAGAGGTTACATGGCTTCTCTCTGTCCCTGCCTTCTTCCTCTATATATCTCTCCCAGCCTGGCTATATTTTGTTAAGTCATTGTCCAAAAACAGCCGCATTATTCATTAACCAATAAAAGCAACATATATACAGAAGGACCATTTCTCCTTTTTTGTTTAAATAAAAAAGAAGGTTTTAACTTTAACATAGTAAAATTACGTATAACAGGTATTAAGCAAGAATTACAGTTACAATATTTATATTTACTTTATCTTTCATCATAACTAAGGAAAACTAAAATGAAAACTATGTATTCTTCAACTCCATCAAACACTCCAGAAGGAAATCATATTACCTAAGTTAACAGGAAGTGCATTGTAAGCAACTTCTAAAACTCTAGAATTGACAGACCTCTCGCTGTCTGACAGTCACCCAGAGTTTTTCTGTATCATTGGAGCATCCATCTTCATCCTACAGGTCCATAGTATCCTGCAGACTTTTCCACAATGCAGGAAATTTCAAAGACAGTTCCACCCATATTGGGGGTTTGTTAGTCACTTATGTTTTCTGCAGAATGTCTGGCAGACTCTTTGATGAAGCAGGAACCAGGAAGGACTGTCTCACCTTATTTAGGCAACTTCAGCAGTCATTTCTCTGTGGGTCCTGCATGTACAGCATAACATCAAGCAGTCCAGGCAAGAGCAGTTTCTTGCCCAAGTGGCAAGACCAACTCCATAAGGAGCATCTTCAATGCCCATCCTCCTCTTGAAGTAGATTGGTGCTGCCAGAAGCAGATGAGTCTCACTGTCATAAAAGAGCCTCAGGTTGAGCAGTTCATTCTCAGAAACACTGCCTAATAACATAAAAAACAAAATGTTTGTATTTTCAAAAATTCATTTATCCCCTAGAGAGCAGTTGGACTACTCATTGATAAGAATGAATTCACCTTCAAATAAATGTTACAGACCTTGGATTCTGACCAGAAGCACTCTGGTTCCAAAGTTGTGACTTCATTCCTGTGCAATAAACCATCATCCTATCTTGCTAGCTGACAGTCTACAAGGAGTAGCAAATTGTTTCAGTACAAAGCTCCAAACAGTAGTCATTCAGACAAATAATGAATGTTTAAAAATCAAGCAAAAAGAGTATAATTTGCATTAGAATGTTCTTTTATTTTCAATATTCACAAATTTGTGAAATTCGTGAGAGGAAATGCTATAAATTTTTGCTTTAGCAAGTCTGTTTTTGACACACTGCTCCCTGCTTTAGGTTATGCAGACATATGGAAGCTCTTTCAGAATAAAATGAATTTATGATAATAGACATGTGTTATTTATCAGAAGAAAACAGACTTCCAGGGATGGGCATCTGTCAGGCTCATCGTCCTGCGTTTTCCTCTTGATCATTTGTGCCCCCTTTCACTTGTCATCCTGTTTAAATGAGGGATAATTGTGATGCTTTTGTGTGGCAATTTTCTCGGAGTTAAAACATTTACTCTTTTAGTGAAGTTCCTTGAGATCCATAATGTCTTAAGAGAGGAAAACTATTCCTTCCTACAGGAAAACTCTCTAAGAACTGGGATGCTCTGAGTGATACTGGAACAACCTATCCTGTAAGACAGCTTCTAGAAAGTAAACAACTCAAAACATTTGAGTAGCACCCTGAGACCAACTAGTTTCTCTTGACCCTCTATAATGTATATAAGCAGTAAGAACTGCTACAATATACTCTCTTACAAGATGAATAACCCAGAAGTGAAAGAGACCATCCAAGCTGTCTGGAAGAGTTTTAGGACAACGGAGCTGCTTTGTAGAGACATTTTCCAACCTGTCAAGCTGCCTTCAAGTTGTGCAGTGAGCTCTAGTTTTCAAGATTCCATGAGCCTGATAATATGGACTCTAACTTTTAATTGAAACAGAACAACCACAGAATTGTTAGTATAGAAAAATTTGTTGACCACAGTATTAAAACACCTACATAAAGATACATATTAATATATGGATACACAAATATACCTAATAGTGGCCTATTAGAAAGAGCCACAAACGATCGATGGTTTAAAGGATTATATCTGATATCAGTCTTGTGATAATGAAGAGTTAGAGGATGAGAACAGAATACATAAAAAGATATAAAATATTAGAAGGTAACTGTTATTTAAGAGTGGCAAATAAACTACTCAAATATTTACAACGAAGAGTTATTTTAAATTTTATTAGTATTCAGAGACATGTTCTCAAGCTTATCAGAGACATTCCCTACAGTAACTGAGAAAATATTATTCTCATGTTTGGACTAACAAACTCTATTCAAACTGATAATGGGTCTCCTCTTCCTCTGCTTCCTTCTTCTTCTTTCCTGCACCTCTTCCTTCTTTTGAAACAATGCCCCATGTAAACCATCCAAGCTAACCTTATAACCCTTGTAGACTTTAGGGTAAGGCATCTCTCTTCATGAAACCGAATCATCTTACTCAGGACCCTAGTGTACTCTGTTATCCAACAGCCAGTGTTAATTAAGTTGTTGTTGTTGTTTTTTTTTTGCCTAAAGGATGATAAAATGTTGAACCTTGTCTTGAACCCATCTTCTCCAGTTCCTCTGTCTATGTAGGCATTCTGACTTTAAAATTTTTAATTTCCTGCTTATACCAAGAATGTGATGGGCTAATTTGAATAGGCAATACTTTCACCTTCATCTTTTGCTTTTAAAGTCACAAAATGGTGAAGGCAAACTAGGAAATAACTTGGAATATGCATGTGTAGTAGAATCCATAACTCTTATAAAAAGTGAAAAGGGGAACTATGTCTTAAAAAGGAATTTTTTTTTTTGAAACAAGGTTTCTCTATGTATCTTTGGAGCCTGGCCTTGAACTCACCTTGTACATCAGGCTGGCCTCTAATGCACAGAGGTCCCATACCTCTGCCTTCTGGGTGATGGGATTAAGACATGCACCACCACTGCCCTGCACTGTAAAGGAATCTTTAATATTCTTAGAGACGTAGTTGCAGTCAGATAAAGTTTAAGATTTTCCTTTGCTCTAAATTAAAGTGTCATCCTTAAATGGACATTGTGAGGGTATATAGCCCCTTCAAGAACAAAACCAAGAAGACTCAAAACAAGGCAGTAATCCACACTGTTCTCATTGCCCAGATACAAAGACAACTTGTGTTGCAAATGAAAATAAAATAGTCAAATCTATCAGCTGAAGGAGTTTCCACACAAGCCTTATTATTTTTGTGCCTTACAGGCCACACTATAACCATTCCAAATGCCCTACCCAAAGAGCAAGGCATGCCCCATAGCCTCTGTTAAGTGTGCCACACTCTACTCTGGGTCTTCCGCATTGCTCAGGTCACATACTAACAGTTGTTAGTGCAGAAACTCTGTCTTATAAACATTGAAGAGTAGATATATCCCTTTGCCTGTTGGGGCTGAATCATCTCACTGAAGAGACTCAATTGTTTTCTGGTACTCGACTGTCTACCAGTATTAAAACTCTGGCTTAAGGATAATTCAACTTTCAACCTTCTCTTGAACTCCTCTTTTCCTATCCCTCCCTAATAATCTTCAATACATATTTTGAGTCCTCTTGGAATTGTGTGTAAGAGAACCCATCCAGCCTGTGTGGCAGCTTGTATCAACCCTTTAAGTTAGAAACTGAAGCTAGGATTAAGTAGTACATACAGAAATTGAGTCAGATAATAAGCCCTTGACATTAGTATTATTTCTTTGGTGTGTATATATAAAACATATACCCTAATTTCTTCTACCACGCAAACCCCCAAAGTATGAGAAATAACTTGTTGAAAAGTACAAGTACACATATGATGTATTTCCTATCTTTCACATATTGCTGATGCTTGTAGGCAATTTTGTGTGGTATTTATACATTGGGTGAAGATATATTGCTATGACTTATTTAATAAAGTGCTGAATAGACAATAGCTAGGCAGGAGGTATAGGTGGGACTTCCAGGTAGAAAGAGGAAGTAGGAGGAGATAAACAAGGTGCAGGAGAGACATCAGGAGAGATGGAGAGGAAACAAAAGGTGCAACTTGAAAGAGAGATAATGCCCTGTGACAGAACATAGATTAATATAAAAGGATTGATTTAAGTTATGAGCTAGTTGAGACAAGCCTAAGCTTTCTCTGTCATTAGTTGAGTCTATCAGCCTCCAAAAAATCTTACTACAAATGAATGAAGCCCAAATTTTTAACTTAGCAAATATCATGGTCCAAAGAGAAGAAAAATTTTACCCTTTTTTATACTCTGTTCCTTCTAGCAAACAATGACTGCTTACTGCCCTCGATACATGGGAAAATGTTACTCTCATCCTTAATCAGAGAAGCCCCTATTTACAATGAACAACTATAAATGAAGCATGTCTGCTCAATATGCTGAGAATGATTGGCATTTGAATGGTCATCTCAAGATAGGGGATTTATATAACCCTATCTATGGCTGAAGTAACATTATAGAAGTGGAAACTCAGTTGTGACCCTATACATAAGAAGGAAAGCTATAAATTGCTTTTGGCCTTAACTGAACCTATGTAGTCATTACCTTGCACCAGCTACAACTTCCTGCCGTAGTCCTGTGCAAGATTTATCCTGTGAATACAAAAATAAAAAAATAAATAAAATCTTTTAATAAGCAACAAAGCCAAAGCAACAGTTTTCCTACCTTAATTATCTTCTTAATCTACAAAGTGTTTGGAAGCTTGACTACTAAGGTGTTTTAGATCCTGTCAAATAGACAGTCAATATTTTCTATTGTATGTGCATCTTTTTCCCACTAACTTAGAACTCTTCCAAGTCATTTCCAAGAAAAGAGTTTACTTTTTGATGTCATAGTGTCATAAACTGAAATGCATTCATTGAGACTTTGTAAATCTGCCACAGTTAACAGTCCCAGCAATGTTTAAAAGACCAAAGTCTAAAAGATTTTCTGATACTCCAAGTGAATATTTTACCATAATCTTGTATAAAATCAAAGCCAGGTTACAAAATCCCCCCAAATAATGCCACGTGATAAACACTTCCAATTCAAAGGGTAAATCTGGGAGCACAGGATGCAATGATCAGGCCCAAGCAAGGTTTTCACTTAGCAAGGAAAACTTCTACAGTACAAGTACTGTGTCTTGCAATTTGGCTTGTGATATAATACTGGCTTCACAGAGACTGGGTAATCTCTCTACTCCTCTTTGGCCATCAGCAACATATAAACTTACTGCAATAGCACTACTACATTCTAATTTTAAATTTTGAAATTAAAATGTTTTCCCCTTTCTTTTCCTTCCTTCAACTTCTCTGTACCCTTGCCATTCTCTCTCTGTCTCTTCTCTCTCTCTCTCTCTCCTCTCTCTCTCTCTCTCTCTCTCTCTCTCACACACACACACACACACACACACACCCACACACCCACACCCAAGCAATGCATGTACACACAACACCATACCATACATACAGAGAAAGAGAGATATTATATATATTTACCTAAATATATAAATACAACCCACTAATTCCATATAATGTTATTTTTTATGTAGATTGTTTCAGGCCATACACTTGGAATTTGATAACCAGTATGGGAACTGTTCCTTAGAGAACTATTCCTCCTACTCTGAGTATTTCTTAGTTGTCTTCAGTTCTTTGTTTAAGGTTGGGGCCATATGCAATTTCTCCCTTTAGTGTTGTATATATAGTGGTCTACTTCTTGTTCAGGTCATGTATAGGCAGCCATGTTGATGAGACTTCATACATGTAGCTTCCTTGACATCTGGAAGAGGAAATCTCACAAAGGACTTCCTGTTTCTCTGACTCTTACAATTTTTTTACCCCCTTTCCATTGATGTTCCCTGAGCCTTAGGAGTAGGTGCAATGTTGTAGATATGTCATTTGGAGCTGGGCACCAGACAATCATGTATTTTGATTGGTTATGGTTTTCTGTATGGTCTCCATTTCTTGCAAATAGTGATTTAGTTTTTTTTTTATGATGGGTGAACACTGCTCTTATCTGTGTTTGCTGGTTTAGTAAACTTTATTGTAAGTTCTCCTCGGATATCTATGATGTTATCAGCTCCAGGTAGTTAGCTAGATTTCCAGTACCTCGCATAATTTCTCTCTCATTGAGTGGCTCTTAAATTGAATTAGCAAGTTTTTCATAGCCATGAGTATAGGGGTTGACACTGTACTCTTAATTCATATCCCAAGTAATGAGAATATGACCATCTGATATGGAAGACTATGAGAAGTCCTACATATTAGATACTTCTTTATTACCTATCAATCTTCTGTGAACATTCCTCTAATTTTGGTGAACTGATTTTGTATATAAATTGCATAAAATAAATCATCTCCAGTGTCTATAATTTTTATGGTACATCTGTCCAAATGGATCAAGTGCTAGACTCAAAAGATGCCCCAATAGAGGCATCTTTACCCCAATAGAGGTAAAGGACTAGAATAGAAATTTTAGGTCCAGTTTTATTTGTTGTAAATAATGAAAGATATACAGAAAGCCATATAAAAAAGACATTATATATACTCAAGAAAAAAGAGAAACCCTTTTAAAATTAAATTTCTTATTTTGATAATGAATAAATGGTAGTTGACATATGTAAGATTAACTCTGAATTTAAATGTGGAAAGCACGCTTGACCATTTGTTTAGAGTAGTAATAGAAATGGCACAATATAAACTCACAGAATCCATAAAACTACATGTACATAATCTTACATCAATAAAAAGAATCTAGTTCTTGCTGTGGGAAGTTCTTCTGTGTATGTGTTGTTTTTATTGGTTAATGAATAAAGAAGCTTCTTGGGTCTGTGACATGGCAGAATAGAGCAAGGCACAAATTCCAAGTAGAGATAGAAGAGAAAATAAGGCAGAGTCAGAGAAGTCATGTAGCCACCAAAAGGAGATAAACACCAAGACTTTTATTAGTAACCCATGAGCCTCATGGTGAAATATAAAATAATAGAAAATGGTTAGTTTAATATGTAAGAGCTAGCTAGAAATACACTTAAGCTATTGGTCACAGTATTGCAATTAATAGAGTTTCTGTGTGATTATTTCGGATATGCACAACCAGGAAATGAATGAGCAGTCTACATCCACAAGTTCTGGCATAGGTCAGGAAGTTGGAAACTAAATCCTAAAACATCAGACAAGTAAGCAGGTGAGGACATTTAATAATACTAGAATGGGACCACAAATAAGCCCTTGGCATGCAGCTAGCTTAAATTTACCTTTAAGGTGATACAGAATGTCAAGATCTTATTAGAAGTCACTAACCGGAAACAGGGTCTTCATGAATATTGAATAGTCAATACTTAACATACAAGAGCTTATAGAAAAGAAGCCACTGAAATCTACTTTTGGATTTGTGGATGTCTTCAATGACAGAGAGAGAGACAGAGAGAGAGACAGAGAGAGAGACAGAGAGAGAGAGAGAATGAAAGAGAGCTAAAGAAATAGAGAGAGAGGAAGAAAGGTGCAAGAAGTACTTCTGAAAATAATCCTCATTAGTGTTAAATTTTCAGCTCAGTTGTATGAGCTAACACCTTGGATCCTATTCCGTACGTTGGGATGCCTTGCTCTGCTTTGATAGAGGGGGAGGGTCTTGGTCCTGTCACAACTTGATAGGCCATGCCATGATGACTCCCATAGGGGACCTGCCCCTTTAATGGAGGAGGCATAGATGAAGGTTGGTCAGAAAGTGAATGCAGAGGATGGGAGGATAGTAGAAATGGGAAACTGCTGTTTGTAGGGAAAATAACAGAAAAAAAATAAGAAAAACAAACAAAAATTAAAATTTACAGGCAAAACAAAACAAAAAGAAAAACATCTTTTACCATCGTTTACTACACAATCTCCTTCTTTTCTTCAACTTCTCTTAACATTGTCTGTCTTTCCTGCTCTGAGGCAATCATCAGTACCTATTATGATAAGATGTATGAATTTTGTCAGTAATTGTTTTAAATTAATTATTGAACTAACTTCCTCATATATATTTAATTACAAAACACCTAGCTGCAAACACAACTTGTATGAATATAAGAAGGGATATCAGGATGAGATCATTACTTCTGTAAATTTTTTCACACTAATAAAAGAATAAAGGTTGCTTCTTTGTTTGAATTTTTCCACAATTTTTTTATTGATTGTTTGTGAATTTCACATTATATACCCCAATCCACTCATTTTCCAGTCCTTCCATATTTGCCTTCCTGCCTTGTAACTTCCCTCCCCAAAAGACAATAGAAAATAAAAATTAAAAAATAGTCTCCTGGTAGAATGTGTAGTGTCTCACGGTGTGTCACACGGTGTACTCTTTAAACAAACAGCTTTACTTGTGAATGTTCACTGCAATGAGTCATTGGACTGGTTCAAGGCCTCTGGGATCCGTGACACTACCGATGCTGGATCCTCTCTGAGACTCCTCTGGGCTATCCTGTGGCTGCACTGTGTCATGAGATCCTGCAACTTTGGTTCTGCAGGACCTGCCCCATGAACTCCAGTAACTCATAGATGGGGTAGGTGTTGGGTGGGCCAGCTCAAAATCTTGGATCCAGGCCTGAGTGTTAGCTGAGTTGGTTACCAACACTAGCTCTCCCATAATGCCCAGGCAAGGGGTGAGGTTGACTTTTCTGTATCCACACAATCAGGGATAGCTGATCCTCGCCCATGCCACCAGGGCCAACTATCTGACAATGACAAGATACACAATGAGGAGTAAAAATAAGCTTTCCAACACTAATGAGGCCATCCTCATCCACACTTTCATTCAGGGCCAGTTCTTCCTAACTGCTCAGGCAAGTTGTAGGGCTAGCTCACCCTAGTCCTGTGGCCAAAAATTGGTGGGTTTAGCTCTCCCATGCCAACACCATTGGGGTCAGCTCTCCCACACTGCCCAGGCAAGGGACAGGACCATCTTATCTACACTTGTATCAGTGCTTATGCTCCGGTGTGGTGGCTGTTGAGGGGCTGGACCAGCTCAGCACCATACTCAGACAACATCCTGGCCCAGACCAAAGAAGTCCACATTGCATGGACATTGTCACAGACTCCTGTTACAAAAGGGCCATGCCCCTCTGCAGCAGCACAGGTTTAGATAACACCATGGCCTCCAATAGCAGTTCAGGCCTCTCACATCAGGCCGTTCCTTGCTGTCTTCACGTCTACAGGCTCACCTGTCTTCACAGAGAACAAAGTGCTCCCACTTCCCTTTCTGTCTCACCTCTCCACCACATATTTATTTATCATAATGCTGCATACCCTGAATAATGCCGAGGCCTCTTCTTGGTTTTTAAATTTTCATTTTTGTTTGAAGAAGAAGAGGGTTTATTTCATCTCATAGCTCCCTGTCCATTGCTGAGGAAAAGTAGGCCAGGGGTTCAAGGGCAGGACTCAGGAGGCAGAACTGAAGAAGATACCATGGAGGAACTCTGCTTACTAGCTTGTTCCTTATCATTTTTTCCGCTTTTTTTTCTTTTCATTATGTCTTTTATTTTGTGAGATTATAATTGCATTATTTCTCCCTTCCCCTCTAATGAAGATATGCCTTGATAGAGTGATCAGTGAATGTTCAGAAGGCCGTTCATAATCTAGAACAATGCTGAAATGGAGTTCATGTGCATTCTCAATGAGCTCTACTCTCTCTTTGTTTTCTTTCCCGTCTTTACAAACTTTCGATAAATGAATAAGAAGGATTTTATCGCAAGGAAAGCTATGGCTGCCACACAGGCCAGTAGGAATCCAATCACATCCAGAGAGTGGTACTGGTACCAGGCGAGGTTGTGTGCAAGTGGCCTCAGGTGCTTGGCCCCTTTGTGGCGCATGACAAACTCAATCCAGAAGATGACTCTGTCCAGCGGTTTCATGGGCTGGTCATGGTGAATGGTTGATAACCACATTGCATTCTTTTTATAGCTGGCAGAAGGAAAACAGATATTAACTTACATTAGAAATGAAAAATGCACATGTGCAAATTTTTGTATAAATATTAAAGATAATCCCACAATACAGAAAATATATATTTGTTTCATGTTCATGACAAGGAAGATCTTCAGAGGCATGTCTGATTTTTTTGAGTATGCAAGATTAAGCATGTAAAAAGAAAAATAAAGATCAAATATCCCTAGAGTTTAGGGATAGCTAAGTCTTAAATGCAAAATAAAATGAATGAGATATTATTTGAGTATATAAAGCTTCATTTACCCATAACCAATTATTAGTAAATTTTGTGTACAAAATGTGTACTAGTGTCAGGATGTAGAAGTCAAATAATTCTTAAGTCCTCATGGTGGTGCATATCTATGTAAAGTTGATAAAGATTGAAAAGAGATTTTTATGTTACATCTATCAGTGATTAGTGGTTTTAAATGCAAATGTGTCCTGGTTCTTATTAATTAGCTCTAATAGCTTCTTCCCATTGCTTTTATATTTTTCTAATTAAGGTATCAAATATTTGATAAAATTAATAGAAAATATATTTTTCTAATTAATGTATGAAATACTTGATAAAATTAATAGAAAAATATAAAAATAATTTTCTTCTCTGTTCCTGTACTGAATTTTTTATTACTTTTATTATTCTTATTATAAAGTATAATCACAATAAATTTTTGCTATTACTTTTAAATATGTATGTGAGAGAGTATGTGTGCAAAGTGTGTAAACATGTATGTGTGTGTGTGTGTGTATGTTTGTTATGAGATCTGTTGGAGATAGAGTAAAAGATGTTTGTAACCAACTGATGCAAGTGTTGAGAACAGAACTCCTGTCCGCTTCCAGGGTAGACCTTCCCTTATCCACAGAGCCGTCTTTCAAGCCTAATTTTTACTCTTATTGTTGTAATTTTAGAAGCATGAGTTGTAAAAATTTCACACTGGATATCAAATACAAGGTGTACTCGATTCTGATGCTGAAATAATTATTGATGAGCATATAAAGAAGAAGGGGTATAAAGACAAGTCATCAACTCTGATGTCAGTTTGATGCAGCAGAACTAGCAATTGTAATTATGGTAACTTACTGTCTTTTTTATTTACAAAGCAAAATGAGAGAATTATGTATTTATTCTCATTTCTTGATCATTATTTCTTGGTATGCATGTTACATTTATTTAAAATTTAATTTGTAACTTATCTGAACTAACAAGTGGCCCTCCCCTCCAAAAATTGGTGTCAATGTGATTGACTAAAATCTATATAAAACCTGAGAAAGCTTGAAAAGGAATTCTAGACACAAAAATACAGAGATTAACACAGCTTCTTGGTGTTTGCTGGCAGCGTGCTGCAGCTCCCTTAAGAAAGGATTTTCTGATTCAGTTGCGACCATTTTGAAATGCCAGCTTTCTGGCCTTGCTGCCAGTGTGACCTCTGGCTCTTTTGGGAGACGGATATTTGGAGGGGTTTGTGAACAGACTGCTGCAACTTGCTTAATGGTGGCATAGACTGGCTATGTACCTGACATGGGGCTGTGGGCATGGCTCTCAGAGGCAACAAACAGCTCTGCCATGCTGAACTGTGCCGAGCAAGCAGGAAATTCCAGCTATATCATAGTAATTGCACAACTTGAGTTTTAGAATGGACAGGCAAGCAGGAAGTACCACATAGACAATAGTAATGGTGCAGTTTAAGTTTTAAGAAGCACTTAGCATTTTAAGAAGCACTCCAGGACAGTAAAGAATTATAGGCACACAATTGGACAGATTCAGAAATAAAAGACCTCTAAATGGGTCACAGAGTTGGATAAATGTATGTAGCCTTGGGAGAGAGAAAGACAAGAGCATTAAGAGTTGTAAAATAAGAAAATATATGAAAAAACAAAGTCTTTAAAGAGACAGAGTATAGACAGTCATAGAATAAATGGAGTAGAGAAATGAGCCACATAAAGATAATGGAAAATTCATAGAAATCTGGAATATGTATATCATTGTGCTTTCTTTGAGTGTTTTGATTGTGAAGGAGCTACTTACAAAGAGACATTTTATTGTATCAGCTACTAAACTAAATCAGCATGTATATTATAAAGGTATCATGACTTCCATATTTAGGTTTAAGGATGTGTTGCTTTGGAAAAGAGGTTCTTCTCTTGTTTCCACAGAGGTTGACAACCTGTGGATTGCTTCCAGACAAGTGTGGCTGATGGACCAAGACCCCTGAAAGGTTGCCTTGAACACCCCTCAAAAAATTACATTGTCCAGTAAAAAGCAGGAAGTGTTTGGAGAAAAACTATGCCCATATTCCTAAATATTATTTATGAATATCTCTTTATATTTAAAGGGGGATATACTATAGAGATTTGCATTTGTATGGATCTTGGTTTATTGATGCAAATCCAAGGTCAATCTTATTAGACGTATATTAATACTCTTGATTAAGGTATTGTGATTGTGTTGTTCATTTAAAAATATAATGTATAATTAAAAATATAGGTTAATAGATAGTCATCTATAATAAGCAAGCTTGTAGTCATTTTAGATTTTCTAGATATATAGAGAGATATTTCATTTAGGTATTTTTCAAATCATTCAGAGACCTTCAGAATATGACATTCAAATGTTTTAAGATATTAGAACTTTTCATGACAATGAGAATATCTCTATCTGGCAGCACAAGCTACTCCAAGAAGACAATGGGCATCAAAGAGTCTTCTAATATAGTTCATTAATCATTTGGGCAAGAAACTGCTCTTGTGTGGCCACATAAATTGAAGTGCAGGACTTGCTGAGAAATGACTGCTGAACTTGCCTAAAGGTGAGATGGTTCTTTGGGGTTCCTGCTACATGAAAGAATCTGCCAGATGTTCTGCAGGACACAGAAGAAAGTGACTGGCAAACTTCCAGTATATAGGCCGAAGTATTTTTAAGACTTCCTGTTTTATTAAAAAGTCTTCTGGATACTATGGGCCTGTAGCCTGAAGATGCCCCAACAATACAAAAGAACTTTAGGTGACAATCCAGGCAGCAACATGTCTCTTTCAATTCTACAGTTTTCGAAGTTGCTTACAAGCACCTCCTTTTACTTAGGCAATGTCATATCCTTCTGGAGTGTTTGATAGAGTTAAAAAATTTATACTTATAGTTTTACTTAGTTATGATAAAGGTTAAGTAGATATAAATATTGTCACTATAATTCTTGATAACTGTTTTATTAAATGCAATTTTACTGTGTTAAAGACTTCCTTTCTGTTTAGAAAGAAAAGGGAAAATGGTACGGGAGGTCCTTCTGTCTGTGTGTTTCATTTATTGGTTAATGAATAAAGAACTGGCTTGGCCTACAGCATGGGAGGAGGAAGGCAGCATCAGAAAAATGCCATGGAGCTGCTGCTGGAGACAGATGTGCTGAAACTTTGCCTGTAAGCCACTGCCATGTAGTGATATACAAATTAATAGAAATGTATTAAATTAATATTTCAGAGTTAGCCATTAAAAAGATAGAGTTAATAGGCCAACCAGTGATTTAATTAATATAGTTTCTGTGTGATTGTTTCAGGCCTGGGTGGCAAGGAACAAGCAAGTGACTCTCACTCCAACATTTAGTTTCACTTCACTTATTGGCTATTGAAGTTTTGTACTATCCTTAAAACTCTGACCAATTACTTTACTAAAGGAATTGAAAATAAAACTTGTCCAGAGCTGGTGGCATATGCATGTTAGACAGCTGTTTGGAGGATTAAGTTGAAGAATTACACAATTAGAACCAGTTTGATTTACATAGGAAAAAAATACAAAGCAAAACATGGAAATAAAAAGTAATAACAAGAGTGAAAACCCTATGACACTAAATCATGCCCTAATTTGTCTCTGTACCTTCCATTATTTTTATCTTCAGGATAATTCTTGCTCCTTTGGCCTTCAGTAAGAATCACAATTAATGATAAAGAAATACCAGCATGTATACATTTCAAAAGGTTTTACTCACAAAGGATTATCTATGACGGCCTCCAGGGCACGGAGTAAATCTGACCTTGTCATTGTTCTGTAATCTAATGAAACAGCTGCTCCTTTGGCTACTATGTAGGCAATGTTATCATGCTGCTCTCCAAACAAAGGAATGCCAATCATAGGGATTCCAAAATGGATCGCCTCATAGATTCCATTGGCTCCACCATGAGTTACAAAGGCTTTGGTTTTTGGATGACCTAGAATAACATGAATTTAGGTTGACATTAATTAGTAGTCTTAGACATGAAATGAGAAATGTGCACTATCAGGAACTGAAAGATTTTCTACATGAAGATTAATTTTACTTAATTCACTTTATTAATTTAGTTTACCCCACAACTTCTGTTTCCCCTCACTTCTCATCTCAAGAAAACCTATGTGAAGAGTCTAATATGCATAACCTTGGTAAAATGTTTTCTTCTCTCAGAGTGAGAAGAAACTAAATTTACAGAGAGATATTTTGGAGAATTGCTTGGACTTGAGAGTTGAACTATGAAATTCTGATTCCCAGTTGAGCATATGGGGTGCATGGTAGTTAAGAGAAAATGAGTATTAAAAAAGACCAACTGCATACCAGAACTTGTTATCTTAAATAAATAATACATTCACCAAGTGCCATATAAAGGATTTTGAAGTCAACTAGGATAGGTTTGTTCCTAGAGTCTTACCTAGAAGGTCATTCTGGGGGAGCCATTTGTAAACTCTGGTATTGGATCCTAAGGAGTCTGGTGTCTTGCCCTCAAATCTCCAAAGAACCTGTTAAAGATTAGATAATCTTTATTGTTGGAGTTAAACTTAGTATTACATAGATTAAATAAGTTATATTAGGAATATAAATATATGTATGTAAGCACATTCATAAAGATGATGCTATGAATTTGAAAGAGAGCTAGGAGAATGGATATGAGAGGGTTTGGAAGAATAACAAAAAAGGAGAAATAATGCAATTGTAATTTCAAAACAGAAATTGTAAAAATAAATCTTTTTGTGTTTAAGTATAACATAGGTAAATACCTCCTATAAAAATGGATGAAGACATCAGAAAGGGTAAATATTGAGAACTCTAGAGAGACTGAGAAGAAGATTGTGCTTAGCAGAGTCTGTACTTATTTTTACATTTAGGCAGGTTGAACATAATCATCATTTTTCTAAGCAGAGATGTTTGGACAAATGAGATAGCTAATGATGCATGAAAATATTTAATACACTCCATGGTGATATAATTCAATCTCAGAGAAGAGTGGCACATTATTAATAACTCATATTTTATATTAACATATTTTGACTGTTCTAAAATTCTACTTTTAACACCATTATATTTTATATGCTTCTGGGGGTTTACTTTTACCTGTTCTATGTTATTTTCATTAAATTTCAAGTTTTTAATCTTTGATTATTTATTCATGACATACATATATTTATGACTCCATATTTCTATTGGCCAACACAATGGCATTGTTTCAAGGAACTTCAGACAAGAGAAAATTGTGGATCATACAGAGACAGAGACCCACATGGGAGCACCGGACAGAAATCTCAAGGTCCAAATCAGGAGCAGAAGGAGACGGAGCACGAGCAAGGAACTCAGGACCACGAAGGGTGCACCCACACACTAAGACAATGGGGATGTTCTATTGGGAACTCACCAAGGCCAGCTGGCCTAGGTCTGAAAAAGCATGGGATATATCCGGACTAGCTGAACATAGCAGACAATGAGGAATACTGAGAATTCAAGAACATTCGCAGTGGGTTTTTGATCCTACTGCACATACTGGCTTTGTGGGAGCCTAGGCAGTTTGAATGCTCACCTTACTAGACCTGGATAGAGGTGGGCAGTCCTTGGGCTTCCCACAGGTCAGGGAACCCTGATTGCTCTTCGAGCAGATGAGGGAGGGGGATTTGATTGGGGGAGGGGGAGGGAAATGGGAAGCCGTTGCGGGGACGACGCAGAAATCCTTAATAAATAAATAAATAAATAAAAAAGAAATATGGAGTCATCTGGCCCATCCAGAGAGTAATTTTGCATAGTGTAGTTTTGGAACATAATCCAGAAATGGAGTCATATGAGCAGAATTCTGAGTGCTTGAGAGAGCACTCTAAGAAAACAAGACATGAATCTTGTGACCTCAATTTCTTCAAAATGCTACCTTTTTTTTTTTTTTTTTTTGGTAAGCAGATATGACTGGATCTGTTTCAGGTTAACCACTACCGCTTGCTATTGATATCCAGATAAAGTTTACACTGCCCTTCGTGCATTTCTGTTGTGGCTTGATAGAAAATGGCCCCGTAAGGGAGTGGCAATATCAGGAGATGTGGCCTTGCTGGACAAAGTATGTCACTGTGGGGTGGGCTTTGAGATCTCTTTGCCTCAAACTTACATCAGTGTGACTTTCAGTCGATTTCACAATCAGAATTCCTAATGAAAATATTGAGTTATTGAAAATGAAAGGACAGTTATTGTTAAAGATTGGCCTTTAATAGTTTTGCATTTAAAAGATTGCTTTTATACTCTACATATTCTTTCTGATAATAAGGTACATTTTGGCTTTAGTCTTCCTTCATTCAATCATAAAAAAGCTTAGCTGTGATATCAATGGGTTTTATTACTTTGAAGGCATGACATAATTCCCTATTATGTGTCTATTCTATGCAGGAAAGGTTTTAGAGCTCATGAGGGAGGCCTTCCCTCAGGCTTATGTTCTTCATGTTCCCTGATACTCAGCTCCAGAACCATGCTTCTCTGCATCATGTCATATATCCCTTCATATGATAGTGCTTAAATGAGGTAACATATTTAAATGTATCTTTTATTGCAGATGCCATGGTCATGATGTCTCTTCAAAGCAATAAAAACCTAAATAAGAGGATATGGAAAAACTTTTTTTTGTCACACATGCCTTGTCATAGTGATCGTATACAACTTCAAATCATGTGATCTTTACTCATATGACCTTTCTTAACCCTCAGAATATATATTGTATGATTCTCCGAATAGAGTTCACTTTTGCTTATGATTATGACCCCAAGTTTTCAGAAGAAGGTGCTTTAGATGAAGAAGTATCTGACAAAGTCTGAATGAATGCTTGAAAGGCATACAAATATGAGGAATTTGGGTCACTTAGGCACTGATTTAAACTATTATTACAATACTAAAGGAAGATAAGGAGGTTATTAATCATTAGGAAGAGATGACTAAGTCCTTGCATGACTATAAACTGGACGATAACATCTTAAAATTAGTAGAGAAAGTAAATACAGTGCCACTGTCAACTATGATGGCTCCCTCAGCCCACTTTTTTGGAGTCTCCTTTAAAAATGTTTCCTGTCTTGCCTACGGCACTCCTGAAGCATGTGGCAAGGAATCTGATAATCAACCTAATCTTTCATTCTTTATACTTTTTAATGAAGATTTCAGAGATCTTATGAAAATGCTAACTTTACAATCTAGACAAGCTAGGGCATGACACAGAAAAGGAATTAATTTACCAATTACTCACTGGCCTCATGGGCTCAGCTTTGTGTTTCAGTGAACTTTCAACAAAATCAAGGTGTTTATCGTGGGTTAAACATTAATAAAGTGAAAGATTTTAGAAGGTTTGTGCTTTCTGTGGATACACTGCTCCACATAGTTATGGAACTTTTTGGCTGGAACAATAATGCACAATGGTTGCTGTGTGATTTTCATATAATTGTTAAAATGGTTCTTAGTCCTTTAAAACTTCTTTAGTGGCAAGAGTGGTTTGCAGATAAAGCCCATGAAAATTTGTACAGCTAGGAATGAGGGGTAATCCTAAATAGCACATATGAAATTCTGACAGGGTGTGATATATTTGTATCAAGAGATTATCAGCTGCATAATATGCTACTGACAGCTCTCTCACACATTAAGGATGTAACTATGGCCTCCTGGCCATTTCCTCTCTTCCAAGTCCTTTAAGGTTACACACAGAATATTGGGGACTTATACTGCTTCAAAGAGTTGGACTTTTATTGGGTTGCAGTAGATTATCCATGAATGCAATCATAGTTCATACAGGAATCATTAATGAAGATTTAACAGGGCAAATTGCAGTCACGAATACAGTGCCCACTAATTGTTCACTTAAGGCAGAAAAAAATTGCAGTTATTACTATTGTCTATATAGCCCTTCACAAAGAAACATGCTTTTTGAGCAAGGACTCAGTACAAGTAAGACTATGTAGATTTAAGGACCTTACTAAAGGAATATGTTAAAACGTCATTGGACTTAAAGTAAAGGGAAAAATGTTTACAGTATTAATTAATTATAATGGGAGTAATGTTTCCATTACAACCATGGAATAATGGGCACCTGGATGGCTTGTTATGGGGGGTAAATTCAATCCTAATAAAGTTGGTAACAATGAATTCTAAAAGATTAAACATAATGCTACAAAATTACAAGGTATTGGCCCAGAAGACATGATGGAAATCCACCAGCCTTGTGTTACTCATATTCTGATTGATTTGTGTAAAGAGACTTTCTACAACAGACTCATGCAGAGATCTCTATTCCCACATCTAATGATACCTATATTCCAAATCAGAATTCTAATGAAAGGTTGGCTTGTCAAAAATGAAAAAGACTAGGAAAACAGATGCAAGAGATTATGGGGCCTACATTCCCAAGTAGATAAGGACATAAGTACAGCATAGTTTTTCATAGGAGTGAAAAATTATATAAAAATCAAGTGACCCTGTCTGGACATCTCAATGGCTTGTTTCTAAGGAGAAGATATGGGCTCTTCATAAGGTCGTCAGAGAACAGTGAAAAACAGGCACAGAGAGTCACCCTTTTCTCCTAGGAATCTTCCTGGTTTTGTAAGTAAAAACTAATCTGGTAAATGAAGATGGTTAATTGACTTGTGAAATGTTAATGCCACCATTTGGTCAATGGGAGCTTTACAGCCTCGTTTACCTAAAGACAGCTACTGTTGGCATTCAACAGTTTTGCATTTGTAAAAAATGGTTTTTACTATACATATTCATCCTTATAACAAGGTACATTCTGGCTTTTCTGTTCCTTCATTCAACCATAAAGGATCTCAGTTCTGATATTAATGGACTGTATTAAACCAAGACATGACAAAATCCCCTATCATGCGTCAATACTATGCAGTAAATTATTTAGAGCCTGTGGGGGAAGCCTTCCCTTGCGTGGCCTTAGATTTGTTAGGTTCAAATCTTGGACAAATTTCTAAAGTGCTTATTTAATATTGCAAAGTTTACCTGGCTCCCTGGTTTTTCCTCCATTCCTCAGTTTCTACCTGTGGGACCTTCCTGGCTGACATACCCTGCCCCCTATCTTGAATTCTACAGCTCAAGGGGCCGGGCTGTTCTTCCCTACATAACCCAAGCATTATGACAACCTGCTCTTTATCATGCTTTTGTTCTCTAGGCTGCTTCACCTGATTCTTCTCTACCCTCTTCCTTCCCCTCTCCCCTCTCCCCTCTCCTCACATGGCCCAGCTCTGTCTGGTCATGACCTCTCTGCACTCTTCGAGATGTCACTGTCCCTGCCTCTGGCTATGCTCTCTCACATATCTATAATAAACCATCTTCTCCAGCATACATAAGAAGTTACATCCTTTCCTTATCTTTTTATTTCTTTTTTATTCAATATTATTAATTACATGGATGATTGTCCAGTTAGTCTTCCCCAAAGAGAAAGAGCTACAATCCATATAGGACATGACTCGGGATGTACTATATAAATATGGGCTTATTGTTATGCCTAGAAAAGTACAGCAATGAAACAACTGTGTAGTATCTGGGGTAACTAGTTACTAGAACAACTGCTAAGTGTGGATTTCCCCTACAAATGTCCATTCGACAATTTAAAAACATTAAATGCTTTTCATAAACCATTAGGGTATGTTAATTTCCTGTATACCATTTTATGAATGCCTAATTATGAAATAACCAATTTATCTAAAACTCAGAAAGGAGAGAAAACATTTCATAGTTCTTAACTTTATCTTGAGTGGTAACGAGAGAATTATAATTATTTGATTTTAAATTAAAAGAGGCATTGTATATTGTGTAGTCTCATAGCCACAAGTTGGAGTGACATCTTTTGGGGTGACATCTGTCAGGGTTCAGCCTTGACAGGTTTTGCAAGTTCCAGGGTAGCAGCATGTGTATTAAAAAACTCAGGTAGGAGGAACAGAGATATGAAAGACAGACATAAGGATAGAAGCAGGAGGATTATCCAGTGAATACCGAAGAGTGAATGTGTTTGTTTTCCATATGCTATATACCCCAATCCAAAAAGGGGGGAAGAAGGCAAAAGACTGATTTAATATGACACAAAGAACAAATAGAACATTTACTTGCTTCAGTACTTGAGACATCAGCTCACAATTTCCTGAGTTAAGCTTTCTGATGTTTTAGGGAAGACATACAGTGACTAGACTTTAGACCAAGTATCCTATAGGCAGCCACTCCCTGGGGCAAACCTATCTTATCCTTAAAGGAACAGGAATGGTTTGAATTCTCTGGCCTTTGCTCAATGTGGAGTGGAACCACTTCTGTGGGACCCCCACAGTGTGGATTCTTTGTTGCCTTTAAACTTATTTTCACTACTCAATTGTCTCCTAGAGGTAGTACAGCACAAAAGGATAAACCTTTAGAATTGATTTATTTATACCATAAGGGCCATAAAAATAAATACTAACTGCTTACCTTCCTTTTCTTGCTCAATCAGTAAATCAATGTAAACAATCATATGACATTTATCCTTGTTGTACTATATTACATCTGACTAACAATCAGTTTTAAAGAGAGTTACAGAAAGGTATGGGTTTTCAATATTTTTTATACATTACTATGTAAGGATAGAAAACTGTTTTACATTTAACTTCATACCTTATTATTTCTTGGACTGTGTATTTGCCCTTCTCCCAGATGTGGTAGAAAGGAGTGGATCTACTTCAGGGTAACCATTACTGCTTGCTGCTGTTATTCAGATAATGAATAGCCTGCTCTTTGTGTGTCTCTGTGGAAAAACATGTTTTTGCCGCACAGGCTCCTCATTATGATTGTATACAGCTTTAATTGACGTATGTTTTGCTCGTAAGACCTTTCTTAACCTTCAGCACATAAGTTGTCTGATTCTCTGAATAAAGTTGACTACAGCCTGAGACTTTATTCTACTTCATTTTCAGTCCCATTCTCCCAGGTCTCAGTACTCCTGGAGCAGGGACAGTTTAGGTTTTAAAATAAAACATTCCACCAGCTGTATCACATTCTCCCCCCCACCAAAAAAAAAAAACTTTTGTTCTTTGTAAAGTTATTTATGCAGACCAATAGGCTAAGAACATGCCTGCACACTGGGAGTCCACCTGCCACCTAAATGATGACTATGACCACAGAAAGTGAAACTGACATCTCTTTTTGTCTTCACTTCTTTGAGAGGTCATATAGTATCCTGTTGTCATATTCATCCCCCTACATCAGTCTTCTCTAAATTAGCCCTTTCTTATCATTTCTACTCAGTGCCTCTGAAAAGGATCCCTCAAGAACTCCAAATATTCATGGATGCTCTGTGACAGAAAAACCAGTCTCAAACTGAAGCCTACCATAGGTGCTAATGTTGAAATTCTCAGACAGATCTCATAAAATCAAGCATTAGCCTCACAGTTAACATGAATTTGCTATGTGGCTGATAAAATCAACTACAGGATGACATCAACAAATAAATGTAGGTAATTAAAGAGAGGCTGTTCCACTACAAAACTTAAAAACATTCATAAACATTCAAATTTAATCCATAGAAAATTACTTTGCAGTATACTTTATGAAGTGACTGATCTGTAACTTTATTTTTTACCTTATGTTCCTTTGGTTCCTTTCTTATTTTCCTATATCTTCCTTGACTGGTAGGACTTTTATTCTGACTGGTTAAGAACAGAGTTGTGAGTTTCATCTTTTATGATTCAGACATCACTGTGAGGGAAGCACCCGTCTTTAACTTTCCCTTAGATATTTCTCCTACAAATACTGGCAGGCCAACTGTGAGAGTTATCCAAGAAGAGGCTAGAGCTAGTGGGCCAGGCAGCAATTTAATTAACACAATTTTCCATATGGTTATTTCGGGGAGTAAGCTAGCCAAGCGGCCGGGACACAGCCCGCTGCTTCTCATACTACAGATTGGCACTCGAATGCGATGGACTAAATCCACTTAAAAACCTGAGAGGGCTTAAAAAGGACACAGAGAGAGTTTAACATAGCTTTTTGCTGTTTGCTGGCTGAGTATCACAACTCCTTTAAGAGAAATTTTCATGATTTGGCTGTAGCGGGGAAAAAAAAAAAGCTCTGCCATTTTAAATCAAGGCTTCCTGGGCCCTGCTGCCAGTGCAAACTCCAGCTATGGGGCATCATGGGCTTGGATGTTTGTGTACCCACTCGGGGTTGGGAACAAAGTAGCTGAGACCATGCCTGTGGCTCAGATCTTCCTGCTTGGGTAGGCAGCAGGATCAGGTCTACTAGAAAGTGGTGGTTTTGAAATACCAGTTTCTGGGTTGTGCCATCATCACGATTACTGTCTGGCTCCTGCAGTAGACAGAGCTTTTCAGTGGGGTTTGTGAGTAAAGTACTACGGCTTGCTTGATGGCAACTGGCCTGAAAGGGAGGCACTATGTGGCTCAGAGGTACAAACAGCTCCACCATGCTAGCAGAATGGCTACATGGCTCAGAAGCACATGCTGAACTGTGCTGATCTCAGGCAGGAACTATCATAATTATGATAATAACAGCACAGTTAAGGTTTAGACTGTGTAGTAAACTGTTGGTACTGCATTACCCCTACATGGCGCAACTTAAGTTCTTAAAAGGTGCTTAGCATTTTAAGAAGTGCTCCTGCATAGTAAAGAATTACAGGTTCACAATAGGACAGATTCAGACATAAATGACCTTTAAATGAGTCATAGTGTTAGATAGACATACATAGGCTTGGGAAAGAGAAGAAAAAGAGTATTAAAAAGTCATAAAGTAAAGTTAATGCTAAAAAAGGGTAAAGTCTTCAGGAGGATGCCTATATGTTTTTCTTTCGGTTCTCCTTATTTAGCTTCTCTAGGATCACTGATTATAGGCTCAGTGTCCTTTGTTTATGGCTAGAAACCAAATATGAGTGAGTACATCCCATGTTCCTCTTTTTGGGTCTGGCTTACCTCACTCAGGATGGTGTTTTCTATTTCCATCCATTTGCATGCAAAATTCACAATTATTATTAACCTTCATCAGGCGATGAAAGGAGACAGTGACAGAGACCCACATTGGAGCACCGGACAGAAATCTCAAGGTCCAAAGCAGGAGCAGAAGGAGAGAGAGCACGAGCAAGGAACTCAGGACCGTGAGGGGTGCACCCACACACTGAGACAATGGGGATGTTCTATTGGCAACTCACCAAGGCCATCTGGCCTGGGTCTGAAAAAGCCTGGGATAAAACTGGACCCACTGAACATAGCAGACAGTGAGGACTACTGAGAACTCAAAAACAATGGCACTGGGTTTTGATCCTACTGCATGTACTGGCTTTGTGGGAGCCTAGGCAGTTTGGATGGCACCTTACTAGACCTGGATGGAGGTGGGTGGTCCTTGGACTTCCCACAGGGCGGGGAACCCTGATTGCTCTTTGGGCTGATGAGGGAGGGGGACTTGGTTGGGGGAGGGGGAGGGAAATGGGAGGCGGTGGCGGGGAAGAGACAGATATCTTTAATAAATAAATAAATAAATAAAAAAGGTAAAGTCTTTAAAGAGACAGAGTACAGATAGTCATAGATTAAAAGAAGTAAAGAAAAGTAAGCCATGTAAAAATGGAAAATTCACAGAGAGCCTGGATTCTGTATATTATTGTGTTTTCTTTGAATCTTTTGACTGTAAAGGAGCTAAGTACAGAGAAACTCTTCATTGTATGGACTAAGCTAAACCAGCATATATGCTCTAAAGGTATCATGACTTCAGAATTTGGGTCTAAGGATATGATGCTTTGGAAAAGAGGTTCTTCTTTTGTTTTCACAGAAGATGAGACACTGTGGATTGATACTAGACCAATATGGTATGATGCCTTCCTGAAAGGTGTTCATTGTGAACACTTTCAAAAAATTACTTCACTCAACTGCCGACTGAGATGAACATAGCACACAGGCTATACTACGAAAGACCTGAATAACAGTGCCCCCATACAACACGAAACAGTTTAGAGAGAGAAAACTACATCTATATTCCCACATATAGTTTATAAATGTTCTTTTACATATATAGGGGGATATGATAGAGAGATGAATAATTTGCATTGTTATGGATTTTGATTTAGTGGTATAAATTTAAGGTCAATCTTGTTATATGTATATTCCTGCTCTTGATAAAGGTATTGTGATTGTGTAGATCATTTAAAAATGCAATGTATAATTAGGAAATATAGGTTGTTAATAGATAATCATCAATAATAGTCAAGCTTGTAATCATGTTAGATTTTCTAGATATATAGAGATATATTTCAGTTAGATAGGCATTTTTCATATCTTTCAAAGACTAAAGAATATGGCATTTAATGTTTTAATAACTTAGGACTTTCCATAACAATGAGACACATCTGCTCCTGGCAGCACCAGCTACTTCAAGAGTAAGATGGGCATCGAAGAGGCTCCTTATGGAGTTTGCTAGCCATGTGGGCAAGAACAGTTTCTTGCCTGGACTGTTGCATAAACTGGACACAAAAACCCACACAGAGAGGACTGCTGAACTTGACTAAAGGTGAGATGATCCTTTAGGGTTTCGTTTCATGAAAGAGTCTATGAGACATTCTGCAAGATACAAAAGAAAGTGACTGAACTGTCTTTGAAATTTCCTGCTTCATGAAAATGTCTGCTGGATACTATGGGCATGAAGGCTGAAGAGGATGCCCCAACAGTACAGAAGAATTTTGGGTGACTGTATAGGCAGCGGGATGTCTCTGTCAATTCTAGAGTTTTGGAAGTTGCTTACTTCCAGTTTACATAGGTTATATTATATCCTTCTGAAGTCTTTGATAGAGTTGAAGAACAGATAGATAGGTAGAGTTTCTCTTAGTTATGATTAAAGAAAAAATACATATAAATATTGTGACTGTAATTCTTGCTTAATAACTGTTTTGTTATATGGGATTTTACTATGTTAAAGTGAAAGCCTTTTTTTGATTAAAAAGAAAAAGGGGAAATGTTGTAGGAGGTTCTTTTCTATTTGTGTTTCTTTCATTGGTTGAATAAAGAAGCTGCCTTGGACTTTTGATAGGGCAGCCCTTCGGTGGGTGGAGTAGACAGGACAGAATTCTGGGAGAAGAAGGCAGGCAGGGAGAGACGCCATGCTTCTGCCCAAGACAGATGTTGGTTAGACTCATGCTGGTAAACCACAACCTCGTGGTAACACATAGGTTAATAGAAATGGGTTAAGTAAAATGTGAGAGTTAACCAAAAAGAGGCTAAAGCTAATGGGTGAGGCAGCAATTTAATTAATACAATTTTCTGTGTGGTTATTTTGGGGAATAAGCTAGCCCGGCAGCCGGGACACAGCCCGCTACTTCTCATACTACAGCCAACCAGAAAATAGACTTTTTTCTTTTATTGCTTTTTCTCTCAATTAACCAAAAATGTACTTTGATTGACAGTTGGTGAGCCTCAGACTTCCTTCCTTTAATTGGCCCTCTCAACTGCACACTGAACAAGCCTACTCCAAAATTAGAATGATGAGTCATGCTGCATTTCAAACTTTTTCAACACCTGCTTACTGTTATTCTGATATAACTACTAAATACAAATTAACTCAGCCCTGAAAATCTAATGTATGCAGTGACTTTAAGTAATGAACAAATAGAACAAGTGACTCTGAAGAATTTGGCTATGTCTACATACACTTGATAGTAATAAAGCAATCATCATCATGCCAGCATTTCAGAATGTGCCCACAGTGATCACAGTGTTTATATATAAGTCACTCTCAGTCAAAACACCTTCTGCAGTATTGAAGCATCTACTGTGAATATAATTTTCTAAATTTGAATAAGGGAAATTAGATCTTCCTTAAAACTTTACCTTTCACACAATCATTTCTATAATCAGATCTTTCAAGGACGTTCACAAACTTAGTATATAGTCACCTCCCATGAAATGCTTTCCCTCACCTTTTGTGGAATCTGGGCAAGGGCCCATGCAATTTCCTTTGCTTTGTCTTCTGACACGTTCCTGACCATTGACCCCAGAGAAAACACCACGACACCATGCTCTCCAGAGGTCTGGACAAAATCTTCCATTTCCTGTGAAGAGAATTTATTTCATAACAAATTATAGTTGTATAATAATCACTTATGAAACCATGGTGAAAAAACTAGGAGATAAAAATTGAAATGTTTATAGGAATAATTAGTATAGTGGTGTTTAAACATACAGAAGACAAGAATGGCAATATCAAAGAATTTGAACTTCACTGGCATCCACACAAACTATACTCACACATTGTCCAACAGACATTCAAAATATTTTCCTCTGGCAAAATTAAAACTCAGGAGTGCAAGCGTGTCTATGAAGCATTCAAAAATTGTCGCTTCATTTATAAGCTTTCTCCCTACAGAAAGGGTAGTATTTTACCCTTGCTATTTTATTTTTCTCCTTAATGGCTGATTTAATATTATTAACTAGTGTTTGATGAAATAATATTTATGTTATAGTATGTACATATGTGGTAGTTTTTACAAACTTCCTACTATGATCAATAAAATGTTTTGGATAATCATAACTTAGGATAAATATATACTATATAATAATTTTCTGATATTGTGTATGAATAGGGTATTTTTAGAGCTGATATCCAAAATTTACTGGTTGGAGAGAAACTATGTCTATGCTGTTTGTTTGGATATCAACAATATAAGTTGTTATATAACTTATATTGAATATAATTTAATCATAGCTTTTGGTGATGAGAAATTTATGATTGATGAGTTTAACTGACTTAATTTCTCTGTCTTTTGTGCATGTGTTTATATGTGTGTTTGCTTATGTGCACATTTGTGTTTGTGTATATGTGTGTGAACATGTATGTTCTTGTGTGCTTATGTGTCTGTGCCCGTGTGTATGCTTATGTGTGTGTGTGTTTTGGGTGTGCTGGGAGGTTACTTGCTTTTGTTTAGCACACAGATGCTAAAAGTTAAAATCTAAAGTCTTCTTCTACCAATCTTCAACGTTGGTTTTGAGATTGTCTCACACTAAGCACAAATCTTACCATTTTTTAAAACAGACTAGTGGTCAGCAAGCTCCCAGTATCAACCTGTTTCTGCCACCACAGTGCAATGTCATTGTACTGTGCTGGGACACAAAAATTTTTCTCTGGGTGTTAGGATTCAAAGTTACATCCTCATAGTTGCTAGGTAAGGACTTTACACAATGGCTAACCACTTAAGTACCCTAGGTAACCTAATTTAATTCACTGATATAAATATTTCCTAGGTCTATCATATTTTTCCTTTGTTAATTGACCTCTTTTTTAGCAGGATGCTTAAGTCCACTTCTTATATATCTTCATCCCTGGGAGAAAAATATAATTAAAGTTGTAGAACATGTTCACCAGAAAGGAAATCAAATGAAAAAGAGATCTAAAGAATGTATTTACCTTAGGCAAGTGTTTAGCAGGTTTGCAGTGGAGACCTCCTACATAGTCAACATTTGGTAAGGTTGGGCGAGGAAACTCCAAATCCCAGTAGGATCTAATGAGCCACATTTCTGCTTTGCCTATTGTCTCAGTTAAGGTAGTGGGCCTTCCTAGAAGGAGAAATGAGCAAGTGAGAAGGAGAAAAGTTGACAAGATTGTCATTTGAATATAAAATATGTTTCCTTAAAATGATAAAAGAATATATGTTTGGAACATGTGCTTTTAAAAACCAATGTTTCTTCATATGTAACATAATTTACAGTGTAATTGATTTACATAATATACATAAATGTCAGTGTTGGGTTTATTTTTAAAGCAAACTGTAGGAATTACTTAATGTTTCCACAGTAATTTGAAATAACAAACATTTATTTAAATAACCCACTAAGCCACTATTTAATGAGTACACATTTTACTCCTCTCTACATCTTTAAAAGGAACAGAACAAATATAAACACACATTCCAGGTCCAAAAGTCATATCACACTGTGTACCATGACCAGTGTTCCTCAGGGTCATTGTAGTTTGTAGCTTGTCCTTCATCCTTGTTTTGTTAAACAGGCTGTATAGTTTATGAATGGCTGAATTTCTAGTTAGTGCTTCTACCTTTGTTTCATATAAAGAAATTTAATAGTACTTCTCTTACAAAAAATTACAGTATTTTCAGAAATTATGAGAATAGAAATTTTGGCCAGTCTTACCTATGAAATATTTTTAAAAAAAGGAAAAGAAGACTTCAAAAAATACAGACCAGGTACGTGTGTATCCATGCTTCCATAATGTTTAAACAATAGATGTTAGCAAAGTACACAATAAAGGAATATGATACTGGTAGAAACCCAGTTTCACTTTTAACTAACTGTGAACTAACATAGTATATTTTAAGAGTAAAGGAATTCTTTAGGAACTACAGAGAAAATATTTTATAGTTTAAATTTTTATTTATGTATATGTGTGTCTGTGTAAATATATACTAAGTTTATTCAGGAATTAGAAGAGACCATAAAAGGGCAGCAGGTCCTCAAACGCAGAAGTTACAGGCAATTTTGAGTCACTGGTCCTGGGTTGGTGCTAGGTGAAGAACTCAAATACTCAAAATGAACAGAAAAAAAAAACACTCTTAAAATTTTAGTCATATTTTCAGACCCCAAAGTTTAGTCTTAAGTAAAGATAGTTGCCTATGCAAGAGAAAATAATTTCTATACATATTGTTCTAATGTTCTATACATATTGAAACTGTAAAATATTTCATTCCTTAATATACATTAATTATGATTTGGCTAACTAGCTAGTTACTTATTAAAACAGATTAAAAATTATAGCAAAACAAGTAAGAACCACTTAAGAAAAGTCTACTTGCTTCTCTTTGCAGCTCTGTATCTCACCAGAATGTCCTGTATCAGGTCTGATACCTGCTTCTCTTTGATGTATGAGACTTTACAGTGAAGTTGTTAGCTAATGTCATATTACATTTGATCACCTATAAAAGGCAAGTTTACTTTGCATTTTATGGGCATGACAATAGATTTTAAATAATTGTGAAACTTAGGTCTCTGAGCTACTGATAAGAATCATAACTTACCCAACGTTTCACTGTAAAACTGACTCCATTTCCTCTCATTATATGTCTCGAACCAAAAGTCAAAATATAGCATGCACATCATATTTTTTACCCTCTCCATGAATGTCATTTGACCACCTAGTCCCGACATAATTATAGGTACATAAGAGGGAGGGAATGAAAATTTCCCACTGTACTTTTCCATTGTATAGCCAGGAGAGAAGCGAAGACTGTACAGAAAAGGGATCTGGAGAAGTTCAGCTATCAACTCTCCACAGGGAGCAATGGCATCCGAGAAAAGGACATCAAACTTGGATCCCTGTAGTTTTGTCATAAGTTGTTTGTTTGAAACTGTGTCCATGCAAAGCCTTAGATAGCTATCAGAGAATTCATTAACCATGTTTTGTAGCAAAGGAGAGAATGATAAACACAAATCTCTTGGTATCTCATAAGTCCACACATCCACAAGCATTGTGAAAACCTTGTCCAGATCATCTTTACTGATAGACGTAGAAAAACTCTCAAACTTCAGACCAGGTGATTTTTGGGGATCGAGAAAGATGGAAGCTGAAGGTCTCAGAACTGTCACTTCATGACCCCTCTGTACAAGTTCATCCAGTATTGTCTTCATATTCATCCAGTGACTATATTCCAATGGCCATACCAACACCTTCCCACAGTTCACAGATCTGAAATAGCAACTTATCTGCAGGAGCAGCAGAACAGACAGCCACTTCACAGTCATCTTGGGACATCAAAGTCTTCTGTTCACAGTGTGTCCTGTGTCATCTCTTACCCTTATATCTAAAAAGAAAAAGCCTTGAGTTAAAATATAACTGGAGTCGATCAAAACAAATGCAGTAAATGACCACATTGAACTTCTGTCTAATGGAGATAGTAAAAGCAAATATTATTTATTCATATTTGCACCTCAGTGTTTAATGACAGATGTTTTGTAATGAAGCAAATTCAAGAGTCCATGACCAAAAAAAAAAAAAGGTGAAAAAAAGATTCCATGACCTATTTGAATAACTGTGCTGTTTCTTAAATATTTGAATGGGAGCAAGAACATTGGTTAGTGACAGGTTAGTCAGAAATTTCTTCTCAAGAAAGAAGCCAATATGAATACTTGCATAGATTATAAGTATTTTATTGTTATCATTTTAAGATATTATTATAAGAATGGTGATAAATGTATTCACATGCATATTTTTTCTTAAATAGCTTGTTAGTGCACCTAACGAACTCTACTGACAGAAGCCCTGGGAAGCAGATAAACAAGAGCCTCCTCCTACACATGTCCCTAGGGAAATAGAAGACTAGCAATTGAGTTGTTAGACTCATAGTTGACAGAGTAAGCTGAGTGATATTATCTGCTAAGGCAGTCAGTTGGTTCATCTTACTTGTCCACAGGCCTTTCATAAGCCAAAGAAGTAGTTGAATAGCTTGTTATCAGAATCTAGTCCACAAAGGCTCTAAAAAGTATGTGAGTGCATGCATCTACATTCCCTCCTTTTAAGGAAACACTATGACCACCATTCCTGAGGTCATCAATGTCTGTAAGATTGCACATGCAGATTCTGGAAACTAACATGTGACTTTATTTATTGGATGACCTAGGATCAGAAAAACACAGAAAATATACTAATTAGAGATCTTAAATATAGATAAAAATATGTAATCAAGTGATCAAAGCATCAGGGTATTTTTAATATTAAATATTAAATTGAATTATTTAAATTGTTTTAAAGCTTCACAGCAAGAATCATCCAAGATCAAAGTAGTGTAACTGAGAGAGCTGTTCCTTTTGTTTTCTTTTAAAGGTAATGAAAGGATTTACAGAAGAATTAGTTGAGTGATGGATGATTGACAGATGTGTCCTGTGACGATGCAAGAACAATGAGAAGAGGTTTTCAATTGAATACATTAGAGTACATTGTGGATGGAAGAAATTGAATGTCTAAGAATACCATACGTTTGTTTTAACTTATCAACTTAAAGAGTTCATATGTTAGTGCCATTTATTTCTTTCTTGCTTCTTTTTTTCCCATTACCCTCTTTCCAAAATAGCAAATGGAACCAAAGTCACTCGAGGAATCAGTATGGAAACACTGTTATATAGGCTTGCTTATTAGTACATGCATACTCATGCATATGCATGGGTCCAGGGGGTTGGAAGAGGATTTCGCAAATGTAGTGATGTTGTTAGTCTCAGGAATCATAGACTGTTATCAAAATATCCAGTGCAGGAAAACTTCACTTTCATTCGTGGTACTGTAAAGTGAGTCAGCTGTCCATGATTGGAGAAATCACAGACCCCAGAAGTAGCGCCTCCTACTGCTGTTTTTCAAAACAAGTAAAATTTCTAACTATATTACTAGCTTTATCCTTATAATCACAGGTAACTGTAGCTCTCACAACTCATCAAAAATCTTTTATTGCAGCAAGTGGAGAATATTGCAGAGATCCACAGTTGGTGGAAAAGGATGAGAATAAATGATCATTGGATGCCCAAGGCCAATAAGTACACTTAGAATAACACAGCTTCTAAATCAAAGGCTATGGAAATATTTTGGAAAAGGTAACAGAAGAACGTAAGAGCCAGGGGACCAGGATGCCTGATAGAAGATGGTGCTTTATATTTATTATAGGGATATTGCATCCATGAAATTTTACCAGTGTGATTGCCTAAATAAGACCTGCGTAATAACAGCATCAGTTGACCTGTCATCATAGATGGGAAAATTTCACAAAGTCCTATTCCTATAGGGAAAACTGTGAACAAACAATGGCTGTCACGATAAGGAGGGCCATGTTTCTCCAGTATGACCGCTCTGATCTATTATCCAAGACTCCATTTTCAGCCCTACACATGTGTATATAATAAACATCAAAATTGGGCTCAATCGGATGGTGATATGGTAGAGGACAAAACAGGAGGTGAAGGAAGAAGAAAGGAGCCTGTAAATGATGAAAATATAGTACCTATGTATGATTTTCTAAAAAATGAAGTATTACACAAAGGAAAATGATAACCAACACACTTCCTAAGTCTGACAAAGTCTTTTTATGGTATTCAGGTCAAGGAGGACAACCAGAGTGTTGTGCCAGGACAACCATGACAATCAGAATGCTGTATTGTAGATGGGAGGTGGTGGCACATACCTTAAATCCATCAGTTGGGAGGCAGAGGCAGGCGGATCTTTATGAGTTTGGGGTCAGCCTGGTCTATAAGAGCTACTTCCAGGACTGGCTTCAAAGCTACAGAGAAACCAGGTCATGATAAATCAACAACAGTGTCCTGTATTGTTACATTATAAACAGTGTGAACTTTTTGTGATGGGCAATATGTCATTGATCATTAATGTTTCTTTGTGATTTTTGAAAAAAATCCTGCTTCAGAAAGAAAACAGTTATAAAATTCAATGTGTAAAAGAGAAGGGAAGTACACAATGCTCCCTATAATAGGCAGTTATTTTTACAATGAACATCTTGTTCCTGGTATACAAAAATACATTTTATTCTCTTTCAAGCAAAAAATATTTAAAAATTGGTTTTATTTTTGACTTTTCTAAAACAAAACAGTTGGCTTCCTATCACTTTTTAGCTTGTTACTCATGCTACAGTTTCCCAGAGTCTTACCCAGAAGGTCCTTTTGGGGGACCCTGGTATTGGGACCTAAAGTATCTGGTTTCATATCCTTAAATCTCCAAAACACATGTTAGAGGTTAGACAATAATTTGTATCAGATTTCAAAACTTAAAATCTAGTATTGTACAAATTAGACAATGCATAGCTAAATGCCATTTGATTTCCCAGTGTGGAAACCAGGTAAAGAGACATTAGACCATAAGAACTATCAAAACATAAGGCAGAGTATGGCAACACCACCTATGACTTTCTTTATATTTAATCAGGTCAAATGTCATTGTGATTAATTATGTGCAGTTATGTGCATACATGAGAGAGTTAATGAAACATGAATATATTAAAGAAAAGTTTATATGTTCATAAGTCATCTGCAAGGAAGAATGATTACACTTCGTGTGTATTTAATATAATACTTCTAATTTTCCATTCTTAATTTCATGCCAATTTAAAATAACCACATATCTAGGTTAATATGATATAATTCTTGTTTTATGTATGTGCAGTAGTTCTGTTGACTGCAAGATGCAGGACTCTCAGTTACTTCTCTAGCATGTTTGACTGCATGCCAACTTGTCACACCGTTATGTTGATGAACTGAACCACTAAACTGAAAATGACTGTTCTTCTTTATAAGAGTTGCCGTGGTCACGGTGTCTCCTCACAACAATAGAAATAACAATAGGTTAAGACGGATTCTGAACCCATTTTTAGGAGTTATTAGCTTATCACATTAAAGATTTGCCTTTGTAAATCCACTCAACTGCATATTCTCATTGAGTTCCTGTTCAATATCATCATCTGATGTGGGAGTGTCATATATCAATCTGTTGATTTCATTGGTTAAGCAATAAAGAAACTGCTAGGCCCATTTGATAGGCCCACCCTTAGGTGGGTGGAGTAAACAGAACAGAACACTGGGAGGAAGAGGAGTGAGCTCAGACTCCACAGCTCTCTTCTTGGGAGCAGACGCCTGAGAGAGACGCCATGCCCCGCTCCCGGGCAGACACACGCCATGAAGCTCCGACCCAGGATGGACAAGGCTAGAATCTTCCCGGTAAGACCGGTTCTCACAGATTATTAGAGATGGGTTGATCAAGATATCAGAATTAGCCAGTAAGGGCTAGAGCTAAAGGGCCAAGCAGTGTTTAAATGAATACAGTTTGTGTGTTGTTATTTTGGGGCATAAGCTAGCTGTGCGGGCGGCTGGGGTGCTGGGGATGCAGCCACGCCGCCCTTATTGCTACAAATGGCGCCCACTTGAACAACTGAATGGACAACTGAATCCACGGAAAGCCTGAAAGGGCTTGGGAAAGAGTAGGGCATGTTTTCTTGATGGTGACAATTTCTCGGATCTACTCTGCTTGCGCCTCATCTGAGAGAGGCTTCCTGACTCAGCTTTAGCTGCAAAGCCTGCAGCTCATTAAGAGGTCCTGCTACGAAACACTTAAATGGTGTTGAGGAAAAGCTGAATGCATGCTTTTCGGTTTTTAGCCGTAGCAGGAAAAAAGCTGTGCTGTTTAAAAATGCCAGATTTCTGGGCTGTCCTGCCAGGGTAAACTCTGACTCTTTCACGCAGGTGGTTCATGCGGTTTGCAAGCACAGGCTGCTGAAGCTCACTTGCTGGCAGGGACCTTGAAATGCCATAGAGTTGTGGCAGTAAACATGCCTACAGCCGGTACCTCAGCCATGAGGCTGGAAAGCTAAGGAATGGACTGGTTCTAGCTGGCAAAGCCACACCTTTAATCCTACCCATATTGCTCAGTAATTTAAAGGCTTGTGTGGTCAGAAAAAGAGAGATATACAGTAAAGAGAGATTCAAAGACAGAGAAAATTTCTGAATGGTTTAAAGTGTGTTAAAATATATGCAGACTAAAAGTTGAAGTTCTTAAAGTAAAAAAAAGGAAGAGAGTTGTTGTGTGTGGTAGCACACGCCTTTAATCCCAGTGCCTAGAAGGCAGAGGCAAACAGATCTCTGTGAGTTCAAGGTGTAGTAGCTTACACCTTTAATCCCAATGCCTGGGAGGTAGAGGCAGGCGAATCTCTGAGAGTTCGAGGACAGCCTGGTCCACAGAGTTATTCCAGGTCAAAGATATACAGAGAATATAAAATAGAAGTAAAAAGAAATGAAATAGAGGTTAAAACAAAGGTGTACAAAGATGGAAAATAAACAGAGAATCTTGATACTGTATGCTATTATGCTCTTTTTGAATTGTTTGAATGCTGAGGAAGGAGCAACAGCCGCTAAAAGATATTTATTTATAAATGCTGCTGAACTAATCAAACATAGATATTTTGATGCCTTGACTTTGAAATTTGGATCTAAGGACATGATGCTTTGGAAAGGAGTTTCTTTTTTTTCTTTTTTTATTTATATATATATATATATATATTTATTGAGAAAAGAAGAAAAAAACATAAACAAAAAACAAGTTTCCACCTCCTCCCAACCTCCCATTTCCCTCCCCCTCCTCCCACCCTTCTCCCCCTCCTCCCACTCCTCTCCCCCTCCCTCTCCAGTCCACAGAGCAGTCCAGGTTCCCTGCCCTGTGGTAAGTCCTAGGTCCTCCCCCCTCCGCCCATATCTAGGAAGGTGAACATCCAAACTGGCTAGGCTCCCACAAAGCCAGCACATTAAGTAGGATCAAAACCCCGTGCCATTGCAAGGAGTTTCTTATTTTGTTTTCACAGAGGATGAGACCCTGTTCATTTCTTCTGTTCTGATTTGGTATGATGGATCACGCCCTCCTGAAGGGTTGATGTGAACATCTTCAGAAAATTGCTTAGCTCAACTGCCAACTGAGATGAAACTAGCACACAGGTTATACCATGAAAGACCTAATTAACGACACCCCCATTCAGCAGGAAGCAGTTTGGAAAGAAAAAACTGCGCCCATGTTCCCAAATATGGTTTATAAACGTTCTTTTACATTTAAAGGGGGATATGATATAGGTATGAATAATTTGCATTAGTATAGATTTTGCTATATTGATAGAGATTTAAGGACAATTTATTTTCTAGATGTGCGTAGATATATTTTAGATAGGCATTCTTCATATTTTTCAAAGATTATAGAATATGGCATTTTAAATGTTTTAATAACTTAGTACTTTTCATGACAATGAGGGACTCTGTTCCTGGCAGCACCAATCTACTTCAAGAGGAAGATGGGCATCGAAGAGGCTCGTTATGGAGTTTGATAGCCATTTGGGCAAGAAACTGCTCTTGCCTGGACTATTGCATAAACAGGACACAGAGAAGCCACAGAGAGAGGACTACTGAACTTGCCTAAGGTGAGATGATCTTTCGGGGTTCCTGATTCACGAAAGAGTCTGCGAGACATTCTGCAGGACACAACAGATAGTGACTGAAATGAATTTGAATTTTCCTGCTTTATGGAAATGTCTGCAGGATACCATGGGCCTGAAGGCTGAAGATGGATGCCCCAATGGCACATAGGAACTTTGGGTGACTGTCCAGGCAGCAAGGTGTCTCTGTCATTTCTAGAGTTTTAAAAGTTGCTTTTTTCCTGTTTGCTTAGGTAGTATTATATCTTTCTGGAGTCTTTGATGGAGTTAAGAATAGTTAGTTACAGTTATAGTTTTCCTTAGTTATGATAAAGATTATTGTAACTTTACCTTGATAACTGTTTTGTTATATGTAATTTTGCTATGTTAAAGTTAAAGCTTTTTTTTTGTTTGTTTAAACCGAAAAAGGGGAAGTGATGTGGGAGTGTCATATATCAATCTGTTGATTTCTTTGGTTAAGCAATAAGAAACTGCTAGGCCCATTTGATAGGCCTACCCTTAGGTGGGTGGAGTAAACAGAACAGAATGCTGGGAGGAAGAGGAAATGAGCTCAGACTCCACAGCTCTCTTCTTGGGAGCAGACGCCTGAGAGAGACGCCATGCCCCGCTCCCGGGCAGACACACGCCATGAAGCTCCGACCCAGGATGGACAAGGCTAGAATCTTCCCGGTAAGACTGGTTCTCACAGATTATTAGAGATGGGTTGATCAGGATATCAGAATTAGCCAGTAAGGGCTAGAGCTAAAGGGCCAAGCAGTGTTTAAGTGAATACAGTTTGTGTGTTGTTATTTTGGGGCATAAGCTAGCCATGCGGGCGGTTGGGGTGCTGGGGACGCAGCCACGCTGCCCTTATTACTACAATCATCTTGGAACTCTGCCTAGGAAGGTTCCTGTGAAGTAGTTGGCTAACTATATCAGCAGCTTACTTCATTCAATCTTACAATAAGCCAATGTGCTCTGCCACCTCCAGACTGCCATTGGAAGTAAAACTTTGTAACCCAATTGGCTCAAACTGTAGCGATCCTTCAGGAAATAAATGAGTATGACTTTTTTTTCCCACTGGTCAATTTTAAGTTTCTGCATACTTATATGCAGACTGATGAAGAAATACGATAGAGTCAACAGCAATAAAACTGTCAGGAATCCTGGCATGAGGGTCTTTTCTTAAAAAAGTCCAAAGGAGCATAAGGTAGTCCCATCTACCCATTATTTTTCCTAGGTTGCTGTCACAAATGCTAGCCTGATTGTTTTGACCTCTGTTGAAACTCTTACATTCCTATGAAGCACTCAGCTAGTTTTACTCATTTGGACCCCAAAGAGGTTGAATAGTTCATAATCAGAAACACTTCCTAATAACATGAGAAATAAAGTGTTAGTGTCCATAAATTTACATCTCCAGGAAGCAGAAGGACTACTCACTGATGAGAATGTATCCACCTTCAAAAAACTGTTACAGACCTTGTATTCTGACTGGAAGCACTCTGGGCCCAAAGGTGTGACTTCACTCATGGGCAATAAACCATCACCCTATATTGCTAGCTGACAATATACAAGGCCCATCATGTGTTATCAGTATAAAGCTCCAATCAATACTTATTCAGGCAGATAATAAATGTTTAAGACTATGGGGGCTGAGAAATGCAGGATCATTTCCTACATTGTCTGGCAGTCAGCAAATCTGAGAGACTAACTGGCAATCTGCACCTCCAGACACAGGATGTTGTCACCTGGCCTCTTTTGAAGTTGGGTAACTCTGTGGTCTGATATGCTAATACGATTCTGCTCCTTCCATTTTAACTATGAGGACACCCAGGAAAGAGGTTTTATTCCACCTCTTTACCAAGTGGACTTGAGTAAAACATGACTTAAGTCACCTAGCTACCTAGGCAACAGATTTTTAACGAAGTAATACCTGCTCCCCTGCTTTACCTTCATATAAAAGCTGTTGGGAAAATAAACGCAGGTGATTTCTGGATCTGAATAATCACTAAATTCCCTCCTGGTGCTGTCATGTGAGTTTTGTCTTCCCTTTTCCCTCACGTCTACCCTGGAAAGAAGTGGTTTTTGTTAGGGTAGTCCCCTACATAAAACCAAGATAACAAGGTGTAACTTGTATTAGAATGCTTATTTATTTTCATCCTACAAATTTTATTTGTGAAATTTGAGAGACAATGCTATAAAATTTTTCTTTGGCAGTCTGTTTTTGACACACTGCTCCTTGTTTGGGTTATGGAGACCTATGGATGCTCTTTGAGAATGTAGTGAATTTATGATAAAAGACATGTGTGACTTAACAGGAGAAAACAGACTTCCAAAGATGGGCCTATATAAGGCTCATCTTCCTGCTTTTTTCCCATGACCATTGACCCTCCCAACCTTTCACTTTTTATTAGGTTTTAAAGAGGGATAATTGTGATGCCTTCGTGTGGCAATTTTCTCTGAGATAAAATCTTTCAACTTTTAGGGAAGTTCCTTAAGATTCAGAATATCTTGAGAGAGAAAAAATATTCCATCCTACAGGAAAGCTCTCTAAGACTCAGGATGTTCCGAGGAATACTAAAACATACTATCCTGTAAGACAGCTTCTTGAGTCTGGAAACTTAACTACTCAAAAAATTTCAGGAACTCTCTGAGACCAAGTAGATTCACTTGACCCTCTATAACATCTTATAAGCTGTAACAATTGTTATGATATCCTCTCTTACAAAATGAATAACCTGAAGGAGGAAGAACAATCCAAGCTGTCTGGAAGAGTTTCAGGACAACTGAGCAGCTTTGTAGAGACATTTTCTAACCTGTCAAGCTGCCTTCTATTTGTGCAGTGAGCTCTCGTTTTCAAGATTACATGAGACTGATGATAGGGACTTTAACTTGTAGTTGAAACAGAACAACCACAAAAATGTTCTAGCATAGTAAAATCTTGACAAAAGTATTAAAATACTTACATAGGGGACATATTAATATATGGATATATTAACATATCTAATACGGGCCTATTAGAAAAAGCCACAAAGGATCGACTGTTCAAAGGATTATGCCTGTTTTCAAAGATATGTGATAATAAAGAGTTACAGGATGAGACTAGAATACACAAACTGATATAAAATATTTGAAGTTAAATTCCATTTGAGTGGCAAATAAATTACTCATTTAAAACAAGGAGTTATTTTAAATTTTATTAGTATTCAGAGACATGTTCTCAAGCTCATCCCTATAGCCACTGAGAAAATAATAGAGTTATTTAAATTGTTCTTCACTAAAATTATTTTCACGTTTGGACTAGCTCTTGTGATCTAGCTGTTCCCACTCCCCCTATCAGACAACAGAACTTCCTTGTAGTCTGTAATTGACAAGGATGTTTATGTTTCTGGCCAGTAGTTTTCTACAGAAGCAGTAGAGGTATAAAAGGCTTTAGCTGAGTCAAAATAAAGCTGCTGTTCTACCACCTGAAAGGAGCCTTCTTGTCTCAATCCCAGCACCCCCACCATTCTCGGCATCCAGGCTGTGCTTGTGGCAAGGCAACTAGCAAACTCTATTCAAACTGATAATGCACCTCATCTTCCTTTTCTTCCTCTTTCTCCTCTCCTGTACCTCTCCCTTTGAGACAGTATCCCATGTACCCCATCCGAGCTAACCTTATAAACCTTATAAACTTTAAGTGTAAGCATTTGTCTTCCGTGATGAAACTGAATCATCTTATTGAGGACCCTGCTGGGTCTGAGGTCTATCGGGCATTGTTAATAAAGTTTTTTGCCTGAAGGATGGTTCATCTTTGAAACTTCTCTTCAACCCATCTTCTCCAGTTCCTCTAGCTATGTAGACATCTGACTTTAAAATTCTGTTTTTCTTGACTATATCAACTATGTACTGGGCTAATTTGAAAAGGAAACTACTTTCAGTTCTATTTTTTGCTTCTAAAGTCACAAAATGATGAATGAAGCGTTGCAAATAACTTGGAATATGCTGTATAGTAGAAATTTTACTTGATATGAAAAGTGGAAAAGATGAACTATGTCCTTTTTTTTTTGAGGCAAGTGTTTCCTGAGTATCTTTGGAGTCTGGCCTGGAACTTGTTCTGTAGACCAAGCTGGCTGCGAATGTACAGAGATCTGATTACCTCTGCCTCCCGATTGCTGACATTTAAGTCATGCACGACCACTGCCCTGCATTAAAAGGAATTCTTAATATTGTTGAGAGACCCTATTGCAGTCAGTTAAAGTTTAAATTGTTTCTTTACTCTGAATTAGAGTGTCATTTGAAACGGACATGTGAGGGTACATAATCACATGAAGACCTAAACCAAGAAGGATTAAAACAGGATAGTGATCCACATTGTTCTCCTCATTGCTCAGATCCAAGACAACCTGCATTGCAGATTAAAATAAAATAGCCAAATCCATTGGTTGAAGGAGTTTCCATAGAAGCCTCATTATATTTATGTTCTATAGGCCTCATTATAACCATTCCCAATGTACTACCCAAAGAGCAAACTGTGCCACGTAGCCTCTGTTAAGTGTCCCTCTCCTCTGACTCTTCCATACTGTACAGGTCACATATTAATAAATCTATTAGCACAAAAACTCCTTCTCATAAACATTGAGGAGTAGATACATCCCTTTGCCTGGTGGGACTGAATCATCTCACTGAAGAGCCCCAATTGTTTTCTGATACTCAACTGTCTGCCAGTTTTAAAGCTCTTGCTGAAGATTATTCAACTTTGGACCTTCTCTTGAATTTCTGTTTTCCCGATCCCTCCATAATAATCTTCAAGACCTAATTGAGCTTCTTGAAATAGTGTATAAGAGAACCCATCTATCCTGTGTGGCAGCTCGTATCAACCCTTTAGGTCAGAAAATGAAGCTAGGATTATGCACACATACAGAAATTCAGTCAGATAATAAACAATTGACATTAGTATTATTTCTTTGATATATATTGTATACCTTAATTTGTGAATATATTTTGTAATCTGACAGTCTACTAAAGATCTTACTACAAAGGAATGAAGCCCATTTTTTTTTATTGAAAAAAATTTCTGCCTCCTCCCAGCCTCCCATTACACTCCCCTTCCTCCCACTCCTCTCCCTGTTCCCCCACTCCTCTCCCCCTCCCTTTCCAGTCTGAAGAGCAGTCAGGGTTCCCTGCCCTGTGGAAAGTCCAAAGTCCTCCCCCCTCCATCCTGGTCTAGGAAGGTGAACATCCAAACTGGCTAGGCTCCCACAAAGCCATTGGGAGCTCACCAAGGCCAGCTGGACTGTGACTGAAAAAGCATGGGATAAAAACGGACTCTCTGAATATGGTGGACAGTGAGGGCTGCTGAGAAGCCAAGGACAATGGCACTGGGTTTTGGTCCTACTTTATGTTCTGAAGCCCATTTTTTCTTTTAGCATATATCATGTTCTACAGAGAAGAAAAATTTTACCCTTCCTCATATTCTATTTCTCATAGAAAACACTGACAGATTTCTGGACTCAGTGTTTAGATATATGGACAAATGTTGCTGTCAGCCTTAATCAGAGAAGGACCTCTTTGCAATGAACAACTGTAAATGAAGCATGTGTGTTCAACATGCTGAGAATAAGTGGCACCTGAATGTTCAGCTCAAGACAGTGGATTTATCCAACCATTTCTGTGGTTGAAGTAATATCATAGAAGAGAAAATCCAAATACTGTGACCATATACCTAGGGAGGAAGGCTTTAAAATTGCCTCTGGCCCTAACTCAGCCTATGTAATCATTACCTCTCAGCAGCTGCAACTGCCTGCAGTAAGCCAGTGCAAGATTTATCTGGTGAACAGAAAGAAGAAAATGACTTTTAACAAACAACAAAGCCAAAGCAACAGTATTCCTACCTCAATTATCCTAATCTAGAAAGTGTTTGTAAGCTTGACTACTAAGCTATTTTAGATCCTGTCAAATGACAGTCAATATTTTCTATTGTATGTGAATCTTTTTCCCACTACCTTGAAACTCTAGCATGTCATTTCCAAGAAAAGAGTTTCCTCTTTGATGCCATTGGGTCATCAACTAAAATGCATTCATTCAGACTTTGAAAATTTGCCACAGTTAACAGTCGCACCATGTTTAAAAGACCAAAGTTCAAAATGTCTTATACTAAAAGTGATCATTTTTTTCTGTAAGCTTGTATAAAATCAAAGCCAGGTTACAAAATTCTGTCAATCAATGCCTCATGATAAATACTTCCAATTCAAGCATAGAACTTGGAGTACAGCATGAAATTATTGGGCCTGAGCAGGATTTCCACTTAGCAAGGAAAACACCATCTTCTGTGGTACCATGTCTTGCAATTTGGCTTGTGATGTAATCATATGGGCTTCAAAGAGATTGGGTAGTCTCTTCACTTTTATTTGGTCATCTGCAACATATAAACCATGTGCAATAGCACTGCTACCTTCTAATTTTAAAGTTTTGAAATGAAAATGCTTTCCTCTTTTTCTTCCCTTCAACTTCTTCTCTGTAGCCTTTCCTTGCTCTCTCTCTCTCTCTCTCTCTCTCTCTCTCTCTCTCTCTCACACACACACACACACACACACACACACACACACACATACACATACACACGCACATGCACACATGCAAGCAGAAACACGCACACAATACACAAAAAGAAACAAAGACATTATATATGTGTATATATATATATTTACCTAAATATATAAATACAACCTACTAATTCCATACAATGTTTGTTGTATGTATTTTATTTCAGTCCATCCCACCTGGAATTTGATAAACAATATGGGGACTGTTCCTTAGGAAAAACTATTTCTCCTACTCTAGAGTATTTCTTAGTTGTCTCCAGTTTTTTGTCTAGGATTAGGACCATATTCACTTTCTCCCTTTTGTGTTAGTATGTCTATTAGTCTATTTCATATTCAGGTCATGTTTAGGCAGCCATGTTGATGAGACTTCATGCATGTGACTTCACTGACATTTCTGGAAGAGAGAATCTCGCACAAGACTTCCTGTTTCTCTGACTCTTAAAATTTTTCTACCCCTTTCTATGTTGTTCCTTTGCCTTAATAATAGGTGCTGTGTTATAGATATGTAAGTTGGAGAAGGGCACCAGACAATAATGTGTGCTCTGTATTTGATTGGTTGTCATTTTCTATATAGGCTCCATCTGTTGTACATAGAGATTCAGTTTCCTTTTTATGATGGTGAACACTGCTCTTATCTGTAGGTATAAGAATTAATATTTATAATATAGCTGGAAATTATGCTGGTTTAGCAAAGTTCATTGTAAGTTTTCCTGGAAGATCAATAATATCACCAGCTCCAGATAAGTTAGCCAGATTTTCAGTACTGGGCATAATTTTCCTCCAGTTAAGTGGGTCTTAAATTCAATTATCAAGCTTTTTGTTACCACCAGAATAGGGAGCCACAGTCATACTCTTAGGTCTATTATGCCAGGCTGGCTATTGTTATAATTCACAGTCATCATAGCTGGGTAGGACCAATGGTGTCTTCTCTATACCTTGCAAGGTATCTACTGCTAGCAGGAAAGCTAGTCTTAAGGGAAGTCTTTCAGGTCAGATTGAGCTCAGCTGCTATGGATCCTTTGTCTTAAGTGCAAGGTGTCTTCTGCAATAAGAACTTATTTTCCACCTCTGGGGAGCAACCAAAATCAATAGCAACAATCTTTAATGTTTTGAGAGTCTTTTGACAACCCTAAGCAACAACTCCAAATGTGACTTCTCATGCAATTTATGACAGTTTTTTTTCCCCAGTCTAGGGTTCTTGCAGGAATTTTTGAAATCTAGGTAGGAAAATTACATAAAAATGTACATGTATATGCATATGCAGACTTATATGTACTATGTGTATCTTTAGGTAAACACATCCTTACTATTATTTTACTCTCTCCATTTCTCTCTCTTTCTTTCTCTCTCTCACCCTCAGAAAAGATACAAAGAGTTATTTTAATCTTTCTGAATTAATGAATATTTATTTTGTGTTTAAGTGTGTTGTCTTTCTTAGAGTAGTTTCCATGGGATGCTCATTTGAATTTTTTTGTGTTTCGGGAGTATTCTTCAGATGTCTCTGAATCCCAAATAATGTATGATGTCAGTTTCTTCTGATGTTTCTTCTGCTTAATTTTGGTACAGATAACCAGTCTTTTGGAGAAAGCTGATGACTTAAATCAGCTATTATTAATGTCTTGATGTTAATCTATTTCATTAAATCCAGTGTATATTTTTAATGAAATTGGCACCAGAATTTGGTGAATGTGTGTCTAAGATAGTAATGTTTCCTTTGTTAATTGTTCTTTTTATTAGAATGACTTGTGTGTGTGTGTGTTTTCTTCTTGCAGCTTTTAATACCCTTTGTTTCTTTTGTATACTTACATACTTCGTGTTTTATTGTGATAATGCTGTGGGAGGTTTTTTCTTGATATTATATGTTTTGTGTTGTATGTGCTTCTTCTGTCTATATGGGTGCACCTTTTCTGAGGGGAAATTTTCTTGTTGAAGATATGATCTATGCCATTGATTTGGGATTCTTCTTCCTCAATTATTCCCATAATTCAAAAGATTTGTCTTTTCCTGGTTTGCCACTTAACTTTCACGTTCCTTTTCTTTGATTTCAAACTTTACTGTTCTCTGCCTAAGACCTCTAATTTATATTTAAGTCCAGATATTTCATCTGTTGTTGCCTGACTCATTATACTTGTCAGATTTTTTTCCTTTGAATTTTCTAGTTGGCTTCTTGAGATTTTCAGTTTCTTCTTCGTTTCAGCTTGGGTTCCTTTTAATTTTTCTATCTCTTTCTTTAATTATGCTTTCAAATTCGTGGTTATCTTCATCATTTCTATCAGTTTTATGTTTGTGATTTCTTAGTTATAATCAGATGTTTCTTCTATTTAATTTCATTTTCTTTACATTCATTCAGATGTTTCTTTGGTCTCTGTTCCACTCCTTGAATTATTGGATGAATTTTAAGATGGTTATTTTAAATTCTGTATGCTATTTATGTAATTCTCACTGGAGAACATTTTTATATTTCTGAAGGAGTGGCAGGTTTGTTGCCTAGGGACTTCTTTTGTGAGTTCTATGTCTAATGTGGCCACAGAGTCTGAGACAGTCTACAGTATGTACATTGTGGAGTGGGCATGAGCATTGGGTATAGCTTACATGGAATGAAGTCCAGTGGACATGGAAGGATGGGTGCTGTGTATTTTCTGTCTTGTGATCAATATTTGGAGTTTAGAGATAGGTCTGATGGTTTAAGAGGGAACTTGGAGGGAAGGGTCAGACAGACTCACCAAGCTGTACCCCAAAACAGGATGTGCAGACCCAGATGGGGCTAGAGGATTGGATGTGGCAATTGTGTGTGGAAGAAAGATGATGTGGGTCTTGGGTAAAGCCTGGAGACTGAGAGTATGGTAAACAGTGCTGTCTAGACAAGTTCAGGGCACTGGATGGAGAACTTGGGTTATATAGGTGGTGCATTGAGAGAAGATCTGGTAAACTTCCAGAGTTAGATTCTGTCACAACATGCATGGCCTGGAAGGGTGGAGAGATTAGGTACAAAGTACATAAGGACCTTTATGCTGTCTGTACTATACTCTTTACATGTAGATATTAGCAGAGAATGTTCCATGGTCTTGGCATCTCCAATTGCCTGGTATCTGCATTCCAACTAAGGCTTCACCTTAATAACTTTATGCAATAGCCTCTCATGACATCCTAGCTTAGGTTCATATGCTACTACTGATATCTTTTCTAAGGCTTCTAAGTTCAGAAATGTCTACATGTCTACAGTCCCACCTCTCTTCACAGAAAACAAACTGCTCCCACTTCCCTTTCTGTCTCAGCTCTCCACCACATATATGCTTATCATAATGCTGCATGCCCTGAATAATGGCGAGGCCACCCCTTAGTTTTTAAATTTTCATTTTTGTTTGCTTTTGTTTGATAAAGAAGAGGGTTTATTTCATGCCATAGCTCCCTGTCCATTCTTGAGGAAATATAGGTCAGAGGTTCAAGGAAAAACTCAGGATGCAGGACTGAAACAGATACTATAGAGGAAATATGCTTACTAGGTTGTTCCTTATCATTTGCTCAGCTTTTTTTCATTATGTCTTTTATTTTGTGAGATTATAATATAATTGCATTATTTCTCCCTTCCCCTCTAATGAAGATATGCCTTGATAGAGTGATCAGTGAATGTTCAGAAGGCCGTTCATAATCTAGAACAATGCTGAAATGGAGTTCATGTGCCTTCTCAATGAGCTCTACTCTCTCTTCATTTTATTTCCCGTTGTTACAAACTTTCGATAAATGAATAAGAAGGATTTTATGGCAAGGAAAGCTATGGCTGCCACACAGGCCAGTAGGAATCCAATCACATCCAGAGAGTGGTACTGGAACCAGGTGAGGTTGTGTGCAAGTGGCCTCAGGTGCTTGGCCCCTTTGTGGCGCATGACAAACTCAATCCAGAAGATGACTCTGTCCAGCGGTTTCATGGGCTGGTCATGATGAATGGTTGATAACCACATTGCATTCTTTTTATAGCTGGCAGAAGGAAAACAGACATTAACTTACAGAAATAAAAAATGCACATGTGTAAACTTTTGTGTAAACATTAAAGTTAGTCACACCATACAGAATGAAAATATATTTTGTTTCATGTGCATGACAAGGAAGAGCTTCAGGGACATGTCTGAGTTCCTTGAGCATGCCAGATTAAGCATTTAAAAAAATAATAAAGATCAAATATTCCTAAAGTAGAGTTTAGAGATAGCTAAGTATTAAATACAAAATAAATCAAAATGAGATATTATTTGAGTATATAAAGCTTCAGTTACCGATAAGCAATTATTAGCAAATTTTGTGTGCAAAATGTTTACTAATGTCAGGATGTATAAGTAGAAGGCAAATCACTTGAGTCCTCATAGTGGTGCATATCTACGTAAATTTGATAAAGATTGAAAAGAGATTTTTATGGTACATATATCAATGATTAGTGGTTTTAATAACTAATGTGTCCTTGTTCTTATTAATTAACTCTAATAGCTTCTTCTCATTGTTTTTACATTTTTCTAATTAAGGTCATCAAATATTTCATAAAATTAATATGAAAAATAATTTTCTTCTCTGTTACTCTATTGAATTTTTTTATTACTTTTATAATTTTTATTGTAAAGTATAATCACAATAAATTTTTGCTATTACTTTTAAATATGTGTGTGAGGGAGTATGTGTGTAAAGTGTGTAAACTGTGTGTGTATATGTTTGTGTGTGTGTGTGTGTTTGTGTGCTATGAGATCTGCTGGAGTTAGAGTTACAGTTGTTTGTAACCAATTGATGTAAGTGTTGGGAACAGAACTCTGGTCCTCTGCTAGGGTAGACCTTTGCTTATCTATAGAGCCGTATTTCAAGCCTAATATTTGCTCTTATTATTGATATTCATTTTCTGTTAGCATTGTAATTTTAGAAGTATGAGTTGTAAAAATTTCACACTGAAGATCGAACACAAGGTGTACTCGATTATAATGCTGAAATAATTATTGATGAGCATATAAAGGAGAAGGGTTATAAAGACAAGTCATAACTCTGATGTCAGTTTAAAAAAGTAGCAATTGTAATAATGGTAACTTACTGTCTTTTTATTTATAAAGCAAAATGAGAGAATTATGTATTTATTCTCATTAAATAATCATCATTTCGTAGTATGCATGTTATATTTATTTAAAATTTAATTTGTAACTTATCTGGTTATGAAATGTGAACAGTGGAAGCTCTTGAGAAAAGGGTGAGAAAGGTTAATGCAAAAGAAGGGCTGACAGTAATAAATAGCAATAAAATTTTTAGAAAAAGCCATGAAGAATTTTACTATTAATAATTTAATCAAATCTCCCATAACACATACAATTTAATGTATAAATATACATATATAATTTTAATGATCTTTTCCTCTTCTGGACTGATGGTGCTCAATCGAAGAGTCAAAGAGCCCCTTACACTAACCTCAATGCCAAACACAAAAATCCTTTTTAAGAGGTTGGCCAAGTCTTTCAAAGAAACTCCCTAAACATAGAGCCTATTGATGTTGCAAAGGTGGAAGGTAAGTTTCTATTGCTGAATGAGCATTCAATTCGGAAGCAGAGCCCAGAGACCTCTCTGCTGTAGCTGACTTGACATCCCTCTACCCGAAAACTAGCTTTTGTGGTATAAAACAGTAGAGAGGATTGAAAGATTTTAAAAGCCAGAGGGAACTGCTGTGAAGTTGTTTCTTTGAAACTACACTCATGAAGTCTCAACACCATGAGTACCTAAACAAGATCTGAATAATGATGACACCTATAATCATCTTTAACAACATACGTCCGTAACAAAATCAGAATAAGTATGAAACCTAAACTCATTCTCAAAAACATAGGTCCCTAACAAAATCAGAATAAGTATGAAACCTAAACTCATTCTCAAAAACATAGGTCCCTAACAAAATCTGAATAAGTATGACATCTATAGTCATTCTCAAAAACATATTACTCTAACAAAATCAGAATAAGTAGAACATCTATAGTTGTTCTCAACCAAATAAGTCCCCAAAGAAGTATTTTATGTGGATCTTTTTGTGTAAACATTAAATATAATTACATAGTATTATCACAGTAATTTGTGTGAATAAGATCGCTTAATAAAGAAGTGACTTGTGTCCAAGACAGGACTGAACAGAGCCAGGCAGGTAAAACTAAGCTGAATTCTGGGAGAAAGAAGGTGGAGTAAGAGAGAAGTTATGCAGCCCCTGGAGGAGATAGTTAGCAAGCGTTTACTGGTAGGCAATAACCACATGGCAATACACAGATTAACAGAAATGTGTTAATTTAAGTTACAAGAATAACAAAAAATATGCATAAGCTAATAGAGAAAGAAGTGTTGTAATTAATATAGTTTCTGATTGGTTATTTTGAGTCTGAGTGACTGGGAACAAACAAGCAGCTTCTTCCAAAAAATCTGAATAAGGATGACACCAGTAGCCATGCTAACATGAAAAGAGGTAGATTTCGCTCTGGTCCTATCTCCACACAAATTTTTTATAGGTACTGAAGTAATGCTGAAAGTTGGAAAGAAATATTCTTCCAAAAATCTCTTTTTGGAGAGAGTTTCCAAATGAATTTTTTAATCAAAGAAAAATAATTATCAGCATGTTAATTTGCTTCATAATAATAAGTTTTCATTATTTAAATTTATCCAAAGACAGGTTTCATATTTTAATATCTAACCATACACTTACTTTTATGTCAATATCTATGCTATTTCAATGTAGAAAGTTACAACCTTTTTTTTTTGCTTTTTGAAGTATTTTTTTCAAAAAGTATTTATTTGGTAGATATGAAGTTATAGATTCATTAACACCAACAATGTGCGACTATTTTATATACATTACTGACATTTAAAATGACTTTAGACACCATGATTTTTATCAAAAGAACTAGAAAATGTAATGGTAAAAATAATTTGACTTTGTGTTTTAAGAATTAGAGATCTGATTTTATCTATATTCTTGTTCTTTTTCCTTTGCCTTGAAATTTTTCTAGAAATAGGAATAACAAAGTCAAACATACTTATAAGTATGAAGTGTCTCTTCAGCAATGTATATCCTACCATAGAAGCATCCTTAAACTTCCTTGATTTTTGTTTCGTGTCTTGTTTAGGAAGTGGGAATAGTGTAAATTACTAAAACTGTATGATATAGTCATCAAGAAAATCATGTAAGTGCTGGAGAGAGGGCTCAGGGACTAAGAGCACTTGCTGCTCTTGCAGAGGACCCAGGTTTTATACCCAGCACCCATATGGTGGTTAACAGCCATATGTAAGTCAAGTTCCAGGGCATCTGAGACCCTCTGTGTTCTTGTTGGGAACAATGTGTACATGTTTGATCTGAATACATAGTGTAGGCAAGCACCTGTAAACATGAAATAAACATAAATAAGTATTTTTAAAAGAAATGAAACCATGCACATTGTATTTGAAGGAAAATGGTTGTTCTATTCAGCAAAAGGGAAGATTCTTTCTAGGGAAAGAACTCTGAATAAGCCTTTTATTTTCTCTTAATTTTCTTCAGTTGACGAAAAACCTCAAGCCTGAATTGCAAATGTGTGCCAGTTATTTCTACTGTCCCTGGAGTTTCTCTCTGTCTCTCTCTCTGTCTGTCTCTCTTTCTCTCTGTCTCTCTTTCTCTCTCTCTGTCTCTGTGTGTCTCTGTGTGTGTGTTTGTACACAAACATTCCTCAGTAAGCCATCCTGAGACACTCAATTTGACAATCTGTTTTCAAAAATACCATAACATCAGTTAATCCACATCTTCTGCTGGTCTCTGCAGAAAGTAAGAGTATCTGATAAATACCCTCCACTCTTCAGTAAGCACAGACACTGTGAAGTTACAACTTTTATAAAAGTTACCTATCTCTTTTATAACATTCAAATTCTCTTTTGTAATATTTTCCTATGGCTTCTAGGTGTATGATATCTGGTACCACCTCTAGCATTTCAGTGTTGCAAGGAGGGCTGCTTGTTGTTACCTTGTCACCCAGCTAGCTTAGACCTGAAATTATCATATAGAAACTGCATTAATTAAATCACTGCTGGGCCCATTATCTCTAGCTTCTTATTGGATAACTCTTACATATTAATTTAACCTATTTCTATTAATCTTTATATCACCACGTGGCAGAGGCTTACCAGCAATGTTCCAGCATGTCTATATCTGGAAAAGGGGAAATTGTGTGGGAGTTCCTTCTGTCTATGTGTTGCATTTATTGGTTAATGTATAAATCTTTTGTGCCTATAGCAGGGAAAAAATAATGAGGTAGGGAAAGGTAGGCTATATGATGGGAGAAGGAAGGCAGAGTCAGAGAGATGCCATGAACCCCTGGAAATAGACATGCTGAAACTTTGTTGGTAGGCCACGACCTCGTGGTAATATATAGGTCAAGAGAAATGGGTTAAATTAATAACTAAGAGTGATCAATAAGAAGCTAGAGTTAATGGGCCAAGAAGTGATTTAATTAATACACTTTTTGTGTGATTATTTCTGGTATAAATGGCTGGGAACCAACAAAAAGCTCTCCTTTTCAGCAAATTGGTGTCAATGCGGTGGACTAAAATCTAGGTAAAATGTGAGAAAGCTTGAAAAGGAATTCTAGACACAAAAATGCAGAGTTTAACACAGCTTGATGCTGTTTGCTGACAGTGTGCTGCAGCTCCCTTAAGAGAGGTTTTTCTGATTCATTTGCGAACATTTTGAAATGCCAGCTTTCTGGCCTTACTTCCAGTACGACGTCTGGCTCTTTTGGGAGATAGAACATTTGGATGGTGTTTGTGAAAAGACTGCTGCAACTTGCTTAATGTCAGCATGGACTGGCTGTATGCCTGACAATGGGTCTGTGGGTTTGGCTCTTAGAAGCAGCAAAAAAGCTCTGCCATGCTGGACTGTGCCAAGCAAATAGGAAGTTCCATATACATCATAGTAATTGTGCAGCTTGAGTTTTAGCCTGGACATAGAAGTAGGTATTACCATATATACCATAGTAATTGCACAATTTAAGTTATAAGAAGTGCTTAGCAATTTAAGAAGCACTCCTGGACAGTAAAGAATTATAGATACAAAAAAAGGACAGATTCAGAAATAAAAGATATCGAAATGGGTCACAGTGTTCAATAAATGCATGTAGCCTTGGGAGAGAAAAAGAAAAGATTATAGAAAGTTGTAAAATAAGGAAATCATATAAAAAAACAAAGTCTTTAAAGAGACAGAGTATAGACAATCATAGAATAAAAGGAGTAAAGAAAAAATAAGACACGTAATGATAATGGAAAATTCACAGAGTCTGGATTATGTATATTATTGTGTTTTCTTTGAATTTTTTTTTTACTATAAAGAGCTAAGTACAGAGAGACATTTCATTGTATAAGCTGCTATGTATATTATAAAGGTACCATGACTTCCAAATTTGCGTTTAAGGATGTGTTGCTTTGGAAAAGGGGTTCTTCTCTTGTTTCCACAGAGGCTGATAACCTGTGGATTACTTCCAGACTAGTGTGGTTGATGGACCAAGACCCCATAAAAGGTTTCCTTGAACACCCGTCAAAAATTATTTAGTCCAATAAACAGTAGGAAGCAGTTTGGGAAAAAACTACACTCAAATTTCTAAATATTATCTATAAATGTCTCTCTATATTTAAAGGGGGATAATTAATAGAGATTTGCATTGGTATGGATCTTGTTTTATTGATTCAAAGCTAAGGTCAATTGCATTATGTGTATATTTCTGCTCTTGATTAAGGCATTGTGATTGTTGTTCATTAAAAAATGTAATGTATGAGTAAGAAATATAAGTTACTTGATAGTCATCTATAATAGTCAAGTTTATAGTCATGTTAGGTTTATATATATATATATATGTATATATATATATATATATAATTTCATTTAGGTATTCTTCAAATCTTTCAGAGACATGTATAATATGGCATTTAAATGTTTTTAAAAAATAAGGACTTTTCATGACAATGAGACACATCTACACCTGGCAGCACACACTACTTCAAGAGGAACATGGGCATCAAAGAGGTTCCTTATGAAGTGTGTCAGTCATTTGGGCAAGAAACTGCTCTTCATGGCCATATAAACAGACATATAGGACCTGCAGAGAAATGACTGATGACCTTGACTAAACGTGAGATGGTTCTTCAACGTTCCTGCTTCATGAAAGAGTCTCTTAGACATTCTACAGGACACAGAAGAACGTTACTGGCAAACTGACAATATAGGCAGGAGTATGTTTAAGATTTCCTGCTTCATGAAAAAGTCTGCTGGATATTATGGGCCTGTAGGCCGAAGATGCCCCAACAATACAGAAGAACCTTGGGTGACTATCCAGGCAATGAGATGTCCCTTTCAATTCTACAGTTTTAGAAATTGCTTACATAGCGCCTCCTGATTACTTATATAATGTCATATCCTTCTGGAGTCTTTGATGGAGCTGAAGAATTTATCCTTATAGTTTTCCTTAGTTATGATAAAAGATAAAGTAGATATAAAAATTGTAACTATAATTCTTACTTGAGAACTGTTTTATTGAATGTAATTTTACTATGTTAAAGCCTTCCCTTTTTTTTTTTAAACAGAAAAGGGGAAATATTTAGAGACGGGGTCACTTTTTTCTGTCTCGGTCACCCAGCTAGCTTACACCTGAAATAATCACAGGGACACTGTATTCATCAAATTAATGATTGGCCCATTAGCTCTAATTTCTAATTGGCTAATTCATACATCTTAATTTAACCCATTTCTATTAATCTGTGTGTTTCCACGTGACTGTGGCTTACTAGGAAGATTCTAACCAGCATTCATCTCAGGCAGGAAATCATGACATCTGCCACTTTGCCCTTCTTCCCAACATTCAGTTGTCTTCTCTGCCTACCTAAGATCTGCCCTATTAGCCCAAGAAGTTTCTTTATTGATTAACCAATGAAAGCAACACAGAAACACAAGGACCTCCTACACCACTATAATTTTTTCTTGATAACTAGTGTATTAAATGTAATTTACTATGTTAAGACTTTCCTTTTTGTTTAAACAGAAAATGGAAAATGGTGTTGGAGGTCCTTATGTCTGTGTGTTGCTTTTATTGGTTAATGACTAAAGAACTGGCTTGGCCTATAGCATGGGAGGAAGAAGGCAGAGTCAGAGAAATGGCATGGAGTTGACTCTGGAGACAGATGTGCTAAAACTTTGCCTGTAAGCCACTACTGAGTTGTGATACACAGATTAATAGAAATGGGTTAAATTAAGATGTTAGAGTTAGCCAATAAAATGCTAGAGACAATGGGCCAAGAAGTGATTTAATTAATATAGTTTCTGTGTGATTATTTCTGGTCTGGGTGGTAAAGAACAAATAAATGGCTATTCTATCCAACATTCCCTTTCACTTCACTTATTGGCTATTTAAGTTTTATACTATCCTTAAACTCTGACCAATTACTTTACTAAAAGAATTGAAAATAAAAATCGTCCAAAGCAGGTAGCATATGTCTGTGGAACAAGCTGTTTGGAGGATTAAGTTGAAGAATTACACATTTAGGAAAAGTATGATTTACATAGAAAAGAAATATAAAGCACAACATGGAAATAAAGAGTAATAACAAAAAGAGGAAAAAAACTTATGACACTAAATCAGACCCTAATTTGTACCTTCCATTATTTTTGCCTTTAGGATAATTTATTTAATTTAATATTTTATTTCAAAATTATTAGGATAATAATTTTACCATTATTTTTTGGCCTTCAGTAAGAATCATAATTAATGATAAACAAATAACAACATATATATTTTAAAAGATTATACTCACAAAGGATTATCTATGACGGCCTCCAGGGCACTGAGTATATCTGACCTTGTCATTGTTCTGAAATCTAATGAAACAGCTGCTCCTTTGGCTACTATGTAGGCAATGTTATCATGCTGCTCTCCAAACAAAGGAATGCCAATCATAGGGATTCCAAAATGGATCGCCTCATAGATTCCATTGGCTCCACCATGAGTTACAAAGGCTTTGGTTTTTGGATGACCTAGAATAACATGAATTCAGGTTGACATTAATTAGCAGTCTTAGACATGAAATGAGGAATGTGCACTATCAGGAACTGAATGGAGATTTTCTACATAAAAATTAATTTTACTTAATTCACTTTATTAATTTAGTTTATCACATCACGTCTGTTTCCCCTCACTTCTCATCCCATGAATACCTATGTGAAGATTCTAATACTCATAACCTTGGTGAAATGTTTTTTTCTCTCAGAGTGAAAAGAAACTAAATTTCCAGAGAGATATTTTGCAGAATTGCTTTGGACTTGAGAGTTGAAATATGAAGTTCTAATTTCCAGTTGAACACATGAGGTATATGGTAGTTAAGAGAAATTGAGTATTAAAAACAACTAACTGCATACCAGAACTTGTTATCTTGAATAAATAATACATTCACCAAGTATAATATGAAGGATTTTGAAGTCAACCAGGAGAGTTTTGTTCTGAGAGTCTTACCTAGAAGGTCATTCTGGGGGAGCCATTTGTAAACTCTGGTATTGGATCCTAAGGTGTCTGGTGTTTTGCCCTCAAATCTCCAAAGAACCTGTTAAAGATTAGATCATCTTTATTGCTGGAACCAAATTTAGCAATATAAAGACTAGATAAATTATATTTAGGAATATAAATATATATAATGTGCATGTGTGTATGTAACAGCATTCAAAAAATGATATTATGAATTTGAAAGAGAGCTTGGAGAATGGATATGAGAGGGTTTAGAGGAATAACAAAAAGGGAGAAATGATGTAAATGTATTATAATTTCAAAAATAGAAACTGTTAAAAATAGATCTTTATATGTTTAAATATAACATAGGTAAATACCTCGCTTAAGAGGGATGAAGACATCAGAAAGGGTAAATTTTGAGACCTCTAGACATACTGAGAAGATTGTGCCAGCAGAGTCTGTGCTTTTTTTACATTCAGGCAAGATGAACATAATCATCATTTTTCTAATCAGAGATGTTTAGACAAATGAGATAGCTAGTGATGCACAAAATATTTACTATCCTCCTACAGTGATATAATTCAATTTCAGAGAAGTGTGGTACATTATTAGTAACTCATTATTTATATGAATACATTTTAACAGTTCTAATAGTCTACTCTTAACACTATTATATTTTAAATGCTTTTGGGGGTTTACTTTTATTCACCCATTCTATGTTATTTTCATTGAATGTCAAGTTTTTAATCTTTTATTACTTATTCGTGACAAATATTCCTGATCAAAAATTCTCTCTTGTCTGAAGTTCTTCAAAACAATGCCATTGTGTTGACCAATAGAAATATGGAATCATCTGGCCCATCCAGGGAATAATTTCGCATAGTGTAGTTTTGGAACATGATCCAGGAATGAAGTCACATGCGCAGAATTCTGAGTGCTTAAGAAGAACTCTAAGAAAACAAGACATCTGTTTCTTCAAAATGCTAGATTGTTTTGATAAGTGTGTTTCACCCTCCTTCCAGGTATAACAGATATGAGTGGGTCTATTTCAGGTTAACCACTACCGCTTGCTATTGTCATCCAGATAAAGTTTAAACTGCCCTTTGTGCATTTCTGTTGTTTTTTGATAGAAAACGGCCCCCTAAGAGAGTGGCAATATCAGGAGGTGTGGCCTTGCTGGAGAAAGTATGTCACTGTGGGATGGGCATTGAGGTTTCTTTGCCCCACGCTTAACTCAGTGTGACTTTCAGTCAAATTTACAATCAGAATTGCAAATAACAAATTTTGAGTTTTGAAAATGAAAGGACTAGGGAGAGTTATAAGGCATTATGGAACCTGTATTCCCATGTGGACAAGAATATAAACATGAGTTGGGTTTTTCATAAGAGTCAAAATTATATAAAATCTAGTGACCCTGTCTGGTCTGTTTCTGAAGAAAAGATATGGGCTCTTCACAAGGTTGACAGAGAACAGTGAAGAATAGGCACATAGAGACCTCGTTTTCTCCCTGAAATTCTCCTGGTTTTATAATTAAAAAATAATCAGGCAAATAGATATGATTGAATGACTTGTGAAATGTAATTGCCACCATGTGGCCAATGGGAGCTTTACAGTCTGATTTATCTAGAGATAGATAATGTTAAAGATTGCCCTTTAATAGATTTGCATTTAAAAGATTGCTTTTATACTATACATATACATTCTGATAATAGGTACATTTTGGTTTTCCTCTGCCTTCATTCAATCATAAGAAGCTTAACTCTGATATCTGTAATTTATTCATTTCAAAGCATGACATAATTCCCTATTATGTGTCTATTCAATGCAGAAAAGGTTTTAGAGCCTGTGAGGGAGGCTCTCCTCAGGCTTCTGTTTGTTAAAATCAAACCTTGGACTTTCTTTTTTTTTGCAAGATGTAGCATGTTCAGCTCCAGCATCGTATTTGCCTGCATGGTAACCATAATTCCTTTCATGATGATAATGGTTAAATGACCTACAATATTTAAGTGTATTTTTTATTACAGATGTCATGATCATGATGTCTCTTCAGAGCAATGAAAACCTAAGTAAGACTCTTTGGAAAAACTTTTTTTTTTTTTGTCACACATGGCTTGTAGTACTGACCGTAAATAACTTCATCTCATGTGATTTTGCTCATATGACCCTTTTAACCCTCAGACTGTACATTGTCTGATTCTCTGATTAGAGTTAACTGTTGCTTATGATTATTACCCCAAGTTTCCAGGAGAAAGTGCTTTGGATGAATAAGTATCTGGCAGAGTTTGAATGAATATTGGAAAGGCATATAAGTAAGGGGAATAAATCCCCATTTAATTTGAGTCGCCTAGGAATTGATTTAAACTATTATAAAATACTAAATGAAGATAAGGAGGTTATTCATCATGAGAAAGAAATGACTAATTCCAAGCATGAATATAAACTGGATGACAATAACTTAAAATTAGGAAAGAAAGAAAATCTAGGAAAATTTCCCAGTGTAGGTAAAATCAAAGGAAATACAGCACCACTGTTAATTATGCAGGTGATGGCTCCCTCAGCTCAATTTTTGGAGTTTCCTTAAAAAATGTTTCCTGTAGTGCCTAAAGGCACCCCTGAAGCACAAGGTAAGGAATCTGATAATCAACATAATCTTGCATTCTTTTTAATTATTGACTAGGATTTCAGAGAGCTCATAAAAAAGCTAGACAAGGTAGGGCATGAAAGAAAAAGGAATTAATTTAACAATTCCTCCCTGGCCTCATGAGCTCAGTTTTGTGTTTCACTGGAATTTCAACAAAATAGAAGTGTTTAGCATGGGTTAGACATGGATAAAATGGAATATTTTAAGAAGGCTTGTGCTTTCTCTGGATCTACTGCTCCATGTAGTTATGAATCTTTTGGTTGGAAAAATAATGCACAATGGTTGCTGTATGACTTTTATATATTTGCTAAAATGGTTTTTAGCCCTTTCAAACTTCTTCAGTAGCAAGTGTGGTTTGCAGAGAAAGCCCCTAAATTATTATAGTGCTAGGACTGGGGTAATCCCAAATATCACATATGAAATGCTGACAGAGAGTGGTAGATTGGTATCAACTGCTTAATATGCTTTTGACAGCTCTCTCCTTTTGGGAGTAGTGAGACCTCAGATCCTGAATTTCTGATCTGAGTGCCGGCAGCTGCCCTGAGCACGAGGCCTTCAGGAGTTCCTGATGGGAGGAGAATGGTTTCTGGTGGGTTTGGCTGAGGCAGGGCTATCTCTATATAATCTACCCCTGAACACGATAAAGAGGGCATTCTTGGGGAATTCAAGGATGACCCATGTCTCTGTCTCTCTGTCTGTGTGGGTTTGTGTATTTTAACCTCCAGCTTCCTTGCCCGAAGCTTGCAAAGTGGGTAATAGCGCACAGATCGCAGACACAGGGGCTCGGTGCACGGAATTCGAGGTCCCCACTGAGATATCGGCACTCTCCCACATAAGAGATGTAGCTATGGCTTCCTGGATTTAGCTGATATGGAATATGACTTCAGGTCTAGGAAAGTAGTAAAAATACAAAGTCCCTCTGTGCCTTATGGCTGATTTCATAGAGAAACTTAAAGATGCTTTGGAAAATCAAGAAAAAGACATTATTATTAAAACACTTAGCTTTTGAAAATGTTGATAAAGATTGCCAAGGATTAATCATGCCTCAAAGAAAAATAGAAAATGTTCTGGATTTTCCGAAGTTAATTAACTTCAGAATGTAGGGATCTACAAACAAAGAGCAAAATTAGCTGGTATAAAATTCTATGCATTAAAAAAATAGATGTTAGTAAAGTGGCCACTTGAAGAAGCAAAGTAAATTTCCCCTAAATTTGTATGTTCAGATTCAATGAGTTCCAGGTTATATGCAAGTAAGGAAAACATTGGGTTAAGAAATGTTGAACCAAATTTGATAATGATGGGAATACATTGCCTGGAAACAAAACAATACCAGCTAATAGTAGGAAAATATGTTTAGAGGTCCCCTATGGGACCCACAAAATTAGAGGCTTTTAAGGAAAAATGACAACATTGATGCCAGACTTCAGATTATAATCAAACTAGTCTTTCATTTCAAGATGTCATTCAAGAAATTGCTGCTATTGGTAGTCCTTGCCATTAAGTAGTGCCGTTTCCTTTCTTCAACGTCCTTTAAGGTAACACACAGAATATTGGGGACTTATACTTCCTCAAAGAGTTAGACTTCTATTGGGTTGCAGTAGTTTATCCATAATGCAATCATAGTTCACACAGAAATCACTGATGAAGATTTAACAGGGGAAACTGCAGTCACGAATACAGTGCCTACTAATTGGTCGTTTAAGCAGAAGGAAAATTGCAATTATTACTGTTTTCTATATAGTCTTTCACAAAGGAACATGCTATGTGAGCAAGGACTCAGGACAAGTAAGACTATGTAGATTTAAGAACCTTACTAAAGGAAAATGATAAGCCATCATTAGACTTAAAAGTAAAGGGAAAAATGTTTACAGTATTATTTACTTATGATGAGACTGATGAGACTGATATTTCTATTATAACCATAGAATAATGGCCACCTGGATGGCTTGTTATGGGGGGTAAATTCAACCCTAATAGGGTTGGGAACTATGAGTTCTAAAAGACTAAACAGAATGCTACAAAATTACAAGACATAATGGAAATACTCCAGCACTGTGTTACTCGTATTCTGATTAATTTTGGTAAAGAGGCTTTCTCCAACAGACTCATGCAGAGCTCTCTATTCACACAACTAATGATACCCGTTCTCCACAATCAAAATTCTAATGAAAGTTTGGGTTGTCAAAAATGAAAAAGACTAGGAAAACAGATGCCTGAGATTAATGGGCCCATATTCCCAAGTATAATGTGTCATAAGTATGACTTAGTATTTCATAGGAGTCAAAATTATATAAAAATCACTAGGAAAAGATACAGGATCTTCACAAGATCATAAGAGAGCAGTGAAAAAAGGCACATAGAGTCCCCCATTTCTCCCTGGAATTCTCCTGGTTTTGTATTTAAAAATAATATGCTAAATGAAGATGGTTGATTGATTTTTGAAATATTAATGCCACCATGTGGCCAATGGGAGCTTTACAGCATGGTTTAACTAAAGACAGCTATTGTTGGCCTTCACTAGTTTTTTATTTGTAAAAAATAGTTTTTACTATACTTATTCATCCCCACAATAAGATACATTTTGTTTTCCGTTTCTTCATTCAATCATAAATGATCTCAGTTTTGATATTAATGGATTGCATTAACCCAAGACATGACAAAATCCCCTATTATGTGTTAATACTATGCAGCAAATGATTTAGACCCTGTGAGGAAGGCCTTCACTTGGGTGGGCTTAGATTTGTTAGGTTCAAACTTTGGACAAATTGCTAAGATGCTTATTTAATATGGCAAAGTTGACCTGGCTGCCTGGTTTTCCCTTCATCTTCAGTCCGTACCTGTGGGACCCTCCTGGTTAACATGCCCTGAATGGTAACGGAAGAATTATAATATTTGATTTTAAATTAAAATAGTCATTTGTATATTGTGTAGTGTCATAGACACAAGCTCCCTACTTCTTCCTTGTGTGTGTTAGGACTTTCATTCTGACTGATTAAGAGCAGAGTGGAGAGCATCTTTTATGATGCAGACATCACTGTGAGGGAAGCACCTGTCTCTACGTTTTCCTTAGAGATTTCTCCGAAAAATACTGGTAGGCCAACCCAAAAATAATTTTTTTTCTTTTATTGCATTTTCTTTCAATTAGCCAAACATGTACTTTGATTGACAGTTGGTGAGCCCAGGCTCCCCTCCTTTAAATGGCCCTTTCAACTGAGAACTGAAGAGGCCTACTTCAAAATTAGGATGCAGAGTCATGCTGCATTTCAAGCTTTTTCAACACTTGCTTACTATTATTCTGATAGAAATACTAAATACAAATTAACTCACCCCTGAAAATCTAATGTATGCAGGGACTTTAAGTAATCAACAAATAGAACAAGTGACTCTGAAGAATTTGGCTATGTCTACATAGACCTGAAAGCAATGAAATCATCATGCCAGCATTTCAGAATGTTCCCACATTGATCACTGTGTTTATATCCAAGTCACTCTCAGTCAAAAACACCTTCCGCAACATTGAAGCATCTGTTGTGAATATCTGTTTGGCTAAGGGAAATTAAAGCTTTCTTAAAACTTTACCTTCCATGCCATCATTTCTATAATCATACCTTTCAAGGACGTTCACAGAGTTAGTATATAGTCACCTCCCATGAACTGCTTTCCCTCACCTTTTGTGGAATCTGGGCAAGGGCCCATGCGATTGCATTGGCTTTGTCTTCTGACATGTTGCTGACCATTGACCCCAGAGAAAACACCACAACACCATGCTCTCCAGAGGACTGGACAAAGTCTTCCATTTCCTGTGAAGAGAATTTACTTCATGACAAAATACAGTTGTAGAATAATCACTTATGAAAGAACTAAGAGAATAAAAATTGAAGTGTTTCTAGGAATATTTAGTATAGTGGTGTTAAAACATACAGAAGACCAACATGACAGTATCAAAGATTTTGAACTTCACAGTCATCCACCCAAACTATACTCACACACTGTCCAACAGATATTCTAAATATTTTCCCCTGGTAAAACTAAAACTCAGGAGAGTAAGCATATTCTATAAGCATTCAAAAATTTTTGCTACATTTACATAGTTTCTGCTTACAGAAATGGTTGTTATTTTTTCCCTTGCTATTTTCTTTTTCTCCTATAATGGCTGATTTAATATTATTAACTAGTGTTTGATGAAATAATATTTATGTTATAGTATGTACATTGAGGTATTTTTCACAAACTTCTTACTATGATCAATAAAATGTTTTGATTCTTTGTAAAACAATCATAACTGCTTGATAATGTAGAAGGTGTTTCGGGTATTCCTGCTTTTTGTCTCTCCCGACTCCGGCACGGCTAGTATATCCCCAGAATATTTACACGGAGACTTTATTCTTTTAAACACTGCCTGGCCCATTAGTTTCAGCCTCTTATTGGCTAATTCTCACATCTTGATTAACCCATTTCTAATAATCTGTGTAGCACAACGAGGTAGTGGCTTAACGGGAAAGATTCAGCATGTCTGACCTGGCAGCTGGCTCCATGGTGGCTGCATCACTGACTTCTTTCTCACAGCATTGTGTTCTGTCTACTCTGCCTATCTAAGCTGCTGTCCTATCAAAAGCCAAGGCAGTTTCTTTATTAACCAATGAAAGTAACACATAGGCAAATGATCTTCCTCCATCATGATAAACATATAGTATATAATAATTTTCTGATATTGTGTATGAATAGGGTATCTTCAAAGTTACCATCCAAAATTTACTGGTTGGAGAGAAACTATGTCTGTTCTGTTTGTTCAGATATCAAACAATTCCTTAGGATATATGTTATTCATAACTTTTGGTCATGAGCAGTTTATGATTGATGAATTTAAATAACTTAATTTCTCTGTCTTTTGTCATGTGTTTATATGTGTGTGTGCTTGTTTGCATATGTTTGATTGTACATACTTCTTTATACATGTATGTGTGTGTGTATATGTGTGTGTGTTTCCGTATATATTTATGTGTACTTATGTATCTCTGCCCGTGTGTGTGTTTATATGTGTGGATAGGTATGTGTGTGTGTCAGGTTCCTGGGGAGATTCCTGGCCTCTGTTCAGCACATAGATGCCAAAAATTAAATTTTGATGTCTTCTTCCACCAGTCTTCAATATAGGTTTTGAGACTGTCTCACATGGAACACAAATCCTACCATTTTTTTTTTTTTAGCAGACTACTGGCCTGCAAGCTCCCAGTATCAACCTGTTTCTACAACCTCAGTGCTAATGCCATTGTACTGTGCTGGGACAACCAGCTTTTTACCTGCGTGTTGTGATTCAAACATATATCCTCATAATTGCTTGGTGAGGACTTTACCCAATTGCTAACCACCTAAGTACATTAACTGACATAATTTAATTCACTGATAAGAATATTTCCCAGGTCTATCACATTCTATCTTAAGTTTACTGACCTCCTACTTAGCAGGATGCTTAAGTCAACTTCCTATATCTCTATCCCTGGTAGAAAAATCTGATGAAAGCTGTAGAATCATGTTCACCAGAAAGAAAATCAAATAAAAAAGAATAGATATAAAAATAAAAAAATCAGATAAAAAAGAATGTGTTTACCTTCGGCAATGGTTTAGCAGGTTTGCAATGGAGACCTCCTACATAGTCAACATTTGGTAAGGTTGGCCGAGGAAACTCCAAGTCCCAGTAGGATCTAATGAGCCACATTTCTGCTTTGCCTATTGTCTTAGTTAAGGTTGTGGGCCTTCCTAGAAGGAGAAATGAGCAAGTGAAAAGGAGAATAGTTGAATGATTGTCATTTGAATATAAAATATATTTCCTTAAATGATGGAAGAATATATGCTTGATATGGAACATGTGCAATTAAAAATCAGTGTTTATTGATATGTAACATAATTTTCAGTGTAATGATTTGTTTATCATATAATACACATAAATGCCAGATTGGGTTTTTTTTTAAGCTACTGAAAAAATTAACTAATGTTTCTACATTAACTTGAAATAGTTATTGTAATACCCACTTGGCCACTATTTAAAGAGCACACATTTTACTCCTCTCTACATCTTTAAAAGGAACAGTGCAAATATAAACACACATTCTAGGTCTAAAAGTCACATCACTCCATGTACCATAGCCAGGCATCCCCTGGGACCTTGCAGTTTGTAGCTAGTCCTTCTTCCTTGTTTTGCTAAAGAGGCTTTAAGTTTATGAATGGTTGAATTTCTGGTTAGTGCTTCTACTGTTGTTTCATATTAAGACATTTAATAATACTTATGTTACAAAAACTATCACAATATTTTCAGAAATTATGAGAACAGAAATTTTGGCCAATTTTACCTATGAAATATTTTTTAAGAGGAATAAGAAACAGGACTTCAAAAAATACAGACCTTATCTGTGAGTATTCTTGCTTCCATAGTGTTTAAACATGGATGTTGGGAAAGTACACAATAAAAATGTATGGTGTTGGTAGAAACCCCAGTTCCACTTTTAAGCCTGTGAACTAACATAGTATCTTTCAAGAGTAAAGAAATTCTTTAGGAAATACAGGAAAATATTTTAAAATTTATATTTTTTATTGAATATATACTAAATTTATTCAGTAATCGGCAGATACCATAAAAGGGCAGCAGTTCCTCTGAAGTGGAACATACAGGCAGTTTTGAAACACTGGACCTGGTTGGGTGCTAGGAGTAGAACTCAGATACTCAAAATGAACAGAAAACAATCCCTTAACCTTTTGGTTTTGTTTTCAGACCCCAAAGTTTCGTTTTAAATAAAGATAGTTGCCTATGCAAGAGAAAATAATTTCTTCAATGTTCTATACATATTGAAACTGTAAAACATTTCATTTCTTAATATACATTAATTATGATTTGGTTAACTATCTAGTGACTTATTAGAATAGATTAAAAATTACAGCAAAATGAGTAAAGAACCACTTTAAAAAGTTGACTTGCTTCTCTTTGTGGCTCTGTATCTCAGCAGAATATCCTCTATCAGGTCTGGTATCTGCTTCTCTTTCATCAATAATATGAGCCTTTATAGTGAGTTTGTTAGCTAATATCATATTACATTTGATCACCTATAAAATGCAGCTGCATTTTGCAGTTCTTGTACATGACTATAGGTTTAAATACTTGTGAAATTAAGGTTATTGAGCTACTGAGAAGAAACATAACTTACCCAATGTTTCACTGTAAAACTGACTCCATTTCTTCTCGTTAAATGTCTCAAACCAAAAGTCAAAATAAAACACACACATCATATTTTTTACCCTCTCCATGAATGTCATTTGACCACCTAGTCCCGACATAATTATAGGTACATAAGAGGGAGGGACTAGAAATTTCCCACTGTACTTTTCCATTGTATAGCCAGGAGAGAAGCGAAGACTGTACAGAAAAGGGATCTGGAGAAGTTCAGCTATCAACTCCCCACAGGGAGCAATGGCATCCGAGAAAAGGACATCAAACTTGGATCCCTGTAGTTTTGTCATAAGTTGTTTGTTTGAAACGGTGTCTCTGCAAAGACTCAGATAGCTATCAGAGTATTCATTAAGCACATTTTGTACCAGAGGAGAGAAGGATAAACACAAATCTCTTGGTATCTCATAAGTCCACACATCCACAAGCATTGTGAAAACCTTGTCCAGATCATCTTTACTGATAGATGTAGAAAAACTCTCAAACTTCAGACCAGGTGATTTTTGGGGATCAAGAAAGATGGAAGCTGAAGGTCTCAGAACTGTTACTTCATGACCCCTCTGTACAAGTTCATCCAGTATTGTTTTCAGATTCATCCAGTGACTGTATTCCATTGGCCATACCAACACCTTTCCACAGCTCCCAGATCTTAAGTAGCAACTCATCTGCAGGAGCAGCAGAACAGACATCCACTTCACAGTCATCTTGGGACATCAACGTCTTCTGTTCACAGGGTGTCCCGTGTCATCGCTTATCCTTATATCTAACAAGAAAAGGCCTAGAGTTAAAATATAACCGGAGTTGATCAAGGCAGATGCACTAAATGACCACTCTGAACTTCTGATCTAATAGAGATAGTAAAAGCAAATATTAAATATTCTTATTTGCATGTCAATGTTTAATGACAAATGTTTTGTAATAAAGCAAACTCAAGAGTCCATGACCTGTTTGCATAACTGTTCTGTTTCTAAGATATTTGAAAGTACTGCGGTAAAAAACAATGACTTTTCAAATTTTGCATGCAAATGGATGGAAATAGAAAACACTATCCTGAGTGAGGTAAGCCAGACCCAAAAAGATGAACATGGGATGTACTCACTCATAATTGCTTTCTAGCCATAAATAAGGATCACGGAGTCTACAATTGGTGAACCTAAAGAGGCTAAGTAAGAAGGTGAACCCAAGGAAAAACATATAGTTATTCTCTTGGCTATGGGAAGTAGACAAAATTGCCGGGAAGAAAATTGGGAACTTGGGGGTGGGTTGGAATGGGAGTAAGGGGAGATGGGGATAGAAAAGGGAGAAGGAGAGGATTGGGGGGACTTGGGGAAAAAGGATGATTGGGATAAAGGAAGGTTGGATAGGGGAGCACGGAAACACAATTCTTAGTTAAGGGAGCCACCTTAGGGTTGGCAAGAGACTTGACCCTAGTGTGGCTCCCAGGAGCCCAAGGCGATGTCCCCAGTTAGTTCCTTGGACAGCTGAGGATAGGGAACCTGAAACGACCCTATCCTATAGCAATACTGACGAATATCTTGCATATCACCATGGAACCTTCATCTGGTGATGGATGGAGATAGAGACAGAGACCCACACTGGAGCACCAGACTGAGCTCCCAAGGTCCCAATGAGGAGCAGAAGGAGGGAGAACATGAGCAACGAAGTCGGGACCACGAGGGGTGCACCCACCCACTGAGACAGTGGGGCTGATCTATTGGGAGCTCACCAAGGCCAGCTGGACTGTGACTGAAAAAGCATGGGATAAAACCGGACTGTCTGAACATGGCGAACAATGAGGGCTGCTGAGAAGCCAAGGACAATGGCACGGGGTTTTGATCCTACTTAATGTGCTGGCTTTGTGGGAGCCTAGCCAGTTTGGATGTTCACCTTCCTAGATATGGACGGAGGGGGGAGGACCTTGGACTTTCCACAGGGTAGGGGACCCTGACTGCTCTTTGGACTGGAAAGGGATGGGGAGAGGAGTAGGGGGAGGGGGAGGGGGAGTAGGGTGGGAGGAGGGGGAGGGAAATGGGAGGCTGGGAGGATGTGGAAACTTGTTTTTTTTTTTCCTTTTCTCAATAAAAAAAAAGAACATTGGTTAGCGAGAGGTTAGTCAGAATTTTCTTCACAACAAAGAAGCCAATATAAGTACTTGGACAGCTTATAAATATTTTTTGATATGATTTAAGGAAAAATTTTAAAGAATGTTGATAAACATATTCACATGCATTTAATTTTTTAAATAGCTTGGTAGTGCACCTAACAAACTCTACTGACCAGAGCCCTGGGAAACAGATAGACAAGAGCCTCCTCCTACACATGTCCCTAGGAAAATAGAAGACTAGCAATTGAGTTGTTAGACTCAGAATTGACAGAGTAAGCTGAGTGATATTATCTGCTAAGGCAGTCAGTTGGTTCATCTTAATTGTCCACAGGCCTTTCATAAGCCACAGAAGTAGTTGAATAGCTTGTTATCAGAATCTAGTCCACAAAGGCTCTAAAAAGTAGATAAGTACGTGCATCTACATTCCTTCCTTTCAAGGATGCAGTATGACCACAATTCCTGAGGTCATCAATAGCTGTAAGATTGCACATGCAGATTCTGGAAACTGACATGTGATTTTAGTTTTTGGATGACCTAGGATCAGAAGAACAACAGAAAACATACTAATTAGAGATTTTAAATATAGGTACAAATCTGTAATCAAGTGATCAAAGCATCAGGGTATTTTTAATATTAAATATTAAATTGAATTATTTAAATTGTTTTAAAGCCTCCCAGGAATAATCATCCAAGACCAAAGTAGTGTAACTGAGAGAGCTGCACCTTCTGTTTTCATTTAAAGGTGATGCTAGGATTTACAGGAGAATTATTTGAGTGGTGGATGAATGACAGATGTGGCATGTGATGACGTTGGAACAATGAGAAGGGGTTTTTAATTGAACACATAGAGTACATTGTGGATGGAAGAAACTGAATATCTAAGAATACCATATGTTTGTTTTAATTATCAAGTTAAAGATAGTGCCATCCATTTCTTTCTTGCTTCTTTTTATTCATTACCCTCTTTCCAAAATAACAAATGGAACAAAAGTCACTCGAGAAATCAGTATAGAAACACTGTCATATAGGCTTGTTTATTAGTACATGCATACTCATGCATACTCATGGGTCCAGTAAGTTGGAAGAGGTTTTCGCAAATGTAGTAATGTTGTTAGCCTCAGGAATCCTAGACTGTTATCAAAATATTAAGTGCAGGAATGGAAAACTTCACTTTTAGTTGTTGGTTTGCTGTGGGTGTGGTGCCATTAACTCTTCTCAAACAATATAGACTCTAATCATTTTTCTTGATTGCTTCCCAGAACTTGAAGATAAGATGTCTGAAGACATTATACATTTCAGATTAGGGCCTGGAGCAATTCAGAACCAATTGATCTGGAATCTTCCTCTCTGAGGACTTTCATAGTATTGGAAGAGTTTACACAAAATCTCTAGGGAGAAATGTAATCAATATTCCTATTAACTGTCAGACCTATGGCTTATAACAATGACTGGCATGGTAAGATATCCATAATAGCAAAATTGTGACACTTTTATCTTAGGTGTAATCAAGATAAATCTAAGTCTAATTGGATTTGAGGCCAACTGAGTGGTAAGAAATTCATGTGTCGTACTGTAAAGTGAGTCAGCTGCCCATGACTGGAGAAATCACAGACCCCAGAAGTAGCGCCTCCTACTGCTGTTTTCGAAAACAAGGATAATTTCTAAATTATTTACTAGCTTATAATCACAGGTAACTGTAGCTCTCACAACTCATCAAAATGTTTTATTGCAGCAAGTGGAGAATATTGCAAAGATCCACAGCTTGTCCAAAAGAACGAGAATAAATGATCATTGGATGCCCAAAGCCAATAAGTACACTTAGAGCAGCACAACTTCTAAATCAAAGGCTATGCATACATTTTGGAAAATATATCAGAAGAGCATAAGAGCCAGGGGACCAGCATGCTTGATGGACAATGGTGCTTTATATATTTTATAGGGATCTTGCCTCCATGAAATCTCACCAATATGATTGCCTAAGTAAGACCAGTGTAATGACAGCACCATTGTCCTGTCATCATAGATGGGAAAATTTTACAAAGTCCTCTTCCTATCGGGAAAACTGGGAACAATCAATGGCTATCACAATGGGAGTGCCGGGTTTCCCCAGGAAGACCTTTCTGATCTATTATCCAATCCTCCATTGTCAGCCCTAAACATGTGTATTTAATAAGCAACAAAAATTGGAGTCACTGGGAATGTGATATATATGGTAGAGGGCAAAGCAGGAGGTGAAGGAAGAAGAAAGGAGCCTGTAAATGATGAAAATATAATGCCTTCATATGGTTTCCTCAAAAATGAAGTATTTCACAAAGGAAAATGATAAATAACACATGTACTAAGTCTGACACAAGTCTTTTTATGGCATTTAGGACAACCAGGACAACCAGAGTGTTGTGCTAAGACAACCGTGACAATCAGAGTGCTGTATTGATCCAGGAATACAATTATAGTGCTGTATTGTTGATGGGAGGTGGTGGCACATACCTATAATTCCAGCAGTTGGGAGGCAGAGGCAGGCAGATATTTGTGAGTTTGGGGCCAGCCTGGTCTATAAGAGCTACTTCCAGGACTGTCTCCAAAGTTACAGAGAAACCCGGTTGTGAAAAAACAACAAGATGCTGTATTGTTGTATGATAAACAGTGTGAACTTTTTGTAATGGACAATATGTCATTGATCATTAATGTTTCTTAGTGGTTTTTAAAAACTTCTGCTTTAGAAAAGGGAACAGGTATAAAATTGAATCTCTAAAAATCGAGGTAAGAACACAATGCTTCCCATAATAGGCAGACACTTTTACAATGCACACTTTGTTCCTGGAATACAAAATTACAATGCCAGCTCATATTTCATTCTCCTTCAAGCAAAAAAATATTTAAAAATTGGCTTTATTTTTGACTTATCTAAAACGAAATAGTTGGCTTCCTATCACTCTTAGATTGTTACTCATCCTTCAGTTTCCCAGTGTCTTACCCAGAAGGTCCTTTTGGAGGACCCTGGTATTGGGACCTAAAGTAGCTGGTTTCATATCCTTAAATCTCTAAAACACCTGTTAGAGGTTAGACAATAATTTGTATCAGATTTCAAAACTTAAAATCTAGTATTGTACAAATTAGACCGTGCATAGATAAATGCCATTTGAATCCCCCGTGTGGAAACCAGTTAAAGAGACATTAGACAATAAGAACTATCAAAGCATAAGGCAGAGTATGGCAACACCACCTATGACTTTCTTTATATTTAATCAGGTCGAATGTCATTGTGATTTCTTTTGTGCAGTTATGTGCAAACACGAGTTAATGAAACATGAATATATTTAAGAAAATTTTATATGTTCATAAGTAATCTGCAAGGAAGAATGATTAAACTTCTTGTGTATTTAATATTTTCCATGCTTAATTTCATGCCAATTTAAAATAACCATAGTTCCCTACTTATATTCCTTTGTCCTGTTTTTTTAATAGGTTTTGATACATGTTTTTTTGTTATTCATTACTTATTTTTGGCAAATATTCCATATATTTACAATTTTTTTGCCTTTACAAGTTCTTTGGGAAAGGTACCACCTTGGATAATCAGAGAACGGAGTTTTTGTCTATGCTATCCTAGCCATAATCTCACTGAGTGTGTGTTTATGCTGTCCACTAACTACTAGTAACTTAGTTCCTGGCAGAGAGTTACCACTGTGCATAAAATTCCCCAGGCTTGCTTTCACCTGTTGAGAAGGTGTTGCTTCCACCATGGATATAGCAACCACAGGGAGTGTCTGACATAATTTATTTTAACCAATACAAATTAATTCTAATATTACTCATCTTTGATTGAAGCACCGGTTTTACTAAGGAATCACAAGAAGTACAGACCATTCTTCACACAAATCATAGCATTGTCACTGAGACGGGATATTCCTTTCATGCAGGAAAGGAACCTGCTGTGCTGCTCATAAGTGCCAGTAGCTGTAGAATTCATTCAAAATCCTAATAGTGCTGCATCTGACCCATATGATAGATGGCAAAGCCCTTCAGGGTTAATGCACTTTGTGAAATGCCAAGCAGTTCCACGGGCAGATCACACAAAATGGTGCTCATTTTGAAATCCTAAAACACCCTTGTAAATGCGAGCTTCACCTACATGTTCAATATCTGTTTGCCACAATAAATTTAAACTTTTCTTCAGGATCTCAGGGAAAACCAGCATGAATTATTACAGGGAGATTTCATGGGATAGAAAACTAAAATATAGTTTCTATGTACTCCAGATTAAAGTTCAGATGTAGTAAATTATCTTCATATGCCCTATGAAGAGAGTCAACTGGACCTTTTCTGATATCAGTCCTGTTTTTACTGGATTATCTCTTAGTTCCCTTTTCTTCCAAAATGAAACACACTTTACTCTTCTGGGTTAGAGACAAAGTGCCATAGACAATGTTTGACTGTGTGTGGTTCACCATAAGGACAGGGACCATTCCACCTTCTCGTTTACATTGTCCTGTTTTAGGTTTGGCAGATCCTAGAGTGGCCGATTCTTCCTTTTTTTTTTTTTTTTTTCTCAATGAACATGGTGCAAAAGGACTGAGATGGTGAACTGTTTTCTCCCGTTCTCTGAGAAGTCTTCTGAGTGGTAACTAAGCAATCCTAGTTCAGCAGTCTCATAAAGAGGGGAGGGAAACGTGGGAAGTCTTGATGCTACTGCAGGCCTGGAAATCTATTAATGCTATACTACAGACATTTTTTCAATATCTGTTTTCAAAGTTTTTAAATAAACTTTCATTTTTCCCTGAATGTCTAGATTCAAATAAGGCTCAAAAAAAAAAAGTTTAAGTGACCACTGAGAATTTCTAAACTGACTAAGGGCAATCATAATACTTGATTTTACATAAAGGGACCTTCCAGTGTCACCCTTTCCAGAGTTTAGTAAAATAAGTAGATAATTGCCTCCCATGGGGACCTCATTTTACCTTGTGTGCAAAGGCTGATGCAATTGTGTTGACCCTTTATTGTGTTTTGTTATTGATCATTGACCCCAAAGAAAACACTACAACACCATCTTCCCCAGAGTTCTGTGTAAACTCTTCCTTTTCCTGTGGATACAGAAATTGTTTTATTATTGAATATCAATAACAAATAAAATGCTGTTCAAATCACTACTAATTTAGGAGAAAAAAAATGAAGCATTATTGGAGAGATAAGCACCACTGACCAAGCACAGAGATGATAATCATTGTTGTCATAATCACCTTGTACTCATGGGTATCAGCACTGTGTATATTCGTATCTTTGAGCAACACATATTCCAAGTATTATGTTCTGAAAAAATTTAAATTGAATTATGTACATATGAAGAGAGGATCAGGATGTTGTAATCCTCATTTACATTTATTTCTTAACCTATAGAAAATGGGATTTTCCCATTTCTTCATTTCCATCTAGACTTCCTATGATTGGTCACTTAACATAAATAGAGTATTATATAACAATCTATTACTGTGACATATAAGTATATAAGTCACCTGGTAAATCTTTCACTCTTGTTGATGTAGGGTTTTAGTCTGGTAAGGCAATTAAAAGGTAATATTTAAATAAGCAATTTATATAATTATTTTCTGAAGTTATATTGTAGAGGGTATTTTTATTGTCTATAAAACTATGATGCAGTTCCCATAGCCTGCCCGCAGCGAGCGGGGTGGGCCCTTTGTTCGCGAGCTAACCAGGCAGCGCGGAGTTTCAATCTGGGCACCGAGTGAAACATCATTGTGGTGAGTGAGTGCTGCGGCAGCTGGGAACATACCTCAGCCCACTCACACTTCCAGGCCATCCCACAGGGGCTATACTGCCCAAACCGCCTATTTCTATCCCATTCAGCTTACATCCAGATCCCCACACCCCCTGTCTCCCTCCCTCTCTCCCTCCTTTGGGGCATAGCGCCTCCCTGCCCAGCCTGCTAGGACGCTGGGACCGAATCTGAACTGGGAGGACATAGGGGTGGCCGGTAGCTCCTTTGTTCCCATAGCCTGCCTGCAGCGAGCGGGGTGGGCCCTTTGTTCGCGAGCTAACAAGGCAGTGAGGAGTTTCGATCTGGGCACCGAGTGAAACATCATTGTGCTTACATCCAGATCCCCACACCCCCTGTCTCCCTCCCTCTCTCCCTCCTTTGGGACATAGCGCCTCCCTGCCCAGCCTGCTAGGACGCTGGGACCGAACCGGGAGGACAAAGGGGTGGCCGGTAGCTCCTTTGTTCCCATAGCCTGCCTGCAGCAAGCGGGGTGGGCCCTTTGTTCGCGAGCTAACCAGGCAGCGCGGAGTTTCGATCTGGGCACCGAGTGAAACATCATTGTGGTGAGTGAGTGCTGCGGCAGCTGGGAACATACCTCAGCCCACCCACACTTCCAGGCCATCCCACAGGGGCTATACTGCCCAAACCGCCTCTCTATTTCTATCCCATTCAGCTTACATCCAGATCCCCACACCCCCTGTCTCCCTCCCTCTCTCCCTCCTTTGGGGCATAGCGCCTCCCTGCCCAGCCTGCTAGGACGCTGGGACCGAACCGGGAGGACAAAGGGGTGGCCGGTAGCTCCTTTGTTCCCATAGCCTGCCCGCAGCGAGCAGGGTGGGCCCTTTGTTCGCGAGCTAACCAAGCAGCACGGAGTTTCGATCTGGGCACCGAGTGAAACATCATTGTGGAGAAACATCTCTGGGGAGTGACATCACTGGGAAGGTACATCAGAGGGCAAGAAGACCTGATCCTGTAAAAGAAGATCCAAAAGGGAGTATTGGGAGGAAGAGATGGGCAGACGCCAATGCAGGAATTCTCCCAACAATCTAAAAAACAACACGAAACCACCAGAAGCCAGTGACCCCACAACAGGAGGACATGAACACCTTAATCAAGAAGAAGTAGAAAAAACTGACTTCATGAAAGTGATTGACACCCTTAAACAGCATATAAAAAACGCCCTTATGGAAATGGATGAGAAGTATAATAGGAAGTTCGAGGAATTGAGTAAATCAGTGAATGATACCCTAGGAAACCAAGGAAAAACAATCAAGCAGATAAAGGAAACAGTTCATGACTTGAAAACTGAAATGGAGGCAAAGAAGAAAACACAAACAGAGGGCCGGCTGGACATGGAAAATCTAGGTAAACGAATAGAGACTACAGAATCAAGTATAACCAGCAGAATACAAGAGATAGAAGAAAGAATCTCAGATTCTGAGGATAACATAGAGAAAATAAACACTCTGATCAAAGAAAACAGCAAGTCCAACAAACTCTCATCACAAAACATTCAGGAAATATGGGACACAATAAAAAGACCAAACCTAAGAATAATTGGAGTAGAAGAAGGAGAAGAAGTGCAGCTCAACGGTCCAGAAAATATACTTAATAAAATTATAGAAGAAAACTTTCCCAACCTGAAGACAGATGTACCTATGAAGGTTCAAGAAGCATACAGAACACCAAATAGGCTGGATCAAAAGAAAACATCCCCTCGCCATATAATAATCAAAACACAAAATATACAGAATAAAGAAAGAATATTAAGAGCCGCAAAGGTAAAAAGGCCAAGTTACTTATAAAGGTAAACCTATCAGACTTACACCTGACTTCTCTATGGAAACCATGAAAGCCAGAAGGTCCTGGATAGATGTTCTCCAAAAACTAAGAGACCACGGATGCAAGCCCAGACTACTATATCCAGCCAAACTTTCATTCACTATAAATGGAGAAAACAAAATTTTCCAGGATAAAAACAAATTTAAACAATACGTAGCCACAAATCCAGCCTTACAGAAAATAATAGAAGGAAAATCACTAACCAAGGAGTCCAACAATGACCACAATAACTCAGACATCTAGAGACTCTTCACCAGCGCAAATCAAAGAAGGAAAACACACAAACCCTACTACTAAAAAAGTGACCGGAGTTAACTACCACTGGTCATTAATATCACTTAATATCAATGGGATTACTCACCTATAAAAAGGCACAGGCTAAGAGATTGGATAAGAAAACAGGATCCAACATTCTGCTGTCTACAAGAAACACACCTCAACCACAAAGACAGGCACCTACTCAGAGTAAAGGGCTGGGAAAAGGCTTATCAAGCAAATGGACCTAAGAAACAAGCAGGTGTGGCCTTACTAATTTCTAACAAAGTTGACTTCAAACTTAAATCAATCAGAAGAGATGGAGAGGGACATTTTATACTCATAACAGGAACAATTCATCAGGAAGAAGTCTCAATCCTGAATATCTATGCCCCTAATATAAAAGCACCCACGTACGTAAAAGAAACATTACTAAAACTCAAGGCAGACATCAAACCGCACACACTAATAGTAGGAGACTTCAACACTCCTCTCTCACCAATGGACAGGTCAATCAGACAGAAACCTAACAGAGAAATTAGAGAATTAATGGAGGTAATGAAGCAAATGGACTTAACAGACATCTATAGATTATTCCACCCAAAGAGGAAAGAATATACCTTCTTCTCTGCAGCTCATGGAACCTTCTCGAAAATTGACCATATACTTGGTAACAAAGCTAACTTACACAGTTACAAAAAAATATTAGTAACCACCTGTGTCTTATCAGATCACCATGGATTAAAGTTAGAATTCAACAACAATGCTACCCCCAGAAAGCCTACAAACTCATGGAAACTGAACAGTCAACTACTGAACCATACCTTGATTAAGGAAGAAATAAAGAAAGAAATTAAAGTCTTCCTTGAATTCAATGAAAATAAAGAAACAACATACTCGAACTTATGGGACACTATGAAAGCAGTCCTGAGAGGAAAGTTCATAGCACTAAGTGCCCACCTAAAGAAAACAGAGAAAGCACATACTGGAGACTTAACAGCCCACTTGAAAGCTCTAGAAAAAAAAGAAGCAGACTCACCTAGGAGGAGTAGAAGACTGGAAATAATCAAATTGAGGGCTGAAATCAACAAAATAGAAACACAGAAAACAATCCAAAGAATCAATGAAACAAAAAGCTGGTTCCTGGAGAAAATCAACAAGATTGATAAACCCCTATCCAAACTAATCAAACGACAGAGAGAGAATTTGCAAATTAATAAGATCAGAAATGAAAAGGGGGACATAACCACAGACACAGAGGAAATTCAGAGAGTCATTAGATCTTACTACAAAAGCCTGTATGCCACAAAACTGGAAAATGTAAAAGAAATGGACGCTTTTTTAGACAAATACCATCTACCAAAACTAAACCAGGACCAGGTGAACAATCTAAACAGACCTGTAAGTCGCGAAGAATTAGAAGCTGTTATCAAAAACCTCCCTACCAAAAAAAGCCCAGGACCAGATGGTTTCAATGCAGAATTCTACCAGAACTTCCAAGAAGACCTAATACCTATACTCCTTAATGTATTCCACAATATAGAAACAGAAGGGTCATTACCAAATTCCTTTTATGAAGCCACAATTACTCTGATACCAAAACCACTCAAAGACTCAACCAGGAAAGAGAACTACAGGCCAATCTCACTCATGAATATCGACGCAAAAATCCTCAACAAAATACTGGCAAATCGAATCCAAGAACACATCCGAAAAATTATCCATTATGATCAAGTAGGCTTCATTCCTCAGATGCAGGGCTGGTTCAACATACGAAAATCTATCAATGTAATCCAGCATATAAATAAACAGAAAGAAAAAAACCATATGATCATTTCATTAGATGCTGAAAAAGCATTTGACAAAATTCAACATCCATTTATGTTAAAAGTCTTGGAGAGATTAGGGATACAAGGGTCATACCTAAATATAATAAAAGCTATATACAGCAAGCCGACAGCTAACATCAAATTAAACGGAGAGAAACTCAAAGCCATCCCACTTAACTCAGGAACATGGCAAGGCTGTCCACTCTCGCCATACCTCTTCAATATAGTGCTTGAAGTTCTAGCAATAGCAATAAGAGAACATAATGGGATCAAGGGGATTTGAATTGGAAAGGAAGAAGTTAAACTTTCGTTATTTGCAGATGATATGATAGTGTACATAAGCGACCCCCAAAACTCCACCAAAGAACTTATACAGCTGATAAACAGCTTTAGTAATGTGGCAGGATACAAGATCAACTCCAAAAAATCAGTCGCCCTCTTATACACAAAGGATAGGGAAGCAGAGAGGGAAATCAGAGAAGCTTCACCATTCACGATAGCCACAAACAGCATAAAATATCTTGGGGTAAATCTAACCAAAGAAGTGAAAGATCTATTTGACAAGAACTTTAAGGCATTGAAGAAAGAAATTGAAGAGGATACCAAAAAATGGATGGACCTCCCTTGCTCTTGGATTGGGAGGATCAACATAGTAAAAATGGCAATTCTACCTAAGGCAATTTATAGATTCAATGCAATCCCCTTCAAGATCCCATCAAAATTCTTCACAGATCTGGAGAAGACAATAATCAACTTTATATGGAAAAACCAAAAACCCAGGATAGCCAAAACAATCCTATACAATAAAGGATCTTCTGGAGGCATTACCATCCCTGACTTCAAACTCTATTACAGAGCTACAGTAATGAAAACAGTGTGGTACTGGCATAAAAACAGAGAAGTCAACGAATGGAATCGTATAGAAGACCCGGATTTTATCCCACAAACCTATGAACACCTCATTTTCGATAAAGGAGCTAAAAGTATACAATGGAAGAAAGAAAGCATCTTCAACAAATGGTGCTGGCACAACTGGATGTCAACCTGTAGAAGAATGAAAATAGACCCATATCTCTCACCGTGCACAAAACTCAAGTCCAAATGGATTAAAGACCTCAATATCAGCCCGAACACACTGAACCTGATAGAAGAGAAAGTGGGAAATACCCTACAACAGATGGGCACAGGAGATCGCTTCCTATGTATAACCCCAGAAGCACAGACATTAAGGGCAACATTGAATAAATGGGACCTACTTAAACTGAGAAGCTTCTGTAAAGAAAAGGACATGGTCACTAAGACACAAAGGCAACCTACTGACTGGGAGAAGATTTTCACCAACCCCACAACAGACAAAGGTCTGATCTCCAAAATATATAGAGAACTCAAGAAACTAGACTTTAAAATGCTAATTAACCCAATTAAAAAATGGGGCACTGAACTGAACAGAGAATTCTCAACAGAAGAAGTTCAAATGGCCAAAAGACACTTAAGGTCGTGTTCAACTTCCTTAGCAATCAGGGAAATGCAAATCAAAACAACTTTGAGATATCATCTTACACCTGTCAGAATGGCTAAACTCAAAAACACCAAGGATAACCTTTGCTGGAGAGGCTGTGGAGGAACGGGTACCCTCATCCATTGCTGGTGGGAATGCAATCTTGTGCAACCACTGTGGAAGTCAGTGTTTCGGTTTCTCAGGAAATTCGGGATCAACTTACCCCTGGACCCAGCAATACCACTCTTGGGAATATACCCAAGAGATGCTTTATCAAATGACAAAAGCATTTGTTCAACTATGTTCATAGCAGTATTATTTGTAATAGCCAGAACCTGGAAACAACCTAGATGCCCTTCAATGGAAGAATGGATGAAGAAAGTATGGAATATATACACGCTAGAGTACTACGCTGCGGTAAAAAACAATGACTTCTCGAATTTTGCATGCAAATCGATGGAAATAGAAAACACTATCCTGAGTGAGGTGTCCCAGACCCAAAAAGATGAATATGTGATGTACTCACTCATAATTGGTTTCTAGCCATAAATAAGGACCACGGAGTCTACAAGAGGTGAACCTAAAGAAGCTAAGTAAGAAGGTGAACCCAAGGAAAAACATATAGTTGTCCTCTTGGCTAAGGGAAGTAGACCAAATTTCCGGGGAGAAAATGGGATCTTGGGGATGGGGTGGGATGGGGGTAAAGGGAGATGGGGAGAGAAAAGGTAGAAGGGAAGGAGGGGGGACCTGGGAAACAGGAGAATTGGAATAAAGGAAAGGTGGATAGGGGAGCACGGAACCACAATTCTTAGTTAAGGGAGCCAGTTTAGAGTGGGCAAGAGACCTGACCCTAGAGGGGCTCCCTAGTGCCCAAGATGAGGTTCCCAGTTAGTTCCTTGGGCAGCTGAGGATTGGGAACCTGAAATGACCCTATCCTAGAGCAATACTGACGAATATCTTGCATATCATCATAGAATCTTCATCTGGTGATGGATAGAGATAGAGACAGAGACCCACACAGGAGCACTGGACTGAGCTCCCAAGGTCCCAATGAGGAGCAGAAGGAGGGAGAACATGAGCAAAGAATTCGGGACCACGAGGCGTGCATCCACCCACTGAGACAGTGGAGCTGATCTACGGGGAGCTCACCAAGGCCAGCTGGACTGTGACTGAAAAAGCATGGGATAAAACCGGACTCTCTGAACATGGCGAACAATGAGGGCTGATGAGACACCAAGGACAATGGCAGGGGGTTTTGATCCTACTTAATGTGCTGGCTTTGTGGGAGCCTAGCCAGTTTGGATGTTCACCTTCCTAGATATGGATGGAGGGGGGAGGACCTAGGACTTACCACAGGGCAGGGAACCCGGACTGCTCTGTGGACTGGAGAAGGAGGGGGGGAGAGAGGAGTGGGGGGAGGGGGAGAAGGGTGGGAGGAGGTGGAGAAGGGTGGGAGGAGGGGAAGGGAAATGGGAGGCTGGGAGGAGGTGGAAACTTGTTTTTTTGTTTATGTTTTTTTTTCTTCTTTTCGCAATAAAAAAAATTAAAAAAAAACTATGATGCATATTGATTATACACAGATTGGTTTTTACTTAGTATATATAGTTAAGATACAAATCTATGTAGTATTCATATACAAATACTGCTAAGACACTTAATTCATTTCACAAGGTTTTGATTTTTTTGATGAAGAAAATCACAAGAGCCTTTGATAAGATGAGAATGAGAATTTTAACATTTATTTTTATTGTTTGTGTGTGTGTGTGTGTGTATGCAACATTAACTATAAAAAGGACAGAAGACAAGAAACAATCTTCAGAAATATTCCCCTTCCACCATTTGTGTTTATTACCATGAATGAAACTAAAGTTATAGGCCTTTAGTCTAATCTTTTTCCTACTGAGCAGCCTTTCCAGACTAAATTCAGAATTTTAAAACAGAATAAGACAAACTTCGTAATACATAACTTAGGTTAAATTCTGGTTTGTGAAATATAATAACAACAGTTGCTATAACCAATTATGATCATTGCAGTGGTGCAAATTGTTTGTATCGCCTTTTTTCCTTTTCTTTTAACTGAAATTGAGGAATTCTTCAAGTACTCTATAAAATGGGTAAAAACTATACATGTATGGAATCAGCCTCTGATCATGGAAAATCACTGGGTGTAGTCTAAATGATTAACTTTCAAAATCAGTGTTGGGTATTGGTAGCCATTTTAAACTATTTCAGGGATCAGTGAGATGGTTCGGTTGGAAGGATTCCTGTAACGAAGCCTGATGACCTTAATTTGATTCCTGTAATCCACATGCTGCAAGGAAAAACAGACTCATAGAATGTGGCTCTAACGTTCATACATAAGCCATGATATCCCTTTCCCCACATGCACTCATAGTAGTTTATATGCACACACATACATCACACAAATTAAAAACAAATGAAAAATATTTTATTCTTATGTAGTTGTTAGTGATTTAAAACCCACAAATTCTTTCGATATAATATTATATGTCATCAAAGAGAACTTACTCTTTACAAATATCTTAAAACTGTGATGTACATTTCATAACAGATATTATGGCATAATTATTGGGTAATTTAAATCTAGTTTTTCATAAGCAAGTGAATATAATAATTAGTTTTTCATGTGCATATATTATATATAGTATATAATATTATATACATATAGTTATAGTTATTCTGGCAAGCAACTATGATACTCTGACCCCTGTTCCCCAATGAAACATTAGTGGTCTCCCGTAGTCTGGCATAAGACAGAAAAAACATGATCTGACTTCTCAAAGGATGAGTCCCAAACTTGTTATCCATTTCCAAGAGATCTGCCCCACAAATGTGTGTATGTGAGCCACACTCAATAGACTCGAACATTGTGTTATTTATTTTTCAGTATACATGTGTGTGTGATGACAACAATTAAAGAAAGACCTTCGTGTCAAGAGGAAACTACCTCTTTTATACTCTAAGCTACAAAACTCTGAGAGACCAAGTGAGGAGCATATTAGCTCATAGACAGAAAGCAGGGCAATGTTGAGTTTTTCTGTAAATGTCATGGAAGCCAAACCTTCACAATACTGAGGAATTGTTTCCTGCTTAAGTTAGAATATTGTTGAAGATCTTTACATCTTAGGTTTACATTATCTTCATCCTCTTTCCAAAATGTATACATTTACTTTCATACTATGTATGGTACATGTCTCCTCAGGACACTACCTAAGAATGTGTTAAAATTCTCATTATCATTGAGCTAGAGGAATTTGCAGTTTCTTCAACTATAAGATAATTACTAGTTTCAGTAAATCATTATACTTAGAATGCAAATGTCCCCCTGCAGGCTCACTGGTAAATTCTTTGACAGCTGGTAATGGCACCTTTTGGAAACTTAAAGAAGTGTAGCTTTCTTGACCACATAAATATTTGTTTTCTTGTGTTTGGGTCATTCTCAACCAAGGCTCTCAAAAGGCAATTAGCTGACTTGTATATTCTTCTATACATCTAACTAATATGTTTTGCTAATTGATTAGCTTGTTATCAGAATCTCAGAGTCTCACAAAGACATGGAGAAGTTTTAAATGATTGTATATATATATATATATATATATATATACATACATATTTAAATGACTATATATTTAAATGAATATATATATATATATATATATATATATATATATATATATATATAACATTCACTCCTGGAAGCAGTATATCTGCCATTCCCGAGAGTGTCAACTCCTATGAATGTACCTATGCAGCCCTTGGATACTGACATATGTTCTAAATCAGGCTCTTGATGTGGTCCTGCAATCCCATAAGCTTTCAGCTTGGCATCCTATCTATTATATTACATTCATGAATAAAACTTCCTGGACTCAGCATGGTGATCCCATGCTATATAACCTGTAGAAAATGACAATTCTCACATATCCAGAACTGATTATGCCTTGAGAAGACTAGTAGTGTTAGAAAGTTGAATAGTAGCTTACAATATAAGTGCACAACCCATTCATCGTAGGACAGAGAAAGAGAAACATTCACCAATGTCAATACTTATCACAGCTGAATATGCTATGCAGACACCTCTAAAACACTCCCATAGAATGATGGTCATACAGGTACCTAAACACAGTAAAGGCAATATTGAGAAGTCTCTATTATTTAAAAATAAGATCCACTCATTACTTACTTGTGTCATCATTAGGTTAATCTGACAAAAAAGGAAGTTATAGGAGGAATGGTTTTTGTTGGAGCATATTTTGAGCTTTTGGTGCCCAGCATGTCATTAAATCCATAAAAATGTTCATAGTGATAAGAGCCTTAACAGCTAGTTATTCCTTTTATATTGTGAAACTAAAATGTGAATATTCTTTGGAAATGCCTGTACAAGTAAACACTTCGTCTTCGAAGTTGACTTTTTGTAGGCTATTTGGTTATGATAATGAGAATAGTAGCCAATACAGGAAATTAATGATGATAAATGAGCTCATTACCTTAAAAGCTTTGCTTTAAGGTACATAGGTCTTTGTCTAATGATTTTTTTTAAGAAATATTGAAAAATCTGGACATATGAAAATGGAAGAATCTAGAATTCTGTTAGCAAATTCTGTAGGACATTTAGATTGGAGTCCAAAAGACCAGAAATTGAAAAAACAAAGTGTAAAGAGTCAAGGCTACGTTCATGGAATTTTGGTAGATAATAATGATTTTATCAGGGTCTGTGTTAGTGGCCTTTATGTTCTATTCTTGTGAAGAATCTGATTGTGTTCTGAGAACTTGAGTAATACTAAATTAAAAAGAAATGGAATATGTTGTTTTGTACAAGAAATTTAGAGAATGTTTCACATCTGACCTACTTTTAAAGGCTAATATGATATCTGAACTTTGATATCTTATTTGTTTGAATGGCACCCAATGTCAGTGAACACAAAGAATGTTGTAGTTCCAAGGAACAGAGATACTCCTGCCATACATATTTTGTAAGGGTAATTGGTGTGGGAGAATTGTCTGTATTATAATATAAATAATTACATATACATATATTATAATATAAAAAATAATCATGTTTTATTTAAACGGTGATTGGCCAGCTAGGAAGTATAGGCAGGAAAGCAGACAGGAAGTAGAAATGATGCAATGAGAACAGGAGAATTTTGGGAAGGAGGAAGCTGATTCCTCCAACTCCTGCCTAGATCACCAAAGCAGCAGGATGTGATCTTCCTCACTGAAAAAGGTACTGAGCCACATGGCTAACATAGATCAGAAAAATGGGTTAATCAAGATGTGAGAGTTAGTTAGTGAGAGGCTGGAGCTCATGGGCCAATCAGCTTATAATTTATGGAGACCTATGTGTGATTTTTCTTTGGGGCTAAACAGTTGTGGGGTACGGGGCGAGACAGAAACCCCAACAAACAAGCAGGCATCTTCATGTTACAGAGTGTTGCCCACATGGATAACTGCATCCACAGAAAGCCTGAGAAAGCTTGGGAAAGACTAGAGTAAAACATTTCAGTTTTCAGCCATATCAGGAAAAAAGCTGCACTGTTTTAAAATGCTGGCTTTCTGGGCCTTGCTGCCAGGGAAAACTGACTCTTTCAAGCAGGCAGTCCTGATGGATACACTGTTGTAGCTTGCTTCCTGGCAAGGACCTTGAAAGGCCATAGAATTGTGGCAAAAAACTTCTCCATATTCCTTAGCAAATTAAAGACCCATGTGGTCAGAAAGAGAGAGATATACAGTAAAGAGAGATTCAGAGAGAAAGAAAACTTCTAAATGGTTTAGAGTGTGTTAAAAATATATACAGACTAAAGGTTAAAGTTCTCAGAGGTAAAAAAAAAAAAAGAAAGAGAGTAGCCAGTTTTGGTGGCACACACAGGTAGGTTTGCCTAGGAGGCAGAGACAGAAGGATCTCTGTGAGATCAAGGATAGCCTGGTTTACAGAGGGAATTCAGGACAAAGATATACAGAGAATCTCTTTCAAAAAGCCAAAAGTTAAAGTAAAAATAAAAGAAATAGAATTTAAAATAAAGTCATATAAAGATGAAAAACACACAGAGAATCTTGATACCGTATGCTATTATGTTCTCTTTAAATTGTTGAATGCTGAACAAGGAGCAACAGCTGTTAAAAGATATTTGCTTATAAATGTTGCAAAATTAATCCTAGATAGGTATTTTGAAATTACCTTGACTTCAAAATTGAAGTCAAAAGGTATTTTACTTTGGAGAAGAGATTTTACTTTTGTTTCCACAGAAAACTAGAGGCTCTAGATTTATTCAGAGTTAATATTATCTTTGATCAAGGTAGACACTTGAGAAATCTCCGGCAGGAATAAATGGCCCAGATGTTTGAGTTCTTCATCTAGAACAGGTTCAAGACTGCTGCCTGAGATGATCAAGACTCATAGGATACTTCAGTCAGGATTTGATCAGAACTCTAAATTTTCTTTAGGTCCCCATAAGATTATCAGCACTCCCAACCAGCTGGAAGTAGCCTGAAATACCATGCCCACATTCCCAAAAAATGGACTATGGATATTTTCCTTTTTTTTTTTTTTTAAAAAAAGGGGGAATTGTCTGTATTCTGTCAATCATGTTTTAAATAAATACTGATTGGCCAGGCAGGAAATATAGGTGGGAAAACCAGACAGGAAGTAGAAATGATGTAATGAGAACAGGAGAATTCTGGGTAGGAGGAAGTTGATTCCTCCCAACCCTGCCCAAAGCACCAAAGCAGCAGGATGTGATCTGCCCCTCTGAAAAAAGGTATGAAGGCATAAGTCACAAACAATCCCACACCAGTTTGGAATTATGATTAATAGAATGGTTATTTATTTAAAGGGGAAAATTTACAGATCACCGTCCCAGACAACAGCCCTCTGCACAATCAGGTAAGGAGCCTAGTCCCTGGAAGTGGAGCCGGAAGCCAGAGAGAGAGGAGAGGGAAGTGGCCGCTTTTTTAAAGGGAGAGAGACTACACCCCAATGGACTGGTATCTCAGTGGCAATTGGCTGAAGGAGTGGAAGGAGCTCCCGCAACAAAGGCACTGAGCCACATGGCTAACAGATCAGAAAAGTGGGATAATCAAGATGTGAAAGTTAGCCAGTGAGAGGTTAGAGCTAATGGGCCAATCAGCTTATAATTTATGGAGACCTATGTGTGATTTTTCTTTGGGGCTAAACAGTTGTGGGGTACTGGGCGGGACAAAAACCTTAAAAACAAGCAGGCCTGGCCCCTCCATGTTACAGGGGACCTGGTGGGAGGACAGAAACCACAACAGAGCAAAGCACAATTTAGAGAACAACATTCAAACTTAACCCTAAACTTTAATCTTTGAAAAAAATGCTAACAGGAGAAACATTTTTTTGCCAAAGAGTGTATTTCCAAATTAATAAAATATAGAACTTTCTTTGTCTCATTCAGCATTTTCATAGGAAACAGCAGGATCAAGATCATTATGGGGAACCCACATAACGGCAGACCTGAGCTAGTAGGAGCTCATGACTCTGGACCAACAGGTATGGAGCCTGCATGGGACAAACCTAGGCCCTCTGCATGTAGGTGACAGTTGTAAAGTTTGGTCTGTTTGTGGAGTTCCTAGTAGTGGGACCAGGACCTATCACTGACGCATGATTTAGCTCCTTGGAACCTGTTCCTTTGTTGCCCAGCTTTGATGGAGGGGAAGGATCCTGGTTCTGTCTCAACTTTATAGGCCATGCTATGCTGACTCCCATGCGGGACCTCCCCCTTTCAAAATGGAGGAGGCACAGATAGAAGACAGGATGGAGGTGAATGGAGTGGAGGAAACTGTGGTGTGTATGGAAAATAAATGAAAAATAATAATAAAAGCAAACAAAATATTAAAGTAAAATTAACAAATAAAAGAAGACAAAAAGACTACATTTACATATTTTCCCATCATTTACAATACAATATCATTTTTTTTTCTTCAAGTCTTCTTAACATTGTTTTTCCTGTTCTGAAGCATTCATCAGTAGGATATTATGATAAGATGTATGAATTTTGTCAGTTATTGTTTTCTGAGTTAATTGTTGAACTAACTCCCTCATACACATGTAATTTCACAACACCCAGCTGTATTCACAACTCAAATGAATACAAAAAGGGCTTTGAGGATAAGATTCATGCTTTTTAAAAAATTTTTGACACTATTATTTCATAACAGCGTAAGGGTTATTTCCTTGTTTAAATTTTTCCCACAATGTTTTATTGATTCTTTGAATTTCATATCATACACCGCAGCCACACTCATTTCTCAGGCCTTTGAGATCGGCCTTCCACCCTTGTTACTTCTCTCCCCAAAAGACAATAGAAAATTAAAATTACAAAATAGTCTCATGGTAGAATGTGCAGTGTCTCACGGTGTGTCACACGGTGTACTCTTTAAACAAACAGCTTTACTTGTGAATGTTCGCTGCAATGAGTCATCGGACTGGTTCAAGACCTCTGGGCTCTGCTACACTACTGATGCTGGATCCTCTCTGAGACTCCTCTGGGCTATCCTGTGGCTGCACTGTGTCATGAGATCCTGCAACTTTGGTTCTGCAGGACCTGCCCCATGAACTCCAGTAACTCATAGATGGGGTAGGTGTTGGGTAGGCCAACTCAAAAACCGGGATCTGGGCTGAGTGATAGCTGAGATAGTCACCAATGCTAGCTCCCCCATGATGCCCAGGGGAGGGGTGAGGTTGGCTTTTCCATATCCACACAATCAGGATTAGCTGTTCCTCACCCATGTCACCAGGGCCAACTGTCTGACAATGGCAAGAAACACGATGAGGGGTAAGGATCAGCTTTCCCACACTAACGACGCCATCATCATTCACACCTTCGTTTAGGGCCAGTTCTTCCTAGCTGCTCAGGTAAGTTGCAGGGCTAGCTCACCCTAGTCCTGTGGCCAGCAATTGGTGGGTTTAGTTCTCCCATGCCCACACCATTGGGGCCATCTCTCTCCCCCACAATGCCAAGGCAAGGGACAGGGCAATCTTCTTTTGCACTTGTATCACTGTTGGTGCTACTCTGTGATGGCTGGATCAGCTCAGCACCATACTCTGACAACGTCATGGCTTCAAATGGGAGCCCAGACCAAGGAGGTCCACATTGCATGGACGTTGTCACAGAACCATGCTACAGAAGAGTCATGGCCCTCTCCAGAACCACAGGTTTAGATAACACCATGGCCTCCAATAGCAGTTCAGGCCTCTCACATCAGGCCGTTCCTTGCTGTCTTCACGTCTACAGTCTCACCTGTCTTCACAGAGAACAAACTGCTCCCACTCCCCTTTCTGTCTCACCTCTCCACCACATATTTGCTCATCATAATGCTGCATGCCCTGAATCATGCCAAGGCCTCTCCTTAGTATTTAAATTTTCATTTTTGTTTGATACAGAAGAGGGTTTATTTAATCCAATAGCTTTCTTTTCATTGCTGAAGGATAATAGACAAGAAGTTCAAGGCAGGACTCAGGAGGCAGAACTGAAGCTGATACCATGGAGGAACTCTGCTTACTTGATTATTCCTTATCATTTGCTCAGCCTTTTTTATTATGTCATTCATTTTGTAAAATTATAATATAATTACATTATTTTCTCCTTCCGGTCTAATGAAGTTATGCCTTGATAGAGTAATCAATGAATGCTCAGAAGGTTGTTCATAAACTAGAACGATGCTGAAATGTAGTTCATGTGCATTCTCAATGAACTCTACTCTCTCTTCATTTTATTTCCCATCTTTACAAACATTTGATAAATGAATAAGAAGGATTTTATGACAAGGAAAGCTATGGCTGCCACACAGGCCAGTAGGAATCCAATCACATCCAGAGAGTGATACTGGTACCAGGTGAGGTTGTGTGCAAGTGGCCTCAGGTGCTTGGCCCCTTTGTGGCGCATGACAAACTCAATCCAGAAGATGGATCTGTCCAGGGGTTTCATGGGCTGGTCATGATGAATGGTTGACAACCACATAGCATTCTCTTTATAGCTGAAAGAAGGAAAACAGACATCAACTTACATAAGAAATGAAAAATATGCATATGTAAATTCTTGTGTAAACATTAAAGATAATCACACTATAGAATGAAAATATATTTTGTTTCATGTTCATGACTAGGAAGATCTTCAGGAGCATGTCTGAGTTCCTTGAGCATACAAGATTAAGCATGTCACAATAATAATAAAGATCAAGTTATTACTAAAGTAGAATTTAAAGACTGCTAAGTCTTAAATACAAAATAAATCAAAATGAGATATTATTTGAGCATATAAAGCTTCAGTTACCCATAAGCAATTATTAGTAAATTTTGTGTGCAAAATTTGTAATAGTGTCAGCATTTATAATTAGAAGGTAAATTGCTCTCAAGTCCTCATGGTGGTGCATATCTGTGTAAAGTTGATAAAGATTGAAATGACATTTTTATGGTACAGCTATCAATGATTAGTGGTTTTAATTGCAAATGTGTCCTGGTTTTTATTAATTAGCTGTAATAGCTGCTTTCTCAATGGTTTTATGTTTTTCTAATTAAGGTTATCAAATATTTGATAAAATTAATAGGAAGAATATTATTACTTTCATTATTCTTATTGTAAAGTATAATCACAGTAAATTTTTGATATTACTTTTAAATATGTGCGTGAGAGAGTATGTGTGTAAAGTATGTAAACTGTGTGTTATGTTTGTGTGTGTGTGTGTGTGTGTGTATGTGTGTTATGAGATCTACTCGAGTTAGAGTTACCAACTGATGTAAGTGTTGGGAACAGAACTTTGATCCTCTGTTAGGGTAGACCTTTGCTTATCCACAGAGCCATCTTTCAAGCCTAATTTTTTAAGAGGTTGGCCAGGTCTGTCAAAGAAACTCCCTAAACATTGAGCCTTTGATGTTGCTTATTCTCCAAAGGTGGAAAGTAAGTTTCTACTGCTCAATGAGCATTCAATTCAGAAGCAGAGCTCAGAGATCCTTCAGCTAGAAATGACTTGACATCCCTTTACCCGAAAACTAGCTTTTGTGGTATAAAACAGTAGAGAGGACTAAAAGACTTTAAAAGCCAGAGGGTACTGCTGTAAAGTTGTTTCTTTGATAAACTACACTCATGAAGTCTCAACAACATAGGTACCTAAACAAGATCTTCTTGTGGATCTTTTTGTGTAAATATTAAAAATAATTAAGCAGTATTATCAGAGCATTCTGTAAATAAGATTGGCATATGAAGAAGTGACTTGGGCCCAAGACAGGGCTTAACAGAGCTAGGCAGGGAAAACTAAACTGACTTCTGGGAGAAAGAAGAGAAGTCATGCCTCCCCCTGAAGAGACAAATTACAGACACCTATTGGTAGGCCAAAACCACGTGGTGATACATAGATTAATACAAATGGGTTGATTTAAGATATAAGAGCTAGCAAGAAATATGCATATGCAAATAGGCCAACTAGTGTTGTAATTAATATAGTTTCTGATTTGTTATTTTGTGGCTGAGTGACTGGAAACAAACAAGTAGCTTCTTCCAAAAGTTTTGAATAAGGATGATACCAGTAAGCCATGCTAACATGAAAACTCCAAATGGAGTTTTTCAATCAAAGAAAAATAATTATCAACATGTTAATTTGCTTTACAGTAATAGGTTTTCATTTTTTAAATTTATCCTAAGATAGGTTGCATATTTAAATATCTAACCATTCCCTTACTTTTATGTTAATATCTATGCTATTTTGATGTAGAAAGTTACAACTTTCATAAATGATACCTATCTCTTTTATAACTTTCAACTTCTCTGTTTTAATATTTTCCTATGGCTTCTAGGTATACTATATCTGGTACCACATCTAACATTTCATTCTTGCAAGGAGGGCCGCATGTTTGTTCCTGGCCACCCAGCTAGCTTAGACCTGAAATAATCACAAAAAACTGTATTAATTAAATCACTGCTTGGCCCATTAGCTCTAGCTTCTCATTGGAAAACATTTACATATTAATTTAACCCATTTCTAATAATCTGTATATCACCACATGGCAGTGGCTTACCGGCAAATTTCCCATCACGTCTAGCTAGGGAAAGGTGGAAATGGCTTGGGAAGTCCTTCAGTCTATGTGTTGTTTTTATTGTTTAATGAATAAATCTATTGAGCCTATGGCAGGGAAGAACATAATTAGGTGGGGAAAGCTAGATTGTATGATGGGAGAAGGAAGGGGGAGTCAGAGAGATGCCATGGAGTTGCCACTGAAGACAGATGTGCTGAAACTTTACTTGTAATCCATTGCAATATGATGATATAAAGAAAATAGAAATGGGTTTAATTAATATGTAAGAATTAGCAAATAAGAAGTTAGAGCTAATGGGCCAAGCAGTGATTTAATTAATACAGTTTCGGTTTGATTATTTTGGGTCTGGACAGCCAGGAACCAACAAGTGGCTCTCCCTTCCAACAAATTGTTGCCAATATTGTAGACTAAAATCCACGTAAAAGCTGAGAAAGCTTGAAAAGGAATTCTAGAATCAAAAATACAGAGTTTAACACAGCTTCTTGTTGTTTGCTGGCAGTTTGCTGCAGCTCCCTAAAGAGAGGTTTTTCTGATTCAGTTGCGACCACTTTGAAATGCCAGCTTTCAGGCCTTGCTGCCAGTGTCACCTCTGGCTCTCTCAGGAGACAAAGTATTTGGATGGGGTCTGTAAACAGACTGCTGCAGTTTGATTAATGGTGGCATTGACTAGCTGTATGCCTGCGAATGAGGCTTTGGGCATGGCTCTCAGAGGCAGCAAACAGCTCTGCCATGTTGGACTGTGCCAAGAAAGCAGATAGTACCATGTATACCATAAAAATGGCACAGATAAAGTTTTAAGAAGCACTCCTGGACAGTAAAGAATTACAGATACACAATAGGACAGATTCAGAAATAAAAGATCTCTAAGTGAGACACAGAGTTGGATAAACGTACATAGCCTTGGGAGAGAGAAAGAAAAGAGTATAGAGAGTTGTAAAATAAGTAAATCATATAAAAAACAAAGTCTTTCCAGGTTCTGGCTATTACAAATAATACTGCTATGAACATAGTTGAACAAATGCTTTTGTCATATGATAGGGCATCTCTTGGGTATATTCCCAAGAGTGGTATTGCTGGGTCCAGGGGTAAGTTGATCCCGAATTTCCTGAGAAACCGAAACACTGACTTCCATAGTGGTTGCACAAGATTGCACTCCCACCAGCAATGGATGAGGGTACCCCTTCCTCCACAGCCTCTCCAGCAAAGGTTATCGTTGGTGTTTTTGACTTTAGCCATTCTGACAGGTGTAAGATGATATCTCAAAGTTGTTTTCATTTGCATTTCCCTGATTGCTAAGGAAGTTGAGCATGACCTTAGAGGGGCTCCCAGGTGCCCAGGCCGAGGTCCCCAGTTAGTTCCTTGGGCAGTTGAGGATAGGGAACCTGAAATGACCCTATCCTAGAGCAATACTGACGAATATCTTGCATATCATCATAGAACCTTCAACTGGCGATGGATGGAGATAGAGACAGAGACCCACACTAGAGCACTGGACTGAGCTCCCAAGGTCCCAATGAGGAGCAGAAGGAGGGAGAACATGAGCAAAGAAGTCGGGACCACGAGGGGTGCACCCACCCACTGAGACAGTGGAGCTGATCTATTGGGAGTTCACCAAGGCCAGCTGGACTGTGACTGAAAAAGCATGGGATAAAACTGGACTCTCTGAACATGGCGAACAATGAGGGCTGATGAGACGCAAATGACAATGGCACGGGTGTTTGATCCTATGTAATGTGATGGCTTTGTGGGAGCCTAGCCAGTTTGGATGTTCACCTTCCTAGATATGGACGGAGGGGGGAGGTCCTACGTCTTACCACAGGGCAGAAAACCCTGACTGCTCTTTGGACTGGAGAGGGAGGGGGAAAGGAGTGGGGGGAGGGAGAGAAGGGTGGGAGGAGGGGGTGTAGGGTGGGAGGAGGGGGAGGGAAATGGGAGGCTGGGAGGAGGTGGAAACTTGTTTTTTTTTTCTCCTTTTCTCAATAAAAAAATATTTAAAAAAAAAGTCTTTAAAGAGACAGAGTAAGACAGTCATAGAATATAAAAAGTAAAGAAAAATAAGCCACATAAAGACAATGGAAAATTCACAGAGTTTGGATTATGTATACTATTTATTTCTTTGAATTTTTTGACTGTGAAGGAGCTAAGTACAAGGAGACATTTTATTGTATGGACTGCTAAGCTAAACTAGCATGTAGATTATAAAGGTATCTTGACTTCCAAATTTCGGTCTAAGGATATGTTGCTTTGGAAAAGGGTTCTTCTCTTGTTTCCACAGAGGTTGAGAACCTGTGGATTGCTTCCAGACTGGTTGATAGGCCAAGATCCCCTGAAAGGTTGCCTTGAACACCCCTCAAAAGATTACTTTTACCAATAAACAGCAAGAAGCAGTTTGGAGAAAACAACACCAATATTTCTAAATATTATTTATAAATATCTCTTTATATTTAAAGGGGGATATGTTATAGAGACTTGCATTTGTATGGCTCTAGGTTAATTGATGCAAATCTAAGGTCAATCTTATATGTATTTTTCTGGTCATGATTAAGGTATTGTGATTATGTAGTTCATTTAAAAATGTAATTTATAACTAAGAAATATAGGTTAATAGACAGTCATCTATAATAGTCAAGCTTGTAATCATGTTAGGTTTTATAGATATATAGAGAGATATTTCATTTAGGTATTCTTAAAATCTTTCAGAGACCTGCAGAATATGTCATTTAAATTTTTTAAGAAAATAGGACTTTTCATGACAATGAGACACTTCTGCACCTGGCAGCACAATCTACTTCACGAAGAAGATGGGCATTGAAGAGGCTCCTTCTGGTGTTTGTTAGCCATTTGGGCAATAAACTGCTCTTGCGTATCTGCATAAACTGGACATGCAGGACCCACAGAGAAATGACTGCTGAACTTGTCTAAAGGCAAAATGTTTTTTTGGGGGTTCCTGGAAATGAAAGAGTCTGCCAGACATTCTGTAGGACACAGAAGAAAGTGACTGGAAAACAGCCAATATATGCAGAAGTGTCTTTAAGATTTCCTGCTTCATCAAAAAGTCTGCTGGATACTATTGGACTGTAGGCTGAAGATGGATGCCCCTACAATACAGAAGAACTTTGGGTGACTGTCCATGCAGTGAGATGTCTTTTTCAATTCTACAGTTTTAGAAGCTGCTTACAGTATGCCTCCTGTTTACTTAGGTAATGTCATATCCTTCTAGAGTCTTTGATAGAATTGAAGAATGTATACTTATAGTTTTACTTAGTTATGATAAAAGATATAAATATTGTAGCTGTAATTCGTGCTTCATAACTGTTTTATTAAATGTAATTTACTATGTTAAAGCCTTCCTTTTAGTTTAAACAGAAAAGGGGAAATGGTGTAGGAGGTCCTCTGTCTGTGTGTTGCTTTTATTGGTTAATGAATAAAGAACTGGCTTGGCATATAGCATGGGAGGAGGAAGTCAGAGTCAGAGAGATGCCATGGAGCTGCTGCTGGTGACAGATGTGCTGAAACTTTGCCTGTAAGCCACTGCCATATGGTGATATACAGATTAACAGAAATGGGTAAAATTAATATTTAAGAGTTAGACAATTAGAAGCTAGACCTAATGAGCCAAGCAGTGATTTGATCAATATAGTGTATGTGTGATTATTTTGGGTCTGGGCAGCAAGGAACAAATAAATGGCTCTCTGCTCCAACATTTCATTTCACTTCACTTATTGGCTATTAAAGATTTATACTATCCTTAAAACTCTGACCAATTACTTTACTAAAAGAATTAAAAATAAAAATTGTCCAAAGCTGGTGCCAAATGACAAGCTGTTTAGAGGAATAAGTAGAAGAATTACACATTTAGGAGCAGTATGATTTACATAGGAAAGATATATATGGCACAACATGGAAATAAAAAGTAATAACAAAAAAGGGAAAAACCTATGACACTGAATTATTCCCTAATTTGTCTCTCTTCTTTCCAATATTTTTGCTTTCAGGATAATTCCTGCACCTTTGGCCTTCAGTAAGAATCATGATTAATGATAAATAAATAAAAACATTTTTTTTTATAGTTTGTACTCACAAAGGATTATCTATCACAGCCTCCAGTGCATTGAGAAAATCCGTCCTTGTCATTGTTCTGAAATCTAATGAAGTAGCTGCTCCTTTGGCTACCATGTAGGCAATATTATCATACTGCTCTGCAAACAAAGGAATGCCAATCATAGGGATTCCAAAATGGATCGCCTCATAGATTCCATTGGCTCCACCATGAGTTACAAAGGCTTTGGTTTTTGGATGACCTAGAATAACATGAATTCAGGTTGACATTAATTAGCAGTCTTAGACATGAAATGAGAAATGTGCACTATCAGGAACTGAAAGATTTTCTACATGAAGATTAATTTTAGTTAATTCACTTTATTAATTTAGTTTACCACACAACTTCTGTTTCCCCTCACTTTTCATCTTAAGTAAACCTATGTGAAGATTTTAAAACTCATAACCTTGGTAAAATGTTTTCTTCTCTCAGAGTGAGAAGAAACTAAATTTACAGAGAGATATTTTGGAGAATTGCTTGGACTTGAGAGTTGAACTATGAAATTCTGATTCCCAGTTGAGCATATGTGGTGCATGGTAGTTAAGAGAAAATGAGTATTAAAAAAGACCAACTGCATACCAGAACTTGTTATCTTAAATAAATAATACATTCACCAAGTGTCATATAAAGGATTTTGAAGTCAACTAGGATAGGTTTGTTCCTAGAGTCTTACCTAGAAGGTCATTCTGGGGGAGCCATTTGTAAACTCTGGTATTGGATCCTAAGGTGTCTGGTGCTTTGCCCTCAAATCTCCAAAGAACCTGTTAAAGAGTAAATAATCTTTATCTATGGAGCATAATTTAGCATTATACAATATACAGACTGAATAAGTTATATTTGGGAGTATAAATATATATACATATGTATATATGTATGGAATAGCATTAATAAAAATGATGCTATGAATTTGAAAGAGAGCAAGGAGAATAGATATGAGAAAATTTGGAGGAATAATGAAAAGGGAGGTATAATGCAATTGTATTATAATTTCAAAAACAAATTATAAAAATTGATCTTTTATGTTTAATTATAACATAGGTAAATACCTCCCATAGGAGGAATGATGATATCAGAAAGGGTAAATATTGCAAACTATAGAGAGACTGAGAAGAAGATTGTGCCAGCAAAATCTGTGCTTATTTTTACATTCAGGCAGGTTGAACATCATCATCATTTTTCTAAGCAGAGATGTTTAGACAAATGAGATAGATAATAATGCATGAAAATATTTAATACACTCCCATGTTGATATAATTCAATCACAGAGAAGAATGGCACATTACCAATAATTAATATTTTATATAAACATATTTTGACAGTTCTAATAGTCTACTTTAGACAGCGTTATATTTTAAATGCTTTGGGGTGATTACTTTTATTCACCTGTTCTTTGTTATTTTCATTGAATTTCAAGTTTGTATCTTTGATTATTTATTCATGACAAATATTCCTGATCCACAATTCTCTCTGGTCTGAAGTTTTTTGAAACAATGCCATTGTGTTGACCAATTGGAATATGGAGTCATCTGGCCCATCCAGGGAGTAATTGTGCATAGTGTAGTTTTGGAACATGATCCAGGAATGGAATCACATGAGCAGAATTCTGAGTGCTTGAGAGAGCACTCTAAGAAAACAAGAGTCTTGTGACCTCAATTTCTTCAAAATGCTAGATTGTTTTTGGTAAGTGTGTTTCACCCTCCTTCCAGGTATAACAGATATGAGTGGATCTGTTTCAGGTTAACCACAACCACTTGCTATTGACATCCAGATAAAGTTTACACTGCCCTTTGTGCATCTCTGTTGTGGTTTGATAGAAAATGGCCACCTAAGGGGTGGCAATATCAGGAGATGTGGCCTTGCTGGACGAAGTATGTCATACTGGAGTGAGCTTTGAGGTCTCTTTGCCTCAAGCTTACCTCAGTGTGATTTTCAGTTGACTTCACAATCAGAATGGTTGATGAAAATATTGAGTTATTAAAAATGAAAGGACTAGGAAAAGAGTTACAAGGGATTATGGAGCCTATATTCCTATGTGAACAAGAATATAAACATGACTTGAGTTTTTCAAAGGAGTCAAAATTATATAAAATCTAGTGACCCTGTCTGGTATATTTCTACAGGAAATATATGGGCTCTTCCACAGGTTGTCAGAGAACAGTGGAGAATAGGCACATAGAGACCTTTTGTTATCCCTAGAAATCTCCTGGTTTTATTATTTAAAAATAATGTGGCAAATGGACATGATTGAATGACTTATGAAATTTTAATGCCATCATGTGACCAATGGTAGTTTTACAGTCTGTTTTACCTAGCGACAGTTATTGTTAGATTGGCCTTTAGTAGTTTTGCATTTAAAAGATTGCTTTTATACTATACATATTCATCCTGATGATAAGGTGCGGTTTGGCTTTTGTCTTCCTTCAATCATAAAGGAACTCAGCTCTGATATCTGTACTTTATTACTTTCAAGGCACGACACAATTCCTTATTATGTGTCTATTCTATGCAGAAAAAAAGTTTTAGAGCCTGTGACAGAGGCTTTTCCTCAGGCTTATCTTTGTTAAATTCAAACCTGGCACTTCCTGTTTCCTGCAAGATGTAGCATGCTCAACTCGAGCACCATGTTTGCCTGCATGGTGCCATTCTTCCCTTCATGATGATAATGGTTAAATGAGCTATTACTTTTAAGTGCATTTTTTCATTACAGATGCCATGGTCATGATGTCTCTTCAGAGCAATGAAAACTTAAGTAACACTCTATGGAAAATTTTTTTGTGACACATGGCTTATCATACTGATCATATACAGCTTCAACTCATGTGATCTTTACTCATATGACCTTTCTAAACCCTCAGAGTATACATTGTTTGATTCTCTGAATAGAGTTCACTATTACTTATGATTATAACACCAAGTTTTTAAGAGAAGGTGCTTTAGATGAAGACGTATCTGACAGAATATTGGAAAGACATATAAATAAGGGTAAGAGATTCCCATTTAATTTGGGGTGACTTAGTCATTGATTTGAACTATTATGAATTTAAATACTAAAGAAAGATAAGGAGATTTTTAAGCATGAGGAAGAAATGACTAATTTCTTGCATGAATATAAACTGGATGACACCATCTTAAAATTAGGAAAGAAGGAAAATTTCCCAGTGTAGGTAAAAATCAAAGTAAATACAGCACCACTGTCAACTATGCAGGTGATAGCTACCTCAGCTCAACTTTTGGAGTCTCCTTTAAAAATGTTTCCTGTATTGCCTAAAGACACTTCTGAAGTATGGGGTAAGGAATCTGATAATTAATATAATTTTGCATTCTTTCTAATTTTGATGAAGATTTTGGAGAGCCTATAAAAAAGCTAAGCTTACAACCTAGACAAGGTTGAGCATGGCGGGAAAAAGTAATTAATTTACCAATTCCTCCCTGGCCTCATGAGCTCAGCTTTGTGTTTCCAGTATAATTTCAACAAAATAAAAGTATTTATCATGAATTACATACACATGGATAAAATAAAAGATTTTAAGAAGGCTTGTGCTTCCTGTGGGTCTACTGCTCCATGTGGTTATGAATCGGTTTGGTTTGAACTATAATGCACAATGGTTGCTGTGTGATTTTTATATAATTGCTAAAATGGTTCTTAGCCCTTTAAGACTTCTTCAGTGGCAAGTGTGGTTTGCAAGTAAAGACCATAAAAAGTTCTAGAACTAAGATTGGGGTAATCCTAAATGTCACACATGAAATGCTGATGGGGTGTGGTATATTTGTATCAACAGATTATCAGCTGCATAATATGCTTCCGACAGCTCTCTCCCACATTAGGGATGTAGCTATGGCTTCCTGGATTTAGCTGATATGGAATCTGACGTCAGGTCTAAGAATGTAGTAGATATACAAAGTCCTTCTGAGCCTTATGGTTGATTTCATAGAGAAACTCAAAGATACTATTGAAAATCAAGCAAAGGGGGAACAAATTCAAGTGTTATTATTAAAACACTTATCTTTTGATAAAGTTGATAAAGATTTTCAAGGATTAATCATGCCTCAAAGAGAGATAGAAAATGGTCTGGATTTTCCAAAGTAAATTAACTTCAGAATGTAAGGATCTACAAACATAAAGCAAAATTACCTGGTATAAAACTCTATGCAGTACTAAAATAGATGCTAGGAAAATGGCCACTTGAAGAAACAAAGTAAATTGCTCCTACAATAGTAAGTTCAGATTCTATGAGTTCTAGATTTTACCCTATATGCAAGGAAGGAAAACACTGGGTTAAGAAATATTGAACCAAATTTGGTAAGGATGGGTATACACTGCCTGACAACAAAAACAATACCAGCTAATAGTAGGAAAACATGTTTAGAGTTCTTCTAAAAGCCCCACAAAATTAGAGGCTTTTAAGGCAAAAATAACAACATTGTATCAGATTTCAGATTATAATCAAACTAGTCTTTCGTTTTAAGATGTTATTCAAGGAAGTGCTGTTATTGGTAGTCCTAGCCCTTAATTATTGCAGTTTCCCCCTTCAATGTTCTTTAAGCTTACACACAGAATATTGGGGACTTATACTGCCTCAAAGGGTTGGACTTTTATTGGGTTGCAGTAGTTTATCCATGAATGCAATCATAGTTCAAACAGAAATCATTGATGAAGATTTAAGAAGGGAAACTGCAGTCACGAATACAGTGCCTACTAATTGGTCATTTAAGGAAGAAGGAAAATTGCAGTTATTACTATTGTCTATATAACCCTTCACAAAGAAACGTGTTTTGTGAGCAAGTTCTCAGGACAAGTAAGACTATGTAGATTTAAGAACCTTACCAAAGGAAAATGATAAACCATTATTGGACTTAAAATGAAAGGGAATAATGTTTACAGTATTATTTAGTTAGGAAGAGACTGAGGTTTCTAGTATAACCATGGAATAATGGCAACCTGGATGGCTTGTTTCAGGGGATAAATTCAACCCTAATAGGTTTGGGAACTATGAGTTCTAAGAGATTAAACAGAATGTTACAAAATTACAAGACATAATGGAAATCCTCAAGCCTTGTATTATTCATATTCTGATTAATTTTGGTAAAGAGGCTTTCTCCAACAGTCCCATGCAGAGATCTCTATTTCCACATCTAATTCTCCACATTCGAAATTCTAATGAAAGTTTGAGTTGTCAAAAATGAAAAAGACTAGGAAAACAGATGCAAGATATTATGGGGCCTATATTCCCAAGTAGATGGGAACATAAGTATGACTTAGTATTTCATAGGAGTCAAAAATTATATAAAAACCTACTGTCTGACCCTGTCTGGACATCTCAATGGCTTGTTTCTGAGGAAAAGATATTGGCTCGTCACAAGGTTGTCAGAGAACAGTGAAAAATGGGCACATAAAGTCCCCCATTTCTCCCTGGAATTCTTTTTTTTTTTAATTAAATACTAATCTGAGAAATGGAGATGGATGATTGACTTGTGAAATGTTAATGCCACCATGTGGCCAATAGAAGCTTTACAGCCTGGTTTACCTAAAGACAGCTATTGTTGGCCTTTAATAGTTTTTCATTTGTAAAAAAATGATTTTTTTTACTATACATATTCATCCTCATAATAAGGTACATATTGGCTTTTCTATTCCTTCAATCAACCATAAAGGATCTCAGTTATGATATTAATGGACTGTATTAACCCAAGACATGACAAAATCCCCTATTATGTGTCAATAATATGCACCAATGACTTAGAGCCTGTGAGTGAGGTCTTCCCTTGGGTGGGCTTAGATTTGTTAGGTTTAAATTTTGGACAAATTGCTAACGTGCTTATCTAATATTGCAAAACTGACCTGGCTGCCTGGTTTTCCCTGTATCCTCCAGTCCCTATCTGTGAGACCCTCCTGGTTGACTACCCTGCACCCTATCTTGAACTCTCCAGCTCAAAGGTGCTGGGTTGTTCTTCCCTACATAACCCAACCATTATGATTACCTGTTCTTTTGCATGCTTTTGGTCTCCAGGCTGCTTCACCTGATTCCCCTCTCTCCTGTCTCTCCTTTTCTCTCCCCTCTCCACATCTGGCCCAGCTCATTCTGGTCATGACCTCTCTGGACTCTTCAAGTTGTCACTGTCCCTGCCTCTGGCTATTATATCTATAATAAATATTCTTCTCCAGCATAACTTAGAAAAGTTATATCCTTTCCTTATCTTTTTATTTTCAATATTATTAATTATATGGATGATGTCCTTTTAGTCTTCCCCAAAGAGAAAGAGATACAATCCATATAGGACATAACTCAGGATGTACTACATAAATATGTGCTTATTATTACACATGAAAAAGTACAGCAATGAGACACTATGTAATACCTGGGATAACTAGTTACTAGAACAACTGCTAAGCAACACCCCCCTCTCTCGCCCACAAATGTCCATTAGAAAATTTAAAAATATTCAATGCTTTTCAAAAACCATTAGGGTATGTTAATTTTCTGTATACCATTTTATGAATGCCTAATTATGACCTAGCCAATCAATCTAAAACTCTGAAAGGAGAGAAAGCATTGTATAGTTGTTAGCTTTATCTTGAGTTGTAATGAAAGTATGATAAGTATTTCATTTTAAATTAAAAGAGGCATTGTATATTGTGTAGCGTCATAGCCACAAGTTGGAGTGACATCTTTTGGGGTGACATCTGTCAGGGTTCAGCCTTGACAGGTTTTGCACATTCCACAGTAGCAGCACATGGATTAGAAAACTAAAGTAGGAAGAACAGAGATATGAAAGACGGACAGAGACATTAGGATAGCAGCAGGAATACCGAATACTGAATTTGCCCATCTTTGTTTTTCATATGCTTATATAACCCAATCCAACATCAGGGGAAGAAGGCAAAAGACTGATTTAACATGGCACAAAGGAAAAATAGGACAATTGTTTGCTTCAATACTTCAGATGTCAACTCACTATTTCCTGAGTTAAGCATTCTGATGTTTTAGGCAGGACATTCAGTGGCTACGCTACACCATAGACCAAGTATGCTCTTGGTGGTCAATCCCTGGCCCAAACCTATCTTATCCTTAAAGAAACAGAAATAGGCTTGAGTTCTCTGACATTTGCTCAATGGGCCCCCACAGTGTGGATCTTTTGCTGTCTTTAAACTTATTTTCATTACTCAATTGTCTCCTAGAGGAAGTGTAGCACAAAAGAATAAACCTTTAGAATGGATTTATTTACACCATAAGGTCCATACAACACTAATTTCTTACTTTCCTTTTCTTGTTCAATCAGTAAATCAGGGGAGGACCCAATGTCAACAATCATATGGCTTTGATCCTTGCTATACTATATTATGTCTGACTTACAGTTTTAAAGCTAGTTACAGAAATATATGGGGTTTGAAATTTTATTTAAACATTACTATGAAGGATAGAACAGTATTTTACATTTATCTTCTTTTCCTACTATTTCTTGGACTGTGTTTTTGCCCTTCTCCCAGCTGTGGTAGAAAGGAGTGGATCTACTTCAGGGTAACCAGTACTGCTTGCTGCTGTTATCCAGATAATGTATAGCCTGCTCTTTGTGTGCCTCTGTGGAAAAACATGTTTTTGCCGCACAGGGTTTCTCATTATGATTGTATACAGCTTTAACTCATGCATGTTTTGCTCATAAGACCTTTCTTAACCTTCAGGGTATACGTTGTCTGATTCTCTGAATAAAGTAGTCAACTGTCTAAGACTTTATTCTGCTTCATTTTCAGTCCCATTCTCCCAGGTCTCAGTACTCCTGGAGCAGGGACAGTTTAGGTTTTAAAATAAAACATTCAACTTGCTGGGCTACCTTCTCCCCCAAAGACTTTTATTCTTTGTAAAGTTATTTATGCAGACCAATAGGCTGAGAACATGCCTGCACATTGGGTCTCGATCTGCCATCTATACGATGAAGATGACCACAGAAAGTGAAACTGACATTTCCTTTTTCTTCACTTCTTTGGGAGGTCAGATAATAACCTTTTGTCACATTCATCCCCCTACATCGATCTTCCCTAAATCATTCCTTCTCTATCCTTTCTACTTGGTACCCCTAAAAATGTTCTTTCAAGACCAGATGCGTACCCCAAATACTCATGGGTGCTCTGTGACCGAAAAACCAGTCTCAAGCTGAAGCCTACAATACATGCTAATGTTGAAATTCTCAGACAGATCTCATAAAATCAAGCATTAGCCACATAGCTAACATGAATTTGCGATGTGACTGATAAAATCAACTACAGGATGACATCAAAAAATTAATTCAGGTGATTAAACAGAGGCTCTTCCACTACAACACTTAAAAACATTGATAAACATTCAAATTTAATCCATAAAAACTACTTTGCAGTATGCTTCATGAAGAGAGTGATCTGAAACTTTATTTTTTACCTTATGTTCCTTTGGTTCCTTTCTTATTTTCCTATTTCTTCCAAGACTGATAGAACTTTCACTCTTTCTGGTTAAGAGCAGAGTGTAGAGTTTCATCTTTTATGATGCAGACATCACTGTGAGAGAAGCACCCGTCTCTACCTTTCCCTTGGATATTTTTCCTACAAAAACTGGCAGGTCAACCAAAAATTAGATTTTTTTATTGCATTTCCTCTCAATTAGCCAAAAATGTATTTTGATTGACAGTTGATGAGCCTCAGACAACCTTCTTTAATTGTTCCTCTCAACAGCACACTGAACAGGTCTACTCCAAAATTAGGAGGCTGAGTCATGCTGCATTTCAAGCTTTTTCAACACATTCTTATCGTTATTCTGGTAGAAATACTAGATACAAACTCACTCACCCCTGAAAATCTAATGAATGGAGTGATTTTAAGGAATCAACAAATAGAACAAGTGACTCTGAAGAATTTGGCTATTTCTACATACTCTTGATAGCAATGTCGTCATCATGCCAGCATTTCAGAATGTTTCCACATTGATCACTGTGTTTATATACAAGTCACTCTCGGTCAAGAACACCTTCTGCAGTATTAAAACATCTGTTGTGAATATAAATTTCTAACTTTGGTTAAGGGAAATTAGAGCTTCCTTAAAACTTTACCTTTCACAGAATCATTTCTATAATCAGACCTTCAAAGACGTTCACAGACTTAGTATATTGTCACCTCCCATGAAATACTTTCCCTCACCTTTTGTGGAATCTTGGCAAGGGCCCATGCAATTGCGTTGGCTTTGTCTTCTGATATGTGCCTGAACATTGACCCCAGAGAAAACACCACGACACCATGCTCTCCAGAGGACTGGACAAAGTCTTCCATTTCCTGTGAAGAGAGTTTATTTCATGGAAAAAAATACCGTGTAGAATAACCACTTATAAAACCTTTATAAAAAAACAATGAGAATAAACATTGAAGTGTTTATAGGACTATATATTATAGTGTTGTTAAAACATACAGAAGACCAGCATGGAAATGTCAAAGACTTTGAACTTTGCAGGCATCTACACAAACTGTACTCACACGTTGTCCAACAGGTATTCTAAATATTTGCTTCAGGCAAAATTAAAATTCAAAAGTGCAAGCATATTCTATGAAGCTTTCAAAAATTGTCCCTTCATTTACAAACTTTCTTCCTACAGAAATTTTAATTTTCTTCTATAATGCCTGATTTAATATTATTAACTAATATTTGATGAAATAATATTTATGTAATAGTATGTACATATGTGGTGGCTTTCACAAACAACCTACTATGATTAATAAAATGTTTTGATTCTTTGTGAAACAAACATAACTGCAAGATAAACATACAGTATATTATAATTTTCTGATATTGTGTATGAATAGGATATTTTCAGAGCTGATATCCAAAATTTACTGGTTGGAGAAAATCTATGTCTATGTCGTTTGTTCAGATATCAAACAATTTCTTAGCATATATGTTAATCATAACTTTTGGTCATAAGCAGTTTTTGATTGATGAGTTTAACTGACTTAATTTCTCTTTTTTTCATGTGTTTATATGTGTGTGCATGTGTGCACATGTGTGTTTGTGTATACATGTGTTTACATGTATGTGTGCTTGTGTGTGTGTCTGTGCACATGTGTATATGTGCTTATGTGTCTGTACCTATGTGTACACATATCTGTGTGTGTAGGTTTGTGTGTGTGTCGGGTTGCTGGGCAGGTTCCTTGACTTTGTTTAGCACATAGATGACAAAAGTTAAAATATCTATCAATCTTCAATATAGGTTTTGAGACTGTCTCACATTGAACACAAATCCTACCATTTTTTAACAGACTAGTGGCCAGCAAGCTCCCAGTATCATCCTGTTTCTACAACCTCAGTGCTAATGTCATTGCACTGTGCTGGGACAACCAGCTGTTTACCTGGGTGTTGTGATTCAAACGTATATCCTCATAATTGCTTGGTAAGGACTTTACCCAATTGCTAACCACCTAAGTACATTAACTGACATAATTTAATTCACTGATAAGGATATTTCCCAGGTCTATCACATTCTATCTTAAGTTTACTGACCTCCTACTTAGCAGGATGCTTAAGTCAACTTCCTATATCTCTATCCCTGGTAGAAAAATCTGATGAAAGCTGTAGAATCATGTTCACCAGAAAGAAAATCAAATAAAAAAGAATAGATATAAAAATAAAAGAATCAGATAAAAAAGAATGTGTTTACCTTCGGCAATGGTTTAGCAGGTTTGCAATGGAGACCTCCTACATAGTCAACATTTGGTAAGGTTGGGCGAGGAAACTCCAAATCCCAGTACGATCTAATGAGCCACATTTCTGCTTTGCCTATTGTCTCAGTTAAGGTAGTGGGCCTTCCTAGAAGGAGAAATGAGCAAGTGAGAAGAAGAAACAATGAATGATTGTCATTCAATTATAAAATATAATTCTTTAAATGATGAAAGAATATATGCTTGATATGAAACATGTGCTTTTAAAAACCAGTGTTTATTGATAAATGCAACATAATTTGCAGTGTAATTGACTTGTTGCCCACATAATATACATAAATGTCAGTTTGGGTATATTTTCAAAGCAAACTGTAAGAATTAACTAATGTTTCCACACTAATTTGAAATAATAAATATTTATTGAAATAACCCTCTAAGCCACTATTCAATGAGCATACATTTTCATCCTCTCTACATCTTTAAAAGGAACAGGGCAAATATAAACACACATTCCAGGTCCAAAAGTCACTTCACGCTGTGTACCATGGCCAAACTTCCCCAGGGTCATTTTAGTTTGTAGCTTGTACTTCTTTCCCTTTTTGCTAAAGGAGCTGTATAGTTTATGAGTGGTTGAATTTCTGGTAAGTGCTTCTACCTTTGTTTCATATTAAGAAATTTAATAGTACTTATCTTACAAAAACCATCAAAATATTTTCAGAAATTATGAGAATAGAAATTTTGGCCAGTCCTACCTTTAAAATATTTTTTAAGAGGAATAAAAAACAGGACTTCAAAAAAAAATATAGACTGGGTACGTGTGTATCCATGCTTCCATAGTGTTTAAACATTGGATGTTAGGAAAGTACACAATAAAAAAGTATGATGTTGGTAGATACCCCAGATCCACTTTTAAGTCTGTGAACTAACATAGTATCTTACAAGAGTAAAGGAATTCTTTAGGATATACAGAGAAAATATTTTATAATTTATATTTTTATTTATGTATATGTGTGTCTGTGTGAATATATACTAAGTTTATTCAGGAATTGGCAGATACTATAAAAGGGCAGCAGGTCCCCTGAAGGGGAACTTACAGGCAATTTTGAGACACTGGATCTGGGTTGGTGCTAAAACAGAACTCAGGTACTCAAAATTAACAGAAAAAATCTTTAACCATTTGAGCATGTTTCCATATCCCAAAGTTTAGTTTATATAAATATAGTTTCCTAGGCAAGAGAAAACAATTTCTGTAATGTTATATACATAGGGAATCTATAAAATATCTCATTTCATAATATATATTAATTATAATTTTTAATTAGCTAGTGACTTATTAAAATAGATTAAAAATTACAGAAAATGAGTAAAGAACCACTTAAGAAAAGTCTACTTGCTTTTCTTTGTGGCTCTGTATCTCAGCAGAATTCCTGTATCAGGTCTGATAATGCTTTTCTGTGATCAGTAATATGAACTTTTACAGTGCATTTCACAGCTAATATCATATTACATTTGATCACCTATAAAAGGCAACGTCACTTTGAATTTCATGGACATAAGTATAGATTTAAATGATTGCAAAATTTAGGTCATATAGCTACTGATAAGAATCATAACTTACCCAACATTTCACTGTAAAACTGACTCCATTTCTTTTCATTAAATGTCTGGAACCAAAAGTCAAAATATAACATACACATGATATTTTTTACCCTCTCCATGAAAGTCATTTGACCACCTAGTCCCGACAAAATTACAGGTACATAAGAGGGAGGGACTGAAAATTTCCCACTGTACTTTTCCATTGTATAGCCAGGAGAGAAGCGAAGACTGTACAGAAAAGGGATCTGGAGAAGTTCAGCTATCAACTCCCCACAGGGAGCAATGGCATCCGAGAAAAGGACATCAAACTTGGATCCCTGTAGTTTTGTCATAAGTTGTTTGTTTGAGACGGTGTCTCTGCAAAGACTCAGAAAGGTATCAGATAATTCCTCAGACACTTTTTGTAGCAAAGGAGAAAACGATAAACACAAATCTCTTGGTATCTCATGAATCCATACATCCATAAACCTTGTGAACACCTTGTCCAGATCATCTTTACCAATAGACGTAGAAAAACTCTCAAACTTCAGACCAGGTGATTTACTAGGATCAAGAACGATGGAAGCTGAAGTTCTCAGAACTGTCACTTCATGACCCCTCTGTACAAGTTCATCCAGTATTGTCTTTAGATTCATCCAGTGACTGAAATCCATTGGCCATACTAACACTTTCCCACAATTCCCAGGTATAAAGTAGCAACTCATCTGCAGGAGCAGCAGAACAGACATCCACTTCACAGTCATCTTGGGACATCAAAGTCTTCTGTTCACAGTGTGTCTCCTGTGTCATCGCTTATCCTTATGACTAAGAAGAAAAAGCCTTGAGTTAAAATACAACTGGAGTTGATCAAGGCAAATGCACTAAATGACCACCCTGAACTTCTGATCTAATGGAGATAGTAAAAGCAAATATTAATTATTCATAGTTGCATGTTAATGTTTAATGACAAATGTTTTGTAATGAAGCAAATTCAAGAGTCCATGACCTGTTTGCATAACTGTTCTGTTTCTAAGATACTTGAATAGTAGCAAGAACATTGGTTAGTGAGAGGTTTGTCAGAAATTTCTTCTCAACATAGAACCCAAGATGCATTAGTTGCACAGCTTATAAATATTTTGTTGATATCATTTTTAAGAAATTTGCATAGGTATGTTGATTAACATATTTGCATACATATAATTTCTTAAATAGCTTGGGAATGCACCTAACAAATTCTACTGACTGAAGCCCTGGGATGCTGGTAGACAATAGCCTCCTCCTACACATGACCCTTGGGAAATAGAACACAAGCAATTGGGTTGTTAGACTCACAGTTAATAGAATAATCTGATTGATATTATCTGCCAAAGCAGTCAGTTGGTTCATCTTCCCTGTCCACTGGTCTTTCATAAGCCCAAGAAGTAGTTGAATAGCTTGTAATCAGAATCTAGTCCACTAAGTCTCTAAAACGTTCTTGAGTGAATGCATCTACATTCCCTCCTATCAAGGAATTACTATGACGACCATTCCTAAGGTCATCAATTTCTGTAAGATTGCACATGAAGTTTCTGGAAACTGAGATGTGACTTTAGTTTTAAATGACCTAGGATCAGAAGAACAACAGAAAACACACTAATTTGAGCTCTTAGATACAAGTAAAAATCTGTAATCAAGTGATGAAAGGGTCAGGGTATTTTTAACATTAAATTTAAATTGAATTATTTCCATTGTTTTAAAGCCTCACAGCATGAATTATCCAAGTCCAAAGTAGTGTAACTGAGAGAGCTGCATCTTTTGTTTTCTTTAAAGGTGACTCTAGGGTTTGCAGGAGAATTAATTGAGTGATGGAAGAATGAGAGATGTGGCACGTGATGATGCTGGAACAATGAGAAGAGGTTTTCAATTGAATACACAGAATACATTGTGGATAGAAGAATTTGAATGTCTAAGAATATCATGTGTTTGTTTTAACTTATCAACTTAAAGAGTTCATATGTTAGTACCATCCATTTCTTTCTTTTCTTTCTTTTTTTTTTTCATTACAATCTACCCCAGCGTGACAAATGGAACCAAAGTCACTTTAGGAATCAATAGGGAAAAAATATCATATGAGCTTGCTTATAAGTACATGCATACTCATGTATACACATGTGTCTATTGGATTGGAAAAGGTTTTATCAAATGAACTGATGTCGTTAGCCTAAGGAATCATAGACTGTTATCAGATTATCCAGTGCAGATATGGAATATTTCACTTTCATTTTTTGGTTTTGTGGGGGTGGGGAGCCTTGGAATCTTTCCAAAAATATAGATTCTAGTCATTGTCCTTAATTGATTCCCAGATCTTGAAGATAAGATGTCTGAAAGCATTACATACTTTAGATTTAGAACTTGGAGCCATTGAGAAGCAATTGATTTGGAAACTTCCTCTCTGAGGATATTAATAGTATTGGTATTGGCTACGTAATATCTCTAGGGAAAAATATAATCAATAGTCCAATAGCTGTCAGACCTATGACTTATAACAATGACTGGCAAGGTAAGATATCCATAATGTCAAAATTGTGACACTTTTATCTTAGGTGTAATGAAGATAAATCTAACTCTAATTGGATTTGAGGCTAGTGAGTGGTAAGAAATTCATGAGTGGTACTGTAAAGTGAGTCAGCTGCCCATGACTGGAGACATTCCAGACCTCAGATGTAGAGTCGCCTACTGCTGTTTTCCAAAGCAAGTATAATTTCTAACTGTATTACTAGCTTTATCTTTATAATCACAGGTAACTGTAGCTCTCACAACTCATCAAAAATGTTTAACTGCAGCAAGTGGAGAATATTGCAGATGTCCACAGCTGGTCAAAAAGGAAGAGAATAAGTGATCATTGCTTTCCCAAAGCCAGTAAGTACACTTAAAGCAGCACAACTTCTAAATCAAAGGCAATGGAAACATTTTGGAAAAGATATCAGAAGAATGTATGAGCCAGGGGACCAGGATGCTTGATGGAAGATATATATATATATATATATATATATATATATATATATATATATATTTGTGTGTATGCACGTATGTATGTATTACAGGGATATTGCATCCATGAACTACCACAAGTGTGGTTGCCTAAATAAGACCTTTGTAATGACAGTACCATTTGAATTGCCAACATAGATGGCGAAAATTTCACAAAGTCCTATTGCTATAAGGAAAACTGTGGGAAATCAATGGCTGTCGAGTTTGGAGTGCCAGGGTTCTCCAGTATGACCTCCCTGATCTATTATCCAATACTCCATTGTTAGCCCTAAACATGTGTATATAACCAGCATCAAAAATAGGACTCAGTGGGATGGTGATATGGTAGAGGGCAAAGCAGGAGTTGATGGAAGCAGAAATGAGCCTGAAAATGATGAAAATATAGTACCTGTGCATGGTTTCCTCAAAAATGAAGTATTTCACAAAGGAAAATGATTAATAACACATGTACCAAGTCTGACATAAGTCTTTTTAGGGCATTCAGGACAGCCATGACAGAGTGCTGTATTGATCCAGGAATACCATGGCAAACATAGTGCTGTATTATAGATGGGAGGTAATGGCGCACACCTTTAATCCCTGCAGTCAGGAGGCAGAGACAGGCAGATTTCTGTGAGTTTAAGACCAGCCTGGTCCACAAGAGCTACTTCCAGAACTAGCTTCACAGCTACAGAGAAACTCAGTAATGAAAAAAGAACAACAGTGTTCTGTATTGTTGTATGATAAACAGTGTGAACTTTTTGTGAAGGGCAATATGTCATTGATCATTAATGTTTCTTTGTCATTTTTGAAATTTTCCTGCTTTAAAAAAAGGAACAGGTATAAAATTGAATCTGTAAAAGCCAAGGTAAGAACGCCATGCTCCCTATAATAGGCAGCTTCTTTTACCATGCACACTCTTTTCCTGGAATACAAACATACAACGCCAGCTCACATTTCATTATCTTTCAAGCAAAAAATATTTAAAAATCGGTTTTATTTTTGACTTTTATGAAACAAACAAACTTGCTTCCTATCACTCTTTAGCTTGTTACTCATGCTTCAGTTTCCCAGAGTCTTACCCAGAAAGTCCTTCTGGGGGACACTCTGGAAAATCCTGGTATTGGGACCTAATGTATCTGGTTTCATGTCCTTAAATTTCCAAAGCACCTGTTAGAAGTTAGACAATAATTTATATCGGATTTCAAAACATAAAATATAGTACTATAGGAATTAGACAATGCATAGCTAAATGCGATTTGAATCCTCAGAGTGCAAAACAGGTAAAGAAATATTATACTATAAGAACCATAAAGACGAGAGGCGCAGCAGCGGCGGCGCCAGACGCACAGAGGCGCAGCTGCAGCGGCACGCCAGACGCACAGAGGTGCAGCGGCAGCGGCGCCAGACGCGGCTGAGCAGCGGCCAGACCCAAGCAGCTGGGACAGGCGTGCAATAAGGAGAGCAGATCGCCCTACTACAATTGAATCAAAGAGGTAGGCCTTTGGTTGGCCAGGTCACTGGCACAAGGGGAGCCTGGTCCTGTCCTGAAGATCCTTCGGAGGGGTGAGAGGGTTCTTGGCCTGCAGCAGGAACCACGAAAGAGAGTGAGGGCATTTTGTAAGCGGAGCCCTTGGCCAGCAGGGAAACCTGATCCGGTTTCTAAAGGATCCATTGGATAGGATCAATAGGAGGAGATGGGCAGGCGCCAAGGCAAGAACTCACCCAATAATCCAAAAAACAACATGAAAACATCAGAACCCAATGATCTTACAACAGAAGTATTTGAACAACCTAACACAGAAGAAGTGGAAAAAATCGACTTTATGAAGATAATAGAGTCCCTTAAACAACATGTAAAAAATGCCCTTATAGAAATGGATGAGAAGTATAACAAAAAGTTTGAAGAAATGAGTAAATACGTACATGATACCCTGGGAAACCAAGAAAAAACCATCAAACAGGTAATGGAAACAGTTCAAGAATTGAAAACTGAAATGAAGGCAAAGAAGAAAATACAAACTGAGGACTAGCTGGATATGGAAAATCTAGGCCAACGAGCAGAGTCTACAGAAACAAGCATAATCAATAGAATACAAGAGCTAGAAGAAAGACTCTCAGATGCTGAGGACACCATAGAGAAAATAAACGAACAGATCAAAGAAAACAGGAAAGCCAACAAATTCTCAACACAAAACATTTAGGAACTATGGGACACAATAAAAAAACCAAACCTAAGAATAATAGGAATAGAAGAAGGAGAAGAGTCACAGCTCAAAGGCTCAGAAAATATTTTCAACAAAATTATGGAAGAAAACTTTCCCAACTTAAAGAAAGATATTCATTTAAATATTCAAGAAGCATACAGAACACCAAACAGACTGGATCAAAGAAAAACATCTCCTCGCCATATAGTAATCAAAACACAAAATATACAGGTTAAAGAAAGAATATTAAGAGCTGCAAAAGAAAAAGGGCAAGTAACTTATAAAGGTAAACCGATCAGACTTACACCTGACTTCTCGATGGAAACTATGAAAGCCAGAAGGTCCTGGATAGAGGTTCTGCAGAAGCTAAGAGACCATGGATGCAAACCCAAACTACTATACCCAGCCAAGCTATCGTTCACTATCAACGGAGAAAACAAGACATTCCAGGATAAGAACAAATTTAAACAATACGTAGCCACAAAACCAGCCCTACAGAAAGTAATAGAAGGAAAATCGCAACCCAAGGAATCCAACACTGCCAACACTGCCTACAATAACCCAGGCATCTAATGACCCTTCACGAGCACATCTCAAAGAAAGGAGACACACAATCTCTACTACCAAAAGCAATAAGAATAACCGGAGTAAACAACCACTGGTCATTAATATCACTTAATATTAATGGGCTCAATTCACCTATAAAAAGGCACAGGCTAAAAGATTGGATACGAAAACAGGATCCAACATTCTGCTGTTTGCAAGAAACACATCTCAACCACAAAGACAGGCACCTACTCAGAGAAAAGGGTTGGGAAAAGGTGTTTCAAGCAAATGGTCCTAAGAAAAAAGCAGGTGTGGCCATACTAATTTCTAACAAAACTGACTTCAAACTAAAATCAATCAGAAGAGACCGAGACGGTCACTTTATACTCATAACAGGAACAATTCATCAGGAGGACGTCTCAATCCTGAATATATACGCCCCCAATATAAAAGCACCTACTTATGTAAAAGAAATATTACTAGAACTCAAGGCAGACATCAAACCACACACACTAGTAGTAGGAGACTTCAACACACCTCTCTCTCCAAGGGACAGGTCAATCAGACAGAAACCTAATAGAGAATTAAGAGAATTATTGGAGGTAATGAAGCAAATGGACTTAACAGACATCTATAGAACATTCCACCCAAATAGGAAAGAATATACCTTCTTCTCTGCAGCTCATGGAACCTTCTCAAAAATTGACCACATACTCGGAAACAAAGGAAACCTCCACAGATACAAAAAAATATCAGTGTCCACCTGTGTCTTATCAGATCATCACGGATTAAAGTTAGAAGGCAACAACCACGCTGCCCCCAAAAAACCGACAAACTCATGGAAACTGAACAGTCAACTACTGAACCACACCTGGGTCAAGGAAGAAATCAAGAAAGAAATTAAAGTCTTCCTTGAATTTAATGAAAATAAAGGGACAACATACTCAAACCTATGGGACACAATGAAAGCAGTGGTAAGAGGAAAGTTCATAGCACTAAGTGCCCACTTAAAGAAAACGGAGAATGCATACATTGGGGACTTAAAAACACACCTGAAAGCTCTAGAAAAAAAGAAGCAGATGCGCCCAGGAGAAGTAGAAGACTGGAAATAATAAAACTGAGGGCTGAAATCAACAAAATAGAAACACAGAAAACAGTCCAAAGAATCAATGAAACAAAAAGCTGGTTCTTGGAGAAAAATCAACAAGATCGACAAACCCCTATCCAAACTAATTAAACGACAGAGAGAGAACACGCAAATAAATAAGATCAGAAATGAAAAGGGGGACATAACCACAGACACAGAGGAAATTCAGAGAATCATTAGATCTTACTACAAAAGCCTGTATGCCACAAAACTGGAAAATACAAAAGAAATGGACATTTTTTTTAAATAAGTATCATATACCAAAGCTAAACCAAGACAAGGTGAATGATCTAAATAGACCGGTTTCTCGCGAAGAATTAGAAATGGTTATCAAAAATCTCCCTTCGAAAAAAAGCCCAGGACCAGATGGTTTCAATGCAGAATTCTACCAGAACTTCCAAGAAGAATTAATACCTATACTCCTTAAGGTATTTCACAATATAGAATCAGAAGAGTCATTGCCAAATTCCTTTTATGAAGCTACAGTTACCCTGATACCAAAACCACAAAAAGACCCAACCAAGAAAGAGAATTACAGACCGATCTCACTCATGAACATCGACGCAAAAATCTTCAATAAAATACTGGCAAACCGAATCCAAGAACACATAAGAAAAATTATCCATTATGATCAAGTAGGCTTCATCCCAGAGATGCAGGGCTGGTTCAACATACGCAAATCTATCAATGTAATCCACCATATAAATAAACTGAAAGAAAAAAACCATATGATCATTTCACTAGATGCGGAAAAAGCATTCGACAAAATTCAACACCCCTTTATGATAAAGGTCTTGGAGAGAATAGGGATACAAGGGTCCTACCTAAATATAATAAAAGCTATTTACAGCAAGCCAACAGCTAACATTAAATTAAATGGAGAAAAACTCAAAGCCATCCCACTAAAATCAGGAACACGACAAGGATGTCCACTCTCGCCATACCTCTTCAATATAGTGCTTGAAATTCTAGCAATAGCAATAAGACAACATAAGGAGATCAAGGGGATTCGTATTGGAAAGGAAGAAGTTAAGCTTTCGTTATTTGCAGATGATATGATAGTGTACATAAGCGACCCCAAAAATTCTACCAAAGAACTCCTACAGCTGATAAACAGCTTTAGTAACGTGGCAGGATACAAGATCAACTCCAAAAAATCAGTTGCCTTCCTATAAACCAAGGATAAGGAAGCAGAGAGGGAAATCAGAGAAGCATCACCTTTCACGATAGGCACAAATAGCATAAAATACCTTGGGGTAACCCTGACCAAGGAAGTGAAAGATCTACTTGACAAGAACTATAAGTCTTTGAAGAAAGAAATTGAAGAAGACACCAGAAAATGGAAAGACCTCCCTTGCTCTTGGATTGGGAGGACCAACATAGTAAAAATGGCAATTCTCCCAAAAGCAATCTATAGATTCAATGCAATCCCCATCAAAATCCCATCAAAATTCTTCACAGATCTGGAGAAGACAATAATCAACTTTATATGGAAAAACAAAAAACCCAGGATAGCCAAAACAATCTTATACAATAAAGGTTTGTCTGGAGGCATTACCATCCCTGACTTCAAACTCTATTACAGAGCTACAGTATTGAAAACAGCTTGGTATTGGCATAAAAACAGAGAAGTCGACCAATGGAATCGAATAGAAGACCCTGACATTAACCCACAAACTTATGAACACCTGATCTTCGATAAAGGAGCTAAAAGTATACAATGGAAAAAAGAGAGCATCTTCAACAAATTGTGCTGGCAAAACTGGATGTCAATCTGTAGAAGAATGAAAATAGATCCATATCTATCACCATGCACAAAACTCAAATCCAAATGGATTAAAGACCTCAATATCAGTCCGAACACACTGAACCTGATAGAAGAGAAAGTGGGAAGTACTCTACAGCACATGGGCACAGGAGACCACTTCCTATGTATAACCCCAGCAGCACAGACACTAAGGGCATCATTGAATAAATGGGACTTCCTGAGGCTGAGAAGCTTCTGTAAAGCAAAGGACACTGTCACTAAGACAAAAAGACAACCCACTGACTGGGAGAAGATCTTCACCAACCCTGCAACTGACAAAGGTTAGATCTCCAAAATATATAAAGAACTCAAGAAACTAGACCGCAAAAGGCTAATCAACCCAATTATAAAATGGGGCACTGACCTGAACAGAGAATTCTCAAAGAAGAACTTCAAATGGCCAAAAGACACTTAAGGTCATGCTCAACTTCCTTAGCGATCAGGGAAATGCAAATCAAGACAACTTTAAGATACCACCTTACACCTGTCAGAATGGCTAAAATAAAAAACACCAATGATAGCCTTTGCTGGAGAGGTTGTGGAGAAAGGGGTACACTCACCCATTGCTGGTGGGAATGCAAACTTGTGCAACCACTCTGGAAAGCAGTGTTTCGGTTTCTCAGGAAATTCGGGTTCAACCTACCCCTGGATCCAGCAATACCCCTCTTGGGAATATACCCAAGAGAGGCCCTATCATACAGCAAAAGTATATGCTCAACTATGTTCATGGCAGCATTGTTTGTAATAGCCAGAACCTGGAGACAACCTAGATGCCCTTCAACGGAAGAATGGATGAAGAAAGTATGGAATATATACATATTAGAGTATTACTCAGCAGTAAAAAACAAGGACTTCTTGAATTTTGCATACAAATGGATGGAAATAGAAAACACTATCCTGAGTGAGGTAAGCCAGACCCAAAAAGAGGAACATGGGATGTACTCACTCATATTTGGTTTCTAGCCATAAATAAAGGACATTGAGCCTATAATTCATGTTCCTAGAGAAGCTAAATAAGGTGAATCCAAAGACAAACACATAGGCATCCTCAGGAATATTAACCTTCATCAGGCGATGAAAGGAGACAGAGACAGAGACCCACACGGGAGCACCGGACAGAAATCTCAAGGTCCAAATCAGGAGCAGAAGGAGACGGAGCACGAGCAAGGAACTCAGGACCACGAGGGGTGCACCCACACACTAAGACAATGGGGATGTTCTATTGGGATCTCACCAAGGCCAGCTGGCCTAGGTCTGAAAAAGCATGGGATAAATCCGGACTAGCTGAACATAGCGGACAATGAGGAATACTGAGAATTCAAGAACAATTGCAGTGGGTTTTTGATCCTACTGCACGGACTGGCTTTGTGGGAGCCTAGGCAGTTTGAATGCTCACCTTACTAGACCTGGATAGAGGTGGGCAGTCCTTGGGCTTCCCACAGGTCAGGGAACCCTGATTGCTCTTCGAGCAGATGAGGGGGGAGGACTTGATCGGGGGAGGGGGAGGAAAATGGGAAGCGGTTGTGGGGACGAGGCAGAAATCCTTAATAAATAAATAAATTAAAAAAAAAAGAACCATAAAGACATAATGCAGAGTATGGCAACACTGTCTATGTTTTTCTAAACATTTAATCAGGCTGAATGTCATCATGAATTTTTATGTGCAGTTATGTGCACACATGAGAGAGTTAATGAAATGAATATATTTTAAAAAGTTTATATGTTCATAAATCAACTGCAAAGCAGAATATTTAAACTTTATTTGAATATTTAAACTTTATTTATATTCTTACAATTCTTCCAATTTTTCCATTATTAAATTCATGTCAGTTTAAAAAACAACACAGATCTAACTTATAATCATTTGCCCTATTATTTTAATAGGGTTTGACACTTGCTTTTTGTTATTCATTATTTATTTTAGGCAAATATTCCAAATTTACAATTTTTCTCCATTTACAAATTCTTTGGAAAAGGTGCCACCATGGATAATCAGAGAATGGAGTTTCTGTCTATCCTATCCTTGCCATAACCTCACAGAGTGTATGTGTTTATGTTGTCCAGTGACTTAGATGGTGGCATGAAATTCCCCTTGCTTACTTGTGCCCTTCTGCATATTGAGGAGATTTTATCTCCAGCACAAAAATAACCACAAAGAGTGACTGACATAATTTTTTTAACATATAAAAAAAGTCTAATATTACTCATCATTGGTTGAGGCACTGGTTTTACTTAGGAATTACAGGAAGTGCAGAGCACTTCATCACACGAGTCATATCACTGTCGCTTATTCTGGATATTCCTTTTATGTGGGAAAGGAACATGTTGTGCTGCTCATAAGTGCTAGTAGCTATAGAAAGCATTCAGTATCCTAATGGTGCTGCATCTGAACCATATGATAGATGGCAAAGCACTTCAGAGTTAATGCACTTTGTGAAATGCCAAGCAGTTCCATAGGCAGAGCACACAAATGGTGCTCGTGTTAGAAATCCCAAAACACCCTTCTAAATGTGAGCTTCACCTACATATTCAATATCTGTTTGCAACAATAAATTTAAACTTTTCTTCAGAATCTCAGGGAAAACCAGTATGAGTTATTACAGGGAGACTTCATGGGATAGAAACTTAAAATCTAGTTCCTACATACTCCAGGTTAATGTTCAGATGTGGTAAATTATGTTCATATACCTTATGAAGAGAGTCAGCTGGACCTTTCCTGGTATCAATCCTATTTCTACTGGATTATCTCTTAGTTCCCATTTCTTCCTAAATGAAACACACTTTACTCTTCTGGGTTAGAGACAAAGTGCCATAGACAATGTTTGACTGTGTGTGGTTCACCAGAAGGACAGGGACCATTCCACCTTCTCGTTTACATCGTCCTGTTTTAGGTTTGGCAGATTCTAGAATGGCCGACTCTTCCTCCCCCCCCCCAATTAACAGGGTCCAAAGGGACTGAGATGGTGAACTGTTTCTTATCCATTCTCTGAGATGTCTTCTTAGTGGTAACTAAGCAATCCTAGTTCCGCATTCTCATGAATAGGGAAGGGAAAATTAGGAAGTCTCTATGCTACTGCAGACCTGGAAGACTATTAATGCTATACTACAGATATTTTTCTATATCTGCTAACAAAGTTTTAAATAAACTTTCATTTTCCCTGAATATCTGGATTCAAACAAGGCTCAAGGAAAAGGTTTAAGTGACCACTCAGAATTTAGTTATTTTTGGGAAGTTTTGCTCCCAGTATCATCAGACTAGAGAAGTTTAGATTGCACTCACTCAACACGCTTCCCTGCAATCGTGATGTTTAGGTCACGGTTATTGTCATCAAAAACACATTCTGTAGAATGTAGTAGAATCCAGTAGATAGGATTGATACCAGGAACGGTCCAGCTGACTCTCTTCATCTTTATCTTTGTTTCTACCCTGACTAAGGGCAATCATAATACTTAATTTTACATAAAGGAACCTTCCAGTGACACCCCTTTCCAGACTTGACTAACCTAAGTAGACAATTGCCTTCCATGAGGACCTCATTTTATGTTTTGTGGAGTCTGTGCAAGGGCTGATGCAATTGTGTTGGCCCTTTCTTGTGTGGTGATCATTGACCCCTGAGAAAACATCACGACACCCTGTTTGCCAGAACTCTGTGCAAACTCTTCCATTTCCTGTGGATACAGAAATTGTTTTATTATTGAAGATCAATAGCAGATAACCTTGGACTTTCCACAGGGCAGGCAAGCCTGACTGCTCTTTGGACTGGAGAGGGAGGGGAAGAGGAGTGGGGGGGAGGGGAAGAAGGGTGGGAGGAGGGGGAGGGAAATAGGAGTCTGGGAGGAGGCAGAAACTTTTTTTTTCTTTTTCTCAATAAAAAATTAAAAATAAATGCTGTTCAAATAATTACTAATCTAGGAGAAAAATGAAGCATTATTGGAGAAATAAACACCACTGATCAAGCACAGACTATAATCATTGCTGTCATAATCATCCCATACTCATGGGCATCAGCACTGTGTATATTCTTATCTTTGAGCAACAAATATTCCAAGTGTTCTCTTCTGAAAAATTTTAAATTGCATTATGTTCTACCTCAGGCTCCTGGTGTGATCCAGCAATCCCATAAACTTTCAGTTTGGTATCCTATCTCTCATATTACATTTGTGAAGGAAACTTCCTGGACTCAACATGGTGACTCCATGCTATATAACCTGTAGAAAATGACAATTTTCACATATCCGGACCTGGTTAAGCCTTACTAAGACTAGCAGTGTTAGAAAGTTGAATAGTAGCTTACAATAGAAGTGCACAACCCATTCAGGCTAGGACAGAAAAACACTGCCAATATCAATACTTACTACAGCCAAAGATGCTGTATAGATACTTCTAAAATACTCTCTTAGAATGATGGTCATACAGGTACCTAAACACAGTAAAAGGCAATATTGAGAAGTCTCTATTATTTAAAAACAAGATCCACTCATTACTTACTTGTGTCATCATTAGGTTAGTACCTGACAAAAAAGGAAGTTATAGGAGGAATGGTTTTTGTTGGAGCATATTTTGAGCTTTTGAGGTCCATCGTGTCATTGAATCCATGAGAATACTCATGTTGGTGAGATCCTTAACAGCTATTCCTTTTATATTATGGAACTAAAAGGTAAATATTCTATCAAAATACCTCTACAAGTAAATACTTCCTCTTCTAAGTTGACCTTTTGTAGGCTGTAAGGTTATGATAATGAGAATAGTAGCCAAAATAGGAAATTAATGATAAGTGGCCTTTTTACTTTGATAGCCTCTCTTTAAGGTACATAAATCTTTGTCTAATGATCTTTTAAAAAGAAATTTGGAAAAATTTGGACATATGATATTGCAAGACTCTAGAATTCTGTAAGCAAATTCTGTGGGACATTTAGATTGGAATCCAGAAGACAAGAAATTGAAAAAACAAACTGTGAAGTGTAGGCTGGGTTCATGGAGTTTTGGTAGATGATAATGATTTCATCAGGGTCTGTGTTAGTGACATTTATGTTACATTCTTATGAAGAATCTGATTGTGTTTTATCTATGTTCTGAGAAATTGAGTAACACTAAATTCAAAGCAATGAAATATGTTGTTTATTAGAAGAAATTTAGAGAATGTTTCACACATGACCTACTTTTAAATGCAAATATGGAATATGAACTCAGAAATCTTATTTGTTTGAATGGCACCAATGACAGTGACCACAAAGAATGTGGCAGTTCCTGTACTAGGGAGGAGCAGGCCATGAGACTCTCTTGACATACTTATTTTGTAGGGGTAATTGTTTATCCATTGTCTTTAGAGGATATTTTTTGCCTAGATAATAAACATTAAGTGTTTTTCAGAGGCTAAAATTTGTGACAATCCAAAACTTCTTTCTAATGGTTCTACAGTAGTCAGAGATTCAATCCAAGTGCACTTCAAGATTTGGCACTAAAAGAAGAATAGGAATAGAATTTTATTTAAAAGCTACTGTGATATTTTTGAGGCCTGTGTGACACACACAATCAGAAGTCATTTACTGTTGGTGCTATGTATGCCTCAACAGTGTATCTCTCCAACCTGTAGGGAAGCACTGTAAGAAATAGATGTCAAGATTAAAAGGAAAAAAGAAGGAAGAAAGGACAGAAGGAGTGAGGGAGAGAGGGGGAATGAAGGAAGAAACCAAGACTCTTTAATATGCAATTTTAGCTAGTTACACAGATCACTAAAAGATGGTCTGTTTACAGTACTCTTCTGAAGATTACATGGCTGCCTAATGTTAAACATGTATCCACACACTATATAATATGAGAAGAGGTAGGTGAGGAAAGAAAATGAATTTTATATGGAGAGATATTCATAAATTGAGTTGCTACCAAAGAAAAGACCATGTGCTGGGAGACCAGAAACAATGGAAATGAACTCAAGCTGCAACAGAGGTTAAAAGTCAGAAGACCTGGACACAAACTTCTGATATTTGCTTGAGAAGCTATAGAGCCTGCATGGGATCTGTGGAGACCACATTGAACACTTCCACCTCACAAGGTTCTGGTTTCATCTATCACTTTCTTCTGGCTGCCAAACCGCCAAGGTACTGCACAAAAAAAGTGAGAGTAGCCATTTGGTTGAAATTGTAAAAGATTGTACATAGTGAGAGATTGAATGTTTAGGTTTCTTAGAACTGGCTGAGGATTGCTTTGTGAGCCTAATTTATGATTGATAGATTCTGGAGAATGTGTCATGCTCTGATGGTAGAATATATATCCTACAACTATATTGTGAAATCTGTTATCAGCATTGCGTAAGTCCCCAAGGTGCACTTACCGGGAAGATTCTAGCCTACGTCTATCCTGGGTAGGAGCTTCATCGCATCTGCCCCAGAGAGGAGAAGAAATGGCGTCTTACATTACTTCCTCTTCCTCCCAGCATTCTGTTCATTTACTCCAGCTACCTATGTTCTAACCTATCAGGGCAAAGCAGTTTCTTTATTAATTAACCAATGACCTTCCTCCATCATTTTCCCCTTTTCTGTTTAAACAAAAAAAGGAAGGCTTTAATTTTAACATAGCAAAATTATATATAACAAAACAGTTATCAAGTAAAAATTACAATATTTACATATATTTTATCTTTATCATAACTAAGGAAAACTATAACTATTTATCTATTCTTCAACTCCATCAAAGATTCCAGAAAGATACAATATTACCTAAGCAAACAAGAAATAAGCAACTTCCAAACTCTAGAAATGACAGAGACATCTTGCTTCCTGGACAGTCTCCCAAAGTTTCTCTGTACTGTTGGGGCATCCATCTTCGGCCTACAGGCCCATAGGATCCAGAGACATTTCCATGAAGCAGGAAATTTCAAAGTCAGTTCAGTCACTATCTGTTGTGTCCTGCAGAATGTCTTGCAGACTCCTTCATGAATCAAGAACCCCGAAAGATCATCTCACCTTTAGGGAAGTTCAGTAGTCCTCTCTCTGCAGGTTGTCTGTGTCCAGTTTATACAATAGTCCAGGCAAGAGCAGTTTCTTGCCCAAATGGCTATCAAACTCCATAAGTAGCCTCTTTGGTGCCCATTGTCCTCTTGAAGTAGATTAATGCTGCCAGGAGCAGACATGTCTCATTGTTATGAAAAGTCCTAAGTTATTAAAACATTAAAGGTCCTATTCTGTAGTCTTTGAAAGATATGAAGAACGTCTATCTAAAATATATCTATGTACATCTAGAAAATCTAACTAACATGACTATAAACTTGACATTATTAATGATTACCCATTAACAACCTATATGCATTACATTTTTAAATGAACTATACAATCACAATACCTTAATCAATATTAGAAATACATATACATATAACAAGATTGACGTTAAATTTAAATCACTAAAGCAAAATCCATATCAATGCAAATTATTCATACCTATATCATATCCCCCATTAATTGTAAAAGAACATTTATAAACAATATTTGGGAATATGGATGCAGTTATTTCTCTCCTAACTGCTTCGTGCTGAATGGTGGCACTGTCTTTCAAGGTATAACCTGTGTGCCAGGTTCATCTCAGTCAGCAGTTGAGTGAAGTAATTTTCTGAAGGTGTTCACAGCAACCTTGCAGGAGGACGTGGTCTATCATACCATACTGCCATAGAAGCAATCCACAGGGTCTCATCCTCTGTGAAAACAAAAGAAGAAACTCTTTTCCAAAGTATCATATCCTTAGATCCAAATTCTGAAGTCAAGGCATTTTCAAAATATCTATCTTGGATTAGTTCAGCAGCAATTATAAACAAATATATTTTAGCAGCTATTGCTCTTTCCTCAGCATTCAAACAATTCAAAGAGAGCATAATAGCATACAGTATCAAAATACTCTGTTTATTTTCCATCTTTGTACACCTTTGTTTTAACCTCTATTTCGTTTCTTTTTACTTCTATTTTATATTCTCTGTATATATTTGACCTGAAATAACTCTGTGGACCAGGCTGTCCTTGAACTCTCAGAGATCCGCCTGTCCCTGCCTCCCAGGCATTGGAATTAAAGGCATGTGCTACCATACCTTGAAGTCACAGAGGTCAATCTCCCTCTGCCTTCCAAGTGTTGGGATTAAAGGTGTGTCCTACCACACACAACTACTCTCTTTCTTCCTTTTTTTGTTTTTTACTTTAAGAACTTTAACTTTTAGTCTGCATATATTTTTAACACACTGTAAATAATTTTAAAGGTTTTGTTTTTTAATCTCTCTTTACTGTATCTCTCTTTCTTTTTTCTGACTGAGCCTTTAAATTACTGAGTAATAAGGGTAGGATTAAAGCCATGGCTTTGGCAGCTGGATCCAGCCAATTCCTTAGCTTTACAGTCTCACGGCAGAGGTACCGGCTGTAGCCATGTTTATTATCACAAGTCTATGGCGTTTCAAGGTCCCTGCCAGCAAGCAAGCTGCAGCAATATGTCCACAGACAACACTCAAGTCCTCTCTCTGTAGTCGGCCCTCCTGCCTCAAACAGTCAGTGTTTGCCCTGGCAGGATGGCCCAGAAAGCCAGCATTTTTAAACGGTGCAGCTTTTTTCCTGCTATGGCTGAAAACTGAAAAGCATGCATTCAGCTTTTCGTCAACACCCTTTAAGTGTTTCGTGGCAGGACCTCTAAAAAGAGCTGCAGGGTTTTGCAGCTAAATCTGATCAGGAAGTCTCTCTTAGATGAGAGTGCTTGCTTGCCTCTAGCAAGCAGAGCAGACCTGAGAAATTGCTGCTACCAAGAAAACATGCTTTACTCTATTCTTTTCCAAGCTTTCTCAGGCTTTCTGTGGACTAAGTTATCCACGTCTGGGTTATGATAATAGCTTAATCCCATATTGCATTTGGGTTTCTGATCCTATTGCACGCACTGGCTTTGTGGGAGCCTAGGCAGTTTGGATGCTCAACTTACTAGACCTGGATGGAGGTGGGAGTTCCTTGGACTTCCCACAGGACAGGGAACCCTGATTGCTTTTTGGGCTGGGGGGGGACTTATTGGGGAGGGAGAGGGAAATGGGAGGTGGTGGCGGGGAAGAGACAGAAATCTTTAATAAGTAAATAAATTTAAAAAAATGTCAATTTTAATTTCTTAGAGGCCTGCTTCTCCTTTAGAGCCATATATTGTATTATTGTTTTAGAAATTTTGTTTCTGCACATTGTGATTTGTCCACAGAGCAAGTCAATTGTATTGATTTTATGAATAGAAAGTCATGCTGTCTAGTTTCTTTTTACTAAGTTTATTTTGTTAAGAAATATCTTACAATATGAATAACCTGAAGGAAGGAGAGACAATCCAAGCAGTCTAGAAGAGTTTCAGGACAACTGAGCAGCTTTGTAGGGACATTTTCTAACCCGTCAAGGTGCCTTCATGTTGTGCAATGAGCTCTAGTTTTCAAGAGTCTATGAGCCTGATGATAGGGACTTTAAGTTTTAGTTGCAACAGAACAACCACAAAATTGTTTGAGCATAGTAAAATTGTTGAAAAATACCTGTATAGAATATATATTAATATATGGATACATTAACATATCTAATATGGGTCTAATAGAAACAGCCACAAAGGATCGACTGTTCAAAGATTATATCTGATATCAATCATAGAATAATAAAGAGTTATAAAATGAGAATAAGATAAACAAACAGATATAAAATATTAGAAGTTAAGTTTCATTTAAGAATGGCAAATAAACTACTCAAATATTTAAAATAAAGAATTATTTTAAATTTTATTAGTATTCAGAGACATGTTCTCATGCTTATCAAAGACATTCCCTATAGTAACTGAGAAAATAATAGAGCTATTTAAATTGTCCCTCAAGAAAATTATTCGCATGTTTGGACTAGCAAACTCTATTCAAACTGATAATGGACCTCATCTTCCTTTGCTTCCTCCTTCTCCTTTTCTCCACCTCTTCCTTCTTTAGAGACAGTGTTCCATGTACATGATCCAAGTTAACCTTATAAATCTTATAAACTTTAAGAGTAAACATTTCTTTTCCCTTGATAAAACTGAATCATCTTACTGAGGACCCTGATGGGCTCTATTAATAAAGTTTTCTGCCTGAAGGATGATTCAATTTTGAAACTTCTCTCCAACCCATCTTCTCCAGTTCCTCTAGCTATGTAGACATCTGTCTTTAAAATTCTGGTCTTCTTGCTTATACCAACTCTCTTCTGGGCTAATTTGAATAGGCAACTACTTTCAGCTCCTAGTTTTGCTTCTAAAGTCACAAAATGGTGAATGAAACATTGCAAATAAGTTGGAATATGCATGTGTAGTAGAAAACTTACTTGATAAGAAAAGTGAAAAAGATGAACTATGTCTTTATTTAAGGCACAGGTTTTCTTTGTATCTTTGGAGTGTGGACTGGAACTCACTCTGTATTGACACAGACCCCTGCTACAGAAGTGTCATGGCCCTCTGCAGAAGCACAGGTCCAGATAACACCATGGCCTCCAATAGCAGTTCAGGCCTCTCTCATCAGGCCATTCCTTACTATCTTCACGTCTCCAGTCCCACCTCTCTTCACAGAGAACAAACTGGTCCCACTTCCCTTTCTGTGTCTCACCTCTCCACCACATATTTGCTCATCATAATGCTGCATGCCCTTTATAATAGCTACGTCTGTCCTTAGTTTTTAAATTTTCATGTTTGTTTGATAAATAAGAGAGTTTATTTCATCTCATAGCTTCCTGTCCATTGCTGAGGAATGTAGGCCAGGGGTTGAAAGCAGGACTCGGGAAGCAGAACTGAAGAAGATACGATAGAGGTAATATGCTCACTAGGTTGTTCCTTATCATTTGCTCAGCTTTTTTATTATGTGTTTTATTTTGTGAGTTATAATATATTTGCATTATTTCTCCATGCCCCTCTAATGAAGACATGCCTTGATAGAGTGATCAGTGAATGTTCAGAAGGCCATTCATAAACTAGAATGATGCTGGAATGAAGTTCATGTGCATTCTCTACTCACTCTTTATTTTATTTCCCATCATTACAAACTTTCGATAAATGAATAAGAAGAATTTTATGGCAAGGGAAGCTATGGCTGCCACACAGGCCAGTAGGAATCCAATCACATCCAGAGAGTGGTACTGGTACCAGGTGAGGTTGTGTGCAAGTGGCCTCAGGTGCTTGGCCCCTTTGTGGCGCATGACAAACTCAATCCAGAAGATGACTCTGTCCAGAGGTTTCATGGGCTGGTCATGATGAATGGTTGATAACCACATAGCATTCTTTTTGTAGCTGATAGAAGGAGAACAGGCATTAACTTAAATAAGAAATGAAAAATGCACATGTGTAAACTTTTGTGTAAACATTAAAGTTAGTCACACCATATAGAAAGAAAATATATTTTGTTTCATGTTCAGATGCATGTCTGAGTTCCTTGAGCATGCAAGATTAAGCATTGAAAGAGAAAAATAATAAAGATCAAATATTCCTAAAGTAGAGTTTAGAGACAGCTAAGTTATAAACACAAAATAAATCAAAATGAGATATTATTTGTGTATATAAAGCTTCAGTTATCCAGAAGCGAATAGTAGTAATTTTTGTGTGCAAAATGTGTACTAGTTTCAGGATGTATAAGTAAGAAGACAAATCTCTCTTGAATCCTCATGGTGGTGCATATCTGTATAAATATGATAAAGATTGAAAGAGATTTTTATGGTAAATCTATCAATGATTAGTGGTTTTAATTACAAATGTGTCCTGGTTCTTATTAATTAGCCCCAATAGCTGCTTCTCATTGCTTTTACGTTTTTCTAATTAAGGTCATCAAATATTTGATAAAATTAATAGGAAGAATAATTTTTTACTCTTTTACTGTATTGAATTTTTTATTACTTTTATTATTCTTATTATAAAGTATATTCACAATAAATTTTTGCTATTACGTTTAAATATGTGAGTGAAAGAATATGTGTTTAAAATGTGTAAACTGTGTGTGTATATGTTTGTGTGTTTATGTTGGTTGTGAGATCTGCTGGAGTTAGAGTTATAGATGTTTGTAAACCAACTGATGTAAGTGTTGGGAACAGAACTCTGGCCCGCTGCTGGAGTAGACCTTCTCTTATCCACTAAGCCATCTATCAAGCCTAAGTTTTATTCTTATTGTTAATATTCATTTTCTGTTATTATTGTAATTTTAGAAGTATGAGTTGTAAAAATTTCACATTGAAAATCAAATACAAGGTGTACTTGATACTAATGTTGAAATAATTATTGATGAGCATATAAAGGGGAAGGCTTATAAAGACAAGTCATCAACTCTGATGACATCTAATGCAGCAGAAGTAGCAATTGTAATAATTGTAACTTACTGTCTTTTTATTTACAAAGCAAAATAAGAGAATTATGAATTTATTCTCATTAAATGATCATCATTTCTTAGTATGCATGTTTAACATTTAATTTGTAACTCATCTTTTTAGGAAATGAGAAGTGGGGAAACTCCTTAGGGATGGGTGAGGAAGGTTAATACAAAAGAAAGGCAGACAGTAATAAAGTACCAATAGCAATATCAGAAAAAGCCATGAAAAATTTTACTATTAATAATTTACTCAATTCTCCCACAACACATACAATTTTATGTATAAATATACATATATAATTTTAATGATCTCTTCCTCTTCTATACTGATGGTGCTCAATTGAAGAGTCAAAGAGCAACTTACACAAACCTCAATACCAAATATGAGAAATTTTCTTTTTAAGAGATTGGCCAAGTCTGTGAAAGAAATTCCTTAAACACAGAGCCTATTGGTGGTGCTTTTTCTCCAATGGTGGAAGGTAAGTTTCTATTGCTGAATGAGCATTCCATTCAGAAGCAGAACCCAGAGACCTCTCAGCTGGAACTGACGACATTGCCCAACCTGAAACTAGCTTTTGTGGTATAAAAAAGTAGAGAGGATTGAAAGATTTTAAAAGCCAGAGGGAAGTGCTGTGAAGTTGTTTCTTTGATAAACTACACTCATGAAGTCTCAACAACATAAGTCCCTAAACAAGATCTGAATAATGATGACACCTATAGTCTTTTTAACAACATAGGTCCCTAACAAAATCAGAATAATTATGAAACCTATACTCATTCTCAAAAACATAGGACCCTAACAAAATCTGAATAAATAGGACATCTATAGTTGTTCTCAACCAAATAAGTCCCTAAACAAGAACTTGATGTGGATCATTTTGTGTAAACATAAAAATAATTACATAGTATTATCACAGTATTTTGTGAATAAGATTGCTTAATAAAGAAGTGACTCTGGCCCAAGACAGTGCTGAACAGAGCTAGGCAGGTAAAACTAAGCTGAATTCTGGGAGAAAGAAGGTGGAGCGAGAGAGAAGTCATGCAGGCCCTGGAGGAGATAAATAGCCGGCTATTACTGGTAGGCCAAAACCACATGGCGATACACAGATTAATAGAAATAAGTTAATTTAAGATATAGGAGATAGCCAAAAAATGTTCATAAACTAATATCACGGCAATGTTGTAATTAATATAGTTTCTGATTGTTTATTTTGAGTCTGAGTGACTGGGAACAAACAAGCAGCTTCTTACAAAAGATCTGAATAAGGATTACTAGTAGCCATGCTAACATGAAAAGAGGTAGATTTTACTCTGGTACTTATTCCACATGAAATTTTTAAAGGGACTGAAGTAATGCAAAAAGTCAGAAAATAAATTCTTTTTCTAAACAAGCTATTTGAATTTTTTTTTTTTTTTTGGTTTTTCGAGACAGGGTTTCTCTGTGGCTTTGTAGCCTGTCCTGGAACTAGCTCTGTAGACCAGGCTGGTCTCGAACTCACAGAGATCCACCTGCCTCTGCCTCAAAGTGCTGGGATTAAAGGCATGCGCCACCATCGCCCGGCTAAACAAGCTATTTGAAAAGAATTTCTAAATGAATTTTTTAAACAAAGAAAAACAATTATAAACTTCTTAATTTGTTTCATAGCAATAAGGTCTCAATATTTTAATTTATCCTGAGACAGGTTGTATATTTAAATATCTAACCATACACTTAATTTTTGTTAATATCTATGGTTTTTTCATGTATTACAACTTTCATAAAAGTTACATATCTCTTTTATAGCAGTTAATTTCTCTCTTGTAATAGTTTCCTATGGCTTCTAGGTGTACGATATCTGGTACCACCTCTAACATTTCAGTGTTGCAAGGAGGGCTGCTTGTTTATACTTGGACACGCAGCTAGTTTAGACCTGAAATAATCACACAGAAACTGCATTAATTAAATCACTGCTGGGTCCATTAGCTCTAGCTTCTTATTGGATAACTCTTACATATTAATTTAACCAATTTCTATTAATCTTATGTCACCCTGTGGCAGTGGCTTAACAGCAATGTTCTAGCATGTCTATATCCGGAAAAGGGGAAATGATGTGGGAGCTCCTTCTGTCTGTGTGTTGCTTTTATTGGTTAATGTATAAACCTTTTGGGCCTATGGCAGGCAAAAAAAATATTTAGGTGGGGAAAACTAGGCTGTATGATGGGAGAAAGAAGGTAGAGTCAAAGATATTCCATGAAGCCGCTGGAAATAGACATGCTGATACGTTGTTGGTTGGTCATGACCTCATGATAAGGTATAGGTCAAGAGAAGTGGGTTAAATTAATAAGAGTTAGCCAATAAGAAGTTAGAGTTAATGGGCCAAGAAGTGATTTAATTAACATATTTTCTGTGTTATTATTTTGGATCTAGAGAGCTGGGAACCAACAAAGGACTCTCCCCTCTAACAAACTGGTGTCAATGGGGTGGACTAAAATCTAGGTAAAATGTGAGAAAGCTTGAAAAGGAATTCTAGACACAAAAATGCAGAGTTTAACACAGCTTCTTGCTGTTTGCTGGTGGTGTGTTGCAGTCCCTTAGGAGACTGATTCAGTTGTGACCATCTTAAAATACCAGCTTTCTGGCCTTGCAGCCAGTGTAACCCTAGCTCTATTGGAAGATGGATATTTGGATAGGGTTTGTGGTCATACTGCTGCAACTTGCTTAATGGCAGCATGGACTGGCTGTGTGCCTGAGAATGGAGCTGTGGGCATGGCTCTCAGAGGCAGCAAAAAAGCTCTGCCATGCTGGACTGTGCCAAGCAAATAGGAAGTTCCATATACATCATAGTAATTGTACAGCTTGAGTTTTAGCCTGGACAGGCAAGCAGGTAGTACCATATATACCATAGTAATGGCACATTTTAAGTTTAAAGAAGCACTGTGCAATTTAAAAAAATTCTTTACTGGACAGTAAAGAATTATAGATACATAAAATGACAGATTCAGAAATAAAAGACGTCTAAATGGGTCCCAGTGTTGGATAAATGCACGTAGTTTTGGGAGAGAGAAATAAAAATGTATAGAGAGTTGCAAATAAGGAAATCATATAAAAAACAAAGTCTTTAAAGAGACAGAGTATAGACAGTCTTAGAATAAAAAGAGTTAAGAAAAATAAGCCACAAAGATAATGGAAAATTCACAGAGAGTCTGAATTGTATATATTATTATGTTTTCTTTGAGTTGTTGACTGTAAAGCAGCTAAGTACAGAGAACCATTTTTTGTATGGGCTGCTAAGCTAAACCAGCATGTATATTATGAAGGTATCACAATTTCCAAATTTGGGTTTAAGGATGTGTTGCCTTGGAAAAAAGGTTCTTCTCTTGTTTCCACAGAGGTTGAGAACCTATGGATTGGTTCCAGACTGGTGCTGTTGATGGAAAAAGACCCCCTGAAAGGTTGCCTTGAACACCCCTCAAAAATTATTTGTCTAATAAACAGCAGGAAGCAGTTTGGAGAAAAACTACACTCAAATTCCTAAATATTACTTATAAATTTGTCTTTATATTTAAAGGAGGATATGCTATAGAGATTTGCATTTGTATGGATCTTGGTTTATTGATGCAAATCTAAGGTCAATCTTATTATATGTATCTTTCTGCTTTTGATTAAGGTATTGTGATTGTGTTGTTCATTTAATAATGCAATGTATAAGTAAGAAATATAGATTAATGTTCAACTATAGTAGTCAAACTTGTAGTCATGTTAGGTTTTCTAGATATATAGAGAGATATTTCATTTAGGTATTCTTTTTTTTTAACTTTTTTTTTATTGAGAAAAGAAAAAAAAACAAATTTCCTCCTCCTCCCAGCCTCCCATTTCCCTCCCCCTCCTCCCACCCTTCTCCCCCTCCCCCCACTCCTCTCCCCCTCCCTCTCCAGCCCAAAGAGCAGTCAGATTTCCCTGCCCTGTGGTAAGTCCTAGGTCCTCCCCCCTCCGTGCATTTCTAGGAAGGTGAACATCCAAACTGGCTAGGCTCCCACAAAGCCAGCACATTACATAGGTTCAAAATTTAGGTATTCTTAAAATATTTCAGAGATCTTTAGAATACGACATTTAAATGTTTTAAGAAATTAGGACTTTTCATGACATTGAGACACATCTGTACGTGGCAACACAAGCTACTTCAAGAAAACATGGGCATCAAAGAGGCTGCTTATGACGTTTGTTAAGCAACTGGGCAAGAAATTGCTCTTGTGTGTCCACATAAACGGACATGCAGGAACTGCAAAGAAATGACTGTTGAACTTGCCCAAATGTGAGATGTTTCTTTGGGGTTGCTGCTACATTAAAGAGTCTGCCAGACATTCTGCAGGACACAGAAGAACATTACTGGCAAACTGATAATATATGCAGAAGCAGCTTTAAGAGTTCCTGCTTCATGAAAAAGTCCTCTGGGTACTATGGGTCTGAAGGCCAAAGATGCCCCAACAACACAGAAGAACCTTGGGTGACTATCCAGGTAGCAAGATGTCCCATCAATTCTACAGTTTTAGAAATTACTTACATTGTACCTCCTGTTTACTTAGAAAATTTTATGTCCTTCTGGAGTCTTTGATAGAGTTGAAGAATTTATACTTATAGTTTTCCTTAGTTATGATAAAGAATAAAATAGATATAGAAATTGTAACTATAATTCCTGCTTGATAACTGTTTTATTGAATGTAATTTTACTATGTTAAAGCCTTTCTTTTTGTTTAAACAGAAAATGAAGAATAGTGGGAGAAAGGTTTGCTTTGTTCGGTCTTGGACACCCAGCTACTTACAGTTGAAATAATCATACGAACACTGTATTCATCAAATTACTGCTTGGCCCATTTGCTCTAATTTCTTATTGATAATTTTTACAACTTAATTTAAGCCATTTCTATTAATCTTTGTGTTGCCATGTGACTATGGCTTACTGGGAAGTTTCTAACCAGCACATCCATCTCAGGCAGGAGATCCATGATGCCTGCCACTTTGCCCTTCTTCCCAACATTCACTTCTGTCTTCTCTGCCTACCTAACATCTGCCCTATTAGGCCAAGCAGTTTTTTTACTGATTAACCAATGAAAGCAATACATAAACAAAAGGACCTCCTAACCACTATAATTCTTGCTTGATAACTGTTCTATTAAATGTAATTTTACTATGTTAAAGCCTTCCTTTTTGTTTAAACAGAAAAGGGAAAATGGTGTTGGAAGCCCTTCTGTGTGTGTGTTGCTCTTATTGGTTAATGAATAAAGAACTGGTTTGGCCTATAGCATGGGAGGAAAAATCTAGAGTCAGAGAAAAGCCATGGAGCTGACTCTGGAGACAGGTGTGCTCAAACTTTGCCTATAAGCCACTGCCAGGTTGTGATATTCAGATTAACAGAAATGGGTTAAATTAAGATGTAAGAGTTAGCCAATCAAAAGCTAGAGATAATGTTCCATGCAGCGATTTAATTAATAAAGTTTCTGTGTGATTATTTCTGGTCTGGGTGGCAAGGAACTAATAAATGGTTCTCCTCCCAGTATTTTATTTCACTTCACTTATTGACTATTGAAGTTTTATATTATCCTTAAATCTCTGACCAATTACTTTACAAAAAGAATTAAAAATAAAAATTGTCCAGAGCTGGTATCATAGGCCTGGTGGACAAGCTCTTTGGAGGATTAAGTAGAAGGATTTCACATTGAGGAAAGGTATGATTTACATAGAAAAGAAATATAAAGCACAACATGGAAATTAAAAGTAAAAACAAAAAAAAGGAATAAAAACCCTATGATACTGAATCATACCCTAATTTGTCTCTGTACCTTCCATTATTTTTGTCCCAGGATAATTCTTGCATTTTTGGCCTTCAGTGAGAATCATAATTAATGATACACAAATACCAACATATATACATTTCAAAAGGAATACTCACAAAGGATTATCTATGACAGCCTCCAGTGCATCGAGTAAATCTGCCCTTTTTATTGTTCTGAAATCTAATGAAACAGCTGCTCCTTTGGCTACTAAGTAGGCAATGTTATCATGCTGATCTCCAAACAAAGGAATGCCAATCATAGGGATTCCAAAATGGATCGCCTCATAGATTCCATTGGCTCCACCATGAGTTACAAAGGCTTTGGTTTTTGGATGACCTAGAATAACATGAATTTAGGTTGACATTAATTAGCAGTCTTAGACATGAAATGAGAAATGTGCACTATCAGGAACTGAAAGATTTCCTACATGAAGATTAATTTTACTTAATTCAATTTATTAATTTAGTTTACCACACAACTTCTGTTTCCCCTCACTTTTCATCCCAAGAAAACCTATGTGAAGATTCTAATACTCATAACCTTGGTGAAAAGTTTGCTTCTCTCAGAGTAAGAAGAAACTAAATTTCCAGAAAGATATTTTGCAGAATTGCTTTGGACTTGAGAGTTGAACTATGAAATTCAAATTTCCAGTTGAACACATTTTGTACATGGTAGCTAAGAGAAAATGAGTATTAAAAGTGGCCAACTGCATAACAGAACTTGTTACATTAAATAAATAATACATTCACTAAGTTTCATATAAGGGACTTTGAAGTCAACTAGGATAAGTTTGTTCTGAGAGTCTTACCTAGAAGGTCATTCTGGGGGAGCCATTTGTAAACTCTGGTATTGGATCCTAAGGTGTCTGGTGTTTTCCCCTCAAATCTCCAAAGAACCTGTTAAAGATTAGATGATCTTTATTGCTGGAGCCAACTTTAGCATTATTCAGACTAAATAAATTATATTTAGGAATATAAATATAGATAATATGCATATATGTATGTAACAGCATTAAAATGATGCTATGAATTTGAAAGAGAGCAAGTTGAACAGATGTGAGTGGGTTTGGAGTAATAACAATTGGGAGAAATGTTGCAAATACAGAAATTGTAAAAGTAGATCTTTTTATGTTTAAATATAACATAGGTAAATACCTCCCACAAAAATGGATTAGGACATCAGAAAGGGTATAAATTGAGAATTCTAGAGAGACTGAGAAGAAGATTGTGCCAGCAGAGTCTGTACATTGTGTGATTCTCTGTTTAGAGTTAACTATTATGATTATAACCCCAAGTGTCCAGGAGAAAGTGCTTTAGAAGAAGAAATATCTGACAGAGTCAGAATGAATATTGGAAAGGCATATAAATAAGGGTAAGGGATCCCCATTCAATTTGGGTCACTTAGGCATTGATTTGAACTACTATAAAATACTAAATAAGATAAGGAGGTTATTAATCATGAAGAAGAAATGACTAATTCCTTGCATGAATATAAACTGGAGTATATCATCTTAAATTTAGGAAAGAAGGAAAATTGAGGAAATTTTCCCAAGGTAGATAGTATCAACGTAAATACAGCACCACTGTCAACTAAGCAGGTAATGGCTCCTCTGCTCAATTTTTGGAGTCTCCTTTAAAAATGTTTCCTGTAGTGCCTAAAGGCACTCCTGAAGTATGGGGTAAGGAATCTGATAATCAACCAAATCTTGCATTCTTTCTACTTTTTGACAAGAATTTCAGAGAGCTTATGAAAAAGCTTAAGTTTACAACCTAGACATGGTAGGGCACAACAGGAAAAGATATTTATTTACCAATTCCTCCCTGACCTCATGAGCTCAGCTTTGTGTTTCAGTGAAATTTCAACAAAATAAAAGTGTTTATCATGGGTTAGACATAGATAATATGGAAGATTTTAAGAAGGCTTGTGCTTTCTGTGGATCTACTGCTCCCTGTACCTATGAATCGTTTTGGTTGGAACAATAATGCTCAATGGTTGCTGTATGATTTCCATATATTTGCTAAAATGGTTCTTAGCCCTTTCAAACTTCTTCAGTGGCAAGTGTGGTTCGCAGAGAAATCCCATAAAAAGTTCTAGTGCAAAGACTGGTGTATTCCTAAATATCACATATGAAATTCTGAAAGAGAGTGGTAGATTGGTATCAATAGATTATCAGCAGCTAATATGCTTCTGACAGCTCTCTTCCACATTAGGGATGTAGCTATGGCTTCCTAGATTTAGCTGATATGGAATCTGACTTCAGGTCTAGGAAAGTAGTAAAAATACAAAGTCCCTCTCTGCCTAATGGCTGATTTCATAGAGAAACTCATAGATGCTATTGAAAACTAAGCAAAAGGGGATCAAATTCAAGTGCTATTATTAAAACACTTAGCTTTGATAATGTTGATAAAGATTGCCAAGGATTAATCATGCCTCAAACAGAGATAGAAAAATGTTCTGGATTTTCCAAAGTTAATTTACTTTAGAATGTAGGGATCTACAAACAAAGAGTAAAATTAGCTGGTATAAAAATCTGTGCTTTACAAAAATAGATGTTAGGAAAGTGGCCTTTGAAGAAGCAATGTAAATTACTCCTACAATTGTATGTTCAGATTCAATGAGTTCCAGGTTGTACCCTATATGCAATGAAGGAAAACATTGGATTAAGAAATGTTGAACAGCCGGGCAGTGGTGGCACAAGTCTTTAATCCCAGCACTCAGGAGTGGATACAGAGGCAGGCGGATCTCTGTGAGTTTGAGGCCAGCCTGGTCTCGAAGAGCTAGTTCTAGGACAGGCACCAAAAGCTACGGAGAAACCCTGTCTCGAAAATAAAAAAACAACCCCCCCCAAAAAAAAACAAATGTTGAACCAAATTTGATGAAGATGGAAATACATTGCCTGGAAAAAAAACCAATATCAGCTAACAGTAGGAAAATATGTTTAGGGGTACCCTAAGTGACCCACAAAATTAGAGGCATTTAATGCAAAACTAACAACATTGATGCCAGACTTCAGATTATCATCAAACTAGTTTTTGTTTCATGATATCATTCAAGGAAGTGCTGCTATTTGTAGCCCTTGCCCTTAAGTACTGCCGTTTCCTCTCTTTGATATCCTTTAAGGTTACACACAGAATACTGGGGACTTAAACTGCATCAAAGAGTTTAACTTTTATTGGCTTTCAGTAGTTTATCCATGAATGCAATCATAGTTCAGACAGAAATCCCAAATGAACATTTCACAGGGCAAAGTGCAGTCACGAATACAGTGCCTACTAATTGTTCGTTTAACTAGAAGGAAAATTGCAGTTATTACTGATATCTATACAGCCTTTCACAAAGAAACATGCTTTGTGAGCAAGGACTCAGTACAAGTAAGACTATGTAGATTTAAGAAACTTACGAAAGGAAAATGATAAACCATTATTGGACTTAAAAGTAAATGGAAAAATGTTTACAGTATTATTTAATTATCATGAGACTGATGTTTCTATTATAACCATGGAATAATGGCCACCTGGATGGCTTGTTATGGGGGGTAAATTCAACCCTAATAAAGTTGGGAACTGTGAGTCCTAAAACATTAAACAGAATGCTATACAATTACAAGACATAAAGGAAATCCTCCGGCCTCGTATTATTCATATTCTGATTAATTTTGATAATGATGCGTTCAACAACAGACTCATGCAGAGATCTATATTCCCACACCTAATGATACCCGTTCTCCACAATCGAAAGTCTAATGAAAGTTTGAGTTGTGAAAAATGAAAAACACTAGTAAAACAGATAAAGAGATTATGGGGCCTATTTTCCCAAGTATATGGGGACATAAGTATGACTTAGTATTTCATAAAAGTCAAAAATTACATAAATACCTAGTGACTCTGTCTGGAAATCTCGATGGCTTGTTTCTACGTAAAAGATAAGGAATCTTCACAAGGTTGTCAGAGAACAGTGAAAAACGGGCACATAGAGTCCCCCATTTCTCCCTGGAATTTTCCTGGTTTTGTAATTAAAAAATAATCTGGTATATGAAGATGGTTGATTGACTTATGAAATTTTAATGCCACCATGTGGCAAATGGGAGCTTTACAGCATGGTTTACCTAAAGACAGCTATTGGTGGCCTTTAATAGTTTTACATTTGTAAAAAAATAGTTTTTACTATACATATTCATCCCCATAATAAGGTACATTTTACCTTTTCTGTTCCTTCATTCAACCATAAAGAATCTCAGTTTTGATATTAATGGATTATATTAACCCAAGACATGATAAAATCCTTTAATATGTGCTAATACTATGCAGCCAAAGATTTAGACCCTGTGAGGGAGGCCTTCCCTTTGGTGAGCTTAGATTTGTTAGGTTCAATCTTTGAACAAATTGCTAAGGTGCTTATTTAATATTGCAAAGTTGACCTGGCTGTCTGGTTTTCCCTTTATACTTCAGCCCCTACCTGAGGTACCCTCCTGGATAACATTCACTTTGTGGTAATAGAAGAATTATAACTATTTGATTCTAAATTACAAGAGGCATTTGTATGTTGTGTAGTGTCATAGACACAAGCTCCCTATTTCTTCCTTGTGTGTTAGGACTCTCACTCTGACTAATTAAGAGCAGAGTGGAGAGTTTCATCTTTTATGATGAGGACATCACTATGAGGGAATCACCTGTCTCTACCTTTGCTTTGGATATTTCTCCTACATATACTGGCAGACCAACCATAAAATAGATTTTTTTTTTATTGCATTTTCTTTCAGTTAGCCAAACATGTACTTTGATTGACAGTTGGTGAGCCTAGGTTCTCCTCTTTTAAATGGCCCTTTCAACTGAGCACTGAGGAGGCCTACTTTAAAATTAGGATGCAGAGTCATGTTCCATTTCAAACTTTTTCTAATACTTCTTACTGTTATTCTGATAGAAATACTAAAGACAGAATAACTCACCCGAAAATCTAATGTATGCAGTGACTTTAAGTAATCAACAAATAGAACAAGTAACTCTGAAGAATTTGGCTATGTCTACGTAGACTTGATAGCAATGTCATCATCCTGTCAGCATTTCACAATGTTCCCATATTGATCACTGTGTTTATATCCAAGTCACTCTCAGTCAAAAACACCTTTTGCAGTATTGAAACATCTTTTGTGGATATCTGTTTGGCTAAGGGAAATTAGAGCTTCCTTAAAACTTTACCTTTCACAGAATCATTTCTATAATCAGACCTTTCAAGGACGTTCACAGACTTAGTATATAGTCACCTCCCATGAACTGCTTTTCCTCACCTTTTGTGGAATCTGGGCAAGGGCCCATGCGATTGCATTGGCTTTGTCTTCTGACATGTTGCTGACCATTGACCCCAGAGAAAACACCACGACACCATGCTCTCCAGAGGACTGGACAAATTCTTCCATTTCCTGTGAAGAGAATTTGCTTCATGACTAAATACAGTTGTAGAATAATCACTCATGAAACATTTATGAAAGAACTAAAAGAATAAAAATTGAAGTGTTTATAGGAATATTTAGTATAGTGGTGTTAAAACATACAGAAGATCAACATGACAATATCAAAGAATTTGAACTTTGCAGTTATCCACACAAATTACACTCACACATTGTCCAACAGATATTCTATATATTTTCATCTGGGAAAATGAAAACTCAGGAGAGTAAGCATATTCTATGAAGCATTCAAAAATTGTTGCTTCATTTATAAAGTTTTTGCTTACAGAAATGGTTGTTAATTTTTCCCTTGCTATTTTATTTTTCTTCTATAATGGCTGATTTAATGTTATTAACAAATGTTAGATAAAATAATATTTATTTAATAATATGTACAATGTGGTAATTTTCACAAAATTCCTACTATGATTAATAAAATGTTTTGAATCTGTGAAACAATCATAACTGCATGATAAACATATAGTACTTAATAATTTTCTGATATTGTATATAAATAGGGTATTTTCAAAGCTAATATCTAAAATTTTACTGGTTGTAGTGAACTATGTCTATTCTGATTGTTCAGATATCAGACAATTTCTTAGGATATATGTTAATCATAACTTTTGGTCATAAGCAGTTTTTGATTGATGAGTTTAAATGACTTAATTTCTCTGTCTTTTTCATGTGTTTATATGTGTGTGTGCTTGTTTGTGCATGCTTGTTTGTGTATACGTGTGTGTATGTGTGTGTGTGCTTGTGTATGAGTGTGTGTTTGTATATATGTGTATGTGTGCTGATGTGTCTCTGTCCGTTGTGTGCTTATATGTGGGTATGTATGTGGTATGTGTGTGTGTGTCAGGGTTGCTGGGGTTATTCCTTGGCTTTGTTTAGCACATAGATGCCAAAAGTTAAAATGTGATGTATTCCTCTACTAATCTTCAACATAGGTTTTGAGACTGTATCACATTGAACAAAAATCCTACCATATTTAACAGACTAGTGGCCAACAAGCTCCCGGTATCAACCTGTTTCTGCAAACTCAGTGCTATGTCATTACACTGTGCTGGGACACCCAGGTTTTTACCTGGGTGTTGTGATTCATTTATATATCCTCATAATTGCTTGGAAAGGACTTTACCCAATTGATAACCACCTAAGCACCCTAACTGATCTAACTTAACTCACAGATGGGAATATTTCCCCGGTCTATCACATTCTTTCCTGTGTTTATTCACCTCCTATTAGCAGGATGCTTAAGTCAACTTCCTATATATCTCTATGCCTGGGGGAAAATCTAATGAAAGCTGTAGAATAATTTTCCCCAGAAAGGAAATCAAATAAGAAAGAGATTTAAGAATGTATTTACCTTCGGCAAGGGTTTAGCAGGCTTGCAGTGGAGACCTCCTACATAGTCAACATTTGGTAAGGTTGGGCGAGGAAACTCCAAATCCCAGTAGGATCTAATGAGCCACATTTCTGCTTTGCCTATTGTCTCAGTTAAGGTAGTGGGCCTTCCTAGAAGGAGAAATGAGCAAGTGAGAAGGAGAATAGATGAATGATTGTCATTAGATTATATAATATATTTCCTTAAATGATGAAAAACATATGCTTGATATGAAACATGTTTATTCAAAAGCCAGTGTTTATTGATATGCAAAATAATTTGCAGTGTAATGATTTATTGCTCATAATATATTCATAAATATCACTTTGGGCTTTTTTAAAGGCAAATTGTAAAAAAAAACTAATGTTTCTACATTAACTTTAAATAGTTATTGTAATACCCCCTCAGCCACTGTTTAAAGAGCACACATTTTACTCCTCTCTAAATCTTTAAAAGGAACAGTGCAAATATAAACACACAGTCCAGGTTCAAAAGTCCATGGCCAGACTTCCCCAGGGGCTTTGTAGTTTGTAGCCATTCCTTCTTCCTTGTTTTGTTAAAGGAGCTGTAAAGTTTATGAATAGCTAAATTTCTTGAAATTTCTACATTTGTTTCATATTAAGAAATTTAATAGTTCTTATCTTGAAAAAACAATCACAACATTTTCAGAAATTACAAGGATAGATATTTTGGCCAGTCTTACCTATGAAATATTTTTTAAGAGGAAAACAAAAACAGAACTTCAAAAATACAGACCTTGTATGTGTGTATTCATGCTTCCATAGTGTTTAAAATGGATGTTAGGAAATTACACAATAAAAATGTATGGTGTTGGTAGTAACCCCAGTTCCACTTTTAAGTCTGTGAACTAACATACTATCTCTCATGAGTAAAGGAATTCTTTAGGAAATACAAAGAAAATATTTTATAATTTGTGTTTTTATTTATATTTATCTGTCTGTGTTAATGTACACCAACTCTATTCAGAAATTGGCAGATACAATAAAAGAGCAGCAGATTCCCTCAAGCAGAAGTTAAAGTCGATTTTGAGACACTGGACCTGTGTGGGTGCTAGAAACAGAACTCAGGTACTCAAAATGAACAGAAAAAAACTCTTAACATTTTGGTTATGTTTTCAGAACCCACAGTTTAGTTTTAAATAAAGGTAGTGGCCTATGCAAGAGAAAATAATTTCTTCAATATTATATACATATTGAAACTGTAAAATATTTCATTCCTTAATATACTTAATTATGTTTTTTTAACTGGATAGTGACCTATTAAAATAGATTTAAAATAACAGGAAAATGAGTAAAGAACCACTTAAGAAAAGTCTACTTGCTTTTCTTTGTGGCTCTGTATCTCAGCAGAATTCCTGTATCAGGTCTGATAATGCTTTTCTGTGATCAGTAATATGAACTTTTACAGTGCATTTCACAGCTAATATCATATTACATTTGATCACCTATAAAAGGCAACGTCACTTTGAATTTCATGGACATAAGTATAGATTTAAATGATTGCAAAATTTAGGTCATATAGCTACTGATAAGAATCATAACTTACCCAACATTTCACTGTAAAACTGACTCCATTTCTTTTCATTAAATGTCTGGAACCAAAAGTCAAAATATAACATACACATGATATTTTTTACCCTCTCCATGAAAGTCATTTGACCACCTAGTCCCGACAAAATTACAGGTACATAAGAGGGAGGGACTGAAAATTTCCCACTGTACTTTTCCATTGTATAGCCAGGAGAGAAGCGAAGACTGTACAGAAAAGGGATCTGGAGAAGTTCAGCTATCAACTCCCCACAGGGAGCAATGGGATCCGAGAAAAGGACATCAAACTTGGATCTCTGTAGTTTTGTCATAAGTTGTTTATTTGAAACTGTGTCTTGGCAAATTTTTAGATAGCTATTAGAATATTCCTCAAATGTGTTTTGTGGCAAAGGAGAGAAGGATAAACACAATTCTCTCGGTATCTCATTAGTCCATACATCCACAACCTTTGTAAAAACCTTGTCCAGATCATCTTTACTGATAGACGTAGAAAAGCTCTCAAACTTCAGACCAGGTGACTTTTGGGGATCAAGAAAGATAGAAGCTGATGGTCTCAGAACTGTCACTTCATGACCCCTCTGTACAAGTTCATCCAGTATTGTCTTTAGATTCATCCAGTGACTGTATTCCATTGGCCATACCAATACCTTCCCACAGTTCCCAGATCTTAAGTAACAACCCATTTGCAGGAGCAGGAGAACAGACATCCACTTCACAGTCATCCTGAGACTTCAAATTCTTCTGATCACACTTTGTTCATCAAAGTGTGTCCCCTGTGTCATCGCTTATCCTTATATCTAAGAAGAAAAAGCCTTGAGTTAAAATATAACTGGAATTGATCAAGGCAAATGAACTAAATGACCACATTGAACTTCTGATCTAATGGAGATAGTAAAAGCAAATATTAAATATTCATATTTGCCTGTCAATGTCTAATGACAAATGTTTTGTAATGAAGCAAGACAGGAGTCCATGACCTGTTTGCATAACTGTTCTGTTTCTAAGATATTTGAATAGGAACAAGAACATTGATTAGTTAGAGGTTAGTCAGATATTTCTTCTCAACACAGAACCCAAAATGTATCAAGTGTACAGCTTATAAGTATTTTATTGATATCATTTTAAAGAAATTTTCATGAGAATTTGATGAACATATTTGCATATGTATAATTTCTTAAATAGCTTGGTAAAGCACCTAACAATCTCTAATGACGGAAACCCTATGTGAAGATAGACAAGAGCCTGTTCCTATACATGTCCCTGGGGAAACAGAAGAGTAGCAACTGAGTTGTTAGACTCACAGTTGATATACTAACCTGGGTGATATTATCAGCTAAGGCAGTCAGTTGGTTCATCTTACCTGTCTACTGGTCTCATAAGCCCAAGAATAGTTGAATAACTTGTTAACTGGATCTATTCCACAAAAGCTCCAAAAAGTACATGAGTGCATGCATCTACATTCATTCCTTCCTCTCAAGGAAACACTGTGACCACCATTCCTGAGGTCATCAATTTCTGTAAGATAGCACATGTAGATTTTGGAAAATGACATGTGACTTTAGTTTTTGAATGACTTAGCATCAGAAGAAAAACAGAAAATATACTAATTAGAGTTCATATATATATATATATATAAATCTGTAATCAAGTGATCAAAGTGTCTGGGTATTTTTAACATTGAAAATTATATTGGATTATTTAATTTGTTTTAAAGTCTCACAGAAAGTATCATCCAAGTACAAAGTAGTGTAACTGAGAGAGCTTCACCTTTTGTTTTCTTTTAAAGGTAATCCTAGCATTTACAGGAGAATTAGTTGAGTGATGGATTAATGATAGATGTGGCACATGATGACGCTGGAACAATTTGAAGGGATTTTCAATTGAACAGAGTACATTGTGGATGGAAGAAATTGAATGTTTAAGAATATCATATGTTTGTTTTAACTTATCAACTTAAAGAGTTCATATGTTAGTGCCATCCATTTCTTTCTTGCTTCTTTTTTCCATTACCTCTTCCCCAGTGTATGAAATGGAACCAAAGTCACTCAAGGAGTCAGTATGAAAACACTGTCATATAGGTTTGCTTATTAGTACATGCATACTCATGTGTCCATTGGGTTGGAAGAGGTTTTGTCAAATGTAGTGATGTTGTCAGCCTTGTGAATCATAGACTGTTATCAAAATATCCAGTGCAAGGAATGAAAAACTTCACTTTCATCTGTTGGTTCGATGGGGAGGGGATGCCCTTGACTCTTCCCAAAAATATAGATTCTAGTCATTGTCCTTGATTGTTTCCCAGATCTTGAAGATACAATTTCTAAAAGCATTATAACTTCAGACTTAGGACCGGGAGCAATTGAGAAGCAATTGATCTGGAAACTTCCTCTTTGAGGATTTTCATAGTATTGGAAGAGGCTACATAAGATCTATAGGGAGAAATGTAATCAGTAGTCCTATTAGCTGTCAGACTTATGGCTTATAACAATGACTGGCATGACAAGATGTCCATAACAGCAAAATTGTGACACTTTTATATTAGGTGTAATCAAGATAGTTCTAACTCTATTTGGATTTGAGGCCAACTGAGTTGTAAGAAATCCATGAATGGTACTGTAAAGTGAGCATAGCTGATCATGACCGGAGAAATCACAGACCCCAGAAGTAGAACCTCCCACTGCTATTTTCCAAAACAAGTTTAATTTCTAATTGTATTACTAGCTTTATCCTTACTATCACAGGTAACTGTCGCTCTCACAACTCATCAAAAAATATTTTATTGCAGCAAGTGAAGAATATTGCAGATATCCACAGCTTGTCAAAAAGGAAGAGAATAATTGATCATTGGATTCCCAAAGCCAGTAAATACACTTGGAGTAGCACAACTTCTAAATCAAAGGTTATGGAAAAATTTTGGAAAAGATATCAGCCAGGATGCTTGATGGAAGATGGAGATAAATATATATATTAAAGAGATATTAAATTCCAATCACCAATGTGATTTCCTACATAAGACCTGCCAACATAGAAACTGTATTAATTAAACTACTGCTTGGCCTATTAGCTCTTTCTTCCCATCGGCTTGCTCTTATATTTTAATTTAACCCATTTCTATCAATCTGTGTATTGCCATGTGTCGATGGCTTACTGACAAGATTCTGTCAGGAGTCTCTCTCTGGTGGGCTACAGGATTTCTCTTTACTCTGCCTTCTTTCTCCCAGAATTCAGTTTATTTTTCCCTGCATACTTCTATTCTGCTCTGCCCATCGATGACAGATTCTTTATTAACTAATAATATTCACAACATGCAGAAGGGAATCCCACATAATCAGCACTTGTGTGGACCTAGCTTAAACATAGCTTTCAGGTTATACAGACTGTCATGATCTTGTTAGAAGTCTCTAACTGGAGGGAGGATCTTCATGAATACTGAATAGTAAATACTGCATATATTCACCTAAAAGAAAGGAACCCACTAAAATTCTACTTTGTGATTTGTGATTTTCTGCAACAAGAGAGAGGGTGTGAGAGAGAAGGAGAGTGAAAGAGAGAGAGGAGAAAGAAAGAAGTACATCTGAAGATATTGCTAACTAGTGTTAAATTTTCAGCTCAGCCAAGTGAATTATCAGATGGGGAATAGGAATATACATAAGAGTGTAAAATAGACACAATGGATTTAACGTATCCTCAGGTCAAATTCTCAAATTCCTGTAGTCAGACATTAATTCCACTTGACTTCTCAGAACTGTGAGCTCTAATCAGAAACAGAAAGCAATAAACACAGAGCTATGTTGCAGGTATTAAATCTTAGCACATCACTAGGATGATAATCTAAAGGTTAGTGTCTATCCTCTCAAAATATTATTGTTCTTCGGTACTGTAATAGACTTTATGATCTGCTTTGACTTTAACTTTTGCTTTTAATATTTCTCCTATATCTTCCTCCTTCAGACAATGATAAAGCTATTCTTCCTTATATGGCTGATTTTGGTGCCTTAAATATATTTGGCTGCATAGGTACGTGGACGCAGAGCATATTCTGTCCATCTTTCTCTATGTATAGGTCTTTAAGAAACATATAGAACAGACTGTTCCAATATGCAAGCAGTACAAAACTGGTCAGATTGTAGATCACATGACGTGATCCTCCTGAGAAGCATCTCCTCAAGCCTTTGTGTTGAAGACTTTGAAACTAGACTCTGTGTGACCCTAGCTTTGGTTACCATTTAACTTCCAGCACTGTTGCTAAACTCACATGTTCCCCTTGTGCACTCAGGGTCTTTTGGGAACCTCGCATGTGCTGGCCTCACACAGCTGAAGGACGACGCCATTGAATGGGTCCATACCATAGCTAGTTTCCTAAGCATCCTCATAGGAAGAGATAACCCAATGGAATTATGAAGGAACATTTTCTGACTGCCATCGCTTCCCTGCTTGGGGAGGTGTCTGTTAAACTTTTATTAACAAGAAATTATGAGAAATGTTTGTTGTAGATAAACCGAGCATATTCAAAAGACAAATTATATGTGGATATCCTAATTGCCGAGCTCCTCAAGCAGACTGGCCATTCTCTCTACATCCTCACTTTTACTTGATTGCCTAATTCAAAATGGTACAGCTGATGAGCAAAGCACAATTTAGAGAGCAACATTCAAACCTAAGCCTAAACTTTAATCTTTGAAAAAAAAGTTAACTGGATAAACTTTTTTTTTTGCCAAAGAGTGTATTTCTGAATTAGAACTTTCTTTGTCTCATTCAATATTTTCACAGGAAACAGCAGGATCAAGATCATGAAGGGAAACCAACATAACAGCAGACCTGAGCTAGTGGGAGCTCATGACACTGGACCAACAGGTATGGAGCCTCCATGTGAAAAACCTAGGTTCTCTGAATGTGGATGACACTAGTAAAGCTTGGTCTGTTTGTGGGGTTCATAGTAGTGGAACCAGGACCTATCCCTGATGCATGAGCTGGATCCTTGAAACCTATTTCCTGTGTTGGGATGCCTTGCCCAGCTTTGATGGAGGGGAGACTCTTGATCCTGTCTCAACTTGGTCTGCCTTGGTTTTCTGACTCCCATGGGGGACCTGCCCCTTTTAATGGAGGAGGCACTGATGGAGGGTAGTAAGGAGGTGATGGACGGAGGGAAAATGGAGGTTTGTGTGGAAAATAAATGAAAAATAATAATAAAAGCAAACAAAACATTAAAGTAAACAAATAAAACATCTTTTCCCATCGTTTACAGTACAATATTATTCTTTTCTTCAAGTCTTCTTACCCTTGTCGTTACTGTTATGAGGCAATCAGTAGTAGAATATTATGATAAGATGTAGGAATTTTGTCAGTTATTGTTTTATGAATTGATTGTTGAACTAACTCCCTCATACACATGTAATTATACAACACCCAGCTGTAATCCCAACTCGTATGAACATGAAAAGGGCTTTGCGGATGAGATCCATATTTGCTTACAATTTTTGTCACACTATTATTTCATAAACGCATAAGGGTTATTTCCTTGTTTAAATTATTCCCACAATTTTTTATTGATTCTTTGAATTTCATATCAAACACCGCAGCCACACTCATTTCTTAGGCCTTTGAGATCGGCCATCCATCCTTGTACCTAACCTCACAAAAAGACAATAGAAAGTTAAAATTACAAAAAAGTCTCATGGTAGAATGTGCAGTGTCTCACAGTGTGTCACACGGTGTACTCTTTAAACAAAGAGCTTTATTAGTGAATGTTCACTGCAATGAGTCATTAGACTGGTTCAAGACCTCTAGGCTCTGCTACACTATCATTCTGGATCCTTCCTGAGACTCCTCTGGCCTATCCTTTGCTGCCCTGGGTCATGAGATTCTGCAACTTTGGTTCTGCAGGACTTGCCCCTTTAGCTCCAGCAGCTCATAGATGTGGTATGTGTTGGGTGGGCCAGCTCAATATCTTGGAACTGGGCCTGAGTGATAGCTGAGTTGCTCAACGATGAGAGCTCTCCATGATACCCAGGTGAGGTGTGAGCCTGGCTTTTCTGTATCCACACAATCAGAGCTAACTTTTCCTCACTCAGGTCACAAGGGCCAACTTTCTGACACTGAAAAGATGAGGGGTAAGGACCAGCTTTCTCACACTAATGAGTCCATGCTCATTTACAACTTCATTTAGGGCCAGCTCTTCCTATCTGCTTAGGCAAGTTGCAGGGCTAGCTCACCCTAGTCCTGTGGCCAGCAATTGGTGGGTTTAGTTCGCCCATGCACACACCATTGGGGCCAGCACCCCCATACTGGACAGACAAGGAACAGGGCCATCTTTTCTACACTTTTATCACTGCTGGTGCTACTGTGTGGTGGCTGGTGAGGGGCTGGATCAGCTCAGCACCGTACTCAGACAACATCATGGCTTCAAATGGGAGCCGAGACCAAGGAGGACGGTGTCACAGACCCCAGCTACAGTAGGATCATTACAGCCGCACAGATTGAGATAACACCATGGCCTCCAATAGCAGTTCAGGCCTCTCTCATCAGGCCATTCCTTACTGCCTTCACATCTACAGTCCCACCTGTCTTCACAGAGAACAAACTGCTCCCACTTCCCATTCTGTCTCACCTCTCCACCACATATTTGCTCATCATAATGCTGCATGCCCTGAATAATAGCTAGGCCCCTCCTTAGTTTTTAAATTTTCATTTTTGTTTGCTTTTGTTTGATAAAGAAGAAGGTTTATTTCATCTTATAGGTTCTTGTCCATTGATGAGGAAATGTAGGCCAGGGATTCAAGGCAGGACTCAGGAAGCAGGACTGAAGAGGATACCATAGAGAAAATAAGCTAATTAGGTTGTTCCTTACAATTTGCCTCGCTTTTTTTCATTATGTCTTTTATTTTGTGAGATTATAATATAATTGCATTATTTCTCCCTGCCCTTCTAATGAAGACATGCCTTGATAGAGTAGTCAGTGAATGTTCAGAAGACTGTTTATAAACTAGAACGATGCTGAATTGGAGTTCATGTGCATTCTCAATGAGCTCTACTCACTCTTTGTTTTCTTTCCCATCTTTACAAACTTTCGATAAATGAATAGGAAGGATTTTATGGCAAGGAAAGCCATGGCTGCCACACAGGCCAGTAGGAATCCAATCACATCCAGAGAGTGGTACTGGTACCAGGTGAGGTTGTGTGCAAGTGGCCTCAGGTGCTTGGCCCCTTTGTGGCGCATGACAAACTCAATCCAGAAGATGACTCTGTCCAGGGGTTTCATGGGCTGGTCATGGTGAATGGTCGACAACCACATAGCATTCTTTTTATAGCTGAAAGTAAGAAAATGGACATCAACTTATACAAATTATGAAAAAATGCACTTGTACAATTTTTGTGTATTCTTTATGTTCATGACTAGGAAGATTTTCAGAGGCATAACTGAGCTCCTTGAGCATGCTAGATTAAGCATGTAAAAAAATGAAAAAAATTCCATCAAAAACTTCTAAAGTAGAGTTTGGACACAGATACGCCTTAAATTAAAAATATACTAAAATGAGATATTATTTGAGTATGTTAAACTTCAGTTACCCATAAGCAATTAATAATATACTTTGTGAGCAATATGTATACTAGTGTCAGGATGCATAAGTATAAGACAAACTTTTCTCTTGTCTCCATGTTTGTGCATATCTGTGTAAAGGTGATAAAGGTTGAAATGAGATTTTTATGGAACACATATCAATTGTTAGTGGTTATTATTGCAAATATGTTCTGTTTCTTATTAATTAGCTCTGATAGTTTTTTTTTCATTTCTTTTATGTATTTCTAATTAATGTTATCACATAGTTGATAAAATTGATAGGAAGAATAATTTTCTTCCCTGTTACTATAATGGGATTTCTTATTAATTTCATTACTCTTATTGTTAAATAGAATTACAATAAATTCTCACTTTTACTTTTAAATATATATGTGTGTGCATGAAAACATGTGTTTGTGTGTGTGTGAATTTGTGTGTTATGAGATCTGCTGGAGTTAGAGGTACAGATGTTTGTAACCAACTGATGTAAGTGTTGGGAACAGAACTCTGGTCCTCTGCTAGGGTAGACCTTATCTTATCTACGAAGCCATCTTTCAAGCCTAATTGTTGCTATTATTTTTGATACTCATTTCTTGTCATCGTTGTAATGTTAGAAGTAAGACTTGTAAAAATTTCACATTGAAGTATTGTGGGTGCATTTGATTCTAATGCTGAAATAATTATTGATGAGTATAAAAAGGAGAAGGGTAATATAGAGACATAAATCATCAACTCTAATGCCAGTTTTATGTAGCACAATTAGCAATTGTAATATAGATAACTTACGGTTTCTTTATTTACAAAGCAAAATGAGAACATTATATATTTATTCTCATTAAATAATCCTCATTTCTTACTTAAAATTTATACATGTCATACTTACTTAAAATTTAGAATGAACCTTATTTAATGATTAGGAAATGGGAAGAGTGAAGGCTCATTAGGGAAGGGAGAGGGAGATTAATATAAAAAAAACAGAAAATATTAAAGTACCAATAAGGATGTCAGAGAAAGCCACAAAGAATTTTACTGTTAATAGTTTATCCAAATGTCCCATAACACGTACAATTTCATGTATAAATATACATATACAGTTTTAAAGATCTTTTCTCATATGGGCTCATGGTGCTTGATCCAAGAGTCAAAGAGCATCTAACATAAATCCAAACACCAGACCAGACACCCAACCTTTTTAAGAGATTGGTTGGGTCTGTCAAAGAGACTCCCTAAACATATGGCCTATTTGTGTTGCTTATTCTCCAGAGGTGGAAGGTAAGTTTCTATTACTGAACGAGCATGAAGTTCAGAAGCAGACCTCAGAGACCTCTGAGCTGGAACTGACTTGAATCCCCTTACCTGAATACTAGTTCCTGGGGTACAACACAGAAAAGAGTATTGAAAGATTTTAAAAGCCAGAGGTACAAGATAACTGCTGTGAAGTTGCTTTTTTTCATAAACTATACTCATGAAGTCTCAAAAACATAGATACCTAAATGAGACCTGAATAATGATGATGCCAATAGTCGGTCTCAACAACATAAGTCCCTAAACAAGATGTGAATAATGATGTCCCCAATATTCATGCTAACGTGAAAAGAAGGAGATCTCTCTCTGGTCCTAATTATTATTGGCACTGAAGTATTGCTGAGGTGGGAGAGAAATAGGCTTTTCCAGGAAAGAGCTTCCAATTGGATTTTTTTAATCAAAGAAAAATAATGATAAACATGTTAATTTGCTTCAGTCTAATAGGTTTTCACTATTTGAGTTTACCCTCAAACAGGTTGCATATTTAATTATTTAACAACTCACTTACATTTATGTTAGTATCTATGCTATTTCAATGCAGAAAGTTACAACTTCTGTAATAGTTACCTATCTCTTTTGCAGCATTCAGGTTTCTCTGTTGTAATATTTTCCTTTGGCTTCTAGGTGACATCTGTCACCACTCCTAACAATACTTTTCAATTCACTTATTGGCTACTTAAGTTTTATATTATCCTTAAATCTTTGACCAATTACTTACCTACAAGAATTAAAATTAAGAATTGGCCAGAGCTAGAGGCATATGCCTATTGGCCAAGCAGTTTAGAGGACGAAGTAGAAAGATTGCACATTTAGGACCAGTCTGATTTACATAGGAAAGAAACATAGAGCACAACACGGACACAAAAAGTAGTATCAAAAAGAGAGAAAAACCTATGACACTGAATCATACCCTAATTTGTCTCTGTACCTTCCATTATTCTTGCCTTCAGGATAATGGTTGCCCCTTTGGCCTTCAGTAGGAATCACAATTAATGATAAACAAATGACAACATATATACATTTCAAAAGGTTATACTCACGAAGGATTATCTATGACGGCCTTCAATGCATTGAGCAAATCTGCCCTTGTCATTGTTCTGAAATCTAATGAAACAGCTGCTCCTTTGGCTACTATGTAGGCAATGTTATCATGTTGCTCTCCAAACAAAGGTATGCCAATCATAGGGATTCCAAAATGGATCGCCTCATAGATTCCATTGGCTCCACCATGAGTTACAAAGGCTTTGGTTTTTGGATGACCTAGAATAACATGAATTTAGGTTGACATTAATTAGCAGTCTTAGACATGAAATGAGAAATGTGCACTATCAGGAACTGAAAGGAGATTTTCTACATGAAGATTCTTTTTTAATTAATTAAATTTATTAGTTTAGTTTACATCAATACTGCTGTTTCCCCTCCCTCCTCATTCCAAGAAAACCTATGTGAATATTCTCATACTCATAACCTCAGTGAAATATTTTCTTGTCTCAGAGCAAGAAGAAACTAAATTTCCAGAGACATATTTTGCATAATTGCTTCAGACTTGAGACTTGAATATGAAATCCTGATTCCTAGTTGAACACATGGGATACATAAAAGAAAAAGACCAACTGCATACTAGAACTTGTTATCTTAAATAAATAATACATTGACTAAGTGTCATATAAAGGATTTTGAAGTCAACTAGGATAGGTTTGTTCCTAGAGTCTTACCTAGAAGGTCATTCTGGGGGAGCCATTTGTAGACTCTGGTATTAGGCCCTAAGGTGTCTGGTATTTTGCCATCAAATCTCCAAAGAACCTGTTAAAGATTAGATAATCTTTATTACTGGAGCCAAATTTAGCATTATATAGACTGAATAAAATATATCTAGGAATATAGATGTATCTACATATGCATAAACATATGTGACAACATTGATAGAAATGGTGCTATGAATTTGAAAGAGAGCAGGGAGCATGGATATTACAGGGTTTGGAGCAAGTCAGGAAAATGACAAATAATGTAATTCTATTATAATTTCAAAAACAGAAATTGCAAAAATAGATCTTTTTAAGTTTACATATAGCATAGCTAAATATCTCCATAGGAGGGATAAAAACATCAGAAACGATAAATAATGAGAACTCTGGAGATACTGAGAAGAAGATTGTGCCATCAATGTCTGTGCTTATTATTATATTCAGACTGGTTAAACATAATCATCATTTTCTAGTCAGAGATGCAAAGATAACAACATTGATGCCAGACTTCAGTTTGTAATCAATCTATTCTTTTGTTACAAGATGTTATTCAAGGAAGTGCTGTTAAAGTATTGCCATTTCCTCTCTTCAGTGCCCTTTTAGGTTACACACAGAATACTGGGGACTTATACTGCCTCAAACAGTTGGGCTTTTATTGTGCTGCAGTAGTTTATCCCTGAATGCAATCATAATTCATACAGGAGTTTTTGATGAAGATTAATCAGGGTAAATTGTAGTACCTACAAATTGGTCATATAAGACAGAAGAAAAATTGCAGTTTTTAGTCTTGTCTATACAGCCCTTGACAAAGAAATGAGCTTTGTGAGCAAAGACTCAGTACAAATAAGACTGTAGAATTAAGCAGCTTATTAAAGGAAAATTATAGACCATTATTGTAATTAAAAATAAAGGGAAAATGTTTACAGTATTAATTAGTTATGATGGGACTGATGTTTCTATTATAACCATGGAATAATGGCAACCGAATGGCTCATATTCGGGGCGGGGGTAAATTAAACCCTGATGTGGTTGAGAACTATGTAGTATTAAACAGAATTCTACAAAATTACATGGTATGAGTCCAGAAGACATAATGGAAGTCCTGCAGCCTTATGTTACTGATGTTCTGATTAATTTTTTTAAAGAGATTTCCTACTACAGACTCATGCAGAGATCTATATTCCAACATCTAATGATACCCATTCTTCGGAAACAAACTTTTAATGGAACATTGGGTTGTCAAAAGTGAAAAGGAATAGGAAAAGAGTTTAAGTAGATTATGGGACTGATATTCCCACGTGGAAAAATACTAAGTATGACTTAGGTTTTTCAAAGGAGTCAAAAATTATATAAAATCATAGTGACATGGCTCAGGATGTTCTACATAAATATGGGCTTATTATTACACCTGAAAAAGTACAGCAATGAGATGTTGTTTAATATCTGGGGTAACTAGTTACTAGAACAACTGCTAAGCAACACTTCACCTCCCACATAAATTTCCATTAGACAATTTAAAAACATTCAATGCCTTTCACAAATTATTAGGGATTGTTAGTTTTCTACATACCACTTTATAAATGCCTAATTATGACCTAACCAGTCTATCTAAAACTCTTAAAGGAAAGAGAGCATTCATAGTCCTTCGTTTTATCTTTAGAGGTAAAAGAAGAATTATAGCGATTTGGTTTTAAACTAAAAGATGTGTTTGTATATTGTGTGGTGTCATAGCCACAAGTTGGGGTACACCTGTTGGGGTGACATCCTTTGGGGTTCAGCATTGACGGGGTTTGCACGTTCAGGGTAGCGGCATGTGAATTAGAAAAATTAGGTAGTCCTGACTTCCTTGCCCATCTTCTCCCTCCTTCCGCTCCTCATTGGGACCTTGGGAGCTCAGTCCAGTGCTCCAGTATGGGTCTCTGTCTCTATCTCCACGACCACGAGGGGTGAACCCACCCACTGAGACAGTGGGGCTGATCTATTGGGAGCTCACCAAGGCCAGCTGAACTATGACTGAAAAAGCATGGGATAAAACCGGACTCTCTGAACATGGCAAGCAATGAGGGCTGATGAGAAGCCAAGGACAATGGCACGGGGTTTTGATCCTACTTCATGTTCTGGTTTTGTGGGAGCCTAGCCACTTTGGATGTTCACCTTCCTAGACATGGACGGAGAGGGGAGGACCTTGGACTTTCCACAGGGCAGGGAACCCTGACTGCTCTTTGGACTGGAGAGGGAGAAGGAGAGGTGTGGGGGGAGTGGAAGAAGGGTGGGAGGAGGGGGAGGGAAATGGGAGGCTGGGAGGAGGCTGAAACTTTTTTTTTTTCCTTTTCTCAATAAAAAATAAAATAAAATAAATTCGTTTCAAAACTGAAAAAAAAGAGGGCTGTATGCCACCATGGAGTGTCCTCTGAAAGAACAGCCAGTGCTCTTAACTGCAGAGTTGACGATCCAGCACCAAACCTTAGACGTTTATAATTTCTTCTCTAAAAAAAAAAAAAAAAAAAAAAAAAAAAAAAAAAAAAAAAAAAAAAAACCTAATCTAGAATAAAGTGTGGAGTTTGTTTATTCCAGTACTGTATATTGCTGTCTAATTTACTATTGAGAGAGGCATGTCTAAAACACGTAGTTGGTTTTATCCTAGATAATTTTTATGATGAATACAGATTTTTTTGTGGGGAGCTATGGAAATATATGTACGTGTTCTAATAAAAGTGTGTTTCCCAGCCTCAAAAAAAAAATAGAAAAATTAGGTAGGAGGAGCAGAGATATGAAAGAAATACGGAGACAGAGAATAGAAGCAAGGGAGTTATCTAGTGAATACTGAATATGCCCATGCTTATTTTTCATATACGTATACACCACAATCCAAAAGAGGGGGAAGAAGGCAAAAGAGACTGGTTTGACGTGACACAAGAAAATATAGAACAATTACTTGCTTCAATACTTGAGATATCAAGTCTCTATTACCTGAATTAAGCTTTCTGATGTTTTAGGTATGACATTCAGTGGCTATATCCGAGACTAAGTATCCTGTAAGCAGCGACTCCCTGGGTAAAACTCCTGTCCTATCCTTGAACGAGCAGAAATAGGCTTGGATTCTCTGACCTAAGCTCAAGGTGCAGTGGAACCACTTCTTTAGGCCCCCACAGTGTGGATCCTTTGCTGCTTTTTTTTTTTTTTTTTTTTTTTTTTTTAGTGAGAAAAGGAAAAAAAAAGTTTCCCCCTCCTCCCAGCCTTCAATTCCCCTCCCCCTCCTCCCACCCTTCTCCCCCTCCCCTCACTCTTCTCCCCCTCCCTCTCCAGTCCAAAGAGCAGTCTGGGTTCCCTGCCCTGTGGAAAGTCCAAGGTCCTCCCCCCTCTGTCCATATCTAGGAAGGTGAACATCCAAACTGGCTAGGCTCCCACAAAGCCAGAACATGAAGTAGGATCAAAACCCCGTGCCATTGTCCTTGGCTTCTCATCAGCCCTCATTGTTCGCCATGTTCAGAGAGTCCGGTTTTATCCCATGCTTTTTCAGTCATAGTCCAGCTGGCCTTGGTGAGCTCCCAATAGATCAGCCCCACTGTCTCAGTGGGTGGGTGCACCCCTCGTGGTCCTGACTTCCTTGCTCATGTTCTCCGTCCTTCTGCTCCTCATTGGAACCTTGGGAGCTCAGTCCAGTGCTCCAGTGTGGGTCTCTGTCTCTATCTCCATTCATCACCAGATGAAGGTTCTATGGTGATATGCAAGATATTCGTCAGTATTGCTATAGGATAGGGTCATTTCAGGTTCCCTATCCTCAGTTGCCCAAGGAACTAACTGGGGACATCGCCTTGGGCTCCTGGGAGCCACTCTAGGTTCAAGTCTCTTGCCAGCCCTAAGGTGGCTCCCTTAACTAAGAATTGTGCTTCCGTGCTCCCCTAACCAGCCTTCCTTTATCCCAATCATCCTGTTTCCCCAAGTTCCCCCCATCCTCCCCTTCTCACTTTTCTCTCCCCATCTCCCCTAGAGGAGATGTAGTAAAAAAGAATAAACCGTTAGAATGGATTTATTTACACCATAAGGTCCATACAACACTAATTTCTTACTTTTCTTTTCTTGTTCAATGAGTAAATCAGAGGAGGACCCAATGTCAACAATCATATGGCTTTGATCCTTGCTGTACTATATTACGTCTGACTTACAGAAATGTATGGGTTTTCAAATTTTATTTATACATTACTATGGAAGGATAGAAAACTGTTTTACATTTATCTTCTTATCCTATTATTTCTTGGACTGTGTATTTGCCCTTCTCCCAGATGTAGTAGAAAGGAGTGGATCTACTTCAGGGTAACCACTACTGCTTGCTGCTGTTATCCAGATAATGTATAGCCTGCTCTTTGTGTGCCTCCGTGGAAAAACATGTTTTTGCCACACAGACTCCTCATTATGATTGTATACAGCTTTAACTCATGTATGTTTTGCTCATAAGACTTTTCTTAACCTCCAGTGCATACATTGTCTGAGTCTCTGAAAAAAATTGACTATTCTGCCTCATTTTTTGGCCTGTTCTCCCAAGTATCACTGCCTCTGAAGCAGTGACAGTGTAGGTCTTAAAATAAAACCTTCAACCAGCTGTATCGCCTTCTCACCAAAAGACTTATGTTCTTTGTAGGACTATTGCTGTAGACCATGAGGCTTAGAACATGCCTGTAATATCTACACATTGGAACTCCATCTGTTGCCCAAACGATGACTATGACCGCATCAAGTGAAACTGATATTTTTTTCTTCATTCCTTTAGGAGGTCATGTAGTAACTTTTGTCGTATTAATTCACAAACTGATTCTTCACTAAATCACCCTCTTCTCTATCCATTCAACTCGAATTCCTTAAAAATAAAATAATCTTTCAACACCAATTTGTGCACTACAAATTTTCTTGGCTGTGTGGTGTCCCGATAGAGAAAACTTTACTTACCAGGGCCTACACTCTTCCTCACTCACAAGCTAATAATTGTCAATAATTCTATGGCTTTGGGTAGGATAACGTACCAACCTCTTTTAAGCATGCTCAAATTTGGTCTGATTTTGGTTGTGCAGGTATTGTTCGTGTTTTTCATTGACACGAGTTCAAATCTATGCAATCATTGTCTTTTCATGATAAATCAATTTTGCTTTAGGATTCTAAGAATCTTAATGTAGACATACAAATCACCAGTTGCAGGAAAAATTGCATGTAGAGTTCTCAACATGAATCCATATCCTTAGATTGTCAGTGAGATTCGAAATTTCGTCTCCCGTCTCTATATTATTCTCTTTTCCTGCCTGGGTGTTCTGTATGTGCTGCAGTATATATGACTCAATTAATGTGTGTGGGTACATGTTTAAACCTTCCAAAGTGAATGTGGAATGGAGAAGACTACCTCAAAAATTCATTCTGGTTTCTCTTCTGTTGGAGACAGAATCTCTTATTTGATTTTTTTTTCTTTTTTGCTGTTGACTCATAGGCATTGTATTTCTGCCTTCCATCTTTGATCAGAGTGTTGGCATTACAGACGCATACAATACTGTGGCTTTGGGGTATTCAGACTGAGCTGACCACTCTGCACTGAAAAGAGTTAACATACCGAGCCATTCCTCTTGCTCAGAAATTCATTAAATGTAGTAAGTGGATGTTAAACAAGCAGTAAAGGCTCCATTTTATGAGGTTTGTTGGGGAGTTGTAAAATTATGACCTTATTTGGGGCTTGAATTATAATAGATTTGGGTATTGCTGACCATATTAATCTTTGCAAAGATTCTTAGCAGTCTCTTCTACATAATTTGCTATTCACAAGTGTTATTATTGAAAAATATTCCAAAATCTAATGACACTGATTTATGTCCTACTGACTTGTGCATAGTGGTAGGGATGCAGTCCTTATGATGAACTGCAAAGATTTTACTGCAGAGGTCAGACTGTTCTTTGACAGAAAAATCAGTCCCTACCTGAGGCCTACAATAGGTGCTAATGTTGAAACTTTCAGACAAATCTCATGGAGCATTAGCCTCATGGTTAACATGGATTTGCTACATGACTGATAAAAATCAAATACAGGATGACATAAAAAAATCAATGTAGGTGAATAAAGAGTGGCTGTTCCAATACAAAACTGAAAATGCTCATAAACATTCAAATTTAAACCATAGAAAATTACCTTGTAGTATTCTTTATGGAGTGAGTCATCAGAAACTTTATATCTTATCTTAGATTCCTTTGGACTCTTTCTTTTTTCCCTATTTCTTCCTTGAGTAGTAGGACTTTACTCTGACTGGTTAAGAGCAGAGTCATGAGTTTCATCTTTTATGATGCAGACGTCACTGTGAGGGAAGCACCTGTCTACCTTTCCCTTGGATTTTTCTCCTACAAATACTGGCAGACCAGTCAAGAGCATAGGTTTTTTTTCTTTTAATGCTTTTTCTCTCAATAAGACAAAAGTATACTTTGATTAGCAGTTGGTGAGCCTCGGACTCCCTTCCTTCAATTTGCCCTCTCAACTGCACACTGAACAGGTGTGTTTCAAAATTAGGATGCAGAGTCATGCTGCATTTCAAGCTTTTCAACACCTGCTTACTGTTATTCTGATAGAAATACTAAATACAAATTAACTCACCCCTGAAAATCTAATGTTTGCAGTGACTTTAAGCAATCAACAAATAGAACAAATGACTCTAAAGAATTTGGCTATGTTTACATAGACTTGATAGCAATGTCATCATCCTGTCAGCATTTCATAATGTGCCCAAAGTGATCACTGTGTTTATATCCAGGTCACTCTCAGTCAAAAACACTTTCTGCAGTATTGAAACATTTGTTGTGAATATCAATTTCTTTCTTTTTTTTTTTTTTTGTTGTTGTTGGTTTTTTTTGGTTTTTCGAGACAGGGTTTCTCTGTGGTTTTGGAGCCTGTCCTGGAACTAGCTCTTGTAGACCAGGCTGGTCTCGAACTCACAGAGATCCGCCTGCCTCTGCCTCCCGAGTGCTGGGATTAAAGGCGTGCGCCACCACCGCCCGGCTAATATCAATTTCTAAATTCCACTAAGGGAAATTAGAACTTCCTTAAAACTTTACCTTTCACACAATCATTTCTATAATCAGACCTTTCAAGGACGTTCACGTGGAATGCTGCCCCTCACCTTTTGTGGAATCTGGGCAAGGGCCCATGCGATTGCATTGGCTTTGTCTTCTGACATGTTGCTGACCATTGACCCCAGAGAAAACACCACGACACCATGCTCTCCGGACGACTGGACAAAATCTTCCATTTCCTGTGAAGAGAGTTTATTTCATGACAAAATACAGTTGTAGAATAACCACTTATAAACCTCTATGAAAAAACTAGGAAAATAAAAATTGAAGTGTTTCTAGGAATATTTAGAATAGTGGTGTTAAAACATACAGAAGACAAGCATGGCAGTGTCAAAGACTTTGAACTTCATTGGCATCCACACAAACTATACTCACACATTGTCCATCAGAATTTCAAAATATCCTCTTATGACAAAATTAAAACTCAGGAGTGAAAGCATATTCTATGAAGCATTCATAAATGTGTAGTGTAATTTACATGCTTTCATCTTACAGGATCTTGCCATTTCATTTTTCTATAATACCCGATTTAATATTATTAGCAAGTGTTTGATGAAATAATATTTATGTTATAGCATGTGCATATGTGATAGTTTACACAAACTTCCTACTATGATTAATAAAATATTTTGGTTCTTTGTGAAATAATCATAACTTCATGATAAACAAATACCATATAATAATTTTCTGGTATTGTGTACGAATAGGGTATTTTCAGAACTGATATCCAAAATTTACTGGTTGGAGAGAAACTGTCTATGTTGTTTATTCGGATATCAAACAATTATCTCAGATATATGTCATCATAGCTTTTGGTGATTAACAGTTTATTATTGATGAGTTTAACTGACTTAATTTCCCTGTCTTTTTTGCATGTATTTATATGTGTGTGTATGTGTGTTGTGTGCACATGTGTGTTTGTGTATATGTGTGTGAACATGTGTGTTTAGCACATAGATGACAAAAGTAAAAATCTGATGCCTTCCTCTATCAGTCTTCAAAATAGGTTTTGAGATTGTCTCACACTGAACACAAATCTCAGCATTTTTTAACAGACTAGTAGACAGCAAGCTCCCAGTATTAATTGTTTCTGCAACCTCAGTGCTAAAGTCATTGCACTGTACTGGGACATCCAACTTTTTACCTGGGTGTGTGATACAAACTTAAATCCTCATAGCTACCTGGTAAGGAATAGCTAACCATAAAAGTACCCTGGCTGACTTAATTTAATTCACTGATATGAATGTGTTCCCGGTCTATGACATTCTTTTTTGAGTTTATCGAACTCCTAGTGAGCCAGATGCTTAAATCCACTTCCTATATATCTCTATCCTGGGGAGAAAAATCTAATAAAAACTGTAGAATCACATTCATCAGAAAGGAAATCAAATGAAAAAGAGATCTAAAGAATGTATTTACCTTAGGCAAGGGTTTAGCAGGTTTGCAGTGGAGACCTCCAACATATTCAACATTTGGTAAAGTTGGGCGAGGAAACTCCAAATCCCAGTAGGATCTAATGAGCCACATTTCTGCTTTGCCTATTGTCTCAGTTAGGGTAGTGGGCCTTCCTAGAAGGAGAAATGAGAAAGTCAGAAGGAGAAGAGTTGACAGGATTGTCAATTGAATGTAAAATATATTTTCTTTAGATGGTGGAAGATATATTTGATATAGAACATGTGCATTTAAAAACAAATTTTACCTTTTTCTTGAGTTAATGTTGTATCCTGCTACATTACTGAAAATGTTTATGACTTGTAGAAGTTCCTTGGTAGAATTTTTGGGATTGCTTATGTAAACTATCATACCATCAGCAAACAGTGAGAGTTTGACTTCTTTTCTGATTTGTATCCACTTGATCTTCTTTTGGTGTCTTATTGTTATAGCTAGGACCTCGAGAACTATACTGAATAGATATGGAGAGAGTGGACAAGCTTGCCTTGTTCTCTATTTCAGTGGAATCGCTGGGAGTTTCTCTCCACTTAGTTTTGTTGGCTTGCTGTATATTGCCTTTATTAGGTTTAGGTTTATTATGTATGTTCCTTGTATCCCTGCTCTAGCCAAGACCTTTATCATGAAGGGATGTTGTATTTTGTCAAAAGCTTTTTTTGGCATCTAATGAGATAATCATGTTTTTTGTTTGTTTGTTTTTAGTTTGTTTATATGGTGGATCATGTTGACAGGCTTTCATATGTAGAACCATCCCTGCATCTCTGGGATGAAGCTGACTTGATCACGGTGGATGATGGTTCTGATGTGTTCTTGGATTCTTCACAGACCTCGAAAGAATGCCACTCAACTTCATACGGAAAAGCAAAAAACCAGCATAGCCAAAACAATCCTGTACAGTAAAAGAACTTCTGGAGGCATAACAATCCCTGACTTCAAACTCTACTACAGAGCTACAGTACTGAAAACAACCTGGTATTGACATAATAGCAGACAGGAAGATCAATGGAACTGAATAGAAGACCCAGATAATAATCCACACTTTTTTAAACACCTGATTTTTAACAATGAAGCAAAAAAAAATCAAATGGAAAGAAGAAAGCATATTAAACATATGGTGCTGGCATAACTGGATATCAACATGCAGAAGAATGAAAATAGACCCATATCTATCACCATGAATAAAACTCAAGTCCAAATGGATCAACGACCTCAACATAAAGCCAGCCACATTGAACCTTGTAGAAGAGAAAGTAGAAATCACCCTTGAACTCTGTAGCACAGGACACCACTTCCTAAATATGACGCCAGCAGCACAGACACTGAGAGAAACAAATAATAATTGGGACCTCCTAAAACTGAAAAGCTTCTGTAAAGCAAAGAACACAGTCAATAATACCAAATGACAGCCTCCAGAACGGGAAAAAAATTTCACTAATCCCCCATCAGACAGAGGTCTGATCTCTAAAATATACAAAGAACTGAAGATTTTGGTCATCAAAAGAACAATAATCCAATAAAAAATGGAGTACAGACCTAAATAGAGAACTCTAAACAGAAGAATTTAAATGGCTGAAAGACACGTAAGGAAATGTTCAACATCTTTAGTCATCAGAGAAATGCAAATCAAAACAACTCTGAGATTGTTTATTATACCTGTAGGAATGGCCAAGATAAAAAACACTGATGACAATTTATGCTGGAGAGGTTGTGGGGGTAAAGGGAACACGTCTGCTGGTGAGAATGCAAACTGGTACAGCTCCTTTGGATGTCACTGTGGCGATTTCTCAGAAAATTAGGAAAAAACATTCCTCAAGACCCAGGAATACCACTTTTGGGTACATATTCAAAGGATGTTCAATTGTGCTACAAGGACATGTGCTCAACTATGTTCATAACAGCATTGTTTGTCATAGCCAAAACCTGGAAACAACCTAAATGACCCTCAACCGAAGCATGGATAAGAATAAATGTGGTACATTTACACAATGGAGTACTGTACAGAAGAAAAAATAATGACATCTTGAATTTTGCAGAAAAATAGATGGAGCTAGAAAACATCATTTTGAGTGAGGTAACCCAGACCCAGAAAGACAATTATCACATGTACTCACTCATAAGTGGTTTTTAAACATAAAACAAAGAAAAACAGCCTACAAATCAAAATCCCAGAGAACTTAGACAACAATGAGGACACTAAGAGAGACATACATGGATATAATCTTCTTGGGAATTAGAAAAAGACAATCTCCTGAGTAAATTGAAAGCATGGGGATTTTAGGGGAGGGTTGAAGCAAAGGTGAGAGGCAGGGTGGGGAGCAAAGAAAAATGTAGAGCTCAATAAAAATCAATTAAAATATAAAATAAAAACAAATGTTGATACATATGTAAGACAATTTGCATGTGTAATTGTCTTATAGCTCACATAATATACATAAATGTCAGCTTGGGTTTATTTTTAAAACAAACATAAGTATTACCATATATTTCCACAGTGATTTGAAATAATAGTTATTGAAATATCCCAATATACCACTATTTAATGAGCACACATTTTACTCCTCCCTATTTCTTTAAAAGGAACAGTGTAAATATAAACACACTTCCAGGTCCAAAAGTCACATTATGCCATGTACCATGGCCAGACTTCCCCAGCGTTCTTGTAGTGTTTAGCTTGTCCTTCATCCTTGTTTTGCTAAAGGAGCTGTAAAGTTTATGAATTGCTGAAATTCTGGTTAGTGCTTCTAACTTTATTTCATATCACAAACTTTAATAATGCTTATCTTTCAAAAATAATCAAAATATTTTCAGAAATTATGAGAATATAAATTTTGGACAGTCTTAATTGTGGCATATTTGTTGAGAGAAAGAAAAAAAAACAACTGTAAAAGAATATAGACTGGGTACATGAGTATCCGTGCTTCTGTAGTGTTTAAACAGCGGATGTTAGGGAAGTACACAATAAAAAAAATATGGTATTGGTAGAAACTCCAGTTCCATTTTTACACCTATGAGCTAGCATAGATTCTTTCAAATGTAAAGGAATTCTTTAGGAAATAGAGAGAAAATATTTTATAATTTGTATTTTTATTTATGTACATGTGTGTCTGTGTGAATGTATACCAACTTTATTCAGGAATCAGCAGATACCATAAAAGGGCAGCAATTCTGAGACACTGGACCTGGGTCGGTACTAGGAACAGAACTCAGGCAGTCAAAATGAATAGAAAAAAACCTCTTAATCTTTTGGTTATATTTTCAGACTCCACAGGTTTTAAATAAAGCTAGTTGCCTATGCAAGAGAAAATAATTTCTTCAATGTTTTATTTAATTCCTTAATATACATTAATTATGATTTGGTTAACTAGCTAGTGACTTATTAAAATAGATTAAAAATAACAGCAAAATGAGTAAGGAATCACTTAAGAAAAGTTTACTTGCTTCTCTTTGCAACTCTGTATCTCAGCAGAATTCCAGTATCAGGTCTGATACCTGCTTCGCTTTGATCAATACTATGAGCCTTTACTGTCAGTTTGGTAGCTAACATCATATTACATTTGATCACCTATAAAAGGCAACTTCACTTTGCACTTCATGGACATGACTATAGATTTAAATACTTGTGAAATTTAGGTCATTGAGCTACTGAGAAGAAACATAACTTACCCAATGTTTCACTGTAAAATTGACTCCATTTCTTCTCATTAAATGTCTCGAACCAAAAGTCGAAATACAGCATACACATCATATTTTTTACCCTCTCCATGAAAGTCATTTGACCACCTAGTCCCGACAAAATTACAGGTACATAAGAGGGAGGGACAAGAAATCTCCCACTGTACTTTTCCATTGTATAGCCTGGAGAGAAGCGAAGACTGTACAGAAAAGGGATCTGGAGAAGTTCAGCTATCAACTCCCCACAGGGAGCAATGGCATCTGAGAAAAGGACATCAAACTTGGATCTCTGTAGTTTTGTCATAAGTTGTTTATTTGAAACTGTGTCTTGGCAAATTTTTAGATAGCTATTAGAATATTCCTCAAATGTGTTTTGTAGCAAAGGAGAGAAGGATAAACACAATTCTCTCGGTATCTCATTAGTCCATACGTCCACAACCTTTGTAAAAACCTTGTCCAGATCATCTTTACTGATAGACGTAGAAAAGCTCTCAAACTTCAGACCAGGTGACTTTTGGGGATCAAGAAAGATGGAAGCTGATGGTCTCAGAACTGTCACTTCATGACCCCTCTGTACAAGTTCATCCAGTATTGTCTTTAGATTCATCCAGTGACTGTATTCCATTGGCCATACCAATACCTTCCCACAGTTCCCTAATCTTAAGTAACAACCCATTTGCAGGAGCAGCAGAACAGACATCCACTTCACAGTCATCCTGGGAAATCAAAGTCTTCTGTTCAGAGTGTGTCCCCTGTGTCATCGCTTATTCTTATATCTAAGGAGAAAAATCCATGAGTTAAACTATAACCTGGGTAGATCAAAGAAAACTTACTAAATGACAACATTGATCTTCTGACATTAGTGGAGATAGTAAAAGCAAATATTAAATTCTCATATTTGCATATCAGTGTTTAATGCCACATGTTTTATAATGAAGCAAATTCAGGAGTCAATACCTTGTTTGCATAACACCTCATTTCTAAGATATTTGAATAATAACAAGAATACTGGTTAGCAAGACATTAGTACGAAATTTCTTCTCAACATAGAACCCAAGATGTAGTAATTGCACACCATATAAATATTTTATGGATATCATATTTAAAGTTTTTTATACAACTGTTGATTAACATATTCACCTATATATAATTTCTAAAATGCTTGACAGTATACCTAACTAACTTTAATGACAGTATTCCTGGGAAGAAGATAGACCCGAGACTTCTCCTACACATGTCCCTAGGGCAATAGTTGACTAGCAGTTGAGTTGTTAGACTTATAGTTGATAGACTAACCTGAGAGATATTACTGCTAAGGCAGTTAGTTGGTTCAACTTATTTGTCCACTGGTGTTTCATAAGCCCAAAAAGTACTTGATTAGCTTGTTATCAAAGTCTTATTCCACAAAGGTCCTGAGAAGTAGATGAGTCATCAATTTCTGTAAGATTGTACATGTAGACCTTGGATATTGACATGTGATCTGCTTATGTCTTCTGTGTCCTGGTATTCTGCTGAAACTATAAATTTTCAAAGCACTCTAGGAGATATCATCTAGGGAAAGTTTTTAATTATAAGTGCCAATTTCTCATTATATTGACCAAGTCCTTCAACAAAACAAAATTTTGGATTTATGGACATATTTTGGACCATGACTTGAAGTGATAGTATTCATCATTATAAGCAGGTCTATAGGAGTTTTTGTGAAGGGAACATGTGTCAGGGACATCCCCAAATAATGGAGAGCTAATAAGTTAATCCTTTCTGGAAATTTCCTTACACATATACCCAAATATTTCTTTCATTATAGTAATGCTTTTACCAGTCAACTTAGCAGTGAGAAAACCATTAACTCACAAAAATGAACAATAAAAGAGAAGACAGGAACAAAATAAATGACATTAGAATTTATTAAATTATAAATAACAAGCTTGGATGTTAACATGTCAAATTCTTTAATTAAAATATATGCTCTTTCTAAGCAAACAAACATCTAAACATGAGACTCTATGTATTAAAAAATTACTTTGTAGATAATAAACACTTGCGCTGAGAATAGGAAAAATCAGTACAAAAGAGTAAATTACAAGTAGTAGATACACTTATAATTGTCAAAACCAATTAAGTTATAGAGTATAAAATATGAGCCTTAAGGTCTTTATATATTTACCAACATATCAGTTTATCAAAAGGCAATCACTTTAATACATACACAGCCAATTATTTTCCACAAACTTTGCATATGAAAGAGAGATGTAAACACAGTAGGACCTGTAGTTCTGAACACCTCACTTCAATTGGAAAATCACTCAGGCAAAAATTCAGCACTAGAATTTAGCACAAACTCAACTGTCTAAACAGAAAATTTCATTCAATGGGTACAGGATATACATTCCTCTCACCAGCACATGGCACACTGCCGTGAATTCACAATGAATAGAGCCAAAGAAACAATTCTCAATAAACTGATACAAATTAAAAGCATACTTTATTATCATAGTATAATAAAACCACAATTCAAAATTAGAGACATTGTAAGTTATACAAACACTGAATTTAAAAGCATTATTTTTTATAACCAGTAAACCAAGGAAGAAAATAAAAAGGAAATAAAATAGTTTCTTGAAATCAATGAAGGACAGAAGCATAGCCTATGAAATCCTGTGAGGTATGACAGCAGATGAAATGGGGAATTTACATGCCTACATAAAACCAGAAAATATTCAGTAAATCCAAATGGTAACACGGACAGACACAGATCAGACATAAAGCACAATCCATAGGGAGAGATACGGAAAATTAAAATTTGGGCTTGCTCTTCTAAACTACTATTAAAAGAAGTCTCTTTATTTAATGAGATATCAACACAGGTATTATCTATGGTATTAGATTTATAACATTTAGGATGCTAGCAAATAAGTTTTAAATAATATTAATGCCTTACATATTTCTATTTTCTTTCAGTTGCAAAATTTTGTTTCGCTAAATATTGAAAGCTATAAATGCTTACATTTTCTCAGATGACTTAACACTAATCTTCATCAACAGAGAGCACTAGAATACATACTTTAAAATAGTAAATATTTTAGATGACAAATACTTACTATTAGTATTTCTGAATTATTTTAAGTCATCTTTACTGATGGCCAGACCAAGACCAGAATTTAACCTCCAAAAGGTATTTCATGCCCAACTTCAGAAATATAGTTTTGAGGCAAAACCAACAAAGATCCATCAATATTAGAAGAGGGTCAGAATAACCCTGAAATGTGTTTCCTGGAAGAGCATGGTAGTTATTTTAGAGAGAATTTGTCAGTTGTTTTAGTTAATACATCTAGATGATGGTAAAGGCCATGGAAATCACAAATGTGTTATGAGGGCTGCCATGACTGTTGGGAGAAAAAAAGATAGGACTGAGAACTGTCTAAGCAAACACAAAATGGAGTCAGACCTGCCCTCTTTTTCTGGTAGAGTTGGGTTCAGTGTATCCTCAGTCATCTTCCTTCTACTTTTTTTCTTTAAAGAAAATCTGACTCTTCACTTTTTAAACAAATCATTTTCTTGTTTTTTATTTTCTTTTCTTTTTTTTTTTTTTTTTGGACTGTAACTCAATGTCTGTTTCCTTCTGCTTTACCTACAAAAGTAATATATCTGAAAATTTATAATAAAACATAAGGCCTTCTATTTTCATCTGGTAAAAAGATTGATATTTCAGTGGTTATCATTATTTTGAAGTTTAATACATTGATAAATTACTATGAAATATAATTATGTGAAAAAGGAAAGATTCAGAATTGTTAACCTTTAACTGTAAAATACGTAGATAAACTAAGTAGCCTAATATCTTCAAAAACAAGAAAGATAATCTTGCTGCACCGGATAAAGTGTTCGAATTTGATTGAATATCCCTGTCCGTCATGCCTAGAGATCATACCCAATGTTTTTAAGAGCCCTATTCTCTTTTTTTCTTTTCTGAGTTTACAAAGAATTGGTAAATAGTCAAGCAGCATTTTACAGCAAGGAAAGCCATGGCTGCCACACAGGCCAGTAGGAATCCAATCACATCCAGAGAGTGGTACTGGTACCAGGTGAGGTTGTGTGCAAGTGGCCTCAGGTGCTTGGCCCCTTTGTGGCGCATGACAAACTCAATCCAGAAGATGGCTCTGTCCAGGGGTTTCATGGGCTGGTCATGGTGAATGGTCGACAGCCACATTGCATTCTCTTTATAACTAAAAGAAATATGATGGACATTAACTTAGAGAACAAATTAAAAACATACATCTATGTTTCCCCACAGGTAGTAAAGATGATTACACTAAATGTAGAAGGAAAATAAACTATTTTTTGTCACTCATCATTAAAGAGGTCTTAGTATTCAGGCCAAAACCTGTGCACAAAATGATGAATACAGATGAAAAAGATAGAAAAGCCCCAGTATTTGTAAGCAGCAGACTTGACTACTAAAGCCCTAAATATAATTAAAAAATAAGTAGAATGGGCCTGTCATTTGGGTGTTCAACTAGAGTTATCTGGTAAGTAATCGTTAGTTTGCAAGTCTGTAAAGTTCATGTTAGTGTCAAAGTTTAGAGACAGGAAGATCTTTCCATTTTCTAGTGTCCTCTTCAATTTCTTTCTTCAAAGACTTAAAGTTCTTGTCAAATAGATCTTTCACATCCTTGGTCAGAGTTACCCCAAGATATTTTATGCTATTTGTGGCTATCGTGAAAGGTGATGCTTCTCTAATTTCCCTCTCTGTTTCCTTGTCCTTAGTGTATAGGAAGGCCACTGATTTTTTGGAGTTGATCTTGTATCCTGCCACATTACTAAAGGTGTTTATCAGCTGTAGGAGTTCTTTGGTAGAGTTTTTGGGGTCGCTTATGTATACTATCATATCATCTGCAAATAACGAGAGCTTAACTTCTTCTTTTCCGATCCGAATCCCCTTGATCCCTTTATGTTGTCTTATTGCTATTGCTAGAACTTCAAGCACTATATTGAAGAGGTATGGAGAGAGTGGACATCCTTGTCGTGTTCCTGATTTTAGTGGGATGGCTTTGAGTTTTTCTCCATTTAATTTAATGTTAGCTGACAGCTTGCTGTAAATAGCTTTTATTATATTTAGGTATGACCCTTGTATCCCTAATCTCTCCAAGACTTTTATCATAAAGGGGTGTTGAATTTTGTCAAATGCTTTTTCAGCATCTAATGAAATGATCATATGGTTTTTTTCTTTCAGTTGATTTATATGCTGGATTACATTGATAGATTTGCGTATGTATCAACTTAGTAAAAATGGCAATTCTACCAAAAGCAATCTATAGATTCAATGCAATCCCCATCAAGATCCCATCAAAATTCTTCACAGATCTGGAGAAGACAATAATCAACTTTATATGGAAAAACAAAAAACCCAGGATAGCCAAAACAATCTTATACAACAAAGGAGCGTCTGGAGGCATTACCATCCCTGACTTCAAACTCTACTACAGAGCTACAGTATTGAAAACAGCTTGGTATTGGCATAAAAACAGAGAAGTCGACCAATGGAATCGAATAGAAGACCCTGACATTAACCCACAAACCTATGAACACCTGATTTTTGATAAAGGAGCTAAAAGTATACAATGGAAAAAAGAGAGCATCTTCAACAAATTGTGCTGGCAAAACTGGATGTCAACCTGTAGAAGAATGAAAATAAATCCATATCTATCACCATGCACAAAACTCAAGTCCAAATGGATTAAAGACCTCAATATCAGTCTGAACACACTAAACCTGATAGAAGAGAAAGTGGGAAGTACTCTACAACACATGGGCACAGGAGACCACTTCTTACATACAACCCCAGCAGCACAGACATTAAGGACCTCATTGAATAAATGGGACCTCCTGAGACTGAGAAGCTTCTGTAAAGCAAAGGACACTGTCGCTAAGACACAAAGGCAACCCACTAAGTGGGAGAAGATCTTCACCAACCCCGCAACTGACAAAGGTCTGATCTCCAAAATATATAAAGAACTCAAGAAACTAGACTGTAAAAGGCTAACCAACCCAATTATAAAATGGGGCATTGAGCTGAACAGAGAATTCTCAACAGAAGAACTTCAAATGGCCAAAAGACACTTAAGGTCATGCTCAACTTCCTTAGCGATCAAGGAAATGCAAATCAAGACAACTTTAAGATACCATCTTACACCTGTCAGAATGGCGAAAATCAAAAACACCAATGATAGCCTTTGTTGGAGAGGTTGTGGAGAAAGGGGTACACTCATCCATTGCTGGTGGGAATGCAAACTTGTGCAACCACTTTGGAAAGCAGTGTGGCGGTTTCTCAGGAAATTTGGGATCAACTTACCCCTGGACCCCGCAATACCACTCTTGGGAATATACCCAAGAGAGGCCTTATCATACAACAAAAGTATATGCTCTACTATGTTCATAGCAGCATTGTTTGTCATAGCCAGAACCTGGAAACAACCTAGATGCCCTTCAATGGAAGAATGGATGAAGAAAGTATGGAATATATACATATTAGAGTATTATTCAGCAGTAAGAAACAAGGACTTCTTGAATTTTGCATACAAATGGATGGAAATAGAAAACACTATCCTGAGTGAGGTAAGCCAGACACAAAAAGAGGAACATGGGATGTACTCACTCATATTTGGTTTCTAGCCATAAACCAAGGACATTGAGCCTATAATTAGTGATCCTAGAGAAGCTAAATAAGGAGAACCCAAAGAAAAACATATAGGCATCCTCCTGAATATTAACCTTCAGCAAGCGATGAAAGGAGACAGAGACAGAGACCCACATTGGAGCACAGGACTGAATTCTCAAGGTCCAAATCAGGAGCAGAAGGAGAGAGAGCACGAGCAAGGAACTCAGGACCATGAGGGGTGCACCCACACACTGAGACAATGGGGATGTTCTACTGGGAACTCACCAAGACCAGCTGGCCTGGGTCTGGAAAAGCCTGGGATAAAACCGGACTCTCTGAACATAACAGACAATGAGGACTACTGAGAACTCAAGAACAATGGCACTGGGTTTCTGATCCTACTGCACGTACTGGCTTTGTGGGAGCCTAGGCAGTTTGGATGCTCAACTTACTAGACCTGGATGGAGGTGGGGGGTTCCTTGGACTTCCCACAGGACAGGGAACCCTGATTGCTTTTCGGGCTGAGGGGGGGGGCTTAATTAGGGGAGGGGGAGGGATATGGGAGGCGGTGGCTGGGAAGAGACAGAAATCTTTAATAAATAAATAAATTTAAAAAAAGTTTAGAGACAGGAAGTAAATCTCTGTCTACTTATCACTGTGGTACCTGTGAGAGCAAAGCTGTGGCACTGGGACTGTTTTGGAATTTGTACTGACCATTTATCAGCAATTGATTATCACTATCTGTGTGTGCAATTTGTTATACCTAATTACTCTGATAGTTCTTTCCTGTCCTTTATACACCCTTTGATAATTTGATTCCACTGGTAAATTATTATTATCTCAGAGAAACTCTTTTTCCTTTTTCATCTGAGGACATGGCTAATCCAGCCTGAATAATGTGTGCAATAGCATTACACGGTGGAATGGCAACAGAGGTAACATCCTTCCCTGATTTTATAAACATCATAGTAAGAGGATTTTGTTTTCTCATGTGAGAATAGTAATCTTAATGAGTTTTATAACATAATACATTATTTTTTCAAATAGAAGAAAAAAATAAATGTTTCAGAAAGTCATGGTTTAAATAACCAATATCTCCTAAAATCTTAGAATTATTGTTTATAAATATGTGCTTTTTATCGCCTCTGTAAAAGTGTTTTATTTAATATCAGTAAAGAAGAGAAAAAATATAAAAAAATTCTGATGAGGAGAGAGATGGCATAATACAATTAATATTAATATATGTTCTGAAGATTTAAAAGGTGAGCTTTCCTACTTTGGATAGCTTGTGTTTTAAATAAATGATTTCCAAATTATAATTTTGAGGAGAATATTCTATCATTTTTTCCAAATAATGCAAAACATTCCTGAAATCTAAAAATACGCACACATTGAAAAGTAGCATCATCTCTCTCCTGCTGGTGTTAAAGGGGTAAAATCTAAAGCCCTAGTTGTTTGCCATTTATCAGTAATGGAATCAAAATATTTGCCCAAAATACCTGGGGAGTATTAATTACTATTAATGTGAGAGTGTGATTGTGTCTGGTTCATTAAAAACATAATTCATTATAGGAGAATTTTTAAAAAGCAAAGAATTATATGCAAAATGAAGTTTTGTTAGCATTTGTTTCACTAAAGTAAGGTTTTAAAAATATGCAGTTATCCTGAAGAACAGGCTATGTACTTTAAATATTCACAATTCACTTATCTATTTTTAAGATTTATTTTATTTAATGATTCTGAATATTTTGCATACATTAATGTTCTGTTCATTATGTGATGCCTGTTATGCATGGAGAAAAGAAGAGGGTATCTAATATTCTGTAAATGGGACTATATAAGGCTGTGAGGATTCATGTGGGTCCTGGAGACTATGACCAGGTCCTCTGGAAGAAAAGGAATTTTCTTAACCACCAAGACATATCTCAAATTTTGAGTTATTACATGATTTTCTCTACTGATGTCTAATGTTAAAAATCATAGCTGTGATAAAATGATTCAGATTTACATTTTATATTAATGTCTCTCATCATCAGTATCTTTCTGCTTCTTCTTGTAATATACCTCTAGTCAATTTTAGTGATTATTTTCATTGTACTTATGAGTTATTTCAAAATTGTGTAATGTACTTCAAATTCTGGCAATTTTTTTCCACTGAAAAAAAACTAAGAGGAAAATTGTTTAAGAGTGGAAGTATACATTTATAATCTTAGCCCTCTGAAAAATGAAACAAGAAAACTGAAATCTTAATAACATATCTCATATCTATACGTAGTCAGACTCACCTAGGCAAAAACTCAGCAAACAATGAAAGTAATGTCCACTGTGACAATCATACTGATTTACATTTGCCATTATTATTTTTGTCTTTAACTGCCTTTTTGTCATTCAACAAGTAGGTAAGAAATAATGAATGTATAAATGAATAGCCAACTAAATAAAATGAGATAAAGACAGAGATCACTGGTAAAGCACATGCCTATCGTGCAAAATCACGTTCAAAGTTAGGACAAATATGTCAGTAAATACGTAGGTAAATATGGAAAAGGTTATACTCACAAAGGGTTGTTAATGACGGCCTTCAGTGCATTGCGCAAATCTGAGCTGGACATTGTAGTGAATTCCAACCCAACAGCAGCACCTTTGGCTCTCATGTGAGCAATGTTATCACGTTGTTCCCCAAATAAAGGGATGCCAACCATGGGGATCCCATGATGAATCGCCTCATAGACACCATTGGCTCCACCATGAGTTACAAAAGCTTTAGTTTTGGGATGACCTAGCATCAGATGAAAAACAGTAAATACCATTAGAAAGTGTAGAAAGATATTCGTCATTATTGCTCTAGGATAGGGTCATTTCAGGTTCCCTATCCTCAGCTGCCCCAGGAACTAACTGGGGACCTCGGCTTGGGCACCTAGGAGCCCCTCTAGGGTCAGGTCTATTGCCAACCCTAAAGTGGCTCCCTTAACTAAGAATTGTGGTTCCGTGCTCCCCTGTCCAACCTTCCTTTATCCCAATCCTCCTGTTTCCCCAAGGCCTCCCCTCCTTCCCTTCTAACTTTTCTCTCCCCATCTCCCCTTACCCACATCCCATCCCACCCCAAGATCCCAATTTTCTCCCCGGCAATTTTGTCTACTTCCCTTAGCCAAGAGGATAACTATATGTTTTTTCTTGGGTTCACCTTCTTACATAGCTTCCTTAGATATCTTGCATATCATCATAGAACCTTCATCTGGTGATGGATGGAGATAGAGACAGAGACCCACACTGGAGCACTGGACTGAGCTCCCAAGGTCCCAATGAGGAGCAGAAGGAGGGAGAACATGAGCAAAGAAGTCGGGACCACGAGGGGGGAACCCACCCACTGAGACAATGGGGCTGATCTATTGGGAGCTCACCAAGGCCAGCTGGACTGTGACTGAAAAAGCATGGGATAAAACTGGACTCTCTGAACATGGCGAACAATGAGGGCTGATGAGAAGCAAAGGACAATGGCACGGGGTTTTGATCCTGCTTAATGTGCTGGCTTGGTGGGAGCCTAGCCAGTTTGGATGTTCACCTTCCTAGATATGGACAGAGGGGGGAGGACCTAGGACTTACCACAGGGCAGAAAACCCTGACTGCTCTTTGGACTGGAGAGGGAGGGGGAAAGGAGTGGGGGGAGGGGGAGAAGGGCAGGAGGAGGGGGAGGGAAATGGGAGGCTGGGAGGAGGTGGAAACTTTTTTTTTCTTTTTCTCCTTTTCTCAATAAAAAAAAAGAAAGTGTAGAAAGGAAGCACTGAAAGTGGAAGGACTTTCTGTAAATATTATGTCTTGCTTCTGCATTTAAATTGCTTTTGTAGAAACAAGCACCTAAGTTCGCATACAACACAATGAAGAGTAGCAGCCATTGCAGGTGGCCAATGACTTGAAAAATGAAAACCTGCAAGTCAATTGAACACTCAGAAATCATTTAGCAGATAGAAGAAAAATACTGTGATAAAAGTCCAAAGTACGTGTCAGAACACGGACTTATAAAGAAACAGTGGATCCACTCCGTCTGGCATGACAGTGTTTAAGGGAATAAGGGGCACATGTGAGTCACAGGAAGTATGCAGTCACTTCAATTTTTAACCATTTATAAAAGAGTAATATTAAAACGGAATGAAGAATACTTCTTAATGGTATTTGGGAAATCTTTACTTCATTCCGAAAAAAAAAGTGTGATATGATACGTGAACTACAGAAAAAGAGTTAAACTCTAGTAATTATAGAAAATTCTCCATGATTATTGGATACAATTAAAGTATATACTTTAATTATGGTCAGGAATATTACTATAATAGTAAGAAATGTATACTCTATTCACATTAAAACAAAAAATTTACATATTGATTTTCTACGACAAAACTCAGTTGCTTCCTGATGTGCTGTCTATCTATGAGACTGTAATTGACTCATCATTCCAGTGTTCTGGTCTTACCAAGAAGGTCATTCTGAGGGATCCACTCATACACACGAGTATTGGGTCCTAAATTTTTTGGTTTCTTGCCTTCAAATCTCCATAGAACCTGTTAGTTGTAAGACAATGCTGTATTACAGAAGCCAAGTTTTAAAATGTAGTTTTTAAATTTAGAGACTAAATAACTGAATACCTTCCATAGGACTAATAAGAAAACCAAAGAAGAGAAACTCAGTAGTGAGAATTATAAAAAGACTGTAACAAACAGTATATTTCCTATGCTTGTTTTCATATTCATTCAAGTTTAATGTAATCATAATTCCCCAAACGTTAGACAAATGCTATTGTATTAATGCACTTATTATGTAAAATTTACCTCTTCCCTGAATTATCTTTAGCATGCACAGAGTCCTCAGACAGTCTTCAAGAAGAAAGAGCAAGTGACTTGGAAAAATACTTTTATTCTTTGTACTCCTGCCAGCATTATTTCCAGAACACTGTAGTTCCATACTTCTAAACTAGTTAATGCAATTTAGGGTATAATAATACTAAGTTTCTGCAATTAGATCTTCTAAGACTTTATAGGCTCAGGACTTAATAGGCTCCACATTTGGCCTCACCTTTTGTGGAATTTGTGCAAGGGCTGATGCAATTGCCATGGCCTTTTCTTCTGTCATGTTGCTGACCATTGACCCCAGAGAAAACACCACAACACCATGTTCTCCAGAACTCTGGACAAAGTCTTCTATTTCCTTTGAAGACAGAATTTGTTTCAGCATCAAATAACAATGGCAGGGGAAGTACTATGGAGAAAATGCTAAGAAAATATTTTGATTAAAAATCAAATATTAATAGAAATTAGTAGAGGTATAATGCAGATAACACAAAACTTTCCTTCTTACATAGTTCTTAAATGAGTTTTACAAAGGCTTGTAGGTAGAACAATTCTAATGTTGTATGTATAAAAATATGTAAGTTATTTAATTTAAACTCTTGCTTAGCTTATTTAGTGTTATCAGATATTCTTAAGATTTTTAAGGTATGATATGCACATATATAAGTTACATGATAACTTGTAAAGTTGTTAGGATATTTGCAGTGTTTACATCACAATAACTGATGCACATAGTGACTGTGAATTCTGATTACTTGGTATGGATGTAAGAAAACATGCTGTATAGTGATAGAGATGCCCATTGTTATGACTCATCACTCAACTTCCAAGATCTGAATTTTGCTTGAGAAAAGGAAGGCATTCACTGAGCATTTGAAAAGCTCTGAGTAACAACTATTTGTGGAGAAGGCATAAATATTTAACATAGAATTTGACTTCACAATAGCTTACAGGGAGCCAAATCTTGATTATAAAACATAGCAGTATTTTATTAATTTTTGTCGTAGACTGTGACTCATTGATTTGTCTTCTTTTCCCACTTTTATCCAATGATAATAATACTGTAAGTTTCCCTTTATTGGAACTTCAATACTCCAGGTAACAAAATATTTCCTGCAACAACTAATATAATATTGAGTCAATCTATGGACTTTGAAAAGTTATTATGAATTTAAATTGAAGAGTATTATTTGGTTTTGTTCCATAAAAGGCTATAATTCTATTAGCAGGAAAAATTCTTTAATAAATTAAATTTAGGGATTGTCTTCACTGAAAATAATAATTATTATTAGGTTTTCACATGGAGTGCATATTTTTCTCTGTGGTCATTTTATTACTTAGCTGTGATGTTAAGAGAAACAAAAAAAGCTTTAGTACAGTGGTTCTTTTTTTTTTTTTTTGTTTTGTTTTTCGAAACAGGGTTTCTCTGTGGTTTTGGAGCCTGTCCTGGAACTAGCTCTTGTAGACCAGGCTGGTCTCAAACTCACAGACATCCGCCTGCCTCTGCCTCCCGAGTGCTGGGATTAAAGGCGTGCGACACCACCACCCGGCTCTAGTGCAGTGGTTCTTAACTTGTGAGTTGTGACTTGTTTGAAGCGGCCTGTCAAGATTATCAGAAAACACATATTTCCAATGGTCTTAGGAATTGAGACACCACTCCTCAATCCAGTTCCAGGCAGGTCAAACCACATGCAGATATGCTCACAAATAAGTACTCAGAACTGTATTAAAGGGTCTTTTTCAGGAGGGTTGAGAATCACTCTATCCTAAGGCTTGGCATAGACCTTAAAAATATACATCAGAAAAAAAAATATATATATACATCAGTAATATAAATCTTCCAATTTGTATCCTAAGGAGCAAAGCTAAGACCTCAATGATGAATGCTTTAAATTGCAGATTGTAAGTAGGAAATACTAGTTTTGTACAAAATGTTACTGAAACCATTTGTAGCATTGTGGACTGTATCTTCATTTGAGCCAAAATACTGGTGAAGTACTTTCCATCCCCATCTTACTGCCTAGATGTACGCAATTACTTTTAATCAAATCTGTAAGGTAGTGTTCTATGATTATATTTGAAAATATAACAATATTGTAGAATACTTTTTCTACTGAACAACATACTTAAAGTGTCTTCAAATATATTAGATAATAAGTATTATAATTTGAAGATAAATTGTTTCCCACAGGTTCAGTCTGAAGGATTTGGGTCTAGATAACTGCAAATTTTTGAAAATTTCTGAAAACTTTAAGAGGAAACCTAAATAGGAGAAATACGTAATTGGAAATATACATCTCTTGGGCGCTGTATATTGCTCAACCCCAACTTTACTTGCTTTGTTCTATAGAATGAGTTGCTTCTGCCATATACTTCAACGGTCATCTAACACAGTCCCAGAGTCAATAGACTCTGAGATTTTCAATAATTCCAACTTCTCTTCTCATTGTAATCTTTCCTTTAAAACCAGTTTTCGTAATAAAGATTTTGTTAAGTGATAAATCTTTTCTTTCCTAAGGAGTTTTATGATGGGGGTGGTTGGTAGAAGCCATGTCTATTCTGTCTATCCACACTTCAGACTTTTACATTGGGGTATCCTATCTACTTTACAGTGTTTTAATGATGAGTGAAGCTTTCCAGCATGATGAATTGAACTGATTTAATATTGCTGATTCTTCTGTATATTTCCAACGCTGTTCCCTTATTGTAAAAATGCAGAAACATGCGACCCTATAATAATTTATCTTTTTCATTGGTAGGGCTCAATACCTCACTTCGTATATCTTTTTCACTGAAAGAACTGAAACAATGAATTTGATCCATTTCCATTGAAAATGAAACCAAATAAAAGCAAACAAAAAGGCACTTATTTACCTTGGGCAAGGGTTTGCTAGGTTTGCAGTGATGTCCACCAATAAAATCAACATTTGGTAAGATTGGGCGAGGAAACTCCAAATCCCAGTAGGACCTAGTAAGCCACATTTCTGCTTTCTTCATCATTTCAGCTAATGTAGTAGGTCTTCCTAAATAGAGAAAATGAGGTGGTCAGGGAAAGGAAGGGAAGAGAGGAAGTTATGGCAAGGTTGTCTTCAGAATATACTAAGTTTTCCTGAAAAGTGTTAAAATAATTTGTGCTCAATTATGTAGAAAGTGTGCATTTATAAACAAAATATTTATTCAAGTAGAACATAATTTATGTGTGTAATTTATATGTGACTTATACCATAAGTTAATATATGTGCGGTAGGCAAACTCAAAAGAAATTCGATGTCTCTAGCTACCTCAGTAAGGAGCCTTCAGAGACTCATTAAGATAAGCCTCCACAGAATTAAGTTAGTACTTCCTTCCTCCTTAAAGATTTTAATGCATTAGGTAAATATATAAAAAAAATACTCAAGCTCCAGACAAAATAAAACCACCACAGCCATAGACACAACTTGTCCCAGCAATTCTCACCCTATTTCTGAAACATAACCAGCAGCTCCTTGGTTTTCAAAGTGATTTCTGAATTTGATGCCTGTGTGAATTCATAATCCCCAGTACTATGTGTACATTATAGTAAGAACTTACTAGTTCTTAATATGCTCCCACTTTTATGTCAAGAACTTAATCGTGTTTACTTATTATATAAAAATTAGCCATAACACCTGGAAAATGTACAGAAATTATGAGAATAAAAATTTATATTCACCATTGATAGCAATTACCTCTTTTAAAGAGAAAAACTTGGACTTAAAGAAATGGCAAGCAAATTCATAAACAGCCATACTTTAGAAGATTTGATATATTGAGATAGTTACAAACAAAGGAACTTGTAAAGGAATACAGAGTCATTAGAAACCTCAATTAAATTTTTCGAGTCTGTGCTTAAACAGACTATTACAGAGTAATTCCTTCAGGACATATATGAAATTCTTAAAGAAAATTGTCTACATAAGATCATCATTAGACTAGTTTATATCACTCTCTGTTCCACATGTGCTAAGATTATTTCCTTTATACATGAGAAATACTGAGCAAAATGAGTAGGTAATGGCTTATGGCAACCCTGCAAGTTTCACTTGATCACATGACCTCCTTGGTCATTTGTGTACTAAGTGATTCTATCTGATCAATGATATCTGGGTGCACACTTTTTGTGAAAGCATAGTATTACAAATCATTTATTAAATGCACCTGTAAAAGACAAATGCACCTTATTTTAGAGGCATATAATAATAGATAAATGTAATGAAACTTAGCCCCCCTCATCTAAAGATAAAAAAGTTAGTTAACTTACCCAAAATTTCAGTGTAAAACAGACCCCATTTCTTCTCAGTAAATGGCTCGAACCAAAAGTCAAAATAAAGCATACACATCATGTTTTCGACCCTCTCCATGAATGTCATTTGACCACTTAATCCTGACATAATAATAGGTACATAGGAAGGAGGGAAGATAAGACCCCCACTATTCTTTTCTATTGCGTAGCCAGGAAAATAGCGAATGCTGTACACAAAGGGTATTTGGAGTATTTCAGCTATCAGCTCACCACACGGACCATGTGGATCTGAAAGAAGGACATCAAACTTTGATTCTTGTAGCTTTGTCATAAGAGGCTTGTTCAAAACAGCTTCTTTACAAAGGTTTAGCCACAGATCAGAATATTGCCTATACACTTCATCAAGTGATGGAAAATATCTCAAGCATGTATCTCGTGGTACTTCATTCATCCAGCCAATGACCCACTGAGTGTAAAAAATTTCCAGATCATCTCTACTAATAGATGTAGGAAATGTTTCAAATTTAAGGTCAGGTGACTTCTGGGGATCAAGAAAGATGGAAGCTGAAGGTCTCAGAACTGTCACTTCATGACCCCTCTGTGCAAGTTCATCAAGTATTATCTTTAGATTCATCCAGTGACTGAATTCCATTGGCCATACCAACACCTTCCCACAGTTCCCAGGTACAAAGTAGCAACTCATCTGCAGGAGCAGCAGAACAGACATCCACTTCACAGGCATTCTTTGAAACCCCAAGGCTCCTGTTAATGTAACCTTCTCCTTCATTATAACCTGTCGATATATATACCTCTTTGTGTTTAATCTGAGTGAAAATTAAGCTGTAAGTTAAAATATAACTTGGATTGAGAAATATTGACATATCAAACTATTAGGCATAGCATATTGACTGAAGTTATACATTAAGTTAGTTAAGGTATGCATCGGTGTGTTTAATGTATATTTTGTGATGAAGTGTGTTCACTTAGTACTGTGTGGGAAACATTCTTTCTGAAAAGATACAGCACAGATAAACACATGTATCTGTTCACCCAGAAGAGAAATCCCTGAGTGATCACACTGAGGAGAGTACCAAAGTCCAACTTGTTAAAACAACACATTCATGAGAGGTTTTCGAAGCTGGAAATCATTAAAAGAAGCAAATATACTGTGGCAATATTGCTCCTCCAAATGAGACAAAAGGACAGTCTCAGGTCAAAGCAGTAAATTAGGAAGAAAAAGAGTTTCTGTGTTAGAATATGAATAATTTGAAACAAAAAGGTAAATTTGAAAAAGTTAAAAGAACCAAGTACATATTGAAATTAAACATGCAAATATTGCTGATATGGATGGTACAGGAGAAAATTAAAAATTATCAAAAATAATTCTACACAGTTACTTCTGGAAATATTCTTTTATAAAAAGATAGAGATATTCTGACAAAGACATTCAGAATATCCTATATATTACATTGAAATCACCATCTATTTCTTGCTATTATCATGATGTCAAAGTCCAAAACAAAGAGTTCTGATATCAGCATGAATAAATTATTAACCTATTACATAGAGTTCTTTTAGAGTAAGATAATAACTCTCAGCAAATATCTAAGACTATATCACACAGGGAAATATATTTAAAATTCTCCAAAAGACAAAGTTAATACAATATACCCAGACAAAAAAATGCTTTAGAATTCAAGGAGAGATGGATGTTTCTGAAACAAGAAATATTAAAGACAACTATTACTATCAGGGCAGTCATAAAACATATATCTGGGAATTCTATACTAGGGGCAAATTACACAAAATAAAGTAATAAAAATAATGTAAGATAAAGCTTAATAGTAGAGTAAAAACAAAAAGAAAGTGGAAAAGAGCAAGAAATTTTTCCACACAGAAAACAAACAACTCAGCAATACTGAAAATAAGAAAAGGAACAAACAAATACAAGGCAATAAAAAATGTACAACATAACAGATTTATGTATTTTATTTATATACAGATAACCACACTGTGGATAATGAATAAAAGCTTCAGTGATTTTTTTTTGTTATGTGTAATGTAGTTAAAGTGTAAAACAGGGAGCGAGTGTGTAAGTAAAATAAAAATGATATAAATAGTACGTGAGGAAATCTGTGAATGTTCTGCTCTTCTGACAGTGTGACCATTGGTAATTTATTAATTTTCTAGAAATTGACTGTACAATGAATATCATTTTTCTAGTACTTTATCCAAGGAGAGTTTGCATCCCTGAATTATATCTAAAGATATCTAATTATTTCATTGAATGCCACCACCTATTTTTGCAGTATTTGTGAATCAATTCAATCCTATCATTTCAAATTTTGTCTATTTTTCTTAATTTACATCATGCCTCTACTGTTTTAAATGTCATTTTATCAATTTTTTGTTAATCTGACATTAATTGATCTCACTTCTTTCCTAAAGATTATGTGCCACTATTATCATGACCCATAATTTTAAATTAACAATACTAAAAAGACCATTTCTGCACCTGCAAGAAAAAGTGATGAATAGGAAAACTTCAGGAGAACTCTTTCTATGTACATATACACATACACATAATATATGCCTATATGAATATCTATCTATCTCTGAGATTTGTCACTTCAATCCATTATATATTTTATTTTACTCTTAGTTGATTAAGGTAAATTTTCATAATAACTGAGATACAAAGCTTTGTTCTTCTCTATCATATATACATAAGTATATAGAATGGTGATGTTTTTAAAAAATGGCCCACCAACACTTACTCTAATAAACATTTATCTAGTTACTTCAGAAATAAAATTGAAGCCTTGCTGATAAAATTTCTAATTATCTATTAGGACATAGTTAATTAGATAAGTGAATGACCACTGGTGTGACCGAAGATCCAATGTCTAAATGTGAGCTTCTCAGAATTTCTGTCTGTTCTTTGTTCAGGTTCATCATTTTAAGGCAACTTAATGCTTCTTGCTTGTGTTAGTCTTACTATGAAGGTATCTACTTAGTACTAGGTTAGGTTCTAGGGTACTAGGGTACCAACAACATTTACAATGTTAATAGATGAGACTTTTGAAATATAATTTTTATTTTATTCTCAGCTTTATGACTTCTAATTAAAACAGATGAATAAATTCTTTGTCACAGATAAATGGTATAAGTTCATTTCTTGCATGAAGTACAAAGCAAAAGATCAACTTTGATTATGACATTAATGAATTACCAGAAGGAGGTTTATAAACAAAAAAAAGATGATGGAATTTTCCTCACAACATTTAAAATATATTTATTGTCTTAAGTTGTGGTATGTTTGCATACTGTGTGAAGATGTATTGCTGTGATTGGTGTAATAAGAAGTTGAATGGCCAATAGCTAGGCATAAGTCTGAGGTGGGATTCTAGGAAGAGGAGGACTCTGGGAAGAAGAAAGGCAGATTTGCCAGGAGATTCTGAAGAAATCGGATATGCAGTACAGAGCAGAGGTAACTGAGTCTCATGACAGAATGTAGATCAATAGAAAAAGGTTAATTTAAGTAATAAGAACTACTAGGGAAAACGCCCAAGCTAAGGCCGAGCTTTTACAATTAAGTCTCTATGCTGTTATTTGCAGTCTGGAAGTCCCAATGAGAAAGTATTGCTATAGGCTTAGCATAAAATGTGTAAAACATTTTGTTTTTAAAAATATATTAATAAGGTAAAAGGGCATTAATGTATTCTTATTCTAGAACAAATTATGACTTTAAAAATTTTTACTTCAAATATATTTTTAAAATTGAGTGACATATATAAAAACACTTTCTATTTCCTGAACAAAGTTATAATTGCTATTAGTAAAACTTATTTCAACTGTCTTATGTCTATCCCTTTAATCAGTGCATATTCAGTAAATCTCTATTTCCTTACCCTGTATTTTCCATTTACTAGAAGCTGAGACGTCCATCCTAATTCCTACTTCTTTGATTCTTCCTGTTTTTTACTTCTATAAAACCCCATTTGTCATGTCTTACAGGGTTGGGTTCAGTTTCTCTTGAAATGTCTTCCTCCTACTTCTATAGTTTGAATAAATTCTGTCTTGCCAACATGCAAAGAGATCATGCCTTTCTTTCCTTTGATAGACTTTGGCAGTCAATTTTAGTAAAATGATAGTGCTTCTGACAAAGCTCTATCAAACCTTAGGCTTCCTTCTCTTATACTTTAAACAGGCTGATGGTTCAGTGAATATCATTAATTTTAAGATTACAGCATTCATAAGTCAGCACTAAATTATTTAAGAAAACTATACTAAAATTGCTTAGTTATTAATATTTATCTAATAGGAAATTATATAAGTATATCAAACATTCCAAAGTCTTCTAAAAATACAGAGGATTATCTTGCCACAACTGATGCACAGAGCTGGGTACAATTAAATACTCTGTTTTATCACACACAACCTTAGATCACAGACCAGATCTCAAAGAGCTCACAAGTAGATGATTCCTATTAGTGGTTAATGCCTAGTCATCAATAATGTATCTCTTGGTATCACATTAAGGAAAGAATGAAAAGCACATCCCCTTGGCGTCATTTAACCAAGTGGGAGTCCAGATTTAAATAATTTTTTCACACTCCCTGTGTCTTTAGTCCTTTGTTGCATGAGTCTGAATCCGTGCCTACCTGAGGCTATGTCTGCCTCTGTGATGTCTGTGTCCTTGTTGAAAAGCATAGAAAACACCACATGGGAAGGAATGGAATACTTCACAGAAACCTTTTATACAGTTTTACAAGGGATTAAATCACTGGCTCCAACTAATTTCAACTGGTCAGACAGAAAACAGTACTATAAACATCACTGTTTCTCAACCAACATCTGCATATGGTTGCTTTTAATCTTTATGATGGGTTTTAGGAAGCTGCTTTTAACTTGCATATTTGCTGCTTTCAGAAAATGATATAAATGCATTGTCTGGATTAGGAAAATGGAATAGAATGTAATTTAAGATTATCGTTAAACTTTGGCTAGGATTGTAAAAGTTGATTATATAGGAAATCCAAGGCAAATAAAGCTGATTGTTACATTGCCTTTTAAAAGTCAGGTTGAATGAACAGTTAGAGCACAGGGCATCCTCAAATCTTAAGTCTTAAGTGACCTCAAGGTGTATTATTAACTTTGACTGAGAGGTCCAGCAAAAGTTCCAGTCACTCAGAACATAAGAGATATTTTCAGAATATTGCATTGCCGCAACCTCTCCTCATTCTCTCTCTCTCTCTCTTTCTTTCTTTCTTTCTTTCTTTCTTTTCTTTCTTTCTCCCCAACATATTTATAAACAAATGAGCATCATTTTTATTAAGAATTTTTAAATACAATCTTTTCTCATTTTACAAAACTATCCCAGTTTCCACTCCCTCCTCTCCTCTCTCCCCACTCTTCCTCCCATCCCCCTCATCCATTCCTCAGAAAGGTTAAGGCTTTGCATGAGAAGTCAAAAAGTCTGACACTTCACTTTGAGGCAAGACCAAGGCCCTAAGCAGCATTTTGTTAAGGCAAGAAAAGCAATGGCTGCCACACAGGCAAGTATGAATTCACGCACATCCAGAGAGTGGTCCTGGTACGAGGTGAGGCTGTGTACAAATGGCCCCAAGTGCTTGGCCCTTTGTAGTTCATAATAAACTCAATCCAGAAGATGGCTCTGTTTAGTGACTTCATTGTCTGCATAAGGTAGTAGCTTATAATCACACTGCATTCTATTCATACATAAAATGAAATAGATGTCATTATGAGTATTTTTATAGATAATAAAAAGTCCTCACACGAAAACTGGAAACAAAGTGTTTTATCCAGTAATAATTATGGAGGTGTCAACTAGAACACAAAGCATAGAAACACAAAAAAGAAAACATAGAAAATAATAATTATTTCTAAGCTACAGTTTGGACCTGTAAAACCTCCCAAACTAAACAATCAAAATGTGGTATGGGACAATTGTATTCTGTCAATTATATTTTAAAAAAATGCTGATTGGTCAGTAGTCAGGCAGGAAGTATAGGTGGGACAACCAGACAGGAAGTAGAGGCAGATCAAAGAGAACAGAAGTATTCTGGGAAGAAGGAAGTTTTTTTCTGCAGTTGTGAGCCCTCCACAGAAAAGCAAGATGGGACTGCCTCACTGAAAAGCCATGTGGCTAGCATAGACAAGAATAATGGGCTTATATAAGTTATAAGAGCCAATGAGAAGCCTGAGCTCATGGGCCAATCAGTTTACAGTTAATGTTCACCTCTGTGTGATTTCTTTGGAACTTAATGATTGCGGGGACCAGCCAGGACAGAAACTCAGACAACAAAAATGAAAATGAGGTATCTCTCATTTGGGGGCAATAAAACTTGAGTTAGCTGGTAAGCAATTATTAATAGGCAAGATATGCAAAGTTCACAATTCAGAGATAGGAGAAAAACCCCTATCAAGTTCCCAGTGTGGTGCTTATGAGGGCAAAGATGAAAATGAGTTGGAACTGACTAGGATTTTGTACTGATCTCTTACTACTGATTAATTTTTATAACTATAAATGTGCATGACTATATTATTTACCATAAGAGAGACTGACTATGACCTACTGCTTAACAATAACTGTCTATCATTGTTGGACAATTTTTTAAGAAGCAAAGAAAAATGAATTGAAATTTCAATATGAGTCAAGCTTCTGTACTTAGCCAGACATTTTGTAAGAAACAAAACAAGCAAAAACAAAATACAAACAAACAAACAAAACCACCAAGGTTTACTTGTGGTGTTCCGTCATATTCTCATTTAACTCTGCCCTTATCTTTGCTTCCACTCATACGTCTGCTTTCTTTTTATTAAGGTAAGAACTAAACAATTAAGATCATGTAGTTATATATGCCGTTTGCTGTAGCATGAGTTAGAAGATTTTTCATTTTTGTGGCCTAGGTTCAGAATGACCTACAAAGTGTCTTTGTCTCTGTCTTTCTGTCTGTCTGTTTCTGTCATCTCTCTGCACTACTTTTCACAGCTAATAAAATCATTTTTTTGTCTCCTGATTCTGCTGATGTGTCTGGGTTTTCCCTCGTGCTCCTCATTATGATCCAGCTTTTTCTCCTGCATTAAAATTGTTATCTGACAGAGAAAAGAAACCTATCCAGACTCCGAGACAACAAGAATGCCAAGAAATACATAACAAAGTATGAAACAGAGGCACATGGTAGGCTGCAACCTCAACAAGCCAGCCATGCCTTCCACAGTCACCTTGACACAGCTGGAGTGGTCTAGGAAGACAAGCATCTGATAAAGTGCCTCCATCCAGACTGCCTGTTCGTCTGCAGTGCATTTTCTTAATTGAGGATTGATTGACTGATATCATTGGGCCTAACACACAGGGATTTGGCCCACCTCTGAGAAGATGGTAATAAGTTGTATAAGAAAAAGCTGAGGTGGGGAGAAGAGTAAGAGAGAGAGACATAAAAAACAGGGCACAAGTGATCTTATTGGGGAAATGGTAAAATAAGAGCTCCAATTAGCAAGGAGGGATAAATACAGAAAAGAAAGGAAGGATAAATGAGAGTGAGGATGTCAGAAAAAGTCATAAGGGATATTAGTAACTATCTGTTTTAAGAAACCCTGTAAAACATACACACACACACACACACACACACACACACACACACCACGCAATGTTTTCAGTAATAAACAAAGACTATCGAACAAGAACCTTGACACCAGCCATGAAAGCCCCTGTGAGTCATGAGCCAGAGTTGAACAAGATACTCTCTAATATTACAGGCTATTGTTACTACCCTTGGTTGTCTCCTGGAGGTGTGTCCCTGGCGCTGAATACATCATGTACTTCAGAGACAGGGCTTAGAGAGCCCTGAGCTGAAACTGATGGGAAAGTCTCCTCTATGAGCCTTAGCTTTTATGGTACCAGAAGGCCCCATGCAAGCTCCCAATGGAGGGAGGCAACCAATAATCCTACCCAGATATGATGCCTGTGAACCCTAACAACAGCGAGTGTGGCAGGATAACCCTAAGGGTGTAGTAGTGACATGCATACCTCAGTAGAGACTGGCCAAGAGGTCTCTAATTAGACTTAAAGTCCACTCAATAAGAGTGAAATCATGCCAGGTACTGAAAGCAAACTCCCTGTTATCCTGACCCCAACCCCTATTCAGCAATGTTCTCTGAGCCTTAGGTAAGGAGTTAACTATTTTGTAGTTATACCCCTTGAGACTGTGATTCATAACTCTGCATTGCATTGGTTGTAGTTTTCTAACGCCCTGGGCTTTTTAAACTAAAAGTATCCTTTTGAAAATTTTATTGATGTGTTTTGTTTGTACATCGTTTTCATCCATCCTGCACCCCATCCAGTTCCTTCTATAACCTTCTCAACTCCTAAAATTTATGACTTCTTCTTTGATTGTTGTTCTCTCTCTCTCTCTCTCTCTCTCTCTCATATATATATATATATATATATATATATATATATATATATACTGTTGAGTTCATTTAATTCTGCTCAATTTGCTCATGTTTATGGATGAACCACTTGACTTCACAATAATTTTGTAGTTAATTTAGTATTGCTTTCAGATACAGACTTGTTAATTTTTATTTCTAAAAGTTTATTTGCAATCACAGTTATTATACTACCTAAATTTTTAGGTCATTTGTGAAATTATAGTAATATCTTCAGATTTTTCATTATAATTAAATATATAGTAGTTTAAAATTCAAAACAAATTTATATTTTCGTATTATCGCCAAAGTTGGAAATATGTCAGGTAGGGAAAGTTGAATAAATGTATGCAGACCAATAAATTTAGTTCACTTCATCAACAGAATGAAGAAAAAAGACCTATAGTCATATCAAAAAAATACTAAAAGTAATTTACTTACATTTCATAAGTAATGTAAAATTTCAGAAAAGTATATATAGAAAAAATACATGTTCATGTATTTGAAACTATATATGACAAATGTACATTTTACATCTTCCCAAATGGGCAAAAGCTAAACACTTTCCTCAAAGAACATGCATAAGGCAAGTATGTCCCTGGTCACTGCTCTTATTCCCTATAAAGTGAACAAAGTCATGTGCTGAACAATAAGGTATTGGAAGTAATAAAGGGCATCCACCTGGGAAGAGAGACATTCAAAGTATAGACTCTCAGAAGGTTAAGGAATGGGGCAGAGCCAGCTACCAAAGCCACAGCTTTGGTCTTAGCCATGACTCTTAGCAATTTAAAGACTCCTATGGTGAGGAAAAGATAGAAATAGGCAGTAAAAGTAAAAAAGGATATGCAGATAAAAACCTACAAATGGTTTACAGTGTTTAAAAATATACATAGGCTTGGGAAAGTGAAGAGAAGGTATAGACAGTTGTTAAAAAGAAATATAAAGTTTTAAAATAATAAAATAGAGTCTTTGAAAAGGGAGTAAATTAATAAAATAAAGGCACATAAAGATGAAAAATACAGAAAGTCTGGATACTATATGTCATTGTGTTATCTCTGAATTGTTTGACTGCTGAGGAAAGAGCAACAGCTGCTAAGAGATATTTGACTATAAGCTTTGCTGGATTAATCCAAACTATATATTTTGAAAATGCCTTATTTCAAAATTTAAAGCAAAGATATGCTACTTTGGAGAAGAGGTTCTGCTTTTATTTTCAAAAGAAATAAGACACTCTGGATTCATTCTGGGCTAAGAAAAATCAGGTTTGATCAAGGAAAACCCCCTGAAAAGTCTCGGAAAAAGTGGAGAGGCCAGATGATCCAATGTACCTCTGTTGCAGTTTCCTCTCAGTTCTACATCCAACAGCTTCAAGGCTGCTGGCTGAGATGATCCAGTCTCGCAGAATTCTTAATAAAATCTCTGGGGTTTTTATTAAGATCAATTAAAATTTGCATTACACTAGGCCCTCCCTATCAATCACTAATTAAGAAAATACCCTACAGGCTTGTCTACAGCTCAATTTCATGAAGGCATTTTCTTAAATGGGGTTCTCTCCACTCATAACTTGTATCAATTTTATATAAAGCTAGTCAGCATACCTGGAAGGTATATTTATGAGTATGAATCTGAAAAAATAGCAGAGAGAGCAAGAGTATGTAATTTTACCACTCCTCCTTAAAAAAAAAAAAAAAAAAAAAAAAAAAAAAAAAAAAAAAACCAGAGTTTCTGTACCACAAAAGGAACAGGAGCACAGAGTAAACCTGCAAAATGCCAGATCTGCAGCTGACAGCCAGAAAGCAATTGATTTACAAATGGTAAATATCTGTGCTTATTTAGCTGGACCAATGTCACCTGGCCTTGCCTCAAGGAGTTAAATGAGGCCAGTTGGAAGGGCCACTGCAAAACTGAGGCTATATCAATTATATTGAGAGTAATCAGACTTTTTATACTTTTAAGAGAACCAGAACATAATGGGAATTGCCAGGATCAATACAATTGTAGTTGTCAGGATACAGAGAAGTTTGCAAACCATACAGGGTATACAAGAACAATGCCTAAGCCAATTGTCCTTCCAAGTCTTCATGCTCCCTTCATGCTAAACAAACAATACAGAGAAACACAAAGCAGCCTGAACACTTCACTGCTTGAGGGAGTGCATTGGTCTCTCAGGAACTGAAAGGCACATTGTGTCTCAGAGATCAAGGACCTGAACAACTTAGGCTGCATGCCTCTCAAGGAGAAAAGTAATCATCAGTTTCACTAAGTTACAAACCCTGTGATCTATAATAGAGACTTGCCTATAAGATATACTGGTTCAACTGGGGCACAAATGTTATGGGAGTAACCAACCACTCTTTCATTGGATATAAAGCCTACTCCTTGAGATGAACCCAATACCTGGCACTGATAAAATGGCCAGCAATCTGAGAATAGGTAGGCCATGGAAACAGTAGAAAATTTACTACTGTTATTCTAATAGTGGAATGTGGCAACAAAATGACTCCTAATGACTCAGAGCTATACCTGTCGATCAATGCCTCACTGAACTTATATCAGAAAAGCTTATTCTTGCAGTAGATAGTAGGTAACGCAGAAACTCACAACTGGGCACTGTGCAGAGCAAGAGACTTCGGAGCACTTAGTTCACAATGGAATATCTTTATCAAATACCCCCCAAAAGGCCCAGGGATCAGTGAAAAAGAAGAGGAGAAAGGAGACAAAGGTATGGATGACTCCAAGGAGACAGTGTTTTGCATACACGACAGGACTGATATGCTTATAAACTCATAGAGAATGTGGCAGCAAGCTGGAGACCTGCTCAGGTTCAGACCAAACAAATTTTCAGCACCAAGGGGAAATGGGAACAAAATCTCACCCCTAACCAAGTGTTGTTTGTGATTGATACCTATTGTGAGAGGGAAAATAAGTTTCTGTAACAGTTTCACTGAGTGTGTTAACTAAACGCTGGATCAGGCCTCATATCCAGGAGTAGTTGACCAACAGAAGAGTCCGTATTTTGTTTGTGTGTACTTTTTGATTTGATTTTTGCCTCAGTGACTCTCTCTCTCTCTCTCTCTCTCTCTCTCCCTCACTCTCTTTCTCTCTCTCTCTCTCTCTCTCTCTCTCTCTCTCTCTCTGTGTGTGTGTGTGCTTCCTTCCATCCTTTCTTTTTTTTTTTTTTTCATCTATTTTGAAACAGGGTTTCTCTGTAGCTTTGGTGCCTGTACTGGAACTAGCTGCCCTCAAAATCATACAGATTCTTCTGCCTCTGCTTCTAAAATTCTTGGATTAAAGGTGTGCTCAGTCACTACCTGGCTCTTTCTTTCCCTCTTCCTTTCTTCTTTCATTTTTAGCTTTCAATTTTAATATTTTGTTTTTCTTTATATATAAAAGTATATATATGTAGTTTTTATTGTGCTATACATTTTTCTGCATGCTCCCTTTCTTCCCTCTCTCCTTCTACCCTTCCCAATGATCCCCATGTTCCCCATTTACTCAGGAAATCTTGTTTTTTTTTCTCCTTCCTATGTAGATTCATATATGTCTCTCTTAAGGTCCTCTTTGTTGCCTAGGTTCACTGTGGCTGTGGACTGTAGGATGGTTTTTCCTTGCTTGATGTCTAAAAGCCACTTTGAGTGAGTACATATTTTATTTATATTTCTGGGTCTGGGTTATTTCACTCAGTATGTTTTTTTCTAGATCTACCAACCAAGACCCAACAATACCACTTTTGGCTATATATTCAAAGCATGCTTAATGATACCACAAGGACATGTGCTCAATTATGTTCATAGCAGCATTATTTATGATAGCCAGAACCTGGAAACAACCTAGATGCCCCTCAAATGAAGAATTGATAAAGAACATGAGATACAATTACACAATGGAGTATTGCTCAGTGGCAAAAAAATAACATTTTTAATACAGTTTTCGAGAGAAAGAAAATGAATTTGGTTGGGCAGTGAGATTGCGAGTATATGGGAGGAATTGGAGAAGAAAAAATGTGATCAAAATATTTTGCATGAAACATTATTTTAAATAAAAATAAATTTTCAAAAAGTATAAAAAGAATTCAAGATCTAATACCTGCAACACTGGAGAAATAGAAAAATTCATTTTTATTAAAAAAGTATCTTCTCATAACACACTAAATTCCCGTAATCATTCTTAGATAATACGACAGGTTTTTGACATATATCAATTACATACTATAAGTCATCACTTTATTTATATAGAACATGTTTAGAATTAACAGTTTTCATTTCTAAGGACATTAAGCAGAGAATAAGACTGCCTACTAAATGACAACCAAAAAGGGTGAGCAGATGAAGTAAACCTAAACATTTAACATGATATTTTGTCAAAAAAGAACAGAATACTTGAAAATAGTATAAAAGCAGATGAATGCAAGTTCTTTGTGGCCAGAATTGCTATAACTGTCATTCAAGACTTTCTCAAACCTAGAGAGACCTAGTTCTTTTTTTTTCTGTTCCTCCGTTTCTTCTTTTCTGAAGTACATAGTTTTCGACAGGTAAACACACAGCATTTAGTGATGATGAATGCCAGAGTTACAACACAGACCAGGAGAAACCCAATCACATCTAGCGAGTGATACTGGAACCAGTTGAGGTTGTGGGCTGCCACACGAAGGTGCTTGGCCCCTTTGTGACGCATGACAAACTCGATCCAGAAGACAGCTCGGTCCAGGGGCTTCACAGGCTGTTCATGGTGAATTCTAGATAGCCTCATGGCATTTTCTTTATAACTAAAAGATAAATCCATATAAACTGTTTATTGATTGTTTATGAAACATCTTATATACTATGCAAGACATCAGCTATATAAGTTTAAGACGTACTTAATACTTTCTGAAACTGTTTGCTTCAGAGGCTGTCAGAAGTTTAAAGAAAAAGTTGTGTAAGCAATATGTTCCTAGACAATGTGGTCAAATACAGATGTAGAAAAATTGTAGGATCCAGTATCAAATCTTTAGTCTCTTTTTCTGATAGAACTGTGATGTCATAGGAACTATAGTGCTCAAGATACTATCTTTAACTTGAAAGATGCATGTGTGTGTGTACATCTGCACATAGTGTGGCCACTAGAATTTCGGACGTTCGTGTTATAGATACAGGAAACAAGCAGTCATTTTAGTGTTCTGGGATCTCTCACTCCTCTATGCACACTTACATGCTTGTGATCCAAAAAACAACATCTCTCTTACTCAGCAATGTGAGACTGAATACAAAAACCACTACTGTCATTTAAGAATGGCATGTACAAGGACAAGGACTTGGATGTTGTGTAGGAAATAAAAATAGCTCTCTAATATCAGATGCCTCAGTCATTTGGCAAAAAAAAAATTGAGAGTGAAGGTTTAATCATTTTTGAAACAACCCATTGATGGGATCTATATATCTAAAAGGCAAAATATGTTGTCTTTTTTATTTTCCCAATTTTGAGTCAGAATTATTCTGCCTCGTGTTGCTTCTATTTGGTTTCATTTCATTGGTGGCAATGAGAGAAGGTATGTGATTTGTGGGTAGCTGCTTCAGTGCTCTTGACTTCCATAGTCCTGGGCAAGCAGCATAGTGGTCATCAGGATCATGGAATGCAATTGGTGTACTAGCCATAGCAAGGCACTACTTATATGCATTCTACTTTGCTCATTGTAAAAAAGAAAACAGAACAAATAAAAAAAGCCTTAAACTTTTTTTTTATTTCACTGAACCAAAAATAGAATCAAGATATAGTTTCACAGGATCATGCAGCTGAAATTTAGGCAAACTAGATTGGTGATAAAATACTAATATTTACAAATTTGTTTTTCCAATAAGGTTTGTCAGAAAACATTGTGACTAATTTTTTTAAAAATTCTATTTTTATAAGAAGGCAGGACAATAAAGGCTTTTGTTTATTAATTTAATTCACCTTTTAGTCACTAATTGTTTAGGCACAAAACTGTTAAAACATCCTGAATAATTAATATAACTGTCATTTATATATGTGTAATATATAGTAGAATGTATCCTCTTGCATTTTCTTTATCTCTGCATGTGTAAATGAACATGATGAGTGGGTGGTACATGCACATGTAGTAAGTAGTCAGAGAACAATCACTAGGTGTTAGTCCTCAAATTCTACCTTGCCTAAGAAAGGGTCTGTTGTGTACTTCTGTGCCCAGCAGGTTAGCTGGTCTGCTTTTGGGATTTTCCTGTTTCTACAACTCATTTTTCTCTAGACACCTAGGTATTACAGACAAAAGGTAAAACACGGGGTATCTGAACTCAGGTTCTCACTGTTCAGGGCCAGAGCTTACACTGAGGACCCTTCCCAGCTCCCTGTTGAAATTTTTAGTTATTTTAGAGAATCAGATAATGGAATAAAAATACTATTCCCTATGTTCCCAGGCAATCTTAGATATACTATTTGCCTTTATGTTAATATGAAGTTATTTTACATTAAATACCATTTCAGTATATATATATATGAATACCAAATCTCATATATATATATATAAATATATGAGATTTCTAAAAATACTTTTATACTATGTAAAAAAAAACCTTTCTAAAAGTGCTTATGGTTATTTAAAGTACCATGTTAGTATATATATATATACTAAATACTATATACACATGTACTATTTATATGAGCTGTCTAAAGGTATATACTATTTATACATATATGTATATATGTGAGTTTTCTAAATCAATGCATATGAGCTTTCTAAAAATATTTATGATTCTTTTTTGGATCAATAATTTTAAAACTAATAATGAAATATAATGAATGATCTGTGCATTAATGTTTAAAAGAATCATAAAATGTACCCACTCTTATAGTTCATAAAAATGAATCAAATTATTACTAAGAACTTGGTAACAGTCTAAGGTATCACAAGGCCATGTTAACATTTACATAAAAGTGTAGCTCATCTCTAAAAAATAATGGAATTCCTAGCCCAAAGATTATCTCCTGAAATATATTCCTTGAGTAGCTTAAATATTATGATATACTTACTCAGAAATAACTAGTATATAATTGTAATGTTCGATAACACTATAAATTGATTTTGAAAAAATAATATTCAGCATATAATTCTGTCTTTTAAACAATTTTATCTAAGGGCTTATATACTTATTTCTTAAATGAAAACTACAAGTGAATTTGTTTATTCATAAACTATTTTGCAAATGTATTGGTTATTACAATCTTCAAAGAATTACTTCTTTTTCAGGAGGTAACTTTAGTAGATAGGAAAGGAGAAAAACATTTTCCTTTTTTGGAAACTGTTTTACTTTCTCTTCTTTGAAAATGAGACAAATGTAAGATATGAAACATTGGAAATTTTCCAGAATGATGGCAAGGTTATCCAGTGGCTGACAAGGATTTCCAAACAGTAATACTTACGAAGGCTCATTAATGACAGCTTTCAAGGCACTGAGTAAACCTGCACTTGTCATTGTGTTGAAATTTACTTTCAGGGCTGCTCCTTTGGCCTTCATGTGAGCAATGTTGTCGGGCTGATCAGCGAACATGGGAACTCCCACCATAGGGATCCCGTGATAAATGGCCTCATAGATCCCATTCGTTCCACCATGCGTGATGAAGGCTTTGGTTTTAGGATGTCCTGTTTGAGGAACAGAGTGACAAATTAGTATGGATTTCCAGCTCTCGTATTCGCACAAAAGGTATAGTGTGAGTCACTGAAGAAGGAAACACAGCCTACAAAGGTTGAGACATTTCTTCCATAGAATTAACCCTTTCTTCACTGACTGAGAAGGTACCACTGGAATGGTGAAATTGGATGAAATCCTCAAAACCGATGAGAGTCCCAAGTGAGGATGCTCTTTTGTGAACCAAGGCAAAACAAAAACAACCCTTAATTTCATGGCTTATTATTTAATAATAGTTGTGTCTAAAGTAGAAGTGCAATGTGAAAATATAAATGATTCGATATTGTCAACTGATCTGATGGGTTTCTGACTGCATAGCTTTGGACCCCATGGACTTACCAAGTAGATCATTCTGGGGAATCCAGTTAAAAAGCCGCGTGTTGGATCCTAAAGTGGCCGGTTTCTTGCCTGAGTATCTCCACAAAACCTGTTTAAGAAAATGTTGTGATTTTGCAGGCTAAAAACACACAATGAGGATGTGGTCTGGCCATGGTGTTATTTAGAACAAAAGATAGCCTGTATTTATTAGATGATCCTCAAGGAGAAAGCACATTGGGGGCTACTTGTAAAAACTGAGAGATATAGTAGACCTGTTCATACCTACCTATTCACAATAGCTTCTCCTAATAGTATAATAGCATAATATTACCACCTTTATCTTCATTACTGAAAAGCTGATGGAACAAGAAGTTAAATTTTAATTAATCTGAAGATTGGGATCAAAACCACTATGAATGTGAATGCCATAAACATTTATTTCACAAGATCTATCGATCCTAATTATCATGTCCGAAATGCAAGTCTTTTTCCAAAAATATAACTTGGTTTAGTGTTTGTAAATTTGTTTATTATTTATTTGACTTTTTTCTTCCCCTTTACATCACCTCCTTATTTGACTTTGCCTACCATCTTCTCTTTGTTTTTGCTTTTGTCCTTTCTTCTTCATTCCTCTCTAGTCTTGGCCTCTCTCTCTCTCTCTCTCTCTCTCACTGTGTGTGTGTGTGTGCACGTGTGCTTCTCTGTGTTTCTAGACTAGATTAAGATATTTGGTTAAAATTTAACATTTTGTTACATAATATTTTCTGCAGAGAGAAAGAAAATTTCATATAACTAAAAAGTAGAAAATTAAAGGATACTGTAGACCTTAACACACAAGTTTTCAGAAACATAATTAGAATGCATGTTTCATACATCTTTTATACTTTCTCTTGCACATAAATATAAAGCTACATAGAGAATACAAATATAGGATTCAACTGTTTAAATTCATTAAGTATAAATTGGAAAATTAATATTCTTTGACTATTGCAAGTCTATACTTGAAAGTATAGACTCCTCAACTTTGGAAGGATTCATGACTTGAGGTTTCTACTTGTATATGAAGTACACTTTGGTAAAGTCCTAATAAAAATCCTTTTTAAGCCTGGTCTCTGCTCTGTATGTAGCATTTCACATCTTGTGTGCCACTTTGCTAAATCATGAGTTGGAATTTTTGCTAGGACTCAGTGCAGGTCACGGAATTTCACGTGGTCTGGGATCTTCCTCTTTGAGGGTTTGTGCCTAGTCTTATTATAACTTATTGTGCTATGTTCAGCTGTTATCCATGGGAAGCCTCCTCTTATTTTGAAGGGTAATGGAGGAATAATGGATCTGGGTAAGAAGGGAGGTAGGAGTGGAAACAGTGGAGGGAGGGGAAACTGTGGTGGGACCATAATGTATGAGAAAGCAGTAAAAGTAAAAAGATCAAAGACTACAAAAACATGTTTTCCCATAGTCATGCTAAGAGTCAGTAGGCAAATGATCAAATGTAACTACAAATACCACTTACATGTTCGATCAGTATTTACTGCATGCTGGTCTCAGCTGTGGTCCCTAAGTAATAAGTTACAGTTTCTACCTTCAAAGAACTCTGTCTTTCTTGCTCTCTAGGCAACCCTAAGCTTCATGGTTTCCCAGGATCAAGAGGATGTACCAACCTTCTGAGGAATCTGGGCAAGAGCTGAGGCTATGAGATTGGCTTTGTCTTCTGTCAGGTTTTTGACCATTGACCCCAGAGAAAATACCACCACACCGTGTTCCCCTGAGCTCTGGACAAATTCTTCCATTTCCTGTAAAAATAACATTCTGTCTATTAAAAACACACACCAGCCCACCCCACCCCACAGGGGCACATGCCTTAAGGCAGAGGAAGGCAGATCTCTGAGTGTTCAATCAAGGAAAGTCTGGTTTACATAGTGAGTTTCAGGCCAGCCAGGAAAACATAGTAAGACATGTCTCAAAAAAAAAAAAAAAAGACATGACCATAAGGGAAAAAAGGAAAGAAATTAGTAAAACTGAAAAGATCTAATTTCTTAGATTATTTCTGTCTTACACCTTGTAGAACTACCTACTCATTTAAAGAGGAGATATCTCTCTGAAACATACATAAAATATATTCGGTAAAACCATGGTACTAAATCAATATAGAAAGAAACAACAGCTCCTGGCAGCTTTTCTCCAAGTAAATAAAATTGTTGCTTTCAAATTTTAACACTCCTCAGGCAATTGAGCTGTTTCCGAAATGGGGAATTATTCCATGGAAGTAAGGCTATGATTTTAATGTTATTATGTCTGTTATATAAACAATATTTTAGATTGATCCACCTTCTCTCTTGATTGTTACACAAACAATCAAGGCTACTTTTATTTATATATTGTCTTCCCTACTTCACAAAACCAAGAAGAAATCTGTTAGTGGTGGGATTTTATAATTACATACTTAAGAAGAACACAGTGGTTATTTTACTGCTATAATCACAATGGCATTTGTGTGTCTTCCTGATGGATTATCTGCCACCTAAAAATAATTACAGTAATTGGAGGCTTATAGTCAAAGTAAAAAAATAATTTATAAATAAACTTCCCTGAACATTCACATTTTAAAAAATTTGCACTGCAAGAATGGAACTGAGTTCTTCACAGAATAACATGTGAATGCCACTGTCTAGAAATACGTCCTGTGTCCTTTGTGGCCAAAAATCTACAATTAATGGATGGAAGAAAACTGCTATTTTCAGCTCATATTAAGATTTTTAAGAACTTCATATAACTTTGTTAGTTTTTGTTTTAGAGACAGTCTTGTTACACATCTCAGTCTGGCCTCAGAATCAAGATTCCGTGCCTGAAACCCTCAAGTGCTGAGATTGACAGGTAGACTATTTGATTGTTTTAACATATTTTCAAATGTATTATCACACATAAATACAGGCACACATAGAAATACCCCATTGACAGACAGACACACACGCACACATACTCATACATGGGCACTTACATAGAAACACACATTGACAGACAGACACACACACACACACACACTACCCAGATGATGTTGAACTTTTACTTGAGGGAACCTCATTTTTTCCTCATTCAAAAAATATGAAAGCCGTGATTGACATTTACTTGGTCAGCATCTATTTTGTTAGACAGCTTTCATTTGGGATGAAGGTTCCCCTTTACTCCTATGAAATATGTCTAAACAGTTTTGTAGAGTTTTGCATATGGAGGGACTTTAGTTAATTAAATCTAATAGTGTGTCATGGAGTTTACCATGCAAACCATCTCTGTATCATTTTGATACTGATTCATTAAATTTTGCACAGCAATATTTAGTTAAGCTTGGTGACAGCTATAATATAAGAAATATATTCAGAAAACTAAAATAAAAGTTACATTTAAATACACCCTCCACAGCCTATACAGGAATACAGAACTTCCCAGGAAAGAAAAACACTTAATCTGCAATCTTCTGGAAATTCTGTGCCTGAGGACTTACGAATCGAATAAATTTATATTTTTTCTCTTGACTCTGTACAGTTTTCCTACTTTGTTTACATCTCCTTTTATTCTCAGTGATTTTTGTTTCAACTTTCCGGCATTCACTTTTCAAAGATATATGCAATTTTCTTTTTTACTTAAAAAACTCCTCACTTCACACTCATAGAGGCCCTATATATCTCTTGAGTCTACCCATTTTATTACTTTTACTCGATGCCGATGACTCTCAAAAAAAACTGGCTATTTTTTAGAATTCTCAAAAGTTCTCTTCAGTGAAATAATAAATCTTCAGTTCTTTATCATATGTAATTGAAAGGCAAACTCAACACTGTCAACTCTGTATTTTTTTCTGCCGATTATCACCCCAGCAGTAAAGGACAGCACATCAATTATTGCCTAAGATTAATTAATTAATTATCATGTCTGAGATGCCTTGATTCTGAAGGCCTTCAATGCATGTTTTCTCTGACTCATTAAATTCTAATATATTTGCTCAGATCTCTCAAGAAGGCATCTTTCTCTTTCAAGCAGTTGGGCACAAGTTCTGGTTCACAGCTCTGCCAGGCATATGAGGAATTCACCTTGGTGATCTGCATGGTTCTTTCCACTATTTACTGCGATATTCATAATGCAGACACATGGATACTTTTAATACATCATTTCACTTTTGTTCTTAATCCTAAATTATTTAGTAATGTTGGAAAGATCCAACAAGTTTCATCAAAAATTATCCATCATGAGGAACATAAATTCCCCTGGTGTAGTGAAGCTACTAATAGTAATATCTCTGTTACTAAAGTTATTAACCTTGTAGGAAAATGAGCTAATATATCACAGAATTCCTAATATCTCTCATCACAGGCATACCTTAGGTAAAGGCTTGGCAGGTTTGCAGTGCAGTCCTCCAACAAACTCAAAATTTGGTAAATATGGACGAGGAAATTCAAAGTCCCAATAGGTCCGAATTAGCCAAATCTCAGCTTTCCCAATGGTCTCACAGAATGTTGTGGGTCTTCCTTTAAAACATGCAGAAAAATCAAGTGGACTACATTAGCAGTCATATTTGCTGAGGAAAAAGTGCACTGTAGAGAGGCTGGAGGCTTGACTCAGTGGGCAACAGCTCTTGCTACTCTTGCAGAGAACCTGGGTTATGTTTCAAGCACTCACCCGGAAGCTCATAAGCATCTGTAACTATAGCTGTAGGTTATAATTTGATGCCATCTGCAGGCAACAGACACACATGTGGCATGCAGACATACATGCATGCAAACACTAAAACACATAAAAATATAGTTTACAAATGTCCCACACTTCTACATAAGTTATTACGATGTAAATTTCAGTACTCTAATATGCTTGTCATGATTATACGTTTAAAGGAAGGGAGGAACCATTGTGGGGGAAAAAGAAGCTAGGATATGGAAGTAGTAAGGTAGTAATTATAATTTCATTATCTAGTCAATGATAGATTATTAAGGGCTTGGTTGATCCAAGGCTTTCCTTTGGTCCTGATCAAAGGAGAATGAATACACCTCTTTCTCAAATCCAGGAATATGCCTGTCAGAGCCAGTAATGGCGCAAGTCCAGGTCTTTGGGGGAGCTGTGGCCTTGTATCCAGAGAAACAAACACTTTCCGTCAGTCTGTGGCTATCATAAGCAGTTTCAAGTCTGGTGTGTGTGTGTGTGTGTGTGTGTGTGTGTGTGTGTGTGTCCGCTCGCATGCATGTGTGTGTGTGTGTGCTTGCTCTGTAATGGTCTTGAGATACCCTATCCTCCCCTTGTGCAACATTGTTTGATTAATGTCCCATTGGTTTCATCCCATTTCTCCCCTGTAAATAGTATTTTAAGATACTGCACTTTTTAATAAGATAGCTTGGAATAAGACAGCTTATGCAAGACCCTCCTACCACAGCATTCCCATCTTCTCCTTTATTGTCTCAGCTCCTAGCCACTTCCCATTTAAGATCCTGTCAATGAAGAGATACCTACTGATCCAGGTTGATCAGTGGGCAAGAAGAGAAGCAATGAAAAAGTAGAATGAAGGCTAATATTCAGGGAAAAATAACCTTACTTTTTTAACCTACCCAAAACACATTTTGAGTTTGATTTAAATATCTAGGTTTCTGTATTACACTGCCTAAACTATAGACCATCCTAGGAAACCTTTTTATGATGGTAATTAATTATGATAAAACTGTCCACAACTGATATATCTAGGTTTTGTTCTTACTTTCTTAGACACATAAAAGTGGCTGATATCCTGATCTGATAGGAGAATTATATAAATTTGATAGAATAACTTATGACTTCAAAATTGGGATAAAGCAAATCATATAATAAACTCAATCTCCTCCTAATTTATGGACCTATTTCAGTTTAGTGCTGAGGTATGCTAAGACATTTTGCCTACTGTGGTTACAAACATTCTCCTCTTACCAAAAAAAGAGACTTTCCTAGAAAAACGTCAATGTAGTGGAAACATTTCCTGTACCCAGCAAAACAATAGAACATGGAACTTTATCATTCCACATTATCAAAGTGGAATTTAATTGCATATCATTTTCCCTCTTTTTCCTAGTAGAGATATACAAATTTCTTCAGGGACAACATAAAGAAGCAATACGGTCCAGCAGTGACCCAGAATGCATGTTGTGTTGACAGCTGGACTTGGTAATGTGTAAGAATCACCCAGGTGGTACTAGTTTTGAAGGCACGAAGAGATGCCTTAGGCAGAGAACCACTGGGGCTTGTCACTTTGTGGCAGAACTGAATTCACTGAAGTGAGGCAAGAAGTGGCCACTGGTGAAGGTATAAGCTTAGTTACAGTAGGCTCAGAGAGATACAAGTACCTTAGGACGGCTACAGCTGTGGAATGGAACTGACCTGAACCTGTACAACAAGCTGCCCGTACTATAGAGGCAGACTTGAAGAAGCAGAACTGCACAGGCCTCTTGCTTTTCAGAAGTTCATGAGTGGTTCTGAGAGGACAATCACTAAGTCTTCTCACTGTTGAATTTTGATTGCTTTGATTTGATTTGACTGTGTCTTGATTCTTCCCTCTTGGAGTTAGAAAGTATGTAATTTACTTTCGATTTTACAAAGGTCCATAGTAAGAGGCTTTGGACATTTAAAGAGACTGTATGTTTTTAAAAGGACTTTAGATTTCCAAATGTTGAAACTTTTAAAGATTGTAGAACTTTTAAAGCTATATTATGCCTCATATGTGTTATTAATATTAACATCACATATTGGGGATGACTGTGAAAGGAAAGGTTATAGATGAATAGTGATACGTATTTCTGTCATCTTGACAAGGGGTCAGTGGTGTGGTCTGCCTGTGATCAACTTGACACACATCTACACTCAGCTAAGAAATCTCTGTTGGTCAGTTGGCCTGTAGGAAAACTTTTGTACACTAATGATTATTGTTGGCGGGTCTAGCTCATTGTGAAGGCAATGGCACTACTAGAAAGGATATTTTGGATGGTATAAGGAAGTGAGCTGAGCGAAGCCATTGGTAGCAAGACATAGCAGTATTCCTCCATGGCTTCTACCTTTAGTCAAAGGCAAATTCAAAGTATGAGACTGGGTAGAAGGCACAAACGTGAGTGTGTATGACTACAACCATCTTCCTACTTGACAAAGATGTCAAAAGACACAGCGTCTTCAACAGATGGTGTCCAAGAAAATGGATGTTACATGGAGAAGGATAGTAACCAGTGTCTATCACTTTGCATAACAGCAGCTCCAAATGCAGCGAAGATCTCAAAAAGTGAAAACAAGAAAACCTGAAGCTGTTTGAAAAAAAAAATAAATAAAAACCCTAGAAGAATCCTATAAAAATCAGTGCAGAAAAGTAAGCACTGCAACTCACAAAGGGGACCTCATAAGCTGAAGAGAATTGGAAGAATTTGAGTGACTCATAAGATCTCAAAGATCCTGTTAACGAAGAGACTGTACAAGTCTGAAATAGAAGGTAGAGGAATCCAGCTAGAATTACCCTGGAATCCTCGTCTCTGAGGGCTTGCTTTCACAGTATTGAAGGTGCTATGTAAGCTGCCAAAGGAGAAAAACCAATTAATTGTTCTACCTACTGGAAAGACTAAATAAAATGAATGTCCCTCTCATCAATTTTAATTACAGCAAGGATAGTGGCAAACTTTACCGTCATACCCTAAGATGCCCCTCCAGTGAGCTGAGTAGAAGACAGGCTTCATTCACAGGTCCTGTCGCAAAGGTGCACAGCAATTTATTTTGGTCTCCTGTATTCCAATTCTCTCTCAGCCAAAGTTGAGGTCAAGACACTGGTCGTATTTTACTTATGACATGGATTGAGATCTGGGACAGCAATTGAACATGGCTGCCATCTCTCTAAAAGAGAACTATAGACATATTTTCAGAGAGGTGGTTAGGTAATACAAGGGAAAGAAGCTGTCTGCAAGACGAGGGAATAGGTCTGAGCCAAACCAACGCTGCACCTGCTGAGATGGACGCAAGATAAAGGTTCTTGCTTTGTCATCACTGTTTACTCTCCTGACTCAGAACTGTCCTCTGACCCCCACATGACCAGTGTGGAGCATCTGCCTCATACAAACACTGAAAAGTAATATTTGGAATTAAATTAAAGTAAATTTTGGAATTAAATTCAAGGCGAGGCCGTGATTGATGGTGAACTTTGATTGTACAGAGTTTTGAGAAATATAACCCTTTTTAAAAGGGTGAAAATTTGTCATAGTCATTGGGGACAGCTTCCTAATGCATTTTCATGGTAAAAACAATGCTAGAATATACCTCAGGCAGTGCAACACAGAAACCTGGAAACAATATCAATCTCTAAAAGACTTGATTTCTTCAGAGACTAAAGCACAGTAAAAGTTTTCACCTCAACAAGGGCTTATACTTTATTTTTTATTTCATTCTGTTATCTAATGAATGACTAATTTTGTCTTGCAACATGATGTTCACTCTGAGACTGAGTCTATCTTTCCATTTAGTTTTTTTTTCTTAACTAGAATCTAAATGACAAACTAAATACCCAACAGAAAGACATGCTGGTATACAAAATATGTTAATATTTTAAATTTGACTGTGCTAGATGGCCAAGGATGCTTTTAGTCACAGCCTTCTTGATTTCCTTTATTTGCTGAGTTATTAAGATATTAGGCACTTCAATTGATGGAGTGATATAGATTTTTAGATAAATAATTTGCAATTGAAAATATTTGTGGAATGAAATGTAGAGGTATGTAATAGACATTGAATTAGTCTCATCCTGACATAATTGTTTATATTTCATCTTATTACTGGCATAAATATTTCTTACTTCAGGAACAATATATTGTTTCCCAATAAGAGCCATACCATCCTTGAAAAGATGAAAATAAAATCATGTTCTATTCTATTGATATTTATCTGTACATCATTTTTAAAATTGATAATGATCTGTTACATTTCAAGGTCCTATCAAAGAGTTTAACAATTAAAAACAAAGGGTAATAATAGGAAAACGATTTCATTCTATTTCCTCAATTAGTTACAAGTAAACTATTTAGTCTTTCACTTGTGAAGTTTTACATGGACACAAAGTTTATTAAATGCATTCCTTTCATTGTATTTAAACATTTCTAAAGTTTAAAATACTAACAACTAGCTTAGCATGAAATGCAGTCTCTTACCTAGTGTTTCACTGTAAAACTTATCCCAGAATGCAAAGTCATATTGCTGGAGCCCAAATTCAAAAAACAGTGACAGCATCATATTTTTCACCCTTTCTGGGAATGTCATATGGTCTGATAGTTCACTCATGACAACGGGTACATAGGAGAGAGGAATTGGAAGGTGGCCACAGTATTTCTCCATGGTAGATCCCATGCTGAACCTCAGGGTGTTCACAAAAGGGACCCGCAGCACCTCGGCCACCAACTCTCCACAGGGAATGACAGGGTCTATAACCATTACGTCATATTTTGCATCCCGGAGCTTGTCCATGAATGTCTGGTTGTACACTGCACTCTTACAGAGACCTTCAAAAACTGTAGTCAGTTGAATAAAGAAATCTTGCAATGTTTTTGCAGCATGCCAAAGTGACAAATTTGGAATGACATTCACAGCTACATTTACTAGCTCGTTTAAATAATTCTTGGCAATGTCGTTCTCTTGCGACACAGGGATGTTCTCAAAGTGCAGAGAAGAGTGTTTGTGCTGATCCATGAAGACACTGGGAAATTTCAGCACTGTCACCTCATGCCCTCTCTGCACAAGCTCCTCAAGAATAGTCTGTAGGTTCAGCCAGTGACTCATATCACAGGGCCACACGAGGATCTTGCCGCAGAAGCCACAGCCGACACAGCACAGCTGAAGCAGAAAAACTGCCACAGTCCACTTCTCAGAGGCCATGGTTTGCTTTCCCAGGCTGCTCAGTGGAGATTGAGCATTTACTCAGTTGAGTAACAATTTAGATATAAAATAAATCAAATATTAACTTCCAAAGTTACGAAAACACACAGGTCAAGAGATAACGGTGTGATATAGTGCCATAGATCATTGTTCCATAGATTAGAGTGATACTCATGAAGGACTGGACCCAGTTGTTAACAATTCCATTTTGAGCTTTTTAAAAATGGGACAAAATGTAATATTTTAAAATTAATGATGTAATGGTAGCAGGTACAGCACATGCATGTCAGCAGGAAGCTAGATGAAGACTGCTGAACTAGGTGCCTGGAAGAACACGCTAAAGAAAAATGCTGTTGGAATTATGATCACTGAAGTGGGGAGCTTTCTGTTCACTGTGTGGGCAGGAAGAAGCCAAGTTCAAAGAAGAGACTTCGGGTTCATTTTAAATCTCTATGAAAGTTTATCAGGGAGACTATTATCTCAGCCTGTGGATGGAACCATAGGGTTAGGGTTCTAAGATGGATGAAAAGTGAGAGTTCACCAACGATTTAAAAACAAAGTTCTGCCTCAGTTCCTAACCTGAGGAATCAGAGTGAGGTGATGTCTGTAGCAAAGATATGAAAGGAAAGTAGGAATAGAAATGTAGAAATGGACTGGCCAGGGGAAGGGAAGGATGCACTTATACTTCAGCTAAATCTTCAAGGATGAATACTTTATGAAGTGGAAAAGTACTATTTTATTTATTCTTTTTTTTGTTGAAAAAAATTTCTGCCTCCTCTCCTCCTCCCATTTCTCTCCCCCTCCTCTCACTCCTCTCCCCCTCCCCCCCACACCTCTCCCCCTCTCCCCACTCCTCTCCCCCTCCCCCTACTCCATTTCCCCTCCCTCTAGCAGTCCGGATTCCCTGCCCTGTGGGAAGTCCAAGGTCCTCCCTGCTCCATCAAGGTCCAGGAAGGTGAGCATCCAAACAGGCTAGGCTCCCACAAAGCCAGTTCATGCAGTAAGATCGAAACCTAGTGCCATTTTCCTTGGCTTCTCATCAGCCTTCATTGTCCACCATGTTCAGAGAGTCCGGTTTTATCCTATGTTTATTCAGTCCCAGTCCAGCTGGCCTTGGTGAGCTCCCAATAGATCAGCCCCACTGTAACAGTGGGTGGGTACACTCCTCGCGGTCCTGACTTCCTTGCTCATGTTCTCCCTTCTTCTGCTCCTCATTTGGACCTTGGGAGCTCAGTCCGGTGTTCCAATGTGGGTCTCTGTCTCTATCTCCATCCATCGTACTATGTTAACTTAAAGAGAATGGCAAATCAGTTGCTACTATATGCATGATCCGTTAAGAGGTATATTCAGCCTCAATATTTGTTGAGAAACGATTATCAAAATTTCAAATTTCTGTAGCTGGAAAGAGTGCTCGATGGTAAAGAAAACATGCATCTAAACTCAGTTCCTAGCACCATTGTCTGTAGTCTGACAGGCGTGTTAAACATTAGCAGGTGGAGATCAGACACCTCTAGGCTCTGCAGGCATCTGCACCCACTTGTAGATACCCATGACCCCCAATATCTATAATTTAAACGTAATCCCTTATTATTTTTTCGTATTTCTTTGGAAGTTTTGGCTTGCTAGCATAGATTCCTAGAACACATTCATTTAAAATATCACAAAAATAAAATAAAATATCACAGTCAAATTGGGAGCAAAATCAAAGTATTCAGGTATAGTTTGCACAGTGGTTAGTGATGTCACATAAGAAACACTCCCCAAAACATCAAAAATGCAATTCCCAGTGTATGAAAGGGTTAACAAGTGGCTTAAGAAAATATTATTATTGCCTTAGTGAGCAAAGTCTTTTGAAATAAATTTATTACCATAGAAGCAATAAAAGTCACTTGTACAACGTGAGATGGTTGGTGATATGATATGAATTTTGAAGTAAAGTGGAAGGGGCATTGGTATATAATGTCACTTGTAAATTTATAAAACTGACACCCAGAGGCATAATTATGTAAATAGGCATTATTTTAAAATTCTTAGCTGTTTGATTTTGTGGAAAGCGTGTCTAGTTCTGGCTATGTAGTAGGATTCATTTAGGTAAATTTAAAGATATAGGTTTGTGGTTTTCTAAGTGAGAAAAATCTCAATAGTTTCATATATTTGAATGCTTGGGGCCTAGTTGGTGGAACTATTTGGAAAGGATGAGGAGGTGTGGCTTTGTTGGAGGAGGCATGACACTTGGGGTTGACTTTGAAGTTTCAATTCCCATGCCTTGAAATTCTGAGTTAGCTCTCTCTCTGCCTCGTCTTCGTTGTCTCAAGATATAATCTCTCAGCTACTCTCCAGCACCATGCTGGCCTGCTGTCATGCTCCCCGCGGTGGGGGTCATGGATCCACCCTCTCAAACTGTAAGGAAGCACCCAAGGAACTCTTCTATAAGTTGTCTTTGTCACAGTGTCTCTTCACAGCAATAAAATATAATTAAAACAGCTGCATTTTCTCTTTTAGTAAAGTATACCATTTAAAAATATGGATAAAACATAAAGTTGTTTTTGAAATACAAACATGAAGAATGCCATTTATTGCTTGTACTGTGGTTTCTCCTGAGTAACTCATATACTGGACTGTAGGGAAAAAAAGCAGGTCATTAAAAGAAAATTAAAAAAAGTTCAGTAATGCAGTGGCTGTAGGTTCTTCTCCCAAGGTCTACAACTTCACTAATCATGTGTACTTGGCAAGGCATAGTATCACACAGTTTCCTCTTTGATGAAAGGGTCCTATGTCTAAGACGAGAGGTCTTGGATACTGTCAATGTATGTGTGGTACTACTGTATCCTTAGGGTTTTCATGACATGCTTATTATTGATGTGATTCATAGGTTTCATAGGTGTCTAGGACTGTTGGTTACAACCCTCCTTAGGAAGATTCCACGGTGATTTGGGTACCATGATAACCAGTCTACAGGGAGGAGGCATTTAGCTCAGCTCTATCTCAGGGCCCCCTGAGCCTTCTTTCTAAAGTTCATGGTGTCTTCAACAATATGAACTTTTTTTATGTCTGCATGTCAAAAAAGGACAATATCAATAATTTGAAATGGTTTGGGAGTCTCTTGGACAGCCTTGACCTAAAACTCACAAGAGAGCTTTGTATGCCTAGTGAAGGCATTAATGTTAGATGGGCTTTAGCTCTTTGTGGAACATTATTAGCCTAAATAAGAAAATTTTATTTAAACTACATATGTGTATTTATATACAGACTTAACAGTCTTGTAGGAATTTTTATGTAGATCATTAACAGTATGATTCGTTCTGCCTTTATAAGGTATCCTTACTGTTATTTTGCCCTTCTCCCTCCTTCTGCATTTATCTTTTTCCTCTTTCTTATCTAGAGCCTTGCACTCTTTCCTGCTTCTCTGACAATTTTACTAAACATGTTAATGCCTAACTTTATTGTACATATTTGTCCTTTTTACCTATAAAAAAGTGTAGTCCTCTTCCTTCAGCAAGAAACTTTTCTTTGCAAATGATATAGCTCATTACAGAGAGCCACAAACAATAAAAATGGAGAAGTTCAGTCCCAGTAGGTACATCTCCAAAACAATTCAGTCACTCACTCAAGTTTCAGGGGAAAAGAAAAGTCAGAAATTTGTAACAGCCAGAAGATTAGAGAGTTTGTTGCAAGACTGTGTCTCCTAGTAGTGTCAGAAGCTACAGCCATCTGCATCTATCAGTGGCAGGAAAAAAGTGAGCCACTACACCTGGCTTGAGCCTTTGAAAACTCCAAGTTCAACCCCCCATGACACACTTCCTCCAACAAGGCCACACCCAATCCAACAGGGCCACACCTATTCCACCAAGGTCACTCTGCACAGGCAAGGCAACACCTCTAATAATGCCACTCCTCATGAGGCTATAGGGGCTATCTTCATTGAGACCACCACAACACGCATGCTCCCCTCTTTTTTTTAAATTCATTTTTATTGAGCTCTACATTCTGCTCCCCTCTTTGCTTCTTACCTCCCCTTCAACGTTCCCCCAAGGTCCCCATGCTCCCAATTTACTCAGGAGATCTTGTTTTTTTTTTCTACTTCTCATGCAGATTAGATCTATGTATGTCTCTCTTAGGGTCCTCATTGTTTTCTAAATTCTCTGGGAATTAAAACAAAATACTACCTTTTTTCCCTCCCTGCCCTCATTCATTAATCTAAATAGGGATTAAGCAATTAAGTCCCCTTTTTGCCTATGCAAACAAGAAATGTTCAGGTCTCTGAATGGAAAGCTTCTAATACAGAGGCTGCAAGTCCACCTTCCTTGCAGGAGTCCTAAATTAGTTCATCATTCAGCATAGAATATACTTGGAGATTCTTAAGGGCATTTTCTCATGGACTTTCTCCTTTGCTTGTTTTTTGCTCTGCCGCTTCTTGCTCCTTTCCACTTATCTTGTCGTCTGCCCAGCTCAGACTTCTGTAGGGAAAGGTTTTGTAACCTGACCAATTCAGACTCAATTTTTTTATAAGATCTGATAAACTCTGAACAATAACTGTAGTCTTTCAGCAACTTTAATCATGCTGCCCACTGTCAGTCTTGCTTCTTTTGAAAATACATGTGAACCTTTGTTTTCAATTCTTTGGAGAAAAGGCTGAGAATCTAGAAATATTCTTTGGATAAAAGGTGAAGAATCTCTTCTGATTGATTTTAGTTTGAAGTTAGTTTTGTTAGAGAAGCTAAATAAGGAGAACCCAAAGACAAACATATAGGCATCCTCCTGAATATTAACCTTCATCAGGCGAGAAAAGGAGACAGAGACAGAGACCCACAATGGAGCACCGGACAGAAATCTCAAGGCCCAAATCAGGAGCAGAAGGAGAGAGAGCACGAGCAAGGAACTCAGGACCGCGAGGGGTGCACCTACACACTGAGACAATGGGGATGTTCTACTGGGAACTCACCAAGGTCAGTTGGCCTGGGTCTGAAAAAGCCTGGGATAAAATCGGACTCGCTGAACATAGCGGACAATGAGGACTACTGAGAACTCAAGAACAATGGCAATGGGTTTCTGATCCTACTGCACGTATGGGCTTTGTGGGAGCCTAAGCAGTTTGGATGCTCACCTTACTAGACCTGGATGGAGGTGGGCGGTCCTTGGACTTCCCACAGGGCAGGGAACCCTGATTGCTCTTTGGGCTGATGAGGGAGGGGGACTTGACTGGGGGAGGGGGAGGGAAATGGGAGGCGGTGGCGGGGAAGAGACAAAAATCTTTAATAAATAAATAAATAAATTAAAAAAAATAAAAATAAATAAAAAAGGTGAAGAATCTATAAATATATAGTCCATTGTTCCAGAAGTTCTGCTAAATATAATTCTAAAGCACACTGCAGTACAAATTTACTAACATATCCATTAAAGAGCTACTTGAAAGGACCACAAAATTCTGCTAAATAGTTTAAACAGTATAACACTTGTGTACTAAAAGTATACTCCTTACTAATCACAACACCCATCAAAAAGGAGATAAGTATATGGAGATATTTTCATTTTAAGACTAAGAAGTAAAATTCATTCAGGTGGCTAAGACAGAAAGTAATTGTAAAATTTAGAGGTAAGTAAATATTTGCTCAAAAATATCATTATCAGGTATGGGCTACCAAGTTCTGTTCAAACTGATTGGGCTATTTGGTTTTTCTCCTTCTCTGTATCATTCCTTCTTTCTTCCCTCTCCCCATCCCCTTCCTCCTTCTTCTTCCTCCTCTATCTATTTCTCTTTCTCCTCCTCCTCTTCTTCTTTCTATGATGCAAGGTCTCATGTATCCCAGTCTAACAAACTTCAAACTCCTTTGTAAATTCCAATGGCAAGCAAGGGACTCTCTTTGAGCCATTGGCCAGGAAAGCTTCGGTGGCTTCTTAAACAGCATAGACAATTGTCATTGCTCTTTATTTCCCACCAGCAATAAATGACAAAGGCAGGCTGCTGAAGACACCACTTATTTTGGATATTAGACACAAATTTTCAAGCTTGTCCCTGACTTGCAGTTTAATTCCTGTTGGCTAGAGTTCATAAGGTCAGAATGTGCTATTCAGGGTGCTGAGGTAGAAACTGTTATCTGTGTTGCATGGTTACGAACCCTATGAACAATAGAACCAACCTGATGGTAAGGTACTCCAACTCATATAGTAATACCAGGACTGTTTGGGGTGGAGGTTGTTACCAATGATCTTCTGATAGCTTTGAGACTTACTCCATGTGAAAGAATTCATGTCTTTTACTGTAAATCCAGTTAGAGCCTATGACTGGGTAGGTCGTAAGCCATAAGAGAATCTATTAACTGTGCTTTGCTTAGTGGAAATATAGTGAAACTGTCTGTTAGATATTTTTGTTTATACTCATAGACTAACACTGATCCTAGTCTTGATCAAGGCAACTTCTTTTAGCAGTGGGAAATTTTTATCACTCTATAGGAAGTAGAGCCTGGGAAATGGGGACAATGAATAAGTAAAGTAGACTAAACTCACATGCAATAGCCACCTTTGTTCAGAGCATCCAACAATTTATACTCTGAGGGTTAAGAGGATCTACATCCATATAGTGTATAATCACAAGGCCAAGCCACTTGTGACTGACAAGCCAAATGCAGCATAAACATATTTTTCCATAAAAGCACTTACACAGAAGATAATAGGCCGGGTGTAATGAATACTTTGAAGTAAACTCACTTCTATCCAGTACACCTGGGAGGAGCATGAAAGCACATTCCGAGAACAACAGCAGCCTTTTGAAGAAACTGAGGTCACAAGACTCTTGTTTTCTCACAAACAACAATCCTCCTTACATAACTCAATTTTTGGACCATATTTAGATAGGCAATGATTAATATATAGAGTTATAACAGGCCAAAGAGCTGAGAACATGTTAGTACTGAATGCTCAGTCTTAAATAGGACATTTATATCACTGCACTCAGTGTTTAAGGGACATAGGCAATGGAAAGATCATAAGAGCAAGGTAGTGGGAGAAATACTATGAAATTTCACTGTTTTCTGGATCTGACATTGTTAATAATTATAATTGAAACACCTAGTAGTTGTGGTTACCATCATAATACCTGAGTAATTTTGAGCCCTTCAACATCCCATCTTACATGGAAGATTTCATAAAAATTTATTACTCACTGCAGTGCTTTTATTACTCAAAGAAAGGAAGGAAGTTTCTTTCACAATAGTGATGTAGATGCCTGTGCTATGTTAAGCAGTTTTTTTGTCATTTTCATACATACATCTCTAAACTCAGCAACTCTGTAGATGGAGATTTCTTTCCCACTGAGTCATGCAGCCGTTCAGTCCCAACAAAACACACAGAGGCTTATATTAATTATAAACTGTTTGGCCTATTAACTCAGGCTTATTATTAACTAGTTCTTATAACTTAAATTAACCCATAATTCATATTCTGAGTTTAGCCACATGGCTTGGTATCTTACTCAGTGAGGAATTTTCATCTTGCTTCCTTTGCTTCTTGCTGGTAACTGCAGACTGAACCTTTCCTCTTCCCAGAATTCTCCTAGTCTGGTTGCCTGGCCTATACTTCCCACCTGGATACAGGCTAATCAGTATTTTATTAAACCAATACAAGTGACAAATCTTTACAGGATACAAAAGCATTATCCCACAGCACAACTCAGACATATACACACAAGATACAAAATAAGAAGGAGGCGCCTGGAAGTAAGAACAGTCCCAGTAGGAGTAGAAGGTAGTGAAGGGGGATTAAGGTGAATCTGAACATAGTACATTGTACATATATATAAAACTGTCAAAAATATAATTTTATAAAATCTAAATATGAAACATCAGTATGAATCACTTTATTAATTTTATAGTTTGACTAATTTACACATAAATATAATACTTCTTCAACTCTCTTATTTCTCTCCAATTTTGTTAGTCCCCTTCATATCTCTATTTTTCTCGTTCCTAAGTTTGTGGCACTTGGGTTTGTTTTATGATTTGTTTAGTTTAACAAGAGCTATCTGTTCAAGTAATGATTTTCTAGCTCCCCAAATACAGCAATTTTAAGTTTTTAATGTTTTCCAACTATGATTTCATTTTTCCAAAACAGTATTTCAAGTCATTAGAATTCAGTTTTGATTATAATCAATGTACATATACAAGAAGAAATGTGTTCCTAGTATGTAGTGCTTTAATAAATAAAATGACTTGTATGCAAATATATGTACATGTATGTGTATGTTCCTATGTATGGTCATTTGTGTTTATGTTGGTGTACATTCATAGGCATGCATATGTTTATTAAGATTATGGGTCAACCTCTGAAGTCAGCTAGTTTGCTAATTTATAACTTTTTCATTTCATTGCTAGATTCTAAAACTGGGTCTTCATAAATACATGGCAAGCATTTTGCAACTAAACTATATCAAAAATCATTAACATATTCTTGATCAAACTATTTGGAGAATATATCCTTAGTATAACAATCAATAACATATTTAAATTGATAGAAGATTGAATAAGAAATAACAAGTGTAGTTATTCACTTTTGAGTAAAAATTTGCTTTGCTTCCTACCATTAAGGTCCTGCCTTTGATACTTGCCCTGACTTCCTTGGATGATAGACTATGATGTGGAAATGAAAGCTGAAATAAACATGTTTTCCCCAAGTTGCTTTTGACCATAGTGTTTTACCACAGTGGTAGAATCCCTAACAGAAAAAAAATGAAATTTTGGGGTTAGGGTGAGGATAGGGTTTTCATTGGAGATAGTTGTTATATAACAGCATCAATAAAACTTCTGAAGAATTGCAAATTAACCCAAGGATAAAAAATCATATGATCATTTTTTTACATTGAAAACTGATCCTGTTCTCATATAATATGTCTCCAACCCAATTCCCTTACATTTCACTCCTCCCAGCTTCTCTCACCTCCCTTTCCCCCCAGATCACTCCTCTGCCTTTCCTCTTCAAAAAAGAGCAGACCTGCAAGAATGAAAATGTTTCTATGGCATTTAATCCCAGGATTTTGGAGGCAGAGGCAGATGAATCGCTGAGTTCAAGGGCATTCTGGTCTTCAGAGTGAGTTCCAGAACAAACCGAGCTACTCAGAGAAACCACGTTTCAAAAAACAACAGCAAAACAACTAAATGCATTCAATAAACAGGTTGAAAAAAATTAACATAATAGATTTCAAACAAAAACTAATTAAAAGAAATAGAGAAGGAAACTATTTATTCATCTAAGAAAATCCATCAAGATGATATTTCAAGTCTAAACATCTATGTCCCAAATATAAAGACATTCATGTTCAGAAAAATACTACTACAGCTTAAATCACATGTAGACCATCATACACTGATAGTAAGGCAGCAAAATTTCCCAGTGATATATCTTTAGTTCTCTGTCTTCATGAGGTCATGACCGTGGAAATATTTAGCTTAAGACGTGGGTTGAAATCTGGGACAGTAATCCAACATGGCTGCCATATCTACAAAAGGAAAACTATGGACACATTTGCAAAGGTGGTTAAATAATACAGGGGACAGGAAGAGTTGTCTGTAAAACTGGCGGGGGGGGGGGCGGGGGGTAGGTTTGAGATTGACAGGCCCTGGACCTGCTGAGATAGACACAAGGCAAAGGTTCTTTCTTTGTCATCATTGTCCACTCAACTGACTCAAAGTTGTCCTCTGACCCCCACTTTACACCCTAGAACATGCACATTACACAAACACCATACAATAACAATTACAACTAAAATTAAGAATAACAAAGCAAGCCTGGGCATGCTTGCTGTTGGAACTTCTAACTTAGAGTTTGGAGAAATGCACTCTCTAAAACAGAATGAAGCCTTGGTGTAGTCACTGGGGACTGTCACAAAACATTGTCAAGGTGAAAAGTTTGCTTCAGTGGTTTATACTTTGAACTGTGAAATACAGAAACCTGAAAAAACATTAGTGACTAAAAGACTTTATTTTCTCAGAGGTTAAAGCACACTAAAAGTTTTCACTTCACAAAGGACATTTAGGTATTTTTTTTTAATTTCTTTCTGTTTTCTAATGAATGATCAATTTTGCCTTGAAACTGAGACTGAGCCTATCAGGTTCCATTTAGCTGGATTTTTAAAAAAAAAATAGAATTGGAATAAAATATTAAATATCAAGCAGATGGATATGCTGATACTAAAATATTAATTTAATTTTTTTGATTGTACTGCATTGCCAGGGATGCTTTAACCACATCTTCAATAATTCAACCTCAATTGCAAGATGCATAAAATATTAGGCACCTCAACTGAGAGGAGAATGAAATAGATTTGAGAGCAATAATTTGCAGCTGCAAGTATTTGTGGAATACAATTCAAAGTCAATGCACTTCATGCTGAATTTTGTCTCACCCTAAAATTATTTCATAATCATTTCATTACCTGAACAAAAAAGATTTCTTATTTTTGCAACAGTGTATTGTTTACCAATAAGAAACCTACGATTTTAAAAAGATACAACAAACTGTAATTAATTAACCTGAAAAATTATAAGTGTTTATCTGACAAACAAAACGATGTTCTACACTATTGACTTTATCCTTGAATACCTTTTCTTAGATATGATGATGACCTATTAAACGTCAAAGTACTATTAAACAGTCTAACAATTATAAACAAAGGTTAATAATAGCAAAAATGACTTCATTGTACTTCTCCAATTACTTATCAATAAGCTCTTTATCGCTTTTACTTGTAGAGTTTTATATGAACACAAGGTTTATAAAATGCATTTCTTTCACTATATTTAAACATTTCTAAAGTTTAAAATACTAACAACTAGCTTAGCATGAAATGCAGTCTCTTACCTAGTGTTTCACTGTAAAACTTATCCCAGAATGCAAAGTCATATTGCTGGAGCCCAAATTCAAAAAATAGTGACAGCATCATATTTTTCACCCTTTCTGGGAAGGTCATATGGTCTGATAGTTCACTCATGACAACGGGTACATAGGAGAGAGGAATTGGAAGGTGGCCACAGTATTTCTCTATGGTAGATCCTATGGTGAACCTCAGGGTGGTCACAAAAGGGATCTGAAGCACCTCGGCCACCAACTCTCCACAGGGAATGATGGGGTCTATGACCATTACATCGTATTTTGCATCCCGGAGCTTGTCCATGAATGTCTGGTTGTACAGTGCACTCCTACAGATCTCTTCAAAATTTGCAGTCAATTGAATAAATAAATCTTGCAATGTTTTTGCTGCTTGCCAAACCGACAAATTTGGAATGACATCCACAGCCAGGTGCAGAAAATGGTTTAGAAATTTCTCAGGAGTCTCATTTCCATACAACACAGGAACATTCTCAAAGTTCAGCGCAGAGTTTTCAATCTGATCCACGATAAAACTTGGGAATTTCAGCACTGTCACCTCATGCCCTCTCTGCACAAGCTCCTCAAGAATAGTCTTTAGGTTCAGCCAGTGACTCATATCACAGGGCCACACGAGGACCTTGCCGCAGAAGCCACAGCCGACACAGCACAGCTGAAGCAGAAAAACTGCCACAGTCCACTTCTCAGATGCCATGGTTTGCTTTCCCAGGCTGCTCAGTGGAGATTGAGTGTTTACTCAGTTAAGTGATAATTTAGATATAAAATAAATCAAATATTAACTTCCAAAGTTATGAAAACACACAGGTCAAGAGATATCTGTTTGATATAGTGCCTATAGAACATTTTTCTGCAGATTACAATCATACCTATGAAGACCTTGATCCAGTTTTTTTAACAATTCTATTTTGAGCTTCTAAAAAATGGGACAAAATACAATATTTTAAAGTTAACCATGAAATGGTAGCAGGCACAGCACATGCATGTCAGCAGGAAGCTAGATGAAGACTGCTGAACTAGCTGCCTGGAAGAACACCTAAAGAAAACTGATGTTGGAATTACGGTCACTGAAGTGGGAAGCTTTTGGTTCACTGTGTGGACCACAGAGTGGGCAGGAAGTCAAGCTCAAAGAGAAGACTTTGGGGTTCATTTTAAATCTCTTTGAAAGTGTGTCAGGGAGACTATTATCTCAGCCTGTGGATGGAACCATAGAGTTAGAGTTCTTAAGATGGATGAAAAGTGAGAGTTCATCAACAATTTAAAAACAAAGTTTTGCCAGGTCTTGAGGTAGGTTGCTTCCTAATTTTCTGAGAAATTGCCATACTGATTTCCAAAGTGACTGTATTCCCATCAGCAATGGAGGAGTGTTTCTGTTGCCCCATATCCTCTCTAGCATAAATTGTCAGTGGTTTTCATGGAAGATATCGCCTACAGTTCCATGCCTGTCTGCCTGCTGCTGTGTTCCCTGCCATGATGGTCCCAGACTCACCCTCTGAAACTGTAAACCATATCCTAAGGAATTTGTGTATTAGTTACCATGGTCATGGCATCTCTTAAAGCAATAAAAATACAACTCAGAAAGGTGTATTTCCTCTTCAGGCAAACTATAATATTTAAAAATCTGGATAAAATATAAAATTATTTTGAAATTTACTTTCATTTTTGAAAACAAAAAAAATATTACCAGCTGTCTTTAAATCCTCCCCAAAATATGAAAAGTGGAATTCTCTTGTAACAAAATTTTACCAGAACTTGAGTAATTTCTTCCACAGCTACTGTAGAGGCCTGGAAATGTGAACCTGTTTTCACAATGACCAAAGGTCAGAGAGTTTGGAACTTTCACCTAGTTCCTTTAAGGTTATTGTCCTTCTACCTCAAACAAAGGTGCCACCTAGATATAGATTCAGAGAGTTCTTATAGTTAACCCATTCAACTCTCCTGACTTATTGTGCTGAATGCTTGCTAGGATTGCTGCTGTGATGAGGGTTAGAGCTCTAATAAGTCATCATTCCCAACTATAGAGATAATTCTTCCACAACACTGATCCAGTCAGTAACTGGACACAAAAGTCAAATGAAGGTCTTGGAATGGGGATCATTTTCTTCAATTGAAAGCTGGTCTATGTGCACCACTTCACCCAGAATTACCACAGCTAGGAGTGAGGCATAAATTAGGGCTGAGTTCAACTCTAATGCTTAGGGAACTAAAATGGCATCGAGATAATGTGGAAGGTGGGACAAGATGGAGCCTGGAGTTGGGGCTCTCACACTGTGAAATGAATGGCAGCAAAGTACATTTATGGGAGCTTGGGTCCATCTCAGTTTTTCTCTTTCCTTTAATATTTGTGCACAGGATTTGTTTATTAATAAAAAGCAGAAGAATCATTTTCATCTGACACCCAATGTGGGGTCTTTTTTGGCCATGCAAAGAAGTGCAGTTTCGCCCTGCCAAGTGCAGTGGTGGCTCTTTGCAACTTAGAGGAGAGTCTCAGGACACACACTTCAGCCTTTCCCCATCCCTCTTCTGGTCTCCTACATTCCTGCCTTCCCAGACACAGACTCCAGGCCAACCACTCCCCTATGAAGCTGGTTTTGCTCATTTTGAGCAAGTAGTGGAGCAGAATTTAATGTGCAGTCCAGTTGCCCTCCCAGGTCCATTCTATCCAGCTTGGGCAAGTGCTAAAGTAGAATCTGGTGCTGTGGCTCAGCTGACTCGGTGCTGTGCCTGCTCCACCTGCTGGTCAACCATCGACATTACATCTAAATACCTTCACACAACTCGACCCTCTGAGCACCGGATCCACCTTCTGGTCAAACATGATCATTACATCTATACAAACCAATTTTCAGAGGATCAGCATTGGAATCAGTAAAACACTTGGAAACTTAAACGGCAATCTGGTTTATTAAATTATTTAATTAATTAATTGAAATAAATTTAAAATATATTTAAAATAGAAAAGTATAATCTTCAAACATTTCCCATATTAAAAATATTAAATATAACATTGCAGGATATTTGGGCCCTGTTCACTACACTATGGAGGGGATCCAAATCAAAAAATTATGTGAGAAAAAAAAATTAAATGAGTAGATAAACAACTTAGCTAGCGTTAAGCTAATTTTGTCATAATTACTATCTGTATGGTAATTCATATTTTCTAGTTAAAAATTGTTTGATAACTGTGCCAAATATTAAAAAAATGACTGATAAAATACAAACCTTACAAATTATTTTACTAATCATAAGATATAAACTTTAGAATAGGTTACAATTGACAATATAAAAGCCTTACAAATAGTTGCTAAAAATATTACAATTTTGACTGATAAATTTCAAGCCTTAAAAAGCTTATTGAAACGGATAGTACAAATATTCAGACACAGACAGAGATATTGAGAGAAAAACAAACCCCACCATTATATTATTAAAATAGAGAGGAGCAGCCCAAGGTTATCCAAAAACCAACTGTAATTCACCTAGTAACCTTTAAGGGAACAACTGCCAAATGACAGGTATCCCCAAGGCTATGTGGGCGCTCCCTGGATTCCTGTGGAAATGTTAGATTTAAGGAGATGTAAGAAAACAATAGTCTCATATGGTAAGCATTCACCTTTTTTGATGTGAAATTCATGGAAAACTAGGTCTTTTAAATTTCACTTAATCAGATTTGTCTTCCCCCACAAAAAAAGTGTTATGTGTGTGGTGGGTATTTGCTCTGCCATGATCTTCATCTATGTGACCCAATAGGTGCTGTACTTCTTTTCTGCCTATGCGACCTCTGAAAAGAAGAGATTGGGCAATTGCTTGCTTTCTTGTGTGGTGGTCACAGAAGCAACTCTTGGTTCCATTCAACCCTAGGCAGGACAGAGGACTACAGTAGCTATTTGCATTGTTCTGTATCTGTGAGTGTATCCTAGTAAATCCTTGAGACCCCTTTAAATGGGCTCTTCTGGCTTTGTCTACAATGTGTACCTGTCATCAGCACAAAACTAGAGGTTTAAAAAAGGGTTATTTGTAGGGGGATACTCAGGCTGAATTTCCCTGGAAATGTACTAACTACAAGCAACTGATCCAAGAAGAAGACCTGGATTCTTATTTAGATGTATACTTAATTCCTGAATTAAGACAAAATAAATATAACATCTTTTTTTTTCCTCTTGGTCCTTATTCACAAATCTAACTTGGGACTAAACTATTAAGTTCACCTTTGGTGTATGCCATGAGGAAAATTCAAGCCCCTGGGTGAAAAGCTTGTTTAGCTGTGGTTCCAGGTCCACCTTCCTTGAAGGAAGCACTAAGCTAGTTAATCATTTACCACAAAATATTCTTGAATATTCCCAAGATATCTTTTTCAAGGACTTTCTCTGGTTATTTCTTGGTCCCGCTGCTTTTCTTTATCTTGTGGCCCACCAGCTCAGACTTTCTCTAGAGAAGGCAAAACCTCTGGGCCAATTAACTCCATTCTTATTAAAATGTACTAAGCCTTGTCAATAATTGTGGTTCATGAATATGTCCATTGTAAATCAGGCCTCCAGACTTTGAGACAGTCTCCAAATAAGTGCGGGTTCAGAGCAGGGTGTGTTCTATGGGGAGGATTCCTCCATGCTAACTAGTCTGAAGAGAGAGCTGCCAGGTCATGATAGACTAAAACGTTTGACCAATAAGGACTTCTGACAGTTTAATGATTATAAAATGTGATAACAATAGCAAAATAACCTGATAGTGTTTCTCATTTTGTTATCAATAAATGATTAATTACTTTTGCTTGCAGAGCTTTTACCTGGACAGCAAAATAAATGAAATGTTTTCCTTTGATTTTTAAATACATTTAAGCTTTAAAAGAATATTTAACAACTAGATTACATGAAATGTAGTGTCTTTTCTAGTGTTTCACTGTAAAACTGATCCCAGAATGCAAAGTTGTATTGTTGGAACCCAAATTCAAAAAACAGTGGAAGCATCATATTTTTACCTTTTCTGGGAAGGTCATAATTTTGGTTTACCCATGATAACTGGGACATAACAGAGTGGATTTGGAAGCTGGCCACAGTATTTGTCTGTGGTGTACATGATGATTAACCTCAGAGAATTCATAAAAGGAACTTTAAGCACAGGTCTCCACAGAGAACAACCAGGTCTATAACCATTACATTATTCTTTGCATTCTAAATCTTGTCCATGAATGTCTGGTTATATATATATACTCCTACAGATCTCTTCAAAATTTGCAGTCAATTGAGTAAGTAAATCTTGAAGTTGCTTACCAATGTGATATTGTTGAGATGACATTCATAACTATGTATACAGTATAATTTTGAAAATTCACAGCAGTCTTATTCCCAAATGAAACTGTGATATCTAACTTCTCAAGAATAGTCTGTAGGGTCAGCCAGTGACTCATATCAAAGGACTACATGAGGACCTTGCTGCAGAACCATTTCTGACATAGCAAAGCTGTATCAGACAAATTGCCACAACCCATTTCTCAGATGTCATCACCTTAGTTTAGTAACAGTTTAGATATTAAATAATTTCAAAATTAACTCCCTATGTTATTCAAACACAGAAGTCAAGATGCCTTTCAGATACAGCACCCATAGAACATTCCTCTCGGGAGTACAATATGTTAAATTCTTAGAAGGTTCTAGATCCAGTTATTTAAAAGTTCAAGTCTCAACCTCTTAAATTGGAAACAAAATATGACATTTTAAGATTAATAAAACATTGGTAGTAGACATCAGCAGAGTGTAAGATTGAAAATGAGATGAAGACAATTAAGGTTGATGACTAGAAGAACACAAACTAAATAAAAATGATACTGTATCAAAATTATGAATTATCTTACAAATTAGCACCAGTCCACACTTTCCCACATTCTGAGGAAGAAGAAAACACTTTGGTCCTAAACAACTTTCCTCTCTTATTGGTCTGAATGGCTGCTAGGATGCTGCTGTGATGGTGAGAGCTCTAATAAGTCATCATTCCCAACTCACTTCCTGCCTTCCTAGGTGTGAACTCCAGATCTGCAGCTATCCTCCTAAGCTGTTTCTGCTAAGTTTGAGCAAGAACTGGAGCAGAATCTAGAATGCTGTGCTGCTGCCCTAACAGTTCCATTCTGCCCAGGGTTGGTCAGGTACTGGAGCAGAATCTGGTGTGGTTCAGCGTGCTCTACCTGAGCTGCCTTGGTGCTGCGCCTGCTCCACCAGCTGGTCAAATATTGACACTACATCTGAATACCCTCATACAACTTTACACTCTGAGCGTTGACTCCACCTACTGATCAAACATCATCACTACATCTATACAACCAAATATTCAGAAGATCAGCATCAGAATTGATAACCTTGGGAACTTTTAAACGGTAATCTGGTCTATTTAATTAATCAAAATAAATTAAAAATATGTTTAAAAGGGAAAAGTATTATCTTAAAATATTTCCCATATTAAAAATATTAAATATCACATTGCAGGAAATCCGGGGCCTGTTCAGTGCTATTTTGGAGGGGATGCAAATGAAAAAATTAAATGAAAAGATAAACCACTTAGCTGGTGTTAAGATAATGTTGGTCATAATTATTATCAGTATGGTAATTCATATTTTATACCTAAAAATTATTTGATAACTGTGCCAAATGTGAAAAATTGAGTGATAAAGTGCAAACTTAAAAAACCTTGCTATTCATAAGAAATATGCCATAGAGAAGGTTACTAGTGAAAATATACAGGCCCTACAAATAATTACTAAAAATATTACAATTCTGACTGATAAGTTACAAGCTGTAAAAAAAACTTATTAAAACAGATAATTTTTCAGACACAGAGAGATTTAGAGGTAAATAAACACCACCATTACATTATGAAAGTAGAGAGTAGCAGCCAAAGGTTATCAAAAAATTAACTTTACTCAGTCACCTAACAAGAACAACTACCAAATGGCAAGTATTTTGAAGACCATGTAAGTACTCCCTGATTTTTACAAAGATTTACTTCAACTGCACAAAAAAATAATAACAAATACAGAATCTAGACAAATATTTATTAGATCTTGGCTTTTGAAAATAATAATTTACAATGCAAAGGGTAACTAGGCCTTTAAGACAAGATCAAAAACCACTGAAAAATGGATCTGAGACACAGTCAAGATTGATTCTCATAAGAATACTAGGATTTTAAAAAGTGATTTCAAAAGGTTTAACAACATCAAAATGTCAGATGTTTAATTGTGGTAAGTAAGGTTATCTAAAAAAAAAAAGATTGTAGGCATGGTGTTACTAGAAACAATGTTTTGTTTCTAAAATAATCCAACCAGAAAATCACAGTCCTCTGGAATATATGAAAGGTGCAGCAAAGGCTGACATTGAACTAATAAATGCAGAAAACCAAAGGACAGACAAGGTATCTCTTTACCAGCAAAAATTGCCTTTGGGGGCCCATCACAGGCACAATGGCATATTTGTCTCAATCATTCCCTGTCATCATAGGGGAAACACTTCTAGAGAACAATTAAAGACCAAATGCCTGTTGAAAAAAAATATATTGCGCTAGATGGAAAAACAGCTCTAAAAGTTAAAACAAAAATTTCAGAGAAACTATAAAAGGAATATTTGGAAATTTTTCTATAAATTATAAAAAACTAAAGTTAACAATACAAATAAATGGCATTTAAATTGGGGTTTAGTAGCCACAGAGGCAGATTTAGCAATAATAGTGGCAAAATCATTGCATCCAAATTGGCTTCTTCAGGAGGTAAAAGTTCAGCTTCTAAGGATTGGAATTTTGTCTCAGTTAAAACAAAGCACAAGATGGGTCTAATTAATAGAGACTGAAAGATAAGAGGAAAATAAAAAACATATGTGGCTGGCATAACAATGAACTTGTTACAGCAGTGAAAAATAGATCTTCCAATCTCAAAACAAACCAAAAATTAAAAAATACTTCAGAAAAAATATTAAAAGTTATTCCCAAGAGTGGTCACAGACTTCAAATTGCACAAAACTTGCCCCAATAATTGGTGACCTCTGAAAAGAGACAATAGCCTTATTTTTAAAATGGTTGTCTATATGAAACAATGGCTTTTAACATAAAAAAATGCAGACACAATTTGCCTTTACATTGTCTATTTTTAATAATTCTCTGCCCATTAAAAGGTGTCAGTGGAAAATTCCCACACAAGAGATGTTAAACAGTTCTACCGTGTGCCAATATTTTGCCTAACATTTGGTGGAAATACCTTGTAAACAGTTTCCTCAATCTATACATTACTATTAAATGAATATCTTACTGACTGAAATGATTAAGAATATAAAGCCTTGCTGGGGATTAAAAGTTGCTCCTTAAAAGATGCAAAGAGAAGATTCTATTAATTACCTAGGTTATAAAATAGCTTTACAAAAATTTAACTCCATAAGATACAAATCGAGAAAGAACAATTTTGGATACTAATTTGGGAGGGTCATCTGTCTATCTGTTGCTTTCATTGGTTAATTAATAAAGAAAACTGCTTGGCCTGATAGGTCAGAACACAGGTAGGTGGGGTAAACAGAACTGAATGCTGGGAAGAAGAAGGCAGTGAGGAAGACAATATAGCTCTCCTCTCCAAGATGGATGCAGGTTAAGATCCTTCATGGTAAACCACCACCTCGTGGTGCTACACTCATTAATAGAAATGGGTAAATCAAGATGTGAGAATTAGCCGATAAGGGGCTAGAGCTAATGGGCCAAGCAATGTTTAAAAGAATACAGTTTCCGTGTAATTATTTCGGGTGTAAAGCTAGCTGGTGGTCGGGAGCTAGGAGGCGGAACACAGCCCGCCGCTCCACACAACACTAATTCATTTCAAGAAGTTGTGGGTGGCCTTAACTGACAAGGACCCACATTTAGATTAACAACACAAGAATTAAATAATTTATTTTAAACATTACAATGTGACAAGACTTAAATGGTTCAAAAAATTATCAGTTGAAACTGAAAGAAAATTGACTATATATAATAGAGTAAAAAATACAGGAGGCTCATGTGGATTTGTTCAAACCAAAGCTAGATTTTATCCTAATTATTCAATCTTCTAACAATTCTCCTACTGTAATTGTTATGCAGAAAATCGTGGAATGGATATTTCTCTCACAGAGTCAGAGCAGAAAATTAAAGACCTATGTTAAAAAATGTTTTCTGAATTGATTCTAAAAGAAAACTTGTGATTTAGTCAATTAGCGGGATTGGACCCAAAATAAATTGTTGTACTTTTTAATAATGTTAGAATTTCTCTTTTGGGGAAGTAAATCAATATTGTCAAAAAATATTGCAGTAAATTTTTGGGAGAGATTAACAACAGATATCCCAAAAGCAAGAGAATTCAATATATAAAAAGAAACAATTGTGTCCTTCCTTACTTTGTACAGGGAACACTAATATCTGGAGTCCCTACAGTCTATACTGATGCAAATGAATCAGGAAAGGCAAGTCATAAATCTTCAAATAAAAATGGTTCAAAGTACTTTTGTTTCATTGAAAAGTCAGAATTATATTCTGGTCTGATGGTATTATTAGATATTTCAGTACTTTTAATATAGTTACTGATTTTCAATATGCAGATAGAATTGTTTTACATCTTGAAACAAATAAATTTATTCCTAATGATTCAAAATTAAGTCTGTTTTGTTGTTTATCCAATTACATAAATAATCAATAATTGAAATCATATACATATATGTATCATATATATATGTGTGTGTGAGTGTGTGTGTGTGCATGTATCATATCCCATTTGGACCTACCAGGCTCATTAGCACAAGGTAATGATGAAATTGGTCAGCTATTAGTAGGATATGGGACTAAAAGTCTCAGAATTTCATAATAAGAAATATATTAATAATTAGGGTTTAATAAAGAAATTTTCTATTACTTGTCAGAAAGTCAAGGAAATTATAGGAAAATGTCCTACTTATACTTTTACATAACCAAACTGCAGTACCTCCAGAAATTAACCCGAAGGATATAAAAAGAAATAAAATTTGACAAATGAATGTGCTTCCTTTTACAGAGTTTAGAAAATTAAAACATACACACCATACCATAAATACATATTCAGGATTTCAATGGTCAACTATGAGTTTTAAAAGCTGATTCTGTAATTACACATCTATTAAAAGATATGGCCATCATTGTTGTACCTGTATAAATTAAAACTAATAAAGATCCACCATTTTTCTCTAGTAAAATATATGTGTATAAACATAGCACATATTTCAGTTAAACTACACAATCTACAGGATAAGCAGCTACAGAAAAATCTAATCACATTTTACAAGAAATGTGTAATAAACAGGAAGGATAGTAGCACCCCCTAGAGAGAGTTTGTACAATGCCTTATTGTCTTTAAATTGTTTAAATGCTAATGAAAAGGTGACAATAGCTACAAAGAGACATTGGATAATAAAGAAAAACCACTGGACTAAATCAGCTGGTGTACTTTAAAGATATGTTGACCTCCGAAAAAAAATGATATGTATTTCATTAGGGAAGAAGTTTTAGCTTTGTTTCCATAGAAGAAGAAACGCTATGAGTATTGTCAAAATTGATAAAGATTCGATTTAAACAGGAGACATCCCCTAATTAGGACACGTGATAGTTCATTAATCAATGTGGTAATTCAACAAGACAAAGAAAAACTGGCATAAATTAAGGTTGGGGCAGGGGTTTGTTTTGCCTTTCCAGAAAAATATAAACATCCAAATGAGGATCTAAAGACCTATGGACAAAGGAAGCTTTGAAAGAAGAAGGGATGTCCATCTTGAAAAGTTACCAAGAAAAGGAATAATCCAATCTAATGGAATACAATAACCCCTACAAGGTAATACTTCATAAAACTTTCTAAAAGTTTGCTTTTGCTGGTTTCTACAGACATTATAAAGAGATGGTCCTCGTGTAGTCCTGACTCAATTAAAACCTAAAGTTGGCTTTAGAGTTAGAATGCATGTGTCTCTCTCCTTTAATCCTAAACATGTTTGTTAAAAATTCCAAGTCTTTGCCTCATATTGGAAGAGACACCTAGAAAGGAATAAAAGAAAACCCCAAATCTAGGGACTATTATGTTGTCCCTGATCTCATATTCCTCAAATTTATTTTGACTTTTTAAAATGTTTCTTATATTATAAATACTATCTCAAAATTTAAGATTTCTGCTTTGACATTAATAATATTGTTAAGTACTAACTAATCCTAACCTTAGGCTGTAGGGTTAAGTCAGCCCCTTTAGGGGGCGGGGTTTGCCTCAGGTGTTTGTTGACGGATAAATCCAGTGTGTGGAGGCTGCCCCTCCCTTTTTTCCTGCTTCCTGGGAAAACGGCTCCACGTTGGAACCTCAGTTCTGTAAGTTTGTTTATATATTAAAACTATATATATATATATATATATATATATATATATATATATATATTCTTTAATATCTGCCTTTGCAATTATTTACGCCGATACATTTGGTGCCCAACGTGGGGCTTGAACTGATACTATTTATGTAATAACATTGTTTACATTTGATATGTAATGACATTGTTTACAGGTGAAGATCATTGTCTTCATATTGCACAGTTGTTTATTCTCTTAGTTTTCAAATTAGATAGGTATAGAGAATTATATGTTTGTCATATTTATTCTTAGGTTAATCAAGTCTTTTAGATACATAGAGATTATTTTTAGTATAGATAGTATAATCTTCAGCCTCTTTGAAGAGCTGTAGAAAATGGCCTTTAATCTAACCTAGAATTCTGTGCCAAAGAGACACAATTACTCCTGGCAACACCACTCTACTCCCGAGAGATCGTTGAGCACCAAAGACACTCCACTGGGAGCTTGTCTTCTTGGCAGAACTGGCCTTTGGGTTAAGAAAAGCCCATAGCTCAACTACTGACTAAGATATGAAACAGGATTGTCTTATCTTGCCAAGACAGGGTAGGATAATTCTAAGAAAGTTCCTTGCATTTGATAATGGTATGTCAGTTATTTTAGGCCTTAGCCAAAGTTGGTTGACTCAACATTGCAAATGAGACTTTGGGTGATTGCCCAGGTAGTCAGTTGTCTCTGTCATTTGTTGCACATTTTGGATATCTCTCATTTGTTAAGTAATATTTTTTCCTTCTCAGATCTTTAATGGAGTTGAAGATTATTTAATTGTAGTTACTCTCTACATTATTTAGACTCCTTGAGATAGAATGTCTATCAAAACTTTTGTTCTCAATATTGTTTGTTATATTTATCATTTGTTATTATTGTTTATAGTTATATTTGGCTTAGTTAGACAAAAGGGGGAGATGTAGGGTTAAGTCAGCCCCTTTAGGGGGCGGGGTTTGCCTCGGGCATTTGTTTTTGGATAGAGCGCTCGGAGTCTGCCCCTCCCTTTTTTCCTGCCTCCTGGGAAAATGGCTCCACACTGGAACCTCGGTTCTGTAAGTTTGTTTATATATTAAAACTATATATATATATATTCTTTAATATCTGCCTTTGCAATTATTTACGCCGATACATTAGGCTTCATGCAGTTTATAGCTGCAGGCTGCTTATATATCCTGGCTGCTTAACCTCGAAATAATCACACAGAAACTGTATTAATTAAATCACTGCTTGGCCCTTTAGCCAAGCTTCTTATTGGCTAACTCTTATATCAATTTAACTCATTTCTATTAATCTGTATATCACCACATGGATGTGATTTACCAGGTAAAGTTCCTACCAGCATCTGTCTCTGGTGGCTCCATGGCTTCTCTCCGACTCTGCCTTCTCTCTACCAGCATTCAGCTTAGTTTTTCCTTCCTACCTAAGTTCTGCCCTGCTATAGGTCCAAAACAGTTTCTTATTCATTAATGGTAATCACAGCATACAGCGGGAACTCCCACATCACCTCCCCTTTTCTTTTTAAACAAAAAGGTAGGCTTTAACTTTAACATAGTAAAATTGCATATCACAGTTATCAAGCAAGAATTGCAGTTACAATATTTATATCTACTTTATCTTTTATCTTAACTAAGGAAAGCTATAACTATAACTATAAATTCTTCAACTCAAAGATTCCAGAAGGATATGATATTACCTAAGTAAACAGGAACTACATTGTAAGCAACTTCCAAAACTCTAGAATTTACAGAGACATCTTACTGCCTGGACAGTCACCCAAAGCTCTTCTGTATTATTGGGCCTACAGTCCCATAGTATCCAGCAGATTTATCCACAAAGCAGAAACTACAAAGAGTTCCACCTATATAACAATCCAAATCTGGAGAGGTGAAAATCAAAGGAAAAAAAGCTAGACAAAATTTGCTAGTATAATTGGAGATGCCCTTAACAGAAGCTCAAAGACCAAAGAAAACCTGAGAGAACTCCATTTAAATGCAATTTAGTTTAATTACTGTTTTTTTGGCAAAATATTGAACAAATTTACTACAAAATATCTCTCATGACTGTCCAAGAAACTCGTTTAGATCCTGACATTAGAGAATTAACTATCCATACCTCTGAAGGAATAAGGGATCTCTAGAATTCTTGTGGCTATGTAAAGAATAGACTATTTATGAAGATCAAGGGAATGCTTATTGTATTCACCAGGGAACATTGTCATCACCACTGAAAGATGCTGGGTGTCTCAGTTACTTTCCTATTTCTGTGATACAAATTTAAAAAATGACCAAGGAAACTTATATAAAAAAAGCATTTAATTTGACTTACAGTTTCAGAGTATGAAGTCTATGAGAGTGTAGCATAAGTAGGGTAACAAGAACAGTTGAGAGCTTAGGCCATGATCAATAACAGAAATCAGATAGGAGAAATGTGGGAATGGCATGTGTCTTTTGAAACGTTGAGCCGACTTTAGAGATATAGTTTCTCCAACAAGCCACACCTCTTAATCTTTCCCAAACAGTTTTATCAACTAGTGACCAAGATTCAAGTCTGTGAGTCTAACAGGAGTATTTCCATTCAAACTACCACACTCAGTAATTCTAGACACCATGGGCAACTAGATTTATCTTAAGTGTGGATTATTTTACTACAGTTGTGGATAAACCACAGTTTTGGTCCATACATGCTAACAGGAATGGAAGATTGAAATAAGACAAGTCAATGTAACAAAAACAAATAAGCAAACAAAAAAAGCAATGTGATTTCAAGTGCCAGATATGAGTTGGTAGTGAAACCTCTGATGGAAATAAAACATCTGACTAGGAAACCAGCACAACTGCCTTGTAGACATAATCAATCTTACACACTATAACACTATACTTCAAAATGCAAATGATTGTACAACTTTTATCATGAGCATTTCAATGGCACTAAACTTTCTTGGGATAGACAACTGGATTCATCTTTGCAGAGTCAACAGAGGCAGTGGAATATCTATTCATGTGTGTCCATGAAGGTCTACAACATCGTTTCAGGAAACAGTCTGGAGATAAACTAAACAACCTGATCATGACGGTGTCTTTGTTAGTGTTACTGTTGTTGTGATGAAACACCATGACCAAAAGCAGCTTGGGGAAGAAAGTTGTTATTTTACTCATGGTTCCATATAACAGTTCATCATCAAAAGCGGCAAAAGCCAAGGTCCTCCGCCCTCCATCCAGGTCTAGGAAGGTGAACATCCAAACTGGCTAGGCTCCCACAAAGCCACAGGGCAGGGAACCCTGACTGCTCTTCGGACTGGAAAGGGAGGGGGAGAGAAGTGGGGGGAGGGGGAGAGGGGCGGGAGGAGGAGGAGGGAAATGGAAGGCTGGAAGGAGGCAGAAATTTTTTTTCAATAATAAAAAAAAAGCGGCAAAGGTAGGAGCTGGTGCAGAGGTCATGCAGGGATGATTTTTAACAGCTTGCTCTTCCTTGCTTACTCAGCCTGCTTTCTTATAGAACCCAGAACCACCAGTCCAGGGATGGCACCACAAACAATGAGAAGAGCTCTACCCTATAAATCACGAATTAAGAAAATATTCTAAAGCTTGCTTACAGTAAGAGTTTTTCTAAAATGTATTTATTTATTTATTTATTTTAATTTCACTTTACATTCCAAGCACAATTTTTCCTCCTACCCCTTCTCCTGCCCGCCATGCCTTGCTACCAGCTCACTAACCATCCACCCCTTCCAACAAGTAAGGGCTCCCTTGGGGAGTCAACGATGTCTTTAAAGCCAGATCTTAGGAAGGCATTCTGTCAATCAAGTAAGACTCCCTCCACTCTGATGACTCTAGATTTTGTCAATCTGTCATAAACCTAGCCAACACAGATGGAATCTGCTTTGTCCTTAACCTTAATAATGACCTATTGTTCTATCTTTTTGAAATACAACGCCCTATCAAATTGTGCCCATGATTGAATTTATTGTACTACATCTTTTAAATCTCACTAAATCCTGTCATTTTTGTCTTTCACCATCAGGAAGGCAGGCCACACCAGCATAAAACTAGGGACACAAAAGAGGCTTAATTGTAGGAATATGCATAGGCTTAATCCTTAAGATCCACTGTGTACTGATAGTCAGTCTAAAAGGAAGAACTAAAACCATATTTAGATGCATGTTACATTCCTTTGATTAATAATGGCACTTATTCACACATGTAACTTGGGACTAAGGTATTAAGTTTCCCTTTTGCCTATGCAATGAGAAAGGCTCAGTTCCCCAGATGGAAAGTTTGTCTAATGTTAACTCCACATCTACTTTCCATGCAGGAAGCCTTAAGCTGATTCATCGTTCATAATAGAATATTCCTGAAGATTCGCAACAACATTTTCTCATGGACTTTCTCCTTCCCTTGTTTGCTGATCCTGCCACTCATCTTCACGCATCCTGTAATTCACCCAGCTCAAACTTCTACTATGATGTCTTTACTTTTGGAACAATTCAGACTCAATTCTTAGGAGTAGCTACTGAGCCCAGATCATTACTTGTGGCCTTTGAACATCTTCACTCATGTTGTTCATGGCCAATCTTGCTTTTTTTTTTTTTACAAATCTTTGTGAGTCATTATTTCTACTTTATTGAATTGAATAACAGTCCAAGAATCTAAAAACACCCAGTTAATAAGTTCCAGAAGTTCTGGTAAATCCAATTCTAAGGCATCCACATGAGGAGATACATTGTGGTAAAAATTCACTAATATATCCACTAAGGATCTACATGAGCACACAAGATTGTTAAACAGATTAAACAATGTATTATTTGCTAAAAATATACCCCATAATAAACACAACACCTGACAAAAGGAGCAAACTATAAGGAATTTTTATTTGCAGACTAAGAAATAAAATCCATTCAGATGACTAAAACAGGAAGTCATTTTAAGGTTTAGCTATTGTTTGTGGATACACGTTGGTAGGGTAAATATATAACCTAATAAAATTGATAAAATAATGAAGGTAACTAAACTCTTGTTCAAAAATATTATGAAATTTGGACTATCAACCTTATTTCTTATTGAAGGAGTTGTTTATACATCCTACCCCTTATCTTTTTTATTATTTTTTATATCTTTTTATTAAAGTGTGGTAAGTCTGCTCTTGGAACTCTTTTCCTAATTTTGGGTTTTATTAGTTAAGAAATACAATCTTTAAAATGTTCTAAGTCATTTTACAATGATATTTCTCTCAGTCAACATTTACATTGCTGGACATCAAAACTAGAGCTTCAGCATGTTAGAATGATCTAGAATTAATATTGATGAGATCTCCCAGAGAGAAATCACTCTTAGAGATTAGTAAAGGGGAAAAGCTTATTAATAGTAGTATGTGTCTAGCTCAGACTATTGCTCATAAAGGAGACAGATATGAAAAAATTTTTCTAACTTACATACAGCTTAGGGTTTACAATCCATTAACATCTTCATTTTTAAAATTTTTTTCAGTTCCTGAACTTGGGCTATGGTTTTAAAAATTTGAACAGAGACATAATACTGCAAGTCTAGGCACAGAGGCGGAGCGGCACCTCATACAGGAAGAGGCCTTTGGGGACCGGCGCAGCGGCAGACCCAAGCGGCGGGGACAAGCGTGCAATAAGGAGAGCAGATCACCCTACTACAATTGAATCAAAGAGGTAGGCCTTTGGTTGGCCAGGTCACTGGCACACGGGGAGCCTGGTCCTGTCCTGAAGACCCTTCGGAGGGGTGAGAATTGAAAACTGAAATGAAGGCAAAGAAGAAAATACAAACTGAGGACCAGCTGGATATGGAAAATCTAGGCCAACGAGCAGAGTCTACAGAAATAAGCATAATCAATAGAATACAAGAGCTAGAAGAAAGACTCTCAGATGCTGAGGACACCATAGAGAAAATAAACGAACAGATCAAAGAAAAAAGCAAAGCCAACAAATTCTCAACACAAAACATTCAGGAACCATGGGACACAATAAAAAAACCAAACCTAAGAATAATAGGAATAGAAGAAGGAGAAGAGTCACAGCTCAAAGACCCAGAAAATATTTTCAACAAAATTATGGAAGAAAACTTTCCAAACTTACAGAAAGATATTCATTTAAATATTCAAGAAGCATACAGAACACCAAACAGACTGGATCAAAGAAAAACATCTCCTCGCCATATAATAATCAAAGCACAAAATATACAGGTTAAAGAAAGAATATTAAGAGCTGCAAAAGAAAAAGGGCAAGTAACTTATAAAGGTAAACCGATCAGACTTACACCTGACTTCTCGATGGAAACTATGAAAGCCAGAAGGTCCTGGATAGAGGTTCTGCAGAAGCTAAGAGACCATGGATGCAAACCCAAACTACTATACCCAGCCAAGCTATCGTTCACTATCAACGGAGAAAACAAGACATTCCAGGATAAGAACAAATTTAAACAATACGTAGCCACAAAACCAGCCCTACAGAAAGTAATAGAAGGAAAATCGCAACCCAAGGAATCCAACACTGCCAACACTGCCTACAATAACCCAGGCATCTAATGACCCTTCACGAGCACATCTCAAAGAAGGGAGACACACAATCTCTACTACCAAAAGCAATAAGAATAACCGGAGTAAACAACCACTGGTCATTAATATCACTTAATATTAATGGGCTCAATTCACCTATAAAAAGGCACAGGCTAAAAGATTGGATACGAAAACAGGATCCAACATTCTGCTGTTTGCAAGAAACACATCTCAACCACAAAGACAGGCACCTACTCAGAGTAAAGGGTTGGGAAAAGGTGTTTCAAGCAAATGGTCCTAAGAAAAAAGCAGGTGTGGCCATACTAATTTCTAACAAAACTGACTTCAAACTAAAATCAATCAGAAGAGACTGAGACGGTCACTTTATACTCATAACAGGAACAATTCATCAGGAGGACGTCTCAATCCTGAATATATACGCCCCCAATATAAAAGCACCTACTAATGTAAAAGAAATATTACTAGAACTCAAGGCAGACATCAAACCACACACACTAGTAGTAGGAGACTTCAACACACCTCTCTCTCCAAGGGACAGGTCAATCAGACAGAAACCTAATAGAGAATTAAGAGAATTATTGGAGGTAATGAAGCAAATGGACTTAACAGACATCTATAGAACATTCCACCCAAATAGGAAAGAATATACCTTCTTCTCTGCAGCTCTTGGAACCTTCTCAAAAATTGACCACATACTCGGAAACAAAGGAAACCTCCACAGATACAAAAATATATCAGTGTCCACCTGTGTCTTATCAGATCATCACGGATTAAAGTTAGAAGGCAACAACCACGCTGCCCCCAAAAAACCGACAAACTCATGGAAACTGAACAGTCAACTACTGAGCCACACCTGGGTCAAGGAAGAAATCAAGAAAGAAATTAAAGTCTTCCTTGAATTTAATGAAAATAAAGGGACAACATACTCAAACCTATGGGACACAATGAAAGCAGTGCTAAGAGGAAAGTTCATAGCACTAAGTGCCCACTTAAAGAAAACGGAGAATGCATACATTGGGGACTTAACAACACACCTGAAAGCTCTAGAAAAAAAAGAAGCAGACGCGCCCAGGAGAAGTAGAAGACTGGAAATAATAAAACTGAGGGCTGAAATCAACAAAATAGAAACACAGAAAACAGTCCAAAGAATCAATGAAACAAAAAGCTGGTTCTTGGAGAAAATCAACAAGATCGACAAACCCCTATCCAAACTAATTAAACGACAGAGAGAGAACACGCAAATAAATAAGATCAGAAATGAAAAGGGGGACATAACCACAGACACAGAGGAAATTCAGAGAATCATTAGATCTTACTACAAAAGCCTGTATGCCACAAAACTGGAAAATACAAAAGAAATGGACATTTTTTAAATAAGTATCATATACCAAAGCTAAACCAAGACCAGGTGAATGATCTAAATAGACCAGTTACTCGCGAAGAATTAGAAATGGTTATCAAAAATCTCCCTTCGAAAAAAAGCCCAGGACCAGATGGTTTCAATGCAGAATTCTACCAGAACTTCCAAGAACTAATACCTATACTCCTTAATGTATTTCACAATATAGAAACAGAAGAGGCATTGCCAAATTCCTTTTATGAAGCTACAGTTACCCTGATACCAAAACCACAAAAAGGCCCAACCAAGAAAGAGAATTACAGACCGATCTCACTCATGAAAATCGACGCAAAAATTCTCAATAAAATACTGGCAAACCGAATCCAAGAACACATAAGAAAAATAATCCATTATGATTAAGTAGGCTTCATCCCAGAGATGGAGGGCTGGTTCATCATACACAAATCTATCAATGTAATCCACCATAAAAATAAACTGAAAGAAAAAAACCATATGATCATTTCATTAGATGCTGAAAAAGCATTCGACAAAATTCAACACCCCTTTATGATAAAGGTCTTGGAGAGAATAGGGATACAAGGGTCCTACCTAAATATAATAAAAGCTATTTACAGCAAGCCAACAGCTAACATTAAATTAAACGGAGAAAAACTCAAAGCCATCTCACTAAAATCAGGAACACGACAAGGATGTCCACTCTCTCCATACCTCTTCAACATAGTGCTTGAAATTCTAGCAATAGCAATAAGACAACATAAGGAGATCAAGGGGATTCGTATTGGAAAGGAAGAAGTTAAGCTTTCGTTATTTGCAGATGATATAATAGTGTACATAAGTGACCCCAAAAATTCTACCAAAGAACTCCTACAGCTGATAAACACCTTTAGTAATGTGGCAGGATACAAGATCAACTCCAAAAAATCAGTTGCCTTCCTATACACTAAGGATAAGGAAGCAGAGAGGGAAATCAGAGAAGCATCACCTTTCACGATAGCCACAAATAGCATAAAATATCTTGGGGTAACTCTGACCAAGGAAGTGAAAGATCTACTTGACAAGAACTATAAGTCTTTGAAGAAAGAAATTGAAGAAGACACCAGAAAATGGAAAGACCTCCCTTGCTCTTGGATTGGGAGGATCAACATAGTAAAAATGGCAATTCTCCCAAAAGCAATCTATAGATTCAATGCAATCCCCATCAAAATCCCATCAAAATTCTTCACAGATCTGGAGAAGACAATAATCAACTTTATATGGAAAAACAAAAAACCCAGGATAGCCAAAACAATCTTATACAATAAAGGATTGTCTGGAGGCATTACCATCCCTGACTTCAAACTCTATTACAGAGCTACAGCATTGAAAACAGCTTGGTATTGGCATAAAAACAGAGAAGTCGACCAATGGAATCGAATAGAAGACCCTGACATTAACCCACAAACCTATGAACACCTGATTTTCGATAAAGGAGCTAAAAGTATACAATGGAAAAAAGAGAGTATCTTCAACAAATTGTGCTGGCAAAACTGGATGTCAATCTGTAGAAGAATGAAAATAGATCCATATCTATCACCATGCACAAAACTCAAGTCCAAATGGATTAAAGACCTCAATATCAGTCCGAACACACTGAACCTGATAGAAGAGAAAGTGGGAAGTACTCTACAGCACATGGGCACAGGAGACCACTTCCTATGTATAACCCCAGCAGCACAGACACTAAGGGCATCATTGAATAAATGGGACTTCCTGAGGCTGAGAAGCTTCTGTAAAGCAAAGGACACTGTCACTAAGACAAAAAGGCAACCCACTGACTGGGAGAAGATCTTCACCAACCCTGCAACTGACAAAGGTTTGATCTCCAAAATATATAAAGAACTCAAGAAACTAGACTGCAAAAGGCTAATCAACCCAATTATAAAATGGGGCACTGATCTGAACAGAGAATTCTCAACAGAAGAACTTCAAATGGCCAAAAGACACTTAAGGTCATGCTCAACTTCCTTAGCGATCAGGGAAATGCAAATCAAGACAACTTTAAGATACCACCTTACACCTGTCAGAATGGCTAAAATAAAAAACACCAATGATAGCCTTTGTTGGAGAGGTTGTGGAGAAAGGGGTACACTCACCCATTGCTGGTGGGAATGCAAACTTGTGCAACCACTCTGGAAAGCAGTGTTTCGGTTTCTCAGGAAATTCGGGTTCAACCTACCCCTGGATCCAGCAATACCACTCTTGGGAATATACCCAAGAGAGGCCCTATCATACAACAAAAGTATATGCTCAACTATGTTCATGGCAGCATTGTTTGTAGTAGCCAGAACCTGGAAACAACCTAAATGCCCTTCAACGGAAGAGTGGATGAAGAAAGTATGGAATATATACATATTAGAGTATTACTCAGCAGTAAAAAACAAGGACTTCTTGAATTTTGCATACAAATGGATGGAAATAGAAAACACTATCCTGAGTGAGGTAAGCCAGACCCAAAAAGAGGAACATGGGATGTACTCACTCATATTTGGTTTCTAGCCATAAATAAAGGACATTGAGCTTATAATTCATGTTCCTAGAGAAGCTAAATAAGAAGGTGAATCCAAAGACAAGCACATAGGCATCCTCATGAATATTAACCTTCATCAGGCGATGAAAGGAGACAGAGACAGAGACCCACATGGGAGCACCGGACAGAAATCTCAAGGTCCAAATCAGGAGCAGAAAGAGACGGAGCACGAGCAAGGAACTCAGGACCACGAGGGGTGCACCCACACACTAAGACAATGGGGATGTTCTATTGGGATCTCACCAAGGCCAGCTGGCCTAGGTCTGAAAAAGCATGGGATAAATCCAGACTAGCTGAACATAGCGGACAATGAGGAATACTGAGAATTCAAGAACAATTGCAGTGGGTTTTTGATCCTACTGCACTGCACGTACTGGCTTTGTGGGAGCCTAGGCAGTTTGGATGCTCACCTTAGGAGACCTGGATAGAGGTGGGCAGTCCTTGGGCTTCCCACAGGTCAGGGAACCCTGATTGCTCTTCGAGCATATGAGGGAGGGGGACTTGATCGGGGGAGGGGGAGGGAAATGGGAAGCGGTTGCGGGGACGAGGCAGAAATCCTTAATAAATAAATTTAAATAAAAAAATACTGCAAGTCTAAAGATACTATGTGAATATTTTCTCAAGTATACTACTGTAGTTCTTTTTAATAGCTCTTACCAAGGATTATCCTGTCCATCTGGCATAACTGTGCTGAGAGTACAGGGGAGTCAATAACAGACCTGTGCTGCTGTGCTGTGGGCAATGGTCTATACCCTATAAAGATTAGTCAGTTTTATTGATTTAATAAAATGCTGATTGTCCAGTAGCCAGGCATGAAATATAGGCAGTGTGACCAGAACAGGAGAATTCTGGGAAAATGAAAGGCTCGGTTTGCATGTGTTACCCACACACAGAGAAAGCAAGATGAGAATGCCTTGCTGTTACAAGGTATCAAGCCACATGGCTAACACAGACAAGAATTATTGGTTAATATAAGATATAAGAGTTAATAAGAAGCCTTGGATAATGGGTCAATCAGTTAATAATTAATGTAGGCCTCTGTGTTACTTTGGGACTGAACGGCTGCAGTACTGGGCAGGACAGAAACCTCTGCTAATGTAGACAACTACATCCACACAAAACCTGAAAGAGTTTATAAGTAATTCTAGACACAAAAGAACGGAGGCAAGTGTGGCTTCTTGGTAGCAGCATTTTCTCAGAAGGGCTCTGTTTGATAGAGGCAAAACCTTCTCATTTAAAAGAGGCTTCCTGCCTCAGCTTTAGCTGCAAAAACCTTGCAGCCCTTTAAGAAGCTCTGCCACAAAGCATTTAAATGGTGTTTATGAATAGCTAATAGCACACTTGTTACTGCTGGCAGAGACCTTAAAACTCCATAGAGTTGTGGATAAACAAGGTTCCCACCAGTACCCCTCCCATGAAGCTAGACTCTCAGAAAGCTAAGGAATTGGATGGATTCAGCTGTCAAAGTCACGGCTTTAATCCTAGCCATAATGCTTAGCAAATTAAAGACTCATGTAGTCAGAAAAAGAGAGATATACAATAAAGGTAAATTCAGAAGAAGAAAACCTCTAAACAGTTTACAGGGTGTTTAAAAATATATGTTGTCTTGAGAGAGAAATGTAAAAGGACAAAGTCCTTTAAAAAAAGAGAGGGAGAAAGTAGTTGGTTGTGCTGGCATACACCTTTAATCTCATTACTTGGGAAGCAGAGGCAGGCAGATCTCTGTTTGTTCAAAGACAGCCTGGTCTAGAGAGTGAGTACCCGGACAGCCAAAGATACACAGAGAAAGCCTGTTATCAAAAAATTAAAATTAAAAATAAAAGAAATACAGTTTAAAATAAAGCCACATAAAGATGTGAAATACACAGAGAATCGGGATACTGTAAGTTATTGTGTTGTCTTTGAATGGTTTGATGGCTGAGGAAGAAACAATAGTTGCTAAAAGACATTTGATTGCAAATGCTTCTGCATTAATATAACATATATTTTGGGTTTTTTGTTTTGTTTTGTTTTGTTTTTTATTGAGAAAAGGAATAAAAAAAAAACAAGTTTCCACCTCCTCCCAGCCTCCCATTTCCCTCCCCCTCCTCCCAACCTTCTTCCCCTCCCCCCACTCCTTTCCCCCTCCCTCTCCAGTCCAAAGAGCAGTCAGGGTTCCCTGCATGTGGAAAGTCCTAGGTCCTCCCCCCTCCGTCCATATCTAGGAAGGTGAACACCCAAACTGGCTATGCTCCCACAAAGCCAGCACATTAAGCAGGATCAAAACCCCGTGCCACTGTCCTTGTCTTCTCATCAGCCCTCATTGTTCGCCATGTTCAGAGAGTCCAGTTTTATCCCATGCTTTTTCAGTCACAGTCCAGCTGGCCTTGGTGAGCTCCCAATAGATCAGCTCCACTGTTTCAGTGGGTGGGTTCCCCCCTCGTGGTCCCGACTTCTTTGCTCATATTTTGAAAGGGCTCTGACTTCAAAATTTAAGTCAAAAATATGCTACTTTGGAGAAGAGGTTTTGCTTTTGTTTCCACAGGAAATAAGAGGCTGTGGTTTCTTCTGGGTTAAGAAAAATTAGGTTTGATCAAGGAAGACCCCCTGAAAAAAATCTCTAAGAGAAGCAGATGGCCTAGAGGATGCAACATTTCAGATGACCTCTGTTGGACTTTCCTATGAGTTCTAAATAGAGGACAGCCTCAAGAATGTTGACTGAGATGGCCAAACCTTGCAGAATATTCCAGTCAGGACTTGACCATAATCCTAAATTTTCTTTAGGTCCCTATAAGACTATCAGTGCTCCCAATCAGCAGGAAGTAGCCTTGAAAATTATGCCCACATTCCCCCAAAAATGTATTATGGATATTTTTCTTTGTTTATAGCATTGGTTACAAGTTGTTATAGATAATAATCAGGAAGAAAGCTAAACAAAGGAGATTAGATTCAAAGTTTTTGTTTTGAAAGAAAAAAATAAGGGAAGCTCTGTGAGACAATGGTCTTGTACCTTGTAAAGATTTGTCAGTTTTGTTGGCTTAATAAAAACTAGGTGATTGGCTAGTCACCAGGCAGGAAGTATAGGCAGGATGACCAGAACAGGACAATTCTGGGAAGAGGAAAGACTCAATCTGCAGTTGTCACCCAAACACAGAGGAAACAAGATGAGAAGGCCTCATTGATAAGGGTACCAAGCTAAGTGGCTAACACAGACAAGAATTATGGTTTAATGTAAGTTATAAGAGTTAATAAGAATCCTTCGGTAATTGGCCAATAAGTTTATAATTAATGGCCTCTGTGTAACTTTGGGACTGAATGGCTGCCAGACTGAGTAGGACAGATACATCTGTCAACAGACCTGGACTTACTGGTGGTTATGACACTGTCCTGCCAATATTAGCTGCTCCTTTGAGTGGCACTTGGATAGGAGGGTGGGCCTAATTCTGGTTGTAAATTGGGGTTGTCTCCATTGTAGTGGGAGAGGAGCTTAATTAGAGGTCAGTCATGATGAACAAGTATTAGCCTCCTAGCATCCTAAATACTGCTGGTCTCTAAGGTGCCTGGCTAGCATACTACTTATCTTTGGGAGTATTTTAGAGACAGTGCTCCTTTAGTTAAATTGAATTATGTGTTATTTAGTACGTTATCTAAGCAAATCTATTAGTAAATCTATTTGAGCATCAATTCTACTACGTCAGGTCTCTTCTACACCAATATACGTTTCTTAATTTAGACATTTATCATATTCTCAGTAAATGTGGCAAACTAACAAATTTTATTATTACAGCCAAAAATTATGAATATAAGTTTACAGAAAATGGAGAGTAAGAATAACACAGTGATCTCAATATAAGTATTTACTTTTTTCAGAAAATGAAATATCTCATTGTAAGTAGTGATTATAGATTGTGAACAATATGAACACCATGATTTAAAGGTACTAACAATTTTTATATATAGTTTTCCTATGGTAATACGTTGTCACAGTTCTGACTTCATCCTCTGATACTAGTGACATCCGGGAATCACAAGAGTTGGCTTTTATTTCTAAATAAAATGATGAGTCTTCTCAGGATACACTAATCCCTGTGGTCAGTGTGCCATTGGTGTGGTCCATGAGGACCTGTGTTTGTGATCCTTGTGTGATAATTAAATAAAATTCAAAATGCTCTATGTGCCTTTCTATGATTTCAGAATGCTATTAGTTATAATCTGCTTTATATTTTAAATGACAAACTGAAAAGAACTTATTTAAATCAATAGTGCCCCTGTGCCAGGAAGATAAGAAAATGCTAGGACTGTCACTAAAATAACAAAGGAAAGATGAAGCCGTTTCAGGGAAATGTGATTATGTGGCACCCTAGAATTAATTTATCTGCTGGCTAGCTTAGCAATGTGATGTTTGGCAATGAGATGAAGATAGGTGACTGACAGCTCCCTGTGTCTCTAAGTACTAGTACTACTCCACTTTTTTTTTTTTTTACCAAACCCAGAGACCTTCATTGTCTTTTCCTTGATCTAGTCTCTTTTTGTCTTCTTTCTTGTCTTAGCAAACTTTTGAAATACAAACAAACAACATTTTGCAACCAAGAATATAGCCGATGCCACACAAGCCAGCAGGAAAGCAATCACATCCAGCGAGTGGTACTGAAACCAACTGAGGTCATGCGCTGCCACACGAAGGTGCTTGGCTCCCTTGTGGCGCATGACAAACTCAATCCAGAAGACGGCTCTGTCCAGGGGCTTCACTGGCTGGTCGTGGTGGATTCTTGATAGCCGCATGGCATTTTCTTTATAACTTGAAAAAAATACACAAACAGACATTTGTTTTGTGTTTAAATTTTTTAGAAGTGATTATGTGACATGTGCTTAGCTAATAGATTTCATTTTTTACACACAGTACCTAACAGTTTGACCTTTTCTCAAACAGGATCCTGAGTCAGGCAGGTCAGTTAGGGACACTATCTCAAAACAACAAACAAAACCAAAACCAAACCATATCAAGTACAGAACTTAGTATCTGTAACGTAACCTATGTTTTCCCTTGAAGTTTCTCAATAATTAGTGGAGAATTAATAAATTTCACTTAGGTTTGATCATAGGGTAAAGCTCCAGAGTCCGTTCATGGAAATGAGGAGAATAATGTGGTTGTCAAAAAATCTAGTGAACATTCTGTGGAGTTGAGCTGAAATGAATCATAAACTTTTCTACTGTAATTTTTAATAAAATGAACCAAGTTATCAGCAATTAAAATATTTGTAATAGTGAGGTTGAATAGAGTGAAAGGTCAACATTTATGAAACACAATAGCTCATTCCAAGAATTACTGATATTTCTAAACTGCTGTTCCGTTCCTGAATTAAGAGTCTTAATACTGTTTATGCAAATATAGAATACTCAGAATTAAATGTTGGCATTAATGTTAGATAACACCATGTTAATAGCTATGTATGCATGGCTAATGTTGAACACATTACCTTTTCCATTTTGTAGACACTGAATGGTTTATAATGCTTAACTTCTTATTTATAATTCTATAAAATAAAAACTACCTGAGAATACATGCTAGTATTATTATATTTGGAAGGTATATTGACTGAATTTTTAAAGTAGATTAATTTTCAAATTTTATGGTATAATCTCAGTAGTTGAAAATGAAACAAGCAGTGTTTACATTGTCCCTGGTTACTTTACACTACACTAAATTCAAAATGTGTAATTTGTAGATACATTCCAAAATGATGGAAAGTCCATCCATCAGACATTACAGACAGGGCTTTACGCGGTTCAACACTTACGATGGGTCATTAATGACGGTCCTCACAGCGTTGAGAAAATCCGCACTTGACATTGTGTTCATGTTCACCTCCACAGCTGATCCTTTGGCCTTCATGTGAGCAATGTTGTCGGGCTGATCAGCGAACATGGGAACTCCCACCATAGGGATCCCGTGGTAAATGGCCTCATAGATCCCATTTGTTCCACCATGAGTGATAAAAGCTCTGGTTTTGGGATGTCCTGTTTTGAGGACAATGGAAGGAGTGAGTTTAGGTTTCAGGCTAATTAGTTAGCAAAAGTTCAGAAGTAGAAGGGATGAAGAATTACACTATAAGGCAGCATTTTCTATAAATGTTGAGCATAGGAGACATTGCTACATCAGGAAATTATACTCCCAGAGAAAGGGGAAATTAACTCTTCTTCATTGTCTGGGAAGTTATTAATGAAGTGGTAACGTCTCACATCTGATGGAAACTTGAAAACCAATGAGATTTTTAAGATATCCTTTAGGGCATGGGTACTCTGTGGACCTGTACAATTTACATCCACCGTAAATCTGGATGTGAAGTGTATTGTGCTCCACAGTGGAGTGTTTGATTTGTACGATGCTACCCTAGGCTCAATACCCAGTACTACCACAAAAGGAAAACTTGAAGTAATATGTAAAAATTTAAAATTATTGGATGTTGTCAACTTACTCAAAGCTAAGCAATTGCTTAATGTTTTTTTTTTTTTTTTTTTTTTTTAACTATAGAGATTTTTCTGGCCCCAGAGTCTCACCAAGAAGGTCATTTTGGGGAATCCAATCAAACAGCCTCGTATTGGATCCTAAAGTTGCTGGTATCTTTCCTTTGTATCGCCACAAAACCTGTGGAAGACAATGCTGTGATGATATAGTTAAAGACACACGTTGAAGGTATGCTAAGGCAGTGAGTTATTGGGAACAAGTAGTGTACATACTTTAGGTGGTGTTTGAGAAGGGGGTTACTGATGTGGGCATTTGCAAATACTGAGATAGAGTAGGACAATGAACAACTAATGGCTTCTACTCCTGGTCTATTAAGCATAGATTAGTATTTTGAAATTTATTAATTAAATATCATTAGAAATAAATGAGTACACAAATAGATATATTTTAGCAAATCAGAATATGGAGTGCAAATTATTAAAACAAATGCTTCTCGTTTGGAGGCCAGTGTTTGTTTACTGTCAGCTTTTTTTCCTGTTTCCTTCATGTTTATTCCTCCTCCTTTTCTTATTTTCCTTTCTTTTTTCTTCTTCCCTTTTCCCTATCTTAGTCTATTACTGTTTTATGTCTATCTCAATGCTTATACCATTCTTCCATTTTTTTGTTTCTTTTTTTTTTTGAGAGAGATGGCATGTCAACATGTCACTTTTTAAAAACTTATTTTTGAAATAATGAGGTAGGTTTTTAATTTCTAAACAAGAAAGAGAAAGAAACAAGTGTAGGCATAAAAGATAGAATTTTAAGATTCTTATCAGCATATTACCTTTATACAATCATATGAACACTAATCAGTACATGACTGATTATAGATTCTTACATGAATATGACTGAGTAGAGACTTGAGTTGAAGAATGAAAATGATAAATACTAAGGTTAACTGATTGCCATTAATTATTAAAATAATTATATTTTAAAATAATATTTGGATTTGGATTGCAGACTATTTGATTTAGAAAGAGTAATAGACTTGATGCTCTTACTTGCAAAATGCCAAAATTTTCATATTGTCTTAACAGGATTCAAAAAGTTGGAGTATAGTCTTTAGCATGAATTGTTTCTGAAGGATGTACGCTCTCTTTCTTTTCAAAAGCATGCTGGTAAACCAAATTTCAAATATCCAGTAGCAATCAGTCCAGCCCAAATAATTTTAGAAGTGGCCTAATGTTTTCTTCTCTATCCTATATATAGAAAATGACCATAGAAGTCTATATTTTCGCAATAACTATATAATAAGGCAAATGAACACATACAACATCATTTATATGTTCTATCCGTAATATTGAAAGCCGGCACTAGCTGTGTTTAGTGGCTTACAGATTTCAGCTTCAGATTTCCAGAAAACACCACTTCCCGTTGCACTTTCCCATCAGTCCAAAGAAGTTCTGGTCTCCAGGATCTGGGGTTGTACTGACCTTCTGAGGAATCTGGGCCAGGGCTGAAGCAATGAGACTGGCCTTTTCTTCTGTCAGGTTTTTCACCATCGACCCCAGGGAAAACACAACAATACCATGTTCACCTGAGCTCTGAACAAATTCTTCCATTTCCTGCAAACATAGTATCATATTGAAATTGTGTAGATTCATTAGGTGAGATTTTGTTCATTTACAGTTCTATGTACAAAACATGGAACTCAAGGTCAAAGAAATTTTTAGGTTTGTCTTTCCCATATCATGTAAAATCAATAGTAACTGTATCAGAAAATGTTTCTGAAAAAAATTCATAAAGTATACACAAGGACCAATGGGATTCCAAATCACCCTAGAAGGGACCAGAAAATGGGGGCAGCTACTCTCTTTTTAAGTTGACATGTAATTCACAAAGTTTAACTGAAAGAAAATACAAGGTTTGTTTACTTTAATGGACATAATTAAGTCCAGAAAGCCAGGCTTTAGAATTATTATCATACCTGATAAACCCAAATAATCCTAATGCAATGATTATATAACTGCTATAATATTTGAATCTGTCTATCCATTTTCTTATTTTTACTTCATGTAAATGATTCTCAATATGCATCAAATGTTATTGGTTGATCAAACCAAATGTTCTCTAACAATCACCTAAAATATCCCTTGCTCTTCTTAAGGAGATTATGCTAAAACCTAAACCATTTCATCATCATCATCATGAGTTCCTGGACATTCCATACCTGTCGTTACTACACATGTCAGAAGCAATGGCACTACAGGTCACCACATTTTCCATTAAAGCCACAGGACTAAGGTATGAGGCCCTGCTTGATTATGAAGACTCTTCACACGTGCCTTATCTTACGCATCAAGTCCTAAACAATTCATCAGGACTTTCTATGAACTGTTTCTCTAACAAACTGTTGGGGACGGTTTCCCTGTTTACAGCTCTGTCTGGCACATGAGGAAGACTTTGGCAGTCACACGGCCATCCACCCATAGTTAGACTCTTCCATTCCCCACTGCAGTATCCACACTATAGAAATACAGACATCTTAATGCATCTTTTCTTTTCCTTTTTTTTTTTTTTTTGGTTTGTTTCTTGGTGTAGGAGGTCATTCTGTTTATGTGTTTCTTTCATTGGTTGAATAAAGAAACCGCCTTGGCCTTTTGATAGGGCAGAGCTTAGGTAGACGGGGAAGACAGAACTGAATTCTGGGAGGAAGAAACCAGAGAGGGAGAACCGCCATGGAGCTGCCAGAATCAGACATGCCGAATCTGTCCCAGTAAGCCACAACCTTGTGGTGAACACAAATTTAATAGAAATGGGTTAAATCAAGATATGAGAGTTAGCTAATAACTGGATAGAGATAATGGGTCAGGCAGTGTTTAAATTAATAGAGTTTCTGTGATTATTTCAGGGGTTAAGGTAGCTGGGTGGCTGGGACAGCAAGGGCCCCTGCTCCCTAAAAGTTTCTTTTTAAATTTTTGTTGAAAATCTATTCTTCTCTCATACAATGCATCCCTATCACAGTTTCTCTTCCCTTCACTCCTCCCAGCTCCCCACCACTTCTCCTCCAGATCAAATCTAAGCTTCAATTCTCAAGTCCATGTGACCCAATATAGTTCAAACGGAGTAACTGTGATGAGAGCAATAAGTTCTCCTAACAGAATAGAGATACTCAGAAATGCATCTCTGCTATTAAAGCTGTTAACTTAAGAGGGAAAATCAACTATCACGTCATGCAGCTCCTAAGGTCTTACCCTTCATAGACCTACCTTAGGTAATGGCTTGGCAGGTTTGCAGTGCAGTCCTCCCACAAACTCAAAATTAGGTAAATATGGACGAGGAAATTCAAAGTCCCAATATGTTCGCATCAGCCAAATCTCAGCTTTCCCCATAGTCTCACATAATGTGGTGGGTCTTCCTGGAGAGTATACATAATATTGCACGGAGGAAATTTGCACTCAAGTTTACCAAGTAAAAATGTATCCTACATTTTCTTACCAGCTATTGGGAAGAAAACTTGGGTCTTCTGGGATGCTTATCATGGCAATATTTTAAAAGAGAAGGAGAGTATGAAAAAGAGCCAAACAAGGGATAGGGAAAGAAAGGCAACATGCAAATACCATCTCCAGACGATAAGGCAATAAGAATGTAAGTTTCGTCACAACTACAAATGAATTCCACAAAGATCCATTTTCTCCAGGAAGCAGCAGGAGAGAGATTATTTTCATCCTCAGAACTATTTGCCATTTTTCAGTTATTCTCCAGTCTCTAGCTAGGAAAAAATTTCTATTATGCACAGGGTCATAGTCTCGCTTTCAGCATTATGTTAGGTGAGTACCATTCTGCAAATGATTTATCACCATTCTCTTAATCAGGAAATTTGGATTAATTCTTTCAATACAATAAACTTGGAGATATGAGATAGAAATATAAGGATTCCCAATATCTCTCTTAACACTTACCATTAAGAAAAAAATAATGGGCCAGGAAGTGGTGGTGCATGCCTTTAATCCCAGCACTCAGGAGGCAGAGGCAGGTGGATCTCTGTGAGTTAGAGGATAGCCTTGTCTACAAGAGCAAGTTCCAGGTCAGGTTCCAAAGCTACAGAGAAACTCTGTCTTGAAAAATGAATAAATGAATAAATAAATAAATAAATAAAGCAACTAGAATAATATTACATACTACTTTCAAAAGCTGTTTAGAGAATAAATATATATTAAAAATACTAATATTACCTAAAAAGAAAACATGTGCCGCAAGTGAGAAAAGAAATACAAGATGAAAATCTTTTTACATAAACAGGGTAGATATTACTTTCAATGGTCAGGATTTAGCAATGGTTTGAAACACACATGGACTCACACAGCCTAATCATATAGTTATGTAGCAAATAATCATTGCTCAAGGATACTGAGCTTTGAGTTTCCAGGCAGGGCATTAAAACCATCTCACATCTCCACCATTGGAGTGTTTATATCCCTTGCTTGCTTTACATTATGAGTACATCTAGCCTTTAAGACAATTTCATGAGGAGAATTTTAAATGATTGATATAACAATTACAATAGTTGTTGAAATCTATGTGAAAGCAGCCATACATGGATCTTGGAGATGACACAGTTGGTAACATATTTGTCCCACAGCAAGATTCTCTGGGCTTATATTCTTAGCGTTCAATAAATATCTGTCAGTAGCCCATGCCCATAATCTCAGTTCTGTGGATTTACAGAGAAATGAATATCTAGAACTCATTTTATAACTAGACTAGCCAAATCAGAATTGAACCCCAGTGAAAATCTATCTTAATAATTAAGGTGAGAGCATTAAGAGAGAATGGTCAATGCCCTCCAGCCTTCACACACATCCTCGCATAGCATCACAGGCATGCACACATCCTTCACACACATCCTCACATAGCATCATAGGCATGCACACATGTACCCATACACACCCAAGCAGTGACTCATATTCATACATATGAAGCCCATAAAAATTAAAGAAAATTTGATTAAATATTTATGCTTGTTAGTAAATAATTTAGTAATTATACTTTTAATGTACTAAGAGTGTAGAAAGATTGTTTGAGCCAAAGGATGAGGGAGTTTGCTGTGAAACTGCAGTTCCTGGTAATATCAGAAGTCTGGTAATATCTGTAAGTCTGATCAACAAAGGTACTCACACGGGACCTGAACAGGGACAACAAACATAAACATGCCTAAGTGGATAGGGGAAAGACTTGGAGGCCTCAACCATACACAAAGAACTGTCAGTAATGCTGAAATTAGCAGAAATAGTCTTTCCCAGACAGGAGGATTCCATTGGCTTACCAAGTTGTCAGCCTGAACACATATTCAAGTAACATTATACAAATCAAGCAGACTGTATTTATGTATTGGGAAATACAACAGGCACAAGCATATACACATGTGTATGCTATAATTAAGGAAAAACATGTGATGATTTTGAAAGAGATTAGGAGGTCATATATGGAAGGGATTTAAGAGAAAAGGCGAAGTGTGAAAATGATATAATAATATATTAATCATAAAATAAGAGAAATAAATTTCTAATAGTCATAAACTGTGCTAAGTTCTATTTATCCGGATACATAAAAAAGTTTACCACATAAAATTCAATAATCACAATATATAAAATTGACAAAATAGAGAACTAAAAATTGTGATAAAAGGCATTTTCTATTAAATTGACATTCACTTGTAGCTTTATGTATTTTAATAACATCTATTATATAATAACATCTATTATATGACAGAGCAGTCTGGTGAGAACTTCACACTTCCCAGTTGCTGGAAGAAAGATATGTTGCAGTTGTCCTGCTGCTTGCACAGTGGCAAAACTGGCATTGCATTCAAGCTAGATCTGTAAGCTCACATAGTGATTGTTCAGTGATCTCGCTCTCACAGGGCATAGGGATTCTTTCGAAGTCCAGTGCAGAACGCTTGGTGTATTGAGATCTGGGAGAATAGTCTGGTAAGTCAGAACTGTCACCTCTGTCTTTTCTCTGTGAGCTCATTGAGAAGAGGCTTCAGGTTGTGTCAATGGTTCATATCCTAGATGCACTCCATGGCCTTGTCAAAGAAACTGTAATCTGCAGAGCCAGGGCAGAAGTGTAGCTGAGCCACAGAAGAGCCACTGTAGAAACACAAGAGACCACAGCAAGGCCACAGCAGAGCCACAGCAGAGCCACAGCAGAGGGACAGCTATCTAGCTGAGCCACAGCAGAGGGACAGCTAGCTGAGCCACAGCAGAGGGACAGCTAGCTGAGCCACAGCAGAGGGACAGCTAGCTGAGCCACAGCAGAGGGACAGCTAGCTGAGCCACAGCAGAGGGACAGCTAGCTGAGCCACAGCAGAGGGACAGCTAGCTGAGCCACAGCAGAGGGACAGCTAGCTGAGCCACAGCAGAGGGACAGCTAGCTGAGCCACAGCAGAGGGACAGCTAGCTGAGCCACAGCAACAAAACCGTCACGGTTCATTTCTGAAAAATCACTGCTGCGTCTCCTCACCCTGCTCTGCAGAGGGTGAGTGTCTATTCAATTGAAGTGGCAATTTAAGTATGAAGCAAGTCAAACATTAACTTCCAGACTTATAAATAAAGAAAAAGAGAAATCTGTCAGTTACTGTTTATGTATATCACCTATAAACCCTTTACTCATGAAATTAGTCCATTTAAATATATATGCCTATTGGTTAATATTAGTATGAGTTGGCTAATCTCCAAATGCTAGTAATACAGTTTCACACCAAATAAATAAGCATAAATTTATTTTCTTATTGTTATTATATTTATGAATTGGAATTTAGTGGGAGCTAGCTTCTTCAATTTGTGTATATTTCTATTGATTTATTTCATTTTATTTTCTTTCAAGTATTACAATTATTAAAGTTATATTTGAATTTTTTTTTCTTTTTTTACATTGGTTTCTCCTTTGTATGATATTGTTTCCCTCATTGCTAAATTTCAGAAAATATTTCAGGCTCACCTTTTACTTTCAGAGTTTAAACCTTAAAATCAATATTTTCTTCATAGACTAGGGTTTCACTTTATTGGGAGATAGAATCTAAAAGACAGGTATTCATACTGCCCGTTTTCATTTCTTATGGTGTTTAGCATTTTTGCAGGACAAAGCAAGGATTGAGTGCACATGTAAATATATTTATCCTCCCCTCATGTCTAAACATTTTCCTCAATAGTGAGAAACCTATATCACCACAAGGTGATACATATTTACTCCTTCAATTTTTGTGGACAAATAGGGCTATAAAATCCATATTTTCTGACTAGGGTACATTTATCATAAAATTTCCAAATATCAAAACAGTGAACAGAATCATTCACAAAGACAGCACTACACAAATGTGCTTCCATGCATACTTTTATCTAAAAGAGTTATAAGTAATGAGGCTTGTTGTTTTTGACTTCATAAACCAATGTCACTAGGCTTAAAGAAGGTATATCAAACATTACTATTTAATCTCATAATGTTTGTTTACAACACATTTGATAAAACTTTCTTTAAGCTTTAACAATTATTTTTGTGAAACATTTTATAAATAATAAGATTCCTATGCATGTTCAGTTTGATTGGTTTGAAGCCATGCAGCCGTCATAGCAATCGGAGACAGAATATATCCACGACTTCAGAGAGTTTCCTGATGCCTTTACTATTATTTGAAGAATATTCTCATTGCCTGTATGAAAGGAAACTTAAAGATATGTGTCCTTCACAAAATGTTACGGTGTACAATGCATTACAGTCAACTGACTTTGTGGTATATATATATCAAAGACTCACTCATTTTGTAATTGGACCTTTGGACCCTAACTTGTTACCTTCTAATTCCTAGCATTTCTAGCTCCTAGAAATCATTACTTCTCATTATTTCTCTGTAATTTTGACTAAGTTATATTTAACTATACATGGTATTATATAATTTTATCCATGTGTGTAAAATCTATTGCACAAACTACAACATGTACCAATATCTCTCGATGAGTTACAATAGCAGAATTTCCCTTTTATGTGTTGTTGATATACTACCTGAGACATCATCCATAATAATATATGCCTATGATTTACCAGCAGACATTTAAATTGTTTTTGTGTCCTAACAAACTCCATGGATCCAACTGTCTCTACCTCTAGTGCTACGATATTAGGAGTGTGGATTGGAGGATCAGTATCAAACCCTCATACTCGTAAAGCTATCCCATCACTGACTAATCTCATCAGCCCCTTTGTTATTATTTTCATTTGTGGAAGTATTTTTAAACTAATCAACATATCTAATGATTCATTAACAGAACCTATCTGAATAAACTAATTACCAGTCTAAAAAATGAAGAAACAATGCACAAAGAAATTAAAGATGTGATTTAAGAACAAGATAAATAATTTGATAATAAAATTTAAAGATGACTTGATTTCTTGTGATATAAAAACCTTCCCTTCTTTAAACTCATGCTTTGTGATACAATCTGTTGCCATGACAAAATTTATCTGCTAAGTAATATATGAAGTTAGTAAGTTTAGTTAGTTAACTTTGGGAGAATAAATTCTGATTTCAGGAAGTGACATTATTTCTGGGGTGACAGGCTCCTGGCTATGTCAAAGCACAGAATCATCATGACTAAAATGTATGCAGAGGGGAGAGCAGTCACTCTGGGAGACAAGGAGCAAAGGTCAGCATAAGGAAGAAGAATTGCTACACGCACTCCTGGAAACGCACAATCATGTTTGTCATACCCCTAACACTCCTGCTCCCTTGGCTGTTGGGTGTATAAAGTGACTAATCACTTCATCCTTAAGATCTACAATCCCACTGACACATGATATAGGCTTATGAGTGAGTTCACTAGGCTATGTCCTTGTGCTCAACTCTCCTGAAAACATCTGTGTAGTCTCTAACCACAGTCCAACTTTTCTACTCCACTTTCCCCCTAAGAAATAGAAGAATTACATTACAATGGAAACTGTAGGAAGTGAATACTTTATGAAATCTCTTATGTTCAGAATAATAATATAAAAATAATGCAGTTTTTTTTTCACTATCAGCTTATACACACTGGGTATTTATAACACTGTAAAATTACATAATTGCTAAGGTAAGTCATTACATAGTACCAGTTTTGGACATTGTACTCCTACTGAAATATTTCCTGTTCAGAGATGTTTAGTGATATGGCTCAGTGGGCAAAGGTACTTGCCACCAAGCAATAGGACAAAAATTCAATCCCCAGGACTTGCTTGGCAGAGGGGCACAAACTGTTGATTTACAACCTCCACCTGCACACCATGGCACAGGTACACACAGAAGAAAGTAGAATAAGAAGTTTGGTAACATGAGGAAAACAATGGACTTAAGTACTTAGCAAACAATTTCTCAAATGGTCGGATTTGTAAATCTAGATCGTTATCAGATAAAGTAAGAAGCTGGGAAATTTCTATTTACAAAGGCTGTCAAGGGCATTGTACTGCTCTTATGACTTACTTTAAGAGGAAAGACTTAGGACATACCAGAAGTCACATGCTTTGCAATTTTCTTCTTTTTAAATATTACTTTTCCCACACAGAGCAAGAGTAGTTTTAGAAATATTTTCAACTAACCCTATGTGGTTTGTGGCTAAAACATTAAGTTATTCAAGAAAGACTAGAACTTATCAGTTTACTACATCTAAAGATATAAAAATTCACATTAATCTTTCCGGGCTCCACAAAGAACTACCTCCCACCTAGTGTGTGTATGTGTGTGTTCTTTGAGAGTTTCATGTAATCTACCTTGATCATTTTTACCCTTTACCCAAATCTTTCCAGATCCATCCTCTTTCACACTCACCCAACTTTTTGTCCTGTTTTGTTTTTTAAATCCTTCAAAATAAATTTGTGTTAACTTAAGATGTTTAAATGCATTGTCTTCCAGTGGAACTTGTAGGGTTATTACACTCTCAGAGAAAACTCCCTTTTCTATAAGCCAGCAATTGCCAATAGCTCCGGATTATGGCTGGGATTTCATGCCTAGCTCCTGTCAGCAACTCAGATTTGGTACAGCTTTGGATAGCACAGCCTCTGTCCCTCCTGTTGCAATAGTGAGCTCATAAGTGTAGGTGTCCTATAATGTCTAAATGATGCTTTTCCTTATAGTCATTCTTTACTTCTCTATGTATCTCTGTGTATGTACATATAAAGCCCCATTGTCTCTGCTTGCCTCTCTATGTGTGTGCATATGAGGTCACCATTGCCTCTGCTTACCTCTCTGTATGTACATGTGAAGTCATGTACTGCTCTGTCTATGTCTGTCTGTGTACATATACATGAGGTCAACCTCAGATGTCATTTTTTAGGAGCTATTTACTTTTTGATGTCAGTGGTGGTATGGGGTCTCCAAATAACTTGCTAAATGAACTAGGATGAGTGACCAGCAGTACTCCGGGAACTGGTATTGCAAGTTTGCACAACCATGAATTGCTGGTTTTGTTTGTTTGTCATCATTGTTGTTTGTTTTAAATATATGTTCTGGGTATTGAACTCAAGTCCTCATACTTGCAAAGCACATACTTTACATACAAAGCTATGGTGCTACCCATTCTTTTGCAGATATGTATTAATTAATTTAAGGTACTGATCTTCATGGAAATGTAATTATGGCTCTGACATTGAAGAGTTAATGAAGAGTATAGTCTAAAGTATGTTCAGCCTTAAATATTTATTTGTATATAATATTACATATAAAGTAATTTTGACTGTAAGCTGTAAACTTATTATATTTTTTATATGTAGGAAATTATTAGGTACCTATTTTATGCTCAGTTAATATTACCTTATGCAAATGAAACAAGAGGTAAGAAAGAAAGAAAAGAATAGAGAGAGGTAGAAAAGAGCAAAAAGTATGTAAGAGTATAATGTTTTGCACCTAAATTCTGAAATAAAATGCCACTGGCAGCATTCAGTATTAATCTTTGAACTAATTAATCCCCCCAAGTACTAACAAATCTGGAGAAAAGCCATCAGGAAAGAAAGAAAATGTGGAAGGTAATCTCATGAACATCAGGAAAAGAGTAATATAAACAACCATCTAGAACTGGCTTTCTCAGTTGACATTATATTTGATTGATTTTCATAAGGAAACTTTAAGGCCAAAAGGCTTTAGACACACGGGAGTTAGAGATGCACATGAGTAGAGATGGCTAGCCCTCCTGAGATGTTTAGGGCAAATAGCAAACAGCAGGCTAGAATATAAACGTGGGTTTTCCACTGATAGACTTTTTTGCTTTCTAATGTATTTTTTGCAGATAAAGAAAGACTGAAGAATGGAGAGATTATATGTTATCACAATATTTTCCATTTTGTTTGTGTGCGTATGTCATAATTTACCTTACTAAAGAGAAATGTATTGATATTTGAATGTTTATATGAACATTGTAAAGCTAATGACTAAATGAGAATATTTTCTTTCCAGTGGATGAAAACTGAATACAAATCAATATCACTACAAAATTCTTTGAAGTATTTAAAGACTTGTAGAGATATACCTTGTACATTCACTCAAGTGTGGCTCATCCAGCAGGTGGATAACTTGAGCTGAATGAGAAAGAACGAAGGCACCTGGGGTCATCATGACACAGATGTTGAGACTCACCGAGAACTCTGCTGTAGTATGAATCCCATCTTCCCCAGTAGGACTGAAATATATAGTCCTGCAGAGGATAAGATATGGTGTTCCTGACCCTTTCACCAAAGGACATCTGGTCAGTGAGCTCTGACAGGGCTGCAGGTACGTAAGAAATAGGTGCTGGGATTTTCCCACAGTGCCTCTCCACTGTGAAGGCTGGAGAGAAGCGCAATGTATACACAAACGGAATTCCCAATTTCAGAGCAACCAGGTCTCCACAAATTGTTACTGGGTCAGCTATTAACACATCAAAGCCACGGTTCTGAAGTCTTGACATTAGTGTGGGATTGTTTAGTACACCCTCACAGATCTGAATGTTTACTTGGTAGAAAGTCTCAAGGAGCTTTCCTAGTTCTTTGTAGAATGTCCACATGGTGAGAGGTGTTGGTCTGTGGTCTAGCCACAGGGCTATCATGTGTTCAATTATTTCATCTATATTGCTTTTCTTGTAGGAAACCGGAATCTCTTCAAAGTGCATAAAGTCATCAGGACTGGAGTTGATGAATAAAGTTTCTGATGTAGCCAATACAGTCACACTGTGATTTCGTTGAATCAATTCTTCAAGGAGGATTTTAATATTTAACCAATGGCTGCCATCTGTAGGCCAAATTAGCACATTCCCGCTGAGGACAACTTCAGTCAGAGCCAAATGAAAAACATAGAGCTGGGAAAACTTCTTAATCATGATGGCATCCACTGTGGGAAACTGGCTACTGCGGGTCTTTTAAGATTAAAAAGAAAAGTTCAATGTATTTAGGTATATTTCAGGTAAAATAATATCGAATATGATAGTCTAGTTACACCCACCTATAGATCAACTGTTATATAAGTTAAGAAGGAACTTACATAACTGAACTTAATATGTCTCAACATGATTATAGTGTAGGTAGAAAAGAAATCTAGTCCAAGTGTAATGCAAAGAAATTATGAAATGTGTGTTTGTGTGTTCTGTGATGCCAGATCCACTTCATAAAATCATGTGTTCTCATTATAAGCTATCTGTATACATTATCTTCTTAGATTCTCCAACATTGGATGTCAAACATTATCTCCTTTACTTCACTGAGTACTCTAATTGAGTCCTGAAAGTAATATGATGAAGTCATACACCTTGGAGTATACTCATAACTTTATTTGACTCACTGCCAAACCTACATTATCATTCACATTTAGAAAGAAAGCTGAAAAAATGTCTACTTATTTGCTATTTCCTCCAACAACTACTTTTAGAAATTTTAGATTGATTGGGTAGTGGGGTACACTAGTAAACACTGTGTAGAGGATGCCCCTTTTATCTGAGTTGCTTATAGTTCCTTCTCACCTCCTTGTTACAGGCTTTTTTTTTCTCCATAAGGCAACATTTGAAACGATTCAAAACACAGCTCCTTAAAGGCTGTTGAAATAGGGTCTATTTTACCTGTGTAGGAGACTACACAAAAGGAAGCCAAAAGTACAGTAAGCCCCAACCAAAAGCATTATATCCTTTGAAGGTTTGAAGATGCTGGAGAATGATCTGGACCTCTCAGCCTCACTTTTCTTGGTGTAAGTGAATGACAACAGAACTAATTTGTTAGATTGCTTTGTAAGTTAGCAGTCTCTGTAGAGCTACCATGAAGGCTGCTTCCCACAGAGGAATGACACTATAAGATTTTAACAGTCTCTAAAAGTTCCCATGTTAGCAGATTAAAGAGTCCATTGATTAAATCAGTGATCTAGCTTTTGAGATGGGTTTAGAGGCACCACTTGAAATTCTGAACCAATCTGAACCCAGCAAAGGCAGTTACATAAGTTTGGAATGTCAAACTCATCACGATGCTATTAAACAGAGCCATGACAACAAACAATATAATCAAGATGAATAAAAACCAAAGCTGAAATATGAACATTTAGCACGCAACGTTACTTCACAATCAGTTGCTTTTGATTCTTGAAATTCCAGGTTCTTCAGTAACTGAAGGACCACAAAGAGGGAGAAAGAAAACCTGGGAATGATGCACTGTTAGAACTGTGATTTTTATAATTTCTGAGGAGACAGCTTCAGTTTGGAGACTGCTGTAGTACTGTGCCGCCAATTCCGTTTTGAATCACAGAAGCCAGATGAGAGTGTGAAATATCTTATGTGAGTGTCCGTAGAGAATGTTATTAACAGCACCACTAAATTACTTGAGAGTGTAAAACAGGAAATTTTCGGTGTCAGTTTTTGAGTTTTAAATGATCCTTGCTGGGCAATAAGACAATTTCATTATGCTGTGATAAAGAAATACTGCATTTAGTTAACAACAGAAGCATGCATTTCTTTGTTTAGAAATTATACCTGGATGGTACAGAGTTTATCTTCATGAGAATTGCCTTAGGCTTCTGATGTATTTTGATCCCTAGTTTCATATACTACTGAAATATTTCGCATTACAAATTAAAATAATGCAAGTACATTTTATTTATGGATGTTTGTAGGTATTATCTGATGGAGTTAAATTTCCATAAATGGAAAGAGAAGAATTTGTATCAAATCTGTCTGATTTAATAATGAAAGTGGTACTTGGATAGATAAAATTACTTATTGATTTCCAAATCTTCCTTTTACATTGATCAATTAGTCTCCATGAGTACCTGGTTCAAATAAACATCTGAATACAGCATTTAGTTAAAATAGTTTTGTTGATATTTTCAATTTCTCAGTTAATTTTCATACATAATACTATACTATATAATTATATATAATATATTATATAATATACAAATATACAAAAGATGCTCGTTCAAATTCCTGCTTGTTTTGTAGTGGTCAGAGCATAAAACTTATATTAATGCATAATGGATTTTATATATTCCACTGTTATGCAGTATCTGTATTATTTTCTCTTTAAAATATTGCAAAATTTTGGTGGCGTTTTTGAAAATACCATAAAAAACAAAATTTACCTGTTTTAAGTTTAAACAATCATATTTGAAATATGCAGACCCTTTTTCTTATTTTCAGCAAGAGACTGTTTACAGCAATCTCTTAGAGCTAGAAAAGATATCCCAGACAACAGATCTCAGAGATCAGAGAGCCCCAGAGAGCTATATTCCTTAAGGAATAGTGAATGACATAGCAACAACACGGGTAATTAATCTTCATGCAGCAAAGTAAGAATAGCTAAAAGACAAAATCACAAAGTTTTCAAAAGACTAAAAGAAAATATCCAGGAATGTTCAAATAAAACTATGTTAAATACTGATAAATTTTTGTCTTAAATTTAAATTGGATGAAAAAGTTCTGAAGTCTGGTATGGTAATCCCTCAGCATATTCCATTTTGCTTAATATTATTTTTGCTATTTAGGGTCTTTTGGGATTTCATATGAGTTTTAATTTAGTTTTGTTTTGTTTTTCCTATTTCTGAAAAGAGTGTCAAGGGCATTTTGACTAGGATTGTATTGAATCTGCAAGTTGCTCTTGGTAGCATGACCTTTTTTACAATATTAATTCTACTGAATCATGAACATGGGGAATCTTTCATCTTCTAGTGTTTTCTTCGATCTCTTCTTTCAGATATTCACATCTTTCATTGCAAAATTCTTTCAGCTCCTAGGTCAAGTTTCTTTGATATATTTTTGACGCTACTATGGATGATAGTCTTACATGATTTCTTTTTCAGCATCCTTGTTATTGGTGGGTACTACACACTATATATGGCTACTTATATTTGTAAGTCTACTTATATTTTTATGCTAAACCTATTGAGCATTTTATGTTTTCTGATGGAATTTTGGAGATCTCTTACAATATAATCTGCAAATAGGGAAAACTTGATTTTGTTCCTATTTGTGGTCTTTTAATTTCCTGCCTGTGTCTTATTGTTCTAGCTAGAGCTTCAAGCACAATATTGAAAAGAAACAGAGATTTTAGTAGGCTTTGTTTTGTGGTTTTGGCATTTAGGATGATGTTGTCCATGAGTTTATTATGTTGAGATAGTCCAACCTCAACTGATACAACTGCAATACACTCTGCAACGAAGCCTCAGTGAAACTCAGAGAAGAGGAGGTGGGAAAGTTGTAAGAGCAAGGGATTCAGGACCCCTGCTGCTAGACATTGTCCATAGACACAACAGGGAAAATGTGTCTGTGAAATCTCCCCAATATGGTTACCTAAACAAGAACAGAATAATGGCATCAGTTGACATGACAGTATAGATGGGGAGAATTCAATATGATCCCCTCCTAGATAAATAGCTACAGGTTGTTAACAGCTCCCAAAAGAGGGAGAACCAGTCTCTTTTAGTAAAAGGCTCCTACCTTGGTTTGTAAACCCTGAGTACTGAGCTCTGGACACTTGCACATATAAGCAATGCTAAATGGACTCAGGGAACTTTATACATATATAAATACATATATTGCATATGCATGTAACAATAATAATTGACAAAGAAATCATGACTGGGAAGGAAAGGGAGAAGGCGGGAGGAGTTGAAAGGTAGGGAGAGGAGATGCAGTAATAGTGTATTAAGTTATCAAAAACAAATTAGAACAAAATCCTAAAATAAGAAGGCACAGGAGACTTATTTGTACATTATTTAAGTTATTAGTATATGATTTTAATTTAACATACCTGACATTTTGAAATCTCAATACTTTCATATGTAATAATTTTTTTCTTTCTCGGAAGTGAAATAACAAAGTTATGTGATTATATGTATACATACATACATACACAAACACATCCTGGAACAGTATAAGTTAACTATTGCTAGCTACTATCAATACAGATTCATGAGTTTTTAATGGAATAGTCAAAATTTGGAAAAGCGTATAATTTTGACATTGTAAGATCCAATTCCTAGTAATTACCAGAGATTAAGAACCCACTCGGTGGTTCTCATTACATTCTTTCACAGAGAAGTAAGCTCTGGGAAATTTGGCTTATTTGTTTTCTGTTGTGACAGTTTGAGACCTGAATGTCTTTGGGGCCATTACAAAACTTGCATTAGAACAGGGGGGAAAGCAGATGATAAATTCAATATCCCTTTGGAAGGAGATCCAAACCCATTGCCGGCATCATCCTTATTACTATTCTACATCAATGATATATTGCACTAAAATGAGGTACTTACTCTAGCATGTCAGTATTTTTTATTCTTACCTGATCTTTTAAAAATGAGTGTTCATGTCGCTCAGATCACCAGATTACTATATCTTGGTAAGAAACAAACTTATATAGGCATTTTGAGTCAGAAGAGGGTAATTCAATTAGCAACATGATGCTGTATATCAAGAACATCTGCTTAAATCCTCATTGTTTTCTCATGAACAAACTGTTAAGAAAGATTAGTCTCTCCTGCAGCAAGTCTAGAATAGTGTTATTCTATAATCAGCACTAACTTAATAACAAAGAACAATGGGCTTTGTGATTTTGAAACTTCATCTTGAGGAAGGCTAAGTAACAAATAACAGGTATAATAGGTAGTAATCATGAGAACTATGATTGTAAAGTTGAGAATGGCTTGCTAATGCTCCTGCAGTGAGGAAGTAGCAAAGACCCAAGGCTCTCCACGCAACCTCTGCGTCCAATCATTTTAATAAAACATATTTTTTTTGTCAAAACAAATCCCTCTAAACAATTGCACGCTGAAACACTTAGTATAACTTACAAGAGACTACTAAAACATATATTGAAGATCTAAAGATGGTTCAGTAGGAAAGAGCACTTGGTGCAGAAGAGTGAAGACCTGAGTTCAGAATCCAGCACCACTTTGAAAGCAATCATGAGTATCGCCACATATGTCTGTAACCCTAGAACTGTGGAAAATTTGCTGTTTAGAGAAGTGTTCAGTTCAGTGATAAATTTTGAAAGGAATACGGCAGAGAATGACAGAACAGAAAACCCCACATCTTCCTCTTACATCTGGCATGAACAGGCACCCACTGGCACACATGTGTACATAAGCCACCACTCACACATACACACACACAAACACACATCCGTGCACACACACATGCACACACAAACACACATATGCACACACAGACACACACACACTGAATTAACAATCATGTCATCTCTACCATTTTTCTCGTATCCCCCCTTTCTCATATTGATCTACACTAATAGCAAATCACACGTAATAGCCAGAATATAGTATGCTAATTTTGGTTCCCAATTTAGGCACAACTTCCAGTCCAATGATTGCTTTTCAGGGAGACTAATATTTGCTATTTAACTGTTTCCTGGTGAAATCAAAAAATTTTTCAGAATGCCACTCACTTTTGATTATTCAAGAAAAGCCTATCTCCTCTACCCTATTTCTGTATCTTCCTGCATAATTAATAGATTATTCCCTTCATAAACATAATGCCTCTGGCTTTACATCATTCCAATGGCAATCTCTAATCTAAGCCAGTGCCTGGTGAATATTAAAAAATCCATGGTTAGTGAAGAATAAATAACAAACCTCAGAAAAAAAGTGAGAGAAGGGCAAAGACAATTTGATTTTTAGACTAACTATAGACACTTTATGTAATCAATATACATGTTTTATAACATTAGATTTGCAATTACTCACCAAATAAAAACTATATCACATTTAAATAATTAAATAAAATAATTAGATATTTCATTTTATGTTTTTACTTAAGTTAGCTGTGTACAAACACAACAAATAAAGCTTTCAAATGTCTTTGACCTTTATCTTAGTCTTTATTAAGCACTAGTTGGAGACTCTATGTATAATAAGAAAATTTTTGTAGATGTCAATCTATACAACAAAAGGCTTATAAAATATATAACTTCTTCTAGATGTATTTTACACTAGACTAAACTTTCTAGGCAAATTTGAATCCCATACAAATTCTAAATAAGATTTAGTCTTATTTAGCAACCAAATTATTTCTCAAAAACTTTGTTCATATAGTGGTTGAAACATTAAGTCCATAAAATTAGTAAATTGGTCCCATAATTTTACAGCCCATGCTTGTTTAAAAACATTCTTTCCTTCTTACATGTGGGTATACGAGTGCACTGCTATGCAAACTTGAAACTATAGATTTGTGTACAATGAAGAACTTACTGAAGCCATGTTTATATTTCAATAATAGAGCTAGAATGGCTACGTACCTAAAGCTTTACTATAATAGGAATCCCATGGCTTCCACAGAGTTTCGAACATGTAGTCCTGCATTCGGTAGGAGATGAAGTTTCTTACTCGGTCAGTGAAAGACATCTGGTCTGTGAGCTCTGACAAAATTGCAGGAACATAGGAAGAAGGGAAAGGGACCTTTCCACAGTGCTTTTCCACTGTAGAGGCGGGAGAGAAGCGTAAGGAATAGATAAATGGAATTCCCAGTTTTAAAGCTACGATATCACCACAAGGAAATACTGGATCTGATAACAGAACTTCAAACTTCCCTTTCGCCAGCTTTGCCATCAGCTTTTCATTTTTAAGAACACCATCACAGATCCCTCTGGATACCATGTGGAAGTCCTCAATGACTCTGGCCATCTTCTTATAGAATGTCCAGATAGTTGAAGGAGAGGGCCTGTTTTCCAGCCATGTCAAAACAAAATCCTTGATCACACTTTCTATTTTTTCCTTGCGAAAGGATACTGGATATATTTCAAATGTCAGAGATGGACTAGTTGACGGTGTGATGAAAAGTGCTCCAGAGGCAACAAGGACAGTCACATTGTGCTCTTTTCTTATGAGTTCATCTATTATTATCTTAATATTTAGCCAGTGACTGCCTTCCATTGGCCAGATGAGAACATTCCCACCAAGACTGACCCCTAGGAAACTTATCTGAAGAGACCACAGCAAAACGTTGCTCAGCATGATGTCATTTGTTGTAGACTTCTGAAGATGCTGAACAAATTTCTTCACTTTTCTAGCAAAATAAATAAATAAATAAATGTGACTCCATATTTTTAAAATAAATGATATTTTTTAATAATTCTCTCTCAAGTGTTATTAAATGGATACATATTTTATGGACTCAGACTTAAAGCAATGTGTTCTACCTTTCAATGTGATTCCTACCTTTTGACCCTTCCAAATTTGATCTCTTGGCTCTTATTTATATACCTTACTTGTTGATAATTTTCTCCTAAACAAATCAATTCCGTGTACTCTTTAACTCTACATTCAAGTCTAGATAATGTCAGTTGAAAGGGCCAGTGTAAGAACACTAACAGTGAGTTTTATTTGTTTATTTATTATACTGTAGTAATTCATATCATTATATTATCGATGCTTAAACTTTTGCTTTAATTGTATAATTACGTGTTTATGACAGAAGCATAATAATATGAAAATCAAACACACGTGCTACATCTATAAATACTTTTCTCACACATTTGAGAGACTATTTGTTAACTTCTGAAAAACATTTTATAAGTAGGTGAACAAAATATGCACTAAAGATACGTAATGAACAATCCTCTGGGAAACAGTTTCTAGTTGAGAGGTTTGCTTATTCAAAAACAATGTCACAAAGTTACGTTGAAAAACAAGTTAACACAGGGCAGTGATAGCTATCATACACCACACACAGCCTTTCACACTTGCTAATATGAAGACATTGGAGATAGGTCACATGTGTTAATCTCTTTCTTTTCACATTTTTAAAAGATTTGATCTTATTGCACTTATTTTTGCTTGCTGATGCCAGCCTCACCCACAGTTCCAGAAATATAATCTTTAAAATAGCTATAATAAATAGTTCACTGGTTGGAACAATTGTTCATGAGTTGCTTTATTCGTGTTAGTTTCTTTAGCAAGAAGTCAGTTCCAGTTCTATATGGTATCTTACTGTAACTTTTTTATGGGGAAAAATCCTTTAATAGTGGAAAAATTAATGTAAATTAGGTTTTACATATCTATTATTTAGTAAATAAAATTTAAAAATAAAGTACAGAATGTGACATTACATAACAAGTATAATTATATAATAGAGCATTAATACTTATGCAATCATCTGTAGAGCATGAATGAATGCATATAAAATGAAATCATATTTATTAATCAACAAATGCAGTGTCAGAATAAACCATAGATTCAGAATGTAATATGTTCCTCCTATAAGCCCTCCTCGTCTTACAGAGAGCAAGTGAAAAGCGTTCTGAGATAGAATGACAGGTAATCTGTTGTACTCATTCAGGATAGAAATTGCTCCCAGGATATTGTTTTCTAGCAAGAATTGTCAGTGGATTAAAGAATAGGGATGAATTCAGGAGGGATCTGATTTTCAGACTTTATTTTGTGGTCTGGAATACTTGGATGTGTGAAATCAGCAGGGTGTACAAATGAGACCAGTATCATGCCATAACATAAACCTAATCTTCATATACATATCTCAGAAAAAATGGCAATATTAAGAATTATTTCAAAATAGGGAGGTTAAATTTTAGATTAACTTTTGGCCCAAAATTAAACTGGTGACTATACCAGAAATTGTAGAGATAAATATATAAAGAGATTAAAAGTAAATATTTTCACAAACAAGGAGATACGTTTTTATTTTATTTACTGTTACCTAAAGTTCATTGTAAACCTAAATTTCTCTTTCACAGAAAATTCTGAAACAGGATGCAACCAAATGAATGATTGGGCATTGTAGTGAATACCTACAACCCTGGCATTGAGGAGAGTGTGGTGGGAGGATCCTAGATCAAGATCAGTCTTGACACTGTCTAAAATAAAGATAAATTAATAAAACTACAAGAAAACCTCAAAGAATGATTGCTGTGTTTATGTCATCTCTCCGCTGCAACATGGAAATTGGCATAATTGGAAAGAAACTGCAATATCCAAATTTTTATTCTAGGCAATGAATGTAAATAAAGTATTTTCTGATTTGTTCACAAAAGGATTAAGCATAGTATTTACTGGAGTAGCTGACTCTGTTTACACCTGAGATTTCCATAGAGAAATTGTATTTTCTTTCTCACATTTAATTATTTTGCACGAAGTGTATTCCATTTATATTTGAAAGATACAGAAATTAAAATCAGCAACATAATTTAGAAAAAGAAAGTACCACATGGCACCTTGCCCAGGTTTGCACAGTTGTCTCGTAAGGACTGCAGTGGCCTTTGTGTGACTGCAGTGGCTTTTGTCATGACTTAATGTGAACCTTCCTTATGACATTATGCTTCCTCAACAAAGGAGCAAGTTAACTTTCTACTGCAAAGAGTTAGGGATTTGAGATAATTCCTCAAACAAGTCAAAGAATTTACCTGCAGACCAAATTAAACAAACTTTCCTCTTATACATCTCCTTTAAAACTACAAATCAATATGAAAGGCACAGACTTGATAGAAAAAAAACACAAACATAAAACCAAATAGCTCAGCTTATTTCTGAATCTAATATTTCCAAGAGGATGCAGCTAAAAAAAAAATATATACACCTCCATTTCAGCCCAAACCTTTGTCATTGGTTATTCTTTTTAAAAACTACAAAGTAAGTCTAAAATTACATTCCAAGGAATAATATAGCTTTAAAAGGAAGACTAACAAAAATGTCAGGTTACAGTATTCCTCTCCACAAATCAAATTTTTAAACACCCCTTTCTCTAAGAGGCCAATATATATTGATTACCTTTATGCTTATGAATCTCTTACCTGTTCTTCACAGCAGCGTCAGCAGCACTCAACTGTCAAGAAGTAAATGTTGAATTTAAATAAAGTCTGGGTAGACACAGTGATATGAGGAACACGATCTTGAAGGTAGAGAGATTAAATAGATTTGCTTACACTTAACCTCCCCACCCAGGATACCTTCTGTTAAAGGTATATCTTTCCATTGGCTCCTTTATTACCATTTATATTGAATGCTGCCTCTGCTGTATACTATAAGAACAATGGCAATGAAGATCAATCTTTCCATTATTTTAAGAATAATAGAATATTAACATCCTTTAATTCATGTAACACAGTGTCATATTTTTTTTCTTTTTTATTGATTTTATTGAGCTATACTTTTTTCTCTGTTCCTCTCCCTTTCTCTCCCTTCCTCTTCAACCTCTCCCATGGTCTCCATGCTCCCAATTTACTCAGGAGATCTTTTTCTACTTCCCACGTAGATTAGGTCCATGTATGTCTCTCTTAGTGTCCTCATTGTTGTCTAGGTTTTCTGGGAATGTGAATTGTAGGATGGTTGTCTTTCCTTTATGTTTAAAAATCACTTATGAGTGAGTACATATAATAGTTGTCTTCCTGGGTCTGGGCTACCTCACCCAATATCAGTATGGCGATTTATCAGAAAATTAGGAAACAATCTTCCTCAAGACCCAACAATACCACTTTTGGGTATATGCCCAAAGGATGCTCAAGCATACCATAAGGACATGTGTTCAACTATGTTCATAACAGCATTGTTTGTGATAGCCAGAACCTAGAAATAATCTAAATGCCCCTCACCTGAAGAATGGATAAGAAAAATGTGGTACATTTACACAATGAAGTACTATATAGCAGAAAAAAGTAATGACATCTTAAAATCTGCAGACAAATGGATGGATCTAGACAATGTCATAGGTTTTTTTTTTTTTTTTTTTTTTTTCGAGACAGGGTTTCTCTGTGGCTTTGGAGCCTGTCCTGGAACTAGCTCTGTAGACCAGGCTAGTCTCGAACTCACAGAGATCCGCCTGCCTCTGCCTCCCGAGTGCTGGAATTAAAGGCGTGCGCCACCATCGCCCGGCCCAATGTCATAGTTTTTTATGATTAGTTGTAAGAGTATTTCAATTGAAATATCCCTACTATATCAATGAATTAACTATCTTAATCTTTATGATTATGAGCTATATTTTTGTTTATTTTTAAGCATTCTTATTTTTCATAACAATCCCAGTTCCCTCTCCCTCCCTTGCTCTCTTTCCCCCTTTTCCCGACCCCACCCCTTGTCCACTGCTTAGAGAAGGTGATGTCTCTCACTGGGAGTCAACAATGTCATATCACTTGAGGCAGGAGCATCCCTCCCTCCAATATCTAGGCTGAGCCTTTGTAGGGAATGGACTCAAAAAATAAAAAACAGAATAGTTCACACACTAGGAATAAATGCTGGTTCCACTGTTAATGAACCATCACAGACTTCCCTAACGAGACAACTGTCATTCACATTCAGAGGACCTAGTTCAGAACTAGCAGGTTCCCCAGCTATCTGGCCAGAGTCAGAGAGCTGCTACTTACTTGCTCGGGTAAGCTGTTTCTGTGGGTTTCCTCATAGTCGTCTTGATCCCTTTGTTCATATTATCACTCGTCCTCTCTACAACTAAACTCCAAAGAGCTTGCTTAGTTATGAATCTCTGCATCTGATTTTATCAGTTACCAGATGTAGTTCTATGATGACAATTAAAGTAGTCATCAATCTGATTATTAGTCTTTCCTGTCTATAAAAAAGATTAGTATTTAAATTACTAGCTGTGCACTTAAGTTTACAAGTTTTTAGTATAGAACATTAGAGAATAAAATCCCCACTACATTTAATTATGCAAATATTTTGATTTAGAAAAAATAACATATTTGATGTGCTTTATGCATGTTTTTCTAAATATGTTATACTTATTAATAAGAAGTACAGCTGAGGATTTCATCATTCACTGTTTTAGTTGATATGCAAAGATGACAATAAAATCCATACAGATTTAGTGAGGGACAACTTTCTGAGAGACATTCTTCTGTGATGATATTGGAAAGGGAATGTAAGAGAAGCAACACACTTCATTCAGATTCAAGTATGCATGGATTGAACACACATGCTTAAAAAATATTGCCATGTCACAGAACTAGTAAAGCTAAAAATAGTGCATTCTCTACGGAAACGGATTTTCACAGTTGAGCTGGGTACACACCGCTTTTCAACCAAGTAGAATAAGCCCAAGATGACATTTCCATGAGATGTCAGATAAAAAGTCTCTTCCACATCTGCTAATAGAAGATGGCATGGTTCCCTGACCTGTGGGAAGCCCAAGGACTACCCACCTCTATCCAGGTCTCGTAAGGTGAGCATCCAAACTGCCTAGGCTCCCACAAAGCCAGTACGTGAAGTAGGATCAAAAACCCACTGCGATTGTTCTTGAATTCTCAGTATTCCTCATTGTCCGCTATGTTCAGCTAGTCCGGATTTATCCCATGCTTTTTCAGACCTATGAGGGAGGGGGACTTGATCGGGGGAGGGGGAGGGAAATGGGAAGCGGTTGCGGGGACGAGGCAGAAATCCTTAATAAATAAATAAATTTAAAAAAAAACAAAAAAAATTATATATATCATTACATATAATTATATCTTATTAATTATATAATTATGTAAAATACAATAACATAAATATATAATAAACATATATGTAAATATAAATAATAAATATAAATAAATTAAAAAAATGGTTCTGGGCAAAAAAAAAAAAAAGAAGATGGCATGAACAAGAATCAATTCCTTTAATCCCTCCCTTTTCCATGGAGGATCTATATTAAAACGTATTCTGTTTTCTTTTAACATTCTCTGTCACCAAATGTAACACAAAAGTCAACACCCCATTTCTGTCAAAGATGTATGCATTTGATTTACATTGTTTCTCACAATCACTCTCCCATAGAACACATATGCAATAAGCTCCTTCAGTGCATAAACATTCTGTTAATTCAAGAAAATCAGTAACTTTGACTTAAATGTTACTTTTTAAGTTTCTGATGATCTGGAGAATGGCTTAGCACTTAAGAATACTTGCTGCTAAATCAAGACAACGTTAAGATACCATCTTACACCTGTCAGAATGGCTAAAATAAAAAACACCAATGATAGCCTTTGCTGGAGAGGTTGTGGAGAAAGGGGTACACTCACCCATTGCTGGTGGGAATGCAAACTTGTGCAAAAACTTTGGAAAGCAGTGTGGAGGTTTCTCAGGAAATTCGGGATCAACCTACCCCTGGACCCAGCAATACCATTCTTGGGAATATACCCAAGAGTGGCCTTATCATACAACAAAAGTATATGCTCTACTATGTTCATAGCAGCATTGTTTGTAATAGCCAGAACCTGGAAACAACCTAGATGCCCTTCAATGGAAGAATGGATGAAATATGGAATGTATACATATTAGAGTACTACTCAGCAGTAAAAAACAAAGACTTCTTGAATTTTGCATACAAATGGATAGAAATAGAAAACACTATCCTGCCCCAGCAGCACAGACATTAAGGGCAACATTGAATAAATGGGACCTACTAAAACTGAGAAGCTTCTGTAAAGCAAAGGACACTGTCTACTGACTGGGAGAAGATTTTCACCAACCCCGCAACAGACAAAGGTCTGATCTCCAAAATATATAGAGAACTCAAGAAACTAGACTTTAAAATGCTAATTAACCCAATTAAAAAATGGGGCACTGAACTGAACAGAGAATTCTCAGCAGAAGAAGTTCAAATGGCCAAAAGACACTTAAGGTCATGCTCAACCTCCTTAGCAATCAGGGAAATGCAAATCAAAACAACTTTGAGATATCATCTTACACCTGTCAGAATGGCTAAAGTCAAAACCACCAATGATAGCCTTTGCTGGAGAGGCTGTGGAGGAAGGGGTACCCTCATCCATTGCTGGTGGGAATGCGAACTTGTGCAACCACTGTGGAAGTCAGTGTTTCAGTTACTCAGGAAATTCGGGTTCAACCTACCCCTGGACCCAGCAATACCACTCTTGGGAATATACCCAAGAGATGCCCGATCATATGACAAAAGCATTTGTTCATCTATGTTCATAGCAGTATTATTTGTAATAGCCAGAACCTGGAGACAACCTAGATGCCTTTCAATGGAAGAATGGATGAAGAAAGTATGGAATATCTAAACATTAGAGTACTACGCTGCGGTAAAAAACAATGACTTCTCGAATTTTGCATGCAAATGGATGGAAATAGAAAACACTATCCTGAGTGAGGAATCCCAGACCCAAAAAGATGAACATGGGATGTACTCACTCATAATTGGTTTCTAGCCATAAATAAGGGTCACGGAGACTACAATTGATGAACCTAAAGAAGCTAAATAAGAAGGTGAACCCAAGGAAAAACATATAGTTATCCTCTTGGCTATGGGAGGGAAGTAGACAAAATAGCCGGGGAGAAAATTGGGATCTTGGGGGTGGGGTGGGATGAGGGTAAGGGGAGATGGGGAGAGAAAAGTGAGAAGGGAAGGAGGGGGGGGAACTTGGGGAAACAGGAGGATTGGGATAAAGGAAGGTTGGACAGGGGAGCACGGAAACACAATTCTTAGTTAAGGGATCCACCTTAGGGTTGGCAAGAGACTTGGCCGTAGAGTGGCTCCCAGGAGCCCAAGGCGATGTCCCCAGATAGTCCCTTGGGCAGCTGAGGATAGGGAACCTGAAATGACCCTATCCTATAGCAATACTGATGAATATCTTGCATATCACCATAGAACCTTCATCTGGTGATGGATGGAGATAGAAACAGAGACCCACACTGGAGCACTGGACTGAGCTCCCAAGGTCCCAATGAGGAGCAGAAGGAGGGAGAAGATGAGCAAGGAAGTCAGGACCACGAGGGGTACACCCACCCACTGAGACAGTGGAGCTGATCTATTGGGAGCTCACCAAGGCCAGCTGGACTGTGACTGAAAAAGCATGGGATAAAACCGGACTCTCTGAACATGGCGAACAATGAGGACTGATGAGAAGCCAGGGACAATGGCACAGGGTTTTGATCCTACTTCCTGTACTGGCTTTGTGGGAGCCTAGCCAGTTTGGATGTTCACCTTCCTAGACATGGACGGAGGGGGGAGGACCTAGGACTTTCCACATGCAGGGAACCCTGACTGCTCTTTGGACTGGAGAGGGAGGGGGAGAGGAGTTTGGGGGGAGGGGGAGAAGGTTAGGAGGAGGGGGAGGGAAATGGGAGGTTGGGAGGAGGAGGATACTTTTTTTTTCCTTTTCTCAATAAAAATAAATAAATAAATAAAAAAGAAAGAAAACACTATCCTGAGTGAGGTAAGCCAGACCCCAAAAGAGGAACATGGGATGTACTCACTCATATTTGGTTTCTAGCCATATACAAAGGACATTGAGCCTATAATTAGTGATCCTAGAGAAGCTAAATAAGGAGAACCCAACGAAAAACATATAGGCATCCTCCTGAATATTAACCTTCATCAGGCGATGAAAGGAGACAGAGACAGAGACCCACATTGGAGCACCGGACAGAAATCTCAAGGTCCAAATCAGGAGCAGAAGGAGAGAGAGTCGAGCATAGAACTCAGGACCGCGAGGGGTGCACCCACACACTGAGACTATGGGGATGTTCTATCTGGAACTCACCAAGGCCAGCTGGCCTGGGTCTGAAAAAACCTGGGATAAAACTGGACTCGCTGAACATAGCGGACAATGAGGACTACTGAGAACTCAAGAACAATGGCAGTGGGTTTTTGATCCTACTGCACGTACTGGCTTTGTGGGTGCCTAGGCAGTTTGGATGCTCACCTTACTAGCCCTGGATGGAGGTGGGTGGTCCTTGGACTTCCCACAGAGCAGGGAACCCTGATAGCTCTATGGGCTGACAAGGGAGGGGAACTTGATTGGGGGAGGGGGAGGGAAATGGGAGGAGGTGGTGGGGAAGAGACTGAAATCTTAAATAAACAAACAAATAAATAAATAAATAAACGGGAAAAAAAAGAATACTTGCTGCTCTTGAAGATGATGTAGAATTGGTACCCAGCACCATGTGGCAAAATACAACCTTTTGTCACTCAAGTTCATGAAATCCAAATGCTCTCTATGGCTTCAATAAGCACCAGGCACACATGTATTGTCTTGCACATACATAAATGCAGGCAAAATACTCATATTCATAAAATAATTCTTATTTTTTTAAAAAAACAGTTTAATGTTTCTACATTGATTTTTCTAATCAAAAATACATTATATATCATTTATTACATAATTCATCATTGTTTGATTTTTTAACAACTTCATATAGACAATTTGAACATCATTTTTAGATAATTGGTTTCTTTACCTGTTACTAGCTGTCATGAAAAAAATTATCTCATTAAATATTTTGAAGAAAAAGAAATCATTTCACCCACTCTCAATTTTGTGGGTAAGGGTGTTTTGGGTTGGGCAGTTTTGCTAATCTCTCAGACATAGTTCACACAGTTTAAAGTCATGTTGTTCCCTCTGTGCTAGAACCCTGACTCATCAGCTCCAATGAGATTGTCTGCAGTGCTCTCACTTAGCCCAGGGAAGCTGTGATCCCCTTTCTCCTACTGTATTGATAGTGTCATGTGAAGACCCACCGTCCAAACGGTCCTTTAAACAGAATGAGGGCCTTATCAGTTCCTAATACATTTAAAGAAAGATAACACGATTTTCTAATAATTATCTTTTTAATTTCTTCTTGATGTGAAAATTCCGATAATCAAGTCTTGTGTAATAACACTCAATGATAGTTGAAAGACAGGAAACAGTGTGCCTTCCATAAGACCCTTTGATTAAAATAAGATCGTACTAAAATGTCCAAAAAATCTGTAATTTTAATTTCAGTCAAGAAGAACAAGCTTAGAAGCATAACTTAACTTAATAAGCAGTACAATCTAATATGGCACCATGAACTTGAAAGTAGAGTAAAGGTTATCACTGTTCAAAATTAACTTTATCACTGTGTTTTCAATAGATCATATATATTGCTAATTAATGTAACTAAACTTTTATTGTTTAACATTAACTTTTTTTTTATATTTATTTATTATGTATACAATATTCTGTCTGTATGCCTGCGGGCCAGATGAGGGCGCCAGACGTCTTTACAGATGGTTGTGAGCCACCATGTGGTTGCTGGGAATTGAACTCAGGACCTTTGGAAGAGCAGGCAATGCTCTTAACCACTGAGCCATCTCTCCAGCCCCAACATTAACTTTTTATATTTTATAATTTTTATTTAGTAATGTTTCTTATGGTTATATGCATATTTTCATGTAGTTTGTTTTTTAAAATATAATCTATTCATTTAAGTAAAGTATCCAGCTTTCTAGATTAACTTTTAAACAAATTCTTTATTTTAGTGTTTTTTTTCTAGATTAACTATTTCAAAATTAATTCTTTTACATTTTTGGTTTTTCAAGACAGGATCTCTCTGTGTAACCTCCCTAGCTGTTCTGAAATAGGCTTTGTAGATTAGTCTGGCCTTGAACTCACAAACATTTGCCTGCCTTTGCCTGCCATTCCTGGGATTTTGAAGTTATAACATAACTTCATCAATTCTCCTTCCATTTTCTTCCTCTAAAGCAATGGTTTGTGGGTAGTGACCCCTATACAGAGTCAAACGACGCTTTCAAGGGAGTTGCCTAAGACCATCAGACAATTCACAACACTAGTAAACTTACAGTTATGAAGTAGCAAAAAGAATATTTTATGGTTGAAGGTCAGCAGAGCATGAGGAGCTGGAGGAGCTGTGAGGGTTGCAGCGCTAGGAAGTTTAAGAATTACTCTTCTAAACCCTCCCTATACCCTTCTTTTTCTCTTTGTTTCATTATATTCTATACTGTTGAACACAATTTTTAAATTTAAATGTATTTTGATAATATTCGTCTCCTCTTCGCAAATACCTGCAGATCCTGCCCCCCTTCCCAGTCACCTAGATTTAAACCCTTTCTACAAAAACATAGTACAACAATAAAACCCATCAAAACCAAGGAAACAACACTTAAATGGGGGAAAAAACAATAAAAAACCCCACCAAACTGTAACAAAATAATACAACAACAGAAAATTTTTGTGGAGTCCAATATAGGCTGATCAGCTACTAAACATGATGCCTGCCCTGGTGAGGTTGATAATACTCAGTGTTACTCCACTGGAGAAAACTGGCTTTCCCCCTTCCAACAGGTGTCACAGTGGATCTCTAGTTAGGCCCTTAGATCTCTAGTTCACCTAGGAGCAGCACCTTCCGAAGCCAGAGAAACAAGAACACCTGTTGTTGAGTCTCTGAGAGGCTACACAATTGCATTATGGGTTTGAATGTTCTTGTCATTTCTTCTGGAATTCTCATGAAAGTACTGGAATGAAAAAGAAAAGAACTCACAAGCTGAGATATTTTTCCAACCGTTTGAAAACTTAAAATCTTACTACAATCTTACTGAAATCTACCAATCATAAATCTCTTATTTTACTATTTTTTTAACTCGAAGAATTTAATGACAAAAGCAGGAGCTCCATTTAATTGTCATTACTGAGAGACACAATCTATGTATGAAAAACCTCCTATGCAGAAGAAAATGAGGAGTAATGATCACTGCTCAGACGCTAGTGTGGACCTCAATGAATAAAGGGGCTTGCTGCCAAGGCTGACAGTGTGAACCCACATTCCAGGATCCACGCGGTAGTAGGAGAGAACTGATTCTGAAAAACTTTTTGAAAGAAATCTGTATTGCAGTCTGAATGTGCCTCAATCAATTAGGATGGTCCTTCTTCTGTCAATCAAAGCAATCAGAACAATTCTTCAGTGGTCCAACCCTCCCTAATCAGGTGCTTCTGGTTTGGGGCAAGTTGCCATTAAAACTAACTATAATACGTCTCGAAATTTCATTAGGAAGTGTCCATGGAAGAAAGACAGAATCTGGAGGCAGTGAGTATTATAAGCAACACATTTGATTCAAAGGGTGAAGGGAAATGAGGCAGACATGGGGTGCTAACACCATAGATTTTCATTTGGCATTTTTACTACAGAAGAGAGCAAAACACTCACGAGCCATAGGGTCATTCTACCAACGGCCCATGAGTGTATCAGTAAAGCATTAGCTTATGATTTGTCAAGCTTAGCTTTAGCATTTTCCAGAAAATAAATGATTTACAAATCCCAAATTTAGGGCATTCAATGATTTCTCAAGATAAGTCATACTCAACTATGATAGTTAAGAGTTGTCTCCATTATTTCAGAAAATTCTGTCTGCAGCAGAGGGTTCCTTGTACTCAGAGGCATCCTCCCATCTTAATGCCAATGTCACTAGTAACTAGTCTTCTAGCAAATTTCTTCATGTAAATGAATACAAACTAAATAATGCTATTTTATGAACAACAATTTATAGTTAAATTAGATATCTCTCTATTATTCAGTACAACTGAGAGTTTTAAAATCATTAAGAAATTTATTTAAACATCATATGTACAATACATTTTCTAATTTTACCTGCCTCATAATTCTCACTAATTTCTAATCAAAAATGTTGCCTAAAACTAGTGAACTCCATAGAGTGCTGTACACTATATTCCCTAAAAACAGTGTTTCTTTGGAATGTGAACTCTGAGTTCCAGTCTGTGTGTCAAGGACACTAAGTGCTCCTCTTGGTGCCTGCACACCGTGTACCTTTTCCTCAGGCTTATGTTAACACACAGAGGCTAAAATAAATTAACCTTCCCATCCCTAACAGCTCATCTGTCAGGAAGCAATATTTACAATTCAGTAGGGAAAATGAGGAATTAAAAATTGCTTTATAACATGATTTTTTTTTTACATTTTTCCAAAGTAAAATGGCCTACATTTGACCCTCTCCTAATATTCGTAGGGTCAGAACAAAAGGGCAAATGGATAATTTAGCTCAGAGTCGGACCCATGGGCATTCAGCATTCAAAAATCTTCACTTACAAAGTACTTGGACAGATCAGTTGCTATTAATTAGTGATCTTTTTATTTCATTTCGCTTCTTCATTTTTCATAAAAATAATTTCTTTTTTATTTTAAAACAATCTTTTCTCATTTTACACACCAATCCCAGTTCCCACTCCCCCCTCCTCCCATTTTCCCATCTTCTCTAAAATCTGTCTATCTATCTATCTATCTATCCATCTATATGTCATCTATATAATCTATCTAGATCATTGATTTATCTTTCTCTCACCATAAAGCTGACATTGCATAAGTCGACAACTCTTGAGGAGTGCTCTGGATTGTGTTCTACACACCAGAGATCATACCAGTAAAGAAACTCTCTCTCCCCCTCCCCAGACTGGGTCTGGTAGACCTGCACAGGCAGTAGTGCATGGCAGATTCCCACCACCATACACAGAAATATTTCCAGGCTGTGCAGAGTGCTGCATGACAGATTTAGCTTTTACTCTGATAAAAAGGATTTTTGTGCTGCATGTTCCTTCCCAGAGTTGAGGTGATCAGCATGGCTCCAAGCCAATTGGCCCAGAACTGGCGGTAAATGTACCTCCACCATTCTGAAAGTCCAAGAGAGGTGGAACCAGAATCCAGGGCTGCTGTCATCATTCCACTTACCATTTTAAAATGTTCCTCATTAGAAAAGTATTTCATATATACAATAGGTCAGATCAGATATAAAAGACTTCTAAAGGAGGTACAGTGTGTTTAAGAATATACAAACACTTGGGAGAGAGAGGAAAAAGAGTATAGACAGTTATAAAATAGAGGCTTTAAAGAGGCAGTAAATGTAATTTAGAAGAGTATGGAAAGTCATAGATTAAAGAAAGAAAGATAATAAAATAAATACTAAAAAGTAATAGAGTAAAAAATAAGCCATGTAAAGTTGGAAAATAAACAGATCCTTCTTGTGGTGATTAACAGATTGATAGAAATGCGATAATTTAAGATATAAGAACTACCTAGGAATACACTAGAGTCCTTGGCCACGAAGTGTTGCAATTAATATAATTTCTGTGTGACTATTCATGTCTGAGCAGTTGGGAAACAAAAGAGCAGTCTCCTTTTACATACTCCAGCTGAGATCAGCATGAAAACTATGGATATAGCCCGGCAATGGTGGCGCACACCTTTAATCCCAGCACTCAGGGGCAGAGGCAGGCGGATCTCTGTGAGTTCGAGACCAGCCTGGTCTACAGAGCTAGTTCCAGGACAGGCTCCAAAGCCACAGAGAAACCCTGTCTCGAAAAACAAAAAAACAAAAACAAACAAAAAAAGAAAACTATGGATATAACTTCAGAAATATTGATAAGGCTGGTTAACACTATGTTCATTCAGCAAAACAACTGCTATTCCATGGTGTCTGTGGTCATGAACTTTTGGCCATGTTTACAGCAGCATGGTTTGCCTCTGGTGAAGCTGGCCTCTGCGGAAACATGATCCAAGAAAAAAGTTGTGTGAGGAGAATTCTGAGTACTTGTGGGAACACTCAAAGAAAACAAGACAAAAGCTTATGGGTCTCAGTTTCTTCAAAACACAGAACTGTTAATGGAATGTGTGCTCCTTCTAGATGTAGCAGACAAGAGTGAATTTACTTCAAGTTACTCATGATTGCTTACTGTTGTTATTATATGCCTCTATGGAAAAACATTTTGGCCATGGGTGACTTGCTCTTGTCGTTGTATGCAGCTTAAACACATGATAATTTTAATTATGTGATTTTGCTTCACCCTCAGAGTATTGCTCTCAATAAAGTTGGATATTGCATGAAACATAGTCTGTCTCACTGTTGGCTTCATTTCCCCAGGTCCTACCATCTCTAAACTGGTGTCTGGCTTCAAGTTTATATAACATGACTGACTACTCCTATAATGGGAAAAAAATCAAGACACATTCTAAATACCAAAAATACATTATGTGCTTATATAAGTATTTTAAATAAATAAAAACTATTCAATTTTAGTCTTGACAATGCAAAGATCTATTATATTTATTCAAATATATCTAGAAATAAGTTTGTACATATGCATGTTTATGTCCTTAACATGTAACATCATGAAGGATTTGTTAAATCAATGAGATGATCTAATTGATAAATGTTTTTTGAGATACATAATTAACCCTCCTTGTTACTGTCATCAATTCCTTGTATGAGAAATAAAGATAATTGTGTTATTGAAGAAGATAGCAGCAGATGTGGGGAATATAACTCAGTGGTTATTTCTGCCTGAGCATTTAAAACTACAGTGTAACTATAGAAGCCAGATGGTACAATCTCTGAGTAGGGTAATAAAAATAACCCTCTCATCCACAATTTGTTACAATACATGAAGGGACATTAGAGATAAAGAAAGTACCTTTACTTCTTTTTGAAACTAAGTTGGAAGTCAGTCTTTTGGAGTTTTTAGACAAATGGATTTGTTTAGAGTGGCCTTGCAATTGGGTCAGCTTTCTTGCTGGTTTTATAACCTGGAGCAAGTACACAGATGCATGCGGACGGTCTCTACTACCGGAACACAATGGAACAGGAGAGAGCCTAGAAGGGCTGGGAGAAGAAATGGGCTGAATAGAACTCCCTTGGCTCCTTACCAAATTCACCAAGCAGATGTGATTCTACATCATCATTATAATCCAAACTATTTGTTCAGTTTTCTAACTCTTGCTAGTGGTAGGTAGATATATTCTTGGTGATATAATTGACTCAAGGATTATTTCTCCAGCTTAAGCCTAATATTTTATGATTAAAGTAGGTCCTAATCCTTCCTGCTCCTGCTCAATTTCAGAAAATCTAAAGTAGGTTATTGATCTGTCCTATATTTAAAAGTTTAATGTTAATAAGATGTGTCTTTATGCACACACACACACGTATATGTGTGCTTGTGTGTATGTGTGCATATATATGTATGGTATAAGCATGCATATAGATGTATGTGTACAGGTGTTTGTTGCTCTATGCATATGTGCATGTGAAATTTCAGATTTCTTCCTTAACTACTTTCTACTTGTTTTTTTGAGACAAAGTCTCTTACTAAATCTTGATGTTTCCACCAGAATGACTGTCCAGCAATGCCCAAGTGTCTTGGCTTAGTCCTGGCACTGCAGGGTTAACAGATGTGCACCACTGTGCACACCTTTTCTTTACATGGATTCTGGGATTTGACCACTGGTCCTCATGTTTGTGTAACAGATGCTTTACCCACTGAGACAGTTATCTCTAAGACTTTCTCTTACCATAGAAAGGTTATTTCTCTTACCATATAAAGATAATGGACATGTAAGTCACAAAATAGGATACAATTTTGCTAAGGTTACTCTTGCTGTGATGAAATACCATGATCAAAAGCAACATATGGAGAAAAGGGGTTTATTTGGATTTATATATTTAGAATCACACAGTCCATTGAAAGAAACCAATGTTGGAACTCAATCCAGGCAGGGACTTGGAGACAGGAAATGATGCAGAGGCTATGGAAGCATGTTGCTTACTGGCTTGTTCCTTATGGCTTGCTCAATACTATTCTACGATCTTTCAACAATACAGGTATCATTTCTCAGTTTTCATGCAATTAAGGAAACTATGTATCAGAGATAGTGATCTATAAAAAATCAGATAACTGGTACATAGGGGAGATAGGTTCAAACCCTGCTGTGTATGATATGAATGTGTGGGCTTTTTCTCCATGCCATATTACCTCTCTCTATCATTTTCCCACTGATAATTGTGCTGTATCCCTGACTCTTAGCCCTGAATGCAAGGTCAATTTGCCTTTGACTCAGAGCCATGTTGGAGGAATAGGACATCTAAGAGGTTCTGGTGACCTGCCAGGGCACTGCAAGGATCTCTGTTATCAGTAGGAGTATCCTTGGCTGTGGTCAGAAGAAGGACATTGAATTCTCTTCAGAGATTGAGAAAAATTTGCTAATCCAGAGCCATACAAGGCAAATGTGTCAGAGGAAGACAGGAGGATCAAAGTAATAATTAGCACATTACTAGGCAGGTTAAAAATGAACTTGGGATAACTTAGTGCCCTGAAAAAAATTGTTACTAATTTAGCCAAGATTTCCCTAATAATTATATAAAAACATCTAGGGGCCCCTGAAGGAAATTACAATTTGTTTCCTGGAGCTGCATACCTGTGTAGTTATAAATAGGTATGCATTATGCAACATGGCTTTCTCTCTGTTTCAGGTCTCGTACTTGACTAGAGGATCAATACTCTAGAGGTAAAAGAAAGTAAAAACAAACTGAGATCCAGGCAATGGCTGTGATAAAGCAATGGTGGATGGTTGCCCAGAGGTCCGAGAACTGAACGAGGCACCTAGGAACTGAGGTATAGAGACATGGTCTCTGATTCTTTCTATAACCGTGTAAAATTGAATCTATTTTAAGTTTACAAGCAACAATTTGCTAATGTGCACATTTTGAGTGCTCACATGTGTACTCCTGAGGATCCAACTCAACATGACAGAAAAAGCACAGCTCACACTCCAACACAAGATGGCACTGGTGTTAAAGGCGCCATCTCTACAGTATGTTTTGTAGAGTTTGATTGATTTTTTTCTGCCACTTCTGTAATAAAATATTGAAGAACTTATATTCCCTCCCTTTCAAAGAGAGATAATGTAGAAACAAATAAAATACTATTTCCATTTAGTGATACTGAAGGACAGTTTTTGAAGGTTTTTCAGATGCAGATAAATTTTTTGTTTGTTTGTTTTTTCGAGACAGGGTTTCTCTGTGGTTTTGGAGCCTGTCCTGGAACTAGCTCTTGTAGACCAGGCTGGTCTCGAACTCACAGAGATCTGCCTGCCTCTGCCTCCCAAGTGCTGGGATTAAAGGCATGCGCCACCACCGCCCGGCTTCAGATAAATATTTTTTTCAAGTGAATTGTATTTGATATAAGTGATATGTAGGGGGAAATGGGAAAATGAGGAAAGAATTTTAATTGAGAAAAGAGAGGAAAGTCAATACAGGAGTAGATGAAGGAGGAAAGAAAGAAGGAATAAATAACATTATGGTTGTTTTAAAACACATGAAGAAAACATTATTTTTATTTATTTAAATTATATTTAATACACACATGTAAGTGTTTATATATCTCTATAGCACGTTATGGCACATTGGGGTTACAGAGCTTTTGAGCTGCCACGTGAATTCTGAGAATTGAATACTGGTCTTCTGGAATAGCTACCAATGTGCTGAACTGCTGAGCCTCCTCTTTAATGAACTTCTCAAAGTAAACTAACCTACACTGGTAGAAACCAGAATCATGGATTTCACTCCCGAGGCTACTGACCAATAGAACAGGAAGGTAAACTGCAGTTCTGGTAGCATTCCACATATTCTCTTGAGACTTGAGTGTGATTTCCCAACAGTATATATATATATGTGTGTGTGTATATATATATATGTGTGTGTGTGTGTGTGTGTGTGTGTGTGTGTGTGTGTGTGTGTGTGTAGATTTACCTCTTTTTTATATATATTGTTTTTTGTGATTTTTTAATTGACTTTTATTGAACTCTACATTTTTCTCTGCACTCCTCTCTGCCTCTCCCCTCCCCTCTTCAACCCTTTCCCAAGGTCCCCATGCCCAGATTTACCTCTTTTTTGTTATGTGTGTTGTACATTCCTGCATGTGAATGAAGGCACTGAGAAAGAACTTCAGGGCCTCTCAAATTATATGAATGGAGCAACAGGATGCCTTGAATATGCTTTCTTTGTTTACTGATTTAATTACTTGTACTTTCCTGTTTGCATTTACTATATAATCTTATGGCAGAGAACCCACTACACTTCAAGTCCTACAGTCCAAAATAGGATTGGAAAATAACAATTCAAGACAGGCATTGTGGAGGTATTGTTTCCGTGTATACTAATCTCAACAGAAACTTAGTTTTTGTACGGTGAAAGGATTAATTTCTAGAAAAATAATAAAATAAATCTTCAAAGAAACCTAATCGATAGAAATTATGTAAGCTAATGAATGGGTCACACAGTGAGAAGGATGTACTGGGAAACTTGCCCATTTGTTTGATTTTGAAACTCTGCACATTTGGCAAAAAAAAAAACAAAAAAACAGTGTTGAGCTTTGGCTTGCCAAGCTCCTTTATCTTTTAACTAATACTAAATAATTGGTTTCACATTTTTCCTGCTCTCCTATTTTACTTCCTGTGTTTGCAAATATGAATAGGATCAACAAAACATTCTGTCTTGGCAGCTATTTTCATCCATTTTACAGTCATTGGGAAAACAGAAGTAACTTGCATTTGTCTCGTGGCAATAAAATTACATAATAAATACTGCCAAGGAGCCACTTGAAGTAGTTATATAAAACACATAGTGTGTGGCACCAGTCTAGAGTTTCTTAATCAGGACCTCTAGAGAGAAGCATGTGAATTTCACTTTTTGCAAAGCTTGTGAAGTACGCAGCAGTTCTGATCTGAAGAAATGGATATAGGAATGTGAAGCATAAGAAAATATTTCATCTCTATGCTCTTTTCTGTTTGCTTCACTCTAACTTGTGAGAAAAGATTCTCTATAAAATTTATGACAGCTTGTTCTTTTCTGCATGAATAGAGAACAGGGCAGAGGACAGTCAGTGACTAATAAATAAGCTTTGTTGCAAAATTGCCTTATTAATCTTTTGTGGGGATAGTGTGAATTTCACAGAGACATTTCTTCTTAATAAGTAAGCTTTCAGGTCAAAGTAGAAACTTGAAGTAGCCTACGCGAGTTTGAACAATGCTATTGTGACTGTTATATCGAACTCTAAACAAGCACTGACTATTGATAAAAAAATGACATTCATAAATGTAATTATAGGTTCTCAGGAAAGTTCCCTAAAGCAACAGAGATTTCATGCTGACTCTCGCTTGGAACATTTATTGTGATTGCATTTATTGAATTCATATATAATTTTATGTGTCCTAATGAAACAGTTAAGAGTGGTTATTTACTGTAAAATGAATGTGATAATTTTTTTCCATGATAGCCTGGGATGATTTATGATATGAGCAAAATGACAATAAGATTTGAGAATTACATATCATTCTGGGGCTGGAAGATATCTCAGTAATTAAGAGAGAGCTAGCTGTTCTTCCAGAGGTCATGACTATTAACCCCGTCACTCATGTATGGTGACTCACAACTGTCGGTAATTATAGCTCCGGGGCATTTAACACTCCCTTCTGTTTTCTGTGGGCACCTGTACACACGCAGCAGGCACATGGAAATATAGAAAATAACTAATAAAACAAGAATTTGCTACAATTCTACATAATAAATTGCTTAATTTTGCATTAGAATGTACAATATATTTTATTTTATTATTCCACTTCTTAGTAATTATGCAAATTAGTTCATTTTGTAAATCAACAAGAAAAGGTTGTGGTAAACAAGAACATTATTATTTCCCATAAATAAGGTGGTTTCAAAATGAAAATCCTAGTTCTTACCTTAAAAGGAACAAGAGTTTGAACAACCTATTGTTCCTACAGACAAACATGAATAACTGTAGACCAAGGACACAGATCTAGGTTAACCTAAATATGCTGATAATTTTTTGACATAGTAGTCAGCCTTCGAAACCTTCAAAGGATGTTTTAATCCTGTTTTTAAACTAAAGCCTTATAACTTTATCAGGCAGAAAGAGGTTAGGGATATGGACAGAGACAAGTCAGAAACAAATCACCTCAAAACAGGGCTAGGAGAAAGTGGCAGTGGCCCCAACAGGGCGAGGACAAAGGGGCTGTGGCCACAACCTTTGAAAGGCCATTCAGCCAGGACTTGTCTAGTAATGAAGGGATGTGAAGGGAGGCAGTAAGTCATGCTGCTTTGAACTTTTAAAAATAAAAGCTCATGAAGTGTTCAATAAAATTTTCCACTGATATCTGCTATCACTTTTCTTGCATTATAAGGCTTCAGTTTAAAAATGATAAAATTCTTATTTCTGCCTGGGAATTAATGAATAAGGAAAAGTAAAATATTATAAGTTAACTTAGTGGCAGTGTTTTAGATGGCATTAAAAAGGTACAGAGATTATTGAACAGTAAAGAAATATGTACATTTTATTTTTCAGTTTATAGTCCATGCACATAAAATACCAAAGTTCAAGTTTACAAAGTTATTGTTTTTGAATGGAGTTAAAAATAATTCCTAAAGAGAAAACTTGAATGTATCTCACTGTACTAGTGAACGTGGCTACTTGAGACAATCCATGAAAACAAAATGTGAGTAGATCGTAGATGCTTATTGCTTATCTGATAACTGGCTGCTTTGTCAGAATCTGCATTGGATTAATCTATGAGTAATGATATTAAGGCAAGTAATTATGTGCCTCACTTAGCTTTTTTCTTGAGAAAAATATTTTAGAACAGTGTTTTTCAGCCTTCCTAATGTTGCAACCCTCATGATGTGGTGACACCAGCCATAAAATTATTTTCATTGCTACTTCATAACTATAAGTTTGCTACTGTTATGAACTGTCTGTTATGACTCACAATGTAAATATCTAGTGCGCAAATAATCTTAGGTGACCCCAGTGAAAGACTCCTTCGACTTCCAAAGTATCACAACCCACAGGCTCAGAACCACCATTCTAAAAATGTAAATATCTAAAGCCGGGCGGTGGTGGAGCACGCCTTTAATCCCAGCACATGGGAGGCAGAGGCAGGCGGATGTCTGTGAGTTCGAGACCAGCCTGGTCTACAAGAGCTAGTTCCAGGACAGGCTCCAAAACCACAGAGAAACCCTGTCTCGAAAAAGCAAAAATAAATAAATAAATAAATAAATAAATAAATAATAGAAATGTAAATATCTAATAGGCAGATGATCTTGGGTGACCCCAGTAAAAGGATCATTCAACTTCCAAAGGGTCACAACCTACAGGCTCAAAACCACCATTCCAGAAAATAAAATTAATTTTCAGTATTTCAAAATATCCTAATTAGTATCTACAAACTATTTCTAAGCATTAGAACACATGTTTCATCACTAGGAAAAATAACTATTGAGCATGATATGAAGGAATTGTCTCAATAATCAGAGACGTGCCTCTTTTAGTGCTGTGTTTGCAAATGTCACTGGTCTACTTCTTCCCTGGAGTTGAAGCAGAGAACTGTTATAACTAAAATTCACTTGTAAAATACAAGTACTTCAATCACTTCCCATCTCAGCTATGGCTGAGGGTGTGTCTACAATGTTAATGAACCCATCTCAAGTACAGTTGAGGGTGTGTCTACAATGTTAATGAACCCATCTCAAGTACAGTTGAGGGTGTGTCTACAATGGAAATGAACCCATCTCAAGTACAGTTGAGGGTGTGTCTACAATGGAAATGAACCCTCCATCCCATGAACAGATAAAGGAGAAATCCAGAGCATATCAACCAGCTTTAGTTTGGAGACAATGTGGATGCAATTTGACATAGGTTGATATGACCTACAGGCAGAAAATCTTTTTATACAAGGAGTTACATACAACCTTGTTCAAGACAAATATGGAGTTGAGAAACAGATTGTACAAGGTGGCTTCTATCCATGAGGTTGCTCTATATATCCCCCACCTCTCTGTCAACAGGGCAAATGACCTTCAGTCTAGAAACTCTCCCTTTGGTATTAAGGTTTAGAAGATTTCAGCTCCAGTGATAATTTCATTTTGTGAAATGAAAGTACTGATGTTGGACCCAAATACACTTGTGGTGATCAGCATAGTGAAGGATGGTTCTGGGAAATTCAAAAGGGTCAGTTGAGAGGACCCTCTACAAAGGGGGAAAATCAATTACTGTACCTAAACTGTACCTAAACATAATGATGTAAGTTTTTCATTTTTTTTAGTCTTTTTTTCTTAAGATTTATTTACTTTGTATACAGTGTTCTGCCCACATGTGTGCCTGTACCAGAAGAGAGCACCAGATCTCATTACAGACCGTTGTGAGCCACCATGTATTTGCTGGGAATTGAACTCAGGACCTTTGGAAGAGCAATCCATATTCTTAACCTCTGAGCCACCTCTCCAGCCTTTGGACACTTAGAAATTTGATAAAGTACAGAAAACCATTTTCAAAATCTAAGTTATTTTATTTGGGACATGATCTGTGCTATCCAAATAGGCCTATGGCAGAAAGATGAGTAATGAGTCAACAGCATGAGAAGCCATTATAGCCATTGACCACAGTGTTCTGGATCAGATATTCAGGATCTAGAAGGCAGGGCAAGTGTGGAAAAATGCAGTCCATGTGCAACCATGCAAGTTGTGTCTATAGCAAGGGTGGTATAATCCTACATACTATGACAAGGAGGATCACGTGGGAAAGTGCAGTCGTCTGTGCAATGTTATCAGGAACAAGAATGCAAGTTTCATGACCTGAAACAAGTCCATGTTGTTTTTCAAAAATGCTATTCCTCCAATTCAGTAGTCACTTAGGAATTTGCAGCAACAACCTTTGAAAAATAACATAACAAAGACCCTTAGCTCTAGATAATATGAAATATTACTTTCTGAGGCATTAGTAGGACATATTTAATCAGTGTTTAAAAAGCACATTTATTTCCCTTCACAAATCCATTTGACTTCCCGGCCAAGTTACTATTTTAAGAAATCATATATTCAAGTTTCAGCTTAATTACTTTGGATCTCTGTGCAGAACTTAAGTGTTGTTCCAGACATTTCCTTCTCATAGACGGCATCAAATATCTCATTTTGGGCCACTGTGAAGTAATTTTTCCAGTCACCAATAGTACCTAAAATAACAAGAATGCATGAAAGAATAAAATATAAATTACAAAAGGAAAGCTAATATTCATCAAGGGAAAGACTGAGTACTTGAGAAATGAATTTGAAATACACAGCATTTGGCTTCAAAAATAATTTCTATTATAAAAATGATGAAAAATGTTATCAGTTTTATTCTAATTTGTAACAATGGTAAAAGGTGTATATGCATATATTTGTCTTGAAATTAATTTTGTCTGGTGGATCTTTAAAGTTAATCTCATATTAAATAAATACTGATTATTTCAAAATGCTATTTAAAATTTAATTATTATCATGGGTAAACAAGCTTATAAATAAGCATGGAGTTCATATTTTAAGAGTTATTTTGAGACAGATAATTTTCTTATCTAAATTCTCAGGGAATATACTGCTTCATAAGGAAGATCTTGTACTTTTCCTAACTGTCCTGCACAATCTTCAGCAGTAAGACAACACTTTATTTTCTCAGTCATAATATCTGCACAAAGAACTGTCCATCATCCAAAAGAGCTCTCAAATGGGAAACAGAGGAGTTTCTCTTCCTGGAATTTACAAAGGAGAATCCTGTGATCATTAGAAGACACTTTTCCCCTAATTCACAAAATTTATACTTTATTTATATTTTAGGTGAGAATAACATTAAAGCCAAACCTATAAAGCTCTAGAGCTGTCTTGAAACAAACATATGACTTTGAAAGAAAAATTGCCTCATGTAGGTATTCATGAGGAGCCTGTACTATATGTGAATTACTAGATAAACATGCAAATCTGTCTTTTAAATGAGTGAATGAATAAACAAATGAATTACAATCGCTACCAATATTTATATAATGTGTGTATACATATATATGTATGTGTCTAATTTATGGTTAGAAATTTTTCTAAATTGTTAGATATCATTTCATGTAGTGTTTCCCCAAATTTTATATGATATGTGTTATTGTTTTATGTATTTTGTCAATGATGTGAGTAGAACTTTTGCTAGCTAGTTGATGTATTTGATGTCACAAATTTAAACAGAACTTGGTCTAACCACAGGACATGTTTTTTCTTCCTCTACAGCAGATGTAAAGACTTCACAATCTTGTTAACATGTAGTAGTCTTTCATGATGATGCTGCACAAAACATCAAATCCAGACACGAAGCTCATTTTCTTTACTCATCAATCTTTAAGCTGTCATGAAAGATCTCATCCATTTTCATATGGCATGAGCTAAACACCTTGGGGAATTACCTTCTGTGACATAGCTGAATTTGCCTGCTTCAACAAAAGGAATTGCTTTTCAAGTTCTATCAGGTAAACTTTGTATAAATATAATTGTGTATGCATATACATTAGTCATTCTGCTCCAAATAATAATAATAATAATAACAACAACAACATATTTCTTTATTCTGTTATAGTAGACATTGTCTTTGGAGCCAAATGTAGTGTTTTTCAGATAAATTTAACACTAAAACAACTTGTTATTTTGACAAGATTAGAACTTTTATTAAAATGTCATAATATAATGATTTTCAAATTTTTTTAATTGTATTTCAATGTCCAAACACATTCCTGGAGTTATTCTTATATACCAGCATTAAAGAAAGTCCCTTTCCTCTATATTTATTTCAATAAACATTAATCAAAATAGTAGTTGGCATTAGTAAAAAGTTAAACAACTAAATTTTTAAATTAATTTATTATGTGTTAATTTATTATTATTGAAATGGACTATGTATAAGAAATCATAATACGCATGATTTGCTTCATAGCAAACCAAGAATTTCAATAGTAAATTCCATATTCTTCTAAGTTAAATTTGTATTCTCCTTCTTGTAATTCAGATAGTATCTGTAAAAAGGGAAAATTTCCCATAAGGAAAAGAAACTTCTTTTTGATGAATTGTCTACATAAAAATTGACAATTTTTTAAGTTATATGGGGCTTTAAGGAAGTTGCATCTTACTAGATAAGCGACCAATGAGGAAAGAAGAGTGTCTATGCCAATTTATAGAATGCAGTAGAATAATAAACATGATAGTTCACGATATTGCATGATAATTATGAAAATCAATTGTATTTAGAATAGTAAATAAGAAGAAAGTATTAAACCTTTAGTAACTGGGTACATTATTTTTCTTTGCAAGGATGATCCTAATAAAGTGACTTTTGACTATATATGTTTTTGGTTTTATTGATTTCCTATGAAGAACTGAAACTTAAAGAAGTTACATAAAGCAGTAGAAATCATAGAACTGATTCTTCACAAGAAAGTAAAGGTGGGAATTACATTCAACAAAATTTTACCTTTTCGCATGAAAGGGGATTTGCTGTGATCCATCATTGATGAGGGCAGATGAGTATAATTGACCATGGGGTTGTCCTTCATCATTTCAAAAGAGGTGTGATGGATAATCTTGTCCAAGGTCTTCTCATCCAAGGTCTTGCCTAGAAAGCTGGCAACCTTTTTGATTTCTTCCTTTGGGTTCTTCAGGAGTGAGATGATAAATGCAAGGAAATAACAAACATGTAAACCACTCATATAATTTACAAAGTGATGTAGCATTTATAATTACATTATTATTCTTGAGTTTGCATATGTGTATGCAGAAGTTTGAGGATGAAACATTACAAATTCAAGGTCTAGGAACCAGACCCTTTGCACGTGGGTAAAAGTTTTCTTGCCTGGTCTGTTTATGGGACTTCTGGCAGTTGAACCAGGATCTATTCCTACTGCATGACTGACTTTAAACCCATTTCACTTGATGGGATGTTCTGGTCAGTCTTGATGTGGGAAAGGGGGTGTGGTTGGTCCTGCCAGCATTGAATGTGCCAGGCTTTATTGTCTCCCCATGGGAGGCCTTACCCTTTCTGAGGAGTGGATAGGGATGGGTTGAGGAAGAAAGGAAGAAGGGGAAATCTGTGGTGATATGTAAAATGAATTTTAAAAAGCATGTGAGGTGTTAATATAAAGAAAATAAAAAAACACACAAATTCACAGTCTGCTGTGCTACACAGAAAGACACTAATTCAACACACTAAAGAAAGAACGAGCACACACTGCTCTTTCAGGGGACTCCTTTGGTTTCCAGTCCCCACATAAGAGTAGTACACCACAGCCTTTAACTCCAGCTTCCAGGGACCAGACCCCACTGGGCTCTGAGAGCATGTGCATTCACATATAGACAGACAGACAGACGGACAGACAGACAGAAAACACAATAATAAAAATTAACCAAAATCAATCACCTCATTTTAGTTTATTAACATAGCATGAGCTTAATATGTATAGCTTTCAATCAGGCAATTAAATTTTCATTGACATTTCAAAAATATTTTGAAAAATTAGATTGAAACTAAAATTGAAAGATATGATTAGAATTTATTAAAATGTAACATCTAATGTGGTGATGAGATGTTGGTATCAACACCCAGTAAAAGCAAACAGCTTAAATTCTTAATACAGGACTTTGAAATGTTTCAAAATACTTCCTGCTAAGAGTACATATATAGAAGATTTCAGGAGTATTAAAAAGTGTTGGAATATTCCTCAAGTGCTCCTTAGGCTGGCCCATGAATCAACCAAAATTTGTCTTTTTGAATAAATCACATCAGTAGAAAGAGGACAGAAGCTCTTCCTAAAGATAGTAGAGGTTATCCCTCCAATTTGGGTGATTCAGATCTCTTCTATGCTGTAAACTAACTACAACCTGAAAATAGTGGAAAATTTCAGACGATCGGAGGCAAGATATAAAAATGCTCCGGAGTTTTCCAAGAGCACATTCAGAGCGTGTCACCATTCACTGGACATACTGTGACTGATATTTTGGTTATTACTCTTGCTCTGCCTACAAGTCATCACGTTATGAAAGGTTCAATCTATGTGTAACTCCTAAGCACTGTATTTGGTACTATAAGTATAGTTTTAAAATTGATAGTTTTTTTTTTTTTTTTTTTTAGTTTCCATCACAGATTTGAGAATTGAAAAGTGTTCTAAATTGTGTATATGGAGCTTTACAAACAAAGAAACATTTCTGTACATTTTTCAATGGTTTGGGAGGGTCAGCAGGACTATTCAAGTTTTGTAGAATAACCCAGAATAGCGGCAAAGTACATTGCAATAATATTGAACAAACCTATTTCATAGAGACTGTGTGAATTGCAAGTTTATACTCTAAAATAAATTCACTGGGTGTTATGCCTAGAGTCTGGACTTAAAAAAACCCCAAGAGACCAGATCCGATACAAAAGCAAAGAGTCTTTGTAATTACAAGGTAACTCAGGTCCTCCATTCATTCAACACAGTGGGAAGAGTAGGAGAGACTCTGAGTCACCGCGGGGTGGGGCATTTATTGGGGGTAGACCAAGGGCAGTACATCTGGGATTCTGCTAGTTGCATAGTAACAATCTCAAGATTGGTGTACCCCGGACTGGAGGAAGCTGTCCTGAGCTGATTTGTCAACTGCAACTGTGGAAAGGTTGCAATACTTGGAGGCCATGGGGAAGTGGGGCTGTTGCTATGATTACTGCATTTCACCTCATCAGAGAAGTAGATCTAGAACCTGCCAGTTAACTTCTGATGTGTTAAAGATACCTTTCAGCAGTTGCAACTGACCAATCTGTTCAGGAAGGGTTTCCCAAGCCTGGAGGTGCATCAATTCTGAGACTGTTATTATGAAACTTACAAACCCCAAAATGCGGCCCCTTGCTCCACCCCTAATAAATGAGGGGCCCTGTTGCGGGAGGTCCTCCCACTCCTCCAGCCTATAGCTGCTGAGATACCAGCCCATTGGGGCGTGGTCTCTCTCCCTTTAAAAAAGTGGCCACTTCCCTCTCCTCTCTCTCTTCACTTCCTGCTCCGCTGGCAACTAGACTCCCTTCCTGGTTGCATAGAGGGCTGTTGCCTGGGACAGTGCTCTGTAAGTTTTTTTCCCTTTAAATAAATACCACCCTATTAATCATAATTCCAAACTGGTATGGCACTGTGACTTACGCCTTCATTTGGCGCCCGACGTGATGGACTAAACCCACTTAAAAAAACCTGAGAAGGCTTAAAAATAAGGGAGAGAGAGAGTTTAACACAGATTTTTGCTGTTTGTTGGTGGCGTGCTGTAGAGAGATTTCCTGATTCGGCAACAGCAACAGAAAAAAACGCTGTGTCATTTTAAAGCGCAGCTTCTTGGGGCTTTGCTGCCAGCGTGAACTCTGGCTTTAAAGCATTTGTGGCACTCTGCTTGCTAGAGGCAAGCAAGCGCTCTCATCTAAGAGAGGCTTCCTGACTCAGCTTTAGCCTCAAAACAGTGCAGCTCATTAAGAGGTCCTGCCACGAAACACTTAAATGGTGTTGACGAAAAGCTGAACATATGCTTTCGGTTTTCAGCCGTAGCAGGAAAAAAGCTGCGCCGTTTAAAAACGGTGGTGGCGCACGCCTTTAATCCCAGCACTCGGGAGGCAGAGGCAGGCAGATCTCTGTGAGTTCGAGACCAGCCTGGTCTACAAGAGCTAGTTCCAGGACAGGCTCCAAAACCACAGAGAAACCCTGTCTCGAAAAACCAAAAAAAAAAAAAAAAAAAAATGCCAGCTTTCTGGGCTGTCCTGCCAGGGCAAACTCTGACTCTTTTAGGCAGGCGGTTCGTGTGGTTTGCAAGCACAGGCTGCTGAATCTCACTTGCTGGCAGGGACCTTGAAATGCCATAGAGTTGTGGCAGTAAACATGGCTACAGCCAGTACCTCAGCCATGAGGCTGGAAAGCTAAGGAATGGGCTGGATCCAGCCTTCAAAGCCACGGCTTTAGTCCTACTGAGATTGCTTGGTAAATTAAAGACTCATGTGGTCAGAAAAACAGAGAGAGATACAGTAAAGAGAGCGTGAAAGACAAAGAAAATTTTTAAATGATTTACAGCGTGTTAAAAATATATGCAGTCTAAAAGTTAAAGTTCTTAAAGTAAAAAACAAAAAAAGGAAGAGAGTTGTTGTGTGTGGTAGTACACACCTTTAATCCCAACACTTGGGAGGCAGAGGGAGATTGACCTCTGTGACTTCAAGGTGTGGTAGCACGTGCCTTTAATCCCAGTGCCTAGAAGGCAGAGACAAACAGTTCTCTGTGAGTTCAAGGTGTAGTAGCATACACCTTTTATCCCAATGCCTGGGAGGCAGAGACAGGGGGATCTCTGAGAGTTCAAGGACAGCCTGGTCTACAGAGTTATTCCAGGTCAATGATACAGAAAACCTGTCTCAAAAAGCAAAAAGTTAAAAGTAAAAATAAACAAAATAGAGGTTAAAATAAAGCACACAAAGATGGAAAATAGACAGAGAATTTTGATACTGTATGCTATTATGCTCTCTTTGAATTATTTGAATGCTGAGGAAAGAGCAACAGCTGCTGAAAGATATTTATTTATAAATGCTTCTGAACTAATCCAACATAGATATTTTGATGCCTTGACTTTGAAATTTGGATCTAAGGACATGATGCTTTGGAAAGGAGTTTCTTATTTTGTTCATTTCTTCTATTCTGATTTGGTATGATGGACCACGCCCTCCTGAAGGGTTGGTGTGAACACCTTCAGAAAATTGCTTCGTTCAACTGCCAACTGAGATGAAACTAGCACACAGGTTATACCATGAAAGGCCTAATTAACGACGTCCCCATTCAGCAGGAAGCAGTTTGGAGAGAAATAACTGCGCCCATATTCCCAGAAAATGTTTATAAATGTTCTTTTACATTTAAAGGGGGATATGATATAGGTATGAATAATTTGCATTAGTATAGATTTTGCTTTATTGATAGAGATTTACGGTCAATTTTGTTATATGTATATGTATTTCTGATCTTGATTAAGGTATTGTGATTGTGTAGTTCATTATTAAAATGTAATGTATAATTAGGAAATATAGGTTGTTGATGAATAATCATAAATAATAGTCAAGTTTGTAGTCATGTTAGTTAATATTTTCTAGATGTGCGTAGATATATTTTAGATAGGCATTCTTCATATTTTTCAAAGATTATAGAATATGGCATTTTAAATGTTTTAATAACTTAGGACTTTTCATGACAATGAGACACTCTGCTCCTGGCAGCACCAATCTACTTCAAGAGGAAGATGGGCATCGAAGAGGCTCGTTATGGAGTTTGATAGCCATTTGGGCAAGAAACTGCTCTTGCCTGGACTATTGCATAAATTGGACACAGAGAGAGGATTACTGAACTTGCCTAAGGTGAGATGATCTTTCGGGGTTCCTAATTCATGAAAGAGTCTGTGAGACATTCTGCAGGACACAACAGATAGTGACTGAACTGACTTTGAATTTTCCTGCTTTATAGAAATGTCTGCTGGATACCATGGGCTGAAGGCTGAAGATGGATGCCCCAACGGTACAGAGGAACTTTGGGTGACTGTCCAGGCAGCAAGATGTCTCTGTCATTTCTAGAGTTTTAAAAGTTGCTTTTTTCTTGTTTGCTTAGGTAGTATTGTATCTTTCTGGATTCTTTGATGGAGTTAAGAATAGTTAGTTATAGTTATAGTTTTCCTTAGTTATGATAAAGATTATTGTAACTTTTACTTGATAACTATTTCGTTATATGTAATTTTGCTATGTTAAAGTTAAAGCCTTTTTTTTTTTTTGTTTAAACCGAAAAAGTGGAAATGATGGAGGAAGGTCATTGGTTAAATAAAAAGAAACTGCTTGGCCCTCATTGGTTAGAAGATAGGTGGGAGGAGTAAACAGAGCAGAACGCTGTGAGGAAGAGGAAGTGAGCTCAGACTCGACAGCTCTCCTCTGGGGAGCAGACGCCTCAGAGAGATGCCATGCTCCCAGCTCCCAGGCAGATGCACGCGATGAAGCTCCGACCCAGGATGGACATAGGCTAGATTCTTCCCGGTAATTGCACCTAGGGGCGCTACACAGATGATTAGAAATGGGCTAAATTAATATGTGAGAATTAGCCTAGAAGAGGCTACATAGAAATGGGCCAAGCAGTGATTAAATGAATACAGTTTGTGTGTTGTTATTTCAGGCATAAGCTAGCCAGGCAGCTGGGGTGCTGGGGACGCAGCCCCGCCACTCCTATTACTACAGGGCCCCATATGTCTGATGGTATCACGTACGCCACCCTCTGAGTTGGATGAATAGAGGAACTGAATTAACTCATAATTAAAAAGGCTCTTTACTTTTACACTGAATCTGATTTCTTGGTGGTTTTTGCAGGTCCAGACTATGGGCACAACATTGAAAAAGTAAAGAAAGAGAAACATTTGAAAGATAAAACAAACAAAGCATGGACAGAATCCAAAGTCCAGAGTGTGCAAAGGGTAGACTGTAATACTAAACATTAAACCTAACTGAAGGCTTGGAATTCTAAAAGGAAAAATAAAGTTGATATAGTAAAAAGAAAATACAAGTTGTAAAGGATGAGAGGTTGGAGAACTAAACATTTTTTCTTTTGAACATGTTAAATTAATTCCAATGTTGGTCTGAAATTCCATTTAGAAAATGATGAATATATGGGAAATACAAATAAATATTCAGGAAATGCAGAACAAAGAAGTGAAGATCAAATTATAGCGATCAATTGAAAAGAAAAAAAAATGGATGTATAAACAGATACAAAGTGCAAAGTCTTAGAAATGTTGTCCTGGTAAGTCCAGAAGAGAATTTTAGGGAAAAGGATGGTTGAAATCACATGTTAACTAAATGTAGATCAATGATTTCACAAAGTGGTAACTGGTCTGATAGACATGCAGAGGTATGGGTAATAGGGAAAAAAAGGCATTTTAATTTGAATTCTAATGTTAGCTAGAAAAATAGATATTAATTGTTTCTCCATGACACAGTATGCACATTATTCAGAATAAACATCTACTATGTTACCTGTTTTAAATCTTCATAGTACAAGAAAAGTAGTGGATGATCTTTCTTCTTTTCCCACCAAGTCTTAACGTGATTGAACCATGAACCATAAGGCACTAAAATAGAATAAAATGGTACCTCTATAAGTGTTTACCATATCAAAAAAATTTTAATAAGCCATTTGCAAAGACATTTTATAGAATTTGATAATCAAAGAGGCTGACAATATAGGATCAATTTTCAAAAAGTTAAAATTAGCCATATATATATATCAATTTTTAAAACATAAATTGCAAAGGCACATTTCAAGTAAGAATAGATTGGCTACCACTGAGTTAGGTTGAACCCTATTGAAGATTTACATAACATCAAGTATCAATTGTGAATATAAATATCACTGATACAGCAAGTATAACACATCTCTCTAATGATGAATAAATACTGAGAGTGGACTTTTAACACTGGGAAGAGATTACAAAATGTCTTCATTTGGCATTGATTATTATTACACTTTCAAGTTAAATTTTATAGTAAACACTTAAATGTAGTTACTTTCCTAAACTGGAATTTAATATGTTAGTATTAAACTTGAATGTTCTGACTTTTAACAAAATAAAGGAAGATAGGTTATTTAAAATAGAAATATTTGAAATAAAAACTAGTCGACATTTTAAAGCCAAGTTTTCTGCCTACTCACCATTTCCATCTAGGAATTTCAGCACATATTCTTCCCAGGTGCAAGGAACAGGGTGTAGATTATTCATTAAGTCAAAATGATAATACGAGACAGTAACATCCTTGGCATTTCGAGCCATATAAATCATCTACATGAGAGAGGAAAAAGGAAAGCAAGGAATGAGGTATTATTAATAAATAAATATATTTATAAATAAATAAAATTGCAGAGCAGTTCTTCTCCTGGAAGTTATGGATCGTAATGCTAACCTATCAGGACTTCTAACTGTTCTCATGAACTTATTAAGGTTTTGGGTAGCTTACAAAGAAAATACCTTCGTATATAAAGATAATTGCACTTCATTTTTATATACCACACCCAAATTCTTTACATAAAGTCAAATCAGAAAAACTAGATAATTTTAATAGCAGAGTTACTAATTAAGAAATGAAGCCGGGCGATGGTGGCGCACGCCTTTAATCCCAGCACTCGGGAGGCAGAGGCAGGCGGATCTCTGTGAGTTCGAGACCAGCCTGGTCTACAGAGCTAGTTCCAGGACAGGCTCCAAAGCCACAGTGAAACCCTGTCTCGAAAAACAAAACAAAACAAGAAAAAAAAAAAGAAATGATTAACTATTGATGAACTTAAAATTTCCTGCTAAACAAACTCGGTCACAAATATTTCACTAAATAATACCACAAACTTTCAGTTAAGAGTATATATTCTTGCCTGAAATTTTGTTGAAGGCCACATTATCCTGGCACAGAAAAAGAATAAAAGTAGCAGCATTGTGTTGGTGTGAGAATTACGTTACTTTTAATCTCATAAATTTCATATTAATGAATTGAAACTAATTAAAAAACACTTTACCGTTCATAGTGGCAAACTCCTATTATTGTAGTACTTGGGCAGCTGGGAAAGAAAGCTCAGGAATGTGATATCAATTTCAAGGTCAGCATGGCACATATAGTGATATTCTGTCTCAAACAAACAAACAAAACAAAACCAGAAGGTGACAAGGGAAGAGGAGTAAAAGTAAGGAGCCAGAAGAGAGATGAGGAGAGGAAAGAAGAGAGTGGAGGAGGGAAGGGGGAAGGCAGGAGAGAGAAGAGGAGAGTATCAAGCACTTCCTTGTGTAGTTTAGTTCTCTAGGTCACAATACATACTGCTAGTTCTCACAGCAGGAATAGATAAATGGACAGAGTTCAACTGGAGGCTTGTACCTTGCATTTGTTCTCCCAGAGACTTTTCGGGAGTAGATCAGTAGGTAGATGTGTCTTTATAACCCGAGGCGATGGAGTTGTCTTTAAGAATTCAATACCTGAAATTTTCAGTTTAGGACAGAGAAAGATCAGAGTATGAAAGGAACTCATATTTCTTCATCTTTCCCACCAATATTTATAAATGTTATTTTAGTGTGAGGGTGTGTACATGTGCATGAGAAGTGTGTGTGTGTGTGTGTGTGTGTGTGTGTGATAGATGTGTTCATGTGTCACAATACAAGAGTATTGTGAAAGTCAGAAGACAACTTTCAAGAGTCCATCCTTTTCCTGTAATGTGGGTTCCAGGTCCTCGTACCTGTACAGCCAGGGATTTTTCCTACCAAGCTATCTTGCTGTCTTCCAAACATTTTTCTACAGACATGTTGAAGCAATATTAAATGGAGATAATTTCCAAAATAACTACAGGCTGTTTTTTATTTTGTTTTGTTTTGTTTTTCAAAATTCCAGGAAGTAGTATTAGGAGACAGGCAACAGTGTGCACTTTGACATTTACATCACTGTATTAAAATTTCTACTATAATTTTACTCAGGAAGAGATTTCTAAATTTTTAAGAGTCAGTTTCATTTTCTTTGTTAGCAAAATAAGGACTAAAACACGACTTTGGTAACTTGGAGTTTTAGCACATCTGCAACTCTAATCTCTAAATTATCTGCTAATACTACAGACTCTTGCCATTTTTCAGCATAGGAATACATTCTTCAAAACACCTGCTTAATCAACTCCAAGCAATCACCGGTTTTAACTGTTTATAATTTATCATACAACATCCAGTCCCAGTGCTCTATATAACACTTATCTGTATGTAATACGGCATGTATTTTGTAAAGGTGACTGGGAGCTTTAATCCAATACTCAAGAGACTGAGGCATGAAGATGTTAAGTTTAAGGCCAGCTTGGACTTCTTAGAAGTCCATAATAAACTGTTTTTTTAAAAAAAAATAGGAAACTATTCACAAGCAGAAATATGCTTATTTCCAGAGTGTTCCAATGCTTATTGCTTATGCTGGCTCTACAATATACATTTAATAGAATGGAAATTCCTTCAGAACAGAAATATGACATGCTATTTACCAATGAAAATCTTGCTAATTGAAGTCCATGGCCTACACTAAATATTAAGTACAACCACTTTATAACAATAAAAATAAGGTTGTGAAAATCAAATATCTGAAGATATTAATCAGAAACCTAAAATTCCATCAAGGATCTCATATCTCCAAACTGGCAGCTACAGTATGTAGAGGCATTTCATTTGTATCTTAATAAGTCTTGCCTGAGGATCAAAAAAGTAAAAGAGCCACACTGGCCAGCCTTACAGACGAGGCAGCAATGACACACACCTTTAATCCCAGCAGCCACACTAGTTTGCCATAGAAACCAGGCAGTAGTGGTGCCTGCCCTTGATCCCAGAAATAGAGAAGATTATAAAACTGAGGCTAAGAGCTTATGTGCTTGTTTATTAAAATACAAATGAAATGCCACAACAGCCATGTTACACAGTACACAAAAATGAAAATTGTAAGCTTTTAGAGGTGCAAACTTCCCTCTGTTAATCTAAGGCTGTCTTCCTTCGCTATGGCAATTCTTTGTTCTTGCCTCAAGTCCCATAAAAGATTTCCTGTTTTCCTCTGTCTCGTAGTCATTTTTCTGAGTGAAGTGGTTTAAATCCATGAATACAACTGCTAGGAAGATTTCACGATTAGGCTCTAGAATAATTCTAATAATTTATCTCTTGGCTAAACGTCAACTCATCTTTCTGTGGCAATTGACTCCATTTTTAACCCTGGCCCCACCAGTAATCCCAGACACCTACAGATTTTAGTTTAATTAATTTTTCATTTTATATTTTTGTGACATTAAAACCACTCTTCATTTCCAAGCTATTATTTTCCCTTCAATTTTAGACAATGAGCTAAGTTCAATAGACCCTTTCCGGTGGACATAAACCTTCTTGCCATGAGCAGTCTCCACTGCATGGGAGGGATTAAATTGCAGCACGGAAAGGGCTGACCTCAAGTTAGTGTGTTCCGTGTTATCTAGGTTCCCAGCAGCTTCAGTAAAAGCGAACTTTCACACTTGCATGTTAGATCCAGGCTTTTCATTCCCTTTTAGCTTGATGAGTTTTTGTTAGCTCATCTTTCAAAACCTCTTCCTAGTGGTAATTTAAGTGGATAACCTTCAATTTTTAATACTGTATTACAATTTTTCTGGGTCAACAATCTTGCCTTCGAGTGCCAGTAACACTAAAAGTTGCTGAATCAATATCTTTCAACTGATTATTTAAAATTCTCAATACCTGAAATCTAAAATCTTATACAAAATTCTTAATTCTGAAGTTTCCAAATAAATACCTGGCTTCATATTTGGTTGACCTAAATAAAACTTCTGAACTTACACTTCTTTCTTCATTTTCTTCAAATTTCTCAGGTAATCTGTCAGTCAATAAGTTCAAAATATATTGCTAGCATCCTAAATTCAATCCCACAGAGAAACTAGGGTAGATTTTGTATTTTTTTTATTTTTTATTTTCGAGACAGAGTTTCTCCATAGCTTTTTGGTTCCTGTCCTGGAACTAGCTCTTGTAGACCAGGCTGGCCTCGAACTCACAGAGATCCTCCTGCCTCTGTCTCCTGAGTGCTGGGATTAAAGGCGTGAGCCACCACTGCCCAGCTCGATTTTGTATTTTAAACAGCAACAACAACAAAAAAAACCTCAGTGACTCTTAATTCAATATCTTCCCTACCTTGTTTAAAATAAAAGAAACTTTTACGATTCCATAGCTTATTTAATTCATCAGGATATGATTTCAAATTGCTTTGCACCTTCTGCCACCCCTTGCTTCACTGTTGTTTTAGTTCCTATATTACCCTAAAGACTTGACTGTATCAATCCCTTTACACTTAGATGCTTCATGCCCCTAGGTTATGTTTGCCCACCTTCCATGCATATCTTTGGCCCTTCGTTAACTGTAGCTAGCCCTGATCATACATCTAAGGGAATCTTTCTTATGAATATGTCTCATACAGTCTTGTTCTTTGGCTTTGGAAGACTAGTAGAACTAATATGTTACAAATTGATTTGCTTTTTAATGTTACAACATTTCTGTAATTCCTTGGTGAGAATATGCATATTTTACTAATAATTCATAGTTAATTCACAACACAGTAAGTAATCCTTTATAATTATACAAATATTCATGCTCTGTTTCTTCTTTTTCCTTCCTTCCTTTCTTTCTTTCTTTCTTTCTTCTTTTTTCTTAGTTAGAATCACAAATAGGACTATGCTAGATGAGAATACTCTTACAAAATTACAACCACCAGGAGATTTAAATTTTACCTGATATATTTTGTTCAGGTTCATACAGTTCCAGCATTGGAATTTTAGTAGTAATGACGTCTCTCTTACATTTTTCAGTATCTCCATCATTTAGAACCATGTCAACAATTTCACTAATCCAAGTAGTACCTGTAACAAAAAAAAACAGAATTTTTAAAATCAGTGATCAGTTAGTTTCTTTGTTTCAATATTATTTGATTTTATTTATTGATTTATCAAGAAGCTCATACATATAAACATGAAACATTTTTGTGACATTTTAAATAAATAGAAGTTTTTGAGATCACAATATTATAATAGCATTTGCCCCCTCTCTTTCCTCTGTCTAAAGCCTATGTGTACCTCTGGCCCATACCAGCTCTCACCCGCACACATTTGCTTCCCAGATACAAACAAATACATACACGCATATGATTAATTCTGGATTTCCTTACCCAGCTTTTATGCAGGGGGAGGAGGGTGGTCCTACCTCACCGTGATGTGCCATGCTTTTGTTAAGACCTTGGCAGGTTTGTCCCTTTCTGAATGAGGCAGAAGAGGAGTAAATGGGGAGGGGGATAGGTGGGAGTCTCCGGGGAAGGAGATGGGAGCAGAGGAGGAAGGGGAAACTATGGTCGGTGTGTAAAATAAATGAAAAAAAAAGTTAATAAAATAAAATAAAATCTGAAACAATCTTATAAACAAAAGTCAAGGTTAGACCTGCATTCTTTAGGACACAGAACTCACCTGATTTAGGGAATGTGGATATCACAATGTCATCTGGTCTGCCCTGGAACTCTTCCATCCTTTCCCAATTGAGTGCAAAAGCATAGACCATAGGATAGCCATTGATCATCTTCATATCTTTCCTCCAAACTTCTGGAGAACCCATTTTTGTAGCAGGTTGTACAGATGCAGAACAGACTGCCTATTAGCAGCAAACCCGTGGAGAACAAATAAAAGTCAGAATCTGTCTAACGAATGCTCGGCTTCAGACACTAAACTATAGTACAAAGTGAACTTTGACTTTATCATACTGTACACAGAAACACAAAGGTTATCTTGTGGGACTGATACTACATGTTGGCAAGCATGGGACTCGGCTCTCTGACGCCAGGACAAAGGTCACCAGCAGAAACATTGAAGAGAAGGGGCCCTATGCTTCCGTGAATTAAGTCATATTTTTACAGAAATATGTTAAATATTCTGCATGTATAGTTAGATATCAGCATTTTAGTTGCAGCTCATTTTTCTTTAGGGTTACTCTAGTTCCACTGTGACTTTTAGTGTCATACATTTTGACATATATGACTTCATATGTTGTGTCCTCTTCTAAGAGTTGTTTCTTTGTCACCACTCTTAAGGGAATGATTCAGAATGCTCCCAAATGTGGTTATTTCTGTGTGTACATATGAGTATGCCCACAACTGCAAATATAGACTGCAGCTATACTGAGCTTCTTGGTATTGTGGATATTTACTTTTTATTAACCAATTCTAAATTTTTAATTTAGTTTTTAATACTGTTTTTTATATTTATAATGTAAACTAACATATCCTACCTAAATTCTGGATGCTGTATAAGTACCTGTGCCATTGACCTCTTCTGAGATCTTGTTGGAAATGCAGGACCCTCAGGTCCCCATATAGACTGAGAATGTACATTTTAATGAGACCCTGCAATTCCCCACCTTAAAATTTAAGGATGATTTTAAATCACTTTAATTATTCTCTGAAAATGTAGATTATAAATACATAAATTATTTACATGCATTTAAGGTCTTGCATTTATTATATATAATATCCATTATCACCCTTTCTTACCCAGTCTTAAGACATGCTTTCAATTCATAGATGGTTATCATTGGTGTTTTTGATTTTAGCCAATCTGACAGGTGTAAGATGATATCTCAAAGTTGTTTTGATTTGCATTTCCCTGATCGCTAAGGAGGTTGAGCATGACCTTAAGTGTCTTTTGGCCATTTGAACTTCTTCTGTTGAGAATTCTCTGTTCAGATCAGTGCCCCAATTTTTAATTGGGTTAATTAGCATTTTAAAGTCTAGTTTCTTGAGTTCTTTATATATTTTGGAGATCAGACCTTTGTCTGTTGTGGGGTTGGTGAAGATCTTCTCCCAGTCAGTGGGTTGCCATTTTGTCTTAGTGATAAGGAAACAGCTGTAACTTTTGGGATCTGAGGCTCACAGAGAAGGAGTGGCCACCAGGAATAGACTTTGGTCTGCTCACTGTCTCAAGTTGTGCATGTATTCTTCATACCTCCAGTGATATATTTATTGTAATCGTTCTTATGCTTTTATTTATTCTTGATTATGTATAAGTTTTGTAGTTGACCAAACACAAAAAAAATTATGTACTTTATGGTCGAAACTCCTTTTAACTTCAAATAAAAATTAAAAAGGAGGAAATTGTGGAAACACAGAACTGGCTTAGAGTGCAGGCTCCTCCTGGGATAGATGAGACGAAGCTGGGAAACAGTTGTTGGGCAACCTAAGCATAGATAAAAGAAAACTTTCTTTGCCCATTTCTCAAACGATCTGTCAGAATCTGTACCCTGGATAGAGAAGCGGCCTTTGAGCTCAGTTCTTCATGCTCTATCAGATATAAAGGAGTGTTTTGCTTCTGTATACTTTTTTGCCTTGTTTCTATGTACTTCTTTTTATTTTTATTACTGTTATTAATTGAGGTATTGTTTCTTGCAAGGGGAGGTAAGAGTTTCTCATAATCATGTACGTGGGTAAAGGGGGGTTTCAGAGTTGATGTAATGCTTTTTAGTCTGCATAAAAAGCCATACAAAATAAAGCTTGTTATGCAGTTGTTCATACTCTGCATTCCCTGTGTTTTGATTTGTGCAAGACCCTTACCCAAGGACTCCAATGCACTAAACATTTACAAAAAGTATCAATAAAAACAATATAAAAATAAATTTTACTTCACAGTATGATCTCCTTGCTCAGTCTTCACCTTCAGCCACAGACATTGTTGCTGAGAAGAACCCTTGGAGTTGGTGGTGGTATGGGAAGGGCAGGATACCTCCTGCCCTCTCCAGAAGGGAAAAAAAGGTCAAGTCAGGGCCTACACATAACAGTCTGTGACTTTGCAGGCAGTAAAAACCTTAAGGGTTTGAAGCCCATTCAAACACACCCATACAAGGGCCTGCTGTTGTGATGGCAAGTTTTAAGAATCTCAGAAAACATGTAACAGAGAATGGCAAATAGGCACTAACCTGGAAGGTATAACTGTTGTTTTGCTGAATTGTACTAGAGTCAATTTCAACTAGATTCTATCAACTTGTAATATTTTTCTAGTTTGCTTTTATAGAATGAAGGCATTTGGTCCCTTTCTGATCTATGAGTCTGCATTTCACATTTATAATATTTAAGTCCTGTAAGTCTATTTTTAGAATGTGAAAAGCTTCCGTACTTACCCTTATTATAGATTTACAAATACAGAAAGAAGACAGAGATTTACAGAGATGAAACCAGTCTTTTCTCATATTTTTCCCTCTTGTGATATAAGTGACCATGGTCTGAAAGTTATAAACATATTTATGGTGGAACTATTATGTGAGCTGAGGGAAAAATCCATAATGTGCAGTTAATAGTGTTCATAGTTTTCTTTTCCTATTTGGAAAAAACTGCATTAAGACTACATCGTTAATATTTGAAGGAGATCCATGGTTTGTCTATAACCCCAGGAACTATGTTCCTAGCAGAATTATTATCATATCCAGAATCTGGAAACAACCTAAATGCCCCTCGACCAAAGGATGGTTAAGGAAAATGTGGTACATTTACACAATGGAGTACTACACAGCAGAAAAAAATAACGACATCTTGAAATTTGCAGACAAATGGATGGAGCTAGAAAACATCATATTGAGTGATGTAACACAGACCCAGAAAGACAAATATAATATGTATTCACTCCTAAGTGGCTTTTAGACATAAAACAAAGAAAAACCATCCTACAATTCACAATCCCAGAAAGCCTACACAACAATGAGGACCCTAAGAGGGACACACATGGATCTTATCTACATGGGAAGTAGAAGAAGACAAGATTTCCTGAATAAATTGGTAGCATGGGGATTATGGGGAGAGGGGAAAGGGGAGGGGGAAGGGGAGAGGAAAGGAGAGGAGCAGAGAAAAATAAAACCAATTAAAAATTAAAGAAAAAGAAATCAAATGGAAAACTAAACATGGATAAAGAAAGTTTGGAAATTCAATCTACAGCATCTAATGCAAATTCCTTTATTATTAGTCCTTAACTGTGTCTAGATAACAAAGTCAAATAGGACCTGAAAAATAAGTCATGAATTTTATTTAAAAAAATTAAAACTCAGTAAGCTTGTTCTTGCTATTTAAAAACAGAAATATAATATAAACTTCACTTTCTTAGAAGCACGTCTATAATTGAAATGATAATACTTCTGCCCTGTATCTTAAAGAAAGGCAGAGTTTAAGTGGATTAATATCAAAGAAAGATCTTTCATACAAAAAAGAGCAGTTATTTTCAGTTTTAAATAAGTATCAGGAAGTAAACTCAGCATTTTCTGTAATAAATTATTCTTAGTTATGTATTTTGATTTGTTCATTGACTACAGAATTTTATTTTTTGCCCACATTGCAAAAATACCTTTCTTGTGTGACACATTTTTGATCTCCCATTTTTATTTTATTTTAGTAGTTTATACATAAATCTGTGGTAGTTAAAATCATAGTAAGCAAATCAGTAATTCATTTTGACATCTAGTTACCAACATGGAGGTCTAAAGTATCATTTAGAATTCTCTACTTCAAATACAGCACTCTAAAACATTAGAATTTGATGCAAAAACCAGCATTTTTAATAGATATTACTACTGTTCCACACTGGAGAATGTCTTGGGTAGTTTTTCTGAGAAATGGTTGTCTAAGGATAAAAATAAGTGTAGGTAATTGAGAATAAGTAAACAACCCTTGTCCCGTGGAAGAAGGAAGAGATTTGCCTCCTTTGGCTTGAAAGACTAAGTCTCAATTCCACAGCCTGGGTATTTTGCTGTTCTCACTAGAGCAGGTTTACACATTTTGTGCATTCCCTTGGAACTCAATCATTTTAAGCAGCTTACATTAAATCTCCTTCCTTATATTAATAGATAAGACACAATGAGTAATGTTTGGGCCCTATTGTGACTCCCCCAGAATGACAACAGGTATTATTTTCCCTTATTTGCTATTCTACCAACAGCAGCTGAAGGTTTAGACTACTGAGAAAAATATTTGATCCAAACCTTCCTTCTGATATAAACACGCAGAAGGAAATGTCCAGGTACATATTCAATCACCCCAAAAATCATGAACTGAAGTCTATAGTAATCATGTGACAAATTCAGTAATTGCAATCCTTTCAAAGCTGATGTGGGCTCAGACTTTACAAGTGCTACTAGCGACATCATTGAAATTTTATTTTATTATTCTTTAAATTTTGAACAGAATATTTTGTTATATTGCATAGGATGGCTAAATATAAACACTCAGCCATGTTCTTCTCCCTGAGCTGAGGGGAGAGACATCTATTAGAAATAGATGGGAAAACATTAAAGATCTGATGTGGTCTATAATAACTTTCCAATTTATTGTTCCTTCTAAGCCCTCTGTGTCCAACTGTGGAGGAGCCTGCATGTATGAATGCAGTGTTTTTCACATCTGGAAATTCTTTGTCTGAGGCAGAGAGAGGCTGCCTGGATTATTGACCAAGAAGTTTATAGCTATATTGAACCCATGCTCACAAAATATGAATTTTTCATGAAACCACTATAAAACAAATGTCTCATCTCCTGTATTATGCCGTTCATATTAATGCCCTTCAGGGTCAGCCTTGTTTACTGCCTCCTTTCCTTTGTAAGCCGCTTCAAGGAAACTTTTATATTTTTTTTCATTTTTTTATTGAGAAAGGAGAAAAAAAAATAAAAAAAAAACAAGTTTCCACATCCTCCCAGCCTCCCATTTCCCTCCCCCTCCTCCCACCCTTCTCCCCCTCCTCCCACCCTTCTCCCCCTCCCCCCACTCCTCTCCCCATCCCTCTCCAGTCCAAAGAGCAGTCAGGGTTCCCTGCCCTGTGGTAAGTCCTAAGTCCTCCCCTCTCAATCCATTTCTAGGAAGGTGAACATCCAAACTGGCTAGGCTCCCACAAAGCCAGCAAATTATGTAGGTTCAAAACCCCGTGCCATTATCCTTGGCTTCTCATCAGCCCTCATTGTTCGCCATGCTCAGAGAGTCCAGTTTTATCTCATGCTTTTTCAGTCACAGTCCAGGTGGCCTTGGTGAGCTCCCAATAGATCAGCTCCACTGTCTCAGTGGGTGGGTGCACCCCTCGTGGTCCCGACTTCTTTGCTCATGTTCTCCCTCCTTCTGTTCCTCATTGGGACCTTGGGAGCTCAGTCCAGTGCTCCAGTGTGGGTCTCTGTCTCTATCTCCATCCATCACCAGATGAAGGTTCTGTGATGATATGCAAGATATTCGTCAGTATTGCTATAGGATAGGGTCATTTCAGGTTCCCTATCCTCAGCTGCCCAAGGAACTAACTGGGGACCTTGGCTTGGGCATCTGGGAGCCACTCTAGGTTCAAGTCTCTTGCCAACTCTAAGGTGGCTCCCTTAACTAAGAATTGTGCTTCCGTGCTCCCCTATCCAACCTTCCTTTATCCCAATCCTCCTTTTTCCCCAAGTTCCCCCCATTCTCCCCTTCTCCCTTTACTCTCCCCATCTCCCCTTACCACCATCCCACCCCACCCCCAAGATCTCAATTTTCTCCCCGGCCATTTTGTCTACTTCCCATAGCCAAGAGGACAACTATATGTTTTTCCTTTGGTTCACCTTCTTACTTAGCTTCTTTGGGATCACCAATTGTAGACTCCGTGACCCTTGTTTATGGCTAGAAACCAATTATGAGTGAGTACATCCCATATTCATCTTTTTGGGTCTGGGTGAGCTCACACAGGATAGTGTTTTCTATTTCCATCCATTTGCATGCAAAATTTGAGAAGTCATTGTTTTTTACCGCAGCGTAGTACTCTAATGTGTAGATATTCCATACTTTCTTCACCCATTCTTCCTTTGAAGGGCATCTAGGTTGTTTCCAGGTTCTGGCTATTACAAATAATACTGCTATGAACATAGTTGAACAAATGCTTTTGTCATATGATCGGGCATCTCTTGGGTATATTCCCAGGAGTGGTATTGCTGGGTCCAGGGGTAGGTTGATCCGAATTTCCTGAGAAACCGAAACACCGATTTCCAAAGTGGTTGCACAAGATTGCATTCCCACCAGCAATGGATGAGGGTACCCCTTCCTCCACAGCCTCTCCAGCAAAGGCGATCATTGGAGTTTTTTTATTTTAGCCATTCTGACATGTGTAAGATGATATCTCAAAGTTGTTTTGATTTGCATTTCCCTGATCACTAAGGAGGTTGAGCATGACCTTAAGTGTCTTTTGGCCATTTGAACTTCCTCTGCTGAGAATTCTCTGTTCAGTTCAGTGCCCCATTTTTTAATTGGGTTAATTAGTATTTTAAAGTCTAGTTTCCTGAGTTCTCTATATATTTTGGAGATCAGACCTTTGTCTGTTGCGGGGTTGGTGAAGATCTTCTCCCAGTCAGTAGGTTGCCTTTTTGTCTTGGTGACAGTGTCCTTTGCTTTACAGAAGCTTCTCAGTTTTAGGAGGTCCCATTTATTCAATGTTGCCCTTTATGATAAAAGTATTGGAGAGATTAGGGATACAAGGGTCATACCTAAATATAATTAAAGCTATATACAGCAAGCCAACAGCTAACATCAAATTAAATGGAGAGAAACTTAAAGCCATCCCACTAAACTCAGGAACATGACAAGGCTGTCCACTCTCGCCATACCTCTTCAATATAGTACTTGAAGTTCTAGCAATAGCAATAAGACAACATAAGGGGATCAAGGGAATTCGAATTGGAAAGGAAGAAGTTAAATTTTCGTTATTTGCAGATGATATGATAGTGTACAAAAGCGACCCCCAAAACTACACCAAAGAACTTTTACAGCTGATAAACAGCTTTAGTAATGTGGCAGGATACAAGATCAACTCCAAAAAATCAGTTGCCCTCTTATACACAAAGGATATGGAAGCAGAGAGGGAAATCAGAGAAGCTTCACTTTTCACGATCGCCACAAACAGCATAAAATATCTTGGGGGTAACTCTAACCAAGGAAGTGAAAGATCTATTTGACAAGAACTTTAAGGCATTGAAGAAAGAAATTGAAGAGGATACCAAAAAATGGATGGACCTCCCTTGCTCTTGGATTGGGAGGATCAACATAGTAAAAATGGCAATTCTACCAAAGGCAATTTATAGATTCAATGCAATCCCCATCAGGGTCCCATCAAAATTCTTCACAGATCTTGGGAGGACCATAATCAACTTTATTTGGAAAAACAAAAAACCCAGGATAGCCAAAACAATCCTATACAATAAAGGATTGTCTGGAGGCATTACCATCCCTGACTTCAAACTCTATTACAGAGCTACAGTGATGAAAACAGTGTGGTACTGGCATAAAAACAGAGAAGCCGACCAATGGAATCGTATAGAAGACCCGAATTTTAACCCACAAACCTATGAACACCTCATTTTTGATAAAGGAGCCAAAAGTATACAATGGAAGAAAGAAAGCATCTTTAACAAATGGTGCTGGCATAACTGGATGTCAACCTGTAGAAGAATGAAAATAGACCCATATCTATCACCATGCACAAAACTCAAGTCCAAATGGATTAAAGATCTCACTATCAGTCAGAACACATTGAACCTGATAGAAGAGAAAGTGGGAAGTACCCTACAGGAGATGGGCACAGGAGATCGCTTCCTATGTGTAACCCCAACAGCATAGACCTAAGGGCAACATTGAATAAAAGGAAACTTTTAGAAATGAGAAGTATACTGCAGAACATGTTCCTTCAACTGCCTGAATAGATGAACAAAGCTTCTTTGGCAAGTCATAGAGTATTAACAAAAATCTCGGGGTCAAGGTGGGATACCTCCTTACAAGTTATTGGTTAGGGAGACACCTGATGCTACCCAAACACTTTGGCACTCCTGTTGGTTGCTCACCATGACTAAATGGTAAGACTCTAATCCTGAAGAGATCACATGCAGGACATAGAGAAATCAAGCCAGAGCTGGGATAGTTGTTTCATCCCTGGCTAGCTTTCCTACTGCCTACTGCTAAGAAAAATGTCAAATATTTGAGTCATTTGTGGACACTGGGTGCACTATAAAGACAGACCGGGAAAAAACTTACGCAGTGGTACAGAAGCAAAATGACTAAATGGAAGGAATGGAACACCCTCTATTTGGACTTGAGTCCCACTCTACAGAGGTTTTATATCTGGTGCAGTAAACCAGGTCAGCATGAGCACTAAAGGATAAGTTACTAATGTCATTTGGCTAAGTGAACATAATGTGATATGAAATTGCCTTCTATATATTTATGCTTATATGCTTATTTCATAGATTAGTACTAGTGACAGGTTGGTCAGATAAGTCATAACTTATCTACTTATCCCGATCTACTCTCTCTCTCTTTATATAAACACACATACACACACACACACACACACACACACACACACACACACATATATATATATTTGGGGTACTACCTTTGACAAAAATATTACTTACCAGGGTAAGGATATGGGGATCAGAAAAATAATAAGAAGAACAAAGACATGAGTGAAAATAATAAAACAGAAACAGAATAGTAATTGGAAGAAGTTGCAGTGAATACTGAAATAGCCCACATTTAGTTTTCCATACACTTTTATACCCCAATACAACAGGAAGGGTGAAGAAGGACAAAGATTGCTTTAACATGATACAAAGGACAACCAGAACAGTTACTTGCTTCAATATTTGAGGCATCAAGTCATTAATTTTGAGAAAAGCATTCTGTTGTTTTGGCAGTGAACCCACCCTAGGCCAAGTATCATCCTGAAGGCAGTCACTCCCTAGGTCAAACCTCCTAACTCAAAAGAAGGAGCAGAAGTATGCTGAGTTCTCTGATATTTGGTCAAGGTGGAGTGGTTCTACCTGTATGGTCATCCTAATGTTCAAAACATCAAATAACCACACCCTAGGTCAGAGTGTGTAAACATAGTTGTTGTCAATTACTTTGAGCAAGCAGAAACTCTCTGAACTTCAGAAAAGGTGGAAAAGGTTAACATTTTTAGACCTCCACAGACACCAATGACAGAAAAGCGAGGAAGAGGAAAGGCAAGAAAAAGGAGTTGGAAGGATGGAGGGAGGGAAGGAGGAGGGAAGGAGTGGTGGGGAGAGAGAGAGAGAGAGAGAGAGAGAGAGATTCCCTTCAATATTTTGAGATTGACATGATATCTCATTATATAGCTTGCTGGAAAAGATCTTAGAAAAACTGAAACTTGAGTCATGAGACATGTGGGCCTTGAAGATGTTGAGAAAGACAAAAAAATATTCCTATCTGCCTCTTTTTAGCCAAAGACAAAAAAAACCTTCAGCATATTCTAGACAAGTATGAATCACAACCTGAACAAAGAAAATAAATCTGCCACTCAACCAGCCAAGGTACAATGAAAGTTCGCCCCCTAGTGAGATTGATGAGTAAATATCTTTTTTTTATTTTTATTTATTTATTTATTTATTTTAAATTTTTCGAGACAGGGTTTCTCCATAGCTTTTGGTTCCTGTCCTGGAACTAGCTCTTGTAGACCAGGCTGGCCTCGAACTCACAGAGATCTGCCTGCCTCTGCCTCCCGAGTGCTGGGATTAAAGGCGTGCGCCACCACCGCCTGGCGAGTAAATATCTTTTTACTCAAAGATGGTACCTCAACAGAGACTCCATATCTGACATTCATAGAAAGAAATCTGCTTCTGATACTGGGATGCAAGGATTATAATAATTTTCTTAGTGTTAACAAAATCAATCAAGATGACATAGAGGCAGTATGTGAACTGGAAGACTGGAAAATGTAAAATGGCAATGTGTTTTCTGTTTTACTGGGCAATGAATAATTTTGCTTGTTTGTTTTGTTCTGTTTTATTCAAAATTCAGAGTATAAACACATTTTATTAGAATGTAACCATATTATACAATGTGTAAGATTGTTAATTTACACTTGAATTGACTAATCATAGGAGGAATGACTTAGCCACACAGCCTGTAATATTTAGTATTCAAACTTCAATGGAAAAAGCCCTGACCCAAGAGTAACTGATGTGGGATTCCCTTTTGTATGCTGTGAATATAGTGGTTAATAAAGGAACTGCTTTGGGCCTACAGTGGAGCTGTAGGGAAACAGAGCTAGTCAGGGAAAACTAAACTGAATGCTGGGAGAAAGGAGGCAGAGTCAGGGAGAAACCATCGACCTGCTGCCAGAAACATACGTGCTGAAACTTTGCTGGTAGGCCACAACCTCATGGTAATACACAGATTAATGGAGATGGGTTAAATTAAGATGTAACAGATAGCCAATAAGAGCTAATGGACCAAGCAGTGATTTAAATAATATAGTTTCTGTGTGATTATTTCAGTTTTGAGCAGCCAGGAACAATAAGCAGCCTCCTTCAACAGTTAACCACTCAAAACTGTTACCTCATGTATGAAGTAGAGAATTTAGTGATCTCTAAGTCTAATCTCCCATCTTGAACTGGCATTTTTTAATACCACGTGGTATGGTAGCCTACACTGTAGTAACTCATAAACATCTCAGAGCCTTATTCTAACAAGAGTGCTACTGAAGTACTGTGTCCAGTAGATAAAAGACCATGGCAGTGTTCTCCTGCCTTTTTTTATAGATGCCCACAGTGTATAGTCATTGTTTCCAGAGAGTTGAGCAACCCAGAACACTGGTGTTGTCTGCAGTAGGCTTATATTCACAGTACTAGAAGTACATACAGGTATAGTGAATGATAGAATTGAAGAACAGATTTTCACATACAATATCCTATTTTCTCTTCTTTAAATGACCACTTAAAACTTTGATTGTTTTCTTAAGCAGAATAATAGAACATAGAAAATAATGCAATGCAGATATTCCAGTGAGGTATTAGAAACCCTGATTTCATGACTGGCTAATTCTTAGCCCTATTTGACATAATATTTACTTTCTAATACAAACATGTTTAATGTGTTTCTTACTCTTCTACATCAGTACTCTCAACATAACTAACCAGTTTTTATTTTGTAAAATATCAGTAAGCATATGGTTAGTGCCAGAAATATGTTTCTGATGCATTAGACACTTCATTATTTACTTCTATTGAAATGCCTTTGAAAGACCAGCTGGAATTCTGTAGCACAGTGAAGAGGATGAAATGCAGCTTTAGCAAAAGTACTCGTTCCTGTAAACCTGTGTTGGCAGCTAAGGAACACAGGAACAAATCTGTACTTAATCTAGACACTCTATATAAAAGACTTTAACCTCAATACTGAAAAAGCACATTTGGAGCTGATGAATACACATTAAGGGCAATCGTTGCTCTCTCAGAAGACCTATGTTTAGTTCCCAGCTTCCACACCTCTTATATCTCAAATTCTAGAGAGTCTGACACCTCTTCTGGTTATCTGGACTTTAGGCTCTTAGTTGGTGTGCACTCCTACATGCAGGAACTCACACATACTACGATGATATTAAAGAAATACATGTTACAAATGTTCTGTTCAGCACTATATAGCAGGGTAGCTACCATTATCCCAGTCATGTCACGATAGGGTCTGTAGTTCAGATGAGCATTGACAGGACATAAACACATAAGAAAACATAAGGTATTTATCTTGGGAAACCCAGGTCAAAGTGATAGTATCAGTTAGAGTGGATTATGAATACATCTCAAGGAAAAGGAGTTAATCCCTGCTTGCTAGACTTAAGGTTTTACTGTTGCCTAATTCTTTGAAAGCACTAAGTAGACACAGATCCATATCTTTTTGATGTAATTGGGTTAGTGGGGTGATTTTGTGGTGAAAGCCTGAAGAACCAAGAGTTTGGAATTGATGGACAATGATAGCACCAATGGACACAGTGACACAGGAAGAACAAAACTTATATGTACTGCCTAGCTTTCTCCTTCTTCTATATGTTGTTTCAAACCCCAAAGTGTATCTTCCTTATCTTCTAGCCATCTTCCAATTCAATCAAGCTTGCAAACAGAGATTAGTGTTCACAAGGTGACTTTCCACCCAAACTGGAAAAACAAGACTGTAGATGATAAGTTAAAAACCTACTAATTCTTTTCCCAGAATAGATGGCATTTTGACAAGTTCTCATCTTTTGTAAAACTCCTGCCACTTAAATATGGTAATACCAATCTTTAAAAAAAGCATAGTAAATGACATTTACCCAGTATAAAGTTACACTATAAAGAGATAAGAGTTTAAGAAATTAAGAATATTTTTTTACATGTGTACATGATCTAAACAAAATTGGAAAGAAATGCTCAGGGCACTTATGACCCTGTTTCTAAAGCTGTTCAGGCATTCACATCTATATTTGTTATATTTTTTCATTTATCATTTGAACACTCCATACTTGTAAACAATGAAATATGGCTTTCATTGTTCATGTGCCCCTAACCACATGCCACTCCACACTTCATAACCTTGTTGTTGCTAAGGACTTCTTCTGGTATTTTTTTTTAGCATAAGTTCACAACAGAAGAAGGGAAAACCTTTGCTAGGGAGACTTTAGGAACAGCAATGAGTAATATTTTTATTATTATTTTATTTATTTATTTTTGTAGGTTAAATATGAATTTATTGATTTTTTCCCTTACCATCTGGGCAAAGGGTGAGGCACGCTCTGCTATATACATCAACCAACAAGTGGTGGGGCCAACTACCATATATGGCTGGCCCAGGGTAGATGTGGGGCCATCTCTCCAGTTCCCATGCTACCAGGGCCAGCTCTCTTGCTCTTCCCAGACAAGGAATGAGGCCCACTCTCCTGAGGACATCAGCTGGCATGAGGTAATGCCAGCTTTCCCATGCCAATGCCATTGGGGCCAGTTCTTCAGTGTTGCCCCAATAAGGGGCAGGGTCAGCTCTTCTGCCCCTTGTCAGTGCCTGGTTCTCCCACAGCCACTCAATCAGAGGCAACAATCCTGTGCTTCCCTGGAAAGGGGCAAAGTCAGCTCTCCAGCACCCATGCTGTCGGGGCTAACTCTACCAAGGCCATGTCTCTACTGGTACCACCATATGGTGACTGGTGCATAGTAGAGCCAGCTCAGTGTGACCTTTGGACATTAAGACAGCTCCAGCTGCAGTAGAGACCCAGACATCCTCAGAGCCTTCTTCAGTGGTAGTGCAGGCCACGGACATCGACACAGATCCCGGATGCCTTAGGACCACATAAAACACAAGGCCTGGGTCACAGAGGGAGCCCAGTCTTCATCGTGGTCTCATGTGGCTGTGTAGGGCTCTCTTATCAGGGTGCTATAGCTCCTCTAGGTCCACCTCTCTTCAGAGAACTCTGATTTCTTGCTTTCTCTTTCTCTCACATCTCTTCATGACATCTGTTTGCTTCCTTCTCTCCCATCTCTCCTCTTCATACTCACTTGCTACTGCTGTGCCCAGACCGGAAAAAAACAACTCATCAATTTTCTTATGTCAAGAATACTTTTTTATTGATTTTTATTGAGCTCTATATTTTTCTCTGTTCCCTTCCTTGCCTATGCCCTCCCCCATTCAACCCTCCCCCAAGGTCCTCATGCTCCCAGTTTACTCAGGAGATCTTGTCTTTTTCTGCTTCCCATGTTGATTAGATCCATGTAAGTCTCTCTTATTGTCCTCATTGTTGTCTATTGTGATTTGTAGGCTGGTTTTCTTTGTCTTATATTTAAAAACCACCTAATAGTGAATATATGTGATAATTGTCTTTCTGTGTATGGGTTACCTCACTCAAAATAATGTTTTCTACCTCCATCCATTTTCCTGCAAAATTAAAGATTTTTTTCTGCTGTGTAGTACTCCATTGTGTAAATGTACCACATTTTCCATATCCAATCTTAGGTCGAGGGGAATTTAGGTTGCTTCCAGGTTCTGGCTATGACAAACAATATTACGAGTTGAATGGAAACTTACAGTACTTTATTCGGCTATTTTACAGTTTCTGCATTTCACTAATCATTAGTTACTGGAGACAAATCTAAAGTATCTTAAATTTATGTCTCTCGATAGTTCAAAAATGAGTATTTGTTTTACCTAGAAATAATTATTTTCAGAAGGAGCCGTAACAAAATGACCCTAACATGATCTAAAAGTGAGCCAAGAAAAAGGAAGATTACTGAAAGTAACTAATTGTACAAAGTTTTCATCTCAGAAGTGATACTAATTTGATATAATGTAGATGATAGACTAGCCAGTTGAAGTATTTTGAACAAACATCACTATTTTCTGCAATAAATTTTACAATAGCTTCAGTATATGACATGAATAAAAAGAGTTGGCTCTCTAATAACCATTACGTTAAATTCTATAAAAATACATGTTCTTGATTTGTTCATTTAAATGTAGTATTTCTAAACTAACCATAAGGTGAAATGGGATATTCTGACATTGTAAGTTAGAATAATTTGACACTGTTAAAGACTGGTTGTCTTAAGATGTAAAATATCAACAGATTAAATTGAAGGATTAGAATTCATGAAATGTAGCCTTTTTCTAGGGGATAACCTAACCTTTGAGACTAACATCATTAAGAAGCCTATGTCATGAGAGAAAGAAAATCATGTACAGAGGGTAAGGAAGCTATTAGTTATGGAAACTGAAAACATAGCATGTTATAAGTCCTCATAAAATTGTATTTTTTTTCATAATAGACAGTGAGGGGAACGCTACTGCATGAACTGATCTAAAAGAAAGAGTATTACGAGAGAATTACTAATTGATATTGGTAACTTTGGTTTGTAGACTGTGTAAATACAGCAAAATAGCCGGGCGATGGTGGCGCACGCCTTTAATCCCAGCACTCGGGGAGGCAGAGGCAGGCAGATCTCTGTGAGTTCGAGACCAGCCTGGTCTACAGAGTTAGTTCCAGGACAGGCTCCAAAGCCACAGAGAAACCCTGTCTCGAAAAACCAAAAAAAAAAAAAAAATACAGAAAAATAATGTACAACCTTTTAGTTCACTAATCCATTATTTCCCCCTCTAATTTTAGTGCCAGCCAAAGGAGACTAAGAAAAAAATACCCTCTAGATTTCTGATCTAAACTTAAGTGTTGACTCTTTCATTTTCTTGACATAATCTTCTTCAAATTTCTCATACTGGGCTACAGTAAACTGATTCTTCCAGTCACCTGAAATACCTGTACAAAGGATAAAAAAAGTTCGGGATTAGTAAAATTTCTGGCTAATAGTAATTTGAATTATCAATTTGAATGCATCATAACTTTAATCTTCAACTCCATATCGAACTGCTAGGCTTAAACCTTCCTAATCTTAATCTCAAGAACCTTCCTAAACTTTATTACTGCTAATAATTCTTCTCTACAATAAGGATGTTTTCCACTTCTACTCATCTGGTGTTGTTTGATTGTCTCAATCAGAGGTTTTATGTTTTGGACAGTAGAAAGGTAACATGTTTAATGTACACAGTATCTGAAAAAAAGTTTAAAATACAAGGTCAGTTTTCATCATCTATAACATGATCTCATGCATGTCACATGTGTGGGCCATGCTTTTGGCTTTGGCTTTATAAAGAGAATAAAAAAGGAGCCAAGGCTAAAAAAATCAAACAAAAGTGCAAGATTCACAGTGACCATCACCTATTAATGACACATTACTTAAATAAAAATAAATCTTGTGGTTAAAATCCTTTGGGTTGTGGGAGTTTTATATGAAAGTTGATTGGTACATATGCAATACTATGCATCTGTCTATCAATTATTTATCATCTATATACTGCTATTTTCCACTCATACACACAGTCACTTATGAACACATACACAAAATTAAATATATATGTAAATATATAAAATGTATATCCACTTTATACAAGATGCTTAATATTGAGTTAAATACTAAGGACAGAATGATAACACTTTTTGGTGCACAGATGTTGAGCAAATATTTCTCATCATAAATCTCTGTTTACATCTCACAGAAATGGCATAGAACAGTACACAGTATTTCTTCTAAAGCTTTTCTTTTCTCTACTTTTCAGTTTCTCTCCAAAGCATACTTAATTGTTTCTAATTTCCTACAATCTCACAAAATGTGATTAATTATATTTTCCATCATGTGACCAGAAACTATACAGAAATGAATTAGTACTTTTCTCACCTTTCCTCATGAATGGTGACACAGAATGGTCCATCTCCTCTTTGTTCATAGTGGTATAATTTGCACTAGGATTCTCCTTCATTACATTAAAAGAGCTATAGTAGAGGATTTTATTTATAATTTCTTCTGGTACGTCTTTCTCTAGAAACTTTAATAATTTTTTAATTTCACACTTTGGATCCTGAAATATTAAAGGGGAAAAGAATAATTTCATTTGGATTTGGTCACAAAGAAAGGAGTGCTCTTATGATTTTGTTTAAATTAACTAGTGGAACTATATTTGAGGGTTTTATTATACTTTTAATTCATAAGGCAAGACTCAAACAGTTATATTTGTCATTTTTAAAGAAGCAACTAAACTATTTGAAGACATGAATGGAAATACACCGGTTTTAGTTTCAAAGATACTGTTGTCTTTGGATGGATAACAGTAACAAGATGGGGAATTATATGAATTAGTATTGTATGCCAGAACTAGAGTTAAAAATAAATTAGCCATATTTATAGACTAAGAAGAAAAGAGAGTAAGAGACAAAGAAGTTAAATCTTGGGTTTCTTAAAAAATAAACAGAAATTTCTCCTTACTTCTTTCATATCTTCATAAAATAGATAAAGGATACGGTAATCTTTTCTTTTCTCCCACCAGCCCTTCACATGATCATACCAGGAACCAAAACCCACTAAAGTTAAAGATAAAATGTGAAATTAAAAACTATTTACATGGAGTAGAAAACAGCTAAAGTCTCTTTAAGTCGTGATTATCTGCTCATATACAGTGATTTCTGTAGTTCAAGAAAAAAGGCCATACAAATAAGACTATGTGAGATAACCACTTTGTTACTGAATTTGAAATCTACTTTCAAAGAGAAAAGTAACTCTGTTACAAGGTGAATCATGTCTTTCTGAAATCCATATACTGAAATGGCCACACTTCATACCTAATAATGAAGTTGTACTGAGAAAACAGGTCCCTACAGAACTAATAAAATCAGTTCTTGATACTATCACTGCCCTTACTGGGAAAGGAGTTAAGACAGACCCACCAAGGTGGAAAGCCATGGAGAGAATAGGGTGAAGACATAGCCCTGCACAGATTAAGGGGATGGCTATAAAAGAAACACTAATAGCACTTTCTCCTTAGATTTGTAGATTCTGAAAACTTAAAAAAATACATTTATATCATCTAAATCACTCAATATGATATTTTGTGATACCTTTTGTAAACTAATATATCATTTGATAAACATAACTAAGACCACAAAAATAAGGTTTCAAGCAATAAGCGATGTGCAAGTTCACAGGAGAGGGACTAGTGAATAAATAACATTACATAAAGAGAGTGTAGCAAAAGCCCTGGGGAAGAGTAGAGTGCATTTCATTCTGAGAAGCCTTTGGGGTTTAGCAGGGATAATAACATTGACACCATGAGCAAATAAGAGTCCAAGCAACGAGAGCTGTTAAGTTTATGCTAGGTGTCACCTATTCACATTTGCTTCTAAGAGGGGATTTATATGGGAACATGTTTACTGATAATTTTTCCTACAGGAGTTTTGAATGGTAGAGAAGAGACTCCAAAGAATGGACACACAGTTAAAATAATCCAGCATAGACATGGATATTTAAAAGCACTTAAATATATTGCCAGCAGTCATTCATCACTAATGAATGATGCAACCTAGGACCAGAAACATATATAGCACAAATTATCGAAAAGTGTCTGCAAAGAAGGAAGGGGCTTGTATTCTTTCTCTTTAGTCTCCATAATGTATTAGGAGATGGTTTGGTTAATATTAAATTTATAGTATTCATAAGATTTAGATTTTAAACTTTATATTGCCTTGAAAAAAAACAGTTTGTTTTGAAATCACAATTAAAGGAACTGTTAGACTCACCTTGTCCAGCCATGAATTTATCAAGGAACTCCTCCCAGGTGCCAGGCTCTGGGTGCATTTTGGCCATTTGGTAGAAATAATAGTAAGAAACAGCCACGTCTTTGGCATTCCGTGCCACATAGACCATCTGAAGGGGCAAATAGAAGGTTGGGGTTTGTTTTTGTAATTTAATAGTTTTTAACTATTGTTTACATTATCAGATTGCTTATTTATTCTTTACAGTTTCTGAGCATGATATTTATGCAATTATGCCTGACTTACTGCATTCACAACTATATATTGTTTTAATATGCAGAAGCTCATCTCCCATTTTTGATGAATCTGCATTCTCTTTAATCTTTCACAAGATTATCTCATAAAACATGAAAATTAACCACAATAAAAACTAGAGCATTCACCTCTATCCCTACACTGTAGACTCTTTGGCATGAGAAGGTATTCTTCAGGCTACAGAAAGAGAAATCTGGACACCAACTCAGTCACAAAACCCTCTACCTACAACCAGTTCATTATGCAGGATGTACTAGGGCAATGGAGGCACAGAACTTGTGCCAACCTGTGTTTCGTTTAACTTGAGGCCCATGCCATGCTCTACACTGCCTGCATGGTCAGGGACCTGAGATTGCATAGACCTAGGGTAGAACCAAACTTGACTGGCAAAATAAAAAAAAAAAGTAAATGAAAGGAAATGATTCCTAATGATATTGTTACACTCATAGATTGGGTCCCTGTCCAGCTGTCATCAGAGAGGCTTCTTGCAGTAGTAGATTGGTGCAGGTACACAGACCTACAGTCAAACATTAATGGAAAGAGAGTCTAAATTGGAGGTGTTCATTGGGCCTCTCCCCTCAGAAATCAGGAATCCCATGGAATACCAGAAGGTAAGGTTGACTGTGGGAGCCAGAGGGTATCTAGAACATCAGGAGAACAAGGCCCATTGAGTCAACTAGGCAGAGCTCATGTAGCCTCACAGAGACTGAGGCAGCAAGCACAGGATCTACATCAGGTTCTATGCATATATGTTATGGATTTTAGCTTGATTCTTTGTGGCACTCCTAACTGTGGAAGCCAGTGTTCTCTGACAATTTTGCGTGCTCTTGACACTCATTTCCTTCTATTGGGTTGCCATGTGCAGCCTCAATATGAGGGTTTTTGCCTTGTCTTATTGCATCTTGTTTTGTCCTGTTTGACTATTGTCTCTTGGAGGCCTGCACTTTTCTGGGGATGAAGTGGAGAGGGAATGGATCTAGGGGAAAAGGGAGGTAAAGGGGACCTAGAAAGAATGGAGTAAGGGGAATCTGTGGTAGAGATGTATTGTACAAGAGAAGAGTCTACTTTCAATTTAAAAAAAAAAGAGATACAAAGAAAGTTTGTGAAAAAAGAACTAGACTGAATATTTAATAAATCAAACAACTTACATATTCTTTTTTTTTGTTTTGTTTTGTTTTTTTTTTTTGAGACAGGGTTTCTCTGTGGCTTTGGAGCCTGTCCTGGAACTCGCTCTGTAGACCAGGCTGGTCTCGAACTCACAGAGATCCGCCTGCCTCTGCCTCCCGAGTGCTGGGATTAAAGGCGTGCGCCACCATCGCCCGGCCAACTTACATATTCTTAAATTTAGAAATTTATATGTGTAGTATATTTAAATTAATAGAAAAATTAAAACTATACAAAGGGATAGGAAAGATACAAGAGAAGGTAGGGATGACAGCAATCAAAGTACACATATAAAAATATGGAATTGTCATACACCAAAATTAACAAAATAAAACAAAATTTTAAGCTGAAAAATATCTAAACTTTCACTGAAGAAAAACTATTATTAGACAATTTTAGAGCTAGAAAATATTATAATCCCTTATGTCCCAAACCAAACAATATGTGTGGGATTAATCTTTATGTATCAAATTTTAGGATCTGTATGAATGAAGAATTATTGCCCAATAAAAATTACTCTGGGGATGACAAGATAGTTCAAAGGGTAAAAACACTTACAATCAAGATTGATGACTTAATTTTAATACCTAGAATCCACATGATGAAATAGATAATTGATTCCCACAAGTTGTCTTCTGACCTTCTTGGGGGTAGGGAGAGAGAGAGAGAGAGAGAGAGAGAGAGAGAGAGAGAGAATACGAGAGCACCCTGGAAAATTTATTTTATAGAGTCTATCTACTGACATACATTAGGCCTCCTCTCCTAGAAAGCGAAATTTATCTTGCTTGAAGTTTAGCTGTGTATGAAGTAGCCATTTCCTAGAAAAATGAGTACAAGAAGAAATAGTATGTGAAGAGACTTTTGTGCAGCTATGATTAGATTTTCCTTCTCACCCCACTGATGAGCAAAATGGAAACTTTCATATTCCTACGTCAAAAATAGTGGCCCAAATAACTAGGAAATCGATAAGAATAAGGAGTGGACTGAAAGGTTTTTCAAGAGATGTAGCATACTTTGCTTGTACACTTATTGAGGAAATCATTAAACCTTGTAAACGTTACTTGCTATTTCTTATCTCAGTGTCAGGGAACTACTGCAATTAGCCCAAGGCATCTAGCAATAACATCTGTGGCCTTTTTGCAAAATATATTTGACTTAAAAAATATATTTGACTTATTTTAGTATAGACAACATTCTATGAAGATGTCTCTACAACTTCCTAAAAGCAAACTAAACCTTCTTCTAGGGCTTTTATTAATTTTCACTACTTGAATGTCGGTTTCTCTGTCTCTGTCTGTCTCCTTTTCTGTCTCTGTCTCTCTTTTTCTGTGTATGTTTATTGAGAAGAGGGAAAACATTATGTAAAAGGAAGCAAAAAAGGGATGACTGTGAAGATATTCAAGTGGTCAATAAGCCATAATTAAGGTCCTAACCCAATCAGTCAATCAGAAACCACAAAATAAACCCTTGAGTATCCACCGATGTGACTTAAATGAAATGGTTTGCCTATATTTCATGTTCATGAAGACATGGGACAACTTAGTTGATACTGCTCATCAACACTTCAAATCCTATTTTAAAATACCTATTAAACCAAAGAGTGAACATGTTAAGTTCCAATACTTCTATCCCTAAACACACATCCAAGAGGAAATGTGCATACATACCCTAAAAGATGGAAAATATGCACAGGAACACTACTTCCATTGTTGGCAACTGGCAGGAATTCAACCATCTACCAGTAGTACTAGTCATCAGTAAGCTGTGAAGTGGTCACGTGTATATGATGCTGTTTGTTACTGGCCCTCAGACTTTAACCTGAATAAAATTTTAGTGCGCTCTTGGTAAAATTTGGACTACCTTGCAGTCATTTTTCCAAAATGAGGAAGGAAGAAGTTGAACTGGGAGATGAGTTTTCACGAGTCGAGGAGACTGCATGTTTTTCAACAGCTCGATACCTACAAGCATACACGTTAACAAACTGCATTATAAGTGTGAAATCACAAGATTTCTTTGCAATTTATCCCAAGATCTTCTCATTATTAATGGCTTGGTAATGGCTATTTTTCTTTTTTTCTGATTTGTTAGTTACAAGGCTCAACAGATTCCTATGTTCCTAAATCTCAAAAAAGACAAACCATGAAAATTCATGGCTAAGTGGCCTATTTTACCCTCTGTAAGTACAATAGTATAATGATCTCCACATCTGACTATAGAAACAGTTCCTGGTTTGTAACATCTTGTTGGAGCAGAAGAAACAATTGTGGAGCAATCTCTAGGTCTTCTCTTTACCCTTTATCTTGTGTACAATATGAAAATATTTCAAAGTCTTTGTCAATCTCTCTCATATTCAAATCCTATGATAGAATTATATCATAATATTCATTGTTCTTTTTCAAGGTTTAAAATAATGCCAAGTAATGTATTCCCATATTTTTATTGATCATATATCAAGTATCATTTTATATTGATAACATTATATATATATATATATATATATATATGTATAAACTAGTCACATAATTTTGTGGGATTCAATATTGAATTTTCTTATATAATATGATACACTAGTTAAATGATGAAGATTTCTATATATTAAGATATTTAAGCTAAATCAAGATCTCACCATATACAGATGTTATCTGTGAGTAGATGGGGCCTAACCAAATTCTAACTCCTCTAGACACTTATTTCATAGTTTTTGTTCTTTATGTATTATTGTTGTTCTTGACTCTTTCACATATACTGGGAACACTGGTAAATTTATTCCTATAATGGAAAGGAATAGTTATTAAAAAATACCATTTGACAATCCTGGAATTATAAGCTCCATGAACGGCACTCGCTTATAGATGGCATCCCGTTTACACTTTTCTGCATCCCCATTGTTATAAATCAAATCCAATATTTCACTGATCCAGGTTGTCCCTAAGAGGAAAACAGAAGAAATTAAATATCTCTGTTGAGAACATGAGAAAGTCAAGGGAGGAGGAGGTGTTTTGAAGTATCTGAAACTAACAAACAAAGAAACAAATAAAATATGGTTTTTATTTCCTCTTCCTTTCTTTCTTTCTTTCTTTCTTTCTTTCTTTCTTTCTTTCTGCTACTTCTTCTTCCCAGAACTGATCTTTCTTGTCTGTTGGGTTTTCTTTTGGTTTTTCAAGACAGGGTTTTTCTGCATAGCCTGACTGTCCTGAAACTCACTCTGCAAACCAGGCTGGCCTCAAACTCAGAGATCCATCTGAGTACTGAAATCAAATATGTACACCACTACAAGTGACAGGAAATAGGCTCATCTATCAGGGATGTAGACACTTTTATTGCATAAAATTCTAACTTAAAATGCCTCAAAAAGTAGATTTAAAAAGTGTGTGGAAGAGACAGTATACAAGTAATGATAGCACACTTCCCTCCTTTCCCATCCCCTCCCCAATACTCCTTCTTCAAAATGGTATATTTGAATCAAAATATTCTAAAATATATTTGTGTTGGATCCTGATTATGATGGGCAAGAAATTACCCAACTTGATGAAATTATCAGTTCATGCATTTCCTATTAATATAAAAAGTTAATATAGCTGGGCTGTGGTGGCTCACACCTTAATCCCAGCACTCAGGAGGCAGAGGCAGGTGGATCTCTGTGAGTTCGAGGCCAGCCTGAGCTACAAGAGCTAGTTCCAGGACAAGCTCCAAAGCTACAGAAAATCCCTGCCTTGAAAAAAAAAAGGTATTATAGCACAGAAGTGAATAAAATGGCAGATAAAAAGGATCACCATTTGATGGAGGTGTGAAAAAAGAATACAAAGAACTTTGGCCTGTAACTATCAGGGTGCTGTGCCCGACAATAGGACCCATTTGAGCTCAGTATAGCGATTCACTCCGTCTGCTCAATTGCATATGTCCTTTGATTATAAAATAAAAGTAAATGAGAGAGAAAAAAAATTGCCAAAACCACCTTGTTTTTCATACCGACAGTGTCAGGTTATATTTGTTTACTTCCTAAGACCCTGGAATCATGTGGGATTTGTGAGATCTTGGTAGATTAGAATATCTTAAACTCTAGTATAATTGTTCGTTTGTTTGTTTGTTTGTTTCCCTTAGAAAATTAAGTAGAAGTACAGAGGAAAGCGGATGTTAGAGCATTTATTAGGCAGGAAGTTTGTTGATTGTGGGTTCAAGTAAATTCATGGGATACTTCGGAAATGGACGTAAGGCAATCTAAGCTGAGACAAGATTGCTCCCATTAGTCACAATACTCCTTTAACATGTTAGAAAAATTCAGCTTAGATTAGATAAGTATCTGAAGGCAGGCAGGCTCCTAAATAGGAATCATTATCTAACCAGTGAGAGTCAAGAAATTCAAAGTTCTTACCAGATTTGGGATAGGTGGAGATCAAAAGATCATCAGGCCGGGCTTCAAATGACTGCACTTCGGACCACTGCTCAGCAATGCTCCAGAAGAGAGGGATCCCTTGAACATCCACTAATTCCCTTCTGAACATATCCAGTTTCTTATCCATTTGGAGAGACTAGATTTTAACAAAGGGTAGCATCAATCAAATTTAAAATGTTACAAATTCCTGGTAGCAGCCAGAAGTCTGAGTTGATATTTCTGGCTCCTGTTACCAGCAAGGGCAATGTGAATGCAGGTAGTCTGGACAGCCACCAGAGACCGTTTGTGTCAATGGCCTTGCTGCTACTGGGGTCATACTGATCTTGGGGACCTGTGTACCCACCAGGATCAACGTGACATCCAGGCCTGAGATGCTGCTGAGGGCCGTGTCTTGGTCTGTGTTCCTGCTCCTGCTTGGGTCTGTGATAATGTTCGTACCCATGTTGCCACAAGAGGTCATAGGAACCATTCATGCCCAAAGCAAAGGTGATGCTGAGCCAGTACTGCCTCCTGCTGGACTGTAGCAGGAGAGCTGACCTTGACTTCTATGGAAAAGTTGGACCCCCAATTCAGGAGTGATGGCCCCATCCTTCACCATCAGCATACGAGAGCTGTCCCTGGTGGCATGGTTCTAGGAGAGCTGGTTCTGTCCCTCAACTGAGGGAGGTGATCCAATGGACCAGACTAACTGGCTCAGATACCACCCAGACCCACATCTTTGGCATTGGGTTGGCCTACCCTAACATCTATGACCTGCTGGAATGCATGAAGGAACTAGTTCTGACAATTGATAACCTCAGGATCTTCATGATTCTGAGCAACAGCAGGATATCCAAGAGGAGTTTCAGCGAGGGTCCGGTGATGATGGTTTGCCAGAGACCAGAGACCTGAACCAGACTAAAGATTCGTTGCAATAAACATTTGTGTCTGGGGCTGATTAGACAAAACAGTATACTTCCTAACACACTGTCACACCCAATGCTACTAAAATGAAAGAAGAGGTATTGGAAAGACAGAGAAGTCAGTTTTTTTTGTTTGTTTTTTAATTGATTTGGGGGCGTTCTTTTAGGAGGGATGGGGCAGGGATAAAGGGAGGATATAGAAAGACTTGAAGGTGATCAGTATTGGGTTGTATAATGTGAAATGTCTAAAGAATCAATACAGATTTATATTATAAAATATTACTAATTTAATTGAAGTACAATTTCTCAAAATTCAGAGACATGAACTCAGTTCACGTGTTAGAATCAAGGAAAGAAAAGAAATTTAACAAATAAGTCTTGTACATCTATGTCCATATATGCTATTCATACACAACATAATATTGACACATCCTCATTGGTGTATCACTACCATGTGACAATGTAAAGATTGTTGAAATGTGTGGAAAAGTTACTGCAGGACTATAAGTCATGGGACTATCATTGCAAGTTCTGAAATGGCAAAGCCTCCTCATCAAAACTCAAACTCACCCTAAATTTTCATGTCCTTCCTTTGAATTTATAGGTAAACAGGTAAGTTGTTTTAATCATATATGTCAGGCTACAAATAAAGATGTATGTGGGGTGTGAGACAATATTTAGCAGAGTAAATAAAGATTATGAGTAAGATGCAAATGGGCATGCCAAAATGCATGGGGAAAAGCTTATGAGGTCACATCCCTACCCAAAGAAGTGCAGGCAAGTGAGTAAATCTGGGAGTGAGAGGAAGCCCTCCCTGGGGAAGAAGACACTAATTGCTTTTGTCTAATGTCAAATGATGCTGTGTGAAAACACACATGCAGGTAACACTATATGGACTCAACCAGCTATATTTAAGAATATACATATATATGCAACTACCTACATGCTTGCAATAGTAAATAATTTTCTCTTGATGAAAAGAGAGGGCATGAATTTGAAGGGTATCAGATGAGGGTTTAAGGGAGGGTGTGAAGATAGAGGAAAAGGAAAAAATCTTGTAATTAAAATAAAATACCACAACAACAAAAGGACAGAAAAGAAATAAGCTTGAAGTTACACAAATTTTTGAGGATACACAATTCTTGAGGATATCGTCCACTAAAAACCTTTGAAACACTAGATTTGTTGACCCCATGTTACTTTATATTTTCAACAAGATTTTAAATAAAGTCACTTCTGTTTGTCTCTTACCTGTTACAGGTTGGGAGAGAACTGGAAATATACAATTAATTACCAGAATCCACCCGCCTCAATGCTTAGAATGAGTTGAGGAATTCTTTTACTTCTTCTAAAAATATAACTTTAGACTATCAGCAAGACTGAGACTTTGTATTAAGCTGTTAAAAAGATTACTAATAGTCAATATTAATTACTTGCCAATATAATTCAATGTCAGATAGATGTCTTTGATCAAAGACAGTAGATAAAAAAAGCTCTCTATATCTGAATTTTACATTAGCAGAATCAACCACCTGTGCATTGTAAATGTTTACAAACAGTTTCCTTCCATTATATCATAAACAATATGGAATGCAATTATTTGCATAACATTTTTATATTAGGCATAATGTAAGATAGACAAGATTGAAACTTTTGACAGAATACAAGTTAGATACATGCAACTATTGGGCAATTATGTAAAGAACCTAAAAACCTGAAGATTATGAATGTTGGAATCTGGGAACCAATTCATCTTAAATATTAAAAGACTTTCACTCAGATTGTGTTTGAATTACAATTTTTTTTATTTTCTCGGGCCTTCAAATTCTCTCAAATCCCTCCCTAACTGACATCAACTGAATACATTTCTCTAAGGTATGTGGTGCAAAGTGTTGAATAATTTATTTCAAGTTAAACATTTTCCAGTATAAAATTTCATAAACGGTTCAAAGTTATGCAAATCAGTTCAAACCAATAATACAGAAAACATAAATTTATGTGTTGGCTCCTGGATTGTGTTTACCAAGCAACACTCTCTTCTCTCCTTACCAACAAATAAGGCTATGTCTGGAATAGTAGTTACACAGGCAAACAAAACATATCTACAGTGTTGGAAGCTGTGCAGCCTCATCTTGGATTAACATATGAATGGGTGTATATGAGGCAAGACCCATGGAAGAAGGTCTCTCACTTGGCAACGAACAGTAGACTTCAGGGCACCACAGGACTTTGATGAATTCATGAAGCTTGCAGACTCTTTTCTTACATTATATTGTTGATTTATTGGCAGTTTTTAGTTTTACTTTGTCAGTCACACAGGCAACAGCCATAATTTTTCCTGGAACTTCTGTTCTTTCTCAAATGGTTTCCCCTTAGAATCAGAAGAGGGTTAATGCTTCTCAAATTTCTTCTCTGGAATTAATAACTACAACTCCTATTCCTGGGAGCTTTTCTAACTCAATAAATATAGTTAGGCATATATGAGAAAACAACACGGGATATTAACCATGCCTCACAGTTCAGGAAAGGAGAGTAAGACATGAATATACAGAATAGGAAAAGTCTCAGGAATACACATAGTGCCAACTGTTGAGAGTAAATTCCTTGGACCCCAAGCATGTAGATCTAGTATGATCTTTCTGATCTAGGTCCTAATGATAGGATCTAATATGATCCAATGGGAAATATGGGATATAATGTAAAATGTAAAATATGGGATGGATTGATCCATCTTTACCACACGCAGGAATTCATAGTTAGATGGGAGAAGAGTGCCTTATCAAAGTCTGTCCTTTACAGAGGTTGAGACATGGATTCTCTTGTAGAAAAGGGAACTGAAGAAAGGCATATATTGCACGCATGAAAGAATTGCATGTGTTTGAATATTGTTGACTTTAAAGCATTGTGCCCATGTCTGCTAGCTTTTAACTTTGTAGATGCAAGTAGCTGCCAGCTGCCATAAGTGCTATAAGAGCAGGATATGTTAGGCTCGATATTTAGTTAAGTCTGCAAATATGTTGAACCTTTTGACTAAAATAAGCTTATGTAGGGATTTGGAAAATGTATTTGGGGAAGTATAAATGGAAACAATGCGGGCTTTAAAAATGATTATGATGTATTTCTTTTTAAAAAAATAATTTTTAATATTTATTTATTTATTTATTTATTTATTTATTTATTTATTACGTATACAATGTTCTCCCTGCATGTAGGCCTGCAAACCACACGAGGGCACCAGATCTCACTGCAGATGGTGGTGAGCCACCATGTGGTTGCTGGGAATTGAACTCAGGACCACTGGAAGAGCAGCCAGTGCTTTTTACCTCTGAGCCATCTCTCTAGTCTAAGATGTATTTCTTAAAACATGATGTATCTTGAAAGTCAAAAATAGGAGCCAATAATAAAGCTGTTCATGTAATGCTGGTAAGAAAATTTCTGTTAAAGTATAAATATAGATGGCTCGAGCTATTCGGAACCACTTGATTGCAATCCACCTGGTGGTCAGAAATTTTCCTTGGGCCAACACCCTTTCCCCATCTCAGGACCTGAACCTGAGCTGAGGCTGGATCCCCAGCACTACAGTGTTTTGAAAAATCATAGCCTGGTTGCTTTCCTATTGATAAATATTTCATTGTAGGTGACATTTGCTCAATTACTAAAGATTTTTATTTGTCTGTGCCCACATATTCTTAGTTCTACTAGACTAGGTCACAGAATGTGGTTGTTTTCTTTTGTTATTTCCCAGTTACTCACATCTTGCTCTATGCCCAAGAAATATAGCCATGTGTCAATTAAAATAGGGGACAGTTGTGAAAAAGTCATTAGTTGATTTTGTCCAGATGAAAAAAAAAAAACATTAGCGTGCACTTATCCAAACTAAGACAGCTACAATGTCCTTAGGGTGAAAAAAAAAATACAGTTGCTTTGGAAACCAGATTGGAAGTTTCCCAAAGAACTGGAAAGAGAACTGTCCTATGACCTAGCTCTACTCCAAAGGGGTATTTATTCAGTGCATACTTCAGAGGCATTCACACATCTGCGTTTGTTGCTAGGAAATTGAATCAATCTAGGTTTCCATCAACAGATGAATGACTGAGAAAAAATGTGGCACATTTCCACAATGATATATTAGTCATCAGTAGAGAAAAATGAAATTTGCAGAAAGCAGATGGAAATGGAAAAAAATTATGCCTAGTCATGTCACTTAGGCCCAGAAAGACAAAACTATATGCTCTCTTTCATAAGTGGATCCTAGCTTCAAATATTTTATTTTCAGTGCTTAATTTGGGGCACATCAGGAAACTAGGAAACTAGAATTAAATAAATAGAAAAAAGCCTTGCTGTTAAGATTGTACTGTTGTTAGAGGCAATAGGGTGGAAGTTAAAACCCAAAATTCTGTGTTCATCTGTTCTACCAACAAATAGATTGTTCTTTTTTTTCTCATCACAATCTTTTTGTTTGTTTGTTTGTTTTTGTTTTTCAATACCGGGTTTCACTGTAGCTTTGGGGCCTGTTCTGGAACTAGCTCTGTATACCAGACCAGAGGACTGACCTCGAACTCACAGGGATCTGCCTACCTCTGTTTACCGAGTGCTGGGATTAAAGGCATGCACCACCACCACCTGGTCATAATATACAGTCTTCAGCTGCTTTTTATTTCATTTCATGATCCAACAGATCATCACAGACCCCCTCATGAAAGTAATTTTGCTCCTTAAATAAACATGGGCTCCCAGAAATGTTCTGGCTGCGTTTGTCCTTTCTCAAAAAAGGGATTGGCATACTAATGCTAATGAGCATAAACCTAATATTTTAAATTTGTGAAATGTGTGTATTTAGAATGTAAAACAATTAAAACTAAATCGCCTACAATGCAAGAATCGAAGGCAATCACTGGGACTGAATATCCGAAGTTTCTTGATACAGATAAAATAGAGAATCCTGTGCCCCCTCTTAGGCACTAACTATGCCTCTCATCAATAAGGACATTCACCCAAGGAAACTTGTAGAAAATCTCATTTTGCCATCTTGGAGATGGATTCCATGTTTTCAAAGTGCTTTCCAATTATTTGTTTACACCCATAGAATGAGGCTGCTCTCAATTGCGGTCTAAAGTCAGTGGAGAGATTTATAGCTGATTAAGCCAGGTGGTGGTGGCACACCCTTTAATACCAGCACTCTGGAGGCAGAAGCAGGAGAATCTCTGTGAGTGCAAAGCCAGCCTGGCCTAATTCCAGGACAGGTACCAAAGCAAAGCTACACAGAGAAACTCTATCTCAAAAAAACAAAACAAAAAACAGAACAAACAAACAAAAAAACCAAAAGCATAGTTGTTTAAAGTGCAAAGAATAATAGACTGAATTCTCAGATCTGAATGGGCAATCTCTCCCTCACAAGACTCAGGAAGCATTCCAGAAGAGAGGAGGGAACAGTGCAATAGCCAGAGGATTGGGAGGAATGCTGCTAAATGTCTTCTGGCCCTGACGTGGCTGCCTAACATTCTCCTGAGCTCACAGCACCTGGGGCTACCTGCACAAGGTCGTTTAAGCCAACCAAAATTCCAGGATAAATGGAGAAGATAATCCTCAGGCCTTCCTCCTTACCAGAACCTATTAGAAATTATAGTTGCTGAGCGAGGAGGAATAATCCAATTATGAAGATGTGGATACTTGGTAGCATAACCGTGATCCAATGAATGGTCCCACAGCCATGCACTTGTGGACTTAGTGGTTTTTAAAAAATAAATAAAGATAAAAGACATGAGGCTGTCAGAAGAATTTGATGAGGGAGCGAAGGAGGGACTGCAAGTGAAAAATGGAATAGATATGTTCTTATTTCACCATCTATTACACATATGAAATTCTCAATAATAAAAAGTAAACACTGAAAACATTAACAAAATACCAGGTATAGTGTGGTCAGTCCCTTTCATAAAGGACTTTCTACTCTTAATGATCATATAGAACTAACACATGCACAATCAGAACTTTTTTAACTGACATATACTGTATTCTTTAATTTACATAAGAATCTAATGTGTTAAGTACAACTGTCAGATTTTAGCTACAAAGGAAAATAACAATGAGAAAATTAATTCTACTCCAGAATTTTCTCTTAATAAGTGGCAGAATTTGGTTTAACTGTATGTCCTATGGTGTTGGCTATTTTAAAGTTGTACTATAAGCCTTTAAACAATAAATAATAATACAAGGTGCGATAAGAGAAACTCCAAGCTATGCCAAGGTGCTGGCAAAGGAATAATAAAGGTGAAGTGGTAAGAATTTTCATTAATTATCTGAGAAGAATATGCTAGTTCAAAGAGGTTAGCCCTGTTGTTTTTACTCCCTGTATTCCTTAATAATGAGCTTCATGCACATTGCTATAAATATAATATTGAAAAGAATATGAGATAATTTAGAAAATATGATCCTATTAGTGATTTCTTTAAATAATATTTGTGTTCTTCTGATAGCCATATAGTCTACTCGATTATATGAAAGGTAAGATTGTTCCTAGAGTTATTTCTGAGTGAATATTTAAATATAGTAAGATACTGTTTAGATAATGTTCTTTGAACCTTGTGAAATATTTGTGCTTTGACCAGTATCTGACAATCACAGATCACCAACCAGATGCTCAGATCCCAAAAGTATAATTTATAGTCCTTGGATCTTTGAAATTTTATGTATAAATTTAAGATTCCATATTTGTAATAACTGCTCCTTAAAAAATCACAGTCAATATATTCTTGTAAGAAATATTGCCAAATTTGGCTTACCTTTAAATCCTGAGAGCTTTAAATGAATTGTCTCAGATAAAGAATCAGAGCCAAAATCTTGTTAAAAAGATGATGCCCCTGGATAGTACACAACTTAATAGCAGGAAGAAATTGAGTCATTGTAATCTCAGAAAATATTGGAAGCTGTTGGTTTCCCTAAGGCCACCCCTCTGTTTACCTTCCTCAACTGTCCCTTGAATATAACTTCCCTAGGGATGTAATTATGAGACCTGACATCTTACATGTTTTGTTCATTGGTAACAGTCATTACTGATGAATTATTAACTAGGACTTTTCATCCTACTGGTGAGTTCAGCAGTAGTGAAGCTGATTATATTTTGAACTTTATGCATTAAAGTAAATATCAAATTCATGACAATCAATACATTATTCTCCTACAAATGTATGAGTTGATAGTTAGCAAATGCTTAGCATGAAACAAGTATTCATCATCACACAATGGAAAACTTAAAATAATGATATAATATGTTTATGTCTCTTTTTCTTTTTAGTTATATCTTGGAAACACAGATTTAGTTTTGCTGGGTAAATAAAACTTATAGTCACCACATTGATGTTTAATAATTAAATGAATTATAAGAAAATATAATTGATGTTTCCATGCTATTTATTCATAAAAGTTGATGCACTAATAATTGATTTATAATTACTTACTTTAGAACTACTCAGATTGAAAAATCTAGAAATGCTAGACTGCCCAGTCTCCTCTCCTTGACATTTATGTCAAATCTAATCATTCTGAATTTAATTATTTGCCCAGAATTCAATAAAATGAAATACATGTACTGCAAATAATAAAATTTGCCTTTAATTTCTAAGAGAAATAGCGAATTGCCCTGTGTAAACACTTGTGTTTGCAACAGTCTGAAATATGTAGATTTTGATGGGGCACAAGACCTTGTTAAAGTCTTTTGAAAACAACTTCTCAACAACATTTGCATTTAATTGCAAAGGTTCTTTTATAATTAACTGTGTCAATGTTTAGAGAAAAAGACTAAGTTGTTCTTGGTTTAAAAGGTCCCAAGGAGGAGCAGAAGGAGGGAGAACATGAGCAAAGAATTCGGGACCACGAGGCGTGCATCCACCCACTGAGACAGAGGAGCTGATCTACGGGGAGCTCACCAAGGCCAGCTGGACTGTGACCGAAAAAGCATGGGATAAAACCGGACTCTCTGAACATGGCGAACAATGAGGGCTGATGAGACACCAAGGACAATGGCAGGGGGTTTTGATCCTACTTAATGTGCTGGCTTTGTGGGAGCCTAGCCAGTTTGGATGTTCACCTTCCTAGATATGGACGGAGGGGGGAGGACCTAGGACTTAACACAGGGCAGGGAACCCGGACTGCTCTGTGGACTGGAGAGGGAGGGGGAGAGGAGTGGGGGGAGGGGGAGAAGGGTGGGAGGAGGGGGAGAAGGGTGGGAGGAGGGGGAGAAGGGTGGGAGGAGGGGAAGGGAAATGGGAGGCTGGGAGGAGGTGGAAACTTGTTTTTTGTTTATGTTTTTTTTTTCTTCTTTTCGCAATAAAAAAAAAAAAAGATAAATTTTCTAACAACCCAGGAGAATGAGACAAGAAAGAAAGTTCAGTGATTAAAAAAAAAAGTACTTGTTACTCTTGCATTTAGTCAAACACTAAACATTCCCATGGCTACTTCACAGGGCTCTTCATCAACCAGAACGTTTTTGTTCTGTGCAAACTTGTTACCATAGTGTTTTGTTATTGAACTGAAGCCAAGAAGAAAGAAAGCAGTCAAAAGAGCATTCTAAATGGAGAATCTGTGCATTGACAGCAGTAGGAGGGGCACTTAAAATCAAATGTGAATATCCCTTAGGAAATAACAAATCACCAGAAATTTAAGAGCAATTACCGCAGTGACTTTTTACTATCTAATAAAATAAACTATATGTAAACACATTAAAAAGCCAAAATATTCTAGAAGGGAACACAAATTAGTTATCAGTGGCAAATATGCTTGAATTGTATTGGCATAGTTCCTCACTGTCGAGATCCTGGAGAATCGTATAGAAACAAGTGTATTTTGATTATCCTTGCCTCCCTGTTGTTTTTATGGCTTCCAATTACAGATCGTAGGACTCAGCCTCAGAATATTCCCCTGTGATGAACAGAAATACTGAAAAGATGAAAAGTAATATTTACTATGACTGCAATTTATACCTTTAATATTATTTTCATCTTAACAAACATAAAACTTAGTAGAGAAGACTAATTCAATAGAACTTTAAATATTAATGTTCTGTTTTTACTGGGAAGAAATTTAGAATTAAGGATTTCCAAATGTTTCCTATCTTGTGGTAAAAAATACAAATACAAGAATGTTTCGTATTTTAATCTCTTGTTTCTCAGTTCTAGAATGTAGGGTAATTAAAATGATGGGACTTATAAATTACTTACCAGGCACTTGTGACGAACTGGAGGACGAACCTTTGTTTGTAGAGATGTTATTTAACAGAAGCCTTGTTCTCTGAGTTGTTTTGAATGGTGAAGCCTGAAAACTAATGACTTGCTTAAAGTTATTTGCTTTGCTGTACAAAGTCAGTTGCTGTCTTAAGTTTAAAAGACTCAAGAGTGCCTTATAGGTGTAGGTTAAAATTGTAGGTAGAATAAAATACGATAAAAGAATATATCTATTCTGAACTTACTGCCCTGAAGTAGTTGTACTCCACAGTGAAAGCTCTTTGTTTTCACTCTTGGAGCTCCTGGTTTGGAAGGAAAAACAAACAAAAGAAGCTGTTTCAGGGCTCCAAGCCCCTAGGAGTCAATCCAAGGAACAGTGACTGAATTCTGCAACTACAAAAGCATGTTCCCTGTGACGGAGAAAGGCAAGAGGAAATGTGGCCAGGAAAACATGGAGCAAATTCTACTCCTAAATGATGCTGTACCATCCTGAGACAAGTAGAAATATCTGCCACCATTTCAAATTGTGACTGTGATAAAGTCTGTTTCCAAATACAAGTAGACTAAGAGTCTTAATTTCTCATACTGCCAAAAAGACAGCCTGGTATGTGCTTACTGCTTTTATTCCTAGTTTTCACATCTGATTGCTGATGTGACAAAATAAGTTGAAGTTAAACCCTCCCATTTTGTAAGATATAAGGATATAACTATTTTTTTTTATTATTCTCCTGTGTGAACATCTCGGGCATACATATTGTTTGATACAGAAGAAAAATCTTGACTGGGGATTTTTATTTCAGTTTTTTGGGCCAAAATTATCTCAGGGCCTGTACCTCAAGGCCTGTAGGGTAGAAAAAAGCCTGGCTTGAGTTTGAAGGATAGATAGTCTTAAAGCTACCGAGGTGAGAATGAGACAGTAAAATCTAAGTAGATGCTCCTCCAGGCAGAGGTAGGGTTTGGCTGTCTCTCATTGACTGGAGGTGTTGTGCCCAGATTACGACCCCCAGAGAGACCACCAGAAACCAGAGAATCCCAGACTGCAATAAGCAAGGTTTGTTGTTAGCATAATATGGGTTAGCTTGGGAATCATCTCCACACTTGTAGCAGCGAGGCAGGGAGGAGCTCGAATCCCTCAGTAGGGTTTGCTTCTTAAAGGCAAAATCTACAAGCTCTTCAGGGCCTTCACGGGGATTTGGCATGGGTGCAAGTTCTTTGCTCTTTCCATCCTGCAATGTCAGGTTGTTCTTTTTTTTTCAGAGCAAGGTCACCATGTCAGGACATCTTTATCAGTCTCCAACAGGTGGCCAGGTGGCCTTGTGCTTTGGAATTTCCCCAGTAGGGAGGCCACTATCTTTTCTGGGAACATGAAGCTAGTCTGAAGATTTTATTTATTTATTTATTTTATTTTAAAACACCCTGCTAGGAAATTCCTTCTCGTTCTTAGAGAATAAGGGATAGGGGTCTCACAGAGGTACCCCCACATCACACAAGGTCACTTAACCTATGTAAGCTGATGCTCACAGTAATAAACTGAGTTCCTGCTTTGACTTGACTCACTATTGCTTCTGATTGTCCTGCTTGGTGGGGCTGCCAAAGGGAGAATAGTGCACTCACCTTTCCCTGGGGAATATGGCTAAAAAGGCCTGGCATCAGTCTGCTTCAGGGATGAGGCCACCACAGCCCCAATAGCATGTTTCTACAGGAAACAGCCATAGCACACCAAGCACTCAATGGCTTTGAACAAATGATCAGTACAACAACAAAGAAAAAAGTTTCCTAGATTGCCACCTCCTGCCTTGTAGACAGAAAGTGATCTGCAGGCTTTTAGCATGCTCCCATGTTTCCCTTCTACAGGATGCTGAAGATTTGTTTTCTAGTAAAATGTCATTATGGAATTGTTGTTTACAGTCATAGAACAAAGTTGAAACAAACGAATCATTATAAAAGAAAAAAAAGAATTAAGTGACAAATTATATCCTGGTCATTTCACTGAAGTACAGACCACTAAGTTTTTTCTCCTGAAAATGAACCAGGGAATTCAACAATAATTAACTTGATTTCACACTCTTCTCTCCTTCCTCTCTCCTATCAAGAAGAAAACAAAGGTACTAGGACACTGGGGAAATAATCCAGTAACATTATCCTCCTATTCCAGGAACGAACATGGAGAAAAGAGGTCTTAAGTGAGTATACTGAAAAAAGCCAATGCAGTGCCTTAGAGGACTTTCATTAATTCTAGTTACAATTGTTTTTCAGCTATTGCCATTTTGTTTGTTGCAAATCATTTAAGATGTTTTATAGAAATAAATATATAATAATAGATTCCTAAGGACAAAATTTATGAATTTGTAGAATATGTGTCTATGATGTGTGAAGATAAACACATTTGAAACACACACAAAAAAAAACAAATATCATCATACAGACAGTGTACAGACAAAAGTGGAAAAAAATGACCTCTATTATACATGGCATAAAACATGTGGGTTTGGGGAAGGATGTGATCTGAGTGGATTTTATCAATATTACTCAGGCTCTGGCAATACTAGACCTAAAGAAAAAGTATGTATCCAGACATGACTAACAATTCTTTCTGAAGTCTTCATTAAAAACAATCACCAAGCTTGACATGATAGTGCATGCCTTTAATCCTAGCACTTTAGAGGCCAAAGGAGGCAGATCTCTGAGTTCTAGGCCAGCGTGGTCTATAGATCAAGGTCCCAATTGACCAGAACTACACTGAGAAACCCTGTATCAAAAAACCAAAAATAAATAAACTAACAAAAATCACTAATGGAGACTGTTTTAAATTTAGTATTTTTTAGTTATGAGTAGTTTTCGTCGATATATACATTAGAAATTTCCTTTCTTCCACACAACTTGGGTCTTACATTTGAAATTTAGGACAAAATGATTGGATAATTCAGTTAAAACATGAGTTTGATATTTTAAGAGCTATTGCAAATGATAAAATATCAGGTTATTGATATATATGTAGGAACTTCTGAAACTGACTATTATTGAAGATGAATGCATATGATTTAGTAACCACAGAGACACCTTACCCTTCATTGATTCATCAATTATTTTAGAAATTACTTCACAACAGTTGCAGAGAGATTGAATGACAGAAAACACTGCTGAATTAAATCAGCCTATATATTTTAAATATTGCTGACCTCAGAATGGAAACTGGGATATATGTTTCATTGGAAAGAGGTTTTACTTTTGATTCCACAGGATAAGAAAAGTTATAAATACAATCAAAATTGATAACGATTTGTTTCAAACAAGAGAGACCTCTTGATTAGAAGAGGCAATAAACAGTTCATAAAATACTATGACAATTCAATTTAAACTAACCAAGAAGACTAACAAATGCTTTTCATTTGATCAGATATAATTTGCTAAAAGGGAAACTCCCCAAAGTTAGGATTGGGGCAAGTTTTCTTTTTCCTTTTATTCCAGGAGAATGAAGGCATATAACTAAGAAATCTGAGGACCCCTGGACAAGTGAGACATTTTTTAAAAAAAGGATTAATAATCCAGAAAAAACATCCCCTCAAAAGACTAAATTGGCCTATTGGTATATCACATTTACAACAGGATAAAATTTCATAAGTCTTCTTAAATGTTTGGTTCTACTATTCTCTATAGACATAATACAAATGGTCTTCTTTGGTCATTTGTGCTCTCACTTCAATTAAAAATTAAAGCTGAAGTTTGAGTGGGAGTGTGGATCTCTCTTTCCTTAAACTGAAGCATGCTTGTTAAACTAAAACCCAAAATCTCTCTCTCATGGCAGAAGAGTCACCTGATAGGTAACAGAAGAAAAACCAAAATTAAGGGGTTATTCTATTGTCACTAATCTCACAATTCTTTTGTTTTGAGTCTTTAAAATTTTTCTTAAGGTATAAATATTATCTCAAATTTTATAATATGTATATGCATATATTTAAACTTCTGTTATATTATTAATGGTCATATAAATTATTAAATAATTCTTTAAAAAGTCTTTATCTAATTTCTTGTATATGAGTTTGGGTTTGAGTCTCTATTAGGTAATAAAAAATTAATTTTTTGGACTCTGGATGTATATAACAAATTATGGTCCTTTAATCTCTTTGATATATGCTGTATATGACATTTAAAATGCTTAAGTTTTCTGCAGTGAACTATGACCATGCCTAACAGTGACACTTGATGTCTCCAAAATGAAGATGGGGCCCCACAATGATTTCCCAGATTATGGTAATACCACTAAGTTGATAAACACCACCCAAAGATCGCCTTTAGACTACAAACTTCTCAGTACAAATTCAAGATGGGTAGCTGAGATGGTCCAGTCTCACAGACTACTCTATGCAGGACCTGAGATAAGCCCTACACTTTCTCATTACACAGAGATTAGACAATGAATGATATGGCTAGCTCTCTAAGGACTTATCTCAATTGTTTCAGGGTCCTCTAAAAATGCCATCAATTCCAGAGAACAGGAGATAATTTTAAGAACACTGTGTCTATATTCCCCATAGGTGGGGTGGGAGGTTTTTGGTCATTCAGTGGCTTCTGGATATTTGTCGCTGTTTAGGGGGATTAGTTAGTTGATATTGGTAATGGTCATGAAAAAAAATCTAAAAAAAAAAAGGAAAATTACATTCACGGATCTTGTTCTGAAATGAAAAAGCATGATATAGAAATGGTAGGATAAAAAGGTAGATTACTAAATCTCCTTTTAAACTCAAAAAGCAACTACTAGTCTTAAATATTTTATACTGGTATGAATTTTTGTATAATGATACAAATTTGGGGTTATTTTGTTTTTCTGTTTATATATTTTTACTCTTGTTTATGATATTTTTGTATATAGGTACAAATTTAAGGTTATTTTGTTAGAACCTACTATACATACATATCTACTCTTGTTTAAGGTATTGTAATTATATAGTTCATTTAGCATTGTAATGCAAATTTCTAGTCCTTAAAATTATTATTATATACTATTTAAGATAATAAAGAAATGTAGGTTAATAGTTACTTGTTACAATTAAACTTGCAGTTGTGTGAGGTATGTTTTCAAGGTCAAACTGAGGTATATTTTATATAGACAGGTGGTCTTCAAACACACTAGAGATCTATAAAATATGACAATTAAGATGTTTTATTAGCATAAGGTTTTTATGACAATGAGAAAAGTCTGTTCCTGGAAGCACCAATCTACTTCAGATAAGATGACAGAGTTATAGAAACTTCATAAGCAGTTTGCTTTCTTTGTGGCAAAAGTTAGACACTGGACAAGAGACTACCCTTACCTCAACTGTTGATAGTATGCTGTCAAAATTGGACAAATAGGATGCAAAAAAAAATGACTTCTGAAATTTGCCCAAAAAGGTGGGACAGTGCTTCAAAATTTCTGCATCACAGAAAAGTCTGCCAGATATTTTAAGTTTAGAGAGAAAAAATGGATGCCACAACATTACAGAGGTTCCTTGGGTAACACTCTAGTCAGTCAGTTGTTTATTTCATTTCTTAGTTTTGGTAGTTGTTTGCTCTGCTCTTCCTGTTTACTCAGGTAATAGTATACCCTTCTCAGGTCTCTGATAGAATTAAAGACTAGATATAGATTTCCTTGTTACTAAATTCAGAAAAGAAACTCACAAAAGAGGCATAAAGCATATAAGGTTGAGAGACTTAACAAGATAGTTTTGGGTTGGTAATACAAGTTAGGACAGAAAGCAAATTCAGTGCAAGATTTTGAACCCACCAATGCAGCATAGAAAGTGGAGTATTTTCTCTGATTTTTGTCAAGTTAAAATGGACTGAACATTGTTAATGTAACTCATATATATATATATATATATATATATATATATATTTGTACTTAGTTATTATACTTATCGTATATAGTTCTACTATGTTAGTTAAAAATCTTCCCTTTTATTTAGACAAAAAGGGAGAAATGTTGTGTGATATTTTGATTGTATTCTGACAAAAAAATGCTTGATTAGAGTCAAAGGGCAGAGCTAGCTACTGGCTAATCAAAATTAGCAATAGGGGTTTGGAGGACTGGAAAGAGATAGGGGACAGGAAGTAGTATGGGAGGGCTGAGAGAGAATCTTGATCCATTTGGAGAAAGGAACAGAAGAGGTAGGAGGTGACTGGTGGCTGCTCACCCCCTTCTCTGATCCTTCAGCTTCCTACCCCAATATCTGACTCCTGACTTTTTTATTTCTTACTGATAAAGAATAATTAGTCAAGGCTGCAACCATCAAGTTCCAGAGTGTGTAGATTGTACATGATTCTACACAACAATGATGGCAATTTATGATTCAATACTCAATTAGAATTGGCTTAGGGCTCAAAACATAAGAAAATACTTTTATTCAGTTTAACTAATTTTCTAACATTTATGCATCTTTAGATATTACCTTCAAGTGACATTATAATTCATGGAATTGCTTTAATATCTTCATATAATTTTGTATATATTTATCATCTAAACACAATCACAAAGTTACCTACTTGCCAACTTCAAACCACTTTCATATTTTTGATCTGTGTGCCACTGAGAAAATACTTGTATTGAAATATGAATGTTTAAATATAGAGACATCAAATTGTTTCTGTTAAAAATCTTTGAACCTGTAAGAGGAGATTCAATATCTTTTTTATTGATTTTTTATTGAGCTCTACATTTTTCTCTGATCCCCTCTTTGCCTCCCCTCTCCCCTGAATCCTTATCTTCTATATAGGACAAAAATGTGCTTTTTATGTCAAACTATGATATGAATTTAAACTGATATGAAAGTTTAAAACAGAGAGAGAAAGAAATTAAATCATCAGCCTTCAAAAGATTTTTGCTTCTATGGAAAGACAAACCAGCAGAAACTGGAGGATATATTGAAGAATGTTCCAGTTTCAGATACAAGATTAAGAAATGACTCAGAGCATGTCTCTAAACTTCAGGGTGCATTCCTTCATCTGTTGCTCATAGTGCTCATCAAACCTCTCCTTCAGTGCTACTGTGAAATGGTTCTTCCAGTCTCCTACAATTCCTGTAAGGAAGCAGAAGGAAATCGGGAGTATCAATTCTTTGAGCCAGAATCATGAGATTTGTCTATCATATATATCTTTCATAAATAATGTGAAATTTTCTCCTAATGTCAGTTTTCTCAATAAAATTATTATCATGTTTTATTTTACAATGACAAATTTGCCTTTATTGTTTTGAAACATTTTCTTTGAAATTCCTATTAACTCATTTATTCTTAATTGATCTGCTTCAAATGAGCTATCTTCTTTGATGTTTTCTCTTGTATCAAGCCTTCTATAACGTGATGTGGGATTCCTCTCTGTATACTGTGAATACCATTGGTTAATAAAGAAAATGTCTTGGTCCTGTGCAGGGAATAGAGGTAGGCAGGGAAAAATTAAACTAAATGCTGGGATAAAGAAGGGCAGAGTGGAGAGAAGCCATGTAGCCCCACCAGAGATGGATACCAGAACACTGGCCAGTAAGCCACAGTCACGTGGTGATACACAGATTAATAGAAATGGGTTAAATTAATATATGAGTTAGCCAATAGAAAGCAAAGCTAATGGGCCAAGCAGTGATTTAATTAATAGAGTTTCTATGTGATTATTTTGGTTCTGGGCTGACAGGACAAACAGGCAGCCTCTTTCCAACAATGATGAGACCAATAGTGTAATAATTCACATTATTGAATATTATCTTTGTGCTGATAAACCTTTCAAATCCACACTTATACCTTTATGTCTAATTATTTACATGACGTTGCTACATAGATACTATATAAAAATCCCTAATTTCAGGCATACAAGTTGACTATATTGTGTCAGGTGATGATCCTATGTACATAAAATTTCCTTTTCTTGTGTTTTGATATTATTAGTAAATAGAATTATGTTTGAATTCCTACCTTAGTCATTTAGTTTTCAAAACTTTCTGTCATTTGTACAAGAAAATATGACTGACTTTCCTGAATTTGTTTTTATCTCAAAATAGTTATAAATTCTAGTTAGAAATCATAAACTATATAGATAATATGTATAGGACATATGATATACACGAATATACACAGACCTAGTTAATGACACTGGTATACTAGATGATATTTTTGCTGGTACTGAGACTAAGATGTGGGCCATTATGTTCAATATAATATACTTTTGAAAGGGAATAAGCAAGCACCAGAAATTCATTATTAGTAAATATGGCCATATATATAATAATAGTGTTTAATGCCTCTGAACAATCCATAATAGAATAAGAATATTCAAGATAAAATAGTTTAAAGAAAATACATGTTGATTATGCAGGGTGAATAATCTTGACTAGATTTTTGCCTAAGTCATGGCAATTTAGACCTTTCAACAAAAAGTCACATGACTTTCTCACCCTTTCTCATGAAAGGTGATACTTTGGTGTTCATCATGTCCTCTGGCATTGTTGTATAATTGGTGGATGGATTGTTCTTCATCTCCTGGAATGAAGTATGATGAATGATTTTGTCCACGAGCTCATCTGAAGGTTTTCTCCCCAGGAATTTTAACAATTTTATCACTTCTCTTCTGATATCCTATGAGAAACAAAATGATTTGAAAATCATATTGACAAAATTGGTGAATAGGTCTTAACCTAAAAATGAAAGAGAATATTGTTTTGTATCTGGTCACTTTGGAATTAAATTAATAATGAGGAAATCGAACTATTCTAAACAATTTTTCTACATCTAGAAATAGATGCAAGAGACATTTCAAAAATTGTTAGGCCTAAATGAAATGACTTGTAAATGTTAACTGTAGTTCATTCTAATATTTTCATTTTTATTTATTCTTTAATAGATAATGCAAGAGTGTGCTTTTTGTGTATCCAAGTTTGCATGTGTATGAGCATACATGCACTTGCATTTAAGTGTGTGAAAGCCAGAAATGTGTGACATATAGCTTCTTCTATCACTCTTCCCTTTATTTTACTGACAGCATGTGCCACTTAACCCAGAGATCACTGATTCTGTTAGTTCACCCTGCAAGTGTGACTCTGGAATTCTCTTTTTCCACAGCTCTAGGAATAGGGTCAGGCTTCCATGGTGACCTGGTTTTATGTAAGTACCAGGGATCTGAACTCTAGTCCTCAAACTTGTAGAGCAATGACTTTATCTGCTGACATCTATCTCTGGTCATTTTTTAAGTTATGTTTATTCTTCTTGAGGCGAGTCTTGATATTCGGCTCAAACGTGTCCTGAACTCATGGCTGCCTGTCTCAGTTCTATAATTGCTGTAATCACAGTTGTAAGCAAATATGACTAGTTATTATAATCTCATACACGGTATATGCACAGTGAATTTCATATACAAAAATAGAAATCCTCAGGCTACAGTGTCCGGTAAAATATCAAGTTTGCTGATTATCCATTCATGTATGCTGTTATTTTGTTTCTTAATTTTATGAATTCAAGTTCTTTTTGAAAATATTATCATTAGAAAATTTTGACACCTGGATTTAAAATTTATTTGTTCACTAAACTTAATCAAACTAGAGTATCATGTTTTTCCTTTTATACTTCTGAAAGTGGTTGCTATTATATTTCCAATGATAATATTGCATCCACAGGCTTGTCAGATGTTAAGAGCATCTTAAAACCTACTGGAATGTTCATTTGCCTTTTATTTCTTACCTCTATCATGTCTTCATAGAACATAAATAGTATAGATGGATTCTTACTCTTTTCCCACCAAGATTTCACATGATCATACCAGGAACCATAGAAAACTGAAATTAGAAGAAACAAATGCAGGTACTACACCATCATTTTGCAGCTTGATAGACATATTCAAATTGTTAACAAGAGATAAAATGCTCAAGAAATGAGAGCCAATAGTTAAGTTAAACTTATTAAGAAAAGTTCTGCTCAGTAAGGATACAAAAATTATTGTATAATTTCATGTATAGAAACACGTTTTCAATTTTAGTATAATGATATGTATTATGACGCTGAGAAAAAATAAGAAACCAACTTAATTTAGAGCAACCAGAATATGTGTTAAACTAGTGTGTGTGTGTGTGTGTGTGTGTGTGTGTGTGTGTGTGGCTGTGTGTGTCTTTATGCTTGTATATGTGGTTCTATGGGTCTGTATATATACATCTCTCTTTCTGTGGGACACACACTCACAGAGAGAGGGGGAGATGGATGGAAAGAGAGAGAAAGAGAGAGAGAGAGAGAGAGAGAGAGAGAGAGAGAGAGAGAATATAGTAATTATTACAAGAGTGGTAATTTCAATTGTGAAAGTGTGAGTCACCACCAGACTTGGCATTGACCCATTGACCCATTTTCTGTGCTTTGCTGCCAAAAATCAAAGTTTCTTATGAGAAGGTTCACAATGATGTTACTAGTAATTTAATTTACCCCCTTTAAGGTATATCAATTATTTTTTCTGTACTTTAGAGAGTCTTGACAATCTTGAGGCATATATTTTATTGACAGTATTTTAGAGTACGTTTTTCTGCAAACCACATGTTCCAATGAGAAATATTATCTCATATGATTATAAACATTTTTCAATTATTCCTATACAATTTTTATGGCTTGTTTAATGGTGTGTAAACCCTTCATCTTTATATATAAATACTCAGTTGTTTTAGTCAGAACTGTAATGGAATGGCAAAGTTCCCATAATATCTATTCAAGTAACTCTTCATTGTTCAGGGAAATCAACTGAAAATGTTCTGACTACATGCCTGGTGAAATAAGAGTTTTATAGGTATTCAGAATATTGGTAAATACCGGCATCAATCCTCACCTAATGCCTTGGCATTTTACTTGGAAAAAAAATGAGCAGGCTTTTTTACCCTTACCCCTTTTTGTTCAACCATATTACAAGTTTTAAAACATTTGGAAGAAATAAAAATATATGTTAGAGACAGAACATGCTAACTGTCAGACTTAGAAAGGGTTAACTATCACCTCAACCCTCAGAATTTTGTCAGTGCCTTTTCTTTTTGGCATTATAACGAAATTCCTAGAGTCTCTGAGTTTCCTTCCTCCTCCAGACAGAGAAACCTCCTACAAGCAGCAGTTCCTCTAGAATTTGTTTAATATTATATTTCTTAGAAACCAAATATTCTACTTCTGTTTATATATATCTGTATATTGTATTTAAATTTATATTATATTCCTGTCTATATATTTATATCATCTTATATTTATATTCTATTTTATTTATATAATGTTCTGTTTCTGTTTACTTATATTAATCTGTTGCATATATGTATATATTTATTTATACTATATTACATTCTATCTCTGTTTATATTATATTATAGTTCTGCTTTTATATACATATATTACCTCTGTTTATGTTAGCTCATTTATTTTTCCTCCTCATAGAACAGCATTTGTTTGTCCTACTTTTTTAGGAAGTAATCCAAAGGAGACGAGGTGCTCTTACCTTGTCCTTGCATAAATTTCTCCACAAATTCCGAAAAGGATTCAGGATTTGGATAACTTGTTATCATTAGGAAAAAGTAATAACAGGAAACCGCCACATCCTTGGCATTCCGGCAAATATAGATCATCTAGGGGATGAAATAAGGTGCGAAATCACTGCCTGGATTATCAACCAAGTTGTCCTCAAGTTCGAGAGATCCATGTCTGCAACAACTAACATAATATCAATTCTTTGTTTAAAAAAGATTAAAACAAAAACACTCTATGGAAAAAAACATACCATAGTATTTTAAGTTAAGGCACCGTTTTCTATGTCCTGGCTAGCCTTTAGTCCTATTCTGCTAAGAAATATATTCAATAGCCTGAGGTCACAGCATCATTTCTGACATTTTTTCAAGGTTTCTTCTTGCTTTTTATTTGTATGACAGTTTCAGTAAAATTAAAAATTTGAGTCAACTAGATTGTTTTCCTAATTTTAATGAATAGTATAATGAAACTTAAACTGATTCAATATATAGTAGTAATGAAAGTAAATCAATCCAAATAATCAAATTGACAGATCTCTCCGTCGAAAGTACAGTTTTCTGCTCTTTAAACTGTATTACAATTTGGATCCTAAGACAAAAAAGAAAGACAATTTTCCCTGTAGCTTCATTACTTGCGATTAGAAAAAGTAATCATGTTTACAAATTTGTATTTTAATCCGTATCTCAAAGTTCTGTATTTTCTTCATCTGGGCCCTCCTCAAGATCCTCCCCTCCACTGTTTGGTAATAAAAGTGACCACTGCTGCTCCTGAGGGATGTGATGAGAGGAAAACGCCCTCTCTGCCTTCACTCACTGGCTCTCCATTCTTGTTATACACAGTTATAACATCAGGGGATTAGCAAATCAGGTGTGTTAGGAGCTGTTTCTAGCATTAAAACTATAAAACTTCATCTGGCAGAGGCCTCATCACTGTCCTCAGATACTTTGGCCACTAAAGAAATGGGACAAAGCATGCAGTTTCCTCCAGGTCTTCAATCTATACACCTCCCTCCAACACACACCACAACTTCAAATTCATTGTCCTTAGACGATTCTCTCAGCCATCACCTTGTTCTTTTAAAATTCAAAAAAAAAATCACTTCCTTTACTCCATCACTTAAACTTTCTGATCCATCACTCCAAACACGCTTTTCCAAAATATTCTCCACTATTTCTCCTCTGACGGATCAACAAATAAGCCTGAAAATATTTAAAAGGCAAATCCATTCAATTATCTTTATTTCTTTGATGACCTCATATAAGAAAAGGGTATAAGAAAGTATGGAATAAAATCTGACTGTAAATTCAAAGGAGCAGTAAAATCCTACCACTCTTCTTGCAAGAAGAAAAGTGCCTTGATCAATACTCTTATAGAAAATTGTGATGAGACATCTCAGGAAATTGCACAACTGTGAAAGAGCTTTTCTGCAGGAAATCATAGAGGAGAATATGATCATAGTGTTATTTCAGGTGAAATTAAGACAGCATTGGAATTTTTAAAGTTTGTAGCCTGAGATCTTTGCAATGCCAAATATATCAAGAAACACCAGTAGGCAGGATGCGTGAAATTCACTCCATGGCCAATTTCTCTCTAAAACGCCCTAGTCTTGTTATAATGGAAGGAAAACCCACATTTCTTAACTTGGCGTCCAACTTTCCTATAAGTTCTAGGTAATTTTCTTTCACTGTTTTATCCAGCATGAACTCTTAACTTTCCAGACAAGCTGAACTGGTTACATTGTCTTTGTTTGAATAAACTAGTTCATCTTTAGTCCTTCTTTGTTTGTTTGTTTTTTATTTTTTCAAGACAGGGTTTATCTGTGTAGCCCTGGTTGTCCTGGAATTCACGCAGTTGACCATGCTGGTCTCAAACTCACAGAGACCCAAATGCCTGTCTCCTGAGAGCTGGGAATGAAGGCGTGCACCAGCACTGCCCAGCCCTCTTCAGCCTTTTAAACTCTGCATCTTAATTAGAAATCTTCTCTTATATGATCTAAGTACTACCTGTAGAGTCTGTTTGCTTATTTCTATACTCAAGTGACTGTTTCTATGGAATCTGTGATTATCTGTGTCATATGACCCTGCATGTTAAAGGATCTGGTAGGTTTGAATATGGTTCTTACCCTCCAAAATCCATATCCAAATTCAATGATCACAATGAATTCTGTGTACCTGTAGAATGAATATAATCTGACTTTTGTATTTAGAGGTGAGCATTTGGGAGGTGTCAAAGGTTAGGAAAGGTCACCATAGTAGCAAACTTTTGAGGACTAATGGCTTTAAAGAAAAGAGTTAGTGACTAGAGACATAAATGTATGTGCCTCCCCTGACTCGTATATTACCTTGAAACTTTGTCAACAAGAAGATAATCACCAAGTTCAGCCTCTTGACCCTGGATCCGAACCACCAACCAAATAAATCTCTTTCCTTTATAGTTTAGCCAGCATGTAGCATATTATTAGGAAGTGAGATGAAGATAAGGGTCTCTTTCATTCACTGGGTAAATGATTATTGCAGGACACTTGTCTGGACATCCTATTCTGACTCATTTGAATGTCTCACAATGACACACACTGTTTTGTGAAGAGGAGACATTCAGTCCACAAGGATATAAAAGTAGCTCTCTGACATTCATCCAGGGCTTACAGTGGGTTAGGCACTAGGCTTGCAATTTCAAGGATAATTGCATTTATCTCTATTAGGATGATGACACTATGACCCTTCTTCTACATAGGAACAAACCAAGGTTTAGAATCTAACTACTTTACAGAATCATCTTTTTTATTATTTATTTATTAAAGATTTCTGCCTCCTCCCCACCACCGCCTTCCATTTCCCTCCCCCTCCCCCAATCAAGTCCCCCTCCCTCATCAGCCCAAAGAGCAATCAGGGTTCCCTGCTCTGTGGGAAGTCCAAGGACCACCCACCTCCTTCCAGGTCTAGTTAGGTGAGCATCCAAACTGCCTAGGAAATAAAAGTAGGTGTAATTGGACTTGGGTTATGCTAAAAATAATTTATATTTGTTGAAAAATCTGTATGTGAAATGAAAATTGTAACACAATATGTTTAAGATGTCTCTTAGGTGATATCCGAGAACATAAAGTGTAAGAAAATCTAATTCTGGTTACCTTGCAATTCTTCTCCCAAAATGATGCTGGAAGAAGTTGGGGTGGCAGATGGGTTTTTATTATTCTAGGAGATTTCTTCTCATTTAATTGTTTTACTCCTAAAGTGAGAAAAACAGGCAGTTTGAAAATTGTTCATGTAAATTAAGGAGGTTACTTAAGATTCTAGATAATACAATTTCACTGTGAAGAAAATTATTAACTAAATAAATTGCAGAGCAAGATTAAATAGTTTCATCAATTGAAGTAAGTAATTGTTCACTAGTTGGTCAATGGTGGCACACACCTTTAATCCCAGCACTTGAGGGGCAAAGGTAAGTGGGTCTCTGGGACTCTGAGGTCAGCCTGGTCTACAAGAGATAGTTCCAAGACAGGATCCAAAGCTACAAAAAAAAATTGTTTCAAAAAACTCCCCCCCCCCCAAATAGTAATATATTTTCACATATTGGTAAGCAAATGTTCACAAATACAGTTTTGACTTTCCTAGAAATTTACTAAATAGTTTCCTAGTATTTAAAATATTTTCCAAGTCAGGGAACTAAGAAATAAATGCTGGCATATTATAAGACTCTTCTGAACACATATAATAGTGAGAATTTCACTATTTCAGGCACAGGCCATTCTATAAGATTACCACCTATAGAGGTGACAGAATATTTATTGTATATTATGCTAAAAGTTCTCTTGTTTTTATTGCAATATTATTAAATCTATGTCATATATCTATCATATAGCTTAAAATTTATGCATACATTTAAAAAATTAATTTAAAAATTACCATTTATTAAGTCTTCATTTCTGCATTCCAGGTAAGGTACTCTATTAAAAATTGCATCTTCCTTGCATTTTTCTATATCACCTTCCTTATAGATCATGTATACAATTTCACTAACCCACGTGGTACCTGTAAAAATTAAACACACCTGAATCTCCAATGACCCTGTAAGGCTGATAACAGTATTATTTTAATAAAGTTTGTTATCCAAATTCAAACAATACACTCTTCTTTAAAAGATTTATTTATTATGTATACAGTATTCTGCCTGCAAGTACTCCTGCATGACAGAAGAGGGCACCACATCTCATTACAGATGGCTGTGAGCCAGCATGTAGGTACTGGGAATTGAACTTAGGACCTCTGGGAGAGCACAGGCAGCCTGTGCTCTTAACCTCTGAGCCATCTCTCCAGCCCTCAGTTTTCAATTCTTTAAATAGTTTATTTAACTTTAGTTTGTGTGCATTGGTGTGAAGGTATCATTTTCCCTGGAACTGGAGTTATAGACAGTTGTGAGCTGCCATGTGAGTGCTGGGATTTGAACTTGGGTCTTCTGGAAGAACAGCCAGTGCTCTTAACTGCTGAGCTTTCTCTGCATCCCCCAAACAATATATGCTTGAATATTTAAATTTACACTACCCAAAATAACTTCAACTAATAGGGATCTATACTGTCATGAATAATAAATACCTGGTCAGTGTGTACTGGTCGTCTCAAACTCATAATTCTCATTTCTCTTAAATATTGGAATTATAAAATTATATGGTCATAAGTAGATAAGTGATTCATTTTTAAGCATCAAATGTTAATACAAAGACAGAGAACACATGATTGTGTTTCTTTGAATTTTAAAGTTTATTATTTTAAGACTCTGGAACCATGTATAGTAGTAAAGTTAATCTCATAAAAAAAGAATTGTAATTTGTGAATATACACTGAAATTAAAATTTGTGAGTATATGCAATGAAAATCAGTGGTTGCCTGAAAGAGTTTTTGTTCACATTTGAAAGGGCTTGTGGTCTAAATACATAGCAATAATAAAATCTCAGTAGTTTTAAATATTCATTATGCAACATATATCTCAAATTGACTCATCTGTATTGAATAAGATAATTACATGATCAACAAGTTCCACTTATCAGTGACCTAAATGAAATTACTGGTTGTGTTTTTGTAGCTTGAGATTGTGAAATAAAGTTGATAATGTGAAATTTATTAATATTTTGACACCAAAATTACTACAACTGTCCTTAATATGAAATGATTTTGAGTCAGGTAAACACTTTAATACTGATGATTTAATAATGATGTAGTTTTATAATTTCTATGTGTCAAAGCAACATTCTGTCATAGCAAGGACACTTACCAGATTTAGGATAAGTAGCAATGACTAGATCATCTGGTCTCGCCAGGAATGTTTCAACATCATCCCAATATTTGGTGAAACGTTTATCCATTAAAATTCCATGGAACTCAGCAAAGACTTCACAATCCTCAGGTTTAAAAGTCCCCATCTCAAAGTGGTATTCTTGGGATAAAACAGATTTTTAAGTTTTTAAATGCTTTCACATTTAGAATAAATATATATATTTATTATATATATTTATATATAATATATATACTGGTATTATATATATACCAGTTAAATGCCTTCACCTTACCTGTTACCTGGGTGAAAACATGCTTAATATTAGTAGAGGGAGGGGAAATTATAATCAGGATATGATGTATGATAAAAGAATCTATCCTGAATAAAAATGCAAAAATTATACATATATATTCAGTGTTTAAGTATTTTCCACACCTACTAAAAGCATAAATCATTTAACTTTATAATAAACAGGCAAAACTAGTCAAGATGGTGGAGAGTATAATTTAAACACTATGCTAGTGTAGGGGATACATCTATAGCTAGATAAACACATAATATATATAAGATTCTATAATGAATGGAAAATAATCTTCAATTTTTTCAACATTGATGAAGCAAATGAAAAGTCTAAGAAATCTTAAAATGTAACCATATTTCAGCAGAGAGTTCAATTTTGTCTGTATTAAATAATAAAGATAGGCTGCCACTTTATAAAGGTACTATCCGGAATCTAACACAAATCTGTCTTTGTTCCTGAATATATGTCATTGGATGAAAGCATTTCAAATGTTCGATAAACATATTTAAAGGGAAGTAAAATTAAGATATTATAAAATTTATGTCTGAAAAAGGGAATGCTGAGGTTATAGAAAAGCCCTTTGAAGTTATGGATCTTGATTTTACTTTTCCCACTTACTCTCAAAAATAATGGACCTTCTTAAGGAGTGATTTACTCCAAATTGACATGCCTCAGCAGGATGGTCCTAATTCACCCCCTGATCAACTTTTAAACTATGGGCTGGAAGGTAACTCAGTGGGTCAAGGTAAATGGCATGGTAACACAACTGTTCAATCAGGGAAGGCATGTGCCATTAACAATTTCTGAAGCAGGATTGCAATAACTCAGGGTTAAATTGGGGTTCAACCTGATGATCTGGAAAGCAAAACAGCCAGCCACTGGCTTTTACCTTAACTTCAGTCTGAAATGGCAATTCTTCCTCCATCACTCTCAGAATGAGACTGTGTGTCTGAGAGCTAAATCCCCCTTTTTATATAACTCACTAGGGTGGGGATTAAAGGCAGCACGTCTGGGATTAAATGTGTGTATCATTGTGGCTACTGGGATTAAAGGTATGTGTTACCATAACCTGGTCTATAAGGCTGAGCAGTGGGACTGTTTACTCTCAGATCTTCAGGCAGTTTTTATTTATTAAAATACAATTAAAATGCCACTATAAATTTCCAAGAATATACTTCAAAAATGCAAAGATCCTAGAGAAATTTGTAGTTAATACTTTGTTTCCTCCCTTTAATAACCAATGGTATTCTTCCTGGCATTTATTCTCTGAATATCTCTAAGACAACCCACCCAAGATAATAGTCATTTCAATATAGCTCTAAATGGCACAATAGAAGTCAGGCCTAAGTGACACCTTGCCATTTGTTTGTTGTTATTCAGATAATGGCTTATATGTGCTATGAACCCACGAAATACTATTCGTCATGGTTATCCTTACCAGAGGGAAAACAATCTCAGTCCCTGCAATTTCAACTCTTTGAAAAATCAGAGGCACATAGACATAACAATTTGAAATTATCATTTCTATTACCAGAACAGAAATCAGCCATCTGCTTGTTTTCAGAATTGTCTCCAGGCTTACTGAAGAAAGAAATGTCCACTTCTAAAAAGAACTATAATAGTCAACACTTACCTTATTAATTTGTGTATTCAGGTGAATTTTATTTTGTGGGTTGAGCCACATGTCTAAGAATTGGTTTGCATTCAAACTGGAGGTAGTTAACCCACCAGTAAGCAGGAGCCCGACCCCAAGCTGTCACCTCCTAATTAACATGGTCTCATAGTTAAAAAGCTGACATCAAAAGTCCTCTTTCCTACCCTCAGGTTTTTCATAAATTGCCTTGAACCATAACACATAGATTCACTCACTGACTGTGTTTTCCCCTAAAATGTGTATTTCAGTCAGAAACTGTCAACACTATTTCGTGAGGAGAAGAGGTTCCAGTTATGGAGAAACAGCAGCAGGAATTGTTTAAAGTGACAACCATTTCCTCTTCTATCCCCTAACCTGAACTTTAGCCTACTGCCCTCCTCTGTTCTGTGATGAATGCTGAAGATTTTGTCAAGTTCTGTTTTAGTCTAGATATGAGCAAAGTGGCTGAAAGTAGAAGTTGTCTTTTTATTTATATTCCTGCCACAATATCATGACCCAAAAGAGATTCTGAGAAATATTGATTACTCTAATTATTAGACTCTATTTTTGATTGGCTATTTTCCACTGTTAAAAAATGCTATCAAAATTAACATTGTCCTACAAATGAAATAAACATGAACGATTTGTCAAAAAATCTAGATTTTTCCTGTATTTTTTTTTACAAAGTTTGCTAAGAAAATAGTGGTAGTAGCTTCAAGTTCCTTTATAGCAATTGCATTCAGTACTTTACAGGTATCTATAATACCCAAATTTATTTTAAAGATCTTTAAGCATCAAAGAATGCCTAAAAATATTTTGTGACAAGCAATTTTAAAAGACTTTAAACGAATTACATTATCAATTAGGCATAGTATCAGTATAGACTTAATCTTCCCTCGATTTTTAACAACTGAGTAAATACCACAAACTTTGTATTTCCTATGTTTAAAATCTGTAAACATCAACAATAAAAAGTACAACCTGTCCAGATGATTCCGTGAAAGAAATGAAATGATTTAGTTTTGTCTCTTCGAGTGGCAGCACAAGTTTTAAGCTTTAAAAAATGAGTACTGTGTGTGCACTTGGAACGTTTCTCGTCAGCTTTTATTCTGATAGTCGGAATAACTGGTGGGGCTGGGCGATGACGCAATGGACTGAGAGGAATACCTGCAGTGGTATTGAGTCATCTGATAAAGTTCTTTCACACAGATGGCTTCTACTTCTGCTCCACCCCCCCCCCCCGGCTCATATGCAAATCTTAAATTACCCAACTCATTTTATCTTTCATAAAGTTTTCTATTCATAAAGGAATGAGAAGTAGTGAACAAGGAGAGGAGAGGAGGCCTAGAGGAAAACAGGAGATGGTATAGTGAGAAAGTCTTTTACTCACTGGTGAATGATAAATGAGGATAAAGTAGTTATTGCAAACAACAAGCGTAACAGGATAATTAAAAAAAAAAAACTAACCATGAAGAATCTCAAATAATGTGACTGTGTATCAAGAGAACAGCAAAAGAAAGCTTTGTAGAACTTAACTGTGTCCTAACAAGACAATGGAGAAATACATTCTGTAAGAATCTGGAAGCAGAAGAGTGATCCTCCACAGAAAGAACACGCCAACTGGTAATCCAGTACCAAATGGACAGTCCTGAAAACATGAATGAACGCAACATTACAGAGATTAAAAGATTATGTTGGGAGTATGTATGTTTGTAGATATACATCTATGCATGCGATAGCAATTAGTGAATAGAGAGGCCATGAATTCGCAAGGGCTAGATTCACATGAGAGTGTTTGGAGGGAGGAAATGGAAGGGAGGAATGTTGTAATCGCATTTAAATCTCAAAAAACAAGTGTTGCCAATAATTCTAAAACAGCCTTGAATACAGGAGAAGACAGTGCTGGAAAAGAATAAATTTAATAAACAACACTCCCATTGGGGGAACTCAGTGGGAAGCCCTGCTCCACTCTCTTTCAAGTCCAAGTTTGTATAACACTGTTTCCCGACAAAAGCCATTGCTATTGCCATAATAACCAGGAAAATTTTGTCCCGAGGGTTTGTGGAGTCAAATAGTGCTTCAGCCTTGTCTGTGTCTGATTTAGCTCCAGGATAAAGATTGTCAGCTGTTCCTGCCACTTCAGCTCCATCAGTATCACAGGTAAATACATTTTCATGTTTGCTAGATCCTCTGTTCCCAATGCCACATTAAACTGCCCTCCTCTGAGAGATCTTCAAAGCTTTGGTGTATCTCAAATGACCTTGAGTCTTATATTTACTTTGAGTTAGGATCAATTCAACTATGTCATAATCAAGCTTGATTATTAAATAACTCCTAACTCAAAAGCAAGGTCATATTCTGCAATGAGATAATGTCCTGTGTTCAACATAAAAATCATTGGGTAAGTAATTCTTCAATGAGAGTTTCTGATTTCTTTTTTCAAAGTTGATAGAAGCAATTCTAATCAGTCTATAAGTAAATGATATCTACAGAGCAAATACAAAAGCTTCAGAAAAACTTGGCCCACCTGCAGTGAAATCAGCAAATCAATAATAAAAGTAGCCTTGAAACTTCATTCTTACCAATGAGGATATACAAAGAGCCAAAATGTTTGAATCAATTTGACCCTTTCTCTTTTGTAGCTTTAATCAGGAAAGAGATCTTAGAAAAATGATATTATTTTAATATTTGTTTTGATCCTTAGAATTTTGCAAATGTTCTTTTCATACTATATTCTAAAACATTGAAAGAAACTGTAAAACAGGCATATATCAACACAGAAAATGTTCGCAAGACCATATTTTCTTCTTATTTGTGACTAGTGAATTTTTCCTTTTTCTTTCTATTTCATTGGATTTTTCTCATTTAAGGATCTTAGAATTTTCTTTATGAATGTTATTATTCTTAGTGGTATGAAATATTTTCCATACTAATTGAATTTAAAAACTATTAACAGAGTGAGGCTTACAGAGCTCTTATGCAGTTTCCTTGTCTTTGTCATACTGCAATAGTGTAATACAAAAGAGTTAATATTACATATTACTTTTAATGAAAATTTGCAATTTTAAATTTTATAGATAATAATAAATGAATAATGCCATAATCAACTATTACAGAAGCTCCATAGTATTTTCAGCTTCCAAAAATTCCTTTTCCTCACCCACAAAATTTTGTTTCCCCTCTCGCAATCGCTGAGCAAAAGGTGGAGCTTTGAGTTCTCTGTAGATTTACTTGTTTCACAGTGTTCTTTAGTTGGAGTCAAATTGTGTGCAACTTTCTAATATTGGCTTCTTTGACGAATTCAAACTGTTCCTTGTTTTCTGGTGACTGGATGGTTTCTTTTTATTACTAAACAATATTCTATGGGCATAGCCTATATTGTCCAGTTTTGGAAAGAAACCAGCTATAAACATCCATGCTCATGATCAAGATTTTATGGAGACAATTTTTCTTAGATTTGTGTTAACCCATCTGTGTACTGAATTTGGGCCATTTTATTGCCCATATTCTTTTATAAGAAACTGACAAACTATTTTGCAAATGGATTTGCACCATCATAAATTATAATCAATTATGAACAAAAGTTTCATTTGGTCTACATTCTGATCTGCATTTTATATTTTCTGACTACTAGATATTAGCTCATGCTGACTGATTAGGTTATATTTTGTGATTTTATTTTCTATCAGAGAAATGCAAGAGGATTCAAATTTTCTGATTTCTCTGTCTTGGTTTCCTCTGTTGTTTCCAGGGTTCCCTAGAAATTCCTTGATAAATCACATCTTATCCTTACCATTTTGTCAGCTGTAAGTGGCAGGAAACCCTGCTTGTGAACTGCAGGTATGAAGAGAAGTCCTGTGATCAATTTTGTTTTTTCATGATTTTGTAGTGGTCTGTGAATTTCACTTGAGATTCACAGGACCACCTCAGCACTAGAAGGTTGGAGGGTCTGATATTAGAATTTTCATACTCTCCAATGTCAGATAAAATACTCAGAAAATACTTTCTTTTTTTTTTATTGCGAAAAGAAGAAAAAAAAACATAAACAAAAAACAAGTTTCCACCTACTCCCAGCCTCCCATTTCCCTTCCCCTCCTCCCACCCTTCTCCCCCTCCCCCCACTCCTCTCCCCCTCCCTCTCCAGTCCACAGAGCAGTCCGGGTTCCCTGCCCTGTGTTAAGTCCTAGGTCCTCCCCCCTCCGTCCATATCTAGGAAGGTGAACATCCAAACTGGCTAGGCGCCCACAAAGCCAGCACATTAAGTAGGATCAAAACCCCCTGCCATTGTCCTTGGTGTCTCATCAGCCCTCATTGTTCGCCATGTTCAGAGAGTCCAGTTTTATCCCATGCTTTTTCGGTCACAGTCCAGCTGGCCTTGGTGAGTTCCCCGTAGATCAGCTCCACTGTCTCAGTGGGTGGATGCACGCCTCGTGGTCCCGAATTCTTTGCTCATGTTCTCCCTCCTTCTGCTCCTCCTTGGGACCTTGGGAGCTCAGTCCAGTGCTCCTGTGTGGGTCTCTGTCTCTATCTCTATCCATCACCAGATCTCAAAGCCATCCCGCTTAACTCAGGAACACGGCAAGGCTGTCCACTCTCGCCATACCTCTTCAATATAGTGCTTGAAGTTCTAGCAATAGCAATAAGACAACATAATGGGATCAAGGGGATTCGAATTGGAAAGGAAGAAGTGAAACTTTCGTTATTTGCAGATGATATGATAGTGTACATAAGCGACCCCCAAAACTCCACCAAAGAACTTATACAGCTGATAAACAGCTTTAGTAATGTGGCAGGATACAAGATCAACTCCAAAAAATCAGTCGTCCTCTTATACACAAAGGATAGGGAAGCAGAGAGGGAAATCAGAGAAGCTTCACCATTCACAATAGACACAAACAGCATAAAATATCTTGGGGTAAATCTAACCAAGGAAGTGAAAGATCTATTTGACAAGAACTTTAAGGCATTGAAGAAAGAAGTTGAAGAGGATACCAAAAAATGGATGGACCTCCCTTGCTCTTGGATTGGGAGGATCAACATAGTAAAAATGGCAATTCTACCAAAGGCAATTTATAGATTCAATGCAATCCCCATCAAGATCCCATCAAAATTCTTCACAGATCTGGAGAAGACAATAATCAACTTTATATGGAAAAACAAAAAACCCAGGATAGCCAAAACAAGCCTATACAATAAAGGATCTTCTGGAGGCATTACCATCCCTGACTTCAAACTCTATTACAGAGCTACAGTAATGAAAACAGTGTGGTACTGGCATAAAAACAGAGAAGTCGACCAATGGAATCGTATAGAAGACCCGGATTTTATCCCACAAACCTATGAACACCTCATTTTCGATAAAGGAGCTAAAAGCATACAATGGAAGAAAGAAAGCATCTTCAACAAATGGTGCTGGCACAACTGGATGTCAACTTGTAGAAGAATGAAAATAGACCCATATCTCTCACCGTGCACAAAACTCAAGTCCAAATGGATTAAAGACCTCAATATCAGTCCGAACACACTGAACCTGATAGAAGAGAAAGTGGGAAATACCCTACAACAGATGGGCACAGGAGATCGCTTCCTATGTATAACCCCAGAAGCACAGACATTAAGGGCAACATTGAATAAATGGGACCTACTTAAACTGAGAAGCTTCTGTAAAGCAAAGGACACTGTCACTAAGACACAAAGGCAACCTACTGACTGGGAGAAGATCTTCACCAACCCCGCAACAGACAAAGGTCTGATCTCCAAAATATATAGAGAACTCAAGAAACTAGACTTTAAAATGCTAATTAACCCAATTAACAAATGGGGCACTGAACTGAACAGAGAATTCTCAACAGAAGAAGTTCAAATGGCCAAAAGACACTTAAGGTCATGCTCAACTTCCTTAGCAATCAGGGAAATGCAAATCAAAACAACTTTGAGATATCATCTTACACCTGTCAGAATGGCTAAACTCAAAAACACCAAGGATAACCTTTGTTGGAGAGGCTGTGGAAGAACGGGTACCCTCATCCATTGCTGGTGGGAATGCAATCTTGTGCAACCACTGTGGAAGTCAGTGTTTCGGTTTCTCAGGAAATTCGGGATCAACTTACCCCTGGACCCAGCAATACCACTCTTGGGAATATACCCAAGAGATGCTCTATCAAATGACAAAAGCATTTGTTCAACTATGTTCATAGCAGTATTATTTGTAATAGCCAGAACCTGGAAACAACCTAGATGCCCTTCAATGGAAGAATGGATGAAGAAAGTATGGAATATATACACGCTAGAGTACTACGCTGCGGTAAAAAACAATGACTTCTCGAATTTTGCATGCAAATGGATGGAAATAGAAAACACTATCCTGAGTGAGGTTTCCCAGACCCAAAAAGATGAATATGGGATGTACTCACTCATAATTGGTTTCTAGCCATAAATAAGGACCACGGAGTCTACAATAGGTGAACCTAAAGAAGCTAAATAAGAAGGTGAACCCAAGGAAAAACATATAGTTGTCCTCTTGGCTAAGGGAAGTAGACCAAATTTCCGGGGAGAAAATGGGATCTTGGGGGTGGGGTGGGATGGGGGTAAGGGGAGATGGGGAGAGAAAAGGTAGAAGGGAAGGAGGGGGGACCTGGGAAACAGGAGAATTGGGATAAAGGAAAGGTGGATAGGGGAGCACGGAACCACAATTCTTAGTTAAGGGAGCCACTTTAGGGTGGGCAAGCGACTTGACCCTAGAGGGGCTCCCTAGTGCCCAAGATGAGGTTCCCAGTTAGTTCCTTGGGCAGCTGAGGATAGGGAACCTGAAATGACCCTATCCTAGAGCAATACTGATGAATATCTTGCATATCATCATAGAAAATACTTTCTTTTACTTGGCAGTTTTTTGTTTCAAAATTTCATTCTTCGTCTTAAAGAAATGCTTATTTTTTTCTAAGTCTTCAATATAATTAAATGGTGAGGCTTTCAGACATGGGCTAGCAAAAAATTGAGCAGACAGTAGACAACAGAGCTTTATATTTGAACTTTAGCAATGTCAGTCCTTTAGCTAAAGGACTTTATTTAGATTTTTGGGTACAAAGAGAAACTCTTGGTTATCACATATGATCTTTGACTTTAATCAACTAGCTTTTTCTTTTATAACATTTTCCAGTGATGTTAGAAGTAATTAACCCAATCTCACTATAGCCTTAATTTCAAATTTAAAAAAAAATGCTCAAAAGTACTACAAAATATTATTTCACTCCTTGCTTCTTGCCAAAAAGTTATTAAGAATTTCCTGTGCCAAAAAATACAAAGGAAGGAGAGAGGAGGATAAAATAACAGTAAGGATTTTGAAAAAGTCATAAGGAACCATATTGTTAGCTATCTCTCTTTTAAAAACAATACATTTAAGTCTTTGTATAAATATGCATATATAGTTTAAATGAAATTGTCACATCTGGGCTAATGATACTTTCTCTAAGAGCCAAAGACCATCTAATAAAAATGTTGTACTGTGGATTGAGAATTTCCAGCCAGCCTAGGGAAAAGACAACTATTGAGTTGTTGGTCGGGGTTGTCTAAAAGACTCCCAAACAATACAAACTGTTACTGTCGCCTTGATTGTCCCTGAGAGGTGAAAGGTAAATCCATGTTCATGAACTTATCCTACACTTCAGACACAGAACCCACAGGCTCCTGAGAGTAAACTGACTTGGAAACCCTCTCTCTGAGGGCTATCTTTTGTGATATTAGAAGTTGCAATGAAAGATTACAAAGGAAAAAGTCAACTAACGGTCCTACAGCCATGACACCTGTGAATCACACTACCTCCAAAATTTTGTAATAGCCTTAAGAATACAACAGAGACATGCCTGGTACTGGACGCTACCCAGGGCTAGCAAAGCTATGGATCTTGGAGAAGAACTAAAAATGACAACTCTACTAAGCAAGTTCAATGACTAGCTGCTCTCTAAATAGTTGTTCTACTCACAGAGAAGTGTAGTCTGCATGCTCTTCAAGGCAATTTTGCAACTGATGAATATCATTACAGAAAGCCAAAACCAATCAAAATATAGAGTTGTGGGCCCAAGTCCCAGAGGCTACATCTACAAAACAATTCCCATACGCTGATCTGGACCAGCATCATCAATGACAAGTGTCTGATCAGAAGGACCAGGGATTCAGAAAATAAAAACATATGAAAATTGGGGACAGAGGGGTCTTGCACAAGCTATGTCTTATGACATGCAAATTTTTAAGAAGCAGGCATTTTGCATATAGATTGCAGAAGAAAAATGGGACAGAGACCACAGAAATCCATTATATAATTTGCATTTCCCTGGTCACCAAGGAGGATAAGCTTGACCTTAAGTGACTTTTGGCCATTTGAATTTCTTCTGTTGAGAATTCTCTGTTCAGTTCAGTGCCCCATTTTTTAATAGGGTTGATTAGCATTTTAAAGTCTAGTTTCTTGAGTTCTTCATATATTTTGGAGATCAGACCTTTGTCTGTTGCAGGGTTGGTGAAGATCTTCTGCCAGTCAGTGGGTTGCCTTTTTGTCTTGGTGACAGTGTCCGTTGCTTTACAGAAGTTTCTCAGTTTCAAGAGGTCCCATTTATTCAATGTTGTCCTTAATGTCTGTGCTGCTGGGGATATGCGTAGGAAGTGGTCTCCTGTGCCCATATGTTGTAGAGTACTTCCCACTTTCTCTTCCTTATGCCTGTCAGAATGGCTAAAATAAAAAACACCAATGATAGCCTTTGCTGGATAGGTTGTGGAGGAAGGGGCACACTTATCCATTGCTGGTGGGAATGCAAACTTGTACAACCACTTTGGAAATCAGTGTGGCGATTTCTCAGGAAATTCGGGATCAACCTACCCCTGGACCCAGCAATACCACTCTTGGGAATATACCCAAGAGATGCCCTATCATATGACAAAAGCATTTGTTCAACTATGTTCATAGCAGCACTATTTGTAATAGCCAGAACCTGGAAACAACCTAGATGCCCTTCAATGGAAGAATGGATGAAGAAAGTGTGGAATATATACAAATTAGAGTACTACTCAGCGGTAAAAAACAATGACTTGGCGAATTTTGCATGCAAATGGATGGAAATAGAAAACACTATCCTGAGTGAGGTATCCCAGACTCAAAAAGATGAACATGGGGTGTACTCACTCATAATTGGTTTCTAGCCATAAATAAAGGACATTGAGCATATAATTTGTGATCCTAGAGAAGCTAAATAAGAAGGTGAACCAAAGAAAACATATAGTCATTGTAGTAATGGGGGCGGCGGGGCTGCGTTCCCAGCACCCCGGCTGCCTGCTCGGCTAGCTTATGCCCGAAATAACAACACACAAACTGTATTCATTTATAAACTGCTTGGCCCATTCTCTTCTAGGCTAATTCTCACATATTAATTTAGCCCATTTCTAATCATCTATGTATGGCACCCCAAGGTGCACTTACCAGGAAGATTCTAGCCTATGTCCGTCCTGGGTTGGAGCTTCATCCTGGGAGCAGGGCATGGCGTCTCTCTCAGGCGTCTGCTCCAGAGAGGAGAGATGTCGAGACTCTGAGCTCACTTCCTCTTCCTCCCAGCGTTCTGTTCTGTTTACTCCTCCCACCTATCCTCTAACCAATAAAATGGGCCAGGGCAGTTCCTTTATTAGCCAATGACCTTCCTCCATCAAGTCATCCTCCTGGATATGGGAAGTAGACAAGATTGCCGGGCAAAACCTGGGAACTTGGGGGGGAGGTGGCATGGGGCTAAGGGGAAATGGGATGAGAAACGTGAGAAGGGGAGAATGGGGGAGCTTGGGGGAATGGGATGGTTGGGATAAAGGAAGGGTGGACACTGGAGCAGAGAAATATATATCCTAATTAAGGGTGCCACCTTAGGGTTGGCAAGAGACTTGACTCTAGAGGGGCTCGCAGGTGTCCAGGGAGATGTCCCCAGCTAGTACCTTGAGCAACTGAGGAGAGGGAACCTGAAATGACCCTATCCTATAGCCATACTGATAAATATGTTGCATATCCCCTTAGAACCTTCATCTGGTGATGGATCGAGACAGAGACAGAGACCCAAATTGGAGTACCGGACTGAGCTCTTAAGATCCAAATGAGGAGCAGAAGGAGGGAAAACATGAGCAAGGAACTCAGGACCACGAGGGGTGCACCCACCCACTGTGACAGTGGAACTGATCTATTGGGAGCTCACCAAGGCCAGCGGGACTGGGACTGAATAAGCATGGGATGAAACCGGACTTTCTGAAGGTGACGGACAATGATGGCTGATTAGAAGCCAAGGACAATGGCACTAGGTTTCGATCCTAATACATGAACTGGCTTCCTGGGAGCCTAACCTGTTTGGATGCTCACCTTCCTGGTCCTGGATAGAAGTGGGAGGACCGTGAACTTCCCGCAGGGCAAGGAATCTGGACTGCTCTTCATTCTCGAGAGGGAGGGGGAATGGAGTGGGGGGGGAGGGGGAGAGGGATAGGGGAGTAGGAGGAGGGGACAATGTGTGCGAGGAGGGGGAGGAAAATGGGAAACGGGGAGGAGGCAGAAAATAAATAAATAAATAAAATTAAAAAAATAAATAAATAAATCACAGCCTGCTTTGGCAGGGGTCATAAGATCAAAAAAAAAAAAAAGAAAGAAAGAAATCCATCATATAATGAGTCTGAGTCAACAGGAAGCTAACTAAGAAATGTACTCAAAGGAAACATGAAATGTCTCAAGAATGTCATAGACTGATTACACAGTGGCCTTGGGACTACTAACCATAGATCTTTGGGGTGGGGGGATCCTAGAACTCAAGATCCCAAACTGAAGCTCCCCCAAGGCCCTGGCAAAGGCCATTCAGTACTGGCCGTGACATACAAGCACGTCCTGGTTATCAACACAAAACAAGGTTCTTCTCCATACCTCCATTTGTCAGGGCCTCCGGGAAAGTCTTGGCTTCCACCAATCCTGACTCTCTTGAGATCACCAGCCAAATATCAGCCAATTCTGAGAACAGCAAGACAAAACTGTACTATCTTAATCCTATTAAGCATTTCTGCCTTTAAGAACTGAGACTCAGGTACAATTTTCACTTCTAATTATTCCTGAAATCTTAGATCCTACAATGCCTAGGGGCTGGGGCTTAGGGACAAATTCTGAAAACCTGAAACCCTGTAATTAGATAATATAAATTCTGTCCTCTATAACTATACATGTCTGCACTGATTTATACTTTAGAGAAACCCCATTTTCTATTATTTTAATCATCATTTAGAAAGCGATTTCCTTATTAGTTTTTCTTAAAACTTTTATTGAAAATAGATTCTTTTTTTAATTAATTAATTAATTTATTTAAGATTTCTGTCTCTTCCCCGCCACCGCCTCCCATTTCCTTCCCCCTCCCCAATCAAGTCCCCGTCCCTCGTCAGCCCAAAGAGCAATCAGGGTTCCCTGCCCTGTGGGAAGTTCAAGGACCACCCACCTCCATCCAGGTCTAGTAAGGTGAGCATTCAAACTGCCTAGGCGCCCACAAAGCCAGTACGTGCAGTAGGATCAAAAACCCATTGCCATTATTCTTGAGTTCTCAGTAGTCCTCCTTGTCCGCTATGTTCAGCTGTAGTAATAAGAGCGGCGGGGGCTGCGTTCCCAGCACCCCGGCCGCCTGCCCGGCTAGCTCAGTCGGTAGAGCATGGGACTCTTAATCCCAGGGTCGTGGGTTCGAGCCCCACGTTGGGCGCCACTCTGTTGTAATAAGAGCAGCGGGGCTGCATCCCCAGCACCCCGGCCGCCTGGTTAGCTTATGCCTCAAAATAACAACACACAAACTGTATTCTTTTAAACACTGCTTGGCGCATTAACTCTAGCCCTTACAGGCTAATTCTCACATCCTGATCAACCCATCTCTAATAATCTGAGTAGCATCAGTCTTACTGGGAAGAGCTCTCACGTCCGCCCAAGAGAGGGGAGCATGGCGTCTTTGCCCCAGAGAGCAGAGCTGTTGAGTCTGAGCTCACTTCCTCTTCCTCCCAGCATTCTGTTCTGTTTACTCCTCCCACCCATGTTTTAACCAATCAGGGCCAAGCAGTTTCTTTATTGCTTAACCAATGAAATCAACAGATTGATATATGACACTCCCACATCATTCAGCGAGTCCGGTCCCATACAGTCTATGCTGTCCAGTTTCTTCTCTCTCCACTCTTTTAAGCACACCTACCTTCCCTCTCCCTCAAATCTCTTCTGTCTCCATCTCCTCTCCAGAAAAGAGCAGGCCTCCAAGAGACTACAGTCAAACAAGGCAAAATAAGATGCAAGAAGACAAGCCAATACTCTTGTATCAAGGTTGGACAAGGCAGCCCAATAGGAAGAAGAGTCCCAAAAACAGACAAAAGAGTTAGAGATAAACTCTATTCCATTGTTAAGAGTCCCACAAAAAAACACCCACCTGCCTCCATCTGCTACCAGAGGAAGTCTTTTGATGAGGAATGGACAAGGCACTGCTCTGTGAGAATAGCAGGATATCATTAGGAGTCATTTAATTGAGTAATTTTTTTCAGTTTTGTTTGGTTCTATCTTAGGTCTCTGGGCCATCATGCTTCCAGTTCATGGCTATCTAGGCAGCGTGAGGCATGGGTTCCTGCTTGTGGAGTTGCCTCAAGTTAAACTAAGCGTTGGTGGTCCAGTCCCACAAGTTGTGTGCCACCAGTGTCCCTGTACATCTTACAAGAGGTAAGATGTCCACTCTAGGACAGATAGTATGTAGATGTTTCTGTGGCTGGTTTGTTGTTAAAGTTTCCCCTTTGGTAGTCTGCAGAGTACCTTCTCACACTAAAGTTCAACCTCTCCACATTCAATGGGTTGAATAGATGTCCTCGCCCCTACCCCACTACTATCAGATTTCAGAGGGCAACTTTCTATCCTAGCATCAACCTGGGTTACTTAGAGATTTCTATGGGACCCCTCCCCCTGAAACAACTCAATTGAACACGACTCAGTCCCTCAATTGGAAGCCTTTCCTGAATACAAAAGATGGCCAGTTCAGATCCCATATTCCAGTTACTAGGAATCCTTCACCAGGGTCACCCTCATAGAGCATAGAGTCCAGGAATTTCCCACTGCACTAGGTTTCCACACTCCTCCAACTCGACCTCCTCAGTTTCAGCTGTCTTCCCCACAATTTCTCCCTCATCCACTCCCCCGACACTTGATTCTTCCTACTCTCCTCCGCAACCACCTCAGTCTCCTCCCAATATTTATTCCATTTCCTCTTCACAGAAAGCTCCATTCCTGCCCCAAATCTCCCTGGGTCTATGGATTGTAGTTTGATTATCATTTACTGAACAGTTAGTATCCACTTAGAAGTGAATACACACCATATTTTCTTTCAGGGTCTGGTTTCTCATTTGAGAATTTTTTCTAGTTTTATCCATTTGTCTGCAAATTTCATGATACCGTGTTTTTTAATAGCTGACTAATACTCAGTTGTGTAAGCATACCACATTTTCTTTATCAATCAGTTGAGGGACATCTAGGTTGTGTCCACTTTCTGGCTATTATGCATAAAGACACAATAAACATAGATGAGCAAGTGTCCTTAAGTATCCTTTGGGTATATGCTCAAGAGTGCATGGTCTTGAGGTAGATCCATTCACAATTTTCTGAGGAGCCACCAAAATATATAAAGAACTCAAGGAATTGTATATCAAAAACAAATAATCCAATTAAAATATGTGGTGCAAATCTAAACAGAATTCTCAACAGAAGAATCTCAAATGGCTAAGAAATACTAAAAGAAATATTTGACATATTTAGCCTTCGGGGAAATGCAAATAAAAAGTACTTTGAGATCCCATTTTACCCCTGTCAGAATGGCGAAGATCAATAACACAAGAAAGAACCTGTGCTGGTGAGGATATGGAGCAATGGAAACATTCCACCCTTGTGGTGGGAGTGTAAACTTATACTGCAAACATGTAAATCCATTCTTAATTTCAATCAATCCATTTGTAAATTTATTTAACTTTAAAGATAATGAAAACAGAGGCAAGGATAAACAGAAAACAAAAATTATGCACTTTTAGGATTTTGTTTTGCCTGAAGTAAGTTGAAATGGAATTCCAAAAGATACATTAAAGTTCTAACCTAATAAAATTAGTGTCATTACATCCATAATTAGTAGAATTCTTTAAGAGCTGATGCTTCTCAGCTTTCTGTCTGGGGATGCAAACTATCACTACCGGTCCCAGGAGCTGTTCTGATTCAGTGTTGCCAGAACCAGAAGCAGATCACCCCTATTTCTGCAAATGTGTTTTGAGTGAGTTTGCTGTTCTTGAAAAATGTGAGCCTATGTCAATCACCTTTTAGTTTTGTAAAGACAGGAATACTTGGTTCTATATTTGACCAACCATTGAAATAGGGTGTTATTATATTATAAAGATGTTTTACTGTAAAAGCTTGGAGAAAACAATCTTAACATATGTATTTTTGCTGAAAGTTAATGTTGGAGGATGAGAAAAGCCTGTTTCTTAGCATGAAAAAATATGCTTGTTTTTGATGTATAAAGATGACTGGAGCTATTCAGGACTGACCACTTGTATTAAGCTCATCTGGTGCTTGAACATTTCATTTCTTCACAGTGACCCACTTCCTCATCTCAGGGCTTGAACTCAGTCTTTGGCAGGATTTCAGCAGAAAATATCCCTAGGTATGTTCCTATATTTACTCCTTTTACATAAGAAGCTTGAGCATCTATGTGCTTTGGTGGTTCTGAAACCAGTTGTCTATGGACACCAAAGGATGAATGCGTCTTTAAGTTTTAACTTGGTTTTTCATCTAACACTGTTTTTAAACACTAGAAAAAGGAAGCTAAATCAAATCAATGATACTGAATTATCCAACAGAGAATAAATTTGATTAAAAATTTGTAATGGACTTTTTTCACCAGATTCAAATAAGAGAAGGTACTACAGTGCTTGGTTTGCTAATATTTAAAGACAAATGCTACAACCACTGGGAATTATTGAACAGTTCTGACCCTAACAAACTCACTCCAAAGTCCTTGAAAATGGCTCCTAAATTTTATGTTTCTGCATAAAGCAAAAGGCTAATTAAAGCAAACTCCCTTCTGTAGGATGCTCAGTCTTCTTCCATGTACATCACAGAAACTTACTAGTTTGTAATAAACAAAAAATGTTATTTCTAGAAAAGGCAGGTATAATTTTGTGTGTATTACAATTAAGTAATTTTCAGATTTTGCTTTCTGATTATTGGACGGCGTTGTCTTAGGTATTGTTAGAGCTGTATCTGCATTTCAAAGAAGGCAATAATTTTTTCCAGTTTCAAGGTAGACATCTCTCCCCTACGTTATTCAAGATCAAATCAAGGCTCAATATCTTTCAGTGAAGCTGAAGACCAGGAGTTGCGTAATACTGGGCACTTTTATAGACCTTGTCAAAGAACTGAAGTCTTTCCAAGAGGTTTTAATTGATAAAAACAAGGTCAGGTGTGGAGCCTGCTTGCAAAACCATTCTCATCTCTCCTTCCTCTATGCATCAGAGACTAACAGCACTCAGAAGGAAGAATGGGAAGATTTTGTAGACAAATAATTATCAACTACTATTATTTTCTTCTTAGTTTCTCCAGGAAAAGGTAAATAGGAAATGCATTTCACATACTAATGCCATGTTAGGGGATGTGAACTTTGTTCTAGAATTCTTTTTTTTTCTTTTTTTATGGCGAAAAAGTGTATATTTAGAATTAGCCGGCTGGGCTCAGTTTAGATGATTCCAATCTTGTTGGCAACATCCAGAGCATCATAATCAGGAGCCAACCGAACATACGCCTTCGTCGGGCCTTATGAGGGTGTTGACTTTGGCCACATCGATGTCATAGAGTTTCTTCACAGCCTGTTTGATCTGGTGCTTGTTGGCCTTGACGTCCACAATGAACACAAGTGTGTTGTTGTCTTCTATTTTCTTCATGGCTGACTCGGTGGTCAGGGGGAATTTGATGATGGCATAGTGGTCAAGCTTGTTCCTCCGGGGCGCGCTCTTCTGGGGGTATTTAGGCTGCCTTCGCAGCCGCAGGGTCTTGGGATGCCGAAAGGTGGGCGATGTGCCGATCTTCTTCTTTTTGTGGCTGTGGACGCCTTTCAGCACTGCCTTCTTGGCTTTCAAGGCCTTCGCTTTAGCTTCGGCTTTGGGAGGGGCAGGAGCTTCCTTCTTCACTTTCGGTGCCATCTTGACGAAAAGCTGTTCTAGAATTCTTAATGATAGTTAAGTACAAGGACTACTTGGTAAAAGGGCAAATGTTCTTTTGATGGTCCTTGTAGTGAGTGACTGCCAGATCACTCAGAAGTTGGATAGCCTCTTAGAGGCCTAGAATCTCTTATTTGTGTTTTATGGGCAAGACATTGGGTGCTAATGGTCCTTCCTTTTTCCAAAAGGCAGCATGGCCAGGTGAGCTTATAAATGCATACCTTGAATCAGTATAGATATTAAAAACATTTTATTTAACCAGAATTAGTTCCTAGTAAGAACTATTAGTGTGGCCTTCAGAGAGGAGGTAGATAGGGGTAGTAGGGAAGTTTCAAGTATTCATGTTGACCACTGCATATCCTGCCTTCTTTTCTCCAATTACGACTAAATTACTAACGTAGCTCTTCTGGTAGTCCGAGGGCTAAGAAGTTATCTCAGCTGAAATAGGTGGAGAGATGGCTTCGATATACACATGCCTAAACAGAATAAATTTTCATGGGCACAAGTGAGGAAGATTCAGGATTCCACAGGTTTTATCTTTTTATTGCTTGATTTTTTTATCCTATTTGACTTAACCATGGGTGCCCCTTTCACTCTAGTATGGCCTTATCTGATGTCATGTGAGAGCTTCTAACTGTTTGCCCAAAGACACCTTAGAACTTCCCTCAACTAGAATTTTCATAGCTGTCACAGCTCTTACAGAGAGGTCACCCCAAGGTTATAGCATCAAATTTCTTGTAACCAATAGTTTCTGAGCTCAGTTCTGTCCCTATGTGTTTAGTCTGTACCCAAAGCAAAGGTTTTCTCTGGTTTTCAAATGTTTGGCATGCCCAGACTTTTTCACTCTTCAGAACAGAAACAAGATAGGATTCATTTTAGCTTTTTGTGCTTTCCAGCTACGCTGCTATAATGGCTGACACTCACATTTGAGACCTTTCGAATGGAGCTCCAGACTTCCAACCTTTGTCGCAACAGGAATTGTCCCTGCAGTCAAAATAACGTAAGCTGGGAGGAACTGGAAGTTATCAGCATTCAGAAACACACGTAGCAATGTCAGAAGGGAACGGGGTCAAAATTCACCTTAGAAATTCCTCTCTTCTCACCTCTAGGGCAGGGCTCTATGGACATTACCTCAGCCGTGAGTCAGGAACTGTGAAGTGCTGATGTTTTAACTGTGTTGGAGTCCTGTCCAGGACTCCTATCTCTTCTATCTTGACAGGAATGCAGTCCGGTGAATGGAAGAAAGAAAAAAAAATGGAAAAGAAGATGGAGTTTTGAAAATTATCATCAGTGATACTAGAAATTCTATGGGTACTGGATTCACCTGGGCAGTTAGCCACACCAAGGAACTTAAGCAGTTATGCGTGTGCCACCATCTTAACTAGTTAGGTGACTACTGCTATTTTTCATAGTGATTTTATCTTTGTTATCTTGCCTAATCATATGTTATTATTTTCTACCTGTATGAAACATTCTCAGCAGCAACAAGAATAAAACAGTATCTTTTAACTTGGGAAAATGGTGAGGATGTTCTACTTCTTACCATACAGAATATTCAGCCAGGCTCCCATGGTATCAGTAGGCACCAAACAAGCTTCCAAAAGAGGAAAGCAAGAATAGTGCCACACAGCTATCACACCTATAAAAGAACAAAACTGAGCAGTATGGCAGGATAATCCTAAGACCTCAAGAGTGGCACACACACTTTGGTGTTAACCCACATCTCCCTCATTGGGACTTATGGATCATTCAACAAGAATATGCTTGGTACTGGATACCTACTCAGCTTCCTGGATAGTAAAGTTATGGATCTTGGTGGAGAACCTCCAACTACCACTTTACTAAACTTGCACAGCCCCTAACTGTGTTCTAAATAACTGTCTTTATACCCACAGGTAAATAAAGCTATTACCCCTCATTGGGAAACTTCCCTTTGCAACAAACGAAGACCATTAAAGAAAACCACATTTGACCAAAGTACAGAGTTGTGGAACCCAGTGACAACTAATACATTCATAGCACAATTCTTGCACCTAAGGCTCAGGGACCATTATGAAAAGGGGATCAGAAAGACCAGAGAAACAGGCAGTTTTCTGTTAGATTGTATCTCCCAGAAATGTCAGAGAGGTTATCCATAAAGTTGCACCAATATGGATGTCTACATGTGACCTGAACAAGAAAGACACCAATAGACATGCTAATGTAGAAAGAGGAAGGTCAAGAGACCCAACCATACAAAAAGAACTATAAGCAATTAAGGAAAGCTGAGACTAGGAGAAATCATCTTCTCCAGGGGAAACATACTAATTGGTTACCTAATATTAATCAGTCCTCAAAACATACACATGCAAATAATATTAAACATACTGAGCAGGTTATACATTTATATTTATGTACATATACATATGCAACAACAATTTTAAAAAAGAAGTCATGAAATTAAGAGAAAATGGGGATGAGATAAATGGGGAGGTTAAAGAGAGAAAAGCAAAGGTGGAAGTAATTATCTAACAATAATCTCACAGAAGTTTCAAATACTCAATCAACATTTAATTCATCTGTAAAATCAAACAAGCATAGCAATTTCATTCACACACAAATTTTGCTTTTGTTTTAAAATGAATGGTAAATTTATATCTACCAAGAAAGAAATTGCTTCAGGATAATTTTCTTTAAAATTTTATAGTCAAACTTTTGCTTTGTGTAGCTCTCTTATTTTCCAGTGTACCCGGGGTGAAGTGAAAATATCTATGATCAAAAGAGTTAACATTTAAGAAGAATTTAAGAAGTTATGGTTAGTGCATTATTAATGATAGACACCAAATAAAGATTGCTATGGTGGAGGGGTGACTTTGAGTAGAACCTAGCATTTTATTAGGGAGACCTGCAGAGTAATATTAGATGACAAGAGACACACAGTCATCACAGAGAAGGATGCAAAGCTGCTTTGTCAGAGTTTCAACTCCATCCTAGTTGAGCAAGACCACACAGCTGACATTTCCTGGAAGAAGCTGTATCCCAGAGCCCATGTCCTTGGCTGCAGATGACCTCAAGCCCCCCACAGCCCCAAGGTCCTGCAACTCAGTAAGACAGCTGTCCTGCAACTGAGGTAGGTGATGGAGATAAGATAAGCTGAAAGAATCTTCCTCAGTAGACCTTGCTGACGTCTAAGCTTCAGACTTCCTACCTCAGCCTGAGTGTAGAGATCACAGACATGAATCCTTACATTTTCTAGCTATCCAGATTCTATAGCACTCTTTTCTCTTTGAAGATGATAATAAAATTGAATCATTTGCCCCTTCTATTTCCTCCCTTCAAGCCTTACCACATACAGCCCCATCTCTTTCAAATTCATGGCCTCTATTGTTAATTATTGTAGAATATCTATGTGTGTATGTGTGTGTGTGTATGTATATTCCTAAATCTATAACTACAACTTGCTCAGAATGTATAATGCTAACTTTGTATGTATTTTCATTTCTGATCATTTGGTATTGGATAACCAATTGATATGCTCTTCCCTGGAGAACACTGTTTCTTCCAGTCTCAGCATTCCTTAGTTGCCTGTAGTTCTTTTTAATTGCATTAATTCTGCAATTTATTCTAAATGATGATCTTTCTTTAGGTTGGGAAAGTTTTCTTCTATGATTTTGTTGAATACATTTTCTGTGCCTTTGAGCTGAACTTCTCCTTTTTCTTCCCTTATTATTCTTAGCTTTGGTTTTTTTTCATGGTGTCCCATATTTCCTGGATATTTTGAGTTAAGCTTTTGTTAGATTTGGCGTTTTATTTGACCAATGAGTTTATTTCCTCTACTATATCTTCAGTACTTGAGACTCTATCTTCCGTCTCTTGTAGTCTGCTGTTTATGCTTGCATTTCTGGATCTTGATTGTTTTCTCATATTTTCTGTCCCCAGAATTCCTTTGGTTTGTGTTTTCTTTCTTGTCTCTTAAAGTATGGAAGGCTGTTTGTTGGTTCCCGGCTGTCCTGGTAGCTCATTAATTAAATCACTGCTTGGCCCATTTGCTCTAGATTCTAATCAGCTAACTCTTACATATTAATTTAACCCATTTCTATTAATATATATCAACATGAGGTTGTGGCTTCAGGGACCGAGTAGACAGAAAACTCGGTCTACAGTCTCTATTTTGGTTTTCAAGTCTAGAAACATTTCTTTTATCTCTTTGGTTGCTTTTTCTTGGTTTTCTTTAAGGGATTTATTGATTTCTTCCAATTTTTTTGTTCATCTTTTCCTTCAGTTCTTTGAGGGAAATTTTTATTTCCTCTTTAAGGGCCTCAAACATTCTTCTAAAGTTATTTTTAGGTCATTTTCTTCTGTTTAATCTATATTGAGCTGTTCAAGTCTTGCTGTTGTAGAGCCACTAATTTTTGTTGGTATCATGCTACTATTTTGTGGTGTTGAGTGTGTTCTAACCTTATCTATGCATCTTTTCCTCTGATTGGTGTAGTTGAGGCTGTCTGTATCGCTGTTGATCAATCTTTCAGGAATCAGTGGTTCCAAGGCTCAGATGGTTGCTCCTCATGATGAAGTCAGGGCCATGGTTCCAGTCACCCTAAAGGTTACTTGATATTCCTGGAGGACACACTGCACTCCTGGATGTTGCTCTGCAACCCTAGAGGTCTTTTGGTCTGCTCCTATGGAGGCTGCTTGCTTAGGGCTAGCCCATTGAGGTGGCTGCCTTGGGCCTGCTCCGGCAGAGGTTCTTTATGCATGCCTATTCTGGCAGAAGTTGCTCCCTCGTGCCTGGTTCCTTTCAGGTCCCTGAATCACACTCAGTCCCAAAGAAATCTCTGGTTTGGGCCTGCTCCCTCAGTAGTTACCCCCTTGTATCTGCTCCTGTGAGGTTACTGCCTCACGCCTGCTCCAGCACAGGTCACTGGCTCAGACCTGCTCCCTCAGAGGTTAATCTTTAGTACCTGCTCCTGTGGAGGTCATTGCCTCAGCCTGCTCCTGCAGAGTGCCTGGCTCAGGCCTGCTCCAGCCTTTAGTTCTCTATGAAAGTTTAAGGATTCCTACGTTTTCTCCCATCCATATTGGCATGTCTATTGGTGCTTTTCTTGATAAGTTTATGTTTAGACAGTACTACTGATAAGATTGTATAGTTGGAACCTCTTTAATATATTTAGTAAACACTCTCACAACTAACTCCCCGATCCTCTGGCTCTTAGAATCCTTCTGCCCCTCTTAGGCAATGGACTCTGAGCCTTAGGTATGTTGTGATGTAAATATATCAGTTAAAAATGGGTGCTACAAATATGCATTCTGGTTGTTGGTTTCTGTAATCGTCTTTATACATTTAGCAATTGGAAATCTGCACTCTGTATAGGATAGCCATTTTATCTATGGAAAGTTCTTTACACCAATGATGCAACAGCATGTTAATGAAGGCATTCAGTTAACGGAGAGCTGCCCTATGGTAGGGCAGACATCAGATTGTAGGACAGTGCAGAATTAACAACAACCTGAATGATTCCAACACTTGAGGCTGTGTAAAGGCTCTTAGGATACTGTCTTTTGGGTAGGCACTAGTGACATCACCATTATCTCACTGTGCTGTTTTTATATTCTTTTTTGGAAAATTTAAATATGGAATATATTTTACATGGAAAAAATTTTGGAGGGAGAGATTTTATAAGTTAAAAAATTTTACTTTTTCCTTGTGCTTAAAATCTCGTATTATTTAATATGTGAATTGTATTGCTATACGTAAAATATGGTCTTGGAAATTTCTAAAGGACAAGTAATTACATAAGTTCTATGAGGTGATACTGGTCCAGAAAATCACAGTCAGGGAATGTTTATACAACAAACCATGTATCTTTGCACTCATAGAGAAAAAAGATGATTCCCTAGGACAGCAAAAATAAAAAAGCATCTCTCCATGTGATAACGCTAAATGTCTGGCCTTTAAAACTGTGAAGTGAAGCCAGCTCTTGCCTGTGGTGCTTTTCTTAAAGTAGGTCATTTCATCAACAAGAAAATTAGCTAAAGCAAGGATCCAAGGATTAGAAGTAAGAATTAGTAAATGCCTCCTTGGAGTTTTAAGAACAGGCATAATAAGGTCAGATAACATTTTTAAAGCTATGGCCACCATGGGAGCGACATGTAGAACATTACTATGTTGTTAGAATGTTGACATATTTCTAATGAAAAGGAAGAAACATGTTAAGAAGTATTTCAATTAGCCAGGGAAAGAGATTAAGCAGAGAATATTGAAATATAAAGAGGCGGGACATTGCAAAAGAAAAAAGTGTTCTAAATATAAGTTGAATGGTATCTTAAGAGTTATGTAGAAAATACTTTATGACTTTCACATTCCCTTATACAGAGGCACACACAAGAATAGAAGGAACATGTCTGGAAGTCAGGTGCAAGGTTGCTGATAGGTTAATGGGCCTAGAAAGATTCACCTATAGGCATTATTTAACAGTGGGCCATGTAAAAAGAATTTGTGTGGAGTTTTAAGTTGAAGATGAGCCAAATTTCGGAATCCCAGGAAAAGAGAGAAATGGAACACAACTTTATTCTAGAACTTTTTATTTATTTATGAATATTTTTCTTTCATTATTTATTTGTGAAAAATTTATTCCCATTGACTGTCAGGAAAGGTCATTAAATTAATCATTTACTAGCAAATAAATGCAATTTGGGAGGCCTGAGGGAGGTTAATGTCATAGGTTTAAGGAAGATATGTATTTCCTAAGCTATATAGAGAAGGATCCTTCCTTCCATTTTGTGCAATTTTCTGGAATGCACAAAGGTAAAGAGATACTTTTTTCATGTTTTCTATCTTGCACAAATTCAAGCCATGTAAGGATGTTGGTAGAACAGGACATGAAGTCCCCATCCCTAGCTAAGGACCTATTGGCAATTGATGGCAATGGGCAGAGGAAGAAACAGTTGTTAAGGTTATTACCCTGAGAAGGTCAATCATTCTCCTGTGGTTGGAACACAACAAAAATACATTTTAGTGACACAAATTAGACTCAGTGAGTTTATGAAAAAAAACAGAAAGATGTACCATATTTAGGAAAAAAAGTCACATAAAATTTATTTTTAAAATTCACTATGCTTAATTATGTGTTTGTGTAATCACACAGATGATACTGTTCTTTGGGCCTGGAGGTACTACCCTGTTTGTTAGTCTTGACTGTAAGGGATTGGGCACAGTGTGCCATCTGACTGACTCACCATGAATAACATGTGTAATTCTTATGTACTTCTACACGCTCTACTCTGAACTGGAGTTCTGTGTTGAGTTTTATGACCCAATTCTATGACATTCATGATCAGGTGTTCCCCTTGTTGCTTCAGAAAGGAAGTCTAGATCTCAAACACAGAGCCTTCCCCATGCTTTTTAATACTATGAGAGTTGATTTTTGCTGTTTGTTTTGTTTCTTAGTTCTTTGAGAATTTCATATACCCTTTTTTAAAATTTTCAATCCTACTTTGCCTAACTCCTCCCAGACCCACCCACAGACAATTTTGTTTCTTTGTTTTCATAAACTAAAGACTCTAATTTGTGCAGCCCAGATACTCTTGGATGTGGGAAATCCATTAGAGAAGGTGTTAGATGTGGGACATCCATTGGAGAAAGCAGACATACTAGAAGTCACACCCTTGAAGAAAACTGAGTCTCCTTTCACTAGGCGTTATCAATTGTCCATAGCTACTAACCTAGGGAAGAGCCTCATGAACCCCTATTTACTCTGAGGGATAGCACATTTCGAATTTCATCTTTTATTTTTTTAAGTATTTATTTGTTTGTTTGTTTATTTATTATGTATACAATATTCTGTCTGTATGCCTGAAGGCCAGAAGAGGGCGCCAGACCTCTTTACAGATGGTTGTGAGCCACCATGTGGTTGCTGGGAATTGAACTCAGGACCTTTGGAAGAGCAGGCAATGCTCTTAACCACTGAGCCATCTCTCCAGCCCGCATCTTTTATTTTTCAATCTATAATACAGAGTGTTTTTTTTATCCCTGAGTTCTAAGATTTATAGATTTAGAAACAATTTTCAAATTTTCCTTGGTAGTACTGTGTATATGATGTTGTTATGTACTGAGATTGTTTTATTTTGTTTCAATCTCCATCTTTAGAAAATTATCAACAATTGGACTTAAATTGCATTCACTCATGAAACATTTGTGTTTATTATACTAACATTTGTGCCAATGTGTGGAGAACACTCTCTTCTTTCACTCTTAAATTTCTTGCAGATGGTTACTATCACATATTTCAAGTGATTGTATTATATTCAGAGTGCTGTTAGATGCTTATAAATTACCAGATTGTTTATGTGTCTTTTATTTCCTACTTCTATCACATTTTCACACAAAATAAATAGCACATGTGAATTCTTAACTTTTTCCCACCAAGATTTTATATGATCACACCAGGTACTCTATTGAATTGAACCTAGAAAAAAAAAACAAATGAAAAGATAGTATTCCATCAGTTTGCAACTTGAAAAAATATTTTTTAAAAAACAATCATGAAATGAGAGCAAAGAGATCAGTTATACCTATTATAACAATGTCTCTATTCTTTGAGAATTTCATACAACATATTTTAATATTTATTCCATTATTATAACTCCTCTCATATTCTCCCCTACCTATCTATTTCTCAACTTCATATTGTTTCTTAAAAGAAGAAACATACAAAAAAAAGAAAAACTATTGAGTCTAGCTTGTATTGGGTGATTACTCCTAGAAATAAGATTAAATCTGGGAAGTGGTCCGTATACCAGGTGTCACACCATTGCAGAAAATTGACTTTACCTCCCAGCAGCAATCAAATGTCAAAATCTCCTCAGGCAAGGAAGTGACTTCATGTCCATTTAACCATCTTACTTTATGGAATTTTACCTAGCTTGAGCTAGAGTGTGTCTTATGTATGGCTATCATAGTCTCTATAAGTCCATATGTGGATTTTCCCTGTTTCACCTGGAAAACTTTTCTTGAAGTTGTCCACCCCTTCTTTTACAATCTCTCTGCCTCACGCCCCTGTTCTCTATAGATCATCGAGCCTAGAAGGGAAGGATGCAATGTATAACTCCCATTTTGCATTCCTGAGTTCTTTTATTCTCTGCACATTGGCCAGTTGGCAGATGTCTGTGCCGAAGGCCATCTATTGCAAGAAGTTTTCTTGGTGAGGCTTGAGAGATGCACTCACTGCTCTGTAGGTATCACAAATAAATTCCTGTATTTTCTAAGAATTTTCAAGGATGTTGGAGAAGGAATTGGAGAAAGAGAAGTGAGAGGACTTGAAACAAAACACAAATTAATCAGGAATTAGAAATATCTTGATGAGGTGTGAAGACTATGATTATATGTAATATTTATTGATTGTTGTTAGGAATTAAGATGGTTAGTAAATTAGTGGTTATAGCTTATCATATCATTTTGGCCACTGATACGGTTCATAGGTGTTATAGCCGGGTAAGCCGGTTTGTTGCCTCCCTCCTTTGGAAGCCTGAATGACACCCTCTTATACCAAGGAAGCTTGTACACCTCTTATCAAGAAAATTTCTCTTTGCAACAGATCCAAACAACTACAAAAAACTGCAACTAATAAAAATGCAGAGTTGCAAAGCATAGTCCAGTGTATATATCTACAAAATACTCCAATACCTATGATTCAGGGAATATTATAGATGAGAAAAGGAAAGATTACAAAAAGCTAGCTAGAAGATATATAGTTGTAGGCCTAGAAGAATGAGAGCAGACTGTCAGCAGCTTTCTCAGTGACTTAAGAATTAACTACTAACAGTAGGTTTCTCCACTTTACAACCCATAGCTCTATTTACAAGGCCAAAGCATCTCTCTGCAAACTGAGAATTAGCCTAAGACAACACCCGGCCATCTGTGACTAATGATGACTGATATGAGCTGAGTTAATCTTTAGGAGGTGGATATATATATAACCTCTGGGTTATACCTTATCCCTGCTAGGTGAAACTGGCAGCATCAATGGGGAGAGCACAGAGCTTCAGTATACACCACCTGGAAATACCAGAGAAGACGATAGATTAAGTACAAATACTAGTTTAACTGAAAAACCCTGTTAAAAAATATTGTAAAGTAAGGCAATCTGTATCTGAGTTTTACCTCGAGATTGTAAAAACTCCTTTGTTCAGGGACTGGAGAGATGGCTCAGAGGTTAAGAGCACTGGCTGCTCTTCCAGAGGTCCTGAGTTCAGTTCCCAGCAACCACATGATGGCTGACAACCATCTGTAATGAGATCTGGTGCCCTCTTCTGGCATGGAGGTGTACATGCAGGAGGCACATTGTATACGAAATAAATAAAAAAAAAAAACCTCCTTTGTTCAGACCTAATAGTTGGTGCTCTGTACTATAAAAAGGTAGGTTCACAAACTGGCGTTTGTCGCAGCCTTACAAAATCCATCTCTGACTGTGGTCTCATCTAGTTGATAAACTTTTTGTGCCCCATGGAGTTTTATTTTTTATTTTTTTCCTAGAATAAAGTTTGCATCTGGTTTATTAGACTTTGATAGTCTCTCCCCATCTTTGCGTGACCCCTGTGAATCCAACACATACATATTGCATTACAAGGACTCAATGGACTATGTTTAAGAATATATACACATGTGTAAATGCATATATGCATGCAATAAGAATTAATAAACAAAATGTGGTCATAAATTTGAAAGAGAGTGGGAAGGGGGTTTATGGGAAGGTTTAAACAGAGGAATGGGAAGAAATAAATATTGCATATGAATTACAATCTTAAAAATATGCAAAAAAACCCAAAGTGAGTAAATGTGTTATTCACGCATTTGTGAATAATAGCAAGATGAAGTTGGTATTTTGAAGAGTTAATCTAATCAAGCGAGAGAAAAATAGTCAAGGAAGTCTGGAGGTGAGTTAGTTGGACCATGAGTCCAAAGAGGCTTATAGCATTTTAGCAGGCCCTGAGAGCCAACAGGAAAGCACACTCTACGCAAATTCTTTGTTTCTAGCCATGTTCAGACTTAATGCAGTGGGGAGGGGCTTGGTCCTTCCTCAACTTAATGGGTCAGGATTTGTTGACTCCCCCATGGGTGCTCTTACCTTTTGGGAGGAGTGGATGGGGAGAAAGTCAGTGGGGGGGGGCATCATTCAACTTCTGGACAATTACTTTAGACATCTGCTCCCCCTCTATTCCAAATCACAATTTGTATAATGTAGAAGGAGAAGCCCGGCCGCTTAGCCCTGAAATAATCACACAGAAACTGTATTAATTAAATCACTGCTTGGCCCATTAGTGCTAGCTTTTTATTGGCTAACTTTTACATCTTATTTTAACCCATTTCAAATAATCTGTGTATCACCATGAGGTTGTAACCTACCAGCAAAGTTTTAGCACATCTGTTTCCAGCGGCTCCTTGGCTTCTCCCTCTCTGACTTCCTTCTCCCAGCATTCAGTCCAGTTTTCCCCACCTACCTAAGTTCTGCCCTATCAACAGGCCAAGGTAGTTTCTTTATTCATTAACCAAAAAAAGCAACACAGAAGGACCTCCCATACCAGTATAACACACAATTTCTGTAAGAAAGATATCATTAACATTGCAGTAATTTAGATAGAAGAATGAGAAAAATAAATCTTGCAATATTTGTGGAATGTGCAAGTGTTTTCATATTTCTTTGCAAAATCTTTGGCTTCAAAAGAGGAAATTCTCATTTGTTATGACCGTTCTAGCCTCATCAAAAATAGGTAGATTTTTTTCCTTGGTCACCTCTGAGAAGTATCCCCAATTACTATGAGCCTCTATATCTCTTCAAATGACATTTATGTTGTATTCATTTAAAAAAAAAACTTTGACTCATTTCACTATCTAACTAAATGTCAACATCAGGCTCACTGTGATGCCATACACAGATTAAAGCAGGGTCATAGGGTCATAATCTGCAATTTTCAGCACAAGGCCTAGCATCCAGCTGAGCGGATATTTAATATTGTGTTTGCTCTGTAACTGTGGCTGAGTCAAAGGAACTATAACCAGTAAACAAATAAACAATACCTAGCCTTATCCACAGTAAAAGCTGTGGTTTATTGCAAAACTTGACCTAATGAAATGAAATCAATAAAACAACAAACAAATTTACTATGGAACCTCATACTTTACTACAAACCATGGCCTTAAAAGGAGTCATAAAATGTTTGTATCAATGTTCTGACTTTTCTTCCTTTATACACTAGATGAAGAAAATATTTTGACCTTCATAATATTGCTTGCCGTACTTCCCCTGAATCCCAAACATGTTGTGATGCCTAATGTTTGATTGGAAAAATGTCGCTAAAGAGAAACACTAACTCCTTATTTGTTACTAAGCCTTTTCTATTTTCTTCTGTATCATGCCTATATTTACTTAGTGCCAACTATTTTGCTAAAGATGATTTTATATATAACAATGTTATTATTAGCAAAATGAAACTAGCTTGTAGAGCAAACATGTTTTAAAATTAGTAATAGAATTCATTTTAAAGACAGACACAAACAATATATTTTATATCTTTAAATAGATGTGGAATAAATACTGTTAGGCATAAATTGGTTCTTCATTTAAGCTCCATGAAGCGGTGACTCAAATTTCCATGTTCTGTCCTTCTACATAGGCTTTCACAACCTACCCAGCCTACACCTGTGCACCTGTGTCTTCATGGTGGGTTCCTTACAATTTGATAAGAGAGAGACAGAAAGAGAGACACAGAGACAGACAGAGACAAAGAGAAGCAGAGAGTGAGACAGAGAGACTTAAATATGGATGCCAGTAAGTGCACTATATACAAACATCAACTAAAAGTGAGTAGCTGTCACATTTTATTATCATTTCTTATATTCAAAGAACTTATTCCACAAAAGCATAATTGTGACAATTCTCCTGCACTCATGTTATTGCTATATTGCCCGCTATCCTCAAACAACTAACTTTATAAGATTGAGAAATGGCTACTTAAAGACTCAGTTATGTTGCTAGTAGCAGTAGCTTGAAGGGTCACAGAAAAGTGCTTCAGAAAACTTTTAATGCTCTGAAACAATGCTTAAGACATGCTATTGTTTTTCTAATGTAAAGACAGGGTTCCAAATTTATAAAGGTAAAAATGGGGAAGGTTCTATTCACCTTTGTGCTTGAAGTGATATTGGTGAAATTTTTGCTTCCTTCTCCTAGAGCTGTGTGCTCTGTCAACTTAGAAATATGCTTGCAAACATAATAACAATCCCACTGGAAAGTTCTATCAATTATTCCATTAACCTATAGACTTTCTCTAAACACCTTTGACTCTAAGTCAATAGTCTAAGAAGAATGGTACAGTGTTGATGGTTAGACACCAATGTAGACTACCAAGAGTAAACTGGATTATAAACTCACATTGGGGAAAATAGAATATATGTTAGAAACTGGTTTTAAAAGTTTCTCAAAACAACCCAAGTGTCTGGGACATGTTTCTCAAAAGGGGAGATTCCATAGACAGCAAAAGTTGTTTTTTGTCTCAATAATAATGGAAAAGATGTATGAAAGTTTAGGATTAGTTTGATTAATAAGATCTGTGAAATGCTTATCTAAAGTTTTAAATATAATAATAAGGTGAGATTGTGTTTGAAAGATCAGGAGAATGTTTCTGGAAGAGATAAATATAATGAGATTTCTAAATTGTTGCATGATAATATTAACCTGAAAAAAATGCAGACTTAAGGAATTTATTTGAATGTTTCTGTTCAACCAGCATGGCCTAGAACTTAAGAGAGGACATGACAATGAAAAGAACACTGTAGCCATAGGTTGAACATACATGTTAAGTGTTCAGTAGAAAGTTATCTTATGGCTTTTCCCTCACCCTGTTCAGAAGATGAACAAGGCCACGTGAAAAAATAGAAGGGATGGTGGCCAATGGGCTTGGAGAGCTGAAAAAGCTTCATCGTAAGGCTTACTCTCTGGACAAAATTCTTAAGATAATGTGTTTGATTATTAAAGGTGAAGCTGGGCTACACTTCATCAACCTCCACTAGACATATGCGGAAAAAAATTGAGTGGGCATTTTATTTTGATTTATTCCTCCCTCATAGTTTACTTCACAGGCAAATAGAAGCCATCTGAAAATTTTAGTTAACTTACAGAGAGAAGGATGTGTTCTTCCCAGTCCTAGTCATTTTTTAGAACATACAGGCATTAAGAGATTTTTTTTCCAAGTTCACTTTTTTTCTGAAGTTCAAGAAGTAGACACCATTCAAACTGACCCATAAATGTCAAAAAGTTGGAAATGTATTGAGGCACAGGAATAAGTTGTGCACTTTCTGTTGCTCTTGAACTTTCAGTGGCCTACAGAGAGTACCACACAACACAGGATCACGAGGAATTGTTGAGCTGATAGCTTTGGCGGCCTGCTTATTCTGATCTGAGTGATAAACTGCAATTATTCTAGTTAATATTAGTCTTAATACAAGAGGCAATAATGACTACATCATCTCTCTAAACAAATAGGTCGAATGTTAAGATGCTTTTAAGTTAGCTTGTGAATAAAGAAACTGCACGTGAAACCGCATATTTCAAGATGCTAAAGAGGAGCGTTGGCTTAACAAGGGAGTGTTGAAGTCTGAGAAGACAGCAAGTGCTCTGTGTTCTCACTCTGCTGCTCCCTGGGAAGAACGCACTGCCTTCCCTGCCCAGTACTTACCCCAAATCTGGCTCAAGTAGAGAGGAACTTGAGACGACGTTCTTAGACAAGAAGTTTGAAGTTGCCAGAGTCCATAACTTTTAATTCTTCTCTGTCAGTGCTTTTACAAAAAATCGAATCATAATAAGCAATATTTGGGGGAGCTCTTTTGAAGGGAGTGGATTCAACCTGTGTGTATTTTAACTTTAAGGCACTTAAGGTGATACAACTATATTAAGCTACTTAGTGAGATCTGGTGACTTAGGTTGAGCTATTTTCCCTTTCATCGAGCAACTTCCATGGAACCTTCTCCCAAGATCATGGTGAACTGGCTTGGTCTCTCTCTTCTAGATGTCAGGCCGACTTTCATTTGAATTGTGGGTCTGTCGTTTAAATATTATGACTTAGAGCAACTTATTTATCATTTTGAACTACAAATAGGTTTTACACCATAATTTCTTCACAATATTTCTGGGAGATTGAATGAAATTGTGTATTCAAAAATGATAACCTCAACTTTCCAAAGAGTTGACCTCTTTGGGAATTTCTAGCTAAGACTGTTGTTTTGAACTCTCTAGCATTAGGATCCCAATAGATTCACAAAATCATTTCCAGTGGCCTACACATAAAAAAGGAGGAAGTTGACATTCCTTCAATGAGGCCTAGTCAGTTACAACTAGGAAATCTGTGGAGAAATTATAGATCATTTAGATTTGTTTCCTCTTTATTTTATCTATTTTTTTTGAAAAAAATATTTTACATACTAATTCCAGTTCCCTTCCCTCCCCTCCTCCTCCTGCTCCTCACCTTACCCCCAATCCACTCCTCAGAGAGGGTAAGGCCTCCTATGTGGAGTCAACAAAGTCTGTCACATCATGTTGAGGCAGTACCAAGGCCCTCCTTCCTGTATCTAGACTGAGCAAGGTATTCGTTCATAGGGAATGGGCTCCAAAAAGCCAATTCATGCACTAGGGATTAATGGTGGTCCCACTGTCAGTGGCCCCACAAACTGTTCACACCACACAACTGTCTCCCATATTTAGAGGGCCTAGTTTGGTCCTATGCCAGTTCCCCAGCTGTCAGTCTGGAGAGGGTGAGCTCCCACTGGCTCAACTTGAGTCAGCTGTTTCTGTGAGTTTCCCCATCATAGTCTTGACCCCTTTGCTCATATTATTGATCCCCCCTCCCTCTCTTTGACTGGACTCCAGGAACTCACAGTGCTTGGCTGTGAATCGCTGTATCTGCTTCCATCAGTTAACGAATGAAAGCTCTATGATGACATTTAAGGTAGTCATCAATCTGATTACAGGAAAAGGTCAGTTCAGGCACCCTTTCCACTATTGTTTAGAGTCTAAACTGGGATCTTCCTTGTGGATTCCTGGGAATTTCCCTAGTGCCTGGCTTCTTGCTAATTCTATAAGGGTTCTCTTTATCAAGATATCTCTTTCCAGATTGATATTGAGGTCTTTGATCCATTTGGACTTGAGTTTTGTGCATGGTGATAGATATGGGTCTATTTTCATTCTTCAACAGGTTGACATCCAGTTGTGCCAGCACCATTTGTTGAAGATGCTTTCTTTCTTCCATTGGATACTTTTAACTCCTTTATCGAAAACGAGGTGTTCATAGGTTTGTGGGTTAAAATCCAGGTCTTCTGTATGATTCCGTTGGTCAACCTCTCTGTTTTTATGCCAGTACCACACTGTTTTCATTACTGTAGCTCTTTTTTAATCATCCATGTATTTTAAAAGGACAATTTCAAGTGTATTGCAGGAAAAAGAAAACATACATTAAATAGATGAAAGTGGCTTAAAACTTTGAATAAGGGTCTTCTTTAAGTCTCCAGGTAGAGTTTGAGAAAAGTTAATTACAACACTTTTTAAACTAGCATATTAATAACCATCACCTTATTGAGAATAGATATAGTGTCCATGAGTTACATAAACTGCTTGTATTGTATTTCAGTTCTATACAAAGAAGAAAAATGATTAACTGTTGAGGAGGATGATCAATCAACCCCTGGGCTGGCCATACAGAATGTGGCTGCTCTCTAGTCTTCACAACTGGATTGTTGAGTCAGTCACTTTATTTCTCTGTATCTAGACTGAAATACAATAAAAAGCAAAAAATAATCATATAGAGTCAGTTTTATTAGTTGCACAGTTTTATAGTCAATAAAGCTGAATATTCTATTTTATTTTTATTCAATTCAAATAAGTATCTAAACTTAATGATGTATGACCCTCACAAACTCAACTCATGAATATTTGTTTAACAAATAAGTTCTGAAGCACCCCCGCTACCTGGCTAGCTTATGCCCCGAAATAACAACACACAAACTGTATTCATTTAAACACTGCTTGGCCCATTAGCTTTAGCCCTTACTGGCTAATTCTGATATCCCGATCAACCCATCTCTAATAAACTGTGTAGCACCGGTCTTACCGGGAAAGATTCAGCATGTCTGACCTGGCGGCTTGCTTCATCTGCCTCAGAGAGCAGAGCTATCGCATCTGCCTGGGAGAGGGGAGCATGGCATCTCTGAGCTCACTTCCTCTTCCTCCCAACATTCTGTTCTGTTTATTCCACCCACCTATGTTCTAACCTATCAGGGCAAGCAGTTTCTTTATTTAATTAACCAATGACCTTCCTCCATCAGAACATGTCATTGAACACATAGTTCAGTAAAAGGATTTGGAACTTAGGAACTGACTTCAATAAGAGGACCACAAACTATCACACGAAACCCAGAGCAAGTTACAAAAAAGATACAGAGATGAACAACAGGCTCCCGCTTGTCACAGAGAAGAGGCTCATCCTCTGGATTTTCAGTCCCAGTGTTTGACGGAACCTTGGCAAATCTGGGAAAGGGAAAAGAGTTCTATATTATTTTTCTCATTAGAAATTGTTCCTCTGCTCTCTGTGTTGTGCTGATCCACACTACCATGACCATGAACACAAATGACCATGAAGAATTTCTATACTCCTAGTGCCCTCTTCTCCTGGTTCCTATTCTGGACTGGAGTTCTGTGATGAGCTTTGAACAAAATAGAATAGATGCAAATATGTGCCCAGATTCTGTGTCCTTTGATATCAGGTGCTTACCTGGATGTGTCAGAGAAAAAAAGAGGCCTAGGGCATCAATAGCCCTCATGCCTACCTGCTGCCGAATGGTCTACAGGAACAACAGTGCGGACACTCCCCACTCAACCTTTGTCATCCTGTGTTAAATTCTACCTTTTCACTATCACATTTCCCACCCACTGCAATAATGAGACTCTTCAATCTGACAAGCAGGAGACAACTGCTCTTCCTCTCTGTATCTTGTTTGTAAATGCCCCTGTGTACCGTGTGCTCTGATTCACAAGTGTTGCTCCAGAGTGATGAGCTGCACCTGTGGACCAGTTGCCTCATTTATGTCCTGGACCCTCTTCTCATTAGACTGCCTTCATAAAATTACTTAGATGATATGGTGTGAAGTGACATTATGGATATTATTTGTGGCATGTTTAAATTGGGAAATGTTATATATCAAAACTGAATAAAAGAAAAAGTAAAAAATGTCATGCTATTAAGGGAGAAGATAGATAAATGCATTTAAATATGTTTATATGTGGAATTATAATTAAAACATTCTTGAGGAAAACTACTAAAAGTCAATTCACAAAGTATAGCTCCCTTGATGCCAACACATTAAACCAAATAACTCAGTTTTCAATTAAGCACTGTAAATATTATATCAGTTTTAATGCATAAGCAATAACTCGGAGATGCAAAATATATTTAAGAAAAGAAATCAAAACACTTCCCTTTGGAATAGTCAAGGCAAGCATAGATTTGAATTCTATATTTCTCCACATGTTTTCTCTTAGCTCCTGCCTGTATATTTTATGAATCTGAATCTGTTCATGCCAGAATGCGGTCTTGTCTTTTCTCCCTCTCATCTGTCTGTCTGTCTCTCTCTCTGTGTGTGTGTATGTGTTCGTGTGTGTGTGTGTGTGTGTGTGTGTGTGTGAGTGTGTGTATTCCTAACTAAGGGTGTTGTCTTTCTCTTCATTGAACACAGAAATAATCACAAGGAGAAGGAATGAAGACCCATTAAGAAAACTTCTGGCAGGGTTTTATAAGGAATATAAACCTCACTGACCCTCAACTGACGCAGATAGCAAAGATCACTGCAAACAGGCTATCATCAAGTAATTTATATGATGTTTTCAACATTTAACAGTGGATATTTGTTTGTATAAGGTTGCTTTTCAATTTATTTTTGCTTTCAACAAATGACTAGAATATCATGCGTATGTACACACATGCATTGCTTTCAGTAGTGGGAACATAGGACAGTATATATCTTGAGACTAACGATCTGTTTTAGCACATATAGTAAAAGTTAAAGTTGCTTACATGGTGACTCCAAGTCAAGTAAGTTTGGTTGTTACACTATTTTATAAAGGCAGGTCAAGGAAACAGGCCGAGTACACACCTGAATGTTGTACTTACGTAACCTTAAGATGTACTTATTAATAACTCTGCTGTGAGGTCCAGCAGAAGTTCACACCTGAATGTGGTACTTACGTAACCTTAAGATGTACTTATTAATAACTCTGCTGTGAGGTCCAGCAGAAGTTCACACCTGAATGTTGTACTTATGTAAGTTTAAGATGTACTTATTAATAACTCTGCTGTGAGGTCCAGCAGAAGTTCCAAACTCTTTGAATGTAGGAAATATTTTTTAATAATGTGAGAGATATATTCATAATAATGTATCACTATAGATTATCTAAATAGAAACACCTTTAATAACATTGTCTGATTATCACTGTGCCCTGCCTTACTCAAACTCTAGTTTATTAGTGATATGTGTAAAGAATATGATAATTTGGGCTATACATTTATGCAAAATGAAAAAAAAATTCTTTCTATTTTCTACATACATGCCCAGAAGTATAAATGTTAAATATCTTAGAAGAAAATGTTGGTCTATGAAGGATGACTAAGCATATATCCTTATATATTCTGGCACCTCTCTTAATAGCAAAATCCAGAAAAATGCTTTGCACATTCACCCACTCCCCTTCAACAATCTTAAAAACCAAAAATAAAAAACCTCAATTTATGAAAATTGAGTGGATGACAAACCCAGAACAGATGCTGCTAGGCTATTACGGGGAGTTCACACTCATAGACAAGAGTCTATCTTCACATATGTTGAGCGTTCACAGCAGAAATCCAGAGGAAACTCTAGCTTACACAAAGCAGAAGTTGGCAGAATGATGAGCCTGTGGGTGCAGAGATGCCCTGCATCAGTAGAAGAAAGGTCCAGGTGGTTATCCCAACTTTACAAGACTCTGCAAGTGCAGAATCCCCCTCTAGGTAAATACTGAAAAGGAAATTGAAGGGACAAACACGTTAGGCAAGCCTTGCTCTTCTCTCCCCTTCCCTCTGTCTTGCTAAAAATTGTTAGATTGCCCTTTGCATCTCATCAGCCCTCATTGTTCGCCATGTTCAGAGAGTCCGGTTTTATCCCATGCTTTTTCAGTCACAGTCCAGCTGGCCTTGGTGAGCTCCCAATAGATCAGCTCCACTGTCTCAGTGGGTGGGTGCACCCCTCGTGGTCCCTACTTCTTTGCTCATGTTGTCCCTCCTTCTGCTCCTCATTGGGACCTTGGGAGCTCAGTCCAGTGCTCTAGTGTGGGTCTCTGTCTCTATCTCCATCCATCACCAGATGAAGGTTCTATGATAATATGCAAGATATTCATCATTATTGCTCTAGGATAGGGTCATTTCAGGTTCCCTATCCTCAGCTGCCCAAGGAACTAACTGGGGACCTCGGCTTGGGCACCTGGGAGCCCCTCTAGGGTCAGGTCTCTTGCCAACCCTAAAGTGGCTCCCTTAACTGAGAATTGTGGTTCCGTGCTCCCCTGTCCAACCTTCCTTTATCCCAATCCTCCTGTTTCCCCAAGCCCCGCCCCCCCTTCCCTTCTAACTTTTCTCTCCCCATCTCCCCTTACCCCAATCCCACCCCACCCCCAAGATCCCAATTTTCTCCCCGGCAATTTTGTCTACTTCCCTTAGCCAAGAGGATAACTATATGTTTTTCCTTGGGTTCACCTTCTTACTTAGCTTCTTTAGATTCACCTATTGTAGACTGCGTGACCCTTATTTATGGCTAGAAACCAATTATGAGTGAGTACATCCCATGTTCATCTTTTTGGGTCTGGGATACCTCACTCAGGCACGGGGTTTTGATCCTGCTTAATGTGCTGGCTTTGTGGGAGCCTAGCCAGTTTGGATGTTCACCTTCCTAGATATGGACGGAGGGGGGAGGACCTAGGACTTACCACAGGGCAGAAAACCCTGACTGCTCTTTGGACTGGAGAGGGAGGGGGAAAGGAGTGGGGGGAGGGGGAGAAGGGTGGGAGGAGGGGGAGGGAAATGGGAGGCTGGGAGGAGGTGGAAACTTGTTTTTTTTCCTCCTTTTCTCAATAAAAAAAAAAAATTGTTAGATTGCATTCCTAAAGCTGGCCCCCAAGGTATAGTACCTTTCTTGACCACTTCCTCCTCCTGAGGCTGACTACAAATCCTCTCTTGTAAGTACCCTGAGAACTGCCTAGCTGGCACCCTCCCCAGTGCCCAGACCAAGCCCTGGGCACACATTCTATGCACCAGCATAGTCTTGTGAGCACCCCAAACCTATCTGGGCGCTATGACCCCCAATGTCCAGATCTATCCCTGATCCTACACCAGGCCACTCTTGTGAGCACCTAACCTGGAGAACACCATTTGACAGTCTAACGTGGATAGGAGAAATCTCATAAAGCCCCACCTACAGGAAGTAAATGGCTGATAAGATATAGACAATCAATCTTACCCAAAAATGGCCCCCCCGGAAGTTATCTAATCTCAAGTGGTCAGTCCTAACACATAAACATAATAGAATAAAATCTACTTCTAAAATTTCAGACTCTGCTGCAAGTGGCATTCTTTTAGGTTCCAGTAGGAGGCGCAAAACCCAAGGCGTGTAGAAGAAAGCAGCTCCAAACTGCCCAATGCCTGTGTTCCCAAACATTTAAACTCAGTCTTTACAATTTTCTTTCAAATTTATTTGCGGGATATATTTTTTATATAAAAATGCAGCATTTAGATTTGAAGAGCAGGTATTTTTCTGACCACTCCAAACGGAAATACTTGTCTTCTGCTCTTGAAGAAGAGTTGAAGCTAAATAACAATGAAATGGCAAAGAGGGAAGCAAAGTGTAGGCTGCTGTGTCTTCACTGCCTTCCCCCCTCCTCTCATATATACCCACAAGTACATGGATCCCGAGAAGAACCGTAAGACTTCATCCTGTCTGCATTCTACAGATGCTAATCCATTTTGCTGGCAATAGACATGTTTGTTTTATCTTACTTCATTTTTTTTTATATTATTGTGCCAGGGTGAGTTCTTATTGTCAATTTAACACAATCTAGAATGAGCTGAGAAGGAACCTCAAGAGATTATTTGCCTAGATCAGATGGGCCTGTGGTCATGCCTGGGAGCTCGTTGTAAACACCATCACACCTATGGAGGCAATAAATTGTATAATGTTTGACCACTAGGTGGCGCCAAACAGCAACAGTTTACTGAGTGCAAAGCAACAACACAACATAAAACTCAGTCTTCAACTATTTCATTATAAAACTTATGAATAGCAGAGATTTTTTTATCCGGATAGAAATTAAACATTACACATTTTCACAAATTTTCCAATAGATAATACATTAAACATTAGAAAGTGCAACAGCTGAATCGTTTAAAAATAAATATAATGGCCCAGGTGGTGGTGGTACATGCCTTTAATCCCAGCACTCGGGAGGCAGAGGCAGGAGGAGCTCTGTGAGTTCGAGGCCAGCCTGGTCTACAAGAGCTAGTTCCAGGACAGGCTCCAAAGCCACAGAGAAACCCTGTCTTGAAAAACATATATATATATATATATATATATATATATGAATGTGTGTGTATTATGAAATAATGACTTGAATATTAATTATATTATCTTATGAAAATAAAAACTGCTAATTTCATTATTAAAAATTTTTATGAGAAATGTGCCACAACAATTACATTTAAATTTCTCAGTTGTTATTCACTGAAATGAAAACAAACAAACAAACAAACCAAACCAAAAAAAAAAAGCAAAACCTGTTACTGACATCCTTGTCCTTTTTTCTTTGGGTTTATGCCAAGGCTGTGGAATGAATACCTAGATTAAGAGTTACTATGAAATTTAGTTTCAACTAAATTTAAAGCTACCGACATGTTGCCAGAAACATGCCAAAAGCTACAAACAGTGGAAGACACAAACACACTGCTAATTCTCCTTGCCATAAAAAAAAGTACCATAGTGAAAAGCACAACAAGATGGACTACAGAGAGAAAGTCTGATTCTGGTGCACTTGAAAAGCAAGCACTGTTTAGCAGGTCTCAGAAAAAGGTTACTTTACAAACACTGGTGGGGATGTGGAGACAGAGCAGGGGAACGTCAGGGAGGAGGGAAGATGAAGGAGAGTGAAGGAAAATGGTGTCTCTCTGAGGAGGAAACGTTACGGACCTAAACCTGAAGAAGTGGGAGCTTCTTGCATTCTTGAAGCTGAATGATGATGAACTCATGGAAGACACAGTCAGGCTTAAATAGTGCACATAGCCTATATCACACAGAGCTAAAGGTTAAGTTAGATGTTGAACATTATCCTGTAAACAATAAGGAGTAAGTGGGGAAAATATAAAACAGGCAACACAGCAGTTCCACATGTCTGTATAATTGGCTTGAAATATATGGCTCACATGTTCAGAACCATATCAAAAGCAATGAAGACTTGCAGGAACTAGAAGGTTACCATAAGACAGGTAACGAGGGAAAGAAAAAGACAAAACATAGGGAACATACACAAACATACTAATATACACAAACCCCTAAAATCACATAATTGAAAACCATAATATACAAGCAAAGACCAATAAGGCAAAGGAAATGTGCTGAAAGCAATATGAGAAAAAAAAAGTCTCTAGAGATACCATTGAGATTGTTTTGCATTGGCTGTCTACTGTTGGATATGGGAGCTCCTTTAAGTGTGGTAAATATACCCAGTGAGACCGCATTGTGGAAAACTAATTCTTCTTTTGTGAGCAGTTGTCAATAACTTCTTAGTTAGGGATGGCAACTCATATCCATTTCCCTCACTCAGAACTGAGACCCTAATCTAGCTTGCAACTGCAGGCTGTGTGTATGCTTCCGCAGTCTCTGTGAGTTCCTATCTGGGTCAGTCAGTTTGTGTATGGAAGACCAATATTGCTTCCTTGGTGTCATCAATCCCTTCTGGCCTCCTCTTTGGCATAGCTCCCTGATCTCTGCAGGGACATCATTGATGAAGACATCCCATTTAGTTCTGAGTGTTCCAAAGCCTCTCACTTTCTGCATGTTGTCCAAAGTGGGTCATGGGGTTAATTCCCATCTACTGCAAGAAGAATCTCTGAGAGGGTTCTTTTGATCCACCAAGCTTCAGATTTTCTAAAGATGTGGTCGGGTTTGATTCAGTGGGTTTCTACCACTTTAAATGTTGTTGTGTTGTGAAACCATGTCATGCTTGTTGGGTGAATAATTGTAAAGATGGGGTGCAACACACACTAAATACAGATAAGATCCAGTTGCTTTTAGAGGACAATATGTATAGTGATGACTATGAACCAGGTCACTTGGGTGATACACAGGAAATAATTAATCAAAAGAAAGGAGACTTAAAGGAAGGTAAGAGAATGGTGCAATCAGGGAATAAGTAAGAGAGAGCAAAGTGGTTTTCAAATGCTTAACTCTCATCATAAATGCTTTTGGTGTTAAACTGAATCGAAGAAATTGTTTGAGGGACATTTTCCTTTCTTTTTCTTTTTCGTTTTCTTTTTTGAGAATGGGGTTGAACTATCATGTTCTGGAAACCGAAGAAGGTACTACTAAGCTTACCATGGAGTGTGTATAGAGCAATGCTAAATCTCACTTAGGTTCTACCTGCTCATCCTGCAGAATAGATACCAAAGCTCTGTCACTCAAAGCAGCAGAGTTCTCAGTTGTCCAGATCACAATAAGCTAGGTCCCTGCATTCCAGCTTCTTCCTATTTGCTTTGTTTTAATCAGAATACCTGATAGTGGGTCTGATATGCAGAGTCAAGGTTGCCTAGGTTACTATAATAGCAAAGGAGGCACAGTAGGCCAAATTTTTAGGTTTCACCTTTAAAAGATTGAAGAATTATATTATGACAAGTAGCCAGAATATTGGCTTACTATTTTTGATTCGTTGTACCACACAGAAGGTAAACAAACATTATCTAAAATAGTTCAAACTACTCATTGAAAATTCCACATTTCCGGAACGATTAGGAGAATAAAACTCATTGTGTCAGAGACAGAGGAGGGAAACAGGAAAGTGGATTTATTAAGGTTGGAGGAAAAGGAGAGTGCACCTTGAAAATAAGAAACTTATTAATAGAAATACTACACAGATAGTTTGTAAGTACAAATTGGGGACTATACATTGAGTTCATTGAGGAGGAGACTAGTGGTCTCAGTGGAGGTCAATTATAGAGGATATTAAGGTATAAATCAAGCTACATATTAGTGAGATTGGAGTATCAGTGTTGGCCACTAGTTCAAGGCAGAAACAGTTTAGGAATATATATGCCACTAGATATAGTGCTTGAAAGTTTGTAGATGATTTTCTTATTTTGTTTCAATACAAGGAGACTGCACATTGTTGAATGGGTTCACAAAAGACAGGAAGATTGAAATCACAGAAAGAAGAGAATAGGAACAGAGCAAAGTTGCTATATTCGCATAGTGTGCTGGATTGTGATGATGTAATTTTATCTATGAGACCCTGGTACATCAATGATGCAAATTGCAATAAAGTATAGTGTATGATTCATTGAATAATATTCTAGTCCTTTCCTTTCCAATAGTTTGCAATCTTCAATTCAGACAGCACATGTAAGGTAACTGCAGTCTATTTAAGTTGTGCTTGGTCTATGAACTACAAAGTAGTTTATCTTTTCACATTTGCTCAGCCACTTCTACTGAAGTAAGATACTAACACTGGACACATTGTATCAAGGAAACGTTCCTTTTACAAGTTCTTAGTATAGGTACACTCGAAAATAACTGCAACTGATTCAGAACTTTTCCAGGAAGTACACTGCATTCATTTTGAATCCTTTATCTGTAATATCTTAATTTCCTAGTGTGTCATTTAACACTTTATTATCTAAAATTCATAGGTAATAATATGTCATAAACAAAAATTAGCCCTCTTCATAGATACCTATACTTATTATCAACTTTATAAAGCCCATGTAATAATATAGTGAAACATCCATCAAGTTATAAATTATAAGAGAAGAAAGTCCTACATTTGTAATAATTACCATATCCTAATATTTTTATGTAAATAGTGATTTGCTGGGACCTTACAGTTATCTCTTATTCGTCAACAAAAAGCAAGCAGTTTTAACATATTAATATAAAGCACTTAGTACATATTTAGTTGTTGTTATTTTTGGTATGTATAGGACTTTATTTCAGCGAACTCTTCATATTCATAGTATCAGAAGGAAAGAAAAGGGGATTGCATGAAAGAATACAGGAGGAAACAAAAGAAAACAAGAAGGAAAAAATACAGGAAACAATAAAAAAGAGACGTTAAACGTGTTTGCTATGGTGAGATGCTCAAAGGAGATCTGGTGCAATGACCATTGCATGTTTGTTTATTAATTTACTGATTGCTTAGTTGAATCTATTTGCCTAGTAAATCATATCTACATAGTAATTACTAGTTTATCTTTATAGCATACAGAGTTATGAATTCTCTCATCTATGAGACAGTAATATATATAAATATATAATATATAAATCTACAGATTATAACAGATGTTACATATGTAACAATCCAGAGCATTTCTATCAAGTGACAAAGCAGAATTCTTCCAGACCTTTTTTTTCACTGCCCCAAAGCAAACATATGTTACTTTGAAAAACTAAAGCTGCAAGTTTCCTAATAAATCACAGTGAACACTGTAGTTATATAATATGATAAATATTTCCATTTTTCAAGACCCAACTCTCCAGTCTTGTTCCTCAAAGAACTCTAACTGTAAATATCTAATCTTCAACATACCATATAATTTATCAATAATTATTTGTATATAGATGGTAGAGTAATGCTTTTTTATTTATACTCATAAAAATACATATTTAATTAATAACTGTCCTCAAGTTTATAACTGTTCATCAGTAAGTAAAAACAGATAACACAAACTATACACCTCATATTTATAAATTAAATGACAGAGTTTCCAAAATTGACCAGTATTTTAACTCTTTGATTATTAAAGATTAAAATATAACACGCAAACATAAAATGAAACAAACTCTTCTCCTAGCCCAAATCTTTGTCTAAAGGCACAAAGAAAAGTTGGGGCTATGATTAGAAAATAATGCACTCTTAAATTACTTAAGAGAAATGCTGCAATAAAAAAGCTTTGTCCACAAACAACTTACCTACAACTACTGTAAATTTTATTATTTTTATTTCTGAAATATTTATATAATATTTTCTTCCTTGTGTTGTAACGATATATCATTATAATGAAAAAAGCCTCTAATGTGATGACATCATACCTGAGTGCCTGACTTACTCATTAGAAAAACTCAGTAAATGCCAATGCTTAAAACTTTTGAAAAATAGGATTAGAGACTGGGGAATCAACAGACGTGACCTTGCCACCTGTTCTCTTTGTCTGCTCTGCCAACTATTTGGAAACAAGTGAAACGAGGCCCAAAATCATGCCAAGAAAATCACTGAATCAAGGAAAGGTCCAATGTCACTATCCTTCTTAGAGATCTAGGCAGAGGAAGATAAATCCCCGAAGGTACTTGGGCAGAAAACCGTGATCATAAAGGCTTCAGACAGGAACTGAAGTCTGAGGTCAGGAAAGGTAACACCCATCTGAAGGCCTATAGAGAAGGCACACTTTTCAGGCTCCCTCCTTCTTTCTGAAGAAGGAGAATTTCCAAGTTCCAGGTCAAGACCTTCTACATTCTGCATTCTTCCCTGTTTGCTCAGTTGTCTTCCTTTCCAACTCCGGAGCTCATTGTTCTCTTTCTTGGCACTGTGGATCAGTAGTTTTAAACCTTTGCCATGACCCCAACGTCCAGACTCCATGAAAAAAATCACCCCTTGTCTTTCTTACACCCTTCTACTAATTTTTCATGACATCTTTCCCAATCTTTAGTGTTGAAACTTTTACTTTTATGCACTCTGTAAATTCTCATAGTCTGCAACAATTGATCTGCTTTTTACAATATTATATGTTTATCATTTCTTGGGCTTATTTCATTAATCTGAATATTTAAGAGTTATGTCTTCGTGCCTCCATATACTTGCTTTCAGTTTTTCTTCCATTTCTAAGCCTCTATCTTATTTTCAGTTTCCAAGTTGATTTCAAATACCAGACCTTCTCATTATGTCATATGCTGTCTATATAAATTTGGAGATTAAATACTGAAGGAACTTCTCCTTGTTAACTTTTATTTGAATTTGTAAAATTCTCTGTAAATTTTTTTGACTATACTAGATCTTTGATTCTTGAGTGAATACACTACATGCATAAGCAAAATTCTCAAAAATAAAAAGTGTATCATATCACAAATTACTTAAATATGTACTTCAAATTTGAACTTTGGTACTAAATAGGAAACCTTTCCCCTGCTGGTTCTTCTTCAGAGTTCTAGAAGATGCTATGCAGATAGCTGGGGAAGAAAAGTCACCCACAGTCATGACAATTTGTGATCCCTCCGTGCTACAATGATGACTTGCTAGTCAAGATACACCCATTAGTGCCATAGTGACAATAGTGCCACAGAACAACCAGCCAGTGATGAGATTTAAATCTGCTCCACAGGAGAAACACATATTTGGTACTGAAGTAGCATGGTGCTGTTTTGTTGCAGGAAACCCCTGTTTGTTCCCGGCTACTCGGCGGCTCAGACCCGAAATAACCACACAGAAACTAAATTATTGAAATTACTTTTCTTATTGGCTAACTCTTACATCTTAATTTAACACATCTTCTTTAATCTATGGATCACCACGTGGTCGTGTCCTACCAGCAAAGTTTCAGTGTGTTTGTCTCCAGCAGCAGCTCCATGGCTTTTCTTTCACTGTCTCCTTTCTCCCAGCACTTTTTTTTGTTTTAATATTTATTTATTTATTATGTATACAATATTCTGTCTGTGTGTTCACCTGCAGGCCAGAAGAGGTGGACATTAAGAATCAATGACTAGAACTCTATAAGATACAACTAATACATCCTACAGGATGGGTACCTCACATATTGGGGTTTTTGTTTGCTAGTCTTTGGTTTCTGGGTAGATCATATTCCTGTGTAAACAACTCTAAAAACCCTTTTTTTCTATTTTGTTAAAAACGAACTCTTAGCAAATGTGTTTTCTTGCACAAGACCTGTAAGATACCTACCCGGTTAATACTATAACATGGAAAGCGGCATGTCTCATGAGCTCCCACTTCTAGTCTATCTTTCTTTTCTTCCTTCCTTCCTTTCTTTCTTCCTTTCTATCTATAAAATATTTTAAACTATTATGTTTCATATGGCTTTTTCAAACATCGTTAACATTAATTGTGCCTTCTTTTACCCTTCCTTTGCCCTATCCTCCCAGCGCTCTCCCCACTTTCGCTTTCCTCCCTATAATATTTTGAATACAGTTTAAATTATTTTAAATAATATTTTAGAGTTGTCAATACTATCACCACATAAACACGTATTTGTATGCTAATTCTATCTATATTTAAAACTACTAGATTAAAAGACATTTACTCACAAATGAGTTAATTTTTGTGGAAAAATTACAACTGTATGCATTTATGCAAGGCTGTGTGATGTTTTAATGCATTTATACAATATGGCTTAATTACATCAAGGTGTATACGGCAAATTCATCATTTTGCTTTCATTTTATTTGTGGAAGTAGGCTTGTTACTTGGTCTGATATTTATATTTTAGTTTGTGAACAATGTCCACAGCTCTCTAAATGGCTATGCTAATCTCCAGCCTCTAGCGTGTGATAGTTCCCTTTTGCTGCATCCACAGACAGAGGGATTAGAGCTCCAGCCTGTTGGAGTCCTTTGAATTGACTATTTCCTTCCAGTTTTCTATCAAAAATATGTATCTCAAACTAATGTGTATACATTTTGAAAATTAGCAATGAATCTGTTGTAATAAAACATTTTTAAAAATGTTAAAAAAAAACAAATTTGAACTTTGTTAAGTGATAGATCTAAACAATTTAATGAATAAAAGCAAACAGAAAGTAATCAAGATAATCCAATCAAAATCTTGCAGACTTACACAAATTTAACATTGAAAACCAAACAAGTTTGGCATATTATCATGAAAAAAATGGCTTTATATTAGAAGGCAGTTTTAATTAAATTTCTGCAATACCAAATATAAACAAGGTGGAATTAATCCTTCTCTCTGGGAGTTATAAATAAAGAAAATGGTATTTGGGTTCATGAACTCTCACAAGACAAGATGAAATTTGATAAGCAGTGGATATCCTTATTCCAGTGATTCTCAACCTTCCTAATGCTCTACCCTTTAGTATGCTCCCTCATGTTGTGGTGACTCCCAACTATAAAATTATTTTTGTTGCTACCTCATAACTATAATTTTGCTACTGTTATGACTTGTAATGCAAGTATTTTGGAGCTAGAGGTTTGCCAATGGGTTTGCAAATCACAGGTTGAGAATCGCAGTCTTAACAGGAAAAGTAATCTAGCAATCTGGTTGCCCCCTTTTCTTTGTTGACCCGTTACAATTGAATTCATTTGAAGACCCTTCTCTGGAATGCTCCTCCCATTCTCAGATGTCATGGGTTTCAGAAGGCCTGGACTACTTCCTACTTAGGGACTATGTATGATCTATAAAGATTATTTCTTAATTTCCCATATATTGTAAGGCAAGGATATTTGTATAAAACTTTTATTCACAACAATAACTTGTTGGTTCTTTTTCATTTCTATGAATAAATTCATGAATGAAATACAGTAATGAAACAGACAAGAATAGAAGACTTTCATATAATGAGATTCGAAGTTAGGAATAAAATAAATCAAGCACGCCAGGTACACATCTGGGAAAGAAAAAAGGAGACATTACAGAACACCAGGTGATGGTAGACTGGATGCCCCTGGATAAATCATGATAAAGAGGAGACACTAGTGATTTGTTTGAACTGATGTGAAGCAGTATAATGGGAAGAGAGAGGAAAATGCCACCTCAGTCATACAAATTTAACAAGCAAATTCACAGTCTCCTCTGATTCATAAGTGTGGAGACCCTAGAATGTCTTTTAACTCAGGAATAATGCCTCTGTCACGTATCTATAAATAGACTAAGCTATTGTCTTAGTTTTAAATTTACTTAAAACATGATTTTTTTGTAAATCAATAAATAGAATAAGATAAAATCAAAAGGGACAATCACAATAATAATTTTAAATACTCTCTATATGATGGTATTTTCTTGTTTATAAAAACTGGAAAATTATGTAATGCTTAAAGTTAATTTTAGATATAGAGTTAGAGAAAGAGGATTTTATTTTCCTCTTCTTACACTTATTTTTTACTTAAAATTAGATTATAATTTTTAAGTCTAATCTAAATTAAAAAGAAATGACAAATATCTAAATGGCTAAAAAAGGAAGCACAGAAAAAATACCTACTAAGCTAAACAACCGCCAAAATTTATAGGACAGTTGTTTCTTCTAAAAAAATACAATCAGTACATACAATAAGACTATGTTATAAATTAAGTTATAAAGAAAACAACTGAGGACAAATGGCATCTGGCATTTTAAATATGGTCATATGTGTTGTAAAGTTTAAAATATTTTCAAGACCTTACTTTCCCCCAAGGATTTCATTTAAATAATGAATTTTCCCAAAGATTTCATGGAGTTCTGTATGTAGAGAGGTCTTCTCAACTGTACCAGCAACGCAAAGCCATGGTCCAGCAATAACTGTGAATCTTCACAATTTGTATTTTAATTCTGAATAGCTCCATTTTATTTCCTATATAATTTGCCATTATCGAATGAATCACTCCTTTGTTGAAGCCTTTCCTCAGAATTTCCCAGGAAAAGAATTGGGCAGAAATTAGTTTCCTATTTAAGAAACTTCTTAGAATTTATATGAAACCTTTGTCTGAAAGCAAACCACAAAATTAGCATTTCACTTAGCAGTGAGTTTAAATAGCTGTGAAGCCCAGTCTCAGCCATCATCTTGATCATCTCCAGCTTTCTTCTTTCCTCTCTTGGGCACAAGGTATTGTGTTACTACACAGAAAACTGCTATGATTCTATAAAGCTAACCTCTTCCACTAGATTAAAACATATTTGCAATGTTTTCTGGATTTATAAAATATTGATACTTTGTTACAATATGCCAAGAGCTTAAAATTGCACTTATAAATTTTGATAGCTTCTTAGTGATGAAGGAGAAAGAGTACTATAGCTGTATAAATCAATTTACCTTTGTTAATTTGTGTAACTAAACATATTGCTTATTAAAATGATACATAATTTTCGTATTCTCTAAAGATAAGAAAATTCTAATTATTTTATCTAATTCAATGGAAGTTTTCATGCAAAGTATTTTCTGATCTCTATAAATATGATAGCAAAGACCATTTTATCAGGGTCTCTCAGGACAACTTTTATCTGTGCCATTTGGCTAATAAGCATGTGGCTATGCTAATGATATGGATTTATAAGCAACTTCTTTTGTGCAGATTTTTGCACTTAGAACCATGGAAAACCATAAAAACATTCATGATAAATTAGATAGTATTTAAAAATGTTTATTCTTTCCTAGATCTGTTTTAGATTCTTGTTATATCAGTGTTAGTTTGTTGACAAAGACATAAAAGGATTACATGTACAATGTGATTTTGGTTTTTCTTGGTTTTTTTTTTGTTTGTTTGTTTGTTTAGTTTTTTTTCTTTTGCAAAACAGGGTTTCTCTGTACTGCCCTGGCTCTTCTGGTACTCATTCTGCAGACCAGGCTGGCCTCAAATTCAGAGATCCACTTGTCTCTGCCTTCCAATTACTGGGATTAAAGCCATGCACAACCACTGCCTGGCTATTATTTTCACATTAAGTTTTTTTTTGCTTGATTTTTTTTTCAATTTAAGTGAATATGACTATCTCCTATTTTGTGCAATTTCCTGGAATTCTAGAACTGAAACACATAAATATATAGGAAACTAATGACATTCAACTGAGTCATTGTCATACAGGGATGTGGCTAGCTTGAGGAGGAAAGTCATGATATGAGAACCAATAATTTTTAATTTAATTACAGGAGGTCAGTAATATTAGTCAAGAGAATATCCACAAAATTTGAAAACATAAAATGCTTTCAAATTAATTTATAGGAAAGATAATTTTTTCAAAGAATTTCAAATGAAAATTCCCATTGGATTTTATTTATTTTGTACACCTTGCAAAGGTGATGATTTAAGAAGAATTGTTCTTTGTAATTATTTTTAAGGGCTGATGTTTTTTCTCTCTTAAAGAATATCATATAAATGTTAAATTATTTTTAGACATTAAAATAAAATTGATGGGAAAATATTATAATATAAGAACTAAGAAAGAACAGTCAAGATGGTTCAACATATCTAAACACTTGCCATGGAGCCTGGCATTTGAGTTCCTCCCCAAAGCTCCAATGGTAGAAGAAAACAACGGACTTTGAATTTTGAACTCACAAACTGTTCTCTAATCTATATACATGCATGCAGTGACAATATGGCTTCAGAGAGAAAGGATTGGGGGGAGAAAATAAATGAATTTAAAGTTAGAACTAAGATAACAGAAATGGTAAAAACACTTATTATTTACATAACCAAACATCTTGTGTTTAAAACTACTACTTCTCAAAAGAATTTATCTTTAGCATCATAATTACTCCTTTGTTGAATGGTCAAGGAAAGATGTATGAAGATAAGATCTAACATCTTATTCATTTTCATAAATAGGACTCAGCAACCATGAAACTCCTCATCCTCACCTGCCTCATGGCTGCTGCTCTTGCTATGCCTGTAAGTACAATGGAAAAAAGTTCTATCCTCTTGTTAGAAATGATCCACCAGCTGCTCATACCTGAGTGGCTGCAGTAATAATGCTAAGCCTTTGATGATCGCTACCTAACAACTGCAGTCAAAATTAGAAATCCTTCCAAAACCCTTCCAAATCCAGAACTCCAAGTCACTTGTCCTTTTAGAAATTAAATAAACCCACAATGAAAATCACAAATAAAAGTGAGAAAAAAATAAAATATTGCATAACACTATAAAAACATAATAGGATGTAGCAGGGCTTATTTCCCCAGTACACCATAGAATAAGTGTCCTTCTCAGTATGCCACAGGCATATGATAATTCTTTATCATGTATAACTAACAGTCTTATATTCCATAGTATTCTACATAGTTAGATACTCATTTTGGGTGCCTTGTATCCGCTTGACTTCCCAAGAAATAGAAAATTCATATACCAAAGAAAACAGTGTGGTGTCTACTTGTATATGGTAACAGTTTAATTAAATTTTATTATTATATTATCAATCAAAATGCAGATTTAAATAATTCTGTAATATAATTGATGATAAAATGCAATCATGACAAAACTTAGCATGTAGTTAGGTTACTATACACTTCCCGCCCAATTGGTATGCTTCAAAATTATTTTTAAAATTCTCATGAAATATAAACTGTCCAGAGAAATAAATGATCATTTTGAAACAGTTAAAACTAACTGAAGAGTTTTACTTCTCAGGCATTTCACATGGTTTTCTTAATTTTCTGTCATAATCTAAAGAAAACAGAAACTGGTTTTTTTATATCTGCCAATAAAATAATTATTTCTTTTTATTCCCAGATCAACAGTTTCTGACAATTTTTAATATTATTGTTAAAGATTTTTCTTAAATAGCAATTTCAAGTAAAGGACAGTATATGTGCATCATTATTGTTATCTTGATTAATTTTAGCCTTATTTGTGTTATTAATTTTCTGTTACATTTCAGAAACTTCATCACAGAAATGCAGTAAACATTCAAGTAAGTACTGTACTCTTCCTTTCTAGAACTTTCTCTAATCAGGGACTTACTTGATGATGCACTGCCAGCAAAAAGACCCAAATTCTGTCTTTCTTTCTCTAAGAAATAGCCCCCTTTACCTTTACTGGGGAGTATCTTATCCAAAAAAAATGTTAGCAGATGCAAGATTACTTATTCATACAAAACTTTCTATAAAAGTGCACATGGGGCCAATGAAATGTCTCAGTGGGTAAATGGCAGTGTGTGCGAGTCTGATGTCTTAGTAAGTCCCTGGAACTCAAACTGGAAGGGAAAAGCCAACTTTCAACCTTTACAGTTGTTCTTTGGCCTCAATATATGTACCTTGGCATAAACATGACCTCTCTCTCTCTCTCTCTCTCTCTCTCTCTCTCTCTCTCTCTCTCTCACACACACACACACACACACACACACACACACACACACACTATCATTTAGTTCACAGGAAATAGCAAAACAGAATGTTAATATTTTAATGTATTTTGGCTTTTACTTTTCCATTTAATTCTTGTGGCTTTTAATTTGTTCTAATTTTATGTAATGAATCATGAATTAATTAACTATACCACACTCACTACAATAGGCATTAATCCTCCACTCTTTCCAGTGTATGAACTAATGTCATGTTATCACTTATTCTCTGCAGAATCAATACCAGGACAGCTCTGAGGTAAGTTACCTGTATAGGGAGTTGAGTCCATGCTCTGCTGGTCTCTTCAGTTGGTTATGACGAATGTGGAATGCCTTCTACACGCTGATTTTTATATATCTTCAAAAGTATCTAAGTGTTCAGATACCTGGACTGCCCTCTCAATCTTGTTTTGATTCAGTGCATATGTAAAGTCTTTGCCTGAAAATTTGGAAAACATGCTTAACAGATCATGCTTGGAAAAAAAGAAGCCAGTTAAGGTGTCTCTTTTAGATTTTTGATTTAGTCCATAAAACTAAAACTATAGATTTATGTTCCACCTAAGAATCTACCTATTTACTGAATTAAATTAAACACTTGGGCTCCTGCGGCAAAGAGTTCATTTTTGTGCATTTACAGTCATTCTCCATATATAAATGAAATAATATGTTTCAAGACGTATTCAGGGATCAGCTTATCATTTTATAATCCAAATTTAATTTCAACAGGAACAACAGGAGTCTGTCAAACTGCCTATGTATCTCAAGTTCACTGAGGTAAGTGTTACCAATTCTTAACACGCAAATGCACTCTTAGAGGAAAACTCATTCTTTTTAGGCCAACATACAAGTAGAGGATGCAAATATGGCATTTCCATGCATGCATCACCATACTTCAGTATCAACAAACAGATAAACAAAGTACAGTACGCTTGCAAAAGTGTCTTAACTTGAGTTGATAGTCCTTTTCATTCACTAAAAAGTAGATTTTAATTTTAATTTCTATCTAAAATTTTGCTTCTGACTAAACGCCTGTCTTTTCTTTCAATGATCTATTTAGCAGCACAAGATTTTATGCTCACAATGTAGAGTATTCTGTGCTACAGTTCTCTACAAAGTTATTTGTTGAATAAAGAATATCAAATTTTGAAGGAAGACAGTTATTTATTTAAAAGATTTGATGGCTAACCCAATTTTGTCTGAATGAATTTTAACATAAATATTTTAATTTTTTTTAAAAAAATATTTTAATTCTTGCCCTTATTTTGATATTTTAATAGACCATTTTCCCCTTCTCTTTTCTCTCTTTAAAACTTCCCAAAATAGCTATTCTTGCCTTTCTTTCTTGCTTGCTTTTTTTCTTTCTTTCTTTCTTCATTAATTCGTACACACACACACACACACGCACACACATATATATATTACCAAATACATAAATACACCATATTCAATTTGCATATATTATACGTATGTATTCAAGGCTGACCATTTGGTATTGGATAACCAATTGTTATCCACTTCCATAGGGAAGATTATTCCTCATGCTGTCAGCATTCCGTAACTATTTGTAGTTCTTTGTGGTGAAGACCCTGGACTTTTCACTGCCCACTTTTGCAAGTCTATCATCAGAAGCTGAACCAAAAGGTTTTATTAACCTGACATCCTCAACATGAGCTGAACAAAGACAACATAACTTTGTTTTAAGACTAATTAGCACACTTAAGACAGAATGACTCCATGGGGTATAGAGTTTAAAAAAAGCTACTCAAATGTTAAAATTAATAGATCACAGAACTGATAATTAACTGAAATGATTGGCAAATACAACAAAAATCAGGTACAATAAATTTGAAAGTATTTTAAAAACACATTTACTGACAGAGTATACAAAGAAAACACAGCAAAGAAACACTTAAGTTTAGAACTGATGTAACAAGAACAATGGGACATTAATGGAAAATAGATTTAATTTTAAATTCACAACAGGAAGGGATGATGTCAATTTGATTACTGACTCATATTAGTTATGTCCTTTATAACTAATACTGTTTTTATTTCTTTTATAACCATAAGAAATTCTTCAATGACCTGAACAAAGTAAGAAACATTTTAAGAAATTTAAACTCTTTTTAAATTCTGTGGTTTATATATGTGTTACACAAGTTATGTTTTGCTTTTTCAGCAGAGAGCTATTCTGACAGAACAGAGTGATGAAATCAAGGTACTAATGCTTTCCATAAAATAATATGACAGATACACACCTCCACACAGCACAAAAATACTTTTATTTGGACTGCTTATGCCATTATTCTTTACTGGATCTCTCAATTACACATTCGAAATGCCTAATGGATTCTAGTGGTACTTAAAAGGCCTTCTAATTGAATGGACTTCGATGAACAATTCTGATGAAGTATGATATACATATACCTCAATGATTAAACAAATAAATGCAATTACAGTCCGGTCCATGGTTTGCATAGACTATGAAGGCTGAAGAAATGCATTGTCAGGGATGGTTAACAAGCACTGCAAGTGGCCCCCAAACACCTTACTTCACAACAGTACTCTTTCACTAATCACATTTGAACTTAATTGATTAATACATTTTTAAAAAAAATCAATATTAAAAGAGTATTATGTAGTTCTCAAAATTCATAGAAGCAATAAAGTGCATCTTTTACAGACTATTTAATGACTGAAATCTTTTCTTACAGCAAACTATGAACGAACCAACTGAGGTAATGCCCTTTGTTTTAAAAATACTTCACTGGGTATGGGGAGGGGGCAACATTTAATAAGCATTCTTTGTAGTTATCGTACATAAATTAGAGAATAATTCTGAGCATTCAATGACGAATATCTTTAATTGCTAGAAAAAAAAGACATGGTTATGTGTTTGCTGAAATTAAGTAGATGACACGCTAACACTGATATTTTGAACTTCAGCCCTAGGGTGTTATCTTTCTACTACTGTGATGCTAAATATGGGTGCAGGATATTAAGCACAAAAGAATTATTTATTAAATATCTATGCACACTTGAGCCATTCTACTCTGGCATAGTTTTATCTATTGCATGCTTCTTAGACAGTGTTTCTGCTCAATGTCCAGAAACTAAGTTAAAAGAAAACAAAAAGTTGCACTATCACTCCCGATGTGCAAGAACTCGCTCAAGGATTTTAATTAATCTTGGAAATTCAAATTAGGAAAGTGAATACTTGAGTTTGACAATTTTTGTTTGTTTTCCTCAATTCTTAGATATTCTCCAGATTTCTATTTTTTTCTAGCGTCTATTTGAGTTGGTACTGATTAATTTTATATCTCAGTGTTTGTCATGAAAAATAAGAAAAATTTTTCTGCTCATTTCTTTTCCCTAGGAACAAGCAATGGCAAGCGCTCAGGTGAGCGTCTGTTTGGTAAAAACTAAGCAACTGTGCACCATGTGCGTGTGTGCCCTCTGCTTCATTTTCAGAGACCTAACTTATGCTGAGCTCTCTGGGAAAATGAATCTCAAAGTATTTTCTTTCTTGAAGTTCTCAGAATTGTGTACAATTTTGTGAATAAAGTAGGCAAATGTGTTCCAGTTAGAACTGGGAGTAGAAATTTAAGTCATTTAGATGATAGTAAAATAAAAGGTTTGTTTGTTGATTAGAATAAAAACTAAAAAGAAAAATGTGCATCAAAGGTAGACATTGCAGTGGAATACCTTGCTGACATTTGGACCTAAGAACTTCCTTTTCTACTCCTGAGTACAGTGCTAAAACAGATGACCCCGCATTGACCAATGCGCTATGCTGTCCAATGATACTGCATTGGTCAGTTACATAGATAGTCAATTAACTATCTCCAGACACAAATAGTCAGTGAAATAGTAAAACCAATCTTTTTAAAATGTATGACTGGAAGTGAAACTACAAAGGTATATATTTGCATGAATTGGAAGAGAGAGTAAACATTTCAAAGGGTGTGTGATTTGATACCGAATCTAATTTCTATCCCCACAGTGGAAGTGTTATTTTCAGTATTTTCTGTTTATTCACATTTACTAATCCCAATGTATGTGAGAATTAACACTGACCCCAGGGTCTTGGATAACCTTGCTCAATAGCTATGCTGTTAGCTTTTTATTTTATCGGGAATTTTCTTAAATTTTGCATTAATACAAGGGCACAGTTGTTTTTGTTTTAATAGATAAAAGGCACTATTTAAGGGCTTTCTTCACTTTCGTCCCATATTGTTGGGGTTTCCTGCACGTAATTTTGAAGTAAAATTGATGAGAAAATATATTATAGTAGCCACAAATCTTTTCACATAGTTCGTTTCAACACTAAAATGACCCTTTCAGTGCCACGGGACTGTTTTCTTCAAATTTTGAAACTTGCAGGAGGTCGTAACACTCATTTTCTTCCTCTTAGCAGGCAGTCGCCAGCACCAGCTCATCAAGCGAGGTAAAGGGTTTTATTTTCACTCCAAGCTCCTGTACCTTGCGAGACATTTGTGAAAACCTGTAGAACTATACAAAATTACAACATAAGACCTCGTTGCCTGAGACTCTATGTGTGTGACACTATATTTTAGAATGCAGTTATCATCCTTAAAAAGGAGAAAGCAACTGCTGGCCAAAGATGAATTTAAAGAGTTATTTCTGGGCAAACAATCCTATCTGGCCGTGTGGGGGCTTCCCCTACTTGATTGTTTATCTTTATATTTAGTTTCTTTCTTCATCATCCTCAGACTTTTTTTTTTTTTTTTTTTTTGGTTTTTCGAGACAGGGTTTCTCTGTGGCTTTGGAGCCTGTCCTGGAACTAGCTCTGTAGACCAGGCTGGTCTCGAACTCACAGAGATCCGCCTGCCTCTGCCTCCCGAGTGCTGGGATTAAAGGCGTGCGCCACCATCGCCCGGCTATCCTCAGACTTTTTTAAATAGCACTTGAGGCTATGAAATGATCTCTTCCAAGTGAATGATGCATGTGCTTTATATTCTGTGTAGACGTGACTTGGATATGGATCACCCTGGCTCTGATAAAACAAGTCGTTTTCCTTCTATTCCTCTTGCTAACCTAAAGAGAGGACAGTAGATCAGAAGATGATGAAGCCGAAGCTTTGACTTTAAGAGTTAAATCTCCAGTTATTAAAATAAAATGTCGGAGAAGTAGGGTAGTTCTGTTAATTTTTAGTTGTGTTTATTTCCATTGGTCGCAACATTCTGAGTAATGTCCTAGTAAAGTTAGTAAGAAGAAAGGCAGCATAAATGCCCTGTGCAACCCAAATAGCAGCTCCATCTCGATACCCAGGAGTTTACGGCTCAAGAACAGTCTAGTGCAGCAACTTAGTAATACATCGTGTTTTGATTAGAATTCTTCACATGAGAATGTGTCATAACTATAAATCTGTGTTTTCATCATTTCATTAGGAAACTGTGAATGCTGTTTCCAATGTCAATGAGGTAAGGCATATTTGCTAAATTTAATTTGTTTACTATTATTAATAGTAAACAAAGTGTACAGGAAATTGAGAATATTCTTTCATTTTAAATAGGAACAGCTTAAGAGACAGATCAAATGCAACCAACAATGCCAGGTAATGTTTTATTCATTATAATGCTACTTTATATTCAATTATAAACATAATATAAATGAGTTTCATTCACACTTTTTTCTTAATAAGTCATTTATTCTAGCTTTGACATTAATAATAATTAGCAAATTATTGATCTGAATATCAGCATAAAATGTTTACTCCTTCTAATTTTTTGAACCAGAGTTAAAGTTTATTAACTCTCTGATATAAACATGATATTAAGAGACAGGGGAGAGAAACAGAGAATATTGTTATGTGCTGTACAGTGGATGTGAGCTTCTTAAGGTTGAGCTAAATTTAGATGTCATATACTTAATTTCTAACTAGGAAAAACTTTGCATAAGTGGAGTCAATGTCAAATATTACATATTACTCCAACACAAATGTATTTCAGTCAATATACTAAAAAAGAATTATTTTTTTCCTTAGCAAGCTACCATGGCTGAGGTGAGTTTTTTTTTTTACTAAATCTAAATTATTTTAATATTTCTCAAATACTATGACAATAAAAATTCCATGTCAATCAATATACTAAAATAGTTTTTTTTTTATCTTTAGCAGGCTACTCTGGCCCAGGTAAGATTCTTAAATTTAAAATAAATTATTTTAATATTTCTCAAATACTATATCAATGCAAATTTTATATCAATTGATATACTAAAAAGAAATTATTTTTCTTCTATAGCAAGCTTTCCTGGCCCAGGTAAGATTCTTAAATTAAAAATGAATTATTTTAATATTTCTCAAATACTATGCCAATGCAAATTCTATACCAGTTAATATACTAAAATGCAAATTATTTTTCCTTCTATAGCAAGCTTCCCTGGCCCAGGTAAGATTCTTAAATTAAAAATGAATTATTTTAATATTTCTCAAATACTATGTCAATGCAAATTCTATACCAGTTGATATAGTAAAATGCAAATTATTTTTCCTTCTATAGCAAGCTTCCCTAAAAAAAAAGTAAAAATGAATTATTTTAATATTTCTCAAATACTATGTCAATGCAAATTCTATACCAATTGATTTACTAAAAAGAAAATTATTTTTCTTCTATAGCAAGCTTCCCTTTCCCAGGTAAGATGTTTTTACTGAATCTAAATTAATTTTAATATTTATTAAATACTAAGCCAAAATGAATTCTGTCAAAAATTTGCTAAAAGGGAAATTATTTTTCTTCCATAGCAAGCTTCCCTGGCCCAGGTAAGATTCTTTTACTAAATCTAAATTATTCTAATATTTCTCAAATACTATGTCAATACAAATTCTATCTCAATCAATACACTAAAAGGAAAATTATTTTTCTTCCACAGCAAGCTTCCATGGTCCAGGTAAGTTTTTTTTTAATGAATCTAAATTAATGTTTCTTAAATATTATGCCAATAAAAATTCTACATAAGTCAACATACTAAAAGACTTATTTTTCTTCCACAGCAAGCTGCCCTGGCCCAGGTAAGATTTTTTTTACTAAATCTAGATTATTTTAATATTTCTTAAATTCTATACCAGTGCAAATTCTATGTTAGTATACTAAAGGAGAATTTTTTTTTCTTCCTTAGAGAGCTGCCCTGGCCCAGGTAAGAAAATAATAATAATAATTTTTTTTACTAAATCTAAATTATTTTAGTATTTCTCAAGTTGTAAGCCAATATAAATTCTATGCCGATCAATATACTAAAAAGCCTACTTTTCTTCTTTAGCTGGCTTCCCTGGCCCAGGTAAGACATTTTACTAAATCGAAATTATTTTAATGTTTCTCAAATACTATGCCAATACAAAGTCTATGCCAATCGATATACTAAAAGGAGATTTGTTTTTCTTCTTTAGCAAGCTTCCGAGGTACAGGTAAGATTATTTACCAAATTTTAAATTATTTTAATATTTCCATTATGTGTTGTGTGATAGTGATATCCGTATTGTTGCTCTGGTTTTCAAGTTGATTCTGTTTGGAACAAATCTACAAAAATTTAAATACCTTATTTTGCAAGTACAAATGTCAGCAATTCTCTCAGAAATTAACCGATTTTCTTAACTATGCATGTTAAACTTTACACATTTTAGAGGCATCTGGGTTTTGCATAGCTTTTCCATTATATTTCATAGTACTTATTGCAATCTCTATGAAAAAGAAGTGCATAGTAAGTGTTGACTATTCATAAATGAATAAAATCAGTAGACTGAAAGAGACAATTTGTTTTTCTTCTTTAGCAACCTGCCTTTGTTCAGGTGAGATATTTATTAAATTTCAAATATTTTAGTACTTATATTGTGGGTTACATTTTAAAACATACACTGTTTTGTTTTAAAACACAGAAACACCTTCCAAGACTGAGCCAGTTCTACTACTCAAGCATGGTAATATTTTACTTAACATTTACCAAAGAAAAAAATTAATAATGATTACAAATGGGTAGGAGAATAAAATATCATGTTAAGAAATTGATGGGTTTGGGGCTTGTATTTCTTTCAGTGAATAAAATTTATTTACTATTTATTTTTCTAAATTTCAGTAAATTTAGCCATACCTGAGATTTTTGATATACTCAAAATATGAAACTTTGGATTTTTTCAGTAATTTACATAGAATCTGTATCACGGTGTGTTGTAAATTTCATGGATACTGATATAATCTCCACTCACTGTAGTTAGCACAGAGGTGTGAAGTCAGATGTCTGAGTAATCCAAAATACGTTTCCTTCTGTACAGGAGCAGCCTTACAGAATGAGCGCATACAACCAAGTCCAAATGGTAATATTGATCTGTATGATGAAATTAATACATTACTAAGATTTGCTTTAAAACTTCCAGTCAGATAGATTCCTCTTTCTCTTTCTCCTGTTCCTAAAAGAGTTTTTATTGCCTAACTCATTCACCATCCTTTGTGTGGTGCCTGCTCCTGGTCCACCTAGTGCATAACTCAGCTCCTGTGGGCAGCGCAGCTATAATCACAAGCATTACAAAGGGATACTTTCTACAGTTACATTTATTCATGTCAACACCTCTTTTATTGTCACGTAACTATATGTGTAAATTTCGGATTGTCAAACTGAGTGTAGTTTAGGACTCCCCAGTTCGGTTTTAGTCATGTTTCCTTAATCGGGGCATGTTGAAGTTTGACTAGATTTACTGACTGACACACTTCTTTGAAGAGACTATCTAGGCAGATTCTAGACTTCAGAGTCCAAGGGGATTGTATCAAAATCCTTCCGCTTTCTATTTTGTCATCTATGGGGTGAATTTTTCAGTCGTACAGATGCTGTCTGACCCACTCTGTATACCGCTGGTTCCACTGTGTCTCTGGGATTTAAGATAGAAGTCAGTTACTACGAAACAGCTGTTCCCTAGCAATTCTGACTCAGGAGATGCCTCGAGCCATTGCATACCAGGCATGAAGATTTCGAACAGGACTTACTATTTAATGAATCAGTGATTGTTGGGGGTGCCTCTATATCTTAAAGGGAAAGAGGTCAGTGAGTAATTAAATAGCAGTTGACAAAATCAGTGACAGCTCCCATGTCATTAACAAGAAAGGTTTCAAACAGGCTGCTTCTTCTGTGTTAATAGAGCCTAAAAGTAATTTCTATTTCCTTTTCTCTTTGCAGAGACAGCCTATGAGTGTAGTGGATCAGGTAAAAAAAAAATCTGTGTGTGAGCATGCACACGTACACATGTTCATGCGTGTTTGTGTGACATTTGTGTGTGCATGTACAATGTTGCTATCTATCTATATAAGTTGTGTACGATGCTGATGTGTGTGTGTGTGTGTGTGTGTGTGTGTTGTGTCAATAAGTAGCATTGATTGCGCCAATATTTCTTAGATGCTGGCTACTCTTGGACTCTCTAGTGATAGTTCCGGCCTCGCTGTGGAATTTCAGATAACTTGCCAAAGGAAAATGAAAGACTAATTCTTTAGACACCTCTGAAGGAAAATAGTTTCAGTCCAACCTTTAAATCAGAAAAACCCTACTTGGTACCCTGTTTCCAAACATGGTTATGCAATAGAAACAATTTAAGTTCTCAATCTGAATACATATTGTGTCTCACTTTGGAGAAATTAATAAGACTATCAATTTTTCATCTCTTCCGATTCCCACATCCTCTTATTTCTAGTGTCTATTTAATTCTTTATTTTTAAAAGAAGTCACTTTGTGTTCAATTTGGAGACTATTGATCCTTGACAGTCCCACTTGCATGTATCACATAGAAAGTTCTATTATTATAAAGAAACGTAAGAAAGTGATGGAATTTTCTTTCTATGAATATGATTATGGCTAAATATTGCCTCCTAATGTTTTAGATATTAAATCAGTTATTGATTTTGAGATGATTTGTCAGTGTGTTCCAAGTTATCTTCTTTGAGTTCTTGAGTTCTGTAGTCATTTTCACTGCTCAAAGTAAAAGCAAATTCAAGGCAATGATTCATTTTATTTAAAATGTGATGAAAATATTGGCTTCAACCTTTTCTTTTATAGACAGTTTGAAAATGTACATATAGATTTTCTTCTTTTCAAATTTAGTACAATAATTTAGTCTTTATTGGTGACTATATGTAACTTATGAAGACTGTTTTTTTCTCTCTCCCCACCAAGGAACTGGCCCAATTCTTTGCTCAGGTCAGTTGGTTTGATTATTTCATTGTATTTTATATATCAATAAAAAATAGAAATTTTTATATATAATACTTGTGTTATTATTTATAAAAGTGTTCACAGAAAAAATTTTAAATTTTTAATTTAAAAACCTGTTTTTAATTTTAATTATGGTCCCATAAAATATAAATTCTACTTAGAGAGTTTTGGATGTATTAGATAGAAATTTCTAAATTTCTGACTAAAATTATGTAATAGATCAATAGAAGCAGCTGTTCTAATATTTCAGAAAAGAACACAGGGTTTTTTTTTTGTCCCCAGACTGGTTTCTTGGAGAGGCCCTGAGCTAGCATTTAGAGAATTATTTTCTATATATGAGACATTTAAGGATCAGCTATATTGACCCTGGATATAGGACCCTTCTTTGGACATTAAAGTCCTTAAGGAAAGTTAAGTAGGTTTAAATTAGCAAAGCTATTTTTTTGTAGTGAAAATATCAATGAGTTGTATTTGAGCACTAATGGAGACTCATGTTCTTATATCTTCTGGTCTGGTAATTGGACCTATATGGATAATGCTGGGCCTAGGGATTCAGTTTGGAAATGCACTTCTTAAGAAGTGAGAATGATGCCCAGCCCTATATGGACTCAAACAGCCATTGCTCACACATTTTTGTTTTGTCTTTTTCTGCAGGTCTTTCCACAATTCTACCAGCAGTATGAGACCTATCCCTTTTGGCCTTTTATTCCACAAGACGTACAGCACATTACTCCCGAATCTGTTCTTAACACTGCCAAGCCCATTGCCCCCAAGACTGCTGGAGAAACCAAAGCGTGGTGGTAAGTATATGAAAATTATGAAATGTTGATGCTATGCCAAAGGATACATAATAAGAAAATATTTAGGATAAAAATGACCAATTAGAATCTTTCTGGTATCTAAGACTCAAAGTGACCTCTCAGTCACAAGAAGAGCAGAATTCTCTATTCAAGAAGTTGAGCCCTCTTTAATGATGGAAGCAGAAGATTGCTGATGCACAGTAAACATTATCCTTCTTCAGTTTTCACTAATCTCTAAGCACTTTCTCTCATACACACACACACACACACACACACACACACACACACACATAATCAATTGAAAAGGTATGTTAAAAAACCCACATGAATTCATCCTGAATTCAACTCCTGGCCTTTTCTTCCTTTGAAATACTATGGAAATGCTTTTCCTTATCTTTAAGGTGACCTTTATCCTTATGGTGATCCTTAAAGTAATCTTTGTTAAGCATAGTACGATGAAAACAAGGACTTAATAAGTAACCATCATCTTTCTCATTAAAATTTTACTACTGAATAAATTCATCCACTGATGTGAATGAATTTTGTTTTTTCAGAGACATTAATTCAACCCTCAGAAACTCCACAATTACAATACTCGGTGAGTTTATAGTCTTTGTGTCTAATGCTCAGCCCTACTCCATTTGAAATTCGAATTTTCATAATTATGTACTTAAATAGTATTAGTACTTAAATGATTTAATGGAAAATAATGTTTTACTAGTAAAACTTGTAATAATGGAATAGCCTATGCAAGTATGTGTGAATGTTACTACTTCTTTGTGGAATAGTGCCTCTGAGACAAAGATCCTATGTTTTATGATGCTAAAGTAGGAATCAGTAGCAAGTCACACAGTAAAACTAAACATGTATTTTAATCATCTCAGCCACTCTAAGTGTGTGTGTACTTGTGTGTGGTGTGAGTTGTTCCTTACATTCCCCCCCCCAATGAAAGCAATAATCTTCTGACTTACGTGGCAGTCATTTTGTGTGTGTGTGTGTGTGTGTGTGTGTGTGTGTGTGTGTGTGTTTGCCTGGTGGCATCTGTAATAATAACACAAAAAGTTACACCTTAGTAAAAAATTATCTTTAAATCAATACAAATCAGAAGCAGGTGTGCGTTTGTGTGTGTGTGTGTGTGTGTGTGTGTGTGTGTATCAGTAGTAGAGAAATAAAAATGATCCCATGAGCTAGGTTGATGTAAAAAAATGAGTAACAAAGTATATCAAATCATAACAACTTCCCCTCAAAATGACATAATATAGCTAACCATGCATTTCCACCTCTACTTACAGATGTGACTGGAACCTCTTCACTTCTCCTCTCCATTCATCATATGGATTCATCATCTTATCCAAGGCTTAATTGCTGTTGTAGAATAGGAAACCACCGTAGAAAGGACAATCACTCTCTTGGGTTGTCTACTGCATATAAGATAGCATAGCATCCTTCCTTAAGCTTACCTTTCCTAGGAAGAGTCTGTCTAAATTCCAGTTGCATCATGTCAGTAGGGAAAACACCAAGCGGAAAGAATTGAAGTCTTTAAGTAAGTTTCTATAATGGAAATTTTGTTTTAAAAGACTTTGAAATGATTCTTCTGTAAATACTATTATTTGGTGTAATTGTGTGCAGTAACTGAGATTTTCTTTCTCCTCTTTCCAATAAACTGCATTTTAAGGCACAAGTCATGTATTCCTGTCATTATCGGATATTTACATAACTGTGTGGAGTGTTTGTGTGAAACTGTGTTTGAGCTAACTTTATGCAATTTTAATGAAAATTTTAGATATCTTTATTTCTAACTGGAGCTGAAAGTCAAAAGATACTTGTAAGCTACCTAAAGTACCTTTGATTAAAGGTTGCTTTTTTATAGACTATCTGCCGTCTGATGATAATGCATCAGTAAGTGAGTGACGGGGACACTGGGAGTTTGAATCTAGTTGTGCTTTACTTTTTGCCATGTGAATATGATTGAGGCAAAGTAAAGAATATATGTGAGAAACTAAACATTAACCCTACAAAAGCAAACATATCAGTTTAATTTTTTACTTCTTTTTTTAATTTATTTTCCCATTCAAAAAATTTACAGTTCCTCCCCTCCTCCCATTCCCCTCCTGCTCTCCCACTCACCCTCCTTTCTCCCCCTCCCTCCTTAAGAGAGGGCAGGGAACCCTGCCCTGTGGGAAGATGGGGGTGGGGGTAGGGGTAGGAAAGGGAGACGGGGAGAGAGAAGGGAAAAGGGAAAGACTGGAGAGTGCTTGGGGGAGTGGGAAGGTGGAGATGGAGGAAGGATAGATATAGGAGCAGGGAAGAAGATATCTACATTAAGGGAGTCATTTTAGGGTTGGCAAGAGACTTGGCTCCTGAGGGGATCCAAGGTATCTAAGGGGATGTCTCCAGCTAGGTCCTTGGGCAGCAGAGTAGAGGGTACCTGAACTGGCCTTGCCCCACTATCACACTGATGATTATCTCGAATATCACCAAACATATCAGTTTAATCCAAGATTATTAATAGAAAAAACAGTTGTATTTGCTGCAGTCTAAACTGCAGTGCCAAACTAGGTTCAATCTGTCCTTGAGACAGTTGAGTGAAGTAAAGTCTTCTTTTTCTGTAAGATAAAACAAATTGCTTCTTTTTCCTTACTTTTTAAAACAGCTTGAAGATTATGAATTTACAAGATTGCTTTGTGTAAGACAAATACAAGGAACATTAAATTTTTCACACTTAAAATATCCGACATCTCTAATAAATAGCTTTCATTGCCTCCTTAACTTTTCAAATCCTCATTGTCCTCCAAAAAACCGCAGGAAGTAGAATCTCATTATTATTTTATGACTCATTAATATTCCCCTTTTCAGTCATTCACAGTCTCTGTAGTGTGCCTAGAAGTGAAGGACACTGATAATTTACAATTTAACTATAAGAGACATGATTTCAAGTGCACCTTTTCTACCTCTTTACTCTATACATCACGGTGAATAAAGCAGTCTTTTATAGCCATTCAGACCATACACTGCAACTTAGTAGCCTGGGAATTACCCAGGAATGGTTTTGTTCTTCCTAGAATTAGTGGAAACAAAATCACATGCAACTTCATCTATTACTTGACTCTACCAAGAAACGGTATCACAAACCACAGCTCTTCAGAGTTTTCTCCACACTTAAGTAGAAATGGGGAAAAGCATAAATCTCAGACTCTGTAAAATGATAAAATATTTCTTTTTCCAGGTGAATACCACAAAACTCAAAAGTAGACAGCAAGCATTAAACTGAGAAATATGATCTAATTTCAGGATCATTCCTATAAGACTTGATTTCTCTACATTAAAGGGATATACACATATAATTGATTCTTATTTGGAATCTGATGTTGGGAAGTCTTGTGAGTCTTCTAATGATAGTTTCAGCTAGAATATGCTCACAATTCATGAGATTCCTATAATATGTGAGTTTCCTGGTTTTTCTGCTATTCAAAGCTTTATGGAAAAACAATCGACTTTTACACCATTCTTATGCAATGCTTGTATTGATAAAAATAGACAGAGAAGGATTTTCCAGCACAATCCATTTGATCATTGATATCCTACTCTCCTCAATGTCACCTAAGACCTGGAAAGTTTGCAAATTTGGGTGACATTGCATCAACTATCTATGACCTTAATGAAGCACTAATCTCAAAAAGTTCTATGCATCAAGTGTGGATTTTCAATCAGTTCTAAAAGCAATAAACATGTGATTCACAGAGCAAAGGACAAAAGATAGACAAAGCACTGAAGAATAAATAAAGTTTTTATGTATTTTATTAAGGTGATAATATATTCCACTTATGGGTTGCATAGTCTCTTCTTTCTTCTATTTAAGCTGTAGCCATAGAATACTATTTACCTAAAATACAATCATGTTATTTTTAGGTGATAGGCTCATTCATCTCAATTACAGTAAAACATTGCATTCCATTGTATTAAATTTATCCAAAATAGTATTAAATCATACTTTTGTGGATTTTTAGATTGAGGGATCAAAATATATTGCTGATATCATTGGTACATGATTCAGATTAGCATTTATCTTGGCAATTGACAATTATTCTTTGTTTTATCATATAATATACAGGCTTCTGAAACATCTAAGTCCATCTATGTACTTACTTGGAAAACCAAGTTTTAGCAAAGAGCTTTTGTAAGTTGATCTAATAGCACCCCTGTTAGTACTTGATTATTCTCATTATCTGATCTAATTACTTGTCTCATTATTTTAAATACTATCTGGTTATTCTGTCTTGTCCTCAGTATCACATGAGTTTGATTCTACCAGAGTCCTTGAACTCCTGATGCTTTTTCTTAGTAAGTTGGTATGCACTCCTTCCCCTCCCGATTTCTTTTTTGTGGACAGACCTACATTTACTGAAGTCAGAATTCTATCTTTGCAAAGTCTTATTGCTGTTGTTATTGTGTGTGTGTGTGAGAGAGAGAGAGACAGAGACAGAGACAGAGAGACAGAGAGAGGAGAGATGCTGAACAAACTCTTCCTTATTCTGGTTTAACAATTATTGAATATGTTTTTAACACAACATGCTTATTAATGGGACCATTATTCATTGACCAATAATCAAAGTACACTATGATCATTTTTAGCAAATATTAATAGAAATTTTGTATGTGCTTTGCCAATCTTCATTTAAGTCAGCATTGAGAAGCATTCTTTTACCTCTATTCATTTTGTTGTTGTTGCTTTATTTTGTTCTGATTTTATACTGTATTTATGGACTTTGATTCTTTTCATTTTCGCCCCCTAACTATTATATATTGTTTTCAATTTGCATTTTCACTGAGAAATAGAGATGTGAACACCTTCCAAATTTCATTGTTCATCCAAATTTCTTTCTTGTTCTGTCTATTCAAGTATCTAAGGCTTGAATAGAATAAATTATTTTAGGAAACTCTAAGAAAGATCATATGTCTTAGGGTTTTTATTGCTATGAAAAGACACCATGATTGCGGCAACTCTTATAAGAAAATCATTTAGGCCGGGCGGTGGTGGAGCACGCCTTTAATCCCAGCACTTGGGAGGCAGAGCCAGGTGGATCTCTGTGAGTTCGAGACCAGCCTGGTCTACAAGAGCTAGTTCCAGGACAGGCTCCAAAACCACAGAGAAACCTGTCTCGAAAAACAAAAACAAAAACAAAATCATTTAATTGAAGAGGTTTGCTTACAGTTCAGGGTTTCAGTACATTATCATTATGGTGCGGGTATGGCAGCATGCAGGCAGATATGGTGTTGGAGCTGAGAGCCGTACATCTTGCAGGAAACTGACTGACAGTTACCCTGAGGAAAACTTGAGCAAGAGATCTCAAAGCCGGCCCCAACAGTGACACACTTCCTCCAACAAGGCCATACTTTGTTGTTAATAGTGCTACTCTCTTTGGAGGGTATTTTCCTTCAAACCACACATCATTCAGCTAATGAATATTTTAAATATCACCATAAAACCTTTATCCAACAACTGATGAAAACAGAGACACAGGACTGCACCACAGCACTGGGCTGAGCTCCCAAAATCCAGTTGAAGAGTGGGAAGATTGAGAATATGAACAAAGCGGTCAAGACCATGATGGTGATACCCACTGAAATAGTTTACCCATTTTATTTAAGACTGACCCATTCTGTTGCATAGGATGTACACTACAGCAATGGTTGTTTTACTAATCTGAATTTGGCTTTTTATACAGTCCATATGTAAGCCATTACAAATACTGTAGATTCTTTTCATCTTCTCTTATTTGCCATGCTGTGTGTTTGATGACTTCTTGTAATGAACTTTAAGTTCTTTGAGGAAATCACATAATAAATTGTTGTCTGAGTTTCTGTCCTTCCCAGTTCCTGCAATTGTTAAGTCCCAAAGAAATCACACAGAGATCTACATTAGTTATAAACTGATTGGCCCATTAACTCAGGCTTCTTATTAACTCTTATAACTTATATTAGCCTGTTATTCTTGTCTGTGCTAGCCACATGGCTCAGTACCTTATTCAGTGAGGCAGTCACATCTTACTTCTGTGGCTGGGTCAGGACTGCAGACTAGGACTTCTTCCTTCTTCACAGAACTATCTGTTCGCATTGACCTACCTCTACTTCCTGTCTGGATGTCCCATACTTCCTGCCTGGCTACTGGCCAAACAGCATTTATTTAAAATATAATTGACAGAACACAGACCATTGTCCCACACCACTTCCCCCTTTTTAAAATAAAAAAAAAACAAGAACTCTGAATCTAGTATCCTTTGTTTAGGTTTTCTCCTGACTAATAGCCATAACAACTTCTTACTAACATTCTAAACAAAGGAAAATATTCATAGTCCATTTTGGGGGGAATGTGGGCATAGTTTTCCAGGCTACTTTCTGCTCTTTGGGGGAGCTGATAATCTTATGGGACCTAAAGAAAATTTAGAATTATAATCAAGTTCTGACTGGAGTATCCTGTGAGGTTTGATCTGTTCCTACCAGAGATTACTCAGGTGGTCTTCCTTGATCAAACCTGATTTTTCTTAATTCAGAATGAATCCATAGCCTCTCATTTTCTGTGGAAACAAAAGCAAAACCTCTTCTCCAAAGTAACATATCTTTTGACTTCAATTTTGAATTTAAAGTATTTTCAAAATACCTGTCTTGGATTAATACAGCAGCATTTATAAACAAATATCTTTTAGGAGCTTTTGTTCCTTCCTCAGCATTCAAACAATTCAAAGAGAGCATAATAACATATAGTCTCCAGATTTTCTGTGTGTTTTTCATCTTTACGTGGCTTTATTTTAAACTCTATTTCTTTTATTTTTAAGTTTCTGGCATTTTGAGACAGGGTTTCTGTATATCATTGTCCTGGAACTCACTCTGTAGGCCAGGCTGTCCTTGAACTCACAGAGATCTGCCTGTCTTTGCCTCCCAAGCACTGGGATTAAAGGTGTGCGCCACCACATCTTGAACTCACAGAGGTCTGTCTGCCTCTGTCTCCCAAGTGTTGGGATTAAAGGTGTGTGCAACCACACCCAACTACTCTCTTTCTGTTTTATTTTAAGGACTTTAACTTTTTCTTTTCTCTCCCAAGCCTGTATATATACTTAAACACACTGTAAACCATTTAGAGGTTTTCTTTTCCTTTGACTCTATCTTTACTGTATATCTCTCTTTTTCTGATCACGTGAGTCTTTAATTTGCAAAGCAATATGGAGAGGATTAAAGCTGTGGATTTGATGACTGGATCCACCCCATTCTTTAGCTTTCTGCTATTCCAGCCACATGGCAGAGGTACCAGGTATAGCCATGTTTATGCCACAACTCTACAGTGTTTCAAGGTCCCTGACAGCAGCAAGCTGCATCAGTCTGCTTACAAACCACACTCAAATGCTCTGTAGCCAGACCTTCTTCCTGAAAGAGTCAGAGCTTGCATTGGCAGGATGGCCTAGAAAGCTGGCATTTTAAAGCAGCATGGCTTTTTTCCTGCTATGGCTGAAAACCAAAAAGCATGCAGTCAGCTTTTCAACAATACCATTTAAGTGTCTAGTGACAGGACCTCTTAAAAGAGCTACAAGGTTTTACAGCTAAATCTGAGTCCGGAAGCCTCCCTTAAATGAGACACATTTGTCTCTAACAAACAGAGCCCCCCCCTGAAAAAAAATGCTGCTATCAATAAACTGTGCTTAACTTTATTCGTTTCTGTCTAGAAATACTCCTCAAGCTTTCTCAGGCTTTATGTAGATACAGTTGTGAACATGGGCACCATTCTGTTGTCTGAATTTCTGTGCTGCCTGATTCCCACAATCATTAAGTCCCAAAGAAATCACACAGAGATCTAAATTAGTTATAAATTGATTGGCCTATTAGCTCAGGTTTCTTATTAACTCTTATAACTTACATTAGTCCATTATTCTTGTCTATGCTAGAGCCACGTGGCTCGGTACCTGATTCAGCAAGGCAGTTATACCTTACTTCTGTGGCTGAGTCAGAACTGCAGACTAGGACTATACGTCTTAGTCATTGTTTTAAGAATTATATGATTCTCATTATTTAGTAATTTCTGATATCCACATTTCCAAAATTAACTCCTGCAAGTCTTATAAGTCTACTATTCTTATTTAAATTTGACATCCACATTCCAATGATATTAGGTTGCCTATTGAAACAAAATATATACATAAGGATTTCCAATTAACAACTTAATCCACTAAACTATTTCAAAGAATGATGTCTACATATATATTTTTCCTTTTATTGAAAATAGTGTTTCTATGGGATTCCTAGGGCACAAGTAACTATATCACTGATCTTTGTACATTCTCTAGGGCTCTTTTCCTTCTGTTGGTTTATCTTGTCCAACTTCAATGTGATAATGTTTGTTTTACCCTATTATATTTTAGTTTTTATATTTAAAAAATGAATGAATAGATGCATAAAAACCTAGCCACTAGGGTGAAGGTTAACTACTGAACTGTCACTTATACCTATGGGGGAAGGAAAATGAGTTTTCTCTAAGAGAGTGACATTGGGCAAATTAGCCACTCCACAACAGGGCTTGTGTTCTGAAGTAATTGATCAAAATATAATGGACTTCTCAAGATTTTATTTTTATTTTTCCAAGTTTGGTGTTTGTTTCATTTCTTTTGAGGGTAGTTTTTATTTTGTTTTCTTGTTTTTTGGGGGGGGTTGCTCATTTTTAATTTTATTTTTTAAAAATAAAACAGTCTTTTATCATTATATATACTAATTAAAGTTCCCACTCTTTCCCCTCCTCATTCTTTCAAATTATTCCACTCCACCCGGCTACAGGAAGTCTCACAGCCCGTGGTTACCCACCCACTGGGTCATGGCCTCTTTTACTATATAAGCTGATACAGAACATACATCCAGCCTCTTTTTTCTGGCTGTGGGATTTGGTTTCTGATCTCTGTTCAAGCAGAGGATTCTGATTTGTGAGTCTACCCCTAAATAAATAAATAACCATCTATTTCTCAATTCTGAGGTAGTGTGGGATTTCTTTTAATCATCTTTCTTCATTTGGTGACCATGTGGATTTGAACTCCATGCCTACCAGGTGGTTGGCCTAATGGCCTAGCCAGTCCATGGCCCAGAAAGTCTCTCAACCCTGCCAGCTTGGCTCGCTTTTACCTAAGCAGTTTTTTGTAGAACTCCTGCCATAGTGGAGTTTACTGCATGACACAACTTGGAAATTTTTCAAGCGTACGCATGACTGCCGCATTCCCTGGCACGCTTCCTTGCTGCATGGTGACTTAGGTCTCTGAGTTATTATACTTCAATAGTCACATAGTCTGAAAATACACAATCTATGTATCTTATATTTCTGTTTGTTGATTTTCCCCATAATTAAATTAGTGCTCTTTTACTGGAAGTATGATGATAAATGATACTCCTCCCTCAATCTTTTTTATTGTTTTTCTCTTTTTTATTACTTTATAAATAATACCAATCAAAATTCCCACTTCCTCCCCCTCCCGCATCCCTTCTGCTCCCCCCCACACACACACACCCTTTCCCCTCCATTCCTAAGAGAGGGCAAGGCACCCTGCCCTTTGGGAATTCCAAGGCCTTCCACCCTATATCCAAGCTTAGGAAGGTAAGCCTCCAAAGAGAATAGGATCCCAAAAAGCCAGTACATGCAGTAGAGACAAATCCCAGTGCCATTATCATTGGTCTCTCAGTCTGCCCCAATTGTCAGCCACATTCAGAGGGTCCAGTTTGATCCCATTCTCGTTCGTTCCCAGTCCAGCTGGAGTTGGTGAGCTCCCACTAACTCAGGCACACTGTTTCAGTGGGTGAACCAACCTCTCGTGGTCTTGACTTTCTTGCTCATATTCTCCCTCCTTCTCCTCTTCAACTGGACCTTGTGAGCTCAGTCCAGTGCTCCCATGTGGATCTCTGTCTCTGTCTCCATCTGTGGCTGAACGAAGGTTCTATGGTGATATTCAAGATAGTCATCAGTCTGACTACAGGACAAGGCCAGTTCGGGCACCGTCTCCTCCACTGCCCAGGGTCCTAGCTGGGGTTATCCCCATGGACTCCTGGGAACCCCTCCAGAGCCAAGCCTCTTGACAACCCCAAAATGGCTCCCTCAATTAAGATATCTCCTTCTCTGCTCCCAAATCCATCCTCCATCTCAACCAACCCACTCCCGCAAGCTCTCCCCAACTCTCCCCTTCTCACCTCTCTCTCCCCCTCCCTCTCCCATGCTCTCAACTTTTGCCTGTATGATATACGAAGCTTTTATGTATACTTTTTTATTAAAAATAATTTTTCTCACATACTCTATTCTGATTATAATTTCCTCCCTCCACTCCTCATAGTTTCTTATTTCCTCACCTCCCATCTTCTTTGTATCTCTCAATTTATAAAAAAATCAGACTTCTATAATAAAAAAAAGAAAAGAATAAAAAACAAAACTAACTCTTTGCAACTGGAAAAAATAAGCAAGCAAAAGGAAAAGGGGCCAGGAGAAGGCACAATAAACAGAAACACACTCATACACACATCAGAAATCCCATTAAAACACTAAACTGGAATCCATAATATATATAAAGAACCTGTAGGGTAAGAATGAATATATAAAATAATCAGGCAGTCAGACATAAAAAACATCAAAGAAGAGCCCCGACACATTATTAGACAAGGAAGCCCCAAAGATGACACTGAATTCATGGCAGTTGCACCTCTTAATTCTCAGTGTTTGAGATGCATGAAAGACCTCTGAAATCTCAAGGCAGACAAAACTCCCAGGAACAAGTGGGGATGAAGCTGGAATCCTCATCTCTAGCTAAGAAGATCTTGGCAACTAATAGCCACTGAGAGGAGAATTACTTATATTAAGTGTGCAGTCACTGGTGGGTTGACCACCCTCCAGAGATGGGCCAAGATCCAAGAGTATATGAGCAGCACAAACTGGATTTGATAGGTTAAAATAAAATAGCAGAATACCATTGAGTGGGCTGGGAAATAGAGGCAGATCTAAGAACAGTATAGGGAGGACAGGGCTGAGAATAATCAAAGTACTTTGTAGTAAATTCTAAAAAAACTAATATAAAAAATCAGAAAAATGTTCCACCTTAAAAATCTAGTTATCCTATGGTATTATATGAACTGTGAGATGAAATGTCTTTGGGGAAATTTTAATTAAAAAAATCAATTTCTTTACAATGGCTGTAGTATTTGATGAGTAATATAATAGACATCTTTCATCAGAGTTTCAGTATTTTGTGAGTAATAGTTGACAACAGTACATCACATGTCTCTCAGTAAGCATTTTAATAGTTATTCATGTACTGATTTTTAATGAATACCACAAAACTTTAAAAATAAAATGTTAGTTGTATTTCAAAGATTAGGCAACAGGGACAGAAAGATGTTATTCAGAAAGTCTATGTTTAAGTAAGCCTGTGGTTCTTCCATTTAAACCAGGCAAGTATACTTACATAGCTTGAAACTTGACGCAGGTTATACTAGGACTTGCCAAACTGATAGTGGTCACTCAGGGTCAGACCCACACTTAGAGTACTGTGAAGCAGCAGAACTTACACAAGAACGAATGAGAATGGCAGGAGAGTTACAGTAAATCAAAGTTGATATGGTTAGGAATTTCAAATGAAGATAAGCATTTTTAAATAATAAGAATATACAAATTTATCAAATATTACAGGGACACTGGACAAATGACAGATGGTGAGTGAGATGACAGCTATTGAAAGTCTTCAAAAACAACAGTGTGTGTGTGTGTGTGTGTGAGAGAGAGAGAGAGAGAGAGAGACAGAGAGAGAGAGAGAGAGAGAGACAGAGAGAGAGAGAGAGAAATGAGCAAAAACGTGCCTGGAGTGAGTTTAATGTTAAAAGCTCCATCTGGAGTGGGCCAAAGAAGTGAGAACAATTTAAAAGTACTACATTAAAGAGATTTTCCTTTTAAGATACAAACTTCAGCACATAAAGGTTTTCATTACAATTACAGGATATTAAGGGAAGGAAAATACTGAGGATATGAGAAGTATCAATTGCTAAATACCAGTCATTACATAAATTCAGGAGATTGAATGTATAATAAAAAGTATATAGATGAAAAAAATTGTATAAATGAAAAAAGATGCTATAAAGAGAGAGCACCCATCACAATGTAACAGGCACTGCATAACCATAGATTATAGTGACCAGAGCATCACATACAACTTTCTTTACTGGGCCATTGTGGCTGATACAATTCTGCTGGGGGTAGACTACTGATATGTTAGTGATGGGCAGTTGTGGCTGATACAGTTCAGCTTGTGGTAGACTACTCTTCTGCTGGTGATGGGCAATTGTGACTGATACATTTCTGATTACTGATTTGCTTGTGATGGGCAATTGTGGCTAATATAGTTCGGCTTGTGGTAGACTACTGATATACTGGTGAAAAGGCACTGGAAGAGCAGAGCCACCGTGAGATTCTACCGTGTTCTCTGTGGTTCCTTACCAATATTGCTAATGCACTATCAAGACTTTAGTGAGATTTTGTCTGTTACTTTATAGATGCGAAATTTGAAGTTGAGAGAATAAACATCTCTCTGAGCACCACTTAGCTGCCATGTGACAGAGGTGTGCCACAGATTTCAAATTTGCAAAATCTTTCTAGAATGACTACAAAATGTACCACCTTGTATAGGATCTATTTCAGTGGAAGTCACACATGCAAAACTGTGAAGGAAAATAAGTATGAACCAAAATTTGAGGAAGCAAAAAGGATATACATCAATCTAAATTTTCCTCTGCACCTTGATTTATGTTTAGTCATCATTTTTTTTTTTTAAATTTTTGAGACAGGGTTTCTCCGTAGCTTTTTGGTTCCTGTCTTGGAACTAGCTCTTGTAGACCAGGCTGGCCTCGAACTCACAGAGACCCACCTGCCTCTGCCTCCCGAGTGCTGGGATTAAAGGCGTAGTCATCATTTTAAATATTGCATTTGATTTCTTAATGTTTTTCCATATTTATCATTGGTATATCTACTTTCTTCTTTTAGATTTTTAAATTTATTTCTGCTTTATTTTGTTTTCTCTTAGACAAGGTATCACCAGGTAGCCTAGCAAACTTAGATCTCATATGTTGGGCAGCCTGGCCTTGGACTCTTGGCTACCAAGCCTCAACCTTCAAATTCAAGCAATACTGCTGTGCATTCCCAAGGCAGTTAGTTATATGATAATTTTTAACATCCATGAACAGTTTGCATTAAAACCAAACAATATTTAGAAAGTTTGAAAACTGCAATAAAGACAAGACCATTTAAATATGCCTAAAGGATTATTTATTGAAATGACTGGAAAGGAAATGGGTTCTCAATTTCACAAACTATTTTGTATACATTATTGACATGAATTTTTACCTCAGTATGTAACTTTTATGATATTATATGAAACACAGTTCAAAAGCATAAAGAATTCATGAGTCAAATTCAGATGAAATCAATGCCGTATTATACACAGAATAAATAAAAGAATAATTTTTTTCCATGTAGACTCATTCAAAAGTATAACATTTTTTGTAGCATGATCCGAAGATGAAAAAGTTGTTCCATTTCCAGTCTCAGTCAATTCTGTGGGAAAAAAGGAAGTAGAATCAGTTCGGATTTTCAAGTCAGTGGTTCTCAACCTTCCTAATGCTGTGACCCTTTAGTACAGTTCCTCATGCGTTGGTGACCCCCAACCATAAATTTAATTCATTGCTATTTCATAAGTGTAATTTTGCTACTGTTTTAAATCATAATGTAAATATCTGATATGCAGGCTATCCAACATGTGACTCGTGTGAAAGGACCTGTCCCTCCCAATGGGGTCTCTAACCACAGGTTGAGAATCATGGTTTTATATTCATTCACCTTTCGCCAGTTGCAGTACACACAAAGCAATTGCTTTATAAAGGTACACTATGTTCCTTTCCTCAGGGGCATAAAACTCGTATGCAGTGAATAGGCTCACAAGAAATTGTTGCAAAATGCCTAGTCTTTTCTTCAGTCCTAAATAGTTTTGTAGTTTAGATCTTCAAATCTATATTATCTGCCCTATTGTACCTTTCTAATACCTGGACTGAATAATTTGCTTTTGAATCATGAATTTAAAAACTATTTTAATTGTAGTAAACATAACATTTATGAAACATAATGTATGCATTGAAACAAAAATTGTCCTGTAATGAAAGCTATAATGTATTCACATAAAATATAAGAAAACTTTATTTCTGACTTTCTTTTAACTTAATTATATAAAATGTAAAGATAAAAGATTTTTGAATGAGACAGATGTATATTAGTGACAAAAATAAAATTAAAATTTTCTTGAAATTTAAGCTATGCCTCATGTCACATTAGTAAAAAGCTGTCAACCAGTGAGAGCACAGTGATAAATAAATTAATGCTGTGATTAAATTTGCTACTCTGCCATGTTTATATAAAATAATGAAATATAAAAAGATGTCAAGTACAGAAATTCACTCTGACCTTCAATTTCCAGAAACTTACCAAAAATGAGGAGGAGATATTATCTTGGAAATCCTCTTAGACCTAAATTCAAGCAAATACAAATAAATACGTGTAATTTTCCCTTTTAATGTTGTACCTGCCTAAAGTGTATCTATAGAACAAATTAAACAACTCAATCTTTTGACCCCATGCACATATACTCTAATAACAAATAAACTGCAATATGTGGATAATAAATATGCGCAAGGAAATTTGAGAACTCTGCTGAAGAAACTTTGCTCTTCAATCTAATAAATTGCCATGTTTAACTGTGGTCTAGTCAGCCTTAATACTCTTGAAATCAGAATTTTAAGTCAACCTGTTAAATCAGCATTCTTGGAATTGTCTACTTCCAACAGACCATGACTTTTGTCTTGACAATTATAACAGTTATTTCAGAGTCTGTAAGGTGCTAGGCACTGGGATTAGGTGGAAGTGAAGATCTCCAGGTGACTCTATTTTGTAGCCCAATTGAGGATTTTCTATTTATGGATGAATTATACATCTCTTCTTCCATTCTACAGCTCCCATTTCTTCTATTAGCGTTATCATATGCACATTTTGAGGGGAATTTCAAAGGAAGTAAATTTCGACTTACAGTGATGGGTTGAGGTGGCTGATTGGCAGGAAACTGGAGGGCGGGGTTAAGCAGAACATCTAGGTACTGAAGAAGGGCTTGGGCAGGCATATCTGTTTGAAGGAAGGGTGCTACTTGCTGGAGAAGGTACAGAACTTTGGACTGAGGAATAGTCAGCTGGGTCTGAGAAGAAACCACGGGAGTCTGAAGAAAAGCCTGCAGGGCCTGTGCCAGAGCCTGGACCTGAGCCTGAGGAATGTGCTGGTTTGCAAGATTAGCAAGACTGATGACTTGAGGGTTAATCAGGTGGAGCAGAATTTCAGAGTTAAGAGCAGACGCGGCTTTGTGCTTGGGAAGGATGGTGGCTTGAGCTTTAAGGAAAGATTCCAGTTCAGGAGAAAGGACAGGCCCAAGAGAAGGCACTACAGGGGGCTGAGCAATAGGTAGTGGTTGAGCAATAGGCTGGGTGTTTTGTGCAAAGGGAGTGCAGGAGATGGGCTGGTTGTAAGGAAAGGCCTGAGGTTGTGACTGAATGAAGGGGTGGACTTTATCCTGGAGCACTTCCTAAAAAGAAAAGAACCTTTCAGTGCACGATTCAGCAACATCATCCTTCTTAATTAATTAATAATCTTTTAACCATTGATAATTGAGCAAAGGCTTTTGCTTAAGGAACTGTCTTGGCCCTGGCCCTGGCTGGGTATGGTGTCTAATGCCTCTAGATCTTTCAGTTGAGAGTTTGAAGTAGGAGGATTTCTATATCTTTGAGATCAACCTGAGGTAAATGGTGCATTCTAGGCAAGTCTGGGTACAGAGTAATAAGCAATCTCAGCAGTTTTTTTTTTTTGAAAATGAACAAAATAGGAAGACATTCTCTTGGGTCATATTAAGAAATTAAGTACAGTGTTCTTAACGGATTTTACCCTAGCCTATTCTCATCGTAAATGAATCATAGTGCAAAATGAAATTGATATTCAGGATTTTTTAGAGTCTTCTCTTTTTCCCTAATCATGTCTACATGTGTAGTTACATATTCATAGGTATGCAAGAGCTTTGACTTCTCAACCTTTGCAGACTGATAATAGAAAAAATATTTTTTTATAATTGAAGGCAAATTAATTTTAAAAGGTTTAGTGGAACAAGGCTAAAGTTTATTTTATTTGGTTTTAAGGGGAAAAAATCAGCCTCAATTTGTGACTAAATTCTATGAGTCACTTAATATTGGTCAACTAGTAGAATGACTTCTTTTGGCAAAAAAAAAAAATAAAAATTTTCTTTACCTTTTCAAGAGGTATCGATCTCTAAAATTTTAATTTTATTTATAAAATATGATGTGAACATCAAGTAATTTACTGAAGAAAATGAACTGTCAAAGTTAAATTACTATGCTGAGTTGAATATATGGTCATAAGTATGATTTAATAGTGTAACTGGATGCTATTCAGAAAACCACTGATTTGAAGGCAACCTCTTCTTCTTTATATCAGAGCGTAAGCAGTGCTGCCTTCAGCTATCCTGTATCTCACTCCTCCTATCTCTGGACTATAAATTCCTTAAGACTAGGTAAACACAAAGTACAAATATCATCATAAACCAAAATGTGAACTAAAACCATTGTCAATATGTCCTTTCATCAACATATTCATTTAGACGATAAAAGGAAAACGGCTTCCACGTGAGAAATGCTTATGTTAATAATTAAGAACACATAATACCACTATCAACTGCAATCATTATTTAGAAAATGTGTTGACACCTGAGTGTGCTTTCATAGCACTGGTGTATGACCTTTGTTTACTATGAATAGACATGGTACAATTATTTTCTGGTATCACACATCACAAAACCAAGACATAAATTTTCCATGAGCAATTTACCTTTGCTTGCAGCTGTTCCATTTGCTCTACCATCTGAAGTTTCTGTTAGAAACAAAGTGTACATTAAATATCCCAAATTTTAATCTCCCAAAATAAAGCATGGAAATTAAATATAATAGGTTTACTTCATTGATAGTTTCAGTAGGTTCCTTCAAATAATTAAAAAAAGAATCATTAGCTTTTACTGCGTAAATGGTATTTTCAATGTATATTTAAAATTAAGGTACTTGGTAGGCTGTTTTAATGCATTACTAATGGGAAAATTGAGGAAACTTGTATTTAAATTATTTTGACATTCTGTATGAACTTATTCTATACAAGAAAGATGAGTGTAGTCAAGAGAGAAAAGTGAATTCATTAGTATAGTATATAAAGAGACATATAAACAGTGGTAATTCCCTCCACAACCATGGTTCTTTCTCTAACTACAAATGCTCTTTAAATTCCATTTGATTCTTAAAACCGAAAGCACAGAGTTGAAAACACAGCCTAATGCCTATATATTACAGTAGCTACTGTTAGTTCACTTGCTAATATATTAGCCTCCAAATAAACTATGAGAAATAAATACTTCCTCTGAGGCATTTGTAGAATCCTGAAAAGTATATACTTTTTCTGAAAACCAAAGGGCATTATATGTGAATAAGTAGTTCAAAGTAAAGACATCAATGTGATGCTCTCAGGTAGATTTAGGACTACATTACATCTCACTTCTTTTTATTTACCTAAATGACTGTTTAATAACCAAATGCATCCTCTGCAAGCAGGCCTATGCACTATAGAGCACATATGTTGTTTCTATTGGCATCTGTCCTTAGTTCGAGCTGTAGTTCCTAGGCAATGAGTGATCCACAAAAGGCACATAGTAAACATTAAAACATAGATCAAACTGGGGAGAGCTCTTGGCAGAGAATTCGATGGTTAGCTTCTCAAATAAAAATGGGCAATGAAAAAATTTCAAATGAGAAACTAACTTGGTATATTATAGAATATGCAGCAATCTAGATATTTTTCTGCCCTAATATATTGCAAAGCATATTTACCTGAGGCATATGTTATAGTGACCTAGGACAATCTAACTCAGCAGAAGGACAGCACTTCACTGTTCTAAGTTTAGAAGCTGGCTGTGAGTGACAATTGCCTTACCTCACTGCTAGAAATGCTCTCAGTATATAAAACAATAATAATACATGTATTTTAACTTATAGAACTATTTAGAACTTCCATATTATTATAACTATAGTTAGCTTAGGGTAAACCTCTTACCTCAGAGGAAACGCTGAGTGTTTCCTTTTGGGAAAAAAAATAAACAAAGAAAACCATTATTAGTGACTATATATACCCTGCTACTAAATATGCTTCCTATTTGACTTTTCTGTCCTCTACATCTTTCAGAAACTTAAAAAGCAAGAAAGTTGTTATATGCCTTTTATGTCTTGAAAACTTACATTGACCATCTCTCTGATATTTTTAGTAAACTTTTATTGGCACATTCTTATATCAGATAAACGTGAGCATTGTTTTTGATGAGTGACAAAAAGAAGTCCTAGTGCCTTGTTTTGTTGTCTGTTTCATCTGTTTTCCTTCCTGTTAGAGAACCGGTGGTACAATAGTGCAGTAAGCATTGGTTCCAGCTTTGAGACCCTACAGGAATCTTGAGATACCACGTGACCCTCAAAGAAGCAGTGATTAAATAAGCATCTGAAACTCTCCATTAATTCTATACACAGTGGTCACTGCTGTTATTGTCTATAAGTGAGCAGACCATTCCCTACATCTTAATAAGTTAGGAAGTTTCTTTACACACCTCACTTGCGAGAGCAAGTGCCACAAGGCAGGCAAGGATGAAGACCTTCATGGTTGTCGAGTCCTGGGAATGAAAAGATGAAGAAGTTGTAAGAGATTAGTCAGTCAATTAAAGTCAAATTCTACTCTGGCTCCTAAGCACTGCTGTTGCTAAACATCAAATTCGGACTTCAGCAGCACCAGGAGGATTTTCAGCTCACTGTTCTCGTCCCTTCATTTTTATTAGATCTCTTGGTTAACAGGTGTATGGATGCTTTACAAACACTACAAAGAAGTCATAACTTTGGAACTATTTAATAATCATTTATTTAAAACTATTTAGCACTTACAGGTGGCCAGTCAGTGAACAAAATAAGAATATCTCAGCACTAGGGAACCTCACTTCTAGAGTGAATTGGTAGACAATGTGTATAAACTGTTGTGTTGCTTGTGGGTGATCTCAGCATGAAAATAAAATTTTAAATATATTTAAAAAGAATTCTTTCCAATACTTGATGGTTGAAAATTATTCCCTCTGTGATAATATGTTTTTTTTTCTGATGGGTGTTTCATAATTTATTACTAACCTTTCTTTGTCTAAAACCTATTCCACCTAATTTAATTGACCTAGTTTAAAAGAAAGTTGTACTGTTGTAGATTACGCATGTGGGGAGAATTCCACTGCATTTCTTATATTTTATTCTTACCATTTTATATGCCCATTTTTATTCTAGAACTTCATTGTTATCTGGTACGCTACAAGCTGCTTTTCTTTCACCCAATCATATTTCCATGATCACTGCTTCTAAGTAATGTTTGACTTTTCTACTTTCACAAGTAGAAGACTTTGTTTCTATTTTACACATGTCATAATGTTTTCTGAAATATTATAAGCTAGATAAAGGATCTAAGATCGTGGACTAGTTTTATGGTTACAATCTTCTTGTTTAAAAACATGGAATTTGCTGCTTATAATTGTTGCTTAGTAAGTATCTATCTTTCTGTGATATAATTTGGGTGCCTTTTTAAACTAAAATACATCAAATCAAATGAGATATGCATTTAAGAAATCAATTTTCAATCTCCTCTTAATATATTTACTGTCCTTCTATTTATTATTACTTATTCTCATTTTCATGAAGCCAGTAGTCATTGTAATTTGTATAAAATCTTTCTAGCCATTTCTGCATTTTTAACCCTAAGTTTTAAAATAATCTCTTCACTTCTTTTAAAATCTAATTTCAAACAGCTTTAATTTAAGTAATTATATTATTTCCATAACCTAGTCTAGTTTCAAATAAATCATGAAAATAGTATGTAAATATCACCTCTGAAATTCTTACCTTTAGTGGAGGACAAGAGTCAAGGTGAAGCTGGGAAGATGATGGTCTATCTGCTTCTGCGACTGTATTTATACTATAGTTAATGATATGCTAATTTTGTGGCTTGTAAGACATTCAAGAAGTCCCTTCAATTCCAAGAAATCCACATGATTGGAAAATGGTTTCTTTCTATTATCTGTCCTAAGAAATTCTGGGGTACATTAAACAAGGCAACAATTCAGAAGCTGGTGGAGCAAACTCATCCAGGAAATGCAATTGTTCAAATACTTAAAAATAAACCTGGCTGGCCCTCCACTCTAGTACCAGTTGCTGTAGACTCAGTTCTCTTTGCACCTTAGTGGGGGCTTTAACCTCAGTTGCAGAGCAATCATACCTCGACATCGGAGATAACCAGAGCTTTACATAGGTCAGGATTTCATCTTCACCTGAGCACTGAGAACTCAACAATGACAGAGGAGCCTAGTCATGTGCAGCAAACTCTTTGTCACTCACATTTGCCTGACTTGGGAAAAAATAATACTTCAAATCAGTATTTACTACACAAAGGGATGTATTTCATACAGTAGTAAAATAAATCAGAGAAGGGAATCTGTAAAATTGTATAAAAATAAAACTATGAATCTGTATCAAAAAGTTTGCAAAAAGGTACAACAATCAGCCTAATTCCTGGCTAAACAAAGCCTCAAGTTTCTACAACCAACACCAGTAAATGTGTTGCCTACTCTGCTTTCTCTTCTCTCTCTCTCTCTCTCTCTCTCTCTCTCTCTCTCTCATTCCTTCCTTTCGTTCTGCCTTTTTCTTGAATATAGCCATAGAGATTTATTTATTTAATAAACAGTTATTTTTTCTACTTCAGTTATAATAACCCTAATAGTGATTACAGATTGTTTTTTACTTAATGTTATGCATATATCACCCACTAGATACATTCGAAGTATCATATTTTTTAACAAAGCAATTTTTAAAGATTTATTTATTTATTATGTATACAACATTCTGCCTCGGTGTATGCCCACATGCCAGAAGAGGACGCCAGATCTCATTACAGATAGTTGTGAGCCACCATGTGGTTGCTGGGAATTGAACTCAGGACCTCTGGAAGAGCAGCCACTGAGACATCTCTCCAGCCCCTTAACAAAGCAATTTTAAGTTGCTCTTTTCTCTCATTTAACATTTAGGAAATTGAGACAGCAAATGTTCAAGTAACTTGTTCAGTCCTGTTATTTTTCATAGCAAAGTTATCATACTCCTCATCTGTCTCCCAAGTAATTTTATTTGGTCACATGTAAATTCCACAGCACATATTTTAACTCTTCTAAGATTTTGTTTTGGGAAAAAAAACCTCAGTTTAATGTAGCATTTTTTGTTTCAATGTATAGAATTTAATTTGTTAAATATAGAAATGGTATATATTTGATGATGATAGAAAGATGAGTTTGCTATTTTAGCTAGATCATGAAGAATAAGCAGAATTTTGAAATATCAATAAGTGGTACTCTATGTTATCTCTGAGGATCTAAAAAGTGTAGACAATATAAGCAAATGTGACAGATATTTGATAGAACCACATCATGAATGCTTATAAATTTCAGATATTTTATTGACATGATTCACTAGAAATATAAAATGATATTAAAGATTTAAGAAAAGAAGTTTTATTGATTTCAAAACATTATGAAAACATAAATCCAATGACAAACTAAAGGATGTAATTATACAAAGTTATTACTGTACTCTAACACAGATTATTAAATCACTCTGAGTAGGGAGATGGTGCTAAGGAAATATGATGAAAAGGTAGGTGTCAAAAGTAGAAGAAATTACAGGAATAAATGAATAGGCTATGCCTATACAGTGATTGAAATGTCAGCTACATTTGTTACAAATCAAGATATGTAAAGCAGAAATTAGATAGGGAATGGTGAGTTAATTGTGAAATTGGAAGGGAAAGATGGAAAGGGATTTAGAAAGTCAATATGATCATAATAGATGAAATAATTGAGTGCTAATGTCATTTAAACCTCATCATTTTCTCTAGTAAATGCATGCAGATACTATTTTTAATGTACTTAGGACAATGAGAATCATAGCAAAGTATTGGGCAAAGGAAAGAACTGTTGGTCAAAAAGAAAGAGGCCAGTGGAGGGATCAGCTGTAGAGACACTCCAGGGGATAAATTCTGAGTTTTCGTTGCCTCAAAGTCACATTCATAAGACTAAATCCTATACAAAACATATCAGCTTTCTTAAGAGAGGAAGGGAAGAGGCTATCTAAGAATACAATATGAATATAAGGATATAGGGTCTAGAATATAAGGTTATGTGGTGATTTTTCATTACTCTTTGAACAAGTCTGAATCAACAAAAACTTAAGAATTTCAACATTATAAAGAAGACAATAACTGGATAATGATTAGACCCTAAAGATAATCATGCATGAATACTGCATGTATTCATAACAGTTGTCAAGATAAAGAAGGACATTCTGGATCAAATATGTATTTTGAAGTGTTTACATAGTAGCACATATGCAGTAATAAACAAATACTAAAGGTCAGACATACTCCCCATAGGAAAGCAGGCAGGAAACCTACTTCTGAAGAATAATGAGTATTTTAACAAATATGTGGTACAATGCAGGAAACAGATAAGGGACAGGTGGTTATTTTCAGAAGATGGTTAAGAAAGAGGAAAAGGAACGCACAAAGTCATGAGTTCTGGGCAGAACTAGGATAGAGGTACAGACTGGGCTGACCTGCCTGGAGGAGAGAATTCAAGGGTAAATATGGAATGAGCAGAGTTTTAGGTGTAAGGAACAAGTAACTAAACTAGGTCAAGCAGTTCATCTAGACCGGAAGATTAGATCTGAAGAGACAGGGAAGAGTAAAGAATGCTGTAGTCTTAGTAACACGCCGTGTTCTACAGACAGTGGGGGTGCCTGGCAGGTTCTGAGGAGAGAAGCATTTGGATCATGATTGTTTCCATAGAACAATTATCTTAGCATTGATTAATTAGAGCAGAGCCATGTTTTTCTTTTTCTTTTCTCTCTCTCTCTCTCTTTTTCTTCTTTGCAGTAATAGAAAGATTTTCAAGGAGGCAGAAACAAGGAGAAAAATTCACCAAATCTACAAAGTCAGAATACAAAGGAGGCCTCAAAGCACTTGGTTTGGCAAGACGTACAAATGGCAGGTCCCAAATTTCATTGCCAACTTAATATCTGATATTTAGCTATTTATTTTTGATGCTAGACATTTTTTTATTATTTAGCTTTTTTCTATTATTTCTCTATCTGTAAGTATTTCTATTATTCTCTATCTGTAAAAGATATTTTTTTCCAAGTAAAAACTTTACCATGTGACTAACTAATCATCATTTTCTTTGAACCGATATTACATTGACATCACACTAAATTTATATTAGAGAGTGACACTCTTGACAGTCAAATCTGTTTTATAGTAATTGAGAAAGGAAAGACAACTATATTTTGTTGTTTCTTGTTTGTTTGCTTATTGTTTTCATGTTGATATTGACTCTAAGTCTGTGAGTATTCTAAGCAAAGGAGAATCCAGGAAATGAAAAGTTGAAATTATTCCAATGTCTTAAGCCACTTAGGAAACACTTTGGCAGCCCTGTGTGTCCTTGTGCAAGCTTCCTGGATTCTAATACCACAGGCGACAACATATGATTTCCGAGAAAACTAATACAAAAGTGAGCATACTCTAGTCTCGCAACATTTCCTTCTATTTTTCTCAGCAAAGCTCTTTACACCATGTGCAATAGGGTACTTCCTCAAGTAACACTGTATATATGTATTTTTGCTCTTGTTTAAGGTTTTGTGCTTGTGCAGCTCATTTAAAAATGCAATATATAATTAAAATTATGGATTAATAGTCACTTATAATTGTCAAACTTGTAGTCATCTTAGTTATGTTTTCTATATATACAGAGATACATTTCAATTAGATAGATAATCTTCAGCACCTCAAATACCTACAGAAGATGGATTTAAAATGTTTTAAGAACTTAGGCTTTTCTTAACAGTAAGACAAGACTGCTTCTGGCAGCACCAATTACTTCAGAGAGGTTGATGGGCATTGAAGAAACTCGTTATGGAATTTGCCTTCAATGTGACAAGGCTAGCCATTTTGGCAAGAAATTAGTCTTGCTTGATCATATGCTATATAAAGTGAACATTCAGGACTCAAAGAAAAGTTGATTGCTGAACTTGCCTAAAGAATGTGAGACAATCTGGTGTGGAATTCCCCTCTGTATGCTGTGAATATGTTTTATTATAATTGGTTAATAAAGAAGCTGCTTCAGCCATGGTAGGGCAGAATAAAGCCAGGCAGAAAATCTAAACAGAAATATAGAAGAAGAGTAGGCCAAGTCAGGGAGACGCCATGTAGCTGTCAAAAGACATAGATACAGGAAATTACCAGTACACCACAGCCTCGTGGTGATACACAGATTACTAGAAATGGATTCATTTAAGATGTAAGAGCTAGCTAAAAAGATATGCCTGATTCACCAGGCCAGAATTGTTGTAATTAATATAGTTTCTGTGTAATTACTGGGGTCTGGGAATTCAGGAAATGAATGAGCAGTCTCCACTTACACCCTCCATCCTCAAAAACAGAAAAAAACCCAGCATATTGACAGAAAGTATTTTCTTACACTGCTTTGTTTCTGATTTCTTATATCATTCATAGAGAACATTTTTAAATATGTATATTCTAATAAAAGTTATATAATATAAAATATGATATCAACTTATATTTGTGACATTTCTATTTGAAATGTTATTTGTTCTCATTCTACTTTAAGCCAGATGGAAATATGATAATAACAACATTTCACTTCCCATTGAGAAAGCATGTTCACAGCCTTCAGCAATCATCTAGTTCACTGAAATAATTACCTAAGATCATTAAACTTTCTTTCTAGAGATTTATTCCATTTGATTTGTACAATATTATACGGGTTATTCAATTTTCTCTGTCATTTGAGTTATGTGTGGGATCTATCTTCTGACTCTACCTAGGATCCAAATATAATCATTTTTATTTGCAAGTTAGTATAACCAATAATCTCAAAAGCCTAAAATTTCACATCCAGTCTGAACTTTCTTCTCTGAACCCCATAATTTCTTTGTAAATAGTTATCATTTACCTTCTTAGCAAAAGAGGAAGGTTCTGTAATATAAAGAAGTCATAAAATAATATGTGCTCATCTTAGTCTTTCATATAGTCTAGTGGGAGAATCATGTATTTGAGTTAGATAAGCTGGTATTTGTATTTTGATTTTACACATGGTTTGAATAAAAGAGAACAAGAGGAGAAAGGAGAAAGCAAGACTTAGTTAGCATTAGTGTTCATTAGTATCATTTTGTGGGGTAACTGAAGCCACTAGTTTAGTAAGTCACTAGTGTTACACCTGTGACTGTTATTAATGTTTGCTTTGTCAGTGAAGGTTATTGCAACTACAAACAGCACAGGGTTCAATGGTAGAGAAGTAGACTTGTATATTTTTACTTAATCAGAAATTTTAAAGTATAATCTAGTAAAAGTTGATGAGATAGTTTGATGGTCAAATGTTTGCACACAAGTGTGAGAACTTATGTAAGATCCTAAGCACCCATTTAAATAGCTAGTTAAGAGTGATGAAGTATAGAGGTAGAGCTGGCAGAGAACAAAGAGAAAAATAGGAAGAAGAAGGGGAGGTATGTAAGCATGATATTTTCTGTAGATTTCCATTTTGATATTGCAACTTTAAGAGTCAATAATGTGCTCGCTTCGGCAGCACATATACTAAAATTGAAACAATACAGAGAAGATTAGCAGGGATAACAAGCAAATTCGTGAAGTGTTTCATGTTTTTATACAAAAGGAAATAAAAGACCTAGACTGCAAAGGGTTTTTCTTTTAAAAAAAAAATGACCTCTTTGACAGATACCTATAACCAGTTACTGGTACTTCTTCTGAAATCAATGTCACACTTTTACCAAAGGGCACAGTGTTGGCTCTAGATAATAAGGAAATATCAGCCATGTTCTGTTACATGAATCTTTAGAGCAATCTGCTACTCTTCCTGATTATGAGGCTATAACTATGACAGGAGGATATTGGTGTGTTCATAGCATGCTATTCCACCATCATAGTCCATCCTTGTACACCTGGAAATGACGGAGCACAATAATGGATGAAACAATGCTTTCATTATACTGCTCCTACCTAAGTGAATAAAGTGTAAATTTAATTGTAATTTTCAAATATTTCAACCATTGTGTGCTTCCTAAGCTAGTTTATAGTATACGATTGTGGTTCTCAACCTGTTTGTTGGCACCCCTTTGGTATTGAATGATGCTTTCACAAGTATCACCTAAGACCATCAGAAAACACAGATATTTTCTTTATGATTCATAACAGTAGCAAAAAAAGTTATGAAGTAGAAGTGAAATGATTTTATTGCTGGTGGTCACCAAAAAATAAAGAACTGTATTAAAGTGTTTCCGCATTAGGTAGGTTGAGAAATACTGGTACAGATCATTCCGAGTATTGTTTTTGTAGGAACAGATCTGTGAACACCATGACTCCAAATTTTACATAAGCAAACTGGTGATGAAAAACTAGGGAAATAACTGTGTCCTTTGTCTTACAGAAGCTTCTCAGTTTCATTAGGTCCCTTTTATTAATTGTTGCTCTTAGTGTCTGAACTACTGGTGTTGTATTTAGGAAGCAGTCTCCTTGTCTATGCATTCAAGACTTTCCACTTTCTCGTCAGTGAGGTTCAGTGTGACTGGATTTATGTTGAGGTCTTTGATCCATTTGTATTTACATTTTGTGTATGGGGATAGATATGGATCTATTTGTGTTCTTTTACAGGTTGACATCCAGTTTTGCTGGCACCATTTGTCGAAGATGCTTTCTTTTTTCCATTGTATAATTTTAGCTTCTTTGTCAAAAATCAGGTGTTCAAAAGATGTGGATTGATATCAGGGTCTTTGATTCAATTCCATTGTTCCAACTGTCTATTTTTATGCCAATACTAAGCTGTTTTTATTACTGTATTTCTCTTGTATAGTTTTAAGTAAGGAATGGTTATGCCTCCAGAAGTTTCTTTATTGTACAGAATTGTTTTGACTATTTGGGGCTTTTTGTTTTTCCATATGATGTTGAATATTTTTCTTTCAAGGTCTGTGAAGAAATTTGCTGGAATTTTGATGGGCATTGCATTGAATTTGTAGATTGTTTTTGGTAGGATTGACATTTTTACTATGTTGATCCAACCTATTCAAAAGCATAGGAGATCTGATATTTTCCTCAATTTCTTTTTTCAAAGGCATTAAGAGGACATGAGAGCATTGGTTAGTTTTACTCCAAGATGCTATTTGTGACTATTGTAAATTGTGATGTTCTCTGAATTCTTTCTCAGCCTCCTTATCTTTTGTATATAGGAGGGCTACTGACTTTTTTGAGTTCTTTTTGTAACAAAGCAAACCTCCACAGATACAAAAATAATTGGAATAGCTTCATGTATCTTATCGGATCACATTGGCTTAAAACTAGAATTCAACATCAATACTAATTCCAGAAAGCCCACAAACCCATGGAAATTAAACAATGCTCACCTGTCTCATCAATGGGTCAAGGAAGAAATAAAGGGAGAAATTAAAGGCTTCCTAAAATTCAATGAAAATGACCATACAACATACACAAATTTGTTGGGCACAATGAAAGCAGTGTTAAGAGGAAAGTTCACAGTTCTAAATGCCTACATAAGGAAGTTTGAAAAACCCCACACTAGTGAATTAAGAGAACACTTGAAAACTTTAAAACAAAAAGAAGCAAACTCACCCAAAAGAACTAGACAGCAGGAAATAATCAAATTGAGAGCTGAAATCAACAAAATAGAAACAAAGAAAAGAAAACAAATAATTAATGAGACAAAGAGTTGGTTCTTTGAGAAAATCAACAACATAGACAAAACTTTATTCAAACTAATCAAAAGGTAGAGAGAGAATATCCAAATTAACAAAATCAGAAATGAAAAAGGGTACATAGCAACAGACATGAGGAAATCCAGAGAATCATCAGGTCATATTTCAAAAACCTATACTCCACAAAATTGGAAAACTTAAAGAAATTGGACAACTTTATGGATAAATATCACTTACCAAAATTAAATCAAAACCAGGTAAGCAAATTAAATAGACCCATAACTGCTAAAGAAGCAGAAACAGTCATCAAAAGTCTCCCAACCAAAAAAAAAAAAGCCATGGCCAGATGGTTTCAGCTCAGAATTCTACAAGACTTACAAAGAAGAACTAATACCAATAAATACTCTTCAAATTGTCCCACACCATAGAAACATAAGGAACATTGCCAAACTCTTTCTATGAGGCTGCAATTACCCTGATACACAAACCACATAAAGACATTACTAAGAAAGAGAATTATAAACCAATGTCACTCATGAATATTGATACAAAAATACTAAATAAAATACTGGAAAATTGAATCCAAGAACACATCAGAACCATCATCCACCATGATCAAGTCGGACACAACCCAGAGATGCAGGGATGGTTCAATATAAGGAAAATCTGTCAGCATAATCCACCATACAAACAAACTGAAAAATAAAACCACATGATTATCTCATTAGATACTGAAAATTCTTTCAATAAAATACAACATCAATTCATGATAAAGGTTTTGGAGAAAGCATGGATATAAGGAACATACATAAACATAATAAAGGCAATATTCAGCAAGTCAACAGCCAACATCAAACTAAATAAAGAGAAACTCACAGCAATCCTACTGAAATCAGAAACAAGACAAGGTTTTCCACTCTCTCCAAGTCTATTCAATATAGTTCTTGAGGGCCTAAGTAGAGCAATAAGACAAAAAAAAAAAAAACAAAAAAAAAAAAACCACAAAAACAAGAAGATCAAGGGGATACAAATCAGAAAAGAAGTCAAACTATCACTGTTTTTGATGATATTATTGTTTACATAAGCAACCCCTAAAATTATATCAAGGATCTTCTACAACTCAAAAACACTTTTGGTAATGTAGCAAGATGCAAGGATAACTCGAAAAAAATATCAGTAGCCCTTCTTTTCACAGATGATAAATGGGCGGATAAAGGAATCAGAGAAATATCACCTTTCACAATAGCCACAAATAGCATAAAATATCTCAGGGTAACTCTAACCAAACAAGTGGAAACCAGTATGACAAGAATTTTAAATTTTAGAAGAAAGAAATTGAGTCGGACACCAGAAAGTGGAAAGATCTCCCATGCTCTTAAGTAGGTAGAATTAACATTATAAAAATGGCAATCTTACCAAAACCAACCTACAGATTCAATGCAATGTCCATCAAAATCCCAGTAAAATTTTTCAGAGACTTCAAAAGAACGGCATTAAACATCATATGGAAAAGGAAAATGCCCAGGATAGCCAAAACAATCATTTATAATAAAGGAACTTCTAGAGGCATCACAATCCCTACAGAGCCACAGTACTAAAACAGCCTGTTACTGGCATAAAAACAGACAGGAGAAACAATGGAACTGAATAGAAGGCCTGGATATCAATCCACATACATATGATCACCTGATTTTTAACAAAGAAGTAAAAAAAAAAAATAAAAGGAAAAAAGTATATTTAACAAATGGTGGTAGCATAACTGGATATCAACATGTAGAAGAATGAAAATAGATCCTTATCTATCACCATGGACAAAACTCAAGTCCAAATGGATCAAAGACCTCAACATAAATCTAGCCACACTGACCCTCTTAGAAGAAAAAGTTGGAAGTACACTTGAACGCATTGGCACAGGAGACCACTTCCAAAATATAACCCAGTAGCACAGACACTGAAAGAAACAATTAATAAGTTGGACCTTGTGAATCTGTAAGCTTCTATAAAGCAAAAGACACATTCAAGAAGGCAAAATGACAGCCTACAGAATGGGAAGAGATCTTCAAAAACCCCATATCAAACAGAGGACTCATCTCCAAAATATACAAAGAACTCAAGAAATTGGCCATCGAAACAACAAATAATCCAATTTAAAAAATAGAGTACAGACCTAAACAGAGAACTCTCAATAGAAGAATCTAAAATGACTGAAAAGCACTTAAAGAAAGAAAACAGTCATCAGAAAAGGAAAGAAAAAAAAAAAGAAAAAGAAAAAAAAGTAATGGTAAAAATAAAAACAACCATATGTGGAAAGAATAAAACAAATGAATGAACAGAAAACAACGTGCCAGAAAAAGCACAACCCCTCAGTGAAAAGTAAATCAAAACAACTCTGAGATTCCATCTTACACCTGTAAGAATGGCCAAGATCAAAATCACTGATGACAATTTATGATGGAGAGATTCTCGAGTAAAGGGAAAATTCCTGAATTGCTGGTTAGAGTGCAAGCTGGTATATCCCCTTTGGATGCCAGTATGGCAATTTATCAGAATACTAGAAACAACATTTTCTCAAGATTCAGCAATAACACTTTTGGGTGCATACTCAAAGGATGATCAGTCATACCACAAGGACATCAGCTAAACTATGTGCAAAGCAGCATTGATTGTCATTACCAGAACCTGGAACAACCTAAATGCCCCTTGACCAAAGAAAGAATGGTTAAGGAAAATGTGGGCCTTCCCCTGTAATTAGATTATTACCTTAATTGTCATCATAAAATCTTCACCCAGAAATTAATGGTAGTAGATACAGAGATCCACAGAGAAGCACTAGGCTGTGCTTCTGGAGAACAGAGGGATGAGTGGCAGTATGAGCAAACAGGTGAAGACCCTGTTGGTGATACCCACAGAATGGCTGACCTGAGCTAGTGAGAGTTCACTGACTCAAGACTGATAGTGGAGGAACTTGCATAGGACCAAACTAGGCCCGCTGAATGTGAGGGACAGTTGTGAGGCTTGGGCGGTTTATGGGGCAAATGGCAGTGGGCAGGATTCGTCCGTAGTTCTTAAACTGGTTTCTTGGAGCAAATTATCTTTGGAGGGATATTTTTTCTTCGTGTAGATATGGGGGGAGGGCCTTGGCCCTTCCTGGAAGTGATGTGTCAGACTCCACGTAGGAAGCCTTACTCTTTCTGAGGAGTGGATGGGTGGTGGGGTGGGGCAGAGGATAGGATGAAGAGAGGGAGGAGACATATGGGGATCAGGGATAGCTATGGAAAATGAGAAAAGCTTGTATTAAAATTTTCTCTATGAAAGAACAAAGAGAACAAATTAAACAGGAAAAAGAAAGAAATAACTAGAAAGAATATAAGTAGAGAGCAAAAGAGAAAAGGGAAAAATTTATGTAACAAATCAAAAAATCCAGAGTTTTGTTTTTAAAATGAGACTGCTGTAGCATGCACATTGTCAGCACAGGTCTAAGCCAGATGGGGATCTCAGTTCTGAGAGGAGAAGTAGACAGAAGACCCTGTCCCTAACTCAGAATCTATCTACAATCAATAATTGCTCACAAAAGAAAAAATATTTTTCTCCCATCGGGTCTAAATGAATATACAAAGTTGTCTTAAGAGCAGACCCCATGCCCTGTTTCAGATGGCCAAGACAAAATAAACTCACTGACATTTTTGAAAGATTTAAAAAATTTTGTTTTGTTTTGTTTTGTTTCTGTCTTACAATGAGGTTGCACATTTTCCCTCTTATAAGTCTTTACTTATAGATAATGCTTTCTGATTTTGCATTGTTAATCAGTATCTCTCTTTGTGAATGTGTGTGTCTTCACATCTATATCTATTTCTTTTTATTGTTTTTATTAGGCTATATATTTTCCTCTATAACTCTCTCTCTTCTACCCTCTATTGCTGTTCACACTCACAATTTACTCAGGAGATCGTACCCTTTTCTACTTCTCATGTAGATTAGATCCATATGTCTCTTTTGGTTCCTCTTTGTTGCCTAGGTTCTCTGGGATTGTGAATTGTAGCCTGGTTTTTCTTTGCTTTATGTCTAAAAGCCACTTATGAGTGAGTACATATGATATTTGTCTTTCTGGGTCTTGGTTACATCACTCAATATGATGTTTTCTACTTCCATCCATTTGCCTATAAATTTCATGATGTCATTATTCTTTTTCACTGTGTAGTACTCCATTTTGTAAATGCCCCATATTTTTCTTAACCATTCTTTGGTCAAGGGGCATTTAGGTTGCTTCCAAATTCTGGCTATGACAAACATTGATGCTATAAATATAGTTGAGCACATGTCCTTATGGTAGGATTGAGCATTCTTTGAGTACATATCCAAAAGTGTTATAGCTGATTATTGAGTAAGGTTGTTTCCTAAATTTCTGAGAAATCACCATACTGACATCCAAAGGGGTTAAACCAGCTTGCACTCCCACCAGCAATGCAGGAATGTTCCCTTTACCCCACAACCTCTCCAGCATAAGTTGTCATCAGTGTTTTTGATCTTGGCCATTCTTACAAGTGTAAGATGAAATCTCAGAGTTGTGTTGATTTGCATTTCTCTAATGGATTGTGCTTTTTTGGCTCTTTGTTTTCTGTTCATTCATTTGTTTTATTCTTTTCATGAATGGTTATTTTCATTTTACCATTACTTTCTTTTTCTTTCCTTTTTTTTTGATGACTGTTTTCTTTCTAATGATAAAGATAATAAAGGGTGTGGATTTGGATGTATGGGGGGAAATGTAGAGGCCCTGGAAGGAGTTTGTGTAGTGGGAACCAGAATCAGGATATATTACGTAAAAATTATTTCTATTAAAAATCTGTCCTATTTAAATAATTGCTATATCCTGTGGAAAGTTACAATCTTGAGAAACTTGTAGAGATGCATTGCCTGTGAAAAAGCAAAAGTATCTATGATACTCAGAAATAAGATTAGTTGCCAGCAAGTGGATTTCAAAGTTTCCTAAGAATATAATACACAGTGTTTTCTTTCTTTTTCTCTACTGTGTAAATATATGGCTTCCATTCAGATGCATGAGTGCATAAAAACTCAAAGGCAGTGCATTAAATCCCCAACTTTAAGATACCATTATTTTTGAGATATATAGTACCAAGCTCCTACAGCCTTTTTATTTTAAAGAAAAAGATAACTTTATTATTTAAACTCAACAAAAGAATAACGAACTTGTGAAGCCGCCAAACAATCCCACACCAGTTAAGAATTGGGGCTAATAAAAAGGGCTATTTGAGGGGGGGAAGCTTACAGATCACCGTCCCAAACAACATTCCTCTCATCGCAAACATTTAACAGACAGTCTATTCCCCAGAAGCAAGAAAAAGAGCACCGGTTCCTGCTGCTTTTTAAAGTATAAAAGACCACGCCATAGTGGGCTGTTATCTTAAAGGCTATTGGCTGAAGGAGCGGAAGGAGCTCCGGCAGCAAACTTGGGCAAATTTTTGTATACAACATATGCAGAAAAGCATTCTAAACTATTCTGAAAAATATAATTTGAAAGGTTTTCTACAGGAAACACATTTGAAATAAGCACTGGGCTCCAGTATTGTCATCTGCATCGCTATTTTTACTAGTAGGAATAAAAATTACTAGATCACTCAGCAAAAGTTCCAGAAAGATCTGGCTGATTTGGAATTGTTGTTTCCCTACACAGAGAAAATAGTAGTGATTGTACAGAAATACAGCTTTAATGTTTCCATTATTTCTGTGGCTCTTTACTCCAGGGTGAAGTTTCCTGATTATTCACAAATGCCGGAAGGGTTAGCAGTGGAGGCCCATTTCCTGCTATTTCCTGGTCACTTGCTCTTCACAAACTCCTATTTTAAAAATCACCTTTTCAAGTTGATTAATGGTATTTCATAGAGACAGATTTTGGGCATTATTTTCAGGTTCCTTAACATGATCTTATAATTGACACTATTCAAGTAGTAGGCTTGGTATCAGTACGTTTAAATGCCCAGCCTTCTGGGCAAGTTCATTATCTAGAGGCTGTACCTCTGCTGCTCAGACACTTTAGGCTCATCGTGAGTAAAGGTAACATGGTTGAATGCTGTCTCTTCTCTTATCTTGGCTAAATTTGTTGTTTGTTAAAACTGATCAAATTTTCACTCCACAGTAGCCAATATTCACTTTCTCAATAATGATTTTTAGACTAATCTTAAGTGTTGTCCTAAATACCATAGGTAAACTGCACACATTTCACTGTGGAAAGGTTTACGTTTGTATTAGTCCAAAACAGAAGGCATTGAGTAATGTTTCTGAGAGACACAAAAACAAATGTCTGTTTATTTAAGATACTTCACTAATCACAGATCACAGAGAAAAGGAGAGAATCCTCATTAGCCTCTTTGGTACAGAAATGAACTAATTAGAATTACATACAGGACCTTTTGTGGGCATTTTCACAGGAGCATGGAGGTAAATACCATCTCTGCATCCCTGACCACTAATCACATCTGCATTTCTGTAGCTCTCTGTTCAACTTCAATGAATATCCCCAAGGAGCATCACATTTTCTGGAACTTGCTTGCTGCTTCTGTACACTCAGGGAGTTTCTGGTCCTTGTATCTTTCTGAGATTCCAGAGTCTTAAGGTGTATTAGCTCCTGAGAGCTGCAAACAAGGCTTCGTCATCCATCAGGAGGGATGTTTGCAATCTGGATGAAATTGTTACACAAACAGCAATTTTCTTAAATTATTCTATTTCAACAATCACCTTCATTTTTGTTGTTGCTATTTTGCCAACTTTTCATAATACTTTTTTATCACAGACAACACATCATTCATTCTTCAGGACTTACATTATTAATGATGCACAGAATTTTCTATATCACCTCTTCATTCTCTTTAACTGATTCCCATTTACCTAATAACTTTACATAAAAGAAAATATTTTGGTATTTAAAAAATTATGTTTCGGTTTGGTATTTTAACAGGCAATATATCAATTAATGTACATGTTGTTATTAACATTTTTGTGTTCATGTGTCTTTCTTTGTGACTGCATATCTGTCTGTTTTATTCTTTTTCTTTTTTTTTCTTTTTGGTGTTTTGATACAGGTTTTCTATGTAGCTTTGGATATTGTCCTGGAACCAGCTCTTGTAGACCAGGCTGGCCTCGAACTCACAAAGATTAGCCTGCCTCTGCCTCCCAAGTGCTGGGATTAAAGGGGTGCACCAACACGACCCAGCTTGTCTGTCTGCCTTCTATCCTATCTTTGAAAAACTCTTATTTTATCTTACTTCAATGGTAGTCTCATTTCATAATTTATGTAAATAAATGATTAAAAGTGGCTATCTCCATGTAACTATGAACGTATTTTCTTCTCACTTCTATCCAAGCTTTCATAATAAACTATCAATATCAAAATTCTAAGTAAAGACCCTTGAATCATTTTCATTAACTATAAAACTATATTCAATATTCTTATTTTAATTTTTAAACATTCCTAAATAATTCATTATGTTGTCACCCAGTTGTCTACACTTAACTGAGAGTTCTCTTCTCAGTTCAATTTTAATTGATCTATTTCCCATTGAGTTATTATGAATAATAAGGTATTAACTTAGACCAATTGACTAAGAGTCCAGCATGGTCATCAATGACTTTGTGTGGAAGCTGAAAAGAAGATGCTTATTAAATGTTGTGTGCTTTTACAGGGTTCAGTAAGCATGAGGTTCCTTGTCTTTGCCTTGATAATGTCTCTCATGATCTCCATGCTTGTAAGTACATCCAGAAATTGTAAAGGATTGGTTTTTAGCAATTTTAGCCAACAACTTGTCTGGTTAAAAACACTCTGAGTAATGTTTACTTACTTTTGAATGAAACATTACTACTTTGAATTTTTTCAAGTGTTCAATTTTCTTGGATCAGTCTATGTAACTTTACACATTATTTAGAAGTTCTTTGTAGCTAGTGGCAGAAACAGAAGTGAGCTTTCATATATAAAAAATGGATTATAAATACAAAAGAAATAACAGAGAAAATGAAAGCTGATTAAATTATAGCCTTTTTTCTTCCATCTAAATGAATTAAATTTAACAACACTCCACATTTTCAGGATATATGGACCAAAGTAAACAATTACTGAATAGGATAAATTCTTCACAGAGCAGTCTAATTTTAATACATTCAAATATTACTATATAAAAATGGCAAATTTAGAGTCAATATAAAGAAAGTGAGGTGTGCTAAATGACTCTTCTTTCTTTTTTTCCCCCTAGACTGCTGATGGTTCTAGAAAGGTAAGATTGTCTCATTCACTGGAAACTTCATAATCATACATGAACTAAATATTTGTGTGGATATCTGAGGTAGTATTTCTCTGTGCAACAGTCTTAGCTGTTTAATCATCTGCTTTGTAGACCAGGCTGGCCTCAAACTCACAGAGAGCCATCTGCCTTTGCCTTCCAAGTGTTGGTATTAAAATTGTAGTCATCCACTGCCTGGTCACTAACTGTATTTTTCACTTTTCTTTTTCATTCTGCAGAGACATTCTGATAATGACAGGAGACGTCATGTAAGTACTGTTTTGATTATGTTGTTCAGTTCATATATGACTCTCAAGTATGTACTCCCTAGGAACAAGCAATACTACTATGTGAAGATGCCTGTGAATGACCAATGAATAATGTCTCCAAAGATTTGACTGGTTTGGTTCACTATAAAATTTATCGCCTAGAAATTAATTTAGGGGAGAATTCTGTAATGTCACTGGAAGGAAGGCAATTTACTCTTAAAATTGACTTTCTCTTGGTTTGGACCATTAGGTTGTTTTATAGTTTAAGATTCCAGATACAGAGTAGACTTAGGAGAAGAAACGGAAATTAGACAATAGAGACAATATCTTCTTCTATCTATGGGATCATGAGGCCTTCCACAGACTGTGTCTTATGGCAAGTAAGTTTTAATGAAGTTCAGATTGAAGCATGATTAATAAAAACTCAGAGAGAGAAATTGGGGTTCAATTTGAAGGTCCTAAAAGCAAAGCATCCAGCTACTGGTTCTTAACTTGACATCACTCTGAAATGGTGATGCTGCCTCCAGGAATCTCAGAATGACGTTATGTCTGAGAGCTGTCTCTATCTGGTTTTATCATCGTCGTTAGGGCTGGGATTAAGAGGATGTCCTTACTGGCTGATTTGTATAGCAAACTAGTGTGTCTACTGGGATTAAAGGTGCGTGTTATTGCTGCCTGGTCTATAAACATGGCCAGTGTGGCTGTTTTACTTTCCCAATCCCCAGCCAAGCCTCATTTATTAAAATACAATTGAAATGCCTCTACACAGAATCTTCTATCTGCAGAAGGACACATCCGAGTTTAGCAGAGAAGCACTAAATTTAGTCTCAGACTATCCTTGCCAAGACTTCTCCTGGACCAGGACACAGATTTAAAGTTCCTTTAGTCCTTCCATCGGGACCTCTAAAAATCATGGGTTATTCTTGCTCTGCACTTTCTCTCATCATTATTATTTTCCTTCTTCTAAATGGTTGTATTTCTAATTGAATTTACAGTTCATTGTTGAAATTAAGAGAACAGAGAGGAAGCCATGAGCATTTCTCTTCAGAAAGCTGTTATGTATCTCCATGATCTCAATCTGACATAATTTCTTGTGCTCTTGATTCTCTTCCCCAAACACTCTCCTGTTGGGAGAAGGGAGTTGCTTGTTGGTTCCCAGCTGCCCAGTTAGCTTAGACCCGAAATAATCACATAAAAACTGTATTCATTAAATCACTCCTTAGCCCGTTAGCTCTAGCTTCTTATTGGCTAATTCTTACATATTAATTTAACGCATTTCTGCTAATCTGTATATCACCATGTGGCAGTGGCTTGCTGGCAAAGCTTCAGCACATGTATCTCTGGTGAGGGATCCATGGCATCTCTTTCTCCACCTTCCTTCTCCTGGCATTCAGCCCAGTTTTCCTGACCTACCTAAATTCTGCCCTATGAACAGGCCAAGGCAGTTTCTTTATTCATTAAACAATAAAGGCAACACATAGACAGAATGACCTCCTACACTACTCTCCTGAAGAACACATCATTTTCTTTATTGAAGGACAAGCTATTTTCTCTTTTTCCAGTCCCTTACTTAGAGTAACATATGCCTGTTAAGACTAGCTTGCCTTTTCTTATGCCGAATTAGATTGTGTCATATCAATGTGATATCTCCAAAATTTCTTCCCTAATAAACAACATACAAAACCTAAAATGATTCAAGATAACTTACAGAAGAGGGGTAGAATACATGAGTTTCATTTGAATAATAAGAAGTTAGGAAGCATAAGAGACCACCAGCTGATAGAACTCCAGGGTTGAGGAGAAGCTCCATTTAGGTTTGAAAACACTTCCCTGTTGATTCAAGGATTGGGAGGTGGTCAGACGAAGAAAATATCTTAAGGAGATTTAAGGTCTATTTTCTATGTTTATCTTTCACCAGTAGTCTAAGATTTAAATGAAAAACCTGATAAGATATAAATACACATCTTTTATCCTTCCTTGAAACTTTATTTTCTGGGTACAATTTAAAATCTCATAAAGCTAGACAGATAGCATCATCATGCAATTCACAGATAAATCTATAGTGACTCCAAGACCTGTAATTCATTAATGACAGATATAGTAGTTAAAGTCATGCGGTCTCAAACCTTTCTTTCTCTTTCTGTCTTTACAGAGACACCGTGATCGCCGAGATGTGTCAAGTGAAAGCGAAGAGAGAAAAAATTATTTTCAACCATATAATATAAGACCTTATCCTTATCCTAGTCATTATCCTTCTCCTTATCCTGATGGTAATCCTTCTCCTTATCCTAATGGTTATCGTTCTCCTTATCCTTATCCTACTGCTTACTAACCACAGGAAATGATTAAAAGGTAAGGTGAAACTGGATATTTTCAAAAATTTACTGGTAACATCAGTTGAGAAAAGACCAATCAGTTGAGAAAAAAAACATCAGATAAAATTCAAGTTCAATTAAAAATTTCTAGAAGTATAATTGCTTATTGAAATGCGTATAACCAAAAAAATCTGATTAATCCCAACCAAGAAGTATGTCTGAGAAGGGTATATCAGTTTTCTCTTCTGGCCTGACAACCATTATTCCTGATACTCAGCTAATCTCATCTCTACAGTATCAAATGTTACACAATCAATAATATGTCGAAAGACTTGACTGTATTCCTTAAACATTTTCGAGCATGTCAGAGGGCTCAAAGTGTGAATGTTTATGAATGAAGACTCCAGAGGCACTAGAGCTGCCTAGGGTCCTGTTGAAAGTTCTTCCTCCCAAAACACAACCTTATAGGAGTTGAGTACACGCCTTCTGAAGAAGAGGGACAACTTGAGAGAAGGAAATTATATGCAAGTCATGGTGTTTGGATATGCATTTTAATAACTTTTCAATATGATTTGTAAGACAATGAAGTTGAGATATCTGATCATAACAAATTACATGGACAATATAATTTCAAAATGGTAACATAATTGCAACATAAAGATGGATAAATATTAGAAAATTAAATTTAAGAGAGTCAAGTGTTAAGGCACAACATTAAATATAAATTTTATGAAATGGCAAATTTTTATCTACTATAAAATATTAGATTACCATAAAGGTAAAAGAGGAGTTACCATTGTATCAAATAAGAACTACAAGCTAATTTCACTTTTTAAAATACATTTGGGCATTAATTAAAATCAATTATCTGGTTATCATAGGTAACTAATAACATCAGGTAATCAACTTGAATAATTGGAATACAACTAAGATTCTTTTTAATATTTAATATATCTTGAAATTTTTTGAAAGCAGCACATGAGAATGAAAAGAACAGCTAGGCTCAGCAGATTGATCACAGATGAATTTGATAGGATTTTAAGTTGTAGAAGACAGATGGTTTGTTATGTTTCTATCATTTAATTTTTATTTAATTTTGTATACGGTGCTCATTCAGACACTTAGCCATATTCTTTCATATTATCTACATCAAGTTGTTCTTTATCCAATAAATATTTGTAGCAATTTAAGTTTTTGTGGTAACTTCTTTTCTTTCTTTTTCAGGATGCTATCCAGTTATTTCTTTGGCTTTCCCATCACCCATGATTGTCCATCATTCCTCGATGCTTTCATAAAGATAATATATGCTATAGCAAATGAAAAAAGACCTTCCCTTAAAATTTCTATACTATTTTAGATCTTCCATTTAATACTATTAGACACCATATCATAAATGATTCTGATAGAAATACACTAATTTCTTAATGGAATAAATTCCAACTGCATTATCTTTATGTGGTCTGTTTGTTTGTTTTTTTGTAATTCAGATTAGTAATGCAAATTGACACTATTCAGCCACCGCACAGTCTCAATTGGACTAAGGCAAATTCTTTAACAGATTTTGATGTCAGTTAATTAATGTCTACTGTCATATTCATATAATTCCTTATACAGTGTCCTTATTAGCTATAAATTTGGGTTATTTAATAAACCGTTCTTATGCTCCAGCATTTTTTTCCTGTGAAGGAGAGATCCTGGAGAGGAGCTATGTCTACAAAGACTGTTTGGCTGACTAGAAAATTAAAACAACAGAAATGTTGGTATGTTGTAGATCCAAGGTCTGATTACCTTATCTTGGCTTGTTCTTGCCCAAGAAGTACCATTCTTTGCCTATCTCTGTGTCAGACTAATATCTTGTGACTAATAGATAAAATCCTTTAGAATCTATTAACTTAGCTTACTTGTTTCCACCAACTCTAAAGCTCAGATAGCATCTTGGGCCCAGTAAAGCTTTATATCAGTGTAACTATCTCACATGTACCGAGTAATGTATTTCAGATTTGCATTGATTTATGACTTTCTTTTTTTTAAACTTTTTGTTTTCTTTTTTTAAGATTTATTTATTTATTATGTACACAGTGTTCAGCCTCCATGCCTGCAGGCCAGAAGAGGGCACCAGATCTCATTACAGATGGTTGTGAGCCACCATGTGTTTGCTGGGAATTGAACTCAAGACCTCTGGAAGAGCAGTCAGTGCTCTTAACCTCTTAGCCATCTCTCCAGCCCTGATTCATGACTTTCTTTTTCTATAAAAACCATAAAACACCATGAAACTACTTCCACATTGAAATATGGAATTTGGGGTTAATAAACTCTGTGTTCTTTGGCCATGGTGAAAGATTTCAGAATAAGAAACACATTTTTCTGTTTAGGATGAGAGCTGGTTTTTGTTAAATATCCAGTTTTCCATTTCTCCCTATCCATGTCTCACTCCTTTTAGGTAAGAAAGTAACAGTCCTTGTTACTCCGCAGTAAGAGAATCAAAGTGACTTGGAAAAGTTGTTTCTGATCTTTATTTGAGTGCCACAGCACTCATACAGCCATAGATATACAGATATCATACATACACACAAAGGAATTGATCAAAACTTACACTTACAATCTTTACAGAGCTAGAAATAAAAAAATAGAAAGACAGAAAATTCATTTGGATTCATCAGGCTCAAGCAAAGTAATTTTGGTAAATAACTCTGATGGAATTATGAAACTTTACCTCAAATTATATGTCAGAGCTGTAGTGATGAAGGCATAATTATAGTGGAACAAAAGCTGACGTAGAGATCTTTAGAATAAACTAGGAATTCAAAATAAATCAGCATTCTATGACCACCTAATTTTTGACAAATGCATCAAAATATACTCTGGAGAAAAGACAATCTTGTCAGCACATGGTTTTCACAATACTAAATATTGGCTACCAGAAGAGTAAAATAAGATCTTGATACACAGCCTGCTCAAAAACAGATTTAAAATGGATGAGTGGCATTCTTTTCTCCTTTCTTCCTTCCTTAGTTCCTTCCTTAGTTGCTTCTTTCCTTTCTTTCTTTCTTTCCCTTTTTTTCTTTCTTTCTTTTTGTTTTTTGTTTTTTCAAGACAGGATTTCTCTGTGGCTTTGGAGCCTGTCCTGGAACAAGCTCTTGTAGACCAGGAAATGTTCAGCTGAGAATGTTGATGCTAGCTCTTAATCTAAGCACTTGGGAGGCAAAGGGAGGTTGATCTCTGACTTTGGGGACAGTCTAGAGCAAATTCCAGGATAGCTAGGGTTACTCAGAGAAATCCTGTCTCAAAAAAAAAAAAAACAAATAAAAACCCCAAAATCTGGAGTCCTTGAGCTTCGAGAGGAATATTGAGAATGTACTATAAGGCAATAGTGGACAAGACTCTAAATAAATGGGAAACAGTTTTAAAAATCAACAAATGAGACTATATTAGATATAAATATTTTATATAACAAAAATATCCACTAGACAGAGTATAGAATGTGAGTAATTCTATTTTTTTTTGGTTTGGTTTGTTTTTTGTTTTTTGTTTTTTTTTTTTTTGTGAAATGGCTTGTCTGCTGCTTTTGATACAGTCCTAGGACTTGCTCTGTAGACCAGGCTGGCCTCAAACTCACAGAGATCCGTCTGCCTCTGCTTTTCCATGCTCGGATTAAGGACACTTACCACTACCACCTGGCTGGGAAAATTTGTTATATTTTTTGTTATATTGCTTTTATTTTATGAATTATTATATAGGATATATAAGACAGATATTTGGAAAAATGCTATCTAGTTATAAAAAGTTCTATTTTTTTGTTTTATTGATTATACATTTTCTCCATCCTCTCCTTTTCTCCCCATCTCCTTTTACCCTTCTTGTGACCTCCATGTTCACAATTTACTAAGGAGATCTTGTCTTTTTCCCCTTCCTCTTTAGATCTATGTATGTCACCTTTAGGGTCCTCTTTGTGTCTGGGATTGTGGACTATAGGCTGTTTATATTGATTTATGTCTAGAAGTCACTTATTAGTAAGTACATGTTATATTTGTCTTTCTGGATCTTGGTTACCTCACTCAATATGACTTTTTCTAGATCCGTACATTTACATGCAATTTTCAAGGTATATATATTGGATTTTTCGAGACAGGGCTTCTCCGTAGCTTTTGGTTCCTGTCCTGGAACTAGCTCTTGTAGACCAGGCTGGCCTCTAACTCACAGAGATCCGCCTGCAAGCCGGGCGGTGGTGGTGTCATTATATTTTTAACGCTGTGTAGTACTACATTGTGTTAAAGTACCACATTTTCTTTATCCATTCTTCTGTTGAGAAGCATCTAGATTATTTACAGGTTCTGGCTATTACAAATAATGCTGCTATAAATATAGTCGAGCACATGTCCTTGTGGTATGATTGAATATTCTTTAGGTATAAACCCAACAGCAGTATTGTTGGGCCTTGAAGCAGATAGTTTCCTAGTTTTCTGGGAAATTGCCATACTGATAATCAAAGTTCCTGGACAAGTTTGCATTCCCACCAGCAATGGAGAAGTGTTTCCTTTACCTCACATTCTCTCCAGTATAAGCTGTCATCAGTGTTTTGATCATGTCCATTCTGACAGTTGTAAAATGAAATCTCAGAGTTGTTTTGATTTACATTTCTTTGATGACTAAGGATTTTGAGCATTTTCTTAAGTGTCTTTCAGACCTTTGAGAGAACTCAAGTTCAAATGGATTAAAGACCTCACTATCAGTCAGAACACATTGAACCTGATAGAAGAGAAAGTGGGAAGTACCCTACAGCAGATGGGCACAGGAGATCGCTTCCTATGTGTAACCCCAACAGCACAGACATTAAGGGCAACATTGAATAAATGGGACCTACTAAAACTGAGAAGCTTCTGTAAAGCAAAGGACACTGTCACCAAGACAAAAAGGCAACCCACTGACTGGGAGAAGATCTTCACCAACCCCGCAACAGACAAAGGTCTGATCTCCAAAATATATAGAGAACTCAGGAAACTAGACTTTAAAATGATAATTAACCCAATTAAAAAATGGGGCACTGAACTGAACAGAGAATTCTCAGCAGAGGAAGTTCAAATGGCCAAAAGACACTTAAGGTCATGCTCAACATCCTTAGCAATCAGGGAAATGCAAATCAAAACAACTTTGAGATATCATCTTACACCTGTCAGAATGGCTAAAATAAAAAACTCCAATGATAGCCTTTGCTGGAGAGGCTGTGGAGGAAGGGGTACCCTCATCCATTGCTGGTGGGAATGCAATCTTATGCAACCACTTTGGAAATCGGTGTTTCGGTTTCTCAGGAAATTCGGGATCAACCTACCCCTGAACCCAGCAATATCACTCCTAGGAATATACCCAAGAGATGCCCTATCATATGACAAGAACATTTGTTCAACTATGTTCATAGCAGTATTATTTGTTATAGCCAGAACCTGGAAACAACCTAGATGCCCTTCAATGGAAGAATGGATGAAGAAAGTGTGGAATATCTACCCATTAGAGTACTATGCTGCGGTAAAAAACAATGACTTCTCAAATTTTGCATGCAAATGAATGGAAATAGAAAACACTATCCTGAGTGAGGTAACCCAGACCCAAAAAGATGAATATGGGATGTACTCACTCATAATTGGTTTCTAGTCATAAACAAGGGTCACGGAGTCTACAATTGGTGATCCCAAAGAAGCTAAGTAAGAAGGTGAACCAAAGGAAAAACATATAGTTGTCCTCTTGGCTATGGGAAGTAGACAAAATTGCCGGGGAGAAAATTGAGATCTTGGTGGTGGGGTGGGATGGGGGTAAGGGGAGGTGGGGAGAGAAAAGGGAGAAGGGGAGAATGGGGGGAACTTGGGGAAAAAGGAGGATTGGGATAAAGGAAGGTTGGATGGGGAGCACGGAAGCACAATTCTTAACTAAGGTTAAGAGAGCCACTTTAGAGTTGGCAAGAGACTTGAACCTAGAGTGGCTCCCAGATGCCCAAGCCAAGGTACCCAGTTAGTTCCTTGGGCAGCTGAGGATAGGGAACCTGAAATGACCCTATCCTATAGCAATACTAACGAATATCTTGCATATCATCATAGAACCTTCATCTGGTGATGGATGGAGATAGAGACAGAGACCCACACTGGAGCACTGGACTGAGCTCCCAAGGTCCCAATGAGGAGCAGAAGGAGGAAGAACATGAGCAAAGAAGTCAAGACCACGAGGGGTGCACCCACCCACTGAGACAGTGGAGCTGATCTATTGGGAGCTCACCAAGTCCAGCTGGACTGTGCCTGAAAAAGCATGGGATAAAACTGGACTCTCTGAACAATGAGGGCTGATGAGAAGCCAAGGACAATGGCACGGGGTTTTGAACCTACGTAATGTGCTGGCTTTGTGGGAGCCTAGCCAGTTTGGATGTTCACCTTCCTAGAAATGGAGGGAGAGGGGAGGACCTAGGACTTACCACAGGGCAGGGAACCCTGACTGCTCTTTGGACTGGAGAAGGAGGGGGGAGGAGTGGGGGGAGGGGGAGAAGGGTGGGAGGAGGGGGAGAAGGTTGGGAGGAGGGGGAGGGAAATGGGAGGCTGGGAGGAGGTGGAAACTTGTTTTTTTTTTCTCTCCTTTTCTCAATAAAAAAATGGAAAAAATAAAATAAATAAATAAATTTAAAAAAAAAGAATTCAACACCAACATGAATTTCAGAAAGTCCACAAAAACATGGAAATTGAACAACGCTCACCTGACTCACCAACAAGTCAAGGAAGAAATAAAGAAAGAAATTAAAGACTTCCTAAAATCAACAAAAATGGCCATACAACATACCCAAACTTATGAAACACAATGAAAGCAGTGTGTAGTAATTAGGGCAGCGGGGCTGCATTCCCACCTATCTTTCAACCAATAAAATGGGCCAAGGCAGTTCCTTTATTAGCCAATGATCTTACTCCATCAGCAGTGTTAAGAGGAAAGTTCATACCACTTAAAGCCTTCATAAAGAAACTAGAACAATCCCATACAGGCATGTTAGCAGATCACCTGTAAACTCTAGAACAAAAAGAAACAAACTCACCCAGAAGTGAGTTTGAGACCAGCCTGGTCTACAGAGTTCCAGCAGGAGAGGCAGAGCAGTTACACAGAGAGACCATGTTTAAAAAAAAAAAAAAAAAAAAAAAAAACAGGAAAAAAGATGAAGAAGAAAAAATTTTAGAGAGAGATTTGTGAGAAGTTGAGAAATCGATAGCTTATACATTCTTACAGATATATCATGTAAGAATCTATAGTTGAACAACAATCCAATATGGTTTATAAAACAAAATGTTTAAGGAACTTGGTCTTGTGGAATGGATAAAGTCATTTATATAGTAATAAAATAACTTCTACGTGAAAATACAGGATATTGGCAACTTATACTTTAGCATGCCAGTTTTACTTATTTAGGTCTATGTAGTTGACAGTCTACAAAATGTAGAAACAATCTATTTTTCTTTGATGTACAGGCTTAAATAGAAATCAAATCATTATATGTTTGCCTCATGCTTTAGCTATACCACCTACAACTATGGTTGACAGAGTAACCAAACACAATCTGTTTGAAAGGAAGAAGTGGCTTGGTATAGCCTCACCAGATTTTATGCTGCTGCCTTAATGTTTTATTAATTAATATTTCAGGGTTAAAGTGATTTCATTTTCTCTGTAAATTAATATATTTTAAAAATACTCTTTTATATAGTGTATTTCTGTTTGTATTTTTAATATATTTTCATATTGATTGTGTTAACCCCATTCTTTCTCAATATAAACAACACTACAATAAATTTATATGACAGTTCTTTCAAAATAAAATCAAGTTTAGTTACACATTACTTTTTTTGCCAAGGTTATTCAAAATTAATTCTAACATTAATGTGAAACTTAACATTTATTGTTTTAATCATAATTATCTTTTTTTTAACTTTTTTTATTGAGAAAAGGAGAAAAAAAACAAATTTCCACCTCCTCCCAGCCTCCCATTTCCCTCCCCCTCCTCCCATCCTTCTCCCCCTCCTCCCACCCTTCTCTCCCTCCCCCCACTCCTCTCCCCCTCCCTCTCCAGCCCAAGGAGCAGTCAAGGTTCCCTGCCCTGTGGTAAGTCCTAGGTCCTCCCCCCTCCGTCCATTTCTAGGAAGGTGAACATCCAAACTGGCTAGGCTCCCACAAAGCTAGCACATTACGTAGGTTCAAAACCCCGTGCCATTGTCCTTGGGTTCTCATCAGCCCTCATTGTTCGCCATGCTCAGAGAGTCCAGTTTTATCCCATGCTTTTTCAGTCACAGTCCAGCTGGCCTTGGTGAGCTCCCAATAGATCAGCTCCACTGTCTCAGTGGGTGGGTGCTCCAATCCCCATCAGGGTCCCATCAAAATTCTTCACAGATCTTGAGAGGACAATAATCAACTTTATATGGAAAAACAAAAAACCCAGGATAGCCAAAACAATCCTATACAATAAAAGAATGTCTGGAGGCACTATCATCCCTGACTTCAAACTCTATTACAGAGCTACAGTGATGAAAACATTGTGGTACTGGCATAAAAACAGAGAAGTCGACCAATGGAATCGTATAGAAGACCCAGATTTTAACCCACAAACCTATGAACACCTCATTTTTGATAAAGGAGCCAAAAGTATACAATGGAAGAAAGAAAGCATCTTTAACAAATGGTGCTGGCATAACTGGATGTCAACCTGTAGAAGAATGAAAATAGACCCATATCTATCACCATGCACAAAACTCAAGTCCAAATGGATTAAAGACCTCACTATCAGTCAGAACACAATGAACCTGATAGAAGAGAAAGTGGGAAGTACCCTACAGCAGATGGGCACAGGAGATCGCTTCCTATGTGTAACCCCAACAGCACAGACATTAAGGGCAACATTGAATAAATGGGACCTACTAAAACTGAGAAGCTTCTGTAAAGCAAAGGACACTGTCACCAAGACAAAAAGGCAACCCACTGACTGGGAGAAGATCTTCACCAACCCCGCAACAGACAAAGGTCTGATCTCCAAAATATATAGAGAACTCAGGAAACTAGACTTTAAAATGATAATTAACCCAATTATAAAATGGGGCACTGAACTGAACAGAGAATTCTCAGCAGAGGAAGTTCAAATGGCCAAAAGACACTTAAGGTCATGCTCAACCTCCTTAGCAATCAGGGAAATGCAAATCATAATTATCTTAATGTACTAATAAGCTGAGAGTACAACTTTCCTATCATACTGTTCCCTGATTTTGGAAAGGAAATATTTACTCTATGTAATTGTATATTTATGTAGTAATTTATTTTTCATTTTACAAGTGCTCAATTTAAACCATTACCTCAGCAGAGACACCTGTACTTAATCTGTGAACAATCCAGCAACTACAAAGAGATTTTGGATACTTAAAGTATGAATATATCCATTTTTCATTATGAAATAAGCAATAGTCTTTAGGAGTCAAGAACAAAATTAGACCAGGATTGGCCATGTAATGGTTAATTTAGAATGTTGATTTGATATTGTTATGAAACACCTTTGACAGTAATGATGTACACCTTTGTGTGTGTTTGTGAGAGCATTTCAGGAAAATTTTAACTGGGAAGGGAAGACATACCCTAATGTAGGTGGCACATTCAATATACTTGGGACCTTGTTTGAATAACAGCATGTACCTCAGTTTGAGATTTCCCATTTTCCAAATACCTGATCTGCAGAGCAGGTAACATTCCATTCCCAAGCATGAAGTCCACGACCATCATGCCTTCCCTGACATGACATGTTCTCAATGTGTGAATCAACATAATTCCTTCGTTCAGATAGGTCTCAGCATGTATTTGATCCCATAGGTGTCAATATAATTACTAATCATGTACTTTAAATATTCCCTTCTTTTCCCAGTATCTCTGGTCTTCATCCTGTACAGAATCTTTATGCCCAGTCAGAACACAACAGAAATCATTCACATCTACCTGACAAAGAAAGTGGACACTAACTTTGCATTCACTATCTAAGAATGACATATTGTGCCAGCTACTCATATCAGGAAAATAATTTCAACTTTATATTTTGAAAAACTGAGAGAAAACCACGTATAGTTGTGATTTAATGTGTGCTATGGAAAAAATGAAAGTGGTTGAGTCAAAGAATATTGCACATAGCAGCATTATGATCATAAGATCTCCACACGCTTTTGTTCATACCCAGTGTTTTATAGAATTTATTTCACTCTCTTTGAATCCATGACTTCATATGTATAAGTATATATATGAACTCTGAAATAAAGTCTATGAACATCAGATTTCAGTACCTAGAAATTCATACATTTTCTATTGCCTCTACAAAGAAAATTTAAATCTACGATAATAACTAATTTAAATTATATTTGGGGTTTTTGAAGCATGGTCTCACTAAATAGGCCTGCCAGTCCTAGAAATCAAATTTTTGTATAAACCAGGCTGGCCTCTAACTTACAGAGCTCTGCTCCACTCTGCCTGCCAAGTGTAAAGATTAAATGTTAATAAGCTATTCTTGTCCATCAAATCTAAGCAACGTTAATGCAATTCACCCAGCTGACAATTATGGAAAAGAAACCGTACATTTTCAACGTAACTATTTAGTTTAAGCCACACAGCTATAGCATATTTGCAGAGAACCTAGGCCAGTTCATGCAAGCTCTCTGGTTGGCAGTTCAGTTTTTCTGAGCCCCTATTAGCCCAGCTTAGTTAATTCTGTGCTTTCCTTGTAGTGCCCTTGGTCCTGCTGGCTTTCATGATCCTTCCTCCTCCTCTCTCCCAGGATGGCCCTCAGTCTGCCTAAGGTTTGGCTGTGGTTCTGCAACCGCATCTGTCACCACCAGTTGCTGGGACACCTCTCCGATGACAATTGGGCTAGGCAACAGTCTATGAATATAGCAAAAATATTTGCAAATTATGTCTTTGACTTTTTTTTTTTGCCAGTCATGTTCAGTTCTAGCCCAAGTTTTTCGGGCTACCCAGCCTGGAGCAGGAGCTGCCCCTGCCTTCTTTACTTACCTTTAAAACCTTTTCTGCCTCATCCAGACTCCATAGGTAAAAAAAAGTGCCTAGTCTTACTGCAATGTGATATATTTACTGTGCCTAGTCTTACAGAGACATGACTGGCTGATAAACACACATGGAAGGCCTGCTTTTTCTGAAAAGAAAGGATGACCAGTGAATTGTGAGGGTGGGGGGAGAGGGAGGATGGAAGATTGGATGGGAGTAGAGGAAGAGGAAACAGAAAGTCTAGAAATAATTAATGAATAAAAATAAATAAAATCAAACCGATGAGTTTACTTATCTCAGGTAGTGTAACACAGTTAAACTAATCAATCTAATTATCCTGGGGGAAAAATTGATCTAATCTCTAGCTTTCTTCCCCCACTTTAAGAGTGGAAAATGTCACATGTTTAAAATGTAACTTTTTCTGCAGACATTTTATTTCTTACTTTTAATTTCATGAAGAATTATTTTCATGGTCCTATTCTTTGAACTCTGTAATGCCACCAAAATAATCTCTGTTCTGTGAAATATGATGAATGATTTCTTTTGTACACATTCTGTTAAAACTTTAAATTCACGTCATTAAGGAACCTCCACATTCAATGGAACATTGATTTATAGGCATCGAGCTTTCCTTTTTGAACTTTCACCTCTGTTGCTTCTACAATATTCTCATATTCAGCAAGTTCCCATCTATTCTCATGTTCTACACCATATTACATCAGAATTGTCTATGAGATATCTCTTCAGCTACTTTAGTTGTGATTCTAAGGAGGATTCTATTATGGCCTAGATTTGCATAATTTTAATTATAGCCAAATATAGATTCATAAAGGCCTAAATTGAACCAAAAATATAAATATTTTGCTCCTAAATTTACATACATTTACTTGATAGACTATTTTCTGCAACTATGTGTGTTTCACCAAAGATATCAAAAAACACTAAAACCAAGAACAAAGCTTATCAGCAGGTGTCCTTAGTACCAGAAAGATTTCATATTATTCATAGCACAGGTATAATGTTTCACATTGTCAAAATTTTCCACTTCATACATTCTAAGAGGAAAATAATCTATTTAGTTTAGGAAGTATTACGAGTTTTTGGTACATGCTTCATATTTAGGATAAATGAAAGAGATGAGGAAAAGCAGAAGTAAATGTTGCGTAAATATCACTGTTAATATCACTTCCTTTTCTGTAATCTGAAGAAAGCAATTTAATGTCACACCTGTGTTGTTCCTGTGGCCTTTATTGAAAAGAAGGTCTGGCATTTTCAGAGAGCATACTATGTAGCAACAAGAAAATAAGACATCTGTGTTTCTTTCATTTTAAATGTCAAGATACTATCTCCGTCATCAGTGTTCTTAAACAATCTTTCATTGTATATTTTGAAACAATAACGAACAAAAGTTTCTACTATCCAGAGCCCAGTATTCCCGTTTCCCCTGTCATTAATAATCTCTCTCCTTCCTAACCTGTTAAAATAGATAATAAGTGATAGGCTAATAACATTTGGACTCCTGAAAAAATACAAATGACTTAAGAATAACAAGTGCATTACTGTGTGCATGAATTTTTGCTTGATATTGACTTTGAATCACTAGTTTGCTCATGGTTCACTAGATGATAAATATCATAGATCGGCTAAAACCTCGCCAAATTAGATTTGATCAATGAATCGGAAATAAATAAATGAAATGGCAAATATGAAGAATAAAATCAAGATAAAATGTTATGGCTATGACTGACAGTTTCAAAACAAGTAAAATAATCATCATTTTTTAACATTATATCAATTTCAATAGGTATAGAACACTGAGAATCCATTTCCCCATTGAGAAGATTCTATAGATTTTATTTGCTTGATGTGTGATAAGATTAAGTAAATTTTTAAATCATGACAATTACACCAAAAAATAAGAATGTTTATATCGGACTTAACTGACATATTACTTTAGTTTATATGAGTTCTGTGTTTTCAGGATCAGAAAAACAACCTCAGATGTTGTCCTTCAGGTGCTGTGCAGATTCCTTTTGTTTGTTATTTACTTGCATAATTTCTTTTTTAAAATTATAATATAAATGCATCATTTTCTTGCTCCCTTTATTTTCCCCAACCACTTCCATGTACTTTTTTATTCTCAAATGCATTGCATATATGTATGTATGTATGTACATATTTGTAATTTATTTAGCATCTTGTATATATCTATATATAATATATACACACATATATAAATGTTCCCAAACATATTAATACAACCTGTTTATTCTTTATATACATATACTTTGGGGTCGATCACTTGATTTTGGATAATTAGAGGACTCATACCTCAGGAGGACCATTTCTCCCATTTTCAGCATTCATTAGATGTCAGATATTCTTGTAGAGTTGAAGCCTGGTTAGCTTTCCCTTTCCACCTTAGCAATGCTACTTGTCTATTCTTGTTTACATTTTGCTTAAGGAGGCATCTTGAATTACATTTTAACCATATAGCTGAAATGAAATTTCTAGGAGAGGCAATCACAATTCAAACTTCCTGTTCCTTTGTTCTGATCCCCCCTCTATCACCTTTTCAACAGGATCCTCTAGCTCAGGTGCAGGAACTGTGCTAGGATAGGATCTCTCACTTTTCCAGGGGCTCTTTTATTAGGCTAATCAGGCTAGCTAGCCAATACAGGCAATTTTCCTGTCCTTGCCTTTCCAGAGCTGAGGTTACAGGTGTGCACTAATACACTCAACATTTATATGTTGTTTGGGGAGAACACAGATTTTTGTGTTATCTAACAACTTTACAAAATGAGACTTCTCTTCACAAAGATTTTTTAAACATAGATAAAATGTAATATATCTAACATTAGCCAGAAAATAACCAGGATTCTTACAGAAATTCAGAAAATATATTACAAAACAATTCCTTAATGTTCATTTCATTTAACACTTGGTATTGAATGGGACCATTAAGTTTTATATGACTTCATAGATACATGCTATTAGCACCTAGATGAGCCATGGACCTATGCAATAACCATAGTAAAATTAAGCTTCTCTGATGAAGGTTGATGACAACACTAATTTGTGGGTTTGGTCCATTCAGTGAAAAAAACAGCCATGGTTATTCTCTAAGGCCTATAGTCCACCCCCGCACTCCGAGCTACAAGTTTTTAATTAGAGTTACAAGATAGGGCATGAGTTCCTTTTAGTGATGTGGACCTTAAAGATAAACAGAAAGACACTTACCTCCTCTGTAATGACCATGTCACTCTTGGGCCTATGCATATATTTATCAGCTTATCCAGCACTGTGGCTAATTGGGTCAACAGCTGAGCAGCTTTTACGGGATACATGTGAGGAGGATTTTCAATACTTGAGTACAAAGTTGAAGGAGTTGATCAATGCAGTAGATATAGCACTCACCTCCAACAAGTATACTTTCTTTGGGTTACATTCAAATTTTGTCCTTAGTGCTAGATATAACTAGTGGCACCCCATTGAAAAAAGAAAACAATTTTCCCTTTCCCAGCAAGTATCAATTGTAAATAGCTTCTTGGTTTGGGGTAGGACTTGAAGTAATAAGGGCGGCGGCGGGGCTGCGTCCCCAACACCACAGCCGCCTGCCCGGCTAGCTTATGCCCCGAAATAATTACACGGACACTGTATTCTTTTAATCACTGCTTGGCCCATTCTCTTCTAGGCTAATTCTCACATATTAATTTAGCCCATTTCTAATCATCTGTGTGTAGCACCCCAAGGTGCGCTTACCGGGAAGATTCTAGCCTAGTCCATCCTGGGTCGGAGCTTCATGGCGTGTGTCTGCCCAGGAGCCAGGAGCATGGTGTCTCTCTCAGGCGTCTGCTCCCGAGAGGAGAGCTGTGGCGTCTGAGCTCACTTCCTCTTCCTCCCAGCGTTCTGTTCTGTTTTCTCCTCCCACCTATCTTCTAACCAATAAAATAAGCCAGGGCAGTGCCTTTATTAGCCAATGACCTTCCTCCATCATTTCCCCTTTTTCGGTTTAAACAAAAAAAAGGCTTTAACATAGCAAAATTACATATAACAAAACAGTTATCAAGTAAAAGTTACAATAATCTTTATCATAACTAAGGAAAACTATAACTAACTATTCTTAACTCCATCAAAGACTCCAGAAAGATATATTACCTAAGTAAACAAGAACTAAGAAACTTCAAACTCTAGAAATGACAAAGACATCTCGCTGCCTGGACAGTCACCCAAAGTTCTTTTGTACCGTTGGGGCATCCATCTTCAGCCTTCAGGCCCATGGTATCCAGCAGACATTTCCATAAAGCAGGAAAATTCAAAGTCAGTTCAGTCACTATCTGTTGTGTCCTGCAGAATGTCTCGCAGACTCTTTCATGAATCAGGAACCCTGAAAGATCATCTCACCTTAGGCAAGTTCAGTAGTCCTCTCTCTGTGGGTTCTCTGTGTCCAGTTTATGCAATAGTCCAGGCAACAGCAGTTTCTTGCCCAAATGGCTATCAAACTCCATAAGATGCCTCTTCGATGCCCATCTTCCTCTCGAAGTAGATTGGTGCTGCCAGGAGCAGAGTGTCTCATTGTCATGAAAAGTCCTCAGTTATTAAAACATTTAATGTCCTATTCTGTAATCTTTGAAAGACATGAAGAATGTCTATCTAAAATATATCTCTATATATCTAGAAAATCTAACTAACATGACTACAAGCTTTACTATTATCGATGATTATCCATTAACAACCTATATTTCTTAATTATATATTACATATTTAAATGAACTACACAATCACAATACCTTAATCAAAATCAGAAACACTTATACATATAACAAAATTTACCTTAAATCACTAAAACAAAATCCATATCAATGTAAATTATTCATATCTCTATCATATCCCCCTTTAAATGTAAAAGAACATTTATAAACAATTTTTGGGTCTCATCCTCTGTGAAAACAAAATAAGAATCTCTTTTCCAAAGTATCATATCCTTAGATACAAATTCAAAATATCTATGTTGGATTAGTTCAGCAGCATTTATAAACAAATATCTTTTAGCAGCTGTTGCTCCTTCCTCAGCATTCAAATAATTCAAAGAGAGCATAATAGCATACAGTGTCAAAATTCTCTGTCTATTTTCCATCTTTGTACAGCTTTGTTTTAACCTCTATTTCGTTTATTTTTACTTTTAACTCTTTGCTTTTTGAGACAGGTTCTCTGTATCTTTGACCTGAAGTAACTCTGTAGACCAGGCTGTCTTTGAACTCTCAGAGATCCGCCTGTCTCTGCCTCCCAGGCATTCGGGATTAAAGGTGTACACTACTACACCTTGAACTCACAGAGATCTGTTTGTCTCTGCCTTCTAGGCACTGGGATTAAAGGTATGTGTTACCACACACAACAACTCTCTTCCTTTTTTTTGTTTTTTACTTTAAGAACTTCAACTTTTAGTCTGCATATATTTTTAACACACTTTAAACCATTCAGAAATTTTCTCTGTCTTTGAATCTCTCTTTACTGTATATCTCTCTTTTTCTGACCACATGAATCTTTAATTTACCAAGCAATCTCAGTAGGATTAAAGGCGTGGCTTTGCCGGCTGGATCCAGCCCATTCCTTAGCTTTCCAGCCTCATGGCTGAGGTACTGGCTATAGCCAGCAAGGGAGCTTCAGCAGCCTGTGCTTGCAAACCGCACAAACCGCCTGCATAAAAGAGTCAGAGTTTGTCCTGGCAGGACAGCCCAGAAAGCCGGCATTTTTAAACGGCGCAGCTTTTTTCCTGCTATGGCTGAAAACCGAAAAGCATGTGTTCAGCTTTTCGTCAACACCATTTAAGTGTTTCGTGGCAGGACCTCTTAATGAGCTGCAGGCTTTGCAGCTAAAGCTGAGTCAGGAAGCCTCTCTTAGATGAGGCGCATGCTTGCCTCTCACAAGCAGAGCAGACCTGAGAACACAGCGAGTCTAGTTGCCATCAAACTAATTGTAGCACTTTACTCCAAATGCTCTATTCAAAAGCTCTGTCTCCTGCAGGAGCCAGACAGAGATCGCAATGGCGGCACAGCCCCAGGAAGTTGCGCTTTAAAATGACACAGCATTTTTTTTGCTACTGTTGCCGAATCAGGACATCTCTCTACAGCACACCACCAACAAACAGCAAAAATCTGTGTTAAACTCTCGCTCCCTTATTTTTAAGTCTTCTCAGGTTTTTTAAGTGGATTTAGTCCATCACGTGGGGCGCCATATGAAGTAATAAGGGCGGCGTCGGGGCTGCGTCCCCAACACCCCAGCCACCTGCCTGGCTAGCTTATGCCCCGAAATAATTACACGGACACTGTATTCTTTTAATCACTGCTTGGCCCATTCTCTTCTAGGCTAATTCTCACATATTAATTTAGCCCATTTCTAATCATCTGTGTGTAGCACCCCAAGGTGCGCTTACCGGGAAGATTCTAGCCTAGTCCATCCTGGGTTGGAGCTTCATGGCGTGTGTCTGCCCAGGAGCCAGGAGCATGGTGTCTCTCTCAGGCGTCTGCTCCCGAGAGGAGAGCTGTGGCGTCTGAGCTCACTTCCTCTTCCTCCCAGCGTTCTGTTCTGTTTTCTCCTCCCACCTATCTTCTAACCAATAAAATAAGCCAGGGCAGTGCCTTTATTAGCCAATGACCTTCCTCCATCAAGGACTTTGTTTCTACACCCTTTTGTCTATGCTGGGCTTTCATCTAGTTTTAACTGGTATGTGTCTTGTATGTGTTGTCAGTCTCTGTGAATTCATATGTGTATCAGTCCTGTTGTGTGTGGATGATTTCTTTCCATGGAGTCATTTGGGAAGAGTAGAGGAAAGAAAAAGATAGGTTTTTAAAATAATATTACTAATAATGTATATATTTTTAAATCTGCAACAGTATTTTGAATTTTTTTCCATTTTTAAAATTTCATCATAGTTATTTCTTAAGGAATAAAAATAGAATAAATTATTCTAACAACTCTATGTTACTCTGGTATCCATGAGCACCTTCTCTCCATCCCTCTTATTATCATATCAACTGTTATCTCTAGTAAATAATATTCATTACTTACATGAGATCAATTTTTTAGCTACCATTTAAAAGTTGTAAAATATACTTGGGTTTTGTGCTCCATACTTATTGATATTTTAAAAGTTCAAGTTCATAACTACTCTAAATGACAGAATTTTATTATTTTTGACTGAAACACATTCTATTGTACATATATGTTACAGTTAACGAATAGGCATGTTGACTATATGTTTTGCTTACTCAGAACAATGCTATACTACAAAATTGGAGTGTAGATGCAATCTTGGCATTCCTATTTCAGTTTCTTTTTTCCCATTTTTTTTTAAATTGAAAATAGATTCTTCTCTCATACAATACATTCTGACCACAGTTCCTCAAACTCCTCCTAGTTCATCTTCCACTACTTCTATCTCCCATATCAAATCCCCCTTGGTTTCCCCTTCAGAAAAAGAGAAGACCCTCAAAAATTGACAACCAAGAAGGACAAAACAAGGCAAAAGTCCTCATACTGAGGATGGAAGGCAACCCAATAGCAGGAAAAGTGTCTCGACACCAGGCAAAAGGAGCAGAAAAACACCTCCTGCTTTAAGTAGTCCCACAAAACACCAGGCTAACAGCCATACCATATACACAGAGCATCTGGTGAAGACTCATGAAGGCACCTTACTTGCTGCATCAGTCCCTGTGAGCCCTTATGAACCCTGCTTAGTAGGTTAAGTGGGCCATGTTCTCCTGTTGTGACCATTCCCTCTGATTCCTATTCTTTCCTCCACCTCATCCATGGGTCCTGGACCTCTGAGAAGAGGACCCAATGGAGACAGTTTAGAGTCTTTCTTAGGATGATGTCTGGTTGTGGGGTCTCTGCATCTGTTCCCATCTGATGCCAGTGGAAGCTTCTTTGATTATAACTGGACAAGGCAAGCCCATTTTTTAATGAGTTTAGTGCACTGAGAAGTTTAGAAAAGTACATAAAGATTCATGAGATAGCTTCTATGTAGTTAGGACAACCCAAATCATAGCAAGGTGTTGGGCAAAAAAAAGAACTATAGGTCAAAGGGAAGAGGCCAGTGCAGGGATCAGCTGCAGAGGCACTCCAGAGGAGTGACAATAAATTCCTGAGTTTTCATTGGCACAAAGTCACGTTCATGAGACGAAAACCTATACAAAACATATTAGCTTTCTTACGAGAGGAAGGGAAGAGGCTATTAAAGAATACAATGTGTATATTAGGATAGAAGGCCTAGAACCTAAAGTTATGTGGTGATTTTTTTACTTACTTTTTTAAATATGAGTCTGAATCAACATAAACTTAAGAATCAACATTAGAAAGAAGAAAATTTCTGAATATTGACTAGAGCCTGAAAATAGTCATGCATGAATACTGTATGTAACATAACAGTTGTCAAGGGAAAAAGGGACATTCCAGATTAAATATGTTTTTTCCAAGTGTTTCCATAGTAGCCCATATGTATAAAGAAATGTTATGTAGTTGAAACATGCTCTTCATAGGAAAGCAGGCAAAAAAAAAGCCTACTTATAAAGAGCAATGTGTATTTTAACTAATCTGAGATACAGTGCAACAAACAGAAAAGCAATAGGTGGTGAATTTCAGAAGTTGGTTAAGAAAGAGGAAAAGGGGTGGGTGTACAGAGTCAGGATTTCCCAGCAGAACCATGATAGAGGTACAGACTGGGCTGACCTGACTATGGAAGAGAATTCAAGGATAAATATGGAGAAAGCAGAGTCTTGGGTGTGAGGAACAAATAGCTAAACTAGGTCAAGCAGTTCATCTGGACCAGAAGATTAGAATGGGGGCAGACAGATGTAAGTAAAGAATGTTTCAGTTAAGTAGCACAACTTGTGTTCTGTAGACCAAGGGGGTGTATGGGAGTATCTCAGGACAGAGGCATTTCGATCGTGATTCTTTCCAGAGAACAGTTATTTTAGCATCGATTTATTAAGCAAAACTGTGTATGAGCATTTTCTTTTTCCCTTTTCTTTCTCTCTCATTTGTTTCTTTGCAGTGATAGAAAGGTTTTCAAGGAATCAATGAGAAGAAAAAAAATGGAACCCAGTCTAGAAAGATGCAGAACTACCTTTCACAGCAGAAGACAGAGGAGGGCTGAAAGTACTTAATTTGCAAAGACTTACAAACGGAAGGTCCAAAATTTCATTGTCTACTTAACGGCAGATATTCATAAAAGTACTTAGCTCTTTATATTTTATGCTGGAAATGTTTAATATTTCTTTGTATTATTCTCTGTAAAAAGTAATTTATCTTTTTAAATAAAAATTTTACCATATGTCTAATTATCATTTTTTCTGAACGTATATTACATTTCCATCACAGAAGTTTATGATAGACATTGACACCCCTGAGAGTCAAATCTGTGTTGTAGTACATGAGAAATCAAACACAAGGCCTATTTTGTTGTTGTTAGTTTGTTGTTTTCAGTTGATATTGACAAAGTCTGTGAGCATTCTAAGCCAAGGAGAATCCGGAAAATGGAAAGTTGAAATTCTTCCAATGTCTTGAACCATTTTAGGAAACACTTTGGCTGCCCTGTGTGTCCCTCTGCCAGCTTCCTGGATTGCCAATATCACAGGTAACATTGTATGATTTCCAAGAAAGCTAACACAAAAGTGAGCATGCCTTAGTCACACAATATTTTTTTTATTTTAAATTTTCTCATCAAAATGCTTTACACCATGTGTAATAGCTAAAGCACTTCCTCAAGATTCTCTCACTAACTTTATATGTTTAATCAGTATACTTACAGATTTGTCTGATCCAGAAAATTAAATAAAATCATGATCAAGAAAAGCACAAAAATAAACTAAATTATGAGAATTCTCCAGTGAAAAATAGAAAAGCTAGAGGTATAAACTGAAGCAGATGTTTGGAGTAAGGTAATTTTTGGACCACAATTGTTTAAGAAGCAATGTCTGGCATCTCAGACTCACTCAACTTACAGTTTTCACACACACATACACACACACACACACACACACACACACACACACACACACACACAAAGATGACACCGACTCTGAGGTTTCTCAATAGCCTTGCCGCAAACAAGATATAATGAGTACAATATATCCTTTGATTTGGGTTATGGGCTTGAAATATGCAAGCCTAGGATTTGAATGCCCTCTAACGATAACAGGTGAGGTCTCAGAAATGCATAAAAAGAGAAAATTGTGACACAAAGAGTAAAATACAGTGAACCACCACTCACAAAGTAAAGATTAAAAGAGACCCTAGATGTTCATACAAGGTTCATACAATGTTTCATACAATGTTCTTAAGATAAAATAGTGAAATGAGAAAATTTGAGACCTGAGAGATTGTATTCTTTTTAGGATTGTATACTTATTTGTAAACATAGGCATCATTATAATACCAATCAGTAATATTCAAAACACTGTTCAATAAAAGTGGATGTAGGGAAGGAAAATAAACAGTTCAACCATATTTCAAATGTAAATATAATTAACTACACATTTATATATAAAAAAGAATAGATAAATGTGTGCAATATGTAAATGGAATATTTTATTTCAACACGTAAATTTACTTGAATATAATAAAAATATACTAATCAAAATATTGGTGTTAAATTGATTTATTAATATAAGCAAAAATTATGAAATTATAGAATATCCTAAAAGTAAACATCCTGGAAGAATGACACAAATTCTTAATAATAGAATTTTTTTTCATCAGGTCTTTTGCGTTACACAGAATTATGAAGTTTCTTATATTCCAGAGCAATTTATGGAGCATAGATAAACCTAATATGTTATCTACAGATGTCTTCATCTGGGCACTGCTATCCATAACAGGACAAATTTTCATCTCTTAATATCAATGTCCTATGTGGAACAAACTCTTCTTTTGGGGGTGGGTTTCGAGACAGGGTTTCTCTGTGGTTTTGGAGCCTGTCCTGGAAGTAGCTCTTGTAGACCAGGCTGGCCTGGAACTCACAGAGATCTGCCTGCCTCTGCCTCCCAAGTGCTGGGATTAAAGGCATGAGCTACCACCGCCCGGCTTGGAACAAACTCTTAATCATTACTGTCAACAACGGCCACTTGTTATAATTCTTGACTTTCTACCTGTGCTTTCTCAGACTGTCTTATACTCCCACCCATCTACTAAGCAGGCTGTGACAAAGCAGTCTCCAATGATCACATTCTCCACCTCTGTGTCCTCTTTGTTCACTTGTACACCGAAGGGATCTAAGTTTATCTTTACATTCTTTCTATTTGATTATTTTCTGATGTGGGAGAATGGTCTGTATTCTGTCAATTATATTTTAAATAACCACTGATTGGCCAGTAGCCAGGCAGGAAGTATAGGTGGGACAACCAGACAGGAAGTAGAGGTGGGTCAGTGAGAACAGGAGAATTCTGGGGAGGAGAAAGCCCATTCCTCTGGAGTTTTTTCCCAGCCAGAGAAAAAGGAAGATGTGACTGCCTCGCTGAAAAAGGTACCAGGCCATGTGGCTAACATAGACAAGAATAATGGGCTAATATATGTTATAAGAGTTAATAAGAAGCCTGAGCTAATGGGCCAATCCGTTTATGATTAATGTAGACCTCTGTGTAATTTCTTTGGGACTTAAGGACTGCAAGAACCAGGCAGGACAAGGACTGGGTGAGACAGAAACTCAGTCAACAATTTTCTATTTATTGATTTCCTCAATGTTCTAAAGAAAGTAGGAGATGTTACAGACACAGAAATTCAAGAAGGTCACTGAAGTATGACAGACTTCTGCAATAAAACGGCTGACTAGCAAAGCTGCCCAAGGTGTATGGTAAGGCTGTTTAAGCCTCAGGTGATTATAAAGGAAACCTGATAGAATGAGTTAGACATTGTGATGTGGATGAGAAAGAACACGATGAGTTTCAACTTCAAAATTTGGTTTATACAGCAATCAAGCTAATTCATTGGGTACTTGGAAAAATTAAAGTACTTATCCATTTTTGTCGGACTAGTTTAACGTTCCACTCTTGCTCTTCTATTAAGGACTCGATAGCATCAAATTTACAACTCCCCTTCAGCCTAAAAAGCTGAAATAAAACAATTTTTGACTGAAGGCATTTTCACACACTTCTTTGCTTCGGATTTCTTACAACATTCATAGAAAATATTTTCATATATGTGTATTCTGATAGATGTTGTTTAATACAAAAGATATCAGCTTTTGATATTTCTGAAATATCTATTTCAAATGTTATTTTTTCTCATTCTTTTTCAGGGTCAGATCTGTTAACACCATGACTCCAAATTTTAGGTAAGTGAATTGGTGATGAAAGAACTACGGAAGAATGCAGGTAAAGATTTCAATTTTGAAATCAGACAGTTGGTAGCAAGGACAGGACCATCACAGGTCTAAGCATTTGGGGGTCTCAGTGCTGATAGAAGAAGTAGACAGAGACCCTGTTCCTAACCCAGACGCTCTCCCATTGATAACCACACATGAAGGAAAACTGATTTTTCTCCCATGGAGTCTCACTGAATATACAAAGCTGTCTTAAGAGCAGACCCCATGGCCAGGTTTAGATGGCCAACACAAAATAACTTGGCATTTTTGAAAGACTGTATTGTTTTGGTTTTGTATTATAGCGGTCTGGGCGTTTTTTCACCCTTTCGAGCATTTGTTTATATATTATGCTTTCTGAATTTTGTGTCATTAATAAATATATCTGTATGTGAATGCGTGTCTTAGCATCTATATGTATCTCTTGTGCTTTTCTTTGGTTATTTTTCTGTTCATTTGTTTGTTTTATTAGTTTCACATGTTGTTTTTTATTTTACCCGTTACGTGGTTTTCTTTTATTTCTATCTTTTCACCCTTTTTTCAATGTTTGTTTGCTTTCTTTCTTCTTTCTTTCTTTCTTTCTTTCTTTCTTTCTCGCTCTCTCTCTCTTTCTTTCTTTCTTTCTTTCTCTCTTTCTTTCTTATTTTGGTTTTTCAAGACAAGGTTTCTCTGTAGCTTTGGAGCCTGTCCTGGAACTAGCTCTTGTAGACCAACCAGGCTAGCCTCAAACTCACAGAGATCCACCCGCCTCTGCCTTACGAGTGCTGGGATTAAAGGCATGCATCACCACTGCCTGGCGCTTGTTTGCTTTCTAATGAGGAAGAAAAGAAAGGGTGTGGGAAAAGTAGAGAGTCTTTGCGAGGAGGCTGAGAAGGGGAAAAGCAAGTCAGAATATATGATATAAAATTATTTTAACTAAAAATCAGGCATATTTAATTAATCTCTATACACTGTGTAATGTTACGGTCTTGAGAAAGTTCTAGAGATGTGTTGCCTGTGGGAAAAAAAAGTCTCTATGATACTCAGAAATAAAAACAGTAGCCAGCAAGTGGATTTTAAATTTTCCTAAGAATATAATACACTGTGTTTTCCTTCTTTCTCTCTACTGCATGAGTGCATAAAAACTCAAAGGCAGAGGGCTAAATACCCAATTGTCAGGACAACATTATGTTTGAAATATATAGTACCAAGCTCCTAGAAGATAATTTTATTATTTAAATTCAACAACAGAATAATGAATTTGGACAAAACTGGTATCTAAAATAGACAGAAAAATACTCAAATACTCTAAACTATTTTAAAAGTATAATTTGAATGGTTTTCTGCAGGAAACACATTTGAAATAAATAATGGGTTACAGCACTGTCAAATTCATCATTATTTGTACTGAGGAGGAATAAAAGATGCTAAGTCACTCTGCAAAAGTTCCAGAAAGGCCTCCCTGATTTGGAACAGTGTTACATGACACGGAGATAATACTAGCGATTTACAGAAACATGACTTTAATATTTCCATTATTTCTGTCGCTCTTTATTTCAGGGCGATGTTTTCTGATTATTCACAAATGCTGGAAGGGTTAACAGTGATGGCCCCTTTCCTGCTATTTCCTGGTCATCTGCTCTTCACAGACTCCTATTGTAAAATCACCTTTTCAAGTTGATTACTGGTGTTTTAAAGAGACAGATTCTGGACATTATTTTCAGGTTCCTTAACATGACCTTTTAATTGGCACTATTTGAATAGTAGGCTTGGTATCTTGGTATGTTTAAATGTTCAGCCTTCTAGTCAGGATCACCATCTGTAGGCTGCACCTCTGCCGCTCAGACACTAGTCTCAACCTAGGTAAAGGTAACATGCCTGTTTGTCTTCTATGCTGCTGTCTTCCCTAAACTGTTTATTTGTTACAACTAATCAAATGAAAACTAAAATTAATCCTATTAACTACTGTAAAGTTTTATTCAGAAAGAATTTAAAATGTGGTGGTTCTATTCAGCACCTATATGAGTTCCTAAGAACAGACTCTAGATATCTTCAAAGAATGATGTGGAATTAGTGATGTATTACTTCTCCCATTTCCTAGAAATCATTGTATCTTTCTTCTTGTCATTCCTCAGTAGCCAATATTCACTTTCTCAATAATGATTTTTCTATTAACCTGAAACGTTAGCCTAAAATTCAGAGGTAAACTGCACAGTCCCATTGTGAAAAGGCTTATGTTTGTAAAAGTCCATGACAGAAGGACACTGGGTGATGTTTCTGAGAGATGTAAGAACAAATGCCTGCTCATACAAGGTACTGCACTAATCACAGATCACAGAGAAAAGGAGAAAATCCCCATAAGCCTCTTTGGTACTGAAATGAACACACTCAAATTACATACCAGAACTTTTGTGGGGATTCTTACAAGAGCATGTTGGAGGATGTGTCAAAGGCAACTATGCTGCTGTAAACATCATCTCTGCATGGCTGACCTCTCACCACATCTGCATATCTGTAACCCTCTGTCCAAGTCAATGAACTCCCTCTAGGAGCATCATATTCTCTGGCACTTGGTTGCTGCTCTGTAAACTCAGGGAGTTCCAGATTTTTCTATCTTTCTGAGATTCTAGTCTTAAGGTATATTAGCACCCAAGATCTGCAATCCAGGATTGCTCATCCATCAGGAGGGATGTTTTCAATATGGATGAAATTGGTACACATATAACAACTTCTCAAAGTTATTCTATGCTATACAATCAACTTTCTTTTATTTTTTGCCATTTCACCAAATTCATAATATTTTTAGCATGGAAAATACACCCTTCATTGTTGAGGACTTATATTATTAATGATGCACAGAATTTTCTATGTTACCTATTCATTCTCCTTACTTCATTTACCTAATTATTTTTCATAAAAGAAAATATTTTGGTATTTCAAATATTGTATTTGTGTTTGGTAAGTATTTCTTCAACAATGTGTCAATTAATGTGCGTATTGGTATCTACTTGTATGTGTGTGTTTCTTTGTGGCTACTTATCTGTCTGCCTAGCTTTTATCCTATTATTGAAAGACTTTGCATTTTATCTTCCCTCAATGGTCTCATTTTATAATTTATAGTAAATAACTGGTTAAAAGTAAATTTCTCAATGTAACTATGAATGCATTTTATTTCATCTCCCTTTCAAGCTAACTTTTATTATACACTATGGTTAATATCAAAATTCTAAGTAAACATCCTTGAATCAGTTTAATTAAAATAGAATAAAACTATATCTAATATTTTATTTTAATTTCTTGAAAGTCCTAAATAATTCATCATGCTGCAATTAGTGTGTCAACACTTAACGTTAGAGTTCTCTTATCAGCTCACATCTAATTAATCTACTCCCCTTTTAGTCATTGCGAACACTGAGGGTATAAACTTAGTCCAACTGACGAAGAGCACAGCAGGGTCATCAATGTCTTTGTGTTGAAGTTGAAAATAAGATGCTTATTAAATGTTGCCTGTGTTTTTACAGGGTTCAGTAAGCATGAGGTTCCTTGTCTTTGCCTTGATAATGGCTCTCATGGTCTCCATGCTTGTAAGTACACCCAGAAAGTGTAAAGAATGTGTGTTTAGCAATTTTAGCCAACAACTTGTCTGGTTAAAAACACTCTGAGTAATATTTACTTACTTTTGAATGAATCTTTACTACTTTGAATCTTTTCATGGGCTCACTTTTTATTGAATCAATTTTTGTAACTTTATTCTTATTTAGAAGTTCTTAGTAACTAGACACAGACATGGAAGTATACTTTCATATACATAAAATGTAACAAGAGCACAAATAATAGAAAAATTGAATGTTGATTGAATTATACTTGAAAAAGAACCTCTGACACATATAAGAAAAGGAGACTGAGCAGGGACTGAGGCTACTAGAATAGTGAACCCCAAACAGCGACCTACAAGTCAAATGAGGGTTTTGTCATGTACCTTCTACCGCTCATGTATTTCTGTTAATAATCTTTTTTTACTTGAAGTTATGAGACTGTTTTATACCATCATGAAAGTGCAGACTTGCCCAGTGTAGACACCACACCTTGTATCTTTATTTGCTGCTTTGCCACTAATTATATCCTGCATCTCTATGATACCCCACTCTTTTGTAATTCTTCCATTTCTTCTTCCTGCTCATTCTCTTTTATTATATCTAGGATTGGAAATGTGTGAAATAAAAATGTGATAATTCTTCCACAAATAATATTTTGATAATAATTATTTGTAAAATAATCATTTATCACATTTTGCTACAAAATACACACGAAGAAAAATTCAACTCTAAAATAATAGGAAAAAAATAAGGATGAATTTAATAGTACAATATTTCAGTATTAGGCATTTTAAACTACTTTCTATTTATCCTAATAAAAACAAACTCAATTTTTTTTCCATTTTCATTCTACCATCTGTATGAATTAAATTTTACAACACTGCATCCTTTAAGGGTACATGGACCAAAGTAAATAATTACTAAATATGATAAATTATTCTCAGAAAAGTCTAATTTTAATTCTTTAAAATTTTATTATATTAAAACGGTGAATTTAGAGTCAAAATGAAAATGTGGGGTGTATTAACTAATTCCTGAATCTCTTTCTTCCCACTAGACTGCTGATCATTCTGGAGAGGTAAGATGTTCTCATTCACTGGAGAATTTCATAATCATACATGAACTGAAATTTTTTGTGGGTTTTTGATATAGTGTTTCTCTGTGTAACAGTCCTGGTTGTTCAGGCATCTCCTTGTAGACCAGGCTGTCCTCGAACTCACAGACATCCATCTGCCTCTGCCTTCTTATTGCTGGTATTAAAGTTGTGGGTCACCACTACCTAGCCCTGTACTGTATTTTTCTTTTTCATTTTTGCAGAAACATCATAAGCATGGTAAAAGAGGTCATGTAAGTACTGTTTGATTGTTGTTCAATTCATAGATGATTCTCTAGAATCTACTCCCTAGGAACAAGCAATACTATTGTGTGAAGATGCCTGTGTATTGCCAAGATAGCAAAATGTCAGAGATTTCACTGTTTTTTTTTTTCACCATGAAAGTGCTTAATCTCCTTTGAAATAATTTAGAGAACAATTCTACAATGTTACTCTAAGGAAGCCAATTTATTGTTAAGAGTAAATTGACTTTCTCTTGAGTTGCTGCACATTTTCTCACCAGTATTTGCTTCACCTAAGTGATAGTATTTCTTGCCGAAGTTAAGATATAGAGAGGACATTATGATTATATTCAACAGGAAGTTGTCATGTATCTCCATGATTTTAACTTGACATTTCTTTTAGTGCTGTTGATGTTTTTCCCCAAACCCTCTCCTGAAGGACACACCATTTTCTCTATTGAAGGCTATGTTATTTTCTCTTTTTCAAGTCTTTTGCATAGAATGACATATACCTGTCGAGGCTAGCTTGTCTTTTTTTTATGCTGAATTAAATTGTGTCACATCAATGTGATAACTGCAAAATTTCTTCTCTGACACACAACATACAATACTTAAAATGATTCAAATAACCATTACAGAAGAGGGATAAAATGCATTGCATTCATGGGAATAAACAGAAGTTAGGCGGTATTAAAGACCAGCAGCTGATAGAACTCCAGTGTTGTGGAGAAGCTCCATCTAAGTTTAAAGTCACCTCTCTACAGATTCAAGGATTGGGAGGTGGCCAGATGAAGATATCATAAAGGAGATTTAAGGCCCATTTTCTATGTTTGTCTTTCCCCAATAGTCTACCACGTAAATGAAAACCCTAATAAGATATAAATACACTTTTTTATCCTTCCTTGAAACTTTATTTTCTTTATACAATTTAAAATCTCATAAACCTAGAGAAATAGCATCATGTAGTTCACAGTCAAAACTACAGTGACCCCAGGACATGGAATTTATTAATGACAGATACAGTGGTTAAAGTCATGTGGTCTCAAATCCTTCTAATTTTCTATTTTTGTCTTTACAGAGACATCGTGATCGCCGATATGTTCCAACTGAAACAGTAGACAGCGATACTGATCTTCCACCATATGATATTAGAATACAACCTTATCCTTATCCTGAACCTTCTGGTTACTAACCACAGGAAATTTGTAAGAGGTAAAATAGAACTGGATATGCATATAGTTCAAAAACTTAAGGTAATATCAGTTGAAAAAGAAAAAGGAACAAACCCATCAGATGAAATTTAGGTTCAATTTAAAATTTCTAGAAGTATAATTGCTTTTTGAAATGTTCATAACCAAAATATTCTGATTAGCCCCAATCAAGAGGTATGTCGGCGAAGCTTATATAAGTTTTTTTTTCTCCTGGCCTGACAACCATTATTCCTGACACTCAGCTATTCTCAACTATGTACTATATGTTACAAAATCAGTAATATGTATAAAGCATATTATATATTCCATAAACATTTTCCAGGGTGTCACAGACCTCAATTGTGAATGTTTATGACTGAGACTCCATAAACAGTAGAGCTGCCTAGGGTCCTGTTGAAAGTTTTTCCTCCCAAAACACAAGCTTATAGGAGCTGAGTACACCGCTTCTGAAGAAGAAGGAGTACTTCAGAGAAGGAAGCTATATGCAAACCGTGTGTCTTGATATGCGTTTTAATAACATTTTAATGTTATCTGTAAGACAATGAGGTTGAAATATTTGATCATAACAAATTACTATACAAAGACAATACAAATTTAAATCAGTAAAGTAATTGCAGTATAAGGATGCATAAATATTAACAAATTTAATTTTAGAGAGTCAAGTATTTAGACACATTAAATAGTATAAATTTTATGAAATATAAAATATTTATCTACTATAAAATACTAAATTATCATGCATGTAAAAGAGGAGTTGTCTTTGTACCAAATAAAAACTATTAGTTTTCGCTTTTTCAACTATATTTGTGCATTTCATTAAAGTTAATTATCTGGTTATCATAGGGAATTAAAAACCTCAGATAATCTCCTTGAAGCATTGAATTACAACTAAGATTTTTTTTATTATAGCATATATCCAAATATGATTGGAAAGCAAGACATGAGAATGAAAAGACAGGTTAGACTCAGTAGATTAATCATAAATGAATTTGATAGAATTTAAAATTGTGGAAGTCAGAGGGTATGTGATGTTGTTTGATTTAATTCTTATTTCATTCTCTATGTTGTCTTTGGTGTTCCTGCAGACACTTGATCAGATTCATTCATACATGAAGTTTTTCTTTACCAAACATATATCTACAGTATTTTAATTTTTGAGATAATTCTATTGCTTTTGTTTTCAGGATGCTATCAAGTTACTTCCCATCAATCATGATTGTTCATCTTTCCTCGACACTTCCACACAATGCTGATAAAGATGGCAAATGAGGAAATATCTTCACTTAAAATTTCTGTATGATTTTAGATCTTCCACTTCATACATTAAACCCAATAGCACCAATGATCCTGATAGAAATACATTTAATTATGCAAGAAAATAAATAGCAAGTGCATCATCCTTTGTGTGGTCTTCTTTTTATTTTTTACATCAGGACTGCAAAAAGTTGTTTCTGATCTTTATATGAGCATCACAGCACTCTTATAGCCATATATACATAGATATCATAAATACATGCAAAACAATTAATTACAAGTTACAACTACATGGAAGGAAGGAAGGAAGGAAGGAAGGAAGGAAGGAAGGAAGGAAGGAAGAAATAAAGAAACCTGGACTGTAGTGGCTCATCCCTTTAATCCCAGCACTCAGGAGGCAAAGGCAAACAGAAGTCTGTGAGTTCAAGGCCAGCCTATTACTCTACAGAACAATTTCCAGCACAGGCTCCAAAACTATAGAGATATCCTATCTCAAAAAGCAAAAGCAAAAACAAACAAACAAAAATATACTTACATTCATTAGAGATCTAGAAATTTTTTTTAAAAAGGAAAAAATTTTTAAAAAGGAAAATTCATTTGGAAACATCAAAGACTGGACACAAGTAATTTTGGTAAAGAACTCTGATGGAATTTGGATCCTTTACCTCAAATTATAGGTCAGAGCTGTAGTTGTAAAGGCATGATGCTAGTGGAACAAAAACAGACATAGAGATCATTGGAATAAAGTAGGAGCTCAAATAAATCACCATATTATGGCCACCTCGTGATTGATAAAAGCTCAGAAGTATACAATAAAGAAAAGACATCATGTCAACACATGGTTTGTAAAAACTGAATATTGGAGTCCAGAAGAATAAAATAAGATCTCAATCTCCCAGCTTACTCAAAAACAGATTTAAAATGTATGAAATGCCTTCTTTTAACAACTGAAATGTTCAGCAGAGCATGTTGGTGCTAGACTTTAATATCAGCATTTGGAATGCAAAGTGAGGTTGTTCTCTGAATTTGGGGCCAGGCAGGTCTAAAGAGCAAATTCCAGAACAACTATTATTATACAGAGAAATTCCATGCCAAACAACAAAGAAAGAAAAATCCCAAAATCATGGATGCTGAAACTTCTAGAGGAATACAGGAAGAAAGAAGTTTCCGGACAGACTCTAATCAAACGGGAAACAGTTCTAAACGTCAACAAATGTGACTATACTAAATTTATATGTTGTATATAACTAGAAAAATATCAGTAAGACGAACAGAGTATAGAATGTGAGAAATTCTGGAATTTTTTTTTCCTTTTCTTTGCTTTTGGTTTGGTTCTTTAAGACAGTGTATCTCTGTAGCTTTGGAGCCCATCCTGGAACTTGCTCTGCAGATCAACCTGGCCCCAAACTCACAGAGATCCACCTGTCTCTGCCTCCCTAATGCTGGGGTTAAAAGCATGTGCCACCACAAAACTGGGAAAAATTCTTAACCATCTTGATCTCTGACTATACAAACTATTAACACCTGGGGTAATTAAAATACAAAACCTATCAATCAAAGAATTAGATAACCTAATACCAAGTGGTCAAACCACAAAACATAGACAGAAAGAATACTATAATATAAATACAGCTGCTTATGTGTATGTAATGATGTGTGCATGTATATATAATAAAGAAATAAAACCAGACAAAGTGGGGCCCAAGGACTCTTCCTTCTTGGTGGCCAAGTGCTCACATAAGAGGTACTCCTCTGGTAGGAGCAGGTTATGAGAATATTGGTAGGTGTCCTATTGCACATTGATCCCTGACCTTGGGGAAAGGATGTTTAATATACAGATGTCCTACACATAGGGCTGAGAATTCCACAGTCTCTTATCCACTGCACTGTGGTAAGTTATGGGTCTCTGTGCTAATTTCTTTCTACTTCAGTAGTAGGTTCTCTGATTAGAGCTGAGAGATGCATTAATCTATGGATATAATAAATCATTAAGTGTCTGTATAAGGTCATGTCCAACTAATCGAATAATAGTAGTAAGTTCTTCTCTTGGGCCTATGACCTGTCGTCACACAGATTCATGGCAAACAATCGACCATGGACTCCCTATTGACCAAGCATTATTCTTGTTTTTTTTTTTCTCTAGCATGATTGTCACAGATATATTACTATGTCTATTACTATGTTTAAGAGAATTAGTGAAAGAAATGAGGGAAGAAAGCAAAGGAAGAAACAAAGAAGGAAAGTAGGCACTGGACGCATTCAGGATATCTAGACAAGGCTCATCTTAAAAGTCAGAGGAATTAGTACTTACAGAACTGTACATATCTCCACCTTTCATCCAGTATATAAAAGCGTGGTGAATGTGGCAAATATTTGCATCTTCCTGAAGTCTTACAGTATTCTAAAATAAATGGAATTAGAGTAAATTGTATTGAATTGCAACCTGTAAGAAATCATTTGAAGTAAATAGTGACAGAATTTTTCTGTCCTCTATCACTACTTATTATAAAACAGGTAAAATTTTAACAGTTTCAATTAAATTTTAGCACTGCATTTTTAATGTTGAATGTCATTTTGTGGAACAATGAAGATGCTAATAGGCAGAAACAGTTTTTGTATTTAATTAATTGATTTTTGTGGTTCCCTCAGAACAGTTTTTCTCTTCAGTAGAATGCCCCATCAGTATTAATTAACAGTTAATAAACACATGGAAGGAGAGGTAGCAGTGCTGTGTTTTCAGCAGAGGAACCAACACTTATGTGTCCTTTTCTATTTGCCACATGATCTACCATAACTTTCTTTCATTGTGAAAAATCTCTTCATTGATCCATAGTGTTTGTTCCTGTGGTTTCCACGACTGTAAGTACACAAGACAAGTGTAAAGAGTGTCTCCTCAGAGGCTATCCCGAGGTTTTATCCAAATGCAAGTGACCTAGCCTTTATTTCCATTTATATGGCAATGTCTTTTATACGTTAACATTTTCACATGTTCATTTTCCTTGAATTAACAAGTCTGTGAACGGTTTAGAATATTCAGTCCTGGCAGCCAGTTATAATTGTTATTTTAAAGTAAAAACAGTTAATACCAAAACTGATGAAACTGGGAGTTTATGAAATACACTTGTTTAAGTCTAACAGAAACTGCTAGCTCCTCACATCATGATGATGACAGGGCCAATCCTGGGAAAGTTTTATGCAGGAAAACAGTGTGTTCATGGGTGCAGTAGCTATGTCATGTCCAGAGGACCCTGTTTTGCTGTACTCCCCATGAAACTTACATAAAACTTACATCCTTTCTGATTACTCCTTAGGGATGCTCCTTCAGTCTTGACAGGGGAGATACAGACGACTCATTTAGAGCTGAGAGATCCACAGCTACTTGTAATCGACACCTTGATGAGACATGGACCCCTGCATTATCCATAGCAAAAGTAAGCTTCACTGATGAAGGCTAATAATGTATGGATATGATAATAATGTATGGATATGATAATGTATGGATATAGTCGATACAGCAAAACAACAGCTATGGTTATTCTCTAAGGCCCATGATCTACACCTTCACTCCCAGTCACAGGCTTTTAATTAGATTTATAGAATAGGGCATGAGTTATTTTTGGTACTGTAGGCCTCGAAGATCATCAGAAAGACATTTATCTCCTCTGTAACAATCTTGTTACTCTTGGACCTGTCCGTTTATCTGTCATCTTATCAGCATTGTGGCTGGTTGGGTCAACAGCTGAGCAGTCTTTACGGTAAATGTGTGAGGATGATTTTCAAATACTTGAGTACAAAGTTGAAAGAGATTATCAATGCAGATGTATCCCTCATCTCAAACATGTATGCTTTCTTTGGGTTATATTCAAATTTTGTTCTTAGTGCTAGATATACCTAGTGACACCCCATCAAAAAAATAAAATAGCCAAAAAACAATTTTCCCTTTCCCAGAATGTCAATTGTAAGTAGCTTCTTGGTTTCAGATAGCACGTTGTTTCTACACCCTCTTTTCCATGCTGAGATTTCAACTAGTTTTACCTGGTGTGTGTCTTGTATGTGTTGTCAGTCTCTGTGAATTTATATGTGTATCAGTCCTGTTGTGTGTGGATAATGTTCTTTTCATGGAGCCATCTGGAAAGAGTAGAGGAAGAAAAAAGAATGATTTTAAAATAATAATTTATTTTACCAACTAAACCTTACTCAGATATCCATGAGTGTCTTCTCTCCATGCATCCATCACACACACACACACACACACACACACACACACACACAGAAGCACATGCACACTCAGAGAGAGAGAGAGGGAGAGAGGAAGGGGAACAGAGGGAGAAGAGGGGGGAGAGGAAGAGAGGGGGAGAGAGAAAGAGAGAGATCTGTGGTTGTCATCTAAAGGTGGGAGTGGCTAGTGCACATCTGGTAAACTTCTTAATGGAGAAGGTTATTTAAGAAAGGAACTAAGTCATCAGGGACTTCTAGAAGGGAAAATTAGTGTGCTACACTACATTTTTAGGTGGTTAGAAAGAGTTGAATGGCTTATTTTCAGTAAAATTATGAATTGGGTATGAATTATTTTTTTGAGTCAGCACACCACTTCTTTTTTGTCAGTATGCATGAAGGATAGTAACTAACTAGACAACCTACTTAAACAGTCGCGGGGAGACAATGGCTCCTGCTTTCATTAGCACATTCAGTAGACACTGGAGTTTTTACAGGCCTAAGTCTAGAGTTTAGGCAGTAGAAACAAAGAGGAGACCCGGGCCTCTAAATTATAGGTTCCGGGGAAATGCTACTAGCAGCCATTCTGATCATAGATGTAGGGGGTCTGTGGCTGGGTAGAAGTTAATTATCTCTTCTGCTGTCCCTGGGAGTAAAACACAAGCAGTCAGTTTCCTGAACTAAAATCATCAGTAAACTCAGGTAAAGGTGAGTGTAAGGAGTTTAGAATCTTTTAATGAAGGTCAGTTTTGGGTCATTATATTCCTTACCTATATGTAAGGTAAAGTCAGGTTATGCTTACTCTATCTATCTAAGCAGATATGAATCTGTGGCTTGAGCAAGTAGTAATTCTCTGTCCTTGGATATCTGTGAATATTTGAAATGAAATAGTCTTGTCTGAACACCGAACACTGACCAAATGCCTGCCAAGGATCGCGAGCAGTTGGTCCATGCACTGAGACAGTGTGCCTGTTCTAATGGGAGCTCATCAAATACAGCTCGACTGGGCCTAAAGGAGCATGTGATCAAACTGGATTTTCTGGTTGCTGCTGACAATGGGGGCTGACTGAGAAGCTTTGATAATGGCACCTGGACTTGTTTTTACTGCATGTACTGGCTTTTGGGGACCCTAGTCTATTTGGATGCACAGCTTCCTAGGCCTGGATGTGTGTGTGTGTGTGTGTGTGGCGGGGGGGGGGGGGGGGGGGGGTGCTTGGACTTCCCACAGGGCAGGATTCCCTGCCCTCTCTCAAGCAAGGAGGGAGAGAGAGGAGGGTGAGTGGGGAAGCTGGAGGAGAATGGGAGAAGGGAAGGAAGTGTAAATTTTTGAATGGGAAAATAAAAATAAAGATAATAGCAAAGGAAGGCAGATCTCTGTGTTTCTCTTGGAGAGAGGAATGAAGGCCTGGCAGTGGGAAACTGCTTTTCACACATAGTTGGGGGAATGTGATCAGTGAGCCCCAAAAGCATGGGAAACAGTTCTGAATTGTGAGAATTAATCCCCAAATATATAACAGAAAGAGAGTTAGCAACAGAAAAAATCTACAGCAATAAACAGATACCTTATTCACAAAGCAAGAACACCAAAATTTCCTTGAATTATGATTTAACCTCCCCCGGGCCTTGCAAGTCGCTCTTGATAAGATGGCTGAGCAATTACTGTATAATGTTGTGACTTGTAGCAAGAAGGATCTATGGTCTACTTCTTTTTATCAGGACTTCTTCATTCATCTCCCTGATTTAAAATAGTTCTACCACATTTCCTGTAAATGTGATCCTCTGCTTCAAACACTCCATTGAATATATGCTTTTTCTATTTCTTTTTTAGTAATTGTCATGGAGTAAAGTGTGTAGGCAGAAGCTGCTCATTTGTTCCAGGCACTTTGACCAGAAATAATCACTCAGAAACTATATTATTTGCAATATTGTTTGGCCAATAGCTTAAGTGTATTGCTAGCTAGCTCTTACATCTAAAATTAACCCATTTCCATTATTTTATATTTTACTATGAGGCTCATGACCTACCTGCCAGTCCCAGCTGGCAGCTCACGTCTTTTCTCTGGTGGCTACATGGAATCTCCCTGACTCTGCCTATTCTTTCTATATATGTATATCTCTTCTGGTCTGGCTATATTCTGTTAAAACATACCCGAAACAGATTTATTCAATAACCAATAAAAGCAACACATAGACAGAAGGGCTTTCCACACCATTTCTCCTTTTCTGTTCAAATAAAAGGAAGGCTTTAAATTTAACATAGTTAAATTATATATAACAAAACAGGTATGAAGCAAGAATTACAGTTACAATATTTATATCTACTTTATCTTATATCATAACTAAGGAAAATTATAACTATCTATCTTCAACTCCGTCAAAGGCTCCAGAAGGATATAATATTACCTAAGTTAAAAGGAAGTGCCTTGTAAGCAACTTCCAAAACTCTAGAATTGACAGAGACGTCCTGCTGCCTGGACAGTCACCCAGTTCTTCTGTAATGTAGCAGGTATCCATCTTCAGCTTAATAGCCCATAGTATCTGGCAGACTTTTCCATGAAGCAGGAAATTTCAAAGACAGTTCCACCTATTTTGAAGTTTATTAGTCACTTTCTTCTGTGTCCTGCAGAATGTTTGGCAGACTCTTTCATGAAGTAAGAATCCTGAAGAACCCTCTCATTTTTTTTAGATAGTTTCAGCAGTCATTTTTCTGTGGGTCCTGCAAGTCCAGTCAAGCAGTTCAGGCAAATTAGTTTCTTGCCCAAATGGCTAACAAACTCTATAAGGAGCCTCTTCTATGCCTTTATTCCTCTTAAAGTAATTGGTGCTGTCAGGAGCAGAAGGGTCTCATTGTCATGAAAAGTAGAAGTTCTTAAAGCATTTTAAATTCCATATTCTGTAGGTCTTTGAAGAGTTTGAAGATTACCTATTTAACTGACTATATCTCTATATATCTTGAAAACCTAGCATGACTACATACTTGACTATTGTAGATTATCTATTAATCTATATTTCTTAATTATATATTACACTTTTAATGACTTGCACAAACACAATACCTTAATCAAGAGCAGAAATATACATATAACAAAATTGACCTTAAATTTGTATCACTAAACTGAGATCCATACCAATGAAAATCTCTATAGCATATTTAAATGTAAACAAACATTTATAAACAATATTTGGGAATATGGGGTTAGTTCTCTCCTAACTTCTTCCTGCTTTTTGTTAGGCAAAGTATTTTGGGGGTGGTCATGGTGACATTTTACTGGGTCTTGGTCCATCAAACCACATTAGTCTGGAAGGATTCCACAGGATCTCATCCTCTGTGGAAACAAAAGAAGAAGCTCATTTCCAAAATCACTTATCTTTGGACCCAAATTCAGAAGTCATGACACCTTTAAAATATAAAGGTTGGTTTAGCTTAGCAACCCATACAATGAAATGTCTCTCTGTACTTAGTTCCTTCAAAGCCAAAAATTCAAAGAAAACACAATAATATAGGTAATCCAGACTCTTTATGTGGCTTATTTTTCTTATTCTAATCCTTTTTCTACAAGTTTAATATTTATATTATTATCTTTACTCTTTTAATCTATTACTGTCTGTAATCTTTTATATTACATTTACTGTCTCTTTACTCTTTTTCTTTTTAATCCCAAGCCTATGTACATTTTTTAAACATGCTGTGTCTAGTTTAGAGGTCTTTTATGTCTGAATCTGTCCTATTGTATATCTGAAATCCTTTTCTGTCCAAAAGCATTTCTTTAAAAACTCACCGGTGATATAACCAGGACTAAGGCTTCTTTGCCTTTTGGCTCTGCCCAGTCGAACAAGGTCAGTAATGATGCACACCTTGAGTGTGTTTCTGAGAGCATTTCTAGAAAGTATAATTGTGTGCAGAAAACTTACCCTGAATGTAGGTGGGAGTGTTCCATATGTCTGGGTGCTGGGTTGGATGAAAATAAGTATCTGAGTGCAAGATTCGTTTATGAGATATTTGCTCTGCTCTGCTTTATAATGACAACATTCTACTCCTAAGCATGAAAGATCCTGCCATCATGCCTTCCCTGACATGACAGACCATGCTCTCAAACTGTGAGTCAACAGAATTTCTTTTTTCATTTAGCTCTCATTATCTATTTAGTCCTGTGATGACAATAAAATAACTAATCCATGTACTTTAAGTATCCCCTTCCTTCTTTTTCATGATGTAGTTGGTCCCCATTGTGCTTGGAATCCTTTCACTTAGGCAGGACAAAGAGAAACTATTCACATCTATCTGCCAAAAGGAACAAAACACTTCCTTCAGTGTCTAATAATGTTGTTGGATTGTGCCAGGAATTCATACCAGGAAAATAATTTAAACCTTCTATTTTGAAAAGCGTCTATTATGTATAATATGGAAAGAAGACAAAGGTTAAGAAAACACTCTTTCACATTACAGAAAGAGTAATGAGCTTAGATCTCCACACACTTAATTGTATTCTATGAAAAAAATCACTCTTTTTGAATTCAAGGCTTTATTTCTATCACTGTGTACATATATAAAACATATGAAATTAACCCAATGAACCTCGGGATTTAAGTAACCCTAGAAATACATACTTATTTTATTTCCTCAACCAAAATTTAAAACTGCAAGAACAATTTTTTTTTTCAAGACAGGGTTTTGTTATATAGTTCCAGCTATTCTGGAATTCTCTATATAGACCACCTGGCTACAGTCTCATAGAGCTCACCTGCCTCTGACCTCCATATGTTGCAATTATAGGTATGATCCACTACCCTTGGGATGTTTATGTTTTTAAAAGTAGAGCTAAACATTACTGACTACATTTTTCCTGTTATTTTTTCTTCTACATTTTTCTATTAAATGCTAATTAGCTACCTTCATAATGCTTAAATACATGGAATGTTTAATTCAGCTACCCAACAGTCAATTCCAGAAGAAACGAATGAATACACTCAGCTCATTTATTACAGCAGCGTTAAACTTCCCAATCTCAACATTCTGTAAAGGAATCTACATCTAATCTAATTTCTAACTTTCTCCCAGTTTTGAGACTTGATATATAGCACATGCCATCTGTAAACATTAACCCTCTCATTCATGTCTTCTATTACTCAATGGAGAATTGTTTCCATGATCATTACTTTGAAAGAAGCCTATGTGGCATCAAAATAATACTAACCATTTAGGTTTGCATACATGTTCCCTGAAATATAATGTAAGGTCATTCTTATACATACTGTATTAAAATTTTAAATTCCTCCCATTAAGGATTATCCAAAGTCAATATAATATTGCTTAACAGACATCAGCTTTCCTTCTTGAAACTTCATTTCTGTTGCTTCCAAAACATTTGCATTATTCCTCTGTTCCTTAGCTTCTTCTCCATCATATTACATCAAGGTTATGTATGAGCTCTGTCTCGAACTACTTCACTCATGATTCCGTGAAGGCTTTTCTCATAGCCTCTTATATTTGAAGGGTTTTATCTATAGTCAAAGATTCATAAAGGCCCAAATACAATCAAAAGTATAAACATGTTGCTCCAAAATGAAAACATGTGCAATTGACTTTGTGATACCTTTAAACTGATTGTTGTAACAGGCCTATTTCATTAATTGTATGATAAGACACTAAAATCAAGAAACAGAGTTTATCATCAAGTGTCCTTAGTACCAGAGAGACTATATAATATTTATCACACAGATATAATACTGTATATTTGTCAGAATTTTCTACTTCATGATTTCTAACAAGAAAATAATATATTTGAGGTTAGTAAGCATCCCAAGTATTCAATACTTCCTGTAACATGCATCAGTTCTCAGGATAAATGAAAAGAGATGAGGAAAAGGAAGAAGTACAACTTGTTTAAATATCACTGATAATATCAATTCCTGTGCTGTAATCTGAAGCTACCACTTTAATGTCACACCTGTGTTATTCCTGTGCCCTTTTATTGATATATCTAATAAAAGATGATCTGGCATTTTCAAGGAGTATGCTGTGTAATGACAAGAAAATGATGCATATAGGCTTTATTAAATATAAACACCAAAATATGTTCAATGTCATCAATGTACTCAAATGACCTTTTATTATGAATTATGAAATGATAGCTAACAAAAGAAGGTCAGTACTATTTAGAACCCACTATTTCCGTTTCCTGTGTCATGAATAATCTCTGATCTTCTTCGCTTTTGAAAGAGAAAATGGGTGTTAGAATAATAACATTTTGTTCTTCCTGAATAAATACAAAGTGATTCAAGTATAACCAAAGTGCGTAACTGTGTGTATGAACTTTCTCTTGACAATTCCTTTGGATCATTAATTTGCCATTGTTCACTATGTTGTACATATCATATATCTGTTACAACCATACCAAATTAGAGTGGCTAAATTATTATAAAATATAATTGAAATTACAAAAATTAAGAATAAAACAATATAAAAAGGAGAGAAACATCATTGACAGTTTCAAAATGACATAAGTAATTCTTAGATTTTATCATTAGTTTTATTTTAATAGGTATGAAACAACACTATCAGTCTTTTGTACATTGACAATATTCTATGGATTTGATTTATTTTATACAGTTTGTTTTAGCTTCAAATTATATTAAAAATCATAAGAATGATAAAATCAAATGTTATTGAATTAAAAAGCTATTTTTTATGAATTTGCACATGTGTGTGTGTGTGTATGTGTGTGTAAAAGGTCAGACTAAATCATCAGATGTTGTGTTGTCCCTCAGATACTGGCAGTTTGCTTTGTTTTCATGGTTTTATATATATAACATATATATGTGTTATATATATATATATAACAAGTATATCTTGTATATGATGATTATATAATATATAAGTAATATATAAAAACGATGATTTCTTTTTAAATATAAGTACATAATTTTCCTCTTCTTCTCTTCTCCTTAATCTTGTTTATGTACCAACCTTTGTGCTATCTCAAATTCTTTTCATGCCTTTTCTATTGTATTATATACATATATGTGTGTGAATATATATACACTCCTAAATACATTAATACAGCCTGATAATTCCATATAATTTCACTGTTATGTTTATGATTCAGGCCTGACCACATCCCTGGGAAAGACTATTTCTTCCCCTCTCAGCCTTTCTTTGCAGGCAGTTCTTTTTTACATATATAGAGTTGAAGGCTGCTTAGCTTTCCCACTTCCACCCTAGCATGGCTACTCTTCCCTCCTTGTTCACATTTTGGATCTTGAATTCAATTCTAAGCATGTAGCTGCAGTGATATTTCTAGGAAAAACAGTCTCACTGCCAACTTCCTGTTCCTCTATTCTAATCCCCTCCCCCCCTTCCTCAGAATCCACTAGTTGAGGTACAGGTGCTGTGATGAGACAGGGTCTCCCACTTTCCTAGGGCTCCTCTATTAGACTAAGCAGGCTCACTGGCAGTCACTGGTAATTTTCCTGCCCTTGCCATTTCAGAACTGGACAGGAAAGTGTACACAGACACATGCAAGTGTACACAGACACATGCAACATTTTATATGCTGTTTGGGGGAAACACAAATCTTTATGCTTTCAAGGCAAGGGCTTTCCACAATGAGCCATTGCTTTAACACATTAATAAAATGCAATCAGTCACCAGCCAGAAAATAAGCAAGATTTTCTTGAAAACAAATCAGAGAAGATCTGCTTCGTATTCATTTCCTTCAACACTTAACATCAAATTAGATTTGTGTTTGTTTATGACATCCATGTTAAATATTGAAATGTTTGTGCTAGCTCTCATTCAGAGAGTTACCTGGAAATGTTATTAAAGTGGGGATTCCTTTTACACTCCCAAGTTCTCCATATCACAGTAAGAAAAAAGGCTAAAGTTTTCACTCGCCACAGGGTACAAGGTTGTTCTGAGTATGATGGATTCATATGCCGCACTCAGAAACAAATGTAGGAACCATAAATTTTAACCTAAATTTGAAATAATCACATAACATTCAGTTATGAAATTGGAAGCTGATGTACTGTTTACTTTTTGAATTTGTAAGGATTAGGTTAAAATTTTTTGTCTACTATAATTTTGTCAAAAAGCACTACCTTTTAGAACCTGATTTACTTAAAGACTAAAATAAATTAATTTAATTATTAAACTAAGAATGCCAATACAGCCACTACGACATGAGATTTACCATACAAACCTCCTAAAATATCTAGAGTCATTTCATATTAAGAACCATCTTAGATAAAGTATTATCTATTACTAATTTTTTTTAAATGAACGCATTTTGCTTATACTGGAAGATGTTCTGAAGCCATTGTACAAAGTTAAAATAAGAATTTTATGATAGCATCTAGAAAGTACTTTGTAATAACTGGGGTCAGGGAGATGTCTCAGTGTCTAAAAAAATTGTGCAAGCAAAGGAAGCAGAATTTGTATTCCAGCAGCCATGCTAGATATGGATAGGCATGGCAGGCTTCCTGTATCCAGTGCATAGAAGTAGGGGCCAGGGATGCCCAGGGCAACCTGATGAGCTGCATTAGCTGAATTATCAAGATCTTGGTTCAAGTCAGAGAGCATAAAAAGTGGAATGCAATTAAGAGAGTTATCCAAAGTTAACCTCTGATTTCCATGCACCTACATATATAAATGTGATCATACACATGGCAACACCCATAAACACATACACATGCAGACACACACACTATGCACACACACACACACACACACACACACACACTGCACAGACTAAACTCAATGGCTGAAGTATTTATTTCACCTGGACCTTTTTAACATGTGTGAGTTAGCAGAAGGGTTAGCACTTGAACAGGGCACTTGTTTACTCTATAGAGAAAGTTTTAGATGCTTTTCTGCAGGCACACAGCTTTAATATACTAATTTCTTTTATGTTTTTCTTAATAAATTATTTTTCTTATTATTAAAATTCCTAAATTATTGCTATTTAGTAGTTGATGAATATTCCTAATACTAGTCGTTAATTCCCAGCAGAGGAATTAATTGCTTATGTGCCCTTTCTATGTGTTTTCTAGTAACTTGACCTTCATACGCTTCTCTTGCTAAAATATCATTCTTAAATTAATTCTTGGTGTTTTCCAAGACAGAACTGGGCATCCTTTTTAGTCCCCTAGACATGATCTCATACTGGCATCATTTAGAAAAACAAAGGTGCTATTTCAGTGCGTTTAAATACCTCAGCACTCTGGGGAAGGCTTCAGCTCCACTGATCCGATACTTCAGGCTCACCTTGGATAAAGGTAAAATGTTATGTACGATCTTCCATAAGGTGTCAAGGGAATTATTTGTGTGATAAAATTGTTTGAATTGAATGATAATTCTCAGTTTATGAGAATGATAATTAAAGTAATTCAAATGATCTATACATATTTATATATGTTTATAATGGTTTAAACTAGTATAAATGTTTAAAAAGGACAAAAAATGTTGAAATCTAAAGGTGAGTTCAAGTATCAGTTCCTTAAGCAAGCCTGGCTATCAGTGCATAAATAAAGGATGGAAACTATGAGGCTATGTTACTTATCCATATTCAGTGGCAGGACCCAAAATTTCCCCCTTTTAAAATCTTCTAATACTGATTTTATATAGCTTATGTATTAACTCAAAATTCTAGGGAAAAGATAACATTCTTATCAAAATTTGTGGAGGTTGAGTGTGGCGAGAAATAATCAGTTGTGATTTTATGAAAATCAATGAAAATTATGATCACCTTTAATAATAATGTAAGCACATAGCAATCCTTAAAATGAACACTTTTAGAAGTCTTCTACATATTAGCTCTTTGTTAACTTGAGCTTTTCTCATCTCCACCTCAAGATTATAAAATTTCAAAAAACTTGGGTTTTAAATTTTTCAAAGTTTGTCCTCTTCATGTGCTGAATTATTTGGGTATTAGTGATGTATCTCCTACTCTGTTTTTTATCCTGACATTTCATGATATTCACTTTAGTCATTGTGAGTAAACAATTCAGAATTTCCTCTCTTCTTTACTTATGCTCCCATTCACTTAGTCTCTGTAAGATGCTCATTCATGCACCTTCATGCATTAGGGTTTTGTTTCCATAACATCCCTTCATTCACATCAGTATCCCTAACTAATGCCTACATTGCCTGAGTGGGGCAATGTGTTTCTTTTGTCTTTTAATCTCCAGTATGTTTTTCAGGGTTTTAGAGTACACTGTGATACAAACACCGTGAGTGTAAATTTGGGGATGAATGATGAATGTGTTACTGACTTTTTGCCTTTGTTTTTCAAAGGACTCAACCAAACATGAGGTTTCTTTTCTTCGCCTTTATCATGGCCGTCATGCTTTCCATGATTGTAAGTACACAAGCCAAGTAGGTAGGACATGTTCTCAGAAACTGTTTCTAGGTTTTATCCTATTCCAAGTGACCTGGATTTTATTTTGATTTGTATGGATATGTCTGTTTCATTTTAACATTTCACCTGTCGGTTTTCCTTGAATTAACTTACATATACAAAGGTGTAGAGCATACAGTACTATTCCCAGGCGTCATATTACAATCCTAACTGTAAAAAACTAATGTCCCCAGAACTAATGATGGTTTCTATCACTTACTGTAACAAAACCTACAAGCATCTGGAAGACAGTACCATTTTTCTTCCTTTATATATTTAGTTACTGAAATTTATGCATGAAACAATCTATGAATATTTTAGGTCATCAATTACATATAGTTATCCTCCCGGCTATGGGACGTAGACAAAATTGCTGGGGAAAAAATTGGGATCTTGGGGGTGGGGTGGGATGGGGGTAAGGGGAGATGGGGAGTGAAAAGTGAGAAGGGGAGGATGGAGGGAACTTGGGGAAACAGGATGATTGGGATAAAGGAAGGCTGGATAGGGGAGCAGGGAAGCACAATCCTTAGTTAAGGGAGCCACCTTAAGGTTGGCAAGAGACTTGAACCTAGAGTGGTTCCCAGGAGCCCAAGGCAATGTCCCCAGTTAGTCCCTTGGGCAGCTGAGGAAAGGGAACCTGAAATGACCCTATCCTATAGCAATTACTAATAAAACCCAGTTTACAACATTTGCTGCATTGTTATAGAAAAAAACTTAATTTTTACAATATGTATGCACAATCATAGACTAATCCAAATAAACATTTTTAAATATCAACATATTTTGAGAAACTTACAATATATCTTTAAAATGTGCAAAGGTTTAACCTTGATTTTTATATTTCTAGCCATGGTGATGAAATTTAATTTTGTTTCGCACATTTAAAAAAAGAACTGGAAGTAATACAGTTTTTAAAAGTTTGTTGTTTTACACTCTTTCCAAAATGTTATTAAACAAAAATGATAATGTAGCATAATCTCTTTCCAGATGTTTTTGTTTATTTTACTTGTTAACTGTAATTTTAGGAATTAGTGCAATTTTACATCCATCTTTAAGTAAAAGATGAGCATAAAGAAATTCTTACATTCTGTTTGTTTTTTTTTTTTCACCCAGAGTGCTGATCATTCTGGAGAGGTAAGATACCCACATTCACTGAGCAACTTCATAGTTAACATCATCAAACAAGCACTAACTTTGAATCCTTTTCTACTTTATGCAGAAACGTTGGAAGAAAAAATTCCGTGAGGTAATTATATTATACAGTACATGTTTTACTGAGTATTTATTTTACAGGAATGACCAATACCACTCTATAAGTGACATGATTGCCATACATGACTAACATGTATGTTACATTCTATAATTTTTAATGCTATGAAAAATGTTCTGAGGAATTGTTTAGATAAAACATATGCTGGATTACAAAAGGCCAAATATTCTTAGAACTAAACCAATTACTTCATCATTGATTGTGACTGATCAAATTAATTATGTTAACTTGATAATATTAAATGAAAAAATTCCTTTTAGATTTTACATCTTACTAATATGTATTTTCAATATCCTATATTGTTTTTTATTGTGATTTTATTCTTTAACATTTCACACATGTATATTCTGAGTCATGAGTGTTTTTAACCCCATTCTATACTCTCTTTCTCTCCTATCTTCTACCAAAATCCTCTTTCCCACTCATACACCTATTTTGTTGGTGGTGGTTTTCCGCCTTTCTGACACAATGGGTTTAATTGTCCTTGCTTTCATGAGCATGAGTGAGGGTTATTACTAGAACATGAGCAGCTTATCAGAGGCAACACCACTGAAGAAAATGGTATACTCTCTCACAATACCAAGTAACTGCCAGGGTTTCTCGCTAAAGAGCTTGCTTACTGTAGCCCTCAAACCCGGCAAGAAAATATTCTATCCTGTGAAGGTTTTCTGCAGGAAACACAGTGAAGTTCGTGAATTCAATAGCTATGTCCCATCCAGAAGGCATTGTCTTGCCTTACTCCTCATAATACTCTAGCCCATGTTCTTTCTGCTCACTCTTCAGGGATGTTCCCAGAACACTAAAGGCGTTATCTACACTGATGTAGATAAGCCATTTAGGGTTGAGCTTCCCACAGTTCCATGTCATTGGCACTTTGAAGAGTTGTGATCCTCTGCATTAATCATGGCCCAATTTTGCTTCTCTAAGGAAGGCAGAAAATAGCATTAGTCTCTGAGTATAAAGTTGAATATTAAAAAGACAACTCAACATCATGTCCATTAAGCACAACAGCAGCAATTGTTATCCTCTAGGGTCTATGATCTCCACTTAATCCCCTGTTGTATTCTCTTGACTAGGTTTAAAGTACAGGACATGATTTCCCAATGCTGGAGGGGGCCTCGGATACAATCAGAAGTTTGTTTCTCCCATAATAGTCAATGTTAACTTTTCCATCCAAGTCAGCATTGTAGATAAAAGGGTCAACAGCAAGGCAGGATTTAAATTGCACATGTTAGTGAGGTTTGATAGGATTTTTCACTACTTGCTTACAATGTGGAAGGAGAAGGTCAATATATTATGCATATTTCTTAACTCAAACGTGTATTTTCTTTGGGTAACATTAAAAATGTTTTTGATATATGCAGTAACACTTCACTGTAGAAAACTAATTTTCCTTTTCCCAGAATATATAGATTGTAAATAGCTCCTTGGTTAGAGGTGGAACACTGGGTCTTCTTCCCTGCTCCATGCTGGGATTTTCTCTGGTTTGAACTGATGCAGGTCTTTTGTGTGCTATCAGCTTCTGTGAATTTGTATGTGTATCAGTCCTGTCGTGTGTGGATAATATTGTCTCTATGGAGTCATCAAAGAGGAATAGAGGAAGGAAAAAATAGCATGATTTACAAATAGCACACAGTTTTTAAAAGTATATTAGTGGTATTTTGAAAATTTGCATTTTCTTTTGTTTTCCTTAGTTTCATCTTAAGATGCAACAGAATAGAGCAAATTTTTCAACCTCCTCAACTTTACTCTAGTCTCCATAAACCATCTTCTCTCCATCCCTCTCACCACCATATGACCCCTGATCTTTAATAGCTACTTTTTTTACTTACTTTAAATCAACTTTTTAGTTGCTATTTAAAAGTTGGAAGATATAATGTTTTTCTGTATTCCATACTTACTTTTTGTAAAATAACACATTCAAGTTCCATACTACCATATATGACAGAGTTTTATTTTTTATGACTGGAATATCTCTCTCTCTCTCTCTCTCTCTCTCTCTCTCTCTCTCTCTCTCTTTCTATATATATATATATATATATTATATATATATACATATATATAATATATATGTGTGTGTATGTGTGTGTTACATATATATATGTTACATTTGCTCATAATATTTTAATAACATTTATAAATTCCTGTGATTTTCTTTTGCTTTATTCTTATTTTTTATTGTTTTGGGTTTCTATGCAGAGGTTTGTTCAACCATATTATCCAAATTACCCACTGTACCAACAAAATCCAGGTCCATACGTAAATGCTTATCCATACCCAGGTGCTTACTAACCATGGAACATGACTAAACAGGTAAGTTGGTTGTAGTGAATTAGTTATCAGACTTCAAGTACCACTTCTAGGTGAAAAGGTACCGGCTATTAATTGCAGCTGTTTAAATCAGTTTCTCTGGTGACGTGGCTCCTCTGAGACTACCCACAGTCCAAGAGATGTTCCAACATGCATGCATATACAGGCAGCTCTACATGAGCTCAGCACATGAAGTTGTGAGTAGAAACTTTTAGGTGGCGTGGGAGAGACATTGAAGGAATGGAAAGGGTGTAGGTTTGGCCTAAATTTATTGTGTTTATGCATGAAATTCTCAAATACTAAAATGTATCAATTTTAGCAGTGTTAGAGAAAAAAGAACTAAGGCAGTAACCAGGCTAGAGCACAGTTTTTAAAAAATCAACACTTTCTATCACTGCTGTAGAGTTTATTTATCTACATGACTAGAGAATTTTCTGATCTAATAAATAAAATGTTCATATTCTGATTCTCTTTATGAACATTTAATCATCAGATTTTATATATCTTTTAATATGTATTTATTTATTATGTATACAATATTCTGTCTGTGAGTATGCCTGCAGGCCAGAAGAGGGCACCAGACCCCATTACAGATAGGCATGGGCTACCATGTGGTTGCTGGGAATTGAACTCAGGACCTTTGGAAGATCAGGCAATGTCCTTAACCTCTGAGCCATCTCCCCAGCCCCAGATTCTATAATAAGTTGTTATGAAACTGTAGGATACATTGAAATGTTATTTGGAAACAAAGAAAATGAAGTTAATGACTGGGCTCTATAAGAATAAAGTAAGTTTTTGATGGGTATAAAAGAATTTTAAATTGTAGGAGTTGGCTAATATAAATGTACTCTACTTATTTAATATTTTATTTTCTGCTCCATGTAAGATGTGCAATTAGTGCTAGTTTATAGTCAATAACATTATTTCTGTACTGAGTGTTCTTATTATACTGTATTATAATTATCGTTATAGAACCTTGTCTCTTGTTACAACCGGTTATCTTCTTCTCCCATTCAGGTTTGATTCAACCCAGGCTTCTCATCTTCTATGTTCACTAATAATTGGCATTGTGTTTCAACTGAATAATCAATGCAATTATTTGGGATGAAGATCTCTGTTGGTGTATTCTCTGCCTCATGAATTGGCTTTCCAATTCATGTTGAGTTAGACTTCTTTAACTTCATAATTTTTGACCTGATGTTACTAATGATTCTATTTTACTAAAATTCATTTCAAAAATAAAGCAATAAATTTCAAGTTTTTTTTCTGGTTATGGTATTTATTCCTATGTTTCATGCTTGCCCCATAAAAAGAAAGAAGGCAGAGCCTCCATTCCAGGAGTTGCTTCCAGATTATCATACAGAGGTTTATATTAATTTTAAGTGCTTAGTTGATAGCTCAGGCTCATTACTTTTAAATTGACCCATATCTCTAATCCTGTCTGACTACTAGTCTTTCATGCTGTTATTAACCAATGAGAGCAATACATATTCACAGTGTACAGAAGGATTATTCCACAAAAAAGAGACAACCTTTTATCACTTATTTTCCCAGTTTGGAAGGTAATGAAAAAAATTTATGGCAGGTATATGAAGTCATTTCATTCCAATGTAGTCTTGTCTAAATTTTTTCATAAAGTTCTCCAAATCTGCCTGACTTATTGGCTTGTTTATTATATGACCTTAAGTGTCTTATATTTGAACAGGGAAATAATATATTTTCCTAAATAAATAAACTTGCATTTTTTTCTAATGGAGTAGCAATTTTTAGATGTTATGAGAAATTGAAGGATACATACTTAAAGATGAAGAACCAAGTCCTGTTTAATTACTAATTAGATATTATTAATCCACCTTGTTGATGCCACGCTGATAGCAAATCCACATCACTTTAGTGATTTTTCTCTTATAAAGAAAGACTATAAGATACAAGTACCACGTTGTGGATCAAAGACAATAAAAGCCACCTGTAGTGCTGAACTCTTTGTTGTGCTCAGCCATCATCTTCTACAAGGATCTTCCTTGTTTCTGGATGGTGGTATTAAAAAACATTTAATAATTAATTACTTATTATAAATGATAATAAAAATAATTATTAACTAAAAAATAAACTATTTTTATAGTTCCATACTCTTGGACTTCAAATACCTTGAATATTCCTTGACCTTCCATCTTTAAAAAAAAATAAGTGAAATATTGTATTGTCCCAATGGATTGAGCTAAATACGAATGAGTAAAATTTAACTGCTGATTTTAACTACAACTTTTCTCTGGAAGGATGTGATTATTTCTCAGTGCTTTGTTAGCTTCAGTTTGGTTGTTGGTCTCTAGGTAAAAAAGAATCATAAATAGATTACAAAAGTGCATAATGATGTTGTCTGGGTGAATCAAAAAGAAGGAAATGGGGATGGAGAGATGGCTCAGTGGTTAAGAGCACTGGTTGCTCTTCTAGAGGGCCTAAGTTCAATTCCCAGCAACCACATGGTGGCTCACAAGCATGTAAAATGAGATCTGGTGCCCTCTTCTGGACTGAAGGCATACATGCAGGCAGAACACTGTATACATAGTAAGTAAATAAAGCTTATAAAAAGAAAAAGTTAATATCATATGTGCATTATATTTTAAAAAAAGAAAATAAGGAAGTGAGGTGAAAATTGGAAGAGAAAGAACAAAGTAAAATAGATACCATTTGGTATTTTAAAATAACTAATGTAAGACATTACTGGTAAAATTTGACAGTTTGGAGCTGGAGATGGCTTGTTATTTAAAGTGCATGCAAAACAAGGATGAGGATTAAGCACCCACATAAAATAACATAGATTACTAATGGCCTACACTAGCAATCTCAGAGCTAGAAAGGTAGGTACAGATATCAGAAGCTCATTGCTCAGCCACCTTTCCTCAAAATTGCAAATTTCACTTGCCAGTAAGATCCCATATAAAACTATAAATTGTTTGGATAAGAGAGAAGGTTCAGTGCATAAGACCACTGACTGCTCTTGAAAAGGGCCCAGTTATGGTTACCAACATACACATCATTCATATATATATATATATATATATATATATATATATATAGAGAGAGAGAGAGAGAGAGAGAGAGAGAGTTCATTTTGCTTTTGCTGATTTTGAACCAGCCTTATAAGGTACACTGTTTTATACTATACCTCTGAGCTATCCCAAGTTCTCAGAAGACTTCTTATAATTTTATTTGTGGTTTAGCTGTCAGAATAATTCCAGTGATGTGTAATGACTCTCATGGGGACGTGAAGCATCTAGACATCCAGGTGCAACTGTAAAGACCAGCATTTAATCTGCTCGATCACTGATTCCATGATTTGTCTATTCTGGGTCTGCTTATATCAACTTTCCTCATTATAAGCCATTTTTTTCTAATTTTACCCCATAGGTTGTTGTGTTACGAGCGGCAGGGCTGCGTCCCTGGCACGCGGCCGCCCGCATGGCTAGCTTTACCCGAAATAATTATACAGAAACTGTATTCTTTTAAACACTGCCTGACCCATTAGTTTCAGTTTCTTATTGGCTAGCTCTTACATATTGATCTAACCCATTTCTATTAATCTGTGTAGCCCACGAGCTGGCTTACCAGGAAAGATCTTAACCTGCGTCTGTCTGGAGTGGGAGAACCATGGTGACTCCCTGACTCAGCTTCTTTCTCCCAGCATTCCGTTCTGTTTACTCCGCCTACCTAAGGGTTGGCCTATCAAATGGGTCTAGGCAGTTTCTTTATTAATAAGAAATCACTCCCACATCAATAGGTTGATTTTATAATGGATGAAAGACAATGTAAATTTATCATTTATGGGATGTCATGTATTTTTCACTTCAAATATACTTTGAGTCCAGTTCTGAATCATAAATGAAGGTCTTTGAAACAATTCTCCCTGTACAGTCTTGCTTCCAGCCTTGTTAAGCAATACAGAACAAGGAATTACTTTGTTTTTGAGTGACATTTGTTCTATTAATGAAGCAATACTTTTCTAAGAATCCTAACAATGCCCTGTGCATTATACGTACTTGTTACCCTAGTCCAAGTCTTCCATGGGCTCTGGGCATTATCCCACCTGTTCTTTCCCAAACTCCATGGACATTCCATCCTTGCCATGAAGCCTTGGAAAGATCCCACAGTACCGCATCAACATTCAGAAGTCCTTCTCAAGGGCTCGTGTGGAATCAACATTTTTCCCCTTGCAGCATTCAATGTCAATTTGTGATGCTGGTCTTTTCCTGTACCATGAATGTCTACCTTAGACAATCAACCTTTGTCTTGAGACCTTTTCTCTTTCTCTTGGCATTCATAAACACTTTCCACATAATAAACAGAGAGAACCACTGTACTTAGCTTGGTTTCTTCCTGATCTTTCTACTGTTCTTAGAAGGTGATATCTCAAAACCCTGTCTCATGTGTTTTGACCCTTTTTTAGTTATTTAGTTGAGGTATTTTTATTCTCTGATATGTTCTCAGTCACAGAAGTTTGACTTCATAGTGAAAGGCTTGGGAAGTCCTACAAATGTTCTTATACTATTGTATTTTTTGATCCTGTTTGTTCTTTTGAGTTCAGGTTCAGGACTTTTACTCACTTCTATCACAACTATTCCGTGAGCTGTTTTAAAAGATCAAGGTATGGTCTCATTTCAGGGCCTGGACTAGAATCTTTTGTCAGCTCTCCTGCATCTTTCAGTTGTTATTATGCTCAGGAAGGCCTTTCTGGGCATATCACCTCAAGGAATTCCATCTCTACAAAAACTTCCTATCTCTTCTTCTGAGTCACTTTTCTGCTTAGAACATGTCATGACCAAACCAAATAGACTGTATGAAATATGACTTTACATCTCCCAGTTATCGTATCCACCTCATAAATCCTGGAATTTGTGTTTGTGACTCCATTCAAAGTGTGCAGAACTCCCAGAATATATTTGACATCCTAAACATTTGTTCAATCAAATACGCATGTATCAACCTACACTAGACATAATTTTGTACATTCTTGTAGCTAAGAATATGAAGAAACAGACTAAAGTAAAACAAGGAATTATTATATGAGATTTTCAGGCTATTTTAGCGCTGTTTGAAAATGTCAACTGATCTTAAGTGATACGTGGCTATTTATCATTCATTCCCTGAGAGTATGCCAAGGTAGGGACTTCATAGTCAGAAAAAAAAGTGAGGAGTCCCCATAACATGGAATTTTGTGGTGTTCTCAAGAAAGTGTATGACTGTGTCAAACAGTACCAAGGAATGAGACTGTGGGGCTGGGGGATGGCTGTGCAGTTTAGAGTTCTGATTGTTTCTACATAGGATCTTCGTCTGGTTCACAGGAGCCACCATTACCTGTAACTGTAGCTCCACTGAATCCAACTGCTTCTTCTGGACTCTGAGAGCTCCTGCCTGTGCACGGTACACATACATGTACTTGGGCCTACACACATATATGTGAAATAAAATTAAAAATAAGCTTCAAGATGGAAATGAGATCACAAATATCTACTGCTCACAATATGATAATAAATGAAGGAATGCTTTCTCAACACTAGAATCAGAAAATTAGTTCATAGAAAAGGTGATGTTGCACTCAAATACAATTAATCATTATACATCACAAGCTTTCCTCCCTGTTATCATGGTCTCAATCAAACTGTTTAAGGACTCCTTGGAATCTGTGAAACACAAGCCAGAAGGACAATTTCTGATCATAGTGCTTTCTTAGAATTTAAATGTCTTTTTAGGTATTTGAAACCACAGAATTAGCATATTATGATGGGATGAGGTTTAAATAATGTGAGAATGATTCACTGCAGATCATCATCTACCTATTCCTCTGGCCGTCCACTTGGGAAGCAAGGTAACAGTTCACATATTCTTTCTCTTATAGAATATCTAGCAAAAAAATTTTGAAACTCTGCTTCTTCTCTTCTACACAATAAAAATTAAGATATAGGTAAAAACAAAATTATCAGCACAGTACACATTGCTTAAAGTATTTTAAATTTATACAAATTTTAAATTTATACAAATTATACATTTATCTCTTTTCAGTTTTTAGTAGTTTAAAATGTATACATTAAAAACTTTATTATGATACTGTATCTTCAGGTTAATTTCTAAGCCAGGAGTAGGTAAGATAATGTGGCTTCTTAAAAATCTACCAACTGTTTACTTTGCTTGAGGGTTTTGAGCCAATTTCATCAACAAGAAGTTGGAAGAGAAAATTCCATGCCTGCCAACATTATAAAATTATTCTAAAGATTGCAAATGATAAAATATCTAGCTAGCACGGTGATTGTCACATAGGCGTCACTTAGTAAACATAGTTATGTAAAATGTACTTTCCTGTCAAGCTAAGAAAATACCTAATTAAGAACTAACATTCAAAATACATTTTAAAAGTAAACTTTAAAAATATGGATCTCACTGGAAAGGGAAAACAGGAGAGATCTCCTGCATGGACTGGTGGTAGGTGGGAATGGAAACTTGAGGGACAGGTTGGGGATGGATGGAGGGGGAAAGTACTGAAAGAGAAGACTGGAAAGGCCGGGGTCATTTCATGATCAGGTAGAAACCTGATGTGAGGGAAAGTTGCAGGAATCTATAAGAATGAGCCCAGTTAAGACTGCTATAATAGTGTATGCATAACCTGAACAGGACATCTCCTGTGTATAGACTACCCGGATTGTCATCATAGAGGCTTCATCTAGTAACTATTGGAAACAAAGGAAGGGATCCACAGTCAGACATTAGGCCAACAATGGGAAATCCTGCTGAAGAGAGAAGGAACGGATTGTGTAAGCCAGAGGAATCAAGGACATCACAGGAAAACCCACAGAAACAACTGAGCTGGCTCATAGGAACACACAGAGTATGAACCAACAACCAGGGAGCCTGCATGGGAAACACCTAAAACCTGTGTCAGCTGTGTAGCTTGGTCATTTGTGAGACTCTCAACAATAACCTTAACCAGTTTAAATATAAGAGGTACTTCGTCTCACTGCAGCTTGATATCCCATGTTTTGTTCATAACCATGGGAGGTCTGCCCCATTTCAAACAGAAATAGAGGAGGAGCAATTTGAGGGGAAACAAATGGGGGTGGGGGTTGGGACGGGAGGAGGAAGAGGAAACTGCAGTCAGAATGTAAAACAAATGCATTAATTAACTTAATGAATTCCTACAGAGCAAAATGTGAAAAGATGTTAGAATAACTTTATTTCAGTTTTAATTTGGTTCTATGGAGAGACGGAACTGGTTCACAGGTTGTCAGGGCACCTTGTAGACTTACTTCTCAGCAGCTATAGTAGTGGACGTGTCTCTAGCTAGGTGCAATCTCGGAGACTGTGGACTGAGGTTCCACACATCAGGCATGTTACATGAAGACGGATGATACTGAGTAGCTTGTTTCGGCTTCAGTCTCTAGCCAGAGATGACCCAGAATGTCCAGGATCCCCGACTCTCAACCCGGTCTCATTTCATCTACTACTTCTCTTTGTTAGAAAGCAAGGCTTTATGCCTGAGTTCCCCTAAAATCCAATTTCAAAAGGAATTTCTGTTATACTCCATCCTTCCAGCAATCATTCTTAACAAAATGTCCTTCTGTTGAGTTTTCCTCTAGGAATTTATGATGTCTCTGAATGAACCGTTCACATTTTAGTAAACATGGTTTTAAGTATCACCTGTTAGGGAAAGAAAGTCTCAAAATCAATTGTGACAGTTCTATTTATATTCATAAAATTCCCAAACATATTCTATTTTATTCAATTCCTTACCTTTATTCTTACATGTATAATAACAGATAAATGATTATTTCATGATAAGATTAATAGTAATTTTCTATACTGATTCTACAGGACCAAGCCACCATGAAGTTCTTCATCTTTACCTGCCTTGTGGCTGTTGCTCTGGCGAAGCATGTAAGTGAACAGGGATACATGACGCTATGGCTTCATTTTTGAATTATGAAAGGAATGAACCTTTTACTATATGCAAAAGATGCAGGCATTGTCAACAATAAATAGAGATTGAGCCTGTTACCTTGGAATCTATATCAGTGATAGTATTGATCCTATTTCTTACTATATTGATTTTATATTGTACAAGGGAGGACAATCAGGATACAAAGTGTCAACAATGAAAAGATGCAGAAGGGTAGACAATAAGAGAAAAGAGTTGTTTCCCTTCCAGAATATGTTGTAATTTTTGTTAGAGCTTTCTGGAGAAGCCATTTCTGCTTTCCATGTGCTCAGGAAGTATAAGAAAACACCACCATTATAATTTGAAATTCCAAAGTCAGTTGTCAATAACTTGATAGAATTTTGTCACTCTTAATTAAAAGAATAGTTTAGAATTCATGGTGACAAAATACACATGAGGACATATAGATCAGGCAAATGGCTCCATAGATAAAGCACTTGGAACACAAGCACAAAGATGGACTTTGAAGTCCCTGAATCCATATAAACTTCCAGTGGGCATTACAGCTGCCAGCCTGGAATTCAAGCATTGGGAAAACGAAGTCCATAAGACAGTGAATTCCAGAACAAGCAGACTTGCAAGATTAGTTCATATCAGAGAACTCTGAATTCAACAAAGAGATATTGTCTCAGTGAATAATATAAGATAACATCAGGGGAAATGCCTCAGGTAATGCAGGCACTGACATTCAGATCACATATGAATGCATGCCCCTGTCTGCATATAAGCACATGAATACATACACACACACACACACACACACACACACACACACACACCATAACTATAACAAAAAACGACTTGAAGGGAAATAAGTATTAGTAAGCTTGGATTTGAATACAACTTATTTGTCAAAAATTGAAAAAAATGATAATAATAATAATAATGATAATGACGATGTGATGATGCCATAAAATGAAGAGCACATAATAGAAAATACATTTGAAAAGACTTTATTAACACAGTTTGGAGTTCAGTCTACATACATGGTAGTACCAATAATTTTTGTTTTCAACATTGTCTCAATCCTCATTCTGAACATAGACTTAACTCTCTAGGACACAGAAGTTATTGTATACAGATAAAATAATAACATGCTTTGGAAGTGTTATAGGGGAGCAGTACCTTTTTCTTACCTTTTTATAATTAGCTTAAACAGTTTCTTTTAAAAAGTAACAATAAAAACTCATTCAACTAACAGTGTATCAGTGTAACTATCAAAAGAAAGCCAAAGTTCGTCAAAAGTGTTTGTGTTGAAGTAGTTCTGTACTGATATTTGAGACTTAGATAACTTTTCAAAGAGAGTTCTTTTTTACTAAATTTGTCTAACAAACTGTTTTTCTTTTATCTAAGCCATTTTTATTTAATCGTGTGTGTGTGTGTGTGTGTGTGTGTGTGTGTGTGTGTGTGTGTGTGTGTGGTGTGCATGCCATATTATAAGGAAGTCACAAGACAGTTTAAGGGAGTTGGAAAACAGTTCTTGCCTTCTGTGCGGTCCTGGAGATGTACTCAGGTCGTCATGGTTGGTAGTAAGGACCTATGACTGCTGAGTCACTTCACTTGCCTCAACTACTGTTTTAAATTTTCCTGCCATTTATCAATAAAAAAGATACACCTTGTCATTTTAAATAAGCTATAAAAAATTAAATCATTTTTTTAATTTACATAGGTGGTAAAGGATCAATCCAGAGAGGTAAGGTATTTTATTATGAATACTGGTTCTGGCACCTAATAGTAAATTATATGTCTTTGCTCATTCGTATTTTTATGAGTAGCAATAACACCTTACAAATCCATAGGAAAATTAAAGTTTATCCATTGAAATAAAAAATTATGGGGAAAATAAGCCCAAATATACAACAGCATCAAACTTGCATACTTTCCTTCCCTATGCTGATTGTCCCATCTTTCAGTAACTCTGACATTAGTCTAGGACTCCCATTGTTGCGAATAATTATGGTGATTTGTTGCATCTACGTCTGGAGTACTGAATGCAGGCACATCTGCACCTGGGTAGGGCTCCAGTCGATGGGTGCCTTCTTCACATGCTCCACTAACAGATTCTAGTTCAATGGCACCAACAAATAGCTGTGCTTTCTGCCAAGATTTTACTTAAAAATCAAAGAAAGAATTTTAAAAGATTAAAAAGAAAAACTGTTCCTTCTCTCTTTGCTGCTGTCATCTTAAAAATAATTACTATAAACACTTGGATTCAATAGTCAGTGCTCATCAATACTTTGGGAAGTATGGGTAAAGAATTAGAAAGTAATCAAAATGCATTTTCATTTTTTTTCTAAGGAACCTACCAGAATATACCAAGGAGTAAGTCATAGTTTCTTATATTAAATATATTTTAAAGTATTTTTTCAAGTAATATGGCTATAAAATTAATGTCATTTATTTCTTTTCAGAAGTATAAGCAGGCCAATGATGCATTCTTCCAAACAGCTCAGGTAAAATTCATTTTTTAATCAATGTGCTGCACATTTGACTGTTATTTGTTCAACTTTGAACTCCAAAAGGTCAATGTATTTACAATCTTAGGCAGCCATTATGCACTAAGGTAAGAAGATCCCACAAGGATATCTGTGTCTCATTTCAAAACCACGTTTTAATGGGTTATTTTGATATAACCCCATAAAGTGGAGATTGTTAGTATACTTCTTCCTTAGGAAAATGGGTTTTCTCTTACTTCATAAATAATATTGTAGGGACAATGTGCCTAATTCTTTTAGAAAACCCCAAATAAAAACAGGTGAGATAGTGGAGGATTTTTGTTCATCTTAACTATACTTGATTAACAATGCTTCTATGTGATTATTAGCATCTTTCTCCTTTGGCAGTTACATGACACCTCCCTGACTCCGCCTTCTTTCTCCCTGCATTCAGTTTAATTTCTCTGCTTAGCTCTGCCCTACCATAGGTCAAAGCAGCTTCTTTATTAACAAGTGGTAATAAAACATATTCATAGAATACACAGAGGAATATCACATAATTAGTGTTTTATCTCTATCCTCTTTCTCATTTTGCATATTAGCAATGCGGGGGAATCAATATGGTATGAAGCTAAAGTAGTTCCTGCTTCTGGAGGAATATTGTTGATAAACCTATCTTCATGTCACTAATTCCTTTTTGTTTTACTTTTAATTTATTTATCAAGGTCTCTGCTAGCAGTTCATCCAGTGAGGTAAGTTAGTATTTCTTTTGTGTTATTTTTGAGAAATAGTGACTTAACCATAGTGTTCTATAATTACTTGATATTTCCAAGAAGGAAGATATACATACAAATATTCAATGGAGGAACAGAGTCTCAAAATATTCCATCCTACCTTAAATTGATTAAATTCAGAAGATCATATTTATTATACCCTGTTCTTTGCTATACATGTGACTACATAAGAAGCTGAATCAGGAACTCTGGGTTGAACTAAAAACTCCACATTTTTACTAAATCTTCAATAACATACTATCATATTAAATGTTGAGAACCATTTCATAGAGTCAGAAAAAGGTTTGGGTTAGTTATTATGTGTGTTGCAAATACCTTTGGTTGATAATGCTGACAGATTGAAGTATGTTTGAAAAGGGCTGGCAGCACTAAACTGAGTCATAATCTGGAGCCTTATCACCTTGGATGGTGCCTAAACTCTTCACAGCCAATGTCTCAGGAAAGAGGTCTCAGCCTTTCTCAGAATTTAAGTTTACAGGCTATGCTGGATTACAAGCATAAGTTAACTTCCTGGCTGTTCTTATTTATTTATCTTGATCACTTGCCTGCATTTCATGTGCAGAAATTAAAAAAAAATCTGAATAATGTAGTACTAAAAAAGTATTGAATTAAATATTTTCTAATTGTGCTATTACTTTTGTAGAGGAAAAAAAGGAAATTTAGAAAGTTCTGATAAATATTTAACTTATTTCATTCTTAAGTGGCTTAATATCTTAGTCCTGGGTGGTTGGATTCTGAATATTTAAATAATTGCCCCTGACAGCCTACTAAAATAATTTATATTTAACTATTGCTATATAATTAAAGTAAAGCTACTTTCTTTTTTTTTAGGAATCTGCTGAGGAAATCAATGATGTGAGCAATTATAATTCAACTAAGTTATTTTATTAACAACATTTCTGTCTGTATCTCTCTGATATATGTAATGTTTTCAATAGAAAATTGTGCAGTCTGAAGAACAAAAGGTCAACCTGAATGAGCAGGTAAGCTTATCATGATCATATCATTTCTTCCCAATAAAATCTTTAATATCAAATTTTGACAAAACTGTTACCGTATACGTGAATAATATCTTCAAATATGGAATTTTAACCAAAAAACAGGCAATCTTACTAAATTTTAAAACTCAGAAAAAGTGTTTTAACTGTTTTCCTTCAGATATTTGTGTAACGTATCATTTACGTAATAAGTCAAAGTGCTTCTCTTTGAACGAACAAAAAGATAGATGATTTAAGGTCAAATGCTACTAAATGTTCTCATTCTGAGGAACAAATGGTGATGAAGCCCATTGCCACGAGACATCAGAATGCGCAGAGCAAGAAAGAATGAGAGGACTGAAACCAGGCAAATTCCTTTTCAACCTTAACTCCCTGAGCAGTTACTGAACTCCTCCAGGCTACATCTTCCTTAACCCAAAATGAACTATGATCACCACAGCAGCAGGTTTTTAAAATGATGCTAGAGGGTAACTGCTAGCTGTGTCATAGAAATTTGCAAGCATAAATAAACAAAAACCCAATCATTGTTTTTATACAAGAAGAAAAATCCTTTCTAAGACTATTGTAGCAAAATAGCACATTGTACTATTAAAAACAAGGTAAAATAATCTATTCTAAACAAACAGTTATCTAAAAACTCTTTTTTCACACCGTGTCTATACCCTGATAGCACTATGCACTTATACCATTTTCATGTATCAGCGCATCTGACATGACAACGAATCAAAGATACATCAATGTTCGTCTACACATACACTCTATTATTATCCGTATGGACTGAAAAGTCTCTGAAAATAAATGTGTTTTTTTGTGTGGTCTCATCTTTAAAACAATCATTTGTAGGCAGCTAGCCACAGCCAAATAAAATTGGATCAATCCAGGAGGGGCATTTAGATAGTTAGTATATAAGCCACTGCATCCATCAGCTCACGTGATTACTGAAACAGTGATGCTGTAAGATATTCAGAAGTTACACTATATCCAAGAAAATATAAATATCACGATTTCAGGGAGCAGACATCAAACTTCTTGAGACAAATGTGAAGAGAAAAGGAAATAGCCATGTCAAACATTCCCTAGACAACTCTTCCACTTTTACGTAGCATTTTGCCCTTTACGTAAAAATTTCCTTCTAGAACCCTAATCTAATAATGACTTCTATTCTAAAACTCACTTCATTCACTTTTACATTGCATTACAAAACGAAATGTCTTTTGCTTAGTAAACCCTAGTAAACAAATTAAAGACTTGATATTTATATAAATTTGACATCATACAGATACACTCTGACCCACAGAGAAAGGCACTACATAAACACTGGTACATTTATTCTCTTCTAGAAAAAAATCAAGCAGTTTTCCCAGGACCTTTCCTGCTCCCAGTTTTGCACACCTGTTCCCCAACAGCAGATCAATTTGAACCAGTGGGCCCAGGGTAAGGCCATCCGTAACATTCCCAACCAGGTGAGCGGTGCATTTTTATTTGTGTTGTTTTTGCTATTACCTTCACTTTAAAACTAATTAGCTGAAGTAAAAAATTCCAATCCGTTTAAATACAGAAAGTAAAATCCAAATGAATTTTTTATAACATTTTCTGGAATGTAAATTAAAACAAACCATAGAGACAAATTACTATTTAAAAAGCACTATTAATAATTTTTAGAAAGGTAAATTATATATAAATCTCACAAATATGTATTCATGTGTGATATGATATGGCTATGACAGTAAATCTGTGAAGCTGAGAATATTATCTTTGTTTTGAAAAGTAATCTGAAGTCTAAAGAAGTTCATCCAGTTGTTAAAGTTCTATTTGATGTTGCCACTTCAATAAGACTTTTGGCTTAGAGAGGTCTTTGAACCAGGAGTAGTAGGTGTCATGTAGCAAACAATGCAGAGGTAGGATCGTAACTATAGCTTGAGGTATGAAATCTGGTGTACAGAGAGCCAGCTGTTGAACTACCAAACATAAGCTATGTGGTAAACGACCTTGCAGACATGACCACCCTTCTCTGTTTCTTGTGTTTGGAGTGTACATTACTTTCTAACTCTCCCCTAGAAAGTAAGAAGCCATCACTATCATTAAACCAAATAAGCATTAATGTATTGTATTGAATGCCGGATGATTATGAAACATCTTAAACAATAAAATCCTGTGCATCTGAAATAGAAAGGCTTTGGGGTTTTACTATGTCCAGGAGATGGCAGTGTTGGGAAGCAAAGATTGTAGATTAGTTAGTAGATCTCAGTTGTTAGCCAAGAATCAAATGGACATTTTTTCCTCCCCAGAGCAGAACAAGAAATTAGTGCATAAATCCTTCTCACAATAATAATATTTCATGTTTATGTGTTTGAATATCTCATATATGAGTAATGAGTCTGCATCTTTCCCTTCCTCCTCCGTCCCATTCCTCAAATTAATGACTTTTAATCTTTAATAAATTGTTACTTACAAAGCACAAATATATATATTTATGTACATATGTAATCTCCTGGGTTTTGCTACCCCATTGGGAGGTTTTTTCTTGTATATATAAAACTTTAAAAAGAGGGTACTTTATGATATTTTATAGGTAGTATATTAGTTTCTTCTCTCTCGGTTAAAACTAGTCTTAATAACTGTCTTTTATCATTTTGTTTGATATTTGTCTTCTTAAAAACTGCTTTTCTTGATTGGAGTAAATATAAGTTTATAAGCAAATGGTAAATATTCCATTGTCACATTTTAATTCTTAAACTATTTATACCAATAAAATGTTTGGTCGTTTCTTCTAGACTCAAGAATGTAGGTGATACCTGCTTCATATCATTGTTTTCAACATTTATTTAACTAAGTATATATTTCCTTAACTGTGAAATACATAAGAATGTTAAAATATTACAGCATTCTTTATCACATTTCCATACACAGGACTCTACAATTTTAAATATGACAATGCTATCATACGTAACCACACCCTAAAAGAATTCTCAAAATAAGAAATACATTTGGAAAAAGTATTTTTTTTCAAATGTAGAATCATTTGTATGCAGCTATTACACGTGGCAATGAGGTTTTTTTTTTTTAAGAAAGCACCAATTGAAGTAAGTTACCCCAAGAAAGGGACATTCTACGTGTGTATCTAAGTAGGTCACACACCGAAAACAGTTATGTGTTTTCAGAACAAGAATAAGACACCACCTCTGAGTTAAATTTTTCCCAGTTAAATTCAATACCAGATAACCCCACAGAAGAATTATTTATTAAAATTATTTTATGTAAAAGGTTAGATTTATAGAAACATACAATTTTATATAACATTGGTAAAAATCTTTATGGGGACAGAAGAAAGAAGTAACATTTAAATTTAGCAAGAGATAGTTACACCGTACTGGACCAGAACAAAAGAGTCAACGCTGCCTCTTTTGTTGGCAGTCACTGAACAGAGTTGTGGCGTCCATCCTCAGCCTTGTGAGCTGTCCTTCTCAAGTATGGAATCAAGTTCCCATATCAGTGCTGGTTTCAAAAGCTCTCCCTAGTGATGTCATGTGCCCCTTGCCTAAAGACACCTGGAGTGCCATCCAACAACTGATCTAGATTTTAGTTTCTTGTGCCTTATTTATGATGAGTGAGAAGGACACTAGAGTAAGTAATATTTTACTACAGAAATAATTTAGTGTATTATTTTTATTTCTTTTTTAAGGAATCCATCACCATTGCTGTACAGGTGAGTCATGACTATCAAACTTGCATAAACTTTTAAAGTTTCGCTTTTAATTTTGTAGTTGTTTATTAGAAAAGAGTTGTTTATTTAGCATGAAAGCCTGAAGAATTAAGTTGATAAACCAAGTTATTTCCCATGAGAAATGAAGATCTCCTTATTTAGTGGTTTTGATAGTTATAAAACCCCGTTTTAAATGTATTGTTAGTAGACTTTCTTAACCAAGCAAAGATTTACCAAATTTTTCTGAAAATGTCTCTCATACAATTTGTACATAGCCGGGCGGTGGTGGCGCACGCCTTTAATCCCAGCACTCGGGAGGCAGAGGCAGGCGGATCTCTGTGAGTTCGAGGCCAGCCTGGGCTACAAGAGCTAGTTCCAGGACAGGAACCAAAAGCTACGGAGAAACCCAGTCTCGAAAAATCCAAAAAAAAAAAAAACACAATTTGTACATAAAATCACTCAAGGCATCGATATGGATATTTCATATGCAAATACTTATTTAGAATAATTGCAACAAGAGGGTGCTATTTAAAATGGTTTAGTATGCTAATAAAAATTAAGCACATGTATTTATTCATTTATTTAAAGCACAAACAAGCATTATCTCACCTAAAAGATTCTAGACATCAGAAAAAATGAGTAACATGCGCAAACTCAACTTAGAGTGAGTACTCAAATAAAGAGATGTGCTTCTATTATCTGCGAAACTGAGACGTAATTCAGTGAACAAATCATTCTGCGTGTGTATGTCAGATGGACAAGTTTTGCTATATCTAAGAATAAATTTGGCCAAAGCATAAAGTGCTCAATTCAGTATGTATGTCATATGTGTGTTTTCTTTCTTTAAGGAACTCCTGAAGAAGATTATTGATTTTGTAAGTTTTTTCTTTTTATTTTAGTTTTATGCAGTTGCATGTGACTTAAAATGTTTATAATATGAAGAAGGAGCATACTTAGAAACGCCATTTATTGATAAGATTATTTTAGATGTGTGAAAGTAAATTTTTACTGGCTTATTATTCAAAATCTTACCTTTAGTTGCCTGTGATTCTGTCAATAAAAATTTTAAATTATTTGTACTTGTATACATTCGAATTTTTTGTATTTTACATTGGTTTTATAACATTCTTTGTTGCTGGCTTCATTTCACCTGTCACAATAATGATTGTGTTGGTATAAGAACTTTCCTGTCAAATGAAAGTTTATAATTCTGAGTCATTACAAATTTAATTATCTCTTACCCTCAAACTTTTATGTCCAATTTATTTCTGAAGGACATTTCTACTAATTCATCTAGTGAAATGATTACATTTTCTGATAAATCAAAAACTAACCAATAGATTTAAAAGATCACATTTTTCTGCAGTTACAATTTCTAATAAATTTCTCATCTTACTAATATATTTTGGTATCATATATCAAAATATATATGATATAAATATTCCTGATGATAAGAATTCCTTGTATAATTCAATTAGTTTATACATAATCATAAATCTCTTATTTAAATTATTGCACCATTCAATTCCAAGAAAATGTTTAAAACCAAATTCAAGACAATAAATTGCACTTTTATTTTTAGTGCCTATGTAGCTGGAGTTAGAATTTACTAACTTTTGTTCCTCTCTGTTTTGGAAGCAAAGAGGAGATTATTGAGTGATTTTTTTAAATATTTTTATTCCTTTTAGATCAAGAATAACCAATTTCATCAGTTCACCATCCCCCAGTTCCCCCAGGCTGTTCATCAACAGCAGATACCTGTGACCTACTGGAATAGGCCATACTCCTACCCATATGCTCCCTATGTGGTATGTGCACTGTGACGATACGATAAAATATAATATTAGTATATAAATAATACAGTTAAATATAATAAAAATTGTAATTGTTGGCTTTGCAAGAAAAGTTATGTAATAACATGAAATATGTTTTACACAAAAATAAAATAGTTTAAATTTAAATTTTCAAGGACATCTAAAAATCATATTATTTAATCTAAGTCCTTAGAATTCTATCAAGAACACTAATTGTTGATTGTAACAATCACCAATAACAAAGACCTGCACTGATATTGTATTTAATTTCCTACATAGAGCATTTTCCAGGAAAATTAAAGACTAAGAAGTAGACAAAAATCGTCCCTTTTAATTTGTATTATTTTAATGATATGTCGCTTGTGTGTCTGTGTGGACAAGTGCATGTGACTGCATGTGTCCACAATGGGTAGAGGTGCTGGATCTCCCTAGTGCTGGAACTATAGGCAGTTATAAATTGGTTCTTGGGAAAAAAAAAAAACACGAAGTCTTAATTGTTGAGCCTTCTCTATATCTCGAGTTTTTTGAGAATTAATATCCTCTAGGTTACTCTAGCTATTTATTGAGGTAGAAACATTGAGTATTATTAATTTTAATTTTATAAAAGAATTCAAAAGTTAAATGACCAGAGTGAACGTGAAGCAGTACTCAGTGGTTCTACCTCCAACCACTTAATAAAAGCCCTGGGCTTAGGATGCTTTTCCTACAGTGCCGAACAGAGTAAACTATGGAACAAGAAACTAAAATTTTGTATAAATATTAGTGACATTAAAACCTTTAGATTTGAGTTCCATATGTGACAGTTATTTTCAGCATACTCCCAACTTTTGCTTCTTGGATTGTGTCTCTGGGCATGAGGCAATCATTAAACAAGCTTCAGTACAGAAAGTAAAATTCATACTTTAGGTTCAATGTGAGATGCTTAAGGAATATATGAGGTCCATGAGGTGAAAAGTAAATATCCTCAGGGAGTTAAAATGCATTGTACTTCCTTCTTCTTTCAGAGATACTGCTAAGATTCTTGAATTAACTGCTGTATCCTAGCCATAGGTAATACATTTTGGCCCTGAACATAAGCAATGCTTTTAGCCACACTTAAAAAGCTTTGCATTCAAAACCTGAGAAAAATCACACAACTATTTACCAAAACTTCACTGATGTATTTGAAGTTTTGTTCTAAATTCTTGAGTTGCCAATTAGTTATCTGTGTAACTTGGATACATGTGCTAATTATGGGTACTTAAAAATAAATTATACAAAAATTCCTTTGTCGAACAAAATTGGTTCAAACAGAAGTAATAACATCGGGCAGAAATTGTCAAAAGCATAAGTGTCAATATTGGTATACACTTGATATTTTCATTTAATATTTCACACAAAATGTCTTCCTTGAAGAAGATATATCTGTCCAGCTTTTGTACAGAGAGATTGATAGGTAGTTGTGAAGATTTATTTCTATGTAGTTTCTTTCTTTAAAATTTTAAGAGGCAGGCGGATCTCTGTGAGTTCGAGACCAGCCTGGTCTACAAGAGCTAGTTCCAGGACAGGCTCCAAAAACCACAGAGAAACCCTGTCTCAAAAAACCAAAAAAAAAAAAAATTTAAGCCATTTATAATAATATTTTCTTCTTAGCATCTAAGTGGTGGATCGGGTAGTGTAAATATTTCTCAATTATTAGAAAAATTACATATAATACTTTTTATAAAATGCATTGAAGAATTTAGACCCTAAGTATCATCTAGACAATCAATAATTAATGGCAGCTACTTTGGTAGCATTAGTATATCAAATCACTTTATCATCTATTAGTGTTAATTATGAAGAATTATATCTGGCCACTCAGTATGTTTGAATGTTCATATAAATCAGACATATCTGTGCATATTGTATATATTTTGATAGTACATATATTTTAATAAGTTGTTACTTTCTCTTTGTTCATAGGTTTGAGTAGAAATTGATTTCTGCATAGTTTCCCCATCCATCATGTCGTCTCCTACTATCAACATTCCCTTATATGCTTCTTGAAAAGACAACAATATTGAGCCAAAATAAAGTGCGAGAGTGTGATATTTTCTGTGTTGTTAATACTCTTTCTTTGTGCATTGCATTGGATGTGCCAGTTTTAGATTATGGAACTATGTTGACTGTATTGCCTAACTGAGGTTCTTTCAGTACCAATTCTGAGATAAGAACCAAAATATCTCTTGCCAAAACATTAAAATTTGAAATGCATTTCACTGTGTGATCTTTTCACTCAGTTTCGTCATACACTGAGACCAGGCTACTCTTACTAAAACAACCAGTTCTATGAAAATAAAACTTAGCCAACCATGAAGGGAGGGCACTGAAATAATTCTGTAAAATTGAGGCCAATAATTATATATAAGTGGTGCTCTTTTATCTTTAAAAGCTTGCAAATTTATTGGCTTCAATCAATTCCATGTCCTTACCAGTGAGCACCGATTCTTTAATTTTCCTTCCTTCTGCATCTATACATACCACCATACCCCATGATTTTATCATAGTTCTCACAGGGGCCATAACCAATAGTTGAGCAGGTATGAGCCTGAAGAAGTCAGTATCTAAGACTGAAACATTAAAAGAACTTCTCTCAAGAGTTTAGACTATAATATGGTGAGCAACTCTGCAGATATTTTACAGCAAAAGCAAAGACTCCATCACTTCATGCTCACATTTTAATCACTGAAATATAATAAGAAAGAAGAAAAAGAGGTGATGTGGGACACGGTGCTGGCATCACTAAGGAAGAATACACAGAGCAACGGGAAGCACTTTTAGAAAATGCAAGCAAGTAAAATGCTTACAGAGCTGGCAGAACTTTGAGAAGTGAGGTGAGAATTATATCTGAAGGAGCTAGAGGAATATAAGTCTAACAGGAGAAACAGTGAAAGCAAATTTCTACGACAAGTAAATGAAGTACATAATGTTACTAAGCCCATTATCAGAACATCAGAGAATGAGTGGAAAGATATTCAGAAAAATACATCAGTTAGGCAGAGGTGCAAATTATCATAGCATAGAAACTGGCATTAATCAGCTTATTTAATGTGGTAGCTCATTAAAAATCATACGCAAAATAAAGTCATTATATAATATTTATTTTGGAAAGGTGGAAAGCGGGGGCTATTGTCCAATTATTTAAGGTTTCTCTTCTCATATTCATTTGGTTTTGTTTCCTTTATTCTCATCTGGACTTTGTCACAGACCTTTTTAAATATCATATTCAATAGTGCACATTGCCTTTCTACCATTGATAAATTGAAATATTGAAGATTCCTGGTTCCATAAACCCATAAAATAGACTTCTACCACTGTATAACCCAACCCGTAAATTCCAAAGCATAAAACAGTTTCCTAACGGTACAACTATTACTCTACCCATTTGAATTTCTGAAATATTTCTGAGCAATCAATAGCGTTTAGAAAAGGTTTTCTTACTGGAGCTAAAACTAACTTCCACCTCACCCTTTTCTAAAACATTTAACAGCTTCGCTCTTCTCATAATTTCATTAAGCTCTATTTGGCTCCTCTTAGAAAATAATCTTTCTCTTTTGGTGAAACTATCAAAACCACCCAGCATAAGTCACAGCAGACTCTCAATGTGATTTCTCCATAGCTTAGCATAAGCATGTATTCACCCTCCTTCAATGAGATGATACATCACATTCAAAGTTCTCCTTCTCTCGTTCCACTCCACACTAAAGCTAGTCCTCCTAAAGGGAAGAATGGTGATAGGAGTCACAGAGCAGGACCCCTAAACTTGCCAAGCAACTATAATATGCACTGTTGTTAACACACATCGACTCCACCACAATAATTAACAAGCAGACAGTAGAGGAATTTATACTTATGTCCGATGCATTATTGTGAGCATGATCATTCAATTAAGCCTTACATCTTAGTAATTCTCCCAGTTTTCTTTCCTTGAGTGCTTCCTTAATGTATGTTGTATTGACAAAAAGTGCAAGGTTCTGTGGGTTCTCTTGATTTTGTGAATATGCCTATGTTTTCATTATTTTTTCAATCTGTGAATTTTCATCATCTGCAAACTGATAATACGGAAATATTTTTAATAAAATCCTGAGTTTTTATCATCTTTGTTTTAGCTGTGAAATAGTTACTTTTATATTTCTCAAATAAAAATTAAATCAACTTGAATGATTCTTAAATTTCTCTTAGGTAAGCTGCTTCCTTATAAATTTGTATTTTCTTGAAAACTTTCAGATTCATATTATAACAAAATGGAACACAGGTGTTTATTTAGTGAATTCATTTGTGTATTAGAGAACAGACTTTGAGGGTCTGGACTCCATTCTGCGACCAGATTTCAACTTTTTCATTGGTATAGATAGAAAGCAAAATTTTTCCACTAATTAAAGTAAACTACAAATAAACTTGAACTTAGAATAAAATATTGGCAAATATTGATTCTATGAAACCAATTTTTAAAATCAAAATAGCTCTTTGCTGAGTATTTGTCTCTAAATGAAATATTCCTTTTTTTTATCTTCAAAACATGGAATTGGATCATCAAGGTAAAAGCTCTTTCTTTTACTGCAAAATAGGAAAACATGGTTAGCCATAATCTACGCTCCTGAAGCCATCTGTTTATTAAAGATAAAATCTCAAACAAAAGAAATGATACTTTGTGCTAATTGTCCATTTTTTTTTCTGACCATCACATTTCCTGTAGTGCTGAAATTCAAAGATGGAATATCGGGAAACTAGAAAGGGGTCATGGGGACAAAAAGGGCTATCAAGGAGAGTGAGAGTAGAATACATATGATGTGCAAACAGAATGGAAAATTCTGAAGGTTAATTAATGGTTCGAGTAAGAACAGGGATGGAAGTAAGGGAAAACAAAGGTGGATATGGGCTAAACAAAATTAATGATATATCAGAAACACTATGGAAGTCCACTACTCTGCAAGGTACGTTTTAAAAAATAATTAAAAAGGAGTTTTAACATTGGCACTTTGCATGAGCAGACAATGATTCCACCTGAAGATTTATTATTTAATGAAAATCCTAGTGCCAGCTTGTTGTATACCTCCCACTAAGTTAATTGTCAAGGAGGCTCCAAAGATTTCTATGAACACCAGCTATTTCCATTGCTATTGGTTGGCCTCCGGAACTTGATGGTAAAACCCTATTCTAAAGACAGTTGGTAGGTCATAGAGAAATCAGGCTGAAACTGGCCTGAAAGCTTCTTCACTGTTGACCAGCTTTTATCATGCCAGAACGTGCTATGCAGGCCATCGTGAAAGAACTGGTTATCAGCTAACATAAACCCCAGATGCTACAATACCAATTTTCCAGGCAAAACATCCTCATAAGTACATCAGTAGCATGAAGTTTATGTAGGTAACTGTTAACATTTTTGTTTTGTTTTGTTTTGTTTATTTGATCTGTCAACTTGGCACAAACTAGAGGTCTTGGTAAAAAAAAAAAAAAAAAAAAAGGAAACCTCAATTTAGAAGTTGCCTCCATCTGACTACCTGTAGGCAAGTCTGTGTGTCATTTACATGATTAATGTTTGGTATAGGAGGTCCCAGCCACTGTGGGAAGGAGGTTCTAGTAGATATAGGGAAGGTTGCGAACCATGAGACTGAGGAGCAAGCCAGTAAGCCACATTCCCCCAGGATCTCTGCTTTAGCTTCTGCCTTCACGTTTCTTGGCTGCTTGAGTTCTTATCTTGACTTTCCTCAGTAAAGGACTTGATCTGGGCATATAAATTAAATGAACCCTTTCTTCTCAAACCTTTTTAGTTATGTGGTGTTTATCACAGCAATGAAAAGCAAACTAAGACAGTGACCAATCATGTTTGGACCTGATTTGAACCTGCTCCAGAGATGAGAATTTATGCCAACACTGTAAACCTGGTCAAAAGCCCATAAATCAGAGGTAATGGATCCCAGGGAGCAGCCTACTGCTGGTGCTGCATGGCCATGCTGTCAAACTGAGTTTAAAATTATTTAAAATTTATTTATGTTTAGACTCATAGATTAGTGCTGTCCTCACCTGGGCATTGAAGCTCCTCCTGCAGTGTTTAGTGTTGACATCATAACTGGTCAGAATGCTGAACATACATGACCATTGAGTGCTCAGCAGTAAATGGGGTGTCTATCAACACCCTCACCATCCAAGATTTAGGAATAATCACAGAATAGGGGGTGAAAAGAATGTAAGAGCCAGAGTATGGGAGGAGTTCTATAAAATACTGTCTTTTGGACATGTTATGATTATTGCACTAATGAACTTACTGCAGTCATTATTACCTGCACATGCCATATACAAAATCAAGCCAGCAAGATCAGTCAACATTAAAGAAGGAAGTACTAATTAATTCATTAGTTACATAAAAAGGAAAAAAATGAAGCAGGGAAGAAGATATATCGTGCGTGTATGGGGATAGTAAAGAACTAAATTATACGTGGAGGCGATCAAAATAGATTGCTTACATACATGAAAATGAAATTGCCAGAGAATTAACAAAAGGTATTTTATTTGTAAATGGTTAAGCAGAGTCACAGTCTTAATGCTCAAAATTAATTAGAAATTTAGGTGCTTTTCAAATCAGTTAGGAAAGGTTTTTCTTCACAGCAAAAGAAGTTTACTTTGGAGCATCACATCCAAATGCCTTTTAGAATCTTAACTTTTATATTACCCATATAACTACTGACTTGAAGAATGCTTTATACATATGTCAAGAATAAGTAAACAAGCAAAGGATGGTTAAAAAATAGAAACATGGGCAAAGAATGGAAGACATACTCAACTAATCATTGTTACTCAATAAAAATGACTAATTCAAAGTGTAGTTTTAGAACAGTTATTTCGGGATACAAAGGATGTAAAAGAAATTACATACATACCCCATGCTAAAATGCTTAGAGATGAATTCCTAAAATTAGGGAAATGAACTATTGTTTTCTTTGGGCATACACTAGTCAATATGTTTTCTTGAAAGTAGATGAGAACAAACATCCCAGAGAGTTCAACGGTTGGTCTAGCTAGAGGCCTCTGGCTTCTGCTATACTATTGATACTGGTCCCTCAAAGGAACTCCTCTTGGATACCCTTTTGTTGCCTTATGTTATTAAGATTCTGCATCTTTGGATCTGCACAACCAGCCCCTTCACATGCTCCAGAAAGTCACAGATGGGTGGATGTTGAAGTGGGCCAAATCATAGCCCTGGAACTATGCCTGGGTGGGTAGGTTGGTAAATCCACCAGTTCTCCCTCATCCTCACCACCAGGGCAAGCACTCCAGCTCGGGTTAGGCTACCTCATCCTTTGCAACAGGCACTAAGGAGTGGGGCCAGTTCTCTTGCTCTTATCCCTTGCGTTTGCACCCACACCAGCAGGACCAACTGTACTGTGTTGCCCAGGTGAGGCTCAGGATCCATTCTTCCGAGGGCTGGTAAGGGGCAGGGCCAGTTCTCTGCCTGCAGCAGGTTCTAGTGAGATCAGAGAGAATGGCTCAGACAGCAAAAGCACTTGCAGGACTGCTCTAACAACTTGAGTTCCATCCCTGGACCCCGTGGTGGAAGAAGAAAACCAACTCCTAAATAGTTGTGTTCTGACTTTCACAAACATGCTGTGACACGGGTGCGCGCACACACACACACACACACACACACACGCATACACATCCTACCCTCATCAAGTAATAAATAAAATTTATTGAAGTTCAAAGAGCAGTCAGAATCTAACGATTTCACTGTTGATTTCTAATTAATCTAATTAATCCAATCCTGCTCAGACTCTCCCTAGAGCAGAGATGGGAAGACTCACAAGGTCACTCTTCAAGGCCCACCTCACCCTGTTGTTAAACCCACTCTCAAATCCATCCCTGAAGCACCGCCTCATGAAATTGTCTCTTCCTGCCCTTTTAGAGTGGCCGTCTGGTTTCAGGCACACAGCACCACCATTCTACGTGGTTCTGACTTCAGCACACTTACATTCTGACTCTGCCCTTGTGCTGTCTCATCTCAGCCACATGAACAACTTTAATTACTATCTCTATCCTATAGTGCCCATATGTACTCATCTGCTTGTAGACTGTCTTCGTCTGTTTCACAAGATAATCAACAAGAACTTTCAAGGTAATGGTAGAGTCTTGTCATTGAGATTCCAGGACATAAAATTATAACTTCCTCACATTTGCATTCAAAGGCTGTCCCAGAAAATGAAACAGTAATACAACATCCATCAAATTTGACGGCAGGGTGATCAAAATAAACTTTTTTAATTTTTCAAGAGAGTATAACAATAAGAATTTGACAAAAGAATTTAAGAATTGTCTTTGAGTATCTCCCAGTACAGTTTGATGACTATAGACTGTCCCTAAAGATTTACAAGAATAAATCGGAAATCTCAGAATAAAAGATGGTCATGGTTTGTAACTATGATAGTGCTAACATCAATATCTTTTTGTTGAGCTGTGCTAGGGAAGTGAAAACCTTGCCCTTTAAAGAGCATAGCATTCAGTCCTGGGTGAAAACATATGTTCTTCCTTTACTGAGCAATGACAGCATATGTTCTGCTATGGTAATTTTCTATAGTTGATCACTGCTTTAGCAAACAACCATTAGATAAAAGTACAGTGCCAATTTTTGTATTAAACATAGAAGATCTTATCCTTTATAGAGCTTATTAAATTGTAAGTTTCAATAAAATGAGCTTTGATATGTAAAATTTAGTAATCAAAAACAGCACATGGTATAAGTTTCTGCAAGCTTTAAAACATCTTTGTTTGTATAAAACCAGGACCACTTGAATTTTAGCTTTTGTGTTTATATATTTTTTAGAAATTCATAAATTAATAGTGCATAACATATTTATGTTATGTGTGACTTTATGAAATATTCTGGGAAATGAATCTAACAACCTGGCATATCAATTATTTTAAACTATTGCTATCTATTGTTTCAAGGACACTTAGAATCTTTCTATAATGTTAACTAATTGGTTATTAATTATAACTACCACGTTATACAATAGATTTTTATAACTTATTTCTTTTAATTAATGGAAATTTTGTACATTTTGACCAACAGTTCCTCAAAAAAACCTCCCTTTGTTCTACCCCTTGATAACCACTATTCAATTCTTGGGTCCATATGTTTGTTTGTTTGTAATACTCTTATAGAGCAATATCATGCTATTTGTCTTGTGATTGATCATATTGCTCATAATGCTGTTCCCTGTGTTTATTAGCATAGTCAAAAGTAACAAGAATTATTTATTTAGGTCTGTGATATTCCTTTTGTCTTTGTATACAGCATTTTCTTTGCCCAGTCTTGAACTGATGGAAACTTCTGTTGATACCTATAGATTTGTTTTCCTCCAAGAACGGTCAGAGCAGCTTCTTATTGCAGAGGACAGTAGTTAATGAAGAGACTCATCACTGGTAAAAAGTGTTGAGAGACATTGTGAGTGTTCAGTCTTAGATGGAACTAATGTATAACCCACCATCCCTCACTCCCCAACTCAGGGAACGTCTCATGTAAGGGGGATGAAAACACTCTTAACATCTGTAACCTGAGGAGGAAGGGTATAAATTGTCCTCTGGAAATGACAACATTATTGGATACATTAGCCCACAAAATCTATGGTGACTGGCAATTTGTATCTGTTGGAGGAGTAAAAAGTCAGGTTTTTTCCAGTGGAGTGAACCGGTTGCATAAACTATCCTCCAGGGCTAGACTTATGATCAGGAGTAGCTGGTCAAAGCAAAATGGACTCCATGATTTTGGTTTCATTTTTCTGTTTGTTGGTGTGTTTTTTTCTTCAGGGGAGACTAAGCCCTAGTACTTTTCTTCTTCAGGGGAGACTAAGCCCTAGTACTTTTCTTCTTCAGGGGAGACTAAGCCCTAGTACTGTGAGACAGAGGATTACATATATTTGTCTCCTCCGCATGGCAATATATACTTTCATTGGCTTGTTCTAAAGACATGGGGTGGAGGCCTGAAAATGGCTAGAATGCCAGGGGAGAGAGAATGGAGGAAGATGCTACAGGGGGGATAGAGAGGAATGACCTATCTTCCCAGCTCTTTTCCTGTTCTTATGGGCCTCTGTCCCACAAGGCTTGTATAGAAAGACAATGTCTAACAATATCTATCTATCTATTTATCTAGCTATCTATTATCTATCCATCATATATATATGTCAATCTATCTTTTATTATCTATCCATTATCTATCTATCATCTAACTACCATCCAGCTGTCTGTACATCTACCATCAAATTTATATATGTATGAAAAAAGCTGCTTGAAATCAGGACATGTAGCTCAATTCTCCTACCCAGACTACTAAATAACTACTTTAGCTCACAATAAAACTGGAGCTTCTTTTATTGTATCAACCTCATTAGAATTCAAATAAAAATCAATTTTCTGTCCATTACATGTAACCCATGTAAAAATGAAAAAGAAAATTCCTATTCATTCGATTAACAAAATCTAATAAATTTTTCTGTACTTTCAGATTGATTATCAAATTATATTCATTACATATGAGTAATTTCTTCAAATTAGCTTTTAAAATAGCCTGAAGATAACCAAACATATTTTTGTACAGATTAGACATTCGCAAACATTTTTTTTCCTCAGTTGTATTTGGCTCATAATGAAATTCAAGAAGAGTTACTCAATAAAAAAAAAATGGGCTGATAAAAGAACACAGTGCTCTTAGTGGAAAAAGGATTGGAATAAAACTGTAGTTTCCTGACTGGAGTCCAGGTGCAGCTACACACCCATCGCATGACTTCCCTAATCTCCTTCTTCTATTGAAATCAGAAGATCTTTCTCCCTGATGTTCTCTCAATCTAATTACCAGAAAAATCATGTGTGTTTAGTGGAATGCTCTACTATCAGAAAATAATGTTCTCTGAGGTTAAAATTACATGCAAGTGCTGAGAGATATGGAAAAAAGAATAAAACCACAGAAACACAAAAAGGCAGAAACCTGGACACTATCAGCCAAGCAAGCAATTAATTAAGTTACTCTTATTCCTAGGCATTGGGACAGATTCTCATCCAAATTGCTATTCATCATCAGCTTTGTACAACTTTAAATAAAATAACAGTAGATTTTAAATAAAAGTAACAACTAAGAAATTATTTCTACATAAGTCCCGTGTTGAATGATAATAGTGACAGTAGTCAGAAATTCTGTTCTCAAACATGTAATAAGATTAAGATTTTTGCTTTCCTTTTTCTATAAAAGTGAATGTTCCCCCACCCTGGTGAAAGATCTTTTTATTTGCACAAACTACTGATGCTCTATATTAGAAATATTTATTCTATATTTCAACAGAAGTATTACTAGAAGAAATAACTATGTAAGTATTCTCTTGGAGAACATATAATCCTGTTACTTAGTTTTTTCTCTTTACTTTTGCTCTGTCTTTGAACTGAGCATTTGTCAAAATCCTGATCCTCTGTTTGTTTTTGTTTTGTTTTGTTTTGGGTTTTAAAAACAGGGCTTCTCTGTAGCTTTGGAGCCTGCCCTGGAACTCACTCTGTAGACCAGGCTAGCCTCAAATTTATAGAGATCTGACTGTCTCTGCCTCCTGAGTGCTAGAATTAGAGGCATAAGCTCCCACTGGTTCTTACAGGAGAAGGAATTATATAGAACAACATTTTTAATTTTCAAATTTAGATTGTATTTGTAGGCCTCAGAATGTATCAAACTGTAAGCTTACTATTACCTTTATAGAATAAAGCAATAACAAATTACAACATCAGAATTATGTAATATAATTCATTTTCTACAACACACATGAATTAATTCAGTATAGTGTTTTTCCTACAAAAGACTACTTACACTAAGACTCAGAACCTAGCAACAGCTTTCAGTGGGTCCATATTCAATAATCAATTACTAATCTTCCTAATGTAATCAGCACATCTGTTTCTAGCTCGATTGATGAGCATTTTGCTCGCATTTTTGTAAAAAAAAATTTGGCTATTACTTTCTCAATGAAACTCAAACATCATCATCATGGTTACATGTTAAATGTTAATGTACTTGAAGACTTGCGGCGGGTCTGTACACACCCACTGAAATAATTCTGACCTTCCTGTATATTAAGATTCTTTTTTACATCCTATTTATGCACAAATGAATTTATCTTCTCCAATCCCTTTCTTTATAACTGCTAGTGTTTTCCTTCCATTAGTATATTAACTATATCCTGTCTTGGTGAAGATTTTAAAATGACATTTTATTCAAGATGACTAGCATAATTCCTGGCATTTACTAAGTAGTCAAACAATTACCAAATCTATAAAGTAAATAATTTCAATCTTATTTTCAAGTTAGTTTGTGATAGCAGGTTTGTGATTGCCAACATGAAAAACTAGGTTCCCTGGGAAATCTTTTCAGAGATGGGTGTTCAAATCTGAGTACAGGGTTCTTGAGAACATGGAGTTCCAGGATATAGAATTTGAATGAAGGGTATTCTAAAATGAAGGAACCATGGTGTTTATGACATGCCCTGGAGAAATTGTGGATATGAGTGTGTGTGTGTGTGTGTGTGTGTGTGTGTGTGCCATGTCCACAGTGGAAATCAAACTACTAAGAAGATGTTTAGAGGCTTTGGAGTCTATGAAAAATATTATGAATCCTAGATAATACAAAACCCATAAAATATTTTAGTTCAGCACAATTAACTGTTACATCTGTTTGGAAAGAAATATTTAGGAAGCTATTGGAGAAGTGGATTTCACAAATAGAATAACAGGCAAGTGGATCTAAGACCTATTGGTGATCTTCAGATTGGAAAACTCACTTCTGTCTATTATAAATTCCTTACAGATTTCCACACAAAGGTGCCAGCATTTTAAAATCTGGGTGCTTAACTTTTTCAGCTAATCAAAACCAGGTTTCTAAAATAAGCCATTTTCAAGTTACTATAGATGAATCGAAGATGGCACTTTATTTCAAATTTTCATCATCTAGGCAAAAGCCTGTTATAGTTGTAATTATAAGCAGAAATAATATTTTAACAGTTTTAATTTATTACAAATATAGAAAATGTTTCAAATGATGTCAAGTGTTGACAAGATGGAAGTAGCAAAATGAGTCAAACAATTTAGAGCTAACCTATATTTCAGAATGTGGAATTTAGGATTTTAAAGAAAATAAATGTACATGAACATTTTGGAATAGAGAGACATCAAAGCACCCTTGGGGGAAATCCTTACATTGGATGGGGCAGCCAGGGCAAGGCAAATGTGAGTGTTCAAAGAGAGAACAGATGAGCCTCATCATCACCACATCCGCATTTTGTGTTATCATGTTCTAGATCAGCCCAAGTGAAGGAACTCCCAGGAACATGGGAAACAAAATGTACTGATTTCTAATCATCCTGACTTCTTAGAAGTCTAGTCTCTCTTGGGTTACTTCGAACCCTCCAATTACCATATCTTGGAGAGACAGGATTTAAATAGTGCTGTGATAACTCATCTTGGGTCTCTCATTGCCTGACAGCTTGTCTTTAATTTAGGAAGCAAGGTAATGTTTCCATTTCTTTTACTAATCTATATAACATATATTATTGTAAAACGGAATGGCATCTTTAACTACTCATTTCTTATACTTGGCTCTGTCCTTAGATAGAACTGCTGCTTATTAATTGCGTCTATTTCTGTTACCAACATATTAAAAAAAATTTTAACTAGAAAACATTTCTTTAACTCTCAATATTTGTCCAATTACAACTTATTTTTCTGTTTATTTTTCTCCCTGAGCTTGAAAATTAACTGTAAATTGAAAACGAATGGTGAAAAATGATGTCCCGAGACTGGAGGGATGACACAGATATTAAGAGCACTTGTTCTTTCCTCATTCCTGGCTGTTGGCTCATACTAGCTCCTTCTACTGGCTTCTGTCAGAACTGGCGCTCATGAGTGCATACTCACTGACGTCACAATCACATGTAATTAAAAAAATCAATATATCTTAAAAACAATGTGTTCTAATATATTTATATTATATATGTATATATAATATTACATTTATATTAGATAATCTGTATCTCTGGATCTATGAAGGTTCCTGGGATATGGTAGGTAACAAATATGAATAAATTGCTAAATAAATTACTTATATCATAAGCAATAGACTTCTTAATTTACTATGGCTGGAGGGAGTTTCTGTATCTTATAAGTAAAAATTTCATATTATACTCTCCTTATGAATAGCTTGTCATATGCATACACGTGACTCCTAACTTAATCTGTTTTTGCCAAGCTCCATAATCCTTTCTTTATTAGAGGAGAAAAACATGAAGTCATATATAACCAGTGAAGACATAAATGATGCTAAAGAAAGAAAAAGCGATTGACTTTCTGTCTATTTTACAGGACTCAGTAACCATGAAGTTTCTCATTTTTACTTGCCTTTTGGCTGTTGCTCTTGCAGAGCAGGTAAGAGTCCTGAGAAAATTGAGCCCATCTAGTCTCATTTACAGAAATGAAGAGTGAGCCTCTTGTACAGACTGAAAGGAGAGACTGATCTTTTGAACCTGTAGTCAAGGATATATTAGCCTTGTTCTATAAAAGACATGGATGTAGGCATGATTACTTTAGAACTCTACTTGCAAGGAAAGTTAGGGAAATCTCCTTCTACACCTGCTTGAATTTAACAGTGAATTCTTTTCATTCCTCTGATGAGTTTCTCTGACACCACGAGAAAGACGCAGATAAAAATGAAGATTTCAACTGAAGCAGAGACAAGTCACTATTCCAGACTATCATGTCAGGAATATGAACGTTTTAGGCAAGCAATGGAGGAGCTTCGCATGTTACTGTCCAAATATCCTAATACAAAGCAATCCCTCCACTCGAGTGGAGATATTACAGCAATATTCATGCCATAAATGATACACACAGGCCTGGATACTTCATGTGTATATTTTTGAAGACGCAAATATGTTTTGTTACTTCCTCAAAGGGATTTGTGTGGTCTTGTTCTACATGGCAGTCCACACTGTAGAATCCTCTTGCTAACTTCCTTCTTCACTTCTCACAGGGACATCATTTCTTTCTTTGTGTCTACAATATCCTATTCACAGACACTAACTAGACTTTGTTACTTCTTAAATTTGAAGATAATTAAAGGAGATATTAGGTAAGAATTCCAGTTAAGGTACTAGAAAAATGCTTCAGTGTCTTCACCCTTTAGTCTTGATCACACTTTCCCTTCTCTCTTGTCAGTAATAGTTCTCAACACTCCTTTTAAACATAATAACTTTCTTCAAGTAAAACTGGAGTGGTTGTTAAGCAAGCTACAAATTTAAGCTTACTAAATTAAATACTCTTAGAAATAGAGGCATACAGTTGAGCTTCCATGACAGTTCTTCACAAGATTTAAATGTCGTATTTTATGCTACTTGACAAAAACACACGTTCTGTGTTAGCTTTAGTTGTTAACTTAAACTAAATGAGATACATGGAATGCCATGATAGTAAGACATTTAAAGATTCTGTGATGTAGATAAGCATGTATCATATTTTAAACTGTTACTGGATTAACACTTAAAAGACAACCACCTTATAAAACTGAGAATTATATTAAGCTATCCCAATAACTCATCTGAAAAAGTAATTTAGTTATGAACAGTGTAAGAACCAGAAGAATAGTGTAAAAAAATTTATTCAACTAAAGTTACTTTAACCAGAAAGAAAAGAACCCAAGAGCAGTCACAAAAATCAAAATCAGACACTCATTCACACACTCAGGAGTCCCATGAAAAGCACTAAACTGAAAGCCATAATTATATGTGTGTGTGTGTGTGTGTGTGTGTGTGTGTGTGTGTGTGTGTGTACACACACGCAGGACCTGGTACAGATCCAGGCAGGTCCTATGTTTGCTTCTTCAGTCTCTGTGAGTTCATAACCTTGCTCAGCTGATTTGGAGACCTTGTTCTCCTGTTGTTGTCCATTTTCCTAAACTATCTCTTACATTCTTTCTCTCTCCTCTTCCACATGGTTTCCTGAGCTCTGAGGGTAGGGATTTGATGGAGACATTTATTGTAGAGCTGAGTATTCCAATCTCTATCTATAGATATAGATAGATAGATGATAGATAGATAGATAGATAGATAGATAGATAGATAGATAGACACATACATACATATGTATGTACACACACACACATATATATGTATATATTCCTTCTTTCTTTTCTCTCTCTTTCCTTCTGCATAATTTGTGGGCCTCTCTGCCTCTCTATTTGTTCTCATCTGCCACAGGAGAAGCTTCTCTGATGATGACTGAATAAAACATTGATTAATGAGTATAGCAGAATATCATTAGGAGTCATTTTATTCATACTTTTAAAAAAGTCTAGTGGTATTTGATTTGACCCTAAGGCTGTAGTCTATCTGGTTTCTGGTTCATGACCCTAAGGCTGTAGTCTATGTGGTCTCTGGTTCATGACCCTAAGGCTGTAGTCTATGTGATCTCTGGTTCATGACCCTAAGGCTGTAGTCTATCTGGTCTCTGGTTCATGACCCTAAGGCTGTAGTCTATCTGGTCTCTGGTTCATGACCCTAAGGCTGGAGTCTATCTGGTCTCTGGTTCATGACCCTAAGGCTGTAGTCTATCTGGTCTCTGGTTCATGACCCTAAGACTGCAGTCTATCTGGTCTCTGGTTCATGACCCTAAGGCTGTAGTCTATGTGGTCTCTGGTTCATGACCCTAAGGCTGGAGTCTATCTGGTGTCTGGTTCATGACCCTAAGGCTGTAGTCTATCTGGTCTCTGGTTCATGACCCTAAGGCTGTAGTCTATCTGGTCTCTGGTTCATGGCCCTAAGGCTGTAGTCTATCTGGTCTCTGGTTCATGGCCCTAAGGCTGTAGTCTATCTGGTCTCTGGTTCATGACCCTAAGGCTGTAGTCTATTTGGTTTCTGGTTCATGACCCTAAGGCTGTAGTCTATCTGGTCTCTGGTTCATGACCCTAAGGCTGTAGTATATGTGGTCTCTGGTTCATGACCCTAAGGCTGTAGTCTATCTGGTCTCTGGTTCATGACCCTAAGGCTGTAGTCTATTTGGTCTCTGGTTCATGACCCTAAGGCTGTAGTCTATGTGGTCTCTGGTTCATGACCCTAAGACTGTAGTCTATCTGGTCTCTGGTTCATGACCCTAAGGCTGTAGTCTATGTGGTCTCTGGTTCATGACCCTAAGGCTGGAGTCTATCTGGTGTCTGGTTCATGACCCTAAGGCTGGAGTCTATCTGGTCTCTGGTTCATGACCCTAAGGCTGTAGTCTATCTGGTCTCTGGTTCCTGACCCTAAGGCTGTAGTCTATCTGGTCTCTGGCTCATGGTCACTCAAGCAGTGTCAGGTATGAGTTCCATCTCGTGGACTAGGCCTTAAATCAAGTCAGATATTGGTTTGCTGCCCCCACAAGTTCTGTGCCATCCCTGCTCTAGCATATCTTGCATGGAGGACAGATTGTAGGTTAAAGGTTTTCTGTCTGGATTGCTGTTTACATTTTTCCTTTGGTAGCATGCAGAGTATCTTCCCACACCAAAGATACTAGAACCTAGGGGTGAAGGCTGCATGTACAACATGGCATACATACATACACATGTACATGCAAACTCAGACCCCACAAATTCTCAAAGTAAATAAATATATAGTTTTGCTTTTGTTTTCTGTTTGTTTGGTTTTGGTTAAGAAAAAATATTATTGCCTTCTGGAGCTGCTACTTTGGGTATTTGGAAGGTGATCTACTAAATATTTGACTATTTCATTCCAACTAAGTGTTTTAAATGTGATGCTCTAAACAGAAAATAAATGAACTGTGATATATCAATTTCTGAGCAGAATTGTGACAGCTTTTGGTGTGATAAATAGCAAAGCCCAGGGGCTTTTTATTGTAGACTCTATAGTTTTGGTAAAACAGTGAAAGTATTTCTTTTCTCCATTCTAAATAAAATGCTCATTTTTATTAAGAGAAAATAAAAGAGCTTCAACAAACAGGTATTTATCAAATTTAAAAGGTTAAAATGATCAAGTTTTACTGGACTAGGAAAATGGCTATATCCATCTCTTGATTAAACTTTTAATAAGTAAAATTTTACTTTATGATTTTGATAAAATGTAAGGTGAAAAATAACTATACCTTGCAAATTCCTGGGAGATGGATGTCATGGACTAGAGAGATGGAGAGAGAGAGAGAGAGAGAGAGAGAGAGAGAGAGAGAGAGAGAGAGAGAGAGAAAGATAAAGGAAGTAAGAAAATGTTCTTTACCTTACCTCATGGCTATTCGTGCTACCTATAAAGTTTCACTTCATACACATCAGTCAATGGGAAGATAACACATTTGCCTGAAATTTAGAGCAAAGCGATGAAAGTTTCACTCTCTAAATAATGAATTTATAGCCCAGATAATCAATTCATTCTTTACTTACTGAAGCAACAAAAAAAACACACACACACACAAAAAATAGATTATATTCTTTTTCTCCTGTACAATTTTCAATTTCTTCCTAAGTATGTATTTTTGTTTCCTTCTGACATCCTTATTCTGTCTTATTTTTTTAATATTCCCTTCTCTCTAGAACAAATGCTACCAATCTAGTCAGAAGTTCAAAGCACTTCAAGCCCTCAAGGATCTTTACCAATATCACATTGCTAGGATTCCATGGGGTTACATTGTGAACCCTTCCTTCCCCTTCCCTCACGCTCTGGTAAGTTCTGTGTTGGGGAAGCAAAAAGTAAAGTATTAAAATGCATAAAGTAATTAGTGTTGAAAGGTCCCAAATTGTATTTTAGCAAAAAAGGCAATGATGAAAATGAGAGGAGAAGAGGGAGGGGAAACCACAATCTGGATATATTATTTAAGGGGGGAAATTGATTTGCAATAAAAGAAGAAAAAAGAAATTAAGTTGTAAACAAACTTACTGTATAGTCTTAATAAAACAATAATGTCAGTAATAGCAATAATGAGAAATTTCACTTAAATTTTCTGTGTGTGCCCTCAGAATTTTGTCATATTTCCTTATAATTGGTTTCCTAAACATTCTTTACTGTAGGGGAAATTAGAAGCCATTGTTCTCATTTAGTAGGAGAATCATGATTTGAGGAACTATAAGGCAGTGGTAGCCCAGCTTCTTGTTTCATTAGGAATAAAAGATGAGTCTTCGTTGTCCTTCAATCAGAACATAAAACCTTTTCCTTTATTTCCCGTGGAGAATAGAGAATAGGTCTCAGCTAGAGAGGTAAAGCATTTTATTATAGAAAACGTTATACTGTAACTTTTATTTTTATTGTTTTATTGATGAGATACAACTTAAATGAATGTATATTTTATCTATTTTATAGTCAATAAGCATGTGTATAGCAATATGTCACATACAGTAGTAGATGCTCTTCATCCTCATTTATAAATACTATATACAAATAAAAGAATCCACAGAATTTAAATAACAGGCTTGTAAGAAAGATCTATTTGACAAGAACTTTAAGGCATTGAAGAAAGAAACTGAGGAGTATACCAGAAAATGGAAGGACCTCCCTTGCTCTTGGATTGGGAGGATCAACAGAGTAAAAATGGCAATTCTACCAAAGGCAATTTATAAATTCAATGCAATCCCCATCAGGGTCCCATCAAAATTCTTCACAGACCTTGAGAGGACAATAATCAACTTTATATGGAAAAACAAAAAACCCAGGATAGCCAAAACAATCCTATACAAAAAGGACTGTCTGGAGGCATTACCATCCCTGACTTCAAACTCTATTATAGAGCTACAGTGATGAAAACAGTGTGGTACTGGCATAAAAACAGAGAAGTCGACCAATGGAATCGTATAGAAGACCCAGATTTTAACCCACAAACCTATGAACACCTCATTTTTGATAAAGGAGCCAAAAGTATACAATGGAAGAAAGAGAGCATCTTCAACAAATGGTGCTAGCATAACTGGATGTCAACCTGTAGAAGAATGAAAATAGACCCATATCTATCACCATGCACAAAACTCAAGTCCAAATGGATTAAAGACCTCACTATCAGCCAGAACACATTGAACCTGATAGAAGAGAAAGTGGGAAGTACCCTACATCAGATGGGCACAGGAGATCGCTTCCTATGTGTAACCCCAACAGCTCAGACATTAAGGGCAACATTGAATAAATGGGACCTTCTAAAACTGAGAAGCTTCTGTAAAGCAAAGGACACTGTCACCAAGACAAAAAGGCAACCTACTGACTGGGAGAAGATCTTCACCAACCCCACAACAGACAAAGGTCTGATCTCCAAAATATATAGAGAACTCAGGAAACTAGACTTTAAAATGCTAATTAACCCAATTAAAAAATGGGGCACTGAACTGAACAGAGAATTCTCAGCAGAGGAAGGTCAAATGGCCAAAAGACACTTAAGGTCATGCTCAACCTCCTTAGCGAACAGGGAAATGAAAATCAAAACAACTTTGAGATATCATCTTACACCTGTCAGAATGGCTAAAATAAAAAACTCCAATGATAGCCTTTGCTGGAGAGGCTGTGGAGGAAGGGGTACCCTCATCCATTGCTGGTGGGAATGCAATCTTGTGCAACCACTTTAGAAATCAGTATTTCGGTTTCTCAGGAAATTCGGGAACAACCTACCCCTGGACACAGTAATACCACTCCTGGGAATATACCCAAGAGATGCCCTATCATATGACAACAGCATTTGTTCAACTATGTTCATAGCAGCATTATTTGTAATAGCCAGAACCTGGAAACAACCTAGATGCCCTTCAATGGAAGAATGGATGAAGAAAGTGTGGAATATCTACACATTAGAGTACTATGCTGCAGTAAAAAACAATGACTTCTCAAATTTTGCATGCAAATGGATGGAAATAGAAAACACTATCCTGAGTGAGGTAACCCAGACCCAAAAAGATGAATATGGGATGTACTCACTCATAATTGGTTTCTAGCCATAAATAAGGGACACGGAGCCTACAATTGGTGATCCTAAAGAAGCTAAGTAAGAAGGTGAACCAAAGAAAAAACATATAGTTGTCCTCTTGGCTATGGGAAGTAGGCAAAGTTGCCGGGGAGAAAATTGAGATCTTGGGGGTGGGGTGGGATGGGGGTAAGGGGAGATGGGGAGAGAAACGGGAGAAGGGGAGGAAGCGGGGAACTTGGGGAAAAAGGAGGATTGGGATAAAGGAAGGTGGGATAGGGGAGCACAGAAGCACAATTCTTAGTTAAGGGAGCCACCTTAGGGTTGGCAAGAGACTTGAACCTAGAGTGGCTCCCAGGTGCCCAAGCCGAGGTCCCCAGTTAATTCCTTGGGCAGCTGGGGATAGGGAACCTGAAATGACCCTATCCTATAGCAATACTGACAAATATCTTGCATATCATCATAGAACCTTCATCTGGTGATGGATGGAGATAGAGACAGAGATCCACACTGGAGCACTGGACTGAGCTCCCAAGGTCCTAATGAGGAGCAGAAGGAGGGACAACATGAGCAAAGAAGTCGGGACCACGAGGGGTGCACCCACCCACTGAGACAGTGGAGCTGATCTATTGGGAGCTCACCAAGGCCAGCTGGACTGTGACTGAAAAAGCATGGGATAAAACTGGACTCTCTGAACATGGCGAACAATGAGAGCTGATGAGACGCCAAGGACAATGGCAAGGGGTTTTGATCCTACGTAATGTGCTGGCTTTGTGGGAGCCTAGCCAGTTTGGATATTCACCTTCATAGATATGGTCGGAGGAGGGAGGACCTAGGACTTACCACAGGTCAGGGAACCCTGACTGCTCTTTGGACTGGAGAGGGAGGGGGAAAGGAGTGGGGGGAGGGGGAGAAGGGTGGGAGGAGGGGGAGAAGGGTGGGAGGAGAGGGAGGGAAATGGGAGGCTGGGAGGAGGTGGAAACTTTTTTTTTTTTCTCATTTTCTCAATATAAAAAAATATTTAAAAAAAAGAATTAACATAGTAGAAAAAAAAAGAAACATAGGATAAGATCAGGCCACCAATGTGAACTTTTAGGAAATCAACAAGTAGACTTGAACTAGCAGACACTGCCAAACTCCTAATATCATTTCCTCTTTTATAAGGACATGTATCAAAATACTTCGACTATAGCAAGGAATATAGCACACATATGGGATGTCAAACCCGGGTGAGAGGAGGCCAGCCACTTACCCTGGATTTGAACTCTAGCTCATTTACATCCACCGAAAGTGCTGTCATTCAAATGCTCACCACATATCAGAGATGATAGAGACATTTTAGTGCCAGGCAACAAATAGCTAAACTTTAACACTATAAAAAATAATTAAAAACTATTCTTTCATTTTAAAGGAATCTGACATCCTTTCTCAGCAAGTAAGTCAAAATCATCATATCCATTACAATTAGAAAATTATTTCTATTTTGTTTTCACTGTTCACATTTTTATAAATAATGTTATTTACTTTGTAGCAATATAACCAGAAAATGGACATGAATATGCAAGCCAGAGAGGTAATATTTATTTTTTATTGCTTCATTGAAACAATATACAACGTAATGCAGGTGTGTTTTAACAGCTTTACAGTTTAGAAAATCTAGGATTATGAAAAATGGTGGTTCATCTATTTACATATTATGAATACATGTGAAGGTCTCAGTGAGACACAGTTGTAATCTTCTGTGAACCACACCGTAAAAGTTAGGGATAACTGGAAAAATTTGTTTGCAAGATTACCAAACTGGGCACTCGTAGTTAGGGTTTCTTTAAAGAAATAAATAAGGATTAAACACATTATTCTCACTGTGTTGATTGTACATAATTTCATATGTATATATAAATTTCCAATAATGACTAGTTTTATGTCATTATTACATATTTATATAGAATAATATTATTTATTTTGTAGCAACACAACCAGAAAATGGACGTGCGTATGCAAGCCAGAGAGGTAATATTTATCTCCTATTGTTTCACTGGTAATGTACAACTTAATTAGAGTCATACTGGAAGAGAGAGCCTCAACTGAAAAAGAAATGTCCCATTAGGTTCGCAATCTTATTGAACATTTTCTTAATTACTGATTGATGGAGAGTCACACCATCCCTGGACTGGAGGTCCTGGCTTCTATAAGAGAGAGGCTGAGTAAGACATAAAGAGCAAACTAGTAAGCAATATTCTTGCATAATCTCTAAGTCAGTTCCTGCCTCTAGGTTCCTTCCCTGAATTCCTGCCTGACTTCTCCAGGAATGGATTTATAAGCTAGAAGATGAAATGAACCCTTTCCTTCCCTATTTGGTTTTGCTCCTTGTGTTTTGCAATAGCGATAGCAAGTCTAATTAAGACAGGATATAAATTCTAAAGGATAGAGTAACCTTAATTTGAGACCAACATTTTTTAAATGTTTGTATCCTTCAGAAATATCATACATGTATACAGTGTACATTGATAAATCTATTGCTCAATCCTCTCCCTTTTACTCTCAGACCTTTCCTTCATATCTTCAAATTTCACATCCTTATATTTCGCATGTATGCTAATAACCCAATGAGTCTGATTAGGGCTTCCTTGTGTACACGGTGTAGGGCCTTCTGCAGGAACATAGTAACCACCAGTGACTTTGTGACTAAAGAAAACTGACTTCTTCCAACAGCCACCTCAACTGTTCACCTTGGGGTGTGGCCCTCTTCCCTTCCTGCTCAGGAGTTGATAACCTTGATCTTGCACAAGTCTTGTGCAAGTAGCCACAGGTGCTGTTGGTTTGTGGTTATAGCATCCCTGTCGTATCTAGAAAACATCGTTTTACAGAAATTCTCCCTGGCCTCTGGATCTTACAAAATTTCTGCTCCCTCTTCTGCATTGTTCCCTGAACTACTTGGAGATGGAGATAATATAGATGTTTTATTTAGGGCTGAACACCCTACAGTCACTTACTTTCTGCTTTCTGACAAATTCTGGGTAATTCACTCCGCTCTACAATTTAGTTATATGTTTCTACACTCAACATAAACATAAAATATTTAGTTTATTAAATAAATTACTTTCTTTATTACTTAAATTAACCCTATGGAATCATTCACTCATTTATTATTATTCATTTGTCTTAAAATACATATTTAGCAAATATTCTGCCCCTTACATATTTGGAGGACATATACAACTGTGACTTTAAAAAGTACTACAAATTAATTTACATTTCTCTTTATTAAGTCATTATTGGAAATTTCTATATATAGAGAAAGGAAATCATGTATAATCAGCACAGTGAGAATAATGTGTTTAATTTTTATTTATTTCTTTAAAGAAACCCTAAAGATGACTGTTGATAGGTTAATGCATTGGTTTAATTTGATCTGCATTTGATTCATGTTTCCAACAGATAACTAAAACATTCATGAAATTTTTCTAAGCCCCTTAATTCTGAATATTTCAACTGAGCTGAAGTCTTCCTGGTTAAGACCTCTCATGTAAGCTTCCTATCCCAGACACTAAGTTTTACAGTTTCCTCAGTTTCTTTCTCTTTTTCTTTGTTTAAATCAAAATTTTGCTCCTTGTCCAAGCTTTACTGGAGTTGGTCTCTGTCATTCTTAAACTGTTGCCCCTGTCAAATGAAACAGATCTTTAATTCCACAAATACTGAGAACATACCTAAAAGAATTCAGTAGCCCTCAGTGATTCCTTAATATTATGATTACTATTTTTACTTCTCAGGAAATCTTCTAGTTCTTCATTTAGAAAGTCAATCAGTACCTTTAAATACCAAATAACCAGATACTTGTTGAGAAATACTGCTTTTTCTTGCTATTGGATGACTATTCTAATCAAATGAGGTGTTAATTTTAACAAAATATCCAACAAAATGTATGTGTCTATGTCTGTGTCTGTGCATCTGTTTGTGTGTGTATTAGGCAAGTGTTCCACAACTAAGTTAACCTCTCTCCTTCCCTCATGGAATCCAGTAAAAATAAACTCTTGTAAGAATTAGACACATGCAAAGAAATGAATTGCTGGCCTAGGCCATTCATCCTCCCCAGTCTCTCAAATGCATATAGCTGAATTTTGGGTCCATGGAACTAGGCACTTTTAAAATGACCCAAAGCAAGACTGGGATTTTCACTCCCCTTGACTATAATTAACAAAGGGCCTTCTCTTCTGACTTTATAATCCTGTTTTCTGAACTGAACCAAAGATGATATAAACCACCCATGAAAGAAATGCCTGATCATGCAGAATTAGACAAACAGGTGAGCACACCTGGGAAGAGAGTGTCCAGTGAAAAGGTGCAGCTGGATGTGAGCCTAGTGGCTTGAGACATAGCCTGCAGTCTTCCTCTTCAGTGCCTGGCAAGTGTACTTCCTCTGCACATTGCTAACCTAGATCTCGAGGCTTCTAGTAAAACAGTGGTCTTCTAAGAAAAGGCCTGAGGACTGCCAGACACCTCAGAGCCAGTAGTGTCCCTTCCTCCTCTTCACCCTCTGTGAAAGTGGTAAGAACAAGGAAGATAAATTCAGAATCTGAAGTTGGAGTAGTACATATTTTCAGTTCACTATTTCACTGAGAGAACATAGTCTGATAAGATTTAAAGTCATACATTTATGGAAACGTGACTTTTCAAAGTAGGAATATGGCCTTGAATTGTTTGAAATGACATAGACAAATTTGTCAGTAGATTATCCAAGTGTAACAGATCCCAACCCCTAAGGAATCAACTGAGGTGAAGTATTTTTGATTCAGTTAGTTATATACCTTTCCAGAACATTTTCTTTTGCATTTCAAACAACTATCTTTATTCTTCACAGAAAACTGTGATGACTGACGAAGAACAGACCATCCAAGACTACATGGTAAACTTTCCATGCAATCATTTTAACACACTCTCATTCCTGGACACTGCTGAAATTCTAGTGACTAAAAGAAACTTCTAGGGAAAGCTGAGTTTTTTGTTGGTGGTGAATTTTGAGGGGAGTTTTCTTTGTTTTTGAGAAGGAGACAAAGGAGTCTTGGAATTTTCTAGGTACCCCAAGCTAGTCAAACTCAAGTCAATCCTCCTGCTCCAGTCCTCCACCACCCCTGCAACTCCTCCTCACACTCAGGATAATGTCTATAAAAGTCTTCCTCATGTCCTGTGAAGGCTGCTACAGAGCTGGCTCTCAGGATATCGATTCGTTTCCAAACAGTACCCAGCCAACAAGCAGTTCGTGGTGATTCTCAGCATCACATCGATGTCTTTATAAACCCTGAAGGGCTAGAAAGATGGTTCAGCAGGTAAAGGCTCTCACCACTCCCTAGAAACCTTGTAATAGAAATGAAAACCAGTTACCACAAGCTGTCTTCTGATTTCTGCATGCACACACACACAGACATACACACACAACTAAATCCATAACTAAATAAGTGCATTTTGTTAACAGGAATTCATCCTGGAGGAAGATGCTACTGAGCTTAATGGGAGCTTTAATCCCTATAAAAGAATCAATCCATGGCCAGATCCAGAGAGGATTCCAAACACAGCATACAAACACTGTCATGAGTTGTGTGGATGCCCCATGCAGCCCGTTTCCTCTGTGTTAACTCATCTACATCTGTCAGACAGCTAACATACAGAGACAAAGGAGCTTGGATAAGGGTTTTCCTACACACTTGGGAAAAACACTGGGCTAAAACACTTAACTTAGTAATCAACAAATTGCTTTCCTGCTCTTGTACCTGTTTCCTTTTCACTTCTTTTTGGTTCTTTCCCTTCAGTTTCTTAGCACTGGGGTCTGAATTGACCACAGGCTGTCAACACTCTATGGTTCCTCTGAGAATGCACTCTCTGAGATACTTTTGTTTGAGTAAACAGTCCTTCTCCTGCCATTAAGAATTTATCCACATGAGATCTTTATTCCTTTGGTAAGTCCAGGTCTTTTCTGAAACATGAGATACTGGGATAATAATCACATGTATTCTTCTTAGAACAGAGTGAAACCATGCAGCATGATCACCTGGCCTAAGTTTGTGCAGCTGCTCCTTCAATATCAGAAGACTATGAACCTACGGAGCTATTACCCATACACCCCCAGCCTGGTGAGTGTGCCAGGCTTATTTTCAATATGGAGCTTGGTTAAATTTTTAGCAAAAGTAAGATAAAGAAGTGAAAGAGAACATTTCATAATTTTTTCAAGTAAAGAACCTGAAAACTGAAATGAAATTTCACTAATGCAAAAAAAAATTAACTATAAACCATATAAAGAAGCTAATTTTCTGGAATTAAAATTATACTTTTTTGGTCTTTAATTAATGTTAACCAACACCTTTTTAATTGTTGAATCAACAGGTTTGTGCATTTTAAAGCACCTGAAATCCTAACAGTAGCTTAAATGAGCTTTGGTTGACATTAATCTTCTACTTGATTAAAAAAAAAAAACTCCACAATAGAAATACATTCACTACCATAAGGAATAAACAGGGCACTGAAACCAGCAAACAGGCTTAAAATTAAGAATATGTGATTTCTGTCTGAAGATTGGATACAAATAGCTGACCACATTAGATATGAACAGTGACATCATTTTACTGCAGTCTTTGTCATACATGTAGCATTTAAAGATAGTTTACTTAGATAAAAATTTTATATGTGATATTTGTATAGAAGATGGCAAAAACTAGAATATTGCAAATATTTCCATGGAGATGAGAATAAATTTGCTTCATTTATTTTCACAAATATGGCAATATAATGTGTTATGCCTTTATATCCTAAATTTTATTTTTAAGACACTTGAATTAAGTGCATCTATCTTGTTTTTATAAGTGTGCCTATAACTTAAGTGGTAATTTAAATAAGATTTTTTTGTAATGAATATGTCCTTAATAATTTTAAGTAATGTATGTTCAACTTCAATAAAAAATTAGATTGAATATTACTGGTAAAATTTCATATGCCTAGTACTATGAAATAATTAAAACATTGCTTCAAAATTTAATCAAAAGGCAAATTGCATCATTTAATAAGTGCATGCTAGATTGAACAAATTAATTATTAACTATCAATCATTAATTTTCTCAAAGTTATAAACAAGCCTCTCTGTACTTTCCATTAAGCATAAATGCAAATAATTCTTAAATATTGATGTATTAGACATCATTTGGAATGTAGGCAAATACTAATATTAATTATAAATACTAAAATCCTGCTAAACTAGAATTGTGACATATATCTGTATCTTATATACAAATAAGCATTATCTTTTGGATAATAAACATAAATCCATTATTGTCTTTTTTAACAGGTTTGAGTGGAAAATCCACATCTCCACTTTCTTTTCTATTATAATTACTTCTCAAAACCAGTATACTGGGACAGATGTATAAATGAGACAGAAATGCTGAGCCGAAGGAAGATTGCAAAGCCATTTCTGAATGGCTTCTATTCTTGTTTGCTTACGTTGGGTCTATAAGTGAGTTTCTTCTCAGCAGAGTTGGAGACGATTAACTATGCTTTCACCACTGTCCCTAAATCACTGAACTACATTGCCTTTCAAAAAATAAAACTTCAAGTGCATTCTTTTGTGTGTGATTGTTATTTCTGTTACTTATAATTAGTGACAGGAATATAAAGTTCTTCAACAATTAGATCATAACTCCAAAGACCACAGGATCATGGTTCTATTAAACCATTACTTTACCCTGTCTCTGCCTATTTCTGCTTACAGTTTGCCACAGCATTAATCCCAAAGCCTCACCAAATCCCTTCATGTTCCCTCCAATTCCACAGTCACAGAAATCAGACACTGAGAACCTAATTCAGCTTGTGAAATAATCTATATGAGAAAGGGACAAACAATTATGTTGATTAAGAGTTTATAAAACTTTTATCTTTGGCTAGTGATGAAGAGCAGGCAAAGGCATCAGCTCAAGTATTAGCCCTGAGTTAAAGCTCAGGGACATTGCATTTTTAAAAGGCAAAACACAATCACATAAATGCTAAATGAAGGTCAGAGTAGAGAAACCTTGCAACATTTATTTTTGGCAGGACAAAGTAATAACTTCAGACATAATACGATGATTATATTTTACTTGTACCTTCTTATACTTAATTAATAGTGTTAACACATCTGAACCATGGTCAGGGTTTGAACATTTTAATTGTGTTGCCAAGGCCAATGTGATGGTTTGGGGTATAGAGGGCTGAGAGCTGTCTACACAATCATGAAATAGTTAGGACAAGCTGGAGATACCTTGGTCACTTCAGCTAGAACATAATCCCTCTAAGTGTATTCTCAAATAGCAGAATGACAAGAATACAGCCAGTGCCTGTGTGAGCTGCAGTGAGCACCTACGTGCATCAGTATTTTCAGAGACGGTAGAGGAATGGGAAAAGGATTAAGAAGTAGACAAAGGGAAAGAAGGATGGTGTTTATTTCAGTTTGGAAATCTGTTTTTCATATTTAGTTATAGGGGAAGCGTTAGATGGGTTTTGTAGGTAACACTGCAGGATGTCTTTGACTCAAAGACCAGGGACAAAGTCTGTTTCTTTGACACCGTAAACTGCCCATCCTTTACTTCTTTAGCAGTCCGGTCTATCATGCCCTCTTAGCCCAAGCTCCTCTCCTATACAAGACTGTTAAAAGGTTCAACAGTCTTGCTGTAAAGGGTGACTTGACTTGTATTTTTTAAAAAATAGAGCAGTTAGAATCTATGAGAACTCTTCTTTGTCCTCCTAGAACTTTCATTCCTTAGCAATCTGATGATGCTACATTCTTCCCGCGACACTCTCTGGTGGCCTCACTTCTCCCAGACTTCATCCTTGATAATTGAAAATATCCTCATAGTTGATACAAATCTTCTGCCTTTCTACACTGGAGCAATATTCCTGGACTATATCTGGCCATGTAAGACTAAAACAAATGCTTACTTCTGTTCACTCTGAGCAGCTGAGTCTCAAAGTAAGTTCATTTTCTAAACTTTGATGGTTACCAAGAACATCTCGTTATATCATTTTCTTGCCAGAATTCAAGGTAGCAGTCTTCCTGTAACTACCTTAAGCTTCAAAAATACTTCAGTTTCTGTTTGTCAATATTGAATCCATGGAATATAAACACAACCCACTTCTTGATACATTGATAACTGTATTTTAACTTTGGTGTAATATGCTAATAACTTGATTTCAATCTGAAAATAATTTCAACTCTCCCCTCAGGTTTCTAAGGGTATATGATCTTTCTTTACTTCAAAGCTAGTAATTCTCTTCATTTTTTTATTCCCCAAGTTTTCTATACATGTGAAGGAATGTTTTATCAAAAGTAATAACTTTATTACCCAAAATTAGCCAGACATTATTAGTTTTTAAGGTGTCTTATATATTCTCTGAACTAATCTTAAAATTATTAAAATTTATTACTATTTTGTTAGTAATATAGCTACTGATATTTGTAGCTCAATGGTGATAAATTCGTATCAGAAATGAAATGCTTCTTGCAAGAGCACTACGCCACATAGTTCTTGTCATAATATACTGTCTAATAATTTTTCACCAAGGTATATTTTGTTTATTCCTATTATCTATACAAGATTAGTGTTTTCTAGGGCTTTCAGCTCAGCTACATATTTTCTAACTTTACATGCATGTTTTCCATAAATCTGCTTCACTCAATTATTTAAATTTACACTGATTTGCTGATTAAAATATAGTTTCCAATTCTCTAAATTCATTTCAAATGTGCTGCCAACACTCCAACTATACACATAATTGTCTCCTGAATATCTTCCTACAATTTCTGCTTTAAAGAAAAGTATATAACTATAATATAAAATTAAGGAATCAGCATCATTTCTTTCCATTACTTCAGACATTTTGGAACCAATATTTTACTATAACAGGCCAAACTGTAACAAAGCAACCAATCATGTCTCCTTTGTCATTTTAAGTAACTTTAAGGGTTTTCAAAGTCCAGATTCATGATGACCTCTGTGACAAAGTTGGATTGATATGATTTTTCCTCACTTGTTCTTTCTTCATTTGGTGACACCACTGGAGATTTAGAAAATATTAAAACATAAAACATATTACAAACACGCAGCCATGTTTTTCACATTCATAAAATCTGATACCTTTTCAGAGCATTTACCTTTTAATGAAACCTTCTGACATTTTCAAAATTTAGCAGTAACTCACAGGTGAAAAGGAACCACATTTCTATGACTAGAAGTAACAAGATATGTTACAGTCCATCAGTCTTCTAGAATCCACCGTTTGTGGAAGATGAGCTTGTACGAAAAGGAAGAGCTTGTCTCCCATGCTTTCTTATACTTTTTCTCCAGTGTTGAGTCTCATAGCAATGGGTTCAGTATTTCACATTTTTAACATTCCACTTTGAAATAACAGAAACCAAGTTTAAATACAGCTTTTCTGTATTGATAATCAGTGTTTTGGAATAGTGAATGCCAAGTGCCCCTACATAACTTTTTTTCCTATATTTTTATGTACATTATTGTATTTACATTATAAATCTCCAGGACCTATAGTAATGCTGGATAATCATTGAATGACTAAAGAAAAAAAGGCAGAAGGGGAGATTGTTGAAGGAGCTACGGGCAGGCTATGTTCCTGGCGCCCAGTCGCCCGCATGGCTAGCTTATGCCCCGAAATAATTACACGGAAACTGTATTCTTTTAAACACTGCCTGGCCCATTAGTTCCAGTCTCTTATTGGCTAGCTCTTACATATTGATCTAACCCATTTCTAATAATCTGTGTAGCCCACGATTACCAGGGAAGATCTTAACCTGCGGCTGTGTCAGGTGGGAGAATCATGGCAACTCCTGACTCGGCTTCTTTCTCTCATCATTCTGTCCTGTTTACTTCACCCACCTAAGGGCTGGCCTATCAAACGGGCCTAGGCAGTTTCTTTATTAATTAACCAATGAAAGCAACAGATTAGAAAGAAATCACTCCCACATCAGGAGATAAGAACAGAGATGAAAAGGAAAGTTGGGAGATGGAAATAAAAAGAATATGACAAAAAAAATGAAAGGAAAAGAATCAAAAATATGAGTTTGAAAAGTTATTGAGTGGTTGCTAAATATTTTTTTGTGCTTATTCACACTGTTGTCTTTATTTAAATCCTCTAGGACACATCATCATTTCATCAGAGGCTCTTTGTTTTCAGCATGCACAAGAAAATTACCTTTCATGTATTCTAGAACATTAACAATGTTCTCTACTATTATGTTCTTCCCAAATGTATCCTAAAATGCAATACCAGAAAATGTTTGTTATAGTATTGAATACTGTGCAACATTTAAGTAGCTATTTTAAGTAAATCTTAGAACTATGCCTGCTTTATTCACCTCATAGGGGAGCACGGAAGCACAATTCTTAGTTAAGGGAGCCACCTTAGGGCTGGCAAGAGACTTGAACCTAGAGTGGCTCCCAGCAGCCCAAGGCGATGTCCCCACTTAGTTCCTTGGGCAGATGAGGATAGGGAACCTGAAACGACCCTATCCTATAGCAATACTGACGAATATCTTGCATATCACCATAGAACCTTCATCTGGTGATGGATGGAGATAGAGACAGAGACCCACACTGGAGCACTGGACTGAGCTCCCAAGGTCCCAATGAGGAGCAGAAGGAGGGAGAAGATGAGCAAGGAAGTCAGGACCACGAGGGGTGCACCCACCCACTGAGACAGTGGTTGCTAAATATTATGGGAAAGGAAAAGAGCTGAGAGTGCACAGAACCCACTCAAAGAAAATTTTAGGGTGATGGAGTTTATGTATAATAGTGGTCCTAAGAATGCAATGTTTAACCATTAACAGTGATTGTTATTAATTGTAAATAAAATTTACAATGAATTAAGATGACATGGAAATCTAAGATAAAGTGAATCTACCAGAATAAAAAATGCAAAGTCTGGCTTTCCTGAAAGGGAGTTGAATTACTAACATAAAGATACCTTTAGAGGAATCCTGGTTGTAACCTGCAGACGGAAAGCAACAGAACAGTGTCTCGGGTGGAAGGCTTCTAGCCCCAGGCCCAGCAGGGCTGGAGCTAGACGCGGCGCAGCGGCGGCACGGCGGCAGCGCCAGACGCAGCGGAGCGCGGCCAGACCCAAGCGGCTGGGACAGGTGTGCAATAAGGAGAGCAGATCGCCCTACTACAATTGAATCAAAGAGGTAGGCCTTTGGTTGGCCAGGTCACTGGCACAAGGGGAGCCTGGTCCTGTCCTGAAGATCCTTCGGAGGGGTGAGAGGGTTCTTGGCCTGCAGCAGGAACCACGAAAGAGAGTGAGGGCATTTTGTAAGCGGAGCCCTTGGCCAGCAGGGAAACCTGATCCGGTTTCTAAAGGATCCATTGGATAGGATCAATAGGAGGAGATGGGCAGGCGCCAAGGCAAGAACTCACCCAATAATCCGAAAAACAACATGAAAACATCAGAACCCAATGATCTTACAACAGAAGTATTTGAACAACCTAACACAGAAGAAGTGGAAAAAATCGACTTTATGAAGATAATAGAGTCCCTTAAACAACATGTAAAAAATGCCCTTATAGAAATGGATGAGAAGTATAACAAAAAGTTTGAAGAAATGAGTAAATACGTACATGATACCCTGGGAAACCAAGAAAAAAACATCAAACAGGTAATGGAAACAGTTCAAGAATTGAAAACTGAAATGAAGGCAAAGAAGAAAATACAAACTGAGGACCAGCTGGATATGGAAAATCTAGGCCAACGAGCAGAGTCTACAGAAACAAGCATAATCAATAGAATACAAGAGCTAGAAGAAAGACTCTCAGATGCTGAGGACACCATAGAGAAAATAAACGAACAGTTCAAAGAAAACAGCAAAGCCAACAAATTCTCAACACAAAACATTCAGGAACTATGGGACACAATAAAAAAACCAAACCTAAGAATAATAGGAATAGAAGAAGGAGAAGAGTCACAGCTCAAAGGCCCAGAAAACATTTTCAACAAAATTATGGAAGTAAACTTTCCCAACTTAAAGAAAGATATTCATTTAAATATTCAAGAAGCATACAGAACACCAAACAGACTGGATCAAAGAAAAACATCTCCTCGCCATATAATAATCAAAACACAAAATATACAGGTTAAAGAAAGAATATTAAGAGCTGCAAAAGAAAAAGGGCAAGTAACTTATAAAGGTAAACCGATCAGACTTACACCTGACTTCTCGATGGAAACTATGAAAGCCAGAAGGTCCTGGATAGAGGTTCTGCAGAAGCTAAGAGACCATGGATGCAAACCCAAACTACTATACCCAGCCAAGCTATCGTTCACTATCAACGGAGAAAACAAGACATTCCAGGATAAGAACAAATTTAAACAATACGTAGCCACAAATCCAGCCCTACAGAAAGTAATAGAAGGAAAATCGCAACCCAAGGAATCCAACACTGCCAACACTGCCTACAATAACCCAGGCATCTAATGACCCTTCACGAGCACATCTCAAAGAAAGGAGACACACAATCTCTACTACCAAAAGCAATAAGAATAACCGGAGTAAACAACCACTGGTCATTAATATCACTTAATATTAATGGGCTCAATTCACCTATAAAAAGGCACAGGCTAAAAGATTGGATACGAAAACAGGATCCAACATTCTGCTGTTTGCAAGAAACACATCTCAACCACAAAGACAGGCACCTACTCAGAGTAAAGGGTTGGGAAAAGGTGTTTCAAGCAAATGGTCCTAAGAAAAAAGCAGGTGTGGCCATACTAATTTCTAACAAAACTGACTTCAAACTAAAATCAATCAGAAGAGACTGAGACGGTCACTTTATACTCATAACAGGAACAATTCATCAGGAGGACGTCTCAATCCTGAATATATACGCCCCCAATATAAAAGCACCTACTTATGTAAAAGAAATATTACTAGAACTCAAGGCAGACATCAAACCACACACACTAGTAGTAGGAGACTTCAACACACCTCTCTCTCCAGGGGACAGGTCAATCAGACAGAAACCTAATAGAGAATTAAGAGAATTATTGGAGGTAATGAAGCAAATGGACTTAACAGACATCTATAGAACATTCCACCCAAATAGGAAAGAATATACCTTCTTCTCTGCAGCTCATGGAACCTTCTCAAAAATTGACCACATACTCGGAAACAAAGGAAACCTCCACAGATACAAAAAAATATCAGTGTCCACCTGTGTCTTATCAGATCATCACGGATTAAAGTTAGAAGGCAACAACCACACTGCCCCCAAAAAACCGACAAACTCATGGAAACTGAACAGTCAACTACTGAACCACACCTGGGTCAAGGAAGAAATCAAGAAAGAAATTAAAGTCTTCCTTGAATTTAATGAAAATAAAGGGACAACATACTCAAACCTATGGGACACAATGAAAGCAGTGCTAAGAGGAAAGTTCATAGCACTAAGTGCCCACTTAAATAAAACGGAGAATGCATACATTGGGGACTTAAAAACACACCTGAAAGCTCTAGAAAAAAAAGAAGCAGACGCGCCCAGGAGAAGTAGAAGACTGGAAATAATAAAACTGAGGGCTGAAATCAACAAAATAGAAACACAGAAAACAGTCCAAAGAATCAATGAAACAAAAAGCTGGTTCTTGGAGAAAATCAACAAGATCGACAAACCCCTATCCAAACTAATTAAACGACAGAGAGAGAACACGCAAATAAATAAGATCAGAAATGAAAAGGGGGAAATAACCACAGACACAGAGGAAATTCAGAGAATCATTAGATCTTACTACAAAAGCCTGTATGCCACAAAACTGGAAAATACAAAAGAAATGGACATTTTTTTAAATAAGTATCATATACCAAAGCTAAACCAAGACCAGGTGAATGATCTAAATAGACCGGTTTCTCGCGAAGAATTAGAAATGGTTATCAAAAATCTCCCTTCGAAAAAAAGCCCAGGACCAGATGGTTTCAATGCAGAATTCTACCAGAACTTCCAAGAAGAATTAATACCTATACTCCTTAAGGTATTTCACAATATAGAATCAGAAGAGTCATTGCCAAATTCCTTTTATGAAGCTACAGTTACCCTGATACCAAAACCACAAAAAGACCCAACCAAGAAAGAGAATTACAGACCGATCTCACTCATGAACATCGACGCAAAAATCTTCAATAAAATACTGGCAAACCGAATCCAAGAACACATAAGAAAAATTATCCATTATGATCAAGTAGGCTTCATCCCAGAGATGCAGGGCTGGTTCAACATACGCGAATCTATCAATGTAATCCACCATATAAATAAACTGAAAGAAAAAAACCATATGATCATTTCACTAGATGCGGAAAAAGCATTCGACAAAATTCAACACCCCTTTATGATAAAGGTCTTGGAGAGAATAGGGATACAAGGGTCCTACCTAAATATAATAAAAGCTATTTACAGCAAGCCAACAGCTAACATTAAATTAAACGGAGAAAAACTCAAAGCCATCCCACTAAAATCAGGAACACGACAAGGATGTCCACTCTCGCCATACCTCTTCAATATAGTGCTTGAAATTCTAGCAATAGCAATAAGACAACATAAGGAGATCAAGGGGATTCGTATTGGAAAGGAAGAAGTTAAGCTTTTGTTATTTGCAGATGATATGATAGTGTACATAAGCGACACCAAAAATTCTACCAAAGAACTCCTACAGCTGATAAACAGCTTTAGTAACGTGGCAGGATACAAGATCAACTCCAAAAAATCAGTTGCCTTCCTATACACCAAGGATAAGAAAGCAGAGAGGGAAATCAGAGAAGCATCACCTTTCACGATAGCCACAAATAGCATAAAATACCTTGGGGTAACCCTGACCAAGGAAGTGAAAGATCTACTTGACAAGAACTATAAGTCTTTGAAGAAAGAAATTGAAGAAGACACCAGAAAATGGAAAGACCTCCCTTGCTCTTGGATTGGGAGGACCAACATAGTAAAAATGGCAATTCTACCAAAAGCAATCTATAGATTCAATGCAATCCCCATCAAAATCCCATCAAAATTCCTCACAGATCTGGAGAAGACAATAATCAACTTTATATGGAAAAACAAAAAACCCAGGATAGCCAAAACAATCTTATACAATAAAGGTTTGTCTGGAGGCATTACCATCCCTGACTTCAAACTCTATTACAGAGCTACAGTATTGAAAACAGCTTGGTATTGGCATAAAAACAGAGAAGTCGACCAATGGAATCGAATAGAAGACCCTGACATTAACCCACAAACCTATGAACACCTGATCTTCGATAAAGGAGCTAAAAGTATACAATGGAAAAAAGAGAGCATCTTCAACAAATGGTGCTGGCAAAACTGGATGTCAATCTGTAGAAGAATGAAAATAGATCCATATCTATCACCATGCACAAAACTCAAATCCAAATGGATTAAAGACCTCAATATCAGTCCGAACACACTGAACCTGATAGAAGAGAAAGTGGGAAGTACTCTACAGCACATGGGCACAGGAGACCACTTCCTATGTATAACCCCAGCAGCACAGACACTAAGGGCATCATTGAATAAATGGGACTTCCTGAGGCTGAGAAGCTTCTGTAAAGCAAAGGACACTGTCACTAAGACAAAAAGACAACCCACTGACTGGGAGAAGATCTTCACCAACCCTGCAACTGACAAAGGTTTGATCTCCAAAATATATAAAGAACTCAAGAAACTAGACCGTAAAAGGCTAATCAACCCAATTATAAAATGGGGCACTGATCTGAACAGAGAATTCTCAACAGAAGAACTTCAAATGGCCAAAAGACACTTAAGGTCATGCTCAACTTCCTTAGCGATCAGGGAAATGCAAATCAAGACAACTTTAAGATACCACCTTACACCTGTCAGAATGGCTAAAATAAAAAACAGCAATGATAGCCTTTGCTGGAGAGGTTGTGGAGAAAGGGGTACACTCACCCATTGCTGGTGGGAATGCAAACTTGTGCAACCACTCTGGAAGGCAGTGTTTCGGTTTCTCAGGAAATTCGGGATCAACCTACCCCTGGATCCAGCAATACCACTCTTGGGAATATACCCAAGAGAGGCCCTATCATACAACAAAAGTATATGCTCAACTATGTTCATGGCAGCATTGTTTGTAATAGCCAGAACCTGGAAACAACCTAGATGCCCTTCAACGGAAGAATGGATGAAGAAAGTATGGAATATATACATATTAGAGTATTACTCAGCAGTAAAAAACAAGGACTTCTTGAATTTTGCATACAAATGGATGGAAATAGAAAACACTATCCTGAGTGAGGTAAGCCAGACCCAAAAAGAGGAACATGGGATGTACTCACTCATATTTGGTTTCTAGCCATAAATAAAGGACATTGAGCCTATAATTCATGTTCCTAGAGAAGCTAAATAAGGTGAATCCAAAGACAAACACATAGGCATCCTCAGGAATATTAACCTTCATCAGGCGATGAAAGGAGACAGAGACAGAGACCCACACGGGAGCACCGGATAGAAATCTCAAGGTCCAAATCAGGAGCAGAAGGAGACGGAGCACGAGCAAGGAACTCAGGACCACGAGGGGTGCACCCACACACTAAGACAATGGGGATGTTCTATTGGGATCTCACCAAGGCCAGCTGGCCTAGGTCTGAAAAAGCATGGGATAAATCCGGACTAGCTGAACATAGCGGACAATGAGGAATACTGAGAATTCAAGAACAATTACAGTGGGTTTTTGATCCTACTGCACGTACTGGCTTTGTGGGAGCCTAGGCAGTTTGAATGCTCACCTTATGAGACCTGGATAGAGGTGGGCAGTCCTTGGGCTTCCCACAGGTCAGGGAACCCTGATTGCTCTTCGAGCAGATGAGGGGGGGGGACTTGATCGGGGGAGGGGGAGGGAAATGGGAAGCGGTTGTGGGGACGAGACAGAAATCCTTAATAAATAAATAAATTAAAAAAAAAGATACCTTTAGAATTAAGCCTCCCAAAAAATTATTTACCATCAGTCAGAATTTTTGAACTGAAAATTAATTAAAACAGGATGTTGGTGGGAAAGACCTCTAAAAGACAGTATGTTCTTGCCATTCTATTTGGTTACCCCAAAACTAGATGATAAGACCTATTGTTGTTGATACCACACACTCAGAAATGCAAGACAGAGGAAGTGAGCTGGAACTGAGCAAGAAAATTGTTTCCTACAGGGCAGCTTTTATGATTCCAGAAAATTCTATTCAGGCTGATGGGGAGAAAGGCTATCAATGGTCTGTATATCCTGTTTGCCCACTTGTGCTATGGTGGCACTACTGATATGGAGACACCCACCTCTCCTGAAAGGGAGGGCATGAGATTAGGGCATGAGATCAGGGCTTTATTCTGTTGTTTATTTAAATTGCATGGTGTCCAACTGCCTGCCAAATATATTTGATTAAAGTCATAAACAATTGCCACTGTAGGCCTTAATAAAAAAAATACCTCTTCCCATAAACAAAGATGTATGCAAAGATGCAAAGGATTGTGGCTGAACAAGATACAGAGAATGGGTGACATATGACTGACTATTCAACTGTAAACAATCTCCCTCTGCAAAGCTCTGGGGACATTGCAGAAGAGGAGGCATAAAGAATGTAAGAGCCAGAAAATAAGGAGAATGGCCACAAAATAAGATCTGGGCAAGGGAGAGACTTCCCTTTACAGCCCAGAGGGGAGTTTCAAAAAGAGTCAGAGGAAGGGAGGAAGGGAGGACTGGAGACAGACAAAAAAAAAAAGCCTCCATAGAGGGATTGAGCAAAGAAGCCAGAGGAGTCTTTTCAGACATCAGCTTTCAGAGCAACCAATACAGCAAATCCTCCCAGGGAGTCTCAGAGCAAACACCAGGACAGTGTGAATTTCTATAACCATTTAGGGAAACAAGAAGTTATCCATCAGTGATTAAGTTTGGCATAGCATGCGTGACAAGAAGCATGGAGGTACAAGGAACCCTAGCCTGGGAGCTGTAAAATAGACAGCATCTAACTCTGTGTCCCAGACAGAATTGCAGAGAGGAGTGGACCTGTCTCAAGCTGTGGATTTAAGCTAAAAGTTCCAAGTCTCAGCTCTAATACTTGGCTCTTTAAGAACTATAATTACATCTTAGCACAATTTCTTTGGTTCTTTTGGGGGTTTCGTTTCTCTTTTCTTCTTTTTTACATTATGTCTAACAAGTCTGTGATCAAATAAATATCTTTGTTTTTGTGTTCTGTTCTCTCTCTCTCTCTCTCTCTGTGTGTGTGTGTGTGTGTGTGTGTGTGTGTGTGTGTGTGTGTGCATATGTATATATGTGTTTACGTGTGTTTGCTGTTCTCTATTCTGTGCATCCCTACTTTCAGTGTCTGTCAATTTTGGAAGACTCGTGGTCATTTTTTACTTAACTGCTCTGTCTTGGTTTCTCTTTGATTTTCCTGTGGTTGCAACTACAAATGTGTTTAGACATTTACTGTTTAGGCAGGGTTTCATGTTGGTAATTTCTCTATGGAATATCTTTAGGTTTTTGGATATTTTCCTGGGAAGCTTTGCAACAACTATTTAAAAACATTCCATTTATCCATTACTGAATCTTTGATTCCTGGCATCTACATTTTGTTCTTTCAAATAGCTTTTACCTCTTTGCCAAAATTTCCCCTATGAGCCTTCATCTTTTCTGCCTTTAACACCAGAATCTTGAAGCTATTACAGTTAAGCACTGGATTTGAGAGTTCAAAAATCTATGCTGACAACTGATTGCAGTATTTTTATAATTTTCAGACATTTTTCTTGATTTTATGCAGTTTTAATTTTTTGTGTGTCTAATATATATTATAGTTCACTGGTGAAATAAATATGTTTATGCTGGTACATAGCCATATATTTTCTTCTGGGAGACCATGACTGTAGAGAGTTGTATTGTTCTCATATATGAGCAGCCACATGATACTTACAAAGTGACTTTCACTCACTCCTGAAAAATACTACAGCTATTTTAAGGATCCAAACAAGCATCCAACAGCTAACTCATATTGCTCATATGAATGACTAAGGAGCTTCTAGACAGTATTATGTATTATATCATTTGTTATTTTATATAACACTTTTTAAGAGATAGTAGATTGTCAATAAGTTTATAATATAGTAGAGTTCTTTCTGTTTCTAATGTTTGTTCACAGTAGGAAATCCACATTGTCCAAGCATATTTTTAAGTCTGTGAGACTTTCATGTGTGCATACAATTTATTTTCATTATATTCACCCTCCAGTCACTTCCCTAACTTCTCCCAGATTCACCCCAACCGTCTACATCCTCTCTCAGCAAATTGGACTCTGGTTTATAAACAGAATTCTGTTTATGTTGTCCACATACCCATAAATGTGGGGCCATCCATGGGACTGTGATCTACCTAACAAAGGCCATACACTTATAAAAATAAAACTGGCTCTCCTTCCAGAGGTCATCAGTTGTCAATATCTCTTAAGAATGGGAGCTTGTTAACCTACCCTCTGGCATGCCAGAAGGTTAATTTGTTTGCTCTTTTGGAGGTCTTGCAAAGGCAACCATAACCAATGTGAGTTCATATGGCCTGGGGTGTTGTCATGTACAGAAAAATCTTTTACCTGGGTCTTCCCTGTCCTTTGACTCTTATGAAGTTGCTGTTCTCGCTTTCAAAATAGTCCCTAGCCTTGGGAAAGTAGGTGATATAGATGTCCCATTTGCAGCTGAGCACTCCACAGACACTTACGCTCTGCTCTTTAACCAGCTGTGAGCTTCTGCACTAATCACCTTTCACTCACACAGAAAGTTTTCTGATGAGGACTGAGAGCTGCACTAATCTGTAGATACAGAGATATAAATTTGGAGAGTAGCTTGATACTGTGTTGTCTTATTAAAACAAGAGTAGCAGATCCACCCTTGAAACCCCCAAGCTCACTGGCCATGGGTTCCTGACCAGATTAGCCATACGAGACATTCATTTCTTCCTAAGAAGCAGACCTTCAATTAGAAAATGATTGGTTACCCAAAAACATTCCTGCCAGTATTGCAGGAATCCACATATCTTGCCACAAGGATCATTATTAGACTTGTGTGTTTATCCTGCAGCACCTGTAGAATCCAGGGAAATAGAAAAGAGGTATGGATGTGTAGTGGAAAGAAATAATATATGGGAGGATATAGCAGAACCCAGATGAGATGAACTAGAAAAGGGTAATACAGAGAGAGGTTTAAGTGGAGAGGGTAGAAGAATAAAATATAGAAGGCAGTAAACAAGATGTTTGGAAAGCTATATGGAAACCTATTATTTTATTAGCCTTTTATATTCATATAAAATAGTTTAAGTGGAGTTAATCCTCCATGGGGAATAATGCTTCTCAGAAGTCATAGTTTGACAAATAAAAGGTCCAATGATAGTTGTAGAGTTACCTCCCCTTTAGTTTTTGGTCACAGATATCCCAGAGACCCTCTAAACAAGACCTATTTTGGGTGCTCTTGGATGGTCAACAGAACTGGATGGTAAGCCCCTCTTGCTAAAGACGCCAAGCACTTTTGACACCTGACAGGGAGAAATTATGTTTGTCCTGACGAGGAAGTTTCCCCCCTGCTAGATTGCTTTGGAGTACTAGAAGGTTTTGTGCTATGTTAGGGAGAAAAGTCTACATCTCACCCAACAGTGAACTCTCTGTAATTCATTTATATCATTAAACAGGAAAAATGAAATTGTTGAAGAATATTTATTCATTCATGATATTAAATGCTAAATAGAAGATGAAATAAAGCACGAAATTCCTTCACTTTGCCTTCTAACTGATACTAAAATATAGTCTAGTAAAGAGAGTTCCCAAATGTGTCTTTGATTGTCATGCTATGTAAATAGCATCCCAAGTCTTCTAGTTCCCTGAAATGAGGAAAGCTAGTCATACTTCTACTAATTTTTTCTCCTCAGATTTGATACTAATTTGCTTCAACAACAATAATAATAATAATCTAAAGGACTTCTTATAAGTATCCCTACAGAAAAAAGGAGTTAGACATTTAGTCCAGATCAGGACCAGAATCTCTAACCTTTGGTCTGCCCTAAATTCAACATACCTTTTTCCCATCCTAACATGCTCTTGATTCTTTAAAGTTCCCGATTGATCTCAGATACATAAACTTAATAAAATAACTATAAACACATAATGGTTTCACATTCTTTCCTTGTTTTGGACACTCTGGGACCAGGTCATATTTAGTTATTAGCATAAACTCCACAAGATAGTTTTTATCTGTTTGAAATTCTCACAGGTTTGTGACTCACTGAACAATAGAACCAAGCAAAATCTCTGGTTAACAATCTGTTAGAAAATAAACATGAAAATAAGATCAAAATTTGTATTATATGAACAAGAAAGACTTCTTTGCTTTTGGAATATTCTAAAGAAGTAAATCACAAGTCCTATGTATCGATGTTGAAAGACCATGAGACAAGACAGCACAAGAGATTTTTAAATTTTATTAAATCTTAGATTACTTCAATTCTCAGGACATTCCACCATTTTAATTCTGTATTGCTAATTATCGATTGTTAATTAGTTATTTTGACATGAATAAATATTTGTTTACATCTTTTATAAAAAAATAAGTGATTGCCAGGTCTTTAATAGAATATCTCATTCATTTGAGCTTTATTAAATGTTCTCTTATTGGAAACTGTGCTGGCTATACTTCTAGCTTGGGGCCATTGCACAGACTCAAAACGACAAGTTTCCAAAAGAGCCCCGCAATAAAATAGGCTTGTGAAAATCTGTCAACTGCCAATAAAATCTTATTTCAGAAATTCAGTTAGGGATAAAGGCAGTGGTTTTTAGAGTGGTCACCATGTAAACTAAATTTATATAGCCAACCATTAAGTCATGTTAATAACATACTAATTATGCCTAACTCTAAGATAAACTGTGAACGTGTTAATATGCACCTCAATGAAATATGACATAATTTTATAATTTTAGGAAGATCCACTTAACTACCTAACATCACTTTTTCTGTTTGGTTACCATATGGACTCTTCTAAAGGGATTTAGTCCTTAACAAAGGTAGGCATCATTATTCTGGAAAGGAATGTAAACATGGTAGAAGAAAATAAAATAAATTCAGAAATGCAGAAATCATTTCAAAAGGAGGTCCCACGCACCTTATAGAACTCTGAATGAGGGCACAGTGAATTCCAAAATTTCCAGGTAAGAACAACAGCATATATATATATATTTGTAAACCATTAAAATAATTAAACTAATAACTCAAGAAATACCTCTAATAATTCTCTAATGCTGCTCATGTGTAAACAGAATGACACGAATACTTACCGTATATTATAATTTTTAGACAGCATTATATCTATTATTCTTTTAATGTCTTAATAAAAACCCAGTGTGCCACCCAAGGATCACAACAGAAGTCATGCAACATGTGGCCCCAAATATCCTGAACATGGAAGCAGCTGAGCAACCTTGGGTAAAGCAAGACATTGACACCGGGTATTTCTTCCAGGATTTTTTCTGCAAACACAGCTCTACAAACTATACTTTCTTAAAGATTCAGGAGCAACTGTACATGGTCTCATCTTACAAACTTGGAATTCCCTCACAATATTAGACTATACATATCATAAAATTGGTGCAAATACCACAAAAATTATAGGTTATAGGAAATAAATAAAAATTATGTAAACCAGTATGAATAGTTAATATGTAACTATGAGCAGCTTTTAAATACACCTTAGATATATTGATCATTTAAATATTTATTTCAAATAGATCAAGGGTTTAATATCATTCTTGATAAAGCATATCAGTTTGAATACTTCTATTTTTTTCACATTTGGAAACTCAGATTGATGCTGAAATATTGTCTTGGTATGGAGATATTTTTGTAAGAATGGAGTCTCATGTTTTTGAAGGGAAGAGCTATAAACCTTAAGAATAAAGCAACTGGAGATTTAATGTGGCTGTGCCCTCCTCCCATAAAACACAAAGTCAAGACATACACCTAAATATATGAATACTCCATTCTTTGTTCTTAGGTGACATAAAATATGAGATAAAGAGAGGTCTAATACGCCAATAGCAAAAAAAAAATCATTGAAAATGAGAACTTTTCTAGGTAGATGATAGCAGTCTCCCATTGAGTCAATTGATGCAAAGTCTTAAAAAACACCCCACAGAGTTACTACTTAAAGAAATTCTGTTTCCTGATATATCCTCCAAAACAGATTAATTGCAAAAGATGTCCTTGAGTAACAAAATGAATTTACTTCCATATAAAGAAAATTGAGTTAGAAATTGATTAATCAGTGAAAAGTGGAAAAAAGAAAATGAATGGGCTTTAGTGTCACCCCCATTAAATCATGCTGACAGTAATTAAATAGCAGGACATCCTTTCTGATCAGTGACTTCCTTGTCAGACAAGTAAACCCACACGACACCTGTTTCTCTCCGAGAGAAATAATTTAAAACCTTCTGTATACTTTCTGAAAACAAATCTTCATGTTCACAGGGTCAATCAAAATGAAGTTACTTCTCTGGGCCTGCATCATATGTGTTGCTTTTGCGAAGAGGGTAAGTAACGAGACTCTCAGGTCTGCAGCAATGGGGGGAAATACCCACTACGTGTTGGTGAGAAGTCGTGCTGACGGTGAAATGAGTACAGTGTTTATACATGTCGTCAGAGAAACGTGCTGAGCACATAAATCGGGCTTTGTCAAAATCCCTGAAAGGAAATTTTCAAAAAGCAAAACAATAGGTTCTAAAACATGGGACATATCAACAGCTTGAAGAAGAGGTGAGATCGCATGCAGGAAGCTGGCAGAAGGAAGCTTTATAGATAATCTTAGCAGGGTTTCTCCTGCAGTGAAACCTCATTGCTGAGATAGCTATGGGGTGTGAATATGAATCAAAGGAGACCGAAAGGAGCAGAGGTAAATGGACATGAGTGGAACGTGAATCAGTGAGGCTCTAGATCATTTTTTTTTTCATTCATAAAATTCCACTGTGCTGTCCTGGCTGGTTTGGAACTCCTTACCGAGACCAAGTTGGCCTCAAAATCAGAGAATTGTCTGCCTTTGCCTTCTGGATGCTGCGACTAAGGGCGTGGGCACCCAATACCTGACCTGAAAGCATTGTAATACTAGCAAACGAGTGTGTTAAATTTTCTCTTTTGGAAATTAGGAACATCCACTCCAAGTAATTGCTTTGAATACTAAGTAAGACAATTACTGAAAGTGATTAGCAATATCTCTAAGATGGAGTAGAAATTCAGACAGTGTGACACTTCTAATTATTCTTAGCTAAATTTCAACTTATTATTATGTCCTTTAAATGTTTCTAAGTTAATTTCTAATTCATAAGATAGTATATACTGAGTTTCCTACACTAGTTTTTATTCTTCAGGGTACCTTAACTATGGTGAATTCATAAGACATAATGAAATTTCACTAGAAAATATTGTAAGATCTACAAAATGTGTCAATAGACCCACTACACACACACACACACACACACACAAGCACACACACATGCACACATAGCAGCCCCAGGGTGGTAAAAGAGAAAAGTAAAAACATGTATGGTTGAGAGTCATAAGACCTTTCATGTGGAAAAGATTTCTCTGCACACACAGTGTTGCAAACCAGATTCTGTTCAGCCAAATTAACATTTCCTGTCCAAAACATCATAATGATTATGATGGCAAAGCTACTTGATTCAGACTACAGACTCACATTAAGAAAAGATTATCAGGTTATGCAAATTCTTCAGTAACAGGAAAGTTTGAATGCAGGTGTTTTCAGTTAAATAACCACATTAAAATATTTTTCTTTGTTTTAGAGGCGCTATCCCTTCATTCATAAGGTAAAACGTTTTTGTTTCTATAAAAATACATGTTTTACATTAAGTATATATGTATTTAAAGATTCTCTATATCCTTGGCAATATAATTAACTTTGATTGCTGTTAAAATATTTTTTATTAATTTATTCATGTTAGATGACAAAAATGTATGGAATATAAGTATACTTGTGATAAACATATTTACTAGAAAGCCTACATTTCTGATGACAAGAAGCATGAAATACTCTTTTTTATGGTGTAGTACAAGTTTGCTATGTCCTGATTTAACATCATGCATCTATGATATTTGTTAATTTGTACTTAAGTAATATAACTGATGGACAATGATGACATGAGATGTTAGAACAGAAAACATGAGATAAGTAACTATATATTCAATTATATATTTTGTTTGTATATGGGTTGTTTTTTCTTTTAAAGCAGAGAGATTTGAGAAAAGGTCTCATGTAGCCCAGGGAAGCCTCAAACTCTGTGTCTCTGACCATGATGTTTAATTTTGATCCTCCTGCTGCAACCAAGTGTTGGGATTTTAGACATCTACCATCATTCCTGACTGAATTTCATCTAGATATTGGAAACTAGAAATGGTATATGATCATACTCCAAGGAGCTGCGTGATTTCTGTGCAGCAAATAGTCACAAATTATTCCATGTAGGAGACAAAAGTGCTTAATGCTATTTTATTTTCTTTGGTTTTTTTTATAATATTTGCCTCCAATGAAAGTGTTTTTATCCATCAGTGTGTTATGTGCTAATAGGAAAGTGTAGCAAAGAAAACCCCAAAAGAAATGGCCCAGGATGTCAGTGCTTTTGAATAAAAACAATTAAACTTAAAGCAAATGAGCTGAAAACTTTTAAAACATTTCAAAAGTAAAAGAGTTTTATTTGTTATTTTTGATTTTTAAGTTAACAATCATCAAATCCTGCAGTCCTTTAACCTATAACAAAAAAAACTATTGACTTTTCCCACTGTGCTTGTCCTGGGAAGTTATTTCTTGTGCTTATCTTATACCTTAGGGAATGTGGAAGAATGATCTATTGAAAGACTTTAAGACTGGCAATTCTAGAAAACCAATCTAAAATTAGAAATCAATATTAAATTTTAAATGGAAAGTTTGACTGGCTGCAGCTGTAGTATTTTAGGCATTTGAAAAAGAAATCTGGCTACATTTTGTAATAGCTAGGTCCCCAGTGCCTACAACTAGGGTACCACAAAGTAAATACTGTGTGTACATGTACATGTATATACATATACATATATGTATATATAAGTACATAAATATAAAGAAATAATACTATGCAAGAAAAAGATTAAATATTTCAAAGTCCCTGAAAAAGAAGTCCATTGACTGAGAAAATATGCTGAAAGCATCATTTCCTAGCTAAGATTTTGAAGTAAGCACAAATGAGCATATAATGTGACTCTGTTGAAAACAAGGAACTGGTTATGAAAACACATAAAAAGTTTTGATTCCGGTACGTGAAAGTTTCCAAATAGACTACGGAAGTGAAGTGGCAACAAAGAAACACTGGAAGTGGGTCGACATAATCCTTGAATATCCATGGTGTTGAGAGGGTAGGGGATTGTATTCATGTATTCCTAGGGGGCTGTGCATGGGTATGGTGGTGTGTGTGTACGCATATGTGAAGAACAGAAGTCAACATTGGTATCTTACACAGTTGCTCTCTACCTTAAATTTCAAGCCAATGTCACGTCTCTTACTCATTCAGGGATTAGGCAAAGCGGGCTGGCCAATAGCTGTGGATACCCTCCTATCTTCATGTCCCACTTGCCCACCCCACAAACTGGGATTATAGGTGCTTAATACCTCTGTGGCTGGCTTTTGTAAACAATAATTCCACATGTATAATAGTCTTTATTTTTTATTAGTCCTTTGAGAGTTTCATACAATGTGTTCTAGCCATATTTACCCCTCTGCACAACTTTATTACGTCTGGCTTTTGGAGGAATGCTGGAGATAAGAGATTGTTCCTCATGCTTGTACAACAGGTACAAGCAGACTGAGCCAGCTCCTAAGCCGTGTATATCACATGACTCTTTAAGTTTTATTTATTTATATAGCATTTTTGTTACTTTTGAACTTTTCATACAATATATTTTGATCATGTTTTCTCCTCTCCCAAGTTCGCCCATATTCTCCCCACCTCCCTACCCACCCAGCTTCATTTTCTTTCTCTTTCTCTCTCAAAAAAACCCAAAAGCTAAAAAACTAAAGCCAGGCAAACAAAACAAGATAAAAATTAAGAAGACAAAAAACACTAAGCAGTAACAAAAGAAAGAACACACATACACACACATTAAAAAAAAGTGTCTGTGCAGTACTGATAAACTACTCCATCAAGCCAATTTTCCCTTCTAGCAGAAGTTATCAATTGCAAATAGCTTCTTGGTTAGGGGTGGGACTTTGTACCCACTTCCTCTTCTCTCTGTTAGGAATGTGTCTGGTTAGAGAATTTGTGAAGTTCTTGTGCATGCTGTCACAGTCTCTGTGAGCTCATTTGTGGATCAGTCTTGTGTCTGGAAGACACTGTTTCCTTGGAGTCATTCACCACTTCTGGCTCTTACAACCTTTGCCTCCTAAGTGATCTGAAGATTCTCACTGTCTGCATGTTGTCCAGTTCTGGGTCTTGGTGTTAATTGCCATCTGCTGCAAAAAGCAAATACTCTGGTGGCAACTGAGCAATGCACTGATCTATGGGTACAGTAGTATATCATTAAAAGTAACATTCTTGCTATGTCCATTTAGCAGAATACACCCGGGCCATTGTCTCATTGATTCTGAGAGTCTTCCCTCACTACTGCTGTCAGGGGTCATATGCATTTACAGAATGTTTCCTGAAAGTCAGTCATTATGGTACATACCTATGATTTCAGAACCCAGGAGACCAACCTAGGAGGATTGCTATAACTTTGAGATCAGCATGGATTATATATCAAGTACCAAGCCCAAGGCCACATAGCATAAATACTGTCTCAAAAGAAAAATTAACAATAATAAGATGATATATAGTTATAGGAAACTAAAAATAAGTCAACCATCTATGGCTCTTAAAAAAGAAAATTCCAAAAACTTCGTTACTCACAACCCCTCCAATTGTAAGCAGGGATTTGAAGTGTTGTTTATTCTTTCAGTGACATCAAGTTTAAAACAAGCCTTTCTTTGTTTCAGAAATCACCCTCACCCAGTGAAGAGGTAAAGTATGTTCACATCTACCTATAATTAAATAGAAAAATATACTGCTTATAATATTTTTAAGATATCATTTTCCATCAAATAATGTTAAATAATTCAGTTTTATTGTGTTTTTCCTTGAAGTAATTGGGATTTATTTAGGAACTTTCTCAGTTCTTTTCCTCTCATGGTCCACCATTGTATCCATACCCATGATAATATATATATATATATATATATATATATATATATATATATATATGTGTGTGTGTGTGTGTGTGTGTGTGTGTGTGTATCCAAAATGACATCCTGCCTACCATTGTGCTTACTTATTAGGTTGAGTAGGTTTTAAAATGAAACATAATCTTATAAAGTATAGTTGAGAAGGAGGGCAGACTTTCAATAATGTGAAAACTGAATCTATGTACAAAGGGAGTTTATTATTAGGAAAACACCTTGAAATGAATCTAAATAAAACAACCAGGCATGAAATCATTAAGTTTAGTTTGTCAAAATTGTTTGAATTGTAATTTGGCTGCAGCTATAGAAGATATGTATATTCTAAGATCTTGATTTGTACACCATGGGTGGTCTGCTCATAAAAATATTTATGACATGCATAAAATATGTAAGCATGAGTAACATTTCTATTTTTGTGAACTCTTACATAATTATGTGACCTGAGCTTCCAGACTGTCTTCCAGAATGGAATAGACAAATATAGAACAAATATAGAACAGAGACAGACAAATATAGTTCCTCCAGAGGAACTTCTGGAGGTCGTATCATTAAAGAAAACATGAAAATCTGATGAAAAATTCATGATCAATTTTATTAAAATACCCATTTAAAACCAGAGATAGTACTGGGGAAATTATATATGAAAAGCTAAGTTCGGTTTCTATCTTTCCTGCCCTCTCTTCTGATAACAAGTCCTTGAAGGAGTTGAAATTGATAAAAACAGGAGAGATCCAATACACAGGTCACACACAGTGTCCTATCCCTGGAAGAGGAATATGGAAGTGAGTGCCTCCGTGGAAAACTTTAGAGACAAGGAGCATGCCAAGCTCAGCAGGCATGGAGCAAGAACATGGTGGGCAGAAGGCTGGAAGAACCAGTCCACTCATCTACGCCAGCCTTGCTTATCTCTTCTCTGTCCTCGCCCTTCTGCAGGAATACACTGCCAATACACAAAGCGCTTCTTCTTCAGTATGCAACACTCATTTGCAAAGGGATTCTCCTACAGCCTGGGTTTAATTTCTCCAACTATTTTTATTTCAGTTATTATGAATGCATATTAGTTATTAAGAAAGACTAAGTGGGTGCTCTTCTAAAAACATTACTTACATATGAACACAACCATAACTGAAATAGGAGTATAGACAGTTAACTAGAATGAACTCCTTTTCTTCTCTTTAGGATTACTTTGGACATCGCTACCCACTTAATCCATCTCTCAATATCCCATATGGCTTATGGGATGATAATCTGCCACCTTTTCTTTTGCCTCCTATTGACAATCACCAAGGAAATACCATCACCAAATTCCCCGAAAATTCTGAGCTTGAAAGAGGGCTATCTCCATTCCCCTGGATTCTAACTTCTAAAGTTCACTATGCCTTCCAAAACCCTAACTATCCCTCGGATACCTCAATGAACGGTCCCACAGTATCGGCTCCTCTCCCTCCTCCCCCACCCCCTGCTCCCAGGCCATATCCCTTTGTCATACCGCCAAAGATTTCTGTTTCACCCGTTACAGCAGAGCCTGGCGCAGCGCTGGCAGTGCCTCCCGTAGCCGAGGCTATGGTACCTGAGTTCCCTGAGGATAAAACTATTTCAGGCTTGCCTACTGCAGTCAAATTTGGACCACCCCTACCACTTCCCGAACCCAAAGCTCCCGCACCTGAGCCTGTACCAGCCCAATTTGCTGCTCCTGAACCTGCTGCAGCCCAGTTTGCTCCTGAACCTATTGGGGTAGCTGAGCCTGCTGCAGGCCACCCAGTGGCACCCGAACCCCCTACACTACCGTCTGTGGCTGCAGCCCAGCTTATACCAGCAGAACCAACTCCAGGCCAGTCTGCTGAAAACAAAGCTCCCTCAGGAGAGCCTGCGGTAGCCCAGCCTATACCGCAGGTTGAGCCTGTTGTAGGTCCTGCTGCTGAAGTCAGGCCTCCTGCCCTTGAGCCTACTGGAGGTCTACTTCCTCCGGATGAACTTATTGTGAGCCAGTCTGCTGTGGGAAAACCTTTTACATCTGAGTCTACTGAAATGAAACCGGAGGGAGCGGAGCCTGTGGAGGCCAAATCTGGTAGCCAAGAACCTCTGCCTTCTGTTTTGTACCAGGTGGGTTACCTCCTTTGTCGCTGAGTGCATGGAGCTTGTAGAAGGGAAGACACAACTTCTGTACAAGAAACACACCTGTGCCAGGATTAAGAGCTGCTGTTTTAGTAGACAGTCGATAAATATTGAAAGTGTATAAGGAATTTCCATATACACATGTAAAAAATTTCAGAATCCGAATATTTGAATGTATCTACTAGAACGCACCCCAATGCTTCTTGTTTCCTCTCACGTCTTCTCATATCACACATCTTTGATAAACTGTCTGTTAGATGAAAATGATGAGCTGGTGCCATAGAGATAGCTCAGTGGTTAAGAACACTTATTCTTGTAGAAGACCCAGGTTCAATTCCCAGCACTCACATGAAAGCTCCCATCCTTCTGTAACTCTAGTTCCACGGGACCCAGCATCCTTTTCTAACCTCCACATGACCCAGGCACATATAAAACTTTTAAATTCATTAGCTGGGCAAATTTACTTTATTTGTCATGTTATAGGAAGAATTAATATTTGCCCATGTACTATGTACAGATAACACACACACACACACACGCATGCGTGCACAAACACTCAACATTAACCAATAGTGTGTAACTTCCGGACTCTGTGCAGAGAATATGCTAAAATAATTACTGGTCTCCCTTTTCCGCTTCCTGTGAAGAATAACTATTCTTCACAACACGACGTTCAAATCATGAGAAACTTCTTCCTCATAATTATTTCGGTTTTCAGATAGGGTCTTATTAACGGAGACTAGCCTAGAACTCGCAGAGACACGCCTCCTGAGTGGTAAGTACAAAGCTGTGCACCAGCTCCTTTCCCGTAATGTGGAGCACGTTTTGTTTGAGACAAGAAAGGGAATCCACTTTATGTTACTATTCATCATGTCTGGAAGCAGATTTCTCTTGACCCTTTATAAAACATCTCAGAATTGCTCAATTATTTGGGAAAGAAAGCCCTCGTGCTACCCAATGGAGTATATTTTAATTATAAATTAAAATATCCTTTTCCTTTTAGGTAGAGAAGTGAGATTTCCAGGAGAGTACTACTCATTTGGATCTGTAAGTCATTCATACCAATGAGATATGGGTGTTGTAGGTGAACCATGCCACAGCTCCTCTCCTGAAACTATCTTTAGATATGTGCGTTTGTGTGTGTAAACATGTAAATATATATGCATATATGCAAGTATATATTACATTATAATATATATTACAACATGGAAGTGAGAAAGTGAGGTGCAATCACTGGTTGCCTGTGTCCCAGAAGTTAAGACAGGATGAATTTATGTACTGTGTGAATTTTTCAGGCTGTTTTCAGAATAGGAGGTTCTTCAAACTGATGCAAATTGATTATGACCTAACTATTCTGTATAATAGTCATTAGTTTAGGAACAAGCTTCAATAAATGACATGGAGACTAAACTCTAGAGAAGTGTTGCCCATTAAGGACCAGTGGGCAATTCTGTATGTTGTCTACCAGCTTGCATCCTTACCCCGTTTCAAGTTCTCTATCTTACCTCAATCACTGTCCTAAGAATGAAGGTCCTGGCAAAAATGCTCACTTGCGCATCTCCCCTCTTCATACTCACAATGAGCAAAATAAATAAAATGATTAAACTATTTCCAAGCGCTTGTCCCTCTGTCCTACAACAAAGCTACTACAAGGTTATGATTAAAAGGGTTTACTGTACCAATAAATGATGAGGCATTATTTTGACTGTCAAGCAGATCAAAATTCTAAAAACTGAGGTACCATCAATGTCTAAAGTTACACTGAAAATCAAATGTGATGGTAGCTAGGACTATAAGTGATACACCTTAACAATAGTCATTTCCAATGACATTAAACATTTTCAGTTTTTACTTCAACCTTGAATACTGCTAAATTATTTGGCACTCTTTATTTTACTAGAATTTAAGATGAGAGACTTATTAGTGAATAATATCCAATATTAGATGTACTTAACAATTTCACATTTTCACAGGCATGTGATTCAAGTTTATTACATGTAAGATACTCAATGAGAAACAGGCAAAGAGGAAAATGTTGCCTTTCTGGAAAGTCCATTAAAATGGAGAAAGAATTTTTCTTTAAATTATTCAATACCAAAAGACAGTATTGATCTAAATCAACAGCCACTCAAGGCCATGATTTTTGATACCCATATAGTGTATAAATAAACTGTTACTTTGCATTTTAGTTCAATTATTTATTAATTCCTATAGAAATATATAATTGTAAAAATGCCGCATCTGTAAGAAAGTAGAAGAAATCTTTACTTCTTTTAAGCATGTATTATGACATGAATTTTTAGATGACAAATCTATATAGTTTATCATAGCAAACTCATAAGAAAAATAATCTTGCTTTATCTGTAGAAATTTGAAAAATTGTTATCCAAAACTGATGTTATTTTATTTTTTACAGATGCTGATGAACAAATCAAAAAAAAATCTGAATGTTCTTTCTTTTCTTGCCAAATCATTTACTACGTGTTATTAAAGCTAGCAGTCTCTCCATATTGATTGGCTTGTGCTGGATTTCCTTAGGCCATACAAAAAAATTAAGTTGATGGAATGATTTACTTTCACATCAAATTATAAAATGTATACTTCATAGGTATAAAGAAATTTAAACAATTTAATTATATGCTAATAGTAAGTACATTTTTTAAAACAGTCTCTAGGATACAAAACAAATATATTATGTTATTGTCTTTTGTGTCTATATACTTTCCCCTAGAAATCATTTTGACCATTTCTCCATCCACTATCATTTCCTTTGCTTCAAAATGTCAGCACCTTTTCTGAATAATGCATTTAATACCTACTTACAGTGCACGTCTGAGTCTCAAGAGCCATTGCATGTTCCTTACAATCCTTAAGCCCTGATAATAGTCATACAAATAGATATTTTTCTATTTTAAAGGCAATGACTTGCCAACCATGAAATAACTACAAAGTGTTCGCAGCAAGATGAAGAAGCATACCAAGAGTGCATGGACTTGGAAAGCCACTGCAAAGGGAAGGTGGGATAAAGCAATGTGCTCTTGAACAGCAATTTGAGTCTTTTTGGCTCTTGCAACAAATTACCACAAACTTCACAGTTTGAAATGAAAACATCTATTTTCTCCTGACATGAAGGTCAGAAGTTTGAAATTAAGTTTACTAAGTTGAAATTAGTGGGTTGATGATATGCTCCCCAGTTGGCGCTGAGGAAGTTTCTTCCAGTCCCTCCTCACACTGTCCTTTTTTTTTTTTCAGCCCACCTTTGCTTCTTTGATACACAGTTACATGAACCCAGGGGAATAAAATGCAGCAGAGAAGCACAAGATTGGTGAACAGACAGCAAATCTCAGCATGTCTTACCTTACTAGTGAAAAATCTACCCAATTCAGTCTTCTCCCTCCTAAGATAGTAGTCATTTTCTTGCCATATCAGAAAAAAAAATCAAATCAAGATCTTACCCTTAACTGCATCAGAATGGAACTTTCCCTGATCTGTAACTTTGCAAAAAAAAAAAATAGTAAAGTTACCTGTACTCTAAATGGTGGTTCTGTGATAAAGCCTGAGACAGGATAACTAAAATATTCCCAATTAGAAAGTTACCACCATGGCAGCATTCCAAGGTGGAGAAAAGTGCATGATTTTCCTCTCCGCTAAGAAGTGCTAGAGCCTTGCTTTTCTCCAGTAATACAGCAAGTGGCTTTTTCATCCTTGGTCTATCAAAGTCCAGCTCCTGCTTGGAAACCTGGAACCCCAGGATGAATTTTGTAGAGTCTAGAATGATTAATACCACCTGAGGGAGGCTGGCATAAATAAAGAGTGCTCAGATGGTATTGATATTCAGTTCAAAGCCCAAAAGCTCTGGAGAGAAAGCTGCAGTTAGATGGTCAGCTCTTAATGTATTGTGGACTAGAAATATGGAGAAGGCATACATTAAAGACAGTCACTCCCCAGAAGGCAACTATTTGAGGTGATGGAAAAATGTCAGTTACTGGATAGTGGTAATCTTTTTACTCTATGTGTGTCCATGTATTTATGTACATGGAGATTATATACATGCACATATATATGTATATCAAACACCGTTATACACTTTGAAAATAGATGTTTTTGTCAGTCAGACCCTAAAAGTCCTAAAAATGAAGAAGAAAACAGAGAATATCTCAATCAACCAATGAGTATTATCAACTGTAATTAAATGTGAAGCCTATCTCTTTAAAGGAGTTAATTATCCGAGGACATAAATACTCAATGGAGCCTTTTGTGTTTGGTCTGTTTGGTCGGAGGATTTCTTTGACAACCTATTTTAATAACAAAAGTCTTCAGAATGCTGATCAGCTTCCTTTCAGGTAAGTCTGATGTGCCGATAAGCACAATAACTCTATAATAACGACATACTGCTCCCCTACTTCACTAGCAACCCCAATGAAGTCTTCATGGGGCAGGGGGCATTGGTGAGAATATAACTCCACTCACAGGATCTTTTCCCCAAGTCACTTTATTAAACTAAAATCATGTATTTGATCTTCAGCGTGTAATGTGTTAAGCCGCATTATGCTCATTGTTTGGGGTGAATAAGAAGACAGCTTCTCAGTTCTCTTAAGGTCCAAGCCTTTGATGTTCAGACTCCTCGCACCCACGTCTAAACCGGGGATCTCCTGAATGAGCTTATGATCCCATCTTATCCCAGGCAGCTAGGATAACTCACATCATCTAAAGTACATTCATGGCTGAGAAGGAGTTTATACAGTCGAAAAGATGAACCTAGCCTAATGACTCACACCACATCATACCAGAACTGGACAAACAACTTGACAAAGATGAGACAAAAATATTATCAAATTTCTAGAAAATATATTATGACTTGAAGTAAAATAAGGAATATTCTATGAAGATAGATTTTGCTCAAAAATCTTAACTTTAAAAATATTATATGTGTGGGTGTTTGCCTGCATGCTTGTCTGTACTCCATGTACATGCAATACCTGTGGAGGCCAGAAGAGGGAGACAGAACACGTGGGACTTGAGTTACAGAATTTTGCATCTCACCAAACATGCAACCAGCTCTCTTAACCATTGAGCTATCTCTCTGGCCCTGTATCTGTAATCTGTAATGCTTTTTTAACATTAAAAAGTGGTCCATGGTCAAATGGTGGGAAATTTGAAGTTTATTGCAAGAATTTTTGGAAAAATCTAAAGGCTCAGTGTCCTGAAGTTTAATTAACGATTTCTCAAACTGCTGCACAAATAAAGGCCTTAAGAGGACTTCTTTGCTCTGGGCAACCAAGAAGGACTTTTAGAGCCGAGAATGATGGTATAAAAGTACAGTTTTATTATGATTGATATAGAGACAGAGTATTATGGACTAGAAGAAGATACTGAAACTGGGAACCGCAGTCAGAAAGTCTTGCTTAGTGATACACAAATACAGTAGCTCATGGGCTTATGGACCAGAGAAAGGGTTTCTTCCTTTAACAGGCTCCAGCCAGAGAAAATACAAGGTTATGTGGGCCTGGAACAATTATTTCCTCAACTAGCCCCTGATTCAGCCAACTATTCTTTCTTGTTGTTTTGTTTTTGCATATTTTTGTTGGTTGGTTGGTTAATTTTCGAAAAAGGGTTTCTCTGTGAAACAATTCTGACTATCCTGGAATTGACTCTGTAAACCAGGATGACCTCGAACCCTCAAGTTCACAGAGATAAGCCTGCCTCTGCCTCACGAATACTGGGATTAAAGACTTGTGCCATGATCACCCAGCCAGTCTTCTATTCTTTATTCATGCATCTTCTGGGTGTGGTCTTTACGTTCACACACACACACACACACACACACACACACACTGGTAAAGTTCTGGTAATATTTCAGAGGTCAACAGCTGTCTTGTTCTTCCGGATCCTGCCAGCCCAATGGAATGGAGCCCAAAGTCGACAGAAATGCCTGAAGAAAAAAAAGGCGGCAGGGGTCAGGGAGGCTCATAGTTGGTTCAGTCCTCCGTGGTAGATTCAATCCTCCATGGTTCTTGTTGGCTTCTTGATGCCTATGGAAAGCTCAGGCAACCCCAGCCCCAAAGACTCCCGAAACAAGAGTCATATGAAATGAAAGTCTCTGTAAGACTTAAAGTTATCCACAATGCTGCACTCCTCATTTGTATGGTCCTCAGATGCAGTCAGAATGTTCGGGGCAGACAGGTCTTGAGCTTTAAGATGAGGCTGAGCGCTGCCATAGCAACGTCCCAGGCATCTAGGTCTTAGGCCGCAACCGTTGGCGCAGGAACCAAGTCTTCCCCTGCTCACACCGGGTGCGGTGACTTAGAACTACAGACTGCCTGGCCCGGGAGGAGAGACTGCTCTTCTCCTCCAGCGGGAGGGTAGGCAGAGGTGTGGCTTTCAAGAATGCCCTTCCAGAAACATATCTACTACCCTCAGTTCAACAGCGTGGAGAGACGAGATGCCCTAGAGGGAGGCACATCATCCAGGGTCTTCGTCACCACTACGTCGGCATCTGGACCTCAGCCCTTCTTCCAATTCCAGCCTCGTCTGGAGGATGTGGACTGGAGGCGGCTGGGTGCCATTGATGTGGACAAAGTGGTGGGAGCCACAGATATCGCGACACTTCAGGAGAACATCGTGAACATCACTTTCTGCAAGCTGGAGGACGAGAAGTGCCCGCATTGTCAGCTGGGGGTGGACCCGTTGCTGTTGAAGCTCATCCACCTGGCACAGTTCACCATTGAATACCTGGTGCATTCTCAGGAGTACCTGATCTCACAACTGAACGTGGTGGAGGAACGGTTAAGCCAGAGCCTGAGTGGTTGTGAGCAGAACCAACAGCTACTCACCAAGCAGGCTGACGAGGTCAGACGGCTCAAGCAAGAGTGTAGGGGCTGGAAGAAGACGCTGTCTGCCCAGCAGCTGATGTTGGGCCAGGTCGAAGCCAGTCATTACGAGTGCCGTTTTTGTGACAAAGTTTTTATGAACCAAGCTTTTTTACAGAGCCACATTAATCGCCGCCACCCTGCATCTGCTTTTCATGGGAGAAATACAAAGGCACAGAATGACAAGCTCCAGAGGGAGATCCACAGGTTGAAGCAGCAGCTGCAGTTCACAAAGGCTCAGCTAGAGGCTGCCCAGCAAGGCCGCACAGTCAGCATCTCTAAGGACTGTCAAGTGCTGAACACAAAAGAGGACTTTCAGAAGTTAGTTGGTAGATGGAAGGAGGAAGAAAGGCAGAGACTGACTGATGAGTTGGAAAAAGCCAAGGAGGTGTTTACGAAGGAAATTAACGACCTGACTTCTAAGAATTCAGCTTTAGAGTATCAACTGTTGGAAATCCAGAAATCCGATATGCGGGGCAAGCTCAGTATGGGCACCTAGAGAGACTCCTAGGTTTAAAGACTGACTTTCATATCTGCAGCCTTTCCAAAATATACTGCACCTCCTTGAGTACAAGTAAGCCAGTGGCCAGACGGACTTCAAGTTCTCCAGGCAAAGTGCAGCACAGAGCAGAAGCAGCTGAAGTGATGAGCGCAACATCCCTGTCAGGTCCTGTGGACACTGTTTTGCAACAATCCTCCACATCATCTGCCTCTTAAAATCTTTACGCCCCTTGCTTCTCCATGTCGTTTCGTGTGTGTGTGTGTGTGTGTGTGTGTGTTAAATGTCTCAGGAACGAGAGCTCCATAGCAACCTCTTCTGCACAATTGCATGAATTGTAAGTGATTGTAAGTCTGTATTAGCCACTACCCACTACAAACAGGAAGCTAAGAGATTATTTTATTCATAAGTATAAAGCATCATTTAGAAGGCAGTTTGATACTTTATCCATTAAGCAAGATAAATCTCAGATCCCATCCTAAAAGAGTTGGTAACCCCACACATTCCTGCCACTGTTTGACCATAATAGTATATAGATTTTACATTTCCATAAACATAGGTTACCACTCTACCCCATGCACAGATGCAGCCTTACAAAATTTGTATTTTCAATTCCCAGGTTACAAATACTTTTTTCAGGTTTTAAAATGTTTAAAATCATTTTATTGGTTAAGTGGTGATCTCAATGGATGCTGTTGCTTAATTTTTTTCTATATTGTTGAAGGCCTGTACATGAGACTGATGGTTTTTTTTTCATTTACAAGCAAGAATAAATAAAGGACTGTTTACATTACCAAAAAAATAAGAAAGACTTTTTGAATAAAAGTGAATAATATTTGATCATTAATAAGGCAAACCTAAGGGAATCAATACAGTTCTTCAGTGATTCCTATTTTTGTAATATCATCATTTTGTTCTGACAGAAATTGGTTTATGTGCTACATGGAGATTACTTTGTCTTTGGCAATAGTCTTCTAAAATGTTATAAAAGATTTTTAAAAATATTGCCTCTTTTCCAAGAATTAGACTATAGAAAAACAAGAACAATAAGACATCCATGACCAAAAGCTTCCTAGACCTTACCATGAAGCCCACCAGAGGTGTGTCTAGCTCATCAACATAATGAAATAGCAAGTAATAACTCAATTATGACATTCATCAGAATATTAACATTCCTAAAACATGAACTTCTGTCTTATAATATATATGTATATAATATATACATATATCACATATATATGACTTGTAGCCTCTTATTCAGTGAAAAGCATATAGTGTTCTTTTACTCTTTCTTCCAGAGCAAAACATATTGTTTCTGGGACAACTGGGTGGAAATATTAATGACTTCTCTTATCACTATACCTAATAAAAATAAAAAGCATAAGACTTCTGCTGGGATGAACTCTGGTGATTTGAATATCTCATGTGCCAAAAAAGAATAAGTTTTAAGACAGAGTTTCGTTATGTAGCTTTCCTGGAAATTTCTATGTAGACCATGTTGGTCTCAAACTCACAGAAATCCCCCTGCTTCTGCTTCTGGAGTGCTCTGATTAAAGGATGTGCCACCATGCCTAATGAAGAACAGCTATTTAAAGACCAAAGATACTTCACAGACTCCATGTGCAGTGTTAGGGACAGCGAGACGCCTCAGCTGATAAAGGCACTGGGCCCACATGGTAGGAGAGAAGTGACTACTGCGAATCATCTTTGCGACCTTCCCACACAAGCTGTGGCATATGTACCCATGCCCGTACACAACACAATTAAATAAAGAATAAAATTAAATAAATGAATGGAAAAAATCTGTAATGCTCTAAAATGTTCCCGCAGTTGAATTAGACATTGCGGTGGTCTTCAGCCACTAAACTAATAAGCAAATAGAGTGGGCTGTGTTTAGACATCAGTTGCCAAGTAGAATTGGTAGTACTTCCTGTATTGATGTTAGAGGGAAAGTATTACTTGGTATAGGAGGTGGGGCAGTTAGGCTCCTTAACCTTCAAAAATACAAGTTTGGGTTACTTCCTCAATTCAAGTAAAGAAACCCAAACACTTGAAGATTTTAGTGGAAGCAAAATATCTGTTAAAAAAAAAACTCTTTTCATTTATAAAAAGGAAAGTTCCCCCTACTTAGAATGAAAAAGTTCATTAGTTATATGGAAATCAAAATATATGTAGAAGGAGGTAGTACATTATGAACAATCCAAGAGGATGGGTGACTGGATGGATAGATTGATAGAAGATAGATAGATAAATAATGCATAAATTTATAGATAACAGATGATAGATAGATAAATGATTGATAGATGGATAGATATAGATAGATAGATAGATAGATAGACAGATAAACAGATGTGTGAATACACATGAACGTACACACACATACACACACATACCAGCTCAAAGCCATCCTTTCATGTTCCTCAGTGTGATGGTAAAACTGAAAACTACATCATATTCCTCCTTCTGCAGCTACTTACTAATCTTTTCATAAAATAATCCTCAAGGAAGAAGCAATAGGGCACCTTTCCCATCCCAGCCATTTTCCACAGCTCTTCTGCATCTCCTCCTCAGGATAGCATGGCAGCAGCTGTCAGTTTCTGTATTCTACTGTTCAATCAGTATCAGTCCCGTGATTTCCTCACAGACATGACAACACTTACCAGCCGGAGACAGTCTTGGTGGTAGCCTCACCAGTCCCGACTTGTCTGTAAACTCTAGAGGGATCCCCTTTCCTTCTGACCCTAAGCTTTCCCCCACACATTTTCTTTTGGACAGGGACTATTTTGTCAGTTGCTAAGACTAAACACTGAATGTTGTCCTTGGTTCCTTTTTCTTTAAAGTTATATATCTGATTTTCAACAAATCTGGTGAGCAAAAAGTTCTATCTTTCAAGAATTTAATGATCTCTAAGCATGCTTACAGCGACACCATCATGATGTCAGGCCTTACTTCTGAACCTTTGTTTTAGGCTCTTAAATCACTGCATAGCATCTACCCAATTACTACCTTTTTTATAATACAAAACTCAGAGCAATCTGCAAAATTGCATCTGATCTTATTTTATCTATTATTTTAAGATCCTTTAAATGTACCATTTTCTTTTTGTTTCCATTATAAAATGGACAAGAAGTCAAATACATGAATCAGATGTTAATAAAATATTTGCCAACGAAAAAAACCAACTCTACAATTTTACTAAGGATGCATTCCTTAGGAAAAAAAAACATTGGGTGCCTCTGAATCTTTTACTTAAATTTCAGCCTAGATTTGATAATTCTATTCCAAAATAGAAAATAATTAAATGGCCTGAGATAGATACAAATCAGGGAAATGACCACTGGGAAGAGAACAGATACAAGCCAAATATGACGAGTTTATATAGCTGTGGTATTGATTCTCAGCTCAGATCCAGAAGCATCTGCCCATCTCGAAGCTTGGAAACCAGGCACCACTATTAAAAATGACACACTGTGTCTGCTGTATTTTAGGTATTTTCTTCAGGAGAAAAATGACTTATCACATGGAGATTGAAAATTAAGATCCTTTAAAACAGTACGTTTATTTCAATCTAAGGAGATCAGAAATTACTTAATACACAATATAGACAAGAAAATTATTTCAGAACACAAAGTGTCACGGATCTCATGAAGTATTTTTTAATTGTTAGTGGCTGTAATGACTACTCAATTTCAAGACTATTTAATGTCCTAACATATGAAAAGAATATAAATATGAATTAATAGCATTATTTTATTTTCATACAGCATTTTATTTGGCAAAACAAAGACATCAGAACTGATCGATTTGGGGGCCAAAAAATTTTGTAACTGATAATTTTTTTTTACCAATTATCACTGAAATTTATTACATTTACATATGAAAAGTATTTATTTTAAAAAATTCTTTTAGACTTCTGGAGGGGTCAGAATGTGATGTAGGATTCCTCTCTGTATGCTGTAAGTATTATTGGTTAATAAAGTAACTGCTTTGGGCCTATAGCAAGCTATAGGTGAACAGAGCTAGGCGGGGAAAACTAAACTGAATGCTGGGAGAAAGGAGGCAGAGTCGAAGAGAAGCCATGGAGCCACCACCAGAGATAGACATGCTGAAACATTGCTGGTAGGCCACAACCTCGAGGTGATGCACAGATTAATGGAGATGGGTTAAATTAAGATGTAAAAGTTAGCCAATAAGAAGCTAGAGCTAATAAGCCAAGCAGTGATTTAATTAACATAGTTTCTCTGTGATTATTTCCATTCTGGGCAGTGGGATGATCAAACGGCCTGCTACTATAAGAATGGTTGTTGCTGACAATATTAGCTCACTTAAGAAAAGTAAAATTTTATTTACCTTATCCAATTATAACTGAGAGTTTCAGTACTTATGGAAAAGAAGTACATTAATGACATACTACTAACATATTTCACCTGACACATTTAATTTCAAAATAGGTAGGAAACAGATGATCTGACAGACTGATGACAGGTAGAGAAACAGATATAGATAGAGGATAGATAGATATTAGATAGATAGGTAGATGATAGATAGATATTAGATAGATAGATATTAGATAGATAGATAGATAGATAGATAGATAGATAGATAGATAGATAGACAGACAGATAGATATGCTCTATTATGTTGTTCCAAGTTCTAAATAGGAATGCTATAATTCTGTAAAATTTTCGGAGGTATTTATTGCTTTTATATATCAAAAGAAATTCCCTTTGCAATACCAAATTGTGTGGTAAAGACATTTTAAATATCAACATCACTAGGTGGAGAAAACATTTAAATTTGAATATAATTGAATTTGTTCCACAAGGAAAAAAAAGAGCTGGAGACTAATGAAAAGCAATGCCTGAAGAAAAAATTTATTATTTTAACAATCTTTATCAGTAGCATGAATTTGTGAGATGTTACTTTAATGGTGTGTGTGTTGCAAATGGAGTCTTAAGTGGCCTAACTAATAGTTAATAGGATGATGGTATACAGAGGGGAGACATGAATTTTAATTTCCTTGTTTCAAACCAGCATGCAATATAAATAGACAATGTTAGATAAAACATGATCATTTGAGGTTTCATTTTATTTTCCTAAAGAATTTTCCAAACCTTGGACTTACATAACATTGTACAATTGAAAAATAAAACTGCTACTGACAGATTGATGGCAATGGGGAACTATGCCTTCATATACATACCCATTGATAGCCTACCAGATCCAGGGCATAATCCTCTTCCAACAGACAGCTCTGGCTAAGCTAAATGGATCATAAGACAAATCCAAAAGTCATGAATTTGGGAAAGGGCTGGGTAACACTGGGGAAATGGAAGAAGGGAATAGGAAGGAGGCGAACAGAGGGGAGGATTGGACTATATCTTGTTCAGGGATAGAACCATCAACAAAATCAATCTATTTTTAAGATAGTAAAAATGCTAAATCTTCTTTTAAAGAAAAATGTTCCAACCAATTAAACTAAGACATATTCTCACTGAAACTAAAGCTGGGCAATTTATACATTCCCGCATATTTATGTGCTAGTTTGTAGGAATATGAGACTCTATGCATACATAGCTTGCAATGGTAAATTCTGAGAATAAAGTTAAATAATGACTTATTTGATAGACTATTTGGAGTATGTACAGAAGGGATCATGGTAATTTCGCACACCCTTTACTCCTTGGGTAGGAGTTTGATGCCTAACCACCAAGAAAATGAAGACACTAAAGCCAATGTGATTCATGATCATGAAGGTTTATAAGAGAAGGATAGTTAGCAATGAGTGTTAGCAATACTCAAAGCATTGTCATGTTCTGGAGAAATAGGGTACCAACAACTGGCATATCCTACCCAAAAGACTCTCAAAAGATCAGAAAGGCATTCTGCATGAATAAATGCAGTTATTCCTCTATGAGCTGAAATGTATGACTGAGATGAAGAAGCAATGACAACTGCAGAGACTATACTGCTTGCAGGGATGTGTTCCAGCTCAAGACAGCTGCTTGTCTCTCATCTGGAGGATTATGAAATAATGAAGAAATCTACATAAAATGTCTTCTAGAAAGAGAAAATTAATTTTCCCTCCTTATTTTGCTACTTGTTCCCTGTGAGCAGATGACTTCTTCCAATGATGATACTTAATATTCAATAAATATAATTTTGTTTTTCTTCATAGTATTTGACAGTGAAATTTCTGGTTTTTATGTGTGTTTTTAATACAGTGATGGAAGGAACAGTAAGTAAATAAAAGAATCTGGATTTCCTTGCTCTATAAAAAGAATTCTAGACAACAGGGATATTATAGGTAGATTGTATATTATGTTATAAACTCAATAATTGCAAATAACTAGTCATATTTTATATTTAAATATAAATACTCCATTTACCCAAAATTTATAATTTTATTAATGAAAACATCTTGCCACAGCAACTTGGGCTTTTACAATAAAAGAAACTATCTACTATCAAGCCTGCTAAATCTTTTTCCAAGTAAACTAACACCACTGTGTTCCACTCAGAATGTTACCCATTGTAAACTTAGTGTGTACACTTGCTTAGGTCATTCTTGCTATTTTGTATGCACTTAAATGGCACTTTCGTACAAAAAACACTAAACACACTCAAAAGATTGTTCTTAAATGTACACAGATACACACACACACGTGTGTGTATGTATATACAGATGTGTGTGTTTATGTATATACATATACATACATATATATACATATAAGTACATATATGTAAAACATTAAGAAGATATGAATCTAAGAGAAAGCAGGGTAGGGTATGGAAAGGACTAAAGGGGTAAATGGTGCTGTATGTTTTAATTTGTAATTAATAAATGGTACTGCCAATACATAATGGAGTTCGAGACTATAAATTTTATGTGTGTTTAATTTAAACTTAATATATAATACTAGAGGGTTGATAAATTATTCTGATCTAATCAAAGATCTTATTTGAAGATTTGCAAATTAGCCTGGAAAACTATTTTTTCTAAGAAGGAACTAAAATAGATTAGTATACATTAAAATAGAATGTGTCTATATAATAAAATATAAGTGTGTACATTATATAATTATATATGTGTGTGTGCATATATGTTAGGCAAAAATCTTAATCTAAGCCAGAAATTAAAAATGATTCTATAAAATGCTATTTTGTATGATATCATAAAGGATAATCTAATTGAAAATACTATATATTTAAGTAAATCATGAAATTCGGTACTGCAACTAGATAGTTCTGTCTGTCCACTGGTGTAGGAGGTCCTTCTGTCTTTGTGTTGCTTTTGTTGCTTAATAAAGAAACTGCTTTGGTCCTGTTGATAGGGCAGAATTTTGTAGGTGGGGAAAATTAAACAGAATGCTGAGAGGAAGAAGGCAAAGTCAGAGAGATGCTATGGAGCCACAACCAGAGTCAAACATGCTGAATCTTTGCTGGTAGGCCACTGCTACATGGCAATATAGAGATTAACAGAAATAGGTTAAATCAAGATTTGAGAGTTAGCCAACAAGAGGCTAGAGCTAATGGGTCAAGCAGTAATACAATTTCTTTGTGGTTATTTCAGGACTAAACTAGCCAGACAGCCATGAAAAACAAGTGGGCCCTCCTGGCAACAGTCCACAATTATTTTGAATAAAAATAATCATTAATTATTTTAGTAAACATTATAAAAACTTTTTAAAAAAAAATTAAACAACTCGTTCTCTTTTTGTCATTGTTTTAGTGAGGAAATATTCCAAAAACCTGGAATCTAATCAATGCAGAGGTAATCATTTAATATTTTAACATTTAAATAAGACTTTCACTGATTTTTTTACTATGGCATTTGAAATGCATTTCTTAATTCCCCTAAGTATTTACTAAATTTTGGAACCATGTGACTGCTGTACTAAAATTTTAGTTAATTTAATATTATATATTTCACCATTAATTTTTAAATGTATATAGTTACAAAATTGGAAAGTAAATTATTGCTTGTTTGTTTAAAACAGTATTTCACTATACAGCCCAGCCTGGCCTCAAATTCATAATCCTCATGCCTGACCCCCCAAGGCTGTGTGCCATCTTGCTATGCTCTTTATTTGTGATTGAGTTATGCCTAGACAGAATACACCACATAAATATTGGTAAATTCAAGCTTGAGAACTAAACAAGACTATACAAAATTAAATAATAAATGCTAAATTTTGCCTGCTTATTTGAAAGTTTGCCCGGGTTTGAAATAGTGAGCTACCTATTTTTTATAACTGGTTAAAGGGCCAGTGGTGCAGCTCAGAATGTTTCACTTCTGTTTCAAACTTCTGACCAGTCCTTGCTATGGTGACCCAATTAGATGTGTCCACTATCACATTGTCTTTGCTCCAACTTGCACAAAAACATCATATTTCTCTACCAAAATAAATATATACCTCCAAATAAAACTATGTAGTTATTATAAAATATTTTAAAAAGTACAAAGAGTCTAAACATGACCTTAAAGCTAGTATATAGGCACTCTAAATCTTAGATACAGGGTTAATTAGTGAATTTTCTCATGTGGAGAAGAAATTTCTATTAAATAAAAGTGAGAAGGGGAGGATGGGGAGAACTTGGGGAAACAGGATGATTGGGATAAAGGAAGGCTGGATAGGGGAGCACAGAAGCACAATTCTTAGTTAAGGGAGCCATCTTAGGGCTGGCAAGAGACTTGAACCTAGAATGGCTCCCAGGAGCCCAAGGCGATGTCCCCAGTTAGTTCCTTGGGCAGCTGAGGATAGGGAACCTGAAATGACCCTAGCCTATAGCAATACTGACGAATATCTTGCATATCACCATAGAACCTTCATCTGGTGATGGATGGAGATAGAGACAGAGACCCACACTGGAGCACTGGACTGAGCTCCCAAGGTTCCAATGAGGAGCAGAAGGACGGAGAACATGAGCAAGGAAGTCAGGACCACGAGGGGTGCACCCACCCACTGAGACAGTGGGGCTGATCTATTGGGAGCTCACCAAGGCCAGCTGGACTATGACTGAAAAAGCATGAGATAAAACCAGACTCTCTAAACATGGCGAACAATGAGGGATGATGAGAAGCCAAGGACAATGGCACGGGGTTTTGATCCTACTTCATGTTCTGGCTTTGTGGGAGCCTAGCCAGTTTGGATATTCACCTTCCTAGACATGGACGGAGGGGGGAGGACATTGGACTTTGCACAGGGCAGGGAACCCTGACTGCTCTTTGGACTGGAGAGGGAGGGGAAGAGTAGTGGGGGGAGGGGGAGAAGGGTGGGAGGAGGGGGAGGGAAATGGGAGGCTGGGAGGAGGGGGAAATTTTTTTTTCCTTTTCTCAATAAAAATAAATAAATAAATAAAAATAATTATTTTAACAGCCATTACATTATCTAATGTGATCTACTTCAGTGGAATATGCTGGTTTGGTAACAGAGAAATAGAAAGAGGCTCAAGTAGGTGAAGAGATCTGACCTCAGAGTGTCCTTCACCACCTATTTTCATATTTTCAAATGTCACCTTCATCATCTGCTGACTTCTGGAAAGCACTAGATTAGAGATTTTAGGAGGTCTCCAAATGCCCCCAAGGACTATACAATGCAAAGGCATCTGAGTAAGCCAGAAGTTATATAAAGAAATTTAGCCCATCATCAGGTTAGCAATAAAGTGTAGCAATGTCTGTGGATACACACACACACACACACACACACACACACACACATCCCTTTCTGACTTGAAACCAATGAGGCTGTCAGGATGCTGATCTCACTATTAACACAAGCACACTTCATTTCTCATTTGTCTCCTTTATCCTTATAATTTAATTAACCACAACATTTATGACGATGATGATTCTTCTGAGCATGCACCTCCAGAAGAGAATTTGCAGGATCTTCCAGTCTATGGTAGTGAAGGAATTCTATATTTTGCACCTCCTCTGTAATAAAAACAAAGTAATTTGAGGTGTTAGACTACATCATTCAATATCTCAAGATCAACACTTAGTAACAGGATAACCCAAGATAATTGTTGTTTATTGGTGTGGTTTTATTCCCACATCTTTTAAGTAGAAATGATAGTATTTTAATAATGGTGTTTGTTTGATTAACATACAAGATGAAATAATACCAAATAAACCAGTGATAAATTTGCTACTAATTCAAGATTTTTTAAAAGAATATTTTTCTTCAATGAATCATTTTGTTTTAAAATAAAATTTGTAACAAATACGATTCAAGAGGGCATAATATTCATCTTTGTCTTAGCTCATTAGCAGATAAAAAACAATTTCCAGGTTCAGTATACTTATGTACACAGAGAAACAACAAATTAATATTGCATCAGGAGAAATAGATTTTCAAAATCAAGTAATTTCTATTTCTCATGCATCTACAGAAACTCTCAAAGTCTTATGTTTAAGATAAGCACTAATTTTGTATGTTCTGTATTATTTTATTGATGAGTAAACTAAAACACAAATGACTGAGTTGCCTGAAATTGCATTAGTAGTGGGAGACATAGAACATACTCACACTGGGTATACAATGTTTGATGGTTCTTCATAGATTGAAGAGTCTGCTTTACATTGTTAAAACTGTGGGTTAAAAACTGAGATAATGTATTTGAAATAAAAAGCAATATAATAAAATGTACCATAATATTTTAAAATAGTATAACAAGGATATACTTGTTGGGAATAATGTGATCATTAGTCTTGGTATAAAGATTCTGTATAAATTTGTATGATGATGAACCTCATTTAGACATAAGTCAGTAGTCACTATATCATCATCACATGGACATGAGATATCCCCAAAATATTAATGTATTTTGAATGTTATTTCTTCCTCACACTAGATCATATACAGATGTATATGACACATGAATCTCAGTACATATGATCTCATGGAGAATGAGATAGAATACTCTTGACTGTCATAGGCAAGAACATAGCGGACAATGAGGACTACTGAGAACTCAGGAACAATGGCAATGGGATTTTGATCCTACTGCACGTACTGGCTTTGGGGGAGCCTAGGCAGTTTGGATGCTCACCTTACTAAACCTGGATGGAGGTGGGCGGTCCTTGGACTTCCCACAGGGCAGGGAACCCTGACTGCTCTTGAGCTGATGAGGGAGAGGGACTTGATGGGGAGGGGGAGGGAAATGGGAGGCAGTGGCAGGGAGGAGGCAGAAATCCTTAATAAATTAAAAAAAAAGAAATAGAAAGTATAATGATCCTCCAGTGCCTGCAAATAAGCCTGAAAATATGATGGAGAAAGCAAGGCCCTTAGACTTTACATCACACACCACACTGTACTTGGGGGAGCCTGGAGGGTAAGCAAATAAAATCTGTCAAACTGGTCACTTATATTTTGAGTCACTAATACATTATTTTTAAATTTTCAGGTGCAAATATCTGAAACATCTTCCTCCTATAACCCTGATGCAGTCCTTTCATGTAGTCATGTGGGAGACCCATATTTTCATTCAGTTCCTGTAATAGGATGCACCTCAAATTTTTGGCTGCGAAACCAACATTTACTTGAACAGGGACCCTCTTTAGGTAGACCAGCCTTCTTCATATGGTTCATTTTTCTACCATACTTTGGGGTTGATAATGGCATGTTCCGGGGAAAAGACTGAATGTTGTCCAGCAGCCCTGTCTCTGTGTGGAAGAGTGAGGCTCCTCCCTGGCTCTACCATTAAAACATCCACTTAAGTATCAATATTGGACAAACTGCACAAAGAATTTTCTGCCCCTGCTCCCATTCCACTAGTTCAAACCCAACAATCCTCTACAGTTTCCCAACTTACCTGTGTTCTCCCGGTAGCCTGTCTGAAGCATAGGAGAGGTGACAGTATATTAAGAAATAATAGCAGGCTTTCTCTAGTATTATATCTTCTCTCTCTCTCTCTCTCTCTCTCTCTCTCTCTCTCTCTCTCTCTGTCTTTTAGCAATCTAGACAATCGTATATATTCCCAAACTCTTTCAATGTTGCTTCTGGAAGCCTGACTTTTAGTTATTCCTGTCTCGTTTTACATATCAGTGTGGTTTTTCTCCAAGAAAAGAATATCATTCTTTTCTTCTACATGTAAAATAAGGTAATTGAATATTTATGGGAAAATCACTTTTTCCTGTGTATATATGTGTGTGTGTTAGCAGAAACAACTACATTTGCTTCAGCCAGATTTCTATTTTATACTATTCTAGTTCTGAACTGCACAACTTTTTTCAACAAAGTGGAAGAGAAATAAGTTTTTAGAATGTAAGTAATTAGGTAGTGAAATTTTTCTGGAGGATGTCCTTTTGTGAAAGACTGACCATAGGATGTTTTTAAAGGAACATAAAACTAAGTGAGCTATGTCCTTCTCAAAGAAATGAGCAGTTCCCAAACCAAAGAGAAAGGACCATGAGCTTCAGGAGTTACATAAAGGAAAAGTTATTCCTCACTGACCAATGCCACACAAAGCAAATGTCAGAAAATCCACTATATCCTCCAAATGTGTTATTAAATTTCATAAGCAAGAGGAATATTCACCTAAAATGCATCTAAATAATGTACTGCCTCACATCAGCAGGCTCTGTTCTTACCATTCCGGGAGAATGGAGACAAAGCGCCCAGTGGGATCCCAGAACTGTCTGAGAGTCAGCCTTCACAGCTCAGGGTGGCAGAGCAGGAAACACAGAGCACCACTTCAGCTCGCAAGGTCGTTTCCACGGTGGTTTCATTGTGCTTTAAACTCAGTTCTGCTCAGGCTAAAAGATTTCATTGCTTCAGCTTAATTATATGAGGGGATCAGTTCCACAGATAGTTAATTACCGTCTTTATGCCCTTGAAACTCTGTAGAAACATTCTACATACTTCAGGATACTAATCTAGACAAGTTCTTCTAAGATTGTTCTTTCTTTGGCTAATTTACAGGGAGGGTTTTGCTACCTCGGGAAAATTATTCTTCAGCTCCAACAAAACATTATCACTGAAAATTTCCCAGTCTGTACTGTCGTCTCTGAAGATTGCCATCTCTGAAGATGACAATATGGACTGGGATGTTTTCGTCCAGAAGCAATAACAAGTTGTCTAAAGCTGATGTTAGGTCCGCACATTTTTAATTCTGTCCCATCTCTGCTCTGCGCTCACTCTCGTTCTGCTCTGCGCTCGCTCTCGTCATATTCCTGGGCTTCTGTCTTGTCTCTGGATGTCAACCAAAGATACGGGTGACCTTCCACAATGCATTCTAACTACACATCACCTATAACCTCCCGAGATCCTGAATGCTTAGTATTTATTTATTTAAGCGAGTGTCTGAAGGTTTGTTTTCAATGACAGACAGCATTTATTCATACTCAAAGCTTTGCTATCAAAAGTCTGTAGATCTCAGTTAGAATATTACAGAAGTTAAGTGGCTACTGAGGGACTCCTCCCAGGAGGGAGGGGAGGATCTCCAAGGAAGGGGAAATAGAATACAGTGGCAAGAAATGATAAAGGCAAAGCTAGAGCGTTAGTCTTGGATGGTGACAGGGATGGGAGGGCAGCGTAAAGGAGGGGGCTATGGGGAAGGACAATGGCAGAATTGTCCCAAGTCTTGGGTTCACAAATAAATATTGCTGAGAAAAGGAACTAAAAAACCCTCCCCCCACCTCCACTGACCCAGTGTCTGGTAGAAGTCTGTCAATGCTCAGCCTGATGGCCTGACTTTGACCTTCAGGATCTCACTTATGTGGTCACGAGAGCCACTGCAGAGGCAAATCAGGAGACAGCTCGCCAGCACGGCTCTGCAGGAGGCCTGCAAAGGGACTGTCTAACCAGAAGGAGGGTTGGTCTCTGAATTTATGCATAACCCAGGTTTGCTTGCAATTCATAAGCCATTTGCATGTAAAATTTGATTTCCGATTTACTTTATGAAGTTTATTTACCTAAGAGATTGGACATTTCTTGATATTCTGATTACTTTTTTCATTTGCTTGGTCAATGTCAATTAAAAAAAAAAACCCAGAAAAAAAAAAAAGTCTGTAGATCTGTAATAAAAGTTCTACTGAAAACGAAACCATGCTTCTCTGAGGAACATTCCTGCATCACCAAGCAGATGAAAAGTAGAAAACAGATGGGGGGAAAAATAACCTGAAATTAGCAAGCCATCTAAATAACTGGTAAAACTGCAGCTCAGTTTTGGCTCTGGGTACAAGGGTGGCTGGCCTGTGGCCAGGCTTTTTCCTTGTGGGTGCGCGGACAGTGCCATTCCCCGGGGGAAGCTCCTCCAGGCAGTGGCTTGGTTTGGTTTGGCTTGGTTTCTGACTTTCCATTCTGGCTTTGTTTCTTTGGCTGTCTCTCTCTAGCAGACAAAGTACCTGTTCTCATCGGTAAGTGCTTTATTGATTTCTCTTGTGTTTAATTTCCTTCTACTAGACATTAATCCCTAAAATATGTCTTGTGTGACAAATTAGTCCATGCCCTTTTCAGTGGAAATCCGACGGAAGTTTGCACAATCCTTGAGGGATTATGGCATGTCCTCTGAGTTATACTAAATTTCATTGAGTAAAATCCAAATAAATGTCATATCTCCATTAAGTAAGCTTTTAAAATTAGATTTCAATAGAGGCAGTGTTCTCCCAAATAATTGTGTTTTTTTTTTCTAATTTTACACATTTCCTATGCTATATAACTTACTTACAAAAAACACGGAGTCATATTTACCATTACCAGCAAGTTCCCTGACCACAGATCATTCTGGAATGCTTTGTTATTTTTATCTCAGAATCTATAACTTTTCCAATTTCTTCAAAGTATACAATTGACTGAGACGAAGTATATCTTCAATTATTTGAATTTGGAGGTCAGAAACCTATCTGAACAATTTAGAAATTCTTCACGAAAATAATGAAGTTTGTATTTTTTATAAGCAAGAGGAACATTAATGGAAAATTAACAAAATAGCAAATATCTAGTTCATGGAGAGAGCGCCCTCATGTGATAGAGAGCCTTGCGGTGCGCCCCTGAGCTACAAACCAGGAGTTTGAATGAACTGGTATTTAGCCGGCTTTGGAGTTGACAGTCACACACCATAGGACCTCGCTATACCCATTTGAGCCAGTAAAACTGATTTATTTCCTTAAAATCATCTAAGCACGGCGTTCCAAGATGCTGCACATCATTCATGGCAGGCACTTATTATGATAAAATCCTGCTTTTCAATTAGCCGCATAAATATTTAGACAAAATATTAAGACAGGACTCACCAGGATATGGAAAGGCAGATTTGTTCAAACTCTGGTTCCATGTCTTATTTTCTTCAAATTAGGTATTTCTGTATGAGGAGCTTAGGAGGAAAGCGTTCCGTAAGTAAAGAGGCCATCGGTAGAAATCACTGTTGGAGATTGAGCCCCTCACATTTAAGCATACTAAGAAATGAGAGCCCGAGAAGAACGCATTGCAAGTGCCAGCATGATTGATGGTAATTATGGACGTTACAGAGAAGATTCCACGTACTTCAGACAGCATATAAAGTGTTTCCTGGTTTATGTGTTTCAATTCTCACAGTGACTCCTCAAATCAAATGACACTATCATAGTTACTAGTTATAGTTAAGAATAGGAAGATAAGGTCTCAAGAGAGTAGGTTCTCACCAGAAATACAGATAAAATATTTCAGAGCGGGGATGATCCGATGCCGATACTGCACTTACTGGAAAGATTCTGGGATGAAATGTCTGTAAAATTAAAGGAAAAAAATCATTTGTTTGGAGGACAAGAAAGCGGTGAGAACCCAGGGACATGAAAGCAATTAGAAGCTTACTGAGGTTAGTGATTCAAATCTCTCTCTCTCTCTCTCTCTCTCTCTCTCTCTCTCTCCAATGAGTTTTTCATTCATTTTTTTCACCAGATGTATAAGTGAATACTATAACTCTATAAGTGAATACCAGGGTAGGCTAATTCAAATAGATATTTCTATCCTGTGAACGCCATGTCCTTAAAGATACCAGATAAGTGCTTGACCATAGAGGTATAAGTAGCAGAACTGACTATAGCTGGGACCTATGCTCCTGCCAAATCACACATTGCAAGGCACATTCGCTTTTCCTCTGCTTGTTTGTGTCTGTCTGCAACACTGCCTTCAGAATGATCATGCAAAACTGTAATTCTGCCACTAATCACGAAGAAGCGGTATGCAGTGGCAACCTGAAATCTCACCAACTTAAGCTCCATCTGTCTCTCCTTTCCTCAGTAATGCAGCTCTTCTTCAAACTCTACTGAGCATTTTTTTTTTGCCCTGGGGAATCCAGACTGAATAACTGAAGTTGATGAATAGTTATTATCCAGAACATTGCCAGGGGCCACCGCAGAGCGAAAACAGGACATTATCTTAAAGCTTCTGGCCAGAAGTAACATATATTTCTCATTCCTATTTAGCTGATCAAAGCAAATCACCAGGTGGAAATGCTGCAAACTAGACCATGGAAAGGGCCAGGATGAGGAATGGAAATACTTGCCAGACGTATACCGACAGGTGATGCATACATTGCCTTCCTTAATTAATACGTGCCAGTTGTCAACAGGTTGGAATTCAATCGTATTTATTTGTCGAAGAAAATATTTCATGAAATGACCCCTAACGACTGTCTCTACCTCACCTCCTATCAATTTGCCACAAGTATCCTACACCCCAATTATCTTGAATTAGTAATGATCCCCAAACCATTTAATTATCTCAGGCCCAAGGTTTCTGTACATGATGTACACTGCTGAGAGTGTTTTTTCCTGTGTATCTGCCCAATGGAACCCTTCCTTGCCTCTATGTCCCAACACCAGGGTTTTCTGCATTATAAAGTTTGATCAGAGATGAATACAGTTGGGCACACTTGTAATCCCCAGCACTCAGGAGACTGGGGCAGGAGGATAGGAGGGTATAAGCTCTCTTGGAATATATGGGGAATCACAGGCAAACTTACAGGGCTTAAAATTCTACACACAAAAAAACATATAATAAATAAATGAATGAATGGGTGGGCTTATCATGTCGCCTTTCCCCTAATCAACATACCCATGGTTTTCTTATCATCTTTCCCCTAATCTACATACCCATCATTTTCTTATCAATCTTCACACAAAAACTATCATACTCACTTTCTTGCAAGTAATTCTCTGAGTGAAATTCTTCTGGTTTATTCCTAGTATTCAATAAATAATTTTGCTCAAAAAATCTACCTTCATTTTAGTAGAGGATGCTATGATTTAACAAAGTGAGGGCAATAAATGAGACAAGAGGAGTATAGGGATGTATATGACAATATTGGTGACTTTCAACTGATCAAACTGATTTCTAACTAAGTAAATTTTCTTTATTAAACCTGGATTATGTTTAATGCAGTGGAGGCTCACATGCTATTAAGTCAGTTTAGAGACCGTTCTCAGACTCCTTCAGTCTCATAACGCCTTTTCCCTGTAAGATCAAGGAGGGCCAAGTTTCCTCCACGCTGGCTTCATTGGGGTCATTATAATAGCAAACAACATTCCTCACTTTCTGCAGATACCCTATAAATTTATAATTGATCCCTTTTTATAGGAATAAGACTAGATGCACATTAGTTAGAATTTTCAAAAGTTCTATAGTTATTAAGAGCATGAAATGACACTCAAATTTAAGCCATGAACTCATGCTACTAAGTGGTCATCTACAGAAAATAAATTAGGCAGTTATAATGAAGTAGCTTTGTAAAAAAAAAAATCACCATATCCACGCGTTACTGGAAGAAGCTAGTATCCTAATGAACTGCCACACTGCACTTCATCAGCGCCTCTCCTAACAGTATTTTTATCCAAACAGGATTTGCATGTTATAAACATCAGACTGAAGCACTTACACAGATGGAGGTTTGGAATGCACAGTTTTGTACCTTCTGAAACAGCAGCCATTTTTGCCAGCCTTACCTCTCCTGGTCCAGGTGCTGTATGGTGGTCATTCTTCCCGAAACCCCAGGCACCCCACCCATCGGACATGAATGCATCATCATGGACGATATTCCCCTGAGTTACTTAGCGTTAGCCTGACCTTTAGAGGAAATAATAAGGCACTTAGTTTTTTTTTCAGAATTCTCCACTGAAGGTTTCTCAACACTACAGAGGAGCTGCCAGAGATTTCTCAAGCACATCCTTCTAAATGAACAAATAGTTCCAGGCCAGATCTTAACAGTTCTTCCTCTCTGGACTCCACGAGTATTCATCTACTCATGCCAAGATGAACTCTCTGAAAACTCATCTAATCTTCAGATCTAAAGGTCATTTTTCCAGAGTAACATGAAATGTACCATGAGGAAACACACATATTTCAATTCTATACTCTTATATAAGTATATTTTATAAGCAGATGTAAAAAAATGCCTTTAAATATTTTTAGTTAAAATAAAGATTTTTTTAATTAGTTTAACTTTCTGTGATATTCTGGGCTTGGAAATTTTATAAAGTCCCTAAGCAAATGAAGTTTTTATTTCAATATGGAAACCTAATGCGCATGCTTTGCTTGGGAAATAATCAACAGAACCACTCAGTGAAGCTTGTGTTCCACGGAACTAAAGATGAGTAATTGCTGGTGATCCTACCCCAGCAGTCAGCCTCCTCCTGCCATTCTTGCAACCAAACTTCAGCCTCACTGCCCCCAGATTATTCCACACCAGTTATTTCAGTCACATTGGATTTTGAGACATCTCACCCCAACCTAACACTTATTCAAAGCTGGGACTTAGGCATAACCCATTCTCAGACAGCTCAGAAATCATTACATCACATTGATTCATGGAACTCTGTAGTCTTCTTTGTAGAGACCAGTAATTACCTTAGCAAATCTTAAATGGTAATACTTTTATTGATTTTTTTCTTAATTCATTAAAAATTTTCATTTATACCATTCCGTTACATTCAATTCTATAACTCCTTTTAGTGGTTTATATACGAGACTTGTTTTCTCAGTTTCTGTCTTGAGAATGAAATCATGAGGTAAGATTTTTCTAGGATGTTGTAGTCATCAGAGAGATGTTTTAGTGATAAGTTGCCTGTACTGTTTGAATGCTTTTGATTCCTATGTCTGATAATACCACAATAATATAAGAAACACGTTTTAATACTAATGTGGTCTTACATACATTAGATCTGGGCCGGAAGATCATTGCTCTCAGCACACATGGTTTAATGAGGTTGTCCAGAAAGAACATTCTGGAGTTAGTCTTCAGCTTATATTCTGACACCAGACCTCATCCATATACTCTTGGTAAGACTGTTTAATCCTAATGAGCCTTGTGAGTCTCACTTGAAACTGAGAGCATCAAAATCACATCTAAATATGTCCGAAGGCTGTAGTGAGAAATAGTGCAATTGAACTGATTTATACAAATAAAACCCTTGTACAGGGATTGATGCAGTCCACACCTTAGATCGGTGATATGTTATTTATGTCTTAATTAGCGTCACTATTCAGAAAAAGGTTCCCAGTGTGAAGTTTTATAAGAGACTGCGGGGAATGGTCTGCATGTCAGGTATCCACATCTACATATTAAAGAATAGAGCACAGAAAAGCCAAAATATTCTTGAAAATAATTGTATACACATTTGAAATTCTTAATGCCTCCAATGTAGTCATAAATATGACAGCAAAAAAAATGAGCGATCTCTGGAAATAATTTCATAAGCCACGAGAACTTCTTATTGGATAAAAATAGAAACGGATACAACTTACAAATATGTCTGCCGACTGACATACCAGATGCTCATGAATCCAATGCCTCCACAGCTCTTGTCCTTTCTAAAAGCATTCTAAGATAAGGAAGTTGTCTGTGATTCCGGCTAATCAGTTTTTGGCTTTGGTTGCTTCCAGTTATTGTTATTGCAGGTAGAAGAGTTCCTTGGAAATGGAATAGAGAAATATCAGGCTTCTTAGCTAAAATATAACCTGAACAATAGGCACTATTACCGAGTGACCTTGATGTTTAGTAATCTCAACTAAGTACATTGATGTTTGGAATAATCCTGGATTCATTGTCTCACAGCAGATGCAAGCCAGTTAAGGTTCTCGAAGAAACAAAAATAAATTGCCTACTTACTGATTAGGAAATTCTCCAACAATCACAGAAAAATTTGTAAGTTAGAAGACATTGATTAAAAGAGTATACATGGAGTTATCTTGTAGCCTGCAAGAGATCTGGGGAATTTTCACCTAATCCTCAAAGGAAATTTTAATCAGTCTTAGAGTACAGCTCCTGGTAAGCCAACCACTCTCGAGTGGAAAAACATCCATCTGAGAATACCTGGGCAGCATGAATTGGTTGTAGAGGGTTTAGAAATAAAAGGACATAAAGTTTTGTGGGTAGGAAAAGGGTATGTCTGGGAAGAGTTGGGAAATGGGTGAATATGATCTTGTATGAAACTCTCAAAGAGCAAATAAAAAATAAATATTAACCAACAGAATCAAAAAATGCTTGAGAAAACTATCGAGTGCTTCAGTCCCAAGTAAATGCAAAGGATTTTTTGAAGACTAATAGTGTTCCTAATTTTATACCCCACAGCTAAAATGTCTGCAGAATACTTTTACAAGACTGCCAGGTACTTCTTTTCACCAATGAAATCTCTTTCTGTCTTTGAAGTTTGGCTTTTGTTTTTGTTTTGTTTTGTTTTGTTTTGTTTTTGGTTAGAAATGCATTACAACAGCATGATAGAAGGAAGTTTTAAAAACCACTTTATAAAATCAAAATTCAATAAAAATCTTCACTAATAAGCTCTGCATAGAAGACCGAAAACGACCTTGAGATTTTTCTTTAATTATTTTATCCCTGTTACAACATAAAATATTTATTTTCATGTTTATGGCAGAAAATATTCGTACTAATTTCTAAAATTCATAACAAGTCAATAAGAAGTTTAGGTTTGAAAATTGTACTATGGTTTTGGGACACAAACATAATACTCATGATTCAGCGCTCAGTTGTTGAGACTAGCAAGTTAGAGATGACTTTGAGAAATATTCTATTCTTTATAAGTCGACACTAGCTAGTTCGTGAGTAATGGATAACTCCTAATATAATAAGATTTGTTCCTTATATCATTTATGAATATGGTTTTCATGTACAAAATCTTAGCCAGTGTCTCAGAATGAGGTCCTGAAAGAGGCTGAACTGGAGATTTTGAAGTGCAGATTGGTGTTCAAGGAATTTTTTAAGGATCCTTGAAGCTAAATTCCAGTACAAAACAGGAAAAAGGTAACAACAGGCACCTGGAAAAAGTGAAGATGGTGTGTAATCCTCAGACTCATGGAGGATTTGAAGAAGCTAGGACTGTGAGTAGCCTGGGCACCAGTGAGTCTCGGGGTATTCGCTGGACTGGGAAGGGCAACAACCTTAGAGGATGAGGGGAAGGAGTTCCCAAGAGGCTCCTGATTACAATTCCCAGCAGCTGGACAAGAAGGTCCTGATCCTTTCCTGGGCCTACGACTAGCACATCACAGCATCTACAGCAAGACAAGTAGACATTCTGAGAAGATAAAAAATTAAGGGTGACAGTGTTTGTCCCTAATTCCAGAAAACAAAATTATGTGAATTGGATAACCAATGAGTAATAACTAAATGTAGCTGAATATTCTGAAAGTTGGCTCAGTGTGACAAACTGGGGTCTAGTCTTCTGTAAGTTTACCCACATTGATGCTATAACCTTAGCTTATCAAACAGACTTCCAGCATTTAGTTTGTAGCATCGTTTTTCATAGCTTCACATTTGTAACTCTCTCCCACTTCCGATCCTTTTATCTGGCATCATTTCTCCCATCTATATCTGTCTCTCAACCTTCAGATTCAGTGTTCAAGTAGGAAAATAGAAGTGGTTGTTCTTAAATTTGCTGAAGTACAGAAATGTATGGAAGCGTATAGTTACAAATCTCCACTTCTTTTTCTTAGATTATCACCAGAAATGATGCAATAGAGTCTATTGTAAAGAAATAAATTAAACTGTACGTATACTTTTTCCTTAGACTATAAAAAAACCATCTAAATAATTATTATATATTATAATTCACCCATTTGACAAAATGAGTTTCTATAGAGAAGAGCAATCATGTTAAGCAATATAATGTCTTTGTTAAATATTTTATGACAGTATTTTTGTGCTTTAATATTTAACTTCATTGTCTAAAACGTGTCTAGAATTTATAAGTCATCATTCAACTGTTCGAGAAATATTTGTGAAGCATCTTCAGGAGCGTCACAAGGAGTAAGGCAGTGAGCAATACAGAAGTCCTGATCTCGTGAAGTTGTGCACTAGCAGTGAAAATTAAAGCATGAAAATTTACTATTACTAACGCTAAAGATTAAAACATCAGATAAATAAGATAATTAGATACATTAGCCATCAGTCAGTGGTACATGTTTTGCAGGAAGTTAAAATAGCATGATATTTTACCTTATTAGAGTTTCACAGAAATTAAAAGCATCCATTAATTAAAAAGATCAAAACTTGGTATTTTTCTTCAGTGGTTTTCTGAAAAAGCTACTAACTAAGTAATTCTTGGTCACAAAAACCTATTGATTTAAATTTAATTTATTTCTAAGAACATATAAACCCACTCAATTTTTCTATACTTTGCCAATTATTATAATTATATATTTATTATAGTTATAATTATTATGGTATTAACGTGTTTTCTCTCAAGTTAGACATTTACCTGCCTTGGAAAGAATGCTAGATTAAGAATCAAGAGAATATGAGCAAGGAAGTCAGGACTGTGAGGGGTTGGTCCACCCCCTGAGACAGTGTGTGTGATCTAATGGGAGCTCACCAAATCTAGCTAGACTGGGACTGAACGAGCATGGGTTCAAACTGGACTCTGAATGTAGCTGACAATTGGGGCCAACTGAGAAACCAATGATAATGACACTGGGATTTATCTCTACTGCATGTACTGGTTTTTTGGGATCCTATTCTATTTGGATGCATACCTTCCTAAGCCTGGATGGAGGGGGAGAAGGCCTTGGGATTCCCACAAGGCAGGGCACCCTGCCCTCTCTTAGGACTGGAAGGGAAGAGGAGGAGGGGGAGTGGGGGAGTAGGAGGAAAGTGAGAGGAGGGAAGGAAGTGGAAATTTTGAATGGTATTATTTATAAAGTAATAAAATAAAAATAATAAAAAAAGCATTCTACCACAATGGTACTTCCTTTTTCACTTATTTTTCCTTACTACACATGGGTGTTTTACATGTAGAACCATGCAGCACACGCCTGCCCTGATGCACGAGGAATCTATAAAGTAGGGTTCGATTCTGTATAACTAGTTACAACTACAGACAGTTGTAAATGGACACATGGGTGCTGGGAATCCAACCAAGACTCTCTGAAAAAGAAACCATGCTCTTATAAAAACCTTCCTGTTTTATTTATTCTTTGTGTCTTTCACATCAAGCATCTCTCAATCCCATTCATCCCAATCCCTTATATGCTCCCTCTGCCCTTGCAACTTCCCAAAATAAAATAATTTTTATTGCATGTGTCACTTACATCATGTATCTCAATCCCATTCATTTCCCTGTCCCTCATATCTGCCCTCTGTCTCTACACCCTCCAAAAATAAAACAAAACTTAAGAGAAAAAAATGAAAAGATTTTAAAAGGAGAAAAATTTAAAAATCTCATCATGAAAACTGCAGTGTGATGCAGTAAGCCATGGCATAAACCCCTTTGTTCATATATCTTTACTTGCAAGTATTCTGGTTCAAGGCTCTGGTTTCTACTACAATGTTGATACTGGGTACTCACCAGGACTATTCCTGGGTATACTGTTGTTACCCTGTGTTGTGGAGATCCTACAGTTTGAGGTATGCCGGTCAGGTTCGTTCATGTGTTCCAGCAGAGATGAAGTGGATGTTGGGCTGGGCCAAGTCATAGCTCTAGGTCTGGCTTTGAGCAGCTGTAGAGTTGGTTCACCAGATGAAAGATGGTGACAGCTCTCCCATGTTTATAACTTTGAAACTGGTTCACCCATACCACCTGAACTGGGTTGTCTCTATTGTGCTGCCCTGGCAAGATGTAGGGCCTGTTCTCCCTAGTTTTGCAGTTTGTGGGGTCAGGGATAACTCTCCAACTCTTTTAACAACAGGGCCAGTTCTCCTCCCTTCCTCAGACGTTGAGAGGAGGGGGTCTCATTCACCTGTCCATGCTGCCCCAAGACAGATGAGAAATGGGACATCTCTCCCATGCTCACAACTTGGGAGCTGGCTCACCCAGATCTTCATTAATAGCCTTGGTTTTATTGTGGTGCCCTGGGAAGGTGAAGAGCCTGCTCTCTGAGTGCTGCAGCTGATAGGGGTCAGGGACAATTCTCCTGCTCTTATATGACCATAGGACTAGCTCTCCTACCTGCCCCAGGATGAGAGGAGTCGGGTGGGGCGTCAGTGAAGATAAAATAAAATTTAAGAGATGGTGTAGAAGGCTTTTCTGTTGTGTGTTGCTTTCATTGGTTGAATAAAGAGACTGCCTTAGCCTTTTGATAGGGCAGCCCTTAGGTCATAAGCACCATCTTACTAAAACAGATACAACTTTGTTTTAGAAATCCATTATTTCTGCTTTAGTACATGATAAGATCAAATTAATTGACTAATTCCCCCATAATTCATTACCACAGTGCTTGTGCTCCTAGAATATTAGAGTATAAAATACTAAAATATTGACAAACATTCAAAATAAACACTAGACTATTTTTAATAAATAAGTTTAAATAAGTAATGATGTGAAGCCAATAACACGGTTATACTTTCAATATATAAAACTGTAGACAATTATGCTTCATGTTCATTAACTTAACGATTTTCATTTCATAAATATCTAGAAATTCAGACTTTTTAGGATTTTACTTCATAAATGGAAGGATATTCACTACTGTTTTCAAAAAGCTAAAGTGGCAAACTCTAGAAATGATCCCGACAGTGGGAGCAGGTGTATCTCTGACTCTATTGCCTTCTATTGGGACTCTTTCCCTCCTATTGGGTCACCTCATCCTACCTCACTATGAGGGCTTTTACTTTGTCTTATTCCATCTTGTTTTATCCTGTTTAGTTGTTGTCTCTTGGGGGTCTTCTCTTTTCTAAAGAGAAAGGAGAGGATACGGACCTGGGGAAGAGGAAAAATATGCAGGAGGAGCTGGGAGGAGTGGAGGGAGGGGAAACTATGTCCTGGATATATTATATGAGAGAATAATCTATTTTCAAATAAAAAATAAACTAACAAGTAAATCAAGTTCACATTACCTCAGCCTAATGGCAGAGCCCTGGATGATATTGTTACCAACTAAGCTTTGTACTTCTACTAAGATCTGAGTTGTATTTGCAGTCTGAATTTTCTTCTCAGAGGAAAAAAATCATCACTTACGGAGTCTTAAATTTAGTAAAGGGTTTGGGGTTACTAATTTAAGGTATCGATTTTAAAAATGATAAAAGGAGTGGAACAAAATGAGCCCAGGGGAGTTAGTCATGACCATGGAGAAACCAAGAGTGAGCCCAGAAAAACGTCTCAGGGGTAATTGAAAAGAATTACTTAGGGTGTGAGGGTTCATACACCACAGGGATGATGAGGAAAGGGGTTATTAGCTAAGCCATTGTCTAAAACCCACTGAATCACTGGTCCCTTTCAATGATGATTGGTCCCTTTTTTTCTAAAGACGGGTTTTAAATTTTAAGAGACGATCTGAAGAGCAGAACTGAGAAAGAAAGGGACATAGATCTTACAAAGGAGTAAGGTAAGATATGGGATCTTTGCTTTGATATTTCAAAAACCAGACTCTGATACACTAACGTGGTCACCCTGACGTGTGGATATGGCCGCAGTGTGAAATACAATAGGTGTTTTTACAGATAGCAGCAAGAGGTTAGAAGTATCCACCCGTTGCCGTAAGTATCGCTACTACTGTTTACCTTCTCCTGGATGAAGAAGACAATGCTGCCACTACCACAGCTAATAATCATGAATATTATTAGATTTCTAATGGAAATTTTCTCTTTGGCCTAGTACTGGTAGATATTTGTTGTGATATTTTTTCACTGCAGACATTAAGATCATCCTAATAACAAAGACCCAGTCAGTTGATCCCAGGCAGACAGAGTGTGTGTGTGTTGGGGGGGCGGGAATGGAGCTTCACGGACTGGAGAATGCATACCCTTCAGTCAGAGGCTAACAGTGATATGGCTACATCATCTACCACTAAATGAGCTTTATGGTCAAGGAAACAGTTTTCTTCATAAATATCTACATTAAGAGATAGCCATACAGATAATTCTTATTTCGAGCCATAAATGTAAGTAAATAGAAACTGACTCAGCTAGCATGTGGATTTGACAGTGCCATCTGATGAACTTTGCTATGCCTTTATTTTTGTCATGAAATTTTAAGCAAAGAGTACCTTTTAAAGCTAAGTATTACAACTCATTGTATAGGTATATCATCTGAAAATGAAAATTATAATTCTTCTTGGACTCCTAGGAGCTACATCATCAGCCCCGGTAAGTGGAGCATGGTGCTCTTGATTTCAGCATACAAACCTATGCAATTCCCTTTCCTCACCATTTTCTTTATTTTTTTTTTTTAGCTTGTCTCACATCGCCTATTGTCTGCTAGCAACAGTCATGAGGTTAGTTTAAGTAATTAGGTCATTCTCCTGTGTTCTCTAAGTGAAAATACAATGGAAAGAGATAAAAGCCTGCATCCAGGTCACTGGGTCTTAAACATCTCCAAACATATGGTTGTTTTGTCTACCAGGTGGCTTCTAAAGAGTTGTTTTGTCTTCCTTGTGTAATAATAAGCTCTCCAAACACAGTGTCATCTGTACACTTTGTTTCAGTAGTACTAATGTAGGTATTAAATACAGATGCATAAACATAAAACACGCTTATTTTATTACAAATAACACTAACACATATTACTCAGCTGTTATAAAACTCCACTGAAAACTTGTCTCTTCTATGCAGCATATCTGATTTGACTCCACATATAATTAAATGAAAATTTCCCTTCAATAAGAAAAACTTAAGCTGATAAAACTGTGAGGTGTCATTCATAGCAGGGGCAGCATTGCTAAACTCAAACTTTGTCTTCAACTCAAACCTCTAATCCCTGTGGTTTAATGCAGTCTTAGCGGAGAAAAGTGTCACTTCACAACTGAAGCGAGTCAACTAGCTCTGGCTTGTGCTCCCTCTGTAGAATTCATTTCAGAATGCATAATCATCTCATTTTCCTGTTGTCTCGCCTTTTCTAGTTACTCCTCAATCTGAATAATGGTAGACTTTTGCCACTGGAATTTCAGGTACTGCAATGTACATAAACAGTTCAGAGGGAATGTGTTTCTGATGTGCGTTTCCTATGGTGTGAAATGAGAACAAAATGCATTCATGTATATTGTTAAGAATTTTATATGTGCCTGGCACTAATTCTGATGACTTTTGAGATAGCTAACCATTTTAAACAAAGCTGTATCTAGCCACCCAAAAAGAATAGTAAAGAAAAAAAATTGAATTCAATCAAATTTCTGCAGAAACTTGTGTTCTTTGTTCAACTCCTTGCATTTCATATTTCTCATGACAGTTGAAAACCTCCTATTTGTGAGGTTGGTTTGTTTATAAGGAGCTGAGATGTCTTCTCATAAAACTTAAAATATATAAATTGTCTTGATTTCAAGTTTTTTTTTAATGTGAGAGAGTAATGTTTCCTTTCTATCTTTGTTTATCACAGGGTACATTTAACCCCTGGATTGCTTCCTTCCCTGGGATTCTGCAGCAGCAGCAGCAGCAACAACAACAAGCTCAGGTCCCAGGAGGCCTACAGTTTCCAATCTCAACACTAGAGAGCTTTGCTGAATTTTTACCAAATCAGATACCTTTCTCAGGACAGTTTGGGCTTGCCCAAGTAGGCCAGGCTGGCCAACCAGAACCCTCACAGCAGCAGACCCCACCACAGACTCCACAGGTTGCTAACCTTGTAAGTGGAACTTCTTCCATATTGCAGCTGTAAGACAGAACATAAAGGTTGTTGTGATAATTTAAAACTTTGATATAGGACAAGAGTCTTATTGTGTCTTATGTCTCCTATGCTGTTTCAACCACCATGGAAAGCATCTCCTAATTTTAAATATAAAAGTAGCATTAAAATCTATTACCCTAGATTATAGACAGTGATCAGGAGTATGTAGTTGCATAATTTGCATGAATAATAACTCATGTAGAAGATAAAACATTAGTGGATATTGCTAATCAAAAGATACATGGGAAGCTAGCCCTAGGAAAAGCAGATCAAGAATTTTAAGTAACAACTAGAGTATGATTTGTTTATATGATTCTCAGGGTTTGTTTGTCTGTTTTCTCCAGGTGTCCTATGTGGTTCCCTTCAAAGTGCCTCAGGATCAAACACAGGTGAGTGAACAGAATCCTGTGGCTAACACAGAAGTGGCTCCCTGCGCTCTCCATAGCACTACCTCTTGCTCCCCTGGGTCTCCAGCATCAGGGTTTCATCACCTGTGGATCACCCATCACTGGCTAGAGGCACCATCACTAGCCTCTTGACATCTACTGATGCTGGGTTTACTTGATTCTCTAAGAACAGGAGCCAAATAGGATCTCTGGGACCCTTGCATATCTACGATATCACTATGCAGAGGGAAAGATTTCAGTAAGACCAGGACATGTCTTCTCTGTATTTAAGTGCCGACACCAGGGAACAATCCCAGGAGCTGACTCTGTACCCTCTCAAACTTTATTTCAGATAATCTTGCATTTATATCTGATATGTAGCTATAAATAATACACATTATAGTGATCATATTTTTATTGCAAAATAACACTAACATACATTATTCACCTCTTATAAAACTCCCACACTCTTGAATGCAGTGCTTATGATTTGTGTCACGTTATAATTAAGTGAAAATTTTCCTTCAATAATAAAAAATTAATTTTATATTAACTAACAAATTTGTTATGTTAATACAGAAAGTTCTGTTAATATTAGCTAATTATATAATACCTCAGATTCAAAGAAATGGGGCTACATATAAATCACTAATTATATAATACCTCATATTCAAAGAAATAGGGCTACATATAAATCACTATTCACACGAAGACTATTACTTGCTCAAACAAAGTTACACTGTTTGTCTCTTCTGTAAGCGTTATTATGCAATTAAGTTTCACTCCCACCGCCATTACATAATAACACAATTCTAGACATTATCTCATTGCATATCGCAAGTGTGTAGAGAGTCAGATATGTGACAAACACGATTACTTCATTTCAAGGACCGGGAAACATAGTTTTAACGAGATTAAGTATCTTATCCCAGTGAACTAAATACCTGAATTAGAAGTCAGTCCTCTTCCCATCTTTTAACCACTAATCCAGCTCTCTACACTGGCTTTACATCAAAATCTTAGTTGGCAATTTCGAAAATTACAAACACCAAGCCCCACCTTAGGCGCTAGGTATCACTTACTTGACCAGACAAATATTGTTGGGTTTCTGAATGTTTAATGGGTGATTTTTACTCTTGTCCAGGATAAAAACCTATTATGCAAGTTGTATTTATTTCAGAAACATGGTTGCATTATCTTCAAATGTTATAGCTACTATACTCATCTGATTATACAAAAGATAACACAGCATTAAACAATGTATCCATGTACCATGCTTCTTATTTTCCACAGGTTCTTTATGTACATGCACATAGACATAACTAGAATCCCAAAGATGACAACATTGGTGCTTTTATTTGTTTTATCACTTCCTAGGTTTCTCTAATATTCTAAAATTCATAATGATTATTTTTAAAATGCATATAGATTTATTACATCTCTGAGTGTTCTGCCTATGTGTATGCATGTGCACCATAGGCATGTAGCACCTCAAGTCAGAGGAGGGCATTGGATATCTTAGAACTGGAGTTAACTGGTGGTTTTGAGCCACCATGTGTGTGCTGGCAAGGAAAGCCAGGTCATCTACTGGAGAAACACGTGCTTTTAATCCTGAGCCTCTTGATCGCCCAAGAATTATTGTAATAAAATGGAAATCATTAAGAATTTAATTTAATTTCCTTTTCATTCACTAGGCAGAACTTTTAATATCATGTTCTGCAGAATTACAATTCTCAAGATTATAGGAAAAATACTGCATAGACTATCTCTCCTTAGAGGCTTGCACACTAACCTATATACAACATTTTTAAGATACTATTTGTTAAAAGAACACATGCTTCATTTACTTAGTTGAATCCTAAGTTCTTTAAATATGCAACTCTAAAATTGAAGTCTGGTATCATTTTGGGTACAAGTTGTTTCTAAATTTGGCAACACTGTAAAAGTGCTATGCACAGTTCAGTTTTTGCTTGGGATGGTAGTTCATACCTATAATACCAGGTTAACGTATTACTGATGGTAAAAGAGTGAGAAATGTTGTTCATCCTGATCGAATGAAACTTCCTGTGTGCTTCTGTGTTTACACATAGATGTTTGGGTACTACCCAGTTTACATGTTTCTGCCCTGGGAGCAACTTCAGCAAGCGGTCACATCATCACCTCAGCAAACAGGCCCGCAGCTATTTGAGGAGCAGGTACTATGTTGGTTTGGTTTTAATCTGATTAGTTCAATTTTGGAAAAAGGTAGGTACCCTGAGAAAAGAATAATTGAGGATGGATAGTGCACTCAAGCACTTGACCTCACAGAATAGGACATGGTGTCTCTCCTAGAAGCAAACTCTGAACTAATGTGGCAACACACTAAGCCTATAATCTCAATGAAGGGAGTCAGGAAATGGTTCTAATAAAATCAGGTTCAAAACCGATTTTTTTTCTGAATCGGATTTTTCTTACATTTAGAATCTATAAGTACTCATTATATTCATATACATATATATTTTTCAAATATATGTGATCATTTTTCAAAAATTTATTACAAAAATTGTCACAATTAATCTAATAACTTTTTCAAAATTCTGTCAGATACCATTTTATAATCAATTTGGATACATACAACAACAAGCAGAACCTGTGAGTAAATGCATAATTTTAATATCTAAAAATATATTTGGTACTACTTGTTCTCTATTAATATGTAATATATGCATGTATATATACATATAAATATATGTGCATATAATAATTTATATGTAATATAAATATATTATGTGCTTATTATGAAAACACTAAAATATGAAAGATTGAAAAGTAAAATACTTATGATCACTAGAACTTGAAATACAATTTGATACCATATATTCATTTTCTAAGCCTAAAACAAATTTTGAGAATTCAGTTTAAATTCAGATCTCTCATGATATGTGTTCAAAGATGTCTTAACATTCAATGTTGATTTTTGAAAACTAAAACATGTAGACTTTGAAAAAACATTTAATTAATGTAAAACGCATATAATTTTAAGTGATCATTTTTCAAAAATTTATGACAAAAATTGTCACAATTAATCTAATACCTTTTTCAAAATTCTGACAGATACCATTCTACAATCAATTTGGATACATACCACAACAAGCAGAACCTGTGAGTAAATGCATAATTTTAATATCTAAAAATATATTTGGTACTACTTGCTTTTCTATTAAACACAAGTGTGTCTTTCAAATAAAAATCACCAAGAGTACACTTCTAGATGGATGAAGTCTGATTACCTATGACATTGTTATGCAAACACACATAAGAAACCATAGAAAGATTTCTTAGGTGCACTTGCATTGACTTACAGAACTTGCATTGGATGGTTTTGGAGGGAGAATACTCAAGTATTAGTCAGTCCTGGAAAGGGAATGTTCGGGGGAGTAGGGGTGTTCTCTGAGTGTCTTAGGGATCAGATAGAAGATAATAGAACAAGTCTGAGGCTGTGTCTGGGGAGCAAGTCACTAGTAGTAACCAGGATGTGAGGTCACTTGTACTCGGTCTCTTACCATGACACTAGAAAATCTCATATTCCAAGCTTCATTGCATTCAGACACAGCATTCCCTGTGGTTGATGCTTTACAGACTTCTACGCCTGAAGCACACTGAGTGTCCATTCTCTCCTGCCTACAGTGGCCTTTCTCTTTCTCAAATCTAAACTCGTAAGAAGTTGAATTGTGATGGAGTGCTTTGGTTGGCAAAAGAATGTATGCTGATCCATCACTGATTTAGACCTCTTTACCCTTCTGCTTCTTCAGGGTGTACAAGGACGACAGCAGCATTTAGCTGTTGACACCTTTGTAGGCACAGCTCCAGAAACCCCCGGGATGGTAAGATTCCTTACAAAACCTTGTGGTAACTGGAAATTGACAATAAGAACTTCCAAGTTCCTTCAGTAGTATTCGTTTACTGTAAACACTGTGTCTTAGTTAGGGTGAAGAGACACCATGACCACAGCAACGCTTATAAGGAAAACGTTAAATTGGGGTGTCTTACATACTGTTTCTGATATTCAGCTCATTATCATGTGGGGAGCATGGCAGCGTGCAGGCACACATGGTGCTGGCTATGTCTTGATCAGAAGGCAATATGGAGTAGACACAGACACTGGGCAGTATCTTGACCATAGAAATCCTCAAGACCCACCCCCACAATGACACAGTTCCTCCAACTAGGCCACACCTACTTCAACAAAGCTACACTCCTACCAGCTTATAGGGACCAATTACATTCAAACTACCACATACTGTTACAATTATCATCAACAATTACTGATCTTCCCCCTGTATTCTTTGTTAGTCAAGATTTAAATCATTCAATTCCTCAACTATTTACTGAAAAACTTTTTCCAGGAACTCTTCTGTGTACCTTATTTAAAAGTTGGGGTACTATTGGTAGTTGATGACTTGGAGAGGGAAAGTCATTTCTCTTTGGTGGTATAGTCACTAACGGCTAACACGTGCATTAATGGATGAACCACACCAACATGTTTAATAACATTACTAATTGGATGCAGTGGGGTATGTTAACTTAAAAATAAAAGAGGGGAGGAGGAGCAGGAAGAGAGGTAGGAGAAAGAGAAGTACCTGAAGTTAAGAGACAGATGTGCTAGAAAACTCAAAAAAAGTTAGAAGGGAAAATGTGGGGTGGATATAATTATAACACACTGCATACATGTAGTGGCATTTCATCTGTATTTTAATAAACAAAGCTTTCCTGAAGATCAGAGAGTGAAACAGCCCCACTGGTCAGCCTTACAGACCAGGCAGTGGTGACACACACCTTTAATCCCAGTAGCTACACTAGCTGCCATAGAAACAGAGCAGTGCCTGCCTTTAATCCCAGTGGCACATACCTTTAGTACCAGAACTAGAGGGGATTATTAAATGATAGGAGACAGCTCTCAGTCTCATTCTGAGATTCCCTGAGGCAGGATCGCCGTTTTAGACCTAGGTAAGAGCTAGTGGCTGACTTCTTTGTTTTTCAGATCTTCAGGTTGAACCCCAATTTCTGTCTCTGAGTTTTTATTAGTCATACTTCACACATATGTATGATGTTCTCAAAGAATAAATTTAAAAGTAGCTATCAATATACAACCATGTTTGTGAAATATAATCACAACCTAAGATAGTTTATGAGCTATAAAACTAATAAGACACATATTGTTTAATGTGATGCCTATTTGTGCCCCTCAATCCTTTAGCTTCACAGTCTTCTGAGTTTGAGGGGTCTACTTGGAGATGTAACCACTTTGTCCTATTCTTGTTCTTACAGCCCATGGAAGGCGGTCCGCTGCATTCACAAAGAGAATCAGTCAGCTTTAAGCATGACAATGGAGGAGTTTTCATGCCTCCAACTTCACCAAAACCAAGCAACAAGAATGTTTTCACTCCTGCAATAGACCCAACTATTGCCCCAGTACTTCTAGAACAAAAGGTAGAGTGACCAAAGATTCATTTTATGAAATAAATTGTTCTTTATGGTTTAAGTGAGACATTATAATAAAAGTGCATGTAAGTAATAATATATTGCCATAACTCTGAATAAAAACAGCCAACAATTATTATTTTAAATCATTTTTTTCAGGGTGTAACTTGATTTTAATTGTAATATGAGCTTCTTGTGAATGTTCTTTCTCATTAGGTCAAGACTGATAAACTAAGAGAGCCATAAGATATTGTCTTAATCACTCGGAGATTTTGGTAGGTATTTTTTTTTGCCAAGATTATAGCTTAAATGCCCTAACAATTTTTAACAAAAAATTCATTTGAAAATTAACAAAGAGTTCTTAGCATAAAGATTATAGGAAAAACAAGCTAGTGTTTAAATCTGCCTACAAAGACCACACCAATTATGAGATTTGCCTAAATTTTAAAAATCAAAATTAACTTCTTAAAGTCATATTTGCCTATACTATAAACTTGATATGAGTCACATAAATACTGAGTATATTGTTTCTATATAAAAGAAATCACATGTTCTCTACATAGTCAGTCCTCTCAAGACATCTTTTCACTTTACTAACTAAATATTGTGATTAATGTTAATATCTCCTTGTTTTAAATAAAGTATAGTAAAGTAATAAAAAATTGCATAATGACAGAGCAATTTCAAAATTAATTAATTACATCCTAAATATAACTATGGTTAGATATTTGTCTAAATGAACTTGGTTGGCTACTGAAGATACATTATTCATTTATTAGGAAAGCATCCTTGAAGTTATACTACTAATAAAAACACACATAGAAAGGAATGCAGAGTCATTTAATAAGCAAACTAAAGGACAAAGTGTTTCAAATTTCTCATGAGCTCATTCAGACCCTTCTGGAAGAAGCAACATTGAGCAGACTTCAATAGAAAGGGGCCATTAAGAACACAGTCAGGAGCAAGGAGCATCCTTTCCTCTCTAGAAAAGTACCTCACTGATGCACTATTTGAATAGTGCAAATCAATTCAAGCTACTGGTACCAAACCTGAAAGGTGTTTCCGAAAGTGTTTCCGAAAGTGTGAGCTTCGGCCAGTGTAAAACTCCCAATGAGATGTTTTTGTTTCTTTTACAAACGATTTCAAATAGCTACACAATTTTATTCAAAAGAACCTACTAATACTGAAACTCTGTTCTTTCTTACTTTCAGGGAGAAGATGTGATGTTACCTTCGCTGTCTTTTAGATCATTTTCCTCTTCTATACTAATAGATATTTGTTTAATGGTATAAAATCTCTTCACTAGTCTCCTAATTTTCTTTACTTAGTATACTCTTCATGTCACAAAAAAATTAATACACCATGTAATAAGTTCTACCTTTACAAGGCTGTTTTTCCCAAAGACAGAAGTAATTATGCTTATATAATCTAGAAAATAACAATACTAAAAATAAAGCTCATAATAGCAAATTTATTTGATAACTGTATTAATAAAGATGTCTCTAAAATTGTGCCATTAAAGAAAATAAATATGTATTGTCAATAGATTTATGATGAATATGGTAATTGGTAAAAAAGAAATAAACTATGAGTCTACCTTTCTCATGTCAACATCTGCTTGTTTTTCCCAATCCCATTCTGTCAGCTTGCTTATGATTCATTCTCCATCAAAGTCAATGTTTTGTTCTGTCTTGATTTGTGTTTTTGTTTGTTTGTTTAGACAGGGTCTCACCCTATAGCATTGACTGTCCTGGAACTAAGTATGTAGATTAGGCTAGCCTTCAACGCATATAACCTGTTTCTTCCTCTGAGTGCTGGGATTAAGGGTATACAGTACCATGCCTGGCCCTCCAGAATTATTTCAAAAACAGATATTAACCATGTGTGCTCTATTTATACCACAACTACATAGAAAGATGGGTGCTGAATGCAAAAGGACAGAAAGAAGGTGCCCGCTTATCTGGGGAGACAGCAGTCTACAGACGCTGGGACATAGATTTTGAATTTCATCACATTTGGATTTGAATCTTGAAGATGCCACTTAAACTTAGGCCTCTATTCTCAGTTGTAAATAGGGCAGAGTGAGATATGAATTTTAGAATTTCTGAAAGTACTGCTTGAAATAACATACAAGTACTAAAGAGCTACTTTTCTCTTTTTCACATGTAAACCTAAAAGTACTTTCAACTTATTTTCTCAAATTCAGATCTTTAGCAAAAATTATCTGAAAACAGGAAATTTAGCATTTAATGTACCTTATATGTATGTTAATAGAAGCATGTTATACTAGCTGTGAAGAGACATCATGACCACAGCAACTCTAGTAAAGGAAAATAATTTAATCGGGGCAACTTACATATTCAGAGGTTTAGTCCACTATCATCATGGTGGACATGGTAGCATGCAAGCAGACACGGTGCTGGAGCAGATGTATCTTGAGCATAGTAGACCTCAGTGCCAGCCCCCACAGAGACACGCTTCCTACAACAAGGTCCTACCTACCCAACGAAGCCACACCTCCTAATAGTACTACTCCCTATGAGTTTATGGGGGCCAATTACATTCAAACTACCACATATGTGAATCTGCATGTGTTAAAGATGAATAAGTTAATAAACCAATACATGTTATATTATTCAATAATTTGGTGTTCCAGTGGTAAAACACAAGGACATATTGAAATTTGCAGGCAAATGGATGGATCTAAGAAAAAAACCTATTAAGTGAGGTAACCCAGATTCAGAAAGACAAAATTATATGTACTCATAAATAGCTTTTAGGCATAAAACAAAGAAAAAAACAGCCTACAGTCCACAACCCCAGAAAACCTAGACAACAAAGAGGACCCTAAGAGAAACATACAAGGATCTACATAGGAAGATGAAAAAGACAAGATCACCTGAGTAAATTGGGAATGTGGGGATACAAAGGAGGGTAGATGGGAAGAAAGAAGGAAGAGAGGGAAGCAGAGAAAAATGTAAAGGAAAAAATTAAAACCCCACAAAAATGCTATTAGAAAAAATTTGGTGATCACCAGGCAGTAGTGGTGCAAACCTTTAATCCAACACTCAGGAGAGGCAGAGGCAAATGGATCTCTGAGTTACAGGACAGCTAAAGAAAACAGACAAAAAAGAAAGAAAAAAATGAAAGAAAGAAAGAAAGAAAGAAAGAGGAGGGAGGGAGGGAGGGAGGGAGGGAGGGAGGGAGGGAGGGAAAGACAGACAGACAAATGGACGGACAGACAAACATACAGGAGAGAAGGAAGGAAGGAAGGAAGGAAGGAAGGGAGGGAAAATAGAAAAGAAAAAGAAAAAAGTGATATTCTAGGTTCTACATTTGATCATATTTTATAGGATTGTAGCTGTTTCTTCATTTAATAGTGTTGTAACTCTGAATCTACTTTTTCTCTCTGGACGAGCAACCCATTAATCACCGACTGTGCCTTCATTCTATTCTGTGTACTTTTCCCTGAGTTCATGTAATTAAGGAATGTAATCCTCAGTGCTTGACTGAGCTCCTAACATCAGATATGACAAACACCAGGAAGTATAATAATCCTCAGGTGTTCGGCAGCTAAAAGCATTTTATTCCCAAAATTACAACCATTCAGAAAATAATTTTAAAGTTCCATGATGTAATTCAATCAAGTACTGAAGAGACAACCTATAATATCCTATACCAAGTACCCAATTTTAAAAGACAATATAGTTAGAGGGAAGCCCAGAGCCTGGAGAGGAAGGAAGAGTGTGATACAGCTTCTCTGTTCAAGATGAGACAGTGGGGAAGTTAGAAAAACGGTGAAATCCAGCATGACTCCTTATCAACTGGAGCACTTACTGATATTGGGGATGAATTATAAACACTTTTTAAGCTTTTTTAAAGAATCTATCCATTGTTCTTATAATGACCAACTAATTGGCAACCATAATCTAAGTGTTCTATTGAACATGGTTTTGGGAGTTACCAGCATCTGAATCAATGCACTGATATTTTCAGACCAGGCTACCTCACTAGCACAACACACTTGAATCCCCCCTGTTCTTTTTATCCGTATCAATAAAATCGCATATATTTCTCATGACTGGCTTCTCCTACTAAACAATTTTTATGTGATTTATTCCTGATGACACATTGCATGGTATGGATATAGAACTCTGCTTTCTCAAACATTTGAACTATTTTCAGTTACTTACCACTATCTGTAAAGTTGACATCAATGTTCTAGCTCACTGCTTTTTATAAATATGTATTTTACAACTCTAGAATAGGTTCAGAAAGTAGGGTAAGGTCACAGGATAAGAAGATAAACTCAAACAGGAAAGGAACCTGGAGGCAGGAGCTGATACAGAGGCCGTGGATGAGTGGCTTGCTCTCCATGGCTTGATCAGCTTGCTATCATATAGAACTCCCAATAGCCTAAGGATGGCCCCATCCACAATGGGCTGGGCCCTCCCCCAATGACCACTGATTAAGAAAATGCCCTACAGCTGGATCTTCTGGAGGCATTTTCTCAATTGATTTCTCTCCTTTGAGGTGACTTTAGTTTGTGTCAAGTTGACATAAAAATATCCAACAGTATTTAATATTTTAAATTAAATTAATTTTATAATTAATTAAATTAATAAACTTAGTTTACTATTTAAGCTGAGTTTAGTTGCAGCAAAATAAAGCTAGATGTCTTGTGTGTGGGGGGGAAACAAAAAAGAAGATAAGAAGACGCTGTTAAACAATTAATAACAATTTGTAAGTTTGCAACACTTCGCCTCAGTTCTCTCTTCTTTCTCTCAATTCTTACTGCTTGAACAGCTCTCCCAGCTTGGTGCAGTGGCAGATACTAGAGCTGAGAATTCTCTTTCTAACTTTTGCTATTTTAACACAAAAGATGAAGAGATGTCTTGTGGTTTACTTTGCAGTTTCTTTGTGTCTATGTTAACTTTCCATGCTTAATAGACCCTTGTGTTTCTTTTGTTTTGATGTTTGCTACTTCTGTGTGTTTTTATGTTCTCATCAGTCCCTTGATACAGTTATTCTAGCTACTCTGACCACAATGGTTAGATTGTCTGTCGGTTCTTTCTACTGACTGATTTTGCTTTAAGCATCATATTCCTCATTTCTTTCACATGTCTCTGCAGGGTCTGTGTCTGATAGCTGTCCACTGACTTTATAAGTAACTAAACAAAACTCTGAGTTCAATCTTCTTCCTCTGTCACATGGTTCTCAAGCCTCCTAACACTGAAATCATTGAATACAGTACCTCATGACCCAAGCATGAAAGTATGTCCATTGCTTTCCATAACTGTAGTTTTCCAGTTATGAACCATAATGTGAATATCTGATATGCAGGATATCTGATATGTGACCCCTGTGAAAAGGTCATTCAACCCCCAAAGGGTCAGGCCCCACAGATTGAGAGCCACTGCTCCAGAGTGTCCCTCTGCATGGATCTGGTAGATGTCTGATCTAGTATTTGATTGTCAGCAGCTATTTATTTCATGAAGGCTGAGGTCTAGATTTACCTTATGCAAGAATAAATAATTTAGAATGCAATTAGAATGTATACTGTTTAAGAAAGTGACAATAGTAGGTTGTGCTCTAAGGTCCATGGCCCCACTATCCATGAACTTGCCTAGGAATGATTCCCCTCCTGTCAAGTGGGCCCTGAGTCCAATTAGACAACAGTTGGTTACCACCAGGATATGGGGGCCAGTACTGCACCTTTAGGGATGTCTTGCCATGCTGGTCGTTGCTATGGTTCGTAGACATCCCAGCTAGGTAGGACTATGGATTGGTTTCCTCCGTTGGGAGCTTTCATCGTAACAAAAGGTTCCTAAGGAGTAGGCTTTTGTGCCAGTTACTGCTCAAATACACCTGGTGTGGTCTCTTTAGCAATAGAGGTTTATTTTCAACTTCTGAGAGGCAAGCAAAGGTTATAGCAGAAAAGATATACTGTTTTAGACATCTAACTCTCCTGACCAGCAATTTGAAAGAGAAGTTTCTCATGCTATGTGCTGGTCTTTTTACTGGATAATCTAGGGCTCTTAGAGAGAGAATTATCACCCCAAGTTGTATGATTTAATTATATACACATATGTATGTACAAACTTATATATTGTGTACAAGTTTAAATAAATATGAAATATGTATTTCCCACGTCTTTTCCAAGAATTCCTCGTGTTTCTCATCCCTCATCTCACTCTCCTTCATCATTGTCCTTCCTCCCCAAACAAAACCCTCCTCTATGTCTCTCCTCTCAATATCACCTACATCATACTATTCTGTTCTCCAAGGTTCTCTTCCCCTCTCCCCAGTCCTTTTTCCATTCCTTGTTTTTTCATATATCTATATCAGAAACTTTGGAGCTATGAACCACACATGAGAGAGAACATAAGATTTGTCTTCCTATGTCTGGGTAACCTCACTAGCATAATATTTTCTATTTCCATCTATTTACCTGCAAAATTTGTGATTTCATTTTTCTGTACAGCTGAATACTATACCGTAGTGGATATGTACCACATTTTCACATCCATTCATCCGCTGAAGGACATTTAGGTTGTTTCCATTTCTTAGCTATTGTGAACAGAGCTCTAATAAACAAGACTGAGCAAGTGTCTGTAGTGGAGGATATTGAGTCCTTCGGGCACACACTAGCTGGGTCATACGGTTCATTTGTTTTTAACGTTTTGTGAATTCACCAAACTAATTTCCAGAGTAACTATACCAGTTTGCAAGCCGGTCAACAGTGAATGAGGGCTCCCTTTCCCCCAATTCCCCCATGCATTTGTTGTCTATTGTTTTAATGATTTCCATTCTGAGTGGACTAGGATGGACTATTTTTGTATTTGAGTTATGATTTACTTGTCTATATGTTTATTTCAGTCTTATTCCTTGGTTCCAATGCAAAACTAAGTCCTATCAACTTGGTGTTTACAACTCTCTTGCTGCCTGTCTGCTGGGTCAGTACAGGGTTTCTATCAAATGCCTCCGATTAGAAGGTATCTTAAGTTCTAAATCTTTCACTAAACCAGTGGATGCTGTAGAAATCTCTGCTGAGCATCTCAGCATTCCAGCTCCAGTTTCCCCTGCACTCCTCAAAACGTTGCCTTACTCATGCATACTTCAGGATAATCCAAGGGTTTGAGTACAGCGTACATACCTTGACTCTCACCTCAGAGTCTGCCTCACTTACAGAAGTTTCGACAGAAGCCTGGAATTTCCACATCCTATGTCTCAAGCTGCTGTGAATGTGACTTTTTCATAGAGGTCTAACTGTCCCTACCCCTAATCATGACATAAGCCAATAAAGAAAAAGCCAAAATACTATGGATATTACCCTTTTTGCAAGTGTCAATTTCTTTGAGTTTTTACCATCACTGATCATTATCTCCACCCCCCCATAAAGGTCACACTGTGTAGTCTAGGGTGGCTTCACATCCCTGTAATCCTCCTGCTTCTGAGTTTTAAATGCTGTAACTGTGTGTATGAGCCATAATTTCCTGCTACTATTGTTTTGCAAGACTGAAGTAAATACATAAATAAAACAGCCACTATCAGAGGAATCATGCTCACAGTCCAAAGGTTTTTTTTTTTTCCATATGTTTTTGCTGAATTTATTTTTACCTCCAGTATCACCCCTGATTCACAGTCACCCTCAGGGGAAGATACTAAAAGTGACTTGTGACAAATGGAAACCTCGCTTTGTCCTACCTCTGCATGGAAGCATTCAGTCCCTTCAAATCGGCCTCTGATTACTTTTTCTACTCCTTTAGAAGGTTCAGAGGCCTAGGCAGTTTGGATGCTCACCTTATGAGACCTGGATAGAGGTGGGCAGTCCTTGGGCTTCCCACAGGTCAGGGAACCCTAATTGCTCTTCGAGCAGATGAGGGAGGGGGACTTGATCTGGGGAGGGGGAGGGAAATGGGAAGCGGTTGCGGGGAGGAGGCAGAAATCCTTAATAAATAAATAAATTTAAAAAAAAAAAGAAGGCTCAGAGGCCCAGGATCCTTGGACCTGTGACATCTCTGCGATGCACCCTGGGCCTTTCCACTTCTGTGAAGAAAACCTTTATGTTCTGTGAATTAGGCCATATGACTGCCAAGAATATTGTTTTCAACCTTTTCTTTTGTTGTTTTTACTTCAACAATTGAATGTGTGTATATATATAATATGTATATATATATACATATTATATAAATACACATACATATTACTAAATAGATAAACAAAACCTACTTATTTCATCCTATTTTACTTGTGTGTGTATGATTTCAGGGTTGACTACTTGGGTTTTAATCATATTTGCCTCTCATAATTCTGTTTTTCTTTTTTCTCTTATTTTTGTTTTATTAACAATAGATTTATTAAACAGATTTTTTAGACAATATATTTTGGTTATGGTTGCTCCTTCTTCGGTTCCTCCAAAATCCATACCACTTCCCTCCCATTCAAATCCACATCTTTTCTATCTTTCATTAGAAATCAAACAAGCATCAAAAATAGTAATAAGATAAAACAAATGCAAATGGGAATAGGACAAAACAAACAGGAAAGAGCCCCAGGGGAGGCCTAAGACATAGATGCAGATGCAAAGTCACACATTCTTACACAGGAATCCTACCAAATCGCAAAACCATTGCCTGTAAAGCAAACTCACTAAAAAAATAATGAATAAAAGTAAAACCATAAATGGTATGTAAGAGTAATAAAATATAATTTAAAAGTACCTAGACAGTATGAAACAAAGGCTGGTTCACTTAGCAATTTATTTCTCTACCTTTGTGTAGCACTTGCTCTCTCCTTCACAAACCTCACAGAGAGCCAAGTGTTACTTTTCTTTCCTTTGTCTGAATGGCTGTAAGCTCCATGAAGGCATAGATAATGTCTGCCTTCATTCCTTGTACATGGTCCTGAAGTTTCCAGGATATTACAAACAATGACTCTTTAATGATTGAAATAATTTTATAACTTAATATCAAAAATGCAGACCTAGGCTATTTACTAATTCTTCCAAACAATAAAACATAAATTTTATTTTAAAGTTTACATATTTTATGTCTTGAAAATAAAAAGTTAATATTATGATAAAATGTTATTTTTCAAATGTCCTTAGTCAAATGTTCCTATCATTTTTTAAAACCCAGTTAAAATATTTAACATGAAAAGACTGTATTTACAATATATTAATTTTTTGTTCAAATAAATCTGAAGGGAACCTTTCAAAATGAAGCAAATTTTAAAAGAACATATTTTGCAATTTCAGAAAACTTGTTATAATTCATTTGGTGGATTAGTCCTTGAGTGTTTCATCTTCCTGGTATTATGGTTAGGAATTGACTAATCCTGACCTCAAGTTACACCGTTTACTAGATTTATAGCCTTAAACCCTTAACCCTCTAAGCTCAATTTATTCTAAAGTAAGGATATTTTATAGTTTATTCCATAAGGCCCTGAATAATGTATATGTTTGTGAATGGGTACACATATAATACATTTGTCATTTGTAATATTTGATATTGGTGAGTACTTAGTGAGCAAGCATTTTAAAAGTTTTCTAATTGTGAAGTTAACATAATTTTCTATTTATGAAGACTATAATTGGATTTACAATAATCAAAAGGTTTTTAAATGTAAAAAGCCTATATTTTAAAGGTTTATTTTTATTGTTTTTAATTATATGCATTTGTGTATGTCTTGTGCCAATATGTGCACATGTGTGAAGGTGCTTTTGGAACCAGATGCCTTAAATACCATGGGGCTTGAGTAATGGGCAGTTGTGAGCAACTTGACATGGAGGCTAGGACACCAAACTGGGTTGCCTGCAAGAGCAGTACATGCTCTTCACCACTGAGCAATCTTTCCAGCCCCAGAAGTGTTACAAGTTAATAAGTCAAATGTAAAAGTAAAGGGAGAGTGGCCAGGCACTGGAGGCGCACACCTTTAATCCCATCATTTAGGAAGGAGAGGCAGATGGGTCTTTATGAGTTCGAGGCCACCTTATCTACAGAGCGAGTTCCAGGACAACCAGGGCTACACAGAGAAAGCCTGTCTCAAAACACCCTCTCCCCCAAAAAGTAAATGGAGAATTTTGAAATTACAGACCATAAGCATAGGAAAGGTCAGATAAACACCAGAAGGATATTATCAGTTCAAGTACAAAACCTTTGGTATTATTAAATTTCATATAAGAAGTATCATTTTGTTAAAATAGTTGAAGGTATATAGCAAATAATGGGAAAGGCTTTATTATATCTTAATGCATAATAATTGAGTAGTTGTCAATAGTTAAAGGACCTATCTGTGTTAAACCAGTCTGTAAGAGAAAAACCTGACTCAGACTAATATGGAGGCCTCTGCAAATCTACTCCTGAACCTCTTTCAAAGGAGCATATCCCGTCTTACCCCACAAACACCAGACATACACACAGGGTACTTACCTACTTGGAGGCAAAATATTCATTCACATAAATAATAATAAATATTTTAATACCAGAAATTGTATTCACATATGTATTTTCAAAGAGGAAAAAGGAAGTTTTGCAATAAACTATAAAAATTCATCTTAATGTGTATTAACTATAGCCATTAATACCTTGTAAATGATGTCAAAATATTAATAGTATCTCTTAAAAATTCAAATTATACTGGTAAAATCATGTCATGATCCTGGCAAATGGGAAATCATTACACAGATGCTCTGAAGTTGGACTTTGATTTTTAAACACTTGTACATTAGCAATGGCTACACAAGTCCAGAGGAGTCCAAGTCAAGCACTCAATAAGATTAATTCAGGGCAAATCTGTTTCCAGTTTTAGCCATGACCCTTCCACTGAGCAGAGCTATGGGCAGAGGCTGGTCTGGAAGTGACTGTGACACTTACTACATTAAACTCAAACTGAAGAATTCTGCAACATTTTCCTTTAAAAGCGATTGTAGGCCAAGTAGTCAAGAAATGGGTGAATTTACCAACCTACTAGAGCACTGACACACAAGTAGGTGTATGTCATACTGAATTCCCTTCTAAGTGAATATGAATTTAAAGAAAGCTCAGGCATGAATTTGTGTCTATTCTCTTTGAAGAAAAGTAACAGTTTTGTTCTTTTGTTAAGGAACAAAAAGGAATCCTTGTTATTGATATATCAATACATATATATGTGAAAGGTTGGGTCATTTCTCAATGTTTTCAGTTCACACAATATAATAATTGTCTAAAATGCACCAAATTTCTCCAGGTTCCATATTCTACACACCACAAGATGTGCTATAATATACTTCTACTCTCTTACTAAAATAAGAATCAGTGATGCTTCATGGAGGCCTACCTACCACACTGTGGTTTGCAATGTGAATTTCCCTACCACAAATTCTAATCCTCTAGTGATTAAAGAAGTTTTGTATTTGCTTGACTGCTAGAATATGACAGTGGCTTTTCCTTCTTCGTCACCCAGCCTACACATTATAATTGAATAAAGAGATTACTTAATTTGGTTATGCAAAACTGCCTTCAGCCATACTTCATCCTGTATCTCTCAGTTGCTTCCTGGATAGCTGCAGAAACGGTTGTTCTTAAAAGTTTGACCTTTTAGAGTATTTTACCATGTTAATATATTAATTCTTGTCTCTGACATCTAAGTGCCCCCCCTCAAAAAAAAGCTTATGTCCTATTGTGTATAGCAATCCATCTACCCTGTTTCATGTAAATCTCCTCAAAATACCTTTCAAGGATAAATAAGATACTTCTCTCTCTCTCTCTCTCTCTCTCTCTCTCTCTCTCTCTCTCTCTCTCTCTCTCACACACACACACACACACACACACACACACACACACCACTCCATTCTCTAGTGCAAGGCCTGGGAAACCACTGTAGGTGTTGTTAGAGAGTCCCTAAAGGCCCCCAAAACAATACTGGCTCTTGCCATTCCTCTTGGATATCCACCAGAACTAGCTGGTAAGACACAATTCATGAAGATATTACTCATCTTGGGGGAAGAAATAGGGAGATGAAGCTGAAACTGAAGCCTGGGAGCTATAGTAATGACCTACAGGCAAGCTGTGTGCACTGGTGTAACCAACCATTTAATGATTAGATTTTAGGAATGCTCCATAGGACAGAAGTGTACTTAAAACTAGTCCTGGTAAACCTAGATCAGTGTCACTGACGGGGGAGGTCATATGCCATCAGATGAAACCTACTAGTATTATTTTGGCAAGTAGACACATTGCCAAACTGGATTTTAAATATTCCATAGATAATGCTACTCTCAGTATTGTTCAGAAAGGCCTCCTACCACATCAGACAGGAGTTAAATCAGAGACTTGTAGGTGGTCAAAGGGAGAGAAATCAGTGCTGGTAAAGTGATGGGCTCTAAGTAGGGCATCTATGCACATTCTCTGGGGCCCAGAGAGCATAATGGAAAGGGGGAAAGAAAGAATGTAAGAACCGAATGATGGAAAGATATATAGCAAAAACATATTGTCTGGACAAGACATAGTCACCAATTAACTCACTGCGGCTGGAGTTACTACACAGACCTAGGTGGGTTTGGGCCTATTAACACTTCACTGAGGATGGGAAAGGACCCATGAGTCCCCACCACACTCTTAAAAACTATTGGCAATTATTAATGTCTGAGGAATTGATACCATTTTCTTCAGTTGGGTAACCACTGACAAATTTCCCAAGCCTCTAATAAATTACTTGCAAGTATCCCTAAACTAAATGAGTCACACAAAAATTTTATACTAACCTATACCTGCTCCAAGTCATGGGACCTGGCCCTCAAGTGTGTCACTCCATTGGGGAAAATTGATCTTTGCTTGATAGCAGCCGGTATAGATTGTAAATAGTTTTTTGGTTGGGGTGGGACTTAGCGTCCACCTCCTCTTCCCTCCATGTTCCAATTCTGACTTGTTGGAACTTGAGCGTGTCTTGGTCATGCTGTTACAGTCTCTGTGAGGTTCTAGGCATTCTGTCTGGAATATGATACTTCCTCGGAGTCAGCCACCATATCTGGCTCTTATGGTCTTACCACTTCGTTTGAGTTGGTTTAGTACTCTTTGTCTTCATGGGCTTTGTCTGTTTTGATTTTCATCATGGTTTTTATTTGTCTGTTTTGATATTCATTTATTTTTGAAAGCAATAGAGAAAGAGTATTAAGGTGGGTGGGAAGAGAGGTAGAAACTAGGAGGAGTTGTTCAAAGGGAAAGAATATGATCAAAATGCTTTGCCTGAAAAAATAATTGTTAAAAAATTAATAAAGGTGCCCATATGACAAAAAGAAAAAAAGACATAAAAGTAGAAAGGAGACATGTTAAGAAGATGAATTTAAGTGGGAGAGAGGGGATGGAAGCAGGTGATGGGGTGAAGTCATTATATGCATGCATAAAACTATAAAATAGTTAAAAATGAAAAATGTGGTGATCTCAGCTTTTTTGGTTAGGTAGATGGATGGTTGGTCAAGAAAAATACCAAGTTCACTTTGACAAAGTTGTCTGTGAGATATCCATCAAACATCAAAATGAATTATGCAGTTGGATAAAAAGAGCCCGTGTACCAAAAGAGCTCAGCTACACTGTGGTCTCAGAAATCAGAAGTGATTATATTATAATTATAAAATGCTGCTTACAGGTGGGTCTGGAAGCTAACTGCTGCAATCAACATGATCTTCTCAGAATTCTAGTTATTGTACCTTAAATAATGGTTAACCCTCTCAATTTCTCAGGTTCTTGGCCCCCACAATGGGAAAATTTGATAATCATTTTTACTTTTGGAACTATTTCAGAGATTAAATGGTATAATATGTATGAAACACCATGTCTATAGCTCCGTAAGCCTCAAATCCACAAGAGACAAAATTTAAAGGAAAACCACAAAAGGAAATATTCTACAGTGATTTGTCATAGTTTCCATGAAACTGCCAATGTTATTTCTCAGTGTCTATGGATTTTGATAGCCGATGAATCAGTGGAGTATTAACTGATCCCAGGGAGTGGCTTTCCAGCCACTGACCCCTGCACTCATTGCACTGTGAGTGTATATAAGAGATGCAACACTGAAGGCCAGTCACCACCACTTCTCACAGCAGCATCGCAGAGAAGGACTGAGTGGAGAGTTTAAGTTAGAAGATCTGAACTATCAAGGTAAGCAATGACTGTATGCCTCTTATAGAAGATGAATGTTACATATGTGTATTAATTTTTATATATTATAAACAACTATCAGAATTGAGAATGTTGAAACTATCATGGACCACTCGCTTGGATTCATAAACAACAACTGGGTAACCATTTTGTGTATTCCTGTTTGTAAGAATTTCTTTGAAAATCACCATTGCTCTACAGTAAGGATTTATTGAAAGAGTGACCAAAAAGGAATCTTCGCATGGATGAGGCACAGAAGCAAGAGAAGGGGAATAAGATCAGGTCCTTCCTTTTGAATTTTATGAACTAAGTCAGCAAAGATTTCAAGAATTCTGTGGGTGAAAAGAATTATCACTTTTGAGTTTTCCAGGTGTGATAGTAGTACAAGTCTTTAGTCCTATCTAGCACTTGGAAGGCAGAGGCAGGAGGATGGATCTGTCAGTTCGCATGTTGAACAGTCTTATGTCATGAATGAATAAGAAGTATGTTCCTGCTCCATCAAATTCACTCAAAGATTAATAGGAAAAGAATTTAAATAATTTTATCTACTCAATGAGTTTCAGGACAGGCAGAGCTACATAGTGAGATCCTGTCTTGACAAAAAAAAAGTATTATCACCTTGTTAAAAGCCTCCTGTTTCATCTTTAAAGTATCTTCAAATTTATGCCAATTCTGTAATATAACATGTTGATTTTAACATACAATTACTTAAATTCTCTTTCCTATTAATCTTTGAGTGAAATTGATGGAGCAGGAATGTGCATCTGATACCTTCACAACATAAGACTTCTCAACATAGCAATATACTGCTACAGCTTGAGAAATAGAAAAAAAAGGTTGCAGGTAAATTATGGTGTGTATGGTGTTATAAAGTCTGAAGGAGTCTGTAATGTGGTTTATTTCTCTATTCAATGAAAGTTTAAATAATCATTGAAAACATTCCCACTGTATAAAATGGTCGACAATTCTGTTCTCTTCCAAACTATTTCCCCATCCTGTTGCTTCTATACGCTCTCGACGTTTTGTAAGTTCTGTGTAGGATGCGGCATGCATTACTTTACATTACAAAGACATAATTATCTATCTCTAACTAGCTTTTTCCTGAAAGAGCTCAGGTTTTATTGTTTCATCCTTGAGCGTTCCTAGTGCCAAACTTATAAAAAGAAGTAGAAGTGTATACGTGTACATGAGAGGCGGAGTGATTTTATATCATTGGTTTCTATACTGAGAGTCTGCTAATAGAATGCTAAACCACTAGGTGGTGGTGGAATATGTCTTTATTCCCAGCACAGAGGCAGGCAGATCCCCATGAGTTCAATACCACCTGGATCTACAGAGTGGGTTCTAGGACAATCAGGGCTACACAGAAACACCGTCTCAAAATAAAAATGTTTTTAATTAAAAATATAAGGAACCCTAACCTTGACAAGATAACTCACCAATCATCTTCTGCTCATCTCTTGGTACTTTGTAGACTCTTAGATTTTTATTGATATGATAAGAAAAAAAGACAGAGTTCAAAACATGATCACATTTTTCTTATATTTTAGTCTTCTCTTTCAAAGGTACACAGGAAAGTTCAGTAGGTTAAATTTCCATAGAATATCCATGATCTCAACATCACCCAAAATGAATGCCAATGACATGGGAAATCAGTTATTTTCTCAGGGTAAAATACTAAATATTCTACAGAAAACTGCAAAATATATTATGTATATATGTAGTAGTTTGCTCAGTAAGGTCTATAAGATAGCATTCATAAATATATGAACAGTTATTTTTGAATAACTGATATAAAAAATCACAAACCACAAATCACCTCTGAGTTTGTCCTTTGAAGGTTACTCGCTAATAAACCAACAATATAACTGCAAATGACTGGCTAGCTTCAGGGAGCTCTTAGTTACATCCTCTGTACCAGAACCGTATCTTCTGGATTGCTGTTAATATTCTGTCTTTCTCTGATGTCTAGGATATTCTGGGCAAGATGAAAGCCCTCCTTGTGTTCTCTGTCATTCTGGCAGTAGCAGCTTGTCTCCCAGTGAGTACTGATCAAACCTTTATAGAACGTTTATGAACACTTGTTATGATTCCTGATTTTCCATGATGTTATTAGTCTCTCTACACACTTTAGTTTATAAAGATACTGAAAGCCTGATCTGCAGCATTGGATTTAAGAAAATGTCATATGCCCTTCAGTGTATAATTTTATTCCATGTAGTTTTTGTGCAGTAAATATAGATATTAAAAACATGTACTGTTGTCTTAGTATAGTTTCTATTGCTGTGATAAACACCATGACCAAAAGCAACCTAGGGAGGTTGGGGTTCATTGCAGCTTAAAGCTCTCAGGTCACAATCTACCACTAAGGGAGGCCAGAGCAGGAGGTTAGAACTGAAGCTGAGGCCAGGAAGAGGTGCCGCTTACTGATTGGCTCCTCATGACTTACATCGTGCTTTCTCATCCACTTAGTATCACCATGGAGAGTACTGCGCATGGTGGTCTGGGCCCTTCCATCAATGATTAAACAAGAGAATGCCCTATAGACTTGCCCAACAGAAATGTCTGATGGAAACATGTTCTCAATTGAGGTGCCTCTTCCTAGATAACCTCACTTTGTGTCATAATGGGAAGAGGAGCTTCAATTGAGAAAATGTGTCATGCTGACAAATGATGTGGGAGTGTCATATATCAATCTGTTGATTTCATTGGTTAAGCAATAAAGAAACTGCTAGACCCATTTGATAGGCCCACCCTTAGGTGGGTGGAGTAAACAGAACAGAAGGCTGGGAGAAAGAAACTGAGTCAGGGAGTCGCCATGGTTCTCCCACTCCAGACAGACTCAGGTTAAGATCATTCCTGGTAAGCCAGCTCGTGGGCTACACAGATTAATAGAAATGGGTTAGATCAATATGTAAAAGCTAGCCATTAAGAAACTGAAACTAATGGGTCAGGCAGTGTTTAAAAGAATACAGTTTCCGTGTAATTATTTCGGGTAAAGCTAGCTGGGTGGCGGGACACAGCCCGCCGCTCTGTATTTCAACAGACAAAAATCAACCTAGACATCAGCTATGAGAAGCCCAAGAGTTGATGGTAGATCCTCAGTGCCACAAAAACAGAAGGCAATAATGAGGCATGGGAACGTTTTTTTCAGAACATTGTTTCTACATCATCCAGATAACCAATAACCATCCCATCATCCAGGTGTATTTTAATGGGTAGCACAAAACAGAATCAGACGGTAGTTGAATTATTACATGTATATGTATATATTTCTCCATGTTTTCATCAGCACAAGTTAAATTGATTTCACTGTTTAACCTTTAGGTGTCCCAGGACCAGGCACGAGAGAAACGAAGTGTAAGTAGCTTTCCCTTTCCATGTCGGGTTTCTGTGTGAGACAGTTGCAATGGCGATTAAACACGTTTAGTTATCCAAACCTCTCAGCCTCTGAGAAATTCTTAAAATCTCCAGGGTATTAGCATTAGACAGAGGTATAGACTTTGATTTTTGAAGGGATACCTGAATACAGTATAAAATAATTGATTAATATCTGCCTATAGAGAGAAATAACTTTTCAACTCATGAAGGATGACGTGCAAATCCAGTTGGGAAACACTCTGTGATAAAGAGGCACACAGCCTAGTTATCTAAAACTTCCCACAAGGCTCCACCTCATAAAGGCACCACCTTCCAATAGCATCAAGATAAAGACCAAGTCTTTAACAGATAATCCTTTTAGGAACATTTGGTGTTCCATTCCAGGTAGTAGTAGGTCAGCCATGATGACCAAATTAGGAAAAAAAAATCAGTGAAACATTATTTTGGTATGAACAGACAAGCGAAAACATTCAAGAAAATTAAAAAAAAATTTACAGAACAATATATGTGTGTATGTATATTTATATAACATATATGTGTGTGCATGTGTGTTTTATATATATACATATATATGTATATATATAGAGAGAGAGAGTGGGTTGTGGAAATCTTGTTAACTAAAAAACATGACTCAACAGAAAGCTAAAAATAAAAAATTTGCATGACTTAAGAATTGATATGGGAATGAAGAAATGACAGATATACAGACAGAGAAGCTGGGATGGAGTAGGCCATGTGCACCAATGGATACACACCAGCATCAACCTAGAAGCTCAGCACACTTGGTTTAAATACATCAAGAACAAGGAGGACATGGGTTAGCTATTGTCAGCAGGAGGTCTCTGGATGGGAGCAGTCTTAGGTTATAGCCATTCAGGAGGAGGAAGCTCCATTTGATACTTGCTGCACACACTGGTTTCAGCTAACCATATACATTTCATAGGTGGTCTATGGGAAGGTGTAGTAAATCTTCTGAGCGTAACCCTGATTTGCCATTCCCATGGATCTGAGCTAGTGGGATCCTTGGCTTAGGTCAATAATATAGGACTTCATCTGCTCAGCACAGAAACTGATAGGATGAAGGGAAGAGACAAAGAGAGATGATTTCCAACATGTAATTTGCTGAATGATGATTTGAATCAAAGAGGTGTGTGTGTGCGTGTGTGTGTCTGTATATGTGTGTGTGTGTGTCTGTGTGTGTGTGTGTGTGTGTGTACCTTTACCTCCCCTCATTGCCTTATAACTATAGAAAACTTTACTTTGAATTCTAAGATTTGGAAATAAGTTATCTCTAATTTTCTAAGCCGAGATAATCAAGTCAATCATAATTCTACAAATAAAAAGTGTAAGTAATTTAGACCTTTTAAGTTTTCTCCTTCATATAGAAAGGCCCCCTTGGAAAAGAGCTGCATCAAGCAAGGCCTTTTTTTTTTTCTCAACAGGCCAGCGACAGTGATGAAGACTTCCCAAGAATAGATTTTCTCCCAAACCGGTATCCACCTGGTGCATACCCACAATATGGATATCCATTCTATCCATGGTTATATCTCCCTTATCCCATCCCCTTCTCTCGCTTTGCAACTCTACCTCCTGATGCGAAGTAAATGAGAGAGAAGTCACGGTGTGAGTGAAGATGAAGCGAGAGGTGAGTATGATAACACAATCACCTTGGTTGTTCGGGTGCCTACCTGTGCATGGGACTGCCTCGCTCAGCGAAAACAGATGTTACGCTGTCCCTAGACACTGGGATCCTATATGTTTCAGTATTTTTCCCTGGTAGAAATCAGTGGTAACAACAATGGCGATACATCCTATGTCCCCTTAAGATTCAAAAATACAGCAGTTTATAAAGTCATTCAAGGTGATACAATGAAAGCAAGCCTATTATCATATTTTTGTTTGAACATTTTCTATTAATACAAATGATTTTTCACTTTGGACTGAATCAAAGGCCTAGGTAAAGCAAAATTTTAATATAAAGCTTAGACTGGATGAACTTATGAATCTACACCCTAAAGGAAGGTTCATCCTAGTTCTTAGAAAAATAACAAACTTTTTAATGCTAAAAACCCAAAACAATGTTGCAAATATAACAGTTAAAAAAAAAACCCTACAGCCTCGCACTTCAAACAGATATACTGTCATCTCAAGATACCAGAATTAAAATGGTGAGTCTGTAAGTCTTGGATGGATTGGAAAAGTATGCGCTATATTGAGGACTAAATACAGACCCATAAGATTATTTTAGTTTCTCATTATAATACATGTACACATATATAACAATTTATGTATTTAACACATGTGTACACACACATACGGAAAGGTGCTGACATCTTCCTACTCAGCATTCATGGACCGAATACTTTCCAACTCTTAACTATGTACATTTTTATTACAACAGATATGCAATATATGTATATATGTAAATATGTTTTAAAAGCTCCCCTGAGAATAACACATTTGGATTAATAACTATATATCTACTATTTATTTCAGGCTACTTTGAAATTGAATGTGAGCCACTTCTTTGATGGATCAATGTTCCTGTTAAAAGAGAAAAATAAATGCAATTGAAATAGCATATGATGTTGTCTCTTTAGAATTCTTTTAACCAAGTATGAAGGGAAGGATCCTATGTCTTTAACACTTTTACATGACTTCTTTTTTAATTTTTCACTTAATTTGTTACATTAACAAAGTATAGCATTTTATTAATTTTTGCAAACTTTATATATGCATACAATATATTTTGATCATGTTCATCTTTCCCCCACTCCTCCTCACTTCTCCCATATCCATTTCCCAACTTTATATTCTCTTCAGTTTTTTAATAACCCACCAAGTTCAGTTTGTGTTATTCATAAACTCATGGGTATATAGCCATGCCCTGGAGCCACACCCTTAAAGAACAGTGACTCTCCTCCTCCTAGAAGCCATCACCTGCCCATAGTGTCTTAGTTTATTACATTAATAAGCTAACATTTTTATTAATTTTTGTCTTATTTTGGTGTGAAGACTTGTGAGTCCCTTCCTTTCATGCTGGAATACTAACTAAAAGAATACACTGTCTCTAAACTCAAGAAGCCAGTAATAGTTAATACCTAAATAGTGTTAATGTCATTCTCACAAGTTAAAAGAGCTTTCGAATTACCACAGAGTTGCATTTTCCCAAAGCTCTTTTTTATTTGGCAAAACTGAAGATTATAGAAGTCCTATGGACTTTTCATGCTCATGAACCTAGCATATGGCAGAAATGCAAAGTCCGATCCCAGGACTCCTTTGTGTTGGCTTCAGTAGCACTTATACTAAAATAAAGTCTGAGTCAGGGTCAGAGACTAGTTAAATCTATATTTTTTACTTCATTTCAAGAAGAAATGACTTTTCAGAAGATAACTGATAGAATTAACACGTCAGCTAGCTGTCACTTGGGCTCCAGTATTGCCTCCAAAGCACAAATTGAACTTCATTTCTGATCCGCTCAATGACCACTGAGAGTTCTTTATTGACTACAAAGCAAAATCCATTTCCCCCGCAGGCCCTCAGGTCCTTCCACATGGTAACTAATAGTAACCCCAAGCTTCTTCCCAAAACCTTCTGCCACCACTTGGCTTCCATATAGCTCCAGCTCAGAAAATCCAGGAACAGCCAATTCCTATAATCAAGCTTCATCACACAGCTGTGCCTTCCCCATGGTGATTTCTCCTTAGGAAGTGTGCAGCCTCCATTTCAGCATTAAGATTTAATTTATCTTTTATCTTTCAAGAATCGAGCTTCATTTTAATGAGCTTCATTAAAAAAAAACTCAGTCTGTCAAAAAAAAAAATTCACCACTTTGACCTTGTCCCACAGTGTTTTATTTCTGCCCTTTATAAATCTGAGCATGCTACACCTAGGAGAACATGCCACCTAGTTTTTTGTGTCCTATTTAAGCTGCTGGAAAATGACATCAGTGCAACTGTACACCAATGCTTAGCTGTTCAATGACTGGTAAATGGAATATATTGGCAAGAACCACCAATTCCTACTTTTCAAAACAGTCCCTTTGCATCTCTGACATATATCAGTGTGGACGGTTGTAAAAGGTTCATTCTCTCAGGAAATGAAAATCTTAATCAGTATTTAAAAGTTGCCTATTTTCTTCTCAATTACATTGCCAGCACAGCCAACTTGGTAAATTCTTAGCTACCCATATTCTGCTGGAGAAACTCTAGGGACCATAAAATACTAATTCATAAATAAAATGTTGGTCTGAATACAATTTAAAAATATCATTAAATATATATGTACTAGAGATTCAAGTTCCTAAGGATCTTAGTTTAACATGTTTATCTTCCTATAACAAAACTTTGTGAACTTTACAGAAAGACGACAATTTGTCCTGTTCCTTGTCACTTCCTACTAATCTCACGATGAACACTTGAAAAGCAATGCCCCCATTATTTCCATTACTACTTCATAACTGTAATTCTACTCTTGTTATGAATCGTAATGTAAGATATCTCATATGCAACCTCTGTGCAAGGGTTGTTCATCGCCCAAAAGGGTCACTACTCACAGGTCGAGAACCATTTCTCTATATATTCTCTAAAGTGAGATAGTCTGTCTTTCCATTAGAGCCCTTGGGTCTTCTTTTAATAAGAACTACATATGTGGTTATTGCTGATTGAAATGAAACAACTGCAGAACAGAGAACTTGATATTGAACTTCAGTCTTAGAGATTTAATTTCCGTGAGAATCTTGTCCTTATTTTTTATGATATTCACTTACAGTGAAGGTCTCTGAAGCATATACCTTTTATAGTAAAATGTCAATCATTCTGCTGTCATAAAAGTTGTGTAATAGAAATCTGAAAGAGTCCTTTATAGTACAACTGTTGTTTGAAACATTGTACTTAGAGAACACACTTTTTTGAGATCATTGCTGAGAATTCAAAAGTGCAGCGGTATTTTGAGAAGTCAAATTAAAAACAAAAAATAAAAATATATTAATATGACTAGCACTAAAAATAGAATAATTATAGTGGATATCAGATGTAAGAAAAAACTAGCAAGAGGTTACCAACAAAAGTACCTATGAGTAAAAATCATCTTTTCACTTACTTCAAATTGTTTTTTACATTGCTTGAAATATGATCCTTATAGCAGCCTCCAACCCAAGCCGGCTGAGAGAATATATGGATGGACAGTCACTATGAGATCAGGATGAAAGAATGCTTTTTTTAAAAAATTTTTTGAGACAGGATTTCTCTGTAGATTTGGAGCCTGACATGGAACTAGCTCTTATAGACCAGGCTGGCCCCGAACTCACAAAGATCTGCCTGTCTCTGCCTCCTGAGCACTGAGATTAAAGACATACGCCGCCACCGCCCACCTTCAGATGAAAGAATTCTAAGTATAGACTAAGAAGCCCCTGGCTATCTTCTCATAGTATATGGTTGTTCTGCCTTCAGAATACAAAGATATCACATGACTGAGGGTGGTGAATTTGTTTCAGACATAATAATTTCAGAATAAGTGGGGACTTATTCCTTGGAGATTTAAGGGTGTGAAAGTCTTATATTCCTTTTTGCTTTTCTTTGAAGACCACTCTAACATCAATATAGGTACACATTTGAGTTTACTTAGTTCAATTCAAAACCTATCAAGGATCATGCAAAGCTCCTCCAACCTAGATTGCCATTGGCAAGAATATCCAATGACCAAATGCCAATTGCCTTTGAATAAATATTGGACCATGCACTTCATAACAGTAGAAGTGATGGGTTTATTTAGTTAACATTTTGTTCAAAATGCCCAAAACATGACCTGGATAAGCATGAGAAACAGAGTATAATGCCCAGCTTCTCAAGCCCCTCCTTGGGCTGGATTAGCATTTGAAGACGATGGCTAATTCACTGCAAAAATGCTTTTCGGTGGAGAAGTATTCCCAGAACCTGGAGGTGTTCTTGACACATATTCCCCTACTGAAGTGATATTTCTATAAAACATCTCAGTCTTCGATATTTTTGAAACAAATAACAAACATCTTAAAACTAACATTGTTCTTGATGGCTGAGAAATGACAGAGTGGAATACAGTGTCATCAGAGTTTGAGGATGACAGAATTTGAGGCGTAAACACCCACTTTTATCACTTGACCGCGTATATCCAAAGGAAAAAGGATATTTTAACAGTCTACATAGACAGGCTGGTGATATTTCACGAGCAACACCCTAAATAACAGAAACCAACTTCTAAGAAATAGTAAGTCCGGACTTCCTATGTATAAGCTGCACACGTATTCTAGGGATCAGAACAATGTTCTCAACTTTCTAAGTCAAGTCATAGTTCCCTGAAACAGACAGAAATACGTGAGAACTCTACAATGCTGACATTATGTCTTGCTTCCATTCTGGCAGTGCAACACGGATTCTGGCAAGCACATCCATCTAAGGAAGTTTCCACAAAGTGAAGTCGCTGTGAGTTACTACAAAAAAAAAAAAAAACACACACACACAACTAAAGAAAAATATTCTATCCCGAGTTATTTAGGCAACAAAGTGCATGCTTAGCTACATTCTACCCAAGTATTAGTGGCATTGGCTGCTTTGCATCCCATGCTTTAAACCAGAATAACCTGTCCTTAGAACAGAGTAATTATTCCCAACACTTTTGAGGTCCAGTAAAAACAAGTTTCTTTTTTTTCACATGAATTAATTAATGAGTCTGCCAGTGTGCATTCAGTGGTTGAACCATGAGTGTTATGAGGAGTACATGCTGAATCCAAAGTGCAAATGATCAGCCTTCATGGTGATGAAAATGTTTCTTGAATGAATTTGAAGGCATAATGACCAACATGGATCGTATGAAATATAAAGTCACTTGAAATCAAAGTTCTTAGAGTACAAACACAATGTGAAAAATAACTGTGGCTATGCTTTATTTTAGCAATAGCTTTAGATTCTGCTAGATGAAATAAATAGGCTAAGAATGCAATTAGTATATTTTTATACATTTTCTTATACTTTTGGGAGACACAAAGCATTCATTATTTTAGGGGTTTGCTTCATTTTGTTTTGTTTTCCTCCATCCTCATGACTAACAACCCTATTTCCCGCTCTGCAGTGACCTGACTAGGACTGACCTGTAAATGACCCCGTTGACATAAGGTCTTTCCTTCTTGTCATCATCTCATTGGGTAAGAAGTAGGCGGGAAGAAGAGTATGGCTGCTGGTACTAATACCCTATAATTAGTCTCGGCTATTTATCTTGAGTCTTCTCTGCAGCTAAGAAGCCAAGCAAGACCTTCTACCAAGCAAGAGTTGACTCCAGGTAAAGGTAATGGTCCTCAACTGCCCAGTGCAGTAATATAGAGCATTTATTTGTGATAGCACCAGACTTATTATGGAATCACACTTTTTCCCTATTAGCCCTGATTGCTAAGCTTAAATACATCTAGGTATCATTTCAATATTAATTCCTAACTTAGACATTAGACTTCAGTGTTATGATCATAAATTTTTAACTATACTTTAAGTCTGCGTTTGATACTGTCAAATTATACAAGGCACTGTATATATACAATATATATATATACAAATATAAAAGATATTCATAAGAAACCTACTATTCTTGTCGGTAAATTTCTCAGAAAATTAAAACTATAATTAATTATTGAGATTATTCCAATAATTATCTTTAAATCTTACTGATACTTAAAACTCATAATTTATTTTATTATAGTGTAATTATTATATTTTATTTTACTATAGTGTATTAAAACATGCCTTTCAATGCTGAATTGATCCATAATTTCACAAATGATATCTCCTTAGCAAGTGACAAAAACAAGCACAAGCTCTTAAAGCTTGTATCTCATACATACAATAGAGTCTTACCTTTCTACTGAAAAAAACTCTTATCATTTAATGTTAAAAATATATAATGGTATATATGTGATATTATATATAATATTGTATTTATAATAGCATGTTAAATATAAAATAAATAATATTTTTTCAATTTATTCATATATATTTCTTATTGAATTTTATTGAGCTCTACATTTTTCTCTGCTCTCCTCCCCTTCAACCCTCTCCCAAGGTCCTCATGCTCCCAATTTACTCAGGAGATCTTGTCTGTTTCTCCTTCCCATGTAGATTAGATCCATGTATGTCTCTCACTGTTTTTTAGGTTCTCTGGGATTGTGATTAGTGGGCTGATTTTCTTTGCTTTATGTTTAAAAACCACTTATGAGTGAGTACATGTGATAATTGTCTTCTGGGTCTGGGTTATCTCACTCAAAATGATGTTTTCGAGCTCAATCCATTTTCCTGCGAAATTCAAGATGTCATTATTTTTTTCTGCTGTGTAGTATTCCATTGTGTAAATGTACCATATTTTCCTTATCCATTCTTCGATTGAAGGGCATTTAAGTTGTTTCCAGGTTCTGGCTATAACAAGCAATGCTGTTCTGAACATAGCTGAGCACATGTCCTTATGGTACAATTGAGCATCCTTTGGATATATACCCAAAAGTGGTATTGCTAGGTCTTGAGGAAGGTTGTTTCCTAGTTTTCTGAGAAATCACCATACTGATATCCAAAGTGGCTGTACCAGCTTGCACTCCCATCAGCAATGCAGGAGAGTTCCCTTTACCCCACAACCTCTCCAGCATAAATTGTCATTAGTGTTTTTTATCTTGGCCATTCTTACAGGTGTAAGATGGAATCTCAGAGTTGTTTTGATTTGCATTTCTCTGATGACTAAGGATGTTGAACATTTTAGCCATTTTAGATTCCACTGTTGAGAATTCTCTGTTTAGGTCTGTACTCTATTTTTTATTGTATTATTTGTTCTTTTGATGACCAATTTCTTGAGTAGAATATATTTTTAATTATTTAAAAGGAGTTAAAATGATTTTAACAAGAAAATATTCAGGTAATCATTTGAAAAAGTAGTCAGGAAATAAGGAATTTAATAAGGAATTCCATCCACTTAATAAACATTTTGCTTACTTAGGTTACACATGAGATGTTTACAATCCAGTGATCTCTTAGAGGTGGTTCTGAAGTCACTTTAGCAAGCAGCTTTTCCAATTCCCTGAGGCTTCTATCAGGAGCAGCAAATAGTCTTTCTTTTCCACTCTGCAGGGTGGGGCCATCCAAGTCTTGATTCTGTGACTCTTATAAAGATGTTTCCCATAACTCAAGTATAGCAAAAATAATAGATTCAGTAAGACACAGTATTCCTTTCACAAATACAATATAGAGTAACATACTAGAAGTTTGAAATGTTATTATCTAAGAACTATGAAAATTAAATGAGCAGATGGGCATTGTGACTCTTTTAGAAAAAGACTGATTTTTTTAAATACCTTAAAGACATTAAAATTGTCATATATATACACTTCTTAAAGAAGTATATGTATATATATACACTTATTATATACTTATTAAAGAAGTAAAATTAATCATATCACTTTCATTACTGGAAAAGTGAATTTAGACTATGACAAATGCCCCCTCCAGTTCCATCCCATGTCTGATATATTAATTAACGGTCACAAAATGTTGGAAATAACCCAGCTTGATGTTCTATTTCTACAGGTAACAAATGCAAGGCCTAGAAAGAGGTCACTGAAAGCCCATGGTTACTCAGGCAGGATAGCACCTAGGTTCAAACTCTGCCTGCTCCATACTAAACTGTTTTTTGCTCAGGGTCATGTCTCACTCTTTACCACTGATATCTTTACTTTTAAATTCTAGACTTTGTAACATTATTCCCCCTGTCACCTCAATCAAAATGTCTATGGATGTTCCCCAAGTTTGCCCTAAGTTTGAGATGCTCTTTTCCTATCAAATTCTTTTTTTTTTGGAATTTTATTTTATTTTTATGTATTTATGTATTAAAGATTTCTGCCTCCTCCCCGCCACCGCCTCCCATTTCCCTCCCCCTCCCCCAATCAAGTCCCCCTCCCTCGTCAGCCCAAAGAGCAACCAGGGTTCCCTGCCCTGTGGGAAGTCCAAGGACCACCCACCTCCATCCAGGTCTAGTAAGGTGAGCATCCAAACTGCCTAGGCTCCCACAAAGCCAGTACGTGCAGTAGGATCAAAAACCCATTGCCATTGTTCTTGAGTTCTCAGTAGTCCTCATTGTCCGCTATGTTCAGCGAGTCCGGTTTTATCCCATGCTTTTTCAGACCCAGGCCAGCTGGCCTTGGTGAGTTCCCTATAGAACATCCCCATTGTCTCAGTGTGTGGGTGCACCCCTTGCGGTCCTGAGTTCCTTGCTCGCGTTCTCTCTCCTTCTGCTCCTGATTTGGACCTTGAGATTTCTGTCCAGTGATCCAATGTGGGTCTCTGTCTCTGTCTCCTTACATCGCCTGATGAAGGTTCTAAGCAAGTCTTGCCTCAGAGACTCTGATAAGCATCTGAAATGGAGATTGCTGCTGATAACAGCCCACCTCTACGGCATTTCCACCCACTCCATTTCTCACGGCTTGTGCTGATAGGCGCATCCCTAAGACCCATGCTGCTCATAGTCAGGGCCTAGCTCGACTTCCATAATCTCAGTGTTGGGCAGAGCACTTCCCAGCAGATTACACTTTAATGATAGCTTCATTAATAGTCAAAAATTAAACGAATTTTACTTCAAGTTTGCTGTTTCTTTACTTCTGTGAAAATGTACTGGCTAAAACTATCTATAATTCAGAGGGTTTTTTTTTTCTCCCTTAAGGAAAACATTACATGCAATCACTTCTAACTTGATAGCAATGGAGTCTTAATTTAATTTTTTAAATTTATTTTTAGGTGCAATGATGAGGAATTTTATCGCAGTTATGAATATTCTGGCATTAACTCTGCCCTTTTTGGTAAGTTAATTTCATTTAAATTCTGTTAGTAAGATGTTAAGTAAATTTTATTTGAGAGTTTCAGTTCTATGAATATCAAAATGTAGGCACTTCAAGGATCATAACAACTGGTTCATAGCTTTTCTAGGTTTACTTGTTTCATAAAAATAAAAACTCTTTTAGATAATTAGTTACCATAACACATACTTCATTGTTCATAGAATGTTTTCCATACTCCTATACTGTAAAAATATATTTCTAATTTAGAAAGTACCGTAAATATAATTTATAAACAGTAAGTATAGGAATCCTAGTCCAGGGTAAGAGATCCTTGTTATGAAGTTTCTATTTCTCTCATCCTCCAGCCTCCTTATGGACTAAATATTTAAAGATTTTAAAATATTTAACTTATTTCTCATGATTTCTCTTTTGGTAATTCCTCAGGCTGCCGAGGTGCAAAACCCGGATCCAACAGTAAGTTGATATTATCGATTAGAGACATGAATTTCAAACACAATATTCTGAAACGTTCAACCATAGTAAAATGCCTCTAAACCAAGTACTTAAATGTTTCCACAAGTTTAACCAACCTTCATACCTTTTAGTGTTTAAATTACTATCTTTTGTGACACTTTACTATGTGGGCTAACCAAGTCCTTCCCAGGTACCCGTGTACATAATTAGCTCTCAGGCTGGTAGACACAGAAATAAGGGAATCATGTAAGAGGGTCTGTTTCTTTGAAATTGTTAACTAATTGTCATTGGAGTTTGGGCTACTTTTAGGCTTTATTTTCACACTCATTCTGCAATTCCAAAAGCTCATCTGCCAGCAGCCAAAGGAGGGTGAGGAGGAGGCAATAGTATGTGCCCTCTTGATAAGATTACAAAGGTTTTAAATGATGGAGCATCTGATTAAATTATAAAATGGGAACAGGTATCTACTAAACAATACTTCTGAGTAAATTCTTGGGATAAAAAAAAATTCCCTTTGAGACCAGCCTGGTCTACAGAGCTAGTTCCAGGACAGGCTCCAAAGCCACAGAGAAACCCTGTCTCAAAAAACTAAAAAAAAAAAAAAAAATTACCTTTAAAATTTTACTGTGTGTGTTACATTTAGTTACTTTCATTTAATTGTTGAAATTATGTTTGGGTTTTCTCTTTTGAGTAATAGGAGGTAATTTTAAATCATAAAATGAGTCCCTTCCTGCTCTACAGCAATTCATGAATTATTGAGCCTACTTTATAACCGGCTCTCCTTCCTGTTTTCTTTATTAAGGATTTTTAATTAGTAAATATTAATTATACATAATGTGATTTATCATGACATTGATATACATATACAAAATATATTTTGTTCACACTTGCTCTCATTGATGCTCCTGCCACTACTACTGGGTCCCTTCCTCTTCTCAACAAGTCCCTCTTCTAATTTCTTTTTTATTTTAATTTTTTATTCTTAATATTTTATACATGTAAACAACACATAATTGAGATCATCCACAGAGATATGTATAAAGAGTCATTTACATGAGTGTGGGCAACTTGCCAGTGCCTATACCCTGAAGACAAAGCCTCGTCTAAGGAGGTTCCATTGCATAATGATTCACACTCTGAAAACACTACTTTCTCTACCAGCAACTATTAACTCTCAACAACTGCTCAGGGAGGGAGGGACCGTGTGAGCCCCCTTGATGCTCTGTGATGGAATTTGGACAGGCTGCATCTTGTGTCGTTAATCACAGCCACGGAGACTTCCAGAGTACAAAAGCCACATTCTTTCCGGAAGATAGATTCATGAAGGCTTCAAGTCACAAGAACATAGTGAAATAATTTTAAAAAAAGAAGTTTATAGAGTTTATGTTTCATATTTATGAGCTTTCCAAAGCATCTAAAATTTGCAATGTGATACTTTCTTTTATGTGTCAATGAAATGCTTTTTTAATGTAAAATGAGTATAATATTCATTTTGCTTTTAATACAAAAGTGAAATATAAAACAAACAAAAGACTTTCTGTTTAGATTTTTCTCCCTTGTTATTTATCATTATTTTTATTCTAATCTCACAGGTTGCAGAGGTGCAAAATCAGGAACAAGTGACTGTAAGTCTATTTTCAATTCTTTATATAACCTAAGAATAATTTATATGATAGTCTGCAAAGAGGAATGCCTTCTGATTAAAACTAAACATTTGATCTCTATGGAATAAATTAAATAAAAATAATTTATATGATAGTCTACAAAGAAGAATACCTTCTTATTAAAACTAAATAAACATTTTATCTCTACAGAATAAATTAAATAAAAATAATTTATATGATAGTCTGCAAAGAGGAATACCTTCTGATTAAAACTAAATAAACTTTTTATCTCTACAGAATAAATTAAATAAAAATAATTTATATGATAGTCTGCAAAGAGGAATACCTTCTGATTAAAACTAAAATGTTTGATCTCTATAGGATAAATTAGTTATCTTTTAATAAGTAAAAACACCACTTAAACAAAGATACCACGAACCAACCTGGGTGTTTGTCTGAAAGTCTTAGTTTCTTTGATTAGCCCACATTGCGAGGGCCCAATCAAATGCTTCCTTAGCACATGAGGCCACTCTCAATATGGAATACTTAAAGGGAAATGAACAAAAGTAGAGCTTTTATCTCCTGTCCACTTCATAAAGTTCAGTAGGAGAAAACGTCTTACCTGACTCATCTATAAGTCCATCTCATTTTCTCATATTAATGTCTCCTTTTGTTTCAAAATGTGTTTGACAGAATATATTAGTTGTTTCTTTTTACAGGAAAACTTGCTATGCTGTATGACTTTGTTGGTTCAATACATGGTGGCAGAAATAAGTAAAAACAGAAAAATCCTTAGTGGAGAAAATTAAACAAAAATGTTTAAATCCAAAGTTTAAATTAAAAAAATCTTCCCATACTTTACAATTCTGTTATAAAACATGCCATTTCTCGGGCTGATAACATTTGTGAACAATTAATATTTATGAGATGAGAATACACCCACATGTGTTTGTAAACATTGTGTGTGTTTGCATATAATGGGTAAAGTTCTCTATGAGACTTTTTAGGTACTGGAACTAAATATGTAAAGTCTAATTAGTACTTTCCATATATACCGGACTTCCATAAGAAAATACATATTTTACATTATTAATTACCTAATTTGTTCAAAACAAATATTATGTTGTCACAAGTAATGTTTCACAATATCAAAATCATACATGGAATGGAAAAAGTGTATATTAAAAACTAAGAAAAATAATGATTTAGGATTACATACTTTCAATACTCTATTTGCTCAACATAAAATCTGCATTATTTCAAAAGCCGCTGGTTTCCTTTGCATTTTGATCTACAATTAGAACCTTTCTGCACATTTTTCCTTTCTGCAGTGCCCTGAAAAGGATGAAATATTGTATGATCAGAGAAGAGTCCTGAATATACCAGTTCGCTATATGCTGAGCAGAAATCTTCGTTATGAACCTAATTATTACCACTATAGGCCATTTGTAGCTATTGACCCATATATGTATTACTCCTTGATTACAAGATTGCTTCTGCTTAGATCACCAGCCCAAATCTTCCAATGGCAAACAATGCCAAATCTCCCCCAGCCTACTGAGGTACCGCATCCTATTCCAAGCCCATCCTTTCTTGCCATTCCTACAAATCAAAATGACGATACCACCGCCATGCCAACTGTTGACACCAATACTCCTGTTGAGTCTACACCAGTCCCTATCATTGAACCAGTGGAAATTACTGTGGCCAATCCAGAAGCTTCCACAGAGCCAGTTAATAATCCTGAGACTGCTACAGTCCCAGTACTTTCAAGTGTAGCATAAAAACATCAAGAATCCATCAAAGAAGACAATAAAGGTAAGTGAGCAAGATTAAAATGAACAATCCAGACAACATGCAATGACTTATTCAGACAATCACAAATTCTAAACTAGTAAGAGAGGATAAATTATTTTAAGGGAGCAAGCAGAATAGCTAACTAGGATTGTAATTTGGTATAACTATACACGGGATGGGGAATGTGTATATCTAAACCTGCATTGACCATATAACATCGACAAATTGGTCTTTGTTTCAATAAGAAATGCAAACAGTATGTTTTTGAAAAATGAAGAAAACTTGTATTTGTACTTTTATCAACCATTTTCCTGAAGGTTACAATTCTCCTTTAGTCTGTTAATTTTAATTCATCCATACTCACACAGTGAAGTAAATACTTTGTACAATCTCACGTTTTGACTCTAAAGTTGCCTGAGTGAAATTTCTTCTATTGTGTTGTATACTAGAGTCACATGTCATGTTGGGCCTATAATCTCAGATGGCTAGGGAAATGGAAGCTGGAAGATCACAAGTTCAAAAACAGCCTAGTCTAGATAGAGACTAGACCAGCCCCAGAAGCAGGCAAGATCTTGTCTCAAACTTTAAAAATGAAAAAGAGGCCTGAGAATATAATTCAGTGTAAAGTTGTTGCCTAACATGTGTTAGGCCCTAAGTTCAATTCCATGTATATAGAGAAAAATATAAGAAAGGAAGAGAGAGACAGACAGAAAGACACAGCAAGAGAAAGAAGAAATGAGCCTGTAATAGCAATATTTACACTCTAACTTTCATATTAATAGGGCAAAAGAAATTATCTATTTTTCATGAAGTCCTTTACTTCAGACATAACTCCTGGAAAGAGTTGAACCTCCTTACTCTCTTTTCAGATAAATCATGAAAGAAGTAAAATGCTTACCTTTTTAAATACATGAATATTAAATGTAATCTAGTTAATTAATTATCTATTAAATCTCAGAATATTAAACATAAGGAAAAATACCATTAATTATTTGAATAAATAGATGGCTAAAGTTTAAAATAATTGGGAAATTCTAGGAAGTTAAATAATGATAAATATTAATGGTATTTTTAAAAACTCACAGAGGGTGAAATTATTTGGAGAGAAAAGTATGAATGCTGAGATTAGTTATAATAGAAGTTTATTATCTATCAAACTGGATGCATGTTATATGGTCTAAGATGCCATGCAAGGGTCTGTGATCTGAGGGAGGGCTACAGGCCAGAAAAAAATTAACCATCTCATCAATAACCTCGGGCTGGTTATCATTTTCTCTGGATTTTCTTTGTGTCATAACTTTGAGCTCACAACTCAAGTAGAAATGTGGGTAAAATGTACAAGGTGAGAGCCTGTTCAGTTTCAAATGTGGACACCTAATTCTATACCATGTTTCCATAGGGACTAATTTAAGAGAACTAGAAACCACCTGTGACTACACTATAAATTGTAGTTTTGAGATGTTATTTAATATATACTAAGAAAGGGAAGAACTGGGTAAATATCCAACACAGAGCGTTTTAGAGACTAAAATATAAAATAGGATGAAAAAATTATTTAACATAAGGTTATATATTTTATTGATCCAAAATCATTGCATTATTATGCTTACAAGTAATCATTGTTCAGTAGTATGTATGTTCATAACTTGTGAGTCTAGAATCCTGAATTAAAATCACGATGCATCATTTATAAAGACACTTGAGTAAAGGAGAGTGTCTTTTTGTACAACTTAAATGAAGTGTGTACCACAGCACAGGTCAGTTTTTTGTATTTGAATTCAAACACTTAATTTGATAAAGTTCTTGGTTACAGTCAGAGAAGAAGTCTTTGAAACTAAAGGAAACCTTTAATGTGAAAATGGCCAACATGCTATGCACAGAATTCCAAACTATCTTCTTTTTTACAGGTCTTACAGAATCCAAATTCCAACATTATACTCTTCTTCAGGCATTTGTCTTCCATCATTTAAGAGAAGATGCAATTTTCACAGATCCAGATCTTTGCTTCTTCCCTTTCATCTTACATTGGTGCCACCGTTAACTGGTTTATGATTCATGCAGAATAAAGTCAATGAAAAGCAGACAATACCTTTTTAAACATTGTGTGTGTGTGTGCGTGTGTGTGTGTGTGTGTGTGTGTGTGTGTGTGTGTGTGATGCATGCTATAGCACAGGTGTGGAAGTCGGAGAACAGCTTGCAAGCAACCATTCTTTCCTTCCACAACGTAAGGCCCAGGGATTGAACCTGGATGTCAGGCTAAGCAGAATGTGCCTTTACTCACTGAGCCATCTCGCCAGTCAATAACTGAATGTCATACGTGGGATCTATGGCAATGCCCCAGGAAGCAATATAGACTTAATATTTAGTGTGATTTGGTATGCAGTTCACCTGTGGGCAGAGATCACAGTCCATGATTTGACACTAAGAACTGCCACATTCAGATGAAATCTGAAGTATGGTGCTGGGAACAGAGAAGATATGTCATAGTGTTGCAATCCAGAGGAATACACAAAGTGACTCTTGTGGTCACTAAATATACTTATTTATATAAAGGTCCAGAGCACAAGTATACTGCAGGCAAGCACAGCTACAAACACAGCTGATCACAAGATTCCAGGACTTGATGGAGACTACAAATGCAAAAGTAGTCTCACAACAATGCATCTAAAAAGTTTGTGGCCAAATACATACACACACACACTACACTAGATTGCTTTAGGATTTCAGATTCTTCTGTCTATTTGGTGAATAACCAGAGTTTTAACATATAATATAGGTTTTCCCTTAAAGAAATAGTACTAAGCAATGGCTAGTCAGCAACTTATTTGTGGTACAAGCATGTGGACCTGAGTTCAGTTTCCAAACCTATACAAGCCAGGCAAGATGATGGTAACTTTTAATCTAAGCACTAGAATGACAGAAATGGAAAGATCCCTGGAGCTCACCAGGCAGACTACCTAGCCTAATTAGTGATTTTCAGACCAATGGAAAACTGTCTCAAAAGCATCAAATGAAATTTCTAAGCATGATTCCTGAGATTATCTTCAGGCTTCTGCACACATATTCATATGAACTAAGCACATACACAATTTTTAATTATAAGGAAAGTTAGCGGGTCACTTATATCATTGGTTTATATTTTTAACACCATACTAGGAAAACATGAGTTGTCTAGCAGAGTTATTACTGGTTACCAACCTACTCTAAACCTACAATGTTTTCACAAATGTGGTGTGATCAATGGTGACTTATGAAGGGACCAATACGTGGTACAAGATACCCCAAGACCAAGTTCTCAGCACACACACAAAAAAAGATTTTCCACACAGGGACACAGAGCAGGGAATAAAAGACAAGACAGGAGATAGAGGATGAGGGAGAAAGTGAAGGGAACAAGAGAAAGGGGAAAGGGATATTTGTACCAGAGGAACAAAGAACTGCCTCTGAATAGATAGGAGACAGACTAGGCCCATAGACAAACGGCAGGGTAGAAAGGTAAAGGGGGAAAGCCTATATTAGGATAAATCCACAGCCTCTCATTTCCTGTGGAAACAAAAGCAAAACCTCTTCTCCTAAGTAACATATCTTTTGCCTTAAATTTTGAAGTCAAGGCATTTTCAAAATATATATGTTGAATTAACCCAGTAGCATTTATAATTAAATACCTTTTAGCAGCATTGCTTCTCTCTCTGCCATCAAAAACAATAACATACAGTATTCAGATTCTTTGTGTATTTTCCATCTTTACATGGCTTTATTTTAAACTCCATTTCTTTTATTTTTATTTATTTATGTATTTGAGACAGGGTTTCTCTCTGTATCTTTGGCTGTCCTGGACCTCAATCTGTAGATAAGGCTGTCCTTGAACTCAAAGAGATCTGTCTGCCTCTACCTATTAAGTGCTGTGATTAAAGGTATGTTCTACCACACCCAACTGCTATATTATTTGTGAGACAAAAGAGAGAAAACAGATGAAATTTATGACCTAAGAGAGTTGAAAAAGAAGTGGAAAGCATGATATATGCTTCCTAAAACTGATGAACCAACACAGAAAACAGTCTGATAGACTGAAAAGCCAGGGCAATGTTTAGTTGTGAAAGGGGCAATATTTAGCAAGAAAAGTGCTGTGAAAAGGGCAATATTTGAAGAACAAATGGAATTTTTACTTTCTACACTTCGTGGTTTGAACCACACAATTAGTTACCTAATTTGCATTCCACTTTAATAACTAAATAATATTTCTCCTGGTCAGTCCTGAGAAGTCCTAAGTGCAAGTGCTCCCTCTTTAGGCAATTTTGAGCATAAAGATGACTGCCTAGCTTTGAGGTTTGGATTGTTGTGATGGTTTCAGACTGCCATGGTTGGCATTCATCCCATACATATGAAGTTACTTTACAGATGATTCTACACAGAAGTAAGAGGAGAAAAATCACAGTGACATTATAAGTAATACATGATAATCATGGGAAGATGACAAGGAAGAAAATGAAACATACATAGAGTATTGACTTAACACAATGAGAAATTAGAAACAATATGATAACTAAATAATGGACAGACTGTCACCAAAATTATTTTTATAAACTTAATGTGTACCATAGTTGAATACTTAAGTAAAATTTTAAGTGTGAAAAACATCCATAATCATAATTAAAGTGGATGCAACTAACTTATTCCACTTTAAGGAAATATCAAGTTTATATACAATAGGTAGTTTTTACATATTTTAATAGTTTGTTTTCTAATTCTCTATCACAATCATGAAGTTCTATAAAGAGCAGGTGAGCCAACATGTAATAAATTCATTGCTTAATAAAATCTATCATTGAAAATACCTATAAACAGGCCCCTCAAGTGAGTTTTAAAAAATAGTCCATGCATTTTCAATAATGCTCTACCTGTTACAATAATAACCTCGTCCACTAACAGTAGGTTAAGTTAGTTAAGTTACTGCGATAACACATTTAAGCCATGTTGAGCCCATTTATTTTTAATCTATAGATCAGAGCATTTCTTTTTTTTTTTTAATTTTCAAGACAGGGTTTCTCTGTAGCTTTTTGGTTCCTGTCCTGGAACTAGATCTTCTAGACCAGGCTGGCCTCGGACTCACAGAGATCCACCTGCCTCTGCCTCCTGAGTGCTGGGATTAAAGGTGTGTGCCACCACTGCCCAGCCAGAGCATTTCTTAAAAACATATTATGGTTCGTTTGCTGGTCTCTGCCCGATGAAGCCTCATATCAAGGATGTGATGATTTTAGATTCAATTACTTCATGACCTACATTTTTATTCTCCATTTATGATTATATATTATGCATAATATATGTGCATCATAATATTATATAGAGAATCATAATTATATGATTATAGAACTATATAAATAGATATATTATCATAAATAACTATATAATCATAGTTATATTATCATATATAACTATATAATAATTATATATAATCACCACATCTCTCTCTATATATATATACATAGTATGTATATGTTTCAGAATAAGAGTTACATTTTCCAAAGGAATAATGTTATTATTCACATTTTCAATAAAGAATTCAGCACCAATGAACCTAAAAGTAAAGCCAGAATAGACAAGTTCAGTGTTTATGATTGCTCTACCAGAGGTCTACGTTCAGTTCACAGCATCTACATTGCAAGCCACTTACACAGCTGCCAGGAACGCTGCCTGTGGGGGATCCTGTCTTCCTTGGGCATCCACGTATGCATGCTCATGTCCCCACAAACACACACACACACACACACACACACACACACACAAAATTAAAACAAAATAAAACTAAATATACTTTTAAGTAATAAATGGCAATCATAAAATATTTTTTGAGAAATTCAGTTAGTTGGCTAACATTCAGGAAATTAGGAAAAATTCAGTAAAGAATAACTGCCAATAAATAAAAAAAATGGATTTGTATTGCGGTAGGCAAGATAGAATGTTCATAGAGTTTGGAAATGACAAATCATTTTTGATGTTGGATGTAAATCATTAACTAACAAAGGTGTCTGTCTACAAACTTGGAGATATTGATAACAGTTTTCAAAACAAATTGTTCTATTTTTCCATATTATCTGAAAACTGAGATTTTGTTGGGTGTACTTATTAAAATAAACAAACATGCTTACTTATTAGAAATACTCAGTATCAATTATTTATCCAAAATTTTAAAAGCCAAAACAAAACTATTAAACAAATCTAATTATGGCATAGAGGTTTATAAAAAATACCATATACAATACTGCTATGTTAACTCAAAAGTCCTTTATCTTTGCTTATGCCTTACTCAAACACACCTGAGCATTTCTGACATTTGATAAGTATTTCTCAGAAACTCAAGTTGCTTCCCTCAGAAGGCTGTTAAACTAAACACTATTTTTTTCTGATGTCATAGAACAAGGAACCGTTCATCCCTTCTTGGCTATGTCCCCTTATCTAAGAAAGCAATGATTTCAAATGTCACGGCGGAGCAAATAGAGACCATTGTGATTAAGTGAGTGGAAAACTTCTCGGAAGAAAACAAATCATGGAGCGAGTCGAACCAATGTGACATGCTGAAGTACACGTGGCCTTTCTGGTTTGAAACTGATGACCTCAAATCTCATGAAGAGGCGGCATTATGTATTGTTGTGTTACTGGCACACCTATCTTATCCCTGACAACCCAACTTAAGCCAGTAATGAAGTTCGTGATTGAAGTAGGAAGGCGCTTTAAGGAGTCCACAGAAAACAAAACAGAGCCCCCCAAATAATTGCTAAATGTCTTTAATAAAAATGGTAAAGGGAATTTACAATGTAAAGTTATATGGACATCTTCCATACAAATCAGTTAAGGTAAATAGTTAATGCCTTTCAGTACATAAATGAGCTAGCCTTTAAGTTGTTAAACACTTTTACAAACTTCTTAATATATTGCATGTATTAATAAGCCTTCTCAATTAAAACTAATAATATCCCAATTCTCAACTGAGACACTGTTGTCCATTTTTTAAATATAAGAGTAAATGAATTCCAAACAGCCTAGGCTCCCACAAGGCCAGTCCATGCAGTAGGATCACAACCCAGTGCCATTGTCCTTGGCTTCTCATCAGCCCTCATTGTCCGCCACGTTCAGAGAGTCCGGTTTGATCCCATGCTTTTTCAGTCCCAGTCCAGCTGGCCTGCTCACCTTCCTAGACCTGGAGGGAGGGGGAAGGACCTTGGACTTCCCACAGGGCAGGGAACCCTGACTGCTCTTTGGACTGGAGAGAGAGGGGGAAGGAGAGGGCGGGGAGGGAAGTGGGAGGCGGGGAGGAGGCAGAAATTTTTAATAAATAAATAAGTAAAAGAGTAAATGAAGTCAAATAGCCACAAAGCAGCAGGACTTAAACACGGGTTTAATTCCTAGAAAAAATAGTTTCTTGTGTCATAATTTTCTTATTGTGATAAATTTTCAAAAACAGTGATAAATGCTTACATATTCACTTCTTCAACACACATTCTTTATCATCTACCCTGGCTTATGACTAAAGATATATTTATATGCCAAAATGGTAAATGACATTGAATATAATTTTAATCACACAAAGGAAGCTTCATATAATGTTTTTATTCCCAATCTCTCAAGCAAAAACTACTAATTCTGATATTCAATTTCAAATAATAAGAAGAATGATGTTTTTAAATTTTTCTAAATAAAACTATTGTAAGTGTTTATATTTAAGCATTAGACAAATTTTTATTTTAATATTTTTGAAAATCTCATACAAAGAGTATCAATTCTATGAAAATTTAAGAAAATGGAATGAATCAAAAATAGAGATCATTAGCATGCTAAACTCATAGGATATGTTATAAGAATTACTTTTCAATAAGTCTGGTTACTAAATGATACTTTTCATTAATAAGATTTTTCAAATAAGAGCAAAGACATACCAATCACAGAGCTATTTTAACAGTAGCAATAAACGGTCATGTTCTACTATGGACAATGTAAAGATTCACATGGACAATGACTGCAAAGGAAATTCTTTTCTTCCGGAAACATCTGTTTACTTCCTCTGTTGCTACCTTTCTCAGGTCAGCCTGGAGCAATCCCATCCACACACTTGCTTTCCTGCACCCAAGGCTTTCTCTGATCATAGAAAAATAGAATATATAAGAGCACAATTCACTTATTAAGTTGATGAGTCATTTGTATATAAACCACACACACACACACACACACACATACTCACACACACACACGGCATCTGGATACTTGAGCACACTGTTCCATGATAGACAAGAGAGAAATGTCCTCTAATCTAGTGCCCATCAAATTCTGCTGCTGGAAAATGTGTGGAATAAGACGGAGGTTGATACCAGTATATTTAGTTCATTCTTATCATTATTAAGAACAATTAATAGGTTTCCACCCAGCCCATCAGGATGCAAATAAATTATTCAAGTAGGTTCCAGAACCAGATTATTTGCTTTGCTGAATCTGGACCCTCAGTTTTAAGCACTATATTTTGTATTCTAACATTTTTGAGAGACTTGTTAAATAATTTTGGAAGTTTTCATTTTAATTATACATGATTCACTAGCATAATGTTTTTTTTGAGACAGAGTCCCTCTACAGACAACTGTCGCTATCCTGGAGCTCACTGTGTAACTAGGCTGCCGTGGAAAGCACAGAGATCCACATGCCTCTACCTCCCGAGTGCTGAAATTAAAATCTATAGATTCAATTAGCCTTCCACTATATGCAACAATGTCATTGAGACATCCTACTCTTTTAAGATTTTTTTCTCTTCTTTCTTATTTCATAGAAAATTTATTTTCACATTTTAGACCTAGGGTAAGAATTTTAATCAATTGAATGAAATAAATACTTGCTTTAAAAATAGATTAGTAACCACTAACTTCTAAAGAAGCTACTTTTGATTACATTAGAGTATGGTCAAAATATTATCTTTCACATTCACAGAGCCAAGTACCTTGTTATAAAAGCCTCATTGCCACTCTGCTTACTCTGTCGTAGGCACAGAGTGTAAGCACCTGTACTCAATTCACAATGCAAATAGCAATAAACAACTAAAGGTCTCGTATACAGCAAGAAAACTTCACCACCTCAATCTGATTTTGAAAATAAATCAAAGTTTAATTTTTTCCAAATTAAATTTTAAATAAGTGCTGAATTATTTAGTAAATTTAGTAGCCATTCAACAATCAGCACAAATTTTTTTAGCTTATTAGTCTAAATTTTCTATTTAATTGCAAAACTTGCAAAATCTCCTTAAAAGTTCTTTTAATTATTAAAATCTTCTTTATTCAAAGATGGTGATAGCCACAATAATAATAGATATCATCTTATGTAACTACTTAAAAAGCAGGACATGATAATTGTGCAGGCGCTTTACTCAAGAACAGCTTTCTTTAGTCGTTAGAGGCAGCAGTCCCATCAGACTGCATCAGACAGCAGGAAAGACAACCATCAGTTGACTAAGCCAAAACTCCATCAGCATCAAGTTTTCTCTATGCTCTCAGTTCAGTGGAAGTCCTGTTTGCCTCATCACTCTAAATACTGACAAAGGGCTCTCTCTTCCCTTCTGAGCATCCAACATCAAAGCCTGTGTCTGCCAGATCCATGTCATATTTCACTATAAAAAGACAACTGCTCATCTGCAAATCACAGCTGAGAGATGACATCAGTGCTTTCAGTTATCCCACAGCCAACATCTGCAATCCAGGCAAAGAAAGGCTACAGGGTCGTTGGCACCAGACTTACCCATTCCTATTGATCAATGACAGTCTCTCAAACATGCAGGTTTCTATAAATCACACTCAAAGAAAACAAAGCTTCTGACAAGACCCATGGGCATCCAGCTGATACCATCCTGGGTAAGCACCACCATCCCTGGCCCTTTTAAGTCTTTTCAGAAGTGTTGTGTCCAAAGTAAACCCCCTGGCATTGGCCACAACCAAATCAATGGCTACTGCAGCTCGGGATTCTAATGCTATGACCAAGGCACCAGAAAGAGTATCACCAATAATTGCCAACACGATTCTTGTGACATAGGCCACTAATTTAATGGTGAAGGCTCTATCCCCAAAGTCTGTTTCTACTGTACCTGCAGAAGAATCTGTGCACCAAGGAGCTGCTGTGCTACCTGGTCAAATGCAAGGATTAGCTCTCCATGTTCCTAACCTCTGCTTCTACCACCTCCTTTGATTTGAACACTGAGGACCTAGCAACTGGCCTTCACTGTCTTTTGATTTGGCTTTATGCTTTTCTAAACTGTCCAAGTCACTATGAATCTCTGCTTCAAGCAGTCTATGGGTTTCCTAACCTACTTCTCCATATTTCCCAACCTTTCTTGTAAGCCTGTTCCAAAGGCCTAAAACTCATGTAGCATATTGAGCACAGAACTACAGAAGACTAAGGCATGCTGAGAGCAGGAGAAATAGTCTTCCCCAGGGAAGCACATAACAATTGGCTACCCAATGTCAAATGAAAGAATACTTACAAGTAACACTATACAAACTAAGCAGTTTATATTTAGGAATACATATATATATATATGTATATATACACATACATGAATGTAATAATAATTAATGAATTAAAAGGTCATGAATTTTAAAAAGTGAGGAGTACATGGAAGGAGTTGGGGGAAGAAGAGAAGGGAGAGAAATGTTGTAATTATAATATAATCTCAAAGGTAAAAATTACTTTTTAAAATGTTGAGAGGGCACTAAGCAGGGGTCCCTGAGTACTTTAGGCTTTAACAGATTGTTATTCAAATACAGTGGAAAAGACAGCCCCAGAACCTGGAGCTCCACATTTTTAAGAATTACCTAGAAATTACAGGTCTCACACTTGCTGCATCTGAATGACTCCCGGCTTCTAGGCAGATGACAGCTAGAGTCTAGGAAAGGTGGTGGGGAGAGAGAGAAGGTGAAAGAATGGCCAATGGACTCTTCGTTAGAGAGAAGCAAGAAGTTCCGGTGGGCTGCCATGAAGGAGCAAGCAGAGCTACAGACGAGCACAATACGTCCACAAATACTTCTACAGCAGAAATAAAGAGTATGAGCATTTCCAAGATAAAAGCCTGCTTATAGCTCGATGGTAGAATAATGGCATGCCATGTTCAAGGCCCTGGGTTCAATCTTGAACACTTACAAAAGGAAAAAACAAGCAGGATAAATTAAGAAGTAATTAGGTTTAACCTGATAAACCTTGTATAATAGATACGTGTATCAGAGGTCGCCTGGGACCAAATTGACATATATAGTTCTTATAGTAACAGTTCTATTTTCTATTCTCATCACTAGACACATTATGAAAACATAAAGATTATAGTAAAATAATAGATGACTTTTATTTTGCTAAATGTAAATTTTCTACCTCAGGATAAAATTTAATTGGCAATAATTAAGAAACTAAATAGTTCTAATATCTACAGTCCAAATACTGTGTTTTAGTACTTCAGGAAAAAACCTGAGAAATTTACATATTTAAATTCTGATTTATTTACTAATTCTGTATAAAATGACATATTAGAAACTGCCAGAAGAATTTTTTTGTTTAAATCTCAGAAATATATTCTAAAGATTATAGCATAATGGTGAGTTCAGAATGATGAGCAGAAAGACAAGATTATCAGATAACAGAGAAAGCAAAAGGGATTTTTTTTTTTTGGTTTGGAATTTAATCTGTGCTGGTATTGAAATAAAAATATTTTCTAGTATTTTATGTGTTTATGTGGTGATATGAATGAAATGTGTCTAGTTATTTGACACATTTTTTTATTCTTTTTATTCAACTGACTCTAAACCAACAGATTCTTCTCTATCTTGAAATTGCTCATCTGCTCTTCAAAGTTCATCTAAAATTGTAGGTTCAAATTCTCCAACCATTTTCATTCCTTCTTCAACAATACATGTCATAGCTTTGTTTTTCCTTTAAATTCTCTGCTGTTCGGTTATTTTCAAGAGCCTGTGTTTCTGAACATGGTATTTAGGTATAGATGGGCAAGTTGTTCTGAATTGTTCTTCTCTGGTTACCAGATAGGAAAAATATATCAACAATGCTCCTATTTTTTAAAGCAATATTATAGAAGTACAATTAATGAAATATCAAACTATACAATAATTTAATAGGAATATTTGAAGATATTTAATTTTTCATATAATCCTGACTGATCTCAGATTTTAGTTAGTATTTTTCCAAAGTCCTTAGCTTCCATCCTCATTTCCCCTATTCCAATGTTCAATCAAAATAAGAACCACACACCTAAAATAATATTGATTTTATAAAAGATAAAGTCCTAATAAGTATAAGAGAGGAAAGAAGTAAATCTCATTATGAGCTAAATCAGTGGAACAGTTATAATTATATGTAATTTTTTCACTTTAAAGTGCTTACCTCAATTCTCAGAAAAAAACAACACAGTATATTGTTTTTACACTTGCTTTATTATGATATTGATGATCAAGCTCATATCCAGTGATTCAAGGACCGCCAAACTCTGTCTTCCAGTCCACATGGTTCTTGGAAGAAAAATAAATGGAGAAATTTTATCCAAGAGAAACAGCTGAATGGAAGCACACACAGGAGGTTTGTAAAGTGGAAATGTCCTTGCTTGTATTCTGCTGTTCTGCCTCCCCATCAAATCCATAGCCACCCAATGCAGAAACTGAGTCCTGTTTCTCACCTAATCCCTAATGGAGAATCCAATAAGTATCTTCAGGAAAAATTAAAAGTCCAATAAATAATTACTTAATAAACATTGAATAACTAAGAGATGTCATTCTAAGTCTAATAATGATGTAGTTGAAAGCTATGTTTAAAATATATAAATGTAATAAGCTACTAGGAAAACTGAATGTGCAAATAAAATTTTAAAGTAATAATTATATTAATGGCATTTAATTTAAAAACATATTTCCATAGCTACTTTCTTTTGGTTTTGATAACTCACTCAGGTAACTTACACCAGGGTGAAAAGAAAAATATTATTTACAAATGGGTTTAAGCTATATAATAGTAACCCAGTAGGTGTTAGGGCCAGGACAAGGCTTTCTGACTCCAGAATACATGTTCTTTTTATTAATATAATATTGTTTTACAATTCCTTATTTCCCAGTTGCAGATCATAATCACCTGTATTTATTATATACATAGGAACAGCGACTGAACAATGATTCAGACAGCAAATTAGAAACTACTTAATGTATACTCTTAAAGTTTGGGGGAACTGTAAGTCCTAAGAGTTAGTATAAGGAAATGGTTGGGGATACAATGGGATAGATGGATCTCATAAATTTCTCTAACACAGACATTTTGAATTTAAAAGCTTAAAGGTATTTTTGTTCCAATAGAGGAAAGACTGCAGACTCCGAGGATGCTATCTCTAGCCCTGATCTCACTATTTGCATCCCACTTCAGAAAACGGGGGGGGGGGGGGGACTATATAAATGTAATTGATAAAATTTCAAAACATTTGGAATCTTTAACTACATATGAATTTTCTAGGGCAATAAGAAATTAAACTACAGTTTTCAAAATTGAGGGATGAACATAAAAGCCTTTGTGCTAATTTGTGATGTTTGCTAATAAGCAGGCTTTATTCTTATTACCTCCAACACAAACAAAGATAAGAGAGTTAGTGGTGTTTCTAGAAGAAAGAAAGTAAAACAACAAGCGCTTCAGTACTAAACTGAAGTAATGGACACACACGCATTATTTTTTCCTAGACTCTCCTCGGAAGCACAACCAATAGCGGGAAGGTAGGAGGGACATAGAGACAGCAGGCTTGCTTTATTAGAGGGAACACTCTGATAGGTAGTTCTTTATCTGCAGACATCCCATCTTAGAAGCTCTGGGTCAACTGAAAGCAAACCACGGAGGTGCGGCACCAAGGTAATGATATGGATGGTTCTAGTTCTTATAGAACACCATCAGTGCAGAATATGTTTTCCTTAGCTAGTATCTATTTTTAATCAAGAGGAAGTTGGGGACATTAATGAGTTCAACTCCAGACAGTCTTAATTAAAGGTACAATGGCACAATCAAATGCCTACAAAAGTCTTGGACAAACTAATCGTGATCAATTAGAAACTCTTTAAACCCATCCACATAAGTTCGTGCTGGGGTATTGTCATAGAGAACATTCCCCAGAACGAGAAGAAAAAGAAAATCCATGAAAGAAGCTAAAGATTTTAAAAATACATAAAGTCAGAATGGGGAATAGAGGCACTAATGCTGAATACTAGGGAAAATTTCATCCTTTAAGATTCTCTTTGACAGCCGGTCGATGGTGGCTCATGCCTTTAATCCCAGCACTCAGGAGGCAGAGGCAGGCAGATCTCTGGGAGTTCGAGGCCAGCCTGGTCTACAAGAGCTAGTTCCAGGACAGGCTCCAAAGCTACAGAGAAACCCTGTCTCGAAAAAAAAAAAAAAAGATTCTCTTTGACAGCAAACATACTTAGCTAACTTTGAGTCTGTTCCAATATGTAGGCAAAGCCTTATTGAAGTGATTGTAACAAAATGCCTAAAAGAGTTAGAGGAAGAAAATATCACAAACACACAAACACATGCAAAACACACAGTGAGTTGTAGTTAATATTAGTGTTTAAAATTACAAAATGTTTTGAAAGCCATTTGTCAATTTATTTTTATTTTTTGTCTACAGAATAAACATCAGTGGGAAGCAACAAAAACTTAAATAGAAAATGAGAATAATCAGATCTGTATTTTCTATTGTATTACATATATTAATTGCACACAATAATAGGATTTGCCATGACATTTTCATATATTTATGTGTATGTGATGTACTTTGATAATGTCCCTTTCCTCCATTACTTTCTCTTATTATTCCTCCTGACCCTACTGGTCCCCTTGCTATTCCAAAGAATTTTTCTTATATTTTCATGTCATTTATTTCAATCCAAATTTCTCTTGTGAGTGAAACCTTATTTATCTTTTTGAATCTGACTTACTTAACGTGCTACTCTCTAATTCCAGCATAAGTTCATTCTTCTTCTTTGCTGAGTAAACACCTGCTGTGTATCCAAATCACATTTTCTTTAACTAAATTGGCATTTAGGCTGATTCCATAACAGAATAGTATCTCTAGTAAACAGGACTATGTAGGTGTATCTAATACATACTAACTCTGGTCCAAAAGCAGTATAGCTGAACCATATCGATAGGAATGTAAATTAGATCAGGGACTACAAAAATCAGTATGGAGAGTGTTCAAAAAATTAAAATCAACTGTCCAATGCATAAAATTTATCATAACAATCATGACAGTTGAAATCAGGATTCTGGATGGATTAAGAAACAATTTTGTTAATCACGAGACTAAAGGGGCCCCTGGAATGAAAGGACATTGTATTGTTTTTCCTGACACCTCTGTCTACCATAATATTGCCTAGTAAATCTTAGGTAATCAAAGTATTCGCTGAATTAAGTAGTGGCCCACGTGAGTTAAAAACAAAAAAATATTGTACATCCAATAAATTGGAGGCATGAAGACATTGTTTTGTAGGGAAAAGCAGCAGGAGGCGGACTAGCTTAATTCAGACCCAGACTGAAGCATCAAGTGTTTCAGAGACTTTCTTGTGATGTTTCATATAGTTCATCTGCTTACACTGAAAGCAAGGATACTGAGGGTCCAGCAACTGTGCTCACAAGCCTGGCGCTGTCTGAGTCTGTGCTAACGCTACTCCAAGATAGACATAGAAACAGACTGCTTTCATTTTCTGTTTTCCACCCACTAAATTCTGATGCCAACTCTTCTGTACATACATTCAAGTAACCTGGAACTGTGGAGAGAGACGCTATAGTACTGTGTCGTTTCTACCATACTACTGTATAGTGTCAGGAAAAACTGAGTTCTCAGGAACTAGACTGGCATAACTCAGAAATAGATTTGATTACCTTTAAATGTAAATTGTATTACATTCAGCAGGAATTTTCAAAAATATTGTATAATAATATTTTATAAAAATGTTTTCAGGAAATCACAGAGTAGATCTGGTAGAAAAAAAATTGTTGAGAAGAAGAGCAAAAGGCCAAATAACATAAAATAATTTCTTAATTTCCTTAATCTGTCCTGGCATAATATATGGTATATTATGTCACACACCACACATAGAGGAGCTAAGCTCAAAAGGCTGAACTCAGAGGTTAATAGCATATTAGAATAGAGTTACCCTTGAGCTCATTGAAAAGTATAGCACTACCTTTAAGAGATATGTGTGAAACAAACTCAACAGTTATTTGTAGACTTTTTGTCTCATTTTGCTTTTGTTTTTATTTTGTTGTATTGATTTTTTTCTCATATATTTTGGTACCTATTTTGGTCTTTCTGTGGGATTTTGTGTGTATTTCTTGTTTCTTGTTTGATTTTATTATTCTTTTGGTTGTTGTTTTAATAAAAGAAAAAGAACAAAAAGGTTGTCTACATAGAAAAGTAAGAATCTGAGAAGAATTGGGGAAGGAGAAAAATATATTGCATGATATGGGAGAGTCTTCTGTTTTGTGTTGATTTAATTGGTTAAATAAAGAAACTGCCTTGGCCATTTAATAGGACAGAAAATTAGGTAGGCGGAGTAAACAGAACAGGATGCTGGGAAGAAGGCAGTGAGATCAGTCGCCATAGCTCTCCTCTCCGAGATGGAAGTAGGCTAGAATCCTTCCTGGTAAGTATTAATAGAAATGGGTTAAGCAAGATGTGAGAGTTAGCCAGTAAGAGGCTAGAGATTATGGGCCACGCAGTGTTTAAAAGAATATAATTTGTGTGTTATTATTTCCAGGGCTAAGCTAGCCATGTGGGATCTGGGTGGGAACATAGCCTGCTGCTCCTTACTACAATTGCATAAAAAATATTTTAATAAAAGAACCATATATATAATCAAATTCCAAAACTGCCTTTATAACTTAACCCAAAGAGAAAATATTACTTTGTTCTTAAAATTATCTTTTCTTTATTGTATCAATGGGCAGTTGGTTTAAAATCATCATCTCATTATCAAGCACTTAGCAGGTCATTTTTCTGGTTTCCTTTACTAAGGTGATAAAAGGACAGAATGAAGACTTCAGTCTTACAAGGACTCATTTTGACCTTCGCCATTTGCTTCCAGGTAAGCTTCAAGCCCAATGGAAAACCAAAAGAACTGCCAAAAACTAAAGACTATGTAATATTATGGTTGGGCTAAAAGAGAGTTCAGAGCATTGTGGTTTGAAGCCAGGATAGACGAAAACAAGATAAAAAAGAACAGAAATGGATTTTTCTTCCAACATTCATGGGAATAAGTTTATTTGAAATCATGTCGTTGTGTTCTCCTGCAATCCAAGACAGTGGAAAGAATTATAAGTTTGAGACATGCCTGAAAAAATAAATAAATGATCACCTGGAATTTGGAAGAGCCAAATAAAGGGAGATGTAGAAAGAAAATAAACAGGTTAAGAGTGATAGAAAAGCAGACTATTGTATAAGGAGAATATGGTATGAGAAAAGTTCCTAGTGAACCTACAGGGTATGGAATTAAATTTACAAAGAAAGTAACAAGGCTCCCTTTCCTTAATGTCCATGTGCTGCCCCTGAGTGGCCAGGCCCTGCTCCTTAGTGGTCATGCCCACCCACCACTGCCAGGTGAAGAAAGTTCCCTTCTGAAGTGAAAAGCAGAGGCCAGGATGCCCAGCTCCAACCTGAGTGCAGCATTGGGACCTGTTATTTGCATCCTGGGGATCAAAAGCTGCAGTGTTCTCCCGTTTAAGTCATTTAGGAAAAGGAAGACAGTCCCTTCGGGCAACATCTACACTTGACAAGAAGCATTGATGATTAAAGTCTAAGATAAATATAAACTCACACTTTCATTCTACTCTTCTGGAACATGACTTGTAAAACTAGATTTCGATACACTTTCTGAGTGAAACTCTTTTTGAATTTTATGCCTTTTTTGTTCACCTGATAGTCTTTCATAGGGTTAAAAGAAACCTTTCTGTCCACCTGGTTTAATTATGAAATATTGATTTATTCATTATGTTTCCCTTTGGACAGAGGATGCCGTATCCACCATTTTTAGAATTAGATTTGCTGTGCACAAGTTGTCAGTCTTGTGCAACTAGAAATTTATTGCAAAATTGTCTCCTTTTTCCCACCATGCTAATGTCTTCATAAAATTCTTTGCATAGCAATCAATACTCCCAGAGAAAGCTGTTATAAGAAATAGAATTTGAATGATTAGGTTTTTTGTTTTGAGTATTTTTCCTTTTGCTTGAAAGTAATTTTCCTCATATATTATATCCTGATTAAGGTTTCCCCTCCTATTTTTCCTAGTCCCTCTTACCTCTGCTCTCATCTGAATCCAATGCCTTTCTCTTTCTCACTAGAAAACAAACAGGCTTCTAAGGGTTAGCAACACATCAGAATAGGAAAAAACAAGCAGAAAGAAAAAAGCCTAGGAAAAGGCACAAGAGGGGGCTGGAGAGATGGCTCAGTGGTTAAGAGCATTGCCTGCTCTTCCAAAGGTCCTGAGTTCAATTCCCGGCAACCACACGGTGGCTCACTACCATCTGTAATGACGCCTGGTGCCCTCTTCTGGCCTGCAGACATATACACAGAATATTGTATACATAACAAATAAACAAATAAATATTAAAAAAAAAGGAAAAGGCACAAGAGACAGGTAGAGATGCAGAGACCAACTCATTCATACCCATGAAAATCTCATAACAATGTTAAACTGGAAGCCATAATATAAATGCAAAAGGACCTGGAGAGTGAAACAGAGAAAACGTCTGCATAAATTAAATAAAAAATTAGATAACTCAGTCTCTGTGAATTCATATGGATGTCAACCCTCTTGTGTCTAGAAGGCCTTGTTTCCTTGGTATCCTCCATCTACTCTTTTACAGTCTTCCCACTCCTCTTCTGCAGAAATCCCTGAGCCAAGCCCTGAGAGGAGGGATTTGATGGAGAAGTCCTGTTTAAGGCTGAGTGTCCCAAGGTCTCTACCTCTTTGCATAATATCTGGCTATGGGTCTCTCTATTTTGTAGTAATAAGAGCGGCGGGCTACATTCCTGGCGCCCGGCCGCCCACACGGCTAGCTTATGCCCCGAAATAATTACACGGAAACTGTATTCTTTTAAACACTACTTGGCCCATTAGTTTCAGCCTCTTATTGGCTAGCTCATACATATTGATCTAACCCATTTTTAATAATCTGTGTAGCCCATGAGGTGGCTTACCAGGGAAGATCTTAACCTGCATCTGTCTGGAGTGGGAGAATCATGACGACTCACTGAACCTGCTTCTTTCTCCCAACATTCTGTTCTGTTTACTCTGCCTATCTAAATTCTGTCCTATCAGAGGCCAAGCAGTTTCTTTATTACTTAACCAATGAAACAACAGATAGAAAGATGACCCTCCTCCATCATTTCCCCTTTTTCTGTTTAAACAAAGAAGAAAGGCTTTAACTTTAACATAGTAAAATTATATATAGCAAAACAGTTATTAAGCAAGAATTATAGTTACAATATTTATATCTATTTTATCTTTATCATAATAATGGAAAACTATAACTATCCATTCTTTAACTCTATCAAAGACTCCAGAAGGATATAATATTACCTAAGCAAATAAGAAATTCAAACTCTAGAAACGACAGAGACATCTCGCTGCCTGGACAGTTACCCAAAGTTCCTCTGTACTGTTGGGGCATTTATCTTTGGCCTACAGGCCATAGTATCCAGCAGACATTTCCATCAAGCAGGAAATTCCAAAGACAGTTTAATCACTTTCTGCTGTGTCCTGCAGAATGTTTCACAGACTCTTTCATGAGTCAGGAACCCCAAAGAATCATCTCACCTGTAGGCAAGTTCAGCAGTCCTCTCTCTGTGGGTTCTTTGTGTCCAGTTTATGCATCAGTCCAGGCAAGAGCAGTTTCTTGCCCAAATGGCTATCAAACTCCATAAGGAGCCTCTTCGATGCCCATCTTCCTCTCGAAGTAGATTGGTGCTGCCAGGAGCAGACGTGTCTCATTGTCATGAAAAACCCTAAGTTATTAAAACATTAAATGCCATATTCTGCAGTCTTTGAAAGATATGAAGAATTCCTATCTAACTAAAATATATCTATGTACATCTAGAGAATCTAACATGACTATAAACTTGACTATTATTGATGATTATCCATCAATAACCTATATTTTCTAATTATACATTACACTTTTAAATGAACTACACAATCGCAATACCTTAATCAAGATTAGAAATATGCATATACATATAACAAAATTTCTGTTTAGTACTGTGGCAACATGGGGAAAGGTAAAAACTGAGATCATTATCCTAACACTTCTAATTCTATGTTCATTGGTTTCTATGAACCACTCAAATGTGTTAAGCTTGTCTTAGAAGTTTTCATAAAGATTTTCTGAACTACTGGCAGTTGCCATTTGTACTCTATAAGGAGAGTGGGTGAGCAGTAAAGCCTGGCATCCCCTGTTCTATCATGCTACTCAATGTGTATCATTATATTTCAGACCACTCCAAGGTTAAAAAGCCATTCTTCCTCCTAAGCAAAAGAATAGGTCAATTTCTGAAACTAGAACTGAAATATAGGAATAGATGATTCATTTTTTCATTTGATACTATCTTCTCTTTGCCTGTAGTTCAGTGAGAGTAAGAAATCATGGCAACAGGTAACAGAAAAGACAATCAACCTTGGATCCGAGATAGAAAAGGAAACTAATGGTCAGTCTGCCCAAAGCTCCATCTTGAAGGCATCACGAAGCAGATCTCCATCCAGACAGCTCCGTAAACAACGTTCATCATTTGCTCATGACTCTGCCTCACCTACCAACAGATTCTCCCAAAGGGCTTCAGCATTACCATCTAAGCCCCAAAAGAAAAGACCAAATCTCAAGGAAAATCTGGCACGTGCTACAAAGGCTGTAAAAAAGCATCCCACAAAAATTAAGCCTATAGGATCACCTAAAAGAATGCAGGCCACATCTCCTCCACAACAGCGATCTAAACCCAGAAAGAACAGACGAACACAAAAAAAAGGGCATAGACCTGCTGCCATTGATAAGAAAAGACATCTTATGGAGATTAAGTCTAGAGGGTCACTTCTGAAAAGGCAAACTTTGTCCATAATAAATGACAGGTTAGACAAATCCAAAACCAGACACAAGAAACATAAGAAGAACCAACTCAAAAACCTTGAAGAAATGAAAAAATTACTTTCCTTAGAAGAGAAATTGTGCAATACATCTATTGGAGGAGAATCAACACCTGCTAAAAACTGGTCAACATCACCTAAGCCAACGATTTCCAGTACCAGTGCGAGTGCCACTGCCACTGATAGGTCAAACACAACCCCAGTGATTGCCACGACCACCGTAATGACATCAGCCCCCACCGGTGCATCTGTTTCTGTCACAGAGGACTTAGAAGTTGAAGCAAGCACTGAAGACGATGCCACAATCCCAGACACAGATGTTTCTACCACTCAAGGTGCCTCTACAGCTTTAACAACCATAAGTACCACACCGCCCACCACTGCTGCCATCACACCTACAGCCACCACCTCTGTGCCTACTACCGAGACACGTTTCACTACTGTAGGGATTGGTGCCACCACCAGTGGTAGCATATTGCCGTCAACCCACACAGCATCAGCAACACCTCTTGCTTCTGCCACTACAGAAAGACCTGGAACTTCTACCTCTGTTTCTGTTGCTTCTGCCACAACTGCATCACAAGGCACAACAACTGTATCAAGTTCTACTAGTAGTGCATCTATCACTGCTAGAACTGTTTCCAATGCTACTAGCGCATCAGTGGCTTCAGCTGTCACTCACACAGCAAATAGCACAAACACTGATGCTACAACCCAAGTGGGTGTGGGAATCACCAATCGGTAACTGGCACAACTGCGGAAGCTTTAACTCCACAGGAGGAGGCTTCTCCATGAACCAGCAGAAAAGGAAACCTCTAAACATGCCACAGCTCCAGGCAGAGATCCCACAGCTTCACTCACTGATGTCCCAATTTCTCCAGATGATTCTACAACCTTAGAAATAAGCACTCCATCTATGGCTAGCAACACATCCGTGTAATTCACAAGCACCACACTTGTGACTACTTTATTTCCAGCCACAATCCCCAAAGCAGCCACCACTGCTCCTGCAGCCTCTATGTCTTCAGTAACAGATGTCACAGCTACTGCCCATCATCCCACAGTGTGCCCATCATCCCACCACAAGTCCAGTTACTCCATTTCTAAAATGATTCTGCAGCTGCTGAAACCACAGCTCCAATGGAATGGACCGACACTCTGGCCATTGCAAACACAGCCTCAGCTTAAGCTACCTCTGCTCCTAGCAGCATATGCCACCGCCACTACTACCATGACAAACATCCTACAAGTGGCATGAAACCTGCCTCATGGTGAACTCAATGCAAATGCTTTTTACAAACAGCTGAGGAAGCACAAATTGGCTTTTTATGTGTCCCCAAACACCTTGAATCACTTCCAGTTACTTCTCTCCACAGAAATGAAATCGTCCTAGAAATTATGCTCATCTCAGTCTCTCGCTTTCTAAATGTGCTCACGCTTACTGCTTCAGCTTTTCTTCAATAAATCATTTTAGAACATGTTACTTGCATTACATTTATTTGTGTTGTGGGGCGTGTGTGTGTGTGTGTACACAAGTATGGCCCATATTGCAGGAGAGATCAAAAGGTCAGAGAACTCATACCATGGAAGACATCTTCCTAAACTTTTTTCTTGCAGCTTTCTCCCACCCCACCCCCAACAATACAGAAGCTTTAGCAGACAGGCACTCCAGCATTGTTGGACACCTGCCCAAAGAACATCCAGATGGCTCAGGTGCCCTGGCATTGAACGGTGCTGATGGGCTTTTTCTCTGGTCCTCATCCTGTTGTAGAAGGTGAGGCAAGAGGCTAGAATTACTTTCTCCCAGGCAGTATTTAAATGTGTGTGTGTGTGTGTGTGTGTGTGTGTGTGTGTGTACAGATATATATAAATATAGGTAGAAAGGGGGGGAGAGAAAGTACATATACCCTTGGAGACAACCATCTTTTCCATCATGCTCAAACTTTCAGACTTAGACCATCAAAGATTTCGGACTCAGTGTTTCAAATATGTATTCCCAGGACCCATAGCTGAAAATTCAGAGTTTGAAATATAAAATTTTTTGAACTCAAAATGTCTCTTTATTTAGTGGGATGATGTTGACTTGGATATGTGGTGCAATCAGAACTAGCTGATGGTCAAGGTGAATTGAAGCCACGACTGTTGTTGGCTGATTGATGGCTATGGTGTTCATTGCAACAACAACAACAAAAATACTCCTGAACTTTTGGGAACTTCTGGGAGCCAGTGGAGTCCGGCTCTTCTGGCTTCCTGCCAAGGTTCAGGTTAGTTGCCTCAGCATAGGGAAAGGGACTCAGAAAACTCCTAGTCTGAGAAATGAGTTTACGTGATTGCAGCTCTAGTCACGTTTCTTTATTGTTCTGTTTCAATTCTAATTTTCTTGTCCTAATTGTCTACAATTTCCTAGCTATAATTCTCCATCTCAATCTAATTCTAATTCCATTTTCAATCTGTTACAAATCTCTGTTCCAATTTATTTTAAAAAAAATTATTGATTTTATTAAGCTATCTATACATTTTTCTCTGCTCCCCTCCCTTCCTCTCCCCTCCTCTTCTACCCTCTCGCAAGGTCCCCATGCTCCCAATTTACTCAGAAGATCTCGTCTTTTTCTACTTCCTATGTAGATTAGATCCATGTATGTCTCTCTTAGGGTCCTCATTGTTGTCTAGGTTCTCTGGGATTGTGAACTGTAGGCTAGTTTTTCTTTGCTTTATGTCTAAAAGACACTTATGAGTGAGTACATATAATATTTGTCTTCCTAGGTCTGGGTTGCTTCACTAAATATGATGTTTTCTAGCTCTACCCATCTGCCGCCAAATCTCAAGATGTCATTATTTTCTTCTGCTGTGTAGTATTTCCATTGTGTAAATGTACCACATTTTACTTCTTCATTCTTTGGTCGAGAGACATTTACTTTGTTTCCAGGTTCTGGAGATATGAGATTTGACCCCAGTGTTGGGGAGTCCCACACTTTCTCTCAGAAACCACAGTGGCTGTACAAACCATGGTCTGCTCAGCTTCCCACACCCCACTTTCCTAAAGTGGTTCATATTTCCTAAAGGTTCATATTGCCTTTCTATTTGTTCTTCCTGAGTTTCCAGGCCCAGGATGGGGAATGTGGCAGTGGGTTGAGACTGGTGCTGTTTGAACCTGTCCATCAAGGTCCTCTAAGGCCCTATACCTCTTAACATTCTCTCAGTTCTTAAGGCCCACCCCCACCACACACACCTTGTTAACCAATGTTTCTAACCCAGTACTTTGCAGGGGAAGACCCTATTCCATTCCCCCAAGAGTCTCAGGTAGCCTCTACTTGCCAATTGCAGAGCCTTGTACTTAGTTTGTTATTATTAAAGATGTCCAAGGAGCGAAGGATTCATGACATCAAAAGCAATTATTCCCCTGGACACAGTGTGATCCTTAGTAACTGTATATGTTAAGTCCACTGTGCTCGTTGTTTGTCTCCTGTATGGGAAAAGGTGACTTCTCTATCTTGAACAACAAAAGGATAAGGAAAGGGAAGTTCATGGTTAAGATAAATGCAAAGAGAAGAGGCCAATTGAGTCTGCTCCCCTACTTTCACCCTGCAACTGTATTTCAATGTGAACTGTGCAATCTCTGCCAATTTTTCAGAAGAAGCATATCATGCAAACTATGTCTGAATTTCTGAAATATGCTTGTAGCCCTTGTTCACGGGAACATTAAAAGAGGAGATTAATCCTAAATATATAATCTTAACAGTTTTTAAAAGTGAGTATGCCATGTCAGGAGCTACCCCTCAGAGGAAAAACCAGACAAATCATGTAAGCATTCCAGAAGGTTCCTCTATGCTTCCTTCTAGTAATGGCCCTACATGCAAAACAAACAGCACTGTGACATGTATCACTTCAATCTTGACCTCCAGAGGTCCATTTCTAACTAACTTGTAAGCTAAACATACTTGTGTAGACAGTACCATAGGATCGCAAGTGCTGCTTTAGGAGGAGCCAGTTCTTTTCCCCCCGCATGCCATCCACAGCTCCAAACACTGCAAATCTCAGAGCTTTCCTGACATCATCTTCTTTACCCTTATTGCATTGTTGCTTCTCTTTTAATATTTTATTTTGACTTTAATATTGTTTTCTTTTTGCTTCTTAAAGACATTTTCTGTCTTTTCATCCTATACAGAGCTATATAAAAACTGAGATTAATCTAATTATAGCATTCCTCCTTCCCTTTCCTTCCTAAACTCTCCTATATATGTCTCCTTGATCTCTTTCAAATTCAGTCTCTTTTTTCACTAATTGTTATTGCATGCATATGCATACATCACACATACACATATAATACACACATTATATACATATATATATATATATATATATATATATATATATATATTTCCTAAAAATAACTTGCTCAATCCATATAATGTTATTTGTATGTATGTTTCCAGGGCTCATCATTTGGCACTGGGCAGCCAACTAGTATGCTCTTCCCTGGGGAGGACCATCTCTCCCACTCCTATCTTTCCTTAATTAATAGTAATTCTTTGTGCAGAGTTCAGGCCTCATTGGCTTTTCTTCCTCCAGTTTTGCATGTCCATTGGTGTCTTATTTGTCCAGCTCATGTTTGGATAGTCATGTTGGTGTTACTTCATAGGTATAGCTTCCGACATTGCTAGGAGACAAACTCTTAGAGCAGCTCCCAAATCCTTTTGCTCTTACCATCTCTCTGTCTCCTCTTCCACAATGTTCCCTGACTACTGAAGAACCCAAATATTGCCCAAGATAATTTGGGCAATTATATGCATGTATAACATATGCTACCCTCAACAACTGTAGAGAGACTAATCAGGCGTCAGCTTCTTATAATCTTTAACAAGAGCTATTCTTAATTCATTTCACATTATTCCCAATTATTTATTAAGTCTTTGACAAAGGCACTGCTGAAAATACAAAAACAGAAAATGTAATACTCATTTTCAAAGAACTGATAGTTTATTTTGGGAGCAAAGTGCTCACTTCCCTTATTTTTCAAATATTAATAGAGGGTTTAATTATTTTTCAGCTCCAGGCGTGGAGTAATCAAGCTGGGAGCAAAATGGGCAAAATCTGAGCAACACATTAAATAATCAAAACAATATAAATTCATAGCTTCAACAAAGAAGAAATCACTTACTGGAAATGTTCTCGGATTTGCAATTTGGGTAAAATTTTAGGAGCTGAGTTAAGAAAAACTTTCCAGGCATAATAAAAGGCATGAACAATTTCATAAAAATAAAATTTTACGATTCTATTGAGGCAATGTCTGATTCTACATGTCCCCTTAGCATCTACATCTTCAGGCCCAGAGAAAGAGCAGCAGAGCTTGAAAAAGCCCCAGCTACTCTCGCTCAAATAAGTTTCCCTCTTTCAGGTCTCTATAATCACAATAGAGTCTATGACACTTAATCAAGACTGACTGTTATTAGTCCTTCAAATCTCACTATGTATGGGACACAATTAGGTTCTAAGATTTCCACCTGTTCCTAGCCCCACACTCAACAGCAATGTCTGCCTCACTTCCACCGACCTAACAGCTAAGGATCCATCAGACAACATCTGAGAACACCAGCACAAATGTTCCCACTTTTCTAAAGCCTGTCTTTAGGTGATTAAAGCACCGATGTATTTGAAAGTGATTTTTCTTTTGTTCTATAGCTATAAAAATTTTTCATGAAACAGCCGCATTGTAGAAGCATGATATTTGGGGCAGCCTGAATCCGTATTTCCAGGCTGTGGTCATTGCTATTTGCATCCAGAATAAACTATCTCTTATGTGAAAGCTGTGCTTTCACACCAACAATAGGTATTTTACTCATGAAATGTGTGCTGCCAACAAGGTTAGCGTTTTAGTGCAGTTAAACAACTGTTCTGTGAAAATCATTTTTGAGCTAAAAAGGACCATGTTCTCTGTTTCCTAGTTCATACCTCCTCCTTCGACATAATCCTTTGGATGAAAGGGTGGAAATGTCTTGTTGGAGCCTCCACGGACGTTAGTGAAAACGAATTCTGGAAACTGAGTATTATTATCAACTGAAAAACAAAATTGAACTATTCACCTCAATGAAAGGGCGGGGGGGGCAATGAATTAAGACTTCTTAGACTACTAAAGAAAAGACAGAGGAAAAAAATAGAATTTCAAGATGAAGTTTCTTGATATACAAAGCTTCGGTTTCATTGTCCAAGATTCAACTTTTAAAACCGGTAGGCGGAAATCTTTAGATCTTAAAAGATGAGTTTGTGCCAGCTAAGGATTCTGCATCTGAGGCTATTGACGTCCTTGAAATGAAAAACCTGTACATATAATCTCTAATTGAATCAACTTTCCATCCTTAAGTACATTTTACTGCACTAGATTTCCAAATAATTGCTTCAATTCCCTTGAAGAGCGATACTGATGTCATGGAAATGGTACCGTCAAGCTCCTAAGTGATAACATTACAATTGTTCTTATTGAGGCATTGACTATAACTGTGGGTATTTGGCACTTGTTCAAATGTGTAATGAAATAGTATTAAGGTGAGCCAGAACATAAGAAAACTTGAGAAAGTTTCTTCAAAATATTGCTAAAGAGGTTGAATTAACTAGTTTTTCCAGCTCTTTTTATCACAATCAATATGGGATTTTATGTGTTATATGAAAATATATATGAGTAAAAATGTATAATTACAAATTTGGAAATTTGTAATTTCAGAATGCCTAGATTGGGCAAGAATATGGCCACCCAGAAAGTCCAGGCTGAAGCGCTATACCATCTGGTAACCCATTCTTGCAGCACCCCCTGAAGAAAAGTGACCGAAATTCAAGAGACATTTAGACTCATGTTTTTAATGGAGGTTTTGGAACACATACCAATAAATAGCTCCAGCAAGCAGCACGGTAGGAGTGTTCTATTTTTGTCCATTATATACATGAAACAGTTTCAGAAACTAGATGTAACTACTGTCAAGCTTACTAAAGGAAACAAATGTTCAAGAGATTGGCATGTTATTTACATGCTTTAAGAGAGAAAATATATGCTGTTATATGGTACTTAATTTCTTGGTATTTTAACTATATTTTTTCAGATATTGAGCATATCGCAATCCTGTCTTTAAAAAAATAACAGCCTATAAGGCAGCAATCTACTAAAGAATGTAAGCTAGTAAATGATCATATTCCTAAAATGCTACTGTAGTGTATTGAATTTTTGAAAGGATACAGAAAGGAACACTTTTAAAGAAGAATGTGGCATTAGAAGCTAAGGAGTTAGTATTTTAAAGACTTTTTAGTCTTTAAGATATGAGCTTTGCCTCTTTAAATTTGGCCATAAACTTCACTGCCTGTCTGAAAATACAATTAGGAAAGTCAGAAGACACTCCCTCTCCTCTCTTTTGTCTTGGGATTAGCTCAGAAGCAATCTCTTAGATGTGGCTCCACCCCACCCACCCAAACTTGTCCCACCTCTGCTGACAAATAATAAAGGAGGAAGATCTGGAACCTCTGTTTGTTCCTCAGATTTATGATTTCTCAGTCCAAATTTATCCTCATGTGTTGATGAAAATCTGAAGCCAGAAGGCAGCAGAGAAACTAAAGAATCCTTATAAGGTAAATACTGAATAAATCAGAACTTTTAGAGGAATTTTTTCTTCGAACATCCACTTTTTCTGATAATTCTTTTGTTTGGACTTTAACTGTGACTGAATGTAGATGCCTTAATTAAGAAAATGCAACAAATAGATAAAAAAAATCTTAACATGAAAATGAAGATAAATTTATAAAATGAGATCTTTGCTGTAGTATTCTGGGGAAAATGTGTTTGCAAGCTACACGGCTGACTCCTTCCTATTTCTGACTATAAGATATAGAAAGAGACAAACACTGTCTTGCTCTGCCTGGTTAAAAACTGTTGATGTTAGCAAAGAGAGAACTTTATTCACACATTATCATTTCTGACAATGGACCAAAAGGAGCTAAGTATTTTCTATTACTAGTTAAACAAATATCTTACCTTAATGTCAATATTAGTGGAACATACATAAATTATTTCTAATACTAGTAGAACATAAATTATTTCTGCTTTTTTTTTTGTTTTGGTTGGTTGGTTGATTGGTTGGTTGGTTTTTATTTATTTATTTATTATTCTTTGTTGTTGTTGCTGCTGTTTGGGTTTCTCTAGACAGAGTTTCTCTGTGTAGCCCTCGGTGTCCTGGAACTTACAATGTAGACCAGGCTGCCTCTCCCTCCTGAGTGCTGGGGTTAAGCTTATGTACCACCACCTATTGGCATATTTCTGCTATTTTTTAAGTTCGCATCTATTGCAATTCAATGGACAAAAAAACAGAAAAATTCTGTACCTTTCCTTACAGGGAATTCCTACAAGACAAGATGAAGATCTTGATCCTGGCTGTGACCACCTTGAATTTTGTGACTTACTTTCCAGTAAGTTTTTTGTGTATTTAAGATAGCACTATTTTTAAAGAACTAAATATTAAGGGGAGGAAATAAACCTAGATTATAAATTATCTAAGAAACAGCGATTTGTGAATAAAACATCATTGCATTTTATATTCTATTTATAGAATAGAAATGTACTTTTATAAGGGATACCAAAGATTACTGGATATCCCTCAGAAGGAAACTACTTAGAGATTATTTGTGCTGATGTGAATAACTGCCCTCTATCTGCTAATGATATGAAACATAGATTATTAACTAATTGAACTTCAGTTGGCTTTGCTTATGCCAAAGGGACAATAGGTAATCCTACTGAGGAAGACTCTCCAAAGAGAAAACCTTCACCTTTCCCTGATAGAAGTTTATTTTTGTTAAAATTACTTATATAAGCTAGCCCTGGAGATGCACACCTGCACCAGAGCTACTCAGGATGCCAAGATCTAAAGATCACAGGTTCAAAGCCTGCCTGGGCTACAGAGTGAGTTTAAGGTCACCCTAGGCAACTTGGCAAGATCCTACCTCAAAAATTAAAGGTCAAACAAGGATTAAGGATACAATTAGGGGTAACTTTCTTGCCTAGCAATGTAAGGTCTTGGGTTTAATTCCTAGTGTCACAATTAATTATTTAATCATAAAGTTAAACAGACCATGCCTGGTAATATAAAATTTGAAAGGTTCTCTGTACACATTTTTTACTCTATAATAGATTGCTTACTGGGACTTAAGCATGGAGGGTACTTGATTCTAACACCAGCTTCTCCTCACAGTGATATTGTGTATTTCTAACTTAATTAATGAGAAATTAATTAAGACAAAAGTAAAGACCTTCAGAATGCTGTTTTATTTAATAGATTTGGTTCTATGTGTTGATGTGTGGTTTGTTTTCATGACATATCTACAAGGAAAATGTCATACAAAAGACTTGTACTTCTTTCCCTTTAGTATAATGGGAGTCAGGAAATACACAGTAAGAGAAAGCAACATTTTTCTGCCAATCCACCTTTATCCAACTATACAGCAAGTAACACATCATCCATCCTAAAAACCGAAGAAAATTCACCCACAGAAGATTTAAGTAGCTATTCAGCACCTTTAGAAGGGATAGTAAAGATTACTGGATCTCCCTCAGAAGGAAACCGCTTAGAGATGATTCGAGAAAACTTGCATAACTTCCCTCCATCGGGTAATGATGTACTACATAGATTATTGACTAATTGGACTTTAGTTGGCTTTGCTTATGCCAAAGGGACAGTAGACAATCCTACTATGGAAGACTCTCCAAAGAGCAATGCTTCACCCTCCTATGATGCTATCCAGGATAAATCTTCTGTTTCCAGCTTTGCAGCTAGTTCCCAAATAACACAGAGAAGGAGAAGGAAGTCACTTTCTAGGGAAAGCAGCATCTCATTACCTGTGTCGCTAACCCACTATCAGGGCAGGATGGAATTGCCTGACGTTGCTGACTTAGATACAGACTCAGAAATAACTGAGAGTCATGAACACTTCCCATCATGGTTTGCTTCTGATTCTGCTACAAATATGCAAAATTCTATGGAGAATTTCATTGCCTTGGCAGATGAGGGTCCTATTGACACATCAAGTGAAAACAGTTTTCTTAGAACTGCTACCACTATTAATGAGGAAGCAGAACAAGAAGATGTAATTTTTATTGACTCTACAGCCCCTATAGAAAAAGGTATATTTACTCCAAGAAGACACTTTGGAAGTTTGATAGACAGGGAAATGTCCAGTGAAGAAAAATCAACATTTTATACAGAAGTAGAGTCTGAATCAGAGGAAGATGTTTTTCAAGATACAGAAGATATTCCATCTTCAGATAATTTAAATCACTTTGAATTAGGATATAATAGCTTTGAAATGGATGGCTTTCTAGATAGCAACACTGCAAATTCCCTTTCCAAATTAATTATTATACCTTGTACTGAAATAACAATAAGTGACAGAGACCTTTATGTTCCTGAGGAAGAAAATGTTGATACCCTATATGTCACTAGCCCTATAAACAAGAAAATAAACTTTAAGCCTATGGCCACCAAAACAAAATTTAATAGTTTAGATGTAAGTTCAGGTATTAAGAAAAACATAGATATAGGTGATGTTGAAGTCTCTACACCCAGTAATTCTGTTCACCAAATTGAAAGAATGGGTTACTCTAGACCACTTAATACATACTATGATGATATCTCTAAACCAATTATTATTGCTATGAAAGACCTAAAAGACCCATATGTTACCTGGGAAACAGTCAAAAATAAGCAACTATCTTCCACAATGGACAATGGAGACATTATTGATCTCAGAAATGGCTATCCAATGCCTACTGACATCAGTGCAAAAAACACTGACAGACCAGCCAATAAAAGAACAACAGCAAGAAATGAAGCAAGCAATAGCTTCCATGTCAATATTGGTATAATAAACAATAACTTGAATAATGAGAAAGAGAAAGTTAAATTAGACTTCCCTTCAATAATTGCTGACTCACCAATAAAGAAATACAACATAAAAATCAATGACTTTGAAACTCTAAAAAGAAAACTGAGTGACCTAGGGAGTGCTTCAGGCAGCCAATCAATGAAGAATGAGGAAGAGACTGTATTCATTGCTGACTCCAGTGATCCTTTCAGTCCTCCTCAAGAAACAAACTCTGTGAAGAAACTTTACTGGGCAGCCATTATGGCACAGAAAACTTACTCACCTAATAACATTACCACAGCAGCATCAAATATAGGCATGATTTCAGGCTCTCATGATGATGAAAACATGCTTAATAGCCAAAGATACGAAACAGAAAACTCTTTTGAGGAAGGTGCAACACTGAACTATGAGGCTGATCTCCAGAATGAGGAAAGCATTGAATCAGAGGAGGATGGTACACTTGAGAAAGAAAACATTAACTATTACACTAATGTTCTACCCATGGAAGAAGACTATATTCTTAAAGAAGACAGGCGGGCCACTACACATTACTCAATGAACCCTGATGCATATGGCACTATAACATTCAGATGGACTAGTCAACCAAGAGCTGGCCAAGCAGGATTTCAACATACTGAAAATGCTGTCTCAAAAACTCTCTTTGGAAAACTTAATCCAGAAGTTCAAAGAAAAATGATTGCAACAGACACTACTAGTGACTCTAACCATGATGAACTTTCTAGTGACACCCATTACAGAATGATACAGGAAAATGTCCCAAGCATTTATACCTTTACCCGAGAAACTGTACCTGAGTCTATAAAAAGTGATTTTAGTATTCCAATGAGGGGTGATGTAAATCCTGACAAAGCTATGAAGGGTAGGAGCAGAAAAAATTTCATTGCTTCCTTTAATCTGGTTAATGTCACCAAAATGCCTCCAAGTGACACCATCCTTTTCCCTTACCCTTCTGCCTTGGAATCTAAGGAAGGCAATGACAACAGTGGCACCTCTGCTCCCTCTGTAGAAGATGTCCGTCCTGTAGGACTAAAGTTCCTGTTAATCCCCAATCAGAAAATATCTAGAACTGCTGCTGCTCTTGGTGGCAATGACAGGACATCTTATTCAGCAGAGATGTCACAGGTATCAGAACCAACTGAAGAACACTGGACTTCCATTGACCAGGACTGGAAAGTCATTGATGACCCAAGTGCCGCTGATCCCTTCTCCCAGGGCTCCGCTGTTCCTGTAGAGGGTCTTATGTTTTTTCCAGAGAATATCATAAATGTAGCTGACATACACACCACTGAATATGGAGAAAACAGCGGTGACCCTGACAGCATGACCTTCTCATCTGATATAGCCACCCAAGCAGCAACTCACAGTAAAAGAGGGATAAATCAAGATGCTGAGTTTGTAAGTCACCATGTCCAACAAACAGCTGCCAGTCCACCTGCAGAAGAAAGAGCCACCTTGGGAAATGAGGGTAGACCATTTTCCAGTAATGACAACACTGTTGTGGAGGAGAAATTCTACATTTCTGGAGACAATATTCCAGTAAATTTAGAAGAGTTAAATGCAATGAAAGCTACCCCACTCCTTCTTAATCCTGTAGTTGCTTCTACTCAAGAGGAAGGACTTGGAAATCCAGGAGAAACATTTTATCCTGGTTCCACAGGGAGCACAGCACAGCTAAGACAGGTTCAGGCTCGAGATTCACTTCCTCTTGGGAGCCTGGATCAGCAGAGCACAGACTCTTCCACTAACGATTCTCACTTACCCAGCAAAGTGGCCTTTTCTTTTCTTGGCTTCACTAAAAACAAAAACTCTAAATCTGACCCAGCACTCATTATAGAAGAGGCAACAACAAAAATGAGTGATAACTCTTTTATACCTGATGATTTACTTGCTCTATCAGATACTGAAGTCCCTTCAACTGATGATGCAACCTTTATAGAAGACCTAAATAATATCCTAGATGGGGAAAAGGGTATAGTTTCTGTCAAATGGAATGATATGATTCAATACGGCGCAATTCCTTTCATGGAAAACTCGTCAGCAGAGTTACATATGGAGCCTGAGGTGAGGGAAAATAAAGGAAATTATATGGACCTCACTACCATTGGTCTTGATGAAAATACCCTTGAATTTCCATCAAATGAAAATACATTCTATGCTCTAGAAGAAGAAAGGGGCCCTACAATAAGGAAACCTACCATCATGCAAGGAGTTCTTCATAGAAGAATTGGATCTCCTGTCCCCTTTCCCTCAACACATGTCACTGAGAATCCATCAAAAGAAAATGTTGTAGAATCCAAGTCTGAACAAAAGTACAGTGCGTGGTTTTTACGAGGAGCAAATTCTGATTCTGGCAATATTGATACTTCTGTCCAATATTTGCCTGCCCCATTCTATAATAAGCCATCAAGACTCATGACTACCCACTTCCTCACTAACCAGAATGGCAAATTTTCCACCAAGATCTCAGATGGTTTCACTCTAAAGGGGAACAGCATAAGCAGAAGAGAAGGAGAGGACACTGAGAACATCAATACTTCTGATGCAGAACCAGTGACAGCTGAGATAGAAAGAAGGGAATTCCCAAGCAAAATCTCTGTTCCCACCATGAAGTTAACTAAAGTAATAGGCAGAGAACAGCTCCCCAGGAAAGGGCTCTCAGCCACAGCTTTCAATGCCCTTTGGGAAGCCAATGGCACAATGCCACCAAAGTCAAAATATAATGAAAACAAAGCTTCAAGGGAAGAGAGTTACAATTCTAGAGACATCACCATTCCTTCATATCCAGGAAGCATCAACACAGAAAGTGAATTTCCCTTTGTTTATGAAGATTCTGAGGCAAAATTCTTTAAAGAGTCATCTGCTTTATCACATATAAAGAAAACTAATACTTCACCTCGTATAACTAGTCTTTCATCTGCGGAAACCAGTGAATGGAGAGGTGTTATGAGCCATGAAGAAAATGCTAGATCTGGAGAACCCCTAATTCTACCAACAACTGAAAACAACAACCTCATTCCTGAAGACATAGCCAAGCATTCTGTCCTCATGAGTGATAAACCCTTGTCTGATTACTCTGAGTTAGAATCTGTGCCCACGGACATCATTGAATACATTGATCACATTGGTGAAACAAATAATCAATATAACCAAGTCATCAGATGCCAAAAAGGCTTAAATCACCTTACATTTACCTCAACTTCTCCTCATCAAGCTTCAGCAAATGTTATCAGAAATTCTATAAATAGTGATGCAGACTCATCATCTACTATGAAGAGTGAAAATACGTCAGAGATGACACATTCACAGGACAGCAGCATTCCTTTCGCTGAGTTTGCTGTCATCACTAATGATGGATTTCCCTTCCTCGATGATTCTGAAGATCTAAGCGGCATGGCTTTCCTCCCTTTCTCTCCAGTGAATACAATGAATGTTATGGAAGATGCGCTCATTCTGGACACTGACAGCAGTTACGAAGGAGATTCTGTGCTGTCTGGAGAAGATAATAATAGGACCAGAGGGTCTCAAGCTCAACAGAGCTCTGAAAAGCATGGAGACATTCCTGATGTCTCTACTGAGTATCTTGAAACCTCTGGCCAAATGACAAGTGACTTTTTGACTAATACTCCAGCTGCATGGTCAGATATTCTTGAAACAAAGACTGGTTACATTAACTTTATTAACGATGAGAATGTGTTTACTGCTGATTCCAATGTCCATTTCAGTCCTCCTCAAGCAAAAAACCCTGTGAAGAAACATTCCTGGCCAGCCATTATGGCACGGAAAACTTACTTACCTAGTAACACTACCACAACAAAAGTAGGCATGACTGCAGGTTCTCATGATGCTGAAAACACACTTAAAAGCCCAAGATATGAAATGGGAAACTCTTTTGAGGACGAGGCAGTGCTGAATTACGATGCTGCTCTCCAGCATGAAGAAACCACTGGATCAGAGGAGGACAAGACACTTGAGAAAGAAAACATCAAAGATTATATTGCTGTTGTACCCATGGAATATGATTATAGTCTTAAAGAAGATAGGCTGGCTACTACACATTATTCAACTAATCCTAATGTGTATGAAACTACAACATTCAGAGGAATGATGCCACCAAGAGCTGGCCAACCAGGATTTGAAAATGTGGTCTCAAAACATTGGCTTGGAAAACTTAAACCTGAAGTTCAAAGAAAAATGATTGCAAGAAACACTAATAGTGACTCTAATTATGATAAACTCTTTAGTGATACTACTTACAGAGCAATACAGGAAAATATACCAAACAATTATGCCTTTAACCAAGAAACTGTGCCTGAGTTTATAAGAAGTAATTCCAGTATTCCAATAAGGAATAAAATAAATCCTGGCAAAGCTGTGAAGGATAGGAGAAAAGAAACCTTAATAGCTTCTTTCAATCTGGTTAATGTCACCAAAATGCCTCCAAGTGACGCCATACTTTTTCCTTACCCTTCTGCCTTGGAATTTAAGGAAGGCAATGACAACAATGGCACCTCTGCTCCCTCTGTAGAAAATGTCCATTCAGTTGGACTAAAGTCCCTGTTAATCCCCAATCAGAAAATATCTAGAACTGCTGCTGCTCTTGGTGGCAATGACAGGACATCTTATTCAGCAGTGATGTCACAGGTATCAGAACCAACAGAAGAACACTGGACTTCCATTGACCAGGACTGGAAAGTCACTGATGACCCAAGTGCCGCTGATCCCTTCTCCCAGGGCTCCGCTGTTCCTCTAGAGGATCTTATGTTTATTCCAGAGAATATCATAAATGTAGCTGACATACACACCAGTGAATATGGAGACAACAGCGGTGACACTGACAGCATGGCCTTCTCATCTGATACAGCCCCCCAAGCAGCAACTCACAGTAAAAGAGGAATAAATCAAGCGGCTGGGTTTGTAAGTCACCATGTCCAACAGACAGCTGCCAGTCCACCTGCAGAAGAAAGAGCCACCTTGGGAAATGAGGGTAGACCATTTTCAAGTAAGGACAAGGCTGTTGTAGAAGAGAAAGTTTACATTTCTGCAGACAATATTCCAGTAAATTTACAAGAGTTAAATGCAACAAAAGCTACTTCACTTCTTCCTAATCCTGTAGTCGCTTCTGCTCAACAAAAAGGAAATTGTCTTGAAAATCCAGGAGAAAAATTTTATCTCGGCTCCACACTGAGCACAAAAAAGCTGACACAGGTTCAGGCTCGAGATTCACTTCCTCTTGGGAACCTGGATCAGACAAGCACAGACTCTTCCACTAAAGGTTCTCACTTCCCCATGAAAATGGTCTTTTCCCCTCCTGGCTTTATGGAAAATAAAAGGTCTAAACTGCTAACAACTGAAAGCATCATCTTTATTCCTGAAGATTTAATCAAGAATTTTGTCATCATGGGTGATCGACCATTGTCTGATGCCTTAGAGTTAGAACCTGAAGCTTCAGGTACCACTGTGTTCATGGATCTTGTTAACGAACCTGATAATCAGGCTAACCAAGATGTCAGATTTCAAACAGGCTTGAAACACCTTATGTTAAAATCAAGATTTCCCCATACAGCTTCAGTAAATGTTATCAGAAATTCTATAAATAATGCAGAGTCATCGTCTACTATGAAGAGAGAAAATATGTCAGAGATGACACATTCACAGGACAGCAGCATTCCTTTGGCTGAGTTTGATGTCATTACTAATGATGGATTTTCCTTTGCTGATGATTCTGAAGATGTAGGTGACATGGCTTCCCTCCCTTTCTCTCCAATAAATACAATGCAAACTATGGAAGATGCGATCATTCTTGACACTGGAAGCAGTAATGAAGGGGAGTCTGTGCCGCCTGGAGAAGTTAGTAATCAGTTCAAAGGATCTCTAGCTCTAAAAAGCTCTGCAAAGCGTGGAATCTTATCTGATGCCTTCGCTAGGTATTATGAAAGCTCTAGCCCTCTAACAAGTGAAAGTTTGACTTATACTTCACCGCCATGGTCAGAAACATTGGAAACAAAGACTGATTACATTGACGTCATTAATGATGAAGGGGCTGTGTTTAATGCTGATTCCTTTGTCCCTTTCAATCTTCCTCAAGCAAGGAACCCTGTAAAGAAACTCTCCTTGGCATCTATTGTGGCACAGAAAACTTATCTTCCTAATAAGACTACCATAAGAGCATCAAAAATAAGCACAAAGGCAGTCTTAAATGATGCTGAAAACACACTTAATAGCCCAAGGTATGAATCAGAAAACTCTGCTGATGAAGATACAGAACTGAACTATGATCTCCAAAATAAGGAAAGCTTTAAATCAGAAGAAGACAAAATATTTGAGGAAGAAAACACCAAAGATGACATTTATGTTGTGCCCATGGAAGATGATTATATTCTTAAAGAAGACAGGCTGGCTACTACACATTATTCAAATAACCCTGGTGCGTATGATACTACAACTTTCAGAGAAACTCTTCAACCCAGAGGTGATCAAGCAGGATTTGAAAATACTGAAAATGTGGTCTCAAAACCTCAGCTTGGAAAACTTAATCCTCAAGTTCAGAGAAAAATGATTGCAACAAACAGGAAAGGTGACTCTAATCATGATGAACTCTCTAGTGATAACACTTACAGAACGATAAAGGAAAATATCCCAAGCAATTATACCATTATCCCAGAAAATGTTAAATTTATAAGAAGTGATTACAGCATTCCAATTAGAGGGAATGTAAATGCTGGCAATGCTATGAAGGATAGGAGCAAAGAAACCTTAATAGCTTCTTTCAATCTGGTTAATGTCACCAAAATGCCTCCAAATGTCACCATCCTTTTTCCTTACCCTTCAGCCTTGGAATCTAAGGAAGGCAATGACAACAGTGGCACCTCTGCTCCCTCTGTAGGAGATGTCCGTCCTGTAGGACTAAAGTTCCTGTTAATCCCCAATCAGAAAATATCTAGAACTGCTATTGCTCTTGGTGGCAATGACAGGACATCTTATTCAGCAGTGATGTCACAGGTATCAGAACCAACTGAAGAACACTGGACTTCCATTGACCAGGACTGGAAAGTCACTGATGACCCAAGTGCCGCTGAGCCCTTCTCCCAGGGCTCCGCTGTTCCTGTAGAGGGTCTTATGTTTTTTCCAGAGAATATCATAAATGTAGCTGACATACACACCACTGAATATGGAGACAACAGCGGTGACCCTGACAGCATGGCCTTCTCATCTGATACAGCCCCCCAAGCAGCAACTCACAGTAAAAGAGGGATCAATCAAGCTGCTGAGTTTGTAAGTCACCATGTCCAACAGACAGCTGCCAGTCCACCTGCAGAAGAAAGAGCCACTTCGGGAAATGAGGGTAGACCATTTTCCAGTAATGACAAGGCTGTTGTAGAAGAGAAAAACTTCATTTCTGCAGACAATATTCCAGTAAATTTAGAAGAGTTAAATGCAATGAAAGCTACTTCACTCCTTCCTAATCCTGTAGTCGCTTCTGCTCAACAGGAAGGACTTGAAAATTCAGGAGAAACATTTTATCCTGATTCCACAGAAAGCACAGAACAGCTAAGACAGGTTCAGGCTCGAGATTCACTTCCTCTTGGGAACCTGGGTCAGATGAACACAGATTCTTCTAGTAAAAGCTCTCACTTCCCCATGAAAATGGCCTTTTCTTCTCCTGGCTTTATGGAAAATAAAAGTTCTAAACTGCTAACAACTGAAAGCATCATCTTTATTCCTGAAGATTTAATCAAGAATTTTGTCATCATGGGTGATCATCCATTGTCTGATGCCTCAGAGTTAGAACCTGAAGCATCAGGAACCACTGTGTTCATGGATCTCATTAACGAACCTGATAATCAGGCTAACCAAGATGTCAGATTTCAAATAGGCTTGAAACACCTTATGTTAAAATCAAGATTTCCACATAAAGCTTCAGCAAATGTTATCAGACATTCTATAAATAATAATATGGACTCATCATCTACTATAGAGAATGAAAATATGTCAGAGATGACACATTCACAGGACAGCAGCATTCCTTTGACTGAGTTTGATGTCATTACTAATGATGGATTTTTCTTCCTTGATGATTGTGAAGATTTAGGCGATATGGCTTCTCTCCCTTTCTCTCTAATGAATACAATACACACTATGGAAGATGTGCACATTCTTGACACTGATGGCAGTTATGAAGGAGAGTCTCTGCTGCCTGAAGAAGATAATAATAGGATCAAGGTATCTCGCTCTCTAAAAAGCTCTGCAGAGAAGGGGGTCTTTTCTGATGCCTCCACTGGTTATCATGTAACCTCTGACCCACTAACAAGTGACTTTTTGACTAATAATCCAGCTCCATGGTCAGACACATTCGAAACTAAGACTGATTACATTGACGTCATTAATGATGAAGGGGCTGGGTTTAATGCTGATTCCTTTGTCGCTTTCAATCTTCCTCCATCAGGAAACTCTGTGAAGAAATTCTCCTCAGCATCTTTTATGGCACAGAAAACCTACCTTCCTAATAAGACTACCATAAGAGCATCAAATATAAGCACAACTGCAACCTCAAATGATGCCAAAAACACACTTCATAGGCCAAGATACGAATCTGAAAATGCTGTTGTTGAAGATGCAAAACTGAACTATGAGGCCAATCTCCAAAAAAAGGAAAGCATTAAATCAGAAGAGGATGATACAGTTGAAGAAAAAAACATCAATTACTACATTTATATTGCACCCATGGAAGATGGTTATATTCTTAAAGAAGACAGGCTGGCTACTACACATTATTCAAATAACCCTGATGCATATGATACTAAAACTTTCAGAGAGACTCTTCAACCCAGAGCTGGCCAACCAGGACTTAAAAATACTGAAAATATGGTCTCAAAACCTCAGCTTGGAAAACTTAATCCTGAAGTTCAAAGAAAAATGATTGCAAGAAACACTAATAGTGATTCTAATCATGATGAACGCTTTAGTGATACTACTTACAGAATGATGCAGGAAAATATCCCAATCATTTACACCTTTACCCCAGAGACTGTGCCTGAGTTCATAAGAAGTGATTCCAGCATTCCAGTGAGAGGTGATGTAAAACCTCACAAAACTGTGAAGGATAGGAGCAAAGAAACTTTAATAGCTTCTTTCAATCTGGTTAATGTCACCAAAATGCCTCCAAGTGACACCATCCTTTTCCCTTACCCTTCTGCCTTGGAATCTAAGGAAGGCAATGACAACAGTGGCACCTCTGCTCCCTCTGTAGAGGATGTCCGTCCTGTAGGACTAAAGTTCCTGTTAATCCCCAATCAGAAAATATCTAGAACTGCTGCTGCTCTTGGTGGCAATGACAGGACATCTTATTCAGCAGAGATGTCACAGGTATCAGAACCAACAGAAGAACACTGGACTTCCATTGACCAGGACTGGAAAGTCATTGATGACCCAAGTGCCGCTGATCCCTTCTCCCAGGGCTCCGCTGTTCCTGTAGAGGGTCTTATGTTTCTTCCAGAGAATATCATAAATGTAGCTGACATACACACCAGTGAATATGGAGACAACAGCGGTGATCCTGACAGCATGACCTTCTCATCTGATATAGCCACCCAAGCAGCCACTCACAGTAAAAGAGGGATCAATCAAGCTGCTGAGTTTGTAAGTCACCATGTCCAACAGACAGCTGCCAGTCCACCTGCAGAAGAAAGAGCCACCTCGGGAAATGAGGGTAGACCATTTTCCAGTAATGACAAGGCTGTTGTAGAAGAGAAAAACTTCATTTCTGTAGACAATATTCCAGTAAATTTAGAAGAGTTAAATGCAATGAAAGCTACTTCACTCCTTCCTAATCCTGTAGTTGCTTCTACTCAAGAGGAAGGACTTGGAAATCCAGGAGAAACATTTTATCCTGGTTCCACAGGGAGCACAGAACAGCTGGCACGGCTTCAGGCTCGAGATTCACTTGCTTTTCTGAACCTGGATCAGCCAAGCACAGACTCTTCCACTAAAGGGTCTCATTTACCTATGAAAATGGCCTTTTCTCCTCCTGGCTTTATGGAAAATAAAAGTTCTAAACTGCTAACAACTGAAAGAATCATCCTTATTCCTGAAGATTTAATCAAGAATTTTGTCATCATGGGTGATAAACCATTGTCTGATGCCTCAGAATTAGAACCTGAATTATCGGATATCATTGCGTTCATGAATCTCATTAACGAATCTGATAATCAAGATAGCCAAGTCATCTGCCTTCAAACAGGCTGAATCTCATTACCTTCAGCTCAAGTTTTCCTTGTCAAATAGCATCAGAAATTCTGTAAATAATGATGCAGGCTCAATACTATGGAGAGAAAAAAGATTATACCAGAGATGCTACATTCACAGGACAGAAGTATTCCTTTGACTGAATTTGGTATCGTGACTAATGCCGGATTTTTCTTTCTTGATGATTCTGAAGAATTTGTCATCATGGCTTCCCTCTCTTTCTCTCTAATGAATACAATGCACACTATGGAAGATAAGCTCATTCTTGCACGGACCGCAGTTGTGAAGGTGAGTCTGTGCTGCCTGGAGAAGACAATAATAGGATCACCGAGTATCAAGCTCAACAGTGCTCTGAAAAACGTGGTGACATTCCTGATGTCTCTACTGAGTATCTTGAAACCTCTGGCCAAATAACAAGTGACTTTTTGACAAATATTCCAGCTGCATGATCAGATATCTTTGAAACAAAGATTGATTACACCTATTCCATTAACAATTATGCTTCTTCGAGATTAAAAATGATCTTATATTGGACTCCCTGGGCATAATTTCTCTTCCCTTTCATTTCGACTTAGATTTCAATGAACATAGATGACATTTTTTTTCCTTGGGATAAACTACGCCTAGTATATTGTACTACATAGATATTATATCTGAGAATAGTGATTGTGAGCATGTTTCAAATAATTATGTCTTTGAGTTAGTAAATAAAGCAAAAAATGCCCCTATTACAAGGAACATATTCTGATCTATCCCAAAAGACAAGTGCATATCATGCATAACATACCACAATTGATGCTTTATATGGTCTATCTAAAGCAATACCTTCAGAGGTATAAGCAAAAGAAAGTTAGTAATCTATGGCCCCTAGAGAGGAAAACAAGAACATTGATACTGGTACCATTGTCTTCCAAGATGCTGATGACTGTGAGTGTAACAAAGCTCATATATTCGTAGCTTATATCCTATCTGATGGAAGTCCGAATTTATCTTCTATTTTTCTAATAAAACATATTTTGGAGAAAATACAACAAATGTTAATGATGACAATGCGGTTCTCTCTGAAAACTCTGACTTAGGAAATAGTCACCACTCATTTTCTTTTCAGACACAGAATCACAATGGATACTGCTGCCATGCTATCAAAAATAGTCAAATTTTTCTTAAGAAATACCAAGTGCCTATTGCTTATAAGATATTTATGTCCTTAGAAGCAAAAACTACCACCTCCAATATAGCTGCTTTCACTGAAAATGGAGCAGATGTATTACGATATCTGATTCAAGGCTTGGTGCTTCTCGTTTAGTTCTACTTTTCACTGATTTCTACAAAAATAAAGAATTTTTAATCAGTACAGGTATTAATTCTTTTTTCTGAAAGTTGTCTTCTATTAAGCCAAAATGTCTACTCTCTTATTTAGGACAATGGTAACAAAGAGAAACATGCACAGGTCTAATCTACATGGGAAGTAGAAAGTAGAAAAAGACAAGATCTCCTGAATAAATTGGGAGCATGGGGATCTTGAAGGAGGGTTGAAGTAGAAGGGGAGAGGCGGGGAGGGGAGCAGAGAAAAATGTAGAGCTCAATAAAAAATCAATAAAAAAGGAAAAAAGAGAAAGTGTCATGTGAGAATAATAACTCTTTTTTATTTACTAACTCAGACATATGTAGATATGTAAAATCTTTCTAAACAGAAATTCTGGTGTCCGGTTGTTGTCTAGTTGATTCTTTGAAAATTGTACATGCCATATTTCCTGACCCCTCTCTGCACAAATGAAGTGTCAACAATGAACATCATTTTGATATCAGCGTTTATGGTTTCTATTATCCCAGAAAATCATTAATGTGCCTTCCTGTGAACTTATTAAAAATATCCCTGTTTTTACTAAGAAATTCCATTTTTCATATAAGACTTTTACCATAATCCAGAAGAAGTTACTACTTAGAAGAATGCATAAGCACAGGGGCAAATTCCTCAAGTTTCAAGCAAATGAAATACACACAGGAATCAAGCAAGGTTTTGTTAACACTGCCAAAATAAGACTTGACAGTAGGTGTAACTTGGAAACCTTACTAAGCAAGGATATAGTGTACCAAATAATAGGATCTGGATTCTGACTATGAAGAGGTTGTTATGCATATTAGACAAAATTTACATATGGTAATTAGGTCTGTTAAGTCACGTAATATCTGGGTTGGCAGTAATCTTCACACTATATTCCCTGAAAGAGACAGTCTATTTCAAGACTTAAAATTCAGCACATACTTTGTAAACTTTAATGGATTGTATACAAAATAAAGTGTATCTTTCAAAAATGAAGGGCTTGAAAAACAGATGGTAAGAACATTTGCCTTTCAGAAGAAATAAGAGGACTATCTATACTCAATGGGATTCTATCTCACAGAAAAACTAATAATAAAAGGGTTGATATGACCACAAAAACAACCCTGAAAATTAAATGTTATTTTGAACTTGCCGTCAATGAAGATGGAACTCTCTCCTCATCTGGCATAGCCTGCTGGAGATCACAGGCTCATGAAAGAATATGTTCTTCATGGTTCTAATTCTGTTCAACACACAAATATCCTATCATATACAATAGCTGATTTGAGAATGACTATTATGTGTCTTCCTTTATTAATTTGTGATATTTCTATCTAAAACTAAATAACCTGGACCTATCTTACAATTTCCTTTTCTGTGATACTCACGACATTCCCTAGATCAGCAAAGACACTGGGGGAATGGTATGGTGAGGTGAGCCACAGTCCTCACATTACATAGTCAAGGCAGGAGAATCCCAAATTCCACGAAAACCTAGGCTATGTAGCTAGACTCCGTCTCAAACAGTCAACAAACAAAGCAAGAAAAAGGAAAATGAACTATTGTAAAAATCAGTAGTGACAACCTTATAGTACAAAAACATTTCTGGAGAAACTATTCTTGATTTTTTAACTGTGTGCCTTAAATCTGTTCTTGTATGTCTACAAAGACTGGTATCATATCTTGGACATTCCATAGCTAAAAGGAAGCTGTGATCTCTGTGTCCATAGTTAAGAAATGTTTTTGTACCTGAGGTGGAGACTGTCACTCAAGTCATGATGCTCCCAACTTTCTGCGCAATTGATGTGTATGAGTGAAAATTCCATTACCTGATTCATGGGGTAAGAGACTGGCTTTAAACATTGACGCGGAATTTCTTTCCCCTTAATGTAATCATCTAAGCCTCCAAGTCAGCTGTGCAATGGTTGTCTGCTAAAATATTATTATGAAACTTCCATCTGAAATGGATATCTTGTAGAGCAGTTACTGTGACTTCAGCTCTGGTTCTTGCTGCTTCATGAATTTAAATAGATGACACCAACTTCCTGTCACAAACTCCTGTCTTCTGAGGTTGAAATAACTTGGGGAGGAGAGAATCCGTGAAAACCTAAATCTACAAAACTTGGCCTACTGTTTGTCAAGTTAACTGAAGAAAAGTTTTTCCAATCTATTAACAGTATTGTTATTATTCCTACTTAAAAATGTAATTTCTCAAAGAAAACTGGCTGAAGTTTTGCTGCACAGTTATCTTCTCTAGTTTTATTTCACTATGAAAGTGTTTTTTCAAGTTTAGACATTTAAGCATCATGAATCTCAGAGACGTATCTGCACTCGGTGCGCTTGAATCCAGTTACTGAGCTTTGGGCAAGGGGCTGGAGGTTAAAATACACAGACACAGACAAAGAGACAGCGACAAGGGTCGTCCTTGAATTCCCCAAGAATGCCCCCTTTATTGTGTTCAGGGGCAGATTATATAGAGATAGCCACGCCCCAGCCAAACCCACCAGAAACCACTCTCCTGCCATCAGGAACTCCTGAAGGTCTCGTGCTCAGAGCAGCTGTAGGCACTCAGATCAGGGGATTACAAGAAATTCAGGATCTGGGGTCTCACTGGTCCCAACAATGTGGCTCTGCCTTCCAAAGTACACTGTCACTTGATTGTAAAATGGTTGATCTCACACAGATGCTGATAGCCCACGCATCCAGAGTTTCCATTACTGGTAAGCCACAAAGTACCTACCAAGCTTGTGTGTGTCAGTGTCAAGCGACACCAGCACCGTATCAGAAGGCATATGCCTGTAAGCAGAAATATGGTAAATCCTAGGTTCTCTAAAAATGAAGTATTTAGTGTGGATTTTTATGTTGTAAGCATAATTCCATAATCTTTTCTTCTAATATTAATAGTCATTCTAGTAAATGTCTAATCACAGTCAAGAAACAGCCTCCAAGGGGAGCCTTTGTCATAAGCTGGGTGGCTGATGTAACAATCCCCATGATGACCTGTGCTTCAGTCACTGTACTGATCACTACTCACCTGCCCAGGAAGCCAGTAAGCTCAGAGGAAACACCTGTAAGAGTACTCGGTGCTCCTGTGCCTCATGGCTGAAAATGAATCACCCAAAATTTATTCTCGTCCTCCAAGAGAGAGCAGTAAAACACCAACGGAAGCAGCCATTTTCTTTGGGACTGACAACACCATGCCGAAATCAGAAACTACTATTACCTCTGAAGGAGACCACATTACTTCAGTGAATGAGTGCACACCAGATGGTGATTTTTCTACTACAGCCAATAAGCTCACACCTACAAAGGAAAAAATCAAGTTAGAAGATGATCTTGAGGCCACCCTGAAGTCAACAGCTCTTCCAGAGAAAGAAATTACTACTCCAACTGAAACTACCATCTCTAAAGCTAAGGAGTCAATTACTGAAAATTTCATTCCGGGGAAAATGGGAAGCATCTCACCCCCAGTTGGTACTGTTTCCTTAATAGATCTCTCCAGTAGCGTGGCAAAAGAAGACATCTTCTTAGCCACCATTGACACAGGAGACAAAGAAGGCCTACCTACTACCGAGCTCTCTGACACACTGCAGGACAGCACTGCCAAATCGGAGGACACCTCTGCACTTCCAGATGAAAACACAGAAACTGATGGTAGCTCCTCAATCGATTCCAATGATCCTGATGATGGAGCTGTCCAGGTCACGGACTCCTTGAGTCCCGAGGCTGAGCTACCTCCCTCTACTGAGAACGAAGTCACCACCACTCCAGAAACAACCAACGTTTCAGAAGAGAACATACCTGAAATTGACCTGATTGTTTCAGGGGATAGCCCCAAAGCTGTGAGAAAATTAACTGATTCGGATGAGGAAAAATTTATCACTGTTTTTGAACTCACCAACACTGCTGAAAAAGACAAAGATAACTCAGAAGATACTTTTACTGATGAGGAATCGGCTGATGGAGTCAATGCTTGGATGGAGAAAAAGACTGGGAATGAAGCAGAGACCCATTCAGTTTTGCTAACTGCCGTTGAATCCAGGTATGACTTCATTGTCCCTGCCTCAGGAACTACCAACATGGTGGAGGAACTGACCGCGAACACAACAGAAGACCTGTCTGAAAATGAAACAGAGGAATTTGAAACTAAGGTCACAGAGGAGTTTCCTGCAGTGACCTCTATAGTAGATATCCCTCAACACAAGGAAGACTCTTCTACCCATGACTCGGGTATTTTCAAATTGCTGAAAGAAGATCCTGATGAGCTAATGATGTAGAAGCAGCAACAGAAGGGAGGCAACATAGAAGTACACAACGAATTAAAAGACAGTCTTATTGTCTAAGTAGTTACTTAACAGGAAAAATCTTGAAAAGGAAAACGAAAAAACAATGTGGGCATTTAAGGCAAGTACTATTGGACTTAGAAAAGACAGATGTTTATGGACAGAGGTCATGTAGCAGAATATATTTAAGGACAATTTTAAAACCAACAATCTCAATACTTTTCTGGGTATCATGGCTTGTAATGTAACAACTTACCTTAATGTAAAATAAACCATACAAGATTTTAAAGATATGAAGGGGGCAGAGGTGAAGAGCCCATCTCTTAACACATTGAATGTTAGGTTCCATTTCAGAAAATTCTGTTATAATTTAGTGAAATTATGGCAAAAAAAAATCACATAATATGTAAAAATTACTGAAACATTAAAAAGTTTTATGAAACTTTTATTCTAAAATTTTTCTTTTTAATACCACAAATATGATTCTCTTCTATTAAAATATATATTTGAAACCCTCTAATGTCAGAATTAAAGCTTCCTTGTAATTGCTTAACACCCATGTGTAACATAAGAAATCAGACATACTTCTTGGTTCATATTTGATGCTAACTAAAACAAAATATTAGTTTTACATGTGTTCATTTGAAAAATAATGTATAAACATGAGTTGATTTAATGTTCTTACTGTTAAGATTTATATCCTGAATTTTTGTCAATTTTTTTTTCAGATCATAAATGAATATCGTACTCTCCTTAGGCAGTTGGCTAGCAATTCAAGGACACGTATCTTCATCTTTTTTTTCTGATACAGACTTTCCAAATAAGTCTGTTGTCATAGTGCTGATTCTCCTCAATAAATCATTCTGGAAGCAACTGGTTAACCATGTGTGATGTGTTTGATATTCTGGTATAAACTCTTAAGAGTCATACAGAAAAAAATTAAAAGTCTTGCTTAAAAAACAGAAATAGCATTATTCTATAAAGATCCATAATTTCCTTTTCTTAAAACTGAAGAAATTAAAACATGCCAAAACACAGAGTAAATAGCAAATATCATGTATGAGAGAGGATGTTTAAGTAGACTCTGGACTAGGATAAGTGTGGTACTGTGTTTAATTCCAGAAACACGTTATTATACAAACATTTGAGATGTATCAGATCTTGGATATCACAGCTCATCTCTCAACAATGAAGTACTTGGAAAAAAATAAATTGGAATACTTATTAAACTATATGCTAAAGCCTAAAAAATAAAAATGATAATTTCATCTAAGCGAGTAACAAAAGACAAAAATTAACATACATGACACAATGAATAATCAAAATTATATACAAAATATGAGTAATATATAATTCAAAAGCAAATAACTGGAAGAAAATTACATTATACTGTACACCGGAAAGACTATTCCCCTTGTTACATAAATACTTCCCAAAGAGAAATGCCTGGAAAGTCTCACAAACAGGACATGACTGCCAAAACATGAGCTGAACAAGGACAACAGTAAGACATAGCAAATTGGACAGAAAAAGCCTGCCCACAACATGGCCTCAACCCTCTTCAAGGAATCACAGGTAGCTAAGAAATGCTAAGAATAGGAGAAATAACTAAAACAAAATATTAGTTTTACATGTGTTCATTTGAAAAATAATGTATAAACATGAGATTCCCCAGGGGAGAGCACACCAATTGGTCCAATACAAAATTACTACCCCTGTAAACATGCGTACAAGTATCATTATACAGACTGAGTAGATTGTATTTAGGAATATATATGTGTATGTACATATACATGTAGTCATGTAATAATGATTCGTGGGAAAAGGGGGCTGAGAGAGGAAAAGTCTATGGGAAGCCTCCTTTATCTCATTTCTCATACCCAGGAAATTCAAAGTTGTCATAATAAAATCTTTACATTTTAAAGAAAATAGGAATCAATCTGCCTCCATTCCTATAACGTTTTCTTAATCCCAAGATCAAGTAAGTGACATTTTAAAATGCAATATGATTATATCCCATACATTTCTGTGCTCAAGTAATCTCCCTAGAGAAACAACATACTAGGATACGGGGGGGGGGGGGGGGGCAGAGACAGACAGACAGAGGAAGAGACACTGACTGGAAATCCAGGTAAGAGCTGTTTCTGCAGAACAGAGGCTGAAGTTCATGGGGCTTGCGAAAAGATATATTCTGCCAGGGTTCTGTGATACAGTCATCTAGAAACTGTTTTCATCCTTAGTCCCATCCACTCTATGGAGCTCATCCTAGTTAAACTCATTGTAAGCAATAATCATATTTTTAAATCATCATAATAACTCATAGGTTAGTACTTAGCAAAACAACAGACAACGTGACATATTAAAATTAACCCCACACAGTATATAGATAAGTTAAAATGTTATATATAGCTACTGGATCATTTCATACTAAGATAATTTCACTGTTATTAATGCACTAACTATCTTATAATGATAGTCTACAGTTTATTCTATGATGTGGGAGGTCCTCCCGCTCCTCCAGCCTATAGCTGCTGAGATACCAGCCCATTTGGGCGTGGTCTCTCTCCCTTTAAAAAAGCGGCCACTTCCCTCTCCTCTCTCTCTTCACTTCCTGCTCCGCTGGCGACTAGACTCCCTTTCTGGTTGCGTAGAGGGCTGTTGCCTGGGACAGTGATCTGTAAGTTTTTTCCCCTTTAAATAAATACCACCCTATTAATCATAATTCCAAACTGGTGTGGCACTGTTTGTGACTTACGCCTTCAATTCTAGACAAAAATTAATAATTCCCCCAACAGAAGTTAAACATACTTAAAATATCGTGGTGTAAGAGAAAGCTAGAATTGTAGACACCAACAGATTCAAAGGCTAGATCCTGAAACTATCTGGTCTCTTATTTTCCCATGTCTTGGTTACTTCATAGGCCAAATATCTACGTGGGTGACACTTATGCAGCTTCATCTACTGGGGGGGCAGGCCCTAGCAGTGGGACCAAGACTTATCCCTGGTGTGTGAACTGACTTTTTGGAGCCTGTTTCCTTGTCCAGCCTTGATACAGGGTGGGGAGATGACTGGTACGGCCTCAACTTTGTATGCCAGACTTTATTGACTCCCCAAAGGAGGCTTCACCCCTCTGAGGAGTGAATGGGGTTGGCAAGGAGGAGGTAGAGGGGCAGGAGAAGGGGAGGAAGGGAATACTGGGGTTGAAATGTAAAATGAAAAAAAAATAAATAAAAATATTCATACAGACCTGAGACCTCCTCTCAGTTTAGAACTAGCCTAGCATGTTCCAATCCTAGTGACCTTGGCTTTATGAAGTGTTTCAAAGTTATGCATAAATTGAAAAGACCGACAGTCAAGGAAACACTGTGTCTAGTGGCCTCCAGCTCAGGTTTCAGATAGACAGAATGGTGACCCTTCCCTATGCTCTAATTCTTTACAGTGTGGACTGATACCAAGTGGATTTGCCCTTCTTGAACAAAAGGCATTGCAAATCTGATTATCCACCAGTAGACCTTCCAGGAAAATGCTTCTGCTAATGATTGACATTGCCGTGAAATTAAAGTTTGCTGACATCACAGCAAATGTCAAACTATCAAAGGCTCATGTTTTGCATTATTTAATACTTAGCACATGTTTGTGAGCAAGATATAAAAATCTATTACAAGGGATAATTATGAATCAAGTGGTGAAGAGGGTACTGAGTAAAGAACCAAAGTTCTCCCATTTTGTCCTCCGCCTCCATCTTATGCCTTGTGTAAGCTATTTCCCTTTAAACATTCCAGCGCTCAGAAATGGCTAGGGGCAAAAGTAACAGGGTAGCCATCTGGAAAGTACAGATAATTGCAGATTGTCCCCACCTGGAGCCGATAAGAAAACTTGACAAGCAACAGGCAAGGTTCGAAAATAAAATTTCTGAAAAGTCCGTAGGCATGAGCCAATCAGGATTGAACCCGTCACTCCACACTCTGCTAATGTGACTTTTCTGGATTTTGCCTTTAGATAATGCTCTCTACCAGGGTGGGGTACCTCCTCTAGCTCCTGTGCTGAGGAGGTCCCTGCCAGCTTCTATCATGCACACAATAAACCTTGTATTTGCATTTCCGTGAGTCAGTCTTCCTGGTGGTTTTTTGGGGTCCCCATGAACTGGGCATACCTGTTGCTATGGCTGCTATCATTTTTTCTCATTTTATTGTCCAGGAAGAAAGCCAATGCCCTGGAATGCCAATGTTGTTAAGGTTGAGATAATTTTATAACCATTTAAAATGAATTCTCCAAAATTGTTTTACTTTCATAAGCTAAAGACGCACACAAAAGAGGCTACTACTATCATGTCGTCCCTGACACATCACCATCCGCATTAGACATTACCTTGTACGTGCCAGAGTTTATTTATTGTTATTTTGTATTTACTTATTATTATGTATTTATTGTACATGCCAGAGTATATTATATACTCATTAGGTCTAAGATTTGTAAGGAGGTTGTAGTAGTTACTGTTTTGCAGTAAAATGTTAAGGAAATGTCTCCAGCAATAAAGAGGGATTGATCATTGTATAGAGATTTAATTACTATCAACAAGCCTCAGCTTTTCTGATGCACACACATAATGAACTTCACTGACAAGAAAAAGACAACTGTCAACTTTTGAAGACTGAACCACTTCCTTGTTGTCATGGGACTAGTTTGGACTAACCCAGAGGCAAATGGTAAAACAATAATTGTAATAATATTTTGCTTAACAATATAGAATGAACAAAAGAGAAAAAGAATCCTTCATACTGCAAGCATGCCCTGTCCTCTCTCTGAAGCCTCCAGACTGGGGTGGCTGAGGAAGCTGACACAGATGGACAAGGAGGAAACGGGGCTACTAGGTAGGTGGTCATGGTCATTGCGTCAAAGTTCAGAGGCTTCACAGTCAGCCTTCTTTAGACTGGTGATGCCTAGTTTGTAAATTGTAAAAGTACTGTAAAATCTTTTTTATACAGCAATTTTATAATTAAAAATGGAGAGGCATGCTTCAAGAGGTTGTCACCCATAAGTGGCATTTACTTTTGTTAGATGGCAATAATTTTGGTAGAGATGAACCTCGTTTGCTGTCAGGAATGCCAGGAAGCTTTAATATGGACTTTTAAGACAAGAACTGATATTTTATTTCAATGAAAGTGTTCTTGATGACATTACATCGGTATTTCTAAATTATAGAAGAAATCTGGTTCTGCTTCTTTTTTAGCAGTTAGGTGTTTCCATTCTATTTTATTACAAAGAAAAAGTAAAGAAATAGCAACGTGTGTCTCATATTTTACTACTGCAACTGTTTCACACAAGATACAATCATTACACTCTGGTTTCTCTGCAGATCATATAAATCTTTCGCCTTTTACAAGATACAATCATTCATTAACTGAGGGTTTTTGTTGTTACTTTTAGGACATTCAAATCTGATTTTTTTTCACAAAATAAATTAATCAGTTCACTTGAAAGTTATAAAAGTTACCCTCTTGATAGATTTGGTATCATGGCCAGGATGTGACAACTCAGCTGGCTTTTGTAATTAGTAGGTCAAGTAATCTTCCCTCAGAATCACCAAGACATACCCCATAGAATAAAGTCACTGTTAACAGTTTATAGCTGTCGGTTAGGCTGTTCTAATGTAGAGGTTAGAATTGTCTTTGACACGCTCCATCTTTAGGAAAAGAATTGACTAAATGCTGGCAGAAACAAAAAAAAAAGGTTGGCTGATTCGTAAAAGTATCTTGTATGATTGCAAAATTATGAAGTATACTTTTATTACAAGCTTTAGATAACTATAGCTGGAAAGTTGTGGAGTTTTTGCATTTGGTTTGGTTGTTATGTCCAGATGTGTGAAATCCCCCCAAAAGCCAACAAGGAGACCAAGTCCCATATGTAAAAGCAAAGAGCCTTTATTTTAATCAAGTTTGCAAACTCAGTCTCTCCGCATGTCCAATGTACTGGAATAAATGGAGAGCTCCGAGCTCAGTTAGAGTTGGGTTTTTATAGTAGTAAAGGTGGGGGTGAGGACCCCTGATTGGCTGACATTTGTCTAGGAGTGTCCTGGTGAGTGTGCTGGCAGCTGATCCTATCTACAATAATTGGAACATTAGGCATTTCCTTTGGATGGTCTGTTCTTGGGTGGTGCTCAGGTGATCTCAGTTTGTGGTTCTTCCTGCAACCAGGTATTGCTTCAGTGTAAACTACGGAGACTCAGGCCTCCATTAAACTTAGAGATGGCTGAGTCCTACTCTGGCAGGTGATAAAGGTTGGAAGTTAAGAACTTCCTTTGGGTGTTCTGTTCCTACTTATCTTATCATGGCTGGCTCCTACACTGGTTAAAAGAATCTCATGATGATCACCAAAGGAAAAATTTTTTAAATTTTCTTGTAAATAATAATGTAAGACTGATGGCAAAATTAGCACAAACCTTTCTTATTTCTAATTTTACATTTATTTTGTTACTAATTGATAGTTTTCTATTTATTGTTTTAAGTATGTAAAAATCAAAAATTGGAGGCAGAAGATGATTTTAGTGTAATTTACATGGGGGGTTTTATGTTCAAGTTATTAAATTAACCAAAGACTACAAAAATTTTACAACAGAAAATCCACACATCAATCATCCCTCAAAACACATCTGTTTTCATGATTGTTTATATTTTCCTGTCTTATATTTGGAAAACACAAATACAGTATATTGGACACTTAACAGTGCATTTTTTAAATTTCCAAAAAGTCCACATAGCTGTTAATGTTTCCATATTTTTTCATTGAGAGCAACACTGGAATGAATGGATTAACACTAAGAATTTGAAGTTACAGCTATAATTGGAATTCAGTGTTTTTTTGCATATGGGCATCAACTTTGCACAACTACCTCAGTAGAAACAGAGTTTAAGTGACAGGAAGGGAGGCCAGCATTAGCACAGCCCTCACATTCCCTGATTCTTACTTAAGAAACTTCTTTTGAGTAATTTTCTAGTAGCCACAGAATACTAGCTCCAATCCTCTTATGTGAATTTGAGACAATAAAACAAGAACTTTCCTCTGTTTTTCATGTCCCATGTTATTTTTTATGCACAATTCTTGATTTTTGCTCATTTCTGTTAAATTTGATATTTTTCTTACAACTTGATACATTCATTTTCTATCATAAATGTATATAGGCTGGAGGTATGCCAATTAGGCATAAATTATTTTTGGTTAACATTATGCACAGAATAAATTTGACATTTCTTTCTGTCTTGTCCTAGGGGACTCTCCAACCAGATGAAGGCTCCGATTCCATTTTTCTGTCGTCATGACCTTAAATGCTAGCTTAGCAGTCAGGGGAGAATACTCGTTCTTCCATTCCTCCTCACTAAGTACACATGCAGCTTGTTTAACTGAGAGAAACAAAATAGTCATAAGGTGAAACCAGCCTTCTAATAAAATTGGTTCATCCCGAAACCTGAGTGACTCCTGGGTTTTTCAGTAAAGCTTCACTGAGTGTGAGCTCTTCTATTCTGGGAACACACACATAACACTGTATTAGTACTACATTTCAAAGTACCAGTCCCTAATGATTGTGTTTCTTCTCTTGATACTTGTATCCCAGTCTACAGGACATTAGCATGATGGAAATACATGGCATTGAAGTAGACAAGAAATGATTCATGAAGAAGGTGGACAGTCCCATTTATATTCCCAAGTCTCCAACCTCAATGTTAAGAATTTGAGAATAGGTTCTAACGCAAAACCCTTTTTATAAAAAAGACCTGTTAAAATACTGAATACATAAATAAAATAGGGTCCATGATATTGCTAAAATGAGGCACTCACAGAGCACACACATTGAAATAAATGGGGAAAATTAAATATCTCTAAGGCATCAAGATATTTTATAACATACTACATTAGTAATTTAGTTCTATAGGAAGAAACTATGGTGTGCAATATTCAAAACATTTCTGTAGTGATTGACCACATTAATGTTTTCAACTGAGAATTTATTATAAACCAATTTTGAAGAAAAATTCAGTATTGACTATGAGTATTTGAGAACAGCAGAGATACAATTGAATTGCTTTTTATTTCAGCAAAGACCATAATTCAAAGTCATATGAGGTAAGCATAGCATCTCATTAATTACTCATGGAACCAGGATAGAAGAGTTACACAAGTTTACAAGCAAAAGTTAAAGGCTGATTTCAGTTTATGTCTTCCATCCTTACCACAACAATTATTGATTTGTGTTTTGTTCTTCTGTTTATGTTCCCTCTCTGAAGCCTAGCATTTTTGAAGGGAATGTTAAACCATCTAAATCCAAATCCTGTGAAAACCCAAAAGCTGTGATGAAGCAGGTGAACCAGTAAATGTCTGGAAAATTAAGGCAGCTAAACCATTTGGCCAGAGCTTCCTGTACGCATGATCCCGTTTCCTCAAGTCCTCAGACTCCCACTCCCACATGAGAGAAACCATCTCTCTCACGGAAGACCTCAGTCCCCTCCTAAGAACAGAAATCGCTGTCCTTCGCATTTATGTTCACATCGGAGATCACCCATTGGCTCTCCTTTTCACTTTGAAGCGCTTCTCCTCCCCAACCTCCCAAAGAACCAACATTGCAAAATGACCACTTCTGCTCCACCAGCTTCCACTGCTTACGACAGCCGAAGGAAGATGTCAATTCTATCACTCCTCTTAGCAGCTTCTCCTTCTCTGCACCTTGAATGATCTTTCCTTTCCTTCAGTTTTCTAACAACGTGTACACTTTTTCATCCCACAGACATAAACTCACCACCCATCTGTAAACTCTAAATTGCAATACATACCCAGCATTCTTATATTCACAGATATAGCACGTGGGTAGTATCAGTATAGAATTCTTCAAACATAAGTTACCTAACTCCTTCTTTTTTTTTTTTTTTTTCGAGACAGGGTTTCTCTGTGGCTTTGGAGCCTGTCCTGGAACTAGCTCTGTAGACCAGGCTGGTCTCGAACTCACAGAGATCCGCCTGCCTCTGCCTCCCGAGTGCTGGGATTAAAGGCGTGCGCCACCACCGCCCGGCTTACCTAAGTCCTTAAACACTGTCTACCAAGGTTCACACAACTTCCTCTCTTGTGTATCTTAGATTTTTGTTTTGTTTTTGTTTTTGTTTTCGAGACAGGGTTTCTCCGTAGCTTTAGAGCCTGTCCTGAAACTAGTTCCTTGTAGACCAGGCTGGCTTCGAACTCACAGAGATCTGCCTTCTTCTGCATTCTGAGTGCTGGGATTAAAAGCATGCACCACCACTGCTGGGCATATCTTGGATTTTAAAATTTGTCAGTTCAAACACAAGATTGACAACAGTTTCAGTATTCATTTTTGCCCTTAAAACCCATCAAACTGGTAAAATAACAATTAATGCCAGAAACAATTGCTTCTTCTACAGAAAATTTACCCAGTGCTGCTGAAAACAGCATACAAGTTTACCTTTCCATAGGAAGGAAACAGAGTTCTCATAAGCTATTACAATGATTATGCTTTTAATAAGGGTTCTTTTTATCTGCTTTCATTATCCTCTTAACTTTGGCTACTTAGAAACTCCATGCTGAATTTGCAGCTACCTTGTAAAGTAGTTTGAACTTTTTTTTTTATTATAAATTTCTGCCTCCTCCCCGCCTCCCATTTCGCTCCTCCTCCCCCCACTCCCCTCCCCATCCATCTCTAGTCCAGGAGCAGTCAGGGTTCCCTGCCCTGTGGTAAGTCCAAGATCCTCCCTCCTCCATCCAGGTCTAGGAAGGTGAGTATCCAAACAGGCTAGGCTCCCACAAAGCCAGTCCACGCAGTAGGATCAAAACCCAGTGCCATTGTCCTTGACTTCTCAGCAGCCCTCATTGTCTGCCATGTTCAGAGAGTCCGGTTTTATCCCATGCTTTTTCAGTCCCAGTCCAGCTGGCCTTGGTGAGCTCCCAATAGATCAGCCCCACTGTCTCAGTGGGTGGGTGCACCCCTCGCGGTCCTGACTTCCTTGCTCATGTTCTCTCTCTTTCTGCTCCTCATTTGGGCCTTGGGAGCTCAGTCAGGTAGCGTGGGAATCTGCAGCATCTCTGCTCCAGAAGCCAGAGGTGGAGTCTGTCTCCAATCCGCAATCTCTATCATTACCCACATCCTATAACACCAGACCTTCACATCCCAGTCACTGGGATCTTTCAATAGTTCCACTGGATTTTTTTAAAACACTCTATAACCTCTAAGTCATCATAAATATTTAGGGAAGCAACTCCTACTCTGAACAGTCTAAGGAATCACATTTGTATAATTTCCTAATCAAAAATAATAGTTTTTACTTTTGTATTTTAGCAGAATTAAGTACTGTACCACAGGAAAACAGAGCAACAGATAGTAAATATCAAATGTCACTGTATTGTTGGTCTAAGTCTGCTAATTTAAGTATATTAGGAAAATACTGTCACCTACTACATAAGTATCTATTCTAGCAATAACATGACTCTCCTGACCCTTGAATTTCCTGTGACAAAAGACAGCAGCTCTATGAAAGTATTCTTCTAAAAAAATATTGGTCCAACCTTTGAAAGCCATGAATTAACTAAATATTAGCTTGAGTGATCATTGTGTCTTAGTAGCCACATGCTTCTGTTTGTTTGGGCTGCTCTAAAACTTTTCCTCCCACAACTCTATGAGAAATCAGCTGTCTTGACAGTTAATCCTCCTCTCTTTAGAAGCAGTGATCCATTACAATGCACATCACACCTGACTTAAAGCACTTGCCTAATAAATCTTAGCATCCAAATAGATATTGATCCTGCAACAGACTGAATTGTCAGAGGAAAGATGATTGGGTGTTAACTCTAGCACAGAATCATCCCCAGTGGTGTCAGACCTGTCCCTGCTCAGCAACAAATAAGAATGAAGGTTTTCAAAACAGTAATGGGACTTTCTTTACTTTCTTACATTGCTACAATATTTTGGAAGACACTGACACTCCATCAACACAAACACAGAAAGCGATCATTTATAGCCATCATTAAATCACACATGTTCATACAAAATCTGTGAATCCCAAACAATTATTCAGTTCTAAGGAATCACATTCAATGTAACTACAACTACTCTGTGTTTTATACCCACTATGTAATCCATACATACTGAATCAAAGAAGAAATAAGGACTATAGGGAGAAGGAAATAAACTCAATGACAGGTTTTCAGAAGAGACTGAGGCACAGTGAGAAAATATATAAGATTCACAAAACCCAGATAATACATGTTAACCCCAGGCTTTAAAGGAAAATAATTTTTCCTGACTATAAGTTCACTTGATATCTGCAAGATACTGTACTGTTACTAGATATATGACACTTATTTCTGTTAGCAGGAGACATGGAGCATGTAGGGGTTCCAACACTGAAGTAAGCAGACGTATCAAAGCATGGAATAACCGAAATTACACATTTTTTAAGTAAAAATACTTCTTAAAATTTCCCTGTAAGTAAAAAATTCATTTCATCATATTTTTATTAAATTCCTCACATTAAAATGGAAAATATCACATAAACTTTTAAACACAACTTGTTGTAGCTTTTCCTTAAAATATTTCCATACAAGTGCCTTTTAAAGAATTCAAAATGAAAAAAAAAAGAATTTAAACAAGGAGGAGGAGAAGATCTCCCAAGACAGAGGAAATAAAACGTACTGTTCTCTAGAGACAAGGGAGAAACTGGATTAACAGAATTAAGCAGGAAAGGGGATGGAAGAGAAGAAGAAAGTAGGGAATGTGAGGAGGAATGACTAATGAAAGAACATTTTAAACCCATATGGAAACCTACCAGTGTAGAAGCTTCCTAAAATGCATCACATATGAAAGCAATCTGAATGGAGTCATCAAATAATAAGAAAGACAATGTTCAACTGGAGATCTTGTGCTGTCAAGTAAAACCTCCAGGGCTAGGATTGGTTCCATCTTTCGGGGGACTTCCGGAAACTGCCAAATCTCACAGGCTATTTCCAAGGCTACTGGTTACTCTCCACAACCTGATGACGGGGCCCTGTTGCTGGAAGAAAACATTTCAATGTGTTATCAAAAACCTAGAATTCAAACTGGGGCCTAACTAGAAGCTCCAGCCCTATGGACTAGTTTTCAGAACATTGGGAGATACTTTGTGGACTGCTAGGGAAAAAATAAAGTAGCAATCAGTGTCTCCTAGCCACAAACAGTGGAATCTGTAACAGAAACTTGTCTGCAAGATATATTGGTGTCATTGTGGCACAAATATTATAGGGGAGTAACCAAACACTTTCCAACTGGTTTTAAGGCACATGGTGCTGTGGGAACTCCTTCAGCCAATGGCCTTGGGATGCTGGCCCACTTTGGGCATAGTCTCGGCTACTATATATGCAGATGTAGGGGCGTGTGCGAGCCCCTTGGCTGCTGAATTCAGTTCCAGATCATTAAATGCAACCCATATCTGACACTGATAAAATGGTCATGAACCTGAGATTACATAGGTCATGGTCCTAGGGGAAAATCTACTAATATTATTCCTAATGACATACTGATGTACCAACGACCAGGGCCTCACTCAGACCTCATCAGAGAAGCTCCATCTTTCAATAGATTTAAACTAAAACAGAGACACACAACTGGACAATGTGCGAAGAATGAGAGACTTTGGAGCACTCAGTCCTAAGAGGTGATCTTCATCAGAGCACTCCCATCAAGGCTTAGAAATCCATACAGCAGAGACCGTAAGAGTCAGAGGGGATTGATGACTCCAGGAAAGCAGAGCCTTCCAGATAGGACAGACCCGATACACACATGAGCTCAGGCAACACAAGCAAGGCTTGTGCAGGTTCAAGCCTGATGATGTCCATGCACTGAGAAGAGAAGTAGACATGGGCTCCCATCCCTAACCAAGAAGCTATCTGCAATTAATACATGATGGGAAAAGAAAAATCAGTTTTCTCCAATGATGTCTCACTGGGTATATGAGCCACACTTCAGGGAAGCCCCAGTCCCCAGAAGTAAATTGACAACAGAAAACTAACTTAAAGGCTTTTTGTCTTACTTAGCTTTATTTGGTTTTTTGTTTTGTTTTGTGTTTTTCTTTTCATCTGATAGGTCTTTTGTTTGTTTATTTTGACAATATTACAGTTTGGGTTTTTTGGGGGGTGGGGGGTGGGGGGATCTTATTTTCATTGTTGTTTTGATCATTTGGTTGTTTGCTTTAAAAAGAAAGAACATAAAGTCGAGGGACTAGAGAGGTAGGGAGAATATTGGAAGAATTGAGGGAGGAGGAAAAACAAGGAAAAGAGAATTTAAATATCTAAGGATAAACATATGCAAGAGAGATAAAATATAAAATTTAAGAATTTTTTAGTGCGTGTGTGTGTATGTATGTATGTGTGTGTACGTGTGTATGTATGTATGTGTGTGTGTATGTATGTGTGTGTATGTGTGTATGTATGTGTGTGTATGTGTGTATATGTATGTATGTGTGTGTATGTGTGTGTGTATACACATGCAACATCTATTCAAAAGTGATTTTTAATTCTCATCCTAATTTTTAAGGGGAAATAGAAATTACAACGAGATTAATACATAATAAAACATGATCAGAATAAACAATTCCTTTCTTTTTCTTAAAATAGAGAGTGTGCACCACAGGTCCCACTTTCTTGTCCTGAAACTAAAGTACATTGTGACTCACTGCACAGCTCCTGAGTCAGTCTCACACACTGAGAAACAGAGTGGATTTGGAAGGGAAAAGAACACAGAACCACACTGCCAAACTGGCACGGATGCTTCCTGTCTGTAAAGCATCAACTGAGATGTTGTTTCAACTTCCACTGTGTTTCTTCTACTGCCAATGAAATTACACTACAACATATATAAGAGCTGGGAGTCTGGGCCTTTGTCCTTCATCTTCAATTGCTTGGGAACAACCTCCTGGACGTCAGACTAATCAGCTAGGAAGAAAATTCTCCAAGGTAGGCAACTGGAACTAAGCCCTTTAACATGACATTAAATTTTGTCCAGCTATAGAGATAGCAATATAATGTGCTGCTTCTAGTATCTTCTTTTCTCATCACTGCAGAAATAAGTGCCTGCAAGAAATCGTAAGTCATAAATAGTATTATGTTTTGAAAATTTTTGCAAGTAACGGAAAATTATTCATGTTGATCTGTTGGAACAGTGAGTCCACCAAAGTCCACAATTCCCTTCCTTGTCTCTGTACATTATGGATCTTTGTCATTCATGACGGTCTACTCTTATATGTACTCTGAAATAGAATGGGATAACACATATATTTCCAATTAATTTAGTTGTTTTATAAGCTTCACATAAAATGTATATTAAGAAAAACCAAAGTGCTGCATATGCTCATAGTATCTTGTGAAAATTTGTTCCTAAGTTGCTTTCAAGGTTTCAAGTTTCAGCTGCCATATTTACACTATTAACAGAGTTGACTGTGGAAGTTGACGGGTCCCTGTGTGCAGTGGTATTATGAAGGCAGGACTCAAACAAACTGGCTCTGGATATTTATCACAAACTGTAAGAATTAAAAATAAAATAGAGTTAAAGAATGAACTTTCTTCTATTCTACAATATGTTCCATATTGATGGAACATAGTCAGATGTTAAAAAGCAGATTTGAAACATTTATTAAGGACAAGATGACTTTGCAGAGTGGTAAAGCTAGTCTGTATATTAAGTGATGCTTTGATATTTGGTAGCATCTAACAGAAAGACTTCTTCCTTATCTACTAGGTGAAATAAGAAATTAAATATGATCAAGTTAAAGTGGTAATGTATCAAACACAAGCCTACAGAAGCCTGTAATTATAAAACAAAACATGTAAATGAAAATCTTCATTTCGATATAATTACTGCTAAGGCAAAAGCTTTACTTTGGAAAGCTTCTGTTTTTCAGAGTCTTCATTAACAAATTTCTGGATTCTTCCCAGCATCAGCTCACAAGGCAAATGTGAAAATTAGCTGCATTATTACACAGTCAAAAGTTATGAGCTGACCATACTACTGTACTAATACTGAGCCCAAGATAAGGGTAGGAAGATATATTGCACATACACCATGTTTTGAGGTAATTCATGAATAATGTCATTTTGTTTTTAGAAGTAACGCTAATCAGCCATTGTGCTTACTTTCAGGAGCTGTCAAAAAATGAAGTCTCTGTATTTGTTCTTGGGCCTTTGGGTTCTTGGAGCATGTTTCCTGGTAAGTATCTTTAATTCCTACTATGTACCTTCATATTCTCATTTTAACTTTTATATCAGACTTTTTTACATTATTTATCTACCTTTCTTAAAATATATGAGCTGGGCATTACTGGTGAGATGCTACTCTAGTACTTTAAATTCTACTTTTAAATTCTGGTTTAATTTGGTAGTCACTTAAGGCTGCCATATTGGGTCCTCAGATAGATAACCTTATACAGATTTATTACAGATAAATCCCATGTGTTCCCATACTCCAGCAACTGCACAGGTAGCTCTCCTTGGCCAACTCTTAAAGCTGACCTTCAACATATTCATGTCCTCAGAATATAAGAGAAAACTGAGCTATTATTTAAAGACTCACGTTTGGATTACCTAAACAATCTTTTCCTAATAAAACTAATTTAGCGACCGTTCCAATCCTACCAGCAGTTTAGTGCAGTAGCATGCATTTGATAAGTTCATGAGTTACATGAAAATGAAGATTTTTAATAATTGCTGCCCTCAATTAGAAAGATATAATCTTTTCATAAGAGCAGAGAAACAGCCAAACATCTTATTTATTACTTGTCCTTTTCAGTTGTTTGTGTATATTACCTCATTTAACACTCAAAGATAATGTGGCAAAGGGGCTGTGATTAACCAGATTAAGCTATGAGCTTATATCCAAGGGATCTGTGTTTTTGCTGTATTGTTCTTGAACCATCAATGAAAGAGATTATCTCCAAGTTCAGGTTCCATAACAGTATAGTTTTTCTTCCTAGGACAATCTTTTCATCATTTTTAAACCCTCTAACTTAAAACACAAATGAAATTGGAGCTAACCATTGTGCGTGGATTAAAACATTAGGAAAATGACAGATACGTCCAAGAAAGTTTATCACTACATAATATTCATATTGATATCAGGATGTCCTGAGGAGACACGGGAATTTTCTTTAATTGCATCAACTATAAAAATAATGTGTTGTATTTTCACACACTTAGAATTTATTCCTTGGCAATTAAAAGTGAAATCCTGAACTTGCTCCCAGACTAACCAGTCTATGAAATGGAACCCCGTGTAATCTAATGTCTGCCATGATTCAATGAACTGCAAAAAGCACAGAGAGCAGTGATCGCATAGATGTGTCTTAAGACAATATATTTTATTATTAACTGCAATAAAAGAGTTATACTGGCATGTTGGGGCAGGAGCCAAACAGAAACATGAGGGGGAGAACAAAGGGAGTGGATTTGGCCAATCTGACTGTCCTTTAGTACGGAGTTGCATTGAACTAAGGAGGTAAGAGTAAAAGTCAACAGTGTAGATGCTTTAGCACAAGCTTTTCAAGGTAGAGAATGATGTGAAGCAATGTTCATTTTCTGTAGAATGTCTTTAACCTCTGCACACTTTAGTTAAGGGAGACCAAAAAACAGAATGATGTGTTCACATGAGAAACTTAAAATGATACAGAAGAGATGAGAGATGTTGAGAACTGAGCTAACAAAATCCAGGGGACAGGTACAAAGCTAGGAGGAGGTTATTAGACGATTGGAAATAGGTGGTGGTCGTTTTTCCAATGAACTCTGCTAATAATTAATTGAAGTGACATACCATAACAGTCAGTAAAAGAAAAGAGACCAAGTCCCTGGGAAAACAATGAGAAAGTTGTCCTCTCATGCCATTAGTGACTTTAATGGCTGCATAGCCTAGACAGGGGAGGGAGTTCATTTTTACCTGCTGCAGTCTCTTGGGGAAGTAAGAGGCACTGCATCTCCAGGAAATACGGAGACTCGTGATGAGGTAGAAAACTGAGAAAAAGGAAGCTGGTGTCAACTTGAATAGTATAAGCCTCTAGAAAGCTAGAGAGGGCAGACCAAAGAAACTTGAGGATAACAAGGCAGTGCTGGAGATCATGAATCTCTGCCATACACTGCCTATGACATCGTCTACATTGTTCATGAAATTGAACTTGAGGAGACAGTTTTTTCTTGGGGTATGCCTAAAATTTAGAATAGTGAGGGTAGTGTGTCAGGTGAACAAATGAGAGTAAGACCTGAACAGATACACAAATGAATCTGTAACCTAGCAAACCATCAACTCTAAGCAATCTTGACTTAGAATCAGCACCGTGGAACTAGGAGCACACACTTACCCTCTGGTTGGTATGGCTCTTGTGTTTTGTAGTCTTCTGACCTCATTCCGTGACTGCCTTCACAGTGAAGCAATTCTTAACCTTTCATCTACCTAAAACTTAAGCACGCCAACTTCTTAATGCATTTGTTTCCTGCGATACTTCTCAGCTATTTGTATGGTTAATGATGTTATACTTTATGAAAACATTGCTAAACTGGGTTCTATCATAGCAAATAATAGCACAGACTTTTCAAAACTTGCTGTACCAAGGCAAGCACTGTCTAGACATTCTCTTTAATTGCTATATAAAATTGCTCACAGTAAATTACTTTATGAAAAGGGCCTTAGACATGACTAACAACATCGCACAATTGATCTGGCAGACTCTAGAACGTGGAAATATTTAAGAATGTCATTTTCCAAAGGTGGAAGCAGAGTTGTTGTTTCAAACAGGCTATAGAATAACACAGTCTGTACATGACTGAGGCGGAACTTCAACCACAGCTTTTACACTACAGAGACTACTAGTCTTCTTCTCTTTGGCCTTCTTTGAACACCTTGTAGCTACCCATTCTATAGAGTCACATTAAACATATCTGTACCTCCCACCAAGGCTAAACTAACAAATGTCGAAAAGTACAAACTCTATAACATGTTTTACAGATTATTGAAATTAAAACCTCAAGCAACCCTAAATCCTTTATCAGACAGATATTTGCCAAAATTATATGCCAACTACTTTCGTTTGGGATTGATTTCAGTAACCAGGTCTACTAACATCAAAGCTTAAGTATTTTGTTCATGGTATTTTCTTTCCCTTCATTAACATCTAATCTTTCCTCAAAGACCTGTATGCGCAGAACAAAGAGGGACACATTTTATTTGACTGACTTGCAGAATTTTTGGTTTAGAAACACTCAATTGTTGTGTAATAAATAACCACAAACTAAACTTTAAAACCTGTTTATCATAGCATTGTCTACACATAGCTCAGTTGTGCTCTCTTCTCAAGTGCCACGCCAGGCAGGAGAGAAGCTCTGAATGTGTGCCCCATTCTTCATCTCAAGGTATCCTTCTCACAGTTCAGAGAATGCAGTCCCTTTACTGCAGTATTGAATGGGCTCGACTTTGTTTATTAATGTTTTTATTAACATAAAGTAAGCAGGTCTTCTTGCGGGATGTTCATATTCTATTTGGATGGATCTTCCCACACATGTCTCCACCACGCAGCTCCCTACTCCCCCTTTCTCACACTGGACTCTTTTTATCAATATTAATCCTACTTTTTCATATAATAAAATATGAAAATTTTATAAAAATGAATGGAGCTAGTAAACGTAGGAAAAAACAAGAACCCATGCTCAGAAAAACAAATACCATATATTCTTTCTTAGATCCTAGCCTCCAACTCTTAAATACATGTATTGGAGAGGGGTAAATATGGATACAGACCAGGACCTAGAAAACGGCCATGAGCCAGAGGCCTCTCTGATCTATTATAGCCTAATTCCCATATGATTCTTGCCAGTACAGAGAACCTTTATTATAAATCAATTTGCCTCTGCCTCCAGCATTATAGAACTTTTTTTAGAAGAACATAGATGATAAAATCAGGCAGCAAATGTCTTTGGAGAGTGGGAATTTTCGGAGCCATGTTAAAAATTCTACCCACCACAGAAAGTGTACTTTCTGATAACTCTCTGAAATACCTAGTTTAAAACTGCTTGATTCCTTTCTCCCACAGACTGGTGAGTGTCACAGAGGCCATAGAGGACGATATGATCCTAGAGGACCACCACCTCCTCCTCCCTTCGGCCCAGGATTTGCCGGACCACCCCCTCCTCCTCCCTTTGTTCCAGCTGCCCGACCACCCCCTCCTCCTCCCTTTGGCCCAGGATTTGCCGGACCACCCCCTCCTCCTCCCTTTGTTCCAGCTGCCCGACCACCCCCTCCTCCTCCCTTTGGCCCAGGATTTGCCCGACCACCCCCACCTCCTCCCTTTGGTCCAGGAGCTGCTGGACCACCCCCTCCTCCTCCCTTTGGTCCAGGAACTGCCCGACCACCCCCTCCTCCCCCCTCTGGTACTAATCCACCTTCCGTAACAGGCACTATACAAACCGCAACTCCAATTGTTCCTACTATCACTGTAACTCCTATCCCAATACCAGAAAATACATCTAGTGCCAATATCTCCCTACCTACTCCTATTGCCTAAAATTTCACTAATGATTTACTGAATTTGTGGCAAAGATTAAATGCCCTCTGGCAGTTAGGTTGAGATACCCCAAAGCACTGTAAAATTTTGGGATAAATAATCTTTAAAGGCTTAAGTCATAACCCCTTCCCAAGCATTATACAGAATGAAAATAAAGAGCTGAGCAACTTTACAAAGCATTTATTGTTGACATCAGAGCAATGACCATACGATATAAGGTGTTACTTGAATAAAAGTAATTTTCCAGAAACTTAACATTGTACGATGAGGCAAATTGATCACTGAGGGAATACAATACCTGAGCTTGTAACATGGAATCATAAAGATGGATAAATAGATAAGATGTGCTCTTGAGTATCATCAAATAGTTACAAATCACAGAATGTTGGAGGAGGGCCACTTGTTGGTTCCCAGCTGCCTGGCTAGCTTAGACCCGAAATAATCACACAGAAACTGTATTAATTAAATCACTGCTTGTCCCATTAGCTTCTTATTGAATAACTCTTACATCTGAATTTAACCCATTTCTATTAACCTGTATATGGCCACGTGGCTGTGGCTTACTGGGTAAATTTCCAGCTGGGCTTCATTGTGTCTCCCTCACTCCAACCTTCTTTCTTCCAGCATACAGCCTAGCTTTCCCCACCTAGTTCTGTCTTTCCCTGCTTAAAGCAGTTTTTTATTCATTAACCAATAAAAGCAACACATAGACTGAAGAACCTCCCACACCAACAGAACATGTTAGTATATATTAAAAGAATTTTTTCACACAGCATGTTGCTGAAAATTCCTTGGTATTAAACTATCATTATATTTGACCCCAGACAAAGTGAATGATTGGTTTTGACCCCAGCCTTTTATAAAAATATTCAAAAAATATATGTGTACTGAGAATTTCTCCTCTGCCATTATTTCTCCAATAACTCCATAACTACTATGCTCACACAGCACTGGCAATATCATGGGAATTATAACCAATCAAAAAAGATGTAATAGCTGGGCGGTGGTGGCGCATGCCTTTAATCCCAGCACTCGGGAGGCGGAGGCAGGCGGATCTCTGTGAGTTCGAGGCCAGTCTGGTCTACAAGAGCTAGTTCCAGGACAGGAACCAAAAGCTACGGAGAAACCCTGTCTCGAAAAATCCAAAAAAAAAAAAAGATGTAATATGTGCAGGATAACTACATAAGCCAAATGCAAATTGTAAATTATTTAAAATGGAGAAATTAAACATCCACAAATTATAGTGTGCATAAAGCCCCTATAACTAGTCCCCAAAGGTTGCCAAGGGACAATAGTACTTGTAACTGTGATGTCATACAAACTTTTAATTCTGAAGAAGCACTTTCCAAGAAAATGAAAATGAGATGGGAGTGTATTTTGGAATATTATTGATTTTTCTTGTGTTCTGTTTGTACTTTTTCTCTGAAAGCTACGCACATCTCTGAAGAGAAATTTGAATTATCTAAATAGAACTTCATGAATATCTAAAAGCTGTGGGGAAGCAAGTGAGCTAAAAAGTGTCCGGGAAGTCTAAAGCCACCCATTACTTGCCCCAGGATTCCTCTTCTTCAAGCAGGACACATTGTCCTTCACCCTTAGGTTCACATAGCAAATACCCCTCTCACCCTCCTTTTTTCTTTTGCCTCCTCTCCCCCCAACCACCCAAATAACCAACACTGCAAACCACCCTCTGAAATGTGGTAGTCCATGCTGCTCCCCTAACTATGGTTGCCATTACAACTGCTTCCACTGCTTCTGTCGGTAAGGATACAGATGCCCAATTCCATCATTCTCTCAAGACCCTTCATCCTTAAGCTTCTATCAAAACTTGGCAGCCTAGAACATCTCAGCTACCAAGAACGAAACTACCCCATTTAATTCAGGTGACATCACCCCATCTGCTTCAGATAACAGTACCCAACTTCTACAAAAGACAGTACTCCAACTGCTACAAGTGACAAAACCCCAACCGTAACAGATATCGCTTTCCCTGCTGCTACAAGTGACAGCATTCCAACAAGCACAGATTTTAGCTCTCCTGCTATGGCTGTCACACTATAGCCGATTAAGCCTCACAGCTAAGATGGTCAATATACCAGAGTGCAATAAGGCAAAGCAAATCATAATAAATAATAGTAACAATAAGAAGGTTTTAAAAGCATTTTACAGGTAGATGTGTGCATGCATACATACATGTGTATCACTATGTGTGCTTGTGTGACAAGAGCTTTACAGACGCAATCCATGAGAAGAATAAGAGACAGTTCATAGCTTTGTTATTTAAGGAAGAAGCTCATATTACCCTTTTATTTGGCAAATTCCAGTATTTGAAATTCACGGCCTCGTTTCCTTCATTAACTATTTTTACATAAATAATTGTATGTGCACACATAATTAAGGGTTATACAAACATATTCATCATTTATATTTTATATAACAATTATAATGTATAGAAAATATAATTGTATAAATCATTTGTTCTTTTGGGGGTCCATGGAAAGTTTATTACAGGGCCTCCTAACAATACCAAACTCAAGAGATATCCAGCACTTAAGACAGCATGCTATGTAACTATGACATATATGAGTATGTGTGTATTTTTGTGTGTGCTTTTCATATATATATATAGGTATATTTAACATATTTCTTAATATTTTAATAATATTAGTCAAATTAACATCTGACTAATAAAATTTTTTGTTTATTTTTTAGTTGTTGAAAAAGAAAAAAAATTCTGCCTCCTCCCCATTTCCCATTTCCCTCTCCCTCCTCCCACACATCGCCCCTCTCCCCATTCCCCTCCCCCCCCACTCCCTTCCCCCTCCCTCTCGAGAATGAAGAGCAGTCCAGATTCCCTGCCCTGTGGGAAGTCCAAGGTCCTCCCACTTCTATCCAGGTCCAGGAAGGTGAGCATCCAAACAGGCTAGGCTCCCACAAAGCTAGTTCCTGTATTAGAATAGAAACCTAGTGCCATTATCCTTGGCTTCTCATCAGCCTTCATTGTCCTCCATGTTCAGAAAGTCCGGTTTCATCCCATGCTTATTCAGTCAGAGTCCCGCTGGCCTTAGTGAGCTCCCAATAGATCAGTTCCACTGTCACAGTGGGTGGGTGCATCCCTCGTGGTCCTGACTTCCTTGCTCATGTTCTCCCTCCTTTTGCTCCTCATTTGGATCTTTTTTTTTACTTTATTGTTCCTACCATTATAATAATATAGAGAATAATTATCAGTCAGAAATATTTTAGTTTTGAGAAATGGTTTAAGGTCATTTTAGTTTGTATATTTAATTTGGGATTACTCTCCCATATTCAATTTTTTTTATTGCGAAAAGGAGAAAAAAAAAACAAGTTTCCACCTCCTCCCAGCCTCCCATTCCCCTCCCCCTCCTCCCACCCTTCTCTCCCTCCTCCCACCCTTCTCCCCCTCCCCCCACTCCTTTCCCCCTCCCTCTCCAGTCCAAAGAGCAGTCAGGGTTCCCTGCCCTGTGGTAAGTCCTAGGTCCTCCACCCTCTGTCCATATCTAGGAAGGTGAACATCCAAACTGGCAAGGCTCCCACAAAGCCAGCACATGAAGTAGGATCAAAACCCCATGCCATTGTCCTTGGCGTCTCATCAGCCCTCATTGTTCAGAGAGTCCAGTTTTATCCCATGCTTTTTCAGTCCCAGTCCAGCTGGCCTTGGTGAGCTCCCAGTAGATCAGCTCCACTGTCTCAGTGGGTGGGTGCACCCCTCGTGGTCCCGACTTCTTTGCTCATGTTCTCCCTCCTTCTCAAAGCCATCCCGCTTAACTCAGGAACACGACAAGGCTGTCCACTCTCGCCATACCTCTTCAATATAGTGCTTGAAGTTCTAGCAATAGCAATAAGACAACAAAATGGGATCAAGGGGATTCGAATTGGAAAGGAAGAAGTTAAACTTTCGTTATTTGCAGATGATATGATAGTGTACATAAGCGACCCCCAAAACTCCACCAAAGAACTTTTACAGCTGATAAACACCTTTAGTAATGTGGCAGGATACAAGATCAACTCCAAAAAATCAGTCGCCCTCTTATACACAAAGGATAGGGAAGCAGAGAGGGAAATCAGAGAAGCTTCACCATTCACGATAGCCACAAACAGCATAAAATATCTTGGGGTAAATCTAACCAAGGAAGTGAAAGATCTATTTGACAAGAACTTTAAGGCATTGAAGAAAGAAATTAAAGAGGATACCAAAAAATGGATGGACCTCCCTTGCTCTTGGATTGGGAGGATCAACATAGTAAAAATGGCAATTCTACCAAAGGCAATTTATAGATTCAATGCAATCCCCATCAAGATCCCATCAAAATTCTTCACAGATCTGGAGAGGACAATAATCAACTTTATATGGAAAAACAAAAAACCCAGGATAGCCAAAACAATCCTATACAATAAAGGATCTTCTGGAGGCATTACCATCCCCGACTTCAAACTCTATTACAGAGCTACAGTAATGAAAACAGTGTGGTACTGGCATAAAAACAGAGAAGTCGACCAATGGAATTGTATAGAAGACCTCATTTGGATCTTAAGAGCTCAATCCGGTGCTCCAATTTGGGTCTCTGTCTCTATCTTGATCCATCGCCAGATGAAGGTTCTAAGGTGATATGCAAGATATTTATCAGTATGGCTATAGGATAGGGTCATTTCAGGTTCCCTCTCCTCAGTTGCCCAAGGTACTAGATGGGGACATCTCCCTAGACAACTGCGAGCCCCTCTAGAGTCAAGTCTCTTGCCAACCCTAGGATAGCTCCCTTAATTAGGATAAGGGGCACACTCATCGATTGCTGGTGGGAATGCAAACTTGTGCAATCACTTTGGAAATCAGTGTGGTGATTTCTCAGGAAATTCAGGATCAACCTACCCCAAGATCCAGTAATACTACTCTTGGGAATATACCCAAGAGATGCTCTATCATATGACAAAAGCATTTGTTCAACTATGTTCATAGCAGCATTATTTGTAATAGCCAGAACCTGGAAACAACGTAGATGCCCTTCAATGGAAGAATGGATGAAGAAAGTGTGGAATATATACATATTAGAGTACTACTCAGTGGTAAAAAACAATGACTTCGTGAATTTTGCATGCAAATGGATGGAAATAGAAAACACTATCCTGAGTGAGGTATCCCAGACCCAAAAAGATGAACATGGGATGTACTCACTCATAATTGGTTTCTAGCCATAAGTAAAGGACATTGAGCACAAAATTTGTGATCCTAGAGAAGCTAATTAAGAAGGTGAACCCAAAGAAAAACATATAGTCATCTGCCTGGATATGGGAACTAAGCAAGATTGCCAGGCAAAAACTGGGAACTTGGGGGTGAGGTGGCATGGGGCTAAATGGAAATGGGGTGAGAAACGTGAGAAGGGGAGGATGGGGAAAGCTTGGGGGAATGGGATGGTTGGGATAAAGGAAGGGTGGATACGGGAGCAGAGAAATGACTAATAAAATTTTTATAACAAATTTTCATTTTGTGCAATTATAGTCACCTTGTTTTCACGCTTCCTTTGCTTCCTACAAAGCTTCCCATATGCCCTTTCGTGAGTTCTTGAAATTTGCTTCTTTTCTCATTAGGTGTTGTTACATGTATTCCTAAGTAATTAATAAAACATCCCTGGTCTGTGTGATGTAATTTGTATGCATACGATCTCAGAATGACCATTTGGTATCCAATTGGGAGGCTCTTTCCTGGGAAAGACTATTTCTCTAACTCTCAATCTTACTTGTCTATAGTTTTTTGTCTAGGACTGAGGCTTCCTGAGGCTTTGACTGTAACATGACTATTGATGTCAACCTTTCCCAGGTCTTGTTTAGACAGCCATGTTGATAAGACCTCATGAGTGTTGCTTCTCTGATATTTCTAAAAGACCCAATTTTACAGAAAAATTCCTGTTCCTCAGATTCTTAGAATATTTCTTCTTTTCTGCAATGATCCCAGAGTCTTAGGTATAGGAGTCATGCTGTACATGTCTCAAATGGGATTGGGAAACACACAGTATCTTCATTTTGATTTGTTTTGGTTTTCTGTAATGTTCTCCATCATTTGAAATGAAAACTTCTTCAATGAGGAGTAAGAACTGTACTTTTCTGTGGGTAGAAAAATAAATATTAAAAATGTAATTTGGAAATAATGTGATTTACTAATGTGTTTATAGGTTCTCCTCCAAGATCCTGACTTCTCTAGCCTTGGGTAGTTTACTAGGTTTCTAATCCCAGGCATGATTGTTCTCTTGTTGAGTGGGTCTTAAGTTCAACTAGATAGCTCTTGGTTAACAAGGTATGTGTAGCACTATTGCACCCTTAGAGTTTCAATGCCGTGGTAATCATTTTTGCAGTTCATAAACATCACAGTTGGATAAGACTGTTGTTTGCTTTCATGGCACCCTGTGATAATATGAAAGCTAGTCCCCAAGGGGGAAGCTCTCAGGTTACATCATTCTTCAAATGGAACACAGAATACAAACTGTGAGCATTCCTGTGCTGTTCTGCAGAGGATAAAGACAAGAAAGTCTTTGTCTAAATACTTACACTCCACAACTGCAGACCCTGTGGAGACAGAATCTGCAGATGTGGAGAGTTGGTTGTATATAAAATTATCATTATGGTAATAGCTACAATGAGGAGATATAAATAGGTCTTGCTCCCAACGATTTTATAATCTAAAAAGGCCTATGGCCTAAAAATCACAGGATATGACTATCTCAAACACTATTATTTCACCTAAAGTGATATTTTCAAAGGAGTACTTAAATAAAACTTTGTAACATTTCATTTATGGGTCATTTTATCTGAAGGTATTTTAGAGCAATCAGTATGTATTTAATAATGTTGTATATGGAATCAATGATAAAACACTTTCCAAGCATATGCAAGGCCATAGGTTCTAATCCCCTGTACTTCCAAAATATTTACTAAAATGATTTAACAAAATTCCTTCAGTTCTAAGAATGAGAAATAGAGGAATAGAGATACATTAGTCATTCCGTATTCATAAGCAGTTCAATTAACATAGACAGAAAAATACAATTAACTCAAGATGACTACAAGTAACTTTAAAAAGAAAATTATATAAATAGCAATTTTAACTTTATTGTCAATAAACAATTAGAGGACAGAGTGGAGTGCCAATCAAATTAAACATTAGGAAAAATAAGAAGTGTTAAATGTCTATACAATCTCTCCCTACCTACAGTTGATACTCAATTATCTTAAGGTCCCTTTTGAGAAATGTATAACCTCCTGGGATTTCTTACTAATTGATTCTCTACCTGCCTGTATGCCAATGCCCTTAACCTTCTTTTTTTTTTCTTCCATTTTTTTTTATTGAGAAAAGGAGAAAAAAAAAACAAGTTTCCACCTCCTCCCAGCCTCCCATTTCCCTCCCCCTCCTCCCACCCTTCTCCCCCTCCTCCCACCCTTCTCCCCTCCCCCCACTCCTCTCCCCCTCCCTCTCCAGTCCAAAGAGCAGTCAGGGTTCCCTGCCCTGTGGTAAGTCCTAGGTCCTCCCCTCTCCATCCATTCCTAGGAAGGTGAACATCCAAACTGGCTAGGCTCCCACAAAGCCAGCACATTACGTAGGTTCAAAAGACAGAGACCCACACTGGAGCACTGGACTGAGCTCCCAAGTTCCCAATGAGGAGCAGAAGGAGGGAGAACATGAGCAAAGAAGTCGGGACCACGAGGGGTACACCCACCCACTGAGATAGTGGAGCTGATCTATTGGGAGCTCACCAAGGCCAGCTGGACTGTGACTGAAAAAGCATGGGATAAAACTGGACTCTCTGAGCATGGCGAACAATGAGGGCTGATGAGAAGCCCTTAACCTTCTTAATTCATCAAAATTTAACTATTCTCACAGAGTGCTTATGAAACAAGAACAGCCTGTGAATCCAGTTTTAAAAAAACAATTTACATTGGTCTATTATTTGATTTTAGTTCTTTTCATTTTAATAATAATAAATACACATAAACCCCAAACAGTATAATAGCTTATGCTAATTGCTCACGTTAAGTTCTGAATAACATACAATGTGAATTTTGAAAAATAATAAGATTTATTGAGTACACAAAATAAATTTCTAAATTTGTCTTAAAAAGAGAAAATTATAGGTAAACTTATGTAAAACTTGAAGCAATATTGAGCAAAGAAAGCCAAAGATAGTTCATTAGGAGCAAAGACTTATGAGAAAGCTGTTGTGGTTAATTCCAGGAGGCACATCATCAAAATATTTTTAATCAATGTGATAAAAATTAATATTTCTTAATTATGTGGCTGTGCATTCTTGAATTCTCAGAACGTATTACCTGAAAGAGACAGGAAAAATTGGGCCTAAAAACATTCTGTCACAGAGGAAGGAGGAACTTAGTAGGTGCCAACTCTTCCTTAAGATCTATAAGAACTTAATGGTTGATGGAGATGGAGTAATATTTCCTTCAGTGATACAGTCACTGACAAGTTGTTCATGTCTCCCACCCATGCTCCTATAAGCCTCCCTAGTTAAACGTTTGAAGACTCTAGGAAAAAGAGACATGAAATAGAGAAGAGACTATCTAGGGAGAATAAAGGGAACAGTGGAAGAGGGGGAGGGATAAGAAAGAGTTAACAGGGTAAATGTTTTTTTTTAAAAAAAAAGACCATATTAATATATGAAAAAGTGTGAAAGACAATGTGCTTTGCTTACAGAAGAAGCCTTTCAGTTTCAAGAGGTACCATTATTAATTGTCCCTCTCAATGCCTAAGCAAGCTATTGTTGTTCTGTTTATGAAGTTGTCTCCTCTGCCAAAGCATTCAAGGCTAGTCCCTGCATTCTCCTCTATCAGATTCAGTGTATCTGGTTTTGTGTTGAAGTCTTTGATCCACTTGGACTTGAGTTTTGTACAGAGTGATGAATATGAATGTTTGCATTCTTCCCCATGGAGATATCCAGTCTTTGTTTTTGTTTTCCACCCAATTTATTCAGCTAGAAACACTAGCCTGAAAGGGACTTATCTGGTATATTACACTTGAAATAATTTCCTCACAGAAAACAGTGGTACTATATTTGGAACATGCTGAAGAAAATAGTTATTTAATTATTCTTATGTCTTGAGCCTGGATTGCTAACAGTTCAAGGTATTGTGGGAGAACCCTGGTGTCCTAGATGGCTCAGGAAACACCTTAAGATCAAGCACTGTGAGGCGAAAAATTGTTTTTTTTTCCTTTTCTCAATAAAAAAAAAGAGTATAAAAAAAAGATCAAGCACTGTGTTTATATTTTGAATATTATCTCCAAGCAATACAAATGCTTATTGTGTAGACTGTGGGCCAAGACTTCTCCTACTGCTCTGGGATGTGGCAGGCAAGCTTGTGTTAGGAAATTTCACACAGGTTTTCTTTCACTTCTTCTTCATCAGACACTGAGTTTCCTCCTCCTGTTCTGTCTTTGCTGTTCTGCTGCTCGCTTGTCTCTGTCTGCAATGTTCTGCTGCCTCAGAACTTCTGCTCGCCAGGCTTCACCTTCTTCCTCTTCCCATGCATTGATGATTCTTTCCAGGAATCTAAGTCACCTAATCCTGAATATCTTGTGTAGCCACCATCTACTGGAAAACCCTATACTACCATTCAGGATACTTAACTTCAAGGTTCTCTCTTCTTAATGACAGTTTTCTGAGTTGTCCTTAGGTGTCCTGTTGCTGAAAGAGGTTCCAGTTGTTCCTAAGAGTTTTGTCCTGTTGCCATATTCCCATTCCCTCCTGCATGTAGAGCTATGCAGGCAAAAAAATACAATGAGTGATATGCTACAATTTCCAATGCCATTGCGACCAAAGGATATTTGATGAAAGCATGGGAAGGATGGAGGAACAGAGCAGAGAGAAACTGAACGATGTCACTGTCCAAAGCCTGAGCTACACCTGGAGTCCTTGTCAGTGTAAATGGTCTACTGCCGTGTATATATCTCTGCCATGTGCTTCCACCAGAACCATGTCTGGGTCCTGCACCCTGCTGCAGCCAGAGGCCATGTTGATGTCCGTGGCCCATACTGCCATGGAAATTTACACAGTTGTCCATGTTTTGTGCTGGCTACCTGAAGTCATGTTGATGTCTGTGGCCTGTGCTGTGGAAGAGGCTATGTCGATGCCTCTGGTCTGTACTGTCAGTGATGACAAGGTTCATTTCCGACTACTCTCCACAAACCCTTCTAAACCCACCCTCTCCTTTCTATCTCCAGAAATTCATGTCCTCTTTTTCTTTTTTAAAGAACCTACCACATCTTATTTGTACTACCTCTATACTCCATAATTTGGGCTTTTTCCCTGTAGCATGGCCAATCTACCAGAGGCTATGTCCATAAAGAAAAAGACTTTCAATCCCTAAAACCTACCAGCTGTCCATAGTTCCTCAGCGAAGAGTCGGGCAAATAAGTACTCTGTATGGGTGTGACTTTCTTTAGTTTGGGGACGTTTTTTCTTTGATCTGGCTGAAGATATGGTCTATGACAATATTATGGGATTCTTCTCCCATGTTTCTGCCTACAATTCTGGGGTTTGCTCTTTTAATGGTGTCACACATTTCCTATATATTCCTTTTCAGTGATTAAAAAGAAAATGTGTGTGTGTGTGTGTGTGTGTGTGTGTGTGTGTGTGTGTATTCTTTTTTTATTTGGTGTAGAGCTTGAGTTTTTTCATTGGATTGTTGGGTTTTTCAGTTCCATCTTCATTTCAGCTTGAGTCCTCTTCAATGTCTCTATCCCTTTATTGAATGCTGCCCTCAAGTACTGAATTGTCTTTGTCCTTTTCATCAGCCTTATGTTTGTGAATGCTTGGGCTTCTCTGAGTTCCTTTGTTTTTCTTTTTAAACACCTTGAAACCTTTGATGATGTTTATGACTCTCCACTTAAATTCTGTGTCCTAGAGTTCATCTAGATAATTATCATTGGCATACATTTCTATAAGATTGATAGGTTTGACAGAGGAGATACTGGCTTGGTTTTTTCATAATATTTGCTGTTTTTACCATGAGATCTGGGCGAAATTCACTATTTCGTGAATTTTAAATGTCATGTGGAAAGAGCATGTTGGGGTAGAAGAGATGATGTACATCGAGTTTGGCCCACAGGTTAGGAATGGCTTAGGCTGAAAGACAGTAGACATGGTATGCTGGAAATAAACGATGTGTGTCGCCGTTCAAATCTGGCTTGGACGACAGGTTGGATATGGCCTAGAACGGGAATATGAGATGATGTAGGTAAGGTAGGTCCTTGCAGAAGCCTAGAGATTGGTTGCAGCACAGATTTGTGGGCACCCAAATTATATCCATGTATATTCCTGAAGTCTACTCTTATAAGTTCATAACTGATGAAAAATTGATCTTTATTATTCTTTCCAATGTGGTAAAATTTAAAACATTTCAAATTTTCTGAAATGCTAACATGAACATGATAATATGAGCTACTATGACAGCAAACTCAGTGATGGAGGAAGGTCATTGGCTAATAAAGGAACTGCCTTGGCCCATTTTATTGGTTAGAAGATAGGTGGGAGGAGTAAACAGAACAAAACGCTGGGAGGAAAAGGAAGTGAGCTCAGACTGCACATCTCTCCTCTCGGGAGCAGACGCCTGGGAGAGAGATGCCATGCCCCAATCCCGGGCAGACACACGCCATGAAGCAAGCCGCCAGGTTAGACATGCTGAACCTTTCCCGGTAAGACCGGTGCTCACAGATTATTAGAGATGGGTTGATCGGGATAACAGAATTAGCCAGTAAGGGCTAGGGCTAAAGGGCCAAGCAGTGTTTAAATGAATACAGTTTGTGTGTTGTAATTTTGGAGCATAAGCTAGCCAGGCTGCCAGGGTGCTGGGGATGCAGCCCCGCCGCTCATATTACTACAAATGGCGCCCAACATGGGGCAACTGAATCCACTGAAAGCCTGAGAAAGCTTGGGAAAGAGAAGAGCATGTTTTCTTGGTAGCTGCAATTTAATAGAGGCTTCCTGACTCAGCTTTAGCTGCAAAACCCTGCAGCTCATTAAGAGGTCCTGCTCCGAAACACTTAAATGGTGTTGACGAAAAGCTGAACGCATGCTTTTCAGTTTTCAGCCGTAGCAGGAAAAAAGCTGTGCCATTTAAAAATGCCAGCTTTCTGGGCTGTCCTGCTAGGGCAAACTCTGACTCTTTTAAGCAGGCGGTTTGTGCGGTTTGCAAACACAGGCTGTTGAAGCTCGCTTGCTGGCAGGGACCTTGAAATGCCATAGAGTTGTGGCAGTAAACATGGCTACAGCCAGTACCTCAGCCATGAGGCTGGAAAGCTAAGGAATGGGCTACATCTAGCCGGCAAAGCCATGCCTTTAATCCTACTGATATTGCTTGGTAAATTAAAGACTCATGTGGTTAGATAAAGACAGATATACAGTAAAGAGAGATTCAAAGACAAAGAAAATTTTTAAATGGTTTACAGTGTGTTAAAAATATATGCAGACTAAAATTTGAAGTTCTTAAAGTAAAAAACAAAAAAAAGGAAGAGAGTTGTTGTGTGTGGTAGTACACACCTTTAATCCCAACACTTGGAAGAAGGCAGAGGGAGATTGACCTCTGTGACTTCAAGGTGTGGTAGCACATGCCTTTAATCCCAGTGCCTAGAAGGCAGAGACAAATAGATCTCTGTGAGTTCAAGGTGTAGTAGTGTAAACCTTTAATCCCAAATGCCTGGGAGGCAGAGACAGGCGGATCTCTGAGAGTTCAAAGACAGCCTGGTCTACAGAGTTACTTCAGGTCAAAGATACAGAGAACTTGTCTCAAAAAGCAAAGAGTTAAAAGTAAAAATAAACAAAATAGAGGTTAAAACAAAGCTGCACAAAGATGGAAAATACACAGAGAATTTTGATACTGTATGCTATTATGCTCTCTTTAAATTATTTAAATGCTGAGGAAGGAGCAACAGATGCTAAAAGATATTTATTTATAAATGCTGCTGAACTAATCCAACATAGATATTTTGATGCCTTGACTTTGAAATTTGGATCTAAGGACATGATGCTTTGGAAAAGAGATTCTTCTTTTGTTTTCACAGAGGATCAGACCTTGTGGATTGCATTTATCCCGATATGGTATGATGGACCACGCCCTCCTGAAGGGTTGTTGTGAACATCTCCAGAAAATTGCTTTGCTCAACTGCCAACTGAGGTGAAACTAGCACACAGGTTATACCGTGAAAGACCTAATTAACGATGTCCCCATTCAGCAGGAAGCAGTTTGGAGAGAAAAAACTGCACCCATGTTCCCAAATATGGTTTATAAACGTCCTTTTACATTTAAAGGGGGATATGATATAGGTATGAATAATTTGCATTAGTATAGATTTTGCTTTATTGATAGAGATTTAAGGTCAATTTTGTTATATGTATATGTATTTCTGATATTGATTAAGGTATTGTGATTGTGTAGTTCATTATTAAAATGTAATGTATAATTAGGAAATATAGGTTGTTGATGGATAATCATAAATAATAGTCAAGCTTGAAGTCATGTTAGTTAGATTTTCTAGATATATAGAGATATATTTTAGATAGACATTCTTCATGTCTTTCAAAGATTACAGAATAGGACATTTAATGTTTTAATAACTGAGGACTTTTCATGACAATGAGACACTCTGCTCCTGGCAGCACCAATGTACTTCAAGAGGAAGATGGGCATCGAAGAGGCACCTTATGGAGTTTGATAGCCATTTGGGCAAGAAACTGCTCTTGCCTGGAATATTGCATAAACTGGACACAGAGAACCCGCAGAGAGAGGACTACTGAACTTGCCTAAGGTGAGATGATCTTTCGGGGTTCCTGATTCATGAAAGAGTCTGTGAGACATTCTGCAGGACACAACAGATAGTGACTGAACTGACTTTGAATTTTCCTGCTTTATGGAAATGTCTGCTGGATACCATGGGCCTGAAGGCTGAAGATGGATGCCCCAATGATACAGAGGAACTTTGGGTGACTGTCCAGGCAGCGAGATGTCTCTGTCATTTCTAGAGTTTTAAAAGTTGCTTTTTTCTTGTTTGCTTAGGTAGTATTGTATCTTTCTGGAGTCTTTGATGGAGTTAAGAATAGTTACTTATAGTTATAGTTTTCCTTAGTTATGATAAAGATTATTGTAACTTTTACTTGATAACTGTTTTGTTATATGTAATTTTGCTATGTTAAAGTTAAAGCCTTTTTTTGTTTAAACAGAAAAAGGGGAAATGATGGAGGAAGGTCATTGGCTAATAAAGGAACTGCCTTGGCCCATTTTATTGGTTAGAAGATAGGTGGGAGGAGTAAACAGAACAAAACGCTGGGAGGAAAAGGAAGTGAGCTCCGACTCCACATCTCTCCTCTCGGGAGCAGACGCCTGGGAGAGAGATGCCATGCCCCACTCCCGGGCAGACACACGCCATGAAGCAAGCCGCCAGGTTAGACATGCTGAACCTTTCCCGGTAAGACCGGTGCTCACAGATTATTAGAGATGGGTTGATCGGGAACAGAATTAGCCAGTAAGGGCTAGGGCTAAAGGGCCAAGCAGTGTTTAAATGAATACAGTTTGTGTGTTGTTATTTCGGAGCATAAGCTAGCCAGGCTGCCAGGGTGCTGGGGATGCAGCCCCGCCGCTCATATTACTACAACTCAGCCTGAAAGGTGGCTTCCCTGTGCCATTGCCCCTTTTGTGTCACCACTGCCTATGAAAAATGATCAAAAGAACCTCCATAATAGTTCTCTTATGGATAAATTGCTCATTTGAATACTTTTTACTAGTTCCAGCATTTTAATGTGTGCTTATTAGGTGCATTATAATTTTTTGCTTGTTGTTTGTTTTTAAAACCCTGAAAATCCTTTGTTCATCTTGGTTTGGTGGCGCAAACCTACAATCATGGTCACTCAGAAAGTATTTTTAGTTCAAGAATGTTCAGCATGAACTGAAAAAAAATTAAGACAACAACAAACAAAAAGCATTAAGTCCAAAGCCAAATACAATGTTCTGGAATCATTTCCCAGCACTAATCAAAAATTGTTCTATCAAGTCAATGTTATAAAATTTTGAGATAAAATGCATGTCACCAGATGTGTAGAAACTTACAAGTTCAAAATTCAAATACAACTTCATTATTTCAATTTAAAACTTAAAAATGCAATACAAATTATATAAGAAATCATTTCTTTCAGAAAGTATAGATGCTATTAACATGCTACTCTGTGTGTGTGTGTGTGTGTGTGTGTGTGTGTGTGTGTATTTTGGCAAAATCAATTCTACAGTGATTTTTAATTTTCATTCTCATTTTTGTTACTAAATTCTCACAAGATAACTTGAGAATTCATTTTTTTAAATATTTGTACTTCCCAAATAGCATTTTTGACCATGAAGCACCACATATGATACTAACACGTCATTAAGGATGACCTAAAAAATAATAATAATTTTTGTCCTCTTTTGATGTGGGATTCCCCTCTACATGCTGTGATTACCATTGATGAATAAAGAAACTACTTTGGACCTATAGCAGGGCAGAATGGGCTAGGTGGGGAAAACTAAACTGAATGCTGGGAGAAAGAAGGTGGAGTCAGGAGAAGTCATCTAGCTCCACCTGAGACAGATGCAGGATGACAGACGGAACTTTATCCTGTAAACCACAGCCACATGGCGATACAAAGATTAATAGGAATGGGTTAAATTAAGATGTAAGAGCTAGCCGATAAGAAGCTAGAGTCAATAGGCCCAGCAGTGATTTAATTAGTACAGATTCTGTGTGGTTATTTCAGAGTTAAGCAGCCTGAAAACAAACAAGCAGTCTCCTACAATACTCTTTAGATTGTTTAGTGGTGTAGGAGATCCTTCTTTCTATGTGTTGCTTATATTGGTTAATGAATAAAGAAACTGCTTTGGCCTGATAGGGGCAGAACATAGGTAGGCAGGGAAGACGGAACTGAATGCTGGGAGGAAGAAAGGCAGAGAAAGAGAGAGCAGCCATGGAGCCCCCAGAATCAGACATGTTGAATATTTCCCAGTAAGTCACTGCCACGTGGCAATATACAGATTAATAGAAATGGGTTAAATCAAGATATGAGAGTTAGCCAATAAGAGACTAGAGATAATAGGCCAAGCAGTGATTTAATTAATACAATTTCTGTGTGGTTATTTTGGAGCTAAGCTAACCGGGTGGCCAGGAAGAACAAGCAGGCCCTCTCCCTTGCAACAATTTTGTTTTGCTTTTTGCTTTGTTCTAAATTTTGCTCACCTTTTTTCTTTCTTTCATTTTTGTAAAGACAATCTACTAGACCCAGAAAGAATCCTTCACTTATATAAACTTGTTTTATGAAACTTCATGGCTCCTATTCATATTTTTCCTTACTCTATCAATGGGTACACACAACTGAAGAGTGCTTCCATTTGGCTGTTAAGGAAGACCTGAACTTTGACCTAGTGTCTTTGTTTCATTCATTTAATTTTTTTATTTTTTTTAAAGTAAACCTATATAAAACTTTTGGATTAAACAGAAGAAACTTGTAAATTTAAAAGAAAATATATCATAACAAACAATTCATGCTTTTTTCTCCCAAAATAATTAGACAGTGGGCACCACAGGTCCTACTTTCTTGTCTTGAAAAGAAAGCACAACGTGATTCATTGTATAGCTTACTGAGGAAGCCGCTCACACTGAAAGACACAGTGGATTTGAAAATGAAAAGAAGGTAGTATCACACTGCCAAACTGGCACGGATGCTTCCTGTCTATAAAGTTTCAACCAAAGTTGTTTCCTCTTCCAACTTGAGTTTTTTTTTTTTTACTGCCAATAAAATTATACTACAACATATATAAGAACTGAGAATTCTGGGCCTTTGTCCTTCATCTTCCACAGCTCAGAAATAACTGGCCAGAGTCCTCCTGGACTAATCAGCTAAGAAGAAGCTTCTCCAAGGTAGGCACCGGAAAATATGAAGCCCTTTAACTTGACATTAAATTTTGCCTTGTTTTACAGAGAGCATTTTAATGGACTATTTATAGTATATTAATTTTCATCACTGCAAGAGAACGTGCCTAAAAGAAATCAAAAGTCATGAAATCTATCACCTTTTGGAAATTTTCACAAATAACAGTAAAGTATTTACTTGATCACTTGGGACAGTGAGTGCATCAAAGTCCACAACTCCCTTTCTGTTCCTTGTACCTTGTGGTTCCTTAACATTTATAATGATGGGCTGCTCTCGGATGGACTCTGGAAGAGAATTATTCTAACATATATATTTACAGTTATTTTCCTTATTTTTTAAATTTAACATATAATATATCTTAGAAAAAACAATAAATCACATATGCTCATAAAATCCAGTGAATAATTGTTCCTAAGATTCTTTCAGGGTTTGCACTGTTTGGCTGCCACATTTACACTATTGCCAGAGTTGACTGGGAGCTGACAGGCCACTGTGTGCAGTGGTATGAAGGAAGAACTCAGGCAATCTGACCCTGGAAATTTATCACAAACTTTATGGCACTCAAAATAAAATAAAGCTAAACAATGCTCTTGTCTTCTGTCCTAGTAATTGATGGAACATAGCTGGATGTTAGAAAACAGATTTGTGGACACTTGTTGTGGACTAGCACCATTTAGTTTAATGTTAAACAAAAGCTATATGCTAAAGGATGCTTGGCCCTTTGATTGCATCTAATAGGAAGACTTCGTCCTTATCTTATCAGTGCCATATGACCATATATGATATATAAAGTGCTTATATATAAAGCACAAATCTACAAAGGCTGTTATTATAGAACAAAATGTATGTGGAATTAATGTCCACTTCAAGATGATTACTGCTAAATCAAAGCTTTACTATGGAAAACTTCTGTTGTTCAGAGTCTTCATGGACAAATATCTGCCATTTTCCAAAGGTGAAAACAGAATTGTTTCAAAGACACTGTAGAGTTACATGGTCTGTACATGACAGAGGCGGTAGGCCAGCCACAGCCTTTACACTACAGAGACAACTAGTCTTCCTCCCTTTGGTCTTCCTCTCTTTGACCTCTGTGTATGGTAGTACCTATTCTATGGTCACAATATGTGTACCTCCCACTGCTGCCACACTAACATATGTCAAAAACTAACTATAACAGGTTTTACAATTTACTAGAATTAAACCCTAGAACGGCCCTATGTTCTTGAATTGACAGACACTTTCCACTCCTGTAGGGTAACTACTCCCAGTTCGGAAGGATTTCAGTGACCATGTCTACTAATGGTCAAATGGCGCATGCCTTTAATCCCAGTACTCGGGAGGCAGAGGCAGACGGATCTCTGAGAGTTCAAGGCCAGTCTGTTCTATAGAGTGAGTTCCAGGAAAGACTCCAAAGCTACACTAAGACCATGTCCAGAAAAAAAAAAAAAGATTTTTTTGTTCATGGTATTTTCTTTCCCTTCATCAACATCTAATCTTTCATCAAGGATCTGTATGCTCAGAACAAAGAGAAAATGTTTTCTTTATTGACTTTTGGGATTTTTGACTTAGAAACATGTAACAGTTATCTATAGCACCATAATAAATAAGCAGAAACTAGGACTTTAAAGCCTGATTATCACAGTACAGTCTTCACTTGCTTAGGTGTGTCTTCTTCTTAAGTGCAGCACAGCACAGAAGAGAAGCCCTTAAGGTACACATCATTCTTCATCCGAAGGTCATCCTTTTCACAGTTCAAAGATTTCCATCCCTTTATTGAACTATTACATGAACTCAAATTTGTTTAGTAATAGTCTCAATTAACATAAAGTAACAATGTCAAAATGGGTTTTTTATATTCCACTGGGTTGGCTTTTTCAAGATACCTAGGACCCAGTTCTCCCTTTTCCACACTGCACCTTTTTTAATCAGTATCATTCCTTCTTTTTTACTCTATTATATTCCCAAAATTCTCCATTAAAACTTATTTTACAACTTTTACAACTTAAAAGGAAAATAAAATATTAAAATTTCAGAAAAATGAGTGGGAGTAGAAAATACAGTAAGCACATTAACTGTGCCCAGGAAAACAAATACCATGTGTTCTCTCTAAATGCCTAGCATCTCACTGTTAAATACGAGTTCTGAGTTCAGGGTATATGTTTATAAAGACCAGGGCACTAGAAAATGGCCATGAGATGATTCTCTGCTTTCCTGCTGGCCATGAGCCTGAGGCCACTCTGAACTAATATAGCCTAATTCCCATATGATTCTCTCCAATAACAAGAATCTTTATTATAAATCAATGGTATATATGCTGCTGCATTAAACTTTAGCCTCTTCTGCCTCCATAATTATGGAACTTATTTTAGAAGAAGATATCTGATAAAACCAGCAAATATCTTTGAAGAGTGAGACTTTTAGCAACCATCTGAAAATTCTACCTAGGCCAAAAAGTTTGTGATCTGATCATTTTCTTTGAAATATCTAATTTAAAATTGTTTACTTCATTTCTCCCACAGTCTGGTGAGTGTCACAGAGGCCCCAGAAGACAACATGAAACTCGAAGAGCTCTGCTTCCTCTTCTTCCTCCCTTTGGTCCAGGATTTGCCAGAGGTCAAGTAATTGATACTACTTCCTTTAATCCCTCTGTTCCAGAAGAAGTAATCATAGAGCCTCTTCCGGTTATAGTAATTCTACCTTCCCAACCAAGACTTCCACAAACCTAAACTCCAACCAATCCTCCTCCCACTCCACCTCCTGCCCCAATACATCATCATCATCATCATCATCATCATATCATCATCATCATCATTAATGTCCTGGCAATGCATAAGCATGCATGGGCATTCCGTTTTTGGCGGTCCTACAGTTGTTCCTATCCCAGGCAGTCCTAGATGCTTGCAATATTGTCATACCCAGGGTTCCATAGTCTTCCTTTATGCTGTCTATCCAGCATGTTTTGGGCCTTCCTCTTTGCCTTATCCCATGCACTCCTCCAAGCAGTGCTGTCTTCAGGTAGCTGTTATCATTCATTCTCATAACATGGCAGAAGTATCTCAAGCACCATTGCCGTATCCTGTAGTTTACTTTCTTCTATAGTTGGAGATGTTTCTTCATGTCATTGTTGCACAGCCTTTCTCTTCATGTGATGCCTCAAATCCTCCTGAGACATGCCATCTCAAACACATTCAAGTACTATTTTGAGGAGCATTTCATTGTCCAGGCTTCAGAGTTATAAAGAAGGCAGCTCAAGACAGTGTCTCACATATTTGTAATTTTGTTGTTGTCGCTATGTGCCATGCTGACCAAACTTTTCCTATTGCCTAGAATGCAGCCCTCGCTATCCTATCCACCTCTTGATGTCTCTAGTTTCCTCCTTTGAACTGAGGTTTTCTCCCTGATAGAAAAAAGTTGACTGTTTGCTTTAGGTTCTGATTCATTGGCGAGACTAGAAACAACCAGTTAGGTCCTCTGGAAACCTGGAGAATTTAGTACGCGGGTAGAAAAAGGACTAGCTGGTTGGCTAAAGGCTATCACATGAAGAGGAAGAGACCTAGTCAGTTGTCCTCATCAACTCAGACCAGGAACCCCCCGACACCCAATACAAGACTAGTGCCAATATCTCTGTATATTGCGTCAGATTCCACTGATAATTTTCTGAGCTGGTGGCAAAGATTAAATTCACTTTGGGAGTCAGGATGATATATTCCAAAGAACTGCAAAATTTTGGGATAAATAATCTTTAAAGACTTAAGAAACAACCCCTTCCCAAGCATTATACAGAATGAAAATAAAGAACATTACAAAACATCTACTGTTGTCATCAGAGTGATTATCATGCCATCTACGGTGTCACTTGAATAAAAGTAATCCATGCAGAAACCTAACCTTCTACCAGGAGGCAAAGTGACCATTTGGGGAAATACAATTCTTGACCTTGTAACATGGAATCGTGATGCTAGATGGATAGATACAATGTCCACTTGAGTGTCATGGTCTAATAATTACAAATCAGAGAAATATAAGTATATATTAAAAGTATTCCTCCACACAGTATGTTCCTAAAAATTCATGGGTATTTGCCATCATTATATTTGACCCCATGTTGATTCTACATCCATGGAGTCAAAAATCTTGCATGTAAAATACTCAAAAAACACATTGTATGTGTACTGAGCATGTTCTTTACTGCCCTTATTCCTTCAATAACCCATGTCAACTATATTCGCACAGCATTAATATTATCATGCAAATTATAGCCAATCTGTAGATGATTAAATGTGTGCAGGAAGACTACATAAATTAAACGCAATCTATGCATCATTTGAAATGGTGTACTTGAGCATCCACAAATTGCAGCATGCACAAAAGCCCCAGAATCATTCTCTCAAGGAGACAACTGTATTTATAATCAAACTCTTACATAAACTTTCAATTCTGAAGAAGAAACATCTAAGAAAATCAAAATGGAACAGGAAGCATATATTTGAATTTTATGTTTCAAAATAATTTTCAAGTTAATAAAGAGATGATAGGTGGTTTCAGACACTAGTAAAAAAGGAAGGCCTTGGAAATTTTCCACTTTCTGTTGTCTCTATTATATGAAAATGTAAAGAAAAGTATTTTATTATGACTACAAAGCAAATGGATTCACTGCAGCATGAAAACTTTCTTATTTTTGACTAAAGAGAACTTGTGAGTGACCTCATACTGCCATAAAACCAAACACATAACAATAAAAAATTCTCTACATAAGCTCTATACTCAATTAATTCCACAGACAGCTGTTTGATAATTTACTATGATATCTGCACTGGCTGTTCTAGTAACTAAGAGACAGCTAATGACAGCTAGCCCTAATGAAGCCAGAGCTCAATCTTCATGAGAGGAATGACTTTGAATGCCCCAGATACACATAAATGAACCTAAGCATTGAGTAATTCCTGAAAAAAAATGAGGTGCAAGAAGAGATCCAGTCATGGTAACTGGGTGTGTGTGTACAAGGTAATCACTGATAACCTCTCCCTTACTATACATTTTGGGGAAGAACTAAAGATTGTTAGCAACGATGTCATTTTTTTAATAGAAATATGGTTGAAAGCAAGGGATCTTTAAGCTCTGAAACAGTTAAAACTTTTGTATGCAGTTGAGTCCTAAGAATGATGATATTGGTACGGGGTGGAGGATATATAAGGGATTTGCTTTTTGGAATTGATTAACTATAAGAATAGCAAAAATAGACGTTAGGCAGAAATGGTACAACATGCATATAATCCATGTTTGGGAGAAGATAAGTCAGAAAGATCACAAGTTTAAGGCTAGTCAAAAAACATAGGAAGACCCCGTCTCAAGAAAGATTAGTGTAAACTCTATCAAGAGTCAGGGTGAGAGACAGTTGCTTTTGTCTTCAATAGGATCAATAGACAAAGGGAGAAGTGATTATATATAGTCTCATACCCCCCCCAAAAAAACAAAAACTGTTCATCTAAGTGCTAAATCTTGGATATAAAAATGAGAAACTAGAATCAACTGAAAATGTTTTCTTAAGCAACCATGTAAACAATCATTTTATTTATTGAGCAGGGAAAGACCCAATAATCCTCAGGGCACAAGGATTCAGAATATTCTATACATTTGGATATGCCAGTTTGAAATCCCCTTTTAATTTCTGTGTTATTTTCATGTGCTATCATAGTATATTATTACAATCTTAGCCCATCACAAGTCCTGCTCTTTCTATAGGTCAGATATCTCTTCCAAAGTATGCGTTGTATCTGCTTGAGTTCCCCAGGCTGAAATAAAGGTAAGGGTAATTCCCTGTTCCTTAATATCTGGAAGCTGTAGGGCATCATCATATTGAAGCACATTTGTCTGTCCTACACATCTGATCAAAACTTCAGCCACACCTCTGACTATAGTCATACAAATTACCAGATTCTGAGATTTTCAATTTTTAGAAACTTAATTTTAAAAAAAGACTAGTGTGAGAAGAGTTTAATATTTCAGGTTGACACCTTGAAGCCTGCAGTTGTTGGAAATGAAAATATCTAAGAGATTGCTATAGCAGTATTTCTTTTTTTTTTATTTCTTTTTTTTTTAAATTTATTTATTTATTAAGGATTTCTGCCTCGTCCCCACAACCGCTTCCCATTTCCCTCCCCCTCCCCCCGATCAAGTCCCCCTCCCTCATCTGCTCGAAGAGCAATCAGGGTTCCCTGACCTGTGGGAAGCCCAAGGACTGCCCACCTCTATCCAGGTCTCATAAGGTGAGCATTCAAACTGCCTAGGCTCCCACAAAGCCAGTACGTGCAGTAGGATCAAAAACCCACTGCAATTGTTCTTGAATTCTCAGTATTCCTCATTGTCCGCTATGTTCAGCTAGTCCGGATTTATCCCATGCTTTTTCAGACCTAGGCCAGCTGGCCTTGGTGAGATCCCAATAGAACATCCCCATTGTCTTAGTGTGTGGGTGCACCCCTTGTGGTCCTGAGTTCCTTGCTCGTGCTCCGTCTCCTTCTGCTCCTGATTTGGACCTTGAGATTTTTGTCCGGTGCTCCCGTGTGGGTCTCTGTCTCTGTCTCCTTTCATCGCCTGATGAAGGTTAATATTCATGAGGATGCCTATGTGTTTGTCTTTGGATTCGCCTTATTTAGCTTCTCTAGGAACATGAATTATAAGCTCAATGTCCTTTATTTATGGCTAGAAACCAAATATGAGTGAGTACATCCCATGTTCCTCTTTTTGGGTCTGGCTTACCTCACTCAGGATAGTGTTTTCTATTTCCATCCATTTGTATGCAAAATTCAAGAAGTCCTTGTTTTTTACTGCTGAGTAGTACTCTAATATGTATATATTCCATACTTTCTTCATCCATTCTTCCGTTGAAGGGCATCTAGGTTGTTTCCAGGTTCTGGCTATTACAAACAATGCTGCCATGAACATAGTTGAGCATATACTTTTGTTGTATGATAGGGCCTCTCTTGGGTATATTCCCAAGAGTGGTATTGCTGGATCCAGGGGTAGGTTGATCCCGAATTTCCTGAGAAACCGAAACACTGCTTTCCAGAGTGGTTGCACAAGTTTGCATTCCCACCAGCAATGGGTGATTGTACCCCTTTCTCCACAACCTCTCCAGCAAAGGCTATCATTGGTGTTTTTTATTTTAGCCATTCTGACAGGTGTAAGGTGGTATCTTAAAGTTGTCTTGATTTGCATTTCCCTGATCGCTAAGGAAGTTGAGCATGACCTTAAGTATCTTTGGGCCATTTGAACTTCTTCTGTTGAGAATTCTCTGTTCAGCTCAGTGCCCCATTTTATAATTGGGTTGATTAGCCTTTTATGGTCTAGTTTCTTGAGTTCTTTATATATTTTGGAGATCAAACCTTTGTCAGTTGCAGGGTTGGTGAAGATCTTCTCCCAGTCAGTGGGTTGTCTTTTTGTCTTAGTGACAGTGTCCTTTGCTTTACAGAAGCTTCTCAGCCTCAGGAAGTCCCATTTATTCAATGATGCCCTTAGTGTCTGTGCTGCTGGGGTTATACATAGGAAGTGGTCTCCTGTGCCCATTTGCTGTAGAGTACTTCCCACTTTCTCTTCTATCAGGTTCAGTGTGTTCGGACTGATATTGAGGTCTTTAATCCATTTGGATTTGAGTTTTGTGCATGGTGATCGATATGGATCTATTTTCATTCGTCTACAGATTGACATCCAGTTTTGCCAGCACCATTTGTTGAAGATGCTCTCTTTTTTCCATTGTATACTTTTAGCTCCTTTATCGAAGATCAGGTGTTCATAGGTTTGTGGGTTAATGTCAGGGTCTTCTATTCGATTCCATTGGTCGACTTCTCTGTTTTTATGCCAATACCAAGCTGTTTTCAATACTGTAGCTCTGTAATAGAGTTTGAAGTCAGGGATGGTAATGCCTCCAGACAATCCTTTATTGTATAAGATTGTTTTGGCTATCCTGGGTTTTTTGTTTTTCCATATAAAGTTAATTATTGTCTTCTCCAGATCTGTGAAGAATTTTGATGGGATTTTGATGGGGATTGCATTGAATCTATAGATTGCTTTTGGTAGAATTGCCATTTTTACTATGTTGATCCTCCCAATCCAAGAGCAAGGGAGGTCTTTCCATTTTCTGGTGTCTTCTTCAATTTCTTTCTTCAAAGACTTATAGTTCTTGTCAAGTAGATCTTTCACTTCCTTGGTCAGGGTTACCCCAAGGTATTTTATGCTATTTGTGGCTATCGTGAAAGGTGATGCTTCTCTGATTTCCCTCTCTGCTTCCTTATCCTTAGTGTATAGGAACGCAACTGATTTTTTGGAGTTGATCTTGTATCCTGCCACATTACTAAAGCTGTTTATCAGCTGTAGGAGTTCTTTGGTAGAATTTTTGGGGTCGCTTATGTACACTATCATATCATCTGCAAATAATGAAAGCTTAACTTCTTCCTTTCCAATACGAATCCCCTTGATCTCCTTATGTTGTCTTATTGCTATTGCTAGAATTTCAAGCACTATATTGAAGAGGTATGGCGAGAGTGGACATCCTTGTCGTGTTCCTGATTTTAGTGGGATGGCTTTGAGTTTTTCTCCGTTTAATTTAATGTTAGCTGTTGGCTTGCTGTAAATAGCTTTTATTATATTTAGGTAGGACCCTTGTATCCCTATTCTCTCCAAGACCTTTATCATAAAGGGGTGTTGAATTTTGTCGAATGCTTTTTCAGCATCTAGTGAAATGATCATATGGTTTTTTTCTTTCAGTTTATTTATATGGTGGATTACATTGATAGATTTGCGTATGTTGAACCAGCCCTGCATCTCTGGGATGAAGCCTACTTGATCATAATGGATAATTTTTCTTATGTGTTCTTGGATTCGGTTTGCCAGTATTTTATTGAAAATTTTTGCGTCGATGTTCATGAGTGAGATCGGTCTGTAATTCTCTTTCTTGGTTGGGTCTTTTTGTGGTTTTGGTATCAGGGTAACTGTAGCTTCATAAAAGGAATTTGGCAATGACTCTTCTGATTCTATATTGTGAAATACATTAAGGAGTATAGGTATTAGTTCTTCTTGGAAGTTCTGGTAGAATTCTGCATTGAAACCATCTGGTCCTGGGCTTTTTTTCGAAGGGAGATTTTTGATAACCATTTCTAATTCTTCGCGAGAAACCGGTCTATTTAGATCATTCACCTGGTCTTGGTTTAGCTTTGGTATATGGTACTTATTTAAAAAAATGTCCATTTCTTTTGTATTTTCCAGTTTTGTGGCATACAGGCTTTTGTAGTAAGATCTAATGATTCTCTGAATTTCCTCTGTGTCTGTGGTTATGTCCCCCTTTTCATTTCTGATCTTATTTATTTGCGTGTTCTCTCTCTGTCGTTTAATTAGTTTGGATAGGGGTTTGTCGATCTTGTTGATTTTCTCCAAGAACCAGCTTTTTGTTTCATTGATTCTTTGGACTGTTTTCTGTGTTTCTATTTTGTTGATTTCAGCCCTCAGTTTTATTATTTCCAGTCTTCTACTTCTCCTGGGCGCGTCTGCTTCTTTTTTTTCTAGAGCTTTCAGGTGTGTTTTTAAGTCCCCAATGTATGCATTCTCCGTTTTCTTTAAGTGGGCACTTAGTGCTATGAACTTTCCTCTTAGCACTGCTTTCATTGTGTCCCATAGGTTTGAGTATGTTGTCCCTTTATTTTCATTAAATTCAAGGAAGACTTTAATTTCTTTCTTGATTTCTTCCTTGACCCAGGTGTGGTTCAGTAGTTGACTGTTCAGTTTCCATGAGTTTGTCGGTTTTTTGGGGGCAGCGTGGTTGTTGCCTTCTAACTTTAATCCGTGATGATCTGATAAGACACAGGTGGACACTGATATTTTTTTGTATCTGTGGAGGTTTCCTTTGTTTCCGAGTATGTGGTCAATTTTTGAGAAGGTTCCATGAGCTGCAGAGAAGAAGGTATATTCTTTCCTATTTGGGTGGAATGTTCTATAGATGTCTGTTAAGTCCATTTGCTTCATTACCTCCAATAATTCTCGTAATTCTCTATTAGGTTTCTGTCTGATTGACCTGTCCCTTGGAGAGAGAGGTGTGTTGAAGTCTCCTACTACTAGTGTGTGTGGTTTGATGTCTGCCTTGAGTTCTAGTAATATTTCTTTTACATAAGTAGGTGCTTTTATATTGGGGGCGTATATATTCAGGATTGAGACGTCCTCCTGATGAATTGTTCCTGTTATGAGTATAAAGTGACCGTCTCGGTCTCTTCTGATTGATTTTAGTTTGAAGTCAGTTTTGTTAGAAATTAGTATGGCCACACCTGCTTTTTTCTTAGGACCATTTGCTTGAAACACCTTTTCCCAACCCTTTACTCTGAGTAGGTGCCTGTCTTTGTGGTTGAGATGTGTTTCTTGCAAACAGCAGAATGTTGGATCCTGTTTTCGTATCCAATCTTTTAGCCTGTGCCTTTTTATAGGTGAATTGAGCCCATTAATATTAAGTGATATTAATGACCAGTGGTTGTTTACTCCGGTTATTCTTATTGCTTTTGGTAGTAGAGATTGTGTGTCTCCCTTCTTTGAGATGTGCTCGTGAAGGGTCATTAGATGCCTGGGTTATTGTAGGCAGTGTTGGCAGTGTTGGATTCCTTGGGTTGCGATTTTCCTTCTATTACTTTCTGTAGTGCTGGATTTGTGGCTACGTATTGTTTAAATTTGTTCTTATCCTGGAATGTCTTGTTTTCTCCATTGATAATGAACGATAGCTTGGCTGGGTATAGTAGTTTGGGTTTGCATCCATGGTCTCTTAGCTTCTGCAGAACCTCTATCCAGGACCTTCTGGCTTTCATAGTTTCCATCGAGAAGTCAGGTGTAAGTCTGATCGGTTTACCTTTATAAGTTACTTGCCCTTTTTCTTTTGCAGCTCTTAATATTCTTTCTTTAACCTGTATATTTTGTGTTTTGATTATTATATGGCGAGGAGATGTTTTTCTTTGATCCAGTCTGTTTGGTGTTCTGTATGCTTCTTGAATATTTAAATGAATATCTTTCTTTAAGTTGGGAACGTTTTCTTCCATAATTTTGTTGAAAATATTTTCTGGGCCTTTGAGCTGTGACTCTTCTCCTTCTTCTATTCCTATTATTCTTAGGTTTGGTTTTTTTATTGTGTCCCATAGTTCCTGAATGTTTTGTGTTGAGAATTTGTTGGCTTTGCTGTTTTCTTTGATCTGTTCCTTTATTTTCTCTATGGTGTCCTCAGCATCTGAGAGTCTTTCTTCTAGCTCTTGTATTCTATTGATTATGCTTGTTTCTGTAGACTCTGCTCGTTGGCCTAGATTTTCCATATCCAGCTGGTCCTCAGTTTGTATTTTCTTCTTTGCCTTCATTTCAGTTTTCAATTCTTGAACTGTTTCCATTACCTGCTTGATGGTTTTTTCTTGGTTTCCCAGGGTATCATGTACGTATTTACTCATTTCTTCAAACTTTTTGTTATACTTCTCATCCATTTCTATAAGGGCATTTTTTACATGTTGTTTAAGGGACTCTATTATCTTCATAAAGTCGATTTTTTCCACTTCTTCTGTGTTAGGTTGTTCAAATACTTCTGTTGTAAGATCATTGGGTTCTGATGTTTTCATGTTGTTTTTCGGATTATTGGGTGAATTCTTGCCTTGGCGCCTGCCCATTTCCTCCTATTGATCCTATCCAATGGGTCCTTTAAAAACCGGATCAGGTTTCCCTGCTGGCCAAGGGCTCCGCTTACAAAATGCCCTCACTCTCTTTCGTGGTTCCTGCTGTAGGCCAAGAACCCTCTCACCCCTACGAAGGATCTTCAGGACAGGACCAGGCTCCCCTTGTGCCAGTGACCTGGCCAACCAAAAGCCTACCTCTTTGATTCAATTGTAGTAGGGCGAACTGCTCTCCTTATTGCACGCCTGTCCCCGCCGCTTGGGTCTGCCGCTGTGCTGGTCCCCAAAAGCCTCTTCCTGTATGTGGTGTTGCTCCGCCGCGTCTGGCCGCCGCGCCGCTCCGCCGCGTCTCAGCAGTATTTCTGATAAAAAAAAATGTTGGATTCTACGTCCATATGCTAAAAGTAAGACAACCAAAGGTACTAAGAGCAATCGCATTGTATAGATCATTTTCAGTGATGTGGAAGTGATGAAAAGTTACAAATGTAGAGGCAATAAGGAAGGCATATATTTTTACTATATGTGATTTAAAATAGCAAAAAACATTTTTTAATTATTTGCTATCCAACACATTGAGTGCCTGAGATATTTTGCTTGCTCTCTTAAGCCACATCTAGAGCCTGGTTTTGTTGTCATTTGATAATTCTTCTTTAATGATCATTTATCACTTCTATTTCCTCACCTGCAGCCACTATATAAATTAATACAGCAATTCCTAAAAGAAAAAAATAGGAATCACTCTACCTCAAGACATACCTATAATATTCTTGGGCATACTGAATTAATTGTCTTTGTCCTTTTCATCAGTCTTACATTTGTGATATCTTGGGCTTCTCTGAGTTCCTTTGTATCTTTTTAAACACCTTGAAACCTTTGATGAAGCTTATGATTCTCCATATAAATTCTGTGCCCTAGAGTTCCGTTAAGTAATTATCATTGGCATGCATTTCTACAAGACTGGTAGCTTTTATAGTGAAGATGATGGCTTGATTTTCTTATGCTTGCATTTTTGCCCTGATATCTGGGCATGTGGACTTTTTGTTCATTCTAAATGTCAGACAGAAAGAGATGTTGGGGTAGAAGAGATAATGGACAAGTTGGTTTAGCCTAGAGGTTAGGAATGGCTTAAGTTGAAATCAGGTGGACAGTGGAAGTGGGCCAGAAATACAGGCTGTGTCTCCCAGTTCAAATCTGGCTTGGAGGAGAGGTTGGATGTGGCATAGGAGAGGCCTGTGAGTTTGGTGTAGATAAGGTAGGTCCTTCATAAGCCTAGAGATTGGTTGCAGCATAGATTTGTGGGCACCCACCACCTTTGTATATTCCTGAAGTATATTCTACTCTTGTGAGTTTATGACTGATCCTTACAATCCTTTCCAATATGGTACAATTTAGAACATTTCAAACTTTTCAAAATATCAACATGAATAGGATAATAATATGAGCTACTAACTCACCATGAAAGGAGGCCTCTCTCTGTCTTTGTCCCTTATGTGACACTGCAGTCTATAAAAATTTAATCAAAAGCCGGGTGGTGGTGGCGCACGCCTTTAATCCCAGCACTCAGGAGGCAGAGGCAGGTGAATCTCTGTGAGTTCGAGACCAGCCTGGTCTACAAGAGCTAGTTCCAGGACAGGCTCCAAAGTCACAAAGAAACCCTGTCTCGAAAAACCAAAAAAAAAAATTGAATCAAAAGAACCTTTATAATAGTTCTCCTATAGATGAATTGCCAATTTGAAAACTGTTTAACTCATTTCAGCCTTTTAGGTAGAAAGGTCTCTAAGTTTCACTCTACAGACCACAGGTGGTTGTCACAGCCATTAATGTGTGCTTATTAATTGCATTTTAATTTTTGCTTGTTAGTTTGTTTTTAAATTCTTCAAACTACTTTGCCCAACTTGGTTTGGTGGCATAAACATACATCAAGCGCATTCAGAAGGCATTGTTAGTTCAAGGAACACCAAGACTATAGAGGATGTTCAGCATTAACTGTAAAAAACAAGACAACAATAAACAAACAAAAAACATTAAGTCCAGGGCCAAATACAATGTCCTGGGAACATTCCCCAGCACTAAATGAAAATTCTTCTAAGTCAATTATGTGTAAGTGTGAGATAAAATGCATGAGACCAGAAGTCTAGAAACTTGCAAGTTCAAAATTATAATATAACTTTATTATTTCAGATTAAAGCTTAAACATGAAATATAGATTATCTAAGCAGACCAGTCATTTATTTTAGAAGGTACAGATTTTATTAGCATGGTATGCTGTGAAAATGTGTTTATGTGTGTGTGTACATATGTGTGTACCTACTAGTGTGCAAAACATCTATTCAACAGTGATTTTTAATTCTCATTCTCTCAAGATAACATGAGAATTCATTTTTATGTATTTGTACTTACCACATAACATTTATTTTTAAGATGAAGTAGAAAATATGAGACTAACACATAATAAAAGCTGACCTACTATAATAATTAGAATGCTCTATTTTGTCTTCTTTGGGTTGTTTGATTTTGGTTTGGTTTCGCTCCATGCTCCCCACCCCCCACTACACACACCTTTTATCTCTTTTGTAAAGGTAATTTCCTAGACCCATGCTTTTTTTTTCCAAAATAAGAAGAGAGTGTGCACCACAGGTCCCACTGTCTTTCCTGATACAAACGCACATTGTGTCTCACTGCACAGCTCCCTGAAGAATACACACACACACTGAGAGACTGAGAACATTCGGAAATGAAAAGAACACAGAACCACACTGCCAAATTGGCACGGATGATTCCTGTCTGTAAAGCATCAACCAAAGTTGTTTCATCTTCCTACCTGAGTTTCTCTTACTGCCAATGAAATTACACTACCACATATATAAGAGCTGAGAGTTCTGGGCCTTTGTCCTTCATCTTCCACCACTCAGAAATAACCTCGTGGACAGCAGACTCATCAGCTAAGAAGAAGTTTCTCCAAGGTAGGCGCTTGGAAATGCAGAGCCTTTTACCTTGACATTAAATTTTGCATTTTAATGGGCTGTTTGTAGGATATTCTTCTCTTATCACTGCAAGAATAAGTGCCTACAAGAAACCGTAAGTCGTAAAAAGTATTACGTTTTGAATTTTGCAAATAACAGTAAAGTATGTATATTGATCACATGGGACAATGAGTCCACCAAAGTCCACAATTTCCTTTCTTCTCCTTGTACTTTATGGTTTTATAACATTCATAATGATGAGGTACTCTCAGATGGACTCTGGAAGAGAATTATTTTAACATGTACATTTACAATTCATTTTTCTTGTGTTTTAGGCTTCACAAAAAAAAATAAATCTTAGGAAAAACAATATGTCACATACACTCATAAAATCCAGTGAATAATTCTTCCTGAGATTCTTTCAGCGTTTGCACTGTTCGGCTGCCACATTTACACTATTACCAGAGTTGACTGTGGGAGCTGACAGGTCACTGTGCACAGTGGTATGAAGGAAGAACTCAGGCAATCTGACCCCGGAAATTTATCACAAATTTTAAGAAACTGAAAAGAAAATAAAGCTAAAGAACAATATTCTCTTCTGTCCCAGTTGTTGGTGAAACGTAGTTGAATGTTAGAAACCAGATTTGTGAGCATTTATTGTGGACTAACATGACTTACATTAATGTTATATGTAAGCTATATGTACTAAAAGATGCTTTGCCTTTCGATTGCATCTAATAGAAAGATTTTTTACTTATCTTCTGGGTGTCATGAAAAATTAAGTTTATCGCTTATGACCAAGTATAAATGGGAGTGATATCAAACACAAGTCTACAGAGGACTGTTATATAGAACAAAATGTACATGGAATAAATGTTCATTTTGAGATGATTACTGCAAAGCCAAAAGCTTTACTTTTGAAAGCTTCTGTTACCCAAAGTCTTCATGGACAATTATCTGGATTCTCTCCAGCATCAGCTCACAAGTCCAATGTGAAAACTAGCTCCATCATTATGCAGTCAAACGTTAGGAGCTGACCATATGACTGCACAAATACTGAGTCTAAGATAAGGATAGGAATGTTATTTAAAGATACACTGCACTACATATATACCATGTGTTAAGACAAGTCAGAAAAAAATGTCATTTCATTTTTAAAAGTAACGCTAATCAGCCATTGTGCTTATTTGCAGAAGCTACCAAAAGATGAAACCAATGTATTTGGTCTTGGGCCTTTGGATTCTTGGCGGATGTTTCCTAGTAAGTATCACTAAACCCTACCGCTATATTCTCTTGTTAACTTTTACTTCAAACTTAATATTATTTAGCTACATTTCCAAATACATAGAAGCTGAAAATTACTGATGAAATGCCACTCTAATACTTTAAATTCCACTTTGAAATTCTGGTTTAATTTAGTAGTTACAGAAAGCTGATGATTGCCCTACTCAATTATCAGACCTTCTGCAGATATTTTTATGCAGATAAATTCAATCTCTTCCTACACTCCAGCAATTGCACAGGTAGCTCTTTATGACCTGACCTTACAGCTGACTTTCAACATATCCATGTCCTTAGAAAAGTTACTGAACTGGATGTTGATATAACAAATAATAATACTTAGTATTAAACCAGTGTTATAACAAGAAAAGCACTGCCTAGACATTCTAGGCAATATTACATCATTCGTAGTAAATGACTTTACAAAAAGGGCCTCATGACTGAATAAAAAAACTCACAACTAATTTGGCAAATGCAAGGATGTGAAAACATATATAAATGTCATTTTCAAAAAGTGGAAACAGAGTGGTTTCAAACGTCCTATGGAGTTATACAGTTTGTACATGACAGAGGCAGGACTCAAACCACAACCTTTACACTACAGAGACTACTAGTCTTCTGTTTGTTTTTTTTTTGACACCTTGTATTATAGCTACCCACTCTATAGAGTTACTAAACATATCTGTACCTCCCACCGCTGCTACATCAACATATGTCAAAAACTAAAAACTCAACGTTTTGCAATTTATTGGAATTAAAACCAGAGTGACCCTAAGCTCTTGAATGAGACAGAAATTTCTCAATCCTATAAGGTAACTACTTCCATTTGGGACTTATTTCAGTGACCAGGTCAATACTAACAGGCAAGCTTAAGATTTTTGTTCATGATATTTTCTTTCCATTCAATGCCATCTAAGCTTTGGTCAAGGACCTGTATGATCAGAACAAAGAGGAAAACATTTCCTTTGATTGACTTTCAGGATTTTTTATTGGAAACAGGTAACAGTTCTCTATTGCCATAATAAATAACCACAAATAAGGACTTTAAAAGCCTGTTCTTCATAACAGAGTTTACACTTGGCTTTGTATTCTCAAGTGTCCCACACGACAGAAGAAGAACCCTGAATTTACACTCCATTCTTCATCTCAAGGTCATGCTTTTCATACTTCACATATTTTCATCCCTTTGTGGAAGTAGTGATTGGTGTCAACTTTGTGTATTAATATTTTTATTTAACATAAAGGAACTGGTGTCCATGTGGTATTTTCATATTCCATTTTGGTGAATTTTCCCACTCCCCAGGTCCCTGTTGCCCCTTTCTCACACTGGACCCTTTTTAGCAGTATTAACCCTTCTTCTTTGTTCTATTAGATCCCCAACATTCTCCCTTAATGCTTATTTTCCAACTTAAAAGGAAATAAAATGTGAAAATTTCAGGAAAATGGGTGGAACTAGATGTTGTAGGAGGCAGCTTGTTTGTTCCTGGCTGCTCAGCCCCAAAATAAATACTCAGAAACTATAGTAATTAAATCACTTATTTGTCAATCACGTACATGTATTGCCTAGCTAGCTCTTACATTGATAATTAACCCATTTCTATTATTTTATATTTTACCATGAGGCTCATGGCCTACCAGCAAGGTTCCAGCTGACAGCTCACATCTTTCCCCTCTGGCAGCTACATGGTGTCTCCTTGAATCCACCTTCTTACTCCCAGCATTCAGTTTAGTTTTCCCTTCCTAGCTCTACTCTTCCCTATCACAGGCCAAGACAGATTCTTTATTTATTAACCAATAAAAGCAACACATACACAGAAGGAGTTCCCACACCAACTAGAAACTGTAGAAAACAGTTACCCATGCTCAGAAAAACAAATACCATGTATTCTCTCTCAAATCCTAGCCTCTAACTCTTAAATATGTATATTAAGTTCAGGGTAAATATGGCTAAATACCTGGATACTAGAAAATACCATTAGATCAATCCCTGCTTTCTTGCTGGCCATTAACTGGAGAACAATCTGATCTAATATAGGCTAATTGTCATATGATACTCTCCAATACAGGGAATCATTATTATACTTTAATAAGCTGTGTGCTAAAGCATGAAATGTCTAGTCTCTTCTACCTCTAGAATTATAGAACTCATTTTAGAAGAACATATCTGATAAAATCAGGCCAGGAAATGTCTCTGGAGAGTGGAATTTTTAGGGGCCATCTTAAAATTCTATTTAGCTCAGAAAGTGTATGTGTTGATAACTGTTTTGAAATATCTAATTTAATATTGCTTACTTCCTTTCTCCCACAGTCTACTGAATGTCACAGAGGCCACAGAGGAGGACATGGTCCAAGAGGACAACTGCCACCTCCTCCACCTTTCTATGGTTCAAGATTTGGGGGACCATTCTCTCCTCCCTATGGTCCAGGATTTCATAAACGTCCCCATCCTCCTTATGGTCCAGGATTTGACCCTTATTTTCCAGCTTTTCAACCACGCCCTCCTCCCCCCTTTGGTCCAAATCCACCTCCCAAACCAAGACCTCCACAACCTCCAATCAATCCTCCCCCCACTCCACCTCCAACACCAACAGAAGCAATTACAACAACACCCAGTGGTAGTAGCTCCACTTCACCTCCTCCAACAACACAAGCAAATACAACACCCAGTGGCAGTAGCTCCACTTCACCTCCTCCAACAACACAAGCAAATACAACACCCAGTGGCAGTAGCTCCACTTCACCTCCTCCAACAACACAAGCAAATACAACACCCAGTGGCAGTAGCTCCACTTCACCTCCTCCAACAACACAAGCAAGTACAACACCCAGTGCTGATATCTCAACTACTGCTACTGTCCCAGATCCCATTAATGATTTATGGGATTTGTGGCAAAGATTTCTTTCCATTGTTCGGTCAGGATGAAAAAATATTCCACAGCACTGTGAAATTCTGGGATAAATAATCTTTAAAGGCTTAAGAAACAACCCCTTCCCGAGCATTATACAAAATTAAAATAAAGAGCTGAGTGTTATCGGAGACTGTTCGTTCATTCATTCCCAGCTGCCTGGATTCCTGAAATTACCACACAGAAACTGTATTAATTAAATCACTGCTTGGCCTACTAGCTCTAGCTTCTTTATAGCTCTCACATCTCTAATTAACATTTCTATTATTTATTTTTTGATACAAGGTTCGTTGTGGGGATAAGTCCTGCCCCTTAGGGGGCGTGTTCGCCTCGGGCGAATGTTTACCTATAAATCTGGCAAGCATGCTCGCAGCTCGCTTCGGCTTTCCTGGTCTTCCACGGAAACTGTGGTTCTGTAAGTCTATTAAAGCTGTATATATTTTTACAATATGTCTGCATTCATTTACACCGTTACAGTTCGTGGCCTAACAACAGGTTCCAGCTGGCAGCTTTCATCTTTCTCCTCTGGTGGCTACATGGCTTCTCCTCGACTCTGCCTACTCTCTCTCTCTCTACATCTCTGTTTGGATTTCCCACCTGGCTGTACTCTATTAATCCACTGGCCAAAAGATGTTTTATTTAAAAGCAACACATACACAGAAGGACTTCCCACACCAGCTAGGCAACATTACAAAGCATCTATTGTCATCAGAGTATGATGTGTATGTGCTACTTTTATTGGTTAAAATTTCATCCAGTAGCTTAGCAGAATAGAGCTAGGCAGGAAAACTAAACTGAATGCTGAGAGAAAGAAGGTAGAGTCAAAGAGAAACTACATAGCCACTGCCAAGACACACATGACAGAACCTCGCCAGTAAGCCACAGCCACGTGGCGATACACAGATTAATGGAGATGTGTTCATTTAGGATATAGGAGGAAGCAGGAAGTATGCTTATCTTATTGGACAAACAGTATTGCAAATAATATAGTTTCTGTTTATTTATTATGGGACTGGGCAGGACAGAAACCTCCACCAACAAAAGTGATTACCATGCCATCTACCGTGTTACTTGAATAAAGGGAATCATTCCAGAAATCTAACCTTGTACCATGAGGCAAAGTGGATATTAGAAGTAAAATACCAGAGCTTGTAACATAGAATTGTGAAGAAAGATGAATAAATTAGATGTCCTCTTGAGTGTCATTGTCAAATAATTACAAATCACAGAACATGTTAGTATGCATTAAAAGTATTCCTCCACACAGCATGTTCCTAAAAATTCACGGGTACTTATCATTATATTTGACCCAAGGTGAATTCTGCATCAATGGATTCAACCAAACTTGCAAGGAAAATAGTAATATATATATATATATATATATATATATATATATATATATGTGTGTGTGTGTGTGTGTGTGTGTGTGTGTGTGTATGTGTGTGTGTGTGTATATAATTTGTAGAAATCATGTTCTTTTCTGCCATTATTCCTTAAATAACCCATACCAACTATATTCATACAGCATTCATATTATAATAAAAATTATAGCCCATCTGAAGATGATTCAATGTGTGGAAGAAGACTATATAAGTTAAATGCAAACTGTACATCATTTTAAATGGAGTACTTGAACATCCACAAATGACAGCATGCACAAAGGTCACCAGGAGATGATTGTACTTATAATGAACTTTCCCATAAACTTTCAGTTCTGAAGAAGAAACATCTAAGAAAATCAAAATGAGTTAGGAAGCATATATTGGAAATTTATGTTACAAAGTAGTTTCCAACATAATAAAGTGATGATAGATGACTTCAGACACTAGTAATAAAATAATAGCTGAGAAATGTTCCACTTTGTATTGTTTCCATTATTTGAAATTTTAAGGAAAAAATTTATTATGAGTACAAAGCAAATAGATTCATTGCAGCATGAAAATTCTCTTATTTTTGACTATACAACAGAACGTAGAAAACTGACCTCACATTGCCATAAAACCAAATGTAAGAATTAAAAATTCTCTATATGAGCTCCATACTCTCTAATTCCACAGACGGCTGTTTGAGAATTTACCATGATGTCTGCATGGGCTGTTCTTGTAGCTAAGAGACACATAATGACAGCTATACCTATCCTAATGAAGTCAGAGCTCAATATTCACGAGAACAATGACTTTGAATGTCCCAGATACAACTAAAGGAATATTAAGGATTGAGTCATTCCTATAAAATAGTAATAATAATTACAAGGTGAAATAAGAGATCCAGTCATGGTGACTGGGTGTGTATACAAGGTAATCACTGACAACCTCTCCATTTTTAAGAGCTTGAAGAACTAAAGAATATTAGCAAGGATATTGCTTCTTATAGAAAGAAAACACGAGAGTTCATACATGAAAATCTAAAACAGTAGAAATTTTATAAGCAGTAGAATCCTAAGATTGCAGATATTGGTACAGAGGTGGGGATACTTAAGGGATGTGATTTTTAGCATTAATTATGAGGAGAGCAAACAATCTTTTCTCATTTTACATACCAATCCTAACTCCCACTCCCTCCCTTCATCCTGCTCCCCTTGCCTTCACTCCATCTCATGCCCATTCACTCCTCAGAGAGGGTAAGGCCTCCCATGGGAAGTCAACAAATTCCGGCATATCATTTTTAGTTAGAACCAAGGCCTTCCTCCTATATCTAGGCTGAACAAGGTATCCCTCCAAAGAGAATGGGCTTCAAAAAGCCAGTTCAAGCACTAGAGACAAGTCCTGGTCCCAATGCCAGTGGCCCCACAAACTGCCCCAGCCACCCATTTGTCACCAACATAAAAAAACTTCTGAATTAAATCAGCTGGTGTATTTCAAGGATGTCTTAATCTCAGAATGAAAACCAGATGTGCTACATTGGGAAAGGGGTTTCATTCTTGTTTCCACAGGGGAAGAAAAGCTATAGATACCATCAAAATTAATAAAGATTATGTTTGAAAAAGAGAAACCTCTTGAGAAAGAGAAATGACAGCTCAACCACAGAGGGGACAATCATACAGATGGTAAGGAAACCTCATAAAGTTCTTGTTTGTGCAGGAAAATACTCATATTCAAATATTGAGAGACAATGAACCTTGGCAAAGATTTTTTAGGAGAGAGTAATAACAATTACCCTAAAGTCACTGAATTAATTTTATAAACAGAATGACTTAGATTCTTCCCCACATTGTACGGGACACACCAATAACTGGAGCCCAAACATTCTATACTGGTGCAAATAAATATAAGCATATTACAGGTATACCAAACAATCCTACAGGTGACAGTATTGTATAAAGATCAAATCGAACCATATAGGAATATGGTAAACAAACAGAAAGGGATGGAAAATGCCCCCTGAGTTAGATTACATAAAGCTTTATTAACCTTGAATTTTATTAACACTAATGAGAAAGGAACAACAGCAGCAGAGAGACATTGGCTAATAGAAAAATCTTCTGAATTAAATCAGCCAGTGTATTTCAAGGATGTGTTGACCTCACAATGGAAACCAGGAAATGTGCTATGTTGGAAAAGGGGTTTTGCTCTTGTTTCAACAGTAGAAGAAAAGTTATAGATACCATCAAAATTAAGAAAGGTTTGGTTGAAAAATGAAAAGTCTCTTTAGAAAGAGAAATAACGGCCCATGCACAGAAGTGACAACCATACAGGTGGTTAAAAAAAAAACAAAAAACAAAAAACCTCATAAGGGTTGGGGCAAGGTTCCGTTCTTGTCTTTGTCTTTGTCTTTGCAGGAAAATACACCATCTTCAGAAAGTCAAGAGATCGTGGACATCTAGATGCCTAGAGAGAAAAAGATAATTATCCAGATAGGATACCAAGCAGAGAATTATCACTCATGAGAACAGGTCATCTGAAGGTGAGAATATGGAATACTAGCTAGAATAACAGTCATGATTCACTTAAAAATCAAAGCTGGCTTTGGAGTTGGACAATGGCTCTGTCCTTCTCTAAATCCAAGCATGTTGTTAAAATAAAAATTCAGAGTTTCTGTCTTATGTCAGAAGCCATGGTATGGAACAGAAAGAAGAAAGAATTTAGAAAAAAAAATTTACTTGTCTTCTTCATAACTATTTTGATCTCTATTGTACCTTTCATTGAATATATGTCTGTATAATGTTTACATTTTCCATAATAATAATAATAAATAATGAATTTTCCTGCAGTAATCTTTAAAGTTTCCAGGAAAAAGATGGGGCCCCACAAAAATGACTTCACCTGGTTGATATGACATTGTGATGCTGATAGTGCTACTATAAGACCTGCTTTGGGGTACCAGCTGCTCAAGAAGGCTCCAACATGGCTAGCTAAAATAGTGCAAATTTTTATAACGTTCTGGCCAGAACTCCAAATAGGAACTTCAAAAAACCCTACCATACACTCAGAGACTATTTGCAATTATACCAGACAGGAATCTTAGAACTTAACCATCATTTTACTTATACAGGATCCCATAGAAAGAACCTTGCCTTCATGACAGCTGGAAGTAATTCTAGAAGGCAACATCCCCTCTCCCAACAAAGTTTGTCCTCAGGGTTAGGGACATCATTTAAGGGTTGATTATAATTGGTATAGGGTAGGGGGTTGGAAGAAATTATATAGGCACTACGATCCTTTGAAACAAAAGGGAAATTGGGTGGGATAATAAATTAGTGTAAGCTTACTCACACTAATAATAATAGTAAGTAATAGAGTGAATACTTGTGAGCTACTATTTATAGGCAATTTATATTAGTATAGATTCTTGTACATTGATACAAACTTAAATCATATTGAATATGTTATAATTTTCATCTACAATATTTGTATACTTAGGCAAAGTTATTTGTCATATTGCACACGTGTATGCTTCTACCTCTGCTTAAGATATTTTGTATATTAATAGAATTTTAGGATATAGTTTCATCTTGCAATATACATTTCTATGGCTGATCAAGATACTTATACATTGTTTACATATTGAGATCACTGTGCTCATTTACTGCACAGCTGTTTAAGTATTGTTTACTATTCTAATATGAAGCCTTACTCTTTAAGCTATATAGGTATTAAGAATTATAGCCATTCATGTTTGTCATACTTATAATTAGACTAATTACGTTCTTTTAGATATGTTGAGATTGTATTCGGCATAGATATGTAATTTTCAACAACTTCAAAGAGCTATAAAATATGGCAATTAAATAACTTAGGGTTCTGTTGACATGAAACATGATTACTCCTAGCAACACCAATCTATTCCCCGGAGAATGCTGAGCACCAAAGACACTCCACATGGAGCTTGTTTTCTCCTTGGCAAAACTGGCCTTTGGGCAAAGAACTGTCCATGCCTTGACCACTGACAAAATGCATGATGTCTGGACAGGATGAGCAGGATACAAATAAAAAGACTGCCAAACCTTGCCAAGAGAGGGCGAGATGGTTTTGAAAATTTTCCTGTCCCTGAAAATGGTCTGTCAGTTACTCCAGGTATTAGCCAATGTTGGTTTTTCCAACACTGCAAATGAGACCTCGAGTGATTTCCCAGGTAGCCAATTGTCTCTGTCATTTATTGCACATTTGGAAGTTGCTTGGATGCACTTACTATTTACTCAAGCAATATTACTTCCCTTCGCAGGTCTTCAATGGAGTTGAAGACTAGATAGTCAAAGTTGCTTTCCTCTTATGACTTAGCCATTTTTAATATAAGAGTTAGACTCCTTAGGATAGGATAATTATTGAAACATTTGGCATATGTTTCTAGCTTGATATTGTTTATGCTGATTGTAATTTTAATTTTTATTGTATATTCTAATTCTTATTGTATATATAGTTTTGTATTGGGTTTAAAACTCTCTTATTTAAACAAAACGGGGAGGTGATAGGGGAACTCCTTTGGTCAATGGACTTTGAGATGCTGTACCACTTTGAGCATGGTCTTGGGTACTATAAAAACAGATGTAGAAGTGTTCTCTCTCTCTCTCTCTCTCTCTCTCTCTCTCTCTCTCTCTCTCCTGATGGATTTAGTTCCTATTCCCCACTCATGCAGAGGGCTGTTGATATGTGAATCTATCCCTAAATAAAGAACCCTTTATTATACTCAATTCTGCACAAGCGTGGGACTCCTTCATCGTGATCCTCTACACTGCTCCAGTATTTGCAAATAGCCTTTAAACATCTTTCATGTCAAATCTGGGACTTTAGAACCCTCTTCTCTAGATGAGTTTCCTCCTGATCCCATTATTAAACACCCCCTTTAACCTTACTTAATCCTGTGCTCTTGATTTACTCATTACTAATTGTAGATTACCTGCTTCAATTTTCTGCCTATAAGCTAAGTGCTCAAATATATGCACTAAAGACAGCACTTAGTAAATACTAAGTGACATTAAATTCACAAATTGAATGTGGCATTTGATAACAGTAACTACCAACAACTGGAAGCCTGTTCTATGTTTGAAGGTGATCGGAAAACAAAAATGCAAAAAGTAAAAAATAAAAACAGAACACATAGATTTCTAGACAGATATGAATTCATTAGATGCATCAACCATTTTATAATACATATATTTTTCCTTAAGTGAGGCTCAATGGAACAAAGTAACTTAAGTATGAGCACCTCATACAGGCTTACAACTTCACTCAAGCTGATCCAAATTTGGTACTGGCATTCTTTGCACAAAGTCTGAAATGTGTAGCATACTCACATTAATTTTCATAGTACAAAAAACTCCAACTATCTACATCCTTCTGTCCCCAGCCCAAGTGGACAAACACTACTGAGGAAGAACATCAGTCTATGCAAGCCTGTTCATCACTGCCATCTCCTATAGTGAAGATTCCATTCTCTGTGTCACAGGATGCTCAGAAAAAAAAATTATAAAACAGTCATTATCTTAAGAGAACAAATTAAATAAATATGTGAAAATAAAAATAAAACTTTACTGTGAGATGGAATGAAATTTCAGGATGAAGAGCAAATCATGTTTGCCCATTCCAGTGTCTCATTACATCACCAAAGCACACAGGACTTTGCTGAGTCTTTTCAAAAATGAAGACTAATCTCAACTATGTTTCTCTTAGACTTTTCCAGTTTCCTGATTTTCAGTGCTGCTTTGTAATTCTCACTTCACCATGGAAGCATTGAGGCTGTGTCTACTGTGATGTCAGCCATCATCACCAGTTACAGATGTAGTAACAGCTAGCAATATGTCTCTCATGTGACCAATGATCACAACTGCATTTGATAGTGTGCTTATGAAATCTTTAACTGTCCAGAAAACTCTTTGCAAATATATATCAAAGAAATACTTACAGAAATATTTACTAAAAATAGTAAGTGTTGCACCTTGGATAGAAAGGTATCCTCACAGTTGGGAGCCATGAAATACCACAAAGTCAACATAAATGAAGCAGCTTATAGCACTGCTCCAGGGAGAGGGTTCCCCAGTGCAAGTGTAACAGCTCTGCTCTGGCAAAGGAGGGCTTCCCAGAGAAGTTGTTACAGCTCTGCTTGGCTCTTCTCTGGAGAAGTGTTTACCACTCTCCTAAGGTTCCCTGGAGTGGAACAACTCTGCTCATCTAGAGGAAATTTTCCCCAGCAGAAGTATTAGAGTCCTGTCCTTCTCTGTTGATCCAATGAAAGCTGGTAAAGCTATGCTCTTCTCTGTAAAAATGTCACAGCAACCAACAAACCTCATTCATGAGATTTATTAGGAAAGATGTATCCAGGAAGGTGGTTGGCTCAGGTGAGAAACAGCAGCAAATTGGCCGGGCAGTGGTGGCGCACGCCTTAAATCCCAGCACTCAGGAAGGAGAGGGGCGAGTGGATCTCTGTGAGTTCGATGCCAGCCTGGTCTAAAAGAAGTAGTTTCAGGACAGGCTCCAAAGCTACAGGGAAACCCTGTCTCAAAAAAAAAAAGAATGAAAGAGCGAGAGAGAGCGAGAGCGAGAGAGAGAGAGAGAGAGAGAGAGAGAGAGGAAAAGAAAAAAGAAACAGCAGCAAATTGAACAGGTACAGAGTTTATACAGAGTTTCTTTCGGGTTCATTTCCAGGGTGACTTAAAATTGGTGGGTTTTTGTAGTCAGATTCTGGGACAAGCTCAGGGATTTAATTGGATTTCTTGCCCATGGATTGGTGGCATTTCCAGCTCAGGAACCTCAGGAATTAATAGGATTGTTTGCTCAGGGATTGATGGAATTAGGCAGCCTGACTCTTAGGCAAGCTCAGGGATTTGCACAATTTTAAGCAATGGTCCTGGGGTCAAGTCAGGCTCAGGGTGTTTTTCCTTAACCCTTTTCACCCTACAGTAATTTTAAAATAACTTCCAAAACCTTAGTGAATTCCTAAAGTGAGGAAAATGTTGGTCAAAAAATAATATAAAGCCATGTTGTCAGAAGAAAGCTGATTTCCTTCTTTCTTGCAGTGACATGTGGCCATGTTCCAAAATGGCCAGTGGAATGAGAAAAAAAAAATGTGTCACTTGTAGGAGCTACAAACCTATATGTCCATCCATGGTCTTTCCCTGCATGATGTTCTGCTGATGATTTTCCATGAAAGCCTTCAAAATCATACATTGAGGATAATAGAGTTATCACCAACATTCTTGTACTCCAAAAGACCCAGTATAAATAATTCTCCCCAAAGTTATGACTGATATTAGTAGAATATTCAATAAAGAGAGAGACAGACAGAGGAGTCATTAACAAAAAATAGTCTAGCAATCAACTATTGGGTAGATATGCTTATTTAATTAATAGCATACAAATCTAAAAGTTTATCACTCAGTACCAATTCTTCAGAAATAACTTACAATATAAATACTTTTGTGCCTACTGAGCATGAACTTAGGTGAAGTTGTTAAACAAAGCCATATTTGTCTCCACCTCCCTAGAAACAGAGTCCTCCCTTGAACTGACCTTCCCCACCCCATCCCTGTGTACTCCAACAGGCATTTCCATCCAACAATAACCCTACTGCGTACACCCCAGTATAGCTATGAATGGAGCTCAAAACATTATTAGATTTTTATTTTAGTTTTGTGGATAACTAGAGGCCATATTTCTCAAACATGAACTTTGTAGAAAACAATGTTGTGTCAAAAGAGATGTACAAGACCTTCAACTCTAGAACTTCCCTAGAAGCCATGTGCAGCTGAGGCAGAATTACATACAGCTGAGAGAGAGGCACGAGCAGGGGAGCATCAGCAATCTTTGGTCTGTTCACCATTCCCCATGCTCATTCTATGAGGAAATATAGTCTTACTACTGTCAGAAAGCACAGCTGCTCTGTTAAAATTATACTGGTAAAATTTTGCACAGAGAATCAAGTTCCACTATGCATTGATTCAGAGTTATTAGGAAACAAATGTATCTACCAGATGATCCATATTCACTAACAATAATAAGACTGTATCAACAGCTGGAATTTCCTGTGACCTAAAGAAGCTGTTGCTTTAAATATTGTATAAGAACTTATCCAGTCTAATCTTTCATAGCCAATTTTAATTAAAATTATTCTTGAGTAATGGCTTTTGTTTTTAAGAAATGAGTGCTTCCTTCTGCTTCCCACACACTAATCTTTTGTTGCCTGTGACCCGTGAAGAATTTATTTCAATTCTGACAATATCCATCCTTAAGTCCTTCACAATCAATGATCCATACGACGATAAGTCACTTTAAAACAGTTGGCTAAAAATGTATCTAGGCATGAAAACAATATATACACAAGCACAAAGAAAGACTGTTTATCCTTTCAATAAAATGGGCATGTTACTAGGGAACATAATGTTCAGGAAATGTCCAGTGTTGGCTTAGGAGGTCATGGAAATGTACAATCAGGCTGTGCAAAACAAATATGCAAGCCAGAAACTATGCTAGAGTTAAAGATGCCATCTTTCCATTAGCAGAGCCCTAGCAAGACAGGGAAAATATGATAGCTAAAGATCAGTTCTAACTTAATTCTTTCCCATAATTGTAATGTAAATAGAAAGAGGTTGCTATACGATAACCTGAGCTAAGACTACAGGGGTGGTTAGCACAGTCTACAATATGGTGGGGCTAAGCAAACTGTAGCTACTGGAGAATGAAGTCTAACATTCAGCAAAAGGGGATTTTTCTCCCAAGTAAGCGGATGTGTCACATATGGTTATCTCTGTTTAGAACCTGTATTTATTTTGAACATAAAACCGTGTAATATACTACAATCTCTAGATGTAAACTAAAATTAGATTATGCAACTTTTCTATAGCCTCTTTTCTAAGCTAGTGTGCATTGTGGCCATTTATTTTGTTCGGATAATGAAAATACCAAATGCTTGCAGGACCTAAACTATACTGACATATTTTATTATGCAAAAATCTAGCTGTTCATTAGTTAGAGGACAAATGTGTACAGTAATCCCCATATTATCAAATATGCATATTCAAATGAATGTGCATAGTCCTTTAAGTAAAATTACACTTCTAGGAAAGAAATATAAAGTTAAGGTTAATAGACAATAAAGGATCTTTTCTTGATTCTTTTTCATCTCCCATGACCAAAGCATTTCTGTTATTTTCAAACTTCATTCTTCTCCACTCTTCAAACTCCTTCCTCCAAAATAAATGTCTCCACAACTAAAACCCATATTGTGTGTGTGTGTTTGTATCAGTTCTGATACAGAAATCTAACATATAGGTTCAACATCATGTTATAATATAGCTCAAATAATATTTTATCTTATAACCCTGAAATATTTATAAAAGTTCTTTCCTCAAACTCTTCTAGGATGGGGCTTGAGCATGAATTACGACAAATATCACCCAAATAATGGTCATGTCCACCCACATGTGAACCCCCTGTACTGTTGGAAGGCATTTGGATCACAGTTGCCAAGGCTGCAAATCTCAGCTCTTTGTTTCAGTAAACATCATCAATACAGCTTTCCTTCTGTCAGTCTTCCTCTCCACTGGCTAGGAATCCAGACAGTGGTATTTAAGAAGGGATGTGTTCTATGAAAGTTCTCTTTCTTCTCGAATTTTCAAACCGTAGCTACCCAAACTGAAAATTTGGCAAAAGAAACTTAAGCAACAGCTTGATTGTTCCAAAGGAGAATCTCCTACCAAGGTGAGTTCTTATAAGTATAAAATAAGGATATTTGACTCTGCAGAACTGACTTTTGCTCTTATTCTCAATCATTTCATTCTTATGGCTTTTAAATGAAAGAGCCATGTTACCTCAAAATCACAAGAGTGATTTAATGACAAAACATCGTGGGTGGTAGAGCACACTGAATTTTGATAACTTATGGTGGTTGCCAAGACCTAGCTAAATAAACAGTGTGCACCCAACTTTGCAATATGTTGATTTCTCTGCTGATATATTTTCTCTACAACAAATCTTGAGTAGAAGAGTTTTAAAGATAGATGAAAAGGTAGATTTGCATTGCTGCTGTTCCTGTTTAAGTTAGATAGCTCACGTATTTCTAAGCTAATCTGAAGATAGCACATTAGCAGTTTAAGGGGATCAGACAGCTGCTGTATCTGTGGACATCTCTTCTCATTCTTCGAGACCACAATGATCCCAAGGCCCCTTGCCAACATGATGGTGGTAGTTTTGCATTCTCAGAATCATTTCTACAACACTAGGATACACTCTGAAGTTATTGTCAGCTTAAAGTCCAAACTTTTACACCTAATTCACATGCTGATTGGTCATAATTGACTTTTGAGAATCACTTGAAATAATGGCATATGAGAACAATAATCATGCAGTAGACTAATATTAATAATGATAGTAGTGATCATATGATAATTTTATGAAGATGTCATTTTTCACAATAAACTCTTCATGTTGGCAATACCTAGGCCCAAATATACAGCAATCTATGAAGTTGACTAGTTTCAAGTAAACATCCCAAAGTACAAACAAGCTATTTCATGCCAACGTACTTGTTCATACTGAATGTAACAAGGATCGTTTTAATATTCTTTTCCTTGAGAACAGTCCTTTCAATAATTATCTGAGCTTTCTTTTTAATGTTATTCTTTATTTTTTATTTCATTTTACATTCCAACCACAGTTCTCCCTCACACCCCTCCTCCACATCCACTCCTACCAGAGGGTAAACCTCACATAAGGAGTCAAAGCCTTGGCAGAACCAAGCCCCTACCCCCTGCATTAAGGCTGAGCATGGCATCTCACCATAGGGAATGGGCTCCAAATAGTTACTTCGTGTGACAGGAAAAATTCTGGTCCCACTGTCAGGAGTTCTTAAGATAGACCAAGCTATACAACTGTCTCCCAGATGCAGAGGGTCTAGTTTAGTCCATGGGGGCTCCATAGCTGTCGGTCTAGAGTTCATGAGTTCTGAAGAGTTTGGTTCAGTTGTTTCTATAGATTTCCCTATCATAATCTTGATCTCCCTGGCTGTCCATTCCCTTCTCCAATCTGACCTTTCTTAAAAAGATTAAGTCAAGTACCATCATGTTATACAATGTCACAAATTTAACAACATTGCTGTGTGTATACATTGTTATCTTCTCCAAAATGCCATGAGCATCTCTAAGTATGGCACCAGAACTTTTGTTCATCATGTTACATAACTAGTGTCAGAATTAACTCTTTCTGCATTCTCATTTTAAATTAAGAAAAACACTGCTGACTGACTTGACTTACTGTGGCTGATCACTGACCTTGCGGGAGCAACATTAAGAAATGAAAAGGAAAACCTTCATCTTGGGCCTGTTGGTTCTCACTTCATATTTTATGGTAAGCTCCTCCAGTTCCAAATATCCTTGATTCGCTTACTGTTAATCAAAACTTCAAAAAATGTCTTGTATTTTTGTTTTCAGTTTTGTTTTTCTTTTTACTTGTAATAGGCTCTTCCACTTAAAATACGGTGTCGGGCTTCTGCTCACTGTGGACTTGCTTTGATCTCTCGGATTATCTGTTTCAGGCATGTGTGCAGATTATCTGGTCAGGGACTGTGAGAGAGAAGGAAAAATGAGTAGGAATGAGCAAACTAGGCCAGGTAGAATCGGAGAGGACACTCTGGCTCCTATCTACAAGCATGGCATCACTTCTTTCTATTTTTCAGTAGCACGATTTATGATGGCTGGATATTTTGAGACTACAATAATGGTAAAATAAAAAGTGAACTTTCATGATAAATATCCTGAAAGGGTAGCATGATATACCAAGACAAATTAATTATTATTTTAATAGTTTTATAGTGAATATTTATAAATAAAATTAAAAAGTCTTTCTGATACCTGAAAACATGCTGGTTATAGTTAAAACATTCCTATTAATTCACTTGAGAAAATAATAGAAATAAAAATCACCCACTTAATAAGGCAAGAGCTTGACTGAACTTTCTCTTCAGCACAATCATTCATTAATAAGCAACATTAATTCAAACTTTCAAAACTTTAGGCAAGTGCTACAAAACAAAAGAGACCCTAAAAACATTTCATGTAAAATGAGTGGCCAGTGATAAGTACACACCCAAACACAGCAGTGGAGAAGTATGAGTCTCAGAGACAGCCCCTTAGCATGTGTTGGCATGAGGTGGAGTAGAGAGAAGACAGACTCTGGAAGTTTGAGAGCTTGCTGTGCATCTTAGTGATTATTGACGAAGTCCTGTGTGCTTAACCATGGGCTTGTACCACTGAAACATTGTTGTTGATTTACAAATGGAGATCTTTATATATTAAGTCTTTATTTCAAATTGTACACCTAAGAGAATTAATTAGGTATCAGTCTTCATTACACAGTAGACAGGTACATATCAACTGGCAAAAATATGAGCAAAGCAGCATTATGTTTTTTGACTTTCTAGAACATTTATATGACTCCTTTTGTACAACTTTTCCTGCATTCAGATTAGGTTAAAATAGAAGATTGCTTTATTCCATAGGACAGTTCTCTCAGAAACATTTAATTTCTTTTTAAAAATATACATCTCCAGACCCTCAGACCTGAGGAAAGAAAGCATGGCAATGGACTAAGGTTGTGTAGGTTCTTTATGAATGCTGGATTCTGAAACCATTTAATAAATTTTCTTAAAATTAAGTTCTTAAAGTATTTAGTTATAATTACATAAGGCATATAAAGAGACATTTTAATATAATTCAATTTAAAGTAAAACATCAGATGAAAAATCTAAAAGAATGATTGTCAAATTTATTGTGCTAAAGTAAATTACCTTTTGGTAGCATTCCTCCAAACATAAGATTTCTCTAGTTGCATTAGAAAGTTTTGTTGGAGCTTCCAAAATGTTAACAAATTGCGAATTTCCACAGGCAAATAAATGGGCACTAGCACACAGCTTCCCCAGACTGCTTCCCAGACATCCTAAGAGAGGGAATGAAGGTCTCATCCCTCTGGGGGGCTTGCACAGAATGACAGTCTTGAGAAGTCTTCAGAACTGTGTATCTCTAATCATTTTCATTTTTAATTAACATACAAAGTGACAGGTTTCCTTATGTATTTTTACTCTGCAAACATAAACTTCATGATAAATCCTACTTAAAATTATGCTTTTCTAGTCTGAAAGGTTATATATTACTCTATGTATTTAAAAGTGTCAATTTAGTAATTTTTTCATATTATACTGAAATATTCTTTGAGAAATAAAAATCTCAAAACATAATTTTTAAAATCACTCTAGCGCAATCTCTTGTATTTGTAGCTTTATGGGAAAAGGTTTTCGGATGTTTGCATTTGTTAAAATCTTTTCCCCGTAAGGAAAAGCTGTTAATCAAATAAGGTCATAAGCTAATAATCTTGACTCGGCCTAATAAAGAAGCTTTATTTTAGCATTTAGAACATTCAACATAACAGAGAAGGTTATCTTTATGAGATCAGAGCTAGCTGGGATTCATAAAGTCCGTATTTGTATATTTGCAACATACCATGGAATGTGGGATCATTACGAACCTCACAAGAAATCCTGGCACTGCAGCTATTTTAAAAGTTCTAATAGATGACTCAGAGCTAGATCAGAGATAACCTAAACTGGCTAAAAGAAAAAGTGATTGAGCCACTATGCAGTTGGCTGCCGCAGTTAACAAACAGCTGAGATTCTTGTCTGCTACCATGTGAGAAACAGAGCATCACAAGTATGATGCCGAGGTGGATGAAGAACCTGACATAAAGGTAAAGAATCCTAGGGCTAGTGAGAGGTTTCTGCCATCCCCTGATGTAGGTAATAACAGCACATTTCCCACAACCCACTACATCTAACACAAAGAGCACGTAGTTTGCAGCACTCTCTGTACACTAATTATGTTGACCATTTCTCATCGCCAAATGCAAGAAACAGAAGCTCTAAAAAATGTAAGTCTAAAGATGGGAATTATCAATTAAAATAACACATAGAATGAGCTATGGTTTAAAAATAGAAGGAAAAAAGAAAACACCGAAAGATTAAGAAAAATTCTCAGTATTCTGAACTAAACAAACTAAAAGCACTTAAATGACCTGGGCCATCCATCTATTAACTCAATATAGTCTAATAAAAAAATTACAAACAAAATTCCATGAACTGAACTTGCAAAACTCTGACACTCATTCAAAGCCCTTGGGATTTTTATGCAGGCCCCCAAGAATCTACAGTACCATCAGGCTCTTAGATGATTCTTATGCTGTTGCTATTGGCAACATACATCCTGAATATTAGTCACTGAGACCCCAAAATGAGACTGAGAAAAGGAAATGATTTCTTTTGTTCTGCAACAGGGTTTGTCTATATAGCTCTGACTGTTCTGGAACTCACAGCGATCCGCCTTCCTACAACCCTGAGTGCTGGGATTAAAGACATGTGCTGTAGACAGAAGTTCCTGTATGGTCCCACAGTTGTTCAGTCCCAAAGAAACACACAGAGGCTTATACTAATTATAAACTGTTTGGTCTATTGCTCAGGCTTATTACTAATTAGCTCGTACAACTTAAATTAACCAATAATTCTTATCTATGTTTAGTCACGTGGCTTGGTACCTTTTCTCAATACAGCATTCTATTCTTGTTTCCTCTGCATCCAGCTGGTGACTGCATCTTTGCCTTTCCTCTTCCCCGAATCCTCCTAGTCTGGTCACCTCAAATATACTTCCTGCCAATCAGTGTTTTATTAAACTAATATGAGTAATGAATCTTTATAGTGTTGTACAAGAGCACTCTTTCACAGTAATGTGTCACCAATCCCCAGCTCTATATTTTTTTAAAAAAAATATTTTATTTATTTTACAACCCAGCTGTAGTTTCTCCCCCCTCCCCCACTCCCATCACCCCATCCATTCCTCCTTCATTTTTATTCAGAAGAGGGAAGGTTTACCATGGGTATGAACAAAACACAGCATATCAAGTTGTAGTAAGACTAAGCACCTCACCTTGTATTAAGACTGGATAAGGCAACGCAGTATGAGAAGTAGAGTCCCAAAAGCTAACAAAGGAGTCAGAGTCAGTCCCCTCTCCCACTGTTAGGAATCCCACAAGAAAAAAAAGCTACACAAATGTAACATATGTAGATGGCCTGGGACAGTCCCTTGCAGGCTCCCTGATTGTCCCTTCAATTTCTGCAAGTCACTATGAGCACAGGTTAGTTGACTGTATGACCTTCCTGTGATGTCCTTGACCCCTCTGGCTCCTACACTCCTTTCTCCCCCTCTGCAGAATTCCTGAACTCTGCCTAATGTTTGACTGTGGTCTCTGCATCTGTTTCCATCAGATGTTGGGTGAAATTTCTTTGATGACCCTTGGGCTAGGCACCAGTCTATGAGTATAGCAGAATATCGTTAGGCATCATTACATTGACATGTTTTTCTCTAATCATGTTTGGTTCTATACTAGGTCTCTGGGTCATCCAGCCTTTGGATCCTGGGCATTTCAGGCAATGTCAGGAGTGGGCTCACTCTCGTGCATGGGTCTCAGGCTAGATCAGTTACTGGATGACCACTCCTACAATCTTTGTGTTATCCTTACCCCAGAACATCCCTTAGGCTGGCCAGACTACAGTTTGAAGGTTATGCAGCTGGGTTGGTGTCTCAATTCCTCCACTGATAGTCTTTCTGGTCATGGGAGGTAGTCGGTTCAGGCTACAGATCCACTATCTCTAGGAGTCTTAGCTGGGGTCATTCCTGTAGATTCCTGAGAGTATTATTTTGCATGAGGTTTCTACCTGACCCTGAAAGAGCCCCATTTCTAGTCAGCTCTTTCAACGACTTCTTAAGGGTTTGTGAAAATTACAGAGTTCACTTAAAACAACGGTTCTCAGCCTGTGGATCTTGATCTTTGGGGTCAAATATCAGATATCCTGCATATCAAATATTTACATTACTACTCATAACAGTTGCCAAATTTAGGCTATGAAATAGCAACATAATAATTTTATGGCTGGGGATCACCACAACATGAGAAACTGTATTAAGAGAACCACTGCCTGAAAATCTCTTTAGGGGTAAAGCCTCCTTGACTTATGCAAGAAAAGAACAGTTAACTTAAGGGAAATATCTGTTTATCACTAATGCATACAATTCAGTGACTCCAAATCAGTTACTCATCACCCACTACACATCAGTCTATTCTATGTGAACAACAAGAGGTAACAATAGTAAAGACACACAGCTAACAACCTTATGAAGCATGGGGAAGACAGGCCATAACTTAAATGTTCAATTTGGGAAAGGGAACCGGGGGTGTTTAAGGGTGTGATGGAACATATTTCCCATTGCATATAAGGTAGACAGATATAAAATGACATTTGATTAAAGACCTGAGGGAAGAAAAGAGAGGGAAAAAATCAAACATGAACCATTTGTGCAAAAGAAACAAGTGCCAAAGTTTGAAAGGAGTGTGGGTGTACCTGTCTATATAGACACCAATATTCATGGTATGGCGTGAAGGGGAAAAGAAGAATAGAAATAAAATCAGAGAGAGATAGTGTAAATTCCATAGGGCTTCATGGTTTTTTACACTGAGTGGTACGTAAAATTTAGTGTACTGAGTCAATGCACACCTTCAGAAATATAGCCTCTTCTCAGGCATCCTCTGTTTCATCCGAAAACTAAGAGAAAAAAAAGATCTAAAATTTTTTAATAGCATCCATTTACTTAATTCCCATTATTTACTGAGGCATACTAAGAGTACAAAGAATACAGCCTCTGATTTCAGGGGGCTGATGGTCTCTTTGAAGACACAGGATGGATTGGTAATAGTAGCCAGGGCACGAGTTGACAAACGTCTGAAAGTGAGAATACAGTGGAAATCATAGGATTTTGAAGACTATGTGCTCCCACTAGCAACTGGTTGTCCAGGCCAATGAAGCTCAAAATGAACATAGCTATGTTTATATGAACATAAAACCTTACAAAAACAAGCAAGGCAGAACTGGCCCACAACTTAGTTTTATCAATTCCAGGGCTACATAAACTCTTAAGATGGCAGTGGGGAATGCAAAGATCAGTTAATTAACTCATCATTCGAGTTTGTAAATGCAATATTTAGATTTCATTAAGCAATGTGCATGTCAAATACTATGCAGAATTCCTGGATTTCATTATTTCCCCTGAGATATTGTTACAGCATCTGTTTTAAAAATAAGGAAGCAAACACACAGATATTAAATAACTTATTCTAATTCTCATAACTTGTAAATTATAACATAACCTGCTTTGATTTGCACACATATGCCCTGTCTTTCAAGCAACCCCTCAAGTGCTGTAAAACATCACACTTCTGTCCCCTCTGCAGGAATTTCCCTGCTGCAATTTGCACTATATATAGCATATAAGCTGCAAAGCTTCCCTTTCTCTATTGGCTGTTTCTACCAGCACATACACTTGTGATAACATCACCTTGATGTTAGTTTAACTCTCCACTAATCTTACACACTTCCACCAATTGCTACAGACCTTTTGGAAAGAGGTATAGCTGCATTTATCCTATGGCTTTCTTGTAAAGTTTTCCCACACTGACTTTGATCATATGATTTGGACTAAACCACTCTTGCCAAACAGCTGATTCTTATTTCTCAAGATAGTGATAACTAGTGGTATTTAAGATGATAATTGTCTCATAGAAAACTTTATTGTTACCCACTCTTCTGTTATCTATTTGCCTCATTTTTGCCTGTTTTCGCTTGACGGAATACTCCCTGTTTTCTGTGATTCCAGATGTATCTCCTCTTTTTGAAATTTTGATGTCAAGAGGAGCCCATGTCACTATCCCTGCACCATTTTCTTCTCCATCTTTAACCATAAATCTAGTTACATAGGTCAAAAAAAAAATCTTGTAATCATCCTTCACTCTGTCTTTTTCCAGACCCACTACTTCAGCAAATGCTATCTTCAAACCATAACTTGACTCTAACAATGTCTTCATCACCCTCCTGTTACAGCTCTAAACCAAACATCATTTCTCACCTAGTCTACAACCATGGCTGGCTCACTGCTACTGCATCTCACTTCCCTCTGCATGTTCTCTATCCAACAGCCTGAAATTTCTTTTAACAAAATACATCTCACTGTATCACTAATTTTCTTGAGGTCTTCTAAAGGTTTTCTAGTACTTAACTAATACACAAAACCCTTCCCCTTACACATAGGCATTCTATTGTCCTCCCAACTGCCCTTAACTCTCACACTTCACCACTGACCAATTCAAATTTGTTCATAGTAGATGTTTCACCAACCCTTTAGAGTTCCATCTCCAGTATCGTTTTAGTGCCTTTGGTACATCTGTCTAAGAATGCAGAATACCAATCTACATTTGCTCCTAATTAGTCTCTTCCCAAGCATTCCCTACCCAAAATCCTTGTCATCACACATCTCCCAATATTCACTGTCCTTTATACCATGTCATTTTTTTTCATAGCATTTGATCTCCTCAAAATATATAACATTTGACTACAAGTCTTAAGATCAAGGAAGGAAAATGTTCACCCAAAAAGAAAAATATCTTACTACTACCAACCCCAGACATAACATGCCGCTGATGTTTAGGGATTATGACATTCTCAAACACTGCCCATCATCCCAGAGCCAGGAACAGGAGGTTAGTCTGGACAGACTTGTTCCCAAGGTTTGATGTTTCCATAATGCAAACACACAGATTGTAAGAAAATGATAGGAGTCAATTATTTTCCTGCATGTTCTGCTCTGGGAAAGATACTCTCAGAATGGTCCTGCAATGAGACTTTACTGAAACCATCACTTGCTTACAATGCTCCTTATAACCATGTTTGATTACTTTCTTCCCATTGCTATTCAATTGTTTTAACCTCATTTCAAACTGTATCTTTTCTACAAGGCTCCTTAGCTGCACTCTATTAGAGTTTATCAGATTTAAACCTTCCTTCTCTGTAACTAACACATCTAGGTTGTTTCTGTGCTACTCAGTAATTTCTTGAAACAGTATCACCTTCAAGCCATCATTCATTTTCATATAGTTCAAAATATTTCAAGTTGATACCAATTTCTTACCACACTTTACTATGTCTAAGCACTTCACATGGTGGTGTATTGTCCTATCAGCTGCCACCACATGGGTTAAGACTGTGACTACAACTATTTGGGAATAAATATAGGGAAAGAGAGTATAAGCAGCTGATCTACCTTATATGCAATATCGGAAGGACTCTTGGCAGTTATTCAAGTCCACATTTTAACCAACACTCTGCTGTGCCCCCATGGGCTTTTTTTTAGGTATAAGTATTTTTGTTTACTTTTAATTAGAATATAACATAACAAGCTTCCTTGGCATTCTCAGATATAATTTATCTGGTTGTGCTTGATCTCTCCTCTCCTACATTCCCCCCCACTATCTTAATTTGTACTCTTCTATTCTCTTTATTCCCATCTCTAGATTCTGACCATGTATGTCCTATTATCCACCACGCCTCCCTCCCTTATGGCCACCTTTTCCCATCTCATGGTGTTTTAGTTACTTTTCTATTTCTGCGAAAATACATAATGACCAAGGCAACTTCCAAAAGAAGGAGTTTATTGGGACTCACAGTTCCAGAGGGTTGGAGTCCATCATCATGATGGTAAAGAGGATGACAGTAGGCAAGCAGGCATGATACTGAAGAAGTATCTAAGAATTTGCATCTCATCAATAAGTGCAAGACAGAGGGGACTGAGAATGGCTTTGAAACCTCAAAGCCTGCTCCCAGTGACGCTCCTCTTCTATCAAGACTATACCTTCTAATCTTTCTCAAATAGTTACACCAGTTGTGGATGTGGATAAAGTATTCAAATATATGAGCCTCTGTGAGCCATTCATTCAAACTACCACATTGCACTCCCTGATCCCATAGCCTTATCATAATGCAAAATGCATCCAGTCCAGCTTCAAAGTCCCCATAGTTTATCACAGTTCAGCTCTGCTTAAAGGCCAAGATCTCAAAGACATCTCTTGATCATAACCCTGTAAAATTAAAAAGCAAATTGCATACTTCCAACATATAATGGCAGAGAATATACAATATCTACAAAAGAAGAGGAAAGAGCCATAGTGAGGAAATACTGGAACAAAGCAAGACATAAATCCAGCAGGACAGACTCCAAACCCCAAATCCCGCAATGGCATGACTGATGTCAAGGGGGGCTTTGTCCTCACAGTTTTGTTGACTGCAGCACATTTTTCTACCTTAGGCTTGTCCCGTGCCCTGTGCACAGCTCTGACAGACATCCCATGGCTCTAGCATTTCCTACATCTCCAGATCTCCAACACATCTTTAAGCAATGGCCTCTTGGGGTCTCCATGCAGGAAGTCAGGGTCTCCATGCAGGAAGTCTCCTACCACATGTCTGGTCTCCGCAGCTTTCCTTGACCACAGAAGAAGGTCCTACAATTCCTTTACTGTGGCCAATGCTGCCAAGTTCTGCTGCCTGCTTAGGATTTAACCCAACCTCCTCCTTGAATTTCACTTGCATAAGCTTTAATATTTTGATACTTTTAAGGAACAGATGATTCTTTAGTCCTTTTGTATAATTTGGAAGATTAGCTGAGTGGGGTCTTGCCCTAAGGGAACCCATCCCATTTTTCCATTTCTCACTAGGCTTTTTAAAAAAAATATTATTTTATTTATTTTTAAATATTAATTTTACTTATTTATTTGCATTGGTATTTTACATGCCTGTATGTATGTATGAGGGTCCTTAAGTTCCACTGGAACAGGAGTTACAGACAGTTGTGAGCTGTCATGTAGGTACTGGGAATTGAACCTGGGTCCTTTGAAAAAGCAGCCAGTGCTCTTAACCACTGAGCACTCTCTCCAGCCCCATCATCAGGCCTTTTTAAAACTTCTCATCTCTTGGAGCACAAAACTTGGCTCCAACATTAAATTTCCCAGTGGTCTTTTTCTTCTCAAATTGAACATTTTTAACTTCTTTTTTATCCCTGCTTACTTTTTTTTTGTTGTAGAACTAACTGCATAACAGTGAGCACAAATAGCCACATGACAGTCATTACCAGCCTATCTTGAAATCCCCTCTGTCAATGCAGTTAGTTCAAAACACTGCAATTTAGCCTTATGCAGATTCTCAGGACAAAGACAAAAGCAACCATATTCTTTGCCAAAATATTACAAGAATGGTCTCTAGCCAAATAGCTAATGTTATTCCCCTCTAAAACTTCTAAGGCTGTTTCTCTACAGCCCATATTGGTCTCAGAACTATTGTCTTCCAAGTTCTTGCTGGGATGGTCCTACTTACAGCATTCAATTGATTTTCTAGTCCAAACTCCCAAAGTCTTCCACATCGAAAAACAAGCAAAACAAAGCAAAACAAAACAAAACAAAAATACCAGCATGGTCAGGCTGGTGAGCCCACTCCTGTCTATCTTGTTTATTTTCCTATTATCATGACAAAACACCATGACCAAAACAACTGCAAACTAAAGCATTTAACTTGGGAGTCACTGTTTAAGAGTGTTAGAGTCTATCATCATTATATTGAGGATCATGGCAGCAGGCAGGCATGGTCCTGGTATGTCCTGAACCCACAAGAACAAGGGGCTCAAACACTGAGATGCCAAAGAGGAGAACCACAGATGAGAAATAAAGAAGACAGCTGGGAATGGAAAATTGATGACAATTATGCCGAGCAAGTTTATTAAGGCGTGTAGTATCTCTGTTTGTAAGGGGATGATTACCAAAGATCAGCAAAGAACTAAATCAGACAGTGCGGCAAAGAGAGCACCAGGATACCTCAGACACAGCTGCCTTAGATCTGATAACCACAGTCCTCAAGGGAAGAAAGTTGGGTTCCCAGAAACCAAACCTGCAACTCTTTCAAGGCCCAGGCTCTAGCCCCAAACTGGACCTTACCAAGTCTGCTTCTTGACAAGGACACAGAACTAGTGTCTCTCCTTTGTCCTTTCATCAGGGCCTCTGAGGAAGCCTTAGATAGGTCTGGCTCCCAAAACTGAAGTAGTAGGTAAAAGTTTGCAAGTGTTCACAAGCACAAGGCAGAGAAAAAGAGAGCTAACTGGACATAGCAAGAGTTTCTGAAACCTCAAAGCCAACTCCCAAAACAGGCACACCTCCAACAAGGCTGTACCTCCAAATCCTTTCCAAATAGTTCCACTAACTGTAGGCCAAGCATTTAAATATAGGAGCCTATGGAGGGCAGTCCCATTCAGATCACCATAGTTTCTAGTTTCCTGTCCTCTGCACATACTGGATCCCACATAAATATACAAATGTAAATTAAAGCCTAAACAATCTGCATACAAGAAAGTACATGTGGTATTTGTCTTTTCAGGTATGGCTTACCTCACTTAATGTAGTATTTTCTATTCTACTAATTTCCTGCAGGTTCATAATTTTATATATAGGCTATGTAATTTTATTCCTGCACCATATTTTCATTATTCAGTGTAGACATCTAGTCTTATTCCATTCCCTTGTTGTTGCTAATATAACAGTGATATGAATGCAATTGCGAATACAGCAGTAATAAATATGGCTGTACATATGTCTCTGTGGTAAGACCAAGATTCTTCTGACTATGTGCCCAGGAGTCCCATAGTTTTTCACTTTTAATTGCATTGATTCTATCAGAGTTTTTAAGGTTATTATATCTTGCTGTAGGAGCTCCTTCTGCCCCTTCAGCCAATAGCCATTGAGATACCAGTCCACTGGGACATGGTTTCTTTCTCTTTAAAAAGCAGTGGCAGCCCTCTGCTCTCTCTTGCTCAGGCGACTAGACTCTTTTCCTGGTTATCGTGTAGGATTGGTGTTCTGTAAGTTTTTTTTCCCCTCAAATAAATAACCCTTTGAATCCAAATTGGTGTGGGATTGTCTCGTGCTTTAATATCTTCTACAAGATTTTGGGGTAATGTAAGGAAAGCTTCATGTCTTCATTCTCTTTTTACTGGCTCCAAGAAAGATACGTTGTTTGTGCTCATTTTGCAATAGTTGCATGTTCAACAAAAAAAAAAAATCAAAATCCTGAATTTTTCAATGGTTCAATAAATAATATTTGCAGATGGTCACACTGGGACGTTTGTTTTCGTTTGAAATGATTTCCAATGATGCTCTTTTTTAAGCAGTTTACTGGTATTTTTGTTGAGTCTTTTTGCATCTATATTCATCAAAGACAGTGACCAGGTTTTTTTGGTGTTCTTTATTGGTTTTTGTCTCAACATATGCTTCCTATGTAGAATGGCTTTGAAAGAATTTCTCCCTGTATCATGAAGGGGCCTGCGGTTTTCTGTCCTTCCCAGTTCCCACAGCTGTTTAGCCCCAAAGATAATCACACAGAGAGTCTGCATTAGTTATAAACTGACTGGCCCATTGGCTCAGACTTCTTATTAGCTCTTATGACTTATATTAACCCATTATTTTGATCTATTTTAGCCATATGGCTCAGTACCTTTTTTAGCTAGCAGGTCACATCCTGCTTCCTCAGTGATCTGAACAGGACTGGGAGGAATCAGCTTCCTCCTTCCCAGAATTCTCCTGTCACCTCTACTTCCTGTCTGATTTTCCTGCCTATCCTTCCTGCCTAACCAATCAGCATTTATTTAAAATATGATTGACAGAATACAGACAATTCTCCCACACCACTTCCCCCTCTTTTTTTGAAAAAAAAAAACAACAACAAAGGAAAATATCCATAGTCCATTTTTTGAGAATGTGGGTGTAGTATTCCAGGCTACTTCCAGCTGGTTGGGGGCACTGATAATCTTATGGGGACCTAAAGAAAATTTAGAGTTATGATCAAGTCCTGACTGAAGTATCCTATGAGTCTTGATTATCTCAGGCAGCAATCTTGAACCTGTTCTGGATGAAGAACTCAGACATCTGGGCCATCTATTCCTGCTGGAGATTTCTCAGGTGGTCTTCCTTGATCAAACTGGATTTTTCTTATCTCAGAATGAATCCACAGCCTCTCATTTTCTGTGGAAACAAAAGCAAAATCTCTTCTCAAAAGTAACATATGTTTGGACTTCAATTTTGAAGTCAAGCTATTTTCAAAATACCTATCTTGGATTAGTTCAGAAGCATTTATAAACAAATTATCTTTTAGCAGCTGTGTTCCTTCCTCAGCATTTAAGCAATTTAAAGAAAGCATAATAGCATACAGTATCAAGATTCTCTGTGTATTTTCCATCTTTATGTGAATTTATTTTAACCTCTATTTCTTTTACTTTTAACTTTTGGCTTTTTGAGACAGGTTCTCTGTGTATCAATCTTGCTTATATATGCAGAAACAACCTTTTGTTTCACTTATCATGTGACCTTTCTGTCTCATTTATTGCTGCTCTGATCTTTATGTATTTCCTTCTACTAATGGGTTTGCTGTCCTCTTGTCCTTCTAGGTCCTTGAAATGATGCATATCATTAAGAACTCTATCTTGTGTTTCTATTTTCACTTGTTTAAAAAGCATATTAATTTCCCTTTTGATTTCTTCAATGACTTGCCACTTGGTAAATAATATATTGTTAAGTCTTGGTGAATCTGTGAAAGTTAGTTTCTTTTACTGTTTAATTCTGTGCATGAAAGTAATATTATATAGGCTGAGAAGGATGCATTTATGTATTTAGGAATATATGTATTATATATACATGTATATGTATAGTGATGACTATATTTTATAATAATCAAATACCTAAAAGAGAGGAGCTTAAAGACTCTAAAATCAAAATAATGATAATACATATCAATTACCCTCATTTGATCAATGTATGTATTGCCCCATATTCCACAAATATATACTATTATATTCCACAAATATATACTATTATATTCCACAAATATATACTATTATGATATAAATGCAAATATAGAGAGAGATAGTACATCAAAATATTGTTAAATACTTAACATAAAAATATTAACTATACTTAGTTGACCATTTTGCACTATATATATATGTGTGTGTGTCTATAGAATTATCATATTTTATCTCACTAATTTATGCAAGAAAAATAACAATTAATACAAGTAGATTCACATATGTGAAGGTCTGGAATTCAAATGATGGAATTTAAAAGTTTCTCTTTACTTTTATTTCCACAGCCTGGTGAGAGTCACCATGTTCGAAGAGGATCACGTTCACTAAAAAATAACTCAAAAGTTTGCCCTTCAGGAACTAAAGCAGTGATGATCCGTAATCCTCGTCCTGGGATTCGATGCTACCCTGTGAAACAGCTTACCCCTGCCAAAACAAAACCAGCCCCTGCACCTAAAGCCCAAACCACCATTGCTCCCACAACAGTACCAACCACAACAGTGCCAACCACCAGCGCTCCCACCACAGTACCAATCACACCAGCGCCAACCACCAGTGCTCCCACAACAGTACCAACCACACCAGTGCCAACCACCATCACTCTCACAGTACCAACTACACCAGCGCCAACCACCAGCACTCCCACAACAGTACCAACCACACCAGTGCCAACCACCAGCGCTCCCACAACAGTACCAACCACACCAGTGCCAACCACCAGCGCTCCCACAGTACCAACTACACCAGCACCAACCACCATCCCTCCCACCACAACAGTACCAACCACACCAGCGCCAACCACCAGCACTCCCACAACAGTACCAACCACACCAGCACCAACCACCATCCCTCCCACAACAGTACCAACCACACCAGCACCAACCACCATCACTCCCACAGTACCAACCACACCAGCGCCAACTACCATCACTCCCACAACAGTATCAACCACACTAGCACCAACCACCATCACTCCCACAGTACCAACCACACCAGCACCAACCACCATCCCTCCCACAACAGTACCAACCACACCAGCACCAACCACCATCACTCCCACAGTACCAACCACACCAGCGCCAACTACCATCACTCCCACAACAGTATCAACCACACTAGCACCAACCACCATCACTCCCACAGTACCAACCACACCAGCACCAACCACCATCCCTCCCACAACAGTACCAACTACACCAGCACCAACCACCATCACTCCCACAGTACCAACCACACCAGCACCAACCACCATCCCTCCCACAACAGTACCAACCACACCAGTGCCAACCACCATCACTCCCACAGTACCAACTACACCAGCACCAACTACCATCCCTCCCACAACAGTACCAACCACACCAGCACCAACCACCATTGCTACCACAACAGTACCAACCACCATCACTCCCACAGTACCAATCAGACCAGTGCCAACCACAATTGCTACCAAAACAGTACCAACCACACCAGCACCAACCACCATCCCTCCCACAACAGTACCAACCACACTAGCACCAACCACCATCACTCCCACAGTACCAACCACACCAGCACCAACCACAATTGCTACCACAACAGTACCAACCACACTAGCACAAACCACCATCACTCCCACAGTACCAACCACACCAGTGCCAACCACAATTGCTACCACAACAGTACCAACCACACCAGTGCCAACCACCATTGCTACCACAACAGTACTAACCACACTAGCACAAACTACCATCACTCCCACAGTACCAACCACACTAGCACCAACCACCATCACTCCCACAGTACCAACCACACCAGCACCAACCACCATTGCTACCACAACAGTACCAACCACACTAGCACAAACCACCATCACTCCCACAGTACCAACCACACCAGTGCCAACCACCATCCTTCCCACCACAGTACCAACCACACCAGTGCCAACCACCAGTGCTCCCACAACAGTACCAACCACAACAGTACCAACCACACCAGTGCCAACCACCAGCGCTCCCACAACAGTACCAACCACACCAGAACCAACTACCACACCAGTGCCAACCACCAGCGTTCCCACAACTGTACCAACCACACCAGCGCCAACCACCAGTGCTCCCACAACAGTACCAACCACACCAGCACCAACTACCACACCAGCGCAAACCACCATCACTTCTACAGTAACCACCATCAAAGCTACAACTCTGTCATTTGCTCAAAGGCTTTTTCAGGCTTTCTTGATTTTATTTGGATGAAGATATGATGTAATAGGCTCCAAACTGTTCTGATCTCTTAGGATAAATAAATCTCAATGATTTTGATGAAATCAACCTGATGTAGCTTGAAAATCAAACAAATAAAAATGATTTGAGAAATTAAATGCATCTCTTGATGTCATGGTGACTACAATGTTACCCTATGTTTTATCACCTACCAACAACTGCTAAATAGGTTTCCTAGAAGAAAGCATGGATCTTTTGATATAAAATATTTGTATATATACGCAGATGTTTACATACATGTATTTTTAAGTTCAATGGACTTAACAAAAAAAGTACAAGGGCTATTGTTGAAACATTCAGTCCCTTCTCAGTGGAGCTAGTAGGGTATCTAGCCATGGTGGGGCAAAGAGAAAAAATATAAATTGAATTAAATTAAGTCATAATGAAAAGCAGAGGAAAAAGCCACACTACAAAAACTGTTCATTACACATAGATATAACTACTACTAAATAATAGGGCCTACAGCAATGAGGAAGAAGACAGAACCTCTACCACCACCACCATGTAATTTATCAGAAAAACCCAAACAAAGCTCACAGCAAGGAAATCCATCTGTTACAGTTTGTATGATAATTCACCCAGCATCCAGAACTAACAGGAGAGGTTGCAGAATTGTTACCATAAGTGAACATCTTGTGAACAAAAAAGCAGTCAAGGAAAAATGTAAATGCTCTCCAACTTCCAGTGTATATTATGTCAGAGATGGAGGAAAATTAAGTTATATCAGCATCTTATTGGCCTTTCCAATAAGATTAATATATCTTAGGGGAAACAAGATGATGAAAATATAAATAAATAATATAAGAGAAGGGAAACTCTACAATGTAAATTTACTTAAATAGAAATAATACATAAATATGAAAATATAGATGCAAACAAATAGGAAATTGAGTATATATTTACAACTTTAATGGTGATGTCTTGACTATAGCATAATTTATAAATATAAAACATGAGAGAAGCAGGAAGAGCAAGGTAACAATCTGAACAATTTGTTTTAGACATAAACCACAAATGCTTCCAAGTGATAAACCAACATAATTCCTGAGTATAATATAAAGATAAGAAAATGTGTGCTGGAGAGAGAATTCACTTTTCTGTATTTCCTACAATGTCTATCCCAGGGCTTCAGGCAGCATAATGGGGCAAAAGGTAATATTCATTTGAGGGAAAGGGGAAGTGAGCACAGAACTCTGCCTTTCTCCCAGATACTATTCCTGCCACAGACCCACCACCAGAACTCAAACTGGTATTCAGAAGTTTCTAGACCTTCCCTGACTCTAAGCTAGTACCCACAGCTACAGGCTTGATCTCTGCTTAGTACTACAGCTTAACTAACATCAGTGGCCCTGGGCTCTTGGCAGCATCCCCTGGGGATATAAGCTCCAACTCACCAGTAGATCCAGTCAGTAGGTCTATATGAGTATATCCAGGTCCAAGGCCTAACCAACTGCTGAATCAGGCACAAGAGCAACCCGAGAACTCTGGCAGAAGCCCCATTCTTGAAGCACACCAGATAGACTGCCCAGAATCCCTGGATGTCTGAGTGTTAGAAGTCTTTAGAGGCGTTCATAAGCCTCACACATAGCCAAGGAAATAGAAGAAAATGATGGCTGCTAAGGGAAGGAGAGTGTTTTCTTCATGGCATCACCTCTCAGAAGTTACCCACGCTGGAGTAGGTGGTCTACATCCTTGCACACATAGGAAGCATCAGTGGACTCAATGTGATTTTTTTCTTTTTTTATATTTATTTTTTTAAAAAAGAAAACACACTATCTTTTTTCATTATACATACCAATCCAAGTTCCTATTCCCTCTCCTCCTCCCATTTCCTCCACATATCCTCCCACTCCACCCCCATCCAATCCTCAGAGAGGGTAAGGCACATTGCTTTGTGAAAGGTCCAAGGCCCTCCCTACTATATCTAGGCTGAGCTAGGTATCCCTCTAAAGAGAACAGGTTCCCAAAATGCCAGTAGAAGCAGTAGGGATAAATCCTGGTGCCATTGCCAGTGGCCCTGCGGTCTGCTCCAGCCATGCAACTGTCAACCACTCAATGTGGTATTTAAAAAAAAAAATGAAAGAGCATATAAACTTAGGAAGGAAAAGTGAAGGGGAGGCAAAAAGGGGGTTTGATCAAAATGCATGTATGTAACTTTCAAACAATAAAAAGGCTTACATCCTTCTCACTCTGAACTAGTCTAGGAAGACTGGAAGAAGTACCCACTTCTTCAAATGTGCAGACTACCAATTAAAGGCACAAGAGTCAAAGATACTTGGAGCCATGGCAGAGCAAGAAGGTAGCTGGGGTCACTCAGTCATCATCTCCCCATAAACATGCCAGAACTTTTTACACCTTAATTTTTAAAGTTTTTAAATAGTTTTTATTGAGCTATATGCTTTTCTCCACTTCCCCCTTCCTCTTCCCTCTTCCCTTCTGCCCTCTCCCATGATCCCTTCACTTCCAATTTACTCAGGAGATCTTGTCTTTTTCTACTTCCTATGTAAATTAGCTAGACCTTAATTTTTAATGATTTTTACTTTTAGTGTTCATATTTGTGAGCTACAATATAATTTCAACTATTTTGAATTACTCTATTAAAGTATTCAATGCAATACATATGTAATGAGCAAAGCAAGTTAGTTGACAGTTTGTGCCCTTAAACATTAAAAAGATTATTAAGATGTTGTCATATATATTTCAGGGTTCCAATGTGATATATTGTAGAGAGCTGCATGGAGCCGCACCTGATGGCGATGTAGAGAGCTGCGTGGAGCCACACCTGATGGTGCTGGCTTCCACCCTCCGTGATCCCAAAAGCGAGTGCTCTCTGTGATAATCAACTCTTATTATGGCTAAGGCCTGACTCATGCTATTATCACGCAATGATTGTCAGCTGCTTGCATACGTGTGGACCTATGGGGAGTGCCCACCTGGCAATCCGGGGTTGGCGGCCTGTGCCTTTTTAAAGGCTGGGAGAGGTTTGCCTGGAGAGAGAGAGAGAGAGAGAGAGAGAGAGAGAGAGAGAGAGAGAGAGAAAGAAGGGGAAAGATCGCTGTGAACAAGGTCCTGAATAAACTGCTTTTAAGAAGAGCTCCGGTGTTTTGTCTTCCTTGCTGGTCAAGGCGGGCACAACAATATATAATATAGATAATGCATACTGATCAGATTAGGGTAACTAAGGTTTCTGTATCTTTAATAGTCTTTTTAACTGGGACTCTTATATGGCATACGTCTTTTCTAGTTATTTAAAAGCTATACATTGGGATGTCATGAACTAGACTCTCTGCTGTGCTGTGGAACACTCAGACTTGTCCTCTCAACCTAGCCACATTCAGGTACCCATTACCTACCTAACTTGCTTTTGCAATTTCCCGCCTCCATGCACCCTAACCTTGAGGAGTCACGATATAGAAGAACATCACACTGCCAAGACCTATATGCCCTGTTAGTTCTTAACTGTTGAAAACCAAATGGTATAACAGGTAGTCTCTGGACACAGGGCACACTGTACTCCACTGCTCTTCAGTGTGCTCAGTGTATTCATCCTACTGAGTATTAGGGACAGGACCTATATACCTACTTAAATGTTAGAGATGCAGCATAAAGAAAGCAAAGGGAGTTGAGGGCAGACGAGGAGAGCACAAATAATATTCTATATTTGGTGTCAGAAAAGGAAGATGTCTCAAGTACAGGAAATAGAGCAGGAACCATAAAGATACCTAAGTAAGGGAAGATGACTTGGCAAATCTAAAGAATTTCTGAAAGTCACTGTATTGGCATGAAGCATCCAAACAAAGAGCCGGAGATGAGAATAATAACCAGTCACGGGTCTAGAGTCACTACGGTCTTCTGGGCCTCATAAAGATTTCAGATTTCACTTTGAGAACCATACAAGATTTGAACAGATATTCATGAAACAAATTATCTTCACAGGGGCTGAAACAGCTAGATTAAGACCAGGGCAACCAGCACAGCCAAAATAAGAGATAAAATGAAGACAGCAGCGACTTCATGCAAGGAAGTATGAAAACAGACACTTGAAGGGAAGAATAAAATTCAGTACATGCTTTAGAGTAAAAATCAGTACTGGTCCCATCATAGTGACAGTCTGTGCCAGTCAATGATCCATACCCTCACACCCAGGACTGCACCTGTGGAGTGGATGTGACAACTAAGTTTTCCAGGTGGTAAACAACTGCCCCCACTATCCCTCCCCTAATCTTGGGCAGCAGAGAAAAGAACAAGACTTCATTCAGCCCCTGGGGAGATCCAACCAGGACTTTGTCATAGATCTCAGTGGTAGCCCCACTGCCATTCAATCCAGGAATCGGCAACATGAAAAAGACCCCTCTACTCAGACCCACATCACAAATATATACCTTAAACCGGCACTCATATTAGGAAGATGTCTGTGCACCAATGAGAGAAAAGCAAGTTTACCCTACATTTCATTCCTTATAATGAACCTGGATTAAAACACACACACACACACACACACACACACACACACACACACACACACCTGTGCAGATCCCTGCAGCAATGACCCAACCTACTAGCAACAAAAGGATTCCTTTTTTTTATTTATTCATTTATTTATTTATTTTTGGTTTTTTGAGACTGGGTTTCTCTGTAGCTTTGGGAACGTGTCCTGGAACTAGCTCCTATACACCAGGCTGGCCTCGAACTCACAGAGATCTGCCTGCCTCGGCCTCACAAGTGCTGGGATTAAGAGCATGCACCACCACTGATTCTTATCACCATTCCACCAACTTCATGCAGCACAACTGCCCCTAAGCCAGTGTATTCTTTTTTTTTTTTTTTGGTTAGCTTTTTAATGTCATTTTAGCATTTAACCTCAGATAACCCTCTTAATAAGATAGGGAACAAATCTCATGTGTTAATCTAAAATACCAATAAAAATAAAAATGAAACAAAACTGGTAGAAAGTGAACTAAGGTTTACCTTTGCAACTGGACTAATATGTGCAACTATAGATGAATTAGCAGTTTTTCCAAGCCACGCCAAGTTCATATCGACAGGTTTAAGTGAAAATTGTGCCTTTAAAATAGACTTAGGCTCTTGGGAAATCTGATTCATTTCCATCCTGGGCAGAGGTTCCTAGAAGATACTAAATTTGATAAGTAAACCTTTGATCTAAGCAATCCATTCTTTGTGTGGTTTCTATACATAAGTATAGAGCAGGCAGTTCTGTGCCATTCCATCAGTGAGGGCAATGGCAAGTATCTTTCTAATTGCTGTTTACCCACAAAACTGTTTTTTATCCATAGGTTTCACTTACCAATAAGGACATTGTGAAAATCAGACTTTTGTTTTAGATTCCATATTTACAGAGCTTTGTTTGAAGTATTAGGGATTTTTTAACTTTTTTTTTTTTTGGAGAGTAAAGGGTTTATTGGGATTACAGTTCCACATCACCGTTCATCACTGAAGGAAGTCAGGACAGGAACTCAAGCAGGGCAAAAAACCTGGAGGCAGAAGCTGAGGCAGAGATCACTGAGGGATGCTGATTTTTTGTCTATTTCTCATGACTTGCTCAACCAGTTTTCTTATAGAAGTCAGGACCTTCAGTCCAGGGATGGCACCACTCACCATGGACTGGTCCCTTCCTTACCAATCATTAATTTAAGAAATGCCCTACAGCTGGATCTTAAAGAGACATTTTCTCGAATGACTTTCTCTCCTTTCAGATAACTCTAGCTTGTGCGAAGTTGATTAAGACAAGCCGGCACACCTCCTTCCTCTAATTTTCTGCTAACAATAAATATCTGTGTCTTCTGAGTTATTAAGATTTCAAATTTACAACATGGTAAATTCACTTACTTTATACATGCATCTATACACACACTCATACACACACATTCTCTCACACACATATATATGTGAGAATTACATATTAGACACTGTTTAACTCATCCTTCCATTTGAAAGGAAGATGTGGAAGGAGTTGTGGCCTACGAAATGAGCCAAGGCAGTTTCTTTATTAACCAATGACCTTCCTCCATCAGGAAGAGAAAGGAGACTGAACAGAAAGTGTGACAACACTAAGCCCCATTCATATTTTGAACTGTTAAAAACTGTTAGAATTATGTTGATTACATTTAAATAAACTTATCAAAAACGAATAATTAATTCTGGGTTCATTTGTCAGTTTGCATTCTATCATCTAGAGCTGGGAAAATATATTGTCCTAAAACAGTTTGACCTTCTTTGTCACAAAGAATAACTTACCATTTCTTCCTTTCCTTTTCTCCTTCTAAACCCTCCTATATACCCCCTCCTCACTCTCCTTCAAATCATGCTCCTTTTTTATTATCTTTTTATTGTTATGCTAACTATATACACATACATACACACACATGTACAGGATAACCAACCTTTTGTCCACAACCTCAGAGAAGCTAGGTAACAAAGCCAACCCTAAGAGAGACATACATGGATCCCCCTGGGAAACAGAATTAGACAAGATCTCTAGAGAAAATTGGGAGTGGAAGGTGGAATGGAAGAAAGAGAGAAAGGGGAAGGGCAGAAGAGTAAGGAGGAGAACATGAGGGAACAGGATGGTTGAGATGGGGTAGGGACAGAGAGGGAGAGCAAGGAAAGAGATACTTTGATTGAAGGAGCCAATATGGGGCTAGCAAAAAACCTGGCACTAGGGAAATTCTCAGGAATCCATAAGAATGACCCCAGCTAAGACCCCTAGAGATAATAGAGAGGGTGCCTAAATTGGCCTTCCCCTGTAATCATATTGGTGACTACCTTAATTGTCATCATTGAACCTTCATTTAATAACTGATTGAAGAAGATGTAGAGATCCAAAGCTAAGCACTGGGCTGAGCTTCCGGAGACCAGCACAGAAAGAGAAGAGTGATAATATGAGAAAACGGGTCATGGCCATAATATGGATACACACAGAAACAGCTGACCTGAGCTAGTGAGAGCTCACTGACTCTGGACTGACAGTGGGGGAACCTGCATAGGGTCAAACTAGGCCCACTGAATGTGGGTGGCAGTTTTGTGGCTTGGGAAGTCTATGGAGCCATTGGCAGTGGGACCAGGATTTATCCCTAGGGCTTGAACTGGCACTTTGGAGCTCATTCCTTTTGAAGGGATACCTGGCTCAGTCTAGATAGAGGGGGCAGGGCCTTGGTCCTGCCTCAAAGTGATGTGTCAGACTTTGTTGACTACCCTTGGGAAGTCTTATCCTCTATGAGGAGTGGCTGAGGGACAGGGGTGAGGGGATGTGAGGGGAGGGAAGTGGGAGGAGGGAAGGAATGGGAACTGGTATAGGTATATAAAATGAGAAAAGATTGTTTTAAAAAAATAAATTTAATAATAAAAGAGAAAACTAGCTCACAATTATAGTAATAGCCAAAGAACCATAACAAGCCACAAAAATAATCCTAAAATAATGGCTATATAGTGAGAAGCTATTTTGATCAACTGACTGAAGCAAGCAATGTTTTCCATACTGTAATTCCATTTTACAGGGGTATTAGAAAGTATAAAATGATCTGAGAAAAAATCCATGGTATTAGGAATCAGGACAGTGGTTGCCAAAGGATTCTAAAGTGAATTCTATTTTAATGAATTTACACAACTAAATACCAGCTTCTGCTGATGGAGGAAGGTCATTGGTTAATTAATAAATAAACTGCTTGGCCTGATAGGTTAGAACATAGGTGGGTAGAGTAAACAGAACTGAATGCTGGGAGGAAGAGGAAGTGAGCTCAGACGCCATGCCTCTCTGCTCTCTGGGGCAGATGCGATGAAGCAACCTGCCAGGTCAGACATGCTGAATCTTTCCCGGTAAGACTGGTGCTACACAGATTACTAAATATGGGTTAGGCAAGATAAGTCACCACCTCGTGGTGCTACACACATTAATAAAAATGGGCCAAGCAGTGTTTATATGAATACAGTTTGTGTGTTATTTTGGGTAAAGCTAGCCAGTGGCTGGGAGCCGGGTGGCAGGAACACAGCCTGCAGCTACCTTCTACATTCTGCTGGTAATGTTGTTCTTGTTCAAACCCTGAGCATGTTGGTATCAAGGCAAGATCATAGTGGAAAATAAACACTGCTAAGATTTTCTTATCCCTAAAAAGAAAACTCAGTGTGCAGTATTGTATTGGGTCATTACATCACCCACCTCACCACATCACCTAACTTTAAAGACTGTGTAGTGGGACTTGCAGTGGGTAGGTCAGTCACTTCCACGTGTTATTTCTATATTCTGCATAATTCACATGTGATAAGCTCCTCAAATGCAAATAGGCCTAATACTCTGCAGATAATTAAAAGAATGAACATTGCCTACTATTCACTGAAAAATAAACCTAAAAGTCTCTGGATACATCCAGCTACTCTGCTTTCCCAATGTTTGAAGAAAATTTAATCAGTTACCTAAAGGTGTGAATCAAGACTAGGAATAGCTAGACATCTTTTGAAATCAGCTTTTCAAGTTTTTACAAATATCACTAAGTGGACAATACCTTAAGGTGATTTTGAATGAAATGATGTATTCAGAAGAGCTGGTTCAGATAAATACAAATTCTATTCTACCATCAATTTTGAATATATAATGAGCATATGAAATCACTATCTACTAGCAAATATAAGGTACAAAATTGATATTACAAAAAAATCTAATAACTCAACACTAAGTAAATACTACCCCTAACTTTCTTGTGCTGTCAGGGGAAACACCTTGTGTGCTTCTCTCTTAAAAGCACAACCACAGATCTTGCAAATTATATAACTTTCTAGAATAAGGCAAATACTGCCCTAGTTTTCAGACAGAAACCTGAGGCTCAGATAAGAAAGCTGATTTGCTAAGGGTTACAGGGCCACTGTATTGAGAAACAGGAATCAAACTCAAAGACCTAAAGTGTAAGAAAACAAACTCTCCAGAAACGGATTCATAATTTTTAAAAATTATACACTGGGTTAACAATTTTATATGTACAATTACCAAATTATAAATATGTAGAGAGAAATTGTTCTTATATCTCTTTCTGAAAAAAAAGGCACAGTGGTCTCACTGTTCAAACTATTGTTGTCACTGAAGAGGAAAGCTTCAAGTGTCAACTCTATAATAAATAAATCTAGAGGCAGAACACATAACAAATGGCCCATAATTGGGTCTCGGCTAAAATAAAGTAACTATGAATGCTCTCTGAATAAACTGGGATTTTTAAAATATAGAATGAGTTATATATAGATGAATTATTAATCTTAATATAGTGCATTTATTCTGTTATAAAACATTTTACAAGTAAATTCAAAAATATTTATAGGTTAATTTCCATAATTTCTATAATCTATATTAAATTATTTCAACAAAACAACCAAATGGACACATGTAGTAGACTGTGAACTACTATGAAATCTAGGATCAGAGTGATTAGTTGCTTATTTTACTACTTTCCTCACTATAATGCATGTGAGAATTGTTTGTAAATAAAGTTAAAATTTTTCCCTTAAAAAACTCAATGTTCGGCACAGAGGCGCAGCGGCGGCTGCGGCACCAGACGCACAGAGGCACGGCGCGGCGCCAGATGCACAGAGGCGCGGCGGCGGCGCCAGACGCACAGAGGCACGGCAGCGGCGGCGCCAGACGCGGCTGAGAGGCGGCCAGACCCAAGCAGCTGGGACAGGCTTGCAATAAGGAGAGCAGATCGCCCTAATACAATTGAATCAAAGAGGTAGGCCTTTGGTTGGCCAGGTCACTGGCACAAGGGGAGCCTGGTCCTGTCCTGAAGATCCTTCGGAGGGGTGACAAGAAAAAACCATCAAACAGGTAATGGAAACAGTTCAAGAATTGAAAACTGAAATGAAGGCAAAGAAGAAAATACAAACTGAGGACCAGCTGGATATGGAAAATCTAGGCCAACGAGCAGAGTCTACAGAAACAAGCATAATCAATAGAATACAAGAGCTAGAAGAAAGACTCTCAGATGCTGAGGACACCATAGAGAAAATAAACGAACAGATCAAAGAAAACAGCAAAGCCAACAAATTCTCAACACAAAACATTCAGGAACTATGGGACACAATAAAAAAACCAAACCTAAGAATAATAGGAATAGAAGAAGAAGAGTCACAGCTCAAAGGCTCAGAAAATATTTTCAACAAAATTATGGAAGAAAACGTTCCCAACTTAAAGAAAGATATTCATTTAAATATTCAAGAAGCATACAGAACACCAAACAGACTGGATCAAAGAAAAACATCTCCTCGCCATATAATAATCAAAACACAAAATATACAGGTTAAAGAAAGAATATTAAGAGCTGCAAAAGAAAAAGGGCAAGTAACTTATAAAGGTAAACCGATCAGACTTACACCTGACTTCTCGATGGAAACTATGAAAGCCAGAAGGTCCTGGATAGAGGTTCTGCAGAAGCTAAGAGACCATGGATGCAAACCCAAACTACTATACCCAGCCAAGCTATCGTTCACTATCAACGGAGAAAACAAGACATTCCAGGATAAGAACAAATTTAAACAATACGTAGCCACAAATCCAGCCCTACAGAAAGTAATAGAAGGAAAATCGCAACCCAAGGAATCCAACACTGCCAACACTGCCTACAATAACCCAGGCATCTAATGACACTTCACGAGCACATCTCAAAGAAAGGAGACACACAATCTCTACTACCAAAAGCAATAAGAATAACCGGAGTAAACAACCACTGGTCATTAATATCACTTAATATTAATGGGCTCAATTCACCTATAAAAAGGCACAGGCTAAAAGACTGGATACGAAAACACCATCCAACATTCTGCTGTTTGCAAGAAACACATCTCAACCACAAAGACAGGCACCTACTCAGAGTAAAGGGTTGGGAAAAGGTGTTTCAAGCAAATGGTCCTAAGAAAAAAGCAGGTGTGGACATACTAATTTCTAACAAAACTGACTTCAAACTAAAATCAATCAGAAGAGACCGAGACGGTCACTTTATACTCATAACAGGAACAATTCATCAGGAGGATGTCTCAATCCTGAATATATACACCCCCAATATAAAAGCAACTACTTATGTAAAAGAAATATTACTAGAACTCAAGGCAGACATCAAACCACACATACTAGTAGTAGGAGACTTCAACACACCTCTCTCTCCAAGGGACAGGTCAATCAGACAGAAACCTAATAGAGAATTAAGAGAATTATTGGAGGTAATGAAGCAAATGGACTTAACAGACATCTATAGAACATTCCACCCAAATAGGAAAGAATATACCTTCTTCTCTGCAGCTCATGGAACCTTCTCAAAAATTGACCATATACTCGGAAACAAAGGAAACCTCCACAGATACAAAAAAATATCAGTGTCCACCTGTGTCTTATCAGATCATCACGGATTAAAGTTAGAAGGCAACAACCACGCTGCCCCCCAAAAACCGACAAACTCATGGAAACTGAACAGTCAACTACTGAACCACACCTGGGTCAAGGAAGAAATCAAGAAAGAAATTAAAGTCTTCCTTGAATTTAATGAAAATAAAGGGACAACATACTCAAACCTATGGGACACAATGAAAGCAGTGCTAAGAGGAAAGTTCATAGCACTAAGTGCCCACTTAAAGAAAATGGAGAATGCATACATTGGGGACTTAACAACACACCTGAAAGCTCTAGAAAAAAAAGAAGCAGACGCGCCCAGGAGAAGTAGAAGACTGGAAATAATAAAACTGAGGGCTGAAATCAACAAAATAGAAACACAGAAAACAGTCCAAAGAATCAATGAAACAAAAAGCTGGTTCTTGGAGAAAATCAACAAGATCGACAAACCCCTATCCAAACTAATTAAACGACAGAGAAAGAACACGCAAATAAATAAGATCAGAAATGAAAAGGGGGACATAACCACAGACACAGAGGAAATTCAGAGAATCATTAGATCTTACTACAAAAGCCTGTATGCCACAAAACTGGAAAATACAAAAGAAATGGACATTTTTTTAAATAAGTACCATATACCAAAGCTAAACCAAGACCAGGTGAATGATCTAAATAGACCGGTTTCTCGCGAAGAATTAGAAATGGTTATCAAAAATCTCCCTTCGAAAAAAAGCCCAGGACCAGATGGTTTCAATGCAGAATTCTACCAGAACTTCCAAGAAGAACTAATACCTATACTCCTTAATGTATTTCACAATATAGAAACAGAAGAGGCATTGCCAAATTCCTTTTATGAAGCTACAGTTACCCTGATACCAAAACCACAAAAAGACCCAACCAAGAAAGAGAATTACAGACCGATCTCACTCATGAACATCGACGCAAAAATTTTCAATAAAATACTGGCAAACCGAATCCAAGAACACATAAGAAAAATTATCCATTATGATCAAGTAGGCTTCATCCCAGAGATGCAGGGCTGGTTCAACATACGCAAATCTATCAATGTAATCCACCATATAAATAAACTGAAAGAAAAAAACCATATGATCATTTCACTAGATGCGGAAAAAGCATTCGACAAAATTCAACACCCCTTTATGATAAAGGTCTTGGAGAGAATAGGGATACAAGGGTCCTACCTAAATATAATAAAAGCTATTTACAGCAAGCCAACAGCTAACATTAAATTAAACGGAGAAAAACTCAAAGCCATCCCACTAAAATCAGGAACACGACAAGGATGTCCACTCTCGCCATACCTCTTCAATATAGTGCTTGAAATTCTAGCAATAGCAATAAGACAACATAAGGAGATCAAGGGGATTCGTATTGGAAAGGAAGAAGTTAAGCTTTCCTTATTTGCAGATGATATGATAGTGTACATAAGCGACCCCAAAAATTCTACCAAAGAACTCCTACAGCTGATAAACAGCTTTAGTAACGTGGCAGGATACAAGATCAACTCCAAAAAATCAGTTGCCTTCCTATACACCAAGGATAAGGAAGCAGAGAGGGAAATCAGAGAACCATCACCTTTCACGATAGCCACAAATAGCATAAAATACCTTGGGGTAACCCTGACCAAGGAAGTGAAAGATCTACTTGACAAGAACTATAAGTCTTTGAAGAAAGAAATTGAAGAAGACACCAGAAAATGGAAAGACCTCCCTTGCTCTTGGATTGGGAGGACCAACATAGTAAAAATGGCAATTCTACCAAAAGCAATCTATAGATTCAATGCAATCCCCATCAAAATCCCATCAAAATTCTTCACAGATCTGGAGAAGACAATAATCAACTTTATATGGAAAAACAAAAAACCCAGGATAGCCAAAACAATCTTATACAATAAAGGATTGTCTGGAGGCATTACCATCCCTGACTTCAAACTCTATTACAGAGCTACAGTATTGAAAACAGCTTGGTATTGGCATAAAAACAGAGAAGTCGACCAATGGAATCAAATAGAAGACCCTGACATTAACCCACAAACCTATGAACACCTGATCTTCGATAAAGGAGCTAAAAGTATACAATGGAAAAAAGAGAGCATCTTCAACAAATGGTGCTGGCAAAACTGGATGTCAATCTGTAGAAGAATGAAAATAGATCCATATCTATCACCATGCACAAAACTCAAATCCAAAGGGATTAAAGACCTCAATATCAGTCCGAACACACTGAACCTGATAGAAGAGAAAGTGGGAAGTACTCTACAGCACATGGGCACAGGAGACCACTTCCTATGTATGACCCCAGCAGCACAGACACTAAGGGCATCATTGAATAAATGGGACTTCCTGAGGCTGAGAAGTTTCTGTAAAGCAAAGGACATTGTCACTAAGACAAAAAGACAACCCACTGACTGGGAGAAGATCTTCACCAACCCTGCAACTGACAAAGGTTTGATCTCCAAAATATATAAAGAACTCAAGAAACTAGACCATAAAAGGCTAATCAACCCAATTATAAAATGGGGCACTGATCTGAACAGAGAATTCTCAACAGAAGAACTTCAAATGGCCAAAAGACACTTAAGGTCATGCTCAACTTCCTTAGCGATCAGGGAAATGCAAATCAAGACAACTTTAAGATACCACCTTACACCTGTCAGAATGGCTAAAATAAAAAACACCAATGATAGCCTTTGCTGGAGAGGTTGTGGAGAAAGGGGTACACTCACCCATTGCTGGTGGGAATGCAAACTTGTGCAACCACTCTGGAAAGCAGTGTTTCGGTTTCTCAGGAAATTCGGGATCAACCTACCCCTGGATCCAGCAATACCACTCTTGGGAATATACCCAAGAGAGGCCCTATCATACAACAAAAGTATATGCTCAACTATGTTCATGGCAGCATTGTTTGTAATAGCCAGAACCTGGAAACAACCTAGATGCCCTTCAACGGAAGAATGGATGAAGAAAGTATGGAATATATACATATTAGAGTATTACTCAGCAGTAAAAAACAAGGACTTCTTGAATTTTGCATACAAATGGATGGAAATAGAAAACACTACCCTGAGTGAGGTAAGCCAGACCCAAAAAGAGGAACATGGGATGTACTCACTCATATTTGGTTTCTAGCCATAAATAAAGGACATTGAGCCTATAATTCATGTTCCTAGAGAAGCTAAATAAGGTGAATCCAAAGACAAACACATAGGCATCCTCATGAATATTAACCTTCATCAGGCGATGAAAGGAGACAGAGACAGAGACCCACACAGGAGCACCGGACAGAAATCTCAAGGTCCAAATCAGGAGCAGAAGGAGACGGAGCACGAGCAAGGAACTCAGGACCACGAGGGGTGCACCCACACACTAAGACAATGGGGATGTTCTATTGGGATCTCACCAAGGCCAGCTGGCCTAGGTCTGAAAAAGCATGGGATAAATCCGGACTAGCTGAACATAGCGGACAATGAGGAATACTGAGAATTCAAGAACAATTGCAGTGGGTTTTTGATCCTACTGCACGTACTGGCTTTGTGGGAGCCTAGGCAGTTTGAATGCTCACCTTACGAGACCTGGATAGAGGTGGGCAGTCCTTGGGCTTCCCACAGGTCAGGGAACCCTGATTGCTCTTCGAGCAGATGATGGGGGGGGGACTTGATCGGGGGAGGGGGAGGGAAATGGGAAGCGGTTGTGGGGACGAGGCAGAAATCCTTAATAAATAAATAAATTAAAAAAAAACTCAATGTTCATTTTGCAGCTCAAATGCAATTATTCATTACTACTTTTTGACACTGTGTTATGTTTTTAATCTTCTGCCCTTTGCCAAGTTGTAATGATTGGCACCCTGACATTCTACCCATGAGGTAGAATCACCTTGCTTGCTTTGAAAGACCGCAGGAAGGATAAAGATCTCTTCCTGCTTGGAAGACTTGGGCCAGGCTTATTCAGCTCAGAATTAATGTCACCGCTTCTAAAGAGTCCTATTCTTTTGGCCACTGGTGATAGGAGAGAAGTAGAAGAGAAGGGTTGGAGCTGGTGTTTTTTCTTCTTTGATTCTGTAACACATTGTTTAAACAATGTTATATATCAAGCCTTAGAAAATGAAAACGGTTAAACCATTTTGTAGAGATGCACATCAGAGCAAGAGTAGGAAACTTTAGAAGTAGTTATTCAAAAGAACATTTTCAACTTTGTACCATGTGCTAGGCCTTCTGATATAAAAATGAATAAAGTGAATTCTTGACCTGCAGGAAGTTTTTAAAGCATATCAAATGGAAAACCTTTGTGACAATGAGCTTTGGAGAAGAGTGTCATGATCTGGTTCTCTGTTCCAACCATATAACACAGACACAGGGAGAATCTTCTATGCCTAAGAAAAATGTTTAAAAAATTAATATGTTCTGTTTCAAGCCATTTATAGGACAGTTCTCCAAATCACTCTCCTCTCTCTCTCTCTCTCTCTCTCTCTCTCTCTCTCTCTCTCTCTTTCTCTGTGTGTGTGTGTGTGTTCTGCGTGTGTGTGTGTGTGTGTGTGTGTGTGTGTGTGTGTGTCTCCATTTTAGTGGAGACCACAGGTCAAATTTGGATTTTGGATTTTGTTCCTCCGGAGCCATCCATTCTCTTTCTTGTTGTTGTTGCTGCCATTGTGTTTTGTCTATATTCTGTTTTGTTTTGAGCCAAAGTCTCTCACTGGGACCTTAGTCTTTCTGGCCAGTCTGCTAATCTAACCATTAAGATCCAGGTATCAGTGAGAAATCAGCCTCCATCTCTCCAGTACTAAAATTACAAGACCATGCCACCATGCCTATCTTTTTCTTTTTTTCATCCTTTTTTTTTCTTTTTTTATTGAAAAGGAAAAAATATTCTGCCTCCTCCCAGCCTCCCATTTCCCTCTCCCTCCTCCCACCCCTCTCCCCCTCTCCCCACTTTTCTCCTCTTCCCTCTCCAGTCTGAAGAGCAGTCAGGGTTCCCTGCCCCTTGGAAAATCCAAGGTATTCCCCTCTCCATCCAGGTCTAGGAAGGTGAACATCCAAACTAGTTAGGCTCCCACAAAGCCAGAACATGAAGTAGGATCAAAACCCAGTGCCATTGTCCTTTGCGTCTCATCAGCCCTCATTGTTCGCCATGTTCAGAGAGTCCGGTTTTATCCCATGCCTTTTCCGTCACAGTCCAGCTGGCCTTGGTGAGCTCCCAATAGATCAGCCCCACTGTCTCAGTGGGTGGGTACACCCCTCGTAGTCCTGACTTCCTTGCTCATGTTCTCCCTCCTTCTGCTCTTCATTGGGACCTTGGGAGCTCAGTCTGGTGCTCCAGTGTGGGTCTCTGTCTCTATTTCCATCCATCGCCAGATGAAGGTTCTATGGTGATATGCAAGATATTCATCAGTATGGCTATAGGATAGGGTCATTTCAGGTTCCCTATCCTCAGCTGCCCAAGGAACTAACTGGGGAAATCACCTGGGGCACCTGGGAGCCACTCTAGGTTCGAGACTCTTGCCAACCCTAAGGTGGCTCCCGTAACTAAGATATGTGCTTCCCTGCTCCCCTATCCAACCCTCCTATATCTCAATCATCCCGTTTCCCCAAGTTCCCCCCATCCTCCCCTTCTCACTTTTCTCTCCCCCTCTACCCTTACCCCCATCCCGCCCCACCCCCAAGATCCCAGTTTTTTGCCCGGCAATCTTGTCTACTTCCCATAGCCAGAAAGATAACTATATGTTTCTCTTTGGGTTCACCTTCTTATTTAGCTTCTTTAGGATCACAAATTACAGACTCATTAACCTTTATTTATGGCTAGAAACCAATTATGAGTGAGTAGTGGAGGGAAATCAGAGAAGCATCACCTTTCACGATAGCCACAATTTTTTCTTTTTTTTATTGATTTTTATTGAGCTCTACATTTTTCTCTGCTCTCCTCTCTTCTTCTCCCCTCCCCTTCAACCCTCTATCAAGGTTACCATGCTCCCAATTTACTCAGGAGATCTTGTCTTTTTATACTTCCCATATAAGTTAGATCCATGTATGTCTCTCTTAGGGTCCTCATTGTTGTCTAAATTCTCTGATATTGTGGACTGGTTTTCTTTGCTTTATTTTTAACACCCAGTTATGAGTGAGTACATGTGATAATTGTCTTTCTGGGTCTGGGTTACCTCACTCAAAATGATGTTTTCTACCTCTATCCATTTGCCTGCAAAATTCAAGATGTTGTTATTTTTCTGCTGTGTAGTACTCCATTGTGTAAATGTACCACATTTTCCTTATCTACTCTTCAGTCAAGGGGCATTTAGGTTGTTTCCAGGTTCTGGCTATGACAAACAATGCTGCTGTGAACATAATTGAGCACATGTCCTTGTGGCACGACTGACCATCCTTTGGATATATACCCAAAAGTGATATTGCTGGGTCTTGAGGAAGGTTGTTTCCTAATTTTCTGTGAAATCACCATACTGATATCCAAAGCAGCTGTACCAGTTTGCTCTCCCAACTGTCATGCAGGAGTGTTCCCTTTACTCCACAACCTCTCCAGCATAAGTTGTCATCAGTGTTTTTGATCTTGGCCATTCTTACAGGTGTAAGATGGAATCTCAGAGTTGTTTTGATTTGCATTTCTCTGATGACTAAGAATGTTGAGCATTGAGTCTACTTCCTGTTGCCTACAAGATGCAGGACTCTTAGCTACTGCAGCACTACATCTGCCTGCATGCCACCATGCTCCCCATCATGATGATAATGAACTGAACCTCTGAAACTTACATAGCCGACAGAGGCGGAGCGGCGGCGGCCAGACGCGGCGGAGCAACACCGCATACAGGAAGAGGCTTTCGGGGGCCGGCGCAGCGGCAGACCCAAGCGGCGGGGACAGGCGTGCAATAAGGAGAGCAGATCGCCCTACTACAATTGAATCAAAGAGGTAGGCCTTTGGTTGGCCAGGTAACTGGCACAAGGGGAGCCTGGTCCTGTCCTGAAGATCCTTCGGAGGGGTGAGAGGGTTCTTGGCCTGCAGCAGGAACCACGAAAGAGAGTGAGGGCATTTTGTAAGCGGAGCCCTTGGCCAGCAGGGAAACCTGATCCGGTTTTTAAAGGACCCATTGGATAGGATCAATAGGAGGAGATGGGCAGGCGCCAAGGCAAGAATTCACCCAATAATCCGAAAAACAACATGAAAACACCAGAACCCAATGATCTTACAACAGAAGTATTTGAACAACCTAACACAGAAGAAGTGGAAAAAATCGACTTTATGAAGATAATAGAGTCCCTTAAACGACATGTAAAAAATGCACTTATAGAAATGGATGAGAAGTATAACAAAAAGTTTGAAGAAATGAGTAAATACGTACATGATACCCTGGGAAACCAAGAAAAAACCATCAAACAGGTAATGGAAACAGTTCAAGAATTGAAAACTGAAATGAAGGCAAAGAAGAAAATACAAACTGAGGACCAGCTGGATATGGAAAATCTAGGCCAACGAGCAGAGTCTACAGAAACAAGCATAATCAATAGAATACAAGAGCTAGAAGAAAGAATCTCAGATGCTGAGGACACCATAGAGAAAATAAAGGAACAGATCAAAGAAAACAGCAGGGCCAACAAATTCTCAACACAAAACATTCAGGAACTATGGGACACAATAAAAAAACCAAACCTAAGAATAATAGGAATAGAAGAAGGAAAAGAGTCACAGCTCAAAGGCCCAGAAAATATTTTCAACAAAATTATGGAAGAAAACTTTCCCAACTTAAAGATATTCATTTAAATATTCAAGAAGCATACAGAACACCAAACAGACTGGATCAAAGAAAAATATCTCCTCGCCATATAATAATCAAAACACAAAATATACAGGTTAAAGAAAGAATATTAAGAGCTGCAAAAGAAAAAGGGCAAGTAACTTATAAAGGTAAACCGATCAGACTTACACCTGACTTCTCGATGGAAACTATGAAAGCCAGAAGGTCCTGGATAGAGGTTCTGCAGAAGCTAAGAGACCATGGATGCAAACCCAAACTACTATACCCACCCAAGCTATCGTTCATTATCAATGGAGAACACAAGACATTCCAGGATAAGAACAAATTTAAACAATACGTAGCCACAAATCCAGCCCTACAGAAAGTAATAGAAGGAAAATCGCAACCCAAGGAATCCAACACTGCCAACACTGCCTACAATAACCCAGGCATCTAATGACCCTTCACGAGCACATCTCAAAGAAGGGAGACACACAATCTCTACTACCAAAAGCAATAAGAATAACCGGAGTAAACAACCACTGGTCATTAATATCACTTAATATTAATGGGCTCAATTCACCTATAAAAAGGCACAGGCTAAAAGACTGGATACGAAAACACCATCCAACATTCTGCTGTTTGCAAGAAACACATCTCAACCACAAAGACAGGCACCTACTCAGAGTAAAGGGTTGGGAAAAGGTGTTTCAAGCAAATGGTCCTAAGAAAAAAGCAGGTGTGGACATACTAATTTCTAACAAAACTGACTTCAAACTAAAATCAATCAGAAGAGACCGAGATGGTCACTTTATACTCATAACAGGAACAATTCATCAGGAGGATGTCTCAATCCTGAATATATACGCCCCCAATATAAAAGCACCTACTTATGTAAAAGAAATATTACTAGAACTCAAGGCAGACATCAAACCACACACACTAGTAGTAGGAGACTTCAACACACCTCTCTCTCCAAGGGACAGGTCAATCAGACAGAAACCTAATAGAGAATTAAGAGAATTATTGGAGGTAATGAAGCAAATGGACTTAACAGACATCTATAGAACATTCCACCCAAATAGGAAAGAATATACCTTCTTCTCTGCAGCTCATGGAACCTTCTCAAAAATTGACCATATACTCGGAAACAAAGGAAACCTCCACAGATACAAAAAAATATCAGTGTCCACCTGTGTCTTATCAGATCATCACGGATTAAAGTTAGAAGGCAACAACCACGCTGCCCCCCAAAAACCGACAAACTCATGGAAACTGAACAGTCAACTACTGAACCACACCTGGGTCAAGGAAGAAATCAAGAAAGAAATTAAAGTCTTCCTTGAATTTAATGAAAATAAAGGGACAACATACTCAAACCTATGGGACACAATGAAAGCAGTGCTAAGAGGAAAGTTCATAGCACTAAGTGCCCACTTAAAGAAAATGGAGAATGCATACATTGGGGACTTAACAACACACCTGAAAGCTCTAGAAAAAAAAGAAGCAGACGCGCCCAGGAGAAGTAGAAGACTGGAAATAATAAAACTGAGGGCTGAAATCAACAAAATAGAAACACAGAAAACAGTCCAAAGAATCAATGAAACAAAAAGCTGGTTCTTGGAGAAAATCAACAAGATCGACAAACCCCTATCCAAACTAATTAAACGACAGAGAAAGAACACGCAAATAAATAAGATCAGAAATGAAAAGGGGGACATAACCACAGACACAGAGGAAATTCAGAGAATCATTAGATCTTACTACAAAAGCCTGTATGCCACAAAACTGGAAAATACAAAAGAAATGGACATTTTTTTAAATAAGTACCATATACCAAAGCTAAACCAAGACCAGGTGAATGATCTAAATAGACCGGTTTCTCGCGAAGAATTAGAAATGGTTATCAAAAATCTCCCTTCGAAAAAAAGCCCAGGACCAGATGGTTTCAATGCAGAATTCTACCAGAACTTCCAAGAAGAACTAATACCTATACTCCTTAATGTATTTCACAATATAGAAACAGAAGAGGCATTGCCAAATTCCTTTTATGAAGCTACAGTTACCCTGATACCAAAACCACAAAAAGACCCAACCAAGAAAGAGAATTACAGACCGATCTCACTCATGAACATCGACGCAAAAATTTTCAATAAAATACTGGCAAACCGAATCCAAGAACACATAAGAAAAATTATCCATTATGATCAAGTAGGCTTCATCCCAGAGATGCAGGGCTGGTTCAACATACGCAAATCTATCAATGTAATCCACCATATAAATAAACTGAAAGAAAAAAACCATATGATCATTTCACTAGATGCGGAAAAAGCATTCGACAAAATTCAACACCCCTTTATGATAAAGGTCTTGGAGAGAATAGGGATACAAGGGTCCTACCTAAATATAATAAAAGCTATTTACAGCAAGCCAACAGCTAACATTAAATTAAACGGAGAAAAACTCAAAGCCATCCCACTAAAATCAGGAACACGACAAGGATGTCCACTCTCGCCATACCTCTTCAATATAGTGCTTGAAATTCTAGCAATAGCAATAAGACAACATAAGGAGATCAAGGGGATTCGTATTGGAAAGGAAGAAGTTAAGCTTTCCTTATTTGCAGATGATATGATAGTGTACATAAGCGACCCCAAAAATTCTACCAAAGAACTCCTACAGCTGATAAACAGCTTTAGTAACGTGGCAGGATACAAGATCAACTCCAAAAAAATCAGTTCTCTTCCTATACACTAAGGATAAGGAAGCAGAGAGGGAAATCAGAGAAGCATCACCTTTCACGATAGCCACAAATAGCATAAAATATCTTGGGGTAACCCTGACCAAGGAAGTGAAAGATCTACTTGACAAGAACTATAAGTCTTTGAAGAAAGAAATTGAAGAAGACACCAGAAAATGGAAAGACCTCCCTTGCTCTTGGATTAGGAGGATCAACATAGTAAAAATGGCAATTCTACCAAAAGCAATCTATAGATTCAATGCAATCCCCATCAAAATCCCATCAAAATTCTTCACAGATCTGGAGAAGACAATAATCAACTTTATATGGAAAAACAAAAAACCCAGGATAGCCAAAACAATCTTATACAATAAAGGATTGTCTGGAGGCATTACCATCCCTGACTTCAAACTCTATTACAGAGCTACAGTATTGAAAACAGCTTGGTATTGGCATAAAAACAGAGAAGTCGACCAATGGAATCAAATAGAAGACCCTGACATTAACCCACAAACCTATGAACACCTGATCTTCGATAAAGGAGCTAAAAGTATACAATGGAAAAAAGAGAGCATCTTCAACAAATGGTGCTGGCAAAACTGGATGTCAATCTGTAGAAGAATGAAAATAGATCCATATCTATCACCATGCACAAAACTCAAATCCAAAGGGATTAAAGACCTCAATATCAGTCCGAACACACTGAACCTGATAGAAGAGAAAGTGGGAAGTACTCCACAGCACATGGGCACAGGAGACCACTTCCTATGTATAACCCGCAGCACAGACACTAAGGGCATCATTGAATAAATGGGACTTCCTGAGGCTGAGAAGTTTCTGTAAAGCAAAGGACACTGTCACTAAGACAAAAAGACAACCCACTGACTGGGAGAAGATCTTCACCAACCCTGCAACTGACAAAGGTTTGATCTCCAAAATATATAAAGAACTCAAGAAACTAGACCGCAAATGGCTAATCAACCCAATTATAAAATGGGGCACTGATCTGAACAGAGAATTCTCAACAGAAGAACTTCAAATGGCCAAAAGACACTTAAGGTCATGCTCAACTTCCTTAGCGATCAGGGAAATGCAAATCAAGACAACTTTAAGATACCACCTTACACCTGTCAGAATGGCTAAAATAAAAAACACCAATGATAGCCTTTGCTGGAGAGGTTGTGGAGAAAGGGGTACACTCACCCATTGCTGGTGGGAATGCAAACTTGTGCAACCACTCTGGAAAGCAGTGTTTCGGTTTCTCAGGAAATTCGGGATCAACCTACCCCTGGATCCAGCAATACCACTCTTGGGAATATACCCAAGAGAGGCCCTATCATACAACAAAAGTATATGCTCAACTATGTTCATGGCAGCATTGTTTGTAATAGCCAGAACCTGGAAACAACCTAGATGCCCTTCAACGGAAGAATGGATGAAGAAAGTATGGAATATATACATATTAGAGTATTACTCAGCAGTAAAAAACAAGGACTTCTTGAATTTTGCATACAAATGGATGGAAATAGAAAACACTATCCTGAGTGAGGTAAGCCAGACCCAAAAAGAGGAACATGGGATGTACTCACTCATATTTGGTTTCTAGCCATAAATAAAGGACATTGAGCTTATAATTCAGGTTCCCAGAGAAGCTAAATAAGAAGGTGAATCCAAAGACAAACACATAGGCATCCTCATGAATATTAACCTTCATCAGGCGATGAAAGGAGACAGAGACAGAGACCCACACAGGAGCACCGGACAGAAATCTCAAGGTCCAAATCAGGAGCAGAAGGAGACGGAGCACGAGCAAGGAACTCAGGACCACGAGGGGTGCACTCACACACTAAGACAATGGGGATGTTCTATTGGGATCTCACCAAGGCCAGCTGGCCTAGGTCTGAAAAAGCATGGGATAAATCCGGACTAGCTGAACATAGCGGACATTGAGGAATACTGAGAATTCAAGAACAATTGCAGTGGGTTTTTGATCCTACTGCACGTACTGGCTTTGTGGGAGCCTAGGCAGTTTGGATTCTCACCTTACGAGACCTGGATAGAGGTGGGCAGTCCTTGGGCTTCCCACAGGTCAGGGAACCCTGATTGCTCTTCGAGCAGATGAGGGAGGGGGACTTGATCGGGGGAGGGGGAGGGAAATGGGAAGCAGTTGTGGGGACGAGGCAGAAATCCTTAATAAATAAATAAATTAAAAAAAAAGAATGTTGAGCATTTCATTAAGTGTCTTTCAGCCATTTTAGACTCCTCTGTTGAGCGTTCTCTGTTTAGGTCTGTATTCCATTTTTTTATTGGGTTATTTGTTCTTTTGATGACCAATTTCTTGAGTTCTTTGTATATTTTGGAGATCAGACCTCTGTCTGATGTGGAGTTAGTGAAGATCTTTTCCCATTCTGTAGACTGTCATTTTGTCTTGTTGACTATGTCCTTTGCTTTACAGAAGCTTTTCAGTTTCAGGAAGTCTCATTTATTAACTGTTTCTCTCAGTATCTGTGCTACTGGGGTTATATTTAGGAAGTGGTCTCCTGTGCCAAAGTGGTCAAGTGTTCTTCCTGCTTTCTCTTCTATGAGGTTCAGTGTGACTGGCTTTATGTTGCAGTCTTTGATCCATTTAGACTTGAGTTTTGTGCATGGTGATAGATATGGATCTATTTTCATTCTTCTACATGTTGATATCCAATTATGCCAGCACCATTTGTTAAATATGCTTTCTTTTTCTATTTCATATTTTTTGCTTCTTTGTCAAAAATCAGGTGTTCCAAAATGTGTGGATTAATATCTGGGTTTTCAATTTGGTTCCATTGGTCCTCCTCTCTGCCAGTACCAGACTGTTTTCAGTACTGTAGCTCTGTAGTAGAGTTTTAAGTCAGGGATTATGATGCCTCCAGAGTTCTTTTATTGTACACCATGCCTGGCTTTTTAGATAAGTGCTGGTGATTGAAACCAGGTCAGGTCCTTATGCTCACACAGTACTGTCTTGGATGAGCCATCTTCCCAGTACCCCTTTATAATTTCTATTGTTAACTTCCTCAGATTCTACCTTATCTGAGAAGTGTTTATTGATTACCAAAAATGCTCATGCTATAGTGAAATAATTTTTGACTGTCCTTCAATGATTCCTTTCTGGAAGAATGTGATTAAGAGTTAAAGTAATTTTCCTCACTGCTGTGAAATAGCAATGTCTATATAAGTTTCAGACTATTTTTCCTTCAAACATCACATCCTAACAAAATAATTCATTTAACAAACCTCATATTTTCTTATAACTAATAAGCTACTTTTCTGATTTCCCCATAAACCAACAAGACAAGAAAGATGAAAATTCTGCCACTAGTTGTATGTGTCTGTACCCTAAGTGCTTGCTTCACAGTAATTATCCATTTTATCTACCACTTATTTAGTGTGCATATCTAATTGAGATTCCCAGAGTTTATCAAATGCTAGAGAGAGTTTGGAGAAAACAAAGGTGAGAAGAAGTAGTTACAGTCAGGTAAGAAAAGCTCTGCTAAAGGGTGACTAATGATAACCATTACGGACTATGAGTTTTACAAAGCTAGCAGAAAATATCTTAAATGCTCCCTTCATTACATACTGTGTCTGATTTTATATTTTTATGTAAATGTTTAAAATAAAATTATCTTTAAAAATTATAATATGCAAAAAATTATGAGTAATCCTTAGATTCTAGAGAGAAAACATATTTCTCATAACAAAACACATATAAAAAGACCAACCAGGAATCTATAACAGTGGTCAACATAAACTCAAGGGGTGATGAAAACATGCTCTAACTGCCAGGGCTTAAAAGAGGATAGTGGGTTTGGATGCATTCTGGCACTGGGTCTACTATATCTTCTTTCTGATTAGCTGTGTAGCAAAAGAAAGTTATGAATGATCTTAGAAGGTCATGATCTGTGTCAGACATGCCAAGTTTGAAATAGTTCTTAGACTTCTACATTAAAATGTCAAAACATGGAACTGGCTATACACTGCCTAGGGTTCAGAAAGAAATCAAGAGTCCAGGCAATTCTTAGAATATATTTGAAATTGTGAAACCTTACAATATCATAAGGATAGAAATGGACAAAGCTAGGATGTGGTTGGAGAAAAGAGGAGTACAAAAGCAAACAGGAAAGAATGATTTCCAAAACCAAGAGGAAAAATGCAAGGTAGCCTTTATCTTTAAAATATTTAGTCTACAAGGAAAACAATTTTAAAACTAATAATTGCCCAAGGCAATACATTGTTTAATGATAAACATATTTGAATATCACACTATAGACTGGTATTTATTTACTTTTACTCTTCTAAGTGAGAAAGGACCCAGAAGTTTGCTGCTCATTGACATAGGGATTGAGCCTACATGGCCCCAGAGTACTGTGACCAAAGTGAATATAAAGAAAATAGACTGCCTGGCAATGATAACACACACCTTTAATCCCAGCACTCAGGAGACAGAAGCAGGCAGATCTCTGTGAGTTCAAAGCTGTCCTGGCCTACAGAGCAAGTTTCAGGACAGCCAAAGCTACACAGAAAAGCCCCGTCATGGAAAAACAAATAAATAAATTAAAAGTAGATCATAGAAACTGATAATATGGATGAGATTTACTCTTCAAGATTACCATGTTAAGCCGGGCGGTGGTGGCACACGCCTTTAATCCCAGCACTCGGGAGGCAGAGGCAAGCGGATCTCTGTGAGTTCGAGGCCAGTCTGGTCTACAAGAGCTTGTTCCAGGACAGGCTCCAAAACCACAGAGAAACCCTGTCTCGAAAAACCAAAAAAAAAAAAAAAAAGATTACCATGTTTTTGGAAAACTTAACACCTAAAACTACTCCCCCCAAACCACAGAACTCTTCCCCTGGACCCTAATGTTGAGTTCTGTGATTATCACAGGAAGAGTACTCAGTTGTGTTCAGAAATTATAGGTTTAATAAAGCCCATCTCAATTGCTGACTATCCAGGTGAACTTTGGAAAGGTTTTTAATCTGTCTTAAGGCCAAACTTCCCTGTGGGTAAAATATTAATAATAATATATACTTCACAAATACTTGTAGAAAGATGAATAAGAATACATATATAGAAATTGAAAAGTATAATGTAAATGGAAAACATTACCATATAATCTCTCCACACTAGCTTAGACGGATTTAAGACCTGCATAAGCACAGTGAGGTTCACCTTTCAATATCTGCACATTTAATAAAAACTCCCTGGATATCAAATAGCTCTAGATTGAAAGAAATGACATCTTAATAAAAGATAAATCATTCTTTTTGTAGAATGACAAAATCTGGTTATTCAGGGGGTGTTTTATTTTGTTTCAATTTGTTTTGTTTGGGGGGGTGCTTCTTGGTTTTTTTCCATAAATCCAAATATGCCTAAATCAGTGATTATTAACTTGTTAGCCTTGACCCCTCTGGGGGTCAAACAACCCTTTCACAAAGGTCACCTAAGACCATTAGAAAACAGATATTTATATTACAATTCATAACAATACCAAAATTACTGTTATGAAGTAGTAATGAAAATAATTTTATGGTTGGGGGTCACCACAAAATGAGGAGCTGTATTAAAGAGTCAAAGCATTAGGAATACTAAGAAACGCTATCTTAAAAAAAGAAATCATCTTTGTTCTATATTCAGAACAAGCAAAACTCTTCAAACTGCCAAAACCTCAAAAGGGCAAATGAAAGCAAGAATTTGAGAAAAAAATTGAATATAAGACAGTAACCTAGAAATATCTCACAACTCACTAGGAAACAGATGTGACAATGACTCAGTGACCTAGAGAAAGCCAGCACTCAACCCCCGCAGCAGCTGATATTGACGAGCCATTCCACAGAGCCATTTGCCTTGCTCCTCCAGCTTTGATCCTAAGACTGGGGACCAGAATCAGATGAGAGGAGCTCTGTGAAGTAAAATGTCCTTTGACAGGGCTTCCTTCTGGGTTTGGAAAGAATGACAGATTTTCAAATCGTCCTCAAAAAGATTCCTTTCACCACAACTAGATAAAGAAATTACCCTGCTCAGGGGAGATAAAACTGCTACCAGAAATCACAGGTTATTAAAGAGACACCCCATGCCAGGTGTGGAGGTTTCTGTATGAATTACTGCCTAAGGATCTCCCAAAAGTTCTCACAACAATACAAACTATTAACACTGGATACCAACCAGAACTGGACAATAAGACCTTATTACTGAAAACAAGACACTTGGAATACAGGATACAGAGAAATCAACCAGAACCCAGGTGAAAGCTTCCTCCCTGCTGACCAGCATTCATAGTACCAGTAGGTGCTAAGCAAGCACTTGGAGAACAAAAGTCATTAACAAGCTAACCCAATTGTTAACATGATGCTACAAACTCAACCTGCCAAACAAGATACATACTAGTATTGAGCTTACTAGTACAATAGTGGCTGGATTGCCCTGGGGGAAACCAATCACTTTCTTATTGAATCGGAGTTTACTCCATGAGAGGTAGTACATGACTGTACTGTATACCTGGTCATGGGGCATTTTTAATCTCAGTTATATTTGTTCTTTTACCTACATCATTTCTAGTCATATATACTAGCGATATACCTATACACATACAAAATAATACATGTATAAAGTTCTGCATGGCGGCACTTAATAAGAGCAAAAATAAGGAGAAATGCGTTATTTATTTAGATGTTGATTTTAACTGGACCATCTGATAAATAATAAAAATAATGTCTCTATAAATCATAGACAAAATCCTAGATTTTTATATTACTTTGTATTATATTGCTTTTGGATTATTGCTATAAAAATCATCATAATAATACTGGCTTCAGACAATACAAACTTATTTCTTATACTTCTATTGCTTAGAAATTCTACATAGGTCTGGTGAACTGAATTGGAGCAGTTTTTAGGTTGAAGAACACATTGTTGTCTTGAGGGAAGACTACTTGTTCATTTTTCCAATTTGTAAAGAACCCGTCATCAAAGCAATACTTCCAACATGTCTTTGAACCTTTCGCCACATCTCCCTCCCACTCTTTTCAGTCCCTTTCTTCTAGTTGGTTTTTGTCATAGCTTTAATTCACTTTTAAGTTAGGCAGGCATGCTGGCAGATAACTCTAACCCTAGCACTCCAGAGAATGAAGCAGGAAGATCACTAATTCAGAAGCATCCTGAGCCACATAATGGAATCTTGTTTCAAAAATAAAATGAATAATAATCTTGCTTTAAAGTTAGGCTATCAACAACATTAACATAATCTGGAATCTTGTTTGTTGTGTCGTCTAATATGCTCACGGTGGCTGAGCTCAAAATCAACATCACTTTGGTGAGCATTATCCTTCCCATCACATACGTCAAAATAAAACAAAAAAGGAAGCACTATAATGCTGGGAATATTCTGTGAGGCTTTCTCAATGAGAACATGACATTTAAGAAAGAAAGGAAGGAAAATCTGGCACTGTCTGACCTCAATGCCCATGCACAACTAATCCCTCTGCCTAGAACTCATTTCACACAGCTGTCTGCATGACTGGCTCCTTCATTTTCTTTGTTGTCATTGTTTCTCCACAATGAACAAGATGATGTCGCACAGAATAGTAATGAAGCCAACAAGTAGAATGTTTGCTTTCCGTTCGTATTCCATTGGCCAAAACTAGATACAAGGCCCTTAGATACCAGAAGGGTTAGAGATTCAGGTTAGCTGTTTCCTACACATCTTGCCAGTGTACTTTTTGCAATTCCTTTCTACAGCTCATGGAACCACCTGGTCTGCCTTTGAAAGATTTAGCAAATATTTACAAGAATCACTAGCTATCTGCAAAATTCAACCTTATGGATACAGTTATTAAACAACAGAATGTCTTAGTACTAATAGCAGTGGGAACCCAATAAATCAAAAGAATTTCTGGAGCTTAATCTCATGACATAAAACACACTGATAAGATGTGATTCAAATGATCCCAACATTCATCAGTAATGAATAGATAGAAAAGTATCTGCTGCCAAACCATCACCGCCAAATGAATCACAAAGAAATTTTGTGTGAAGAAAGACCATCAATCATGTGAGTAACATTCCTTATGAACAAAACACTCTCCTGTCAGTGCTGAGCAAATGCTGAAGACCCAGCACGGTGCTAAGAAATCACTCTCCAGCCATCCTGAGAAAGCTATAAGACCATCTTCATCCACATTTGACCTAAACTTGAGAAGACACACCCCCCGTCCCATAAAGGTAAATACTGGAGATTTTAATTCTTAATTCTATTTCAACTCAGGCTATTTTGCATGCACACACACACACAAATCATACAATGTTATACTGTATTTTCTTAATAGCATGAAAGTTTCACCCTAAGGAAAATGATTTGGAAAAGAAACACAATTTTTAACTATGAGACAGGGAAGGCTGAGACTAAGACAGAGAAAGAGAATAAATGCAATCTTTTCAGTCCACATAATGTTACATATATAATATATATGCATATATATGATATGAGTTATTTCTTCATGTAAAATTCCTGAACATTTCATTTTCGTTATTATGTACAAGGTTTAAAGATGATATATGAAAATGTAAACTACAGCTACTTAAGCTTAAAACTCACCACAGTACCCACCCCTGTGACCATGAGAAATAACCATTTAACCATTTTAGGGTATAACAAGAAAGGATGAAAACATTAACCCTGACTCTTGGACTTTGGCTTCTGAGTCCTGGCTTCCTGGTAAGTCCTGTCAATCACAATCAGTGATTCTTATTCTCCTCAGATTATTGTCTAACCTATTTGTCATCTATGACCTTACTGAATGTCAGAAAATTTTACCAGCCGACATGGCAGCCCATGTATTGAGCCAGCACTCTGCAGTCTGATATTGCTGTTTTCATAACATTTTAATGTCTCTCCTCAAGAAACAAATTCACTGATGCTCAAAAGATGTTAACCTTTCTTTGAGACAGCCTAATACTATTCCATGACTCTTTTGTTTCTGGAATCAAATACCATGCAACCCTAGACGATTTTAGATGACAAAAAGGCCAGAGACACTCAGAGTTCTCTCGGGGTTCAGATTAAGGCAGAGAGCTGTAAGTAAGGAAGCTCTGATCCACACTGTGATTGTTTTTTTAATGAAACTTGCACTGCCAATTTTATTTTCTTTGACCTTACTTATTCAAGAGTTTTGGGATAGTGACTTTCTCTTTAATTTTCAATCTATTTGTAGATTTCAGTATCCACAGATAATCATATTGATTTACTCTGAGTCTGGGCAGGATTTCCACAATGCATAATACCCAGTGGGTTAGAAACTTCATGTCATCTGCGTGTGTCATCCTAACATCTCCTCTTTCTAGGAACTGCATCCTCACTGTTAACACAAATTAGTAAAGCTTCTTTCATCAGTCAATTGTTTGTTGTAAATAATTTTATTTTTGTTTATTTTCCATATACACAAGGAGCAAATGTTTAAGTCAAGCTACCCTAAGAATGTGAGGCACTATGGGATGTTTGTGAAGCCACTATCAGCGGGACCAGGATTTATCCCCAGTACATGAACTGGCTTTTTGGAGCCCATTCCTGTGGCGGGTACCTTGTTCAATCTAGGTGCGGGGGGGGGGGGAGGCTTTGGTGATGTGACAGACTTTGTTGACTTCCCATGGGAGGCCTTGCCTTGTCTGAGGAGTAGATGGGAGGCTTGTATAGAAGAAGCAGAAGGAGGGGAGAGAGAGGGAACTGTGGTTGATATATGTAAAATGGAAAAAAAACTTCTAAATAAAAAAATAAAAAAGAATGTGAGTCACTGTACATTAGTAAATTATGCACATTTTCATAAAACATTTTTAGAATTAAAGAAAACAAGCAAATCAAAATAAATGGCTTTTTGACCCTAAATAAAATGTTACCAACATGTTAAGAAGGCCAAAAGGAACCCAAAAGATTCTAAAACTATATAATAATTGAAGTTGTGAGAATTCTACAACTTAACCAAAATTCACAGTGAATAATTCTATAGTGAATAGATGTTGCTAGAAAAATGTCTACATTGAGCAATAAATATATGTATATATTAAATATTTATGTTATAATAAATAATATAATTAAATAAAAATATAAATAACTATAATGTGTATAATATGAAGCAAAGAAATAAGGATTCTGATGAAAATAGGGAAGGGGAACAGAGGAAGGGAAACAAAAGCTGAAAAACTTGGCAATTTATTGATTTCACAATAGGAGGAATCCAAATACCACAGAGGTAAATGTCTATTGATTGAAACCTGTATTCTGCTTTGGATGTCCTTATTACATCTCACCAAACATAAAATATGCCCAAGTTCAGATGCTTGGTTTTATTTAAATATCAATAAGTACTTTTTAACAATTTTTTTTTCTTTTATATAGACAAGTGCAATGAGAAAATGGTACATTCAAAGAAAGCCTGGGACAGCTGCTTTTCTCCCTTTCTGGAAACCGTCTGTTCACCAAACCAAGACTGTCTCTCTGTGGGTTCTGCCACACAAAACACAAAGTTATGATATCAAAATACCTAATTTACCAAAACAAGAATATAGGCCAGAACAATTTTATCAATCTATAAATTACTACAAAAAATTATTTCTAGCACCATTTTCATATCATGTAATGATTCTGTTATGATATCAAAATACCTAATTTACCAAAACAAGAATATAGGCCAGAACAATTTTATCAATCTATAAATTACTACAAAAAATTATTTCTAGCACCATTTTCATATCATGTAATGATTCTGCCACAATCAGTCTTTCAAAATCAATTTTTTAAAATCCCTCAAAAAAAACTTCAGAAACAACGCCTGCCTCTTTGCTGACTGATCAAGTCACTACCAGCCCCTGGAAGAAACCAACCAGCATTCCACTTACCAGTAAAACTGCTGCAGAAGTTTCTTCAGGCATCACTAGACCTCAGACATCTTCTGCGCCACTGAGAGTTTATACAACGAACACCAAAGCAGAAACTACCCAGACGATGACATTGGAACATCGTCCAACTACAGCAACAGCCTGTGAGCAGAACTTAAAGCTACATCAACAAGAGCCACAGTATCTGAGGCCATCCCAGCAATTGCCAAAGGTCAAGCGTCTCCAGATACGACTGCCCAACCAGGAAATGCCACTGCTGGACTGGAAGTAACCACACTCCCAAATCACGAATCCGAGTAGGGTCAAACTGAACCCAACTGCTTCTCTCTGCACATTCCCTTCTGCTCCAAGAGACACAACCCTGCCTCTGCCAGCTTCAGCAGCTTCACACAGGCACAGAGCATCACACCTTAGCTGTGAACATCGGCTTCTGAAGTGCTTGTTTGTGAGTTAAAGCCTTATTTTCTTTTCCACACTAAAGTGCTACTACTAAACCTACTAGATTATAGTGTGCCTTCAGTAGGAATTATCTAGAACTACAGGGGACAAACTGCAGTTTCTTCTACCACCTGTAGAAGATCCAATCATAAAGAACAGAATGGACCCCCATTTGCTTGCTATCAGTCCTGTTTTACAAACAATGTCAGGGCAATCAAAATTGAGTAACTGTTTTCCAGAAAACCACATATAAATCTGATAAAAAGCTGTTGAGCTAAATTTCAGAACTAAAATTATAATGTTATTATTTAAGAATGTGGTTAAGATCTTTGATGTGGAATTCCCCTCTATGTGCTGTGAATACCACTGGTGAATAAAGAAACTGCCTTGGCCTGCTGATAGGGCAGAACTTAGCTAAGTGGGGAAAACTAAACTGAATGCTGGGAGAAAGGGGGCAGAGTTGGAGAGAAGCCATGTAGCCCCTCCAGAGACAGATAGAACTTTACCCAGTAAGCCACAGCCACGTGGCAATACACAAATTACTAGAAATGGGTTAAATTGATATGTAAGAGTTAGCCAATACGAAGCTAGAGCTAATGGGTCAAGCAGTGATTTAATTAATACAGTTTCTGTGTGATTATTTCAGGGCTAAGCAGTAGGAAAACAACAAGCCGCCTATTACAACAACTAAATCCATCTAAAAACCTGAGAGAGCTTGAAAAGGAATTCTAGACACAAAAATACAAAGTTTAACACAGCTTCTTGCTATTTGCTGGTGGTGTGCTGCAGCTCCTTTAAGAATGGTTTTCCTGATTCACTGATAGCATAAAAAAAAAAAGCCATGCCATTTTGAAATGCCGGATTTCGGGCCATGTGGCCAGCACGCCCTTGGCTCTTTCAAGAGACCGAGTATTTAAATGGAGTTTGTAAGCAACGTGTTACAACATGCTTAATGGCTCAACATAGGCCTCGCTGCATACCTGGAACTGGGTCGATGTGCACCACTGAGAGGCAGTAAATGGACCTCTTCACCATGTTGGAGCAAGCAGGCAAGGCCGTACTTGACCTAGCTATGCCGCAGCTTAAGTTTTTAAGAACCACTTAGCATTTTAAGAAGTGTTCCTAGATAGTAAAATATTACAGATACACAATAAAGACAAGTTGAGATGGAAAAGACCTCTAAATGGGTCCCAATGTTGGATAAATGTATGTAGGCTTAGGAGAGAGAAGAAAAAGAGTATAGAGAGTTATAAAAAGAAGTGAATGGTTTTAAAAGAAAGGTAAAGTCTTTAAAGAGACAGAATACAATCATAGATTAAAGGAGTAAAGATAATAAAATAAATATTAAAAAATAATAGAGTAAAAACAATCCACATAAAGATGGACAATATACAGAAAGTCTGGATTGTGTGTATTATTGTGTTTTCTTTTAATTTTTTGACTGTGAAGGAGCTAAGTAATCAACATATATATACTTTAAAGGTATCTTGACTTCAAAATTTGAGCCTAAGGATATATTGCTTTGAAAAAGAGGTTCTTCTTTTGTTTCCACAGAAAATGAGAACCTGTGGATTCATTCCAGTCTAATATGGTTTGAGGCACCAAGATCCCCCCCAAAAGGCTGCCATGAACACCCCCAAAAATTACTTTGTACAAACAAAAAAGCAGGAACCAGTTTGGAGAGAGCTACTCCCATATTTCCAAAAATTGTTTATAAATGTTTCTTTACATTTAAAGGGAAATATGCTATAGAAATTTGTATGGGTATGTATCTTGGTTTACTGATACAAATTTAAGGTCAATTTTGTTATAATGTGTATATGTATTTCTGATCTTGCTTAAGGTATTGTGTTTGTCCAGCTCATTTAAAAATGTAATGTATAATTAAGAAATATAGGTTAATAGATAATCATCTATAATAGTCAATCTTGTAGTCATGTTAGTTAGATTTTCTAGATGTACAGAGGTGTATTTCAGATGGATAGGCATTCTTCAAACATTTCAAAGACTTTCAGAATATGGCATTTAAAACATTTAAGAACTTAGGACTTTTCATGACAATGAGACACATCTGTTCCTAGCAGCACCAATTACTTCAAGAGAAGATAGGCATCAAAGAGGATCCTTATGTAGTTTGCTAGCCATTTGGGCAAGAAACTGCTTTTGCCTAGACTGATTGATGAACTGGACATGTAGGATCAGCAGAGAAATGAACTTGCCTAAATGTGAGACAGTTCTTTGGGGTTCCTGCTTCATAAACGAGTCTGACAGGCATTCTACAGGACACAGAAGAAAATGACTGACAAACTGCCAATATAGGCGGAATTATCTTTGAAATTTCCTGCTTCATGGAAAAGTCTGCTGGGTACTATGGGCCTGTAGGCTGAAGATGGATGCCCTAATAGTACAGAAGAACTTTGGTTGACTGTCCAGGTAACAAGATGTCTCTGTCAGTTCTAGAATTTTGGAAGTTGCTTACAATGCACTTCCTGTTTACTTAGGTAATATTATATCTTTCTAAAGCCGGAGTTGAAGAGTAGATAGTAATAATACATTTTTCATTAGTTATGATAAAAGATAAAGTAGATATAAACGTTGTAACTATAATTCTTGCTTGACACCTGTTTTGTTATATGTAATTTTATTAAATATAAAGCCTTCTTTTTTTTTATTTAAACAGAAGAGAGGAGGTGATGTGAGATGCCCCTCTGTATGTTGTGAATACCATTGGTAAATAAAGAAACTGCCTTGGCCTGCTGATAGGTCAGAACTTAGCTAAGTGGGGAAAACTAAACTGAATGCTGGGAGAAAGGGGGCAGAGTCAGAGAGAAGCCATGTAGCCCCATCAGAGACAGATGGAATTTTAGCCGGTAAGCCACAGCCATGTGACAATACACAGATTAATAAAAATGGGTTAAGTTAAAATGTAAGAGTTAGCCAATAAGAAGCTAGAGCTAATGGGCCAAGCAGTGATTTAATTAATACAGTTTCTGTGTGATTATTTTGGGGCTAAGCAACAAGAAACCAAAAAGTGGCCTATTACAACAGATCCTGACAAAGGAACCTCTGGGCATGAAGCACCCTGTCCTGTATTTCTGTAATTATCTATTTGGCTTGAACTTTAAATAGTCATTAAAAATCTAAGTTTTCTTGAGCATATTTTATATTTTTCTTTTATAAACTCGTTGCTAAGTACTCAAAACTTCTGTCAAACCACTAATAAGGCAGAAGTTTTCTGTTAAAACTATTTAAAAGTTTAATTTTTTATTTTTGTTTGGAGTGTGTGTGTATGTGTGCACATGTGGTTTTTGTTTTGTTCTGTTTTGAGAAATAGATGGGATATGAAGTGAATATCTTGGGGTAATTTGAGGAAAGGGAAAAGCATGATAAAAATATTTTAAAAATTAAAATAAAAAATAGCTGATTCAAAGTCAGTTGCCCATTCACTGGTACTGAATTCTCAGAATGATGCTCATATGATACCATGAGATGTGAGTGATTGGTGTCCTCTTCCCTTTAGAGACTGACATTGTTGCCAAGTCAAAAGGAGTCTTTGTCTACTCCCAAGCATCAATGGATATAGTTTGTACTCTATTCAGACAGAGGTCAAGTTCATCTTAAATTGTCATATATGTGAATTTTTTAATACAGATTAGAATATTCTTATCCACATTAATCCCTAACCTTACTTTCACATCATGTTCCTGGTGTAGTATATCATTTAGTTTGCTATCTTATTTTATTATTGCATATCTGTATAAACTCTTTGGATACAGAGATCCTCCATGTTTGGTGCAGACTGGCCTCCATCCATGATCCTACTGCCGCAGTGTTATGAGTACAAACGTGTTACACACTCAGCTCCAAACAGGAAAGCTTATCAGTACCAGAGTATATCATAAGCATATCACAAACCCTTGAACAGGAGATATTTATTAAATACTTGACAAGTAAATTAACAACCCACCCAAAGAAAAGGTTAATGACGAGAAGTAGAGGCAGATTCAACAAACTTGCCACATTGTTTGATTTCCTCTTCATTTACTTGACAAACACTTGTCTCACTTCTTAATTACCTATTATATAAATAACATTTTATCTTACACAGATTAATTTTTTTAGTAGTTACTGAAAAGTTACAAAAGATGTTGGAGACTGTAAAAGACAGTAACCTTTTTCTAAATGTAACTTAAACTCCTTTCATTTGTCATCACTCTGACATGGTTTTTAATGAGCTAGCAAAGGTATATGTTGACTGAGGTCTTCTGTCCTGCCTGGTCCTGAAGTCATTCAGTCCCAAAGAATCACATGGAGGTCTACATCGATTATAAACTGATTGGCCCAGTATCTCAGGCTCTTCTTATTAACTAATTCTTATAACTTATATTAGCCCATAATTCTTGTCCATGTTGGCCACGTGGCTTGGTACCTTTTTCAGCGAGACAGTCACATCTTGCTTCCTCTACATCTGGGTGATGACTGCAGACTGTGCTTCCCTCTTCCCAGCATTCTCGTTGCCCCACCTCTACTTTTTACCCGGTCGCCCCATCTATACTTCCTGCCTGGCTACTGGCCAATCATCATTTTATTAAAAATAATACAAGTGAGAGGATAAAAGAGCATTGTTCCACAACACTTAAGCGACACCATTACTATGATATATACAGTACCACCTGCTCGTTCAGCACAGTCCAGCATGGTGGAACTGCTCACTGCCTCTGAGAGATATGCACAGTGCCTCCACACAGCTGGTCCATACTGCCATTAAGCAAGCTGCAACAGTCTGCTCACAAACCCCATTAAAATTTTCCATATTGAAAAAGAGACAGAGGTCACACTGGCAGCACAGCCCAGAATGCTGGCATTTTAAAACGGCCATGGATTTTTTCCTGTTACTGCTGAATCAGGAAAATCTCTCTTAAAGAGCTTCAGCACGCTGCTAGCAAACAGCAAGAAACTATGTTAAACTCTGTGGGGGTTTTTGTCTAGAATTCCTTTTCAAGACCTCTCAGGTTTTATGTGAATTTAGTTGGCCACATGCATGCCAACTGTTTCAGAGAACCAGCCACCCAGAACGGAAATAATCACACAGAAACTATATTAATTAAATCACTGCTTAGACCATTAGTTCTAGCTTTTTATTTGCTAACTCTTACATATTAATTTAACCCATTTCTATCAATCTGTGTATTGACATGTGGCTGTGGCTTACTGGCTAAAGTTCCAACCAGCATCTGTCTCCAGTGGCTCCATGTTGTCTCTCTGACTCCACCCTTCTTTCTCCCAGCATTCAGTCCAGTCCTCACTGCCTACCTAAGTTCTGCCCTATCAACAGGCCAAGGCAGTTTCTGTAATCATTAATAGTAATCACAGCACACAGAGTGGACTCCCACATCAGGTATATACATATATCAATTCTTAACAAAAAAAAATCCAGTCTTGAACCTATGTTCATCAAATGTTTAACATTTTATTTTCAGCACAATATTTTGGCAGCGCATTGTTCTTCTTCATACTCTGTCTCACTAAAAAGAAGAGCCAGAACATATGACCTTAACATGTGCCTTATCATTGAGTTTATATGAGGGTTTGAAAGTTACTAATGGAGACTTGTGGATGGCTACAGCAAATTATATGTGAGTTTCTTTAAGATGTAAATGATAGATCTAGAGATGGTTGAGTGTTTAAGAGTCCATACTGAACTGGAAGAGGGCCAGAGCTCAGATCCCAGCACCCACATCAGAGGACTCACAACAACTAACATCCTCTTCTGGGTTATATAAGAATGTGTATTCATACATATCCCAAAGCTCATGTGTGTATGTGTGTACATGCATGCACATGTGCGCGCACACACACACACACACTTAAAAACAAAGTAAATCTTTTAAAAAGATTCAAATGTAAGACTTATTAAAAAATATTTTAATGTGTTATTTTAAGTAAAATAATTAAGCTTCCGTTTCAGTAAAGGAAAATATAACTTAAGACTTAAGCTATTAGGGAATAATGCATACCAAAGTTATACTAAGGGGCATAATCACTGTTGTGCCCAGATTACAACCCCCAGAGAGAGACCACCAGAGAGGACCAGACTGAAATAAGCAAAGTTTAATCAGCATAATACAAACATGTTTGGAACTCATCTCCATCCCCGTTACAACAAGGTAGAGAGGAGATGTATCTCCTCGGTGGGGTAAGCTTTTAAAGACATAACTACAAAGAGAATCTTTGAAGATGCTTTGGACGGGTACAAGGACTTTTGCTCCCTCCCATTCTGTTAAGTCGGCTTTTTCCTTGTTTTTAGAGCAAGGCCACTGTTCTTGAGTTAGGCCATCTTTATCAGCCTGTACCAGGTGGCTGGTGTGGCTAAGCTAAGTGACCTTGTGCTTAGAATCTCCTAGGTGGGAGAGGGGAAGGCCACTATCTTCCTGGGAAAACATTCTGCTGGGAAATTTCTTCTTGCTCCTTTGAGAATAAGAAGTGAGGGTCCCACATGGACTAGGATATTTTATCCTTTGGGATTTTTTTTAAACTTTTTGATTTGAACTTTTAGGGTGAAGACTACAGGAGTCCCACAGAAAAGTTTAAAGGTGTCAGTAACATGGTCAGAAGAAAATGAGTTGTGTCAACCCCATCTCCCTTCACTATTAACTCACTAAACTGTGCCTGACAGACATAATGAGCTTGATAAATACATAGATCAATTATTGAATGTAATGGGGTACCATTTACCGAGATAGACCCTTCATGAGTTAGGAACCCATGGTTCCAACTAGAAAACCTATAACTTTAGCAGAAGCACCCTCTAGTGTTCGTGGTTGTGAATTGCAAGATGTATCTGGTTGGTTTGGGTTTGCTTGGTAGGGTTGCTTTAGTTTTTGCCAGCTGCTCAATAAGCAATATGTGAGCTTCTTATTGGAAGGGACCACCATAAGGAAATGAGCAGAGTGGCATGATAGAAAGTGACAAAGCCCAATCCATGGCACTGGAGTGTTCTGGAAAGGCCTTCCAGAAGAATGCCTGCTGTAAGAGTGCAAGGCAAACAGCCAGGAAAACTAGAAGCCAGGGATTTCAGACAGAGGGAAAACCAGGGTCAATGGCTCTGCTGTGTTTGAAGGAACAGGGAAAGATGGACACCAGGGACAGTGTAAGCCTGTACAGTGAACTATAGGACACCAGTGTGCACTCAGTTGGGTTAAATGCAGTGTAAGCTGTACAGTGAACTATAGGACACCAGTGTGCACTCAGTTGGGTTAAATGCAATGTAAGCTGTACAGTGAACTATAGGACACTGGTGTGCACTCAGTTGGGTTAAATGCAATGTAAGCTGTACAGTGAACTATAGGACACTGGTGTGCACTCAGTCGGGTTAAATGAAGGTGGATTATGTCAAGATTTTATAGACCCTAATGAGTTCAAATTTTGCTCAAAATGAGATGAAAGCTATTTGTCATTCTAAGTAATGTGATCCATGTAATTGACAGTTTTATGCTGTAATCAGATTGAGAATGAATTGCAAAGGAAATCTGAGTGGAAGCAGGGCATTAGTTTAATGACTATTACAAGTGTCACGGCACAGATAACGGGATGTATTACCAGGACGCAGGAGAAATAGTCAGGAGATTAATCTGAATGCCATTATAGCAATCTTCATTGGAATTAGCAGTGTCTGAGATTATTCAATCAGTAGTGAATAATGAGGGACAATGTTGTTACCTTCCTGTAGACACAGATGGCATTGTCTGGAGACATTTTTAATGTCACTCCTTGGAGGCAAGCTACTGGCCTCTAGTGGAGACTTAAGGTTGATGCTAAAGATCTCACAACATACAAGGGTATTCCCTGCAATAAAGAAAAGAAGGAAAGGAGAAGAGAGGAAAGAGAGTAAGATAAGAAATAAAAGGGAGAAACAAAAAGAGAGGTAAATAGAGGTGAAGGGAAGGAAGGAGAAGAAAAAAGAGAGGTAATACAAGGAAAAAGGGGGGAGAGAGGAGGAGAGGAAGAAAAGAGGGGAGAAGAAGAGGGGATGGAAAGAGTGAGAGGTAGAGAGGGGATTCAAAAACTCAATAGCTAAATGAAACTTCGGGAAAAATAATCAAAACAAACTTTGGGGTGAGAGATTTGGGATGTATTTTAGAAGTAGTGCTGACAGGACAGGATGACAGCTGTAAGATGAATTGGTAAAGGAGAACTGAGATGTCTAACTTTAGACATCTGAGAGATAGTAAAACCTCCCAAGATAGTGAAACTTTGAAGGGAAATAAAGATGAAGGAAAATGGATTGCAATCAAGAATTGGGTTTGAATATCAGGTTGAAGATGACTGTTAGATGCTCAAGTAGTGATGTCAAGTAGAGCATTATGTGTGAATAGTTTTAACTGATAGGATCTACCTAGGCAAGAATTTAAATTTTATGTACATAGTGGAATTTGTTGAGATCACAGAGGGAGAGATCCTGGAAAAGAGATGATAAGAAATGACAAGGGATGGGGAATGAAAAAGATAACAATGAAATAAAGGGCAAAAGATGAAACAGTGCTGAGCTGGAGGTACACAACACAGAAAAAAAAGGTCAGTTAGAGGAATAAGTGGAAAGGAGAGAGTAGTAACATGATTGCCACGAGAGAAGAGGACTGTACTTCAAGAATGAAACAGCAGTTGATGTTAAAAATGGCTGTCAAAACTGGAGGGTTTTCCAGATGTCCAAGGAGATGTCCCCAGCTTGTTCCTTGGGCAGCAGAGGAGAGGGTGCCTGAACTGGCCTTATCCTATAGCCACAATGATGAATATCTTGCATATCACCATAGAACCTTCATCTGGCGATGGATTAAGATAGAGACAGAGACCCATATTGGAGCACTGGACTGAGCTTCTCATATAGATTAGATCTATGTAAGTCTCTCGTAGTGTCCTCATTGTTGTCTAAGTTCTCTGGGATTGTGGTTTGTAGGCTGGTTTTCTTTTACTTTATGTTTAAAACCCACCTATGAGTGAGTACATGTGATAATTGTCTTTCTGTGTCTGGGTTACCTCACTCAAAATAATGTTTTCTAGCTCCATCCATTTTTCTGCAAAATTCAAGGTGTCATTTTTTTTCTGCTGTGTCTAAATAACATATAATCCAATAAAAAATGGAGTACAGACCTAAACAGAGAATTCTCAACAGAGGAATCAAAAATGGCTGAAAGACACTTAAGGAAATGTTCAACATCATTAGTCATCAGAGAAATGCACATGAAAACAATTCTTACACCTGTAAGAATGGCCAAGATCAAAAACACTGATGACAACTTAAGCTGGAGAGGTTGTGGGGTAAAGGGTACTCTCCTGCATTGCTGATGGGAGTGCAACCTGGTACAGCTGCTTTGGATATCAGTATGGCGATTTCTCAGAAAATTAGGAAACAACCTTCCTCAAAACTCAACAACACCACTTTTGAGTATATATCCAAAGGATGCTCAGTCGTGCCACAAGGACATGTGCTCAACTATGTTTTAAAACTATCTGATGACCTGAAACATACAATTCTACAAATCAACAAACACATGAACAAATTCCAGAATATCTTTCTCTTTATATCTCCTCTTTACAAACCCACATCTGTATTAAATATTTTGATTCCTAAGTTCTCATTCTGAAATGTAAACCCGAGATCCGTAGTAGAGAACTGTATAAGCTCTCAAAGTCCAACTGAAGAGTGGGAGGAATGAGAATATGAGCAAAGAGGTCCAGACCATTATGGGGACACCCACTGAAACAGTCTACCTGAGCTAATGGGAGCACACCAACTCCAGCACGGCAGGGAAGGAACCAGCATAGGACTGAACCAGACCCTCTGAATGTAGGTGACAGTTATACGGCTGGGGCAGATTGCAGGGCCACTGGCAGTGGCACCAGGATTTATCCCTATTGCTTTACTGGCTTTTTGGGAACCCATTCTCTTTGGATGGATACCTTGCCCAGCCTAGATAAAGTAAGGTGGGCCTTGGACCTTCCCCAAAGCAATGTGCCTTACCCTCTCTCTCTGAGGAGTGGATGTGGGGTAGGATGGGAAGGTAGATGGAGGGAAGGGAGGAGGGGAGGGAGTGGAAACTGAGATTGGTATGTAAAATGGAAAAAGATAGTTTGTTTTCTTTTTAAAATAAAAAGAAATACAAACCACTGCTATGGCTTTCATTGCTCTCCACCACTATTTCAAACCACTTTCTACACCTCCACAACTGCAGCTTTGATATAACTAGGAGCTCCACACAGTAACATTCTAGGACCTGACAACCACATCTCTGAAATGAAAGAATCTTCCCAGAGTTAGATAGTTCTGCATCTGTCTTTGAAATCACATAATCTCCTTATGCCACAAAGAACCTCATCCTGACCTTCCCTTTGACTCTGAAACTAGGTATTTTTCTTATTAATTTCACAAAACTGGAAGTCACGTCTGTGACTGTCCACTGTTTCCTCACACTAGTAAAACATCCTTTATCCTTTCCTTCAGTGTCTTTATTTGTCTCCTCCTTGCAAGACATTTCTTTCTGTTTTGAAAATCATTTTTTATTTTGTTTTTATTTTGTTCACAATGGAACATCTGCTACTGAGTTGAAATTTTTACATTAACAGAGTTTAACATTACTATATGCTCTATCAAGTTGAAGGCCACTGCATGAGAAAATGTCATAAAAACATATTCGAAATTCTAATAACAACACATTACCTATAACCAAGGGCTAACTTCCTCTGCCAGGAAATCTGAACACATTTTCTCAATATACACTCTGAACAAAACACCAAGTAGTTATAAACATATACACAGTTTTCTTCCACTAGGTAGAACTTCAGACAAACAATTCAATTACTAGTCTACCCTCCACTCACCTACCTCATAAAAGACTAACTCTACTTCACCACATTTCTAAGCAAATCCGCTATTTGATTCTTGGGTACTACAAATTGGTCAAGAATTCTTTCCTATTTTTACAAATGTAGAAACAGAAACAAATATACATTTATTAAGTTCAATCCATTAATTGATCAATCATATACAAAACTCTGTCTGGAACTAGAGAGACTATAATAGTTGATAAAGACTTGGAGTGATCCCAAAAATTCTAAGGAACTTCTACAACTCATAAACACTTTCAGTAATGTAGCAGGGTACAAGATTAACTTAAAAAAATCAGTAGCTCTCCTTTACACAGATGATAAATGGGCTGAGAAAGAAATCAGAGAAACATCACCTTTCACAATAACCACAAATAGCATAAAACATCTCAGAGTAACTCTAACCAAACAAGTGGTAGACTTGTATAATAAGAACTTGAAATCTTAGAAGAAAGAAATTGAAGAAGACACCAGAAAATGGAAAAATCTCCCATGCTCTTGGGTAGGTAGAATTAACATAGTAAAAATGGCAATCTCACCAAAAGCAATCTACAGATTCAATGCAATGCCCATGAAAATCCCAGCAAAACTCTTCACAGACCTCAACTTCATATTGAAAAGCAAAAAACACAGGATAGCCAAACAATCCTGTACAATAAAAGAGCCTCTGGAAGCATCACCATCCCTCACTTCAAATTCTACTACAGAGTTACAGTACTGAAAACAGCCTGGTATTGGCATAAAAACATACAGGAGGACCAATGGAATTGAATCGAAGACCCGAAAATTAATCCACACACCTACAAACACCTGATTTTTGATAAAGAAGCAAAAAAATATGAAATGGAAAAAGAAAGCATATTTAACAAATGGTGCTGGCATAACTGGATATCAAAATGTAGAAGAATGAAAATAGATCCATATCTATCACCATGCACAAAACTCAAGTCCAAATGGATCAAAGACCTCAACATAAAGCCAGCAACACTGAACCTCATAGATGAGAAAGTAGGAAGTACACTTAAACGCATTGGCACAGGAGACCACTTCCTAAATATAACCCCAGTAGCACAGACACTGAGAGAAACAATTAATAAATGGGACTTCCTGAAACTGAAAAGCTTCTGTAAAGCAAAAGACATGGTCAACAAGACAAACGACAGCCTACAGAATGGGAAAAAAATCTTCACTAACTCCACATCAGACAGAGGTCTGATCTCCAAAATATACAAAGAATTCAAGAAATTGATCATCAAAAGAACAAATAATCCAATAAAAAATGAAGTACAGACCTAAACAGAGAACGCTCAACACAGGAATCTAAAATGGCTGAAAGACACTTAATGAAATGCTCAACATTCTTAGTCATCAGAGAAATGCAAATCAAAACAATTCTAAAATTCCATCTTACACCTGTAAGAATGGCCAAGATCAAAAACACTTATGACAGCTTATGCTGGAGAGAATGTGGGGTAAAGGGAACATTTCTGCATGGCTGTTGGGAGTGCAAACTGGTACAGCTGCTTTAGATATCAGTATAGTGATTTCACAGAAAATTAGGAAACAACCTTCCTCAAGACCCAGTAATACCACTTTTGGGTATATATCCAAAGGATGCTCAATCATGCCACTAGGACATGTGTTCATAGCAGCATTGTTTCTCATAGCCAGAACCTGGAAACAACCTAAATGCCCCTCGACCGAAGAATGGATAAAGAAAATGTGGTACATTTACACAATAGAGTACTACACAGCAGGGGGAAAAGTGACATCTTGAAATTTGCAGGCAAATGGATGGATCTAGAAAACATCATTTTGAGTGAGGTAACCCAGACCCAGAAAGACAATTATCACATGTACTCAGTCATAAGTGGTTTTAAACATAAAGCAAAGAAAACCAGCCTACAAATCACAATCCCAGAGAACCTAGACAACACTGAGGACCCTAAGAGAAACATAATGGATCTATTTTACATGGAAAGTAGAAAAAGACAAGATCTCCTGAGTAAATTGGGAGCATGGGGACCATGGGAGAGGGCTGAAGGGGAGGGGTGAGGCAGGAAGGGGAGCAGAGAAAAATGTATCACTCAATAAAATTAATAAAAAAAAGAATAAATATTCAGAATGGAAATTGAAGCTTCACACTAAAATTGACACTTTTGGTATTAAAAAAGAGTTTTAAGTGTTAATTTATTATTACTGTGTGGGGTCACGCACACGCCATGGCATGTTGTCAGAGGACAACCCTATAGAGTTGGTTCTCCTTCTACGTGTGTGGATTCCAGGGCTTGAGCTCGGGTCATCAGGCTTGCAGAGCTTCACCCTCTGTGCTATTCCAGTGGACCTCTTTTTGTTCGTTGACACAAGGTCTGTGCTGGTTAATTTACTGCCAACTTGACACAAACCAGAGTCACCTGGGAAGAAGGAAGCTCAACTGAGGAACTGCCTCCATCAGATTGGCCCATGGACAGATCTGTAAGATATTTCCTTTTCTCTTCTTTTTTTTTGATATTTTCTTGATTAATGATTGATGTGGGTGATGTACAAACAGAACAAGATAAGCAAGCTATAGAACTCAATCCAGTAGGCAGCATTCCTCCGTGGTTTCTGCCTGGCTGCAGGCTTCTGTCCTAAGCTCTGGTTTGGTTTCTCTTGAAGATGGACTGCAACCCATAATATGAACTAAACCCTTTTCTTTCTGAAGAAAAAGGACTTGGAGTGTTCCTTGAAATCTAATATCTCAAAAGATAAAAAATTAGTATCTATGAAAGTAGAATAACATAAGAAAGTCATATATTTCTGTAGGACCTAAGAAAAGAAAGACATTGACTCCAAATAAGGACAACAAAGAATGCCTTTATGAAGGTGCTAGAATCAAGGAGGATATTTGGTGACAAGCAAAAGGAATGGGGAGGAGGACTCCAAGTAGAGGGGAACATAAACAAATGCAGAAATATAAGATTAATGTGCACTCCAGATATTTGCTGATCTTTTGTGGTACATACATTTTATGGTTCTTGGATATTTGCTGGGTTTCATACAAAAATGTAAAGATGAATTTTCTCCCAATAATTTGGTACCTAGGACATGTGCAATTTGTTTCCTGTTTAATAAATGTCACCCTACTTATAATATATTAACAAATGCTGGTCATAATTTCCAATTATTAATATACTTAACTTGTTCAATCATCATAATCGATAGCAATCATGAGTCTGGCATACTTGTGATGTTGATGAAAGGATTTCCAGTCTACCTTTCCTCTCACTGCTGAACAGCTCCTTTTGGACTGGTCTTTCTCGACCATATCTTGGATAATTCCAGGTTTTCCTGTATGCAGTGAGTATGGTGGAGTTGGAGAGAGAAGATATTTCACGACTGAAAACTGCTATAAAGTTCAGGGATTGCACAAGCCACACCAGAATTCCATCAAGTTTTCTTTAAATCAGAACTTATGTCTTCATTGTTATGCTCTTAGATCTATGAAACCCTTGTCACTGTTTGGTATGCATTATGTTCATTGTCATATATGTATTTCTGTAATAAAGTGGGACACAGACTAAATGGGTTTCAAAGGGCCCATAACCCAAAAAAACATAAAACTAAAATTAATTTAAAAAAAAGAATCATGAAATGCCTAGACCTTTAAGGCTAAACGCTGTCACTTGTAGTTCATAAAACCCTTTAATGAATCCTGATATCTAAGCAATTTCAGACGCAAGAGTATCTGTTTTCACTGATGTACCTTGCTTGGGTACAATTTAGAAATTCTCCCCTTTCATAGTATGTACTTCTTGATACCAAAATTCCATAATTACATTGTTGAAAGTTATCTGCTTTCAGACTTAAATTTTCTGGTCTAAGAAATTCCTCAGCCCTCATAATGTTGCCTGCGTGTTTTAGTCTAATCCCATGACTATCCAGTCTCCTGGCTAGAGCATGTCTCGTTTCAACTTAGGGTTGGAGGTATGTCTGAAATAAGTAATGCACTCACTGTGAGGTCCCTGAATCACCTGCACCCCAGACAGAGGCAGTGATTCAACTGAATTTACTGTTCACTGGGGCCATACTCTAGACAGGAAATAGGACACAGGTTTCCCCACATAACCCCTGAGACAGCAATGACATGAAACTCAATTACTCCTCTGAACAAACAAAAACAGTTAAGGAAAGATCTGCAAATTCACCTAAAATAAAGCCTGGGAGTGGTAGAATACGTAGTGCCAGGGGGTCTATCACATACTATGAAGCTGCTTGAAAATCTAGTGATCCTACCAACAAAATGCAAGCTCAAGCAAGTTGGGGATTTTTATACCCAGATACTAAAATAGTATTCATAAATATAGAGTGAATATGTTGCATGATGTGTTAGAAAAGTAAATTAACTATGGCTGAAGAGTCGCCTCAGTGGTTAAGGGCACTGACTTCTCTTCCAGAAAACCCAGGTTCAATTCCCAACCCATACACGTGGTGCCTCACAATCATCTGTAAATCTAGTTCCAGGGGATCTAATTCCCTCTTCTGTCCTCTGTTGGCACCAGGCATACATATGACACACACACACACATATATGCAAAATACCCATACACAATTTTTAGAAATTTTATATAAACAAATTTACTCAAAAACAAAAAGATAAACTTGGGAAGGAAAGGACATAAGAACAAGAACTTATTTCAAGAGCCAGTTCAGTGGCTTATTCAACTGTGCATTGGTAACAAGTGCACACAGGCATACCACACACATACACACACGAATAATTTGCTTCCCTTCAAATCCTGAAGCATTTATGTTTCATTAGTCCTCTCAGTATTAACTTTTTCCATGCCGTGTCTTGCTCATATTTATTCTCCAAATCCACCTATTGTATTCTATCTCTTTCCTTCTGTGGGCATGTGCACGTGTGTGTGCCTCTGTGTGTGTTCATATGGGGTGTGCACACATGCATGTAGATATGCATGCACATGTGTGCATTCACGTCAAGGTCAGAAGTCAGTGTGGGATGTCATTCTCCATCACACTCCACCTTATTTTTCAAGACAGGATTTCTCACTGAACCTGGAGCTGACCCACTCGCTAGACTGTAGACTAACAAGCTCCAGAGATCTTGCCCAACAGCCTCTGGGGGTACAGACAAAAGAAACTGTGCCCAGCTTTTCTGGGAGGGCTGGTGATTCAAACTCAAGTCCTCATGCTTTCATGCCAGGCACTTTACCAGCTGAACCATCTCCCCACACTCTTCTTACTTTTTAATGAATTTCTTTCCATCCTTCAAAACTCTCTCAAGGGTGACCTCCTCCATAAAGCCTTCCCTGCCCCCTGTCAAAAGCTTTCCTTCACACTTGCACACACTCCTATTGCTATACTTACCACACATGCTGTTACTGTTAGCCACTTATGCATGTTCCTCCATTCCTAACATTATCTGACAGTCATCAGTAAGTGAGTAAAGTTCTTTGTTTGATGAAAACCTTAGGCCAATACCTCATCACCTCAGCCAATTTTCCATCGATAGACCCTCTGTACTGAAGAAAAATTGACACTGGATGTCATGTGTTCTTCAGTATAAAATTACATCAAATGAATTTGTTATTGATTTCATTTCAGATATTAGTGAGTAGATCTGGCCTGGTCTGAAAGCCAAGGCCTGGAAGCCTGCAGGTAGGTGTGAACTGTATGTCTTGTGAAAGAAACCTCAGCAGAGTCCTATCTTTGGCTAATATCACATCAACTTTTTAATTATTTGAAATCATGAAAATTACTCGATAATTCTTAGAGGCAATTTTTCCATATTCATTGAAATTGTAGATGCTTGTACAATTTTTTTAATATTTATAGCAGTAACACCTACAGAAATACTGCTATATATACAAGATATATGTTATGAGGATATTCATTGTAACACGGTTATAATTTTAAAAATTAAGTAATAATAAATTATCTATACATCAAGAAAAATGTTTAATACAATTTAACCTTCAATAAATAAAACTGATCTATGTGCACTGACTGACACATAATGTTAATCAAGGAAACAAATTAGGTTATAAAGAAATACATGTAATAGACTTTATTTCTGTACAACACAGCAAGAGCTCCATATAGTTTGGTGCTTGAGATATTTACTCACTCTTACATGACAAAACCAGTAAATTCGTGAAATGTTTTGCAAAACATCTGGAAGTGAAGACAATTGTCTTTTATGTTGTTGTTGTTGTCTGCACTTTTGAAAATTATACAGGCATGTCTTCCACAATACCCTCTAGTCAAATCACAGACATTGGGTAACACAATGTCTGCAGCTAATAACCCACCTAATGAAGTGTTGGGAAGTGAAACCAAATGATTTCATAGATACTTTTAGCCCTGATTGGTCTCTCGAGTTGCCTGTTTCCTGTAGCTGAGCTTAAATTCCTTCTACAAACACAAATCAGCAAAAGATAAATATTGCACCAGAGTAAAGTGGAGAAGTCATCTGGATTTTGAATATCATTTTGCCTGGTAGCATAAAGGTAACATTACTTGACCAGATTGCAAGTAGAACGATCATTTTTTTAGCATCATCTTCTCTCAGAGGTTTAAAAAAAAAAGAGTAACACAATTTTGTTCTTATAGGTAGCAAATCGAAACATGAAGACTACGATTCTACTGTTTTGTCTTCTAGGATCAACTCAGTCATTACCAGTAAGTGCAATGTGTTTACTTTATGTACTGACCAGGCTCAGCCATGTCTCCTTTACAGACATTTATCACTTCCTGCTTTTCAACAAAACCACTCTGATCTGTGACCCACTTTTTAAGTTTTCTGATTTTATTATACAAAGCAAAAGATGGTAAACTAATAATGTGTTCATGCAAATTTCAATGTTTTCATTTTTTAAATGCATCCATTTTATCACAGAAGAATTTCAATTGTTTGGGTAAAGTAATAGAGTTAACATGACAGACAGAGTGAGTGACTATTTTATTTTCCAAAACAAAATGAAGATTTCTTTGGTGACTAGTTATTTGTTCATGACTAAAAGGGTAAACAACACTTTCTGATTTTTCTATGTGATAAGCAAAACATCTAAATTGGATAAACTCTTAGCTATAAAATTATATGATGTACATTATAAAATATCGAACAGTTTTTACTTAACATGTATCATTACAAAACATGTTGGCATATAATAGATTTTTTAATTGGGGGTGGAGAACTGGTGTTCTATTATTACTTCAGTTGTTCTAAGTTATTTTATAGGTATAGAGATAGGCTATTTGATCACCAAGTAGATTTCTCTTTGATCAGGAAGCTTAAGATATACAGGGAAAATGCAACAGATTTTCTATGAAAGAAGAAAACACTTGAGCTCATTTGGCACTTCCATACTCATCTGTACGACCAACAGACTACTTGGAAACACTCCAGATTGCATACTTGTCCTGGTTGCTAAAATGCAGCGATGAGAACAAAGCTAGGGAGTATGATCCCCTAGAATTCACAATGGCTACACATATCAAATCATTGTTTAGCAAAAAACTTAGATTGTAAAGCTTTCCATGAAAAAAAAATGAATAGAGAGGATGAAACAAAATATGAAAGACCAACGCATTATTAAGAAGTTCTCGGTGCAGACTTAATGTTTGAAACAAGGTCAAAAATATGGTCCAAAAGTTGGCATCACTGGAAGACCACCCATCCTTCCCTCTGAGATGCATCCAGCAACAAAAGCATTCTGGGACCAGACCCGAGAGAAGGGTTTATTGTATTCAGGAACTAGATCACTGCAGTGGTCCCAGTACTGACTCTGATACTCACCAGGTGACTTTGCACAGTGCAAAACTGACATGTCGCATGCAAGGCAAACATGGGAAGGTTCAAAAAACTGCACTTTAATTCAAATGTTTCAAGAAAAATAAAAACAGATGTATCCAGAACTAAGACTCAGAGTATAACACAAGTCCTAGCAGAGGAGAGAAACAGTAAATAAACAGGAGCCAGAGACAAGCACTGGAATCCCACATGCCCAACTTTTTCACTTGTCTTCCAGTCTCTGATTCCAAATCCAGCCAAACAAAAAATATTTGAGGACTTAAAACTGCTCAAAAGACAAGGAGCTTAAATTTACATAGCTCTTTAAGGGACAATCTGTTAGCTTCCTGACATAAAAGGATTCAAAACCTCAAACACATCCCTTCTGCTTTAACAAATATTTATATTCACAGAAGCAGATTAACCCTGCTTTGGGACTTCCTCCAACAAAAACTCCAGATCAGGTGGCATTGTTAAGTCAACAGCAACCAAATCAGGTAAGCACCCAAAAATAGCAACAACTTACAAACCAAGACAGGAAGCATGTTAAGACTGGTAATTTTTTTTTATTATTGTGTTTCTTTAATTTTTTTGACTACAATTTTTTTTATTGAGAAAAGGAAAAAAAAGTTTCCCCCTCCTCCCAGCTTCCCATTTCCCTCCCCCTCCTCCTACCCTTCTCCTCCTCCCTCCACTCCTCTCCCCCTCCCTCTCCAGTCAAAAGAACAGTCAGGGTTCCCCGCCCTGTGGAAAGTCCAAAGTCCTCCCCCCTCCGTCCATGTCTAGGAAGGTGAACATCCAAACTGGCTAGGCTCCCACAAAGCCAGAACATGAAGTAGGATCAAAACCCCGTGCCATTGTCCTTGGCTTCTCATCAGCCCTCATTGTTCGCCATGTTCAGACAGTCCGGTTTTATCCCATGCTTTTTCAGTCATAGTCCAGCTGGCCTTGGTGAGCTCCCAATAGATCAGCCCCACTGTCTCAGTGGGTGGGTGCACCCCTCGTGGTCCTGACTTCCTTGCTCATCTTCTCCCTCCTTCCGCTCCTCATTGGGACCTTGGGAGCTCAGTAAGATTGGTAAATTTTTACAAATCAAGATTTGACAGTCTCAGTCCTCAAAAGAATTGCGCCCCCCCCCCTTTGGAATAAGTAAGAAAAGAAAGCCAGTGTACTTGCTTTGATGTTTAAATGAAGAAAGCAAAGCAGCCTCATTCTTTTTCCTTTTATTCATGTGAATTACATGAGCAAACTTTGTTTTAATCTAGAAATCTAAACTAAATGTAGAAAGCTTTGAAAGTGGGTGGTATTGCCTATTTACAAAACTGTGTCCTTGAGATTCTATGACACTCTGATTTGCTGAAAATGACAGAAGAGGTGTACAGAAAAATAACTACAACTTATCTCTAGGCTCTCTCAATCTCTTTTGCTCCTCTCCCTGTTCCCCACCCCCGCCATATGTGTGGTGTGTGTGTGTGTGTGTGTGTGTGTGTGTGTGTGTGTGAGAGAGAGAGAGAGAGAGAGAGAGAGAGAGAGAGAGCGTGTGTGTGCGTGCACATGTGTGGAGATAAGAGGCTGACCTCAGGAGGCCTTCCTCTGTTATTCTCCTCCTCTATTGACTAGACTGGCAGGCCAGCGCAGCCATGGGATACCTCTTTTCCACCTCCAGCCCTGGAATCACACATGTGGCTGTTTACATGAGCGCTAGGAATCTGAATTCAGGTCCTCGTGTTTGCCCAGCAAGTGCTTTATTCACTGAGACCTCCCCTGTGCCCTCTCAAAATTTTCTTTAGTTTCATCACTACCAATGAACTGATTGTTGCTATAAAGCCTGTTTTCTCGAGACATTTAAATAACCTTGAAAACTGTTTTGGCTCCTATGTTCCCTGCCACTCCAGCTCTCACTCATCCGTGCCTTGCCTTCATGTAGATTATGAAATACGAGTCAAAAGTATTAGAAGTTCAAGCTGTCTCTTTAGTTATTGAACACTGTAGATCATTCAAGTGGAATCAATCTAACTGCTGAAAGAACCTGTATCTTATACTATTAGAGACATTCTTTAGGGAAAAGAATGTAAACCTTTATGTGCGGAATTGAGTGAGTACTAAGACAAAAATATAACTAAATAATAATCATAAATAAATCAGTTGATAAATAGCATAAACTTGGCATACTACTAGGCCATCCAGAACCACACAGGAGACAATGAGGCCTCATGCAGACCATTGGTGAGCAGTGAGAGAGCTGATGGTGACTGTACCTTGGGGAGCAGTATAAACTACCTGAGACTATCTATCTACCATTGATGCTGCAGTACAAAGAGATATTCTCTTGTCTAATGCCCAGTTTCGATGCCCCGCAGATCTTTCCTTCCATAAGTCTAATCCCACTAGCACAGCTGCTCACCTGGGGTTCAGACCTGCAATTGGTAAGTACTCTCTTACATCACCGCACTACCTTTGGTTTAATTAATCTGGCACCTGATACTGAGCATGGAGGAGAGTCAAGAACATATGGAAATGTCTGTCCACAAGTGCATATGCACACACATTCACTGCACATGGGCTGGAAGAGGAGCAGGAGGATATTCAGAGAGTCAGGCGCCACTCAATAAACCTTCGAAAGCTTTTCTCACAAGCCCCTCTGTAGCACTGACCTCATTCTCATTTTTAATCTCCAGATCCTGATACCTCTTCTCTAAGATCCTGCCCCAGCTTCTGCACCAGACCTTCCTTGACAGCCCCTATTATATCCACATCCCACATAAACACTATGATTGCTATTGTGACCCTCTAGGGTGACAACAGGACAGTAACATCTTTGCTCACAGAACATCTTTAAAGAGTCATCTGTTTGGGGAAGAAAAGCATTTCCCTCATGACTTTTCCAGTGTTCATATTGAAATACAGCATTAACCCATGCTCCAGACTCGGTATGTTTTTCTGTATCTCATAACTTTGTCTGGAAATACCTATGAAATAATTCACTTCTTAAGGAAAAATGCAATCAGAAAATGTCCAATAACCATTATTGCATACAGAAGGGGGTAAATTACCTAAATGGTCTCAGAGATGACAAGAAAGAATTCTAATTCCTGGGGAAGCAGAGACAAGCAGCTCAGTTTGTAAAAGCAAAAGGCCAACAATCTGAGTTTGAAGCCCAGGAACCAAATAAATAGGGAAGAAAAAAACAGACACAGCGAAGTTGCCCTCTGACTTCGACAAACACATGCTTAGCATGAACATGTACATACTAATTTTTTCTTTCTTTATAGTTTAGTGTAGGAATTTGATAGGTGGCTCAGTAGTTAAGAGCACTTGCAGAGGACTTGTAGCATGGCAGAAGACCCCACACCGCTCTTGTAGAAGACCAGAGACTTGGTTCCCTGCACTTGTGTACATCAGCTCACAAATTCCTGGAACTCCAGCTCCAGGTGGCCCAATGCCCTCATCTGCCCTACTTAGGCACCTGCACTCATATACATACTTACATACAGGCAAACATACATACACACATGCTGACACACATGCATACACATAAAAAACAAATCTGTGCTAGAAAATTAAACATCTGAATTTTATCTCTGTGATTAATTACACACACAATAAAATAGTATGAACTTATGTAAGAAATTCTTCCTTTAAATCTATATTTTATCTTTAATAGACATATTTTAGGGTCCCAGATGTTCAAACTGAAAGAAATATAATGAAAATCTTCTCTGATGCCCCACAGCTCAACCCTACCACTGGATTGGCACATGGTGCACAGACACTCCCTTTTACCCTGGGTCCGCTGAGCAGACCACAACAGCTGCAACCCCAGGTAAGCGGAGGGAAGGGCTTCCTGAACTCAGGACATTTTCCCTCAGCTGAAGCTATGGGATCAAACAGTCTTCTTCAAGGGTCTTATAAACTGTAAGCAGATGGTTTGCAGGTGTTTGTTCTATGAACACAAAATGGCATGAATTGTTTCGACACCTTCAAATGCTTGCGTACAGTGTTATTTTCACTAACCGCATAGTATGCTGCTATATACATAATTTCTTAATGCAGAAAATAAGAAAATTATTACCACACCCTAGCAAGAAAACATGAAGGTCAAATGCCATGCTAGTATCTACTAGATCACAGGATGGTGACTTAAAAATTAATATATTTGAAAAGAAACAGACTGGTAGTCCCTCTAGGTCCAAGTCTCTTCCCAACCCTAAGATGGCTCCCTTAATTAAGATATGTGCTTCCCTGCTCCCCTATCCAACCTTCCTTTATCCCAATCATCCCGTTGCCCCAAGTTCTCCCCATCCTACCCTTCTCACTTTTCTCTCCCCATCTCCCCTTACCCCCCTCCCCCCCCACCCTTAAGATCCCGATTTATGCCTGGCAATCTTGTCTACTTCCCCTACCCAAGAGGATAGCTAAATGTTTTTCTTTGGGTTCACCTTCTTATTTAGCTTCTTTAGGATATCCAATTATAGACTCACTGACCTTTATTTAAGGCTAGAAACCAATTCATGTTCTGGCTGTGTGGGAGCCTAGCCAGTTTGGACGTTCACCTTCCTAGACCAGGATGGGGGTGGGGAGGACTTTGGACTTTCCACAGGGCAAGGAACCCTGACTGCTCTTCAGACTTGAGAGGGAGGGGGAGAGGAGTGGGGGGAGAGGGAGAGGAGTGGGGGGATGGGGAGAGGAGGGGGGGGGGAGGAGTGGGAGGCTGGGAGGAGGTGGAAATTGTTTTTTTTCTCAATAAAACAAAAAGAAAGTTAAAAAAAAAAGAAAAGAAAAGAAACAGACTCAGCCCAGCATCTTATTCCTCAGAGTCAGAGGCATTAGTGAGCATATTATAAAAGGTTTGTACAGAAGATCGGACATTGCACATTTCCCAACGTGCAGCAATGTTAAATCATTGATTCCTCAGTCTTGCTGGGAATTCCCCAATGTCTCTGGGCCAGGCCTAGCTCCAGTCCCTCTAACCTGCCTCTTCCTATGTAGAGTGGATAATTTTTTGGAAGAACTTTAGAAGCATATATTTTACATAATAATGGGTCCCATTATGACATTCCCATACATGCCTATGAAGTATTTCTATCATAATTACCTCCCATTTCTTTCCATGTCCCTCTTCTCGTCCTCCTCCCAGTGGTTGGCCTTCCTCTTTCTATCTAATCTCCCTTCTTCTTGCACATCCTTTATTGTGTGCAATCGATGAGCTTGATTAGGTTAACGTACAAAAGCACAGGTGAAGTATCACTTAAAGAAACATGAATGACTTACCCATAGCTATGTACTAAAGAAGATGTCTCTCTGCTACCCCAGCAAGTATTAACTCTGAATCCTCAGAGAGGGGTGGGGCCTCGTGGGTCCCTCCCCTGTCCATGACAGAATTTTCACAGTTCCCATCTTATGCAGGGCTTGCACAGGTAGTCACAGCAGCTAAGAGTTCAAGAGTGTGACAGCCCAGCCCTCCCACAGGACAGCACCGCACAACACTCTGTCCCTTCCTCCAGCTCTCCCATTCTGTTTGCCACAACTCTGCTTCCCTCTGAGCCTCTGACACTGTGGTAGAGATGTCCCTCCTAGGGCTAAGCACTCGGTGGTCTTTCTAGTCTCAGCATTTAGATCAGTTTTGAGTCTTTGCCATACCTGTGACCCATCACCTAAATAAATAAATAAATAAGACATAAAGAGGTTTCTCAAAAAATAAATAAATAAATAAATAAAGAGGTTTCTCTGACCAAAGATGATGACAGACAGAAGTACTAATTTACAGGCCGAAACGTAAATGTTTGAAAAGCAATATAAAGTTGGATCACTTTCTCTGACACAAACCTACATTTGTAGCCTTTAACTACCAAAGCCAACCTTGGGAAGAAAGGATGCAGAACCACAAAGCTAGTCAAAACCAGCTCTCTGTGTAAACAGCTGGCGCCGTGTGGGCGAGTTATTTCAGCCAGGTAGGACTCACCTTCCTCAAAATGTAGAAGAGGCATTAAAGTAGAGGCTTCCTCTGACTGTTGCAAAAATTAAAAAAATAAGTGTCTAGAACAGTTTGTGCAACGCAGTAAATACACTCATGTTCGCTGTCATTACTTCAGACAACTTCCAAGCAATAGCTGAGACAAGGTATCTCCTTTGTAATTACACTGCTGAACAATTAGGTTAAATTTCGTTATCATGGTCACTTATGTACCCACCCAGTTCCCCTTTTTATTTATTTATTTTTGTTCCCTCCGCTCCAGTTTTCCATTAAAAGGAGATTTTAATTTGGTTTTCTTCACAACACCCACCCTGACAGTTGTTTGGATTCGTTGTTCCTCTGCTGTCATATTTTGCTGCCGGGAGACAAGGAGCTGACTACTACTATAGAAAGATGTGTGCCTGTCACTGTTGGCCTGACAGGCACTGCTGTGCCAGCTGAATGGGAAAATGGCAAGAGCAGGAGCCGGTCAGACTCAAATCCTTCAGGGTGGTACATACTAAGTCAAAAGTCAATTTTGATGACTTTTTCTGACACTGGATTTCCTGTGGAAATCAAAATAAAAGCTTAAGACTTGAGTTTCTTTTTTGTAAAGTTAGGCTAGCTTGCTTTTTTTTTTTTTTTTTGGAGCAGCAGAAAATACACAGCATGCCAACTCCTCATCCATTTCAGCAAGCAAGCAACTCGTACCCAGTTATCAGTACTTCTCATCTACCTTCCAGACCTCGACTGTGGGTGTGGGCGGCTGAGCAAGTGGGACCCCTAACCCATCCCCTAGTATTCAACTTTAACAGTGATTTTTGTCCCTTTATTTTTTAGATGTTACCCATTATTGTGGCGCAACTTGGAGCTCAGGTAAGACTGTTGTGATTTTCAATTGCCCATGTGCAGAGTATTTCTCTTGTCTCAATTCACCAATCAAGCACCAGGATTCTAACTCACTTTGCACTGTTTGAGCACTGAAAATAGCAAGATATAGCACTTACCTAGCCCTGGCAGGCTGGCAGGTGCACTTCTCTGTCCTTCATGGTACCGTTTCCGTTAACAACGACACAATCTCTTGTAAACATCATCACTGCATCTCTGAAAATAAATGAGATACGGTTACCCCTCTAGCCACACCCTTAGTAAACAAAGCAGCCAGTCACCCCTGAACCACACTGTCAAAAAAGAAATAACTTAGTGGGATTAATATGATGACCCATGATGTGGGGGGTTATTTTTAATAGCAAATCTATTTTAACCATATGTGTTTATCCCACAAGGCTCAACCTCTTTTTTCTTTCTTGTCAGTCCTCAACACTTTCTTCTATTCCTATTAGTTTTTACAAAAGTTACTCTTTAGCTCACTGATAAAATTATCAAGGACCAAAAGCAGTATCAGCATTAACATCAGATGGCAGCTCCATTCCTAAAAGGAGAGGTGAATATTAATACGAAATCCCAATCAACCTTTTGTGTTTAAGCAGGCATCTGTATAGCTTATTAGGATGTCCTTGAGTTTGTGATCCTCCTGCCTCAACCTCTCCAGTGCTGGAATTACAGGAGTGTGTCATTCACTACACCCACTCCTATTGGCTCTTTATGCGCCTGAGACTACATCTCAAGAAAAGAAATTCTGAAGTGCAGCAAAGATTTAGGTACCACATACTCATTAAATAATATTTGTGGTGTATAAAATACAGCTAAAACTTAAATTTAAGACCAAATCAAAACAGAAAAATTCAGTGAACTACAACATAGCCATAAATAAATATTACATAGCTATTTAAATTGCATTTATCACAATTTGGCAATAACACAGATAAGGGTTGTTACAAAATACTAAGAAAAATAACTATATAAATGAGTTTCTATTACATGAAGAATAAATTTGTAAAATAACACCTGGAAAGACCCATCATATGTAAATCATAGGATTATTTTTTCTGTTGCTTTCCGTATTCTCCAGATTCTTTCCAATGTAGATCTATAACCTAATTATATATATGTATGTATGTATGTATGTATGATTTTCAAAGCTAAGTCACATTATTCAATAATAAACATGAGCAGTCTCAAACCACATGCTGACATGAGTTTTGTGATACAGATACCAGATCATCCAATTTCTTTATAATACTGAGAAGTATTTGAAGGTTTTGAGTTATATTATATACATTGCATTGAATATATTGAAAGTTCTCTAATTGCTTCTATTTGTCATTTTGCTTTTAGGGTACTCTCCTAAGCTCAGAAGAACTGGTAAGAAGAAAATCTCTTAAGTCACTACCATTTTAAATTCTTCTCATTTCTCCTAGTGTCCTCTGCCCTTCCAGCTCTTTCGATTACATCCCCTCCCCCACCTTCTCCTACCATGGGCTGTGCATTTTTACAGCTCCTTGGAGTTGATTATTCTTTCTCAGTTAAAGATTTTGTCATCTTTCTCCTACTAGTTTCCATTAATTTAACTTTGCATTAGCTTTCTATATATTGCCATCAGACTCAGTATTAACCCAGAGGGCCACTGCACACGTTTAAACTTTATTTTGATTAACTTAAATTTTATATTGAAGATTATACATTATTCTACAGATGTAGACACAAAGTAATATAAATACTGACTCTTTAGGAAGGATTAAATCTGTTGAACTTTCCATTTTATGAGAGGGTTTTTTTCTATATTCTGATAGTAATGAGTTAATTCCTTCTTATAGACACAAATAACTGAAGAATAAGAATTAAAATTTTTATTATCCTCACTCATAATTTCTATGCAAGTATGCACAGATCGTGTTTATAGACATGTATTTGGACTACTGTGGTATCTAAACATGACAACAGAAATAAGTAATTGAGGTAGCATCATAGTGTAATGAATTAAGTAAAATGCTGCAGACCCCCGAGTAGCTACAGCAGCAGAAACGCTGCAGGTCCTCAAGCAGCGGCAGTGGGCAGCAGGTCTTTGACTTTAGCCTCTCCCTTCGGCCATCCCTATCCCAACCGGCTGTCCTCCCTCTAAACAAAAAAGATTAGTTAACCTGGTTAAAATGAGTTCTTTTCTTCTGTTTCCTTCCCTATAACAGCCATTAGCCTCACAAATCTTCACAGGCCTCCTTATCCACCCCTTGTTTCCCGGAGGCATTCTGCCCTCCAGTCAGACCGGGGCTAAACCAGATGCACAAAATGGAGTCCTTCCTACGAGACAGGCAGGAACAAGCCCTGCTATACAAGGAACCACCCAGGGCCAAGTCACAACTCCTGCGGTCACCGATGATGACGACTATGAAATGAGCACCCCTGCAGGCATGCGCAGGGGCACACACACCACGGAGGGAACCACGACAGACCCACCGAATAGTAAGTTGTCCCTACTTACACCTTGCTCATCACCATGAGGGGCAACAGCAGAATGGCCGGGAGGGGTTCTTTGCACTGACAAACACAGACCTCAGGCAAGGAAAGGAGCCTTCTCGATGCGCGTGGGCATCAAGACACATGAAGCAATAGTTTTACTAGGCTACTAATCCTAGTATTAACCCAAGAAGAAAACAATCAGTTGTTGATATAACTTCCACAACACACATACTCGCACACGCGCGCACACACACACACACACACACGCATGCGCATGGGGCCTATAACCAACTTGGAATGAGCCTTAGGATCACCACAATATTGCAAGGAGCCACTGGTAATAGTCTGAAATTCACCAGGGGTACACCGCCCATCTGCATTCCCGCATCGTGTGTAAGCACGGGATGTTTTTACCTGCCTCTAAAATCAATCACCTTGTTTCTTCTAGGAACTCACAAAGCTGCTTCAGATCTCTTTGACTAGCCCACACCACATTTGGAGGTTTGTGAATCGTCTTCATTAATCACATGATGGAAAATACTAAGACACCGTGAAAGGTTTCGGGAGGCATGAATTCTTAGTTTACCTGAGATTTTCTTTGAAATTTCAGGAGATAAATTGAATGAAGGGAATGTCAAGTTCAAAAACATCATTAAATAGATCAATCTGTCTTTGAAATTCTTGGTATGCTACATCAAACCTGGAAGATATGTATATTAAAATATATTTTGAAAACTGACTTTTTCTCCTTTGGGGCTGGAAGAAAGTTGGATGCCTTCAGAAATTACCTCAGCATGTCTTCATGACTTTAAGCCTAGAACTTCCTTTGGAAGTGGGAAGTATTTCTGCCAAGAGAGAGGATAATTTGTGATGTGGGGATAAATTCTGGCCTACACATAATCACCTCACAACACACTCCGAGAAGAAACAGAAATTTAATTTTCAATAAGCAAGTTATTTGTGATAATTCATGGCAAACAATAGCAACGAACAAGCGTCAGCCCAGGAGTGGCCCTAGAGTCAAAGCTGTGGAACTGAGGCATTTGTTTCTCACATCTTACAGCTCAGAACAGGAAACATCACAAACAAAAGCACTCAATCAGACCAGTGTGATACTCTCTGCCCTGTCCACATAAAAGGCAGAACTTAATCTGCTTAAATTTATAACTCAGACAACTGCTTTCATCCGGGTTGAAATTGAACCAGACCCAGTGTTGTGGGATGTACCGATCACACCTTGCTCTCATCCGGGGTTGAAACTGAACCAGCCCCCAGTGTTGTGGGGTATACCGATCACACCTTGACAATCCTGAGACTGCCAATAAAGTTCTCTTTGAATCAGACAGTAGAGCTAGCTAGTAGGTGAGCAGAATTAGCCGTAGAGGCACAGGAAGCAGTAGGGAGGGGCTTAGAAAGATTCATTGGCTTTCTGGATTGAGGAAGGAGAGAGAGAGGAAGTCACTGGTTGTTTCTCCACCACTACTCAGATCAATAAGGTTTTTACCCGGATATCTGACTCCTGAGTTTTATTTAATAATCAAACAATATAAGTAATCACTTAACCCTAATCACCCCCCATCAAGTTAATAATGCTTCTCGGGATGTGTACCTGGGACCATCAGTATATAATAGACCTAAGTATGCATCATGAAATTCATTCCGTCCCAAGTCCTTCAGTGGTTAAAGACTTATCACCAGTGTATCTACAGATGCTCAAATATGCATATAAATTGACATTTTTGTGTTTCAACTTCAAAAAAATCTTCAGCAAGAAAATGGTTTTAGTCTTGAAATCTCATGTTTGATATAGCAGAAGATACTATGATTCTTTCATCTGCTTCTGCATTGAATGTTAAAAATTTTTGCAGTATACGACTCAGACAGGTAGAATTAAAAATTAAAATAATATTTGACTGTTACTATGAAAATAGAGTTACTTTGCCAATACATCCAAAGGATCACAGAGATCTTCCAGTGATCAAATGTTGAGAACAGCTTTGAGCAAAGTCACATCTGTTTATCTTTGCCCTCTTCGGGTTACATATATTGATCTTCACACATAGAAATTCCCACTGTTTGTTTTACTATTACATGACCACCTAACACAGTAATTCTGATGAAATCAACTTGATTCAGTCCCCACCCAAAAATTAGAAATTGAAATAAACTTAGTTATAAGTGCCGCATAACAAATATACCCCTGAGTGGGATGACTGTCCTGGTAAATGAGGCATCGGTGAAAACCGAAACTGGTGTTACCAATTTACCAACTGATAACCGGTAGCATTTTCTTAGACTAGTCCCTGGCTTCAAATGCTTAGACATTTTTCCCTTTTGTTAATGGCATAAACGCCCACTTTTACCATACACATAAAACATAGTCCCTTAGTGACACCAACTGTGACCTTTCACTTGGGAAAACCCTGAGTGACAAATGAAGCATTCCAAGTCATTTCTGAATGGAACTACCAGAAATAACTATTCACAAACCACATAAATATTCTCCCCTAAGCCTAAACTAATGTATCCCTAATTTAATTTTCCTTAGGCACATTCAAAAAATACCTATGACCACACCAATGCCATCTGACACAAGTTCTAGTAAGACAAAGGAAACTCCGAGGGGATAGAAGTCACAACTAGCTGTGGCTAAACTATCTTAACAGTATGCTGGTGGCACAACCTATAACCCCAGCTACTAAGGAGGATGAGGCAGGAGGATCACAAGCTCAAACGCTGTCACTGCTCTAGAGGAAGTTCAAGGCCAGCCTGGCCAACTTAGTTAAGCCTTCTCACAATAAAAACATAAAAAGGTCCAGGGGGCTAGGAGAGATGTCACAGAAGTCAAAGTGCTTGACATGCATCTACAGTACCAGTTTACTCCCAGAATCCAGTATAAAATGCTGCTGGGCATGGTGGCCTCCTGTAATTCCAGTCTCAGAAAGTGGAGACAGGTATGATGGCTACCAAAACAAACCCGATGGGAAAGCTCTGGGTTTAATTGAGAGCCCCTGCCCAATTAGATAATATGGAAAATCAATTAATAGCAATGATTTCAACAACTTCAAGTTTCCACAAGCAACACACACACACACACACACACACACACACACAAATGGGGAAACTGGCTGGGTACTTAATTCAATGGTGGAAGGTGCTTGTCTAGCACATGAGAGGTCCAGGTTCAATCCTCAGAAATGAATAAAACAAAGATGGCTTACTGTTGCAAAAGCTACAAAATATAGCATCTTGTGAGTCAATTCCTAGCATCATCTCAAGGCCTTGAGGGGCTGAGCACCAAACAAAGGGAAATGGTGTACGCTGAGGGTGTGGGAAATATAAAGCATCTGTAGAACTTGAGTCTTAATTTACTTCTAATTATAATTTAGCCATCAAAGCTTGAATAAGGTAGCAGATATAGAAGTCCAAAAGATAGCTATTAATAAAATACAACTCCAGCCTCCTACAGAATTTAAAATTTTCTAGTAGCCACATGGAAAAGGTAAAAACAAGCAGATGAAATTTCATGCCACTAAAAATCTTTTTATTCAAGATAACCAAAATACAATTTGATAAAATTCAACATAAAGTTTTTGATGGTTCATTTACCTTTTTTGATGCTACTAAGTCTCTGAAATCTAATATATATTCTAATATATGTTCCCATTTAAGCCATATTTCAAGTTCTTAATAGCAACATGCAGATGGGGAGTGCTATATTTAAAAAACTAAAAGATTTTCAACATTTGTGAATTTACAGAAAAGTGGAAGAGAATGTAGACATTTTTCAGTTCCTTTTTTCCTCTTCTTACACAGTTAATCCTATCATCAGCCTCTTAATGTGGTCCCTTTTTTGCAACTGATGATCCAGTACTGATACATTGCTACTAGCTGGATCAGATATTTTACATTAGGGCTCACACCTAGTGTTGTATGTTATATATATTGATTTTTAGGTTGATGTAAAGAATATTTTGCTGGGTTCTAGATGAGATGGAATTGAATTTGCAGATCAGATTGGGGAAAACTGACATCTTGACATGATGAGCTCTACCCACAGACATAAAATATCTTGTTAGTGATTCATGATTTTTAAATTTATCCTATTAAAGTTTAATGGTTTTCACAAATGTGTTTAAGTTGAAGTTTAACCCCTGGTTATTTTTTCCTTAAATTTAGACCTGTGTTCTCCAGGATTGTTATGTTTAAAACACATACAAAACCAACAATGGTTAGTATTTTAAAAATAATTGCCTCACATTTGCAAATGCTATGATTTGCTAGGAATCTCCGCCCTCTGGTGGTGTAGGCAGCAAAACTACAAGCGGTTCATTAAGTAGAGCTAAGAGACCAAGCAATACCTGCAAAGAATTAAGTCTCAAATCCGACAGCCATTCATACAGCAAGTGGAGACGAAAGGTGATTAAGGGTGACGTGTGGGAGAAGCCAGTGCCCCAGCAACAACATGCAGGTTTTCTCTCAGGGACACACTGGCAGACTTGGCCAAAGAGATCAACCTAAGGTGTAGGGAGCCATGTTCAGAAGACTGTGCTTATCCATTACTCCTATTTTTCTCATCATTTTATTAGCATTTTTTTATTCTAAAGATTTTATATTACTCCTGTTGCAATGTGCTATGCCAAATTTATAGCTTACGGTTTTCAACCATATTTTTTAAGGTTTGCTTTCAATTTCTTGAATGTATTCTCAGTTGTTTAGAGTAAAATATAATTTACTTATCTTTACTTCATACAGATTTTTATACGGATCAGTTTCTGTTCTCATTTTTCTTCATGGAATTTTGCCTTCCTATTGATAGAGTGGGTATATGGTGCTCAGTGAGATTGCTGGTCCCAATACCTGATTGTTCTCTGAAACTCAACTTCTACTGTCCTATCTGAGAGTTGGTGACGAATTCTGATAAAGAACCTCCCCACGTGGTACTTGACTCCACCCTATGACAAATAAGAAGTGATTATTTCATAAAAATAAATACTAATCACAGATTGAGTATTAACAGTCCCATCCTAGCCTAAAGGAAACAAATAAGAATTGGAGGGGCTGCTGGGAAGGCTCAGCTGCCAGTCTTGACGGCATGAGTTCAGTCCCTGGGTCATACATGGTGGAAGGAAAACAGACTCCAGAAACTGTTCTATGGTTTCCACATACATGCCATGGTATGTGTGGGCTCACACGTGTATGTACACACAGAGAAAAATAAAATGTAGTAAAAAAAAATTCATATGGAAAAACTTGTTAAGTGTGGTGTGCTTGTGTGTGCACACATGTGTATATAGACTAGATGCCAAAACGTTATATTATTCTTTCTTTATATTATGCTTATATGTGGACTATCCACACACACACACACACACACACACACACACACACACACACACGTGAATACTTACTCCCCAGCTAGTGGTGCTGTTTTGGGAGGTCTAGACATAAGACCCATAGAGGATGCTGGGCCCTGTGTGTGCTGGTCCAGAGAATGCTGGGCCATCTCTGCTGCCAGTCTAATCCTGTTTCCTAAGCTATTCAAGTGTGACCAGCTCCACGTTCCTACTTCAGCAGCCATGAGAAACTGCACCGCTTTGAACCACGATCAAAACAAGCTTCTCCTGTCCGCTGCTTCTGTAGGTAACTGCCACGGCAATGAGAAAGTAACTGATACGATCTGCACTTGTGTGAGTTTCCATCCGGAAACTAAAATGTCATAGCGCTGCTATAAAGCATATGCACTAAATTTTTAAATCTTTCTTGATTATTCTGTTTCTGTATATGCAGGTGAGGTGTATGCTTATCATGTATCCACAAGATAGCCAGAGAAGAGCATCGGGTACCCTGCTCTATCCCTCTCCACACATTCCCTGAAAAGGGCTTTCTCACGGCACAGGGCTACACTAAAGCTGCCTCTGCCTCCCCAGGGCTACATTAAAGGCAGGTGCGTTTTGCCTGGCTGCTGAAATTTCATCTTTCTGCCAACGTCTCCGCAAGCCCTCCTGGAGCCTGCAATGCTTTCTAAGCTGTTGCCGCACAGCAAACGCTGAACCCTAGAGCTACGGGTTAATTATCGTGACTGTTTCATAAAGCAGGAGTAAATAAAAATCAGCTCTTAAAAGTACAAGAAATAGAATTAGTGATCCAAACCCCATGGCTTATCTGCTACTGCTCTGTACTCTTGGATGACTATTTTCTCAAACAACTTTAGTAATTACATTTTAAAACACTTTGTTGATTACCTACACTTATTCGTCAATTTCCTGACATAGCTAAAGAAATTTTATATTTGAAATCTTTACCTGTGTGGACATAAGGTAAATTTGGAGTTTCCTATTACTTTGTTTTGGGTTGTTTCAGTTTGGTTTGGTTTGGTTTGGTTTTTCTCCTTCTCCCAGCCCCGAAACTGGAATTGGTGCAAAGATTTTACTTTTTTCCCTGTATCCTTCTCCAGTGCTCCAACATAAGCACCTATGGTGACAGAAGCAGGGTGCTTGGTAAGAAAAGAAAGTGCTAGTGTTTCAGAATGACGTTCACCCATGTGAAATATCTGACCGACTTACAAGCCCTCCCCTTACAGGACAATTCCAGTTTAATCAGTCCTTGCCCGTGGGATATCAGATGGAAGTAACAAACATGATCTGGGCTTCTAAGGTAAAGGAATTCAGCAAACACGGAAAAGACTTGCGTCCAAAGGGAACTTTACTTCCTCCCACCCATATGAAGTGAAATGTATAGACAAGCACTCTTGTCTTGATGAAGGATGGACCAATGCTTGATGCTTATCTGCGAGTGGGAACGATGAGGATGTGTGACTGCAGCAATGCCCTCAGGACTCCCGGCAGGAGTTTTGTGTGTTCTGGGAGCACTGTGCATGTCTGACCAGCTATGTGAGACTGTTTAATAATTCCGTCTCTTCTCACCCGCTTCCACTTGTGCAGTGTCCACCAAGGAAACCCCCTATACTATAATAAGTACCAGACACGTCTGTATCACCACTCAAATCAGACTTTGTGTCAGCAAGCTTCACCCAGTTAATTACCAACCATTTTGCCAAGTCCACGCCCCGTCTTCCCCACACACTATAACTGCCTTATTTACTCTTCAAAGGAATGTCTCACCAGACCATCTGAAACTGGTTATTCTGTCTGAAAAAAAGAAATGCTCGCGAACCTTCACTATTCTCAGCAAGTGCTACCACAAAACCTGATGAGCATTGCCAACTTACACTCTCATGGGGATCAAATCTCAGTCTTTATAACATTCAATGTCTTTGCCTTTCAACAAATCATGTTTCTTTAGTAAACCAAAGAAAACACTATGGTACACACATGACCCATTCAGAAATGTAATCGCCTCCCTCATACTCCTTCTGCAGTTTCTATTTCTTTTCATTTTCTCCCCCAGTTCTGATCTCTTCCCCACACTATCACGAGCAGTCGAGTGTAAACACTATGTCTACTTCAACTTCCCGACAAAACTGTAAAGAACATTGACATTGGGCTGGAGAGATGGCTCTGTGGTTAAGAGCATTGCCTGCTCTTCCAAAGGTCCTGAGTTCAATTCCCAGCAACCACATGGTGGCTCACAACCATCTGTAATGAGGTCTGGTGCCCCCTTCTGGCCTTCAAGCATACACACAGACAGAATATTGTATGCATAATAAATAAATAAATATTTTAAAAAAAAGAACATTGGCATTGGCTATATGTAGACTACTTAACCTTTCTGACACACATTAGCAATGTAATAATCTTGGCTATTATAATTTATTGCACTGCAAATATACTCTATTTTCTTGCCTATATGAGCAAGAGAATTTGATTTCTTTCCCCTATCCCCATCTTTTTTTGAGATAGAGTTTCATTATGTAGACGTGTTGCGGGAGGTCCTCCCACTCCTCCAGCCTATCACCGCTGAGGTACCAGCCCACTGGGGCGTGGTTTTTCTCCCTTTAAAAAAGCGGCCACTTCCCTCTTCTCTCTCTCTTCACTTCCTGCTCCACCTGCGACTAGACTCCTTTCCTGGTTGCGAAGAGGGCTGTTGCCTGGGACAGTGATCTGTAAGTTTTTTCCCCTTTAAATAAATACCACCCTAATAATCATAACCCCGAATTGGTGACCTCCCGCAACACAGACCTGGCTGGCATCAAACTTGTGGAAATCCCCCTGCCTCTGCCTTGCCAGCGTGAGAGTTATGAGTATGGGTCGCCATGCCTTGGTGATTATCTACTTTTTACTTTCTGCAAACGTAAGGAAATTGCAGGGAGACATCTTACAGGCTGCATATAGAAATATGTACATTGCAGCAAATAGATGGATCTAGAAAACATCATTTTGAGTGAGGTAACCGAGACCCAGAAAGACAACTATCAAATGTACTCACTCATAAGTGGCTTTTAAACATAAAGCAAAGAAAACCAGCCTATAAATCACAATCCCAGAGAACCTAGACAACAGTGAGGACCCTAAGAGAGACATAAATGGATCTAATCTACATGGGAAGTAGAAAAAGACAAGATCTCCTGAGTAAATTGGGCAAAGAAGCTTAATTAAACTTCTTATTTCATAATATGATTTTACATTTTATTTGGAAATAATTTTAGGTTTATATAATCAGAATAGTGAGATGTCTTAGAAAGCAAGGGTGTTTGCCACCAAGTCTGATGACCTGAGTTAAATCCTCAAAACCCACATGGAAGAAAGTAACAATTCCCACAGGTTTTCCAGAGAGAGAGAGAGAGAGAGAGAGAGAGAGAGAGAGAGAGAGAGAGAATTCAAAATTTAAGGTTTATAGAATCATTGGAAAAATAATAGGTTAGGTTGCTACATATTGACCAATCATTTCCCATAATATTAGAAATTTGTATAGCCATAGTATTAAGAACTGAACATTCAGGCTGGAGACATGACTCAGCTTAAGAGCTCTTGCTGCTATTACAGAGAACCAGCACTCAAATCCCAGCACCCACATCAGGTGGCTCACAACTTCCTGTAACTCTAGCTCTAGGGGCTCAAGAGGGTCTGATGTCCTCCTTTTGGCCATTACAGATACCTGCATACATGTGTGCATGCATACATAATACAGATAATAAAATAATAAAATCTTTTAAAAGAAAGAATGAAGCTAACATTAGTAACACATTATTTGCTAAACTACAGGTTCTATTTTACAATATAATAATTTTATTGATTATTGCTGTGGGAAATCCTTCAGCTAATAGCATTTAAGATACCAGCCCACTCTGGGCATGGTCTCGTGTATTATGAATGCAGATGAAAAGCATGTGTGGGTCTCTTAGCTGCTGAATTCAGTTCCAGTCCCCAGCACATGCAGAGGACTGCAGATATCTATTCTTTCTGTGAGTTTATCCCCAGATAAATAAACCTTTGTTTTACTCCATTTGGGGAGTAAAAAGTTTCCATTATTGTGGAACCTTTTGTATGCCAACAGATTACTTGGTAATTTCACATCATGTACCCCAATCACACTTACTTCTTAGTCCTTGCACACACACACACACACACACACACACACACACACAATTTTGTTACCTCTGACCCCTTAAAAAAAAAGGAGGTGTAAAAATTCCAATTAGTGTTGCTCATATACTCACTGGAGCATGGTCAAACTTTAAGTGGCCAGCACCTTAAAGAAAACTGAGTCTTTCCCTACATGCACTTCCTCCAGAAGCCATCAACTGTGGATAGCTACACTTCAGCACCCTTATCACAAATTTTAAGAAATCTCTTTGATAGTTTCCCATCTAAGCTGTTAGCATTACCAGTATTCTACCATTCTTTTATCTTTTTTTTTTTTTTTGGGTTTTCGAGACAGGGTTTCTCTGTAGCTTTTTGGTTCCTGTCCTGGAACTAGCTCTGTAGACCAGGCTGGCCTCGAACTCACAGAGATCCGCCTGCCTCTGCCTCCTGAGTGCTGAGATTAAAGGCGTGCGCCACCACCGCCCGGCTCCATTCTTTTATCTTGATTCTGTCTAGATACCACATTTTATTTGGGTGTCACATTTTTTTAATCCCCTCTGGTTTAAAAACCTTTTTCTTGTCAGTGTTTATTTGTGTCTGTGTGTGTGTATTTAGGTATGATAGTGTCTGTGTGTTTATATGTATGCATAGTGAATGTGTATGTTTACATGTATGATTGTGTCTATGTATATAGATAGATAGATAGATAGATAGATAGATAGATAGATAGATAGATATGCATAGTGGCTGTGTGTTTATATGTATGCATAGTGAGTTTGTGTTTATATGTATGAATAGTTTCTGTGTGTTTATATGTATGTATAGTAAGTGTGTGTTTATATGTATGATAGTGTCTGTGTGTTTATATGTATGCTAGTTTGTGTAGGCCAAATATTAATGTCATGAATCATCATCAACCATGTTCTACCTTATCTTATTTTTACTAATTAAAGTTGCTCTTTGAGGACCTTCTGAAGAGAACTCCATTTGCCCAGTAATCAAGCACAACAATGAACAAATAGGACTTCATAAAACTTAAAAGCTTTGGTACAGCTAAGGAAATAATCACTTGAGTGAAGAGGTGATCTATAGAGGACGAGAGAACCTTTGCCAGTTACACATCTGACAGTAGATTAATATCCAGAATATCTGAAATACACAAAAAACAAAACTCAAGAAAATAAATGAAGGACTAGTGGAGCACTTGCTCTTCCAGAAGATTCAGATACAATTCTCAGCACCCATATGGTAGTTCACAGCCACACAATAGGGGAAAAATTTGTCTGTTATTGTAAACCTAGGCAACTACTCCTGGCCAGTAAACCACGGATCTTAGAGAAGAACATACTACTGACACTCTCCTAAACAGAATAATACCTAACTTCGTTCTAAACATTTACCTTTGTAGCCACCAATAAGTGTAGCTCTCACACCTCATCAAAGATGTTTCTTTATGTAGCAGATGGAAATCATTATAAAATTATTATTAAAAAATTATTTTAAAAGCTGGTCACAATGCAGAGAAATAACTATGAATGTTCAGCCCCAATTTGATAACAAAATCCCTACCCCTAAAGCTCAGGGAACATCAGTGAAGTGGTGTGGGGGAGGCTGTAAGAGTAAGAAGACCATAAAGTTTGCTTCAAGATCATGTCTTCTAGATATGAAAAGGAAGCTACTCCCATGAAATCCCAACAATATAGTTATATGCCTAACAAAACTCACACAACAGCAGCAATATCTGGCATCCCAATGTGCACGGAAGAAATGTCATGGGGCCCCATACCTAGATAAAGAACTGCAGGGAATTCTCAACAGCTGAAAGGAGGAGAATCAGTCTTCCCCAAGAGAGGAGCCCTCTAATTAGTTATCCAATACCATATGGTCATCCCTAAAAGCATATATACACAAGCAACACTAAAGTGACTCAGCAAGTTACATTATGCATTCACATTTATGTATTCATAATTATATATGTATAGGGATCTATATTTTATAATTAGATAGAAACATACATACATAACTAGATGATGAGAATGATAGATAGATAGATAGATAGATAGATAGATAGATAGGTAGACCTGTGTGTCTCCACCCCCACTATATGGATAGAAATGCGTACAATCATCCCTGCTATTTTTGTTGTAGTTTTGTTTTGTTTTGTTCTTTATGTAGGTGCCGGGTCCTCCCTCTTATGTAAGAGGCACTTGACTGACTGAGCCATCATCTCAGCATCAACATCTTTTAATGATCTTTATAACCTGGAAGAATATTGAGTAGGTATTTTGAAGACTACCTCTCAATTTAGGTTTTTCTGATGATTTCACATGGCTAACCTGTGGCTCTAGATTTTGAGGGAAACAGACAGCAGTAACGAGCCTTGATGTTCATTTAGGAGTAAATAGAGCCCGTGTGTCGTATTGCAGGTGCTGCTGAAATGGTGTCCTCTGGATTTCTCTTGCATAGATTTGCTATTTTTCCATTTTTCCTTTGTAATAAATATTTGGATGATACAAGAACACTTGAGCAAGAATGCTCATAGCAGCATTATTCATAATAGCCAGAACCTGAAAACAACCTAGATGCCCCTCAACCAAAGAATGGATAAAGAAAATGTGATACATTTACACAATGGTGTATTACTCAGCAGGAAGAAAAAAAAAACGACATCATGAAATTTGTAGGCAAGTGGATGGAACTAGAAAAAGTCATCCTGAGTGAAGTAACCCAGACCCAGAAAGACAAGTATGGCATGTACTCACTCATAAGTGGATATTAGGTGTAAAGCAAAGAGTAACTAGACTACATTCCACAGCCCCAGAGAAGCTAGGTAACAAGAAGGACCCTAAGAGGAACACATGGATTTTCCTGGGTAAACTGGGGCAAGGGATAGGGTTGATCCAGTTGGAGGCAGGAGATAGTAGGAGAGCAATGAAAGAGATATATTGATAGAAGGGGACCATTTGGAAGTTAGGAAGAAACCTGGTACCAGGGAAACTCCCAGGAATCCATAAGGATGACCCCAGCTAAGACTACTAGCAATAGCAGAGAGGGTGTCTGAACTGGCCCTCCCCTGTAATCAGACTGGTAACTACCTTAATTGTCATCATAGAGCCTTCATTCAGTAACTGATAGAAGCAGATGCAGAAAGCCACAGCCAAGTACTGGGCCAAGCTCTAGGAGTCCAGTTGAAGAAAGGGAGGAGGGATTGTATGAGCAAGAGGGGCCAAGAGCATGACAGGGGAACCCACAGACAGCTGACCAGAACTAGTGGAAGCTTACGACACTGGACCGACAGCTAGGGAGCCTGCATGGGACTTATGTAGGCCCTCTGCATGTGAGTGACGGGTGTGTAGCTTGGTCCATTTGTGGGGCCACTATCAGTGAGATCAGGACCTGTCTCTGGCACAGGAGCTGGCTTTTTGCAACCTATTCACAGCTAGGATGCGGGGGAAGGAGCTTAGCCCTGCCTCAACTTGATATGCCATTCTTTGTTGACTACCACAGAAGGCCTGCCCCTTTCTGAATGGAGGAGTAGTGGATATAAGAAGAGAATGAGAAAAGAGGAGGGAGGGGAAACTGTGGTTGGAACGTAAGATAAATGGAAAAATATAACAAAATATTTAGGTGATGATAATGAGCTATCTCCTGTTTACCCATGAAATTTTGACACCTAGTTTTAGCATTCAGTCATGGACCTTGAAAGCTTTAATATTCTAATTGTGATGTCCTATAGTTCTCATCTACTCAACATGTATTTATTGAAATTCTTCTATAAGGAAAAGCTGTCCTTTTTCCCACAAAAAAATAACCTTGAATTGTCACTAATAGCAATCATTATTAATTCTTCTCATGGTTTAATGACCCAAAAATCCCAACCACCTTACAAGAGATCAAACATATCAACAGATAAGAGTTCTATTTCTTCCATTATGCATTCTCTAATACTGAAAGGCCTTGTCTGAGTCATCAGTAAGCAGTCAACCAACGACAATCAATAAAATTTACATACAAATTGCATGCTTTTAAGATGAGCAAAAATTATTCAGAGCATTAATGCAGAACAATAAACAGGAAATGCATCAAGTGAAAAGACACCTGGGAGCTAAACGAGACTATGAGGATAGACTCTGATATCTAGCACTCTAAATAATGTCAGCCTAAATGTCCTCTCTTGATTCCAGAAAGTTCTTCTCCAGCGTTGTTATCATTTCTAGAAATAGTTGTATTTCCAGGTGACTTCATCTCTATAGCATAGCTTATTCATATCCCATTCTAAGCCCCTCCTTTCACATCTTTCAGCAGCTAAAATATTGTCTTTATCTTTAAATGAGCAAAAGACAGCAATGGACATTTTTATTGTTTTTATTTTTATATATTTTTCTTCACTCCCCTCCCTTCCTCCCCTCTCCCCTTCTACCCTTTCCCATGATCCCCATGCTCCCAATTTACTCAGGAGATCATGTCTTCTTCTACTTCCCATATAGATTAGATCCATGTATGTTACTCTTAGGGTCCTCTTTGTTGTCTAGGTTCTCTGGGGTTGTGAATTGTAGGCTAGTTTTCTTTGCTCTGTATCTAAAAACCACTTATGAGTGAGTACATATTACATTTATCTTTCTGGGTCTTTGTTACCTCACTTAATATGATGTTTTCTAGATCCATTAACTTGCCAGCAAATTTCAAGATGTCATTATTTTTTCCACTGTGTAGTACTCCATTGTGTAAATGCGCCACATTTTCTTTATCCATCCTTCAGTTGAGGGCATTTAGTTTGTTTCCAGGTTCTGGCTATTACAAATAATACTGCTATGAACATAGTTGAGCACATGTCTTATGGTATGATTGAGCATCCTTTGGGTATACACCCAAAAGTGGTATTGCTGGGTCTTGAGGTAGGTTGTTTCCTAATTTTCTGAGAAATCACCATACTGATTTCCAAAGTGGCTTTACCAGTTTTCACTCCCACCAGCAATGGAAGATTATTTCCTTTACCCCATCTCCTCTCCAGCATAAGCTGTCACTGGTGTTTTTGATCTTGGCCATTCTGACAGGTGTAAGATGAAATCTCAGAGTTGTTTGGATTTGCATTTCTCTAATGGCTAAAAATGTTGAGCATTACCTTAAGTGTCTTTCAGCCATTTTAGCTTCCTATGTTAAAAGTTCTCTGTTTAGGTCTATACCCCTTTTTTTATTTGTTCTTTTGATGACAGATTTCTTGAGTTCTTTGTATATTTTGGAGATCAGCCCTTTGTCCAATGTGGGTATGGCAAAGATCTTTTCCCATTCTGTAGGTTGCTGTTTTGTCTTGTTTTACAGAAGCTTCTCAGTTTCAGGGGGTCCCATTTATTAACTATTGCTCTCAGTGTCTGTGCTACTGGGGTTATATTTCAGAAGTGGTCTCCTGTGCCAATGTGTTCAAGTATACTTCCCAATAAATATGGAACTATTTTCATTCTTCTACATGTTGATATCCAGTTAAGCCAGCACCAGTTAAATATGCTTTCCTTTTTCATTTGATATTTTTTACTTCTTTGTCAAAAATCAGGTGTTGGAATGTGTGTGGAATAATATCTGGCTGGGTCTTCAATTCAGTTCCATTAGTCCTCCTGTCAGTTTTTATGCCAATACCAGGCTGTTTTCAGCACTGTAGTTCTGTAGTAGAATTTGAAGAAGGGGATGGTAATGCCTCCAGAAGTTCCTTTATTGTACAGGATTGTTTTGGCTATCCTGGGTTTTTTGTTTTTCTGTATGAAGTTAAGTATTGTTCTTTTGAGGTCTGTAAAGAATTTTTCTGGGATTTGATGGGCATTGCATTAAATCTGCAGATTGCTTTTGGTAAGATTGTCATTTTTACTATGTTAATTCTACCTACACAAGAGCATGGAAGATCTTTCCATTTTCTGGTCTCTTTTTCAATTTTTTTCTTCAAAGATTTAAAGTTCTTGTAATATAGGTCTTCCACTTGTTTGGTTAGAGTTTGCAATCTCCACCAGATCAGGCCTAAGTGAGCAACCTCCGAGGGAGCAGTCCCAAGCCAGTGACCTCCACAGGACCAGGCCAGAGCCAGCAACCTCCGCAGGAGGAGACCTGAGCCAGCAACCTCCTTAGGAGCAGGCCCAAACAAGCAACCTCCATGGGAGAAGGCCCAAACAACTTCCGGGATTGCAGAGCGACCTCTGGGGGCAATAGACATTTTTAAAGAACTAGAAATGAGCAATAGATGTGAGTGGGGACTAAAGTGAAAAAAATAAGTGCGTCCTTGCCTTTACCATGTGTTCACACTGCCAGAGAGCCTTATTAAAAGCTAGATCCTGGTTGAGAGAGAAATGAGAGCTCCTGCATTGTTCATGTCCCCTTGTGATGACAGTGCTGCTGAACCTGGATACTGAGCCTGTATTCTGAACACTCAGACTAATTGTACCCAGAGTGATATGTGGTAGTAAAAATGGCAGTATTGTGTGTAATAAATTCTGTTCTGAGTCAGTATGACCTTTGTGGGAAATAGTTTGGCTGTACAACTTGGAACAGTGCTTCCTAGTCCTAGATGAGCATTAAAGGATCCTAAGGAACTCTGCAAACTACCAATGTTCCACGGTGCCAAACTACCTTCCAAAGATAAATACCTAAAATAGGCAGGTGCTGTGGGACATTTAGACACTTTGTGAAGATGTGTTGCTGTGATTGGTGTAATGAAAAGCTGAACAGTCACTAGTTAGGCAGCAGACTATAGGCAGGACTTCTGGACAGAGAGAGAACTCTAGGAAGAGGAAAGGTAGAGTTACCAGTCAGAGGCAGAGGAAGCAGGATGGGCAGTACAGAGAGGAAACAATGCCACATGGCAGAACCTAGATTAGTATGAATGGGTTAATTTAAGTTATAAGAGCTAGTTGAGAATAAGCCTAAGCTAAGACCAAGCTTTCATTATTAATATTAAGTCTCCATGTCGTTATTTGCAGGCTGGCAGTCCAAGAAAGTTTGATGAGAGTGTACTACTATAGACAAATGCTACCTGCAACCTTAAATAGAACAGCCTAGAATGCATAGATTCTTGACTGTCCATGGCACTGAAAAGAGATGATTGAATGACTGGCCTAAAAAGGACATATGCCACTCTCTGTGGCTCAGGGACTGACATAGAAGGGAAAAAAAATAATTCAAAGGCTGAAAGGTAGGAGAAAGACAGCACAATGCACTGAGCCTACCCAAGAACTGACTGTCAGAAATGGATGGGGGTTGGGGGTCGGGGCTCTGGAAACCATCCCCCTCCCTGTTGAAGGACTGACTAGTGATGGAGACTAGGGTGTGGGGATCAGTATCTTCAAATGTCTACCTTCTAATAAGCTCACTGGTCTTCACTGGATAGTTTCATACCCATGGTCACACAGATACTTAAACTGTTAAACTCAATGGATCACAAACAAAACAGAAGAACATCAATGTGAGAAACAGACCTGTGGGAAGGAGGGAGAACTGGTAAGAGTAAGAGGGGATAGAAGAGGTTGGGGGTAAAAGTAGAAGGATGAGTTACACACTTGCATGAAATTGTCAAAGAACAAATTTGATTAATAAAAAATAAATGTATAAATATCATTCCAGAGTAATTAATCAAAAATTTTCAGGGTGAAATCCACTAATAACTACTTGAAACCAAAATATATGATGAATATTTTGTTGAATAAAGCTTATTGAATAACTAATGAACTATGTAGATATTAAAAATGTAACAAAAAATATGATATAATACTAATCTTAAGTAGTCATAAAACTCTTAGATTTAGTATAATTTTTATTATTGCATCATTAATTCAACAAATTATTTATTGCCGGTATGTACTGGGTACTAGACTAACAGATTCATGATATAATTCAGTAAATAATTGTTAATTACATTCTCTGAGAAACTTACATTCCATATATTATGTATCTAAAAGTAAAAATATATATAATCCAAATTTGAGTCTAAGTTGGTTCTGGGTAATTTTTATTTTCTCCTCTAAACATTTCTGGGGTTCTTTATTTCAACAACAAATAAAAAATAGGCATTTTCCTCTCATATATTACTCACATGGGTATTAAAATTATCACCATAAAAATCAACATTTTATTTAAAGGCATAAAGCAAGCCCTCTTGCCAAGTTCAAATTTTCCTTTCTGACAACTGCTTTGATTCAAAGGTAGACCTTGGCCTCCCCCTGCTGGACAGAAATATCTGCAGCTGAGATCTGAACAGTGAGAAGCCAGGGAGTCTCAGCACAGCAGCCACTCCCCTACAAATTAATTTGTCTCTCCACCAATCAAAAGACGCTTGTCCTGGCATAGTATATGGCAGACAATAGGTGCAGATTGTGCAGAAGAAAAAATGTGATCCTTTTTCTTGAGATGCTCTACATCTCATGAAAAATAAATTTCTTGGCACTATACATCAACAAAAAGAAACAACTCTCTACCAAGAAAGGGCACATGAATGATAAGCACAAAATATATCTTCACGAACAGCAAGGAACACTTTCTACAACTCTCTCATGGAAATACTAAAATAGTTGAACTTCAAGTTTGCATAAAACCACTGCAATCTGTTACAGTAAAAGACCTGACACCAAAGGAGAAACTGATCAAAAAAAGTAGTCACAGATAAAACGTGATCATTTGTCCCAAGAAAAAACAGGTATATTCATACTTTTATCTTAGACATGGCTACAAGATGTCCCTGGACAGAAATCCTAGCAGAGTCTCTAGTTCTTAGCTTGCTCATTCTATTAATGACCAGTGGTGACCTATTCGATTCAAATAAGCTTGTGTTTCGGGAAAGACATCCCTAAGCAGAATGCTCACTGCAATGATGCTATAACCACAATCCATGGAGACAGTTGAGTCCAAACTACACCTCTCTTGCAGTCATGGGAAGACTACACTGGTTTTCATTCAGACTCCCAGGAGCTGCTCTCTGTTGTGAAAACAATGATAAGAAAGTGTTGCCAGGGCACCTGAGCTATAAACAGCACACACTTTCATCACTACATTTGTGCTCGGGGCATATATATTTTAGCAAAAATTAGAGACACTATTAGTGGAACTTACATTCACAAAAATCTTATTGTATTGATAATTCTACTGACTTCAACTTGTGACATAGAAAATAGTTGTCAAAATTAAAATGTGAAGTTACTTACAACTGCCTTTTTCTCAGTCTCATGTTTTCTACCTTTTCTATTCTATAATTTCCAAATCTAACACTAAATTTCTCTTCATTGCTCTTTCCTTGTCCATAGCTCTCCAACTTCCTGCTGACTGCTAGAGAGTCAGCAGGAAAAGTGGATCTCAGACGTACTCAGAGTGGTTCTAGAAGGTCAAAATGTTGCACCTCAACATGAAGTTTCACGGCAAAAGTTTTCTGGAATACCCTGTCTCATCTCTATCCCACGGAACACAGAATTATCTAAACACGTACTCACAAAACAAGACCCAGCTCTTTGCAAGAATTCCTTACTTCCTCATTTTCTCACTCCAACAATCTATAATTTGTCTAGACATGATACCTTACAGTAAGGTCATTCTCCTCTCTCATCATTCAGAGACTGTTCTAGCCTGCCATTATTTACTCCAGCAACATTTGTTGGGCGGCTTTTTTTCCTACTTTCTGCTGCACCTCTGATCTTTCAGCACAGCTTGCAATTTTGCTCCCTGATTCCATCTAACTTGGTTCAGTGAAAACATCTGACTATAACTTGGGCTACGTGCTGCTCAAGCATTATAGATTGAAATATGCTTTTATAACACTTTTCATTCTCTTCTAAACTGTATAAGGGACCTCACATCTTCATGAAATATAATTTAGCTTTGCAATATATGTACAGGTATATTATCCCAGAGTTGAGTTTCAGGAAAGAAAACATGTTATGAAAAGAGTGACTTGGGGTCTAAAAAGGGACAAATTTTTTTTCACTTTTTCCCCCACCTTTCTTTTTTTTATTTATTAAAAATTTCCACCTCCTCCCATTTCCCTCCCACTCCCCCCACTCCCCCCACTCCCCCTTCCCCTTCCTCTCCAGTCCTAAGAGCAGTCAGAGTTCCCTGCCCTGTGGGAAGTCCAAGGTCCTCCCTCCTCCACCCAGGTCTAGGAAGGTGAGCATCCAAACAAACCAGGCTCCCACAAAGCCAGTCCATGCAGTAGAATCAAAACCCAGTGCCATTGTCCTTGGCTTCTCAGTCAGCCCTCACTGACAGCCACATTCAGAGAGTCCGGTTTGATCACATGCTTCATCAGTCCCAGTCCAGCTGGCCTTGGTGAGCTCCCATTAGAACAGTCCCACCATCTCAGTGGGTGGACGCACCCCTTGCGGTCCTGACTTCCTTGCTCATGTTCTCCCTCCTTCTGCTCCTCATTTGGACCTTGGGAGCTCAGTCCTGTTAAGGCTTTGAAGAAAGAAACTGAAGAGGATTCCCCCACCTTTCTTTAGCACCAAACCTTCTCCATCCCATCCTCTCTGATCTGTGGTCCAATCTTTGCCTCAATGTTTATTCAAGATGTTTCGCAAATGGGTTTTACATTCAGTCCTATAAAGATTTGCTCTCTGACAGACCCTGAAAGGGTCTCTAAGAAACATGGCTCTACTCGCTGTAGTAATGGACACGTAATTTCATACTGCTTTGAACTACCGCCTCTGATTATGGGTGAGCATGTGTGTGTGTGCATAATTATCTCATCCACTGTGCTGTATATTTCTGGAAGCAAAATTATGTGTCATGATCTTATACTACACTTTACATAAAACTAGTTCTCAATAAATTCCGGTTGAGCAAATTAACTTTGAAACTTTATGTAGCAGTTTAGTCCTTGGCACATCTATCTACTATAACACCTAACAGCCCAAACCTAAAATATTTTTACATGCATGATTCTCTCAAACACTGGTAGCTCCTTGAGAAAGGGATCATGCTCATTCATGTTTATAATGGCAGCATCTGAGCAGATGTCATGTCAATAGAAATCATCCAAGGAGTGTTACAAATGAATAGGTAAACGCTTTAAATCCACGGGAGAGAGTCTCACCTAACTATGATTGCTATGAATCTACTTACTGGTAATGAATGCAATTAAATTCACCGCAATATGGGAAACCATAGGATAGCAGTTTCAAGAATTTTCCCATCAGAATCACACCATTTTTTTATTCTGACCTCACGCTGGCGTTTAATCTTCTCTGTAGAAAAGTCTTCCACAGTAGAATTCTTTTAAAGAGGTCTAAAAGAAAACAAAGATTTAAGAAAAGATTGAGTTCACTCTGAGAGTAACAGGATTTTATTTTATTAAAGTTATTTATTCTGTGTGCATGTAGTATGGGTATGTGGGTGTCCCCAAGACACAAAGTGGGAGTCAAGGTCGGACGACAGCCTGAGGGGAAGCATCCTCTCCTTCTACCACGTGGGTCCTAGAAATGAAACTCAGGTTGTCGGGCTTGTCCTTCGGCACCTTCACCCGCTGAGGCATCTCACCAGCCAGAGATTTTATTTTTCTTTGAAATAGGAGGAATTATAAATTCAAGGGCTATAAATTGTACAATTGAAAATATTTCTAAATATCTAAAGGCGTTTATTCTAATTCATTTTACCATATAAACATTACCAAAAAAATCAGCACATATTATGTTTTAAATTATATCTAATGTATCTATTTTAAAAATAATTAAGTACTTAAAGAACTTTTTAAAAATCCAATAAGGCATTAAATACAATGTAATAGATTACACATAAAATATGGTACTAAAAACAAAAAGCATAAACAATGAAATACATAAGACAATGCCACCATTGCTTCATATTCTAACTTGATATTCTAATTGATAAAACAAAATTTGGACAAAAGGAAAAAAACAAATATGTTCAAATTATAAATCATTCATAATCCTAACAAAGATTTGGCACAGTTTCTGGGTATTTATTTTCAATCCCTTTGTATTCATCTATAAATCTATGATTTCTACAGAATCAGAATGATATAACAACAGTACATATTTTCCCAATTTTCAAGTTTTATCAATGATTTTAAAAGTCAATGATAAAAGTTCACAAATGTCAGTCAGGATGGTTGGGATATAGGAAGGTTGGATAGGGGAGCATGGAAGCACAATTCTTAGTTAAGGGAGCCACCTTAGGGTTGGCAAGAGACTTGAACCTAGAGTGGCTCTCAGGAGCCCAAGGCGATGTCCCCAGTTAGTTCCTTGGGCAGCTGAGGATAGAGAACCTGAAATGACCCTATCCTATAGCAATACTGACGAATATCTTGCATATCACCATAGAACCTTCATCTGGTGATGGATGGAGATAGAGACAGAGACCCACACTGGAGCACTGGACTGAGCTCCCAAGATCCCAATGAGGAGCGGAAGGAGGGAGAAGATGAGCAAGGAAGTCAGGACCACGAGGGTTGCACCCACCGAGACAGTGGGGCTGATCTATTGGGAGCTCACCAAGGCCATCTGGACTATGACTGAAAAAGCATGGGATAAAACCGGACTCTCTGAACATGGCGGACAATGAGGGCTGATGAGAAGCCAAGGACAATGGCACGGGGTTTTGATCCTACTTCATGTTCTGGCTTTGTGGGAGCCTAGCCAGTTTGGATGCTCACCTTCCTAGACATGGACAGAGGGGGGAGGACCTTGGACTTTCCACAGGGCGGGGAACCCTGACTGCTCTTTGGACTGGAGAGGGAGGGGGAGAGGAGTGGGGGGAGGGGAAAAAGGGTTGGAGGAGGGGGGGGAAATGGGAGGCTGGGAGGAGGCTGAAACTTTTTTTTCTTTTTCTCAATAAAAAAATAAAAATAAAAATAAAAAAAAAGGTAATAGATAAGGAAACTTGCAACATTTGGAAAAAAAAAGTGTTTCTGGATAGGATAAGATTAACTTTTAAGAGGGCTTACTGAGTAAACCCAAGTACACTACCCTTCCTGCATGGGTCTTATCCGATCAATAGAAGTCCTAAATTGAACAGAAGAGTCAGTCATCTGAAACGTCTCTTGCCTGTTATGAGCTGTAGCGCTGGGTTTTCCCCACCTTCAGATTACACTGAAACATCAGCTCTGCTGGGTTCCAAGTTTGCCTGCATAATAATTAGAACTAACTACACCATTGGTTCTCCAGGTCCACAGTAGACCAAATTCGTATCTACATATTTGGAGGCCTCCTTTAGGATGTAAGACAGTTCTTTACAATAAATCTTGCTATATATCTATCTATATATCCTGTTTGCTTGACTATTTGTTTGCCTTGACTGAGAAGGCAAGTTATAGAGACCAACACTGGCAGTGTCTAGACAAGTATCAACCCTTGAAGGAGCTTTTCCAAGTGAGCCAAACCATTTTAAGGATATTTCCCAATGTAAAAATATACAGAAGTTCGAAGTAAAAAAATCTTATGTATTCCAGGCCTAATGTAAATCCCAATCCTATCATGAACTGTGTATGACCCTATTGTAAGCCACATACTGATCTTTGCAATCTAATCAATCTGTGTTCACAGAGAACTATGAGGTTATTGTCAGGACCAGCCAACCTGTCAAACAACACCTGAATAGGTGAGGATTAAGAAGAGACAAGATACATAATAAAATCGAAAGGACTGTTGATGAATATTGCAGCCCTAAATTTATTTCTCATGACCTATATATACAGAAAGCAGGGAGGCAAAAAGATCTTCCTATCTTAAGGACACCATGATTCAAGGACCAGACAAATTAACCTACTTAATTCTCAGGATATCTGGTGACCACGGCCTTTAGTTTACATCCTATTATTCAGCCCTAAGGACCAAAAACAAGTTTGAATTCTCTGATACTATGTCAAGATAAAATGGAATCACTGTGAGCTAACACAGGTTATGATTTGGTGTTTGATATAGGTCTTTCTACAGGGAGATACTAGAGTGACTATGAGTAGATTAGTAGTCTAACCAGAAAAAAAAAAACTGAACATTACAAATTGACAAAACAATAGTCTGATTTAAATTATTTTTAAGATACAGCTATGTCAAGAAGCTCACCTGAGACAAATCAAAAAGGATGGCTAACAATCACAACCCTTATCTGGGAGCTTCAAAATGCCTACAACACCCCCATTTCTCTTAGAGAAGGTGTCATTATCATGTCACACTATCTTTGCCTTCCTGACCACAATGGTCTGGACTAGAGATGACTGTTCAAGCCAGCATTCTATAGGCTGCTCTAACGCAAAAGCTCTGCTCAAGACTGGCTTTTACAGAGTGTGACTAGTTAAAAGCTGAATTAGTCACATTCCCTCTCAGGAAATTCAAATTGAAATCTCAGGTATAAATTGGTGCTCTATGACAAAAGGTCCATGGAAGATGCAACATAAATATCTGCACAGCTAGGGAGTCTATGACTTACCAAAGACCAACTTGGAGAATTAGTGAGTTTTAGTGGGGTTATTTACGCCTTGAACACAGTTACATTACCAAAGCCCGCCTCAGCATGGGTGATAGCTCACAAAGGCAAAAACCTGGAGCATGCTACACAGCCTCTAAATTGTAAAACAGTTTGGAGAGTGTCCTTTCCAACTGACTCTGGTGGTCTAAACCTCTTCCAGGCCACCGGGCTGGTTTCTGCATCTTCTGGGAAGCTTGGCTGGTATGAGAATGACTCTTCAGCAGTCTTTGTTGGTTTTTCTGGGAGGTGGGGCCTGGTAAATCTGGTAAGTTTCAGGGACTTCCTGAAGGAATTTTGTTAGTTTACCTTCTGTCTTAAATCCTTTTCCTGCAGGGTAGGATGTTTCAACCTTAGAGAAACTGCTACACGACAGTTGGCGACTGTTGGTAATAACCATGTCTACCATGTCTTCCTAAGTGTATCAGTCAAGTCGTGAAACTGATGGCAGACAGCACAGCACTACAAGGTCTCCATGAGGCCTGAGACTCTATTTGCTCCTATTTTGCTCTCATCCACTAAAAATCCTGGTTTGTGCTTACTTTTTTCAGCAGTATACATCATGTAATGCCACATAAGGGGAAACACAACTAACCACAGCTATCCTGAACACAAAAATGCACTAATGATTTACAGCAAGTACAAAAGGACAAAATATCCACCCAGATGAGGCAGATGACAAACACTAGTAAAACCTGGCAGGCATAGATAAATATGCAGAACATTTGCCCCCTTAAAAAGAGCAATTGATCCCTAGTTTTGGTCATGGTTATCATTCATAACAGCAGACACTATCCAACTTTGATATTTAAAATGAGATAATGTTGGTAAAATATGCCTATCACATTGTAAGAGTTAATTATTTTGGAGATAGGGACATAGCCCAATAAGTGAAGTGTTTGCCTCCCAAGCATAAAGAATCAAGTTCTATCCCCAGAATTTATATAAAAAGTCAGATACATTGACACATGCATGTAATCCCAGAACAGGGCAGATGGAGATAGTTGATCTCTGGGGCTTCCTAGACAGCTGGTCTAGCCAAACCAGTGAGCCCAGGACCCAATAAGAAAGCTTATCTCAAAACAAAAAAAAATGATGAACAGCTGCTGGAGAATGGCATCTGAAGTAGATGCCTATAGGTGTGTAGGTAGGTAGATAGATAGATATGAATGGGTGGATGAATGGGTGAGTGGGTGGGTGAGTGGATGGACAGATTAAATGTTGGATGGGTGAATGGATGGGTGGACAGATAATTAAATAAAATTTGAAAATACTTTATTTTAATTTTTTAGAATCATTATTTACAGGAATCCATAAGAATTATCTGGAGATGAAACTACTTAGCCAATTTACATTTCTAACTCCTTAGCACATTTTCTCATACTATTAAAATGTTTCTCTATAACTAATTGGTCTCCTAGCTGACTCATGAAACCCCTAAAATTTAAAGTATGCTGACTCTTAAGGTTTGCTGTCTTTTAATGAGTCACTGAATTAAAGGAACCCATTTCTTGGTATTTCTGACCTATATTTTCCCAGGATAATTACGTCCCACAGACACCTTCAGACATTGCCTATCAGACAAAAATGCACAGTGGGAAAAATATGATTTTCTCCAACTTGATCCAGGTCTTTAATCAGAGACTGCCAGTTCTGAGCAGCTCTTCAAAGTTTTCTATCTCTGAGGCTCAACACACTGAACTCAGAAATAAACATGAAGATAATCCCCAGCAAACACACATGGAAAGCACCACAACATACTCAAAGCACAGAAAAGTCTCAAAACGTGTGACACCGTGTTAATAGAACCTAGTTCACCTCTCATTTTCTGCTTAGGAAAAATATGAGTAGGGAAGAGTATATATGAATTTTGAGCCAAACTCAACTGGATTCACATTCTGCTAAGCTTGCTAGATGTATATCTTTAGCATGTACCTTAGCTTCTCTGAGTTTCTGAGACTGTCTCTAAAGACTGAGACAATAGGGCACTGCAAGGCTAGCATGAAAGGAAATGATGGGACAACAGAAAAGTGACTTTCTGTTATTTAGCAGGTGTCCAATAAGAGATTACTTTCTTGTTTCCATTCCATCCTCTTTTGGAATGTAAGGATTAATCACTTAATATACTTAATTAATATACATAGTTAACTTTATATAATATATAACGTATGATTATATACGATACTTGTTTCACTTATATGATTTTATATATACATATAATGCATCTGAAAATGAAGCGAGATGACATTGACTATCTTAGATAAAATACTAAGGTTAGCACTCTCCCTCCTCACACCTCTGTGCTGCCCTACCATCTCAAATAGAGATGTCTGGAATAACTGGGGTAGAAATGTCACACTCTTGTTTTATTTGTCACTTATTTAATAAATATTAATCACTATTATATGAAAAACACTGAAGATAACAACAGCAAATGACTCCTCGGACTCTGACTGTGGCAGACTTACCTTAAACAGAATTTCCTAATGCATGCTCTACAGAACAGCCATTCTGCAGCTTTTTAAGTGCTTTAAGAAAACTAAGTTTAAGGATAAGTTTTCAAAATTTCATTTCTATGAGGATTTTAGAAACAGTCGTGGTCTTGGGGGCATAGAATATACTTGTATTTAATCATGAACCTCTTCTCAGGGGGTCACTTTGGGGTTTGTCTGAACATGCGACAGGCAGAACAGACCTACAGTGTGAAGGCAGAAGTGCTCCCATGATGCACTCCTAAAATCCTCTGGGGAAAACAGGTAGGAAACAAGTGTTCTTCCCCAGTGCCCATGCTGGAGTAGGAAAACAGCTATGATCATCGAGCCCAGCCTGGATTGGAGGTTTGATTCCGCCTCTTTTATCCTCCTTCCTCAATAAGTCATAATAATACTAGACTCTTAGAATGGATAGATAAGGGGGATAAATGTAATAAGAGCGAAGTGCAAGGTGTGGTCTGAAGGAAGAGCCTACTAGACATTCTCCTGGATTTTATTACATCCTGGAAAGCATAGTACCACCAGTCAGGGATAAATACATCCTGCTCGCCTACAAGGCAAATGAGTGTGCTTCTCTGTCTGCATTTCCTCTGTTATTTTGCTTGAAGTTTTGTGCACTCTGCACTTCTGTGTTTCATCCATAAATGCTGAGATGACAGAAGGCAAGCAACAGGGTCTAGATAAGAAATCCTGCCTACCTTCTGGGCGTTCTTACCTCTGTATATCGTATGGGTCAGAGTGGGAACTTTTACAACATCTACCATTGCCTTATAGTGTGTAAAATTCAGAAATGCCTTCCAAACACATCTGGGATTTTGATGTTTAAGAACTTCAAAGAAAAAGGGGGAAATTCTGATGGTGTTTAAGCCTGTATTTAAAAGACCCTGTGATTCAGCATCTGAAAGTCATAATATAGATTCTTGATCATTACTGCAGTCCATGTCTATCAAGAAATAGCTCCAAACAGACACTGAGGAAATTCAGAGAATGATAGGGTCTTACTACAAGGGCCTATATACCACAAAGTTGGACAATGTAAAATAAATGGACATTTTTTAGACAAATACCATATACCAAAATTAAATCAAGACCAGGTGAACAATTTAAATAGACATATAAGTCATGAGGAAATAGAAGCTGTCATAAAAACCTCCCAACGAAAAAGAAAGCCCAGGACCAGATGGTTTTAGTGCAGAATTCTACCAGAACTTCCAAGAAGAGCTAATGCTTATACTTCTTAATGTGTTCCACATAATAGAAACAGAAGAGTCATTGCCAAACTCTTTTTATGAAGCTACAGTTACCATGATACCAAAACCACACAAAGACTCAACCAAGTAAGAGAATCATAGACCAATCTCACTCATGAACATGGATGCAAAAATTCTCAATAAAATTCTAGCAAACCAAATCCAAGAACACATCAAAAAAAAAATCATCCATCATGACCAAGTAGGCTTCATCCCAGAGATGCAGGGCTGGTTCAACATACAAAAATCAATCAATATAATCCACCATATAAATAAACTGAAAGAAAAAACATATGATCATTTCATTAGATGCTAAAAAGCATTTGACAAAATTCAACACCCCTTTATGATAAATGTATTGGAGAGATTAGGGATAGAAAGATCATATCTAAATATAATAAAAGCAATATCAGCAAGCCGACAGCTAACATCAAATTAAATGGAGAGAAACTCAAAGCGATTCCACTAAAATCAGGAACTAGACAAGACTGTCTACTCTCTCCATATCTCTTCAACATAGTTCTTGAAGTTTTAGCAATAGCAATAAGACAACATAAGGAAATCAAGGAGACTCAAATTGGAAAGGAAGAAGTCAAACTTTTGTTATTTGCAGATGATATGATAGTATATATAAGTGACCCCAAAAACTCTACCAAAGAACTCCTACAGCTGATAAACACCTTCAGTGAAGTGGCAGGATACAAGATCAACTCAAAAAATATCAGTAGCCCCCCCTATACTCAAAGGACAAAGAAGCGGAGAGGGAAATCAGAGAAACATCACCTTTCACGATAGCCACAAATAGCATAAAGTATCTTGGGGTAACACTAACCAAGGAAGTGAAAGATCTATTTGACAAGAACTTTAAGGCTTTGAAGAAAGAAACTGAAGAGGATACCAGAAAATGGAAGGATCTCCCATGTTCTTGGATTGGAAGAATCAACATACTAAAAATGGCAATTCTACAAAAGGCAATCTATAGATTCAATGCAATCCCCATCAAAATCCCAACAAAATTCTTCACATACCTTGAGAGAACAATAATCAACTTTATATGGAAAAACAAAAAACCCAGGATAGCCAAAACAATCCTATACAATAAAGGAACTTCCAGAGGCATTACCGTCCCTGACATCAAACTCTATTACAGAGCCACAGTAATGAAAACAGCTTGGTATTTGGCATAAAAACAGAGATATTACCAATGGAATCGAATTGAAGACCCGGATATTAATCTACAAACCTATGAACACCTGATTTTTTACAAAGAATCTAAAATTATAGAATGGAAGAAAGAAGGCATCTTTAACAAATGGTACTGGCATAACTGGATGTCAACCTGTAGAAGAATGAAAATAGATCCATATCTATCACCATGCACAAAACTCAAGTCTAAATGGATTAAAGACCTCAATATAAATCCGACCACACTGAGCCTGATAAAAGAGAAAGTGGGAAGTAGCCTGCAATAGATGGGCACAGGAGATCACTTCCTAGGTATAACCCCAGTAGCACAGACAATAAGAGCAACAATGAATAAATGGGACCTCCTGAAACTGAGAAGCTTCTGTAAAGCAAAGGACACAGTCATTAAGACAAAAAGGCAACCTACTGAATGAGAGAAGATCTTCACCAACCCCACATCAGACAAAGGTCTGATCTCCAAAATATATAAAGAACTTAAGAAACTAGGATTAGAACTCTAATTAACCCAATTAAAAAATGTGGTACTGAACTGAACAGATAATTCTCAACAGAAGAATTTCAAATGGCCAAAAGATACTTAAGGACATGTTCAACTTCCTTAGCTATCAGGGAAATGCAAATCAAAACAACTTTGAGATACCATCTTACACCTGTCATAATGGCTAAACACCAATGATAGCCTATGTTGGAGAGGATGTGGAGTAAGGGGAACACTCATCTATTGCTGATGGGAGTGCAAACTTGTGCAACCACTTTGGAAATCAGTGTAGTGGCTTCTCAGAAAATTGGGAGTCAACCTACCTCAGGATCCAGCAATACCACTCTTGGGAATATACCCAAGAAATGCCCAATCATACTACAAAAGCATTTGTTCAACTATGTTCATAGCAGCATTATTTGTAATAGCCAGAACCTGTAAACAACCTAGATGCCACTCAATGAAAGAATGGATAAAGAAAGTGTGGCACATCTACACATTAGAGTACTACTCAGCAGTAAAAAAAACAATGACATCTTGAATTTTGCATGCAAATGGATGGAAATAGAAAATACTATCCTGAGTTAGATAACCCAGACCCAAAAATATAAATATGGTATGTACTCACTCATTAATGAATTCTAGCCATAAACAAAGGACATTGAGTCTATAGTTCGCAATCCTAGAGAAGCTAAGTAATAAGATGAACCCAAAGAAAAACATATATAGATCCTCCTGGAAATTAGAAGCAGACAAGATCGCCAGGCAAAAGTTGGGAGCATGGGGGTGGGGTGTAGGGAAGGGGAAACTGGGAGAGAGAAGGGAGAAGAGGAAGGTTGGGGAGAGCTTGTGGGAGTGGGATGGTTGAGATGGAGGAAGGACAGATATGGGAGCAGGGAAGTAGATATCTTAATTAAGGGAGCCATTTTAGGGTTGGCAAGAGGCTTGGTTCTAGAGGAGCTCCCAGGTATCCACAGGGATGTCCCCAGTTAGGACCCTGTACAGTGGAGGAGAGGGTGCCTGAACTGGCCTTGTCCTGTAGTCAGACTGAAGACTATCGTGAATATCACCATAGAACCTTCATCCAGCGACAGATGGAGATAGAGGCAGAGACCCACATCAGAGCACTAGACTGAGCTCCCAAGATCAAGTTGAAGAGCAGAAGGAGGGAGAATATGAGCAAGGAAGTCAGGACCACGAGGGGTGCACCCACCCACTGAGATAGTGTGCCTGAGCTAATTGGAGCTCACCAAATCCAGCTGGACTGTGACTGAATGCATGGGATCAAACTGGACTCTCTGAATGTGGCTGACATTTGGGGCAGACTGGGAAGTCAATGATAATGGCACTGGGATTTGTCTCTACTGCATGTACTGGCTTTTTGAGATTTTATTCTATTTTTTGGATGCATACCTTCCTTAGCTTGGATGTAGGGGGAGGGCCTTGGACTTCCCACAGAGAGCATACCCTGCCCTCTCTTAGAACTGGAGGGAAAGAGGGGAAGGGCGAGTGGGGAGTGGGAGGGAAGTGGGAGGAGGGGAGGAAGTGGAAAGTTTGAATGATATTATTTATAAAGTAATAAAAAATTAGAAAAAATAATAAAACTTTTTATTAGTTTTTGAAAGTTTCAAAAAAAAGAAATAGCTCCAAATTAAAAAAAAATAGTTCAACTTTGATAGTTAAACCCAGATTGCCTCCTACAACCTATATGATTTTTTTTTTAGTATTTACCCGATTTCTTTATTAAAATGAAATAACTACTTCATTATGTGAGGAAGGAAAAATTAAAGTAAGAAATAAATTTAACACTCAACAGAGCTTAACATTTATTTGACGAAGATCCAATTGAATCACTATAGGTATTGCAATTCATTATAAATAATGTATTTAGTTTTTAATATTTTATCCTGTCATACAGAAACATCTATAATTATAGAAGTCTTTATTATTTCTTTTATAATACATGCCAAAAGGAACTTTCTCATAACCAATTTATCATAGCAAAAATCTTATTCACTTTTGTAGTAGATGATTTTTAAACCATTTTAAAGTAAGTTTTCCATAAAAAAGATAATAAAAATAATTATATTGGGTATAATTTAACACCTTAGGTTACTTAATTTCCATGGAATGCCGAACTAGCTAATAGTATGATTCCATTCCTTTCACAGTAGTTTGGCATTTCATATGCCCAAGTTACAACTGTGCTTAATCAGTAGATTTTAAAATTATAAGTATTATAATTATACAGTGAGAAAGACTCTAAAATGGATATTAAGGCAAAAATAATGTTTCTTAGTCAACTAAAAGTCACTTCCTTCTATTATTTTTCTTTCTTAGTCTGTCATAATCATTGCTTCCTTTTTAAAACCTAACATAGAAATCATGTTCTTTTAAAAAAAAGATCTTCATAATGCATATTATAGTTTCTATTTTTTACAGTTCAAATGCACTCAGTTGTACAAGCTTTCTTTTCCTTAACATGAGAAGAAAATAAATAACAGTAAATAAACATCACTGAGTGTCTGTGAGGAGCCATTATGGGGCTAACAAGAGACTTGACACTAGGGAAATTCCCAAGAATCCTCAAGGATGACTGAAGCTAAGTCTTTAAGGAATAGTGGAAAGGGTACCTGAATTTGCCTTCTCCTGTAATCAGACTGATGACTACCTTAACTATCAGCATAGAACCCAGCAACTGATGGATGCAGATGCAGATATCCACAGGTAAGCACTTGACTGAGCTCCCAGAGTCTAGTAGAAGAAAGATAGTATGAGCAAATGGGTCAAGACCATGATGGGGGAACTTACAGAAACAGCTGACCTGAGCTAGTGGGAGCTTCCAGACTGACAGCAGGGAAACCTTCATATGACCAAACTAGGTCCTCTGACTGTGGGTGACAGTTGTGTGGCTGGGACAATCTGGGGGCCACTGGCAGTGGGAACAGGATTTATCCTTAGTGCATTAAGTGGCTTTGTCGAGCCTGTTCTCTTTGGAATGATATTTTGCTTAGCCTAGGTATAAAGAGGAAGGTCTTGGTCCCGCCTAAACTGATATGCCAAACTTTGTGAACTTCCCACGGGAAGGAAGCCTTACTCTCTCTGAAGATTGGATGGGGGTTTGGAAGGTGGGTGTAGCTTGAGGAGGTGAGAGACTGGGAACTGACATTGGTATGTAAAATGAAAAAGATTGTTCTAAAAAACAAACAAATAAAACTTCTGTCAGCAGAACCTATTTCTTAGAGACAAGGGAAAAAAGAAAAAGAAAAGGCCTTTCCTCTGGAGAAGTGTAGTCCCAAGTGCTGTGATACCCATCCAAACAGTTCCTTGATTGAAACGGAGTTGCAGAAAAGAACAGTGTGCATTTACTTGGAGGTTCTTTTGAAAAACATGCAGAATGCCAAACAAAATCTGAATGTTGTTTCTTGAGTTTTTTTTTATTCAGTTCAAGAGTTACATTAGCACTTGTTATAAATTATACTGAAAATGCACAATGGGTTTGTTATTTATTATTGGAGTCAATTGAAACTGGAAAACTATAATTGACTTCACCCATTTGCTTTTTTTTTTCATTATAGATTCTAGTAACCAAATTGAGTTGGAAGCTCCTTGAGATTTTGCCATGTGGGTTGGATTAAAACCAAACAATATGGCAGGGGACATTGATAAGGGTATTTGAAATGTTGAGCAGTGATATCTGACTTGGCTAGAAATGCTGAAAATAAAATGGTGCCTTACGACCTCATCATGGGGCTGAAGAGATTGCTCAGAGTTTAAGAACATAGCATTTATTACCTTTGCAGAGGACCTGGGTTTGTTTATCAGCACCTACATGGTCTCTCTCAATCATGATTAAATTATAGGGAATCCAACTTCCTCTGATCTCCACAGGTACTACACATACGTGATGTCGTTATATAATCACAGGCGCGCGCGCGTGTGTGCGCGCACACACACACGTTAAATAAGTAAATAAGTAAATATTATTGCATTCAGCAAGAGGATGACTAGCCAAAATGATGAAGCCTATTATCTGTACTTAGAGTGTAGGTACATAAGACACAACCTATATGATTTTAATTGAACTACTTAATCCTCCTCAACTCACTTTCTCCAGCTACAAAACTTGAACAATAACATTTTTTGTCTCAAGAGTCAGTTGTAAGTAGAAACTCGATGAAATAAGAACCAAGGCTAGAAACATAAGAAAGACAAAAAATAAAATTTAATAACATTCATATATATTTGAATATGAATACTAAATTTTATACTATAGCTAAAAGCTCTAAAATCCAGAATAAAAGCTTGAATTTTTGTTTTATATAAGATTATTTAAAGTTTTTGATTTTCATGGTATTGTCCTTTGACTATAAGTAGCTTAAATGAAACAAAAGGAGTTAGAAGTAGATGTAATACTAATTTGCCTCATGTTTTCCTTTACAGTTAGTACATCCATCCTCAAAAAAGAAAAGCAAAAGTTTATTACAGTTGGCATTATAGTCATACTTTATCCTCCTGATTAAATATATTTTTGCTAGTAATAGTTTACCTCAGTTAATTTGCTTTTCTCTTACCATTATGCCATCAGCTTATTTACAGTCACAAATTCTTCCCTCAACGGAAAAGTCAGTCTGTCCTTCCATAGCTATCCCTGGCAAACCAGTACTTAAATTCTACCTTTTGCAAGAACACTTCTGTGATTAAGCCTATGCTGAATCAGCATCTATCTGCATTGATGGTGTGTTTGAAATATGTCAGGCCCTTCTCTAAGAGTTTACTGTTTGCTCCCATGTGGATCCTTTATTTACACTCCTTTACAGGTAAGAGGAGATAGGAAATAATGAAGAGCCTTGTCTGAGACACACAGCAGAAAAACAATGAGCCCGTTTCCCAACTAAGTCATCAGCTGGATCCCACACCCTTCAAAGCCATTCGTGTCCTGCTTCTTTTACATAGTTTTCCCATGACAGTTCATGTATCCAAGTCTGATACTGTTTCTTCAGTTAGACTGTAACATTTGGAGGAAGAGAGGTTTCCCTTCCCTTCATTAAACCTAAAATGGTGGTCTATAAAGCATGAATATCCTTTTGCAAACGCAGCAGCTATCTGGCCAGCACAAGTCAAGTTGGCTAAATTATTCTCCCATTTCTTATAACAGGAACTCCTGGACAGGGCAAAAATTCAACACCATTTCTACTGTAAAATCAATTATGTCAGCCCACATAGCCAGCATGTGGAAAGCAGAAGTCATTCCACATTAGTTTGTGAGTCAATGCTCATTTTTATTCCAAAAATCCACCTACATGGCCTTGCTATAGGCATCAACAGTGCATAATAATCTAGGAGATACAAAATAACACACCAGGCAAGCAGACATTTTACTTAATAAATTGTGCCTGTTATACATAATTTTTCTCAAATCCCCTTATTTATTTATTTATTTATTATGAGCAATGCCAAATTTGCTCATTGTTTGTGGTTTCTTACTATGTCACTCTGAAATCTACCATGCCAAGAAAACAAAGGAGGGAGATGAAATGAACCTGGGTAGTAAATACATTTGAAGCTTCTACTATGTGAGAAATCAGTGAATGCAAAGCTTTTTCATGGATTTTTTTGCTTAAATTTATTCAAATGTTTGTCAAAAATATAACAGGGACTAGCAAGACTGATCAGCAGGTAACGGTACTTGCTGCCAAGTCTTACAATCTTAAGCTCGATACCCAAACCCAAAAGGTCGAAGAAGAAAACTGATTCCCAGAAATGTTCCTCTCCCCTATATTTGTGTACTATTAGAGCACGTGCACATACACACAAATAAATAAATGTAAAGGTAAAACCTTAAATAAAGGTGGTGGAGATGATCATGGAGTTGGTAGTTACTTTTAGGAGCACAGCTGAACGCTTGCTTGCCAGAGCATAGGTCAACCAAAGCAGCTGCATCTTGAGAAGCTCACCTCAGCATAGTTAGCCAGGACTCACAAACTTGGACAGACATAACAGAACCTCATGGCAGATAGTAGCAGCTGCCCAGCTTTTTCATACAGACTTTCAACACAGTCTTTAGTTGGGTTTCATTTTCTCTGCAGTGACATCTCATTTTTTTATTTTTTTTTTTTTACTTTCTATTAGCTCTTGAGAATTCCATAGAATGAATTTTGATTGTACTCTTTCCCACAGCTCTTCCCAGATTCAGTCTCTGACCAAAAAGGAAAGCCAGCTGGTTGCTTCTCCACCCTCTGAGCTGGCAGGGTTTCACCCCAACATCTGATTCCCAAGTCTTTATTGGCAAATATAATGTTTGGCATTTAGTTAAAAACTACAATTGGGCTAAACTCTTGGAGTCCTGCTGAAGAAAGCAAGGAGAGATTCTATGAGCCAGGGGGATCAAAGTCATGATGGGGAACCCACAGGGACAGCTGACCTGAGCTCCTGGGAGCTCATAGACTCTGGACCAATAGTTAGGGAGCCTGCATGGGACCAACCTAGGCCCTCTGCAAGTGTGTGACAGGGTGTGTAGCTTAGTCTGTTTGTAAGGCTCCTGGCAGTGAGAACAGGAACTGTCACTGGCACTTAGCTGGTATTTATAACCCGTTCCCATGCTGGATTACCTCACCCAGCCTTGATTTAGAGGAAAGAGAAGCTCTGCCCTCCCTCTACTTGATGTGCCATGCTTTGTTCAAGCCTATGGGAGGCCTGCCCCTTTCTGAATGGAGATGGAGGAGAAGTAGATGGGAGTTAGGTAGATAGACATAGGGGGAGAGACCAGGAGGCGAGGAGGGGGGAGAAACTGTGATCTGTAGTTTCAATAAAATAAATTTTTAAAAAATGCTAATTAAGGGAGCTGGAGAGGTGGCTCAGAGGTTAAGAGCGTTGCCTGCTCTTCCAAAGGTCCTGAGTTCAATCCCCAGCAACCACATGGTGGCTCACAACCATCTGTAATGAGGTCTGGTGCCCTCTTCTGGCCTGCAGGCATACACACAGACAGAATATTGTATACATAATAAATAAATAAATATTTAAAAAAATGCTAATTAAGAAAAAAACTACAAAGCACAGCAGAGCTGCCAGCAGAATCAGAAATCCCACCAGGCCCTGGCTTGAGCAGTAGAGGCACTGACTGCCGGCTGAGGGACCCCAGATAGTAGTTAAAATTTCAGTAAATTGGGGTGTATCCATTAACTAAAAGAAAAACAACACATACAATCTAAAAATGATAGCAATTTCTCTGTGGCATTTCAGAAAAATATGAAGAAATAAACATTAAAAGATAGAGATGGCGTAGGCTCTTTCAAAAAACCTAGGTTCAATTCTCAGCATTCACATGGAAGCTTATAATTATTTATAAATCAGTTCCAGGGGACCTGATGCCCTTTTCTGACTTCTACAGGCACATGCATGTATGTGGTATACACACATATACTCGGATACACATACAATTTTATATTAAATATTTTTAAAAGAAAAACATTAAGAAAATACAGGAGAAAATATTAGCATTGATGATGACCAAAGAAATCTAAATGATAATGAAAATGAAATAATGTGTTGTGTCAATTAAAATATAGAGAAAGAGGGAATTAGCTAGAATACAATTCTGACAAGATTATAATATAAAAAAATGATTACTTTTCACTACTTGACAGTAAGACCTTACTGTTAAATACATTGCATACTTACATCATCAAAAATAGATGAATAACGCTGTTACACAAGAAGCTTCAACCCAGCTGGTTAGCATTCATTCTGCTGGGTTACCTCACTCAGGATGGTGCTTTCTAGTTCAATCCATAATGCATGGAAAATTCAAGATGTCATTGTTTTTAACCACTGAGTAGTACTCTAATGTATAAATGTGACACATTTTCTTTATCCATTCTTTGGATGAGAGGCATCTAGGTTGTTTCCAGGTTCTGGCTATTACAAATAATGCTGCTATGAACATAGCTCAAAATATGTCTTTATAATATTGTTTTAGCTGTAGTAGTGCTTCTGTTATAAACTTCAGTGCCCTGTGTTTGTGAATAAATATATAAAACTGCAATATCCTCTTTGTGGGCTTTTCCTAGTCATTCTCTATCTCTTCTGATTAGTTTTGGTTTGGAGTCTATTTTTTCAGATATTAAAATACCTACAATAGCTTTCTTCTTGAGTCTATTTTCTTAGAATACCCTTTTATATCCTCTTACCCCAAGGTGATATCTATCCTTGATGTTACAGCATATTTCTTTCTTTCTTTCTTTCTTTCTTTCTTTCTTTTTTTTTTGTATTTTTGAGACAGGGTTTCTCTGTAGCTTTTTGGTTCCTGTCCTGGAACTAGCTCTTCTAGACCAGGCTGGCCTCGAACTCACAGAGATCCACCTGCCTCTGCCTCCCGAGTGCTGGGATTAAAAGCGTGTGCCACCACCGCCCAGCTACGGCATATTTCTTGGACACAGCAGGAAGGATCCTATTTTCAAATACAGTCTGTTAGTCTGCTTCTTGTTGTTGGGTAATTCAGACCATTGATGTTGAGAGTTATCAATGAGTAGTGTTTGTTGATTCAGGGGTGTGTGTATATATGTGTGTGTGTGTGTGTGTGGTCTGGGTTATATATTCCTGTGTTTTCTTGGGTTTGGTTAACCTCTTCAGATTGAAGTTTTCCTTCAAACACCTTCTAAAAGACTGGATTTGTATAATAGATACACAACTGGGGTTTTATCATAGATTTTTTTAATCCATCTATTGTGGTTGAAATCTTTGCTGGGTATGGTAGTCTGGGCTGGCATCTGTAGTCTCTTTGAGTTTGTAGAACATCTGTCCAATCCCTTCTGGTTTTTAGAGTTTCCACTGAGTTGGCAGGTGTAATTCTAATAGGTCTGCATTTATACATTGCTTGGATATTTTCCCTTGCAGCTTTAAATGTTCTTTCCTTGTTCTGTACATTTAGTGATTTGTGTCATGGTGAATTTCTTTCCTAGTCCAGTTTGGTGTTCTGTGTCTTGCTTGTACCTTAATAGACACCACATTCTTTAAGTTAGGGAAACTTGCTTCTGTGATTTTGTTGAAAGTATTTTCCAGGTCTTTGAGCTGGGATTCCTCTGCCTTCTCTCTTCCTACTATTTGTATATTTAATCTTTTCATACTGCTCCTTGCTGGATATTTTGTTCTCAGATTTTTTTTAAGATTTGAAATTTTCTTTGACTGAGGTGTCCATTTCTTCTATCTTATCTTCAGTGCCTAAGTTTCTCTCTTCAATCTTTTGTATACTGTTGGTGAGACTTATCTCTGAGGTTTTTGTTGATTTCCTAAGTTTCTAATTTCCTGTTTTACCTCAGTTGGGTTTTCTTTAGTAATTCTGTTTCTACTTTCACGACTTGAACTGTTTTAATTACTTCATTACACTGTGACTTTAGACTTCATTAAGGAATTTAGTCTATACTTTTCAAGGTTCTTGAACATATTCACAATAGCTATTTTGAGGTCCTTATCTTATACTTCAGCTATACTGCATTCTTCAGGACCTGCTGTAGTAGAGTTGCTGGGTTCTGGTGGAATTATTTTGTCTTTGATGCTAATGATTGCCTTTGCACTGCTGTCCAGGAATCTGGGTTTGAGATTCTAGGTGTTGGTATCTGGTCTTGTCTTTGTTCCACTTCTTGTTGTTACTGTCTTCTATGTGTTTTGAACCTTCTAGAGAATCTTTTGCTCTTGATTTCGAGCTTTATTGTGTTGTGGTCAGATTAAATACAAGGGTTTTTTTTTTTCAGTTTTTCTGTATTTGTTGAGATTTGCTTTGTATCCCAATATGTGGTCTATTTCAGAGAAAATTCTATGGGATTCAGAGTAGGAGTGTGTGTGTGTGTGTGTGTGTGTGTGTGTGTGTGTGTGTGACAGAGAGAGAGAGAGAGAGAGAGAGAGAGAGAGAGAGAGAGAATGTGTTTGACTGGAATATTCTGTAGATAACTGTTAAGTAAATTTAAAGACTGAGATCAGTTAATTATGATTTTTGTTTACTTCTTGTTCAATTGATTGGTATATTAGACAAAGTGAGGCATTTGAATCACCTACTATTACTTGATTGGGATTCATCTGAGGCTTGTTGTCCAAAAGAATACCTTTTATGAAACTGGGTGCAGTAACACCTATTTATTTTCTAGCCCCATTTGTTCAGAATACTTTTTTAAATTTTTTCACACTAAGATGATGCCTAAGTTTAAAGATGTGTCGACTGTAGGCAAGAAAAATAGGGGCTTTTGTTTCCTCATTCATTCAACTCACTCATGCCTTTTGATTGTGAAGGTGACACCAATAATATTTAAAGTTATTATTGAAAGGTATGCATTGACTGCTAATATTTTATAACTATCTCTATTTGTATTCTTAGTCATACTTTGTATTTCATTTACAGTTTTACTTGTTTTCTTTGCATACTCTTTTGAATATGCATATTCCTTTTCACAGTCCAATGTATTGCTTCTGGTATTCTCCATAGGGATGGTTTGGCGCACATGAATTTATTGTTTCATTTTTATTTGATTTTTTTTTAGTCTTTCTATGTAGCCTTGGCTGACCTGGAACTCACTGAGTAGAACAGGACAGGTTGGCCTGATACTCATAGAGCTCTACCTGTCTCTGCCTCTCAAGTTCTGGAACTGAAGTTATGAACCACTATGCCCAGCTGTTTCACATAAATTCTTTTAGCCTGTTTGTATTATGGAAAGCTTTTCTTTCTTCTTTATCTATGGCAGATAGTTTTGCCTTGTAGAGTAGTCTGTATTGGCATCTGTGGTCTTTTAGGACTTGGGGGACTTTGCTTTAAACTCTTCTAGCTTTTAAAGTTTTTGTTAAGACATGAACTGTTATTCTGATGTTTACCCTCATATGTAATTTATGGCTTTTCTCTTACAGCTTTCGACACCCTTTCTTTTTCTGTATAATTGGTGTTTTAACTATGATATACCATGGAGAGCTTCTTTCCTGGTCCTGTCTGTTTGATGCAGTCATGCCTCTTGTATCTATATGAGTACGTCTTTCCTTAATGGGTGTTTAAATTTTTCAATTCCATCTTCACATCAGTTTACATTTTTTTTCAGTATTTCTATATCTTCATTGAATCTAGTTTGCAAATCCTGAATTGTCTTTTTTACTTTATTTAGCCATGAGGGTTTGTTGGACTTCACTCAGGGGTTTATTTTTATCCTCTTGAACTGTATTTGTTTCATTGTATCTTCTTTAAGTGCCTTGAATTCGTTGATCATGTTTATAATTTTTTCTTTTAAATTCTCTGCCCCGACGTTACCATTTGAGCAGATTTTACAGGACTGGTGGTCTTCTGGGGAGACACATTGTCTAGGACTTTCATATTGTTTGTGATTTTTTTAATAGGAACGTGGCATGCAGATTTAATTAATTGGTTATGTGTTTCATACAAGGTTCTGTCCTGCCTATATTGGGAGGAAATTTGGTTTTGTTTTTGCTGTTGCCAAAACTTAGTTGATCCACAGCAATAAGACAACTCACGATCAAGGGGATACAAATAGGAAGTGAAGAAGTCACAGTATCTTTATTTGCAGGTGATTTTATACATTAAAGGCCCTAAAAATTCTACCAGGAAACTCCTACAGCTGGTAAACTCTTTCAGTAAAGTAGCAGGATACAAAATTAATACACAAAATCAATAGCCTTCTCACATGCAAACAACAGTGAGAAAACATTAGGGAAACAAAACCTTTCACAATAGCATCAAAAAAAAAAAAAACCCTTGGTGTAATTCAAGCCAAACAAGTGAAAGACTCATATAATAAAAACTTGAGGATACTAAAGAAAATAACAAAAGACAGAAAGCTTTCCCATGCTCACAAATCAGTAGGATTAATATTGTAAATATTACTGTCCTACCAAAAGCAATATACAGATTCAAAACAATCCCCATCAAAATTTCAACACAATTCTTCACAGATCTTGAAAGGACAATTCTCAGCTTCATGTGGAAATACAAAGAAACTTAGGATAGCTAAAACAATCCTGAAAAATAAAAGAATTGCTGGAGGAATCACCATCCCCAAATTTAACTTGTACTATAGAGCTATTGGCATAAAAACAGACATGCTCATCAATGAAACAGAATTGAAGACCCAGACATAGTTCATACACCTATGGATATCTGTTTCTTTACAAGAAAGCCAGAAATACATACTGGAAAAAAGCATCTTCAACAAGTGGTCCAACTGGATGACTATATGTAGAAGAATCCAAATAGAACTACTCTTAACAACCTGAACAAAACTCAACTAAAAATGGATCAAGGACCTCAACATCAGGTCATATACACTGAATCTGATACACAAGAATGTGGGGAAGATCCATGAACACATGGACACAGGAAAAAATTCTGAATAGAATGTCAATAGTACCAGCACCAAGAATAATTAATAAATATGACCTCATAATACTTCTGTATGACAAATGATATCCTCATATAGACAGAGCAGCTGAATAAATAATGGAGAAAGGTTTTTACCAACTATATGTCCAATAGAAGGTTAATATCTAACTATATAAAGAATCCAAACTACTGGACATCAAGAAAACAACTAACCCCATTTAAACAATGGAATACAGATCTAAACAGAGAATTCTCAAGAGAGAAAAACACAAATGTTGAGAAGCACTTAAAGAAATTTGCAACATTTTTAGTCATCATGGAACACCAATTCCAAACTACTTGATCTTATATTGGTAAGAATAACCAAGATCCATAAAACAAATGACAGCTCAGGCTGTCATTTACTCAGGATACTGAGTAAATGGAAGACTTATTCATCACTGGTGTGAGTGCACACTTGTATAGCCAATATGGAAATCAGAGTGGCAGTTCCTCAGGAGGCTAGAAATAGATCTACCTCAAAATGCAGCTATACAGCTCTTGGGTACACACTCAAAGGATTCGACATCTTTCCACAGTGACATTTGTCCAGTCGTGGCCACTGGTGCTCTATTCATAATAGGCAGAAACTGGAAACAACTTAGATGTCTGCCAACAAATAAATGGATAAAGAAAATGTGATACATTTGCACAATAGAATATTATTTAGCTTAGCTTTAAAAAATCATGAGACTCACAGTTATGAATGAAACTAGAAAAAAATCATGGTGAGTGAATTAAGCCAGACATATAAAGGCAAATATAGTATATATTCACTCATATATGGATGCTAGTTGTGAAAACCTTCAACACGCATGCTTCAATCAATATAACCACAGAGGTTAGATATAGAGTAAGGAATTAGGGGAGAGGGATGGACCTCCCTAGTAAAAGGAAGTGAAATATATAGTTATAGATGGGTATGGGAAGACTGTGATGTGGGGGGGACCAAATAAAAAGGGTGGGGGAGGGTATACAGGGAGAAACAGCTAAAACTAAGGACTATTTGAAGAGACATATGAAAACCTAATACAGTAGAAGCTTCCTGAAATATATACATATATAAAAGAAATCTAAATGGAATCGCCAAATAACAAGAGAGGAAAGGCCACAACTAGACATCTCTCAGTTCCAGTTCCAGGAATGGGGTACATATAATATAGTTCTTAGTTAAAGGGGCTACATGGAAAGTCCCAAATAGCCCAAGCTATTGTAGTAGCTATTGGTTGCTCTCCACAAACTGATGGTAAGGCCTATCACTGAAGACAACGTTTACATAACTTACTGAACATAGAAGAATCAAGTTGGTAGATATATAGAGCATTCACCCTTCTGACTAGTTTTCACGGTATTTGGAAGGTACCCTCTGTTCTACCAGAGAAGAAAGGTGAGCACCAACACAGCTACAAACCCTTCTATCTAAATGACTTGCAAGAAACACTGGTGCAATAGTGACAAAGATCTTGTAGAAGTAACCAAATGATAGCTCATTTGATTTAAGGCTCACCCCATAAGACAGAACCCATCCCCAATACTGCTCAGGTGGCTAAGAACCTGAGACTAGTTAGGTCAGAGAGCTAGAATGGAAATAAATGCTACTCTTCTGCTAAAGGATTCTGCTGTTCTCATAGGTCAGTGTCTTGCTCAGCTATCATCAGAGAGGCTTTCTCCTACAGTAGATAGGAACAAGTACAGAGGCCTACAGCTAGACAATGTGCAGAGAGTCAAAGACCTCCAAATACTCAATCCTACATGGGATGTCTCCATTATATCCTTGCCCTTAGAGCTCAGGAAATGCTGCAGAAGAGGAAGCAAAAGATTGTAAGAGCCAGTGGGATTGAAGGTACCAAGAAAACAAGACCTTCTAGACACAACAAGATTTATACCCAAATGAAATCACAGAGACTGTGGCAGCATACACAGGGCCTGCATGGGTCTGGACCTGATGGGATCCCAGTACTGAGAGCTGAAGTGGACACAATACCCCATCCATAATCCATAAGATAGCTCCAACTGATAACTACTCATAAAAGAAAAATTATATTTCTCCAATGGAGTCTCACTGGGTATACAAACAACAATTAAAAGCAGGCCCCATGCCCAGCAGTAGATGGACAACACAAAACAAACTTGGTGCTATTTTTTTGAAGGTTTTTGTCTTATAATTTTTCATCTGGGCATTTTCTTTTACTTTTTTGCTTATATATTACGATTTCATTGTGTTTTTATGGGATTTCTATGTTTGTGCATATGTTTGTATGTGTGTGTTCATCTGTGTGTATTTCTTGTACTTCTTTGTTCTCTTTTTCTGTTTGTTTGTTTTCGTCCTTGTTTTGTCCTATTCTGATTTGTTTTTATTTTATCTTATTTTGTTTTTAGATTCCTGTTTGTTTTATAATGAGAGAGAGAAAGAGTACAGATATGCATGGGTGGGGAAGTGAGGAGGATCTGGGAGGAATTGAGTCAGAATAGATTGATAGAAAAACATCTATTTTCAATTAAAAATAAGAATTCAAAATTTTCCTATAACTAAATGAAAGTGGAAACAGAACACACAAAGCCTCAGGGACATATTAAAAGCGATCTTAAAAGGTAAATTTAAAGCTCTAATCACATACATTAAAAAAAATCAGAAACCACACAAATAAATGACTTAGTGATTCAACTCAAGATCTGGAAAACAAGAACAAAGTAAACCCAAATCCAGCATATAAGAAGAAATTTTTAAAATGGCATAAATTAATGAAAACAGAAAGAAAAATATAAAAAGATTCGGTAAACCTAAGAGCATATTTTTTGATTAAAAAACAAAATTGGCAGACTCTTAGCTGAATAAACTAAAAGAAATAAAAAAGCAAACTCAATACAATTAGAAATGAACAAAGAAGCAGAAGAGCAGATACCACAAGAACTCAGAAAGTTAAAAAGAAATATGTTAAAACCCACTCTCCACCTGAAAACATACATGCAAGCAACATTATATGTATTGGGCAGGTTATATTTAGGAATAACAATTAGTGGGGCAGAAAAGAAGCAATAAACTTAAAGGAGAGAAGAGAGAGGAATATGAAATGGCTTAGAGGAAGGAAAGGAAGAGAGAAATATATTAAATCTCAAACATTTAAAAAATCCATTAAACTGGAAAACCTACAATAACTGGATAAATTTCTAGAAACATCTGCCTGACCAAAATTAAACTAAGAAGAGACCAACAACTTAAATAAACACATAACAAATACAAAGATTTTAAAAATAATAAAAAGTCACCCAACCAAAAAAATTCCAAGGATGTTCAATCAAGAACATTTGTTCAACTATGTCCATAGCAGCATTATTTGTAATAGTCAGAATCTGGAAACAACCTAGATGCCCCTCAACCAAAGAATGGATTTTAAAAAGTGGTACATTTACACAATGGAGTACTACTTAGTGGTGGGAAAAAAAATGATACCTTGAAATTTGCATGCAAACAGATGGAACTAGAAAAAATTCCTGAGTGAGGTAACCCAGACCCAGAAAGATGAGCATGATATGTACTTGCTCATAGTGGATAAAGCAAAGGACAACGAGCCTATAGCCCACGACTCCAGGGAAGCTAAGAGAAACATACATAGATCCCCCTGGAGGGGAACTATACAAGATCTCCTGAGAAAATTGGAAGCATGGGGGTAGGGAAAGAAGGGAGAGCAGAAAGGAAGTAGGAGGGAAAAGGGGGAGAAGGAAGAACTTGAGGAAACAGGATAATCGAGATGGGGGAAAGACAGAGACAGAGAGGAAGAAAAGAATAATCTTGATTGAGGGAGCTATTATGGGACTAGCAAGAAACCTGACTCTAGAGAAATTCCCAGGAATCTTCAAGGATGAATCCAGCTAAGACCCTAAGCAATAGTGAAGAGGGTACCTGAACTGGCCTTGCTCTGTATTCAGATTGATATCTATCTTTAATGTCACCAATAGAAACTTCATCCAGCAACTGTTGGAAGCAGAGGAAGAGATCCACAATGGAGCACTGAGCTGAGCTCCCAAAGTCCAATCAAAGAGTGGGGGGGGGGGCTGGAGAGATGGCTCAGTGGTTAAGAGCATTGCCTGCTCTTCCAGAGGTCCTGAGTTCAATTCCCGACAACCACATGGTGGCTCACAACCATCTGTAATGAGATCTGGTGCCCTCTTCTGGCCAGCAGACATACACACAGACAGAATATTGTATGCATAATTAATAAATAAATAAATAAGTGGGATGAGTGAGAATATGAGCAAAGGGGTCAAGACCATGATGAGGATACCCACTGAAAAAGCTTACCTGAGCTAATGGGAGCTCACCAACTCCAGACTGACAGGGAAGGAACCAGCATAAGACCAAACTAGGCCCTCTGAATATAGGTGACACTTGTATGGCTAAGGCAGACTGTGGGACCACTGGCAGTGAGACCAGAATTTATCCCTACTGCTTGTATTGGATTTTTAGAACCCATTCTCTTTAGAGGGATACCTTGCTCAGCCTAAACATAGTGGGGAGGGCCTTGGTTCTGCCTCCAAGCAATGTGCTAGATTTTGTTGACTCCCCATGGGAAGGCTTACCCTCTCTGAGGAGTGGATAGGGTGGGGTGGGGAGGTAGGTGGAGGGAAAAGGAGGAGGGAAGGGAGTGGGAAGTGGGATTGGTATGTAAAATGAGAAAAGATAGCTTTTAAAAAAAAAAGTAACAAAAAAATCCAAGTCCAGATGGAGTCACAGCAAAATTTATCCAGACTTTTAAAGAAAAACTACAACCACTGCTTCTCAAGTTATTCCAATAGATGGGTGGATAGAGAGATGATAGATAGATAGATAGATAGATAGATAGATAGATAGATAGATAAAAAGAAATGGAAGGACCAGTTCCAAATGCTCATGTATTACTTTGATTCCAAAGCCAGGGAAAGACAAAGCCAAAGTAAGAGAGCAAAGGGCCACTGTCCCTGAAGACCATAAATTCAGAACCTTTTGTTAAACACTTACAAACTAAATTCAGGCATATGCCAATATATCATTCAACAGAAACGGATAGGCCTTACCCCAGAGATGCAGGGATGGTTAAGTTAGTAAATGTAACAAGCAATAGAAATTGACCTGATCACATGATCATCCCAGTAAATTCAGAAAAGCCCCTTATAAAATCCAGCAAACTTAATGACAAGACTTCTAAAGAGAACAAGACTGGAGTGAGTAGTCCTAAACATAATAAATGTTATGTGTGACAAACCCAAAGCTAACACCATCCTAAGAGAAAAAAGTTGAAGCAATCCTATTATAATCAGAAATGAGACAGAAATGTACATAATCCCCACTCCTTTCCAGTATAATGTCTGAAGCCTTTGGAGCAAAGAAAAGAGAGAAAGAAATTAAAGGGATACAAATAGGAAAAGAATTATGTATTTATCTCTATTTGCAGATGATAGGATATTATACACATGAGAACACTGCTAGAAATGATCAATATTATTATCAAAGTGGTGGGGCACAAAATCAACACATAAAATCAATAGCCTTTCTATATATCAATACAAACATGCTGAAAAAGAGCATAGAAACGCATTTATTTATAACAGACTAAAAATACCTCAGAATAAGCCTAACCAAGGAGATTAATGACCTTTATAATAAAAACTTTAAACCCCTGAATAAACAAATTGAAGACGACACTAGAAGATAGAAAACCTCCTGTGCTAATGGATTGGTAGAATATAGTGAAAATGACCATATTACCAAAAGCAATTTACAGATCTAATGCAATCTCAATCTAAATTCCCACAAAATTCTTCACAGAAACAGAAAAATAATTCTAAATTCCATATGGAACCACAATATACATTAAATAGCCACAGTAAGCCTGAGCAAAAGTATAATGCTGAGGGGATTATAACACCAATTTTACAGAGCCATAGCAATGAAAAAAGCATGAGAATAGCACAAAAATAAACATGTAGATCAACTGAAGAGAAGACTCAGTCATAAATAAGCATATGTAATTACAACCACTTGATAGTAAACAAAGATGCCAAAAGCACTGGGGAAACTAGATGCCTATAATATAGAAGAATGACTTCAAATCCATACTACCACCCTGCTCAAATGAACCAATATCAATAGGAAATCTTAGACTCTGAAACCACTAGAAGCAAACAAAGTACCGTACAAGATACTGACACAAGAAAGGACTTTGTGAATGGAACTTTATATGCTCAATAATTAATGCCAACAATTTACAAATGGGTCCTCATAAAACTAAAAAGTCTGTACATCAAGGTAAACAATCAAGTGAGAAGAACCCCGAAGTGAGAAAGACTCTTTGGTAATTATACATTCAAAAGAGAATTACTATCTAGAACATACAAAGAAGTTTTTAAAAAGAATCAAGAAAACAAACAATCCAGCCCCTGTTCCCAAAAATGAGTTGTAGATGTGAAAAAACTAATATAAAAGAAGAGAAGGAAGAAAAGGAGAGAGAGAGAGAGGGAAGGAGGGAGGAAAGAAAGAAGGAAAAAGTGGTTAAGAAATATCTTTTAAAGTGTTCAAAGGTCATGCCTTTAATTCTGCCTCATAGAGGCAGGTGGATCTCTATGAGTTCCTGACCAGCCCTGTCTACATAGCAAGATCCTGTCTCAAAAGAAAAAAGTGTTCAGCATCCCTAAAATTCAGGAAAATGAAGGTTAAAAGTACTTTGAGATTCATTTACCTCAGTAGTAATGGCTAAATTGAAAGCAACTGCTGACAGCAACGCTGGCAGGATGTGGGGAAAGAGGAACCCTTAGTCATTGTTGGTGGTATCGAAAACTGGTGCACCCATTATAGAAATCAACCTCGAAACAACCTAAATTCCCCTCTACCGAAGAATGGATAAGGAAAATGTGGTACATTTACACAATGGAGTACTACACAGCAGAAAAATGACGATATCTTGAATTTTGCAGGAAAATGGATAGATCTACAAAACATCATATTGAGTGAGGTAACCAGATCCAGAAAGATAAATATCATATGTATTCACTAAGAAGTGGCTTTTAAGCATAAAGCAAAGAAAACCAGCCTACAATTCACAATCACAGAGAACACAGACAACAATGAGGACCCTAAGAGAGACAAACATAGATCTAATATACATGGGAATTAGAAAAAGACAAGATCTCCTGAGTAAACTGGGAGCATGGGGGCCATGGGAGAGGGTTGAAGAGGAGGGGAAAGGAAGGGAGAAGAGCAGAGAAAAGTGTGTAGCTCAATAAAATCAATAAAAAAGAAAGAAATCAGAGCAGAGAATCCTCAAAAATCTCAAAATAGGGCCAGCTATGCCACACTTCAAAGTATGCTCAAAGATTCAGTACCCTACGACAGAGATGTTTGCCATATTCTTTGATACTCTATTCATAGTAGCTAGGAAATGGAATGAATGAATAATAAGAAGTGACACATTTGCATAATGGGACTCTTTTCAGTTATGAAAAGAGCTAAACTGTAAAATCCCCAGGTAAATGAATGCAAACTACTATACCAGTAAAGTAACTAGACCCAGAAGAACAAATACGCATGTTCTCTCTTCATTCATCTTTCTCTTCATCGATCCAAATCTTTAAGTGTATAGTTTGGAATTACCATAGAAGCTGGGAAAATAGAAAGGGACCATTGGGGACAGTGAGGAGAGGAAGTTCTAGAGACGAGGAGAGCAGGACAGAGGTGCCATGAAGGGAGCAACGGTAAACATCTAGAGGAGGGAACTAACAGGGAAGGAATGAGGGAGGATAATACAAAACAGGGAGGGACAGAGAGGGACAAATAACACTAAAAATGCTTGGAAACGCCACAGAGAAACCTGCTATTTCATAAACTTATGAGAGAGAGAATGAGTTAAATGAGTTAATAGAGTTAAACCATATAATGTGATAATGCTCTCCTCAGAAGCCAAACACACACACACACAAAAAAAAAAAAAAAAAAAGTACCACCACGCAAGGGGTCGCACCCTTGTGTTGTTGGTTGGGGAAAACAAGAGCTCACCAAAACAATATAGGCTATTGCCAACGGTCCTGGCTGCCTTCCAGAACTTGACCGTATGACATGATTACTGAATACCACGTGACAGTTGATCAAGGAAGTTGGAGAAATCAAGCTGGTACTGACTTGGCCTCTTCTCTGAGGCCCTAGTGGTCATCTTGTTGAAAGGTGCTGCTGCTACACAAGCCACCAAGAGAGAAGAGTTATCAACAGTCCTACCCAGCTGGAAATCCCGATGCAGGGGGTCAGAAGAGAGAGACAGCATGACAGAGATCAAGAGACAGAGATACAGAATATTTTAGGGAAAAAAAGGAGAAAAAGAGAAAACAATTATCTTTACTTAATTTTTCATTTACAAAATACATTGGTATTATTTAAATATTTGTAGCATAAAGATAAGTGTTTTCAAGGACAGCTTTTTTCTCATTTATTCTTTGAAAATTTCATACATGTGTATTATGTTTGTAACAGCCCCTTGTTTCTCCTCCAACTCCTCCAACACACCTTACCACATCCTTCTCTCAACTCTCCTAGAACTTCTTTTTCTTTTTGTTTTTTTTTTATATTTTTGTTTGTCCATTTTTTGAGACAGGGTTTCTCTGTAGCTTTGGAGCCTGTCCTGGAGCTCGCTCTGTAGATCAAGCTGGCCTCAATCTCACAGAGATCTGCCTGTCTCTGACTCCCGAGTCTGGGATTAAATGTATGCACCTCTTGCAACTCTCATATATATAAATGTGTGTTTATGTGTGTGTCCATATATTGGTGCGAGGCAATCCACCAATCATGGGTAGCCTACCGGTGGTTACAAAACCAAAGAAAAATGGCTATCCCTCCCCACAGCTGCCAGCACTCTCAATAGCTCCTGAGATAGGAGTAAAGTCCTAATGAGCCACTCCCCATCAATGTGGAAAATCTGACCACTTGATCTTGTGCAACAAACCAAAGCTGCTGAGAATTCCTGAGTACAAGAAAACAATATCTCACAGTACTCCTCCACATTTTTTATATTTTTGGTTGTGAGCCTAGCCTTTAACGGCTGAGCCATCTCTCCAGCTCTCCTCTACATCTTTATATTCTTTCTACCCCTTCTTCCATGATATTCCTTGGGTCTTGACAGAACAGAGATGTTGATATAAATGTCTCATATACAGAGCACTCTCAGTGCTATATAGATTTGCATTGGTATGTGTAACACGAGGGCCTGCTTGTTGGTGTTTCTGTACTGCCCAGTTCCCACAGCCGTTTGTTCCAAAGAAATCACACAGAGAATCTACATTAATTATAAGCTGATTGGTCCATTAGCTCGGGCTTCTTATAACTTACATTAACCCATTATTCTTATCTATGTTAGCCACATGGCTCGGTACCTTTTTTGGCTGGGTAGGTCACATCTTCCTTCTGGGCAGGACTGCAGAAGAATGGGCTTCCTTCTTCTCAGCATTCTCCTGTTCTCATTGCCCCACCTCTACTTCCTGTCTGGTTGTCCCGCCTATACTTCCTGCCTGGCTACTAACCAATCAGCTTTTTTTTTTTTAAACATAATTGACAGAATACAGAATTGTCCCACACCAGGTATGGATCTTGGTTTATTGATATAAATTTAAGGTCAATTTTGTTATAATGTGTATATGTATATTTCTGTTCTTGATTAAGGTATTGTATTTGTGCAGCTCATTTAAAAATGTAATGTATAATTAAGAAATATAGGTTAATAGAAAATCATCTATAACAGTCAAGCCTCTAGTCATGTTAGTTAGATTTCATAAATATACAGAGATATATTTCAGTTAGATAGGTATTCTTCAAATTTTTCAGAGACCTTCAGAATATGACATTTAAATGTTTTAATAACTTTGTGTGACTGTCCAGGCAGTGAGAAATCTCTGTCAATTCTAGAGTTTTGGAAGTTGCTTACAATGCACTTCCTGTTGACTTAGGTACTATTATATCCTTCTGGAGTCTTTGATGGAGTTAAAGAATTGATAGTTATAGTTTTCCTTAGTTATAATAAAAGATTAAGTAGATATAAGTATTGTAACTATAATTCTTGCTTGATACCTGTTTTGTTATATGTAATTTTACTATGTTAAAGTTAAAGCCTTCCTGTTTATTAAAATAGAAAAGGGGAATTCTTCTTTCTATGTGTTGCTTTTATTGGCTAATGAATAAAGAAACTGGCCTGGCCGATAGCAAGGTAGAACTTAGTTGGGCCAGGAAAACTAAACTGAATGCTGAGAGAAGGAAGGCAGAGTTTAAAGAAGCCATGGAGCCACCACCAGAGACAGAGATGTGAAACTCTGCTGGTAGGCTACAACTTCATGGTGATACACAGATTAATGGTGGTCAGTTAAATTAAGATGTAAGAGTTAGCAAATAATAAGCTAGAGCTAATGGGCCAAGCAGTGATTTAATTAATACAGTTTTTGTGTGAGCAGTCAGGAACAAACAAGTGGCTCTTTCCTACAACATCCCAGTTACTTATTCTTAGCACTTTTACCAGTGCAAGTATCTGCATTAATTAAATAAACATTCCTGTCAAAGGTTAAACTATCCCGTATCTATAGGTATACATATTAATATTTCAAAGGCTATCTGACAGCAGAAATTTAGACAATTTAGAAAAATGACTCCCTTCTACGGCCTGTGGCCTCCAAAGCCTGGAGTTCTGACTAGGTTTACAGACCTAGGCAAGAATTGCCTCCTATTAACAAGGTTTCAAATCCAGTCTTAAAGCAGTTGGTGGTCCCACTGCAGTCAGACCACTGTTGCAGCAGGGAGCACATCTTGCCTGGCAGTCAGTATTGTAGCATGTGGGGTCCAGTGTTGGTAAGATCATTAGTGTCTTGTTTTCCATTTGGAAGTGTGAATACCACGTTTTAGCTCCAAGAAAACTAGACAACAGAGAGGAAGATTCCTTGTCAGCTTGAGACTGACCTATGTCCTACAACCAAAACACCTGGTGGTATTCAGCAATGTAACCTTACTATCTATAGACAAATAAGAGTAATGGAAATAGTCTAGGATGTTTGCAGCTCTCTGAGGCCTCCCTTAATAGTAATTCATAGGGAGGTACCCCATGTCAAGCACTGAGGGTTTCACTTAACAACCCATGTCTTCGGGGAGCAATATTGAGTTTCTTATATAACATTATTTGAAGCTATTAGGTCTGCAGTTGGATATGAAGGTGTCATTCTTCCAAAATACCAGCTTCCTCAATGTTCCCTATAATTGGCACAATCTCTACTTTCCTAAAGTGTATACTGAGTCATCCCTTCTTCAGAAACTAGTCTCAGATGGTTATCCCATGTTATAAAATCATACCTTTGGGAAGACTAAGAGGGCAGAAAAAATTTGAAACAGGTGATGCTCTATCTATATACATATCATTCTTATCCATGTTGGTGCTTACCTTTTAAGTGACCCAACGACAACTTGCTAATCTTGTTTGATACTGATGTATCAAGTAACCAACTGAATAAAAAGAGTGAGGCAGAGTTGACTTCAGATCTGTTTGGTTCCAGGAGAATATTCTAAATTTTCTTCCTCTCCCAGAAAAGAATATGCATCAAAGATTTTCTGTAATTCTTGCAGAGGAATCAATTTAAATTTCTTTTTTTTTAAATGGTTATCTCTAGCCAATTATCCTCAGATGAAAATACCTAGAAAATTCCAAGAGGGAGAAAATTCACAAATTTTTCAGCATCTAGTTAACATTTTCATCTTTCCTTTCAAGCTCTAGAAGGTATTTTAGTGTTTCACTCTAGGGTGTATGTGTTGGTCGGGTGGGGGCGGGAAATTACTTTTACCATGAAAAACATGAGGGTCAAAAATCTTGAGAATGCTGGCATTAGGTAACTAGCTTTATCTATAGATAAACACTTGCACAAAACAGATAATGGCTTGTTTTCTACCTATTTTACATATATTTCCCCAAGCTCACCAAAATGATTGTCTTCAAAGCCGGTGTCCATTATCCCCTCACTGTCTTCCCTGCAATCGAGTTCTCTGAATAAATACAGGGGCTGAGTTACAATTTAAAATAACGAGACCCTACAGGCCCAGTGTTCTCACATGCAATAAAAGGGTGTGGACTAATTGCAGGAGCACAGTTTTTTTCCTGCATTTGCTTCACTTTGATTGGTGGATTGGTGCTTTAAATAAAGGTTTCTGATCTTTCTGGAATGAGAGACACAGAGAGAGCCCCAGGCACAGTCCAGAAAAAAAATTAATTTACTTTTCTTAGAACTATTTTGATTGGCATCATCAGGCCTGAGAGCACAGTGAATGTCAGCATCTAAGGTAAAATGTGATTTTCTCATTTCCATATATCTGCTGTAAATTCTCTTTTCCTCTCTCCAGATAACCTTTACAAAGAAAATTTGTCTTCATTTATTAAAAGATGCTGAATAACAGTCTATTTCAACCGCTAGAATGTTCAATAATATCATTCAGCTAAGAAAATAAACTTATTTGTAAAACGTTTTAAAAAAGTTTGTGACTATTAGTGACGTTGTCTAATGTATAAAAGTCTGGAGGATGACCACATGTGCTAATCAGATGTGCATTCATGCCCAAGTAAAGGGCCTTTTGAACTTACAAAATATCATTTTTGTAATAAGATTATTCATTTTAGGAAGAAAAATTACTAATATCAAAGGGGATAAATATACTCAACTTTAACTTGAAAGTTCTAAGTGTTGAAATGGTTCTGTATTATTAGACTGTATTTTAAATGGATTTCAAATTTATCTGAGTTTAAACAAAGAATAAAATTCTGTGAATGGTGGTTGCTAGACCCATTTTATGAATAGCACTTAAAGAATATTCCTGGAGGTTGCTCTTAAATGTTCATTTAGATTGTAGCTTCATAAAGACAAGTACTCAGCTACATATTTTAACTGTTCATCATTTCATCCCAGGAACCACTTGCTTAGCAACACTTTGCTTTGTAGTTTGTTGTTGTTTATTGTTTATTTGCTTTTTTTACCTGATTGTCTTTAGAAGAACAGACACTCACTCTTAGAAATATATATTGACCATTATGAATGCAATTCTACCTGATGTAATTTCCTAACCCAACTGTGTTTTAGATTCCACTTTTCAAAATGAAGGGCCTGATTCTGTTCCTGTCCCTAGTGAAAATGAGCCTGGCAGTGCCGGTAAGTCTGTCCCAGGGGATCTCTCAGGCTCCCGAGTCTGACTGACTAAAGAAATCTTGGGGAGACTGTCTGAGGGTCCAGGCACAAACTCACTTGATATAATACACTGTGTAGCTCCTGGTGAATCCAAAATTGCAGTGGCCAGACATCCACCTTATCCTCTAAAAGCAATAAGGCAAATACAATTTTTCTACTCCAAACAATATTTTAGAATATTTCAGAGACAATTTCTATGTCTCCTTTCACTCTTTGAAAAGTTAGCAGACTAAATTATCATAGTTCTCGTTATGCTATTCTATTATCAAGTTCCTTGCTATCATATGAAATTGAAATGAAAACAGAAAAAAAATCTCTTAGGGGGAAAAGTATATGTCTCTTTATATTAGCAACATTACAAGGTTATAAAATTAAAGCACGTACTTTCATGTAAAGCTAGTAATTAGTTGGCACATTTAGTAATTCCACCATGCAACAGGAATTTCTAAATGAAAGAAAAATTGAGGGGGCTACCAAACTTGGTGTTGTATGATAACTGAGACTGGGGTCGACTTCAGCCATCCATCAACAACCTAAAACATTGGCATTCTTTCAATATATAGTGATTCACATTTGAGTAGTGCAGAGTCACACTGAGGAATGGGGAAAATCACTTGTTTGCCAAGTGTCTACCCATCAGAGCAGATGTTTCTGCTTTTAATGCCCCACAGGAAATGCATCTCTGTCTACTTATCTCCATGTAAATCATGCTCCTCTTCAATTCACGACTTGGAGCAGGTATACGCAAACTACTTTGTCCTGTAGCTAGAGCTCTTTAAAATGTGGGATTAGGACACTTAAAAATGAGGGTGAAGGTGGCTCTGCTATCAGAATATCCCCAAATTCTGAACATCTTCTGGTACCCACGCTGCACACAGGCTCACAGAATCTCTTTCCTTGTCTTCACAAATTCATTTGCTTCTCTACCAAAAGTGTTTACTGCCCATTTTAGTGGCTTCCCTTTAACATACAGCCAAAATGAAGTTTTGGAAAAATTTGCACCATGACTCAGAAAGTAGGGTTGTACTTGTATGTAAAAGTTAAGGACTAAAAAGGTACAGAATGGAAGCCTCTTATTAATGAAGGAAAGGGATCCCAATGTTCCATATATGTGAGATGAATGGGCAGTCAGACAAAAAGGTACTTGAAGTATAAATGAAAGAAGGAAAAATTAAAATCTCAATACTAGGTAAATGAGAATATCCATGAAATCAAAATTCTCAAAATCCCATTTTCTGGAAGGTAAGGTAGCACAGAATTGATCAAGAAAATAGGAAGCAGGCAATATTGTGAATTAGAAGCCAGCCTTGGCTACATAACAAGTTCAGGGCCATCCTGAGCTAAATCCCATAAGCTTGTCTAAAATAAATAAGTAAATAATTTTTTAAAAAACTTTAAACTTAAAAATCTAGTTTCTCTAATTCTACTCTTCCCGTCTCCACCCTCTCTTGGACACTGTTATTGGTGCATATTAATATATGAAAAAATTAAAAATGCTTAGAAAGAGAAGTATTTTATATTTTTAGAAAGCTACTTTTAAATATGCTTTACAATAGCATAGTACTTGGTACTGGAATGTTTTTTTGCAGAAAAAATACCCATTGTATGATCAAAAAGGGTAAAGATATAATTTTATTATTTCTGTTTATATCAATGTGTGTGTGTCTGCATGTGGGTGTGTGCACATGAGTGCAGGTACCTGAAGAGATCAGAGGCATCAAATCTCCTAGAGCTAGCATTACAGATGGTTGTGAGCCATCTGACATGGATGCTGGAAACCAAACCCAGGTCTTCTGGAAAAACAACAGGTGCTCTTAACTGCTGAGCCATATATCCAGACCATGACCTAAAAGTTTAAACACAGATCTATGAATAATCTTTAAATAATATCACAGAGGCCTTTTGAATGGGAGGCAAGAAAAGGTCACATAACTTTTCTCAATGCATAACCTCATACCATATCCCGTAGTCAAAATCACAGACATTCAGCACAAGAAAATTCAGCTTATGTATCTCTTTTGCTTTTACATTTAGTCATATTTAAGACTATAAAGAACTCTTGTATTTTGTTTCCTTATATATTTCTCATTGTAAATCAGTTTCCTTTAAGAGCAACACAGTATTACAATGAACACAAAAAAAATGTGGGAGCAAAATTACTAACTATAACAATTTCTCCAGATGACTTGAAGTCTTCGTTCTGTTTGAAAAACCAAATCATCTGAGTAATAAACCAATACGGTAGCTTCTCTGCTAGAAGCTCCATTCATCAGTGACCTCCTACTACAAACATGCATTTGGAAAAGTTTCTTAGCAAAGATCTCAAGATCATTCCTATCTCTATTTAGGCATTTCCTCAACAACCTGGGGCTCCAAACATGGCACCTCCTGGCATGGCTAGTTTGAGTCTTGAGGTATGTATCATTAGTTATTTTATATATTAGTCATATATATACAATGTCTATACTAGCATGTTTCTGATTGTATATAGATATGATATACTGTTTATCACTCTTCCTAGTCCAGAAATCTTTGGCTGTCATTCTGAGAATTTCTAAAATATTAATGTTATTCATTACAATTTTATCTTATGAATGCCACTTCGGTTTTAAACTCTGAGATACTTTAAGTTTTAGGTCATTTATATGGGAATCAAAGCAACACTAGTAATTAATACTTAATATATGTACATTAACTACTGTAGCGGTTGAAACATATTATTCTGTAGTTGGAAAGAGCTTTCCTTTAGCTCTGCTGCATATATCTTAGACAATAAAGCTCTCATGACACAAGCATACTTGCACAAAGTTTAGCTGTTAAGAAAGTTCCTACTAGTAGCATTAACATTAGTTTAGAAAAACATAGTAAAACAGGAAGGCTTTATAATGAAAAAGCTAACAGAAAGTACCTGTGGGATGGTAAGTATCACAATTTTTCACAGAGTTAATTTTGTCATCCGAGAGCAGTCAGGACATATACGGGCCAGATAGTTATTTTTCAAGGAAAGCTAACTTCATTGAGGTTCTCCCTCATGTTTAAGCTCAAATTCAATGCAAGCAATATTATTCTTTTCCTATTTAAAAGGTGACTCTAGGCCAGGCATGTAGAGTTCACCTGTAATCCCAACAAACAGGAAGACTGAGGCAAGAAGGGTAATCATGAGTTGGAGACCAACTTGGGCTCTACATGGAGACCCATTCTCAAAAAAAAATTAAATTTACTTTCTATAGAAATAATTGCATTATTAGCAGTCTACCTAGATACTACCTCTTACAATGTTTAATATCTATTATATTGAGGTCCTTTTGGGCTGGGGGGGAAGAAGTGAGAGTTTATTTGTATTGCCTGTTTTTCCAAATTCTTTTTCAGGCTGATTTTGTAAAATAAGTAAATTAAAATAATTTAAATCAGAAAAAAAGAGTTGATAAATCAACATTCTCATAAATGTTCTTGTATTGAATGTGCTATTGAATGAGCTATTTTCCTATGTCTCAATTTGACACAACTAGTATTTTCCCATGTAATGAATGGCAAAAGCAAGCTCAATATTTTCACAGACTGACCATGTCAACAGCAAAGCTAGTCTACATTTCTTTCTTTCAGTGATAATTTGTGTCTGCTTTAGATTTATTCAAGTTGACCTACCCCAAAATTTGTTTTGATAATATTAAACATCATAAGAAATCAACTGTTATATGAACATCTAACATATGTTAGAACACTAACCCACCTTTTTTTTATAGACAATGAGACAGTTGGGGAGCTTGCAGGGACTCAATGCACTTTCTCAGGTAACTATTGGAGATGAATGAGATCTTCATGAAACTTTATTTTCAAATATTTATTATGAATATTTATGGATGGAGGCTGTGACAGCAACAGCACAGTAATTGAGAACATTTGTTTATTAATTGGCAATACCTAAACATTAAGGGAAGAAATGAATGATTTAAAAAGACTAAAACAAAAAAAATTGTGATAGCCACACATGGGCCTCACTCCTTCAATCCCAGTGGCTGGAGACTACAGCAGGAAGAATGCTGTGCGTTCTGAGCCAGCCTGGGTTACACGGTCAGTGTGAAAAGACGAACTAGAGTAGCAGAGTTACGTGAAGGCAAAGGAAAGTAAAAACACTATGTCCAGCACTCAGAAGACTGAAGCAGAAAGAGTGCAAGTTCAAGACCAATCTAGTGACTGGTGTACTATAATCCTGTCTCAAAACACCAAAAAAATCAACCATCAGAATGCATGCAGTGAATTTCCTTAAGGAAGACAAAACCATTTCTTACACTAATAATTTTGTTAAATGGCCCCAAACACAAATCCCCAATTGCTAAATCTGAACCAAGAATATGGTATATTGTGACTTGGCCCAGAACATAATTTAATTTTGTTGGAAGGGAAAATTGATTTATCCATTTTATATCAAGCAGTATCGCTTTTCTTTTTGTTCCTATCTCCTAATACTGAAGCATATGTATGTTTTCCTCCTTCCTGTCAGTATTCCAGACTCGGCTTCGGGAAAGCACTTAATACTTTATGGCTGCATGGTCTCCTCCCACCGCATAGCTCTTTTCCATGGATAAGACCAACAGAACATGAAACCCAACAGGTAAGCTAATTGCATCCATGTGTTCAAACTCCAAGCTTCAAGATCTTTTCCTACTTCTCTTCTTGAAATTGATACCTACTAGCAACAGATACAAATTAGTAATAAATAAAAAAACTGTCCCCTAGTACCAAATAAATAAACTCCTATAACTGCTGTTACTCAGGAAATTTTTCAATTTTAAAACAAACTTGCATTTTTAAATAGCCTCTGAAGTAAGAGATCCACAGTAAAGACATCAGTAACAATAAAAAACCTCAGAAATAAAAACATATTCTACACTGGACAATATACATTTTCATCAAAATTTCCTAAATAATTACCTAAAGATCAAATGACAATAAACCATCCTAAATGACAACACCATGAGAGAAACCAATAAATATATCAATCTATCAACTGTAATTTACTAGGTTCCTAATAAGCATATTGTCCAAACCGTGGTTTGGGGATAAAAAATAAGGCTCATGATGGGACATATTTAAGGTGTTAATTGAGATAGTAGTAATGAATGCTATGGGAGCTGATGCATGGGCAATGGCTGAAGACAGAAGCAGAGCCAAGTTAATATGAGACTTCCAAACCAGTTCTAGCAATTAACCTACAACTATTATGTATCCAATCACAAATAATTTCCAAAAAGATCACATGGTAGTGCAACAGTTACTTTTAAAACTACATGGATTTCCATATCAGCATTATCTACAAGGCCACACCGACCACAGAAATTACGTTATCAGTGGTCATCTCTTCACTTGGTTGTTTCCAAAGTACATTTATGATAAAAAAAAAGTTTGAGTATTTTAAAAGAATTTATCCTTTTATTAAGCCACAAAAATATATTAAGTACATACCCATATACACTGAGCACTTATTAGTAGCCATATTAATAAAGGGGGAATAAAGATAAGATATTGTTCTTTGTCAGTTGACTTAGGGAGAAGTTTGTGACAAATTCTATAATCTAGTAAGAAAATGGTGAAATAAAGATATACAGATAGTGGTGGTTACCCAGAGGAGAAAAATGAGTCATTCTACCAGAAAGTTCAGACACATAGATTTCTGCACACCAAGAAACAATGGTCCCATCAAAGCAAGAGGGGTAAGTACACTTAAAACTTTCCCAAGTGCACTGCCTCCACCTCCTGCATAAACTCTGCTTCGAGACTACTCCCTTCCAAACAGCAAACATCCAAGCACTTTGCTGTAGAAATTCTAGGCACCATGGTTCAATGAACCATCTCTTTCTGACATTCTTTTCAAATTTCTCTACAGTATGAATATTCTTTGCCTGTGCATCCCCCACCTCTCCCATCACAGCCATCCCTGCAGCCTCACCAGCCAGGACTGAAACCCTTCCTCCAGCCCACTGCAGCAACTGGTGTCCAGGTCACACCCCAGAAGCCAGGGCCTCAGCCTCCAATGCACCCTGGACAGCTGCCCTTGCAGGAAGGAGAACTGACAGCAGCAGATGATCAGCCGCAGGACGTGCCAGCAGAGAACACACCAACACCTGAGGTAACTCTCTGACAGCAGATCAGGATCCAGAACACAACGAAAGGAAAATTAACTGAAAGGACGTAATTAAATACTCATATCTCTTGGGCCTAAAACACTAAAAGATGAATACTTTGTTAATATTCTTTCATAGACATCTATATCCATTTCTAATTCTTGCTATCAGCAATGGCACAGATTCCAAAAGATCTGCATCTCTAAACTTGTCCTGATAGAACCATCTCTTTGGAATAAGACAGTCCAGAGATGTCCAGGCTCACTACCTTGGGTTTTTCAGTGTTGATAATACTTAGCACAGTAATTGTTCCCTCTGCATAACAAAAAGAATATTGGATTATTATATTTCTGCAGATAAAATGCAGATGTGAAAGATTACCTTGTAATGATGTAAAGAAAAGAACAATGGACAGAAAAAGAAAGGTGTCGTGCAGCTACCAATACTATGTAGCAGGCATTTAATATTCCCTCCTATCACCCTGACTACAACCCTAAAAAGAGAAATATTATGAAACTTTTTAAACCTAAGATGATGCTGGGCTTAAAGCACAACTTTAATCCCAACACTCAAGAGGCAGAGGTAAATGGATCTCTGAGTTTAAGACTAACCTGCTTTACAGAGCAAGTTCCAGGATAGCCAGGGCTCCACAGAAAAACAAACCCTGACTCAGGAAAACAATAAACAAACAAACATAATAAAAACAAATTTTTAGAAGCTACAAAATTCTCCAAGGATTACACTAAAACTAAGCGGCAGAGCCAGACTTCAAACCACTCAAGTATGTGCTGATTCCAACACTCACTACCATTTCCTCTTTAACGTGCAGCAAAGCCATGATAGACATGTTCCCCACAGGTTCACTTGAGACATGTCAGTAAAAGACAGTTGTGAAGGCATAGGTCATCCCAAGACTTAAACAGGGTAAAACAGAGAAACATTTTAGACTGCTGTACTGTAATTACAAACAAGGTAAGTGAGTAATCCATTTGTCTGTTTTGACTGATAAGTTTCACTACTTCTTCATGATACAGGTCCCACTAATGGACTTTGCTGATCCACAGTTTCCAACAGTAAGTACAGATCTCAATGAGATACTGTCATAGAGAAAAAGTATCTCTATATCTTAAAAAGCTTAGATGATTTATTTTCTTATTTAACTATGTATGTGGAATATTTCTGAGTTTCTTTTTTATTAACCATTAAGTACTAATTTTCACATTGATCAATCAAAAAATATGTTCCTGGAGCTCTTAAAAGTTGTTGCAGTGCCGGGCGGTGGTGGCGCACGCCTTTAATCCCAGCACTCAGGAGGCAGAAGCAGGCGGATCTCTGTGAGTTCAAGACCAGCCTGGTCTACAAGAGCTAGTTCCAGGACAGGCTCCAAAACCACAGAGAAACCCTGTCTCGAAAAACCAAAAAAAAAAAAAAAAAAAAAAAAAAAGTTGTTGCAGTGAGTATTTGCCTGTGTTGATCAACTGCTACGATTTCTACCTGTTAAAGGTGTTCCAGATAGCGCGTTCCATATCTCGGGGACCAATGGCACACAATAAACCATCAGCTGTAAGTCTCTGTCTCCTACTTCTACTTCCGTGTTTGAAACTTACTTAAAAGATCTATCTTGGGAAGATTCACTTTTTTATATAACTATTTTGTTCTGCTTAGTTTTACCCAGGAATGTTTTACATGTCTTATGGAGCAAACCAATTGGTAAGTTCATCTTCTGTAAAAGAGCATAAAATAGATATCATCTTCAGGGCTAAAAATCAGAATTCATACCAAACACAAACTATTTCAAATAAATATTCCCTAAATATCTACATTTATTTATTATTTAAATAGTAAGATGGCACACTTCTCTATTTGCATAATTCTAGACAGACACACACACAATGGCATTAAAGAAAAAGTTCATTTTAAATCTGTCAGATTGGCTCTATTTACTTAATAACAACTCAGCTCTCTGCCTCTGGACACAGCACTACTAAGTCTTAGGGGAATACTAGTTTGTTTGTTTGTTTTTACTTTGTCTTGGGTAGATAGGAAAGTCAGAAGGACTTCTAGTTCATAAAATGATGCATTGTTTCTTTTTAAACAGAATGCTCCTGGCAGAATTGGCTTCATGAGTTCAGAAGAAATGCCTGTGAGTACTACCTTCTAACTCTTCTTAAAGCAATGGTCCAGAACAGCTACAGACTTCTGCCTACAAGAGGCAATGACATAAAAGTACCTGTAGGACCACTAGACTCGGGTTGTTCTACTCCAGAACTGAAAGCTTGACTACAAAGCAGTATCAAAACATTTAAAATGGAGCTGGAGAGATGGCTCAGAGGTTAAGAGCTCTGGCTGCTCTTCCAGAGGTCCTGAGTTCAATTCCCAGCAGCCATAAGGTGGCTCACAAACATCTGTAATTTGATTGGGCTCCCTCTTCTTGCCTGCAGACAGAATACTATATACATAATAAATAAATACATTTTTAAGAACAGATTTAAAACATTACAGAGCTGAGAATGGTGGTGATGCATAAAATTCCAGTACTCGGGACGTGGAGGCAGGAGGATCAAGAGATCAAGGTCAGACTTGACTGCACAAGACCCTGTCTCAAAAATATTTGTTTTTCATCACATTTTCTAATCATTTGTACTGAGTGTTGGCCATTTCTGGGCCTAGGGTTTTGTCCCACTCCTTGTATGTGAGCAGAAGAGTCACCTCTCCTCAAAAAGAGGTCAATACAATTAGCTGCAGACACTTCAGAGTCAAAAAAAAAAAGTGTGTGCTTCATACAGACATCCCATGCCTTTAGGACTAGTATCTCCAAAACAAGATCAAAAGTATTTCAGCCCTTAAAAGTAAAAAAACAAAAAGGAAAAAATTCTGAATTTAAGTTTTGATAATTATAAAGCATATTAAGCCAGTGAGAATATATTATTTTAAGTCAATGAGAGCCTACCGTTTTGTTGCTAGTGCATGTTAAAATTTTCAGATTTGAGATCAATAACCTCACATAATTTGACCTTTTCTCTCAGAACTGTCTACTAGTTGCATGTATTAGGATGCAAATGAAACTAAAACCATATCAAGTTAACAAGTCATTGTCAATGAGATGGCCCACTAATTAATACATGGACACATGCTATCACTAAAGAAGACTGCCATCTGACCATTTGTTAGTGCCTTCTGTGTGCCAGATACATACAACATTCTATGGAGCTTAGCGATCTAATGACAGGTACCATGCGGATGATGTCAGATACAAAGGATAAGGGCAAATGACCATGTTATTAAAGGAAAAGATGAAGGAAAGTCAGACGGCCCAGGCCAGGGGGTCACAGAGCCAGCTTTAGATGAGATGATATGAAAGCCAAGGAAAGTGGATGAAAGGAGTATTTTATTTATATACTACCAACACAACCAGTTAAAAATTAAATCTCCAAGATAAATACTAATTACCATCTTATTAGTGAATCTAATTATATTTTGTCTCATCCTCAAAAGAGTTTGTGATTGTTTATGAAAAACACAATAAGATAGTGGAAAAACTAAAGGTGAGATTTAAAATGAGTCAAAACAGTGAAGAAATTGCACAGCTCTGCTCAAATATGAATAGTCCTAGATTTTGGTTCCCATGGTCATGGTAGCAAAAGAAACATGTTAAGTTTAGAATTCGAGAATACATCCACAGAGGAAATGTTTCCTCCAGAGAAATCAATATTTTCTTATAGTTTGTTTTTTTTAATTTAAGGAAAAGAGAAGGAAGGAACAGAATATGAGGAGAAGGAAGGGAAGGGAGAGAGTAGGAAAAAAGGAAAGAGGGGAGAAAGAGGTGGAGGAGGGGAAGAAAAGGGAAGGAGAGGAAGAGAGAGGGAAGGGGAAAGAGAGAGAAGACAGAAGGGAGGAGGGGAGGAAGAGGAGGAGGGAAAAGAGGGGAAAGGAAAGGAAAGGATCTGAGAGGGAGAAGAGAACTGGAGGGAAGGGGCAAAGGAGAAAGAAGAGGAGGGAGGGAGGGAGGGAGGGAGGGAGGGAGGGAGGGAGGGAGGGAGGGAGGGAGAAGGGATCCATGGTGAAGCATAAGAGTCAAACTCACACAAAGAATCCTACTCCTCATACTGGGTCATCTTGCCCAGCCTTAATATATGAGAATGTGCTTAGTCTTACTGAAACTTGATATGCCATGCTTTGTTGACATTCATGGGAGACCTGGCCTTTTCTAAACGAAATGGAGGAGGAGTGGATTGGGGAGAAGGGTGGAGACAGAGTGAAGTATGAGAAGGACTGGCAGGAGAGAAGGGAGGAGAAAGGAGAAACTGTGGCCAGGATATAAAATACATAAATAAATGCTATTAATAAAACTCACACATTGAGCTGTATTTGAGGGATACTGAAAACTACCATGGGCAAGATCCTCCAGAACACTCCTCTTCAACCAAGGTAGTTATGGATCAGCCCTTTTCCTCTCCCCTAGATCCACTGATCCTCCATTTCCTTTGGAAGGAAAGAAGGAAGGAAGGAAGGAAGGAAGGAAGGAAGGAAGGAAGGAAGGAAAAAGGAAAAAAAACCTCCCAGGGATATCCATGGGACAGTCATAACAAGTTACAGGAAGACTGGGCACAAACCCTCTCAACAATAGAAGGAAAAGGCAGACTTTTACTCACTGTTTTCTTAATGATAAGATGGCAGAGTCTCTACCAGCCCTTCCTGGAAGTGGATTCCCCCAACCCAGATAAGAACAGAATCCTCTCCACTATATTACAAAGTGGGTTTCTGTAAGAATGTGTGCTTTCACTAGGCAGTCAGCCACATCCCTGCTCCGCTAGTGTCTGTAGCTTCTCAGGGAACATACCAGGTATAATTACATGGAATTAGTAACACACAATAATTGTGTCATCAATGGATATTTATTTTTTCAGGGAGGAAGAGCAAATCCCATGGCCTATGGAACTCTGTTCCCAGGATTTGGAGGCTTCAGGCAAACCCTTAGGGGACTGAATCCCAATTCACCCAAAGGCGGAGACTTCACTGTGGAAGTAGATTCTCCGGTTTCCGTAACCAAAGGCCCTGAGAAGGGAGAGGGTCCAGAAGGCTCTCCGCTGCAAGAGGCTAATCCAGGCAACCGGGAAAACCCAGCTCTCCTTTCACAAATGGCACCTGGTGCCCATGCAGGACTCCTTGCTTTCCCCAATGACATTCCCAGCATGGCAAGGGGTCCTGGAGGCCAAAGGCAGGAACTCTTTGGGGTCACCCCTGCAGCTGCTGACCCACTGATCACCCCCGAATTAGCAGAAGTTTATGAAACCTATGGAGCTGATGCTACCACACCCCTAGGTGATGGAGAAGCAACCGTGGATATCACCATGTCCCCAGACACTCAGCAGCCACTGATGCCTGGAAACAAAGTGCACAACGCCTGGCGTTTCCAAGAGCCCTGATGATCTTGAGATAGCCGCTACTTTGTGTCTGCACAAGCTTTCCAGCTTTGTCCCCATAGTTACCTTGATGCTAAAACACTTACTACCCTTCCACAGTGAAGGTACCAAGAGCACTAAGCATGTATTAATAAATACAAGTGGCTAGAAATAGAGTAGGTCCCTTCTTGCTTCCATTCTTACTGAAATAAAATATATCAACTGTCTCCTTGACTTAGAAATACTATTAATGATATCCGAGAAAGTCTGACTCTCAGCGCTTGGTGGTCTAGCACTTAGCTGTCTTAGGCATTATGGAATTTCTCTTACTAGTCTGACATCATTATACCCAGGAAATGTGACACTGCTTCTTTCTCTAAGCAAAAGCACTTAGTTTCAGAATTCTAAAGTATTTCATTTAAACCTTATTAAATGGTGATTGGTGGAGAGCCCTGACTGATATTATTGGGTTTCATATATTGGATTTAAAATTCTTATTTGTAGACTATTTGATTTAATCTAGGAAAAGAAAAGGCAATTGGCCTGTTTTAAATAAAGGATTTTTCTCACTGAAAATGTCATACACTGAATTGTATGCTTATTATTTATATGTACTTAAATAGTTAAGAAAAGCATACTCATCCCTTGTTTGCTATTCAATAACTTATTTTAGCTAATTTATTTTATCCAAAGTTCTCTGAAGATCTACATAAGCCCTAGGCACTGTGCAAGGCATCAGGTTTATGGTCCCATCCTTCAGAAATGAGGATTGTCACAACTGACCAATAGTCACAGTAATAACAAAACAGTCAGTCTACGGCAAGCTCAGTTACTATACATACATCATCTCACAATGCTGCAAAAAATAAAAAACGTGCTCAGGCCTACTATACATTGCCAAAGTTCCATGGAAAGACCAAACCCTGGTACCATGGAGAAAATGCTCGTGAGGGCGAGCCAGGCAGCTCAGCAGGTAAAGACACTCACCACCAGGCCTGACGACCTGAGACTGGTCCCCAGGGACTCACATGGTGGAAGAGAAGTGACTCCCAAAAGTTGTCCTCCAACATCTACAAGCGTACCATGGCACATGTGTGTACATGTACACACGCACACACACACACACAAATCCATATTATTTTTCTAATTAGAAAGCATGAGGCTTCTAGTTCAACCTAAGTGGCATTACAGGAGCAAAAAAGAACAAAACATGTTTTCTTAGTAACATAAAGGTTTGCAGAATGAAGCCTCCAAGAGGAAGAAACCCAGAGTCATGTAGACAATAGACAACATGGGAAAGTAGGATGTAGAGAACAACCCATGCTTACTACCAGGGACAGGCGTGGATTCATCAGAGGAGTCTGGCCAAATGAAGAAATTGTGAACCCAGTTTTGATCATCACTGGAAATGAGCTTCCTGATCCCCTCCTCCTACTTCTCCTAAGTTTCCCAGCTCTATAAACATAATCTCTGCCCCATCTCCTGAGTGGTTCAGGCTATAATCAAAGAAGAAAGTGCCTAAAATGTTTCCAAACCTAGAACACTTTGGGAAGGTCAAGGAGCATGTTGCATCCACTTACTGCCACTCCCTCTTCAAGCAGGGCCCTCTTCTCCCAACCTCCCTAGAGTAGATGTGGAAAAATGCACTAGACAAAAATTAAATTTACCTTCTTAGTGACTGCTAAAAGTAAAATAGATGGCGAGAGACTTCTATCGTACCACTGCAGACAGTGGTTCCAAAAGCAGTCTGAACAGACATGTAGTTACATCTGAATTCTATCCTCGACATGATCCCTGAAAATCTGTGAAACATTAGATATGAAACTGTAATCTCTATGTCTGTGCTTGATTCCTGTAATGGTGATGCTACTACCTACATCAGAAGGGTAATGTCAGAAATGAACTAAACACACGGGTAAAGTGCTGAATCACATCTTTTTCCTTTATTCCAATTGGCCCATTTGATAGAAATAATTCAGCAAAACAGCAGCAGTAACAGCAGAAGGATGGAATTGTTCCCATTATCTGATGGATTTATGCTTTTCCATCCACATGGAACACATAGCCCTTCTGCTACTTCTTTGTAATTCATAGCACTTGGGAGACCATCTATACTCTGAACCCAGGTCATGGATTCAAAGTTGGCCTCTGAACCTGGCAGTTCTGGCTCACACTTTTAATCCCAACACTCAGGAGGCAGAGGCAGGCAGATCTCTGTGAGTTCAAGTGTCCTGGTCTACAAGAACTGGTTCCAGGACAGGCTCCAAGCTACAGAGAAACCCTGCCTCAAAAAAACAATTGGCCTCTGTTGAGTGGTTAATACTAGTAATATCTAAACCAATTTTGGTGAGGAAGAGTATGTTGTTGAGCCCGTGAATGTACTTTATCCTTCCACGACATAGTCTTTCCAAACACTGACATAACACAAACAACAAAATATCCATGGAAACAGGCTAAATGTTACCTGAAGGACAGGCCTCTTAATTATCGTGTTTCCCCATTGTGTTTTCTTTCAGCCAGGAATTTACAAGAGAATCAAATGTCTCCAAACTATATCCCAACCTGACAGGTCTACCCAGAGACCTTTCTTCTAGGCTCACCTCAACTCTAATTTTTCTGTGGAAAAATGCTCTGTACATTGTAAAGATTTGTTACTCATATTGGTTTAATAAAGCACTAATGGCCAGTATCCAGGCAGGAAGTATGGAGTTGGGGGAGAACCAGACTAGAAGAATTCTGGGAAGAAGAAAGGCAGAGAGTCAGTCATCAGCCAGACACAGAGAAAGCAAGATGAAAATGCCTTACAGAGAAAAGGTACCAAGCCATGTGGCTAGACATACATAAGAATTGAGGGTTAATTTAAGTTGTAAGAACTAGTTAATAATAGGCCAAACTGTTTATAATTAATATAAGCCTCTGTGTGTTTCTTTGGGACTGAATGGCTACAGGACCAGGCAGGACAGAAACGTCTGTCTACATTTTTCAATTTTACTCTTTCCAAATTCCTGACTGGGAGACAAATCTAAAATTTCCTGGGTCAGTACAATACTGAATCTTAGACCATCTATCTCTCTTTCCACACAAAGTAGACAATCAGACACATCGTTTATATGAGTAAGTTCCCTGTCTGGCACCAAAACACCATACAGAAATCCATCAACACACTCTCCTCTCTATAAACTGCTCATAGATAGAGCAATTATGCACTCAGGCACATAACTGGTTCTGCAGAACTAGGATACATTCACACTAGAAGGGAGTGTCATTGACGATTACATTAGACAAGAAGTGTAAAATAAGGCTGGAGAGATGGCTCAGAGGTGAAGAGCATTGCCTGCTCTTCCAAAGGTCCTGAGTTCAATTCCCAGCAACCACATGGTGGCTCACAACCATCTGTAATGGGGTCTGGTGCCCTCTTCTGGATTACAGGCATACACACAGACAGAACATTGTATACATAATTAATAAATAAATATTTTTTAAAAAAGAAGTATAGGGGCTGGAAAGATGGCTCAGCAGTTAAGAGCATTGCCTGCTCTTCCAAAGGTCATGAGTTCAATTCCCGGCAACCACATGGTGGCTCACAACCATCTGTAACGAGGTCTGCTGCCCTCTTCTGGTCTACAAACACACGCAGACAGAATACTGTATACATAATAAATAAATAAATATTCTTTAAAAAAAAAAAAAAAGAAGTGTAAAATAAGTACTGCCTAAAGCAAACCTGAACATCTGGCTCTTCTGACATGGAACTCCTTGTGTTGACAGATCTGTGGACAGAGGGAAAGCTCTCAAAGTTAAAATAAAAAGCAGGGATGTGCAAATCTGAGCCTATCAATTCTGCAATTTAACTATGTGCTTGAGACCTGTTGCCCTGTTTCTCACTTTTACTGTTGTTGTTTGTGTCCTGCTTTCTAGTTCAATGAGTACATATATATACATATTCCACATAGCCCAAGATGGGGAACTCAAATGGCAAGATCACTTAACTGCTCACAGAAAAACACCTTGTCTCTGTCAGTACCCAGCAACAAAGTAGGCACTACTTTTCACAAAGAAACACCTAAGGTTATAGTCTATTATTTTCCTACTAGGGTTGGCCACACATCCCATATTGCTCTAGATACTTCTAATATATTGAAGTCTTCTGTGTCCTAATATTCATCTGAAAAGAGAACTTCTATTATAGAGACCTTTTTATTCTCTATATTCTATTCCAAATGTTTAGCCTTCAAGAAACATACATGGATATGCTGTCTTCTACACAGAGGACGGGGGCCACAGGGCTTCTTTCTTCCTTTAGGTAAGGAACAACAGCTTACTGACACCCTCCACTATCCCAACATGCCTCAGAGCACTAGATCCTTATAGTGATTGTCCTAGGAACTTCTGCAGGGTTAAGTTCTACCTGAAGTTTACTACTTCATGTTAGTCAAACCCTGTAGCACTAGCTTCAATGTCCTGAGCAGTCACTATGTCTTATCAGATATAAATAACCATTTCAGGACTGGTTTTTGAGGGGTTTTTTTTGGGGGGGTGGGGGGTTGGTTTTTTGGGGGTTGTTTTTTTTTTGTTTTTTTTTTGTTTTTTTTTTTTTTTGGTTTTTCGAGACAGGGTTTCTCTGTGTAAGAGCCCTAGCTGTCCTGGGACTAGCTCTTCTAGACCAGGCTGGCCTAGAACTAACTGAGGTCCGCCTGCCTCTGCCTCCTGAGTGCTGGGATTAAAGATGTGAGCCACCAACGACTGGCTCAGGACTGTATTGCAAGGTAATTTATCTAGCCCTAGGGTAAATCACAAGCTAGTATTGCTCTTGCTTTTTTAGCAGATTTTTTTATTATTTTATAAATAATACCAATCAAAATTTCCACTTCCTCCCCTCCTCCCATTTCCCTCCTGCTCCCCCTCCCACCTCCCCCTCCAGCCCTAAGAGAAGGCAGGGTACCCTGCCCTGTTGGAAGTTCAAGGCCCTCCCCATCTTGCTTTTTAAAAACAAATTGATTCTAACTTTTTAACTGAACAAAAGAGACAGTGTCTACCATATCAAGTTCCACACTGGAAAGAACTAGGAAACTAGTAACACTGCTTGAAGGAGTGCACAATAGTCCACTTTAAAACCCAATGACACTGTGTGCTCTTGCACAACCCAAGCAGGAGACTTCGGTGTGGAGACGCCACTCTGTCAGTAACTCTTTAATATCTCTTTGGTAGCCTCTGCAAGATATGGGTTTTGTTGGGACTGACGGAGCATGGTCCCAGAGGCTTCCTTCCAGCTGATAGTTCATACCATCAGGTTTCACAGGGCTGATGTAGGAAGCACAAAAGGACCCTGCTCCTGAGTCAGTAAAACTATTAATACTATATACCCTGAGGCTGAGGAAGTCATCATGAGAGATCCATTGTACCTGCTGTTAGACAAATGTGGAACAAGATCCTGCCCCACTCACCAGACTTCTACAAGCACCGATTAGTAAACTAAAGTGATTTTCAGATTCTAAACAGCTATATTGTAGTCCCCCAGAAGTCTGAAATCTAGATCTCTCTCTTCATTCACAACACACAACATGGTGTTGCTAGTAAAATACCTCAAGTCCTTTCATTGACATCTTAAGAAAACTTTAGTGGCACACACATGTGAACACACTGCAAGAGCATGCCCCACAGGGTTCTGGTATCACACTACCTGGGGGACTCTAGGTCTAGGAGCTAAGTGAAAAACCATGAATCACACCATGATAACTTGAGATAGGCTCAAGGATTCTAGAATTACTTAATATTTTTCTCTATTTTTGAGATCATAATATAATTACATCATTTCCTCCATTCCTTTTCACTGGCATAAAAGCATTTTTATGTGACATACAAATAGCACTGTTTAACTTATATCAGGTGGCATGGCTTTTCCATTTACACATGCAAAGAAGAGGTATCTTTTAAGTTTTTTAAGTGCTTAGATAAAAGAAAAATACAGCAAGAAAGTAATAATCACAAACAGATAAGCTTGGGCAAAGATTTAATTCCACCTTACCTTTTATGGGTGATGAAATTAATACTTGAAAGATTTTTTAAGTTTTTTTCTTTTAAAGTTCTCTCTTTTAAGTTGCTTTGGAAGGCAGAATTCTAGTCAGTGCTAACCCACACAGGTTCCATACAGCATTCAAGCATATATTTTCTTGTGATACTAATGGAAGTCTCAAAAATTAAATGGAAAGAAGACACAAATTCTGTCTACAATTTCACTGGTTGCTCTAGTGACTTAGAGTTCTTCCATGGATGTAAGGTTAAGAACTACTAACATGATTGTTTAAACACCCACTAGTGTGTGATACAGATGAGATAAGACATTCAAACTGACACAGATTTTCTTAGAAGTCAGAATATTCTTTACATAAAAGTTTGAAAAACACAAGGCTATGAACCTCAAACGTGCTCCTCTTTGGTTCATAACTGCTCAGCACTAAGCCCACATGGTAGTTCACACCTGTAAGCCCACGAGTCAGAAGGATGAGGAGAAAAGACTGTTCTGCACTAACTAAAAGGTTGCAACCTATAGACAGTGCGGCAGCCAATCAAATTATATCAACAGACAGCCAGACGACTGTTCCTTTTGGTAACAAGGGAAACCAAACCAGAAGTTTAGATGGTTACTTTCTTCCATAAACATCAGAGACTGGGAAGATAGCAGAAGCAGCAGCAGCCACAGTCCACAGAAGCCAGACATTAGAAACAACAATTTCTAGTCTGAGAAATGGTCATTATAAAGCTGTTGGCCATAACGCCTTTGCTGATGCCTTCACCTTGCTCCCACCCTCAGCTTTCATCTTTCCCAGGCTCAGCAGCTTTCTACCCAGAGACTCATCTAACGACCAGTTTGATAATGGCATAAAGATACACTGTAGTGAGCGCACTGGAGGAACAACCGTGCACTTTCCCTGGTGGATGGGTATTTACATTCTAATTTATTCACAAGTCAGAAATGTATGGTTGTTAAAAGATATGCTTTGGGAAAACTAACATTAAAAATGTCAACCCTGGTGTTACATGTCTAGCATATGTTGAACAGCATTTCTAGTGGCTTTCTCCAGACATGTAACCTCCAAGAAACATCAAAAATTCAGAAACAGGACAATGTCTACGGATGATGAGATACTGTTTCTCACATGGGGAAAATAGAAGAGAAAGGGGTTGAGGAAAAGAAGAGGAGGAAGAAGAGTGGAGATGACAAAAGGAGAGGGGGACGAGAGGAAAGAAATGGCGGAAGGAACAGAAAGGAAAGAAAGAAGAGGATGGGATGAGGAGAGGAGAGGAGAGGAGAGGAGAGGAGAGGAGAGGAGAGGAGAGGAGAGGAGAGGAAAGGAGAGGAGAGGAGAGGAGAGACCTAGAATGACTGACTATCTTGGCTCTCTACGGCTTGCCTACCTAATGCCTACAGAATGCCATTTATTACTTTCAAGCCAAGTTATTGAAATATAGTTCACCCTTTAAAAGCAGACTTGGAAAGTTTTTTCTCCTTTTCTTCTGTTTTGTATTGTCCATGTCAAGCATGGTTTGTGTGGAGATGCCATGCTATTCTAAGGACTGTTGCCTATATTGCTGTTCTGGGAAATGTGTTTCTTTAATAAGGATTCAAGTGAGCACTGTGTACCATGTACTACCATTCTAGTCACTATGAAGCAGTAATAAACAGAATATGATATGTGTAGTACAATATCAGGTTATGAGAAGTTATATGGAAAAACTAATATAGAAGGAAAGAAGAAGAGGATGTTAGGATAATTGGAGGAAATGCTCTGAGGAAATGATATTTGAATACAATGATTTCAAAACAGAAATTCCTAAAATCAGCAGCAAACATGCTTGAATTTTTAGAGAATGATAAATAAGTTAAATAAAAATTTCCTCACAATTATAGCCAGAAGAACAATTAAATGCCAGAGTGGTATCTCTTTAATGTAAACATTTCCAGCCTGGAATCTGTCCCAACTCCCTCCTGTCACATTCTGGAGGACCTTCTTGGTCAGAGTGTAGTACCAATGAGGAGAAAAAAATCAAGCAACTTAAATTTGACTCCAATCTTATTTCAACATAACTTGAAAATATTCCTCTGGATGCAAACACTAAGCAGGAATATATCATATTAGTTTAAATTCTAATTTTGTCCTTCTTGGCTGGTGTCAAACTTTCTGTGCCACAGCTTCCATATTTAAAGACAAAATAATAATAATATAACCCAGTAGGTATTCAGCTCAGTGGTGGAGTACTTGCCAAGCACACATAAGACCTTAGGTGGAAAAAAACAAAAACCTTAAACTAAATTTTCTGTTTAATATCATTCTGGTATGGTAGCACATGCCTCTAAATCCAAGAACTGGGGAGCTGGAGGCAGGTTAATTAAGAATGCAAGGTCAGTCTTGGATATATGCCAATATGAGTCCAGCTACATGGGACTTTGTCTCCAAAAAACAACAATAATAGTAATAATAAGTAATAATAGAATCTGCATCCAGAATTGAATAATAAGAGTAAGCATTTAAAGGGTTTATAACAGTGGCTTCTACACAAGATGAACCCATCAGGTAACAGGTGTGACTAAGGGTGTTTGTTGTTTTATTTGAGACAGAGTTTTGTTCTGTAGCCCTGGCTGGCCTGCAACTTGCTTTGCAGACCAGGCTGGCCTTGAATTCATAGATATCCACCAGACTCTACCTCCTAAGTGCTGGGATTAAAGGTGTATACCACCACACCTCAGTATTACTGTGCTTTTTTAAAGTTACTTTTATTTATAATGTCTGGTTACCATGTACAAATATTAATTCTTTAGGCAATGCCTGGGTTTAAAATTCTTTCTCATAGGACACAAGCTCTTTGATGTCAAAATCAGCATTTGTGACATTCACTTCAGTCTCCCCAGTTCTAGAACAGCTCAGCAAATTAATTCATTAAGCACACATTTTCCATAGTCATTGTAAGAAAAAAAAGTAGTAAAACCTGCCAATGGACACTGACTTAATTAAGACTGTAATGTAGAACTCACAATTACATCACCACTAGCCTAATAATGTTTTGTAGGACCGTTTAAGTGCATATAATCCCCTACTTCATGTTGCCATAGGAAGAAAATCCAGTTAAGCTGACTCAGTTAGCTTTGCTTAGCTAAGACATCTTTGACACCTACCAAGCCTAGGCTCTCTGCAGACACTAGAGAAAAGGGACACTATGATCAATGTTACCACCAAGATTAGGACATAATGGCCATGGATACACAGAGGACAGAAAGGCTGGCTCTTCCAGGAAAGAAGGAGAAGGTTTCATAGTGAAGAGAATTTGTAGACTGGTCCTTGAAGGATAGGAAGAATTTTTCTAAGTAGGAGGATTAAGAAGGAAGTTATAAGTCCATAAGCCACACAGACAGATATTTAGGAAGATCTGGAGACACCTGAAGAGGGGAGAAGAACACCATGACATACATGTCAGGATATCAGGAGAAACTGCATGGCAGTGTGTTGATAAACTAGGAGGTGACAGAAAACCTGTAGAGCTACCAAAGATGCATGCAGTGTGTTCTGCACCTCCCAGAGGAACATCAGGGAGATTATAGGGTCACACCTGGACTGGAAGAAAGCAATCAGACACATAGTACATGCGATGGGAAGAGCGGAAATATGAATCCAGTTAGGTAGACCTCTCATGTCTGTATCTTTTTCTTGCCTTTTTTAGAAATATTTTCGTGAATTTCACATAAGTACTGTATTTACATGATTTTCACCCTTCCCTCTTCCCCTCTAACTCCTCCCATCTCTCCACTCTACTCGCTCTAAAATTTATGACCTCTTCTTTTATAAATATTATTATTATTACATATACACATATGCCCATACCAAGTGCATTTAGAGTTGCTCCTATGTGTTTAAGGCTGACCCCTTGGGAGTATAATTAGATAAACTATCAGGGGACTTGTTGCTGAAGAAAATGGATTCTTGCTCAGTAGCCATTGCTTCATCTATTTTGCAAGGTAGGACCGTGGAAAATGTCACCCTCCATGTTAGCATGTCAACTAGTGTGGTTATTGTGAAAGTCTTGTTTGGGTCACCATATTACTGAGATTTCATGGATCCATTTTCCCTGTCATGTATAACCTACAATAGGTGTCCTGCTCCTCTGGCTCTTACAATCTTTCTTATCCCTCTTCCATGGTGTTCCCTGGGCCTTAGGTGTGGGGGTTGTGTTGTAAATGTACCAGTTGAGACTGGGTACCCTACAGTCACTGATTCTCTGCATTTAGACTGGTTGTAGATCTTCCTCCATCTGCTGCAACCAAAAGAAGGTCCTTTGATGAGAGATAAGAACTACATTTACCTGTGAGTATAAGGATAAGTATTTAGAATGTAGTTGGGATGTCGGGCAGTGGTGGCGCACGCCTTTAATCCCAGCACTTGGGAGGCAGAGGCAGGCAGATCTCTGTGAGTTCGAGGCCAGCCTGGTCTAGCTCCGGCTAGTTCCAGGACAGGAACCAAAAGCTACGGAGAAACCCTGTCTCAAAAATCAAAAAAAAAAATAGAATGTAGTTGGGTATTTTACTAGTTTAGGGAAGTGACAGCAGCTGGTGCTCCCCTACAGTCTATGACTCTCCAACCCTAGGTGGACTGACTTCAAGCCAGGCTGTGATAAGGAGCCACTGGAAGAGAGGTAAAGCCCAACTTATATTTTTAAAGGATTGCTAGCTTCTGATTTGAGAAGATGCTGAAGAAAGAGAGGTGATAGTAATGCAATTCTATAGGGATGCTGGAGATGGGGATATGTAAAGTGTTCTCGGTCTGTGTCCATCTTTAGGACAGAGCTGACAATTACCTGAAAATGGAAAGAGAAACTAAGGACTACCCCAAGACTTCAGACATACAGAACTAGATGGACCAGGACATGACTCTCTATGACTCAAAGTTTCTATGTCTTGCCAACTTTTGTCATTCTCAAAAGTAGAGTCTTCTACTCATTTACAAACAAGCTCCATAAAAACTAAAAGTATTCACTATCTTTTGAATTATTTCCTGTCTTCAGAAAGCCACACTATAAAGATTAAGGGAAAACGCTTTCTTTAAAAATCTTACTAAAAGTTGCAGCTAAAGAGATGACTCAGCAGTGAAGAGAGCTGGATGCTTCCAGAGGACCCCAATTTGTCTCCAGCACTTACTACAGGTCTACGGGATCCAACACCCTTTTGTGGATTACTCCAGTACCCACTCACTCGTGGCATAGGCTCACACAGACACATACACATAAACAAAAACAAATGAAAAAAGCACACCAAAAGGAAAATGCTCACTTTTCCAAAGTATCATCTTTCTCCAGGTAGTGGTCCTCTGGTCTTTCAATTGTATTTTGTTCCTATGTGTCTTGTAGCAGTGCAGATGTTGCATTGCTGGTGCACTCATAACAGTCTTGAGCAAGGAAGAATTAAGATATGCCCAGAAATGGAAAACCCTCTCACACTTGAAGTTCCCAACTCTAGTGCTGCCCCTTGTGTCTGTGTTTGCATAGGCCTGTGATGAAGTTTTCAGAGCAAGAAAGAAGTGGAGGCTAACAGTTCCCAGAGCAAATCCATTCCCTGTCTATCCTGACCTCTGCATATCTGAAACATACAGAATCCCAGCTTCTACTTATTGCTCATCTGTGAGCAAAGTATAATAAGTATGGTCTACAAAACCTTGAAGTCAAACATACTTAGTGAAGGTGGATTTATGATAGCCATTCTCTGTGAATGGATGGATAAATTTTGATGGGCACTGGTATAATACAAAAATCCATAAACAGGTTTGTAAGTAAACTGTCCTTGTATGTGGAAGGGAGTTTGTAATGTATATGTCCTTTGAATGTAGACAGACTATAGAAATGCAAGCATTTCTGGGGGAAAAAGTGATTAGGTGTTGTCTAGGAAGAGATGACGTAAAAGACTAAAATGAGTTTTGACCTACTCAATCATCTAGTCTTCTCTAACTGTTCATTTAGAGGTTGATTTGTCCTGCCTGGCACACAGCACATCCCAATTCTGAGGGTGCAGTCTTCTGCTGTCAAGAAAAGCAAAGTTTTCACTTTTCCACTTGCCACAACATTGGATTTTTTAAACACTCTTAATTCATATCAGTATTTGGAACTGAGATTTACAAACCCATTCCATGTAAGTTCACAGACCACTGCACTTCTATCTAGAAAATCTTTACATAACACTGGAGCTTGTATCCTGACACCACTCATAAAAAACATATACACTATGTATATCTGAAGCACACACACACACATAGAAATGGTTAAGAGCAAGCAAATCTGCTCCAAATCCCTATTCCAGTATTTAGCCTTGGGTAAGCTGTTTAACTTCATTATGATTGCATTTTCAAAAGTAACATGTTGGTGGTAGATCGCAGCATATATTTGGCAATGTTCTTATGAGTACTAAATAGTCATGTAAGGCACTAAGCAGTGCCTAGCACACAGTACAGAAAGTTCACATTCTCATAGATCCAAAGTTACTTTCACTGTGAAAGAACAGCATTGAGGGACATTTATTCTCACTACTTTCTTTTTTCAATTAAAAGTTTTATATTTCTACTCTCGAAAGAGTTTATTAGACAGTTCGTAGCTAGCAATGGGAGGGAGCCTAACAGAATTAGAAGACAAGTATGAGAATCTCATATTATTTACCCACAATGAGTTAAGATGGTTATTTTTTCTACTTCCATGTTCCCTCATGATTCTTCTAAAGTCAAATAGTGCTGCAATGGTTGTGGGCATTCTGAGGTAGCTGAGCTGGGGGACATAGAGCTTGGGTTTACTAAAACATACTTTTTTAGTCACCTTCAGTACACACAGTTCTGACACTGCTGGCCATCCTTACACAGGAAAGGCTCTAGCAGAAATGCCACTTCTGCTCAACTCTCAATGCCTATTCACTTGACCTATAACCCAAAGATGCATCAAGCTGATATTAGAAACATGGGAGTAAAGAGGAAATGAGGCTGCAGTGGCCGGATCACACGCCATTACAGAGCTGCCTCCTGACGTCAGAAAGGGTTTTTCTGCATTTTATAGTATCTATACTACTTGTCATCTCCCTATTGTTTTTTATCAAAACATACATTCAAAATAAAAGTATATTACTAAAAACATATATTTACTTCTTTTTCTTAAGACATATCTTAAAATTTTACTAATTTAGAACTCACATGCCTTATATCAACTGTTCATTTAAGCATCAGATACAGCTCTAATTTTCTAATAATTTGGGGTTAATGGGAAACACACACGGTACAGATTTTTATGGAAAGTGAATAGACGAACTACAACAAAAGTATGGAAAGGTGATCAAGATATTATTTCCATGAGATGGCATTATAACCACTCATATGAACTGTAAGAAGGAAAGAAATACACGATCCATGGGGGATGCTCGCTGACTCAGTACATCCAATCCCAAGTCCTGTGACCTTACTTAGGGTTACACTGTCTCCTCAGAGAGAGAATATGGCAAACCCACTGATCTTCTTAAATCTGGTCGTGAATATATATACATAAGAGAGTTGATTGCTCAGAGCTCCACAAAGTAACTACTACCTTTGAGGGCGGTCCAAAGAAATAAGCACTTTCTAGCAGTTGGTCCTGACTTCCCTGGGCCACATTCCTCCTTGTAAACCAAATGCTGAATCTAAATAGCACAAGATCTAAAATGCTGTCCAGATCCTTGGTTGTTCTTTAAGAGGTTTCTTTTCATGATGGTGATAGTGATGGTTTATTCTATTTGTTTATTTGCTTGTTTGCTTTGTTTTGCTTACTTATTTGTTTGTTGAAATAGAATCTGTCTAGCCAAGTATGGCTTCAAACTCATGATACTCATGATATTCCTCCAACATCCTCCCCTTTAGTGATGATATAAGAGATATGCACTATCATGCCCAGAAGTTGTTTTTGTTTTGATAAATAAGTAATCACAGTAAGGAGAAATATTACTCAAAAAATATTTAGAAATATGTCAGTGGTTGGTAATAAAGCAATTACTGAAAAACCAATAACAATAATAATTAATAATAAAGTAACATTTATTTACATAAGGTTTTTATTTAAACTAGATGTTAAAAATTTATCTCAAACTATCAGGAGAACTATTAAATATACTATTCTTGTTTTTCAGATGAGAAAACTGAGGTTTAAAAAGATTACATCACTTGATCAAGGCCTTAAAACATGTAAATTATAGAAGCCAGAATTTGAACCTACTACCAAGTAAATTTCCCATCCTAATAACCTGTGAATAATTGTGGGCACCTAAGCCAGAACTTCGCATGAAGATGTTCTGAATGACTTGTGACATAGAGCACTACTCACCACGTGATCTATGAGAGATCTAGGAAGAAATACCCTTCTTCTACCTCTTCTTCTATCTCTTCCACCCCTTCCTCCTCTTCCTCCTCTTCTTCTTCTCCCTATTATGAGAATAGTTTCATACTTAGGGAGATCTGGATTGTTTCAGAGAAAAACAAACATGGTGGATGCACAAACACTATTTGGCATGACGGAATACAATGTGCTTCATTTAGTGATCCTACATGCTCTACCTTTTAAAAACAGGCCACAGACAACTTGTTAGCTATACTGAAGAAAGGATTTACTTGAAAACTATACTTTATTACTCTTAAGTCATCAGTAAATCATTAAAAGTTAACATACATTCACAAAAGTATTTTTGATATATTAACAAGTCAATCACTAAGTACTTATTGCATTATATATATTTTTTTAAGTTAGTCTTTAAAAGAAACCCCATTTTACTCAACAGAAAAGCAGACAGTTGGATAAGTTGTAATAGTAAGTTTAAACTTCAATCTAATAACTTAAAACCTAGTGTGTTTCACCATTTCAAAAGTAAGAAACCAAAAGACTTCTGTTCGCAGTAACTTAAAGCCTAAATCAATGGGGTATGGTGACATGCAACTTTAATGCCAGCACTTAGGAGACAGGTGGATCTTGATGAGTTCGAGGCCAGCCTGGTAAGCATACTGAGTTCCAGGGATATAGTGTGAGACCATGTCCCAAACAAACAAACAAACCTAGAGAATCTGAACAGAAGCAAAGAAAAGAATATGTGTTCTCTTTGGTGTAGGGAGGGGGCTTTCATTTAAATACAAATGCACAAATTCTGGTCCCAGATTTAGAAGCCTCATTTTTGAATGACAATAGAATCCTGAATAAAAAAGAAATGCACATAAAATAAATTTAAGCCACGTTATTAAACGTGTTCACAGATAGTTATGATTATTTAGAGAAAGAGAATTGTAAAACAAGAAGAAATGAATGGAGTAACTGTAGAAAAGTCACGGCCTGGGTCCAACATGTTTTATGAAGTTAAGTCTATCATTGGGTTTTCCTTGGTGGGGGGAGGTTGTTGAAAAAAAAGAGTTTAGGTTATTTTTCATAATGTAATTCAATTCTACTAAAAGGTCATTCTCCCAATAGAAGTATGGATTTCCATGATCAACACGGAGAACTAATATAAAGAAAGCAAATAGTAACAACTGAATGTCAACACCTACTAACCAATGCATCTATAAGACTTCTTGCTGGACAGTGGTGGCGCACACCTTTAATCCCAGCACTCGGGAGGCAGAGGCAGGCGGATCTCTGTGAGTTCGAGGCCAGCCTGGTCTACAAGAGCTAGTTCCAGGACAGGAACCAAATGCTACGGAGAAACCCTGTCTCGAAAAATAAAAAAAAAAAAAAAAAAAAGACTTTTCTCCCCGGGTTCAAAATCCACGCATTTACCTTTTCCCTCCTGAAATGGACCATATCTGCAAGGACTAGAAGGTAGTAAGTTAAATTGGGAAGCAATCAAAACTGGAGTTTGGTACCAACTCCCAATGGCCTATGTGCTAAGACTCCGGGTGGCACAAGCACATCTCAGGGTTGTCAACACATGCATCCCACTCCAGCCCCACTGCCCGTAAGTGACCTACTTCTTGTGAATTCAGATCAATGTAAACACACTGTTATATTTGCTACTCAACTGCTACAAAATCAAACACAGCCTGACACTTGAATCTGATATACGTTTGCAAATCTTGAAAATACGTAGATTAAAAAAAATTCTAATTTACTTAATGACTATTATTCTAACACCGTCTTACTCTTTGCAGCAGTAAATTCCGGAAATAGGGCCTCTGAAAACTGCAGTGCTGTGTGGTCCTAGAAACACACCGCACTTCCCATGCCTTAGAAGAACAGCACATATACAGCCACTGGGTGGACACAAGAGGAAGAAGTAGGAGACAGCTTCTGGCAGCAAATTCAGTCCTTCTCAGTTTTTAAATACCAGCATTAAACTAAGCGAACACACCATGACAGACATGCTCTCTCAGGAAGACATAAAACGACTGGAGCACCTCAGACCAACCAAGAATAAAAAGCTCGCTCTTGTTGGTAAGACACAAAATTGGATTTATTTAGAAGTAAATTCTTTATTATGAAAAGTCAAGTTGCAGAAAAATAAACAAGCAAAGAAACTCTCTAAGTGAATCTAAGAACATCTCTAAGTGAATTTCTCAACTATAGTTTTTCCAAAGTTATATGATCATAAACATCCGAGAGCTACTTGCCATTTGGGCCAGCTCCTCTAAAATCAGAAATCCATAACAATGAAGCTATATCTGGGCTTTAAAAGAACTATACTCTAGGCTTTTATATAATACGCACTGAGTTGGTCACAGATATAACATTCCAGTTTAATTGCATATTAACCATATATCAACTAGATGTATATTATTCAACCTTTTGATGGTGGCCAGTGGTTTATGTCAGTAGCATATAGTTAATAGTCACTTTTGTTTCCAAAATATATTTGTATAAATGAAGTTTCTACACTTCAAAGCCAAATTCACAGAGAAAACGCCTTCTAAATCTTACTGCTGTAAGCTTGTTTTCCTGAGCTGTTATTACAGGTAATAAGAGATTTCATTCCACAGCTCCTATAATAACACAGTATAAGTTTTGCACTCATTTTTTTTCTTTAAATTCTTGTGATGGCAAAACCATTTTTCTCAAATCTGATTGGTTGTGCCTGTCTACAAGAGTGCTTAAATGTGATCCTGCTATCAAGCTTCTTGACAAGGAGGGATCTTTTTATGTCAAGTCTTTTGGATACTGAACATGACACCTTCTTGAAGAATTTTTGTTTTATTATTAAGAAATAAATGTGTCTTGCTTCTTGGCTTTCTCTGGCTTCAGCAGTTTGTAGTCATTTCCACCATAGACTAGTAAGAACATATTTCAAAGACAGGTTAACAAAGTTCAAGTTTACTTTTTATATAGTGCAGCTTCTCAGTGGCATTGGGTGAGTATCAAACATTATCAACATACTATATAGTGCCAAATAATGACCTGATTTATTTGGATGCTTGTTAACTTTCCTACTGTATTCCATGATGTTTCTAAGTTACTTTTGTAAACTAAGCTTTTGATAAAAGTTTAAACTCCTTAGTTTATTTGGTGTTTGTTTCTCTTATAGGTTTTCTTCCTTTAACACTGTACCTTTGTGCATTTTCCCACAAAGAAGTTTTGCCAACAATGCACTAAAAGTATCTCAAAATACGATGCCTATCTCATTTTCTTTCTGATTTAGCTCTCATCCTAATCTAAAAGCACCGAAGATTAAGCTCGATTTTGAGGATCCTCTAATAAGGGTATGGTTGAATAAAATTATTAACATGCCATGGTTGCCCTAGAGGTGACTCTTTGCTATTCATTTAATTTATTTTCTCTGCTTCCAAACTTGAGTTTCTTCTCATGAAAAAAATCCTTATTTTTTTCCAAAAGGCTTATGAAAATTTTGGTGAGAACATGTTGCTGCTTCAGTGCAGAAATCCAGCCTCTCTTCCAAAGCCATGTCACTTGGTGAGTACCCCACTGCCTTTTCTATTATCTAGTATTTCAAACTATAAGGTTATTAAGTGTTCTTGTAAAGACAAAACCTCACTTAAATATGTAAGATGATGTGGAAGACATGGAAATTTGCAGTCACTGTACTTCAAAGTAACCACAGAGAATTTTTTCAAGTCAAAAATAAGGGTCAATTATTACTTAGTTATGTTCTTTTAGAGGTAGAAGGGACATTAAAAGTACCAACCTAATTTGATAGGTTAGAAAAAAAGAAAATAAGTGACATTGTATGCACACAAAAGAAAATGAGGCATCTCCCTGAGTGTACAAAATCTAGAGTCACTGTGACTCTCCAATAAAGATGAAATGGGTAATTAAATGAGATGAACACCCAAAGCTTCCCAAAAGCCACGATCCGCAGCCTCAGAGACATTTAGAAAGGAGCTCCTCTACTTCCTTGAGACTGCAGCCTACACTGAACACACTTGCTTCAGCAGTCGCTTTCTAAGGAAAAGATAAAATGCATGTTTCTGTCTCTTTATGCGTATTTTTTCCTGACAAGCCCTTGAACAAATGTGCATTCATAAAGGTCAAGTCATAACAATAATAACACTGTGAAATTCTACAATTTATTTAATCAGAATGTTAATATTTATATATACATATGTTGTATATATATGTGTGTATATATGTATAAGTGTGTATGTATGTGTGTATATAAATACTGAGGATACAATATCTTAGAAAACTTCCAAGTCCTAATTTTTGAAGTACACATCCGTTGAAACCAAGAGTATGTACAATGAATGTGGTTGGATCTCACCCCATCCTTCTAAACCAACTTGGAAGGGAAACACTCAGAATCATAAATACTATGGTTTTTCAGGTTTTAAACTCTGTTAAGTCTCCCCTCATTCCTCTCCTTGTCCCCTTCTCCCCTTCTCCCCTTCTCCCCTTCTCCCCCTGCGTTCCCCCACACACCCATCTTTTTTTCTTTATCTGACTTTGGTAATTAATATACACTAGTTAACATAAAACTATGGTAGAATCCCTTTATACTTCTGAACTCTCCTTGGTAGACAAGTAAGGAAGCTAGTCCCTAACTGCAGAATGCCCATAAGCTAGTCACTAACTAACTGTAGAGAACCCAAAGCATAATCATTTTGCTGTCCCAAAATAATATTCCGTTTCATATTCTAGGTACCAAATGTAAAAATGGTGATTCTCCTGTTTCTGCTGGGTCTGCTTGGTAACTCTGCTGCCATGCCTGTGAGTGTTTCCTTTTATGCTGGACATTTTCTTTGTGATCTGTTGTTGCACCGCTCTGGGCAGCTGGCAGCTTATTTCAGCTAAGGCTCTGCATTTCTCCCTCAGTTCCAGATGCCAATACCCCGAATGCCTGGATTTAGCAGTAAAAGTGAAGAGGTATGTATTACACTCTGTGCTTGGGGAGACATGTGCCAGAGCCCTAAGGAGATTATTGGTACTTGGTTTAGAATATAACATTTCTTATGAAGAGGTAAAAGGAGGGAAAACTCAAAGTCTTGCATTCAAATCAAAGCAAAATTATTCTCCCCTATAAGTCTACTTATGAGCTTCAGTGTCCATTTAGGTTAAATTTTAGCTGTTAGCTTTGGAGTTCTTTTTGTTCACTTGTAAAGAGCCATTTGTACCGGGGAGTGTTACAAAGTAAATACCTGCAACACAATTCAAACTAGCTGTCATCAGTCAAACGCCATGCACAGAAGGAACAGGAATTTTTGCATGTTTGCTTTCTTGGGTTTTTATTTTATTTTGTTTTTGAGACAGAGTCTCTCTATTATAAAGCCTTGGCTGCCAGAGAACTCACTATGTAGACCAGGAGGGCCTCTAACTCACGTAGATCCACCCACCTCTGAAAGGGCTGGCATTAGAGGTGTGTGCCACCACACCCAACCCAACAGGTATCTTGTTCTCAAATCCTGAATTCCAAATAAACAGAATGCTCAAAATCTTCAAAGTAACTTATGTTTATTTTCTGCTATTCTATGTTGATCTTCAAAGTAAATTTTGGGGTTTTTATCTGTTACACTATATATTGATTCAACATGAAGTTTGACTTCAAATTCAGAAATTCAGGGGCTAGGGATGGCTCTGCTGGTAAAGAGCTTGTGGAGCAAGCATGAAAACCTTAGTTTGATCCCTAGGAACCCCATAAAAAGCTGAGTTTGGTGACACTCACTTGTGATCCCAGCACTGGGAAAGGGAAACAGGAGGATTCCTGGAGCTCACTGGCTGGCCAGTCTACCCAAACCAGAAAGTCCCAGATAGCAATGAAGCTCTGTCTCTAAACAAAACACTGATAGCTCCTAAGGAACATTAGATGAGATGCTGGCTTCCATATGCACACAGATGTACACATATACAAAATTGTACATAAGGCATAGGAGAGATGGCTCAGTGGTTAAGAGCACTGATGTCGTTCCAGAGAATAGGGACTGGATTTCCATCACCCGCATTAATTGTCTGTAACCTATAACAGGGTCAGGGAATCACCCCCTCTTCTGGTTTCTGTGGGCACCAGATTCCTATGATGCACAGACATATATGCAGGCAAACAACCTTATATATTAAATATTGAAATTTTTGAAAGAGCTATGCACAAGCAAAAAAATTATATACTCTAGAATTTTTAATAAATATAAGTTTTAAACTCATAGAATTCGCAAAAGAGATTGATTATTGCACCTTCAGATTCTAAACTTCTATCTTAAGCTTTGTGAACTAATTGAATAAAAGTTTTTCATTTTGTGCTATATTAATGGATTCCTTTAATTTCAGATGATGCGATACAGTCAATTCAACTTTATGAATGGCCCACATGTAAGTTTTCTTTATATTATTTCTGAGACTTTCATGTTTATATCCAGAATCTGTGTTGCTTATCTTAGCTTGAGTGCTGACTACCATCCATGTGTCTTAGTTACAAGATAACCATTACAACAAATCATTTCACTTGTTCCCTAGTGACAAATATCGTCCTTATTCATTTTATTGTGTTTTTTTATAAATGAGCATCATCTTTATGTTTCTTAGAACACTTGGTTCTGACTCATGTTTACAGGAGCTATTTTCACAAGTCATGACAACAAAAGCAGTATAGTAAATACTATTAGAAGAAAGAATTCTATTTGTGTTCTCTAAAACAATACTAAAACTGTGAATTCTTTTATTTTGTTGGAGTAAACATGGGTTATTCTTGTGGTGGTGGTGGTGGTGGTGGTGGTGGTGGTGGTGTATACTAATTTGTTTGTTTGTTTTGTTTTTTGAGACAGGGTTTCTCTTTGTAGCCCCAACTGTCCTGGAGTTCAGAGATCCACCTGCCTCTGCCTCCTGAATGCTAAGATTAAAGGCGTGTACCACCATCACCTGACTTGTGTGCTAAATTTCAGAACAAACTAAACCATGAGGTCAGCTGATCTCTGACAAAACTGTGTGACTGCCCAAAATCACAAATCACTTTGTACTTTTGTGGCATTATTACAGACTTCATTAACTTTGTCTAAATCCTTTCCATTCAGTAGTCATCTTGTAAAGTCTCTACCTAAAGTAATCATAATCAAAGTTCTCCTAAACCTCTGGTTCTTACTGTTTCAGTGTCTATGAGTTGACATTTTCGCTAATGTAAAAACCTGATCTGTTTCAAGGGTTTTGTGTATTTGGTGTTTGGTTGGTTCGAGAGTGTTATTTGAGTTTTGTTTTTATTTTCCTTTCTCTCTCTATCTGGCTTTATATATAGCAAGTCACATGGGTTTTGAATTTGACATAATTTCCCATAAAAATCTGTGAACTAAGAAAAACAAAAATTCTCAAGCTTGAAGTAGTGGTACATCCAAAAAACTCTCTACACTCCGGATTTCAGAGTCAGAAAGATTGCTCTTTCTGTATGTATGAGTGTACACAATATGTGTGCATGTGTATGAAGGTCAGAGAACAACTTAGGGCATCAGTTTCCGCCCTCCACCTTTCTGGAGACAGTGTCTCTCTTTGTTGTTTGTACTGCATATACCAGACTAGAAGCCCATGAGCTTCCAGGGATTCTATTGTCTCCATCTCCCATCTTACCATAAGAACACTAGGGTTACAGATCATGCTATTGCATCCAACTTTGCATGCATGGTTTCGAGTGATCCAAACTCAGGTTCCCACGTTCGTGTGCTAAGCACTTTGCCCACAAAACTATCCTCCAGCTCATCGAGCTCTTAAACTGAAATTTCTTAAATCTCATTTTGATTAGTTTGACGGGCTTTCTAGAAAACTGAAGAGTCCTTCAGTAACACAAAATATAATGAAGTTTTCACTAAAGCCCTTAGAATCAAATTCCATTGGAAGCGTTTAGGCTTCTTGACTTGGTTTTGGAAGCTTACATTTAGAAGGTGAGAAGAATCTGGACCTCAGCCCTCATTTGATGGCACTGCTTTTGCTTCTCTTTCAGATGATGCCTATGGGCCCATATGGGAATGGTATGCCAATCCCTCCACACATGCCCCCGCCGTACCCTCCATACCACATGCCCATGTGGCCTCAGCCACCCAATGGATGGAATCAACCCCCAATGCCCAATTTCCCAAGCAATACTGATCAAACCCAGGAGACTGCCAAGCCCAACCAGACCAATCCACAAGAGCCACAACCACAAAGGCAGCCTCCAAAGGAGCCACCAAATGAAGCAGCACGGGCCAAAGAGGAAGCCCAGGTGAGACTCGACTAGAAAACTTCCACATCAGAGGCTTACAATGCCTTTAAAAAGATTTAGAGGGCCATACCTTTCCAGCATCCATGCTCCCTCCAAAATTCACTACAACTATTACTGTGTAATTTTGACATTTATCAGAAGTTTCCTGGCAGGTCGATTCCAATCTTATTTAGTTCAAAATAACATAAATATTGTTGCCATAAATATCCTTCTAAAACACAGAATCAAGCTGTGAGTTGTGGAACATGCCTACGATTCTAGAAATATGAAGGTGAGGTGGAATCATGACTAGAAGGCCACCTTGGCTATGTGGTGAAAAAAATCTTTAAAAATAAAAAAATAAATAAAATGTAATACAGAGTCAGAAAAAAAATACCAAGCTCTACCCCAGCCTCCATTAGTCACACAATGTTGAGGAAGTCTCCTAGCCTTTCTAGACATGTTTCCCCATGAATAAATCAAGTGGCTTCTAAAGCATTTCCAGACCTATGCTTTGATGATATGTAATATTCTTCTGTGCTTTCTGTCTGCCAGATGAGTCAAGTGTAGCCATAATATAAGGCAAGAAGATATACACATGGTTTCTCCAGAGATCCTGCTATTATCAAACTTCAGAAATCATGGCTTTGGTTCTTTATTATCACGAACAGTTTTATATATATAAGGAATGCAGAAGTGAAAAAACAGACTCCTAGGTTCAGTCACACCTCTGCCATTCAGGGCCACTAACTTCCCTGAACCTCAGTGCAGCTTCTCAATGACAGTAACAACAGTGCATGGTCATGTGAGGCCTAAAGGAGTTCCATAATCTACTGTTGCTGGAATATGATGTTTAATCATACTGATCACTACCATCATCTACACCCAAAATATGTAGCGGGAGGAGGGATCGAGTGAGGTAGGAGAAAAAGAGACAGTGGGAAAGAAAGAGACAACTAATGCAAACAAAAATATAAGCGCTCTCTGGGTTTCAAATAATTATTATCATTTCTTTCATTTCTCATTTTCGATCTCACTACCAAGTAACTCTAACTTGTCTTTCTTTCTAGCCATTCCCACCATTTGGCAATGGGCTTTACCCCTATCAACAACCACCATGGCCAATTCCACAGGTAAGAATTTTCTATGTATTGCAAATTAAATATAATGTTAGCATGTGACACATAAGACTAATACAAATTCATATACTATAGTATACCAGTAATAAAATCAAGTTAGTAATTATTCAGAAAAATTATTTTAAAAATTAAGTAAAAATTTTTTATCAGACCAGTTGGCAACATGAGCAGGGCCTAATCACTACTACTAATAACACAAATTTTTTAAAATAAATTTTTTTTATTTATTTCACACCCTGGCCACAGTTTCCCCTCCCTCCTCTCCTCCCCCTGTGTCCTCCCATCTATTCCTCTATTTTTATTCAGAAAACGCAGTCTTCCCATGGATCTAATAACATAAGTTAACAAATTAATTTTTAACGGTTGTGCTATAATCCTGTCACATAAGAAATAATAATGTCTTCAATGAAATCATAATTTAATATCATAGCAAACCTGACACAAGAGTTTAAAACTAAGAAACAAGCCATGACTACATTATAATCTCTCCATCACATCTTTTCCCTAACAACAGATATGTTTTTATAAAGAATTTTACAAAGTAATTCTCAAAGAGTTCTTAAAGTTTAAAATTAATCATTTAATTGTGTGTTTGTGTAGGCGTGCACATGTGGGGGGATGTATATGTCTGCGTATTATGTTGCTTGCCAGCCTGTCTAACCAAAGACATGAACTCCAAATTCTGTAAGACTCACTACCTCTAAAATAAGGTAGAGAGTGGTTGAGGAAGACAGTTAGATTTGGCTCTGCCCTCCACCCCTAGAATTATAGATGCACACCACCACACCCATCTTTTTTCGGGGGGGAGGGGAGCTGAGAATCTGAACTTGGATCCTCAGGTTTGCATGGAAAGCATTTTACCAATTGAGCCATCTCTTCAGGCCCTTATAATGGCACTTCTACACATACATATTCTTGTCTCTTATTTCTTCTCCTCACCCACTTTCTCTTCTTGGCTCCTCTGTCAACGATCCCCTTCCTTCCCTTCCTCGCTCCCGAGTTCCTGTTTTTGCTTTCATAACAGGCACTTTTCCTTACTCTCTCTTCCTCCCTCCCTCTCACTTCCCGTAAGATCTCTTCATCCCCTCTCATGGTCCTCTACTTTACTGAGCTGCACAAACACACATAAGCATACTATACACAAACAACCCAGAGTCCACAATTACCAGAAAATGTGGAATTTTTCTTTTTAAATATGCCTTACTTTGTTTAACATAATGATCTCTAGTTACATACATTTCCTGAAAATGTCATTATTTCACTTTTCTTTATGACTGATTGAAATTCCTGTGTAAATGTGCATTTTCTTTACCCATTCATCTGTTAATGGCTATTTAGACAGGTTCCCTTGTTAGTCATTGTGAATAATGCAGCCTACAAACACAGATGTTCAAGCATCACTGTGGTATGGCATCACTGACCTAAGAGACCTTGACGTGGAAGTCCAGAAATGGTACAGCTGGGTCAAACAGACAGTTCTATTTTTAGTTCTTCTAAAAATAGTCTTTAGTGACTTCCACAGCAACATCCACAGTGACTGAGTCATGACATCACCACTGCACTTCCCAGGATTCCTCTTTCCACGTGTCCACGACAGCATTTCTTAGCATTTGTTTGTTGGAATGATGACCATTCAGACTGTGTTGAGAAAGAATCTAAAATTAGTTTTAATTTGCAATTCTCTGATAGTTAAAAGTGTTCAATACTTTCTCAAATGTTTATTGACCATTGTATTTCTTCTTTTGAAAACTGCCTCTCCACTTCACTTGGCCTTTCACTATTTCTTTTAGGGTTCAGTTTTAGCAGTTTTCTCTATAGTCTAGCACAGTTAGCAACAATCCCTTCCCGTACTGTAAACTGTTTCTTCACCCTGGTGATTGTATCCTTTGTAGAAACTCGTTAATGTTCTCTAACCCTCTTATTTTTCAATTCCTGGGATTCTTTATTGTGCTAATGAAGTCTATGAGAAAGTCCTTACATATGCCTACATCTTCAAGTGTTTTATCTGTGTTTTCCTTTATTAGCTTCAAAGATACAGGTCTTATATTTAAGCTCTTGACTCATTTTGAGTTGGTTTTGGTGTAAGGTGAGAGATATGGATTTAGTTTAAATCTTTTATAGGTGAATATTCAGCTTTACTGACACCATTTGTTTAAAATGCTGACTTGCCCAATGTGTGTTTTTGACACCTTTGTGGAAAATTAAGTATTTGTAGCTGTGTGGGTTTATTTCTGGGTTTGTTTTTTTCTATTCCACTGGCATACATGTCTGTTTTTGTTCAAATGCCATACTAGCTTTGTTACTATAGCTCTGTACTATACAAAGACGCATCCAGTATCATGATTATCACCAGAATTTCTCTTTTTGTTTAGAATTCTTATAGTTATTTCAGTCCTTTGTTCTTTCATGAAATTTTAGAAGTTTTTCTATTTTTGCAAAAGATATAATTTTGATGTTAATTGAACTGGATATATAGATCATTTTTAATAATATGAGCATTTTTATAAATTTGAGTTTGATAATTCACATACATGGGAAGCCTTTACTTTTCATGTGTGAGCCTTCAAAATTAGTTAAGAAAATTAACTCTAAATGTAAACAAAGCATGGAAAATATCACTATTTAATCTCATATTGTTATGTGTTCTAATATGGATAACTGGAGTCTACTATCACTCAAATGTTAATCTCTCTCTCTTTCTAAGATAGTGAGGTACGGTGATTGATGGCTAAGACATGTGGGTATTTTTAGTAAGATAACCTAGGATCTTGTTGAAGTCTGACAAAAATAGTACTCTCTAATGGATCGTAAGTATCAATAGGTAGATAGTGAGTCTAAAGTCTCATGAGCACAACACTCACAGTATTAAACACCATTAGTAATGAACCAGTTTAACACAACTCCAGTCTTACAAAGGCTGAGGAGAGAGCTCAAGGGGTAAAATGTAAAGTGCTTGCTGTGTACGCATGAAGATTTGAGTTCAGATCCCCAGAACCCTCACTGGAAAAAAGTGGTATGCATAACCCCAGTCATGGGAAGAGGAGAAAGGAGAATCCCAGGGCTTGCTGACTCAGCTACTCCATCCAACCAGCAAGCTCCAGGTTCAATGAGAGATCCTATCTCAAAAAATAAAGTGAAGGAGGAAAGACAAAGATATCTAACATTAACCTCTAGCCTCCACATACATGTACACATGCACACGTGAAAACAAACACATGTACATACACACATACATATCTCTAGTCAAGCTTAGTAGAGCACATCTGTAATCCCAGTACTCAAAAGGCTGAGGCAGGAAGACTGCCATGAACTCAAGGTCAACCCAGCTACATAGTGCATGTATATAAAGCAATGTATGTGCTATAAAGCAAGACCCTGTCTTAAAAATTTAAAAAAAAAGGAAAAGAAGAAAGGAAAGCAAAATGATTTCTTCCTATGTTCATTGTGCTTTTCATCTTTCAGAGGGGACCACCACCAGCATTTGGACGTCCAAAATTCAGCAATGAAGAAGGAGTAAGTAGGAATGACGCTATTACCTCAGTTAGGATTTACAGTATATCAGCTGTTATCATTTATTCTGATGTTACAAGAACTTAAAAATCTATCATAAAAAAATTCTCTAACTCAAATTCCTAAAAAAAATTTAAGTGGAATAAAAATCAAGGCAATAATCTAAATAAGCTTGATACATCATTGGGCATAGCAATGCATGCCTATTGTCTCAGCACAGGAGACAGATACACAGCCTTGCTTCTAAACCCAGCACCATGTCCATGGGGCAGTACTTCCTCTACATGTATTGAAAGTTTGCTTATATATTGGCTGTGAAAACTATTGGCCTCTTTGCAAAGTTGATAGCAAACTCTAGACAGTAGCATACACAGAAAGAAATTAAGATCATCTTAAAATATTCCCTTCACCGGAAACTGCATTATCACCTAAATATCTCATTGTACAAATACTGAAATCCAGAGAAAATAAATTACTATTCAATTTTTCCTCTTCAGTTACAGGATAAACTGGACTAAACCTAAGTCTTATATCTTTTTTAGTATACTCCAAGAAAGTAATCAAATATACCCAACCAATTCTTAGTATGTCATCAAATAAACTACTTTAGAGGTTGTTAGTCTACCCCTGGACTTCCCTTACTCTTTTCCCCTATATATGTGATATGCATCCAGTAAAAGCAGAAACCAATACCTTTTTTGGAGGAGAACGGAATAAGGTGTTATTAAAATAATGACAATGAAATTATTATTTCAATGATAGCACAGAATGCTTTTTTAACTCACTATAAAATACCCAGATGGGAGTGATGCAGTTCATTGTATACATCTTCACCTAGAAACTAGAACTTCAGAGTTTCATATACAACATTAGCAAGTGAAACAGAGTAATACAAGCATTAACACAGGCACTAAATCTGTATTCTATCTTTTGGGTACACTGTTCAACTTCCTGTGTGTTACTAGAAATATTTTCTCACCTATATATTTCATCATCCCATCCCAAAAATAGAATAAAACTATTTTCCTCTCTATCCTATTTGTTTTCAAAGAAAAACTAGGGCTGGGAATATAGTTCAGTAGTAGAATACTTAATTAGCATGCCTAAGGTCTTTGATTTAATCACCAGTACAGGAGGGAAACTAAAGAACCTAAATGATACACAAATGACTTTAAAAAAAAATTATACAGGCTATTCACTTAATTGAAAATTATTAAGCATTCCCCACTGTTATAGAAACTAGAATATCAAAAACAGTATTTTTACTCAAAAACTTTACATAGCAAAATCAAATGGGAGGACTCCAGAAAAATAAACAACTAAAATTCACTGTAAAGATGATTACAGCAGAAGGCTGTATTGCTGCAGACATCCAGCAGCAAATCCTAAGCCTGGCTCTGCTAAGGGAAGTCAGGGCACAACTGTGGCACTCCAGCTGAGTCTTAAAGGATAAGTCAAGTATGTTGGGGAGGATAAGTGCATAGGAGAGAAGAGGTTAGATAAGAAGAAGTCATGTGCAAGGCCTCAGAGAAATAACAGTAGATAGGGGCTGGAGAGATGGCTCAGTGGTTAAGAGCACTGCCTGCTCTTCCAAAGGTCCTGAGTTCAATTCCCGGCAACCACATGGTGGCTCACAACCATCTGTAATGAGGTCTGGTGCCCTCTTCTGGCCTGCAGGGATACACACAGATAGAATATTGTATACATACATAATAAATAAATAAATATATATTTTAAAAAAAAGAAATAACAGTAGATATAATTTGCAACCACATCAAGTTTAAGGAAGAGAAAATAAGGTTAAATGTCATGGTCATAGCTCAGATGATTGTAAAAATTTTAACATTTTTATTATAATCGCAGCATTTATTAGATGCAAAATTCCAGATATGAAGACATATATAATATATACATATATTATCTTTTGACTTTCATGAAAAGTTGTTTAGTTTCTACTATTCTATTATTATCTTCATATTACAAATGGACAAAGAGAACTTAGTCAATCATCACATCACAGAAAGTGATAAAAAGAGACTATGATCCACATCTGTCTGTCAATAAGACATACTGCGTTCCTTGTTATGCTAAAGGATTTAGAGTTTATCCTTTAAGATAAAGGCAACTTTAAACAAATATTTAAAAAGGAAAATGTTGTAATTCTCCAAAACTCATCCCTAGTTTCTCCTACTCCAGAGGGGTGAATATGATGCACACAGTAGCGAGTAAGAAAGCTACAATATTTGAGGAGTAATGGGCACAAAGGGAGACAGGACAAGGATGAAAGTTTAGATACAATGTTTGGACTTGGTAATCATTGTCTGGGGAAATAAAAGAAAAAGAAGAATCTGGGAGAACTGGGTTGGGCATAGAAAACATTCCTTAGATGTGCAATATTGGAGAATGGCCTCAGTGGGGAGATGAACTAGTTATGAGTGTGTTCATTTGGAAGAGTCTGAAGCCTTAAAAACCTGTGGGACAGGCTTTTCCTTTGTGAGGTAAAAGCATGTATCCATATTCAAAGTTCTGGCATGTAACCGATTCCTCGACAACATAGATGTGTAAAACAAGAACATGGACATGAGGATGAGAAGGATGGAATCAAAAAGAAAAACTGCCAATCATTATGTCCCACCTGGAATCCTAGTACTCTGAAGGCCAAAACAGGGGGATGATCACAAGTTTAGGGCTAGATTGATCTACATAGCAAGTTACAGGCCAGCCAGGGTTATATGATAAACCTCTGCCTCAAAACAAATAACTAGATACAATTTTAAGAATTATAAATGTTAACCTGGACATGGTAGCTCATGTGTGTAACAGCATTCAGGAGGTTCAATTTCTAAAACTCAAGGCCTGAGTGAAGAGTAAGACAGTGAGATCCTACGTCAAAAATGGGTTTTAATCCTAAGGTTCAGGATCTGGGCCTAATGGCTAGAGAGAATATTCAGCACCCAGAGAATAGAATGGAAGCTTCAAACTTCTAGAAAGAAAGTGTAGGTTGTAGTGTTACGAGAAGCCAGCATAGGAGGCTTCCCTGTTGCACTAAGCAATTAAAATCAACACTACAGGAGGAAACAAAAAATAATTCTCCTTCTTCTTTCTTACAGAACCCTTACTATGCATATTATGGGTATCACGGCTTTGGGGGTCGTCCTTATTATTCAGAAGAGATGTTTGAAGATTATGAAAAACCCAAAGAAAAAGATCCTCCTAAACCAGAGGACCCACCCCCAGACGATCCACCCCCAGAGGCCTCTACTAACTCAACTACGCCAGAGGCTAACTCCACTCAGTCAATTCCTGGAGAGACTCAAGGCGGAAATGAAACTAGCCCAACTGGGAACAGGGGACCTGGCCCAAATGCTGGGAACAACCCTACAGTTCAAAATGGCGTCTTCCCTCTCCCTAAAGTAAATGTTTCAGGCCAAGGAGCATCAAGAAACCAGATTCCGTGGAGACCAAATCAGCCAAACATTTATAAGAATTATCCCTATCCGAATGTGCGAAATTATCCTTCAGGAAGACAATGGCAAACCACTGGTCCCATGGAGCCCAAAAAGAACGGACCTGGGTATCAAAACCCACCAGTACAAAGGGGTCCTCAGTGGAATTCCTTTGCTTGGGAAGGTAAACAAACTACTCCTCCAGGAAATCCAATTTACCGCAAACCTTCCCCTCCTTCTTCAAGAGTCAATTATCCCAACTCTGCAGGAAATCCAGTAAATTTTGGAAGAAAATCTCCCAGGCCAAACAAACCCTTCGTGGGAACCAATCCGGCCCCAAATAAACCCTTTATGGGAACCAATCCGGCCTTAAATAAACCCTTCGTTGGAACCAATCCAGCCTCAAATAAACCCTTTCTGGGAACCAATCCGGCCCCAAATAAATCCTTCATGGGAACCAATCACGCCTTAAATAAACCCTTCATGGGAACTAATGCAGCTTCAAATAAACCCTTCATGGGAACCAATCAAGTCTTAAATAAACCCTTTATGGGAAACAATCCAGCCCCAAATAAACCCTTTCTGGGAACCAATCAGGCCTCAAATAAACCCTTTCTGGGACCCAATCAGGCCCCAAATAAACCCTTCATGGAAACCAATCCGGCCCTAAATAAACCATCTATAGGAACCAATGCTGCCTCAAATAAACCTTTTGTGAGAACAAACATGGCCTCAAATAAACCGTTTGTGAGAAACAATGCTGCCTCAAATAAACACCCTGTGGGAACCAATGTGGCCTCAGTGGGTCCTAAACAGGTTACTGATAGTCACAATGTGAAAACCCAAAATCCAAAAGAAAAGTCACTAGGTCAAAAAGAAAGAACAGTCAGCCCTACAAAAGATACAGCTAACCCCTGGAGAAGCTCTCAACAATATGGAATTAACAAACCAAATTATAATTTGCCTCGCCCTGAAGGTAGCAGGGTCAGCCCAAATTTTAATTCTTTTGATCAACAAGAAAACTCCTACTTCCCAAGAGAAGATTCCAGAAGAGCGTCAAGTCCCAAAAGACAAATCCAAAACCAGAATCTTCCCAAAGGAATAGCTTTAGAGCCAAGAAGAACCCCATTTGAATCAGAAACTAAGAAACCGGAATTAAAGCAGAGTACACACCAACAGCCTGCATATCCTAAGAAAACCCCTTCTAAAAGAGAACATTTTCCTGTTGAGAGAAAAATCTGGAATCGGCAAGAAATCATTCCACCCTTAAAGGAAGATCGTGGGAGGCAGGAAGAAATTTTACCTTATCCTTCCTATGGCTCTAGAAGAAATATATTTTACCATGACTATAACAATCCTTATTATCCTAATGAAAACTCACCATACATTAGAAGTAATACATGGAATGAGAGGATTACCTCTCCCAGTACCCTGGGGCAACCAGAAAATCCACAGTACCCCATGAATTCTCTAGACCAGAAGGAGACAGAGCAGTATAATGAAGAGGATCCAATAGACCCAAATGAAGATGAACTTTTTCCAGGACAAAGTAAATGGGGTGATGATGAGCTCTTCAAGGGAAGACCAACAGTTGGGCAGTACGAAGGCAATAAATATGCCTCAACCCTACCAAAGGAATACCTTCCCTACTCCCTAGGGAATCCAACCAAGGAACTTTTTCCTTACAATGAATTCTATCCTTGGAGCCCACAAGAAAATTTCCCTATATATAATCCAGGTCCTACTATAGCACCACCTGTGGACCCCAGAAATTATTATATTGATAATGCCATAGGACAAGAAGAAAGCACGCTCTTTCCATCATGGACTTCCTGGGACCACGGGAATCAAGCACAGAAGCAGAAAGAAAATGAGCCGTATTTCAACGGAAATGGCTGGGGTCAGTCAACGAATCTACTACACAAATCTCATATACCAAGCCAAGAGAGGAACCATCCTTATTCCACAAACTCCCCTGCTGGACTTCCAAAGGATCCAGCATGGCTTGAAGGTGAGAATTTGAACTATGATTTACAAATTAGTAGCTTAAGTCCACCAGAGAGAGAACAGTTAGCTTTCCCAGATTTCGTTCCTCAAAGTTACCCATCAGGTCAAAATGAAGCACACTTATTTCATCAAAGTGAGAGAGGTTCCTGCTGTATTGGTGGATCCACGGGACACAAAGACAATGTGCTGGCTCTACAAGATTACACTTCATCCTATGGTCTTGCACCAAGGGAGAACAAAGAATCCAGTCCTGTGCATACAGAAAGTAGTTATACCAAGTATGCAAGATCTTATGTCTCCCCAACAAGCATCCTACCTAGTCAAAAAAACATCTCAGAGAATAAACTAACTGCAGAGAGTCCAAACCCAAGTCCTTTCGGAGATGGCGCACCTGCTCTGAGAGGGAACACACCATATGCTGGAAAGAACCAACTGGAAACAGGAAGTAAGGCCTTTCCTGAAGCCAGCTCTCCTCAGCCAAAAGACACACCCTGTCTTAAAAGTGACCTTGGAGGAGATCGGAGAGACGTTCTGAAACAATTTTTTGAAGGCAGCCAGCTCAGTGAAAGAACTGCTGAACTTACCCCTGAACAGCTCGTTATCGGTATCCCTGACAAAGGCTCTGGCCCAGACAGCAAACAAAGTGAAGTCCAAGGGAATGAGGGCGAGATGCAGCAGCAAAGACCACCTACCATCCTTAAGTTACCGTGCTTTAGCTCCAAATTAGCAAAGCTTCGCTCTTCAAGCACTGAACCTCCAACCAACAATGGAAAACAAAGTGGTGCTCTCTCGACACCTACTGAAAATCCTACCACATCAGTCGGGTTACCTACAAGAGAACAATTTAAAAGTATAAATGTAGATCCAGTGAATGCAGATGAACACACTATATTTGAAGCTTTTCAAGGAACCAGTCAAGAGGACCAAGGACAAGGCTGCTTACTGCTTCAGGCTTAGGGATCACTTCCACCGAGCATTCTTGGGGCATGAAAACAACTAGCAATCCTATGTCAATGATTCTGTAACTTTGTTCCCTAAGACTTGATTTTCTGGCCTTCATGATGATCCCTGATCTTTTACCCTCCCCACAGTAGAAATAGGGCCCAGGTAGAATTAGTGAGAGCGGGCCTTTGGGGCTGGCTGGATCCAGCACTGCAACAAATTAGTGCACACTGAAGAAAAAGCATGAAGGCCATGACCATTCCTTCCTTGGAACTTGGAAGCTATTTGTCTGATTGTCTGAGTTAATTTCCTCTTTCTAGATAATGTATCATCCATCTTCTCTCAAATTCCTTACAATGTTGTCTGGTTCTGCACATCTAGCAGACTGTAGAGTCTTCCATTTCATATAGAGGCCTGCAACCAGTGTAGTCCTGATGCACTGTATACTTTCCCCTTCGTGTTGTTTTTGTCCACTCTCTCTCCTAGTTAATATTACCTTTGGCATTTTTTTCTACTGTTCTTTAACTCATCTGCCTCCTCTTTTCTCCTTCAATCTTCTCTTTCTCCTTCCTTCTCAATAGAGCTTTCACTGTTTCCTCACCATTCTGCCTTCATCACTTCTCACATTCTGAGGTAGCTATCGTTGACCATCGTCAGTCTGTCTGTCCTATCTCCTAGTGTGTAACTTTGATCTTTTACCAATGAATCTTTCCTCTCTGACTCTTTTTCTCCTTAAGTTCCTCGTTTTTCCTGCTGTGTATGCCATCTGCATGCTTTCAGACTATGCATCACCTTCACTCTCTTTGGACCTACTCTGTAAGTTCTACTCTCTAGTCTCTTTCTCAGTCAAACCATCACTGTAGATAACATGCCTGAAGGAGCTACTTTCATTGTTAATTTTCTCCTGGTCTCTCAATGTAGACAGCCTGGTTAAAAGAGCCTATTCTAGGAGAACAGAAGATGGGCTAGTTACCAGATCATAGGGCTTAGGAAAGTGGAAAACGAAGAGAAGAAATTGTTACTTGGGGACTGAGTATCCAGGAAAAAAGAGACTAAGGCTTGCTATACCCTATCACCAATTCACAGCCTCAGGGAACTGAAGAGGCCCACCTGGGGAAAGACCAGCTTATGCAGATAAAATATGCAACTCTTAGCTTTCTTTACTAGTTCAGTATAAATTATTGCACCACTACATATTATGACTATCATGCTTATGCTTCACGTTCCTATAGATTATTCACAGACACAACTTCCAGGTATCATAACGAAATAGTGTAAATTATTTTGTAAAGTAGATGTTTCTATATTGTCTTGCTTAGAATATATTTGAGTTATATTGATATTATTTTTACTGTTATTAAGGCATTTTGGCCTGTTATCTGGATATTGCCTGTTTTGAGTCTGGGGGTAAAAAAATCTCTAAATTACCTACAAAGTTATTTTCTATTCCCAAGGTGTTTCTTAAAGGACTTTTCTTGTGACAGATTTTGTATGCCCTCAGAAATTTGATGAAATTCTCCTGAGAAAGGGAATCAATCAGCCCTTAAATCTAGTAAAATGTCTTACCAATAGGAGATTTCCAATAAACATTTACTGGTTGGCTGGCTTCTGAATGCCTTTAATCATTCCCACTGCCACCGGCTCTTCCTGCGGGAGATGCGTGAGGACTCTTAATAAAGCACATGTCTTCTAGCCTTGTGCCCAGCAGTACTCACGTGGGACAGCTGCAGACTGTGCCACCCTCTGACGGCTTAACTTCCTCCCTAACCCACCAGCCTTATACTTTAACCATAGATTAAAAACCAAAAGCTTATTATTTTCCTCCAAACTTTGATGTGAATACCAAATGTATTTCAACATAATGAATGGGTGGTACAGTTGTTTTGGTAAATATTGTCATGCCAAGAGTAATGAGCTCAGGGGACAGCAGTAGAAGTATTTACCAAAACAGAACTGATAGAAAAGTTTTAATAAGGAACAGACACTGTGGAGAGAAACACAGTGGGCAAGGTCTCATAGGCAGAGTCCCACCTGTGAAAGGGAGCAATGAGAATTGAGAGAAGTCACCTGAGCTCCCCCTAAGCCATTCCTGTCAGGTCACCTCTGAACAGAGTAAAGATGCAGCTCACTGTGATCTTGGGGTAGTTAATTTAATATAATATCATTTGCCGCCTTGGGGTAAGGTGCCAGGGACCACTAGGAATGGGGCTGATATAAGGTGCTATAAGTCACTGGGCCTCGTTCTAAGCAATGATAACCTGAGTGCTACAGAGTGAGTAAATTTGCTCTTTGGGGGCTTTACTTTTGGCCTTTTTGTGGGTTTTTTATTTAATTTTTTATTGATTTGTGGTAGTGATAGTGACTTTTAATTTTTTCCCTTTGGTTTTGGTCTTTTTGTCTCTATAAATATGTTGACACATCTGTATCTGTGAGATATTGCTACTGTCATCTGTAATGTAAGTGTAAAGAGCATAGAGTGACCAAAAGCAAATCTGTTCAGCTTGAGAATAAAATAAAAAAGGATAAAAATTTCCCTGTAGATGAGCACAGGGAGGCTTGCTTCTACAAGCCTGCCTAGTAGGCATGTGTTCCTTGCATTAAATGTATTGTTCATTCTGTGTCCTGCTTAAGTTTTCCATAAAACTTCTGAGGTCTTTTATAGCACATACTAAAGGTTCTAATAACACACCCTTACCTCTAGCATCTCCACCTGCTACTGTTGCCCACTTCTATACTGGATGCCAAATCTAACAGTCATCTCTGCTGATTCTAGCATAGTTGGGTATGCCCTTAGAAGATAAATAATACAGAAGAAAACCACACCTGAAGGTCACAGAAAGAAGAGATAGCCCAGAGGCTCCTACACACCTTCTGTCACAGACGCTCTAGAGGCACAGTCTAGCTCCCTGGAGAAATTTGGGCTCTTTACTCTAAAGAAAATGAAGAGAATGATGAGGTGCAGGGTCCAGCTGACCTTCTGAGAATTCGGCTTGGCAGGCATTATCATGAAGACTCTTTCTCCAGGTTTCTGGAGCATCTAAGGATGGAGATAACATATTTCAATTTGGCCACGCCAACCAGAGTCACAAATTTAATATATCTTTTTTGGCTTGGTTTGGTTTGGTTTGGTTTGGCTTTTCAAGACAGGATTTCTCTGTGTAACCACCCGAGCTGTCCTGGAACTCACTCTGTAGATTAGGACATTAGGCTGGGCTTGGATTTGTAGATTATCAGCATGCCTCTGCCTATCGGGTGCCACTACACACAGCCATTTAATACATCTTTAAGGAGAATTTTAAGTTACTTTTATTGCTTATTTAGGCATTTCTATTTGTTCCTTCTGTCTCATTTAAGCCAGTATCAGTTACCACCTTCAAAATATTATTAATCTTTTATTCATGAAGCCAAAAGTCATTTCTACGAGCCAAAAAAAAATGGAACCAAAAAATGTTGGACTTAAAAATGACAAATGTGTTTCTACTTTGTAAAACCTTAAAGGTTTCTCTGTGACTCAGGTCAATAACTAATTGCACCCCCTCAAAGGAATCTGTACTTGATAGAAAATAATCACCATTTCACCAGAGGGTACGGTATTTGGTTTTAGCCACCTGTACCTCCTTGCCTCTCTGCCTCACCCTATTTCACTAACAACCTTTTGCTCTCTCTCTTTGAACGTAGAGTTCATTCAATTTAGAAACCCAAACCAGCTGGTATCAAGCAAAATATATGCTAGCAGAAAAGAAGCCCTCAAAATAAGTAAGGCACAAGCTGAGCTATAATCTGACACAGAGAGAAATGTTAAATAAATAATGTTGTGCCCAATAATGCCCACTCCCACACCTCCCTGATCAAGACCCTCTGTGCCCACTCCCCAACATCTGGTAGCATGTACAAAGACAGAGGGGCAGGATTCTTACATTTCCCTAATGTTCCTTGCTCTTTCTCTGGCTTACATAATTCTAGAATATTCTAACTCTAGAATCCTATTGGATGAACATACTATCCCAACCCATGCCTCCATCTTCCCTTACGGCTGACAGTACATCTCATCTCTTACCTTTATCGATACTGTAATAGATGTATGCAAACTTTTTTCCTGTTGGTTTTGCCCATTGGAAAATCCCTAGAAAGTAAAATTAATTGTTATTCTTTTATGTATCCCTCAGAGCAACTGGCAATTATATTAGGCAAAGTAAATGTTCCAAACACATCACTTTCTCTTTAAATACTTGTGTGAGTAAATAGAAATGCATAACTTCCAAAACAAAATAATTAAGCTTTCAGCTAATAATAATCAGTGTTTTCTAAAACATAATGGTGTATAGTAAATATATATTATTTATGAGATACTGGAAAAAATGCAAAGTCAAAGGAAACAAGAAAATCACATTTTGGCCTATTTACATCAAAACTTTTGTCATGTATGGATGTATAATGGGTGTTCTAAAAGTCATTATTTTATAAAATATCCTCTATTTTTCTCTTCATATTGTATAATCAATTTCTACAAAATTAAAATATTTAAAATCTCATTCTTTTGTCTCTGAAGTATTCTGAAGTTTATTATTTAGTTCTTTCATTGCCATGAATAAACACCTGACAAACACAACTTATGGGGGCCAACAAGACTGCTCAGTGGATAAAAGCTACTTGCAGCTAAGCCTGAAGACTTCCGAATGAATCCCAGGGACCACATGTTGGAAGGAGACTCTCGCAAGTTGTCCTCTGACCTCCAAACATGTACCATGGCATACATATCTACAGAGGTAGGCATACACACAAGCACACACATATCAATAAGAAAAATTATAATTTAACTTATAAGTAGAATGAGTCAAGCAGAAGACAGAATATACTTGAAGATAAAGTAAGCAATCTATAGAAAATATAAAAAGAACGTGAAATTTTGTGAAGCAAAGGGAAGGAATATGCAGGAAATGTAGGACATCATTTTAAGAGCAAGTCTTGAATTATAGGAATAGATCACAGAGAAAAATTATAAGTCATTGACATACATCAGATTTCTAACAAGAACATAGAAGAAAATTTCCCCAAACTAAAAAAATGGCACATTTATACAGATATAAGAAGAATATAAACCCCAACTAGACAAGACCAGAAAAGAAATACCCTATGGCATAGCACAGTTAAAACATTAAACATACTGTACAAATAAAAAATACTGAAAGCTATAAGAGGGGAAAAAACATGAATAACATATAAAGAAAAACCCATCAGAATTACAGGATGTTGCTAAATCCTAACAGCTCCCTCAAGAGGAGGGGTAAGAAGGCGCTGAAGTCAACTGCATAGACTCTGGGAGTTAGGCACGTGGCAGTGGGGTAGCAGACTCATTATTCAGCAATGGAGAGAGCCTTGTATACCCTCCTCCCAGCATCCAGGCTGCCTTTGGATCTGTTGACATTGCCTGGTCGCCCCTCATTGGCTGGCGATCAGCACCTCTGACAGCGCCTGTTGCTAAGCCCTCAGGCAGCATTGCATGAAAAATTCATCAGAATAACAGCTGATTTCTCAATGAAAACTCTGGAAGTCAGAGGAGCCTGGAGCAATGCATCCCAAGTGCCAAAAGACCATGACTACTGTACCCAGCAAAGCTATCTGCCATAGCTGAAGAAGAAAGAAAACTTGAGCTGAAGCAAAGGATAAGGAGAGCCAAGACTCTAGTGAGGAAACAAATGAAGTTATTATTTAATAAAATACAAAGCTCAACTAAGAACACAAACTGACAAAAACAAAAGACTGTGATTGTCTTAGTTAGAGTTACTATTGTTATGATAAAATCCTATGGCCAAAGCAACTTGGGGAGGAAATGGTTTATTTGACTTATACTTCCACAACACTGTTCATCATCAGAGGAACTCAAACAAGGAAGGAACCTGAAGGCGGGAGCTGATAGAGGGGAGCTGCTTACAGGCTTGCTTCCCATGGCTGGTCAGCCTGCTTTGTTATAGAACCCAGGACCACCAGCCAAGGGAAAGCACTATCCACAACAGGCCGGGCCCTACCTCATCAATCACTAATTAAGAAAATGTCCTACAGGCTTACCTACAGTCCAATTTTATGGAGGCATTTTCTTATTTAAGGGAAATTCTTCTCCAGTGGCTCTAGTCTGTGTCAATTGACTTAAAACTAACCAGCACAGCAATCTGCACATCCCTTTCAATAATAACTCTAAACATTAATAAGCTCAACTCGCCAGTTAAAAGACACCCTGTAGCTTAATAAAACAAAGTCTACCTCTCTATTGTCTACAAGAAATTCATCTCAACTTGAATAATTGCTACCACCTTAAAGTGAAAGAATGGAAAAAAATATTCCAAGAAAATGGGATCAGGAAGCAAGCTAGCATTGCCATCCTAATATATGACAAAACAGACTTAAAATTAAAATTTATGAGAAATAAAGAAAGGTAATTCATTCTAATTCAGTGATCAGTTAATAAAGAATATATAACAAAACTAAACATATATGCACCAAACTTTTACTCGTCCAACTCATTGAAAGCATACTAATATAATTAAAGGTACAGTTTAACACAAAATCAATACTGGTAAGTGACTTCAACACCTCATTTTCTCCACTAGATAGGTCATCTGAACAAAAAGTAAACAGGATGGGGGCTGGAGAGATGGCTCAATGGTTAAGAGCACTGGCTGCTCTTCCAGAGGTCCTGAGTTCAATTCCCAGCAACCCACCTGGTGGCTCACAATCATCAGTAATGAGATCTGGCGCCCTCCTCTGGCGTGTGGGCACACATGGAGGCAGAATGTTGTATACATAATAAATAAATAAATCTAAAAAAAAGTAAACAGGACAACTTCAAAATTAAATGACATCCTACATCAAATAGACCTAACAAATGCCTACAAGATATTCTACCCAAACATCAAAAAAATTCAGCAGAACATGGAGGTTTCTCTAAAATAGATTACAGGCTGGGACATAAAACATATCTTAACAAATACAAAATAAATTAATGCACACCTTTAATCCCAGCACTCAGGAGGCAGAGGCAGGTGGGATCTCTGTGAGTCCAAGGATAGCCTGGTCTAAAAAACTAATTCCAGGACAGACACCAAAGCTACAAAGAAACCTTGTCTCGAAAAAAAAAAATCTTTTTTATATATATTTTATCTGACCATTATGCCACAAAGCTTAAAATTGAAAGCAAAGTGTAAAAGCTCATGGAGATTATATAAGTCGTTATGAATGATGATTTATGAATTATGAATGATAAACATATCAAAGACTAAATCAAGAAAGAAATCAAAATATTCCTGGAACTATGATGGTGGTGCCACATGCCTTTAATCTGAGCACTCAGGGGCAGAGGCAAGTAGATCTCTGTGAATTTGAGGCCAGTCTGGTCTAGAGTTTCAGGACAGCCAGGGCTACTGAAAGAAATTCTGTCTCAAAAAAAAAATTTCCCTGGAACTAAATAAAAATGAAATCACAATACAGCAGAACCCACTAAATGCAGTTCTAAGAGGGAAGTTTAACCCAAAATACCTGCATTAAAGAAATCAGAAATAGCAATTATGATTCAATTAGAATTTATTAAAACAAGAAAAACAAATCCAACCCCAGTATGGCAAAAAAAATAATAAGTGAAAGTAGAAATTAATGAAAAAGAAACAAAGAAAACAATACAAAAAGTCAAGGAATCTAAGAACTCATTCTTTGAGAAAATAAGATCAATAGACTCTTGATTCAACTAACAAATATGAAGAGAGGACCCAAATTAAAAAGGAGACCCAGAAGTAAAAACAAACACCAAAGAAATGCAGACTACTAAATGGAATATATTTTAGAACTTGTACTCCACGAAGTTGCAAAAGTCTAAAAGAAATGAATAAATTATTTTTTTATTTTTTTAGACAGGGTTTCTCTGTAGCTTTGGACCTGGCCTGGAACTAGCTAGCTCTTGTAGACCAGGCTGACCTCAAACTCACAGAGATCCACCTGCCTCTACGTTCTTAGTGCTGGGATTAAAGGCATGTGCCACCACTGCCTGGCCAAGAAATAGATAAATTTCTTTTTTTTAAGATTTTGAAGTCAGGGATGGTAATGCCTCCAGACAATCCTTTATTGTATAGGATTGTTTTGGCTATCCTGGGTTTTTTGTTTTTCCATAAAAGTTGATTATTGTCCTCTCAAGATCTGTGAAGAATTTTGATGGGACAATGAGGGCTGATGAGAAGCCAAGGACAATGGCACGGGGTTTTGAACCTACGTAATGTGCTGGCTTTGTGGGAGCCTAGCCAGTTTGGATGTTCACCTTCCTAGATATGGACGGAGGGGGGAGGACCTAGGACTTACCACAGGGCAGGGAACCCTGACTGCTCTTTGGACTGGAGAGGGATGGGGAGAGGAGTGGGGGGAGGGGGAGAAGGGTGGGAGGAGGGGGAGAAGGGTGGGAGGAGGGGGAGGGAAATGGGAGGCTGGGAGGAGGTGGAAACTTGTTTTTGTTTTTTTTTTGTTTGTTTGTTTTTTCTCCTTTTCTCAATAAAAAATGGAAAAAAAATTTAAAAAAAAGTAAAAAAAAAAGATTTTATTTTTTTATTATGTATAGTGTTCTGCCTGCATGTATGCCTGAAGGCCAGAAGAGGGCACCAGATCTCATTGCAGATGGTTGTGAGCCACCATGTAGTTTCTGGGAATTGAACTCAGGACTACCTTGGCCACCACTGGAAGACAACTTCTGGGTGCTGACTCTCAGGAAACACTTCCTAGAAGATTTTACTTCAGTGATACTGGTCTCTACTTAATGACATCTGACTCTTCAGCCCCAGCTAACTACTATCTAATGTGAGATGTTTTTCTATATGCTGAGAATATGTGTTGTTTTTATTGGTTGATGAATAAAGCTACTTCGGCCAATGAACATGCAAACTATAACTAGGTAGGAAGTTCAAACAAAGAAACAAGAGAAAGAAGGCAGAGTCAAAGAGATGCCATGCAGCCACAGGGGAAGCAAGATTTGAGGTAACATGTCACTAGCCTCATGGTAAAATATAAACTAGTAGAAATTAGTTCATTTATAGTTAGAGTTAGCCAGTAAGAAATCTAAGCCATTGGCCAAACACCTGTAACTGATATTTAGCCTCTGCATGATTCTTTAATAAGTGGCTGAAAGAACCCAGTGGGTGGACAGAAACTGATCCAGTGGGACTGCGGAATGAAGAAAGCCTTCCGCTTACAAGTATCCATTGTTCTAGAAAAGCAAAAGTTTTACTGATCTCTTTTTAATCACAGATCAAGCTGACCAGACACCACAGATTGGCCTGGTAGAGTATTTACTTCCCTCTGAAACTTCACAAATCATGCCTCCATCTTCTGCACTGATATCAACAGAACAGCTCACTGAACTCTGAACACTCAATATAGTACCTTTCTACCCAAAGTCCTGAAGTCTTTCCACAATCCTCCCTCAAAGCAACATGGTCAGGTCTGTCATGGCAATACCCATTTCTAGTACTAGTTTGTCTTAGTTAGGGTTATTATTGCTGTAGTGAAACACCATGACCAAAAGCAACTTGGGGAGGAAAGGGTTTATTTCACTCACAGTTTCATATAACAGTTCTTCATCAAAAGCAGTGAAGACAGGAATTCAAGAAAGCAAATTGGTCTGGCAATTCTGGAAATCAGTATGGAGAATCCTTAAAAAGGAAATAATGAGAGAGAGGGGGAAGGGAGGGAATGAAGGAGTGAGAGCGGGAAAGAAAGAAGGAAAAAAGAGAAAAAATAAATCTACCATATGACCCAGCTATACCACTCTTTGATAAACACCCAAAGGGCTTGTCATTCTACTCCACAGATACTTGCTCAGCCATGTTCACTGACAGCCTGTTCATAATAGCCAAAAAATAAAAACAACCTGAATGTCCTCCAATAGACGAATAATAAAAATGTGCTACACATGCATAATGGAATATTATTCAGTTGTAAAAAAGTGATATCATGAAATCTGCAAGTGAATAGATGAATTTATTTTTAATCATTTTTATGTGTGTACAATTTGTGTGAATATATGGTATGTGTATGTTGAGGACCTACAGAGACCAGAGACATTGGATCTTCCCTGGAGCTGGAGTTGCAGGCAGCTGTGAGCTACATGACATATAAGAGTAGTAATATTCTCCTAACAACTTAGCCATCTCTCTAACCCCACAAAGTGGTCTCTTAACCAATCCAAAAAAAAACAAGCAATGGCACAGGATAAACATTCTTGTTCCAATGGTGAGGAATGGAGGCACAGCAAGGGAAGATTGAACCAAAGCAAGAACAAATCCAAGAACCACAAACTCCAAATCCTACAGCTACATGTCTAACATGTGGGACTTTTGGGGGCATCATCCAGGCTTCAACAGTGTTCAGCAATCCACTCCTACCCCCCACAGTACATATAGTATCTTTCAAGCAGATTCCACTCTGTGCATTCGACTTTCCTTAGTGGACACCCCAAGATCCTGGCTTCCTCAGCATCCTGAGGTCACCATTCCTCCTTAAGTGTCACATTCACAGCTTCTAAGTATGACTCGAGGAAAAGGCTTCCAAGGCTCTTCTTGCAGGGAATCCCATCATGTCACATATCAGCCTTTCAAAAACATGGTGCGAGCCTCCAGGACTCTGCAGTTCTTGCATTCTGTCCTTCCTGCAGATCCAGAAACATAGAAACAATGCTGCCATGTTCTGAGGCCACCTCAAGATGTAGTCTGGCCTTCTCTTATAGTTGTAGTGGCCTCTGTGTACCTAGGAAGCTGAACCTAGGGAGTTGTTTTTAAGAAGAGAGTCCTTCCCCAATATTCTTGGTTTAAGCTGTTTCCTTTCAAATGAGTTTACATTTCACAACGTGGAGCCTTTGCTGTGTTCAGCCATGCTATCAAGATACCTTTTCTATTGTCCCTGCACATTGTCTACAACTTTATAAACTTTCTCACATTCCTTTCCTTGCCAAAATACACATGTTTCATATCTTTCTGCTCTATTAGATATTCTTGCTCACTGTGAATCTGGATAAGAACACTAATCAGTAAGTAAAACCACAGTCTGAATGCTATGCTGCCTTGAAATTTTCTCTACCAACGAACATAGTCTATTATTTTTTAATTCAGCCTCACTCAAACTTCCAGGGCACTGGCAAAATTCATTCACATTCTGCTCTAGAAAGTAGCATGAAGAGCCTCTATGGCCAGTTCTCAACAGAGGCTTTCCCTTCAGGAATTTCATGAGAGGCATACACTGTCCACATTTCTCTTGGAAGTCTGTGTAGTAATAGGGGCGGCAGGGCTGCGTTCTCAGCACCCCGGCCGCCTGCCCGGCTAGCTTATGCCCAAAATAATTACACAGACACTGTATTCTTTTAATCACTGCTTGGCCCTTTAGCCCTAGCCCTTACTGGCTAATCCTGTTATCCCGATCAACCCATCTCTAATAATCTGTGAGAACCGGTCTTACCGGGAAGATTCTAGCCTAGTCCATCCTGGGTCGGAGCTTCATGCCGGGAGCGGGGCATGGCGTCTCTCTCAGGCGTCTGCTCCTGAGAGGAAAGCTGTCGAGACTGCTCTCACTTCCTCTTCCTCCCAGCATTTTGTTCTGTTTACTCCTCCCACCTATCCTCTAACCAATAAAATGGGCCAGGGCAGTGCCTTTATTAGCCAATGACCTTCCTCCATCAAGTCTGATCTTCTCAACTGCCCCCAAAATAATCTATTAAGTTCAGTTGACAGCAGTCAAGACTTCTCTAGCCTAGAGCTTCAAATTCTTCCACATTCCTCTTGCATATCAGTTCCAAAGGCCTCTGACCCATAGGGTCAGGCTCATCACAGCCACACCCTCACTACTCAGTACCAATTTCTCTGTATTTGTTGCTGTTTGATGTTCTAAAGGAGCAGTTTATTTGGTTCAGAGATTGAAGGCACAGTCCATCATGTCAGGGAAGACATGTGTCAAGAGCATAAGTCACTGCATCTGTATTCAGAAAGCAGAGAGCCATGAGTGCTGGGGCTCAGCTTGCTTTCTTCTCTTTATTCAGTCTAGGATGGACCCAGCCATGGGATGCAGCTGCCCATACCAGAAACCTGCCTAGAGATTTGTCTCCTAGGTGATTCTAGCTTCTGTCAAGATGACAGTATTAAGAGTCACAGCAACTTAAGGAAGGAAGCTGGTTCATGGTTTTGGGGGCACAGTCCATAATGGGGTGTTGGAGCAGTCATAGTGTTGCTACCACAGCTACCCCACGTGACACATAAGCATACACATATATGTGGATATACCCTTGTTTCCATTGACACATACTAAATAAATAAATGTAACTGGCAAAAACGTTAGGTGAGCTACTTGTAAAATGAAGATAGTCTTCACAATCCTATGAAAACTAAAGGAGACATGCATATTTAAAAACTCATAGTCACTGTACTTTGTAATCCAACCACTAGGTGGAGGTAGAGGCTCATAATCCTAATGCTATGACTGAGCTGGCCCCCACAGCAGCAGAAGTTGGGAATTTTTAAGTGCTGTAATTCCCTCAGCTTCCATACCCCAAAACTACTAAATCAGCATCTTTTGGGGAGAAACTTAGTAATCTACTTTCCGGAGTCTCAGCTTATTCTCGTCCACTCTGAAGTTAAGAACCACAGTGCATAGCTGTGTTATTCATTTGTTTGTTGCCTTGGCAAACAAAAAGAAAATTTGAGCAAAAAGAAAATATGAGCAAAAAGAAAATTTACACATAATAACAACTGTAATTTACCAATTATCGCCCACTACTGTGACAGCTATACGAAATGACATCTAGGCACACATACATATACCGGATATAAAAATCTATAGGATAGTTATTTGTAATTCCATTTTTAAAACAAATGATGTTAAATTGAGTTACCTTGCCTGATGTTAATTCAGCCACTTAAGAGTTTGTGTTTCAACTTGGGCCATTAAAGTTACGTACTAGACGAATATACACAGCTGCTATGGGGCTGTCCCCAGTCAGAAGTATCTACACGCTGGCCTCTGAATCCGCAGTTACTTTCCATAGTGCCCTTAGATAAATGCATCAATTGGATATAGCTTTCTGACATATGATTTCTTTGTACGTGACCAGTTATTACTTTGAAATAGCCCTACCATTTATGTGAGAGCTTTCTACTTAGACAAAACTGGATTAAGTTTTTTGGTTTTTTGTTTTGCTTTGTTTTTGTTTTTTGAAGGGGCATATTTTGTTTTCTTCTTTTTGCAGTTCTGGACATCAAACTCAAGACCTTAAGCATGATAAGCAAGTTCTCTAGCACTGCGTACACCTCCTGCTTCCATAGGAGGCTACATGCTGTGGAATTTACTTCATTTTAAGTGTGAATTGGCAAAGATTTCTCAGATATTTACTCACATAATCTTAGTGATGAACGCACCATTACAACAAAGTTACAATATTTGCCAATAATAAATTATGTTAATTTACATAAAAGAAGGTTAAACACAAGCAAAATTTTTTAATAAATTATTTCACACAGGAATATGCTTATTAATCTATTTAATTGTTCAAACTGTGCTAGAGAATACATATTTAGGAATACAAATTTCATTAGATTCAGCTGCAATACAGAGGATTCCTCTAAGAATTTCAGACAATAATCTGATTGTCAAAAACATTATCAAAAAAATTTAGTGCCAAGTCTATTGTTATATCAAAATTTTTCATTTGTGCATCAAATTATATCACTTTCAGCAAACTTGTTTTGCAAATATTAGTTTAAAATTTGCCCTTCCGCCTTCTAGTGAAGACATGCAACTGCCCTCTGTTTATGTTTGTGTCTTCTCTACACAGTGAGACATTAAAAGAAAGAAGACTTAGAATGTGCACAAGCTCCAGCTCTCCACAGCAAAGTAAGAAAGAAAAATAATTCAATTTAATCATGCCTATTAATTTTTATTCTTGAAATTTTACTTTCTTCCCTTGTTTATGTTTTTGAAAACTAGAAAATGAACTCTTGAAAATACCCCCTCAGGCAGGCATGAGAATTTAATACACAGAATTGAGAAAAATTACAAAATAATGATGCAGTGTTAATATTTAACTATTTAAAGGGAATGTTAGTTTTTCAAAAAAAATCCTGGTTTCAAATTCATTAGCAGTGAGTATTCCTTCTCTAAATGGAGAGCCCCTAAAGATAGAGTTGCATACTGAGCAATGACTCAAACTAGTCAGAGTAGCAAGAATCAGGGGTCAAGGCTGATGTCACCATTTTGGTCTCACCACGATACATAAGTGGGACCATATTTACGTAACACTTGTTTCTGTCATACATGTAGCAGGTCTCTGGAACAGCACTGTCTTCATTGCAGATAGTGCTTTGGCTGGCAGTAACGACCTGATTGTCCAGCTCCACTTCCACAGGATCGCATTTCTTACAGCTAAAAAAGAGTATGTATTAGAAATCCTCCAGTAACTGCCATCTCAATACACAAGTCACTAAAAATGTTTATCCAATGTCTGCTAGTTCCTTCAGCTTAACCTACAATAACCATCTGCACAACAAAGAATACTTTATAAAACTCTGTAATCTTTCATGTACAAAAAGTACTTGAAAATAAGAGATATAATAAATGATATGATGATACGATCATCTTACCTATAGTATCCAGCAGCTTCCAATGTGTTAGATATACCTAGCTATATGCTTCTTTCAGTGAACTCAGTTCTAGTGACAAGAGGAATATATGTAGATACTCATATACATACACATGTATTTAGGGGAACCATGTCTCACTATATACTCATAGCTTATTATGGTCAGGAACCGCCAGTATTCCTATTCCTGCACCATCCTCTTGAGGGAATTTTTGGCTTGATTTTTAAGACAGGGTTTCTCTATGTAGTCCTGGATCTCCTGTAACTCACTCTGTAGACCAGGCTGCCCTTGAACTCAGAGATCTACCTGTCTCTACCTCCGGAGTGCTAGGATTAAAGGCGTGTGCCACCACACCCAGTGAGGGACTTTTTTCCTATCATCTGATATATATATACATATATATATATATATATATATATATATATATAACTAGTTATTTAAATGTGGAGACAAAATGGTTCCTTCTATATAAATGACATAATTTCTTCTTTGAAATAAAGTTATCATTACTATTTTTCTATGACCAAGTTTTTATGAAATTTTGGTACTTAAATTAACATAGGATCAGTATATTCAAAAGATCAGACATTTGTCAATGTTTATATCCTGCTGTAGGAATTCCTACCACCAGTAGTCTTTAAGTTACCTGCCCACTTGGGCGAGGCCCATTATACTATTTGTGCCAACGTAAAGCACAAGTCTGGCCTCTTTTCCTGGCTGTGGGACTCAGTTGCTGTTCTCTGTTCCAGCAGAGGATTGTGATTTATGAGTCTACCCCTAAATATATAACCCTTTATTATTCTCAATTCTGAGTTAGTGTGGGATTTCTTTTAAGCATCCTTCTTCAATATTCCAATGTATTTTCAGAAATATCATTATTAATAAGGTTAATTAAGAGTAATTAATTTCAAAATACGTAAGTATGAAGGAAAATCTTACAGGTCTGACAAATGGTACACAAATTTCGTTCTCAGTGGAGAGGTGGGATCCGAGATATTCTCCCTGCTGTTCAGAGGGACACTAAAAAAGAGAGAGAAAACAATAAAACAGTAAATACAAATACTGTTGCTTCTGGTACTGAAGTCCTGAAGGACCAGTATTTACTATCTAAGGAGGACAGTGCTCACCATGACTTCACTCAATTGTAACTGTTACTCAGAATTCATAATCACCTATTATCTGTATCAGTTTCTTGTCTATAGTCTAGTTCTTTTCCTAGGCTATATATGGCTACCTGTATGGCCTATAGAAGGTGTTCATTGCTTGCAGAATGAACAGAAAAAGCTATAAAATTATAAATTATTTTTATTCATTTATTCTATGTGTACAGGTGTTTTGTTTGCACATATGTCTGTGTGCACCATGTTCATGTAATACCTCTAGGAGCCTGTTATATTTTATGATTTGTTGGGGGGGAGAGTTTTTTGTTTGGTTTTTGTTTGAGGATGGGTTTTATTGTGTTTTCATTTCTTTCTTTAGTTTTGGAGGGTTGTTTGGTGTAGTTTTTATTATTTGGGTACTGAGATGGTACTTCATATAGCTCAGGTTTGCTTCAAACTCACTTTGTAGCAAAGGATGGCATTGAACTTCTAATTCTTTTGTCTCTATCTCCCAAATGCTGAGACTACTCAGTGTGTCACCACTCCCAGTTCAGCATAGACTACTTTATATAATTTATACTGCATTCCCAGTACTAACCCTTGAAATTGGATATTCCCTAAATAAAGATTTTTTGAATAAATAAATTTATATATGATTTGATTTGATAAGGGCTCTTTTGATATTAGAAAGGTTTTTTAACACTTGTTTATATATTATACGTATGTGTTGATGGCCAGTGTGCTCATGCCACAACACACGTGTGGAAGTAACTTATAGGAGTTAGTGCTTTCCTTCCACCATGCAGGGTCCTGAAGATCAAGTCCAAGTTGTCAGCCTTGGCAGCAAACATCTTTATGCAGTGAATCATCTCATTAACTCAAGAAAAGGTTTTAAATGAAGGGCAATAAACATTTATAAGGGTTTACTGTGAGCTAAACACTGTTCTTGCATAAATTTATGTTATATAGTCTAAGCCCTAAATACAAATATATCTATACATGGGTTTTTTTTTCACAGCTTAGAAATAAGGTTCAAGTTAGGTACATAACTTCCATAAAGCCACACCATTACACTAAGCAATAGACTTGGTAATGGTGATGTAATGAAACAGCAATATCCTTTCCAGGCGGGTGGGGGGGAGGAAACGTCAATATACATCAAGCAAAGTGTCATGAAGTAAGTAAATTATTTAATTTCAGTAAACTATACAAGTAAAAGATGAATTAGAAAACCATGGATGCCTACCTAAACAGTTGTCCCCTTAAGATTCAAACATAAGTGGTTCTTCAATATGGTTTATGTGCAGTGTCATGGACAGTCCTTTAATTGTATGTCTCTATATCTATATCTGTCTATATCTATCTATATCTATATCGGATTTCTCCAATGATTTCTGTGGGCAAGATCTGAGCAAAAACTTCTGCCCTCAACCTCTATAAAATTTCTTCAGCTTGTTAACAAAATTAGACTTCATTTAAATTGTGACTCAATATCATTAAAGGCTCTATACATCAAAAGCAGGTTTAAGACACTACATTTAGGGGCTGGAGAAATGGCTCAGTGGTTAAGAGCACCAGCTGCTCTTCCAGAGGTCCTGAGTTCAATTCCCAGCAACCACATGGTGGCTCACAACCATCTGTAATGAGATCTGGCACCCTCTGGCGTGTGGACATACATGGAGGCAGAATGTTGTATGCATAATAAATAAATAATTTAAAAAAAAGACACTACATTTAAATGTACTAGACAATCCCTAGCTGTTTCTGAAAAATTCCCATGGGAATCAAGGGCTAAATTAAGACACACAGACTGAGGAAGGGTTAACCAAGTTGAAAATGGTGACAGAAATTAACTCTTGAACAGAGGACCCAGTAGATTTAAAAACAGAATATAAAAAATGTAAAAACAGGTAGAAAACACTGTCAACGTGAGGAAATAAAGACATACCACAGAATTTCTGAGTGGGGTTTTTTGTTCGTTTGTTTTTAACATAAGGGAAACAGAGTGAACAATCTTGAGAATTATGCTAAGCTCTGTATGCAGTTAAAAGCACAATTGTAACAATACTGGAGAAAGCACCAAATGCATTTTATCAGGGCAGTGACACAATGTTAATTCACATAGTGAAGTAAATAATAGTATTGCTTAAATATGTGACAGAAACTATACAATCTTTAAAAATAATAGATATTCTCAAATTTTAAACAACAATCTATCAGGCTCATCTTTTCTTCTATTTAAAGATGAGAAATTTTTTATTTGGAGTAGACAAATAATTTGATTATTTTTGAGAGTACACAGTTACAAACTGATGCAGTCAGACTTTTGAAACCATTTTTTTTAAATATACTTTCCCCATTGATAGCTAAGATTGATTGCTATGTTCTGTTCCTATAAGAGGTATTTGACTGGACAAAACTATTAAGGTGGGAGTATTTAGCAAGTAAAATTTGTCACTGATTGGATCAAATAGAAATCTTATTTCTCAAGTATTATCAGCATTCTTGCTATTGATTAAGAGCTACCAAGTATAAAGTCTGGGCTAAACGTGAAATGAAATGAATAGTTCTGAGTCCAATTTATGGGTGAAAAGTCAATTCACCAGTTTTAATTTGTCTGTCTTTGTGAAGACAATGTAAAATACTCAAAAATCAATAGTTATGGAACAATAGTTATGGAAATTAGTGTTTCCCATTATCTGAAGTTGCAGTTCAAGCTTACTAAGAGTAACTGAAAGTTCTGATTCAAACTGAAATCACTGCATATAACTGGCATGTTGATGGCTAACTAGAAGCCTCTGGTTTCCTCTGCTTCTGCCCTCAACTTCTGTAAAATTTCCTCAAGCTTGTTAACAAAATTCAGCTTCAGTTAAGACATGATTTGATCTCATCAAAGGTGCCACACAACAAAAGTGGATTAAAGACACTTCATTTAAACAAGGCAACCCCCTTTCAGGTTCCCTCCCTGGTACAGAAAGCTGTTTCAGAAAACCATGATTGCCTTTTAAAAGAAAAGAAAGTGTAATAACACAGTACCTGACTATAAAACAAAGAAAAGAAACGTGAATGTCACCTACACAATTCGGATATTTCTCTCCACGATGTCCTCATTAGGATCCTCGCTGGACTGGATAATCCTGGAAGTAACTCGGGCACACATGCATTTGTTGTCAGCAAGAAGGACCTTTTCCTTGTCACCTTGGGTTTGAAAGGTAAAATACATCATGAAAAAGGAAAATAAAAGTTTATATTGCCCTGGGTGTTGTGGTATAGGCCCACAATCCCAGTGCTTAAAAATTCAGGAAGAAAGATGGGAAATTCAAAGTCTGCCTGGGTTACCTAGTGAATTTCAAGACAGTCTGCATTACATAAGGAGATATTGTCTCTCAAAAAAATGTTCATGTGCTTTAAGATGAATTAATTTGCTTTTCTTGCCTAAATATATGACAGTCTCATGTAGCCCAGGATGGACAGAAACTCACTTTGCAGCTGTGGCTGGTTTTGAAATCTCCATCCCCTGCTTCCACCTCCTGAGTGATGAGGTTACAGGTGTTCGACCACATCTGGATCAAAAACTTTAATTTTTATTGTTCATCAGTCCTGATCTTTCTATTTGTTTTCTTTTCTAATCTAAAAGAACAAAGGAAATCTATATATAATCTAAAAGGAATTTTCTTTTTCTTCGTTGTAAAAATTAATGAGAAGCTAGGCTGAAAAATCTGATTTCTATTTATTGCTTCTAATTTTTAATGGTGTCACCTAGTAAAAATCAGTGATAAACACAAAGATGAAACATAAAAAAGAAATCTACACTATTTCTCAACTAAAGCAAATACTTGAAAGTAAACAATATGAAGCATTTATAAATCCAACTGGAAACACTGATTCATCCTAGAACTCTCATTTCTTCTTGTAAAAAAAAATTTCCCTTAAATTGTACTAAACAAGCATCTATCTTCTCAAGTCTATGTTATTTTGTAAGATTTAATATTCTTCACCAAAAAATTCCTAAACTATCTATACTGTTTTTCATAATAGTTACAGTACAGAGATTCAACCAAAAAGAGTAACAAGAGATATATTAATATTTCTTAGAACTCTTTTAAAGAAGAGCATGAATATCAGTGTAAAACACTGTCTGCAAAGTTTTGCTGCAAAAGCAATTTAGAAAATATCGCTAGGTATGAGTTCAATTAATATACAATATCATTATACAGAAAATTAACAAACATAGGAATGTGTTAAAGCTTTAACTTTGAGAGTGAATATTTGTTGTCAGATCTGTGCTTCAAAGAGATCTGGTAAATGCTGCAAAGAAAAAATTCTAATTAGCTGATGTTGAATCAATAACAGATCATTTAAGAGCCAATAATAGTATTATTTTAATAGTTCTAGTTAAATAATAATGACTCTCAGTATTCTTTTTCTTATAACTTCAGGTAAGCAATATTTAAAATTCCCCCCACTGAGTTTCAGCTAAAAAAAACTCATGAAAAGGCTGAGGAGATGGCTCAGTGGTTGAGAGCACTGACTGCTCTTCCAGAGGACGTGGGTTCAATTCCTACACAATCGCAGCTCACAGTTGTTTGTAATTCCTGTTCCAGGGGATCTGACAACCTCATACAGACATACATGCAGGAAAAACACCAATGCACATGAAATAAAAATAAATTTTAAAAACTCATGAGAATTTAGTACAGTCAAACTATAAGGGTTAAAGGGTCAGGACAGATATCATTTTACTTGGAGACCTAAAGCTCCTAAAGCAGAGAGAAGTTAATTGAGATTCAATCTTATTGATAATAACTGTTTCAAACATGTTCAGATCATTGTTATTGCATTTGTAATTATTTGAAAAACAATGCATTAGTATGCTACTATTCATAAATTCTTAATAAACCACCAAAAACAAGTAAGCATGGTGCTAGAGAAGAAATGTCAGGGGGCAATTTCAGATAGTGATACAGCACTTATTAATTCTCTAAAAGGGCAAAATAATTCAGGTGGTGTTCTCTTCCTTACGTCTGTGTCCATTACTCTTAAATTCTTCTCTTAATGAAATATACATGAGCATGTAATGTCTGATCAAAGATATACATTAATAAGAGTCAAGAAAATCACTTCATTAGTAAGTATTAAATAGAAAATAGCCACACTCTATAAGGCATATTTATTTTCTTTCCAGAAACATAAGAGACCATCTCTGCTATTCATATTTTTTTAAATCAGGAAGCTTAATACACTTACCAGAAAATGTGTAAAATCTTTTTATTTATCAAGACCTAGACTATAACATTTTCTCCCTAACATTAAGTATTTTTCCTAACAAATTATTCTATTTAAAAGCATCTGAGACACGATAGATGTGCACTAAAGTATTTGCTAAGTTTTATTGAGTTCAGACAGACAGAATTACATAACACTGTGCTGTGGCTATGACTTCAATGAGCTCACTAAAAGGTGGCTTCCCTGTGCAGACAAAAGATCCCAGTTAGAAAGGGGGGTTAAAAGGTCAAATTGCACAATCATACCTATCAGTTGCTACTGTGAGCTCAGGTCAGTTATTTCACCTCGGTGACAAGTGTTTCAACTTGTTGGAAATAATAGAAGTAGACAGAAAAGGGTATTGTGAGAATTAAGTGGAATACTATAGGTAATGCTGTTAGCATAATACCAAAATACCATAACAGACAGTTCAATAAGGTGTAACTGGCCGGGTATAATGGCACAAACCTGCAATCCCAGCACTGGGGAGGCAGAGGCAGAGGAATTTGAACTTTGAGATCATCCTGGTCTACATAGTGAGATCCTATCTCAACAAAATAGAAGATAGAGAACGGCTATTTTCTATATAGCTACATCTATTTTATGCAGACATGCTTACAGATATATAAACATGTTTGAAAACACAAGTGTTTATATATACATGTTTTGTTGGTAGTATTTTATATTTTAAATATTATTTTTGAAATGTATTGTGTTATTAAAAATATAAAGTGATTATGGTTAACTAGATTTCTGTATTGAAATAAGGATATACTTCTCTATTCAGAATATGTCCCTTTATTCAGTTTTCTAGAAGAAAAAAAACCAAAGTATCAGCAGTTCATACATCATGAATAACACTAAACATTTTTAAATGGTTATGGTGTAAGGAGGTTGTTGAAAATGATTCCATTTCTCTGAGGAGATAAAATCAAAATACATTTCTATATCATAATTACCAGTTATTATTTCACTTCTCTAGAATGGTAATCACAGAGACTCAAGGAGAGAACTATTGATTTTTTAAGTTAAACATGGAAATTTACATGTGTCTACCTATATGTACCCCAAAATATTTATTTTCTCATGGTATAGGCTGAAGTAGCCAAACAGAAGGGGGGAAAAGAACAAAGAATACAACGAGCATTGTCTGTGTATGTATCACCGCCCAGTAAGGTCAGAAGGCAACTGTCCAAATAACCAGTCAAAGCATAAACTTAAATCTTTAGACCTAAGACCCAGTCTACTCTCTATTTTCCCTTTTACCTGGCTTTATTACCTACCGGTTACAAGGGCGGCCTTGACAAAAATGGCCAGGACTCCCCAAAGCAGCAAGTGGGTCGTCTTCATCTTGTCTTCACTTTTGAAACACTGAAGCCAGAAAGTCAGGGCCAAGGTGTGTGTCTATAAGGAGCTTGCAAATGATGCTGCTTCTGCTTTCTTAAAATAACACCCCAGGCATCAGGCAAGCTGCAAACACAATCACAACTGTGGTTCAGGTTTGAGCTGTATTCTACCCTGGAAAGAAGCATGTGGTTCAGATTTAGGTATATGCTTCTAATCTAAAACTTTGCTGCAAAGCCAGAGTTTGATGAATCATTTGTGTTTTGCATTTATGCTACAGCAATGTATAAACCCCAAGCCTAATAAGAAGTGGAGTCAGAACTCTATTGAGAATGTTTAACTATGAGTTCTCAACTTTATCATCTGCATATACTTATTAGCCTTCAAATCAAATATTTGGCATTTTTCATGACTGTAACAAGAAGTGCAGGGAAAGAGAAGAAAAGGAATGAAGGAACCAAAGGCCTTCCAGGTTTCTAATTGTATATTGTTTCAGTTTCTCTGCTAGTCTTGAATTAACCAAATTACCACACTTAAACATCCATGCGTTTACTCGTAACACTTTCAGTTTATTTTATACGTTCAGACACAGAAGTAGAATTTGAAACTGATAGGTCCTGAACCAATGTTCATTTTACTCTGCTAGGACTGAGGAAGACTTTTTGCTTTCCCCCTAGTAATTCCTTCTTGATCCCTGCACTACGACATTACCATGTTGTCTCAACAAAAAACTGAATCATTGGAATATTTGTCTCAAATTTTTTCATTTAATTATTGTCAAATTTAAAAACAAAAAAAAAGAAACCTGAGTTTCTACTCCTACCTCCAACATCCTAGAATTTCTTGTCTTGGGAACAGGATGGCTACATTTGTATTCAATATCAACAAATGTGTATTATTTTGGCTCTTATCTATAATCCTCTAAAAGTATCCTAAAACTTTGAGTGGTAATAAACACTACTTCAGGTTCATAAGCAGGCAGCCTAAATGACGGAGTGACAGAGGTATGAACTCTAGCACATAATTACATCCTTCAGAGAATCGCAGTGAGGGCTGGGGAGACGGTTTAACAGGTAACAGCACTGGCTGCTCTTCCAGAAGACCTGGCAAGGCAGCTTTCATCTGTCTATAACTCCAGTTCCGGACAGTCCAGCACCATCTTGTGGCCTCCACAGTTAACAGATATGTATGTAATTCACAGACATACAAACAGGCAAAATCCTGTACACACAAAATAAATTTTAAATTTTAAAAAGAATCTTTAGTAAAAGTCTAGCAAAAGCAAAGTATCGGGCACTATTACAAATAATGCCACTGTACTATCAGTGTGTATTCTCACCAGGCAGTGGTGTTGCACACACCTTTAATCCCAGCACTCTAGAGGCAGAGGCAAGCAGATCTCTGTGAGTTCAAGGTCAGCCTGGTCTACTGAGTGAGTTCAAGAACAGACAGAGATAACAGAGAAACCCTGTCTTGAAAAAAAAAGTTTATGTTCATTTTAATACTACTCTGAATAAGACTTAAAAATTACTGAGGTGTAAGAAAAACTGGTTCTCCTGGTTCTGAGTGTGCTGGTGCATGCCTGTAAACAAGAGTTCAGGCCTATGCAGCAAAACTCTGACTCCAGAAAAAAAGGAAAAGGCGAGAAGAGAGGGACACGGGGAGGGAGGGCACGACTGGAACCACAGCAACAGTTTTATCTATCAGAAAGCAAACAGATCTAAATGGATATTTGGGGTAGTTACAGAAATCAAAACAAATATCAACTATTTTAAGTTTATTACCCCAACTCTAGTTTCTAGACGACTGACTCATTCTATAACACAGAGAGAATGTGAGCAGCCATGACTGAATGGTGGATGGAGCTGACCAGTCAGTCACCTAGAATCCCAGCACTTGAGAAGCAGAAGCAAAAAGAGAAATAGCAAATCTAAGGTCAGTCTGAGCTACATGAGACCCTGACTCCCTTTACCCTCAAAAGTTAAGTGAGTATTTTAAGTCACTGTTTCCTTGAAAATATACTCATTTCAACTGCCTTCCTCAAGCAACTTGGAGACAACCCTGGGGACAGCAATGTTTTCTCAAAATCCTCTTTTGTATAAAAGCAAAGCATATATTTGTGATTACTAACATAAAGGAAAGCTCTGGGCTTGGTGTTTCTGTCTCTAAATCTTATCTTTTTTTTTGTCAGCTTTTTTTTTTTCCTGAGACAGGGTTTCTCTGTAGCTTTGGAGCCTGTCCTGGAACTCACTCTAAAGACCAAGTTGGCCTCGAATTCACAGAGATCTCTGCCTCCCAAGTGCTGGGATTAAAGGCGTGCACCACCACCACCCGGCTTTTGTCATCTTAATTGTGTAGTTTAGTGTCTACATGTAAACTACATATCTAACTGTGAATAGGGCACTGTGCTGTGCTTTTGTCAGAGGATGGGAGTAGCCTAAGCTGGCAATAAAGGGTCTGAAACCAGTGTTTGCCTGTGCATTCTAGGGAGCATCCCTAAAATCACTTGAAATATTAGTTAAAATAGGATTTCCTGTTTACACTGAGACAATTTCTGGAGATATGGCCCAAGAATATGTGTTTTCAAAGGGGGCACCCCATTTGACTCTGACATACTTTAAAGTTTGAAAACTAGTGGCTAGGAAGCCTATGGGCAGAGTGGGCACCAGCATTAAGTATTTATGAAGGAGTGCGAGTTAAAAAAAAAGATTAAAATTTTAAAGCAAATAGTATCACACTGAAAACAAGTTAGCTGAGACGCTGTTTGTTTTGGGAAGAGGGGTTATCATATCTTCCTGTGTTATCCTAGCTGGCCTGGGACTCACTATGGAGCCAGGTTGGCTTCAAACTCTGGGTAATCCTCCTATCAAAGCTTCCTGGTGCTGGAGTTACAGGCCTATGCCGTCACAGTTGGCTTCTCATGCTTAATACTTTAAAGTGGGGATTTAGATGTGAGATTTGGCCATGGCCCTAAGTATCAGACAAACATCACAATCTTTTTTAATCATTCTTTTGCAGATGATTTCTCTCAATTTCACAATATATGAAAACATGACACATGTGCCATCAGATTTAAATTATTAAGAAACAAGTTTAATGGGGTGATACAGGAGAATTTTCCATGATATACCCCAAAGTCTTATCTACAACCAACAACAACCTGTTAATAAGTACATTTGTGTGTAGCAATTCATCTCAAGTTATGTTATATATACATATGACTACAAAGACTGAAACTTTGTGTTTTCTTGTTGTTGTTGTTGTTTCAGACAGGGTCTCACAATGCACCCCAGACTGAACTAATACTTAACTGTATGGTTCCATCTGAGCTTGAACACCAGCCTCAGTCTCAGAAGTGCTGGGATAACAGACATGAGCCACCAAAGCCAGCTTCAGACGAAAATGTCCCTTTTAATCCACAAAGGAACAGTGAGTTCTCAGCAATATATCCAATCCCTCCTTTAACCTCTTTCTTCAGTACCATTGCCCTGTGAAAGCCTCTTCATATAAAGGGATCTTTGATGGCACCCTGGCATTCTGCCATTTAAACACTTTAAGAAGTGATATTTTAATAGCCTTCCTGGCTGTAAGTCTAAGTCGGAACAGAAATCTCTTGATTTTCTTTTTAATGGATTATGTTCTACATTTAATGTAATGCTGCATATTTCCCATTTGTCCGGAACTACAAGTGGAAAAAAACAAGTTTTAATAATAAGTAAAATTTCCCAATCAGTCACAACAAACAGTAAAGGCAAAGCACACATTAAATCTTGAGCTAAATGTCAGCCTGTAAATTTCAAGTAACCTAATAATCTTTTAGATGTTAAATGTTCTGGTGTTAGAGAAATGGCTCAATAGTTAAGAGTACTGGCTGTTCTTGCAGAGGACCTAAATTTAGTTCCCAGCATCCACATGGCAGCTAACAACCATCTGCAACTTTAGTTCCAGGGAATTTGACCCGTTTCCTGGTTTCCTTGGGTATCTAGCACATATGGTACATAAACATTCAAGCAGACAAACACCTAGATACATAAAAAAAAATACCTTTTAAAAACTAACTTCTTAGTATTTCCAAAATGCTACAAAAGGTACAATATAATGTGAACCCTAAATATGTTTGATAGTACCTTTGGTTATTTTCATAAAGGATAAATGAAGTAAAAGAGAATAATAACCCTTCAAATTCTCTTATTACCGTCTTTCACTTTCTTAGCATTCTTAGAAACAGACTCTAAAACAAGCTAATTTTAAAAAGGAAAAATTAACAATTTTAAAAGAAGACTACCAGGCATACTTGAGACACTGTATAATACATGCAGTCAGTTATAGAGGAACTTCATAGCTGTGTTTATAACCAAGAACCCCTAACACCAGAAGTCCACAATTAACTGACACTCTCATGAGGACAATACATGAGGAGAAAACTGACACGGGAGATTTCTCTCCCCTCAAACACAGCTCATTGTGTGGGGCCATCAGAAACATAGCATTTACCATGTCTCCACATAAACACTTTCTCTAGCTTTTATAACATTGACACAGAAGACAAAGCAGAAATAACTGTTGGATCAACTCAGAGAAGTAAACTAAGGGAAGATTCTATTAGCACTGGTGGGAAAATCTTCAAAGTAGAGAGAGGTGCAGAAAGTAAGACAAAGCATTCGTAAGTGAAAACTCTAATGTCCCTATAAAACACATGTGACAAGTATTCATTAGCAGTACAACATTAAACAAACTAAAACTTCCCAAATGTCCCTGGTATCATGCACCTGGTTACTAGTGGAGGATAAAGGAAATTTCAGCTGGTCATGGTATCTCATTCCTGCATCTCAGCACTCAAGTGGCTGATATAGAACTGCCATGAGTTCAAGGCCAGCCTAGGGCTACAAAGTGAGATGCTGTCTAAAAAGGGAAGGTGGTTTATCCTATTTCAAAACTGAGCTAAAACCTTTGTTCTTATTGACATAGGACAGAAGAAAGCCAAAATTAAGGGACTATTCTACTGTAACTAATATCATAATCTTTTGGTTTTGACTCTTTAAAACTTTCCTAAAGGTATAAATATTATCTCAAAATCTTTAAGATTATACAAACACACAAACAAACACACACACATACACACACACACATACTTTCTGTCAGGATATTAGTAGTCATACAGAGTACTAACTAATTTTAGAAATAAACTTCATCTAGCTTCCTGTACATATTTTCAGGTTTGAGTTTGAAGCAGGTAACTAGAAATTAAGTTTGTGTACTCCGAATGTACTTAATAGATTGTGGTCCTCTCCTCTTTAGGAGATTTGTTGTATATGACATTTAAAACAATTAAGTTTTCTACAGTGAACCATGAGCATTCCTAGCAGTGACTTTTGAGGTCTCCAAGATGATGGGGCTCTGCAATGATGATTCTGCCTGGATTGTGGTGACAAACACAATCTAGCTTCGGGCTAGAAACTGCTCAGGACAATTTCAAAGCTGTTAGCTAAGATAGTCCAGCCTCATAGACTGACTACTCTAGGCCAAGACTTCAGAGAAGCCCTGCACTTTTCCATCACACAGAGACTGGACAACAAATGATACAGCTAGCTCTCCTAGGATTTGACCATTATCCCAATTTTTTCAGGGTACCCCCAATGATACTATTACCCCCAGTCAGAAGGAACTAATTTTAAGAACATGATGCCCACATTCCAAGAGGTAGGGTATGAATGGTTTTTGTGATTCAGTGTGTTATGTATGTTTATCACTGTTTAAGGGGTTAGGTGCAAGTTGTTACTGATCATGGTCAAGGAGGAAATTAAGCAAAGGAGGTTAGATTCAGGGATCTCTTTCTGTAAATAAGAAAGGGAGAAATAGGAATAATAAGATAAAAGGGTAGATATTGAATCTACTTTTAGACTAAAAAGCAATTACTAGTCTCAAATATTTTATATTCAGATGGACTTTTGTATACTGATACAAAATTAAGGTTATTTTTGCTGTAAGGTATTATACCTATGCAACTTATTTAAAATTGTAATGTAAAGTTCAAGTCCTTGGACACCACTATTACAAACTATTTAGGATAATTAAGATAACAATCAAACTTGTAGTAACGGTTTAGATGTAGACAGAAATAAACTTTATGTAGCCTCATGTGTTTTAGATAGTCTTCAGAGATCTACAGAATATGGCATTTAAGATGTTTTAATAATATAAGGCTTTTCATGACAGTGAGACACATCTGCTTCTGGCAACTCTAATATACATCAAAAAGGATGATGTGCATTGAAGAACCTCCATATGGAGTTTGTTTCAAATGTGGGCCAAGTTAGCCACTGGACAAGAAACTGCCCTTGCCTCAACTTCTGACAGTGTTCTGTCCAAATTGGACAAGCAAAACACAAATGAGTACAACTATTGAACTTTGCCAAGATAAAATAGGCCAGTCCTTCAAAGTTCCTGCTACACAGAAAAGTCTGTAAGATAGTCTAGGTCTGTAGGTCAAAAATGGATGCCCCAACATTGCAGAGGAACCTTGGGTGACTGTCCAGGCAGCCATATGTTTTTGTCATTTCTATAGTTTTAAGAGTTGCTTTCTCTGTATTTCCTGTTTACTCAGGTAATATTTCATCCTTCTCAGGTCTCTGATGGTGGTTAAAGATTAGATAGTTATACCATTTTCTTTTATACCAAATTCAGAAAAGAAACTTACAAAAGAGATATAAAGTGTATAAGGTTGGAAGACATAAAAGCTTAAGTTGTTTATCCAAGAAAACTTTTTAAGGTCTAAAAAGATACTTTTAGATTGGTAATACAAGTTATGATAGGAAGTGGTTCAGGTATAAAACTCTGAACTCACCAAGATAGGATAGATATTAGAGTATTTTCTCCAAATTTGCCAATTACTACTGGACATTATGAATGCAATTTTTAACTGATAATTTTTTTTGTCTGTTTCTGTTTTTTATTTTTTGAGACAGGGTTTCTCTGTAGCTTTTGGTTCCTGTCCTGGAACTAGCTCTTGTAGACCAGGTTGGCCACAAACGCACAGAGGTCCGCTGCCTCTGCCTCCCGCGTGCTGGGATTAAAGGCATGCGCCACCACTGTCTTGCTCTGCTAATTGTTCTTCTTGCTAATACTTCTACTATGTTAGAGGTAAAACCTTTCCTTTTTATTTAGACAATATCTGATCATTTTTTCTTATTGTATAAGTTTTCTGTGTTAGAGTTATAATGGGGAAACGTTATGATATATTTGATCGCAATATGAAACTCCAAGACTGTTAATAAAATTAACCTTGGATTGCGGGGGCAGAGGCAGTGACTAATTGGCAATAATTAGACATAGAGAGTACAGAAGACCTGGGAAGATGGACGTACAGGAAGGAGCAGGGAGAGACTTAGAGATTCATGGGCTTTTTTTTGATTTGGAATGTGTAGTCAGAGGCTGCTCATTTGTTCCTGGCCACCCAGACCCGAAACAATCACACAGAAACTATGTTATTTGCAACACTGTCTGGCCAATAGCTTAAGTGCATTCCTAGCTAGCTCTTACATCTTAAGTTAACCCATTTCTATTCATCTGTGTATTGCCACGTGGTTGTGGCCTACTGGTAAGGTCCTGTCCTATGTCCAGCATCTATCTCCTGTGACAGCTACATGGCTTCTCTATGACTTTGCCTACTCTCTCCTCCTATATCTGCTTGGAATTCCCACCTTACTCTATTCTGTGCTGCAATAGGCCCAAAGCAGCTTCTTTATTAACCAATGGTATTCACAGCATACAGAGGGGAATCCCACATCACCTGCCCTTTTCTGTTTAAATAAAAAGGAAGGTTTTAACTTTAACATAGCAAGATTACATACAACAAAACAGTTATCAATCAGGAATTATAGTTACAATATTTATTTTTATCTTTTATCATAACTAAGAAAAACTATATCTATTCTTCAACTCCATCAAAGACTCCAGAAAGATATATTACCTAAGTTAAAAGGAAGTGCATTGTAAGCAACTTCCAAAACTCTAGAATTGACAGAGACATCTTGCTGCCTAGACAGTCACCCAGAGTTCTTCTGTATCATTCAGCTACCCATCTTCAGCCTACAGGGCCATCGTTTCTGGCAGACTTTTCCATAAAACAGGAAATTTCAAAGACATTTCCGAGTATAGCAATGGTATGGGAAAAAGCTCTCTTACCAGGTCTCTGGCAAAAAAAAAAAAAAAAAAAAAAAAAGTCAGCTGGTTGCTTCTCAGCTTCTCTGACCTAGCACTTTTTAACTCCAATATCTAATTCCTGAGTCTTTATTGGTAAATAGAACAATTTAGATTAAAACAAGTAACTCTACCAATCATTTTACTTATTATTATTATTGTGTATATATAATGTGTGCATGAGTGAGGCCTTCTGTGCCACAGTGCATATGTGGAGGTCGGAAGACAACATTTGGGAGTCAGTTCTGTCCTTCCACTGTGGGTTCTGGCATCAACTCAGAGGTCAGGCTTGGGTCATAAGCTCTTCTACACACTAAACCAGATCACTAGTCCAAGAGAAACATTTTTTTTCCTATTTTAAATTGTGCAAATTTTTCTAGGCACAATGGCACATGCCCAGAGTTCCAGCACTCTGGCAGATGGAAGCAGGATGATCCAGAGTTTGAGGTCATTTTTAGCTACATGTAACTTAGGTCACATGGCATCATACCTCAAAATGAAAAGAAAAAAAAACAGAAAGAAAAATATGATCTATTTTAAATTTTTGTTTGTTGTATCTTTGTTGAGACAGTGTCTCATGTAGCCCAGGCTGGCCTCATGCATGGTATGGAGATGAGGCTTGCTCTGAATTCCTGGTTTTCTTACCTCCAGCTCTGATGTCCTGGGATCACAGATATAGGCCACACACTCAGTTCTAATTTGGATTTTAGAATCTCCATCACCACCTTAAAAATAAAAGTGGAATCTGGACCTAACTTCCAGCTTAGTTGACCTTTCAAAGTACCAAAATCCTAGACACTCATTTTTCCACATCTGTATGGAGAAAAAGTGGCGTTTTTATCCCTAAGTATTTCAGCTTTTGCACGCAGAAATTGCAATGCTGGTGCTTAGTCAATCACCATATTCGTCAAATTTGTATATAGATATCAAAAAGCAAAATCTTACATCTAAAAAGAACTCAAAACAAGAGGTATAAATTTTATTATGAAATGCTTCTAAAAATTAAAAATTAAGGCAACAAAAACTGAAGCAGTTTTGTCCAAAAGCTTTCCCCACAGACCCTAGGGCAGGCCTGTGGTTAGGTGTTTATGAGGGGACTCGCACCTGGGCCGTGGTCTGTTTCTAAATAAACCTGCACCTGCAGTGGCTTTTCACAGAACTGCCGTCAGGATCTGCCTGTCAGTTGGCTGGCATCATCCCGCACTTACCCTCACCCACCGGTCCTGATCTACAAGTGGCCTACTTCCAAACTTCATCTGAGAAAGAAAGTGTAGAGTTCATGGCCATGTATCTGGAGACACGTAATAAGGAGGGTCCCAAGAGAACCCCTCAAACAACAATGCCTGGCTTTAGGCCATCAACCCCAGCAGTCTGGTTTAGCTGTGCTTTAAGGAAACAAACATATGATCTATTTGAGGAGGAGGCTGCTGCTAGGCAAATATGGCTTATTTCCTTTCCTATAATATACAATTTTTTATTTCTTGTTTTAGAATCTTCTTTTACCCTGTCATTTCCTTACCAGAAATTTAACTGTTTCCCACACAATCCTTCTCAAAAATTCTAAATTATTTTAATTCTAGCAAATCACTACTTAATTCAAGCCACCCTTTACTCTTAAAATAAATTGCAATACACTCCACTGTGTCCCCACAGTACCTTTTATAAAGGTTAGCACACTACTTTACCTTCTTAAGTAACTTTCTTCACATGTATACAATTTCTCCCATATACTAAATGGATGCTCCCTTGAAGCAAAGTGGGGTTCATAAAAAGTAGTATCAAATGGCACATATTAGAAGAATATGGCTGGGTGGTGGTGGCACACATCTTTAAACCCAGCACTTGGGAGGCAGAGGTAGGCAGATCTCTGAGTTCGAGGCCAGCCTAATCTACACAGTTCCAGGACGGCCAGGGCTACACAGAGAAACCCTGTCTTGGAAAAAAAAAAGAAAGAAATATAAAGAGAAACCAAACAGGAACCATAGGGCTAGGGATATGGCTCAGTGAGCTCTACCACTACCAACACACACAACACACACATACACAACACACATACACATGAATACATACATCACACACATGCAGACATATTCACACACATATACCATACACAAATATACACACATATACCATACACACACATACACAAATGCACATACACCACACACATGCATACATATGCACATGAATGCATGCATACACACACATATCACACACATACACAGATGTCATGTATACATATACATAAGGAAACAAACATGTCATATATTTGGGGAGGGGCTGCTGCTATAGGCACCATACACATACGCACACCACATACTCACATAAACACAGACATGCATACATACACCACACACACATACACACATGAACCCACACAAGCACACATACACACACATGCACACATACACCACACACACACACATACACACACATGCACACATACACCACACACATACACACACATGCACACATACACCACACACACATACACACACATGTACCTATACACCACACACACATACACACATGAGCCCACACAAGCACACATACACACACATGCACACATACACCACACACACACACAAATGCACACATACACCACACACACATACACACACATGCACACATGCACCACACACATACACACACATGCACACATACACCACACACACATACACACACACATGTACCTATACACCACACACACATACACACATGAGCCCACACAAGCACACACATACACATACAGCAGGGTTTTTTTGATAAAAGAGCCAGACTCAATTCTGGAGACTGAAGCAAGAGGACTATCAAGAGTCTGAAGATTGTCAGGCTACACATTAAACCCCAAGCCATTTTCAACTACAGTGTGAGCAGTGGTTCTCAACCTGTGGGCTACAACCCCCACAAGAGGTTGCATATCAGATATTTACATTACAATTCATAACATTAGCATAATATTTTATGGTTGGGGTTCACCACAACATAAGGACTGTATTAGTGGATCTCAGCATTTAGGAAGGGTGAGAACCAGTGTACCAGAGAAAGGAAAAAAGAGAATAGGAAAGCAAATACATGTTTTCCATGTTCTAATTCTTTTGTCAGGTGTTTGCATTTGTGTCAATACCATACTAAATACATTTTTCTTAAGAACAAGAAGAAAGAATAATATATATGAGGAATAACAAATGGATGCAGGCCCGTGCTTGACTCAGTCAGTAAAAGCATTTGTCCCATAAGCATGAGGACCTGAATTTGATGTACAGAACCCAAACTTCAGGTGTGCTGGCCAGTGCTTCTCATCTCAATGCTGAGAACATGGGACCAGCAGGATCTGTGGGTCTCACTGGCCAGTCTGGCCTAGCTGGTGCACTCTGGACCAATGAGACCCTATCATCTCATAGGAAGTGAACCACTCCCCTGAGGATGACACACAAGGTTGTCCCTCCAACCTTCACAAACACACACACATACTATCGCAACACACAAACAGATTCCCCCCATGAACATACATATGCACATAACACACAGAGATGCAACAGTAAAGATATGCTGAGAAAAATCTCAATTTTCCTACAAACCCAAAGCAACAGATCCATAGTCAGATATTGTCTGGGTTCAATAAGATTTTGGAAAGCGATTTAAAATTTCTTTTCCCGGGCTATGGCTGAAGTGAAATAGTAGAGCACTTACCTAACATGCATAAGGTCCGGGGTTGGATCTATAAGCACTGAAAAACAACGAAAAAATCTCCTTAGGTTTCATTTGTATGGTTGTGGCATGCATGTCATCAAAGCTAATGATAGTTAATAAGTACAGAGACCTAGAACGTGGCTGAGATGTAACAGCACTACTCTTTTAGCATTTTACTAAATGCTAAAATTTACATTACTGAAGAGCAGCTTTTTTTCTACAGATCAACATCAATGCTAAATATGTTGTGTCCTTAAGAGCGTGTGAATAAGCTGTATTACACAGCAGAGAGGCATTTAAGTTGCAGCTGGAGTTAGGGTTGCTAATCAGTTGGCTTGCAGATGTCCTGAATTGTCCCACTGGATCCAAGATAACCAACCACAGAATTCTTATTGCTGAGAAGCCACAGGAGAGCAAGGGAGAACTGCTAGGATCCTGAATCACTGACTTTGAGATTAAAGGAAGGAGCCATCGCAAGATAATATGGCAGCAATATCTAGAGCTAAGAAAGGCATGGAAACAGACTCTCTCCGAGAGACTCCAGTAAGAACACAGCTTTCCAACACCTTGACTATGATCCAAAGAGACCACATCTGACCTCTAACCTACTGAAAGAAACAATAATTAATGTTTGGTCTTGATCTTTGGGAGTCCAGATGGTCTGCAGTTCCTTCCTCAAGCACAAACCGTGACTGAGATGTGGCCACATGACTTTGGAAAATTATTTTTAAAAATAAAAAGATGGTCTGTTTGCTGCAGGCTTTAAAGCCTAGGTGGATGTCTTCTGAGGCAACTCAACACCACAAGGGCAGGGAAGTACCAAGCAGAAACTCAGGTAACAGAATCAAAGAGAATGTTCAAGCTCTGCTTGCAATGTTATCTCTAATAGCTAGCTATACAATATACAAACAGCATTGGGGGAAAATCAAAGTTATTTGTTTCTGAAATGAACCCAGAGTCCTGTGTTTCTGTCTACAATTGTGTTCCTTTCCAGGTCCTTGTGTTGTCCACAACCCTTCTAGCTGTAGCACTGAGGCACTAAGTTTGTGGTTATTTATTATAGCACCAATAAGAGATCAACACTTCCATCTTTGAGGTCCATAACTTCCTTGTATAATTGAAGTAACCACATATTTTCATTTAAAATTTCTCTTTAAGGCAAACTAAAACATGGTTGCTAGCAGAAAGACCGAGCTACTTTCTCGGTCTTTAAAGTAAATGGTTTTTGGTCATTCTTTCAATTGTTAAATATTCATTGGCATTACTCCAAATGGCTGGGCTACACAGAAATGAAGTATGGCCTGCGATCAGAGGCAAATACAGCCTCGCAGGTAATTAGGATATTTTCATGATGGTGAAGCTGCACAGCTTTATAAGGTGGAGGGAAGCCCGGATTATAGAAGGCCTCCCGGAAGAAGTAATATTCAGGCTAAGATTGAAAAGTAAGTAGCAATCAGGCATAAGTGGGATGATGAATGCAGTCTAGGTAAAGACTGTAATGTCACTGACAAACTGGGAGCTCAAAGAAACCATGCCCATTCAAGGAGATAAACTACAGTATGTCAATAGGGGTTCAAAGACTCTATGCTTCACTTTTTTCAATATAAAGATCCTTGAATATCTAAGACAGTTCATAGAAGACTACAAGACTCTATATGGGTGTAAATTTGGATTTTATGTAGATGATTGTAAAATATATTTGGTTACCTAGTTCAAGTCATTATCAACATGAAGTACATTTGCAGAAACAGTATCAGAATATTATCAGGGACTTGCTCATACTTGAAAATAAACACTTAGGTAATGCACTCATTGTTATTTTAAATGTGTACTGGGATACTAAGTACACGAGTTAGCAGTCATGGTACTAAATGCTTTAAAATAACAATTAGGAGTGATAAAAGTATTGAAAGAAAATCAGCAAACAGACCATTTTTTTATTTTTAAAAATAAATTGTTTTTTTTTCTTTATTCTGTGTGAGTGTGTAAGACGAAAACCTCCAGGAGGTTTCTGTTCTCTCCTTCCATGTGAACACCGAGACTTGAACCCAGGGTGACAACAGGTATCTGCCTGCCTCAATAGCCTCAAATAGACAATCTGTCAGGGTGGGGACATAGCACACACCCTGGGTTTCACCAGTACTGCAAACATAACAAGGCCCCAAAACAAAAACAAAATAGCAACACAATGATGCTCACATTTATTCATATATTGTCTTTATATTGGGCATAGCAGATATGTCTGTGAGTATTGTCAGTCTCTAATCCTGAGGTTTCCAGTTTTCCTAGTACAAACTACCCTGGGAGATTTTCACGAATGATAAAATAATGTAGACTAGGAAATAAGGCAATAAATCAGAAAGTCACAGGAAAATAAGAGGCAGATAAAGGAAGGTCATGTATTTTAGGCTAAGGACTAAGGGACTTAAGGGGGCTGTTTGTTGCAAAGCACTATGGGAAGAGGGGTGTAGCGATAGAGCACAAGGTGATGAGTGGCATGGACACAATCCTGAGTTCAGTCCGCATGAGACGCAGAATGGTGGCCCAAACCTGTAGTTTTTCCTAGTTATCTTCAGCTATCTCAAGAGTGTGAGGCCATCTTAGGCTACATAGGACCCTAGATCAAAAAAAAAAATCAGTCATTCATGTAACCAAACCAAACACTTTTTCAGATATAAGCTTATAAACTCTCAGTGCTTGTCACACACTGCCAGGGGAGTTTCACATGTCTCACTTCCAACTCACTTCTAGGCTTCTGTGACTTAAAATAGATACGGGCCTTATTTGCAAAAGGTTTCTATCGATATTAGTCTCAAAATAAGTGGTTTCTAACAAAAACCAGTGGAAACTATACTTCATCTCTTCCATTTTCTTTCTTACACCTAAAAATAATCTTTCTTTCTTTTTGTACCAAAAATAGTGAACTGTGTGGTACTGATTTGTCTCAATAAGTTAGCAGCCATTAACTCCACCATATATTTCCTACTATCCTCATATCAAATTATTAATATTAATATTACTACCTCCTTGAAAGTGAAAAAAGGAATAAGCTACTTTGGACAATTTCAATCATCTGAAACTAGCCAATAGTTCTGGGATATAAATAAATATTCATTTAACTATTATTCTAAGTTCATCAAAACTTTATTTAATATTTCATTATTCAAATACAAGTTACTACAAAAATTAAACACCTATATTGCTGGGCATAACAGTAAATATTTTTAATCCCTACACCCAGGAGGCAGAGGCAGAAGGATCACAAATCCAAGGTCAGTCTAGGTTACACATGAGATAACCTCAAAAAAACAAGGACGTGTTGTCAGGCACGGGCAGTCTCAGCCCTCAGGAGGTAGAGTCACAAGAGTCAGCAGTACAAAGCCAGTCCAGGATACACAGCAAGTTCAAGACCAGCCAGGGCTGCTCGAAACTCTGTCTCCAAACACAACAGTGAATATACAAAGAAAAAAGAGGTGATGGAGACATGACTCATTGTTTTAGAGCGACTGTTGCTCTAACAAAGGACCCAGGTTCGATTTCGAGCACAGGCATGGTAGCTCACAAACATCCATAATTCCAGTTCCATAGTATCCAACACCTACTTCTGGCCTTTACAGGGTACCGGGCAAATATATAAAGCAACCTAGTACACACCTGAAAGAAGAAGAAAAAAAAAGGAAAACAAAATATGACAGAACTTGAAACATACAATCACCTAATAGTGTGAAACAGGATGTCTTTAAGAATCAAAATCCTCCTGCTTCAGCCTCCTGTGTACTAGGATCATAGCACACGCAGTAAAAATACATTTTCTTGAAAAAAAATCCCTCAATTAAGTGGTAAGTAATTCTAACATCAGACTTGGAAAATTAATACTGGAACTACTAGAATAGAAGAAATGACTTATAAGCTATTGTTCATTGAAAGGATCTCAGATAATTAGACTAGAACATTAATACTGAAACTATTCTAGACAGGTGGTGGTAGCAAATACCTTTAGACCCAGCACTCAGAGGCAGAAACAGGCTGATGTTTGAATTCCAGGACAGCCTGGTCTACAGAGCAAAAAAGACAGAAAAAGAAAAATACTGAAACTATTTTAAATAGATAGGAAATATAGTGTTTAGAATAAATGATATTAATCTAGTCATTCCCATTTAAGATATTTGAAATAGTTTTTAACTTATCTATAATATGTTCATTTTGATCAAAGTATGACTAAGTTTAAGTTTTCACATGCTTTGAAAGAAAAAATGAACAGAACACAAAACAATCACACAATAAATGGAAATTTTAATACAGTATAATTATAGCCCCAGTTTAAATGTCTTCAAAATCAAAAATTCTTGAAATGATCTCTCAGGCCTTTTTAATCTGTCACGGTGTTGAATATATTTTAGTGGCCTGCCTGAGTGCCTTGCCCTTGGTGGCGAACTCTAAGAGGTCACATCTTTTCTATCTGATGACATCTTCCTTGACTGTTCAGTTTGCCTTTGGATCCGCAGCAGTATAAACTGTGTGCCACAGACCATTAGCCACGAACATAGCATAAACCACAAGCAGTTAATATTGCTATCTACTAAAGCTTACATTCAAGGGCACCACTCTGTTTTCCCCACTTCTCCTCAATAATTTATATTCACTTTGCCTTTTAAAAAAAGAAGAAAAGATCCTAGCTCTCAGAAGGCAGAAAGAAGCAGCTCTAAATTCAAGGTCAGCCAGGTCTACAAATCAAGTTCCAGTACAGCCAATGTTAAGTAGGAAAACCCTTTCTGGGTGGGTGGAGGAGATGGAGGAAGAAGAAGGGGAGGAAAGGAAACCTTAAGATTCAAATATGAGGTTTATGTCAGAACATCGGTTTCCAGCCACATCCTATTGGTTACATTGTATTAGCAAAAACTGTGTAAAGTCCTTTAAAGATTTCAGAAATCTTGGACACGTGTACTTTAAGATACCACTTGTCTGAAAAATGTAGTAATGTTCTCTTTTTATAAAGTAACATTTTGTTACGGAATTTAAAACCATCATTTTGTGATACTGTACGACCCGTATGATGCTCAAGTGGATGACACACAATATGGATGTCAACTAGCTCACAAGAAATCAACTGCAATACACACGTGCATTTTCTTAACATAAAAGGGAGCAGATAAGCATGAAGTCCTAGCATAAGTAGGCAGGTAGACGTTTATGGGACTGATTTCTTTTTTAAATTTAATTTTCTTAAAAATGAAAATAAACTATCTTTTTTTTCATTATACATACCCAATTCAAGTTCCCACTTCTTCCCCTCCTCCCATTCCCTCCACTTACTCCCCAACCCCACCCCCTCCCCATACACTCCACAGAGAAGGTAAGGCACATTGCTTTGGGGAAAGTCCAAGGCCCTCCCTACTATATCTGGGCTGAGCAAGGTATCCATCCAAAGAGTACAAGCGGTAGGGGTAAATCCTGGTGCCAATTCCAGCGGCCCCTCAGTCTGCCCCAGCCATGCAACTGTCACCCACATTCAGAGGGACTAGTTTGAACCTATGCTTGTTCCTTCCCAGTCCGACTGGAGTTGGTGAGCTCCCATTAGCTCAGGTAAACTGTTTCAGTGGGTGTCCCCATGATGGTCTTGACCTCTTTGCTCCTCCCACTCTTCAACTGGATTTATGCAGCTCAGTCCAGTGCTCTGATGCAGGTCTCTGGACGGCCCTGGTTTCTATAGCAGACTCCCTAGTAGAAGTCTCTATTTCCACATGTGTAAAACTGATGTTGAAACTGATGGTTGCTGAATCCACTCTAGTAGAGTTTAGAGATGGTACATTTGTATCCATCATTCATTAAGCTTTATATAGCCCCTAAGATACGTAGTGAAATAAACTTTCTATATATATATATTCATTGAGCAAATACTGAACATTCCTCTATCAAATTTGGGGAAAACTAGAGGGCTTTTTTGTAAGTAACTTAAGCTCTGATTTTATTCACAACACAAATCCCTTAAATTTGGGCAGAAATACTAAACCTTTTTTTTTTTTTTTTTCGAGACAGGGTTTCTCTGTGGCTTTGAAGCCTGTCCTGGAACTAGCTCTGTAGACCAGGCTGGTCTCGAACTCACAGAGATCCGCCTGCCTCTGCCTCCCGAGTGCTGGGATTAAAGGCGTGCGCCACCACCGCCCGGCTACTAAACCCTTTTTAAGAGGTTTTGTTGTTGTTGGCAAGGAAGCTGGAGTGTAAAAAGACAGAGACTTGAAGATGACTTAGTCGGTAAAGGCGCTCTCTGCTAATGAAGCTTGATGGATTGTAATCCCCAAGACCCACATGGTGGAAGCAGACTACTACAGGGCCATACTCTTGTTTTAAAGACAGGTAAACCCCACGCTGGTTTCCAGCATTGAACGTCTGCTTGGTGCACAGCTGCGCCCCCCCCCCCCCCCCCCCCCCCCGACCGCAAGCTCTCCAAGCTCGGGGAAATCATTTATTGTGGCCACTACCATTCTCTCGGAGCCTAACCAACACGCTGTCCAGCATGTTTGGCGCTAAGTCAACGCTGAAGAACACACACTGAAGAGCTGTTCAACACTGTAATTCGATACTAGACCTAAGGGGCCAATCCTTTACCAAACCCGCCCCTGAGAGCTTCAATGGGTCTTTTGCAGAACGTCTAGAAATACGAAGCTTTTCCAGCACCAGGAAAACCACGGCGTCTTTTCCCCTTCCCAGGAGCATCCTTCCCGAAATCCTCCGCTCTCCTTCCCAGAAAGAGAGACAGACAGACAGAGACAGAGACACAGAGAGAGAAACCAAGCAGGTGTAAGCCCGCGCCTGGATAACCCGGCGAGGCCCTGCTTCAAAAGTCCAGACAGAAGGAAAACAAGCCACCAGCCTAACTTCCATTCTGAGGAGCGGAGAGAGCAGACCGCGAGCTGGAGAACTCTAGCGCAGCCCACTGGGCGCCGGGCCGACCAGTGCTGACGGAGACACTCGGCGCCCTCTGCCGGCCAAGAGCTGCCTCGCGGCGCGGGCGAGCTTCCGGCGCCACGCCCGGGCTCGCGAGAGACCGCCCGGAAGTCGCCGCCCGAGGCTCAGCAGAACAGAATGCCCTCGCCCGATAGCGTTTCCACCCGGAACTATTTTAATTCGCCGGAACCGACCGGGTTTAAGAAGGCACGGTGAGACTAGACTTCCGGGGCGGTGAGCGGAAGTTCGGCCGCTGGAGCTGTGCGGAGAGCATCCTGGGAGCGGAAGAGAGAGGACCTGTCTGCCGGGGATCCCGTGTTCCGCGACACGTGTGACGGAGTGTGCGGGTGTTGGACGCCTCTGCCCGCTGGAATTGTTGTTTCCGCGCGGAGGTCAGAAGTGGCGGAAATCGCGGCGTCTCCGGGAAACACGAGACGGCGTGAGGGCCATGGTGAGGAAATCCCGGCAGCGTGGAGCGGTCCAGTGGGCAGCTGTGCGGGCCAAGGCAGGTCGCAGCGCCGCGGACGAGAATGAGGACGATTTGGGGTCGCCGCCCTCTCCGGGGGACTCCAGCTACTACCAAGATCAGGTAGATGAGTTCCATGAAGCCCGATCTCAGGCGGCCTTGGCTAAGGGCTGGAACGAATTGGACAGCGGGGAGGAGGATGTCGATGAGGAGGAAGAGGTGCTAGCCTTAGATGTGGACGAAGAGGACGAGGAAGATGAAGAGAGTTCGGAGGATGAGGAGGATGGCGAGGACGTTGATGATGACGAGGATGGTGGGAGCTCTGTGCAGAGTGAGGCTGAGGCTTCTGTGGATCCTAGCTTGTCCTGGGGTCAGAGGAAAAAGCTTTATTATGATACAGACTATGGCTCCAAATCCCGAGGCCGTCAGAGTCAGCAAGAAGTAGAAGAGGAGGAAAGAGAGGAAGAGGAGGAGGCGCAGGTAATTCAGCGGCGCCTGGCCCAAGCCCTGCAAGAGGATGATTTTGGAGTCGCTTGGGTGGAGGCCTTTGCAAAACCGGTGCCCCAGGTGGAAGAAGCTGAGACTCGGGTCGTGAAGGATTTGGCTAAAGTCTCTGTAAAAGAGAAGCTGAAAATGTTGAGAAAAGAATCACCAGAGCTCTTAGAGCTGATAGAAGACCTCAAAGTCAAGTTGACGGAAGTGAAAGATGAGCTGGAGCCACTGTTAAAGTTGGCGGAAAAGGGAGTCATTCCCCCTGGGAAAGGAAGCCAGTACCTGAGGACCAAGTATAACCTCTACTTGAACTACTGCGCCAACATCAGTTTTTATTTGATCTTAAAAGCCAGGAGAAACCCTGCACATGGACATCCTGTTATAGATAGGCTTGTCACCTATAGAAATCTCATCAACCAGCTCTCGGTGGTGGATCAGAGACTGTCTTCCGAAATCCGTCACCTACTCACTGCCAAGGATGGTGCTATAAAGAAAGAACTGAATCCAAAAGCAAAATTACCCAAAACGAAGCCAAAGTCTGTCTCACAGACTCCTGCTGCTGTTGCCGACCTGTCTGATGATGCTGATTTTGATGAAGCTGCACTAAGACACTCTAAGGAAATGGAAGACAGGCAAAAGTTGAAAAGAAAGAAAGAAGAAATTAGTGCTGAAGAACAGGTTCTCGAAGATCAGAATGCGAAGAGAGCTATCACCTACCAGATTGCTAAAAATAGGGGACTTACGCCTAGGAGAAAGAAGATTGATAGGAACCCCAGAGTCAAGCATAGGGAGAAGTTCAGAAGAGCCAAGATTCGTAGGCGAGGCCAGGTTCGTGAGGTTCGTAGAGAAGAGCAGCGGTATACTGGTGAACTCTCTGGCATTCGTGCTGGAGTTAAAAAGAGCATTAAGCTTAAGTAAAGTTATCTCTGGCCTAGTTTTTGGCAGCAATTTTAGATCAATAAAAGTATTTTGAACTAAAGTGATTGTGTTAATATGTAATGCCTAGTTTTTATTATGTTTAAAATTGGTCAGCAGGGAAATTGGAGTGGGGGGGGTATTGTTTTGGGCTTGTTGGTTGATCTTTGTGCTGGGTGCCGCGGATTTGAAGCTGGAGCCTGTGCATAACTAGCCAGGCACTCTTACCAGAGAGCTGTCTTAAGCCTGGGCTACTACTTTATTTGCCCATGAAAGTTCTACAAAGAATTGTGGAAATTATAATTGAAAAGAAAATACGGCATTGAAAAGTGTTCCAATATTTTAGCAAATATTAGCCAAGAAGAATTTCCGAGCTAGTTGTGAAGTGTTAATGGCATTTAAAGCACTTTTATGTAGGTCTTCATATGGAAAGAATGAATCTTTGACAGAGTTTTTTTAAAAAGGACCAGGCAGATTTCAATTACAATTCTTGGGGCAGTATATTTACATTTATGGGTTTGGTGTTAAAATGGGTTCCATACATCTGTGGTAGAAACTACTTTGGTTAAATGTGACCAAAAGAAGTGGGGGAAAGATGCCTTAATTACACCAGTTGAATTTTTTAATAATCCTTGTTGTGGTCAATAAGGTGAGAATGCCATATTCCCTCTGCTGGTGATTCACTGTGGTTACTCTTTGGGCCTATTCTCAGTTTGCTGACATTTCTTAAGATTGTGATTTAAAACTATTGATCATCCTTAAAGTAACAAAGGTAGGTACAGTCATTTTACTCTCACAGATGAAGAAGCTGCAGTTTTGGGTTGAAGAGGTTATTTAGTGTTCTAGAGCCCGTGTTCTGCAAGTATTCAGACTTGAGTTTGAATCCCCAACAACAAAAACAAACGTGGCTGTTTGGTCTTGTAATTCCAGTTTTGGAAGTGGACACATCCCTAAAACTAACTGGCCAGCAGCCAGGCCAAAAACAAGCTTCCAGCCCAGTGAGGGGCCAATCAAGGCATTAAGGCAGGAAGGGAAAGAGGAAGAAGACACCAAGGTACCCAGCTCTGGCCTACCCACAGCTGCAATTATGCGAGATTAACTTGCTATAACGTGCTAAGGACACCTGCTTAGAATCTGAACAAACCAACTTTAATATTTATTATCTTAACCTGACAGCTATTTCCCCATTGGAGCACACATGCCAAATTATTTTTTTTCTTAGAAATAAAAGATAGCTCGGAAATAACATACTAAAATAATGTTCTGACCACTTTATTAGTACTTATTTCCTTATTCTTCAACAGCTAGGTAGCAAATGTTACCTGTATAAGTGCATGCTGTTTTAGGTCTGTAGAATGTAGGGGACAACTTAAGAGAGTTGGTTCTCTTCCTTCAGAGTTGCAAGAATTGAACCATGGTGTGGGGACAAGTGCCTTTACCTCGTGATCCTTCACTGGCCCTCTAGTCACATCTTGAAGATGAGGAAATTTGAGGCAAAGGGAATTAACTTTGAAAATCACACAGCTCTTAGGCATCACAGGCAGGATTTTAATCCATTTTGCTGGCTTCAGAGCTGAACTCCATTCTTCCTTTTCAGATAAGTAGAAAAAAATTTGAAGTTTCCTGGGTGACTTGAGTTCCATTTTCTCCACCTGTTAGGATAACAGTGTTTAAGAGTAGACTGATTAAGCCACTTGAATTCCAAACCACACTTACTTAGTAGCTGTGACTCTAGACAAAGTACTTCTCAGGCTTGTTTTGTTATTTGTGTAGAACCCGGGTAGTGGGGCTTGAGGATGTGTTCATTTAGTATACTGCTCGCCTAGATTGCAGGGAGGCCTTGGATGCAGTCCTGCACACTTCCTCAAGTGGACAAGGCAGGGCACACCCATAATCCCAGCTCTTGGGATGGAAGTGTCAAAATCAGAAATTTTTAAAGGAATTTTCAGGTTCATAGCCAGCCTTTCTCAAAAAAACACTGTTGGCTAAGAGTATTACCTACTTTAGAGGGCTGTTATGAGGATTAAGTGAAGTAATACATGAAATATTTAGAACATCTGTTACATCACCTAATAAGTGTTGAGTTATCACTAGCGAGCTAATATCCCTGTCAAAATAGTTCAAGGATAGCTAGGCTGTGTGTTTCAAGATTATACTTAGACATATGATCGAACACAATTATGAGTGTGGCCTCGGGTTAGATGAGTTAATAGTCTCCATTCTAACACTGAGCATGTGGCTGGTCTATTTCACCTTTTCCTCACATTGAACAGTAGATTATTAAAGCCATTTAAGTAGCCATGTGACAGGTCATGCTTAGGTTCTGTTTTAAGGGTTTTTAGTCCAAGAGTTGGAGCTTAAGATGGTCTCATGCAGCCCAGGCCGGGGTTGACCTGGTTATGTAGACGGCAGTGTACCAACACCCCAATAAACTTTCTTAAACTAAAATGTGAAGAATACCACTGGTAAATTTATAACGTGTACTCAGCCAGCTCCTGTGAGCCCCAGGCAGCTCTGGTTTTAACAGGCACTCATTCCAGAGATTCTGGTTCAGATGGGCTATGGGACACTGCAAAATGCTAGGCTGAGCATACCACGATAAGTTTCTCCCAGCTGTAACAGGTATATGGAGTAACCAAAAGAATGAGGCAAGAAACTACTACAAAACTGGATAGTCCTAGAGAATGTGTTCCAAACAGTGGAGTTTTTTTCCTCTAAAACCATAGGATAGAAGTGATCGCAATTTATAAGTGAATTACATGGACCAGAAGCCCTATAGTTTGGTAAGAAAAACCTTAGTGGGGGGATGGGGAGGAGGCACTGAAATATAGCTCAGTGGTGGAGGGCTTAGAACTGCAGTCAGTCCAAGAACTACAAGACAGCCACCATAAAACCTGTGGGCCAGGCATGGTGGCACTTGGGAGGAAGATTGCCATGAGTTCAAGTTGTTCAAGACTAGAACTGGCCATGAAACCAGACTCTCTTAGAAACGTTCGAGCTGGGCATAGTGATACAAACCTTTAGTCCCAGCACTCTGGATGCAGAGGCAAGCAGATCTCTGAGTTCAAGTCCAGCTTGGTCTACAGAGAGAGTTTCAGGATAGCCAGGGCTACGTGCAGAAACCCAGACTTCAAAAACAGAAAAGAAAAATTAGAAATACAATAGAGCTGGGCAATGATGGTGCACACCTTTAATTCCAGCACTTGGAAAACAGAGTAAGGCAGATCTCTGTGAGTTCAAGACCAGCCTGGGCAACAGAGTGAGTCCAAGAGCTACCAAGGCTACACAGAGAAACCCTGTCTCAAAAATAAATAAATAAATAAATAAATAAAATACTATGGAATGTTCCTTTTAACCTTAGAAGTTGCTTCATTTGTCCTGGGTTAATAAGGAACTAAGATAATTTTTTTAATTATTTTATTGGTGGTTTAGCCTGTATGTTTATCTGTGTGAGGGTGCTGGATCCTGGAGTTACAGACAGTTGTAAGCTGCTATATGGGTGCTGGGAATTGAACCCAGGTCCTCTAGAAGAGCAGTCAGTTCTCTTAACCACTGAGCCATCTCTCCAGCCCTGGAACTAAGATAATTTTACAGTTTGGTAGATGAGGTGATGAATAATAAATGTATTAATATTAGTACCTAGAATTATTTATATTAAGTGACCACTTGTAGACAGTTTTATTTCTTTTTTTTAATTTATTTATTATGCATACAATAGTCTGTCTGTGTGTATGTCTACAGGCCAGAAGAGGCACCAGACCTCATTACAGATGGTTGTAAGCCACCATGTGGTTGCCGGGAATTGAACTCAGGACCTTTGGAAGAGCAGGCAATGCTCTTAACCACTGAGCCATCTCTCCAGCCCCGACAGTTTTATTTCTATTGTACTTAGTATACCTTAAAAATAGGAATAAAAGTCAAATTATTTTTTAAATCCCAAGACTTTTGGTATACTTTTAGGAGTCTGAGAACTACTTAAATCTTTTTGTGCATTACAAAATAGAAAAATTAATAAAGATGTCAATTTTGGGAGCAAACATAAATAAAAGTGATTAACCACTTAAAAAAGATTTTGTTGGGCCTCCCTCGAGAAGGCAGGATAAACCATTCTAGGTTGAGATGTGAGAAAAGCTGTGTATCCATTGGTGCAAAATGCTGGTAGAAAATTGGGAGTAGGGATAGCAACCTGAGGAATGCCAAGTATGCTAGGGAAAAGCAAGAATGTGAAGCAAGAGCCATCCTGGAACTAGCTCTTGTAGACCAGAATGGTCTCGAACTCACAGAGATCCGCCTGCCTCTACCTCCCGAGTGCTGGGATTAAAGGCGTGCGCCACCACTGCCCGGCTCCTACCTAGCTCTTATATCTTAACCCATGTCTATTAATCTATGTATCACCACAAGGCTGTGGTTTACCAGGGAAGGTTCTGTTCTGGAGTCTATGTGGCGTCTCCCTGACTCCACCTACTCTCAATATCTCTGAGAGGATTTCACGCCTGGCTTTCTGCCCTGCCATGGACCAAAACAGCTTCTTTATTAATCAATGGTAATAAAGCATACGCACAGTATAAGCATACAGAGGGGAGTCCCACATATTTGGAGTCTGAGGAAGGAAGGTTACCAGAACTTTGAGGCCAGCTTGGGCTAAATAGTGTGTTTCAGGCCAGCCAGGGTTACATAGTGAGGGCACTACTCAGAAAGTTTTTTCTTGTTGCTTTTTGTTTTGTTTTTCCAGACAGAGTTTCTCTGTAGTTTTGGAGCCTGTCCTGGACTCACTCTGTAGACCAGGCTGGCCTCAAACTCACAGAGATCTGCCTATCTCTGCCTCCCAATTGCTGGGATTAAAGACATGCGCCACCATCACCTGGCTCAAAAAGTTTTTAAAAACATTAAAAGGTAACATACCTTTTAAAAACTTTTAGACTGGCAAATACAAAAACATAGGAACATACACACCCATGTTTCTACCACCCAAAGGACACTGCCATTAACACTTAAGAAAATGTACAACAAATGACAGAAAACACAATTATTTAATATTTTTAGCTAATGTTTAAGAAGAATAAAGTTAGTGGGAGCCAACAAAATCTAGTAGTTCAGAAGTAAAGAACTAGATGTAGTTTTATTTTCAGATAGGGCCTCGCGTAGCCCTGACCAGTTTCAAACCCTCTAAGCAGCCCAGCTGGTCTTGAGCTAAACTTCCTTTCTCTCCCTCCTGAATGCTGGGATTCCAGGCATATGCTACCACACTCCAGAAAGAACTGAGTTCTCCAGAGCTCTCAGATTTGAGACATACTGACACAAATTTCCGCATTAAAATAAGTTTAACACACAGTAGTAAACTGACTATATTGTTTTCAGATAAGACACTTTCAAATTACCACATTACGTCAAACCGATGAGTCAAGAAAATGATTGTTTTAGAATCACAAGTGCACACCTTTAATTCCTCAGAAGCAGAGGCAGGTGGAGCTCTGAGAGTTCAGGGCCAACTTGGTCTACATAGCAAGTTCCAGGACATCCAGGACTACGTAGTAAAGGGATCTTGTCTCAAAAAAAATAAATAAATAAAATAACAATAATAATATGCAATACAGGGAGATGTAAAATCATAATTTATAATTAACCCGAAAATGTTACTAACTTGAAGACTTGAATTTTCTCTTAAATAAAATATCTCCTCTTTGATTTTTAACATAAAAATAGAATAATTTATATATTATACTAAAAAGGATTATCATCTCTTCTCAAGTGCTGAGTTGTCTCACAGCAGAAAGAAGCTTATACTAAAAATACATGATCATCCATGGCATTAATCTCTACAAGGCTTTATACACTGTATTATAAATATCTATCCTTGAAATCACCAGAGCTTTCGAAACTCAAACATGGATGACTAAAACTTCAAACCAAATCGAAAGGCTCCTTCTGCTTTCTTTCACATGAAAACAGAGCTGGAGTCTTAATTAAGAAAAACCTTGTCGTTTTTTCTTAAAAGTCCAGGGAGATGTTCTGTTCACTTTCCAGAAGGAACAGGTTCAAGCTTGTTTTTATCATCTTGGCCTCTGTAATTGTGTCAATCAGCTGAATCAGCCCCATTACATAGCTCACTAACGCTAATGCATAGCTGTGATTCTATTATTGATCAAAAACCTAAAAGCATATGAAAATTGGGAACTTGGAGTACCATCGACCTTTTTTTTCAGACACAAAGTTCATAAGTCGTCCTATACAGTTTAGCAGACTCATATTTCAGCTGATTTCGTGCATTCATTATGCTGTCATTTAATTAGTGGTAGCAAAACATAAATAGAGTAGCTATTAAAAGCCGAGAAGCACAGACACCAATTCGCTGAAGGACTCCTCGGCATGTGCTGTTTCTGTAGCTATGACATCTTGGCTTACCAAGGAGAAAGCTGGAGTTTAGACTAGACAGAATTTCTTCTCTTGCTTTATGGAGGGGGTAACGAACAACACACAAGAGACTGTCACCTGCCATTCCCTCACCCAGGAGATGTAGTTCATCTTAATGATTTGTGAAGCCGGGCAGTGGTGGCACACACCTTTAATCCCAGCACTTGGGAGGCAGAGGCAGGCGGATCTCTGTGAGTTAGAGACCAGCCTGGTCTACAAGAGTTAGTTCCAGGACAGGCTCCAAAACCACAGAGAAACCCTGTCTCGAAAAACCAAAAAATAAATAAATAAATAACGATTTGTGAAAAGTATGCTCTTCTTCTACCTCATGCTTAAATCCCAGGTATATGCTATCATAGCTAGGCTCCCACTCGACGGAAACATGCCGGGCACCTTTAGGACTGGATCTGACAAGAATATGATTCGTAGGAGTTTCTACATGAAAAATCAAGAGGACCAGTTAAAGTACAGACCTTGGGTTTTCTTTAACAGAATTTTGAAATTCCTAAGAGACAAAATGTCTTTTTTGTTTTAAATCAAGATTCCCACCCTCATCGAAAGATTCAAATGAGCTAGGTTATACTATTTCATGCCAACATTCAAAAGGGCCTGGATCAGGAGGATTATGAGTTTGTGACCAATCCTGTGCTCACTCCCAACCCCACCCGAGCCTTATTTTTTTTTTTGGTGTTTTTTTTTTTTGTTTTTGTTTTTTTCGAGACAGGGTTTCTCTGTGGCTTTGGAGCCTGTCCTGGAACTAGCTCTGTAGACCAGGCTGGTCTCGAACTCACAGAGATCCGCCTGCCTCTGCCTCCCGAGTGCTGGGATTAAAGGCGTGCGCCACCACCGCCCGGCCCGAGCCTTATTTTTAATTAAAAAAAAAAAAACCAAAACACTCAACAAGGGGCTGAAGGAATATAATCTTCAGTTAGATGCTTGCTGTGCCAGGCAGTGATGGTGCATGCCTTTAATCCCTCGGGAGGTAGAGACAACCAAATCCCTGTGAGTTCTAGACCAGCCTGGTCTACAGAGCAACTTTCGGAACAACAAGGGTTACACAGAGAAACCTTATCTGGAAAAAAAAAACAAAACAAAAACAAACAAGCAAGCAAGAAAGTGCTTGCTGCTATTGCCTAGGACAGACAGATGCCTGTACTGAGGTTGGGAAGATCACAACCGCCTGTGGCTCCAGCTCCAGGGACTCTAACATTGCCTTCTGGCTCTTGGGTACACTGAGTCTACACAAACACAGATACAGTATGAAAATAAATTAAGTAAATAAATAATGCACCTTGAAAAAGAACACTCCCAGGATGACCAAAGATGAGAATTCCTCCCAACTCAGCTTGCTTTGGATTTTTAAAAATTATTTATTTATTTATTTGTTATGTACACAGCGTTCCGCCTGCATGTATGCCTGTAAGACAGGAAAGGGACCAGATCTCATTACAGATGTTTGTGAGACCACCGTGTGGTCAACTGGGAATTGAACCCAGGACCTCTGAAAGAGCAGCAAGTGCTCTTAACCTCTGAGCCATCTCTCCATGCATGATTATTTTTTCTTTTAAGTTACATTTTGTTGCTGCTGGTGGTGGTGCAGGCCTTTAATCCCAGGACTCAGGAATCAGAGGCAGACGGATCTTTGTGAGTTAGAGGCCAGCCTTGTTTAGGAAGTTAGTTTTAGAATAGCCAAGGTTACCAAGAGACACTCTGTCTAGAAAAAACAAAAAGTTACCTGGTGTTAGCTAGGCTAGAACTACATCTGTAAACTGAGCACTCCGGAGGTAAGCAGATCTCTGTGAGTTCAAAACAAAAAACCAAACCAAAACAAACAAACAAACAAACAAACAAAACAAAAAAGGAGGGGGAATAAAAGTAACACACTGTTTTGTCAAAATAAGGACACACAGCTAGCAATTATTCGATCTTGTGTTCAACCATGTTGTAAAGGATTTATTTACTCTTCTTATTTAACCTTTACAACATCTCTATAAATAATTTTATAGAACAGGTCAAATAACTTAGGCAGAAACGTAAAGCTTCTAGTTAATTTTCTAAGGGTGTTTAGAGTTAGCTTTCTGTAATGTAAACACTTCCTTTTTAAATGTTTATTTAAAAAAAAAAACTTGAAATCTGGCATTAGAAGTCCCATGAGACTTCTAGTGGTAACTCAAGAGCCATTTGGAGAATAACAAACATTTTCTCTCTGAAAGTTTAACTTCCTTTGCGTGGGGGGGGGGGGGGGCGGGGAGACAAAATGTACAAATCGTCAAGACAGTGATTTCTAATTGAGCCCATACAAATTCTAAGCCGGCATTTTGCGAGTCAAAAGTTAATCAGCAAGCAACCCACAATAAATAAGAGTGACAGCTCGTCACGCCTGTAAATGCCACCCTTTGGAGTTGAGGCAGGCAGTTCAAAGGGAACCTAGCCTGCGCTTCCAGTGAGCCCTCCCATCCCCTCAAACAAAACACGAGGAATTTTCTTTTGCGAGGTAAAGTTTACTTTGGGCACTTACTGATGCAAGTATCTGAAATAAAATAACAGTACCCAATTTACTAACAAAACACAAACACTAAGAAAGGGGAAACTGTAATAGACAAGTATGCTATAAATTTTGAATTAGCTGGTTTAACCCACCCATGCGCTCCTGGAGTTCTGAGAAACCGGGGATCAAAGTAAAAGCAAATCCACTGTTTCTAAATCGCCCTCATGAAAAAGAAAACCGGTGGGAAGAATGTCGTCTCCTAGTTTATAGTATATGAAGTTCCTGAATCAAACTCATGAATCAACGGTTGAAGTTCTAGTGTTTGAACAGCAAACTATAGTTCAACACCGGGAGTTGGGGCTGTAACTAATAATGAGCGCTGGCCTTTCAGCCCAGATCTCTGTGCCTCTCACTACCCATCAAGTTGGCGGTCGCACACAGAAAACGCCGCCCGGCTCGAGCGCCGCACACGACCTGCAGGGTCGAACCGGGCGGCGGAGGACCAGGCCCCGCACACCGTCGGCTCCGGGAACCGGGAGGGCTCCGTGCGCCGGAGCGGAGCCAGAGGGGCGGGGCGGGGCGGTGGCGGAGGACGCTGCCCCCTAGGGGCGCCGAGTCGCGGCGGGGGGCGGCGAGAGGGGCGGAGGCCGGAGGCGGTGCTGGGCAGGCCGAGCCGTCGGGCGGGGCAGTCCTCGGCTGGCTGGGCCCCGGTGGGGCGGGCAGAACTCCGAGCCCGAGCGGCGGCGGCGAACGGCGGCGGCGGCGCGGGCACGACGGAGCGCGGGATCCTCGCCGTGAGCTTCGGGCTCGGGCCTGGCGAGGCGGCGTCACCGCGAAGCCAGCGGCGAGATGGCTGAGTCCCCGCCGCCCGGCGCGGCCGCTCAAAGTTGCGGCGAGGACCCGGAGAGGGGCGGGGAGCGGCGATCGGAAGAGCCCGAGGAAACGCGCGGTGCTGCCGCCCGCGGCACGGACCGGGAGGACGAGGCGGGGCCCTCAGAGCCGGACTCGCCGGTGGCCGCCCCCTTCTTCCTGCTGTACCCGGGCGATGGAGGCGCGGGCTTCGCGGCGCGGCCCCCGCCGCAGCGCGCCTGGAGGACCCCGCCGTCGCCCGGCTCCCCGCTGCCCTTCCTGCTTCTGAGCTACCCGAGCGGCGGCAGCGGCGGCAAGCACCGTGAGTGTTGGGGACGGGGACGCGGCGGCGACAGGCTCAGCAGAGCCCCGCCTCTCGCCGGGCTCCGAAGCCGCGCGGGCTGGGGCTGGTGGGGGTCCGCGCGCGGGGACGGGGGCTGTGGCTGTGCCCCTCGGTGGCGCTGTCCCCTCGGTGGGATCCACCTCTCGTCTCGCCCAGGCCTCGCTCCCCCTCGGCCTCCACGTGCTGGGACCGAGGCGTCCCCTGGCGCCGGCCGGCGGCGCCGCGCACTGGCGCCCTTCCCGGAGGAACCGCGGAGCTGGCGTCCGGGTTCGGCTGACGCGCCCCCGCCGGTTCCCAGCCGCCTTGGCCAAGTAGGTGTGGCTGCCGCGCCAGCGCCCTGCGGCCTCAGCCGGGCGGGCGAGGGAATTTCTAGGAGCCGTCCCCAAACCCATAAGTGAGAGTCGTAACCACCCCCTACCCCACCGCTCAAGTGAGAAGCAAAATGGTTTCGGGGTGCGCGAGAGGAAGGGAAGAGAAAGTGTGGCTTGGAAAGGGCACCTCCCAGTGTTGTGTCTTTTGTCAGGAAGATGCTTCCACGCCTTAAAGCCGTGGCCACACTCTAGCCCCCTAAATGCAGTGACTAAACCCCCCACCCCCCCGCCGCCGCCGCCAACAAATGTTTGTTGCTGCTGGCCATGAGCCGGCCTATAAGAATAGGTAATGTGAGGACTGAAGTGTCGGGATGGTTTAAAGAGACAAGACCTTTTTCGATAAGAAAATGTCCCTGATAACTCAAAAGATGCTACTGTAAATGCTAAACACCTTGCTATAGGTAGGAGTTCTGAAAAGGGAGAGAAAGTTGCCTGGGGTAAGTGAAGCTGCCTCTCCCTCCGTATTTTTAAAGCTCTTCGGTGAGTTTTTTGATTTGACAGCTCTCTGCAACCAAAAAACTGACTTGGCCTTTTCTATCTCCCCGTCCAACCCTGTGGAAAAGATAAACATTTGTTGAATGTCTCCTATGCACATGTACCGTGATTATCATGGCTTTCAAGGCTCTGTGAGTGTACAGTGCCCCCTTTTCAAATGAGGAAGCTGAAGATCAGACTAAATTACATTATTTGTCCTCAGTAAACCTAAGAGAAACAAACATGACCCAGATTCCTTCTCTTCCATGACGATGCTCTTTAACCAAACATCAGATATCCAAAACTGAGATTGTAGTGTACGTCAGGAAGTTAGCAGGATGGAGCTACTGGATTCAGCAAGTGCAGGTCTCCTGTTGCCTCTCTGCTTGCCTAAAAAGTGGTCCTAGATTGACCTGGCTGAGTCTTAACAAATACTGCATTTTGTTTGAGGTGTGTACTCTAATCTCCAGATAGGAAGAATTCAGGTAGTAGTTGAGTCCTTTTGTATGGCGGAGGAGGTAAATTAAGAATTTTCTCCACGCTGAATACTTTTCATTTTCAAGGAATAGGCTTGCTTTGTGCAGCTGTTCTGTTCCTTTTCTGCGTGTTCTGCTTGTTACAACGGCATCACTGTAGAATGAAGGAGGCACTCTGAGGAGTTCTCCGTGCAGCAACTCTACATGATTTGACATAGATTTTGTTTTCACCTGTTGGCTATTTCCAATTGTAGGGATTATTTTAATTCCTCTTGATTTTGTTTGACTCTTTCTGCTCAGTAAAGATTGACTTTATTTTCAAGTATTTACTTTTAAGTATTATTAGAACTGAGGAGCTAAGTGTGACCATGATAGGAATCAAAGTTTCTGGGGTTGAATCTTGCACATGCCAAGCAAGCACTCTGCCACCAAGGTCATGTGTGTGATGTTACACTGTGGTCATGGTTCTAGCATGTGGACTGATGTCTTAGCACATAAACGTCTTAGAATTAACTTTTTTTTTTCTGAAACAGTTCAGGTATAAAAGCTCAGAAGAATACTGAGAAAGCGTGACTCCCCCTCCTGTGCTTGACTAGTTATTGACTGTTCATTCTAGAAAAGCATCCTGGACTGTGTCTCACTATGTAGCTCTGGCTGTCCCGAAACTCTTTTTGTAGACCAGGCTGGCCTCAATCTCACAGAGATCCACTGGCTTCTGATTCCCAAGAGCTGGGATTAAAAGTGTGCACCACTATGCCGTGCTACATACTCCTGAAAAGATTTGTTTTTAATTACACATATGTATGCATGTGTAAGGAAATGCCAGTGCCCACAGGCATTGGATACCCACTGGTGTTACAGACAGCTGTGAGCTGCCAGGTGTGGGTGCTGGGAACCGAACTCGGGTCCTCTGGGACTTCAGTACACTCTTAACCACTTGGCTGTCTCTCTAAACTGTTGAAGAATACTTTATCCAAATTTCAAATTAAAGTACTTCTTTTGAGTTTTGTTTTCACATGATTTTATTGGTACTTTAGAAACTGTGCAAATGTCAGAAGGGTAAAGGCCTCTGTCTTACCACCAGGACAGCACATGGTCTCAAACTCAGCCCCAAATGACTGTACTGTAGCCATGTTTTGCTTAGAACCCTTTCTTTCCCACACTCTTTTTTCTTTGAGAGATATGGTTTTGATAGACAGCCCAGACTAGCCTTGAGCTTGAAGTTCTCTTCTGTCCTTAGCCTCTAAGATGCTGGGATTTGTGTGTGCCACCATACCCTTAGAACCCAATTTTCACTTCCTGATTTGTGTCCCAAACATATATAAAATGCACTAGCCTTAACATTGTGTTAAGATACTGTTGTTATTTTAGAAACTGTGCTGTTTTTACATGCCTGTTTTCTTGAGGCGGACTCTCATTTAGCCAGGAATAGCCTCAGCTTTGTTGCGTGATCAAGAGCAGTGTTGATCTCCTGATCCACTTGCCTCTAACTTCCCAATGGGGTCCCATCACCTTTGTCCTGTGCTGATTTCTTATGTTAACCTGAATTCAGAAAGCTGTGTTGTTTTTTTTTTAAATATTTAATTATTTATTAAGCATACAATGTACTGCTGGCATGGAAGGCACCAGGTCTCATTACATATGGTTGTGAGCTACTATGTGGTTGCTGGGAATTGAACTCAGGACCTCTGGAAGAGCAGCCAGTGCTCTTACCCTCTGAGCCACCTCTCCAGCCCGAAAGCTGTGTTGTTAAATAACAGTGTGAACACAAAGAAGTATCCAAACAGAAGAGATAACCCTACCCTAAGGTTTTTAGGGTTTATACATTTGGCATAAAATTGTATTGGCTATAGCGTTCATAAAATCAACATGAGTCAAAAGGTGGCTTCTGATAAGTTACAGTGGATTTTTGTTCCTTTCTGAATAATTTCTTGCTTGTTTGTTTTTTGATACTCAATTTTTCCCCCTTGAGAGAAGATCTCACTGTGGAGCGCTGGATAGCCTGGAACTTACTTTGCAGACCAAACTGGCTATGAACTCACAGAGATCTACCTGCCTCTGACTCCTGAGTGCCAGGATTCAAGGCATGTGCCGCCACGACTGGTTATGCTCTCGTTCCTAAATTTTATCTTCTCTACCATACTTTTGAAAATTAACCGTATAATAACTACAAATAGCACATAGATCCGCTGCCATTGCTTAGATGTTTTATAGGACAAGTGTTGGACATGCCAAGTGCCTTTCTGTTTTGTGGGCCCCAGGACCACCACCCCATCACATTCAATGTCAGATGACACCACACTTTTGAACTGGATTAACTTCCATGACTTTTTCGTAATTTGAGTGCATCTACGATCATATTTCATGGTCTCTTTTCCCTCTTGATATATGTGACCTGTGACTTCTGATCAGCTGTCTTGCAGTTGACTTTTAATGCCTTCCTTTTTCTGTTACACCATACAGGTCTTGTTGTGAGTAAACAACACACAACACAGAGCTGTAAACTCACTTAAAACATGAGACGGAGAAGGAGGGGGCACGAAGAGCTTTAATTATCAGCTTCACACAGTCTAGAATCACCTGGGAAAAGCCGCTCAGTGGTGGATTATGTAGATGAGGTTGTCACGTGGACATGGATGTGAGGTGTTATCTTTGTTATATTATAGAAGCAAAAAAGACCTTCGCATTGTGGGGAACACCATTATTGGGCAGGGGATCTTGGACTGTGTAAGTATAGAGGGTGCTAAGTATAAGTAGCTCTTGTCTGTGGATGTGACTAATTGCTTCAAATACCTGCTTTGACTTTCCCACAATGATAGGCTTGCCACCTTGCATTGTCAGCCAAGTCAGCCCTTTCTTCCTGGAAGTTGCTTTTGTCGCAGTGTTTCTCCTGAAGCAACAGGAAACAGACATGGTCCAGTGTGCGTAGTTGTGAGTGGGCACACACGGAGAGGTCAGAAGACAGCTTTGGGGTATTGGTTCTTTCCTTCTGTTGTGGGTTGCAGGAATCGAACTCAGGGCATGGCTTGTATAGGAAGTGTTTTTTTTTACCTGATGGGCCATCTTGCTGGCCTAGTTGTTTTAAACTTGGTTACACAGTTCTTCAGCAAGAGCTTTGTAGATGGCAAGATTGTGTATCAAAAGGCTGACCTCCCTGCCCCCCAAACACACAGCCTCTATCTGTAGTAATTCTCCTCTTTTCTGTAGACCAAGGTGCCTCAAACTCCACTCTACCCGCCTCTACCTCCCAAGGTCTGAGATTAAAGGCATGCGCCGCCGCAGCCGCCAGAAGTTCTTCTCTTTGTCCAACTCCCAGAGCTATAGCAGATACTTATGTTTAAGGTTGTGCAAGAAAAAGAGCCCACAGCTCTTGTCATTTTTTTCCCATTACAGCAGGTTACAAACTACGTCTCGTTGTTCATAAAGAAGACACTGTCCATCCTGTCTTTTGTGTGCCTGTTTGAGACTGAGAAGAGCTAGAAGAGGAATAAGGGTGTGGGGAGAGGGGGATAAGAATCTCAAAAAATCCAGTATCACTGTGACTGCCCATTTCAAAGACTATCCAGCAGTGAGGACCACGGGTGACTCCTGATAGTTCTGATGATGAGACATGGAGATGAACTTGATTTTCGGGTGTGCACTTACAAATCCATAATGTGTGCAAGGAACTTATAGATTTACAAATATGTGTGTGGGTGTCCTGCCTGCATGTATGTCTGTACCATGTGCGCGTGTAGAAAAGGACATCAGATCTCTGGAACTGGAGTTACAGATGGTTGTGAGCTGCCATGTCAGTACTGAGAATTGAGCCTGGATCAAAATTGTTAGCAGCATGCAACAGTCCTGAGTTTAATCACCAATGTAGGAAGAAAGAAGCAAAACAAATTATATGGAAGGAAGTATTTTCAGAATTACAAAGCAGGGGCACTTAGAGGGCACTAATAGGATTGTGACCTGTCCATGTCCTTTTCTCTGTGTCTATAGGATGTGCCACAGCTGGCTTCAAACTCAGATCCTCGTACCTCATCCTTCTCAGTACTGGGGTTACAGGTGTGCACTGCTATACCCTGTTTACTGCAGCTGTTTTCTTTATAACTGTGGAAAGATCCATAGTCCTAAAACTTCCCAGGGCTCCTGGCCAGAATGGCATTCCTCTTGGTAAAGCCTATTTAGCAACCCCCTAGCTCGAATCCTTTCCTTTTCTTTTTCTTTTTTCTGAGACAGGGTTTCTCTGTAGCTTTGGAGCCTGTCCTGGAATTAGCTCTCGTAGACCAGGCTAGCCTTGAACTCACAGAAATCCGCCTACCTCTGCCTCCCAAGTGCTGGGATTAAAGGAGTGCGCCACTACCGCCTGACATGGCTCTAATCTTGTTTGGTATCAAGTGGACTGGATGCTCAGCTGATATTGGAAGGACTGGGAATGGGGCAGAGGGGAGAGAGTTTGAAAGAATAGTGTAAGGTCTGTTCAAGGGCATGAGAAGAGATCGGCAGGACAAGAGGCCAGGGAAAGCAGAAGTCATCTAGAATGTAAATCTTCTAACTTTAGAATCTGTTAGGGACTCTCCACGGTTGTTTCTCTACTTCTGCTGTGTAGGCCCGATACGGGCTTCAACACTGCTGTCCCTTTCACAATGTTAATACTTGGGAGAATTCTGACCCATCACTCCTCCTTCCTCACAACGTGAAGATCATCACAGTGTACGCTTTGCTCACATCTGCTTTTTTCCTGAGTTGCTCTCAGAAACATCTTTACAAATTTGTCCTGAAGAGAATCATGTTTTGTTTCGAGCATTCTCAGAAGCAGAAACACTGTAGTGATGGTGGCTGGCGCTACTTACCGCTTGCTCTGTGCCGTGCCAGCACGTTATTTAATTTTAAAGTAGCTAACATTGTTTCCTGTTTGGTAGAGAGAAATGGACAAAGACAGAGGCAGGTGGATCTCTGAATTCAAGGCCAACCTGATCTATACATAGGGAGTTACAGGCCAGCCAGGGCTGCACAGTGAGACCCTGTCTCAAGAGAGAGGGGGAACCAGAAGGGACAAACAGATGAGTTAGTTGGGAAAGGTTTCTTGGTTTCTCTCTGGTGACATAGGACTCCCTGAGGACTTTCTGCTTCTAGAGGCAACGTGGCTCTACCAAGAACCTCTCCTTTCCTTTTTTTTTCATCTAGAATCACGGCCTAGATTGGGTTTGTCTTTTCAGGCAACAGCCCTCTAGAGTTTGTTCTTTACTAAAACCATCTCTGCTATCAGTGAAATCCATAAGTCATAAATTTGATAGAATAGTTTATGTACGTACTGACGGTCCACGTGTGTGGCCAGGACTTTGGAACTTCTTGGACACCTGTGGCGCTGCTATTGTAGTCCTTGTTTTTTCTTCAGTCTTTCCAAGTTAACACACTGTTCTTGCCCTGTGTGTGTTAAGTGCCTGAATCTTGTATACACTGGAAAAGGTACTTTGGGAAGCTGGGGTGGGAGGATGTTAAGAGGAGGCCAGCATGGACTATATATCAAGACCCTGTCAAAAAGGAAGGGAAGAAAAGAAAAATAACCTGGAATCTTGTTTCTTAAGACGTACGTTTTGTTTGTGTAGAACTGAAAAATTTTCAAGGTTGAAGTGTTTTTTGTTTTTTTTTTTTAAAGTGGGAAAATACCATTTTATGTGCAGAGAGTGCTTTGACATTGCATCCCTCCACCAGTAAGCGTCCACTGGCACTGATGTTTGGTAGGTACTGTGTTGAGTAACATCTACACGTTTCTTCTCGTGGGGCTGTACTCTCTGCAATGCTGGTCATTTGGTTTATTTTATGGCTGAGCAAATGGAGGGGAAGGGAGGGGAGGAGAGATTTCCCAGAGACATTTAATAGTAAGCTGTTGAAGTCTGCATGTGTAAGCCGTTGCTTCCTGCCCTGAGCCATGAAGTCAGCGCTGCATCCCAAGGTGGAAGTTATTTCTGGTCTTATGCTGGTTAATTTTATTAAGTGAAGATGAGACGTTGCAGTCCTCCACTGGTATTTGCTTCTGGCAAAATAATAACTCAGCTTCCTGGGTATAATCATTTTATAATCGCTTATTGTCATCTTTGGTTAGTATCTACAAATTGATAATGCGCCTACCGAGAATAGAAACCTCAGATTGAAGAATTCTGACAACTCCAGGTAAACCTGGTGGATTTTGGTCATGGGGAAAAAAGATATTGGAGGAAGGAGTAGACTGTGTGAAATATCCATGCTCTTGGCCCTTCTACCAGTTTTTTTTTTAAAGATTTATTTATTTATTATGTATACAACATTCTGCCTCCATATATGCCCACACGCCAGAGGAGGGCGCCAGATCTCATTACAGATGGTTGTGAGCCACCATGTGGTTGCTGGGAATTGAACTCAGGACCTCTGGAAGAGCAGTCAGTGCCCTTAACCACTGAGCCATCTCTCCAGCCCCCCTTCTACCAGTTTTAACACGGTGGAAACTAGTTCGAGTTTTCCTGGTTCTGGATGTGGTCTGCTACTTGTAATAATCACATCAAGACAACAGTCAGTAGTGAAATGGGAAGATATTTTTCTTGAGTTGTGAAACCATAAACCCAGAAAGAAGCATTAGGAAACAGAATTTTGTGAGCATCTGCAAATTGATTTAGACAGTCATTTTTGTCCAGGGAGTGTTTCGAGACAGGGTTTCTCTGTGTAGCTTTGGAGCCTGTCCTGGAACTCACTCTGTAGACCAGGCTGACCTTGAACTCATAGAGTTCCCCCCTTTGCCCCCCCCTCATCCCCACCCCTGCTTTCCAAGTGCTGAGATTAAAGGCATGTGCCACCACCGCCCAACCAAATTGACAATTTTAAAAGAGCCATTATGTGCAGATTAAGAACTGTAGTAAGGAGGCCACTAGTTAGTTCCCAGCTGCTTAGCCCCCAAATAATCACACAGAAATTGTGTGACTGTTTTTTTTTTGTCTATGTGGTTATCTTTTTTTAAATTTTATTGATTTTTACTGAGCTCTACATTTTTCTCTGATCCCCTCCCTGCCTCTCCCCTCCCATTAAACCCTCTCCCAAGGTCCAATGCTCCCAATTTACTCAGGAGATCTTGTCTTTTTCTACTTCCCATGTAGATTAGATCTATGTATATCTCTCTTAGGGTCCTCATAGTTGTCTAGGTTCTCTGGGATTGTGATTTGTAGGCTGGTTCTTTGCTTTATATTTAAAAACCACTTATGAGTGAGTACATGTGATTCTTTCTGGGTCTGGGTTACCTCACTCAAAATGATGTTTTCTAGCTCCATCCATTTGCCTACAAAAATCAAGATGTCATTATTTTTTTCTGCTGTGTAGTGCTCCATTGTGCAAATGTACCACAATTTCCTTATCCATTCTTCTGTCAAGGGGCATTTAGGTTGTTTCCAGGTTGACAAACAATGCTGCTATGAACATAGTTGAGCACACGTCCTTGTGGCACGATTGAGCATCTTTTGGATATATACCCAAAAGTGGTATTACTGGGTCTTGAGGAAGGTTGTTTCCTAATTTTCTGAGAAATCGCCACACTGACATCCAAAGGGGCTGTACCAGCTTGCATTCCCACCAGCAATGAAGAAGTCTTCCCTTTACCCTACAACCTCTCTAGATTAAGTTTTCATCAGTGTTTTTGATCTTGGCCATTCTTACAGGTATAAGATGGAATCTCAGAGTTTAGAAACTGTATTCTTTAAATCACTGCTTGGCCCATTAGCCCTAGCTTCTTATTGGCTAACTCTTACATCTTAATTTAACCCATCTCCATTACTCTGTGCATCACCACGAGGTCATGGCCTACCAGCAAAGTTTCAGCATGTCTGTCTCTGGTGACAGCGCCATGGCTTCTGCCTAACTCCACCTCCCTTTTCCAAACATTCAGTTTAGTTTTCCCCCACCTAGCTCTGCTATAAGCCAAAAGCAGTTCCTTTATTAACTGATATTCACAGCATACAGAGGGGAATCCCACATCACTCCCCCTTTTCTGTTAAATGAAAAGGAAAGTTTTAACATAGTAAAATTACATATAACAAAGCATATTATCAAGCAAGAATTACAGTTACAATATTTATATCTACTTTATCTTTTATAATAACTAAAGAAAACTATAACTACCCATTCTTCCACACCATCAAAGACTCCAGAAGGATATAAGATTACCTAAGTAAACAGGAAGTGCATTGTAAGCAACTTCCAAAACTCTAGAATTGACATAGAGACATCTCGCTGCCTGGACAGTTACCCAAAGTTCTTTGTACCATTTGGGGCATCCATCTTCAGCCTACAGGCCCATGGTATCCAGCAGACTTTTCCATGAAGCAGGAAATTTCAAAGACAATTCTACCTATATTGGTAGTTTGTCAGTCATTTTCTTCTGTGTCCTGCAGAAGGTCTAGCAGACTCTTTGATGAAGCAGGAACCACAAAGGATCATCTTACCTTTAGGCAAGTTCAGCAGTCATTTCCCTGCGGGTCCTGCATGTCCAGTTCATCAAGCAGTCCAGGCAAGAGCAGTTTCTTGCTCAAATGGCTAACCAACTCCATAAGGAGCCTCTTCAATGCCCATCTTCCTCTTGAAGTAGACTGGTACTGCCAGGAGCAGATGTGTCTCGTTGTCAGGAAATGTCCTAAGTTCTTAAAACATTTTAAATGCCATATTCTGAAGGTCTTTGAAAGATTTGAAGTATACCTATCTAACTAAAATATTTCTCTATATATCTAGAAAACCTAACTAACATGACTACAAGCTTGATTATTAAAGACGACTCTCTATTAACCTATTTTTTAAATTATTCATTACATTTTTAAATGAGCTGCACAAACACAATACCTTAATAAGAGGAAAAATATACATATAAAAAATTGACCTTAAATTTGTACCAGCAAACCAAGATCCATAGCAATGCAATCTCTAGAGCAAGGAACTAAAGAAAAACAGGAGGCAGCTAAGTGCAGGAGGAATGAGAAGTGGAGTTCAGTTGGGAGAGGGCGCAACTCGCATGCAAAAAGCCCTGTGTTCGATCCCTGGCAGCCCATACACTAGCCATGCTATTGTACACCTGGAATCTCAGAACTCGGCAGGTAGAAGCCAGAGGATAAGAAGTTCAGGACCATTCTCAGCTACATAGTGAGTTCAAGGCCACCTTGAAATACCTGAGACCCTGTCTCTAGAACATAGAGAGAGGGGGAGCCTGGGCATGTAGTTCAAGTGGTGAAGTGTTTGCCATGCAAGCATGAGAACCCAGTTTTAATCCCCAGATTCCAGGTAAAAAAGCTGGGTGTGGTAGCACCTGCTGTAAGCACTGCTGAGAGAGACAGGAGGATCCCTGGGTCTTTTGTCTAGCCAGTCTAGCCTGTTTGCTGATCTTCAGGACAAAAGAGAGACCCTGTTTCAGACAAGATTAATGGCCCCTTTAGAACAGCACCCAAGGTTGACCTTGGGCCTCCACGCTTCTGTTGTTGTTGTCGGAGCTGAAGCAGTGTAGTACTTACAAGGACAAAGACCTATCAATCCTTGGGCCTATGAAAAATAGCCAGACCTGCAGAGAGACTGAGACAGGTGAATCCTGGGATTTGCTGACCACAGACAGCCTAGCTTAACTGCTAAGCTCCGGGCCAGTGAGAGACCCTGTTCGGATGAGTGTACATAACACACACATACACACACACACACACACACACACACACACACGTACATATACACACACACAGTAAATATGCAATGTTGAGTGAAAGACTTAGAAGTTATTTATTATCATGAAACTATTAGAACCAAACTAAATATATTGTTTAGTCTTTCATATGTTTGTGATCTTTTTTTGTTTGTTTTGTTTTGTTTTGTTTTGAGACAGAGTTTCTCTGTGTAACAGCCCTTGCTCTCCTGGAAGTAGCTCTGTAGACCAGTCTGGCTTTGAACTCACAGAGATCTTTTTGCCTCTGCCTCCCAAGTGCTGGGATTAAAGGTGTGCATCACCACTGCCCAGCATTGTGATCCTGTTTTTAAAGTAAAGAAATATTTTTTTTAAATATTTATTTATTTATTTTGTACGGAGTTAGCCAGAAGAGGGCACCAGACCTCAATACAGATGGTTGTGGACCACCATGTGGTTGCTGGGAATTGAACTCAGGACCTTTGGAACAGCAGGCAATGCTCTTAACCGCTGAGCCATCTCTCCAGCCCCAGAAATATTTTTTCTTTAAAAATAAATAAATAAGGTCTCATATAGCTCAGATTGGTCTCTAATTCACTATGTAAATTTTGGTCTTCCTACTGGGAATTGTATGTCTGTGCTATCACACGTAAGATAATATTACATAAAATCCAGAATATGGGCCACCTGATGCCGCCGAGGTCGCACGCGTGAGGCCGGTCCGCAGCAGCCGACATGCGCTACGTCGCCTCTTACTTGCTTGCCGCCCTTGGGGGCAACTCCTCTCCTAGCGCCAAAGACATTAAGAAGATACTAGACAGCGTGGGCATCGAGGCGGACGATGACCGGCTCAACAAGGTCATCAGTGAGCTGAATGGAAAAAACATTGAGGATGTCATTGCCCAGGGTGTTGGGAAACTTGCCAGTGTGCCTGCTGGTGGAGCTGTGGCTGTTTCTGCTGCCCCTGGCTCTGCAGCTCCTGCTGCTGGTTCTGCCCCAGCTGCAGCAGAGGAGAAGAAAGAAGAGAAGAAGGAGGAGTCCGAAGAGTCGGATGATGACATGGGATTTGGCTTGTTTGATTAAATCTGTGCTCCCCTGCAAATAAAACCTTTTTATGTATCTTGAAAAAAAAATCCAGAATATGGTGTCTATATGGAAGGAAAACAAGGACTAGAGATATGGCTCAGCTGTTAAGAGCTCTGTTCTTGCAAAGGACCTGGGTTTGGTTCCCAGCACCTACATGGCAGCTTACAACCATCTCTAACTCCAGTTCCTAACATCTGATGCTCCTTTTTGGCCTCCTTGGAAACCAGAAACTAATGTGGTGCACATAACATGAATGCATGCAAGTAAAACACTTGCCCATTGCTGGGCGGTGGTGGCCCACGTCTTTAATCCCAGCACTCAGGAGTCAGAGGCAGATGGATCTCTGTGAGTTCGAGGCCAGCCTGGTCTACAACAGCTAATTCCAGGACAGGCTCCAAAGCCACAGAGAAACCCTGTCTTGAAAAACCAAAAACAAAACAAAGACACTTGAGCGAAAATGAACATTTGAAAAGCAAAGGTTGAGTACTGCTCCTGTTGTAGTTGGTTTTGAAAAGCAAAGGCAGTTCGGAGGAGCGAGCGTGCATACATACATCCTTGTAAATTGTTGGTCCATTTCTCCAGCTGAGCCATGGTTTCATAGATGATGGTTAATGCTTTGCAGAATTAAAATTGTACAGTGACGCGATTCTTTAAAAGCCTGCAGGGCTCATTTTAGAAGACGATTTCCCTTCATTATCTTCTCCCTGGATCTGGATGGATCATATTTTTTTTTCTTTTTTTGTTTTTTTTTTTTTAGACAGGGTTTTCTCTGTGTAGCCCTGGCTGTCCTGGAAGTCACTTTGTAGACCAGGTTGACCTCGAACCCACAGAGATCGATTTGTCTCTGCCTCCCGAGTGCTGGGGTTAAAGGCATGCACCACCACTCCTGGCAGCATTACATGTTCTTAACCTAGAGGTCTACCTGAGCAAAGAGTACACATTGAGGTGGTTTCTAGCTGTCACAGTGTCTCCCCAGGGTGACAGCAGAGGGAACCAAGTGAAGCATCCATCATAGTGTCCGGGGGCGGGGTTAGCCCTCGCCACCTCAGAACAGGAAAAATGTGAGGGTTTCGGTTCTCCCTCTCTCAGAAGCTTTCCACTTATGACCTGTTTCTGAGCTAAGTATGGAAGCCTAGGGAGAGGGAGGCCAGTAGAGCTGGTTTGTGAGACTTCAGAGTATGAACTGAAAAGGCTGATTTTTAAAAGGTTCTCTTCAGATCAGGGACTGAACACTCATGTGTAGGATCTTTGGAAGGACCCTGCCTGAGTGCTGAAGTTGCAGAATGTTAAAGAAAACAGCTTGGGGGCTTCACCTAGGTGACCCGAGCATTGTGGAGGAGCAGACGGCAGATCAGCCACCTGGCCTTTGCGCGATCCTGGGCCAGTTCCTTGTGTGTATGAGGACACACGAGTGTCGGCTCTGCAGCGTGCTTAGGACAACGCCATGTGGCATTTTGTAAGCACCTAACAGAAAACAGATATTCCGTGAATGAAGTCATTACCTTGATGAGAGTTTTTCCATGCTGCACAACAGGGGCCTTGGACCTAACAAGTCAGTCTTTGTCTCGTAGCCACATCTGAGTGCGGGCCGCAGTCTACTAGGAATGTAACTTCCACCCAAGATGTGTGTCTTGTTTGCTTTGAATCACTCAGTGTAGAAAATCCAAGCTGTATAAGCAGGTAGAGCACAATCCATAGTGGTTTGGGTTCCACGCCTTCGCCCTTCTCACAGCCACCTCGAAAATACATACAGTTATTGACAAATAGGTTCAAATGAGGAAAACAGTCCAATGTAGCCCATAGTTAGTGTATACAGGAGAAAGGGGTAATGCTTTTCGTGATGCTGGGGACAGAACTTAGTGCATGCCAGGGCAGTAACTCTACCAATACTAAACCGTTCAGAAGTCCAGATTGCATGTCTTACCGATGGCTTAATGTTTTCCTTTTATGTGACGACAGTGATGTATTTATGTATTAGTAAAGACCATGTATAAAACAGCACTTTGAAATACTTCGAAGTGTTTTTGTTAACTTCTATAAGTTGTGCTGTTTTAGAATAATTTCATTGCTTATGTACAATGGGTGATTGTGATGATGACTCAGTGGCCTTTATCTGATGGGCAGGTGTAACTCACGCTGAAGGTAAGGGTGCTCTTACCAGATGCTGTTGTTTTTTAAATCACTCCAATCCTGCCACAGACTGACAGATAGGGTAAACTAATGGGTTTTTCTCTCCTAGCCAAAGCTGTAGTCGCAGTGGGTTCTCTCTCTGTGTCCTCTGGCTGAGTAGAATGGGATTGGGAGGGGTCAGAGGGATCTTAGCCAAGCTTCTTGCTCAATAACCAAACATTCCTGCTGTGCTGTCTTCATCAGCCTGGATCCCTTTCATGGTTAGTAAGGTTACCTGGTTGGTGAAAAGATCGTAGTTTGTGACCAGTCTGAACTAGTTCAGTATTTGTCCATTAGCATGATTCCTGTTTGGGGGTTCACTTTCTGCAGCTCCACTGTAGTCTGAAAACATTAAGGTTAAAATTCCAGAACTCTGCAGTTTCATTACTTTTAAATTACACTCCATTCTAAAGAACGTTATGAGATCTTACTTCTTTCTGCTCCTAGCTCAAAGCGTGGATCTCTTTGTCTGATGTATTCACCCTGGAGGTGCTCCCCTCCTGTTATCAGGTCAGCTGCCCTGTGTTAAGTTCTCATTGTGCTGTCATCTGACACTATGTCACAATGCCTCCATAATCCACCACAGCAGGCCATGCTACCATCTCCTCTCATTGCAAGAAGAGACGGGAGTTCAGGAAATAAGGTGTGTGTATGTGTGTACGCACACACACTTGAGCATGTGGAGGCCCCAGGAAATGTTGTTCCACGGGACAGCTCCACTTGGTTTTTGAGACAATCTCTCATTGGCCTGGAGTTCAGCCATTAGGCTAGGCTGGCTGCCCAGCAAGCCCCAGGAACGCACCTGTCTCTGTCTGCCTCGAGCTGCGCCCCCAGGCCCAACTGCTTTACTTGGTCCCTGGGGACTGAGTTCCGGTCTTCAACCTCCCTTGACAAGCCCCTTCCTGACTGAATCATCTCTACAGCACAGCAAGATTTTTTAGGGGCTGGAAACGTAGTTGAGTTGGTCGAATGCTTTCCTAGCATTGCACAATGTTCTGGAATTGATCTTCAGAACAGTATAAACCACATGTAGCAGCAAAACCTGTCATTTTAGCACTTGGGAGGTATGAGCAAGGAGATCAACTGTTTCATCCTCAGCTATATAGGGAGTTCAAGGCCAGCCTGTACCACACAATTCCTGTCTCAAGGAAAAAGGAAAGGTTATTTTCAACAGGCTACATTCATTTAACCTTTACTGTGATATTTTAATAATTCTATTTTATAATTAGATATTGATTTCTTTGGTTTTGTTTGTTTGTTTGTTTTTCAAGACTAGGTTTCTCTGTATAGCCCTGGCTGTTCTGGAATTCCCTCTGTAGATGATGCTGGCCCTGAACTTGGGTATCCACTTGTCAATGCCTCCTGAGTACTATAATTAAAGGCATGTATACCCAGCAGTTATTAATCTCTTCTTACTCTACCTAATTTATAAATTGAGCAGTCATATGTATGTACAGTATAAGAAAACAACTATCATTGGTTTCAGACACCTGGAAAACATGGAATGCACCCTGCAGATAGTGGGAGAGTCTATATTGGACCCTAGACAAACAAGAGCATCCAAAGTTATTATGTATTTGTTGTCCTGTGTTTTCAACTATGTCATTGACCTGGAGCCTTTTCTTCCCCCACTTTCCTTCTCACCCATCACTTTTTTGAGACAGAATCTCATGTGGCCTAGTCTGGGCTGGTGTTAAACTTGCTATATGGCTAAATATAAATTTGTTATATGAGCGCTAGAATTACAAGCATGTGCCATTCCCCATGCCTGGCTGGATTGGGTTTCTTTTTGAGATAAGGTCTCTCTCTATATAGCCCTGGCTGTCTGGGTTAGACTTCTTTTCTTTTTAAAATAATTTTTCTTTATTTTATGTGCATTGGCGTTTTGCATGCGTGTATGAGGGTATCAGTTACAGACACTTGTGAGCTGCTTGTGGGCGCTAGGAATTGAACCTGGGTCCTCCGGAAGAGCACTCAGTGCTCTCAACCACTGAGCCACCTCTCCAGCCCTGGGTTAGATTTCTCGAAGAGATATTTTTCTCCTTTAAACTGAAACCCTTAAATGGGGGGGAGGGGAAAGGTGTCTTTGGTCACTAAAATATTTTAAAAGTGTTGTTCTTGCCTCTTAGGTAGCTCAGAAAGCTACTTCCTGACTTTGTGTGGTCAGGGCATGATTAGTAACACAATTGAATTGTACACATATTGACTGATTTCAGAATTTAATTATGTGTCCAGTACATTCCAGGAAAGGGAGATTTTTAAACTATAACACTGTTTTAATCTCTCTTTAGAAACACACTTCATATTTATAGCAGACACTTAGTTAATATAGCAAAAGGAAAAGGAGCTGCCATTGATCAGGAAGGATTTTATTTTTTTTTAGCTTTAAGATTGTGTGTGTGTGTGTGTGTGTGTGTGTGTTTTACTGTCTTAAAAAGTAAGTCTTTTGTATTTTATAAAACCAAATTATAAATGCCTAAGAATAAGATACCTTAGAAAACCTGTTTTAGCTATTCATAAAATGTTATCTTTTGCCGGGTGGTGGAGGCTCCTGTCTTTAACCCCAGCACTCAGGAGGCTGAGGCAGACAGATCTATGTAAGTTCAGGGCCAGCCTGGTCTACAGAGTGAGTTCCAGGTCAGCCAGGGCTACACAGAGAAACCCTGTTTTGAGGGGAGGGGAAGAAAAAAGTCACCTTTTTTGTAGTAAAGAATTTCAATAACAATGTACAAGGGGAGAAGTGAATCAAGTGCTTAGTAAATTATTCTGATTGCTTCTTATCACAGAGCATTATCTAATATTGCCCTGCTTTCCTGCCCTTCTGCTCAAGAGAGTCGAGAATTGATGAGGATCTGTGCATTGTGTTAGGTCTGATCATAGTTTGACTAGCACAGTCTGGAAGTGGGCTGTGCAGGATGAGAGAAGCAGCCTAATTGCTCTTCCTGCATCAGCAGCATCTATAAAGCATCCTGGGAATTGCTTGCCCAGCGCTCTCTCGGAGCAGCTGGTCACATGAGCCTGAATTTTCAGTTCAGTTCATTAGTCAGCCATTTTGGTCAACACCCTGCTTACTGCACACAGCCAATCCTGTTAGAACTCAGCATCCCGGCTCGTCTGAGCAGGTCCTGTAGTGATTTCTGCTGGTCAAATTTTTTTCAGATAGATTTAAAATATAGGTTGATTTTTTTTGTATTCTTTCTTTTGTATTTTTTTCTGCACAAAGAAGGAGGAATTTTTTATTTATTCATGCTAAGACCAATTTTTGAAAACCAGCTTTATAAGACAGCATTGGGTGTGTAGGATTTTAGCCTATAGATAGCCCGGCTGGAATAAAGGGAGAGGAAGATAAAGGAGAGGACGCTGGGAGAAGACGGGCACCATCTAATTTTGCTGTTAGGAATTGCCAGTAAAAAAAAGATAGTATAGAATTGTTTACTTTGAGCAGTTTGCTCTACAAGGAATTTTTTTTTCTCTTCCTTTTTTTTTTTTCCCAACGTCTCCTATTCCAATTTCTAAAAGCTTTGTTTTAAGAGCTTGGGATTCGGTTTTTTTTTTTTTTTTTTTTGATTCTGAGGTCTTATTTATTTGTGTGGTGTGTGTGTGTGTGTGTGTGTGTGTGTGTGTATTGTGGTCCCAGCTGAGTCATCATGTCGGCCCTGACGCCTCCGACTGACATGCCAACCCCCACCACTGACAAGATCACACAGGCTGCCATGGAGACCATCTACCTTTGCAAATTCCGAGTGTCAATGGATGGAGAATGGCTCTGCCTGCGAGAGCTGGATGACATCTCCCTTACACCTGACCCAGAGCCTACCCATGAAGGTACGGTCAGACCCCAGCTGTTAGCACCTCATTGTCTCGGGCCGGGAGGGTCAGAGGAGGGGAGAAGCCCCTCTTGTCTTTTCTTATTATCTAGGGCTCAGCTTCCCTGCACCCCCGCCCCGCCCCTGTCTCTGCTTACTGGGGAAAGGATTTTTTCCCTCCCCCCCCCCGAGGTCTCCTTTCTGCACATGCTTGTGTTGTGTTATAGTTCTTTGTCTGAAAGCCCTTCAAAGGGAACAGTTGAGGTGATTTAAACATCGGTTGCTAACAGATAGGGAAAGAGCTATCAATTGTGTTCCTTCTTTAAAATACTATCGAGATTAGTGATTTCTAACAGTAAATTAAGAAAGCACAATTGTAGTTACAGGCTATAACAAATTCAGTGGAAAAGCCAGAGGAGTGTTCTGTCAACTGGATATTGTGAAACAGGCGATGGCACCCGGAAAACATGCGAGAAAGTTGCTCTTTTAAATAGTATTAAGTGGGGAAGCAGTTTTCAATTCAGTGCTTAGGGATGCGGCCTCTTAACAAAAGCCTCTCTTGACAAGGCTAAGCATTATTAGTAAGGCCGTTCCTGTGGGGTTTTGTACATGTATATACACGTGTGTATATACATATGTGCATGTATATGTATACACACACAGACTTATTTACCTATCTTTACAGTTGCAACTAATCTTGTAGGGTGTATTTTAGCTTATACGCCTTAATTTCCCTGATACCAAGCTGCTGCAAAAATAATGGCTTCTTAGCTATGTTATTCTTCAAAAAACAAAAATGAAAACATTAGCATGGACAAGAAATCCTTTATGAACGCCGGCCTGGTACTTAGGTATATCTGCAGAACAGGTGCACTGCACATAGCAAGTTGGAGTTAGGAAAAGTGATTCCATGCCTTTGACCTTGGGTTGCAATTTTATCCTGATTCAGATTACTCTACTGTGTGTGGTGAGGATTTCTTCTTTCCAGTCAGATTGAGCCTTGAGAAAGTTTTAGAGTTAAGATCGCAAAACAAAAGCTGTCACTTTGTATGTTTCTTCCTAACAATGTTTTAGTAGTTTTAAAGATGTTTGGCATCTGTTAAGTTGATTCTGTCAGTTGAACAGCTTCCTTTAGTTATGTTTCAGACTGTGCTCAAGGGTTGCAGGCCATCAGCTAAAACTCTGTACAATGCTGGTACTGTTTACACACCCTCCAATGTTTTACCAGTCTTTACTAAAGAAAAGTACCAAGAAGTCTTTTAGCTAGTGCTCTTGACGTATTTGGTTTGAGAGTCCCCATTCATTTTGAAAGTCATACTATGAAATATTACCCTAATTATAAAACCTAGTTTCTCCGTTTCCTAAAGATACTTTTGAGTATATATTTGCCTCTGTGGTGAACACAACTCTGCTGTTCAGTTTGTTCAAATATTTGTAATAATGCTGTTTGAATTCTTCGTTGAGAAGTGTGTCGCTGCTGACAGCAGCTTTAGTAGTAAGGACAAAGAGTGAGAGGGGCAGACAGACTCTCAGGGCACACCCTTTGATCTAGGAAGACAGGCCCCTAGTCACTTAGAAAGGATGTGAAACTTAATAAGATTCTAACAGTATATTGGGGGCATTTTGCCTTAAATTAGGTGAAAGAAACAATTATTTCACATGATTTTTTTTTAAGTATAAAGCCAAGAAAACATTTGAATTGTAATGTTCTAGAAAACCAGGAGGTACTCCGTGGGTAGTTTGTTTCTTTGCTCTACTGACTGTGTCTAAACAGCGATTTAGACCCAAGAACTGTCTGCTTTCCTTCTAAAACCCTTGACGACTATTCAATTTAACTGTGTGGTCAGTGGCTGTATGAGTAACTGAAAAACTGGAACTCCTAATGCCTAGTCTGTCTCCTGGTTGATTTATACAGAAAAGATCTGACCACTCAAATCCCAGAGCCCCCTCGATTTCACAAAAGAAAACGGACAAAATCATTCCCTCTGGAGATGACGTGGACTCCAAGTCTTGTTTTCTGAAACAGTTCCTGTCCCTCACTCTGAGGGCACCGTGTAGGAAGGCCCTTCTGCCCACTGCAGTGCCTGGAGAATCAGCACTTTGATTCCTTCGCTCCATGCTTGTTGGCATTCGAAATGTCTTTCTTGTGTGTCCTCTCCCCAAAACTAAAAGCTAATCTGGTCAGCGTAAAGTATTGAGTCTGCTGGAAAGGAGAGGGAGGGGTCAGGGAAGCTTCCCGGCACAGGCCTGAGCTAGACCTTGATCAGCACCTCGGCTGTGGGGCAGGGCTCTTCCGTCTGTCCTGAGCTATCCCTGTGAAGGAAAAGCAGGTGGTCAGAAACCTCAGCACTGTGTGGCATCGCAGGGCATGAGGTTGGAAAGATAACTCTCTGACATGGGGCACCTGGGCTTGATAACTGAGGGGCTTTATACCTAGGGATACTATGAATGTAGTTTCTTAATACGGAGTGAGCACACTTGCAGCAACATTGTGGGTTGATTAGGACGATAAATGCTCTCTAGGGACCTAGTCGTGACTAATAAAATGATCCAGGTGAGAGATAACAAATCCAGTCTAAAGTAGTGAACAGTGAACACAGAGGGAAGGAGCAGCCACCTGAGAAGGGGAAGTTTCTTGGTGAAAAGCAGCCAGTCCAGGGCTGGAGATGAGAATGGCACAAGATCTCGGTGGCTGCCAAGCTTTTATCTTCAGGTCTCCCGAGTCCCTTTTCACCAGTAAAGATTGCAAAAGAAGACAAGGCTTGCTCTCTGTGCTAATAGACCATGGCCAACAAAGGAGGCATTATCATGTCATCGTTTAACCTTCCAGCCAACCCCACAGAAACTCGGCTCAAGTTGACTCTACTAATCATTATCCTGTCATATAAACAATATACAGATCCTTAAAGAGCTGAATTTAGTGATTTAGGATATGACTTGTTTTTCTTTTGTCTTGTCAGCACCAGAGGAACAGTCTCACCTGTGTGAAACTGAGTTTCTGTGGCTGTTGTGTTGTCTTGCTTTTGAGACAGGCTCTCCTACATCCCAGACTGGCCTTGAACCCCTGATCCGATCCTCCTGCCTCCACTTCTCAAGAGCTTTGATTGCAGATGTGTGCTGATTTAGAAACACAGCTGCCACTGAACTGAACTAGTGTTTGATTATTTTTTTTAAGTTTCTGGAAGCATAGTGGAAGTTTGAATAAAGGACTTGTAAAACTAGCATACCCTACGTGGCGTGGGTCTGGGAGCTGGCTGGGGCAGTGAGGGGAGAAAGAAGGACAGACACAAGTGCAGAAGAGCTGGGCTCACGTCATGCGGCACCGACTACTGCAGCAATTGGGAACCTCAGTGTGTGTGTTGTGCTCAGTATTGAGGGAGGAGTTAGCTAGTCTCCAGGGTGTCCACGGGTGAGCAGTCTCAGGCAGTAAACATCCAGGAGGGAGCTGCACTCGCTGGTTCCTGCACACACTGATCAATCATTTGTAAACACTTGCACGGACCAGACCAAGGCCTTTCCAATCCTGAGCTGGGCCCGTGTCAAACAACACACATGGACTGAGGGCTTCCTCAGCCCACTCCATGAAGCATTGTGGGTATTCAGAGGCTGTGCCCTTGGTTTTCCCAAGAATGGAAGCAAAATGCTTTACACGTGTTTCTGGTCTGTTTCTGAGATGAAGTGATGTGCTTTGTGGGGTTTTGTTGTCCTTTGCATCTGGATTTCTTAGAGCCGCATTCTTGAAACAAGTTTGTGTACTTCCTCCAGAATCAGGAGAATAAGAAACAAGACTATCTTCAGAGACTCTCGTAAACGTCAGGGATGGGGACAGGGTAGGTATCGCCGTCATAGTACCAAGTGTTAGCAGCAACTTGTCTATGGTTGTGGCCCCACTTAAAATCAGGTTACCCCATTGGTTACCTAGCTGGCAGTGTATGTTTATAAATCTCTTGGTATCTTAAAGAGAATCTTTAAAGAATGAAGTCCTGAGCCTTTGTGTTTTATCTGTTATGGGATTAAATTGATTTTAAAAGTCTCAAATAGTATTCTATTTCAAGAGAGAAAATAATACCTTTAGTTTTATTACCTTTACTTCGTAAATTGATGATTTTTGGATAGATTTGTGTAAATGAAATCTCTAAATCGTTCTTACACTAAATCTCCAGCTTCCTAAGCTCATGTCCCCTTTCCCCTTTTCTTCCATATTCCTACACTTCCTTATCTGTTGGGGATATTTGTAGGGTTTGTTGGCTAACAAGTTTTTTTTTTTCTTCAGTGTAGAGCTGGAGAGGGCTCAGAAGGCGAGGTGCTTGCCATGCAAGCTTAAGGACCTGGGTTCCTATGCCCAGACGTGTGGCTGCACAGACATGAAATCCCAGCCCTGGAGACAAACAGGAGAGAAGGTTCCATGGGGGTCTCTGGCCAGCCAGGCTTGCCTGACCAATGAAATGAGCTCCAGGTTCAGTGTGAGGCCAAAAGCTATTGAGAATGACACTAGATGTCAATATCTGGCCCATGCGCATGTGCCTGCATTTATGTGCGTATATATACATGCATATACCGCATGCATAATGGCTACGCTTACACAGAGGTTTAGGGGCCAGGTGGGGCAGTACACATCAGAAATGGTACCTGCTTGAGAGTTTGACGCAAGATGATAAAACCTAAATTAATCCTTGCTGCATTCCAGTTTCCTGGCTCAAAAATAGAAAATGGTAGGAAAGTAAACCTGTTACCAGGAACTGTCCAGTTCTCCATTAACCCAATCCAGCATTAAGAAGAGATGCATGGGGCTGGAGAGATGGCTCAAAGGTTAAGAGCATTGACTGATCAGAGGTCCTGAGTTCAATTCCCAGCAACCACATGGTGGTTAACAGCCATCTATAATGAGATCTGGTGCCCTCTTCTGGTGTGTGGGCACACATGGAAGCAGAATGTTGTATACATAATAAATAAGTATTTTTTTTTTAAAGAAGAGATGCATGGATGGTCTGTTAGCCGTATTAAACAAACAGAAAGCAACTCTAAGTTTGCATAACTCTACGTTAGAAGTTTATTTTTTTGTTTTTTTGAGATATGGTTTCTCTGTGTAGTCCTAGTCCCTGCTGTCCTTGAACCTCACTCTGTAGACAGACTGACCTTGAATTCACAGAGGTCCACCTGCCTCTGCCTTCCTTCAGAGTGCTGGGATTAAAAGGTGTGCACCACCACTGCCCAGCTTTTTTTTTCTTAAGGCATGATCTTACTTTGTAGCCTGGGCTAACCTGATACTCACTGTTTAGCCTAGGCTAGCCCCAACCTCTTGACCTCCTGATCACTGGGATTGCACGGTGATTGACTTACTGGTATGAAAGGATTATTTATTCACTTATTTAGTTATTTCTTTAGTCAGGGTCTCACTCTGTAGCCCTGGCTGGCTTAGGACATGCTGAGAAATGAGGCTCTGCTCCGTTAACTTAGGTTTGCTACAGTGCGTGATAACAGAACATGCCAAGGCTGACAGAGCAGAACCAGGGCTCCCTCCAGCAGCTGCCTTGGACTTGCTGGCCAGATGTGCAGCATCTGTACTAACAAGAAGAGAGAGGTTCGTAGGAAATACCACTGGGCAGCAGGCATAAGACTTCAGATTAGGAGTGTGTTTTTCTCTGTTGGTTTATTAGTTTTGTGCATCCCTCGAGGCAGAGTTTTGCCCTTGGGGCTGAACATCGCCTGCTTGCCAAGACCTCATAATCAGAGTGAAGGTTACAGTGAACCTGTGAAGCAAGTGTGAGCTGCTGGTTTGTCAAAGGGCAGTTCTGGTTTCTTAGAAACCGCAATGTGGATTCAAACCCAGACAGCACTTACCACTGGCGAGATTTCCCAAAGGATAGTACAGGGGTAGGTTTGGAATATGGTGTTTGTATATTCCCACTGGGTTGATCGTCTCAAGGTGAGAGCGTAGGGTTTGCCATCTAGAGACTGGTAGATGCTGATGCCAAGATCTCCCTGTTGACATGAAGTATTTCTACCCATTCATGTGTACAAGCATAGCCAGGGATTCACATATGTTTGAATAAAAAAAAAAAAGAGTACATATCCCAGTGTGTATTTTACAGGAGAAGCACAAGGAGGTCAGAAGAAGGCACCAGACCCTCCAGAACTGGAGTTATGGGTGGTTGTGAGCGTATGGGTGCTGGAAACCAAAGCTTGGTCCTCTGCAAGAACAGTCGGTGCTTAGAACCCCTAAGCCATCCCTTCAGACCCGTTAATCTTATGAGAAAAGATTACTAAAATATCTTTCCTCTGCTTGTTTCTGATGTTTGAAAACTATTTAGCTCATGTCCACTTTACCTACCATGTTAGAATGTGGTTTCATATAAAGTTGTTACTGCTTGTGGATAATGGCATTCAGTACTGATGGAAGTATGGGAAGAAGACGCGGGCTCTGCCAGGAGCATGGATTGCAAAACCATGTTTGTTTGTTTGTTTGTGTTTTTGTTTTTTCGAGATAGGGTTTCTCTGTGTGGCTTTGGAACCTGCCCTGGAACTCACTCTGTAGACCAGGCTAGCCTCAAACTCACAGAGATCTACCTGCCTCTGCCTCCTAAGTGCTAGAATTGAAGGCGTGTACTACCATCGCCCAGCGTAAAAGCCTTTTTAATGAATTATTTGTTGATATTTTTGTGTGTATGCATGAGCACACACATTCATGATGCCGGGTATGGTGTGCATGACACAGCTCACATGTGGAAGTCAGAGGACAACTGTGGAGTCACTTTTCTCCTACTTTTTGTGGGTTCTGGTATTCACCTCAACAGATCTCCAGGCTTGCTAAGCAAATGCCTTTACCCACTGAGAAGTCTTGCCAGCCCAGGGACGGCCCTTTTGGAAATTACTTTATCAATTTAAATTAAAGGTCTTGAGAAAATAGTTCCAGCAACCATATCAGACATTTACCTTAAGAAAATAACAATACAGGCACAGAATATTTTTTTTAGAGTTTATTTATGTGGCTGGGCAGTGGTGGTGTGGTGCACACCATTAATCCCAGCACTCGGGAGACAGAAGCAAGCAGATCTCTGTGAGTTCGAGGCCAGTCTACAAGAGCTAGTTCCAGGACAGGCTCCAAAACTACAGCAATCCCTGTCTCAAAAAAAAAAAATTATGTATTTATGTGTATGTATGTGAACCTGAGTGACATCCTGCACTATGTGTGTCCAGGAACCCATGGAGGGCAAAAGAGACTGTCAGATCTCTGGGAACTTGAGTGTCAGGCAGCTGTAAGAGGCCATGCGATTGCTGGTAACCAGACATGGGCCCTCTGCACGAGCAGTAAGTACTCATAACTGATTAGCCATCTTTCCAGCCTACAGATAAAGAATTTTCATCATGTGTATGTTAAAATATTCTGGCTTGTGGTAGCAGAACGTCAAAAGGCACTTAATATAGCCTAAGAGAAAAACAGTGCAAATGTGTGAAACATCTACATAACAAGCACTAAATACTGATGTGGAAGAATAGTTAGTAGGCTAATGCTCAGAATATAATTTCCACCACACTTTTTCATAATTCATCATAATTATTCTATTATAGTATATAGCCTAGTGTATTATTGTAATTCTCCTTTTGCTATGCTTGGTTTCTAAGTTAAGCTTTATTGTAGTTGTATTTGTATACAAACACAAAACTGCAGAGTATTTAGAGGGGAAAACATAATAGAGTGTGTTGGTTGCAGATTTAAGTATGGAAAAGAGGGACCATTGTATGTAAAGCATTCTCCCTCCCAAAGGTCAGAATGCAAACTCTTTGTAAGGCTTTAAGGAACATTCTGGAGAGTAGACCCATTCTAGGCCTAAGTTAGATTCATTTCCTGTGTTTCCATTTCCAGAGGTGGCTCCCTAAAGCAACAGAGCTTTATTCTGTCACAGTTATGGGTACCAGATGTCAGAAACCTTTGTTTTAAGCTAAGATTAAAGCTGCTCTTTCCAAGAGATTTGGGAGAGTCTGTCCTTGCTGCTTCCGGTACTTGATGGCCGGCAGCATCCCATGGCTTATGGGTTCATCACTTGAATCTGCCTTCACGTTCGCTTGCTTCTGTTCCCTTGTCGTGTCTTCTATTACAAGGACATATATGATTGCATTTCCAAGGTATTCACAGAGTCTGTCATTCAGTTGCATCTGTAGAAACTACTTCCAAATCAAATACCATTTATAAGTTCCAGGGACTGGGACATGAATATCTTTTGGGGCCTTTTGTTTTAACTCATCACAAAGTATCCGTGAGCATTAAAATCTTAAAATAATACAAAGTATGGTTTTTCTGATAAAATGCTTAAATTTATAATCACTGGATAAATATGAAAAATTACACCTTTGGAAACTAAAATACAGACTTCTAACTATTCATAAATCAAGTCACAATAAAAAGTACCTCGAGCTGAATGAACATGGAGGCTCAACATTTCAGAACTTACAGGAAGCAGTAAACAACACTTAAGGAGAAATTTATAGATTTAAACTCTTGTATTTGCAAAGAATAAAGTTCTAAATATTTTTTACTTAAGCATTCCCAGAAGATAGCAAGAAAATTGGGTGTAATGGCACACCTGTGACTCCAGGAATATGATTTTGCAGGAGCGTATGTATGTGCTGTAGCCACTGTGTGCTCTAGACAGCTAGGTGTCACAGCCACTGTGTACTCTAGCCATGCATGTGCCATAGCCAGTGTGTGTCATAGACAACTATGTGCCATCACCACAACTTTCAATACAAAATACACATAAACATGCAAAAGAAAATATATAAAAATTATCTCTAGATAGTGAAATTGCAAGTGATTTCTATATTATTCCTACTTCTTTACACCTTCAACGTAGTCAGCAAAGGGTGTCATCCAGAAATCACTTTTTTAAAAGGCCTTTTTATTTTTTATATATACATATATGGGGGCTTATGGTTGGAGATACAGACAGCTGTGAACCGCCTTTTATGGGGCCTGGGAACAGAACCCAGTTCCTCTGCCAGAGCAGTACCTGCTCTGAACTCCAAGCCTCTTTCTAACCGGGGAAATGACTCCCCACACACAACACTTAGGAAGATTTGCACCCGTTCATCCGTTAGTCTCATTTGTACCCCAGTACTTCCTGTGAGGGGAGTTTCATGTGAACGTGAGCAGACTGTAGCCCAAAGCAGAAGCATCACTTTGGATTCCTTTTCCAATATATCGTTTAATTCTTATTTTATGTGTGTGGGTATTTTGTTTGTGCACCCTATAGGTGCAGTGCCAATGGAGGCCAGAAGAGGACATCAGACCCCTTAGGCCTAGAATTATGGATAGTTATGAGCCGCTACGTGAGTGCTGGGAATAAACCTGGGTCCTCTGGAAGAGGACTCAGTGTTCTTAACCACCAAGTCATCTCTCCACCCTTGAATTTGCAGTATTTATTTTTCACATTTCTGTTAAAAGTCACAGTGTTATGCTTGCGGACTGCCATGCCCATGAGCATGTCTGTGTCATCTGCATGCCAACTGCACAGTGACCCCGGTGTCTAGACCTAGATGTATCAGCACAACGTTCCCTTTATTCCCGTAGCATCCTGAGTAGCTCAGGACAGGCTCGAAGTTGCTGTGTAGCCCCCAGCTCTTCATCCCAAATGCCTGGGTTACAGAAGGAGGCCTCTGTCTGGGGCTTACTGCTTTCCTGAGTGTTCGGAACATAAATACTGGGGGCTGGAAGATGGCTCAGTGGATGAGGTGCTTGTGCCGTGAGCCTGAGGACCTGAGATCATGTTTTCAGTGCTCATGTTCAGTCTGGGTGCAGTGACGCAGTGATAGGCTCCTAACCCCAGGGCTGGCAGAGCCAAGACAGGAAGATGGACGCCTGCAGTTCTCTGGGCTCTATAAGAGTCAGTGTCTCAAAAAAGAAGGTAGAAAGCAACAGAGGACATCATCGTGCATCCTACACACACACACACACACAAGCACACACTCATGCTCGCATGTAAGCCCACACGTATGTGCACACACATGTACGCGGACACACACACTCCTTTTGCAATCAGCCCTTGGGGAGACTTAGCACATTTCTTGCCAGTGGCCGTTAGTGATAGATTTATATTGTCAGGTTCTCAGAGTCATGATTATGTGTGCACAAGGCAGTCTTTGTGAACGGCGTACAAGGCCAGGGGCAAAGTACTCTGGACAAGGTTCATGTTTTCCAGTTGCTCTGCTGGGAGAGCGGTGTGTCAGGCCACCCTCCTGGGTAAGTTTTCCCCTCCTAGCCTCTGGGTTCTGTAAATTCCTAAGTTTAGTAAGAAATATTAGTAGATTTTAATTGTGTTACAGTCCTCTAGTCACCGGCCAGGATCGCTGTAGGAGCGCTATAACAAACAGCGCTGCTGTGGGGGATGACCCCTATTGGCCCTCTCAGAACGCCTTCCTACTCATCCCCAGGTACTCCCGCACAGTTCTCTGCGGCTGTGGTTCTTTGCAGAGCCTTCCAGTTGTACTCTCCGGTAGACAGAGCTGCTGTGTTAATCTTTAATTGTTTAGTTTTTAACCCTTAAAAAAATAGACTGCTTGGGTTGTTTGTTTTTGTTTAACTGATTGTTTTGTTTTGTGCCAGTATCTGGCCATGTGCCCCCAGGCTGGTCTTGCCTCCACCTACCGAGTGCCAGAGATTATAGGTGTGTTTGTGTCCCCCAACACCTGCTTCCCTTCTGTCTTTAAAGTATATGTATTTCTTTTGTGTGCATGTATGTGTGTGTCTATGTGAGCATATGTAATGTGTCTGGGCATGAACAGAAGACAAAAGAGGACATCAGCTTCCTTGGAGAAGGAATTAGAGACATTTGAGGGGGTGGAGCATCAGGCTTGTTACATGGATGTTGGGATCTGAACTCTGGTCTTCAATGCTCTTAACCACGGGGGGGGGGGGTATCTCACTCACCCCACCCCCACTCCCCACCCTTCGTGCCTTTGTAATGAATGAAGAGCTCACACAAACTCTTCTTGGATTGTCAGCTTCTGCATCACAGAAGTCATTCTCTCTAACCTCTGAAATATAAATCATTTTCAGATTTTTTTCTAGCCGCGATAGCACTTACATGAAATTCAGTTCTATCCAAATTGCCAGAGTCCCAAGCCTGGGGATCAAGTTCTGGCTGGGGAAGGGGCAAATGCTGTGCGTGCCCACCGTGCCCTCTGCTTTTCAGTTGCATTTCTTTCTTCCTCTCTTTCTTTTTCATAGGGTAGGGCTGTTTTGTGGTACTGAGAAATCAAACCAAGGCTCCCATGCACGCATCAGCTGGCACTCGGCCACTGAGCTGCGTCTCGAGCAGAGAGCTTTTCTACTGTGGCTTCTTTTGCCCCTGCCAGTTGCTATGGGTATCAGAAAGTGTTGGGAATCTCTCTGTTGCCCGGGGTTAACTTTGAGTCTCGTGTCCTCCTGTCTCAGCATTTTGAGTAGCTTTCACGGGAGTAATGCTTTATATTTTTTGTTTTTTGTTTGTGTGTGTTTGTGTGGAGTGTGTGTGTGTGTGTGTGTGTGAAGTGTATGTATGTACACAATATACACGTGTGTCTGTGTGTGTAGAAGATATATGTACACAGTATGTGTAGGCTTGTCTTGTCTGTGTCGAGCATGTATGTACACAGTATGTGTAGGCGTGTCTTGTCTGTGTCGAGCATGTATGTACACAGTATGTGTAGGCGTGTCTTGTCTGTGTAGAGCATGTATGTACACAGTATGTGTAGGCGTGTCTTGTCTGTGTAGAGCATGTATATACATAGTAGGTGTAGGTCTGTGCATACACATAAAGAGGCACAGGTTGACCTCAGGTGTCGTCCACTATCATCTCCCCACTTTACTGTTGAGAGACAAGAGAACCTGGTGCTCACTGATGGGCCCACAACTGGAGTTACAGACATGGATGACCATGGGTTTTGGGGTTTACACTGAGATCCTCACACTTGCACCCTAGGTATTTTGCCCAATGACCATCTCAACCCCCAGTTTTTGTTGGTTACTGTTCTAGAGAAGAAATAGGATTTTTTGAGCAAGAACCATTTATGTAGATAAATGGAACTGTCCCTAAGCCATTGTTTGCTTTTCACTATACTTCAGTATCCCAGAAATACAAGTTTCTGTGTCATTATATTCAAAAGAATGGAATTTTTAAAAATGAAATGTTTAGTGTTGTTATACATGTATAGTTTCATTGAAACATTATTTTTCTAGTTAAAGTCACAATACACAAAAAATATAAAATAAAAAGTAATACATTTTACTTAAAGTTCTGTCTGGATGCTCTTTCTGAACATGCTTTTTTTGTGTTCACATCCATAGTCAGTGTTCTACATCTGTGACTATAGCCTGCATTACCTGTGTGATTTCCTGCAGTGTCTTAGCCCTGGGATTCCAGCTGCTCAGAAGGCTGAAGCAGGAGGATCAAAGGTTCAAGGCCTGTGTAGAGTGCAAAATGACTCTGAAGCCGACCTTGGCAATGTAATGAGTTCCTGTCTCAGAATCTAAAAGTACAGGATTTTAAGTGGGCTGCAGCCAGACGTAAAGCTCTTGCCCAGCACGTGCAGGCTGGGCTTTGTCCCCAGAGTGGCTAATGGCAGTGACGGTCAACCCGAACCCCTCTTTTAGTATCTCTAACCAGAGTTCCTTTGGCCATTGCTGTGCAGCAGACAATCGAGTTCTCAGTTTTCTAATGGAGTTTGGGTGTCTGTTGCTACACCTTGGATATTTTGCCAGTTTTCATTTTAGAAGTAAAATACCTGAGACATCCAGTAATGCTTGAGTCTTTAAAAATACATTGTCAGGGTGCTCTAAACATTTAAATCTTTATTTTGAACCGAACAACACTGAGCAGGTTGAGGCAGGAGGATCACAAGTTACAGGCCCTGAAGCTAGAGAGAGAGAGAGAGAGAGAGAGAGAGAGACAGAGAGAAACAGTCTTAAATAGCCCATACTAACCTCAAACTCACTGTGTAATGGGGCATATCTTTACCTCATACACATATTAATAAATAACTGATTTTGAAGTATTTTAAGTAAGCTAAGTGTTTGGAAGAGTAGTGACCACGTGTTTGCTCAGTCACATGGCACCACACAGGCCATGAGAACACTAGGTTTCCTTCTGGGTCAGATGGGAATTGAAACTCTTTAGACAGAGCTGTTTCAGAAGCTCCTGACCATGCTTCAACACTTTGATAAGATCTGGTGCAGTTCTGAATCTGTAGCAAATTCTTGTTTTGTTTTCTTTTTTTGAGACCTATGTAGTTGGGAACTTGATCTGTAACCGGGCTGATCTCGAACTCGGAGATTTGCCAGCCTTTGCCTCCAGTGCCAGGATTAGAGTGTGTCACCACACCTGGTCTATAGCAGATTCTTAAAGCGCACCTATCTATGGTGTTAGGTAGTGGTCATTTCAGATTGCTTTCTGTTGCTGCAAAAATACAACTACAGATGGGGGGGTGGTTGTGGTGTACAGCTTTAATCCTAGTGCCTGGGAGGCAGAGGCAAGTGGATCTCTGTGAGTTCAAGGCCAGGGCTGCACAGAGAAACCCTGTCTTGAAAAAGAAAGAGAGAGAGAGAGAGAGACAGAGAGATGGAGAGAGAGATAGAGAGAAAGAAAGAAAGCTGGGCAGTGGTGGCGCACGCCTTTAATCCCAGCACTTGGGAGGCAGAGGCAGGAAGATCTCTGTGAGTTTGAGACCAGCCTGGTCTACATAGTGAGACCCTGTCCCCAAAACAAAGCAAAACAAAAATATTTTATAAGACATAGAGTTTGAATTATAAAAGAATAGCATGTCTCTTCTTGGGGAGGGGTGCGTGCTAGTCACACCCCAACTCACATCTGTTCTGCAGTAAATTCCCGAGATGCCTAGGGAAGAGAAGTGACGGGTGAAGCAGCTTTTGAGCTCGGAGAGAGACGACGCGTCTTGGTGGGTTGTGTTACTCAGATACTTTTGAAAAAGAAAACAGACCTGAGCATGATACTGTATTTCTGAAATTCCACCCCATAATTCCAGCAGTCAGAAAAATGAGGCAGAAAGATTGCTCTGAGCTCTTCCAGGCCAGCCTGGGATGGACCCTAGAGTGAGGCCCTATAGAGATGGTAGGGGGAGGCGGCAGAAACTGCTCTACACAGGACACACAGGAGACGTCACAGAGACCCCTGGTGGACACTACACTTTGCAGACTCTCCGCAGAAGTCTTGGAGGAGCTTTGTTTTACTAAGCAGCGAATTTGTTTTATTAGGTGACCAGTAAAATTTTAGTGAATAAAAGGTAAGACGGGATGTCCATCCTGTTTGCTGGAAAGAGACCATGGTGAATCTGTAGCCCAGTAATGTGAATGGGTGGCCGAAAGCGCATTTGCATGAGCCGTGAGCTTCCGTGAGCTTCCGTGAGCCTCCGTTGTGTACAGTGGTAGCACGTAATGTAGTCGAGGGCTTAGAAGAGCACACTCAGCCACATCTCCACAGAAGATGTTTAAATACCAGCGTACCATGAAGTCATAGGAGTGGCGTTGGAAGTCTACTTTTCCTGTGGGAGACACTTTCTAAGGGATATTTGCATACACGAAGCCACCGTTTTGAAAAGTCTCAAATTTTGATTGTGAAGGTGACTCAGGGATGAAGAGCACTCTGCTCTTCCAGAGAAGCTGAGTTTGGTTCCCAGCAACCACATCTGGCCAGTTGAGCTTACAGCTACCTGTAACTCCAGCTCCAGGGACTCTGGGACCCTTTTCAGGCTTCTGTGGGTATCAGCACATGTGCAACAGACACACATAAAAAAATCTTTAGAAAGAAGAAAGAAAACAAACTCCTGGAAACCTGAAATATGTTTCATAACTGTTCTTAACTCATTTGGTAAAAGTGCAGGCTTTGCATTTGCTTCAGGTTGTTTTAGATTTCACTATTTAATCTGAACATCCATTCATGCCATGCAGAAACATTAATATTTGTGGTTGTGGGGTGCTTTCCATACTTCCCAGTTCTGCACAATGAAGGCCACATGACTTTAGTGACATTTAGGTGGTTTGTTTTATGTGTGCACAGAATGACAACTTTTGTCTTTGTTCTGTGGAAAGAGTTAGAAATCATGCTTAGATTTTTTTATTATTATTTTAAGAAAAGTCGATCATTTTCATCATGATAGTTATTTGCCCTGAGTCTGAAGAAGAATGTCCACATGCTCTCATCTTTGCTGAAGTGTTCCACGTAAGTGCCGACCCGTGTGGCTGCGGCACATGCTCAGATTTCAGAGTCTGATTGAGCTCTCAACAGAAGAACATCTGTGTTGCTTGTGTGAAGTAAGCGCACTTGTTTCTGTCCACTGGGAACCTTGAGGTAACTGACCATAGCTTGGAGCATTCAGTGGTGCGATAATACCTCCGCCTCCATGCTCGCAATCCCAGCCCCTTTCCCTGCTAATCTCTGTTAAATGACAGAATCCCAGGCCGCCTCCCTCTCAGTTACCCCTTGGGGAATCTTATTTTTAAAAGCACTTTCCTTTCTTGCCTGCATGACATTTTATCTTTCTTTTCCTTTCTTTTTGCCGTTTGCAAAGACTCTTGGGAGGATTTGACTGATTTGGTGGAACAAGTGCGTGATGATACAGAAGGTGCGTGCCTCACCAGCGTCTCTCAGCTTTCTTTTGCCGTTGCCTTTCTGTTTGCTCCTTTTCTTTTTGTTTATCTTCTAACCACCTTTTAATTGTCCTCCATAAGAAGGAGTGTCCGATTTGGGTTTTATGTACCATGGCGATAACTGAGAAGTCCCTGTGCTTCTTTCAAGTAGTACAGCGCTCTGTGTATTTACAGTTTTCCTTAGGGTTTTTGTCAAAACATTTAACAGGGGCATTAAATTACATCAAACTTTCCTGTGACTTGTTTTTAAATTTGCTTTTATATTTGTGAATTTCACAGCAGTCAAAAGTAACAGCAATTTCTGAAAAGTATTAAAAGTCCAGCCCACTTTTCAGAGTATTGGATATCTGGTATCTTTGTTTTGGTGGTCTGCGTCGAGATGATACAAATCATACATCACTGCTTCTTGAATCGCTCATTTTTTTTTCTCAATGTCAGCTTTATTGAGATGTAATTCTCACACTGGGTAAAGACTACCATTTTACAGTGTACAGAGTGATCATTAATGCATTCACAAAGCTGCGTGTTTCCATCACCACCATCCTGCTCTATAATGTCATCTCCCGAAACAGGAACCCATGTCCCCGTTATCAACCGTTCCCTATTTCTCCTACCTGCCTGTCCATGCCAATGCCCAGTCTCCTTCTCGTCGTTAAGATCACCTGTTCTGGACATCCATAGAAACACTGTCATGAAGTCCATGTCTTTTTGTTGGTGACTTCTCTCACTCAGCATATTTTCAGGGCTTGTCCCTAGTATGTGCAGAAAACATGCTGCTGTGTGGACACACCATATTTTGTCCAACCATCATGTTGGTAGATATTTGACGTGTTTGTAGTTAATTGTAAGGAATGTTTATGTGAAAACACACAATGGATTCATAATGTTTCATACTGAGAAAATATCTTGAAGTGGAATTCTAGATAAAACGGTATTTCAATAATTTTACTTTTTATTTTATATGTATTGGTGTTTTACCTAGAAATGTCTTTACACCACAGGTGTACACACGAGATCCCGAAGAGGGCATCATGAGACAGCTGTAAGCCACCATGTGGGTACTAGGACTCTAACCCAGGGCCTCTGGAAGAACAGTCAGGGCTCTTAACCAACGAGCATGTCTCCAGCCTAGACTCTAACATTTTTGAGAAATGTCAGACTTGTCTAAAGCATCTGCACCATTTTACATACAATCTGCAGCACATAAGGTTGTAGCTTCGTTAGATCCTTAACTAATACTTTCTAGTTTCCTTTTTTAAAAAAACTTATTATGTGTGTGTTTCTATGTGGGAGTGTTTTGTCTGCATGTATATATGTGTACCATGTATGCACCGTGTGTGTGTGTCTGTGTGTCTGTATCTCTCTGTGTGTGTCTGTGTGTGTGCATGTCTGTGTGTCTGGGTACACTCACAAGTGCAGAGGTGTCAGATTCCCTGGAGATGGAGTTGCAGGTGGTTGTGGGGTGTTTGCTGTGGGTGCTGGGAATCAAACTTGGGCCTTCTGCACATTTAACCGCTGAGACATTTCTCCAGCTCCTTTCTTTTTCAGGATGTATTTAGACTCATCTGGGTCTTTTGCATTCCTGTAGGTATTTTAGGATAAGCTTGCCAATTCCTGTAAATAAGACAGCTGGGATTTTGATAGGGATTGCTTTGAATCTGTATTAACTCAAAGAGTATTGCTATCTTAGCATAATTAAGTCTTGAAATCCATTGACATTAGATTTCTGTTTATTTTGATGCTTTAAATTTTCATTTCCAGCCAGGCAGTGATGGCACATGCCTTTAATCCCAGCACTCGGAAAGTACAGATAGGTGGATGTCTGTGAGTTTGAGGCCAGCCTGGTCTGCGGAGCAAGTTCCAGGACTGGCTCCAAAGCTGCAGAGAGAAACCCTGTTTCAACAAAAAAAGAAAAAAAATCCACTTCCACATTTTGTTTTCAGTGCACAAAGCTTGCACATCTTTTGTCAATTTATTTGTAAGTATTTTCTTTTTGATACCATGCAAGTGAAGTCATTTTTGAGCTTTTTGCTACTGATTTGGTCCTTTCTCATCTACAAGTTGATTTTTGAAACTGTAGTAATGCTGAAAGCTATATGCAGTATGCTTTTCTATGTATACTTTTCAGGGAAAACATTCAGTTTGTTATTAGGTAGGATTCGAGATTAGCTAATAAGCGATAACAATTATAATAATATTGTGTAGTAGGTTGATTGGACATGACCGCAGATACTTTATGGTGCAGAAGTGTCTTTTTCCCTGGTAGAGCTGAGAATGCTCATTTTCTCAGTGAACAGAAACACTGTACAACAGACTGTCTCTTTGGCATATCTAAATTTCCAGCATCACTACTCTTGCATTTTCAAGCCGTTATTAAATAATGGCCATTAATGAATAATAGACACACTGTGATACTGTGACTGAGGCGGCTTCTGAGTGACTGACAGGCACATAGACAGCTTCTGAGTGACTGACAGGCACATAGACAGCTTCTGAGTGACTGACAGGCACATAGACAGCTTCTATGGCACAGAGGTGACTGGACAGAAAGGTGATTCATTTTCCACTGTGGACAAGAAAGGAATACATTTCCATTACACTGCATAGAAAGGCATGCAATTTAAAACTTACTAGTTATTTCTGGAATTTTCCATTTAATATTTTTAGATCATGGTGACTTGTAGAAAGCAATATGCCAGAGAAGAGACTGCTATCCAATTAAGTCTTGTATTGATCTTGTATCCTGTAGCCTTGCCAAATACACTGATTAGCTAATACTTTCTTTTTGCTTATGGAATCTTTAAGTCTATAATAACATAATCTCCAAAACTATGATTTTACCCTTCTCATCTAGATGCCTTCTGTTTTGCCTAATTGCCCTGACTAAGTTTTTAGAACTGGTGAGAATGACCGTGTGTATCCTGTTGCTGACCTCTAGCAAAGTCTTTTACCTTTAGATATTATTGTAGTAGATAGTTTTTCCTAGTTGCATTTTACCAGGTTAAAGAAATTCCCTTCTCAGTTGGTCAGTGGTGGCCCACGCCTTTAATCTCAGCACCTGGGAGGCAGAAGCAGGTGGATTTCAGTCAGTCTACAAAGCAAGTTCCAGGACGGTCAGAGCTGTTACACACAGAAACCACATCTCAAAAAAACCAAATACACACAAAAAGGAAATTCTTTTCTTTTCCTAGTTTGTTACATATAAGTGTTTTTAGATATGTCAGCCTACATTTTGTCTACATCTATTTCTATTGAAATCACAGCCTTTATTAACTTGGCGTATTGCCTTGCTTGACTTATGTATGCTGAATCCGTGCAAACCTTCCATTCTGGCCTCGGTCCTGCTTGGTTGTGTTATGATCTTCTGTGTATGTTGCCAGTGTTTTGTTGAGGCTTTTTATATCTGCATTAGTGAGGAATATTACAGTGCAGGTCTCTCTTTTCTCTTTCTGTCATAAGGAAATATTTTCTGGAACATTTTGCAAACGATTGCTATTAATTCTAAATGATTAACTTCAACAGTGAGGTCATTCGCTTCTGGTTTTCTATCTGGGATTTAGGTTTTGCTTTATTACCAATTCAGTATCTTTTCTTGTTACTTATTTGCTCATGTTCTCTGTTTCTTGTCAGTTTTAATTGATGTGTGTATTTCGAGGAAATCACCCATGTTTTTCATTTACAGTTTCACTAGTTGCTAGGCAGTGGTGGTGCACACCTTTAATCCCAATACTCAGGAGGCAGAAGCAGGTGAATTTGTGTGAGTTCAAGGCCAACCTGGTTTACAGAGCAAATTCTAGGACAGCCAAGGACACAGAGAAACCCTGTCTCAAAAAACAATTAAAAAAAAAATTCCGCTTATTTCTGTAAGGTCAGTGAGCCCAGTGTCTTGTCTTTCCTTTCTTTGGTTTTAGTCATTCAACTTTTGTGGGTAAATGTTTGCTAATGTTTTCTTCCTATTGTTGCTGTAGGGAAAGAAGGGATTGTTGGGATTACAGTATGAGAAGGGATAGAACACATCAGGGCGGGGAAGGATGACAGCTAGGGTGGGAGGCAGTGGTCACATTACACGTGGAGTCATGAAGCCTATTGTTGAGTCAGGACATTGCCAGGTAGCCCCGGCTGACCTCAGATCACGATCCTCTTGCTTCAGTCTCCTGGCTACTAGGATTACAGGCATGGGTCAGTATTTCTGGTTTCAATATTGCTGATCTTTATCAAAGATTCAGCTTTGAGTTTTGTTGATGTTTCTTAAGTTTTGGGTTTTGTTCTCCCACACACACACTGTTTAGTTATTTCTTTTCCTTTTAATTTCATTCTTTCTGCTCCTGGTGAGATACATCATATATTATTAAATTATATGTTATATTTTACTACGTTATTTGCCTTTGTGGAATCGTGAAGTTTTGACATACTGGAGACAAGAATCTTCTAAGTAAGTGTTTCACTTCATGGTAAATTACAGACAAGATTCACTAGCCCCACTGCGCCTGAGCGCTAACCCCCATGGCTTTCCTGTGTTCTGATACTGATGCTCCAGGACCACGGAGTTCATGGTACTTGGTGTCAGAGGAATTTGGGGAGGGGGGAGCATGTCCGTTTCTCTACATCCCGTGGAGAACCCGTGTGCCAGTGTGTCGTGAGGATGGTTGATATGAATGCGTGTTGTTTTCACAGCAAAACTAGACCTGTTCTCTCTCTCTCTCTCATTGTTACTTAACTTCAGGGGAATTTGAGCCTCAAAATGAAAAAATTCCAAGCATAAAGTCAAATGTTAGTTCACACCAGTAAATAGTTGGTACCGAAGATTAAGAGTGGATATAAACCTAACAGAGCCATATTTCAGCAAAGCCCATTTTGGATTATACTGTTAACAAGAAAAGGTAGCGATAAAGATGAGTTTATCATGAGATATTCTTGACCAGCTGCCTTAACTGAGTTCCTCAGAAAAGTGTGCAGAAGTCAGTTTCCTCCACTTCTGCCGAGTAGAAATGTGTGTGATGTCTGACATGGCTTATGGAGAGTGTGCAGATAGGACTGTACACAATCAGGCTAGTGATGAAGACTACCGAATTCTCAGAAATAAGTGTCTTCGCGTTAGTTAGGTGCTGTTTTATGATGAAGGTCTTTTTTAGGGTTTCCAGATATCTCTTTTACTATCCAGAAAAACACACAAACCGAGCGGGTGGGAGGCAGAGGCAGGCGAATCTCTGTGAGTTCAAGACTAGCCTGGTCTACATAGCTAGTTCCAGGACAGCCAGGGCTACATAGTGAGGCTCTGTGTGTGTATGGGGGCGGGAGGTGATAATGCTTTTAATTTTTCTCAGTACTAGAAATTAAACCTAGGTTTCCACAGATGCTAGGCAAGCTCTCTAGCCCTGAGCTACATCCTGGGTCCTTTTTTATTTTTAAAATTATTTGTTTTTATTTTGATACAAGGTCTTGATGACAAGTTACCCAAGCTGGCCTCGAACCCATTCTGTATCCCAGGCGGACCTTAAATTTAGCCTCCTGAGAATCTGGCCTTACAGGCCACATGCCAGTTCACCAAGAGAAAACTTTGATCTTCCAAATACTAAGGAAATCTTGAGGAATAACTGCTGCAAAAAAAATAATTAGTTCAGCTTTAGTAGAAATTAGGTTTACCTAAACATACTACATAGTGGATTCCTGTCAGGTGTTTTGTCCTGCTGGGTTGAACTCGCAAATCTTCTCTTCTGAGAGTTCATAGACTTACACATGACCTTGAGTCTGACGGAGTAGGAGTGACTAGCTCCCAAACTGGTGGTCCACAGGACTGAAGCAATGCTACTGACGGCAGGCCGGCAGAGATCTGGTTCGTCTCCTGCCGTCGTCTCTAAAATACTATCCCCACACCACCAGTGATCACAAGATGTTAGAAACACTGGATGATGCATCCTGCTGCTAAGAAAATTAATATTTTTTGGTATAGTCTTCTGCTTTGAGAGGGAAAAAGTTTTTTGTTTTTTTTGTGACAGGGTTTCTCTGTAGGTTTGGAACCTGTTCTGGATCTCACTCTGTAAGCCAGGCTGGCCTTGAACTCACAGAGATCTACCTCTCTGTCTCCCAAGTCCTGGGATTAAAGGTACGCACCACCATCTCCCAGCGAGATGATAATTTTTTGTATATTTCACTGTCCCTGTTTGACTCTCTCCCCCCCCCTCCCCCAGTGCTGAGGGACACTAACCCAGGTCCTCATATATCTAAGCAAGTACTCTGTTTTTTAAATTTGTATTAGACATAAATTATACATAATGGTTTCATTGTGACATTTTCATGAATATACACAATATATTTTGATCATCTATACACATACACCTAATGACAACATTAGTTCCCTTCTCTGAGTTTATTTGAGCCTTGGAGGGGGTAATATAGATATCTCATTGCTGAATCTAAAACCACTCACAAACAGCACTGTGATCAGTTATGAGTTTTTGCTGTTAACTACTGGCCTCTGCAAAAAGAAACTCCTCTGATCAAAGCCGGCCCCACGAACCTGTGGACATAAATACATGTGTAAGGCAGTTGGATGAACACACCATGTCTGCTCGGCAGAACAGCAGCAACAGTCTCCTAGTAGGCCTGTGACCAGGTTTACAATTCCAGATGGGAATTCCTGCTTACAGAATAGGCTGCAAATCCAATCAGCAAGTGGTTGGTTACTTTTGTAACATATCACACTATTGAGCAAGTCAGCGCTTCTTGCCTGGTAGTTGGTATTGTTGTGTTTCTCTATGTCCAACAACCATGACATGTAGCATCTTTGTTAAGAAGGATCTTGTTATCTCAATCTGGTAGGCATCCAAGGACAGTGGCATTTGTTGGTATTACTAGGGGGGAGGCTTGACATTTTTGAACATGTATACAATGAAACATGATAATTCCCCACTCCAACTTTCTCTATATCCCCTCCAAAACATTCCACCCTCAACTTTTTAGGTTTTTGAGTCAGAATTTTTCTGTGTAGCCTTGGCTATCCTAGAACTCTGTAGACTAGGCTGGCCTTGAACTCAGAAATCTGCCTGCCTCTGCCTTCTGAGTGCTGGGATTAAAAGCAAGTACCACTGTGCCCAGCTCAACTTTTTTTTTTTCAGACAAGGTCTCACTATGTGGTCTTGACTAGTCTAGAATTTACTATGTAGACAAGAATGGCCTTAGACTCAAAGAGATTTGCCTGCCTGTACCGAAGATTAAAGGTGTGTGCCACACAACGCCTAGCCTGTTTCTATCATTCTGTTAGTATTTGTATTATAGTACAAGAACAGTTAATGCTGCCCATATAAGTGGAGTGTGGGACTATGCATTGGAACATGGGAATCCTACTGGTGGCCACATCTTCAGAAAGAATGTTTTTCATCCATCCCCAAAGCAATTATCAACTGCCAATAGTACCTGAGTAAGGGCTCGGCAGCTCACCTAGCCCATCTATATCTTAATTTCTGCTAGCTTTATGTGGTTTCGGTCTTGCGCAGGTATCGGCTGCTGTGAACTTGGGAGTCTAATAGCCATGTCAGTTCAGAAGACAGCACCCACATCACTCCTCTCTATCCCCTGTGCTCACACTGTTTCCACTTCCTCCTCACGGACGTTCCGAGCCTTGGTGGTGGTGCGTGGTGGTATCCATTTATTTATGTTTTTATTAGTTTATCAAGTATCAGATTTCCTTACGACTTTTTAAAAACTACATTGTCGGTTTTGGTTTAATGTCTCCCTCTCCTTCCTGTCCCTCAACTCCTTGTACTCTCCCCACTTCAGCTTTTCTACCTCCACTACTCCCCCACTCTCATATCACAGCGTTCTTCTGCCCTCCTCAACTTAAATCATTTCCCCTTTGACTTAACAATCCCCTTTCTAGTTTCCCGATACATTCTCATTCCCACATAAATGCACATGCATAGAAACTAATAGCTAAGATCTACATCCAAGAGAATATGTGTCTGTCTAATGAGCCTGAGTTCTTTCCTTCGTATAGCATTTCTAGTTCCGTTCCTCTTCCTGCACATTTAATAACCTCATTTTTCTTCATTTCTGAATAGTTACATTGTGTATATGTGCTACATTTTCATTACCCTTCCTGAGTTGGTGGACATCTAGACTGGTTCCACTTCCTTGCCATTGTGAATAGAGCAGCAGTGAACATAGACACGCAGGTGCCTGCCCCTGACAAGTTAGTGTAGAATGGACAAAGAGAGCTACGTCTGAGGCTGGAGAGAAGATGGCTGAGCTGCACAGAGCACTGACTTCTCCTCCCAGCACCCACATGGCAACTCACAGCCTTCTGTAACCCCAGTCCTAGGGGATTCCATGCCCTCTTCTGGCCTCCGTGGGCACCAGACATACATGTATATGTAGACATATGCATGCAGAACATCCCTGTACATCAAAAGGAGATGTCTGATGGTAGCCTTAAATGTGTTAATGTGCAAGAAGTAAGTAATGGTAACATAGACCAATTTGACTTTGATGTAAAGTGTTTCTCTAAAATGTTGCCTAAACTAGATGAAAAGGTGTTCATTCTTTTTTTTTTTTTTTTTTTTTTTTTTGGTTTTTCGAGACAGGGTTTCTCTGTGGTTTTGGAGCCTGTCCTGGAACTAGCTCTTGTAGTCCAGGCTGGTCTCGAACTAGGTGTTCATTCTTTATCGTGACTGCTCAGAATGCTGAGGCTCAAGACTGGCCTGGGCTGTGTAATGAGACATTTCCTCTAAAAGTTAGTTAACTGAATAATTACCACAGTACCTATGAGAACACTACAACAAATAAGAATTTTTATAGTTGGGGCTGTAAGTCTATTAGTCTGTAAAGTTAATGTAAATTAGTTTAGGATTTGCTCATTTTTGCTTTATTGATTTAAGTATGAAGGCAGATATAAAGGAAAGCATTGTATGACAAAATAGCCTGTTTTTATCTTGTTGTTTATTTGAATTATGAAAGTGTAGTTTTAGCAGGACTTTGGACTTTCTGTGCAGAAGTAAAATGTTTCATAAAGCACTGGGCAGCTTTTAGTTTATTTACACAGATTTGTTATTTGCTGATGCATGGGAGGGTTTACACATACACAGTGTATTCCTATGTGATTTCTGTGTATATGCATGCATATAGATTTCATAGTAAATACAAGTCCAAATCCTTCCTCTGTGGATTGTGGAGCCTCAGCCCCAGCACTGTTCTGTCCCTGTTCTTTCATCTAAACGGAAGAGGAAGCAGAGCTGGTGCCTTTCACAGCACTCACTGCTCTCAGAGGACCTAGATTCTGGTCCCAGGATATGCATGGTGGCTCACAGGAACTACAGTTCCAGGTGATCTGACTGTTCTCCTGGCCTCCACAGGCATTGCATGGACATGGTGTAGTAATACGCAGGCAAAGCACTCAGTCACATAAAAATAAGTAGATCTTTAAAGGAAGGGAAATACTTCAGCAGTAATAATGATAATCGTGTTAGGACTGGAGGATCAAAGCATCTGTTCCCATCAGTTCGTTTGTAAGTAGATTGTGGTGGGGGAGGAACACAGGCATTGTGGTTGGAGTTGAGCAAAGGCATTCTGGACTCTGGTTCTGTCATTGGTCACTGTGCTATGGACCAGCTGCATAGCTCATTACAAGAAACAGTTAAGACCACAATTGGATATATTTGGCGATACATGGATATGATCCCAGCACTATGGAGGCTCAGGCTGAGGCTGAGGATTGTTATTGGTTCTAGTGAAACCTTGTTTCAGGAGAAAAAAAAAGATAATTCTAAGAAGCACACAGTAGTACCTGGACCTTCTGTATTCTGTAAATACAATAAGGTCCTGGTGCTGCTTTCCTCAACTAGGTTATTTCTGGTGCTTAGAGCCAGACACTGGGTACTGAGTATTCAAAACTTGGAAGTTAATTTCTTGTACCATATTGTACCAATAGTTCATTAAGTTTATGAAGTAATTTAATAAGTAATGTCTTAGAGTTAATATCGCTGTGATGAACACCATTGGCCAAACCAGCTTGGGGAGGAAAGGGTTTATTTGCCTATAAAACCTGAATCACTGTTCATTGAGGGAAGCCAAACCTGAAGGCAGAAGCTCATGCAGAGGCATGTTGGTTACTGGCTTGCTCCTCGTGGGTTTCTCAGCCTGCTTTCTTACAGCTAGCCCAGGAGTGGCACAACTTCCAATGGGCTGGGCACTTCTCAATCAGTCACTAAGAAAATGCCCTACTGGACTACCTACAGCCTGATCTTTGGGGGGCATTTTCTCAATAGGTGTTCCCTGAGTTGACTCCAGCTTGTGTCAAGTAGACATAAATCTAGCAAGTGAGGTGGGCATGGTGGCTCACACCTTTCATCCCAGTAGCGATTGTTATTGATATCAAGAAAGTAAATGTACACTTGGAGTAGCTTGTACAGCACTTTCCCCGACCTCGGACATGCGCTGTCAGAGGAGTAGTGAGAATGGCGGCCCAGCCGGGTGTCAGGGTAGCAAAGTAGTATGCTTGGAGGTGCCCAGGTAGGTAGGTACCAGAGGAGTATTTAAGACTTAAGCATTGATAAAGTTTTTCAGTTTTGCTTTTAAACTGATTAAACAAGGAAACTAACACCTTTTTCTACAGCAAATTCATGGCCAGGAAGAATAGAATGGAAAATAACTATTTGGTGCCACTTCCTTGGTTCAGGACAAATCGCCAGCAGTCTTGCTCATCATTGCTTTTATGCCGTCGATGTAGACATCACTATGGTGAAATGGTACTGTTTCATGGTGTGCTTTCCCACTAAGTAAGCTCATTCCCTTCCCACAGATCCTAATTATCTCATGGCTAACGAACGCATGAACCTGATGAACATGGCAAAGCTGAGTATCAAGGGCCTGATTGAATCCGCTCTGAACCTGGGGCGAACCCTGGACTCGGACTATGCCCCCCTCCAACAGTTCTTCGTGGTGATGGAGCACTGCTTGAAGCACGGCTTGAAAGGTGAGTGTGGCCTCGGAATGCAGATGAGCAGCCAGTCCTTAGCAGTGCCTGCCTGAAAAGAAAGCCTTTTCCATGGCGACAAGAAATAGAAATCTTGGGTGAATAGTATTGATAATGGCCTTGGCATGGTGGCTCACACCTTTACTTCCCAGCACTTAGGAGACAGAGGCAGGGAGATTTCTGTGTGTTCAGGACTAGCCCATCTATAGAGAAGGTTTCTTGCCAGCTAGGGCTCCATAGTAAGAGACCCTGTCTTTAAAAATAAAATAGAATGCAACCTACATTGCATTTTAGTTGACTTAAAGGACTTACAGTAATAAAAGTACAACTGTCTTTGGATGTTAGAGTTGAAAGAGCCTTCGCGGCTAAGCAAATAAAGATGGCCGCTCCATCAACTAACAGGAGGAGAGACCTGCGTAGCACTGATGAGTTACCAGCCCAGATCAAAAGTTGGGCAGAACGGGTGCTGTAGTCAGGTTCTGCTCTTCTCCCTTAAGCAGTTTTGGGGTTGGCCCCAGTCTAAGTCACCTTAGTTTCCTTCCTTCCTTCCTTTTCACTATTCGGTTTTTCACTGGGCTGTTTTCATCACTAATACTATATGGTTTTAACTACTGAACCATTAAATATTATTATAGGCTAGATCACTAACTCTTTTTAACTTAATTTAATTTTCATGTATATGGGTGTTCTGTCTGCATTTATGCCTGTACACCATGTTTGTGCCTGGTGCTCACAGAGACCAGAAGATGACATCAGATCCCCTGGAACTGTAGTAACAGACAGTTGTGAGCTGTCGTGTGGGTGCTGGGAGTTTTATCTGGATTTTCTACAAGAATAGTCAATACCTTTTATGGCTGATGCATTTTTCCAGCCCCATTACAAATTCTTTAAAAAAAAAAAAGGAAGAACTGAGTCTTGGAAGTACAGAATTTTTTTATTTTTGTAAATTTTTATCTATTACGAAACCATGATTTTTACATGTGTTTCTATGTATGTGGTGTACATATATCTGGGGCACACATCTATGGGAATGAGTGTGTGTGTGAAGGCCAGGGGTTGATGGCAAGTATCTTTCCTATTCTCAATTTTTATTTACCAGCTGAGGGTCTTAGGCAGTCTGGGGCTCACAGACTTGGCTAGTGTAACTAGTCAGCTTGCCCCAGGATTCTCTGTCTCAGTCCTTCTTGTGCTGGGATTATAGGTCAGCCACCTGGCTTTTACATGGGCCTTAGGGATCCAAACTCTGGCCACGCTTGTGTGGAAAACACTTGCTTCACTGAGCCATCTCTCAACTTGCATGAAACGTTTGACACTAATAGCCTAGGATTGGATACCCAGAAAGAATGCTGGAGAGAGAGAATGAGGGAATGTGAACGAGAATGCCGCCACAGATATGAAAGCACCTTTATGAGGGGTATTTATGTTGTAAAGAATATTAAAATAGGGAGCTGGAGAGATGGCTCAGAGGTTAAGAGCATTGCCTGCTCTTCCAAAGGTCCTGAGTTCAATTCCCAGCAACCACATGGTGGCTCACAACCATCTGGAATGAGATCTGGTGCCCTCTTCTGGCCTGCAGTCATACACACAGACAGAATATTGTATACAAAATAAATAAATATTTAAAAAAAAAGAATATTAAAATACTGTTTTGCTTTGTTTCCTTAGCCAAGAAAACTTTTCTTGGACAAAACAAATCCTTCTGGGGGCCTCTAGAGCTAGTAGAAAAGCTCGTTCCAGAAGCTGCAGAGATAACAGCAAGTGTTAAAGATCTCCCAGGACTTAAGTAAGTCTCGGGTTAAGTTTTCTTTCTCTCTTTGAAGAATGGGGTTAAGAATAATGTGTGCATTTTTATAACAACCCAAGTTTGTAATGTTGTTACCACTAGACACTGTTAGTGTCTCTTGAAGGGTACTTCCTGAAGAGAGGTTGTCTTCATATATTAATACCAGACATCTCTGTTTGATTACAAAAATGAACATGAGAATCAGCAGGACTTAAGAAATTTGACCTATGCCTGGCTGGATTTCGGGAAAACAACTGTGATCTATGGATTTTAGAGCCAAGATTAAGTGAGCCTCAGAAACATGAGACCTGCCTTCAAACTTGGGGGGAAAAAGTAGATTGGCTTCCCATGGAAAACTGGCTTAATGTTAACCGAATGCAAGCACACTTTGCCTGTGTCCATCTGAGTATCCGGTTTCTTACATAGCCCGCTCCAAACTTAGGGCTCATTACACACTAAACTGATGGGAACTTTCCAGCTGTGCCAGTGTTCTGGTCTTCAGACTACAGCACATTTACTTATTAATGCAAGTGCAAGATTATTTGTTCCTAACACCCAAGACTCACAATCCCACCCACAATTACAAGTGCAAGAACAGGTGGGGGCCTCAAGCAGGGCCTTAGTCTACTACTGTAAGGGCATTGGAAGGAGCATGAGTCCTGTCCCACACCAGACCCGCCTTGCTGCCTTTCCTGCTCTTCTCAGTCACTTGGTTTCTGTGCTCTTGTAGGACACCAGTTGGCAGAGGAAGAGCCTGGCTTCGTTTGGCTTTAATGCAGAAGAAGCTTTCTGAGTATATGAAGGCCTTGATCAATAAGAAGGAACTTCTCAGGTATGAACACAAGACAAACTTTCTTCTTGACATGTTCTGCCAATATCATTCAAACTCAAGTCATAGAAACTTGCTGATTGCGTAGGTCAGAAACACTTATACGTAACAGTTTGATCAGTTCTCTGTGCTGCACCTCCCATACTCATTCCTAGTCCTGGAAGGGTATTTTATGCAATGTATGCCCTCTGTAGCTGTGGCTATCTATATGTGGTCCTTTGTAGGGCAGTTCAGAACTTTGCACCACCAGAAAACAAGGAAAGCTTATGGCCCACATCCTGTGCATAGACCCAATAGGACAACGGGTTGATAATCATTTCATACGTACCATTCACATAGACCATGTGTTGCCTAGGTTACGTAGCAAATCTTCATCACAAAAACAGATACAACCATAATATTAAAAATAAAAGGCAACCAATAGAGTGAAGGAGATTTTTATAATAATTATTATGTAAATATATGCATATTCAACAAAGAATATATATAAAGAATTTGGCTGGCAGGCATAGTGGCACACGCCTTTAACTCCAACACTTGGGAGGCAGACGCAGGAGGATCTTTGTGAGTTCAGGATCATCCTGGTGTAGAAGGTAAACTCCAGAACACTCTGTCTCAATAATAATAATAATAATAATTCTACTAAAGTAAAAACAAATACAAACATATGAACATGGACAGAAAATTTAAGATTTAAAAAGGAAAAATTAACTGGGCTGTGGTGATGCATGCTTTTAATTCCAGCATTTGGGAGGCAGAAGTAGATGGATCGCTGTGAGCTCAAGGCCAGCCTGATCTACAGAGTGAGTTCCAGGACAGCCAGGGCTACACAGAGAAACCCTATTTACAAAACAAAACGAAACAAACAAATGACTAGTAAACATAGAAAAAGATGTGTGACTTCACCGGCCATCATAAAAGTATATATTAAAACAAGATACAGGGGTCAGCAAAATGACTTAGTGGGTAAAATCACTTGCCCATAAGCCTGGTACCCAGAGTTTAAGCCCCAGACCCACATGGCAGAAGGACAGGACCAATTCCTGCAAATTGTTTTCTGACTTTCATACACATTCTGTGGCACACACACACCCATACACAAACAAGTAAATAAATGCAATAAAACAAGGTGATACTGGTGTTTACCCAAAATAACAAAATGAAAGGGCAGATGGTACCAACTATTGGTCAGGTATGATGGCACACACCTGTAATCCAACACCAGGACATATGAAGAATTGCTCCAAGTTCTAGGCCAAGTTCAGACTCCAAGTTCAGCCTTGCATTGTGAGACTTTGTCTCAATATATATACATTATATATATCATACACATGTATATATGTTATGTGTGTAATGTTAGAAGGGATATGAAGTAACTTTCTGCTAATGCTGAACGGGGTCTGAAATATTAACACTTGTCCAGTAGAGCACAGAATAACTATTAACTCTTGTAAACTGGACAAAGAGGGTTTTGCTATATATAACTTCATTTCATTTAACTCAACAGTTAAACTCCTGAGTATGTCTAACAAAACTGTATCTGTGGTGCTCAGTAGAGTGGCACATGGCTTTCATTCCAGCACTAGGGTGCAGAGGCAGGTGGATTTCCATGAGTGTGATGGCAGCATCGTCCACATAGGAAGTCCTAGGCCAATCAAGGCCACATGATGGGACTCCGTCTTAAAACAGAAAACAAAAGGCCATCTATGTGTATTCCAAAAAAAAAAAAATACACACAATAGTGTTCTGAGAAGCACCGTAACTTCCATGCACTGGACAGCCCAGATGTCCACCATCGATAATAAACCAGGTGTGTGAGCAAACACCTGTGAGTCCAGCCAGTACTCAGAAGGCTCACGAAGAGCTCAAGGTCAATCTGGGCTACATAGTAAAGTTCAGGCCATCCTGTCCTAGATGCCAAAAACTAAAAGTAGAATGGGTATTCCTGTCATACAGTGCAGTCCAGCAATGAAAACAGACTACAACTTGTAGAATATTGCACAAAGAATTCCAGATACAAAAAGAAAGTCAGGTCTGTATAACTCACTACAAAAGTTCACAACTGGTAGTATCAGTCTCTGATGGTAGAAAGCAGGATACCTTGGGGATGGGAGGACAATGATGGAGAAAGAAGGTCTCCAAGAGTCTCTCTCTGATTCAGTTAACAATTGCACACATAACTGTGGCTCCTGGGAAAATTCATACACTCACACATGTATGATTTACAGAAGGGTAGCCTTCTGTACCTATATTAAACTTCAAGTCAGAAAGTCATCTTGCTGGTAGTTTTGAAATGTGTGATGTTGGCATGCAGCCATGCTCAGCTCCCAAGCTCGTGAGTGGAAGATGTTGAAATTGAGGCCCTGAGACTCTGCTGTTAAAGAGCACTGGTGGCCCCAGGTCTGCAGAGTCTCCTTCACGGGCTGTCAGGGTGCAGAACCGCACGTGATTCATTACTGAGAGAATCGGCAAACTTGCCAACATTGTGCTGCAATGGTGTTGGTTTTGTTTTGTTTTGTTTTTGGATAAAAAAATGTGCTAAAAAGTTGCTAAAAAAATCAACATTTTTATCATTTGCTAATATACTTTGTAGAGTCAAAGGAAAAACAAAAATCTAAATTTGGTGTCCTGCATTGATGGTTGCCAGAGATCAAGGGTGACTGACCTTGGGTGAGGACTCCCGAGTGACTTATCGGAAGCCAATAGAGTACAGTGTTTTTGAAAAGCTTGATGTCAAAGTGGTGAAAGTTGTATGGCATGTCTCTGGGTCTTTCTGTTGTTTGGCTTTAGCTTTGCGAGTTGGAGGTTAAGGACAAAAACTCAAACATGCTACACACCACACACATGGTTTGTCTTTTAGCTGCACATCCAACCGCTTGGAGCAAGGTCGCATTTGGTGTTTTTAGAGGGTTGCCTATGTAACCCAGACAGGACTTGGATTCAGAATCCTCCTGAATTCTGGGGGTATAGCCATGCATCACCAAGGATGGCTTCAAAAAGCTGTGCGTGCGTGCATGTGCTGAGACAAGGTCTCACAGCTAGCTCAGTCTGACCTAGAATTTACCATGTTGTCTGGCCTTGCAAGTGTATTCTTCCTGCTTGTGTCTCCCAAGTCCTAAGATTATAATTGTAAGATGCCATGCCTAAACCTGAAAACCTAGACAGGGTTTTACCGTGTAACCCTGTTGGCCTGGAACTTGCTCTGTAGACCAGGCTAACCTCTAAAACTGTTTCAGTAGACTTATTTTGGAGCAGTTATAGATTGATAGCAATAGAGTATGAGGTACAGAGAAGGAATTCCTGTATCCTCTGCTCTAGGTGTGCACATGCAGGCGCGCGTGCACACACGGGCACATCTTGTTCTTTTGAGGTTTGTAGTTTGTATTAGGGCTCACGCTTGTGCTGTACATCCTGTGAATTCTGAAAGTGTCATGCTGTAATGTTCTTGGGGTCTACTTATTTATGCCTCTCTCATTCAACTTTAATTACTAATCATTTTCCACCTCCTTGGTTTTGCCTTTTCCAAAATATCAGCTAGTTAGAATCATAAATATATATAACCTTTTCACTTAGTAATATACTCTCAGGGTGCTCCATGACTTTTCATGGCTCAGGAACTCATTTTTAGTGCTAAACAATAATACATTCCTTATGTTTGTTTATCCATCTTAGTTGATTCCACTTTTCAAAGGAAGCTGCTCACAGCACCCCTTGCAGGTCTCTGTGTGGACGTAGGCTTCCAGCTTCTTTGAATGAATGCTAAGAAACATAGTTGTTAGATCATACATCACTGTTTGGGTAGTGTAGGTATATTTAACCATCTGTGGATCTTGAAGACTCTCTACCCATTTATAATTTTCTATATACTTGGGGTTTTTTCTTTCTTTCTTTTTTTAAGTTTGGTTTTTTGTTTCTGGGCTCTGAAGTAGTAAAAGCTCAGGCAGCCTGTTCCAGAGAGGGGCTGGCTAAAGTAAGGGAGATTGATAAATAATCAAGTAATACAGTGAGATACTGTAAAATCAATGTAAGGCTGGGCAGCAGTGGGAAGCAGAGGCAAGTGGATCTCAGTGAGTTCAAGGTCAGCCTGGTCTACAGCCAGGACTTAAATTATATAGAGAAACCCTGTCTCAAAAAAAGGAAAGAAGCCGGGCGGTGGTGGCGCACGCCTTTAATCCCAGCACTCGGGAGGCAGAGGCAGGCGGATCTCCGTGAGTTCGAGGCCAGCCTGGTCTACAAGAGCTAGTGCCAGGACAGGCTTTAAAGCTACAGAGAAACCCTGTCTCGAAAAACTAAAAAAAAAAAAAAAAAAAAAAAAAAAGGAAAGAAAAAAAAGAAAAAGAAAATGTAAACAAAATTATAGGAAATTATTTTCTGAAATAATTTTTAAGCCAGAAATATTTTTTTAAGAAATTTTTTAAGCCAGAAACTATTTTCAAGTTAATTATAATGATATAATTGCTCTTTTGTTAATTATGACATAATTTCATATATCATATGGCAAACATATTATAAATGCATGTTGCATGAGGAGGGCCCGCTTGTTCATCCTGGCCGCCCGGCTAGCTTAGCTCCAAAATAACCACACAGAAATTGTATTAATTAAATCACTGCTTGGCCCATTTGCTCTAGCCTCTATTGGCTAGCTCTCACATCTAGATTTAACCCATTTCTATTAATCTGTGTATTGCCACGTGGCAGTGGCTTACCGGGAAAGATTCAGCATGTCTGACTGGCGGCTCCATGGCCATTCTCTGACCCTGCTTCCTTCCTCCCAGAATTCAGTTCTGTCTTCTCTGTCTACCTAAGTTCTGCCCTATCAGGCCAAAGCAATTTTCTTTATTCATTAACCAATACAAGCAACACACAGAGGGGACTCCCACATCAAATGCATATGTATTTCATAAGTTATCAAGCGTCTTAAATAATTGGTAGATGTAATTAAAAGGTTTTGTTTGGCTGGAATCTCCAGCTCACTCCTGCTTGATCTGGAAAGTCCCATTCTCTCTCTCTCCAAACCCCACCCACTCAGAGAATCGCCAACAAAGAAAAGGTGCCAGAAAGTCTAGTTCTGTGCTCTTGGCCACTGCAGCAGCTCCTCCCCTGAAGTTGCCAGTAGTTCAAGACCCCTCCTAAAGCGGCCAACTTTTGACCATACTTGGGTACAAACCAAGCTTGTGGAGGACACGTCATTGCGCCATCACTTGTGGGGTATAAAAGTCCCTGCTTTAGTTCCAGTGTGTGACTTCTCTGGCCTTGATATCTGGGGTTGAGGGACACACCCAGGAATTGCTTTGCTCAAATAAACCGGTTCTTTTACTTTTTCCGTCCGGCTTGATCTGGCTTACTGCAGCAGCAGAGAAACCTGTTATCAGGAAACCTATTAGGTTTCACATGTGTTTCTTTTACTTTTGATTTTTAGTAATAACTATTTTTACCTAAGTTAGATGGGAAATGATTCTTTAAAACTCTGAGATCAGGGACTGGAAAGATGGCTCAGTGGTTAAGAGTACAAACTGCTCTTCCAGAGGACACAGGTTCAATTCCCAGCACCCACATAGCAGCTCACAACTACTGTCTGTAACTTAGGATCTGATACCTTTACATTGATGCACATAAAATAAAAATTAAAAAAAAAAACAAAACTCTAAGATCATCTTCGGGATATTTACAGTACATGTTATTAGGTAGGCAGCTGTGTTGCTGGGGTGGGGCTTGGTAGTAGAGGACTTGCATAGCATTCAGAAAGGTTGGGGTTCAGTCTCTAGCAGAGCCTCGTTTTCTAGGCATGTACGTGTGTGCATATGTATACACACATATGAATATATATGCTGAGGTCTTACTGTGCTCCATAGGTTTCTGGAGCGCGAGGTCTTACTGTGCTCCCTGGTTTCTGTTGCAGTGAGTTCTACGAAGCCAATGCCCTCATGATGGAAGAGGAAGGAGCTATTATTGCTGGTCTCCTGGTGGGTCTGAATGTCATCGATGCCAATTTCTGCATGAAAGGAGAGGACCTGGACTCTCAGGTATGGGAAATTCTCCTTAACCAATGTCGTCACTCTGTGTCCTGTCCTCTCACACATTGTGAGCTTCAGAAACAGGGTTTCCTTTCATTTTGTTGTTCCTATAGAGTTAATATTTAATATGACTTTGAAGTAAGAAACCGCTCTGCACACTTAGAGGTCAGAAAAGGAAGAAGCTCTATTAGTTTGTGACTGATTCTGACTAGGCACAAAAGGGAGCCAGCCTCAGATAGAAAATTTTACCAATTTACATATATGGGCCCCAGGCGTATGCAATTTACACATATTGTTTCGGCCCCAGGTTACACTTAGAACAATTTTAACAAGCTAGGAAACTGTAAGTCTGACTGACCACTTGGACAGATGGGACATTTGCACAGCAGGACAATGCCTGATTGGTTAAGTGCTGATCTTTTCGTGTAGTTGTTACCCAGGTTTCTCCTACCCGCCTGTCAGAATTATGCTTCACCTAGTGAGAGCACTGGGACTTAATGGCAGACCAGGGTTTAATGGTGGTTGTGGCCCCCTGATATTCCTGGAGGCATGTTCTTTGTTCTGGGTTGGGCCTAAGGGACTTTAAGTCAGGATTGTCTCCTTTTGTTGTGGAAATGGAGCCTTCACTGCAGGTCAATCCTGGCAAACACACATTAGCAGAAACTTTCTCAGCAACTGCAAACTTTAAGTTATGGAACAAAATGTTCTTTCTCTCAGTTTCTAAAAAGCCTGCTCAGTACATTACTGTCCTTCAGTCATATTGGAGGCAGCGCCCCTTAGAGAAATTCACGTTCTATAACTTAGTATTTCTCAAGCAAGTTTATTAGTAAATCCTTCATAGCATCAGTTGCCCTGCTTCAAATTCCCCCTTTGTCTCAGTGTGAATAGGAAAAATTAGGTTTTTGTCTTTTTCAAATTCTGGCCTCGGCTGTACTTCCTGAATATATATTAAAAGCCAGGGCAGCGAGGGAGTGCAGTGAAGGCTCTGGGGTTCAACTGCTTAGTTTCAGAGTCTTATTTTCTAGCTGAATATATCTTTTAGTTGTTTTTGGTGCTTTCCATTTCTTGAATTGTACAGATAAAAAAGAGTAGTTAATGGGGTTTTTATGAGCACTAATGGAGTTTATGTAAATACAGTTCACCTTGATCAGGGCCATGCTTGAGTTAATTGCCCAATAATAAAGATGTTTCACTGAGACTATTTCTCATCCCTTATAATGTGGTGAGTTTGTTCCATTTTACTAGGGAATAAGATGGTAATAAAGTGGCAGATTTGAGAAGATGAAGATGTTCCTCAGTGAAAGTTGAAACAGACACCAAAATGTTAGCAGTGGTCGGTAGGGGCGGTGCGAAGGCTGTGGGTGTTTAAATTGCTTTTCTTTTTTCTGATCCTGTGAAACATAAACAAGGGAATAGGTGTTGTTTCTGCACTATAACTATAATGGTTTTATTAATTTTTACATTATAATGTAATTACATCATTTCTCTCTTCTCTTTCCTTCCTCCAGATCCTCTAATAACTCCCTCGTCAATCTCTTCCAGATTCACAGCCCCCCTTTTTAATTGTTGTTCCCTGCAATATATGTTTATGTGTATACATATATATCCCTAGCTACACCCTGCTCAGTCTGTATACTATTTCTTGTGTTGGTGTTTTCAGGGCTGACCCTTTGGTATTGTATGCTCTTCCCTGGAGGAGACCTCCCTCCCACTGTTGGCATTCCTTGGTGGCCTGTAGTTCTTTGTGTGTGCTTGGGGCCTGACTGTCCCCTGTCTGCTTTTGTATCTTTTGTTGATGTCCTTGTTCACCTCGGGTTTAGGCTATCATGCTGGTGACACTTTATGGGTGTAGCTTCTGACTATACAATTTCAAACTTTAAAACTAAATAGGAGACCACAAAGGGGCTGACAAAGATGAGCAGGTCAAAAGGTCACATGTGGTACGAAAATGCAGAGTAAGCTACAGGGGTGAAGGGACAAGGAAGAAGGGACGAGGCACTAAAGAGTACATAATGAAACCCAATTCTTTGCAAGCTTGTAGAAATTAAGTTTAAAAAGAAAACTTTTATAAATAACTTTTAAAAAGCTTTTTCTAGAAGAAAATAAAGCCAGTAGCAGAATGCCTGAAAAAGAGAAAGAAAATTTAAACCTTACTCTTTGTGCTAAGTATTCGTTGACTGTCATGAATTGTTTTTTCTTTTTCTTCCTTTTTCTTTCTTTTTTTTTTAAATATTTATTTATTTATTATGTATACAATGTTCTGTCTGTGTATATGCCTGCAGGCCAGAAGAGGGCACCAGACCTCATTTCAGATGGTTGTGAGCCACCATGTGGTTGCTGGGAATTGAACTCAGGACCTTTGGAAGAGCAGGCAATGCTCTTAACCGCTGAGCCATCTCTCCAGCCCTCTTCCTTTTTCTTTTGTTGTTATTTTTGGTGATGATGGTGGTGGTGGTGTGTGTGTGTTGCTGGGCATGGAAGTGAGTTGTGCCTGTTAGGGGCACAGTCGGCTGTACTGAGCCACACCCTTGCCCCTGTGACTCACGTTGGCTCCTCTAATTTCTCACTTTACATTACCTTCCTAGTAAAATGTTAAAAGCTCCTCATGGACTTCTGGTGATGGTGACAGTTATGTTACTTCTAAATGCCTAGAAAGCGACATTGTTTTATGTTGGGAATAGTATCGAATTTTCTGTTAACTTCTGAAAATTCTCTCTGTAGGTTGGAGTTATAGATTTTTCGATGTATCTCAAAGATGGAAACAGCAGTAAAGGTAGTGAGGGGTATGTATGAAGAAATTGAGTTTCTTTTTCCTCAGAATGTAGTGTTTTGGTTTTTTGTTTGTTTGTTTTGTTTTGTATTTGAGACAGGGTTTCTCTGTAGCTTTGGAGCCTGTCCTGGAACTAGTTCTTATAGACCAGGCTGACCTCGAACTCACAGATATCCACCTGCCTCTGCCTCCCAAGTGCTGGGATTAAAGGTGTGCACCACCACTGCCTGACTAGATAAAGCATATTTTTCCTTGTCTAGTTTATAACAATATTGTGTTAGTAGATTTAGTAGACAAACTTTTGGTTATATAGCTTTAATAAAGTCTTGACAAAAATATCTGATTATTGGGCCTATGATTAAAAGGATTTTTAGGTGAATGACTTTCCTGCCAGGTATTTCGGGGGCAGACATAATAAAGATATATAAAGTCAACCCAATTCTCCATATCGTTTGTTTTTTTTTTTCCTGATAGCCTCGTACTATATCCCAGAGTGGCCTAGCGCTCCCTCCCCACGTAGGTCAAGCTGGCCTTGAACTCGGGCTTCCCTGCTGCCTCTGCTTCTCAGCATAGGAGCCAAGTGTAAAATCACCCCGTCCAGCCTGTTCTCCGTTGTTTGAAGTAGAGCTTGAAAATTTGGACAAGCTCAGCATTGCTGCACCCTATCTTTGCCCCACCCTGGAAGGCTGAGCCTCGATGACCAGAAACTCAGAGAAACAAGCCAGTCATGATGGCACATGCCTTTAATCCTAGCACTCAATATCTGTGCACTCCAGGACAACCAGAGCTGAGTAGAGAGACCCTGTATTAGAAAGAAATGGACTGGGGCTGGTGAGCTGGTTCAGCAGAAAGAGCATTGGCTGCTCTTCCAGAGGATCTGGGCTCCATTCCCAGCACCCACATAGTAGCTCACAACCATGGGTAACTTTAGGGGGCACAGGGGTACTGCACACATACTGTGCAGTCATGCACAAAGGAAAACAAGCAATCACAGAAAATAATTCTTAAAATATCTTGACCCTTAAGAAAGCCGTATTAATAAAGGTTGTTTCTCCCACTTTTGAACCACTGACTCTTTCTCGTTAACATGTCCACATAGTGACGTGTCAAGTGTGAACCCTGGTTCGGGGTGTCTGTGGCCAGCAGTCTCTGGCTTTAGGAGAGCTGGGTGAAAGCTGTATCAGGTATTTCTGCCACTTCTCTTACTTCTGTTTCCATTGTTTTTCCCTCCAGGGATGGTCAGATTACTGCAATTCTAGACCAGAAGAACTACGTGGAAGAACTCAACAGACATCTGAAGTAAAGACTGAATAGAATTCTTTTATTGGGGGCTTGTAGAGAGAAAAAGGAATCATAAACAGTGAGCAGTGACGGCCAGTTCAGTCACTGTGCAGCAGATACACAGAAAATTCCATTTGCCAGTCACAGAACTAAGTACTGGATAAGTTAGGAAACTTTTAGCAGAAGGCAATAAAAGGTTATCATGAGATTGTAACTTAGAGGTTAAGTAAATATATTCAATAAGAATCATAAAACATGCCGGGCGGTGGTGGCACACGCCTTTAATCCCAGCACTTGGGAGGCAGAGACAGGCGGATCTCTGTGAGTTCGAGACCAGCCTGGTCTACAAGAGCTAGTTCCAGGACAGGCTCCAAAACCACAGAGAAACCCTGTCTCGAAAAACCAAAAAAAAAAATAAATAAATAAAAAAAAAAAGAATCATAAAACGTGACACATATATTTTGGCCTTGGACAAAGCCACCTGCTGCAGTACTGACCTTGGGTAAAGCATCTCTCTCGTTCCCTTGCACTTCTCGCTTACACACTAAATTGATATATTAACTTTCCCCCTCCTTGCTCACTACCACTAATTTATCAAGTACTCACTAGATACTTCACACTCTCCAGAATTACTTTAATATTCTTGGGTTAAAATTATTAATTTTAGAAGAACAATTAACATCGTAGCCATTAATTATTATCTTGTTTGTAGTTTATAAGGTCTGTTGTAAAAGTCTCTCCCCCCACTCTGCCCTCTCTCTCTGAGACAAAGTTTCATCTTGTAGCATGGCTGGCCTGGAAATTGCTATATAGACCAGGCTGGTACCTGGCTTTGAACTTATGGAGATCACCTTCCCCGGCTTCAAGGGCTGGGATTAAAGGTGTGTGCCACATGCCTAGCATAAAAGGCATTATAACTGACTTATAAAGTTTCTATAGGCACAGAGGCAGAGTACCCTTTGCAGGTCTCAGGTCTCATTATAGAAAAAGTTTAAAATATACTGGGGACTTGAGAGATTGCTCAGCAGTTATGACCTCTGACTGTCCTTTAGGAGGATCCAGGTTCACTTCCCAGCACCCGCATGAGGACTCAACTGTCTGTAACTCCAGTGCTTCTGTGGGCACAGGCACACACATGGTACACAACATACATACAGCAAGACATCCATACACATGAAATAAAAATTAAAAAAGAACTCAGAAGGGATCTCAGGGGCAATTTATTGGAATTCAAGAGAAAGTCCCAAGCAGGCAAGTTACAGATCTTAACAGCTGCTAAACTGAAGAAGGGGGGAAGTTACATGTTAACAGTATACAAGTAAAAAGATACATCCTGAAGACTAAGTTTCTAGGAAGAAAAGTTGCTGGGTCCTAAGACAGCTCTTACCATTTTGTTGAAGGGTGCAATATTGCACTTCTTACAGAGTTTGTGAGTGTGGTTGCAGAAGCAGGATTCTGCCCTGTAGGGCCAGCCAAGGAAGAAATGTTCACTTCAGTTGCGTTATTTAGCCTCGGGGTCTCCTAAGAGTTGCTCTGGGCAGCCCTGCTGTGAGGATGTGTCTAAGGTGGAAGGGTGATATCTGTCAGTTACGTTCTTCAGTCCTTAGCTCAGGGCTGGTGGGAACAGCCAACAGCAGCTGTTTCTGTGGGTTTATCCTTTGACTTCTGACTTTGGGCCAGTTAAAGCCAAAGCCCATGCCATTGATGTATCTTTAACCCTGCAGTTTGTTTCAACTTTTAGATCTGTATGAACTGCATGGAAGGCCAGTCACGGTGGTTTATTCTTAATCTAGCTGCAAAGGCTAGCACTGAGAATGAGTTATGAGCTTGGGATTTTCCACAGTAGTGCTTGATATTGGCCTCCTTTATATATATATTTGTATATTTATTTTTGGTTCTCACCAAGATGTTATGACTGTTAATTTGTCTCAGAGGAAGCTGGCATATTGATATTCATATTTCAAATGGCACCTAAGGAAATGATAGTGAGAAAGGACCCTTTATTTCCTTCCTTCATGCCTAGAATCCTTTATCAGTATCAATATAAATTTTGAGTAATCTTGATTCCAGCTAGGAAATTCAAGAACAATTAAGTATATTTTCTCTGCGGGAAAAGTAAGAAGTAAGTGTGACCATAACGGTCAGCGACCACGTCAGCCAAGCAAAGATGTGCTTGTATTTGATACCCAAACATAGTCTCAATTCTTCCTTGCCCTTGCTGTACCTCAGTTCTCTGTCTGTAGTCAGAGATACCTAACAAAAGCTGTTGAAGGAAGGAAGCGGTCGAGTGCGGTGAAACCATCACAAGAGTAGCTGGTGTACATATGGGCTGTTTTGTCTCCTGTAGGTAGCGCCAAGAATGTACCAGGTACTCGCTCTTTGATTTCACTCACTGAGCACAACCTCTGTGCCAAGGACTGGCTCATGTGTGCTGTCTCCGAGCATACCAGTCTGGCAGAAATCGTGTGCATTATTAAAGAAGGGATTGGGATGTAGATATGATCAGAACGTGTTGTATGCATGTATGAAAAATCACAAACTCATTCTGTGCAATTAATGATCTAGTTGAGCTTGTAAAGAGTTGTTATAGACTGATAACTATGATGGGGTTAAGAAGACAAGTGCAAGCTGTTGTCCTGTTTTTCAAGAGACTGTTATGTTTTTTCTTGTCTTAATAGTGCTACTGTAAACAACCTTCAGGCAAAAGTAGATGCTTTAGAAAAATCCAACACTAAATTGACAGAGGAGGTAAGTGTTTGGGAATCAATCATTTGATCTATAAATTTAATAATATAAATTAGTGAAATCGATCATTCCTGTTGCCTTGGACATGATTTGACTTTTCAGGTAGGAACCGCTGTAGGAAACAACTTACTGCCCTGGCTGCGTTGTCATTCATTTTCCCAGTGGGATTAGATAGAATACAGCCTGATACTCAGGATTCAGTAAGCATTCTGGCCACTGTTGAAGTACAACTAGACAAAGACAACCCCTCCCCCATCTCTTTTAAACAGATTTTTGTGGAACACTGATGTGTGTTCCAAGCTGGCAAGCTCCTGAGCCCCACATCCTGTCTGTTCTTGAGTATGCCTGACCAAGCAGCTTTGGCCGGTGATCCCTGCCTCTTGTTATGCTTCTTATTGTCATGTGCTCCTGACTAAGATGATCACTTGACCTCTAAAAAAGCCCAGGTTCCCCACTGGCAAATGGGGGTGCTTTTACTTCCTCTTTCAACTCCACAATGACTCTGAAGATTAGGCAAGAATATAAATGAGAATGCTCTTAGAAAAGCCCTTGGAATAGGAAGGGGAAATTAACCTCAAGGCTGGCATCTGATTAGTAGGCTAAATCTGTAGCTTAGCCTTTGTTGAATAGAAGTAGACGTTTTCATCAAGATCTCATGTGAACTAGCCAGAATGCAAGCTCATTCGCTGTTTTTAATCATCCTATTAGGCACAGCGAGATAAACTTGGTTTAAAGAAATTCAGTGCATTAAACATGAGTATGCTAATTAGTTTTTCTTTAGAAATAGAGATAGACAAAGAGACAGAAAGACAGACAGACACACAGACAGATAGAATATAGTTTCTGTCTTTTTTTGAAGCACAGTCTTATTTAGCTCCCTCTGACTTTAAATTTAAACCCTCCTGCCTTAGCCTCCTAAATGCTGAATTACCTATAACAGGTCTTTTGGAGAGTTCCCAATGTGATTCCCATGACAGGAAGTGAATACTTGATTAACCCTTTGTTTAGACAGCATTTCACGATCTTCTGTTCATTTGTTTTTGAGACAGGACCTCATCCTGTGAACATTTTAGAAGCATTTTCACTAAATATGTTTAGAATGTAGCCATGGAAATGCTCTTGAATTAAACAGTCTCAGCCCCGGGGCGTAGTAAAAAGGCAGCAGAATGGGGAAGGTGACTGAGTGGCTAATGTGCTCACTGTGCAAGCAGGAGGACCTGAGTGAGTTTGGATGCTTAGCACCCTAGAAAAACTGGGTGTGTCCACACATGTTTGCAGTCCTGCCCTGGGGGATGGTCACAGGCAGATCCTGGGCCTCACTAGCCAGCCATTGTAGGCCAAAACTTGAGTGTCAGGTTCAGTGAGAGGCCTTGTCTCAGACAGTAAGGGAAAGAACGCTGAAGGAAGACTCCCCAGGCAGACCTGAAACCTGCGTGTACACACTCATACCTGCGCCCATGCACACATCCAAATAAAAGTATTCACGGTAGAGAAGCAATATCAGGTGATTTTCATTTTTATTTTACGTACTTGAAAGATACTTCCCCTATGTTCCTCATTAGAACTTTTCTTTTTCTGAGACTGGATCTCACTTTGTAGTTGAAGCTAAAGAGAATCTACTAGCCCCAGCCTCCAAAGTGTTGGGATTACAGCATGTACCACATATCTGACGGATAAGTACAATTTTAAAGGGTGATAGACAGCTTACTTTAGCTATAGATTTCCTAAGAATGTTCAAGTCTGAAATTTATGCCTTAGCAGATAATAAAATATTCTAATAAAAGAATAAAAAGATTTTTTGTTGTCTTCTCATTGAGCTCCTTTCTGTCTACTGGTGGCAGATTATGGATTCGCAAGAGAAGAAGAGAGAATTCACAGAACTAGCTCTTAGCTTCTGTTTTTACAGAGGTATATTTGGCTATCGTGTGAGACATTCTGAGATCTAAATGCAGACCAATCAGAATTTATCACATTTGTGTCTTTCTTGACCTCCAATAAAAGTGCTTTTTGCATAAAAAAAAAAAAAAGATTTTTTGTTTTTTAATTTTGGTCAACAGCTTGCCGTTGCCAACAACAGAATTATTACCTTACAAGAAGAAATGGAACGAGTTAAAGAAGAAAGCTCCTATCTATTGGAATCCAGTCGGAAGGTAAGTCCTAAGTGGGTTCTAAGACCTTCGTGAGGGGACTCTGTGCATTGTGCAGTCCACAGGGAGGTGGCCAGTTCTGGGCACTGACGTATATCAAACATACTCTTTACCTGGACTCTGTAACGGAGAACAGGGTACAGTTCTCGAAAGCTTGCGCCCTCCACTCTGCCACAGCGCATCATTGTTTACATTTGTTTAGAGACTTGGAAAGTCTAATTCAGGCTCTTATCTGTATGAGCTAATAACTTGTTCTGTGTTTAGTGGTCACAATGTTTATAATGGAGCTGGAGAGATGGCTCAGTGGTTAAGAAAGTTATTGCTGTTCCGGAGGACCTGGGTTCAATTCTCAGCTCCTACACAGCAGCTCACAGCTATCTGTAGCTCCTGTTCTAGATGATCCAATTCCCTCTTCTGCCCTCTGGGATCACCAGGCATACAGGTGTGCACAGACATACATACAGGCAAAATATTCATATCTTAAAATAATTTATGTGATAAATACACCATTATTTTTACACTGTGCTACTCCTTTAAAAGTGAGTAGCCTAGTTATGTGTTGCCACTGAGTAAATTAGCATGAAAATGAATTTTCTACATATCAATATTTTCAAGGACCAAGCTTTTGCTTTGTTTTGTTTGGGGGAAGGTTGTTTTTTGGCCCTGACTGTCCTGGAACTCATTCTGTGAACCAGGCTGGCCTCGAACTCAGAGAGTCACCTGCTTCTGCCTCCCAAGTGCTGGGATTAAAGGTGTGCACCACTGACTGCCCACCCAAGAACCAAGCTTTAGGTAGTGTAGTATTGCAAGATATTTGATTACAGTGTGGAAAATACATCACTCTGATTGGTTTAATAAAGAGCTGACTGGCCAAGTGCTAGGCAGAACTTACAGACAGAGAGGATGCTGGGAAGAAGTGCAGAGTTGCCAACCAGGTACAGAGGAAGCAGGAAGACCGCATGGGCAGTACAGAGTAAAGGTAATACAGCCATCAGACAGAAAATAAATTAATAGGAATGGGTTAACTTAAATTTTAAGAGCTAGTTAGAAGCAAGCCCAAGTAAGCTAAGGTCAGACGTTCATAATTAATAAGAAGTCTCCATGTGGCTATTTGAGAGCTGTCTGGTGGGACAGAAAACTGCCTACAGTATAGATTTGCAAACTTATTTTATATTTTTCAGTTCTGTCTTCTTAATTTTCTTGCTGTTATCCTTTGAGACAGAGTTTTACTGAGTGACCCAGATTGACCGCAGACTCTTGCCTCTGCCTCCCAAGTGCTGGGCTTAGAAGTAAGCATACCTGTGTCCAGCCTTAGGGAGTATAACATGATGCTTTCAGCCCTGATAATGCTTGGTGTCGTTACTGTTCTAATTTATGACAGAATTACATTAGGGGAACATTCTAATTGATAGATCTATCAACTGTGTGAAGATTGTTTTTTTGTTTATGACTTCATGGCATCCTTCCTGGCTACTGCTATTGTTTCTAGAGGTATAATGGGATAAAAACAGTTTCCTATGTAGAGTATTAGTATTTGACTTTGAGGCATGTATATCATTAAAACATTAAACATTAAAACAACTGTAAATGCTCAGAAGAATTTCATTAGTGGCTTCCTTCCTTTTAGCAAAGATATTTGGACAGTGACATGTGAAACTCTCTGGGAAAATAATGTAGTACCACCCACACCTCTGAACCAACTCATATTTTGCAGTGAATCAGGATATTGGGTTTCTGCATTTTGTTTTTGTTTTTGAGCCATGGTCCCATGGAACCCAAGCTGGCCTAGAACTTGGTATATAACTAAGGATGGCTTTGAACTCCTAATCCTCCTGCTTCCACCTCCCAGTGCCAGGGTTAAAGATGTGAGCTGTCCCCAATTTTAGGAGGTGCTAGGGGTTGAATGCAAGGCTCGTGCAGGCTGAGCAGCCACTCTGCCATCTGCACTTTCAGCCCCTTTGTTTGTTTGCTTGGGTAGGTGGGTGAGTGGTTTTTGTTGTGTGTGTGGTCTTTGTTTTTTAGACAGTGTCTTAGTCTGTCCTCCAGGCTGGCCTCAGACTCCCAGCAGTCTTCTTGCCAGGCTCCACGTACTCAGACTACGGGCACCACATACAGCTATGGCAGTGTTTTCCAGGACTGAGGGGGCGAATCTCCACCACCAGTTTTGGTAACTCACTTTTAGGGTTTTTAATAAAGAGACAGCAGATTTCCAATCCAACCTCAGACACAATAAACCTTATACGCAATGTGCATTTCTTTATTGTGTTTGCAAATTTGATGTCAAGTCTTGTAGTCCTTAAATATGTGCTCTTCTGTACCTTTTCAAGGGTCCTAAACAAGACAGAAGTGCAGAAGGGCAAGCACTGAGTGAAGCAAGGAAGCATTTAAAGGAGGAGACGCAGTTACGATTGGTAAATCCCTTAACTTCCAACAGCGAGAAGCTGCAGAGGGCCCATCAAAGTTGCAGCACTCAATAATGCGCCCGTCTTTACAAACCCTATGAAACTGTTTCTTGCCCTGCCCACTCTGCAGTATCTCTAAAAATGTGGAAAGTTGGAAAATGAGAGATGCTTTAATGTGTGCTTAATAAGTTACTTCAAGTTAAGAGGACATGGCAGAGTTGAGAAATGGCTCAGCGGTTAAGAGCACTGGCTGCTCTTCCAGGTTCTGAGTTCAATTCCCAGCACCCACATGGTGGCTCACAAACATCTATAGTGGGATCTGATGCCCTCATCTGGCAAAAAGTTGTTCATGCAGACAGAGGACTCATGAATAAAATGAATAAATCTTTAAAAGCAAGAGTACATGGCAGAAATTCAGGTTCTCTGCAAATAGAACCTTCTTAATGCACTTCAATAACTACCATTTACTGTCTGTATGTTTGTAAATTAGGGATTAAAATGTTTTTCATTAAAAGTATCCTAGAAATAACATCAGCATGTTGCAGCATGATTCATTTTTATCGTAACTATTTAAAGAGGGAACGCATGATACAGAACTTGAAAGTTGTCATTTAAGAGATATGAAACTAGGTAAGACGGTCCAAGGTGTGCCCTGGGCACAGCCTGAATGTGGAAGAAAACTCCAGTCTGTATCTTTGTTCTGCTAAAGAATGCTGCCATGACTATAGTAGAAACCAAAGAGTCTCATAGTAGTGATGAAATTTCACTCGGCCTTACTGGCCATCCGGATGGCCAGAAACTAAACAGTTACTCCAGTGTCTCAGCTCTATCGAGAACATCCCAGCAAATGTTCTTCTTAATCCTAATCGTTGTTATTATTATTTTGTTTTATTCTGAGACTGGGTTTCTCTGTGTAGCCTTGGCTGTCCTGGAACTCACTTTGTAGACTAGACTGGCTGCTAGCCCATATATTCACCCGCCTCTGCTTCCCAATTGCTGGATTAAACGTGTGTGGATTAAACTGCCACCCAGCTCCTAATAGTTATTATTAGTGTCTTATTAATTATTATTAGTCATTAATGTCTCTTAAATACCTTCTGCCAAAATGCTCAGCACTAAAGGTGTCCGTCCACCTTTCCTTGTGAAACCTTATGGCATTTATATAATGGAGGCAAGAGTGTAAGCAGTTCATCTGCTTTGCGGCAGGACGTGGAGAAGGAACTGGAGCTGCAGATCAGCATGAGGCAGGAGATGGAACTGGCGATGAAGATGCTGGAGAAGGATGTCTGTGAGAAGCAGGATGCCCTGGTGTCTCTGCGGCAGCAACTGGATGATCTCCGGGCTCTCAAGCATGAGCTTGCCTTCAAGCTGCAGGTAGGGGAAGATGAGGAGTAGACTCCCTGGCGCTCTCTCGTGTTCTCTCTTGTATTTTCTCTCTCTCTCTCTCTCTCTCTCTCTCTCTCTCTCTCTCTCTCTCTCTCTCTCCCTGAAGCACCCATGCTGGCTAGTTTTAGGTCAATTTGACACAAGCTAGTGTCTTTCTGGAAGAGGGAACCTCAATTGAGAAAATGCCCTCACCAGATTGGCCCGTGGGCAAACCTGTGGTACATTTTCTTGATTGATGATTGATGTGGCAGGACCCAGATCACTGTAGGTGGTGCCACCCTTGTAAGAAAGCAGGCTAAGGAAGCCAGGAGGAACAAGCCAATAAGCAACCTTCCTTCATGGCCTCTGCTTCAGTTCCTGCCCTGACTTCTCTTGATGATGGACTGAGATCTGCAAAGTGAAATAAACCCTTTCCTCCCCAACTTGCTCTTGACCATGGTATTTATCACAGTATTAGAAATAGACAGCATTAAAATATGGGTTTCTGCTGGGCAGTAGTGGCGCGCATCTTTAATCCCAGCACTTGGGAGGCAGAGGCAGGTGGATCTCTGTGAGTTTGAGGCCAACCTGGGCTACAGAGCTAGTTTCAGGACAGGCTAAACAGAGAAATCATGTCTCGAAAAACCAAAAAAAAAAAAAAAAAAAAAAAAAAAAAAAAAAACAACAACAAAAAGAAAAACCTGTGGGTTTCTCTTTCTCTGAAGATTTATTTTTCTTTTTTGTCTCTGTGATCTGTGTAATTATGTTCTCAGAGTATCAGAGGTGTTAGATCCCCTAGAACAGGAACTGTCAGGGTTTATGAGCTGCTAATCTAGGTGCTGGGTGGGATACAAATTCAGGTCCTCTGCGGGCACAGTATGTGCTCTTGTTCACTGAGCCATATCTGTAGCTCAAAATAGGGGCATCTTTTCTTTTCTTTGTCTTTAAATACTCATTTTTATTTTCTGTATATGGTTGTTCTGCCTGCATATATGTCTGCATGCACCATGTGGATGCCTGCCTGCTGCTCACAGAGATCAGACGAAGTTGTCAGATCCCACTGGAACTGGAGTTACAGGTGGTTGCCAGCCACCATGTGGCTGATGGGAATTGAACCCTGGTCCTCTACAAGAGCAGCAAGTACCCTTAACTCTCGAGACAACTTTCCAGCCCGAAATTTTTTTTGAAGATTTATTATGTACACAGTATCTGTCTGCATGTATTTTTACAGGCCAGAAGAAGGCACCCGATCTCATTCTAGATGGTTGTGAGCCACAATGTGGTTGCTGGGAATTGAACTCAGGACCTGTGAAAGAACAGTCAGTGTTCTTAACCTCTGAGCCATCTCTCCAGCCCAAATAGGGGTTTCTTAATGAGATTTTTGTGCACATATTTATTATTGAACTTGGTTCATATTCATCCTCAAGTCCCTTCCTTGTCTCACTCCCTCTTTTTACTGTTCCTTTCCTTTATATATTAAGCCAATAATGTGTATTTAAATCTAGGTTCCACACGAGAGGACATGTGATATCTGTCTTTTTCTGTCCTCTTGTCCTTCGTTCCGCCATGGGCTCTCCCTCTCCCCTCCTAGTTCTCCTTCTACTGTTATATTGTATTTTCCCTTCAGATCATATTTAGGTATATTTTTAATTTATTTAATATCAATATTCATGAGTGTATGGGCAACACAAATTAGATTTGGTGTATGTTTTTCTTTTGGGGGGGAGGCAGAAAGGTGGAACAGTGGAACCTGGGAAGAAAGGGAAATGACTGATTGGGGTGCACTGTGTGAAATTCCCAATAATCAATGAAAATATTATGTTGGAAGAAAGTTACAAAGATTAGAATAATAATAATATAAATATTTGTATCCTATAATTTCTGCTCCACAGCTTAGCATATCAGCTGAATTGTAAATTGCATTAGATCTTTAATGGACAGATAAATCAATGAGCCTTCTGATATTGTAATAAACTTCATTTAATAATATATAATATTTATTTTAGCAAAAATGCTCCTTGGCTTTCTTTTTCTACTTGGAAATTAGCAATACACAATTGTAGAGCGGTTCCGTTTATTTCGTCTTCACCATTATGATTAAACAGACGTGTACTGTAAATCTTTATAATTCTTTCTTTCCAGAGTTCAGACCTAGGAGTCAAGCAGAAGAGTGAATTAAACAGCCGCTTAGAAGAGAAAACTAACCAGATGGCCGCTACCATCAGACAGCTGGAGCAGAGGTAAGACTGCCGACAGGATGCTTAGACAACAGAAAATAGAAGAAGTTTATGCAACATAATAAGATATTCTGGTTAAATTTTCTCTGTGTGTGTTCCATGACGTTCCGAAATATTGTTAAGAGTGGTCTGTCTAACAAACAGGCTAACATGGATTGAATCTCACATCCCCGCAGCTCTCGATAGAGAACTTACAGGGGCCTATAGCTGGGCATCCAGTACCAAGTGGTCAGTTCTAAAGTCACGCTCATACGAGCAACACAAAATGGACTCAGCAGGTTGTAGGGGTGTGTGTGTGTGTGTGTGTGTGTGTGTGTGTGTGTGTGTGTGTGTGTGAAGTAAAAAAAAAAGAGGCCATGTATTTGAGAGGGAGTAAAAGGGACACAGGAAAGGCTGGAGGGAGGAAGGCAACAAATTATGTAATTATATTTTACGTTTTAAGGTTTTTTTCTAGTGGTCTGTAGATAGCGAGTTCCAGGCCAGATTGGGTTGAAGTGTGTGACCCTTTCTAAGTGAGCAGTGTTTGTAATTGTGTAGTTTGTTTGTCACTGAGGTCTTTAGATGTCTTCACGTTAAGTAAGGTAGGGATTCTGAAAGGCAGATATCCTCCAAGTATTGACCGTGGCTTGCTCTCCCATCTTGAACTCCTTCCTCTAATCTCTCTCATCTCCCCTCTCTCCTGAGTGGTTGTGTGGCTTTCGCTAACGCCTCCGCTGTGCCTCTCTCACCTCCACCTGTCAGTTGGGAGTTTCCCTCTTCTACTCAGTCCTACCCACAAGTACTTCTTCCTGTGACATCCTCTTTCTCCTTTTGTCTGAAGTCAACCCCTCCCCCGTACAACAGAGAAATGTCTGAGACTTCAAAGTTCAATGCAGTGTAGCACCCAAGATCATCTGCCATTTCTACCGCTAATCCCTGCTCATCACCCTTGTTATGCTTGAGCAAACCTGAATCATGTAGGCCATGCTTTCTGCTTTCTCATCCCTGTTGTTCTGATAGTTCTACTAATTATGCATGGTCCCTTCCACTCTCTTCTTCAAATCCATTTTTCACATGAAGGTTTAAATGCCACATTCTGATATTGGCTTCCTCTAATACCTCTTTCCAGCTAGGATTGGCACTTTGTATCCACCGATCCCATCCTGCCTGGCATCTCTCACTGTGCACCCCACCTGTAGTCTCCTGTCTTCTCAGAGTGTGAGCTCTTTGCAGTTAGTTAACTAATTGTTCCAGTTCTGTCTTAGGATCTGTCACAGTTCTTGAATGCACATGGCATAAGCTGATGGATGAATGGATGGATGGGTGGATGGATGGATGGATGGATGGGATGGGTGACTTCCTTCAGGTGAGTCTTGGCCAGGGAGGAGAGTCCTGAACAGCGGAGCATGTTAGTGTTAACACTGAAGCTAATTGCAGACTTACAAATGAGGCCAAAACTTTTTGCACTGTTGGTCCTGCTATGAATGATAGATGAAAATGAATCCATTTCTATAGCAGATTATCCAAGTGCTTGCTCATGAGTACTGATATTTTATGATTTAATAAACTGATGATCATGTTCATAAGTTGTACTTTTGTAATGTAGGAAACTATTTCTCAGTGATGTTGACTTGGCAGTTAAGACCAAGAGAACTAAAATAATGATGACTCATCTGACTGATTTTCTTGCTGTCTTTGTTTCCTGTTTATCCATTTTCTCATTACCCTTCCAACTCATTTTTTATTTTTATTTTAAGTGAAAAAGATTTGGTGAAACAGGCAAAGACCTTAAATAGTGCCGCAAATAAACTGATCCCAAAACATCACTAGACACTTCATAGATGGTCACCTCTCAAGTCTGATGTTACAAAATAACTATAAGAGGAAGAAGTCAGAAATTCCTACATTTAAGCTCTGATTCTATATTTAAAAAAGTCACCAAAAGTTGACCTTGAATTTGTTGGACTTAAAAAAAAAATAGTTCGATATATAGGTTGGGTTTTGTTGTTGTTGTTGCTGCTGTTATTTTCTCCCCCAGAGTTAGAAATTTTGGTATGGGTTCCTCATTAAATACCAAATAAACTTTGAGAAATATTTCTGAGTTGAACAATAAATCAAAAGACCATCTTCAGGAAGCCTGGGGAACAGAAGCATTGTACATGTGTCCTTGATAGTGATCAGACTCTGTAGGTGGCCCATGTCCACATCAGTGAGCCTGTTCTCTGCCGTGTAATGCAGGCAGGTGTCACCTGGGGACCTTGGGCCTAAAGTAGCTCTGTCTCTTAGACCGTGACTCCTCTTCTCTTGCCTTGTGTAGGTTTAATCCCCAGCCCAAGAAAAGTACTTAGTATTTCATTACACTTCTATTCTCAGTAACCAAGACTGCTTGCAGTTTCTTTTTCCCTTAGTGATTTTGGACAAAAACAGCATCCTTGCATTTCTTTAAAGTACTTAGAAGCAAAGTAGTAATTAGGTAGCTCTTACCGTCCTAGTGCGGAAGCTGGGAACCCCTCTTGACACGCGTCACCTCTACCTCTGCCCTTCTCTGCCATCCTCCGTACTACTTAGGTAGCTCAGAGAGAACACTTTAATACAAATACGATTTTCAAATCTACCCTGCTTTTTTCCTCCTCGGATAAAGAGGCCACAGTGTAGTCATGACTTCCGACCTGCTGTCCTTGCCTGGAACACTGGCCCAAGAGCTTCTATCACTTTTTTTTTTGTGATAAATATTTGCGAAAGGTTCTAGTTACTAAAAACAAATAATTTCACATGAGAAATCAATAATGCACTAGCATTGGTTAGTATCAAAACAAAGATTCTCAGTAGATAGCCACAGCAATACTAGCAGGGCTTTTTTCCTAAGTGACTGCAGAGCTAACCCTTTCTAGGCTCTACATTGTAAATAATCCTATAAATACTTTGATTTAGAAAAAACTATTTTTGATTTGGGGAGGCAGGCTTTTATATACATGAGCCTTTACTCCATCCAGCGGGTTTGGCACAGTGCCTGGGGTTTTGTTCCATGTTTTCTGTCCCTCCTTCTGGCATGCTATGTAGCATTGCCCCTGCTAAGAGAGAGGCAAAGATAATTCCTTTGATTCAATATTTTTACTTTCTTGGCAAAACATAATTAAGAGTGTAACCGAGTGTGTGTGCTTTTATAGGTCCTCAAAGGGCCTGTGTTAGAGCCAACTTAATGGAGGATCCTTAAACTCATTTTAATTCTTATAACTTTGCACCTATATAAATAAACCTCCTCTTGCGTTCTGCTGCTCATCAGCCTTTTATGGTGATGAGTTGCTTTTACCATACCCATTGAAAAGGAATAATCAAACCAACAAAAGTTAGACTGCATATAGCATGCCTATAAATTCTATTACAGAAAGCCTCAAATATTCCACTGTATAAAAATGATCCTTTATAGGTGCAAGGCTATAAGACATTTAGAAGAAAGCATCCATAAGAAGCTCCCAGAGAATATGGTCAGGAGTCTTGGGAACCCCAATGCTGAGTGTTTTACTGCTTGGTCACCCCGTGATAGAAGTGGAAAGGGCAGACACAGCCAGACTTTCAGAGAGGCTTGTCCTTATGGAATCATGAGAAGCTTGGGTAAGGGTTGCTAGAGATTGCCCTCCAGCTTCCTGTGGTCAGGGAAGGGTCAGGAAATCACTATAACCCCACATGAGAAGGCAGCTCCGCCTGCACCTTCAGCTGTATGTGGAAGGCAGAAGGATAACGTTCCAGCCTGTTAGGAAAGAAAGACAGTGGCTTCGACATAATTGACTGTGTACTTGAGGGTGGCTCTGGACATGGATTTCCAAAACGTGATGTCTTCTTGTTGATCACCTAATGGCTGTAAACTGTAGTACTAGAATAAAAAAAATAGAAAACCAGCTTCCCCTCTGCCTGGTTCACCTTCATCTTGCTTTTCTTTAGAATTTGTTTCTTCTCCATCTTTTTCCCCATCGTAATTTCTTCCTGTGTCCTACATTTTTTTCCCTCTGTCTCCCCATACTTTCTCCCCCTTGGGTTGTTTTATTTTATGTTTGTGAACTTGGTCTTCCTCCCCACCATGGCTTTTGTTTTTATCACAAGTTCATATGGCTCACATTCAGATTGCGCCAGGCTGAGCGAGGCCGCCAATCTGCTGAGTTGGACAACCGGCTCTTCAAACAGGACTTCGGAGACAAGATCAACAGTCTGCAGCTGGAAGTGGAGGCACTCACCAGGCAGCGGTGAACAGGGGCAGCTTGGCCAGCAGGGTGGTGGTGGGTACTGCACAGGAGGGTGGTGGTGGGTACTGCACAGGAGGGTGGTGGGTACTGCACAGGAGGGTGGTGGTGGGTACTGCACAGGAGGGTGGTGGTGGGTACTGCACAGGAGGGAGGCTCCTCAGCAAAGAGGAAGTCAGGTCTTGAGCCTTCTAGGGTTGATCTCTCCAGTATTTTTCACAAACAGTGGGAACTCAGAAAGCGTCACATGGCTGAACAGTTCCAAAATCCACTCAACATTTATTTATCAAATAGTTTCGAACTGACTGCTGGACATGGCGCAGGCTGAAATCTCAGCCGAGACAGGAGCCCAGAGCCAAGTTGGGCTGCACATAGTGACACTCTCGTCTTCAAGAACTAAAATAAAAAGAGAATTTGAGACCAAGTTCCCAAATATATAGTAATTGATAGCTAATCTGATTTTAGTGACAACAGTTAACATCTTCTGAATTCCTACAGTGTCTTGTATATGTTTCACAACACTTCTTACTGCCCCTACTTTGAGATAAAGTGACAGCTTAGAGGGGTTAGTGTGTCCCAGTTCACACTAGTAAGCTAGTAAGTGCCTACAGTGCCCCTTTAAAAACCTGTTTCTCTGACTAAACCCTAAGTACTCTCTCATGCCACCTGTCACCTTGGATGCACTTTGGTGCTGAAGCCACTGACTGCAAACGAGGGAGTCTGGTGGTTGAAAAACTCAAAGCGACCAGGGGTGCTTTGGGGATGGGGTGTGTGGGGACTAAGTAGAGAACTATAGAGACCAGCCAAACAGCTCTCACTCGGTTGTAGTATAAGTACATTGTCATCCAGATAACCGCAGCTCTTCATTAGGAATTAGTGTGAAATAATTGACCTGCTAAAACTGGCCACTCCTAACTTGCATTCTGAATTGCCAGAAAAAAAAGAGTAAACATGGAAGCATTACTAGCTTTACTGTGTTCTGCTGTTTTACAGCTTGGTTGTCCATATATTTCTGGTAACTTTATCAGGCATTAAAACTTAATTGCTGAACTTTAAGGGAAAGTCTGGTATTCTTTAGAATATATGAATATAGAAATCAGAATTTTCATCCTTTCTTCTCTCACCTGACCAGGACTCAGTTGGAGTTAGAACTGAAGCAAGAAAAGGAGAAGAGGTCACAAAACAGGAGCACCCCAGGAAAGGGGGCCCAGAAGCCGGAGCCCCACCCAGTGAGTGTGTTCTTTATTCAGGTGCTCATTCCACCTACATCTTACGACCTAGCCTCATGGGTCCAGCGGGTCTTTCACTGCCCACACGCTTAGTTCCTCAGGTCCTGTGGGACATAGCATGTGGACATGCTTAGTTCCTGTGGGCCACAGTGTGCAAACATGTTTTGTTCCTGTGGACCACAGAGTGCAGACATGCTTAGTTCCTGTGGGCTACAGTGTGCAGACAGCAAAGTGAGCTTCTCAGAATGGAGGAAACTGTGATCCTGAGCTGACCTCTAAGATGATCTTGGACTTGCTCTGCTGGAAAAGAAAATGACTCTTTTCCTTTGAATTGTTTAGTAAAAACTATTCTGGTATCATTGTAAATGATAGAGGTTGACAGAGGTTTCTGTCCAGCCTGGTCCTGCAACTGTTCATCCCAAAGAAACACACAAAGACCCACGTTAAGTATAAACTGTTTGGCCTATCAGTTCAGGCTTCTTATTAATTAATTCTTACATCTTACATTAACCCATAATTCTTGTCTGTGTTAGCCACGTGGCTTGGTACCTTTTATCAGTGAGGTATTCTCATCTTATGTTCTCTGCATCTGGGTGACAACTGGAGACTGAGCCTTTCCTCTTCCCAGGATTCTCCTGTTCTGGTTTCCCCGCCTATACTTCCTGCCTGGCTACTGGCCAATCAGCATTTTATTAAAGTAATACAAGTGACAGACAGGTCTTTACAGGGTACAAGACCATTGTCCCACAGCATAAATGGAGTCATAATTAATACTGTTTAATATGGTATAATAGCCCCTCCTAACCCCAAGTTTTCCTTCAACAGAATTTCCTCAGCTCTGGGTTTGCTTCTTGGGGCCCTCTGTGTCATGTGGACTTCAGTGGGAATATACACAAGGAGCATCTTTTATAAGGAGAAGAAAGTAGAATTACAGAATAATATCATGTAGAATGGTTAAAGAACAGAATGGAGCTTTCTGTGTAACAGTCTTGAAAGCTGCTAGCACCTGCAGGGGTGAGGAGCCACAAGATCATCTCTGGGAGCAGAAACAGGGCCAGCCTCTGGAAATGATACAACTTACAAAGCATGAGACATTTCTGTTCTATTCAGAGGAGCAAGCACCTTTGTGTGTTAGCACATACAGCATAGGGCATGCGGTATAATTTCTAGAGAATTAACTGCTAGTTTGCTGCAGAGCCCACAGGAATGGTAAATAGAACTGTGTTACCTGGTACACACTGCTATTTGAAATGTGCAGAGAAGCACCATGCAGTGTGTTCTTTACTACTTTGAGTGCAGGTAAATCTGAAAGCCTGAGGAGGTCTACCTATCTTGCTTTACTTTCCCAAGAAGACTGTAAGTTTTTGCCTTGAATTGATTGCTGTGAAGAGAGCTTCTTGGAAGGTAAATGTTGCATTGACCTCTCTTGCCTGATGCTTTGGTGGTCTAAGAACTTAGTCTGCCTTTGGAAGCCGATGGACTGCAGTTCAGAGCGCATATACATATTTATAGATATAGATATATGCCACTGCCTGCTCTGATAGATAGATAGATACATAGATAGATAGATAGATAGATAGATAGATAGATAGATAGATAGATAGACAGAGATAGAGATATAGAGATACATCTCACAGAAGTTGATCTAGAAACTACCCAGGTGGCCTTGCCAGCCTGGGTTCATTGCCCTTCAGAGCAGAAAACTCACCTGTGTACAGGTTGGAGTCATTGGCAGTGGGGCAGCTACATGAGTGTCCAGAGGGTCACACATCCAGTGGCTAGACTGTGCTGAGTTTGGTCTGTTTTTCAAAGAAAAGTCAGGAAAAAAGATACTTTTCACAAGTACCAGCTTACCTTGAACCCATTAAAGAGGCTATTTCTTTTAGATTGTATTTGAATTCCAGGAAACAAAATACTCCTAAAGTAACTACTTCTAAATTCTATCAGAATGTTTTAATAACTTTTGGAGTAGAGTATGAGGAAGCTGGTTTGAAAGTTAAGTCCTTTCTCTAAGTAAGTACAGAAGGAAGGAAGGGGAGAGACGGTGGGGGGCGGGGGAGGAGAGAGGAGAGTGAGCTACTCTTTGTACCCAAGCTGAGACAATACAGAAGAAGCCTAGGGTACCATCACCATTTAGGGTCCTGAATAATGCTGTTTTCTTTTGGCAGGATGGGAAGCGCAGACTTCAAGAGGAAAATGTTAAACAGAAAAGGCTGGAAGAAAGCCACAGGTGTTTATAATGCATATTAAGCTATAAAGTCATTCTGCGTTGGTGGGAAAGGGGGCTCCTGATATAAGGGTACTGACACAGAGCTGTGAAGCAGAAAGACAGCTAAAGGGAAAGCTAGTAGATAATAAACCAGATAACTCATTAGCCAAGTCACCTAACCAGCCTGTCCCCTACTGTTCCTCAACTTATGTTATCATTTTAAAAGATTATTTCTCAACTGAGTATAGTTCCTCACACCAGTAGTCCCAGCCCTTGGAGGGTAAATCAGGATGTGAATTCAGCGGTATTTGTTTCCACTCACCTGCCAAGCTTGAGATAAACATTCTCATTCTCTTCTCATTCTCTTAAATGTCGGTGCTTTGTTTGTTTGTTTTTTATTTGTTTGTCTGAAACAGGGTGTCCCTTTGTAGCCACAGCTGTTTGGGAGCTCACTCTGTAGACCAGGCTGGCCTCAACTCAATCCACCAGCCTCTGCCTCCCGAGTGCTGGGATTAAAGGTGTGCACCACCACTCCCAGCTCCTGTCTGTTATTTTTAATTGCTTTATCTCTGGGACACTGTGGCAAATTCTAGGACCTATTTCAGCCAGAACGGCAACCACAGAACACAGGACATTCGGAGGCTTGTTCAGCATAGGTGTTTGTCTGTCCTCTGCTTCTCAGCTGAGGAGAACAGGAACCGTTGTAGCTGCATTTTACTGAATAGGAGTGGGCTCTTCGCTGTGCTGCTGGAGGAAGAGTTCAGCCTTTGTGGTACAGGTTTTCATACATGGCCTCAGGACAGTCTGATTCACGTGATGAGTTTCCTAAAGCTTCCAATGTAAGAGTATTTGAGGAATGAAGACGAATATATGGCATATGATAATGGGTAGATTCTCATAATGTCAGATATAATAAAACTTTAAAAAATACATGGTTGGGCTGGAGAGATGGCTCAGCGGTTAAGAGCACTGCCTGCTCTTCCAAAGGTCCTGAGTTCAATTCCCAGCAACCACATGGTGGCTCACAACCATGTGACAAGCAGACAGAATACTGTATAAATAATAAATAAATATTTAAAAAAATACATGGTTAATGAGCCATTGGAATTTTTTTAAATATTTATTTATTTATTTATTATGTATACAATGTTGTCTGTATGCCTGCAGGCCAGAAGAGGGCACCAGACCTCATTACAGATGATTGTGAGCCACCATGTGGTTGTTGGGAATTGAACTCAAGACCTTTGGAAGAGCAGGCAATGCTTTTAACCACTGAGCTATCTCTCCAGCCCTGAGCCATTGGAATTTTACATGATATATATCAAATGCTATTTTCTAGGTAGTAAAAAGGAAAGATAAAATAAACTCCATATATTGTTTGTAAATCAGATCTGTGATGTATGTCAGGGTTCAGATAGTCTCGTAAAAGATTTAGCCAAATTGTCCAGAATTCTGGATGTCAAAATTAATAATGACATTTTCCCCAGCAGTATAAAGGGAGGGCAGCATCGCCTATTTAATGAGTATTGTCCTGAGCATTTCTTCAGATTCTGTAGTGGAAATACAGTAAATCATATTTGACATTTGTTACCCCTTTATTTCCCCACTATAGGCTGCTGACTCACTCTGCAGACGAATGGGTAAGACTCTCCTGTTTTGTTTTGTTTTGTTTTTGGTTCCTGTCTTAGAACTAACTCTTGTAGACCAAGCTGGCCTTGAACTCACAGAGATCCGCCTGCCTCTGCCTCCCGAATGCTGGGATTAAAGGCATGCGCCACCACTGCCCGGCAAGACTCCTGTTTTAAAACGTCTTGCACACCATTACAAAGTCCATGTGCCATGGCTAGCCAGGAAACAAGATAACATGGGAGGAGGACAGGTGGACACAGTCCTTGGTGTAGCATTTTCTTAATATTTTTTTTAATTTATTTATTTACAGTTGCTTTTTCGAGACAAAGTTTCTCTGTGTAGCCTTGGCTGTCCTGGAACTAGCTCTGTAGACCAGGGTGGCCTCAAACTCAACAGAGACCTGCCTGCCTCTGCCTCCTGAGTGCTGGGATCAAAGGCATCACCACTGCCTGGCTAGCTCCTTAATACTCTAATGTGTTGGAAAAGATGCACTTGATGTGTTGGGAAACAGAACTGCAAAGTGTAACCAGTTTGTCGATGGGAATCATGTGACTGGGAGTCAGTGGGGTAGCTCGGAGCTTTGGACATTTGGCCAACAGCAATTCTTATTCCCTACATGATGTCACCTCTGAGGAACAGCACCTAATCTTCAAACCCAGCGCCCATCTTCCCTCCCATGTTTCCCTTCAGAACAGGGCAGGCCTCCGCCTCCCAGGAGGAATTCTCAACCAAACTTAGAATATCAAGTTGCACATCCTCTTACATTAAGGCTGGACAAGGCAGCCCAGTAGGAGGAAAAGGGTCCCGAAAGCAGGCAAAGACTCCGACAACCCCCACCCTGCTCCCACTGCTAGGAGTCCCACAAGAAGACCAAACTACACAACTATAACATAAATGCCGAGGTCATAGGTCAGATCTGTATATGTTCCGTGATTATTGGTCCAGTCTCTGTGAGTCCCTATGAGCCCTGGTTAATTGATTTTGTGAGCTTTCTTGTTGTGTTCTTGACCCCTCTGACTCCTACAATCCTCTTCCCCCTTTTCAGCTGGATTCCCCAAGTTCTGCCTAATGTTTGGCTGTGGGTCTCTGCATCTGCCCCCATAGTTGCTGGATGAAGGCTCTCTGATGACTATAATGCTGGGCTCCTGTGTACAAGCATAGCAGCATCTCATTAGGAATCATTTGATTGGCTTTGTTTGGTTCTATCCTAGATCCCTGGGCTGTCCATCCTCTGGGTCCTGGGCATTCCAGACTGTGTCAGGGGTGGCCTCCTGCTCATGGCATGGTCTCAGACAGACCAGTCATTGGTGACCACTCCCACACTTTCTGTGGCACCTCTACTCCAGCACATCTTGCAGGCAGGACAAATTGTAGGTTGAAGGTTTTGTGGTTGGATTGGAATCCCAACCCCTCCACTGGAAGTCTTGCCTGGTTACAGGAGATGGTGGTTTAGGCGACTATAAAACAGCTTGAAAATACAATACGGCAACCCCATGAGATAGACATGTACTGCTACTATGCCTGGGGCACCTAATCAAGATTTAAAATGAAGCCAAGATTTAAAATGAAGCCAATGATTTCATGCTTGGTAGAGGAATGGAAGAGTAATGAGGCCGTGGATGCTTGGGTTTTCCTGCTAGAAACAGAATTCCGAGCTAAGATGATAGAACACTTGAGAGTATGTAATTTGTGTTTTCCCCAGCAGTGTGTAGTCTGGCTTTAGGAGCTAAGAACAGTACGACAGTCTCATGTTCTTGTGCTCAGGAGTTAACTGGTTTACTGTGTCTTAGGGTCAGCCCGAGCTCTCTGAAAAGCCCCAGGTGTGCCAGCTGTGCCAGCACGACGTCAGCCTGAGGAAGGTGAGCGCTTCTCACAGACACATGCGCTGTTCAGCTCCTTGCCAAGAGCAAGCTGCACTTCGCTGTGCAGAACACAGCATGCCTCTCATGGTGCCAGGGGGGAGCCAGAACTTACTATTTAACAGAAATACAAATAAGAACATACATAATTTGAAACAAATAAGGAAGTACTAATTTATAAAGTACACTATTTGGTGAGCACCCAGCCTTGTTTTTACTTTTTATTTATTTTAACTGGGTGAGAGAGGGGTGGGGAGGGAGGGACGTTACTCATGGTCCCCATGCAGAGGTCAGAGGACAACTTTGAAGGGTCTTCAACCTTCTCCAACCATGGGTTCTAGGTTCTCAGTCTTTCATATTAAGCCCTTTTACCTGCAGAGCCATCTCACTGGAACCTTGTGTGGGTCGTGAGGCCCGGTCTCCTGTGTAGTCCAGATGGCCTGGTGCTGGCTGTGATCACCAACCATACTCCCTGGCCTATGTAACCAACCTCAAGAGCTGAAGTTGCGGTGTATACCTGCAACTAAGTCTGTTTCATTTTGTTTTCTGTTGATGGAACCCAGTCCCCGGTACCCCAGGCAAGAGCTCTACACTGAGCCACATCCAGCTCCATGGCTGGAGACTCCCACGCCCTAGTCTTTGGTTCATGTTCCTCTCAGGCTGCTGCGTGCTCAGAAGAGCAGAGCGCTCTCCCCACCAGGCCCCTTTCCATGTGCTTTTGCCAGTTTGCCATCAGAGAATAGGTAAAGTCTAGATCGGAAAGGCCCAACATCCTCAGTTGGCTCGGGACTGGCTAAATCCCTTAGCATCAATATGGTGCTCAGAGAAGCTCAAGAGGTGTTATGTTCAAAGGATATTACATGTAAGTGCTTGAAGAATTATAAGAAATGTGCCCAAATTCTGGATTACATCATGCTGAATCTTAACAAAATTACAGTGTGGTATAGCCATAGATTAGCAGAACCATTGCTATATGGTTGGAAATTCATAAATATTACATACAAAACAGAAGAAACTGCTAACTTAATTCAATCTTTCACCTCCAATGTCCCGCTAACAAATTTACAATAAAAATGACAAGCTTATGCCAACAAGACTGAGGCAGGAGGGTTCCAAGTTCAAGCTTAAATCCTTGTCTTAAAAAAAAAAAAACAGCCAGGTATGATAGTGTACACCTTTCATCCCAGCACTCCTAGAGGCAGGTCAGTCTCTTGTTAGTTCAAGGCCAGCAAAGGCTACATGGGGAGACCCTGCCTCAAAAACAAAAGGAACCCCCACCTTATTCCATGCACTCTTCAGATGAAGGTGTCTCTGGAGCCTTCTCTGAAGGAAGTGCTGTGTGACCCTGTTGCGGCCGCCCTGGTGGCACTGCTGTGGCAACACATGGCTTGGCTACCAAAGGTTCAGAATGTGTATGGAGACTAGCATCCCTAGAAACAAGATGCAGGTAGCAGGATAGGGGCATCCAAGAGAAGCATTAAGCTTACCAGTGCTCTGGGAACTTTGAGGTGATGTTGAGCACACTTTAGCTTCTCCAAACCATTTCAGGGTGCTTAGATACTGGCTAGAACTTAGAATTAGCCTACCCAACAGTGACTGTGGGGATCAAAAGTGTGAAGTGTGCTCCACAGACTGAATATACTCTGTCTCTCTTGATTCTGTGGTATCCATGCTAAATGATTAGGTCTAATAGCTGACTTCATGTTCCTTAGGAACATGTCTGGTCAGGGCCATTTAGCACACAGCGGCCACACTGTACTTTATTATGCACTGAGCAATGACGCATTTGACCCTTTCTATCCCACCCCCAATCTTGCAGAGCATGTGTACGAACTGCAGAGGAACCTTCTGTAACGCCTGCATGGCAGAGGAACTGCCTCTTCCTTCTAGCATCAAGCCGGAACGAGTGTGTAATCCCTGTCACAAACAGCTGATGAAGCAGTATTCCACCAGCCCATCCTAAGACTGGAGACCAAGACCCAGGCCAGAGTGTTGATGCTGGGCCTCTCCCTCCACATGTTAGATGCAGGATGTCCTGGAACCAGTCCTCAGAACCAACCTTAGTTGGTAGCAAAGATAGAAGTAAACCAGGTCATGGGGCAAGGCCGCAATTGGAGGTGCTCGAACCTTTGCTCATCTTCTCTAATGAGTGTATAAATAAAAATTGCTGAGCCTTTCTCAACACCTAAACAAGCCCACTTTGGAGGGTTTAGAGGCATAGTCTTTGGGCTTTTTTTTATATCTATGAGGTGATAAAACTGGGCTGTAGCTGAGTGGAAAAGCACTGCCTAGCAAGTATGAGACCCTGACTGCAGCATCACTGCCAAAAAAATGGAAGGAAACATTACATTTCCATTCTCAGGGGGTAACAAGATGTTGCCAGGCGGTGGTGATGAACATCTTCAATCCCAGCACTCGAGAAGTAGAGGCAGGCAAATCTCAGTGTTCTAGGCCAGCCTGGTATCAGTTCAGGACAGCTAGGACTGTTACACAGAGAAACCCTATCTTGAGAGAAATAAAAACAAAAAAACAATTGTTGCCCAGGTGGCTGGACAGTTTTCTCTCACCTCCCACTACCTACCTCTTTAACCTGCCAAACTGTGAACCCAATCTCAGGGAAAGAAATTAAGAGTAATATAAATTCTGAATGTATTGGTAATAATATTTTAATGCATTATAATTTCAGGACCAGATTTTTTTTGTGGGGGTGGGGGAGACACCTATGAGGGTTTTGTGTGAACAAGAATATCTTTTTTTCCGTAATGGCCCCAGAAGAATCTGCTCTCTTAGGATCCCTACCACAGCAAGTCATCTCTGTTACCCAGTCCCTCCCTCTTGCAAGTAGATTAAAGTAAAGCTAAGCCAGGTACTCATAATTTGTCAATGGCTGAGGACAGGAACTCAACATTTAACTGTTCACTTGATAAGAAGTCCTTAACTACAGATCAGAACCCATAGGCAGGGTTCTTGGAAAGATAATATTCAAACATCTCTTCATAATAAACCCTCTGTAGAAGAGTGGGGGCGGGGCACACTGAAAAAAGACTGAAAAAAATGGTTTCATTGCCGATTATGTTGTATGTTTGGATTGTTTGATTCCAGTCAAGACTCAGAAGACCTGATTCTATGCATGCGCGGAATTCCGGGCTAAACGATGGGTACTGACAAATCTGTCTCCTAGAAAGGGGAGAGCCCGGGAAAGTCGCTATTTCAGAGGATAGGTCGCCTGCAGGTGACACTGAAGTTTAAGACTATTAGGAGGAAATAAAATTAGCAATTCTAACCTATTGTGTTGGCTGCCTCTTTTTTTTTTTTTTTTTTTTTTTTGGCTGCCTCTTTTTAAATGTCTTTATGTGAATGAGTGTTCTCCTCTATGTGTGTGTGTCCAGGTCAGTTCCCCTAGAACCAGAGACAGCTGGGAAATTCCCTGTGAATGCTGAAAACTGAAAGAGCAGCCAGTGCTCTTAACCACTGAGCCATGTCTCTAGCCCCCGCCTTTTTTTGTTTGTTTTACAAAATACTTTTTTTGGGGGGTGGGTGGCTTGAGACAGGGTTTCTCTGTGTAGCCCTAACTAGGAACTAGCTTTGTAAACCAGGCTGGCCTCGAATTCTGCCTCCTGAGTGCTAGAATTAAAGGCATGTGCTACCACCGCCTGGCATGCAATTTTTTTTGGGGGGGGGGGATTTTTTTTTGTTCATATTGTTTTTGGTGGCAAGAGTCAGCAGTTTTCGGGACTATATATGAGGGGCAGAAGGACTGATTAGCTTTGAATTAAGGAGCCAGCTGCTTAGCATGGAAAATAAGAATAAATACAAAGATTTGAGGCTGTTATTTTGTACCACCATCCCAAAAGCAAAAACAAGGAGCCAAGTCACGAATACTCAAATGTAAGCATCCCTAGGGAATCTTCCTTAAAAATTGCTTCCTAACATTTAATAGCATCAACCAAGTAAAAGTGAAATAAACTGGATGCAAGAACTCACACAGTAAAAACTACAGAATGTTCCACATGAAATTAACTGACACTGTGTTCATAGACTAGAAAACATCACCATGCAAACACTGCAGGAGGCAGGCCCTGAATCCACACTAAAAGCCTAGGCAAAGGGATCACAAATTTAGGGCCTGACCTACATGGGAAGATCCTTTGGGGGCGGGGGAGGAAAGGATATCCCCATACCATCCAAATTTTCTGCAGAAATGGAGGGGGGAGGGTCTTTCCTAAGATTTTATTCATACAATTTCAAGGAACTTCCTAGTCAACTCTATAAAGTGTGAATTTAGAGGCCACATAATGTCAACACTTCAAACTACAGTAACCATGTCAAAATGATACTGGCATAAAACACAGGCAACCTAGAAATAAACCTGTTAAGTATCAATCTCTGACAAGGGTGCCAAGACCACTCGCTACAACAAAGTATTGAGAAAACTGGACACCCATGTGCACAGAAATAAAGTTGGACTCTTGTAGCACACAAAAGACAAGGTTGACCAGCACAAAGTGTAAGAGCTAAACTTCTGAAAAGGCTTCATGACATTGGATTTAGTGATGACATTCTAGATACAACATAAAAGCATAGGCAACAAAAGAAAAACCTGCAGAAATAAAAGTATGTCTAGTTGGGTTTGTGTAGGACTATAGTCCCACCAATTCAGCAGGTGAAGGCACTGCAGATCCAAAAGCTGAAAATTTCTGCAACTTATCCAGTATGCTGGCCAGTTTTCTGTCAGTTTGACACATCTGCTCCCGGCAGCACCAATTACCTCAAAGAGGCACCAAAGAAACTTCATATGGAGTTTGCTTTCTTTATGGCAAAAGCTAGCCATGTAGGCAAAGAAAATACCCTTGCCTCAACTGTTACCAGTCACAGTCCAAACTGGACCAGCAGGATACAAGAAATGGGCAACTGCCAAACTTTGCTCAGACAGGTAGAACGGTTCTTCAGAACTCCCTGCTTCACAGGAACATCGGTCAGGTATGCTAAGCCTGTAGACCAAACATGGATGCTGCAACATTACAGAGGAACTTTGGGTGACTGTCCAGGCAGCTTGAGATTAGGTCATTATGTAACATTTCACCCCTTCTGGGTCTTTGATGGAGTTGAAGACTAGATAGTTATAGCTTTTCTCCGTTATAATAAAAGATGTTAGGTGCAAAACTTTGGACTTCATAGTAAGTTTTTTCTCTAACTTTGTCAAATACAAATAGACTAAATATTGTAACTATAATTCTTACTTGACAACTTTTTGCCATTTATGATCTTACTATGTAAGAGTTAAAACCTTTTTAATCATGATAAAAAGGAGAAAATACTGTGGAATAATCATCTTGTACACTGTAAACATTTGTCACTTGTATTGGTTTAATAAAATGCCGATTGGCCAGTAGCCAGGCAGAAAGTACAGGTGGGGCAACCAAACTAAGGATGTTGGAAGGAAAAGGGTGGGGTCAGGAGTCACCAGTCAGATACAGAAGGAATAGGAGATGAACGTGCCATGCTAAAAAAGGTACCACGTGGCAGAGCATAAATACGGAATATGGATTGATTTAAAATGTAAGAGCTATTCAGTAATAAGCCTAAACTATCAGCCAAATATTTACAAGTAATAATGAATAGTTATTTGTACTATCAGCCAAATATTTACAAGTAATAATGAATAGTTATTTGTAAACTGACAGGCAGGAGAAATGTCCGACTACAGTGGGAACAGGAGATTCAAGGGCAGTGCAGTACCAGTGATAAAACTTCAGAGAGGATTTGGAAACCTCAAACTAGGAATTGAGAGAGAGAGAGAGAGAGAGAGAGAGAGAGAGAGAGAATGAATGAATGAGCAATATCTGTTGGTGGCAGCTGTCACCCCAAAAACAAGGTAAAGAAAATATACAGGACTTTGATTGTTTTACACAGGTATACATAAAGTTAAGTTTATTAATGACTATTTTTGAAGCCAGCCATTTTGTCCAATATTTAAATAACAAGCTATTTAGTATTAAAGCAGAAGATACTGCCATAATGTGACAGAAATACAGCTCTATTCATAAACCCTTCACACAATTATATATTAAATGGTAGTTTTATTTAAGCAAGGCACCCCTACTTGTTCTAAAATATGGGGTGGCTACCCCACTGGAAAAGCAAATGAGAGTCGGATTGTTTTATTTCCAACTAGACCTGGTTTAAAACAAGTGAAGCTATGAATGTTCTTACAGTCTGGACTGCTTTGATGTCACTTTATGATTTCAAACCTAACAAACAGCCTTATGATTTGTCCAAAACCAAAACAAAAAAAGATAAAGAAGGAAAGAAAGAAAAAAGGTAACGGAAAGGGAGACTCAGTGAAATTTTAAATTAGCCTAAACTTCTGATACAGACAGGTGCCAACGTTAAAAGCCTTTATAGGTCAAGGCTTAGGGAGGCTGAGTGAGTCTAGTGTTTCTAAAGACAAAACTGCCAAGTGACCACTTACGCTCAATAACCTGTAGTTTGTATTTTTTTTTTTAAAATTTCTACCCCTAGGCAATCAAATACAGACAAAATTAAACACTACTTGACCAAATCACACGGCCTTATTAAAGTTCTGAAACCTTCCCTTGCTTTGGTGAGTGTCTGGTATAAATACTCCACTATTTTATTTCATGAGAAATTTTATATCAGAGCTCTCAGTCATAGGCAAAAACAAGCAGGAATAAGGTTCTAAAGAGCAGCATTGAATGGAAACATCTTACAACTGCAGTATATCCTCTATGACAGAAACTAAGTTACAGAAACCAGACTTTTCCAATCAGACCCAGGACTGTTTAAATGGAATTTTAAATTTGTAGCTATTTCATAATCCTAAACTGAATCTTTCTCGATCTAAGCACTCCACCGTGAATTTTCCTTCAGAGCACTGCCGTCAGATCCCAGATCCTTTCTCTAGCAGTCACAGTCAATCAACTGGATCTTTGTATCCCATGTTCAAGAGAGGTGTGCAAAGGATATGCTTCCTGCTTCATCCTGAAGATAAAAATAAATAAAAAAATAATTATTCATTCACAATAAAAGATGTTTACATGTTTTCCTACATTACTTAAAGTGACAAATTCAGCTTCACCCCACTAGTGCAAATTATCCAACAAATCAATTAATATAGATAAGGAAAATTAGACATTAGTGTATGCACAGAGCCTAGAATGCAGAAGTGAACATAGAAATATATTTTGTGGAGAACCGAGCTAAAATATGTGTTTAAGAGTTACAATGTATTGACGCTTTATGTCCAAAAATATATTACCTGTGTTTTTAAAAGACAGTAAGTTCCTTAAAGAATCCATCACCACATTCAGAAAACAACTAAAGTGCAATATATTGAATACATGTAAACATTTAGGGAAAAGGGGCACTTAGAATTCATAACTCAAGCCCTTTCTAAAAAGCCAAAACAAACAACAGAAAGATCAAACAGAGCCAAATTCACTCTGAATCAATGATAGAATGTCAGGTAGAGCACTCACCCCTCATCAGAGAAAAACTATTACAGGGACCCAAAACAGGCAACGTGCAAAGAATGAGTGTGGGTGGCCAGCCCCACCGACACATGCACTACACAAGCCCACCCCTAGGGCTCAGGGAGAACCTCATAAGGAGGAGGGTGGTGGAAAGGATGAGAGCCAGACACTCAGCATGCCTGCAGGAGCAACATCTTCTAGACTTGAGAGAGAAGGCTGCACAGTGAAATCTCAAGAGTATGGCTGCCTGTAAGACCTAAATAATGTCACCATCAGTTGACATGTCAACATGGATGGAGGAAATTTCACAAGGCTGCACCTTAGATCAAGAACTATAGGCAATCAGCTGAGCGGTGATGGTGCATGCCTTTAATCCCATCATTCAGGAGGTAGACACAGGCAGATCTCTGAGGTCAAGGCCAGCCTGGTCTACAGAGGGCAGCCAGGACTGTAATATACAGAAACCTTGTCTGAAACGCCCCCCTCCAAAAAAAGCTATAGGCAATTCCGTAGGGATGAGACCTGAAATAGGGTATCCAATCCTGAGTGCTCACCTCAAAATAAACACACAGACAACACTAAATGGACCCAGTAGTGTGTGCGTATAAAATAATCAATGCAGTAGTCATTAATTTGAGAGGACGGAGGGGGGCATGGGAGGAACTGGACGGGAGAAGGGTAGAAAAGACATAAATACAACATTCAAGTATGAAATTCTAAAAAGAAATGTGTGTGTGTGTGACAAATGAGGAACTGTACTTAAGCTTTAAAGGGATAAGAAGATAACGTAAAATACATTTCTGTGTTGATTACAGCTATTAAAACTGTAGAATTAGTTTAAGCATACAGCATTATGTGAGGCATTATGCAAAAAGAATCTATACAAAGATGATGCTTAAAGCCACCACACAATTAAATTTAAAAATTTTTTATATTGATGCTTCACAATTATTAATTAGCTCTTTAGTGAAGAGAATTGTTTCTGCCATATTATCCATTAGTGAGTCTATTTTTAATTAATGTAAGTTTTTTCACAGTTGTAGCTTAATTACCTCATCATCTGGGGTTCTGTTGAACTCTTATTTTCCTTTAGGACATGAATTTAGGAACAGCTCAATATACCTATGTTCTGAATATATAAAAAAAAGTTAGTTTTAGCAAAGACTAAAAGACTTTTTATCCTACTTCAGAGAGCAACACAAATCCTTTACCCTTGCCCTAATTAGACACACACGAAGCTGAGTGTGGTGACATACACCTCTATCCCTGACTACTTGGAAGCTGGAGTGGAGGATCACTGGAGTCCCTTGAGTTTGAGATCATAGGTTCAGGAGGTTAGTCTGGATAACAGTGAGCTCCCCATCTCAAAATGACAATAATAACTGGGTGTGCTGGCCTCTATCTTTCACCCTGGGACATAGGAACCTGAGGAAAGACAACCGTGAGTCTGACACTGGTCTAGTCTACAAAGAAAGACTCTGTCCCAAGCTAAATATACACAAACACAAAATTAAAAAAACAAAAACAGACATCAAGGAAAACTAAATCTAAACAGAAGTAAGTAAAACAATCAGTTTGGTAGTACTAAAGGAATACAATTTGCCAAGGAAAACTTGTAGGCACTTGACAGGAAAACAATGGATCATACTCACGAACATGGGACCGGTCCTTGAGCATAGCTGCTACGGCGTCCTCATGGGTCTTAAAGTGCACGTCAGCTTCTCCAGTGGCCTTCCCACTAGAGCTGTACTCCATAGTGATCCTCACAGGCTTCAAGGGAGCAAAGAACTGAGCAGGGCCAACAAAAACAACAACAATAATTACGAATTATACTTTTTTTCCAGCGAGATGGCTCAGCAAGTAAAGGCCCTTAGCTACCAAGCCCTATACCTGAGGTTCAATTCCAGGACCCACATGGTGGAAAGAGAAATCTGACTCCGGCTAGGTGACTTTTTACTTCCATATACAAACCATGGTTCTCCTCACCAAAAAAAAAAAAAAAAAAAATCACACAATAGTTTTTAAAAGCTGTTGCTAAGTGCCAACAAGCCAAAATTTCCAGTCAACCGTGAGAACACAATCATTACTCCATAGAATCTGCTGCTAAGCTAGGTTCAGTAGGTTAGTTGTATGAAGTGTACTTCAACTTGAGAGAGAAGTATCAGGGCACCGCCCACTGAGGCTGAGGAAAATGCAATAGGTGCAGCCTGAGTCTAAGCACCTAAACTAAAAGTAAATGGATTGAATCAACTTCCTCAAAAAACCACCTCTCCTATTCCGATGATTAACCCTACACCTTAGTTGTCTCTAAAATCCTGATTTTTCCACCTTGAATTATAATTGCTTTTTTGAAGTGATAGGGTCAAGGATGGCCAACCTGGCCCCAAACTCCTGGGACCACATCCTGTGTCAGTCCCACACTTCAGCTACAGAGGATGGGACAAGCCTCTGCTGGGGTGGGATAGAGGCCTCGCCAGAAACACTGCTTTCCCCCAGCCTGCTCCAAATTAACACAAGTTCAACTTCAGATGCACAACCCTCTGAGGCTTACTGGCACACACATTTATAATGTCTTGGGCATTCGCTTGGAAAGGCAAGCCCCGCATGTGGACAAAATGGAGTGAAGGTGCAGACCCAAAGTCGACGACGGCCTCTGGAGGTTTCTCTGACGTCTCCTTAGGCAGTTCTGTAGAAGAAAAAAAATACAAGGACACAAAGCTTCCAGAGCTGTTAGCAGATAATTAGATATGACCTTTAAGTCAAAATCCTCTATTCATCTTGACCCAGAGTACATGAACTTTAAAGCCAAAAACTTGAAATTTCTGCTACTTTACATCACTTAGGAACTCAAACCACTCCCAAATGAAGAATTTATCACATGTGATAATAAAATAAAGGGGCATTAATTAAACTGTAAAGTGGGCACTAAGAACAAAAAGACAGCAAACACAGTGACAAGACAATCCCAGGGCACTGGATCTATCTGTAGGCACTTCCAAATTTCAAAAGACCCCAAATGTTGCTATGGAGTCACAGATGAAAGAAAGATTTAAATCCAGAGGCCAAAAAAGTCCTTAGTCAACATCCCACTCTATCCAAATCATTCCCCCCATGCCGGGTGGTGGTGGCGCACACCTTTGATCCCAGCACTCAGGAGGCAGAGGCAGGTGGATCTTTGTGAGTTCGAGGCCAGCCTGGTCTACAAGAGCTAGTTCCAGGACAGGTTCCAAAGCTACGGAGAGACCCTGTCTTGAAAAATCCAATCAATCAAACAATCAATCAACAAAAGAAACAAATCATTTTCCACTTTAGCGTAAATGCTGGCATTTTGCCTTGGTCTGTTACATTTGCACTGCACCAGCTTCTGAGCACCTACGAAATGACAGTGTAGACAGGTGGCGCCTGCGCAAAAGCCTGGTGGTCCAGAGCCACAGTGCCACAGAGCCATGTGATGCACAAATAAACAGACACACACACACACACACACACACACACACACAATAAATAAACATAATAATAAAACCTAATAAAGGACTGAAGCTTCTCTAGCAGAGGACCTGAGTTCAGTTCCCAGACCGTATCAGGCAACTCTCAACTGCGTTTAACTCCAGCTCTAGAAATGCCCTTTGGCCTCCACTGGTACTATCACATGGACATGGACACACATACACTAATTAAAAATAGTAATGTTTAAAACTAACAGTAGGGGGCTGGAGAGATGGCTCAGAGGTTAAGAGCCCCGGCTGCTCTTCCAGAGGTCCTGATGAGTTCAATTCCCAGCAACCACATGGTGGCTCACAACCATCTGTACTGAGATCTAGCACCCTCCTCTGGCATGCAGGCATACATCGAGGCAGAATGTTGTATACATAATAAATAAATCTTTAAAAAAAAAATAAAAAACTAAAACTAACAGTAGCTGTCAGCCACGTTCAGTCAGTAATGGCACCCACCGCCAGCCTGACAACCTAGTTCTATTCCTGGGCTCCCTAGCGGAGAGACCCGACTCTGGAAGTTGTCCTCTGACCCCACACGTGTGCATGCCCACCTGGATTCATATAGACGTACATGCAAAATACATGCAATTTTTATTTAAAAATATAATTTGTGCATGTAGACTAAGTACATTCTACGCTCATATTCAATCTTTAACTCAACACCCCTATTCTGAATCTCATAATTTCATATAAGCTGACCATGAAAACAGCTCAACGAAACCTAAACATACATACAAGGCAATCCTCAGAAGAGGCAGGACCTTACCTATCTCTTTATCACTTTCAAAAGCTGTCACAGGCTGAATATCTTCATTTACTTCATGTTCCTCAAATACTACTTCTGGCTCAGTTATATATTTAGCAGAAGGAGATGACGATACCACTTTCTTTCCCTTATGAGCTCCAACATGTGTTCGAACTTCATTTCTTCTGCTTGGGAATATCTCTATGTATCTATATACAACAAAGCAAAATGAAAAGGCACAAATTAACTTTACAATAAACTTAAAAAAATAATAATTCAGTATGTGTGGCTAGAGAGATGGCTCAGCAGTTAAGAGCTCTTGCTGCCCTTCCAGAGGATCCTTGTTCAGGTCCCAGCCCCCACACAGGGCAGCTCACAACCATTTGCAACCCCAGCACAAGGGACTCTGACATCCCCTTCTGGCATCTTGGGGCACTTTCACACACAATATACCAATTTTTTAAAAAATTAAAATAACCAGGTTATATATATCCCAACATCTTATGAAACATGGATATCCAAAGACAACAGCAAGAATAAAAAGCCCACCTACACATTAATTCATGACATGTGTTTTTGACAGAGTAGGTCAACATGATAATTTTAGTAATATTGTTGCCAAAATATCAGGCTCATTTCTGTATGTTTATGCATATGGCACTTTTTAATTAGGTAGTTTTAAATATATGTTTTTTGAAAGAGATTACTATTATTATTATTATTATTTGGTTTCTCAAAAATAGGTTTTCTATGTATAACAGCCTTGGTCGTCCTGGAACTCAACTCTGTAGAACAGGCTGGCCTCAAACTCAAGACCTGCCTCTGCCTCCCAAGTGCTGGGATTAAAGGCGTGCACCACCATTGTCCAGCACTTGGGAGGTAGAGGCAGGTGGATCTCTGTGAGTTTAAGGCCAGCCTGGTCTACAGAGAAAGTTCTAGGACACAGAGAAACCCTGTCTCAAAAAACCAAAAGAGAGAGAGTAAGAGTACTGAGAGATACTGTTCAGCTTTTAAGAGATAAGACACAGGGGGAGATGTTTTCTGCACTGACTATGGAAAGTTCTCAGGCCACTAGAAAACTATTACATAAATCTGACCATACATAACTTCAGTCATCTTCAAGCTTCCTTTTCCAAAATGTATTTTTTAATTTTATTATTATTGTGCAAATTACTGCAGAATATTTGATCACACTGAATCCCAAAATTGCATTATTTATTAGAAAAACCAGTTTCTAGTTGTGGTGTGGCCTAGCACACACCTTTAATCCAAGAGCTTTCTGCTTGAATATTGTAAACAGGATTAAATAGAATCAATTATAGGTCAAGAGGCAGAGAAGCAACTAGTCAACAGGAAGATTATTAAGAAAAAAAAAACAGAGAGTAAGAGGGAGTCAGGAGGAAGGATGGAGGCACACACAGGAAGTAGAAGGGAGGAACATTCAATTTGGGCAGAAGAGAGAGGCAGAGAAAGGTCACCTGGGTGCTTGCTTCCTCTGTCGTTTTCACCCCAGCATGCAGTTCCCAAATCTTTATTGGTAAAAATCGAAAGATTAAGATTTTGTTAAAAACAGTACACGTGCAAGTATGAGTGTTTGTGTGGAAGTCAAAGAACAGCGTTGTGGAGTCTGTTTTCTCTTTCAGCCCTGACGTGGGTCTGGGAGTTAAGCTCAGTCCTTGGGCTAGAGAGTAGGCACTTTAACCTGCTAAGCCACCCTCCCAGCCCACGATGTATTATTTGTTTATTCACACACTAACCACTCTTGGCCATTCAGGATAAAGGTCTTGAGGGGCTGGACTCCAAAACCCCACCACACTGGACTTTTAAGCATCTAAAACTTGAAACTAAATAAGCACATTCTTTTGTAAAGTCAGCATACCCTAAAAATTTCTTATAATAATGAAAAGCAGACAATTTTTTTTTTTTTTTTTGTTGGAGCCAGGTGGTAGTGGCACACACCCAGCACTTGAGAGGCAGAGGCAGATGGATCTCTACAAGAGCTAGTTCCAGGACAGGCTCCAAAGCTACAGAAGAACCCCTGTCTCAATAAATAAATAATTTTTTTTGTCCTTTTTCTTTCCACAGCTAACAATCTCAAGGGCTTACAGGTCGATTTTGCATAGTTAATTCTATATAAAACACTAAAAGCTATAAAGAAATTCTCCAGAACTTCACCAAGCAGCTAATGAGAAATTCAAGAATTATCCTAATACCATCAGACACAGTGGTACACATCTTTAATCCCAGTATTAGGGGTGGAAACAGGAAGATCAAAGTTTCAGGCCAGCATAGGATACAAATCAAGCTGGGGAGCCAGCGAGATAGCTCAGTGGGCAATGGTGCTGCGACCAAGCCTGACGATGTGATTTTGATCTCAAAAACACATGCGATAGAATGATGTCCAAATTGTCCTGTGACTCCAAAGACAAGCTTTGGCACACGTGTGTACTCATATGTACACAAGCACATAAATAGAGAAGTTTTAAGTGAATGCAAATTTAAGGCCAGCCTGGGTTCCAGGGTAGATAGATGAGCACTGTTCACTGATAAAGCACCTCACTTAGCATACACAAAGCCCTAGGTTCCGTCCTTAAGCCCCGGGAAGGACAGCTAAGAAGACCAAATGAACACCACTTCTTTGAATAACAGCAGCGGGGACACACACATTAATAATATTCAGGAGGCAGAGGTTCAATATGGCAAGTCTGAGCCAGTCTGGTCCATTTTGTAAATTTCAGGCTAGTCTAGGCTACAAGAAAGACCATGTGCCAATAGGTAAGAACACTTGCTCTTTCCGAGGAGCCAGGTTCAATCCCCATCATCCATATGGTGGCGCACACCATCACTAACCCCAGTTCCACCAGATCCAACAAGAGGCATGCATGTGGTACACATATATGCACACACACAAACCAGTCACAGATAAACAAAAATAAATCAATCGCTTAAAAAAAAAAAAAGTCCTTGTACCCTCCAGAAGAACCCAAGAACTCTGATCAGTTCAAGAGGATCCTGAAATACACAGCTTTGAAAAGCTTCTTCTCCTTTTTTTTTTTTTGGGGGGGGGGGGGTTTCGAGACAGGGTTTCTCTGTGGTTTTGGAGCCTGTCCTGGAACTAGCTCTTGTAGACCAGGCTGGTCTCGAACTCACAGAGATCCGCCTGCCTCTGCCTCCCGAGTGCTGGGATTAAAGGCGTGCGCCACCACCGCCCGGCTGCTTCTTCTCCTTTTAATTTTAAAAGGAGCTAAGTAAAAGGCAACAAAACAGCCTGGAGTTGGCTCAGCAGTTAAGAGCACTTATTCTTGCAGAGAACCCTGGCTCAATTCCCAGCACCCAAATGGTGGCTCACAACCATCCTAACTCCAGTTCCATGGGATCTGACACCCTCTTCTGACATTCCTGGGTAATAGGCATGCATGCAGTGCCCAGATAATCCATGTGACCAAAACGTAAGTAAATCTAAAAAATTTTTCTAAAGAACATTGCAAAACAGTGATTTAAAAAAGTGTACAATTTTTTTAATCTCCAAAAATGAAGATAAGCACAGATCTCTCCTACCTCATTTTTATTATATTCTAATATGATCAGAACATAAAACACTAAATAAGACAACTGACTTCAAGAAGCTGATCACTGTATTTTTAAAAGGGGAGGGATGGATGGGCTAAGGAGAAGGCTCAGATGCTTGCTACATATGCATGAGGCTGAGTTCAGATCCCCAGTATCAATGTAAAAGCTGGGTGTGGTAACCTATCTTTGACCTCAGAGCTGGAGGGGAAGAGGGCAGAGTCAGATGGATCTCAGGGACTCGCTGGCCATCAATCTGGCTAATCAAGCCCCAGGTTCAGTGGAGCCGAATACGTAAGGTGGAAAGAAATTGAAGAAGATACAATATTAACTTCTGGCCTCCAACATCGTCGTGTGCATGCACACACAGTGATATACCACAAACACATAAAATGGAGAGGAACTGCTGGCGGTGGTGGCTCACGCCTTTAATCCTTTAATGCCAGCACTAGGAAGGCAGAGGCAGGCCACTCTATGAGTTTGAGGCTAGCCTGACCTTCAGAGTGAGTTCTAGGATAACCAGGGCTACACAGAGAAGCTGTCTTGAAAAAAAAAAAAAACAAGAAAAAAAAAGGATAAAACAAAATAAAGGAGAGGGACTGTAAAAAAAATGTGGACGTGCTCTAGTTTCCTAAAATTGGTGGTATTTGTGCTATACATGGACTATCTGAAGGGCTTAGATCCTGGCTCACAAGTCAACTATAAAGATATTCTTGTTACAAATGGGAAAATGTGATTGACTGTGGGAGCTATGAGCAATATTTTAATAGGTGCTAATATTGTTAAATGTTACAATATTGTGATTATGAAAGAAAACCTCATTAAAAGCACCTACTAAACAAAAACAACAAAGAAAGTTTTTGCTTGGCAGTGGTGGCAGCTGGGAGACAGAAGTAGATAGATCTCTGAATTTGAGGCCAGCCTGTTCTACAAAGCTAGTTCTAGAACAGTCAACACTATACAAAGAAATCCTGGGTTGAAATACAAAAACAAATGGAACACAGAACACGGCTACACTCGGACTTTAGGTCTACCTGCCACTTAGACCTCACTCAACATTACCGAAATGAGTCTGAGTGATGAGCACTTAGTGGTTCGCTGTGGCATACCTACTTTTCTAGGTCTGGACAACTTGACACCAATGCACTCATCAAAATGACCTGGCCAACGGCTGCTCCACTCACCTGCTCCCAATCTCTTCCCTATGCTTTAGAAGCGCTTGGCTGGCCATTTCTGGTTCTTCAAACTGTACATAAGCTTCCCCTGTTTTTCTTCTTCCTCTATAGTCCATCACAAAAGTAATGTCTACTATGTTCAGTCCTAGAATACAAAAGAATTTACAAATCAGTGCTGCCAACAGCACTTTCTTCATTAGAGTTAACAAGTTTATTCATGCACTAATAAAATTTAGGTACTATTTGCCAACTTCAAAGCTGTACAAGCACAAGGACAAACAGTTATTATGTAACCCAAACCTCAGAACTTATCAGGCAAAGGCAGGAAGATACAAAAGCAAGGTCAGACTTGGCTTCATAGTATGTTTGAAGCCAGGAGAATGTTACAAATAAACACACATGTCTGTGTGTCTGTCTCTCTCTCTCAAAGTTTTTCCTCAGTCCTCCACCCCCACCCCTTGGGCCACTGGTTATACTTTAGGACACAAGCAAAGTTACTGACATGCACATTTTGCAGTTAGAAGTTAGATGATGCTTTTCTTCCTCCTCCTCCTGTGGTGTTGGGATTATAGGTGTGCACTGCCATACCCAGTTTAGGTGGCACTGGGATCTAATTTCAGGGCTTTGCGAATGCTAGGCAAGCATTCTACTAACTGAGCTACATCTCCAGCCCAGATGCTTTTAAGTCATGTAAATTATTATTGTCTTGGACAAATATGACCACTATTTTAAGAAAATAGTTTCTTCATAGTTAAACAAATGTCATGGAACAACTCTGAAAGTTGACATGACCCAAAGATCTGCCTGAAAGGCTGGAACAACTCAGAGGTACAAAAGGAAGAACAGCACTGGGAAAGAGAGCATCAGTCCAAACACGCTATAACTGCCAAGTACCTGCAAAGAAGTCGACAATGTCTTTCTCGTTGCAGCTATAAGGAAGTCCTCTCAAGCGAACCACACCGTCATTTACCACAGGAGAAGACTTGACCTGAAGGTTCTTCATTAAGGCATCCACATCTTCATTGTTTATCTCATACACTACAGAAAAAAAGCACAAAAATGGATTCGAAACTTATATAACAAAGGAAACTCAACTTTAAAAAAAAATCAATTACACTGCTACTTAAATTCAAACATTAATAGTTTTAATCCTTAAGAATTTCTGTCAAGAATGTATTAAGTAACATTTATTGAATATTTACTGTGTTCCAGTTATAACCTTAAAAACTGAGATTGAGCTAGGGAGACAGCTCAGTAGTTCCAAGTACACTAGAAACCATAAAATGGAAGGAGAGAATCATCTTAGAATTGTTCTGTGGACCCTACCACACAAATAATCAGAAAAACTATCTTTAACAACTAAACAAAGCAGAGGGGAAGAGACAGCTCAGCAGCTAAGGGCATGTAATTTTCTTCAAGAAGACCCAGTCTGGTTCCCAGCAACCGTATCAGGTAGTAGTTCACAACAGTCTGCTAACTCCAGCTGCAAGGAATCTGACACCTGCCACCCTCAGGGCACCAGCATTCACTTGAACATTCCACAGACAGACAGACAGACAGACGCGCGTGCGCACTTCACTTTCACAAGCTGTAAAATTAACATTTTATTTGAAAAATGCTATATAATGAAACCTAATTCTTAGTAAGCTAATAAAGTCTGTACGATGTATAACATTTAAGCATGCACCACTGTTAAAAGATCACATGACAACCGCCTTGAAAAGTGTAAAGTCGGAACCAGAGCCTACACACCTTCCACATAGCGCTGCCCCATGTACATCCGGTGCTTTTCTAAGGCCTTCTGCACATCCTGCTCGGACTCCATCTCAACTAAGGCATCACCCCTCCGTTTCCCATCTCTATTTAAGAGGAAATGGACTCCATTTTCATTGTTGCGGATTCTGCAGTCTAAAAATAGAAATCAAAGTTTTGTCTCAACTTTACATATCACTACAATGCAATTTTCCAACAATGCAGGAACCAAAACTGCCCACCAAATCTTTTCATCTTTTTCATGGACGATATATTTTTATCATATTTCCCCTCCTCCAACCACTCTCCCAGATTCTTTACTTAAACCATTCAAATGCTAATGAAGGTGGTGGTAGAGTCTAAAAATGTTCCAAGTAAAAAAGATCTGTGGTGCACGCCTTTAATCCCAGCACTTGGGAGACAGAGGCAGGCGGATCTCTTGAGTTTGAAGCCAGCCTGGTCTACACAGGGAGACCCTGGGAGAGGCAGGGGCAAAAAAAAAAAAAAAAGCAAACCAAGCACGGAAGCTCATCACTCACTGCCCAGCTATTAAATGACAACTTGTTTAATCCTAATCGCCTTCCTTTGAAAACATATCCATAAAGTACTTGCTACAAAAATAATCACTACAATAATCGAACCTTGCCCCCTTTCCTGACACCAAAAGACAACTTTATACTGCCCATTTCTTATCATGGAAACCCAAGACATAGGCAGTCAGGGGCTTACAGAACATCAGACCCACACGACGCCATCAAGTTTACAGTGGCTGATACATTTAGTTTAAGAGGAAAATATAAAATCACAGTCAGAGGGATAATAAAAACTAACCACACACTAGGAAATCCCCCAAATGTATAAATAGGAGGACTCAGTGCAACAGATCTAAATGTATGACAAGAGCAGCTTCTACAGATTCCCATGGACATAGTCAAACACATAGGAAAACAAGTGTTAACTGATCTCACACTCTGTCATTTTAACATGACTTTAAGTATGTACTACATATAGCACCCACAGTGTTATGGTATGAAGAGGTAACCCGTCCTCACCCTGAGAGAGAGCTGCCTTCGGAGCATCTAGACTTGGATTTTTGTAGGACTACCTTCCACTCACACCAAGCTACTTCCTTAAAACACATGTGAGACACACCTGAGAAAAAGTTCAGAACATCCTCCACAGTGCAGGACCAAGGCAGCCCCTGAGCTCGAATGAGGTAGACATCATCCACCTCCTGGCCTAACTTGGACGGGCTCAGTTCGTACTCAGGGAGCGGTGGGAGGTCTTCCAGGTAGGTAGTTTTGGACTCCTTTCAAGAAAAAAGAATTGTAAAAACATTTCTTGGACAACCTGCTTAGAGAATGCTTACATCTACAAACAGATGCACACGAGGTTACTTCAGGTAGAAAGCACACTTCTCAACCTCTGCTTCTGTTTCAGTTTGAGAGTGTCTCTCCATGTGGCCCAGGCCGCCCCAACCTCACCATAATCCTCCTGCCTCAGCCTCCAGAGTGCTGGCTATAGTCTTGCTATATACCAGTGCGGCTTTGTTTGGGGTTTATATTTGATAGCCTAAGACAACATACAAGTATGTTCTGGAAGTAGTACATGCACTGAAGCCACCACTGCCTTCCCAACACTGGCAGTAAGAGTGCGTCCATTAAAATCGGTACAACAGCTCCTTCAATTGACTATACTTAAGGGCCTCATACACACAAATCACATCAGGCCATCTCAAAGCACTGACTATCTAGAACAAGGTTAGATACTGAACAAGATGCCTTAAGTGTTATAATTAAAATACAAAGTACTCTAAATTTAAAAAAATACAGAAAAAAAAAGAATAAACACACAAGATGGCCTTACAAGAGTTATAAAAGACTTTCCGACTTGAAAAAATGGCTATCTCATTTGTCTAAACTGGACAGAAGTAAAAGTCTGACTTTGGCTGGCAAAGAGAACTCAGGGCCACACAGTAGCCGATGATGGCCTTGCGTGTTGGACTCCATGAAGGATACTTAACTCTGTAGGCAAAGGAAGTTAATAAAGAGGCATTGAGATGTGGATAAAAGATGAACGTGAGAACAAGAGGATGCTTGAAAGAACATCAAAGTCCATGAAGCAATAGCCTGAGACACTCACTGCTACTTTCCCGAATTTTCCCAGAATTCCATAAACATCAGGCTTTTGCAGAGAAGGGCAGCAGAAAGTATTGGGCCGGGATTCAAATCAATTAGCTCAGCTACTGGCAGACATGAGCCATGCAGATTAACCTCCCAAATATCATAAATTCAAGCAGACGCAAAACTGAATTAAGATAAACATGGCCCGTGGCATCAGGGGGTAGGGAGACCAAAAGCGTGCGGGCACTTCCCCGATGCCACCTAAGACGCGAAAGCGAAAAGCTTCACATACAGAGAACAAAATAGTTGCAATATGAATTTTTTGAACGTCTTTCTTAAGAGAAGGGAAACGATAAAGAATGAGAGCGCAGGTTCACATCTGTGGCCCTTAAACCCTCACCCACGGTCGTCCCCGCCCAATACTCGTTGCCCCCCCCCCAACTTCCCAAGGTCTCCCCTGAGCTCCCCGCATCCACGGACAACCGCGGCCCGAAAGGCCCTTCTGTCAAGACAAGTGGACTTGCAGAGGTGACCTTCAGTCAGGTGGACAGCCGCCGGCTCCCGGCGAACGCGGGAGAGGGGCGCGCGGGGTCCGTCCCCAGGTTAGCCCACGTTCCCGTGCGCGCGGGGCTGCGCGTCGGTGGCCGGCCGAGGAGGCCCGAGCCGCCCGGCCTACCGCTCCCACAGCACGGCCGGCCCCGACCCTCCGCGGGCTCCGGCCTCTCAGCTTCCCCTCCGGCGGGCAGAAGGCTAAGGAGAGGACGCGGGATGGGGGGCGTCGGGCAGCCCCCCCAAAACCTACCATGGGCCCGGCGGGAAACAAGGCCTCAACATTCACCCCAGCCACACTTACACTGCCCAACCGCCCAACCGTCGGAGGGAACAAAACAAGGAGAAAAGCCGGGGCCGGGAGAGCGTCCCTTGTTCCCGTGCCCAATAGGAGGACGGAGCGGGAGGGAGGCGGGGGTGCGGCGCGTGCCGCGGATCCCCGGGCGCGCACACGAGGCGCACGCGGACGGCGCGGACGGGCACGGGCGCGCGGCCGCCACCTACCTGGCTGTAACTCCGCGCCGGGCCCGCGGCGGCCGCCAGCGACGGCGGGAGCAGCGGGGTGCGCAGGGCCGAGTAGGAAGCGGCGGCGGCCGCGGCGGCGGAGGGTCGGGCGGGCACGGGACCCGCCAGTCTCCCGGCGGCCGCGGGCCCGAGCTGCAGGCCGCGTGTCTGCGAGGCGGCGGCCGCGGCGGCCCCGAGCAGCAGCAGCAGGCGGCGGCGGCCCGAGACGCCCGACGGGAAGGTGCCGGCGGCCGAGTAGAAGGGCAGGCAGGCGGCGCCGGTGCGCTGGCAGCTGCTGCAGTTGCAGCCGCAGCCCCGGAGCAACGCCCCTAGCACCCAGCGCGTCCCGGCCATCGGATCCGGAGGCGGTGCGGGGCCCGGTGGTGGCCGCTGTGGCGTGAGCCGAGGGAAAGCGGAATCCAGGGCGGGGGAGGGGGCACCGCGCACATGCGCCGCGCGCACCGGGGGCTGAGACCGAGGCTGGGAGGTGAGCGAGCGGCTCCGCCTGGGCTCCGCCCTGGAGGCGGGGCTGCCTGGGCGGTAGGGGTGCGGACGGGGTGACCTGAGAGCTTCGGTCCAGGTCAGGGTAGAGCTGAGAGGTTTCTGGAAGGAATGTGATTATCTAAAACGTGTTGGGACGATGCTGAGGGGCCGTTGATACCCTCAACCTTGAGATAGGTACAGAAGGCCAACTCTGGTGGGAACTGAAGAACTGGTTTTAAATTGTGTGTGGATAATTTATGTTGTATATAATCTCTATTTATAATATATATATAGTATGAAGCCTTAAGACAGCAAAATCACAAGTGTATTATGAAGCCTTCCTTAGTAAGACAGCATAATCGCAAGTGGACATGCAAAGCTCACATAAATAAATGATGAGTGGTTTTGCAGTTTTCCTCCTGTGGCCAGGACCTGTCAAAGGCAAAAGAGATAAAGACGAATGAGGGTTCTTAGATTAAAAATAAAAAAAAATGAGGAGGGTGGTAGTGTGGGAGAAATCTCTGGGGGGGGGGGGATGTAGCTTGGTGGCAGGATAATAACCTAGATGGTCCCTACCTTATCGTAGGGGTGTGGATACAAAAAAAAAAAAAAAAAAAAAAAAAACTTCACTCTGTAGACCAGGCTGGCCTCGAACTCAGAGAGCTCCACCAGCCTCTACCTCTTGAGTGCTGGGATTAAAGGAGTGCACCACCACTGCCCAGCCGAAAAAAAGAAAAAACTTTCTATCATGAAAAATTTCAACACATTTTCAAAATTCAACTTTTTTAATTTCTAGAAATAAATCACCTGGGTTTTTCATTTTGCCCCACTGCTAGCTAGCTCTAAAACATTTTCCCATAAGGTAAAATGTGTAATGGTCAACTTACGGTATTCATCTCAAACCAATACAGACTTTTTATTTAAATGTGTTGTGTGCCTATGAACACCAGACAAGGGCATTGGATCCCCTGGCACTGGAGTGAGAGATGCTTGGTTGGAAACCATCTAGTGGGTGCTGGGGATTGAACCTGGATCCCAGGAAAGAGCAGACAATGACCTTGAACACCAAGCCACTTCTCCAGTCCCATAAAGTAACATGATGACATTAGATTCTTAGATATTCAAGATTATTTTATTTCAGCTTTACCTTGTTTACCCTGGGCTACTTGTAAATAAGGAAAGCTACGTGTTTCCTAGATAAAAACCTTTCTCTGCCCAAGAAGAAAGAATAGAAAACCTGACTGGTTTGTGCTCTTTATACCTGAACTGTCAAAGAGAAGAGGTGTTTTCTCATTTCATCTGTGAGACAGAAATCCTAGCTCAGTGGTTCTTAACCTTCCTAAGACTGTGACCCTTTAATACAGTTCCTCATGTTGTGGTGACTCCCAACCCTAAAATTATTTTTATTGCTACTTTATAACTGTAATTTTGCTAGTTATGAATTGTGATGGATAAATATCTGTGTTTTCCGATGTGTTTGGGAAAGGGTCATTTGACAGTCTCGGGGCCATGACCCACAGGTTGAGAGGGTTTGTCTGCCTTTTCTCTCTTTCCTTTCCAGTTCTCAGGGTGCGACCAGAGATGCCTCCCAAGCCCTAGGTCAGAAATCGTCCTCTGAGTTATATATTCCCAGCCAGATCCTATTAAATGTTTCCTTTTTAGTGCATCTATGTGTTCACTGTGTATGGAGAGGGTTGCAGGTGCCATGGTGTCTGTGTGGTGGTCAGAAGATAGCAAGGAGTCAGTCCCCTCCTTCCGTATGGGTCATCGGGATGGAACTCTGATAGTCGGGCTTGGCAGCAAGGGCTTTTATCCACTGAGTCATCTCTCTGGCCCCCTAAATTTTTCTTTCAAGAAAGAAGATGGATTATCCCTTCATTGCAGATTATCATCCTAAAGTGCGATCTACTTCTATTCCTCTTCCCTTTTTGTATATGTGTGTGTGCTTGTGGAGGCCAGAGGGCAGCCTCAGCTGTCATTCTGTCACTCTCGACCTTATATTTTAGCCAGGGTCTCTCACTGGCCGGGAGCCCCCGGCTTCCACTGACTTGACTGTGTCTCCCTGCCTCCTGGTATAGTATACACCCTGGGGTCATGGGTGTATACTAATGTGCCCGGCTGCACACTGGTGTTAGGGATCCGGACCCTCTGCCCTGGCTGTCCTGGAAGTTTCTTTGTAGACCAGACTAGCCTTGAACTCACAGAGATCCATCTGCTTCTGCCTCCTGAGTGCTGGGATTAAAGTCATGTATCACTACTACCTAAGATTTCTCTCTCTTTTTTAAATAGGTACAGCAGTCATCCAAAATGCATTAATCAAAATTACCAAAACCCAAAATACATAGAAGGATAACTTGTAGATTTTTTTCTGTATGTTTGTTTTTGAGACAATGTCTTACTGTGTAGCCCTGGCTGTCCTGGAACTCACTATGTAGACCAGCCTACCCTTGAACTCAGAGATCTCGTGCCTCTACCTCCTGGGTGCTGGGGTTAAAGGTCTGTACTAACGCCCAGCTTTTAATCAGGAATAAAACCAAGGATTCAAATAAAAAACTCCTTTTTACTTACAGGAAGTTGGGAGGATTCTAAAGGAGAAAAGAAGCCAGAGACTTGTTCAGTTGTCTAACAAACACACTGTTCGTTTTCTGTTCCACGTGCAGTGCTATGTGTGCCTTGTGCATCCAGAGATGTCACCGGCTTACAGGTGAACTTACAAGTGATGTTTGCCTGGGTGTATGTCTGGATTTACAGAGGCAATGGTAGTTTTGTAAATTAAAACTAAGAACGTTTTGGAACATTGTAGCACTGCCGGGCATGGTGGCACAAAATCCCAGCACTCAGGAGGCCGAAGCAGGAGATCTCTGTGAGCTGGAGGCCAGCCAGGACTACTTAGCAAATTGTGAGTCAACCAGGGCTGCCACAGAACAACACTGTTTCAAAACAAAGAAACGTTTGTTTAAAACTCCACTATTAGTGGTCCTCGTGTGTGTGTGTGTGTGTGTGTGTGTGTAGCTACAGCAAGCACTCAATCCCTGAAGCATCTCTCCAGCCCATGATACTCTTTTTTCATAATAGTTTGTAATATGATGACAGAAAGCAGAAGAGATGGAAAAATAAAAATGAAAGACCCCAAGAGGTTATTTGGAGGTGAAGAAAGGGGTAAGGCACTCCAGGAAGTAAGGTCAAAAAGTTGAGTTCTGTCTGGATCAAATTTGATGCTATCAAAGTGGTGTTGAAAGGTTTGGCTGATAAGGACTAAGTAAAAGGATAAGCCAGGCAGTCTTGCTATATGGTGAGTTCCAAGGAAGGCAAAAAAGCTCAGGTACAGAGATAACTTCAGAGAGCAGATACCACTGCCATTTTCATCTGTAAGTTAGTCATAAAACACTTGTTTTCTGGTTCTGTTATAGCAGTTTCTTAGGCATAGAGCTGGCCTTCCTTGACCTCTTTGCAGGTAAAGCTGGTCTGCATTGTTGGAATCACTAGTTGGGGGAAGGAAGGAGAAAAACAATCCCTCACAGCTCCGCAGAACACATTTCTACGACCTGGAGTGGGCGGGGAGAGAAGAGAGAGCTCTGGTTGCTAATAAAGGAGTTCATTTTATTGTCTTTGCCCTTCCATTGTGAGAGGTGAGCATGCTCTTCCTCTGATGTGTAATGAAGCCGAATTCAGCTCAAAGGACCCCCCCCCACCCCACCATACACAACCCTCTTTGCATTTGAAAGGAACTAGAAATCCCGAGCCACACTTGGCAACAAGCCTTGGGTGGCAGAAGGAATTAAAGTCAAACACTATAAAGACATGGGACCCATTTGTGTAACTTTGGGTTGAGGTGCTACTCAACATCCAAGATTAAAGGAGTTTATTAGGTTGAATGGGTGCAAAAGAGCCTTAAGAATTGAGGCTACCAGTTATTTCCAGGAAAAGTCAAAGAAATAGCGTTATCACCACCTTCACGCCCTCATCCTTTGGAGAGAGCACTTGGTCCTCGTCACATACTCGAACTCATCGCTGGTACAGTGATGTGCGTTTTAGTTCAGCTTTATCAGTTAGTTGGCTTACGTTCACTAGGAACAAATCTACACTAAACCGTTTTTGTCTCCCATAGATCCCCTCTGCGAAGGAATAAAAGACACTTATTTCTGATTGACAGCTAACAAATGCTGCCACATCTCTGGTTAAAATTGTACCAGGCCTCTGGGAAAGACAGCAGTTGGTTACTTATTTGAATGAAATGTTCTGTCAAGAAAGAATAATTTCAATATAAAGTAAAATGGATATTTTATATTATTTTTAATTACATTTTGTTAATTTTGCAGGGTTAAAGCAGGACCATATGGAGGTCAGAGGACAGCTTGCCAGAATTGGTTCTCTTTGTCCACCATGTGGGTCTCAGGGATCAGGTCCGATTTGGCAGCAAGCACCTTTGCTGACCCATATTTTTTCTTCTTGAGACTGAGACTTGCTGAGTCAGCATTACTATAAGAAGAACAGTCTGGGGATACTTAGAAAATGGAACGATGGGGTATGGCATCTTCTAGCTCTAGCCTTATTCATGAAAGCAGGGAGAAAGAGGTGTTTGCTGAGCACTCCTGTCTCCTGTTTCTCCTAGAATGGCAAACAGTAGTTTATAACCATCTAGCCCCAGCTACAAAATATAAAGGAACTATGAACTCTGGCTCAATAGGAACCATCCTCAATAATAACTTCTACATAGATAAGACATAAATGGTAAAAAAAAAAAAAAAAAACAAAAACAAAAACAAAAAAAAACAGTGAAACTGCAAGAGTGTATCTGCACACATGCAAAGCATGTGTGTGCACTGTTTGCTTCTACCCCCGGTTTAGGGCAGAAATACAAATGTGTGCACACAGTGTTTGCTTCTACCCTCAGCTTACTCTAGTGCAAAAATGTATCTGCACACATACAAGCGTGTGCACACTGCTTCTACCCTCAGCTTGCTCTAGAGAAAGAGTGTGTCTGCACACATACAAGCGTGTGCACACGGCTTCTACCCTCAGCTTGCTCTAGAGAAAGAGCGTGTCTGCACACATACAAGCGTGTGCACACGGCTTCTACCCTCAGCTTGCTCTAGTGTCATCCAGCCCTCAAGGCAGATGTTCCCACTTTCTTGTGAATTCCTTTCCGGATGGTCCTGCAGTGTGTTCTCATGTCGATTTGGTGACTCCTCTGTTCCTGGGGTTCCAGACAAGTTTTGCACCTGCCTGCTAAGCTGCAGTGCTCCCACACTGAGAGAAAAATGAAAAGGACACACAATGGGTGTAAGAGAGAGCTTGTATTACACGGAGCAGAGGACACTGAGGAAAGGTACAGATGAGAGCCAGCAGTGAATCTGTGAGGACATCGGAAAGAATGCCCTCCTCCTGCAGGGACTTAAATTCATTTTCCTCGGCAAAGAAGCTGCCCTACATCCTTACACCAAGCTAAATGATAAATATTCCAGCAGAGTTGGAGGGAAGAAACATACAAATAAAACACAAGACTTTAAAACTAGGCCTGTGGTGTTGGCACACACCTTTAATCCCAGCACTGGGGAGATGGGACAGGCCAATCTGTGTGAGTTCAAGGACAGTCTGGCTACAAAGTGAGATCTAGGACAGCCAAAACTCCACAGAGAAACCCGATCTCAAAAAAAAAAAAATCAAAATAAAAACAAAAGCAAAAGACTTTAAATTAAGACATTTTCATATGGCTATATCACGTCTACCTTTGTGACTTTGATCAAGGAATTTATTTCTCTGAACTTTGTTTCCTAATTATAAATGCTAGCTGCTAAATTATATTGCTAACTATCCCATAGTGTGATGAGGTACCTCGCACATAGGAAGACCTGGAAACTGGTAACTATCGTTATTTTGTTATTGTTAAAATAGTAATGGTAGCAGTATTGTGTTTCTTCCCTCCAATCCCATCTCAGTGTTTACTTGTTGATAATCTGTCTTGACTCCAAAAGGGTATAAGGCAGCTAACATAAAAAGAAAACAAATTTTCTTTTAAACAAAGTCTATAAAAAAAAGGAACTGTCAAGCTTGAGTTATGCTTCAAGAGGCCTGTTTAGCAAGCATATCCAGCATGTGGGACAGGAATATGCCCAGCTGGACAGCAGCACATAGGAGGAGGGATGTGGGTCTGGGGTTTGCATTGACTTCGTTTGGTTTTTTGAGATAGGATTTCACTCTTGCCCACAGTGGCCTGAGAACTTGCTAGGTAGTCCAGGCTTGCCTTGAATTTGCAGGGAACATCCCACTTCAGTTTCCTGAGAGCTGTGATTATATATGTGCACCATGGTTTATTTGTAACATCTCTAGCCAAAAAACTGCGAACAGCCAATGTAAATTAGATTCTTATTAATTCTGAATTATGTCAGACTTTTTTTTTCTAATGAACATAGAAACATACATCTTTAATTTGTTTTGTTTGGTTTTGTTTTGTTTTTCAAGACAGGGTTTCTCAGTAACTGGAGCCAGTCCTGGAACTAGCTCTGTAGACCAGGCTGGCTTTGAACTCAGAGATCCACCTGCCTCTGTCTCTTGAATGCTGAAATTAAAGGCGTGCACCGCCACCACCCGACACATTTTAAATTTTTTATTCATGTGCATAGGTGCCTGTGTACGTGTACGCCCATGCTCTCAGAGGCCAGAGAGGCATCATATCTCCGGGAGCTGGAGCTACAGTCAGCTGTGGCTGTCTGACATGGGTACTAGACACTTGGGTCCCCTTCAGGAGCGGCAAGCACTCTTAGCCACTGAGCCATCTATCCCTTCAGCCCAGACACTTGGCTTTTGAACAATCTTCCTTTGTGATTTTTAACTGCATTTGTAGGCTCCTTTTATAACCCACAGGAGAAGCAGGAGGAAGTACCCTTACAATCATTTCTATTGTCATTTAAACAAAAGTCTGTGTAGGATGACATGGGAAATGATTCCACGAGTGTAGAGCTCTACTCTGCTGGGCTGTAGTCAGTTACACATCAGTTCATTGTTCTCTCTGCTGCTTTAGGGAGAGTGGAGGTGCCGCCACGAGTGCAACTGTGGGGCTCAACTCAGGGCAGATGCAGACAAATGCTCACCACAGAGCTACACAGCAGCCCCGTCCACCTGCCACAATAACCATAATTTGATCTAGATTTCAGAATGGGACCAACTGTTAACAGGTTTGGTTTGGTTTGGTTGTTTGTTGATTGTTTCTATGTGGTTTTAGTTGGTTGGCCTAAGACAGGGTCTAACTATGTACTGAAACTAGCTCAGTGTAGACCAGGCAGGTCTCAGAATTCTCAATGTAGATCAGGTTGGCCTTCATGTCAGAGACACTTGCCTCTGCCTTCCAAATGCCGGGTTTAAAGACGTGTGCTACCACACCAGGGTTGGTAGGTTTTTGTTTGTTTTGTTTCTATGAACATAAAATAGTTGGGAACCTAAGTTATCTTAAGAACTGTCCCCAGAAATTTCCAAGAAAGCTAATTTTGTACCCCCTCCTACTGCCACCATCCATGACACTCCTAATACTCTGTGGGCATCGCCTGAAGTTCTTATCTCTCCATTAAATGTGTCTACTGATGGCATTTTAGTACTGTACCCACCGGTGCTAGAATCTGGCCCTTTGCAGCCCTCCCACAAGGGTCTGTCATTTTGTCACTCACTGCAACTCTGTTACAGATGGTGACTCTGACCTGATCCTCTTCAATGACATGGAGTCGGGAGTTATCTATTCTGAGATAATTCCTTCCAGAAATGATAATGCGCGCTTTTTGTACTGCAGAAATTTGTAAAGGAATATAACCCTTTCTTTCAAGGTTCTCAGTCGCGCAGCATGGCAAACAGATGTCGAGATGGACGCAAACTGTAGCGGAATGCAATTCGTAATTAGTTGCTGTAATAAAGTTTCCTTAGGATGCCATTGGGCTTCAAAGGAGGGGTATTTCACACGCTTATGGAACGGAAGATGACAAGAGTTGACATCAAAGTTAGATTGTAAAGAAATAAAGATTAACAAAATAAAAGAGAGACTTGCTATCCAAAGCCCAGGGAACTCCCCCCTCACACACCCAAGAGAACCTGGAGAAGTCAGTGAATTTCAAATGGTTTATTGCGGGGATTGGGGCTGCCTGGCAGAGGTAGGAACAGTAAAAGGCCTCACACACGCACAGGTATGTGTATGTTTTCTTTGTAGTGTTGGGCTCACACCCAGGGCCTTGGTCACGCTGGGTAAGCTCTACCACAGAAGGTCATCTTTAGCCTTTATGTGTGAAGCACTTGAACTTTATCTGGAAGAAGATGGAAGGGTTGCATATTGAGGTAGGAAGTGAAGAAAACCAGATTTATCTTTAGAAATGCGGTGGATTCGAGGACAGACTGTAGAAAGACGAGAGACCAGAGGTAGTTGGAGGGCGGACACGGTAACTTGGAGGAAAGCAGGCCTAGCGCAGGAGAGCGATGTCAAAAGCGGCATCCACTGTCCCTGAAGAATCATACCCTGAGAGAGCTTTTTCCAAGTCCTCCAGAAACCTGGGAAAGGCTGCCAGGAAAAGCAGCCAGCGGAGGTGTTAGTGGGAAAAGCTCTAATCCTCCTTGTCCTAAATGGGGAAAATAAATGGGCTCATTAGGCTGTGCCAGAGCATAATAAAGTCTTTGGGAAGAAAAAAGTATTAAAGATTATTGAAAGATGCTAATTCAGCTTAATCCCCTTTACAGTATCCTCTGCCCAATAGTGACTCCATCTATGGTGAACAATTCCAATAGTAGAGGAGCAAGCCTGTATGTCCCAGGAAAAACATGAGCTTTTCTGGCACGGAGGGGGGGGGGGGGGAAAGGAGGAGGGGGAGGAGCCAGAGGGAGAATGGAGGGTTATTCAAGAAGACTAGCAAGTACGGCTCCCAGGGGCTGCCTAGATTTCCCCATTGATGTCATCTCTCTCTCATCACGAAATTCATCTGTGATTTGAGGACAGGTTTTACAATGGGTAAAGGAAGTGATTCCCTAAGGCACTTGTGGGGCCAGGAAGCAAAGCTTTTCTTCTCTCAGTCCCTCCCTACCCTAACATATCATAGGGTCTCAAATCCACCATTAGCATTTCTGAAGACATTAAGTCACATTAAGGTGTTAATGACCTATCAGATAGCCTTCATCCTGGCATAGGGACCCTAGGAATTACAGAACAACCAGCAAACGGTCCCTTGAGATGCCCAGCCGGATTCCTAGCGATTGTCCCAGGGGGCTTAACTAAATGCATTGAGATCTAGAGTTTGTTCAAAATACTATTTCCAGGATTCCCTCTTGTATGATTTTGTCTCAGTAAATCCTTGGCGGATTTATGGGAGATTTTTGATCTGTCGCTCAATTCAAGGACTGTTAACTGTTCTGCCTCAAAAACTCCCGTTTCACACAAACACGGGAAAGCAGTGTCTTCAGGCTGCACACAGCCGTCTTTGCTCATGTGGAGCACTCCCCTGCTAACGTCTCTGAGAGGTGCTACGGTTTTAAAAAGTGGCACATCGGATGCTGACACGCAAAGGTTCTGCGCATGCTTCAACAGCCTGTGCGTGTAATGCAGTCTGTGTACTTGTTAGTGTGTGTATGCAGGTGCCCCTTTGTGCACGTGTGTGGATGCCAGCAGCACGGGAGTCAACGTGTGTGTATACCCTTAAACAAGTGTAAGGAGTAGGCAGGGCTTTTGAACCTGTTGCTAAGAAGTGCAAGGTTCAAAATGCTCAAGATGAATTTAAAGGATGAACAGAAATTTTAAATGAATAAAACAAAAGATCTTTAGGGGCTGGAGAGATGGCTCAGTAGATAAGAGCAATGGCTGCTCATGCAGAGGACTTGAGTTCAATTCCCAGCACCTACAGGGTGACTCACAACTGCCTTTAACTCCAACTGCAAGAGACCCAGTGACCTTTCTGACCTCCAGGGTCACCAGGCACACACACGGTACACAGACAGACACGCAGGCAAAGCAACCGTGCATATAAAATAAGATATTTATTTATTTGGCTGTTTTGTTTGGAGACAGAGTTTTACTATGTAGCCTTGGGTGGCCTAGAGTTCACTACACAGATCAAACCAGCCCTGAATTCACAGAGCTCTGCCTGCCTCTACCACGGGATTGCCACCGTGCCCATCAAATTACTTTTTAATTAAGTAATAAGTACTTGTTAATAATTCAGCATCTGCAGAACTTGCTAATTGGCCGCTTACTTAAAATACTATTACCTTTTGTATATTTGGTATTATACAACTTATAAAATGCTTAATGTAAGAGTTCAGATATGAATTCAGGAAAATGATCATGACATGTTATTATCGTCTTTCCCCAAGACCCCAACTAGCTAGTGACTTGCATAGCATCATGTCTTCTGGTCAGTGAGACACAGGTCTTCAGAGCAAGCTCTGCCGTGCCTTAGCTGCAACCCTTTCCTACCACGTAAATATGCATTCATTTCATACTTCCATGCTCTGTGTTTATATGCTTATAGTCCGGATTACAAAGGTCTTTCAGTCCAGTCCTCAATTTTGTCATCACTAATAGAACAAGATAATGTACTTCCTACTGTGCACAAGATAATTTATAGTATCATTAGTCATAGTCTAAGCAGGTTGTATATCTTGAATCAGTATAAATAAGCCTTTTAATTGTTTTTTACATTTGTTTAGTGTGGGGGGGGGGCACATTAAGAGGACAACTTACAGGACTTCCTTCTCTCCTTCCACTGTGTTTGTCCTGAAGATTGAACTCAGGTAATTAGGCTTGGGTGTCATACCTTTGCCTGCTGAGCTTTCTGTTTGTCTCCCAGTATATAAGCCTTTATATTGGACTTTCAGTTTACAGGAATCACTGGAGTAGAAGAACAAGCTAACTGACCTAATGGGAAGCCACTGGACAAATTCTGGATGGGTATATTTTGTACAATATTTGATCTCTTCAACAGATCCATGTCAGGAAAGAGTACTGGAGGTGGGAGGATAATGTAGATTTAAAGAATGCCCAAAGACATTTACTGTTTCCTTGTGGTCTTTGTTCACTTGTTCTCACCCAGAACAATGGCAGGGGGAGTGCTGTGGTGAGCAGCCGCCAGCACCTACATCAGCACCGGCTCACATGGGTCCCACCCTCCAGCAGTTCATCTTAGGTGTGCGCTTAGGAACCTGTCTTCTGCTCAGAGCTCTCCTGAGACATTGAGAAGCTAATGTGTTTGAAACCCAGAAAAGTAGCGGTATTCATGGTAAAAATCTTTGGTCAACAGGAAGTAGCCAGTGGATAAATTCTTCATGGGCTTCCCTAAAACTCACTTATTAGTTCTCTCAGCCTCCCAGAAGATGGCCCCAGAGGACCAAGCACTCAGTCACCTGTGACAGGAGTAGCATGTACACAGTGGCCCCAAGCTCTGCGCATTGGCACAAAGAGAAAAGGTGGAGGCCGAGCCCCTACGCCCTGGAGACTCTGAATTGTCCAAAGATAAATGCATTTGAAAAACTTTCTCCAAACAAAGAGCATGGGGATGCTGTGCTCGAACACCATCAGCTAAGAAAGAGGTCTTCCTGGTCCAGCCGTGCCAGCCCGGCAGGTGCTGCACTCACGGGCCAAAGCTACCACCTAAACCTTGGGCCTGCAGCAGAGTCCACGTGGCGCTGGTTTTGAAGGAGTGGCAGGGGCACTGGGGCTTTCAACAAGATTTTTAAGAAAAAGCAAAGAAGCCTGGCTGTTTGTAGCAGGGTCAGAGACTCCCTTGAAGGACCGTCTGAACAACCTGTGTGGAAGAGTGTAGCCTAACATGCACTGAGGACCCTGGAGCTTTGAAGAGACCTCGAGTGTGTGCCGAGAAAAGCTACAGATGCTAAATGGGAGAGGCTATAAGTGCTGCAGGTGGCAGTGTGGCAGGCACGGGGAAGCAGTAATATGGAGGGCACGGGGCGGCGGCAGTATGGGGTGGTACCCACCCATTAAGCACTTACAGGGTGACATCATGTACCTCTGATGCAAGATGTAAGCTTCAAAATCCAGTGTTTGCCCTGCTGGGTTTTGGTCTCACCGTGGCCTAGTCTTTTCTGGCTTTTCTCCTGTTCCTCTCTTGAGAATGGGAATGTTTGCTCTGTATCGTTGTGTATGGGGAATACGTAACTTGCTTCCTATTTGTACAGGGTAGCGTGGTTAAGGTTTTGCCTTAAGTTTTAGAAGTGACTTTAAACAGTTTGGATACAGCTAAGACTTTGCACTGCTCCTTAAACTTTATTTTTAAGTGAGGGTCCGTGTATGCGTCTGTGCACACGTGAGTACGGGTGCCCAGGAGTCTAGAAGTGGGCACGGGAGCTCCTAGAGCAGATTGCAAGTGGTTGTGAGTCACCTGAGACAGGTCTTGGAAACAGAGCTCAGGTGCTCAGCAAGAACAATACACACCCTTGGCAACTTAGCCATCTCTCTAGCTCACAGATTTTGCTAGAGAGAGAGAGAGAGAGAGAGAGAGAGAGAGAGAGAGAGAGATTCACTAATGACTGTCAAGCAGTAACTAACCTAGTTAAATAGAATCAAGATAAACTACCTAAAAATATATCTGTTTAGCTTTCCAAAATTTCTTATTAAGTCAATCCAAAGTTAATTAGAAAGTTAGTGAGGTGTGTTCCTAGTATGAAATATGAAACTAAATTTGTATGAAAGAAATACCACTTGAACTTTTCTTCTTTTTTTACATTTACATTGGTGTTTTGCCTATGTGTTTATGAGGATGTCAGGAGTTACAGACAGCTGTGAGCTGCCATGTGGGTGCTGGGAATTGAACCCAGGTCCTTTAGAACAGTCAGTGCTCCTAACCACAGAGCCATCTCTCCAGCCCCTAACTTCTCTTCTTAAAGGGAATGGCATACTTGGTGAAGTCAAGACAGCTTGCACAAAGCATTCATTGTCCTGATGAAGCACATCAGTGTTATTATAACTCGGATTTCAGCCTCCCTTCAAGTCTGGACAAACAAAGCTAAATTTCAAATAGAAACATAGCCTTTCTGAAAAAACCAATTCACCAGCCATGTGACAAAGAAGAATGGAGTGGGATGGGGCCAGGCGTTGAAACAGAGTGGCAGGTAGTGGGGTTCTCTAGCTTTTGCATGATCTGGTAGTGATTCTTACTTTAGTTTCTAATCACTGACCTTCAAGAAGATAGTGGAGGAATGAATGATTCAGCCGACATTTTCTGGAGATGGTACTCTTTGCCGGGGATCCTGGGAAGCCAGTATCTTCAACTCTGAACTCTCTCTCTCTCTCTCTGAGATGAGATATATACATGGAATCAGCCTAAGTTACAAAACTAATACAATGTTTTGAACAGGAATTAGGCACACCGATCCTTTGCTGTATGGCTGCTTCTGTGCTCCTCTATGATATGTGATATGATAGCAGGTATAAATGCTGGCCTAGCTGATCTCAGACATCACAGATCTTCATATGTAAACAAAAACCTTCAGAGAAAGCAAGGCGGGCAAGAAAGCCATCTGATCATGTGGGTTCCCTCTTAATATTTTGTGTACATGGTAATTATTATGCAGGATAAACTCGCCATAACAAAATCTTTTTAAAATTACAATGACTTAAACCGGGCATGGTGGCACATGCCTTTGATCTCAGCACTGGGAGTGGGGACTGGGGGGTGGGGAGCAGAGGCAGGTGGTTCTCTGTGAGTTGGAGATCAGCCAGGTCTACAAAGAGAGAGTTCCAGGATGGCCAAGGCTGTTACACAAAGAAACCCTGTCTTGAAAAACCAAAACTAAAAATAAATAAATAAAATAAAATGCCATGACTTAACTGGGAGAGACATCTCATTGAATAGTTCAGATATGGATGGTTCTGGGCTGGTAGGAAGTTTCCACTATATTCAACATATGGTTATGGTCTCTGGGCCCAGGCTAGGTTTGCTTTGGTATCCCACCCAGAGCACAGGAAAAAAATGAGTAAATGAAAGGCCAGATTTTGAGGGTCTTATTTCGGTTTGTTTGCTTGTTTTTTGAGACAGAGTATCATTGTATAGTTCATGCTAAATGCTAATTTCTTTAATGGTGTGGGAAGTCCTTTTGTCTATATGTTGCTTTTATTGGTTAATGAATAAAGAAACTGTCTTGGACCTGCACAGGGCAGACTAAAGGTAGGTGGGGAAAACTAAATTGAATGCTGGGAGAAAGAAGGCAGAATCAGAGAGAAGCCATGGAGCCCCACTAGAGACAGACACTGGATGGAACCTTGCCAGTAAGCCACAGCCATGTGGCAATACACAGATTAATGGAGATGGGCTAGTTTAGGATACAAGAGCTAGCCAGGAAGAAGCTAGAGCTAATAGACCAAGCAGTGGTTTAATTAATACAGTTTCTGTATGGTTATTTCGGGTCTGGGCAGCTGGAAACGAACAAGCAGCTTCATACTACACCTGAAGGAAAATATCTAATGGTGACACCAATCATTTCTGCTCATATTCCATTGGCTAGAACCTAAGACAGATGGCCCCAGAAAGCTGTAATAGTCTGGTTAGGTGGCACGGCAAAGACTACAGTGCTGTTATGAAAAGACTGAACTATCATTAGTCTGGGCGTCTGAAATTTAGATATAACAAAAGTGATAATCAGAGCTGGGACAGGGGGTGGGGGAGGGAGAGCTTAGAGGTAGGGTATTTGAACAGCATACATAAGACCCTAGGTTTGATCTCCAGCACACGATAAAAGTTCATTCATGTTATCTTGCATATTAATTACATTTGCAGCCTACAGTTTCCCAGTCTTGATGACTCCTAGTATGGAAGGTGGTGTAGTTTATAGTAATGAGACAATGTGATAGAGATTCTTCACACGGCAATGGGACAGAAAGAATGGTGCTAGAATCGGGGGCCGGGCGTAATATCTGGGCCTGGAGATGGTTCAGGGTTAAGAGCTTGTACTGTTCTTCCAGAGGACATAGGTTCGATTCTGAGCACCCATGTCAAGTGGCTTAAAATGATATAAACAAACCCCCCAGCTTATATACACGTAACTTAAAAGTTTTTTGTTTGTTGGTTTGTTTTTTCGTATTAAACAAAACTCAACCAGTGAGATGGAAAGTGCTTGCAGACCAACCTAAAAGCCTGAGGACCTGAGTTCAATTCCCAGAGATCATCCGGTGTAAGGAGAGTACCGTTATCCTCAAGTCCTGACCTGTATAGTCATGGAGTACACCCCTTCGCACAATAAAGAAACATAAAGATTTTTTAAAAGAAAAACTACCATACTAAAATTTTTATGACAAAATACATACTCCAGAAAGATAATAGAATTCTATATAATGTGTTTATTTGCCTATCAGTATTTTGGGCTGTTACACAGAGAAGCCCTGTCTCAAAAAAGATAAAACAATTAAAAGAACAAAAAATCTTTAGATAACACACTCTCAAATCCTGTGGGAGGTACTGATAGTTGTTAACTCAATGGCTGCAGGGACAAATGGCAGACCCAAAATTAAAGGAGGGGTACGTGTGTAGAAATCAAGATGGACCTCTAACTGTTTTTAAGAACAAAGCCCCCCAGTTTCTCTGCCCCCATGCTCTCTCTGGCAACCTCTGGGGACATGTGTCCTCTCTCACAGTTACTGTCACGGGATTGGTTTGCTTGTTATTTACCTAAATCTTCCCTGGATCATCTACATCCCTCTTGGGGCCAAAGACTGGTTCCTCCCTGGAGGACTGTGTGGTTACTGTGGGTAGGACTGAAAGCTGTCCTTGTTCCCTGTGATATCCTGGGGTCAACCGCCACTGTTTGGCCACAGCTGCTCAAAGAGAGCTTACATAATCACGGAAGCACATGGCAGTGTGGGCTAAGACTGGAAAGAGACGCCAGGCTTCAGGGGGTAAAAATGAACTAATACATATATATTTCTGCCCTGCATGTAATTTCTGCCAGTACTCCGGCAAGGCTCTCCACATTCAATTCTCACTACAACCCTGTAACTCAGATGATATTGTTCTGGTTTCATGATAAAAAAAAAAAAAAGTTATACCCTCTGATATAGGACCTAGTAAGAAGCAGTCTGAGTCCAGCTCTGTTCAGCTCACGTGGAATCAGTCTGTCCCAGGGCATTTTATTATTGAAGAAGTTGGCTTTTAAGTGGAAAAAAAAATCATATGACATTAACTCACATCAAGAAAAAGCCCTTTAAATTTACCTTATTAGGTGAGATATTGCTCATCACCCCCCACCCAGGGCTCACGGACCTTCCTAGAAGAGGCAGTAGAAAGTCAGAGCCAGCGGGTGGGGAGGTGTCTAAGCTACTTCTCTGTTCCTGTGGTGAAATACCATGACCAAGGCAACCTACAGAAGAGAGGGTTTAGTCAGCAGCATCTCTCATCTCTATCCAACTGGTGCACATGTCTCTCACCCCTCAATTATAACAAAACAAAAATATTCCTAGACATTGCCAATGTCTCCAGGAGGAAAAGAAAAAAATCACCTTTTGGAGAACTGCTTATTTCAAGGAAAACTTCCGTTGAAAATCCCACTTTGAGATGACAGATAGCTAAAAGTATTGGGGGAAAACCTGAAGCTGGAAAGCTTGTTCTAAGTAAATGCTGTCTGAAAACTAACTCTAAAAATAACAATCTACTATTTTTATATGAAAGTTATTAATACACTCAGTTTCTTATCTAAACTAAAAAGCATTCATTCAAACTTATAAATACATGAAGTTCATTTTAATTTTCTTTCACCTCTCTTTTCTTCACTAATGATGTTTTAAGAAAAAAATTTAGGGGCCCAGAGAGATGGTGCAGCGTTAAGAGCATTCACTGCCCTTCCAGAGGTCCAGGTTCAGTTCCCAGCACCCACGTGGCAGGTCCAGGTTCAGTTCCCAGCACCCACGTGGCAGCCACAACCATCTATAACTCCAGTTCCAGGGGATCCCACACCCTCTGCAGGCCTCTTTGGGCACTGCACACACGGTGCACAGACATGCATTCAGGAAAATACACACATAGAATAAAATCTTCAGGGGGCTGGAGAGATGGCTCAGTGGTTAAGAGCACTGGCTGCTCTTCCAGAGGTCTTGAGTTCAATTCCCAGCCACCACATGGTGGCTCACAACCATCTGTACTGAGATCTGGCGCCCTCCTCTGGCATGTGGGCGTATATGGAGACAGAATGTTGTATACATAATAAATAATAAATCTAAGAAGAATAAAATCTTCAAATAAAATAAAACAATTTTTAAGTTATTTGTTTTATGTGTATTGACATTTTGTCTGCGTGTGTGCCTGAAGTCATTCAAGATCAGTAATGAATGCTCGGCCCCAGCTTATTCAGCCTTGTCTCTGAAGGTTCTGAGCTGGTGTGGATAGATAAATGGGGTAACGTGCTGGAAATAACCTTGACAGCAAATGTGAAGTTATAAAGCATCTTTGCTTGGAAGGCCCTCTTTTAAAGAGTAACAAATCTATTTAGAGAGATCATTCATAAAGCATTGCTGTATCAATGCTCAAAGAACAATGAGAAGAAAAATGTCAACAGAGAAATGCTAAAACATCCTTACCGGGATGAAAATCATCTCACATAGATCCGGTGAATTATTTTAGCTAGGCTCAGGGATGCACGGGAGAACTTAACGGCAGAGTTCACAGAGTTCAGCTGTGTTCTGCCTTCACAGCCTTTAGGATTCTTCTGCCCCGCTGCCAACTGCAAGGTTGTTTCCGCATTTGTCGTTCAAAATGCCAGGATGATGAAGATGAAATATTTAATTAATAATTTGGGGAGGCACATCAGAGACCAGCGTGATGCTGCTGCTCATCTTGTTGATAATTCCTCTCTGATCTGAACTATCCACTCATTTTGAACAAAACACTCTTGTTATTAGCAAACAAAACAAAGATCATTTTCATGTAATCCCTTACCCAACAAAGACAGCATAGGTTAGGATTTCTTTTCTTCTTTTTTTTTAAGAGTGGGCAGTCGTGGCACACAGCTAATCCCAGGACTTGGGGGCAGAGGCAGGCAGATCTCTGTGAGTTCGAGGTCAGCCTGGTCTACAGAGTGAGATCCAGGACAGCTAGGGAAACCCTGTCTGGAAAAACAAACAAACAAAAAGAAAAAGAAGAAAATGTTGGTAAGGAGGCGAGAGAAAGGAACTCTTACACACTGCTGGTGGGAAAGAAAACTGATATAGCCACTATGGAAATCAGTGTGAATGTTTATCAAAAAACTAAAAATAGAACCCAGCTGTACACTCCTTTGTATATACCCACAGGGCCCACTCAACACACCACAGAGATACATGTGTCTTGATGCTTACTGCTGCACTGATCACAGTAGCCAGGAAACGGAGGCCACCTGGATGCCCATCAACAGATGAGTATGTAAAGAAAATGTGGGCTTAGACACAATCAAATTTTATGGCAGGATGAAGAAAAATGAATTGTTGACATTTGCAAAAACGTGGATGAAACTAGAGATCATTATATTAAGCAAAATAAACCAAACTTGGGACAACAAACACCGCCTGTTTCCTCACATGGGGACTCTACATTTTAATTTGTGTGTGATACAGATAATGTGTATGAAGTCATCCCCCTGTGTGTGTAGGTCATGAAAGTACAAAGGGGCTACACCACTGCCCCTTGCTTCCTAGTCAATAAATCTTTATGAATGAATGAAAAAAAGGGACCATGAATGAGAGAGGAGAAACAGATCCTAAAGGATGGAGAAGGGAGAGAAAAAGACACGTGAGATGAAAACAGAAGGGAGAATATTTTGGGGAGAGGGAAGTGAGGAGCATGAGGAGGAGGGAGTAATATAAAGGACTGTTCAACTAAAATCTTTGAACACTTGGAAAGAAAAGTAGGTCTATGGAAAGAAGAGAAAGGAGAGAAATAGCAGGAGGTGGTGGGTCACACCTGATAACTGAGCAGTTTCCAGATTGAGGTAGGAGGGTTGCCGTGAGTTCAAGGTCAGCCTGAACTGCTTAATGAGATACAGTTCAGCATAGATTGTAGAGAGATCCTGTCTTGAAGAAGCAACAATTAAAGTTGAATTCATGTGTATGTGTGTGGTGTGTATATGTACTAGAAAAAATAAGAGGAGATTTTTATGTTGATTTCTTTCTTTCTCCCTCCCTCCCTCCCTCTCTCTCTCTCTCTCTCTCTGTGTGTGTGTGTGTGTGTGTGTGTGTGATGTGCCTATTTCTGTCTGTCTCTGCATCCTTAGAGTTGGGGTTACAGGCTCGCATTGTTATGTTCTACCTTATATGTGGGTGCTGGGAATCCAAAGTCATGTCTCTAGGAGTTCAAGGTCAGCCTATGCTGCTTAAGGAGTGTTAAATGCCACATTGTCTTTAGGGTGTAGCCTCTAATAAGTGTTCTGTGCTTCAGTGGATAGCTCTCCGCCCAGGTTCTGCTGTACTGCTCCAGTAAGTAAAGTGGGACACAAAATAAAATAAAAACAAACAACAAGGCATGAAATGTAAGGGGGCGTTACTGATGGGGAAGGAAGAAAGGGTAGGAAAACAAGTGTGATTAGAACGTCTTGAGTGAGTCCTCTCCCTAGCCCAATAACAGGGTTTAAAAATCAACAAACTAGGAGAAATACTTGCAATATACTCAAATATATCACTCATTCCTTTGTTATTATAAGATAGTCATAAATCAGTAAGTAGATGACCACAACACATTTTATTTAAAACATAGCGAAAGTGTACAAGTAGGATATTACCCAACTGCTAAATAATTAGGCAGAGCTCTAGAAACTGACTTGTTCATCTCACTATGTAGCCCCGGTGGAACTCACAATCCCTCTTCCTCAGCCTGCCCACTGATGAGGTTATAGGTGTGAGGAACTCACACTTGGACTATGAACTAACCTTAAATGACCTTTCAGATAGACTAATAAGAAGGCAAGGATAGAGAAAAGAGTAGAGCCAGATGTTGGTGAGGAGGGGTGTGAAACCTGGTCCTGGACTTGACATGACTGCTGTGCCAATGAACTCAAGTTGTTCATGGGACCCTACCCCTCCCTGGGTACTGTCGGCGGTTGATGCATGCTGGGGGAGAAACAGTCATTATCTGGTAAGTCCCCGATGTTCCTGTAGATAGCTCTGCACCAGGCTTATATGCACTACTGTGGTCAGCGGTCACAAAACAAAACAAAGAGGAACGCAATAAGACATGGATATCCACGAGCAAGGATTTGCAGGGAGGAAGGGGCATTGATGTGGGTGGGAAAGGGTTGAGAGGTGGTCGTGAATAAATGTGACCAGAGCACACTATATGCTTGTATGAAATTGTTAAATCATATGTTTAACTTTAAAAATTGAAAAAACCCATATTATAAGTAATGGATAACTCATTAAAGTTGTTCTATATAAACTTGATATATAAGAAGCAATGTCCCATCCATCTAGCACCACAGTGCTAAATACTGAAAAGTGTGTATAGTCTTCATTGTGCAACAAGGCAGGAGAAAAACTTAGCAGGGAGGAAAAACAAAAGAATGCAGGTTAATTATTTTCCAGTAAATCTCAACTGATATCATTTTGGCAATTCATCTCTATCTTCTATACATCAGGATGTCTTGCTTTATCTAATTTGATCTTCCTACCTACCCTATGTTGAGTGCTATTATTTATCTTTTTGTGGACTGAAGAAATGAGATCGCCAGTTTCACCTGTCTAACGTTGTAATAGGTCTTCTTATTGCCTGTTTCAGATTCTGTATTTGTTGCTTTGTTTTATGCCTGTTTTCTATCTGGAGAGAACCTATGGTTGTGCATTTGTGTTAGTAGGGTTCAGTATGCTTCATCTTCTGCTATAGAAACGGAGAGGGAAGAAGCAGGGTCCTTCTGCCCAGGCGTTGGAGTCAGTGGAAACTGGAGCCCAGCAACACTTAGATCCATTCACAAAAACCCGCAGAAATATCCCTCGGGGGTCCAGACCAATCTTCTCTGACTGAAGATGCCTGTTGTACTTTGTGGTTGTACCTGGAGGGAGTCCCATGGTTTCTATCTGATCACCAAGTCTTGCCTTCAGATTCCTGCTGATCTGTGAGCTCCATGAAACTGCATACATAAATGTATCCCTGTTTGAACTCATATATGTACATACACATTCTTATATTTATTTTCTTTCTTTCTTTTTTTTTTTTTTTTGAGGTAGTGTCTCACTGACTGGTCTGGAACTAACAGAGATTTCCCTGCTTCTACCACTGGAGAGCTTGGATTAAAGGCATGTGCTGTAATGCCAGGCCCTATGTTCCATTGTGGTCTTTTGCATTTCCAGCACTCAAACTGTGCTACACCAGTGTCCTGCCAGTTCTGCTTTTCCTGAAACTGTCCCATCACCACTGCCGAATAGATAGCTTGGATCCACGAGGCAGTTGTTTTCAATTTCAGCCACAGCTTGTGGCATAGCGGCTTGGCAACAGGGTAGATCGTACCTCTAGGTAAAACTCCTACAGCTCAAAAAAAAAAAAAATGCGGCTTCTCCATACAACATGTGACTGCTCCCATTTTGACTGAGGTCAAATGACCTTACCACCATCTTAACTGAGAGTCAGGTCAGGTGACCAAGTTCCATCATCTTTACTGAGGTACTCCCTGCCTGGTACCCTGGTGCTAACACTGTCACATGTGTGTTTTGCACAGTGGCATGCCTTTAGTAGGGCCCACCAAAGCATCTACTTCGCCCAATTCCTGTTCATTGTGTGTGTGTACATACATGTAACTTAAATACACCTATATTTACTGTTAAATGTTGTAATTGTCTGTTCATTGTATCTCATTTTAGGCTATAAAACAATAAGTCTCATGTTTTAAATTGGTATGTACTTTTTTCTTCTTCTTTCTTTCTTTTTTTTTTTTCAAGACAGGGTTTCTGTCCTAGAACTAGCTCTATAGACCAGGCTGGTCTCGAACTCACAGAGATCCGCCTGCCTCTGCCTCCCGAGAGCTGGGATTAAAGGCGTGCGCCACCATCGCCCGGCTTTTCTTCTTTTCTTTTCTTTTCTTTTTTTTGAATTGGTATGTACTTTTAAGTCTCTTACAAAAAATACTATATATGTAATCCAACCCTGCTTTACCTGTTAAGATGAGAGCCAGTACAGTCAAGCTTGGACTCAGCTCTCCAGGCAGATTCTTTACTGTAGTTATACCTGATAGACAGCCCTCAATTGATCAGAGATCTGGGGAATATGGCATTTAAATATTTAATTATTAAAAAACTTTTATAACAAAGAGAGACAGGTTGGCTCCTAGCAGCAGCACTCTACTTCCTCCAAAGAAGACAGAAGGCAAATGGACACAAAACAATATCCATCTGCAGTTTGTTTCAACTGCCAAGCACTGATACTGGGAAAAACTGCCTTTCACCTAACTGAAGATCTCCAGACATAGACAGAATCACTGGAATTGACAGCCTAGCTGTTTAGACTTGTCTTCCTACAGATTTCTTAGCCTACAGGATCTTCTAGAGCCTGGCAGGCCCTACGCTAAACAGCAAAAGGCAAATATGACCTTCAGCGACCATGGAGGACCCTGAGGAGTAGCACTAGGTGCCAACCAAGTAAGTTCTCTGTCATGTTTTAATGAATAACTCAGTAAAATTTTATCCTTCTCAAAGATCTTTGATACAGTTTGACAGCTGAAAGGTTTAGTCAATTTAAAAGGACAGCCTCACCAAACAAATTTCAGTAAAATACAAGTCATTAAAATGTGTACCTACAAGTTATAAAGGTGTGAGGACAAATACAAGTTATCAAATTTCTCTCTCATGCTGCCTTTCATAGTCTTAAAAATACTTTTCGTTGTGTAAAAACATTTGTCACAATCATTTTGCTGCTGTTTAAAACTTATGTTTTCACAAACCCAAAATATTCCTGTAAGTTCCAGGGAGCCGAATTGAAGGATCCACTTAAATAGGTCAGATACACCCCTCTCAATTCCCTGGTTCTAATTTTTTTCCCTAAACTTAACTTTGTCTTCTGTTCTGCCAATACCTTAGACAAGTGTAAGAGACACCAGACATTTCCATACCATGAACACTGGACTGGAACAAAGAGACCAGCTACTCCAGGATGTGACCAGCACCTAACTTTCTCAGGCTCCCCCCTAAGGTGACACCCATAAATAAGCAGGAAGCAGTGTTGAGAATCTTGCCATCCCAATTCCTTTAACCTATTGTGCCTTACCTTCCGTCTTTTTATTATAAAAAAGAAATGGAAATGTAATGGTCTGTCCTGTCCCTTTAAGAGAATAGCCCCGCCCACATCTTCCCCCCAGTCCACCCGAGGCAGGCATATCTTCCTTGGATCTTCCTTCCACTTCAAGCCTGAGTCCCTTCCTTTCAGTCTCTCCCAAAGAGTCAGTTTCTGCCTCTCTCCCTTCTCCCCACTTCTCCCCTTCTACCCCTCTCTATCTCTTTCTCTTTCTCTGCCTCTCTCTGCTCGTCTCCCTTTTCCCCTTCCCCTCCATAATCCACTAAATAAATATCCAACCTCACTCTTCATGATGTGCCTATCCATCTGCCTCTCACCCACTGGGGTTCCTTATGGGACAGGTCTCTGACTCTCACCTGCCATGCGGCTCCCTTCCTGAGACTTGCTGCTCTTCATTTCCCACTGTCCGCTCCCACCACTTGGGAAACTGCACCCACCATGTGGCTCTCTTCCTAGGCTCACTGCCTGGGATCCACTGCCCCTTCTGGCACACAGGTCACTTGGGGACCTGCAGCATTTTACTTAAACCATAACAGTCTTAGGTTTCTATTGCTGTGATGAAACACCATTATCAAAAACAAGTTGGGAAGAAAATGGTTTGGCTTATACTTCCACATTGCTGTTCATCACTGAAGGAAGTCAGGACAGGAACTCAAACAGGGCAGAAACTTGGAGGAAGGAGTTGATACAGAGACCATGGATGGGTGCTGCTTACTGACTTGTTCCCCATGGCTTGCTCAGTCTGCCTTCTTATAAAACCCAGAACCACCAGTCCAGGAGTGACACCACCCACAGAGGGCTGGACCCTTCCTCAACAAGTACTAATTAAGAAAATGCTCTCCAGGCTTGCCTACAGCCTGATCTAATGGAGGCATTTTCTCAGCTGAGGCTTGCTCCTTTGGGATGACTGCCCCTTGTATCAAGTTGACATAAAGCTGTCCCAGCACAGCTACTATAGTATATTCCAAGTCTCTTAAGCTGTTAGGTCCCCCTTCTCATATAAAATCTAATAAATACTGTAAAGCAGACAGATGTGAAGCTCCCCTGGGCGGCCTTTGTGTGTGGTGTTGGGGACAGAGAAGGACTTCACTCCGTGTTTTCACCCACGGCCCCTGCTGTTTTAGAGCCCAGGTCTTCTGAAAATCTGCTCTCCCCATCGAAATTATGCCCAATGAATCAGCACCGCTGTTTCCCCCTGGCCAATGTTCAAGAAGACTCAAGTGTCATGCAGTGGAGCATCCAGGGTAATGAATAATGGGAACTGGCAGGCGCTTCTCCCACTCCACTGCAATCGCCTATTGCGAGCATTTGGCTCGCCTGACATAGCAGTGTTTTAGTACCAACCCGATACCCTTTGCCATTTGTGCTTCTGTCCTAGGCAAAACAAACACATAATCCGGGCATTCCTCTCCGACAATATAAAGCAAATGTGAATTAAACAGAATGCTTGCCATACCAGTACTTAGGAGATGGAGCCTACACAAAGTCAGGAGTTCAAAGACACCCTCAGTTACAGGAGATATTCCAGACTAGCCTAGACTAACTACTGTCTCAAAGAAGAACAGAAGCAAACACATAGCCAAACAAAATGCTATTTTATTTCTTAAAAAGTGATTGAAAGTGATAGGAGAATATCTTTTAATATAATCTATCATCACAGTTTCTGTGTTGTTGTTTGAGGTAGCCCAGGCTGGCCCCAAATATCCTATGAATTACAGATTGGTCTCAAACTCCCACTCCCACTTCAGCCTTCTGAGTGCTAGGATTATAACCATGTGCCACCATATTGAGATTGCAGGCAGCTTTTATTGAAAAGACAAACAAAACCCTGTGGCTCCTCGCTGTTCATTCAGCCAAGCTCAGGGCATTACTCGGGGTATAAAATTGGCAATGCTTTTTTTTCCAGGTAAATCCAAATAACTTCTGATGATCTCTGCCCTTTACTTAATATCCGCTAGCACAGCCAGGCAGTGGGGCTTCATGCTTTTAATCCCAACACTCTGGAGGCAGAGACAGGTGGCTCTCTGTGAGTTCAAGACCAGTCTGGTCTACAGAGCAAGTTTTAGGATTGGCTTCATAGTTACTGAAAAACCATGTCTCAAAAAAAAAAAAAGAAAGAAAAGAAAAAAAAAGAAAAGAAAAATCCACTAGCATCCACTAGCATAGTTTTCTAAATTGTTTTCTGGCAGACTCGTGGAATACTTTTCTTTCTTCTTTCTATAAAGAAAATACTGTAAAGACAAAAGCTAAGGAACTGCATAATCTCACCACAGGTAACAATGAGTGGTTTACTTTGCAGATGGAAGAATGGAGCCTTGGGCTAAGGAAAACAGGAAGTCCCCAGGAGCCTGGGAATGTGAGACAAAGGCACCTCTCCTAGTGCCCCAGATGGAACACCGCCCTGAGAAAGTCTGGATTTTAGCACAGTCTGTCCCATTTCTGCACTGGACCTCTAGAAGTTTGAGACAATAAATTTAAGTTGTTTTAGCATACAAGTGTACAGTATTTTTTTTATATCACCAATAAGAAACTGATGTCATACTTTATGAAGCCTAAGATATGGCAGAACACCATACACTTATGCTGTATGCTTATTTTAAAATACATTTCAAGAGCTGGAGAGATGGATCAGTGCTTAAAAACACTGACTGCTCTTCTAGAGACCCTAACTTTGATTCCCAGCACTCACCTCGGCAGCTCACACTGCCTGTAACTCCAGGTCCAGGGGATCTGACATCCTCTCTGGCTTCCTTGGTCACTAAAAGCATCTGGCTTACAGAGACACACATAAGTAAAAATAATAAAAACAGTCCTTTAATTTTATTCCAGTATTAGCACCCCTCCTTTTTGGTTGGCATATAAAATACAAAACAAAGGGTTCATTCTGATGTTTTCATGTCGTTGTCTGTTGCTCATATTCCCCCTCCCCTGTAGTGCTCGTGCTCCCTCCCTCATCCCCGAGGTCCCCTTTCTCCCTCCAAATAGTTCTATTTTTTAGTACTGGTAGTATTCAATTATTGTATTTGGCCTCTTATTTTTGAGGAAGAATATTTTGGGAAATCTGACATTGGTATGCAAATTTTAGAATGCTGATCTGGGAAAGTGTGCCCTCCATGCAGAGATTATAGTGCACGTATGAGGGTCTAGCCTCGATTGCCAGTATGACAAGGGCAACCAATTCACAGTGCTTTATGATAACCGGAAGTTTCATACTTAAAAATAAAAGCTGGTTATACAGAGAAAGCTCACAAGGCTTCAACCCTAGACGAAGAACTACAGGCAGCTAAGGCATGCTGAGAGTGGGAAAAACAGTGTTCTCCAGGGAAGAACACACCAGTTGGTAGTCCGATACCAAATGGTCAGCCCTGAAAACATATATGTGCAACTAATATTACATGGACTGAGTAGGTTGTATTTATACACTTAGGAATTTATATTATGTATATGTAACAACACTGAAAGAAAAAGAGGCCATGAATTTGGGATATGGAATGGGTGGCAGGGAAGAAAGAAAAGAGGGAAATGGTATGTTATAATCTCAAAATATAAGTTGTATAGCAAAACTCCTGGTTATATTAGTGTGGGAGCCCATAGACATGGCTTTGGTCCACCTGGATTTAGGGTTAGAGAGTTCAAGCAGACAAACCAAAGGTCACACAACAACAGGCCTAAGGTGAAGTTGTTGTATGTCTTACGTAGATAACAGGATGTTCGAGCCTAAGGTGTAGCTACTGGATGCTTTGCTTCTCATTGTTTTGAATTCTTGTTTGCTCCCTGTATCAGGATAAAAAATAAATAAATAATGTCTTTTTGCCCTCCCCTTGGGCTTGGGGTGAAAAATAAACCCGAGGCTGCCGCAGTGTTCACGGACAGTCCTCCCGGATCTGTCCTATGTCCATTTCTTCTGTGTCTCTGTTATCTCCACCTGCAGTTTCTCAATCCACATGCCTCCCCCTAAGCAAGAATGAACAAGCAGGTGGGATCCTGCAGCAGACGTCATTGCCAGGACACAGGTTACAACATATAAGAAGACTACATACCAAATGACATGGTCTTGTTGATGGAACAAAGTGTGTCTGTCCTGTTGTCTACCTAGTACCTTTGGAGTAGGGGACACACTGTAAGTTCTCAGTGACTGAGCATGGGATGCTGATGTAGGTGGGTCTTCTATCTATCTGTTGTTTCATTGGTTAATTAATAAAGAAACTGCTTTCCCTGATAGGTCAGAACATAGGTGGGTGGAATAGGCAGAACAGAATGCTAGAAAGAAGGGAAGTGAGGCCGTCGTGATGAAGCTCCAACCCAAGATGGACGTAGGCTAGAATCTTCTCTGTAAGCCACCACCTTGTGGTGCTACACACATTAATAGAGATGGGGTAATCAAGATGTGAGAGTTAGCCAGTAAGAGGCTAGATATAATGGGCCAGGCAGTGTTTAAAAGAATACAATTTGTGTGTTGTTATTTCCGAAGCAAAGCTAGCCATGCGGGAGCTGGGCAGGATGGAAAGCAGGCCTACTCACCTCATAACTACAGGATGCATTAAATGAGCACAGTCAAGCTCTCCAACCGTCTCCTGACAGCTCCGTTGTATCTTTGCGTCAGTCATCCGTGTGCTGTTCAGATGAGGGAGCATGCTTGCAGCGGGCATTTCTCTACAACAGAAATGGAGGCAACACTGAACTTTCTAACGTTCTGCACATAGTCATCGATAAACATTAAGAAGAAAGGAAGGCGCGGTAAGGAAATGCACATTAATGAGGAAGGACAATGGCCAACAAGTGCTCCAGAGTTCGGAGTTCTGAAGCTGTGAGTTCCACTTCTCTAGCGGAGTATATCTGTATTAGTTATCTTCAGCTTTCAGGTATCCATCACCCGGTCACCTGGGAAGACTGGCCTCAACCGAGGAGCTGCCTGGATCAGACTGGCATGGGACCACATCTGTGAGGCATTTTCTTACCTTCTGATTGATGAAGGAATGGTTAACCCCATTTTGGGCTTTGCCCTTTCATACACTTAACATGCTAGAACAGTTTAACTATAAACATTCTATGGAAGGCTGGCTTGTGGAACTAGCTAGTACCTTTGTGTGTTTTGTGCTGGTTGTTTATTTTGTTTTGTTTTTGTTTTTGCTACAGGTGGGTAAAACCAAGTGTTGAAAACGTTGTGACAATAAACCATTGGCCTTCTCAGGGGATTCTGATACTTTCTTGTTACTCGGATACTTTTTCTGGTCAACTACTTGGGTTAACTCATCTAAGAGGAGACATTTGAGAGGGCATCTATTTAACAGAGTATGATAGAGAATGAAGGAGAAAATGGGGAAAAAATTCCTGTATAGGAGTTATTATGGAGTCCACAGATACTAATTTGTTTTCCTCCAATTTAGAGATAATACCAGCCAGATGGTGGTGGTACACTCTGGAGAGGCAGAGGACAGCCTGGTCTACAGAGTGAGTTCCAGGACAGCCAGGCCTACACAGTGAAACCCTGTCTCAGGAAAAAAAAAGACACAATACAAACAAGTTTGCTGACTTGGCTTCTAACACATATAAGAAATAGCGGCTGTAAGAGAGCCTCATGCTAGCAAGAGAATAGCATATGAAGAAGTCATAGTATATGGCTTGGGAGGTGGAAACAGAACTGAACCTGGAGGGGTATGCGTGCCTGGAATCCCAGCTACTTGGGATGCCTAAGACAGGATTGCCGTTCAAGGGCAACCCGGGCAGCTTAGAGAGACGCCGTCTATAGATAAAATAAACAGCTGACAGACTAGGTGGAGTGCTTGGCTAGCGCATGCCTGAAGCCCTGAGTTCAATCCACAGTACGAAAACCAATAAACACAACATCAAGGAAAAGTAAGAGGCTCTTATGATTTGGATCTATCTGAACAGCCCCCATAGGCTTGTGTTTTGAGCGCTCGACCCCCAGTTTATGGCACCATTTTGAAGGCTGTAGAGTCCTGAGGAGGTGGCACCAGCTGCTCGAAATGGTGGCTGGAGTAGAGTTTACGTTTGTTTGTGGTTCTGAGCTAGCTCTCCCTGTTTCCTACCTGGACTCCCTCACCACCCTCCGTGATAGCTGAAGCTCTAACACTGTGAGCTATACCTTTTTTTCCATAAGTTGTTTCTTCACGTGTTTTGCCACAGCAATGGTTAAAGAAACTAAGGGAGATGTCATAGCAAATGTCTGGGCGTGGCATGATGATTTGGAACATTGATTCCAATCCTCAAAGCTTTCTCTGATATCGGCTTTACCTGTCCTCACTGGCGATCTTAGTTTTCCTGTCTACGAAACAGAGATAAGAATGGTATTCCTAGCATAATGGTAAATTAAATAAAGCAAAGCAAAAACAAAACAGTGCTTAGATACATGAAATTTTTAATACAGGTTAGAGTTTTGTTTTGGAGACAGGGTTTTCCTGTGGAGCCCTGGCTATCCTGGAACTCCTTCTGTAGACCAGGCTGGTCTCGAACTCACACAGATCTGACTGCCTCTGCCTCCTAAGTGCTGGGATTAAAGGTGTGAGTCACCAGCACCCAGCTACAGTTTTCTTTATTAACTGTTATTAACACAAGTTACGTTCAACCTAGAAAAGTTTCTTAATCTTACTGAAAGTCATTATTCTAACTTATCACAGGTGATTGTCATGGCACGTCCCCAAGTGGCAGCAGCGGGCTACGAGACCATGGCAGGCCATGAGACCACTGTAAGCCACGAGACCATGGCGGGCCACAAAGACAGCCAGTCCCAGGCATGGAGCCCCCGAGTGGTCCGAAGGCCACGAGGGTCAGCAGGTCCTAGGCACAGAGCTGCATGGTGGGTGAGAGACCAAAAAGGGGCACCCAGTCCCACAAGGAACCTCAGCCCTGGCGGGTGAGAAACAGATGAATAGATACACCATGCAGAGTGAGGTTGGATATTTATTTAGTGGGTTATGGAAGAGAAGGGGGAAAGGGAGAAGGGGAGAAGGGAGAAGAGCAGAGAGAGGCAGAGAGAGAGAGAGAGAGAGAGAGAGAGAGGGAGAGAGAGAGAGGAGAGAACCAGAGAGAGGGGTGGGGAGGAGGGGAGCCACGGCAGCAGCTACCTCTTTGGGAGAGAGATAGAAAGGAAGACTCTGGCTGGAAGCTGAAGATCAGCTTGTCTTAGTGGATGTGGGGGAGAGATAGATGGATAGGCATGCCATGCAGAGTGAGGTTGAATATTTATTTAGTGGGTTATGGAAGAGAAGGGGGAAAGGGAGAAGGGGAGAAGGGAGAAGAGCAGAGAGGGGCAGAGAGAGCAAGAGAGCAAGAGAAATAGAAAGGGGTGGAAGGGGAGAAGTGGGGAGAAGGGAGCAAGGCAGAAACTGCCTCTTTGGGAGAGATGGAAAGGAAGAGACTCAGGCTGGAAGTGGAAGGAAGATCCAGGGTAGATCTGCCTGCCTCTGTGGATGGTGGAGGGAGTGAGGGGGCTTGTCTCTTAAAGGGACAGGATAGACCACAAAGACACCTCTCTCTGTCTTTACTCTCCATCAGATTTTCCACACCCAGAAAAGGATTACTAATTCGTTAAGATTGTTTTTTTGAACTGGGGAAATGGCTTGGTGGACAAAGCACTTGCCACTAAAGCACGAGGACCTGACCAAGTTGCAATAACTGGCACCTACACAAAAAGCTGGCCATGGTCTCTCAGCACTCAGTAGATGGATATATAGATACCAGGATATCAGGAGATAGATACCAGGAACTTGTTGGCCAGTGGGCCTAGCCTAATCAGTGAGCTCCAGATTCAGTAAGAGTTCTTGTCTCAAAACCTAATGTAGGGTGCATTTGAGGAAGACGGTGATGTTGACATCTGGTTTCTGCATGTACTTGCATCACCCCCAACACAGACACAAATAAAAAGGTGAGGCTAGAGAGATGGCTCAGTCGTTAAGAGCACTTGCTACTCTTGCTGAAGACCCAGGTATAGTTCCTGCACATGTCAACTGGTTTATAAACACCTGGAACTCCAGGTCCAGGGAACCCTACACGTTCTTCTGCCCTCTGTGGGCATATTGTGCACATACGCTCAGGCAATACACATATGACTGAATTCAAAATAATGAATAATTTTTAAAAAGAACAAAGCAAAAGGAAAGAGAAAATTAAACAAAAATGATTGCTTTTCATATTAAAGTAACCCCTTGTCCCCAGATGGGGACCTCTATCCATGTGTACAGTCCTGTGGTGAGGGATTCTTCTGTGTGGTGATGACCTCTTACAGGGCAGTTTCTGAAGCTAGAGATGTATTTTGAGATGTGATGTTGTCTGTCTCTTTCTTGACCTCACTGTTAGATGGTTATTGGGTTATAGCAGATATCTCTTAAATGTTAACGGCAGGGTCTACAGGAGATTCTCCAGGAAGGGCCAACTGAGGTCTCAGAATCCATCACTACAAGGGTCCCTTTTTTGTTGCTTTTTTAAAAAAAAATTATTTATTATGTATATAATGTTCCTCCTGAATTTACATCCCCATGCCAGATGAAGGTACCAGATCTCATTACAGATGATTGTGAGACACCATGTAGTTGCTAGGAATCGAACTCATGACTTTCTGGGAGAGCAACCAGTGCTCTTAACCTCTGAGCCATTTCTCTAGCCCCCTCCCTTTTGTTTTTTTTTAAGATAAAATTTTACTGTATGACTTAGGGCTTAAACTTTAAATTTTTCTGCCTTAGCCTCTGGAATGCTGGGATCACAGGTGTGCACCACCGTATCTAGGTGAGGTTTTATTTTAGCATTAAATGGTTAGTGGGAAAACAGAATTATTTGAAAACAAATCGGATTTCAAAATGGATTGTTTTGATTTTTTTTCAGGGGTGGGGGCTGGTGGGTACTTTGAAACCACAGAGTCCTAAGCACAGAAATAGCCTGGAGGATTTGCATTACTTTCCCTGAGGCAAGAGAAATGCGTTGACTATATGGGGCAGGATAGGGTGATTGTGTTATTTAAGGTGGAATAGCACGGCTCCAGCTCTAAGAGGATTGTGGCCTGCTCAGGTTGCTATGGTTGTCACTATGACAACTAAAGAAAACATGACAGAGATGCCAAGAAGCAGGTGTAGCAATGGCCATTGGTGAGGGAGAAAAAAATGGCCAAACAGGGAGTGCCTGGGGTTCTTGGATTCCATCAGTTTCACAGACAGGGATTCAAAACTGTGTAGGAAGATGAGTTCCCTTCTTTCCTTTCCTCCTCCTCTCTTCTCTATTTTCCTCCTTTCCACTCTCCTCCTCTTCTTCCCCCTCCTGTCTTTTCTTTGGCCCGGGACTCACTATAGAGCCTACTCAGCAATTCTGTCTTTGCCTCCGGAGGGTTTGCCCATTTCATTATTTAAATTTATACAACCCCTTAAATTCCATAACTGACCCCTTACATTCCGCTGGGCTGCTTTTTGTTCTGAGGTGGAGAGCTAAACAGGTGGAGACAAAATAAACCTAGGGCACTCCTGCCTACCCCCCAAGGCAGCAGCCCTTAGAATAAGTGCCGTTTTATTAAGCCAGCTAACTGTAAACGTGTGGGAGAAAGTAACAGCTGCTGGTTCCTAGAGTGTTTTTAAGTGGTACCCAGTCGGGGTGCTCTTTATGTCTATATATGGTCCTTCAGGCTACAGGACCTCCAGGGGATGATGGGCTAAAAACATAGCCTCCTTGAAACGACGCCTTTATCTGCTGACCTCCCTCCGACAGCACGCCAGCAGCCTGCTCTCTGGGAAATTTCAACAAGGTTAAAAGTTAAGCCTCCCTCTGGCCAACTCAAGCTGTGACTCCTCCTCCATCTCCCACACCGTTTCCAGGCTTTTCTGAGGTTCAAGGAGAGGCTTGTTTAGTCTCCCTCTATTTCCAAGCTGCTTAGTTACCATGCCTTGTGGACAGCATGCACTCCAGGCAAACGAACTTTGTAAGAGTAGACTGGAATGAAGGAGCCAGCAAACCTAGCCGACCGAGTCCCCTGCGCCCACGCGTTATACAAAGCAAACCGAATCACAGCTGGTAGAGTTAATTTTAGACTTCAGACCTCAGCAGTGGCCTTCCCCTTGGTGATAAGTAACTTTGGATAACTTCAAGGGGATTCTCCTTTTCCTCATCTGCATGCAGCATAGTAACGAAGTAACTGCTGTGTCTTGTAGGGAAGACCATTGTGGGCAACGATAAACTTTATGATCAAGAAATAAATCTATGCATTTACCGAAAAAGTACAAGGTCCGTTTTATCTTACTTTGGAAAGATTTGTGTGTGTGTGGTGGGGGGCAGAGTGCACGTTTGCCACAGCTTGAGTGTGGAAGTCAGAAAACAGCCTTCAGGAGGTAGTTCTTTCTCTCAACCATTGAGTTCTGGAGATCAAACTGAGGTCAGCAGGCGACTTCACCCACTCAGCCACTCAGTTTCTCTCCCGGATGTTGGCATTGGTCTAGGGCTTGGGTTTACCACTGAGCTACAATTCCAGCCCACAAGAGAGCCCCTCTAGCTTTTGTCCTACGGACTGAGATCCTCAAACTTATACTATAGACAGTGTTTCCTAAAAAGTCCCGCGAAGCTGACTCTTGGGGATGGAGTGGAGTAGAATCAACGTTCCTGTAGTGCGTCAAAACACCGTGGAATAACACTTCCTATGAAGTTATGCTGTTTATAAATGCAATGGTAATTTGAATGTGAGACATAAATACACAGTATCCACTCTTTTAGGGGATGCTATAGGCTAAACCCAGGGCCGCCATTGCCAGGCAAGCCCTCTGTTAGCCTCACCCTTCTATACTATTTGTTTCTGGATACACAGGATCCAATACTCTGATCACCAAAATGAGAGACATTTTGTTTGTTTGAGAAAGGGTCTCACAATGGCTGGCCTGGTACACATAGAGATCCACCTGCTTCTGCCTCCCAAGTGCTGGCAAGAGATAGCCTTGTAATATGTATTCACACAGAACACACATCTTTCCTCATAATTTTTCTTTTCTTTTTTTTCCAGAACAAAATTATTTAATTTTCATTAATTCATAGAACACAATACAGTTGGTTCAAGGAGGCTAAACGCTTGCCCAGAGCCCAACGCTGGGTGAACATCTATACGGTTAGAACTGTCTTTCATGGCCTTTCTGAAGCAATGAAGTTATTTGAAATAAAAGGTTTGTTTACTTAGGGCCCACACTTGCTCTATCAAGTATGTAGGGCCAATTCCCGTCTCTTCCGTTTGAATTTTTTTTTTTTCAAGGCAAAGTTTACCGGTGTAGCCTTGGCCATCCTGGAACTCACTCTGTAGACCGGGCTGGCCTCAAACTCACAGAGATTTGCCTGCTCTGCCTCCTGAGTGCTGGAATTAAAGGCCTGTGCCACACTGCCTGGGCAGTTTAAACTTCTTGATTACGCCATGTGCAATCCTGTACTGCCAAAGAACCTTGTTGAAGTTCTCGCCCAGCTTGACGTCACTCTGGTTCTGGATGCTCTCCAGAGAGCAAGGCCCATCAGACTGCTGGCCCAGCAGCTGGGTTCCCTGAGGCTCCTGGTGAGTGATGTCAGGATTTGCAGGCGCAGCATTACCACCTCCACTGAAGCCCCAGTGGTGGCATGACCCAGGGTGTGTCCCACAGTAGAGACTACAGCCACACCGGCAGCAGTGGTTGCCATCTGGGCCATCAGGCCTGGTTGCCAGGATGTAGCAGCAGGTAAGCCAACCAGATGGTGCAGCTGCTGCTGGAGGCTGAGCTGCGTGTGCTAGTCTCGGAGCCTCCATCTGCTGGAGGCTGAGCTGCGCGTGCTAGTCTCGGAGCCCCCATCTGCTGGAGGCTGAGCTGCGCGTGCTAGTCTCGGAGCCCCCATCTGCTGGAGGCTGAGCTGCGCGTGCTAGTCTCGGAGCCCCCATCTGCTGGAGGCTGAGCTGCGCGTGCTAGTCTCGGAGCCCCCATCTGCTGGAGGCTGAGCTGCGTGTGCTAGTCTCGGAGCCCCCATCTGCTGGAGGCTGAGCTGCGCGTGCTAGTCTCGGAGCCCCCATCTGCTGGAGGCTGAGCTGCGCGTGCTAGTCTCGGAGCCCCCATCTGCTGGAGGCTGAGCTGCGCGTGCTAGTCTCGGAGCCCCCATCTGCTGGAGGCTGAGCTGCGCGTGCTAGTCTCGGAGCCCCCATCTGCTGGAGGCTGAGCTGCGCGTGCTAGTCTCGGAGCCCCCATCTGCTGGAGGCTGAGCTGCGCGTGCTAGTCTCGGAGCCTCCATCTGAAGGGTCTGGTTGGCTGGAAGGGTCACTTGGGAAGAGTGGCTTCAGCTTCCACACCGCATCCTGGGGGCTCGTACACTTAGGGTACAGAGATGTCAAAGTGCAAACATCTAATTTCTAATTATTATTCATTTACTAATTTTTAGTTATATGATTCATAAGACAGGGGCTATGTCTTCTACACATTCCTTTTTTCCCCTCAAGCCCCTCTAGACAATAAATGTATGTCAAGTGGGCAATCGTATAATTTGTCCCTTATTCACTAAAATGTAGCCTTTATCTGCATGAATGTGTCATTTGCAAAGAATGAACAATTTGAAGTAGAAGTATATTAGGTTTGTGATCAAGAGAAAATTTATTTTTCTTCCACTTTCAGTAAAGATACATTTGTTCTGCTTTATCATTTTTTGTTTTTCATAAAGGAATGCATCAAGAGATACCAAGCAGGCTGGAGAGATGGCTCAGCGGTTGAGAGCACTGGCTGATCTTCCAGAGTTACTGAGTTCAACTCCCAGCCTGCACATGGTGGCTCACAACCATCTATAGTGGGATCTGATGCCCTCTCATGGCATAAAGGCATACATGCAGATAGAGAACTCATATACATAAAATAATAATAATAATAATACACCAAGTTTAGCCAGCCTGTAGCAGTTCACGGCTTTAATCCCAGCACTCGGAAGGCAGAGGCAGGTAGATTTTTGTGAGTTCGAGGCCAGCTTGGTATACAGAGTGAGATTCAGGACAGGCTCTAAAGCTACACAAATAAACCCTGTCTGAAGAATCCCCCCACTATCACCAAAAAAAGAAAAAGAGACACCAAGGTTTCTGAACCAACTTTCATGCTTCCATTATTGTGTGTGTTGAAAGTGTGCACATGAGGAGGTCACTGGGTATTTTCCTAGTTGTCTTAGCTCGGTTTTTGAGACAGGGTCTCCCACTGATTTGGGAGCTGGCCATTTTGACTGGGTTGGCTAAACAACGAGCAAGTCGTTGGAATCTTCCTGTCTCTTCCCCTACCCCCAGTGTTGTGGATACAGACCATGACCAGTGTGCCTGTATTTCTTTTCTGTTGTTTTGAGATAGAGTCTCGTCAGGTAACGATGGCTGTAGACTCAGAGATCTGACTGTCTTTACCTCCTGAGCTCTGGGATTAAAGCCATGCCCAGCTTTTTTGTTTGTTTGTTTTCTTTTTTTTTCTTTTCTTTTTTGAGACAGGGTTTCTCTGTGTAGCTTTGGAGCCTGTCCTGGAACTCACTCTTTAGACCAGGCTGGCCTCGAACTCACAAGAGATCCACCTGACTCTGCCTCCTGAGTGCTGGGATTAAAGGCATGCGCCACCACCACCTAGCTGCGCTTGTTTTTTATGTGGGTGCTGGGCATCCAACTCTGATCTTCATGTTCACACAGCAACCATTCCTGAGCATCTGCCCAGACCTTCCATCCTTTTCTAGGTCAAACCACTCTATCCCTAGAAGCACTTATAAATATAGTTTATCTCTGATGAAACATGGTCAGGTTGAATTGCTGACCATAAGTAGAATTGTGTAACATGACACAATTTACCTATAATATATTCATTTTAAATCAGTGTAGCTGGGAGGGGAAAGGAATGGGGAAACAGAGATTCCTAAACTCAGATTGTACTTAGTAGCTGTGATCTTGGGCAAGTTATACTCTTTTCCTTGTTTATAAAAAGGGGGAAAACAATATCAGCCTCATGAAAAATTATGAGCCATAGATGAAAAAAAATCAAACATAAAAGAAATTAAAAAGTAATAAAATATTTGAAAATTTAAAGTGATTGGCTCATAGAAATATTTGTGCAAAAACAATCTTATGCAATGGACTAATCAGATAGAATAATTATCCTAGCTATCTAAATAGTACACAGCCAAAACACCCCTGTAGGACACATTGCATATTATCAGGTTACTAAGTCTTGGTCGCCAGATATCTTTTTCTAGATTTGCTGTTTAGATGTCCATCCTATCAAAAGCAGATAACATTTCTTAATCAAAAGAGAATAGCTACCTGAGGGTTCTGAAGAATTGGGGCTGGGGTAAGCACTTCTTCCTTCTGACATTAGTAATGTCCGTTTTTAGTTGTACAGTTGACAGACTGTATCTTTAAATAGATGCAGAAAGCTGGCTAATGTGGGGGCAAATAATGATTCCTTTAGTCCAAGGAGCATTATTTTCACTTCTGGCAACTTTATGAAAAGATGTTTTACTTATTCATTGACAATTCATACCTATATATAATGTATCGTGATCATATCTACCCCCAGCTCCCTCCTAATCCCTCTGGACACTCTCCCTAACATCCCCTTCCCACTATCCTGTCTTCTTCTTCATTTTGAACCCACTGCTTACAACTAGTGCTGCCATCTGGAAGGCTGACTGACTGATCTCGGCTTGATCTCCTGCAGGTCATCATAGCTGCGGTGAGTGTGAATGTGGTGGCCGTGTTAACTCCAAAGACGACTTCTTAACACTCCCTCCTGCCCTCCAGCTCTTATGTTCTTCCCACTCCTTCTTCCATGCTTCCTGAGGGGTGTGTGTGTGTGTGTGTGTGTGTGTGTGTGGTGAGTAGATGTAGGTGTCCCAGTTGGGGCTCAACACTTACCTGTCACCTTTCCCCAGCATTTTAACCGGTTATGAGTCATTAACTGCTTCCTACTGCGGAATGAAGCTTCTCTAGGCAAGGCTGAGCAAAGCAGCCTTCTCCAGTCTATGGGGACAAACACAATTCAGCCTCACCAGGCTGATGATCAAGCATTTTGTCACCAGTTTCTCCTTCAGTGCCTTTCCTCTCTTTTGTTGAAGGGATCGGGTCTGGCACAGTTTCCCTATAGTCTGAACTTTGCTGACTGCACGTGGTAAAATTTTAATTTTTCTCCCCACTTCCTTTTCTCACCTGTATTTTCTGTGAGCTTTCTAGAGGCTTGATGAGATCCCATTTCTATTTTGGAAAGAGGATTAAAGAAGAAACACAGATGTTTACAGATAATGCCCTGCTTGGTCTATTTTTACATGGCATATAACTTCCTATTTGGAGCTCCTTCTGAGAGTTCGAAAGCCATTCACTTGCCGAAGATTCCTACATTCATGTTTTTGGTTTAGATGTCTCCCAGGCATCATGGGAGGTCGAAACTTGACCTGGGTGCTTAACAGACATCTCAAAGTAGACATATCCAAACTGGAGCTGGACTCACACTCAATATCCTCTTGCCTCTTCAGCCTTCTTTCCTAAGCACACAGCCATGACTGGTTGCCAGGACCACAGTTAAAGAATTGTTGAGACTGCCAGGTGGTGGTGGCGCACGCCTTTAATCCCAGTATTTGGGAGGCAGAGGCAGGCGGATATCTGTGAGTTCGAGGCCAGCCTAGTCTGCAGACTGAGTTTCAGGACTAGCTCCATAGCTACACAGAGAAATTCTGTTTCTAAAAAACAAAACAAACAAACCAGTAAACAGAAATAGGTGACGCTAAGGCTCTGATGTGTTGCCTCAACTATTCTTTCTCAAATACTAACTGGTTGAGGTAAATGTCATTTTACATCACCAACCTATTGTTTTCATTATAGTAAATCCGTTTGTTTTTTTCTTTCATTTTTTAAGACCCTGTCTTTGGTTGGCTTGGAATTCAATATGTAGACCAGATCTGTCTGCTTCTGCCTCCCTGCTTTGGGACCAAGGGTATGTACCACGACATCTTGGCCTCTTCTTATCTTTCGAGGCTGTCTTTTCAAATTATTATCTGCTGTTTCTGAGAAAACACAAGGCTCAGTTTTCTTGCATTTAGTTTTTCTTTTCTTCTTAAAATCACTCAACACAGCAAACTACGGGTATATTAATGAAATAGAATAAATTTAATATTTGCATCACCTTCAGGTGTCTTGCCTTTTGGAATGGTAAGCTCAAGTTGGGTTAATATCTGCACATCGTTTCATTTAGAGTCCTTGAGAACTTGTAGAGCTGATGGTGTGCTAAAAAGGGGGCGGGGGAGGGTGAACTTTATTTTCCCACCTAAGTAGATAATGCACGCTGAGGCATATTGTAAAGAGCCAAGCATCCGCAGGCCCCTCAGAGCTTATCTTCCTGTGTTGTCCTGGCTTTCTTCAAACGTGTCCTCTTTCTGAGTTGCAGAGGCAAGCACCACCAAGTCAGCACTAACCAGTTTAACATTTTCTTAACTATTTGTTTATTATTTATTTGTGCGAATGTGTGGGAGTCGGAGGACAACTTGTGGGAACTGGTTCTCTTTATCAGAGGGGTTCCAGGTTATCAGGCTTGGTGGCAAGCGACTTTACTGAGCCATCTAGGGAGCCGCCGTAGATAAAAATCTTTGTCCTCAGTCTCTTAAGCACGTGAGAATTAAAGTTTCTCCAAGTGCAAGGCTGGCTAAGTCTTAGTTGATCAAGTGTTTTGTGCATCAGTACTTAGAACGGATCCCACAACTGGCCGTGGAAAAATCTGCTTCCTGACATTCACGATGCACTGACCTCGGCTCTCCTTGGCTCCCTAGCTGCCGCGGCCAACAGCCTAGCTTTCTTGTTCAATAATTGATCTTACCTCCTCCGAGTCCTGTGTTTTAAGATATACCTATAGATTTTTTAAAAAAAAAATCAAAAACTCAAAAACTCACTTAATCCCTTATCCAAAATCCCATCTCCAAGTCATTCCAGGCAGAAGAAATGTCTCCTTTTTTCTAAATGTGAGCATACAGGGACTGGGGCTGCAGCTCAAGTTGCTTGCTTAAGTCGAGTACAGAAAGTGAGCCCATGGCCTTCCACTGTCCTTGCTGGGCACTCCTTGATGGGGACTCGCTCCCTCTCTACAAAACCCAGGGCTGGAATGGATGTCCACTTCCCTCCTGGGCTCGGATCGCAGAAGAGCAGCTCTGGACACTGGGCCGTGACCCGGAGCCACGTGCTCCTGCAAGCTCCACGGCTGGGCTGGACTGCGCCGGCTGCCGAGGTGACCCGAAGGTGATTCCGGGGTGGGCGGGGCGCCTGAGCTCTCGCGAGATCTCTCCGAGGGGGCGCGGAGCTGGCCAGGAGGACGCGGCGGGCGGCGCTTCCCCGGCAGCTCGGCTTCCAGGCTGCTCAGCCAGACGAGCCTGGGTCTTCCTCTTCTGCTCCTCCGCCGGCCGCTGGAAGTAGAGAAGCCGGAGAAGTCGGCGGCCGCCGCGCAGCCGTGCGTCCTCCTCGCTTCCTCGCCTTCCCTCTGATTCAAGCCGGGCGTCCCAGGCTTCGCTCTGCCGAGCCCGCAGCCCACGCCGCGGCCGACATGAGCTTCTTGTTGTAAGTAACCGGGCCGCACCGGGCTTTGTTCCACCGCCCCCTGGGCTCCCGAGGCTCGGTGCTCGCCGACCTCCCACGCCCTGCCTCCCTGTCCTCCTTGTACTGCCCGGCCCTGCCTGCCTCCTTGTCCTCCTGGTGCTGTCGGGCCCTGACTCCCGGTCCTCCGTGGGATGCGCGGCCCTGCCTCCCCCGTCCTCCTGGTGCTGTAGGGCCCTGCCTCCCTGTTGGTTCCTCCCCCCCATATATGTATATGTATCTGTGTGTGTGTGTGCATGTGCTTGCAAACTCACCTCCCACTCGTGTGTGCCTGTATTTGCACACTTTCCTCCCACTCTCCCGACTGGCTTCCAAGGATTGCCAGGTGTCCCGGCTCTGTGTCAGCCGCCCATTGCTGTTTTCTGAGTCCCAAGCATAGAACATGGGTTGTTCTTATCCGACTACCCCCGACCCCTTTAACATCTTAGTTCTTAGGGTTGAGAAATTGAGAGCCAAGTTCCGTAGAGATAACTTAAAGACAGGACTTCAAAACAGGGCTGTTTGAAGGCGTGGATTCCCTGGTGACAGCCTGGGAACACCACCCACCTTCCACTCCCACTCCCGTTTTCTTGCAGTGCTTTCTTGATGTGTAGAGGTTATATTTTTTCAAGTCTCCTCCGGATGGGATCTGGGTAATGGGCCAGGGTTAATTTAGGTCCACCGGGCTGTAGGTTTGCCAGTCATTTGTGAACACTGACTTTCATGTTACATTTAGTGTGGTCATTGTTTCACATACCAGTTATTTCAAATAGGAGGTGGAGGTGGGGGTTGGGACAGAAAAAAATGGGACAGCAAGACTAGGGTTTGGAAGCAAGAGACAAACCTCAGGTCCCTGGGGTTACACCTCTAGAGTAACTCTTTTGAAAGCTTTCTTATTACTCATCCTGGTGTTTAGAAAGCTCATTTAAAACAAATAAAACCGAGCTCTTCCAGGTTGTAATCCACTTCATACGCCCCTTTGTTGTGGGGCAAACAGCGTTCAGCAATTCCTTTCTGTTGAGATTTCTCTTTCCCCTCTCCCGTAAGTTTTAATCATTGCCCTGGCATCTGAATCGTGAGCATTCACCCTTATTTTCACATGCTCATATATCGGATATCCTTTCTTCTTAGGGTGTTGAGGCAGAGCTGAACTGTCGTGGAAGGGCTCACAGATTTTTCTCCTAGGCACAGTCAGTGTCTGGCTTGTGTCAACCTGCCTGACACGTTTCAACTTGTAAATGTATTCTAGGGCTGATTCTGAGTTTGTCAGTAGATGAGGGGAACTGGGTGGCTTAGACAGTAAGCGGTCATTTCACGGTTTACCTTAATCAGTATACTCCTGTGTCTCAAGAGTGTAAGTGGGATGGTGGCTGCTGACAGGCTTGTGTCTTTTGGAACTTACACGCTAAAGTGGTTGCAGTATAGGAGGGCCGTATTTGACGGGAAGTTGGTGATGGGGAAGGTTCTAGTTTTGCTTTGTGAATACAAATAAAATAGTGTCCTGTTTTTCTGTGGCTGAGTATTAGGTGTATCTGCATGGAAGGCTAGTTCTTTTTTTTTTACCCCTAATGAGTATTAGCTATATAAGACAATATTGCTGTAACTACATTGATCATCTAGAGAGTTTGTGCTATTTAGTGAACAATTTTTTTTGCAAGGCCACAAATAGTAGTTAATATATGCTCAACATCTAATCTACATAGGAAGTAGAAAAAGATAAGATCTCCTGCGTAAATAGGGGGCATGGGGAGTGGGGATTGTGGGAGTGGATATAGGAGGGGAGTGGGGCGGAGAAAAATACATAGCTCAATAAAAACAATTAAAAAATTATATACCCCCCACACGCTCAACAGGTTTTGCTTATGGGTTTAACAGTCCAGAAAAGTTAATTTGGAGGGAGCCAGGCATGGTGGCACACACATTTAATCCTAGCATTTAGGAGGCAGAGTCGGGTGGATCTCTGTATTCAAAGTAAGCCTGGTTTACTTGGAAAGATCCAGGGCAGCCTGTGAGATCCTGTCTAAAAACAAAATTTAATCTAGCATTTTTTATTTTATAGTTTCTTGAATATTATCTATGAACCAACAGGGGAAGCAGAAAAAGAGAAAGACGAAGGACTTACACAGATATCCTCTTCTTGGGAAGGCTACTGTCAGTAGATAAAGCAGAGGAACTAGGACACTGAGAGATAGGGTTAGCACATGATGAGTCTGGTTGGGAAGGAAAGCTCTATTGGTTAAAAGCCCCACAACTTTCGCTGTGCCCAGCCGAGTCATTCATGTAAGATAGACAAGCTTCCTGTTCAGTGGAGTTTGTTTCAGTCAGTGCCCACAAGTGTTAGATGACAGGAATTAGTGTGGAAGAAGATCAGAAGTGCTGTGGAACAGAGAAGATGGGGTAGGAGCTGGGGGCACCCCAGGGCGATCCTGGTGGGTGCACAGGCGGTCTTCCAGAGTGATTGTTAACTTTTGTATTAATGTCCGGGCTGAATTTTCCTTGCATTATGTGAAAAAGACTGGCCTAACACTGTGGTTGTGCTGCCCATTGGCCTCTGCATGTCTGCAGATTAAACTGAACCCCTAGATGGAGAATATGGAAACTTGACAGACACCTAAGTTAGCTTTGTAGATTCAGCTTCTTGACTGCTTCTTCAGCTGTGTGGAGAGTGTGGGTACTCCGTGGACGTAGATGGCACATATCAAAGTCATCTCTAGAGGGCATAGCCCATCGTGAAGTCCCAAAGCATAGGAAGCAATTTGTTCTAAGTGGGTTTCAAGAAAAAAGTTGGGTGATACCTAGTAAAAGATGAGTAAGAGTTTTCTGAGAAAGAAAGGGGCTATGGCGCATTTTACTTTGGAAATAGGGAATTGCTTGTGAACTCTCCATTTTGAAGGCTATACAAGAAGCTGTAGAATTTTGAAGTAGTCAGATGGGCACTTCTTAGGAATAGCCTGTTCCCTATTTTACTGAAGGGACAAAAATCACAATCACCAGCTTAGGATTGCTGATCCAGTCTTTAGAACACAGGTCTCTTTACTTAGTTTTTTTTCTCTTGATATTTTATCTATGTAAACTGCAGCGAAATTTAGGAAGAAAGTGATTGTTGGTAATAATCAAAAAGCATATTGAATGTTCTTTGTTTCTGGCATTTTAAAATTCTTTTGAGAAATAATGATAAAAGCGAGAGTATAATTTCCTAATGTAAGGCTTTTTGATGGAGTTAAAACAAATGCTGTTAGCTGTAGCAAAAAGATGGTTTAGGGATTTGGAGGAATATAGATCAGGTCTGCTTCTGTGTAGGAGAAACAAAAATGGTTCAGGAATGTAAGGGAGAAAGGAAGAAAATATATATTAATTACTATCCTGAGTACCTTCCATTTTTCTTTTTTCTTTGTAATTGTTCTCATATCTGATAGCTTTCTTTAAAAAAAAAAAATTTTTTTACTTATTATGTATACAGTGTTCTGTCTACATGTGTCCCCGCAGGCCAGAAGAGGGCAGCAGATGTCACTATGGATGGTTGTGAGCCACCATGTGGTTGCTGGGAATTGAACTCGGGACATCTGGAAGAGCAGCCAGTGCTCTTGTCTGCTGAGCCATCTCTCCAGCGTCCCCTTCCATTTTTCTTTTGCAGAAGCAAAAATGTAGGAAAAGAAACCGGTATTTTATCTGAGTTTGTCTGTCTTTCTCCTTTCCTCTTGTCCTTTTTTTCTGTGCCCCCATCCTTATTTACTGTTTTTAAACAAAGGATTTAGCTGATTTTAGTGCTTTACAGTTTTCATCTATAACAAGTTAATTAATAGTAAAACTGTAGCTTGGTGAATGTTTACTGTGAGCCAGGCACCGAGTACGTCAGGGTTTAATTATTATTATTTTTTTATGATAAGAGTGTTTTGCTTGTGTTTATGTGTGTGACCATGTGCATGCAGTGCATGTGGAGGCCAGAAGAGGGCCTTGGATCTGAGGAACCTGGAGTACTGCTTGGTTACTGTGACCCAAACCTGGGTCCTCTGGGAGATCTGTAAGTGCACTTAGCTGCTGAGCCATTTCTCCAGCCTGGGTGCCCAGTGCTGTAAAGACCTTAGTGAAATAAATAGCAGGAACCCTTAGCTTTTAGATAGGGAGACTGGCACAGGAAAGTCATGTAGCTGATAAATGGTATAGCTATTTGAGTCCTGGAAGTCTAGATCTAGGCTAATGATCTTATGCTGCCTTGTCTGTAATTAATACAACCTCATGCTTATATTTTGCGTACCCACCCTCTCGCACTTTGGTGCTGACTAGGGCTCCTGCTGGCTAGGAAGGCATCTATCTGCAACCTAAATCCTCAGCCCATATATACGAGTACTTTTTTAAGTCAGGTCTGTTTTTCAGAACAGTCTGTGTTAGCAGGTACCGTGCTCATACTGGTAGGACCCTTTTCAATGGTTTTGCCACTAACACAACAGAGGAAGACAAGGGAGAAACTTTTAAACATAATAATATTATAACTTATATTATTATTAAAATACGTGTACTAGAGATATTACAAAATACAATTAAGAAAAGAAAGAAAGTAATTCCTGGTGGGCATGCTGATCCATGTCTGTACTCTCCAGGGAGCAGGAGGACTGCCAGTTTGAGGCCAGCCTGTCGTGCATAGTGAGAGCCTTCAGGAGGCCAGAGAGTATAATTTACAACTAGAGCTTCACAGATAGCTATCGGTTATATTTTTGAGTATACAAATTGATAATTTATCACAGATAAACAAACGGATCCTTCCCATGCATAAACCAGGTTATTCATGTGTTCTTTTCTTAGTGACGGTGCATAGACATTTAGGCTAATGAAATGACTCAGCTGGCTAAAGGGCTTGCGTGCAGGCCTGATGTCCAGAGTTTGACAGGGACCTTTTTGAGGCTAAGTCTACTACTAAGGGTTCCAATAGCATGAAATATCATCGTCCTGGGAAGCAGCCCTTTAACATATTAACCTTTCAGGGGATACAGTCTATGTTCAAACTGTAGCACAAATGAATATAAGACTTTTTATAATATCTTCAAATTGATAGTAAGGTGTTAAAATCATAGAAAATTATAAATTTTTAGAACTCTAAAAATCATTATAACAATAGTTACAAATAGCTGTAAAATCATTTCATTTGCTGAATTAACATATTATTTTAGTCAGGCATGGTGGTACAAGTCTTTAATTCCAGCAATGATATGAGGCAGAGGCAGGTAGAGCTCTTAAATTTAAGGTCAGTTTGGCTTACAGAAAGTTCGAGGACAGCCAGGGCTACACAAAGAAACACTGTCTCAAAAACAAAACAGTTTTTTAAGGCCAGCTAATGGAGGCACATACCTTTAATCACAGCACCCAGGCGGCAGAGGCAGGTGAATCTCTGTGAATTGACAGCCAGCCTGTTCAAGTTCCAGGACAGCAAGGGCTACACAGAGAAGCCCTTTCTGTAAAAACCGAAAAAAAAAAAAGTTTTTGATCTTCAGAAAGATTGCAATAATTGTACAGAGTTTTCATGACATGTGTTTCTCATCTAGAGATACCATCTGTAACTTTAACATTTCAAAGTAACACACACACACGTGTACACACACAAACACAAACACGCATGCACACACACGTGTACACATGCACAGTTCTATGTCAGAAGTATTCTGTCATCCCCTCGTAGTGTTAGAGATAGAACCCAGTGTTTGCTCAAGGTGTTCAACTGTCAGCCCCACAGTTTTCTAACTAAAGTATTTCTTTATTCTTCTTTCATGACCTTTACCCTTGAATGTTGAGGTCCATTTTTATAGAATGTTCTTTATACTTTTTCTGATATTTCCTGTGCCCATAGGTTATACATATGAGGCAAAAATGGTATATGTTGTTTTTTTTAAACCACATCAGATCACATGGACATGGTGTATTTGTCTATTACCGGTGTACCATGACGTGTGTTGCCCTTCCCCCCACTCCGTACCCCTTGGGTTTCTCTGTGTATATCTGGTTGTCCTGGAATTCACTCTGTAGACCAGGCTGGCTTTGACCTCAGAGATCTGCCTGTCTCTTCCTCCGGAGTCCTGGGATTAAAGTCCTGCACCACCACTTCCAGTTATTACTGGTGGTTTTAATTTTGGTGTTTTAAGTTGTCTGCCAGAATCCTCCACTGTTATTTGCATTTTATGTTAAGTATTCTGAATCTGTGTGACCAGTCCTGTCCTCATTCCAATTTTTATTCACAAACATAGTGTCCTAGCTTTTTATCTAAATTATTTTTATAATGATTACAAGAGTTCTAATTCTCTCATCACTTTGTAGATTTATGTTAGTTTTATTGTAAGAACTTAGTTTGTATTAAGACATGGATGTTTTGTCCCTCTAAAGTTGGTAATTGAAATACAGTCACCAACATATAGCTGTGTGCACATCAGAAGGTGGGACACTTGGGAGGTGAGAAGTGAGTGCTGTGGTAGAGGCCTGAGGAGCCGTACTCGGCCCTTTGTCCTTCTGCTCTGTGAGCAGTGGTTTCACTGCTGCTGCCAGTGTTCCTACCCAGTTGTTCCTAATTTACTCTAAGAAGATACGGGGGCTGGGAGGTGGCATAGTGGGTGAGAGTATGAGGACCTGAATCTAAATCCCCAGCACTCAGCCCTGTAAAAACCTAGCACTGGAGGACAGAGAAGTGTGGAGATGTCTGGGACTCTGTGACTGGCCATCCTAGGGATAATGTTGAAAGTGATGGAACAGGACACCTGAAATCCTCCTGTGGTCTTTGCATCCCATACACAAATGTGCACAAGCATGCATGCATCATGTATTCACATACAAAGTAATCTAGATAAATGGAGCATGACAAAGACAGAAATGAACACAGACAAACATAAGGGAAAAGGACACAGAAAAAAGCATGAATAGGGTTTTCACTACCCAAAGCTGGAACAATTTGAGCACCAAAGTTAGTAATAATAATTTCAGATCCTAACTAACTGAAGAACATTAAGAAATCATTTATCACCTGGCTGTTTCCCTGAGGACTTTGTTTCTAGTCAGTGGAGAATGGTATTTAGTAAACAGAATAGGTGGCATATACACCTACTGCCACAGATGCTTTTTGCTATTGCTAAGCTGTTTGGCTGGACTCTGCTAAAAACATATGTCCATTACTAAAAAAAAAGTCTGTCTGCATATATTAGATGAGTTTGCACTATTCCAGCCTGTAACACGTTCTAGCCTCCCCTAGTCTTCACTTTTTGTCTCCATGGAAAACCTGATTCCCAGTTGTCCTCATTTGCTACATAGTGGCTTTTTTTTTTGACCCATCTTGGTTGTCTCTCTTTGTGTCCTGGGCTCCAGCTGTTGTGGAGGTTATTACCCCAGCTCCTGTTGTAGCATTTGTGGGTGCCTGTGGTAGACCTCTTAAGAATGAATACGGGGTGAGACTCCGTGTGTATAGTACTTGTGCAATTAGGTGATTCATTCATTTTTTTCCTTTCCTATGAATCTTGTGTTTAGGACCAATACTCCAGAAATATTGGGGGAACTAGAGATACTGAGTTTATGCAGAGTTTTACTCCATAAATTGTAGTTACATGCAACAGTGATATGAATATCATAGCATTATAGTGACTGCTAGAGGCTGTTATTTTTATAAAAAATTCAGCATTTCTGATAATTATAGGTAATTTCTGTGCTTTTATTATGATGTGTATTAGTGGTACTCTGGTTTTTCTGAGGTTAGAAACTAAAAGCAAGAATTTGAAGGAAAACAAATGTCTGGCATTATTATTTGGATAATCTCATGGCTAAATAGCCTTTTTACACAGGCTGGGCGATGGTGGTGCACGCCTTTAATCCCAGCACTCGGGAGGCAGAGGCAGGCGGATCTCTGTGAGTTCGAGACCAGCCTGGTCTACAGAGCTAGTTCCAGGACAGGCTCCAAAGCCACAGAGAAACCCTGTCTCGAAAAACAAAAACAAAAACAAACAAAAAAAAATTAGCCGTAAAATAGTTTTTGTTTGATTTAATTTTTTAATGAGATAGTGTTTTGTTTTATAGTTCAGGGACTGGGAGCTCACTATGAAGCCTAGGTTAGCTTCAAACTTATTATTATTCTGCCTTAGCCCCTAGAATGCTAGGGTTACAGATATATCCTACCTCACCCAGCTCCTTTATTGCTTAAAAATTTTGTAAAAAAGATTCACTTATGTATGTGAGTATTTTATAAGTATGTAGGTGCACTTTGTACGTGCAGTTACCATGGAAGTCAGAAGAGGGCACCAGATCCTTTGGCACTGGAGTTACTGATGGTTGTGAGCTGCCTGATGTGGATGTTGGGAATCAACCTTGAGCTTTGTGGGGAGAGTACATATTTTTAGCCCCTTCCTTGACGTTTAAACTGTTAGTGTTAGAGTCACTCCAATTCTGTAGTTTTATGTTAGGGTTTTATTTGTGCAGCTGAAATATTAGTTTAAAACGTGAGACCTCACTATATATGTGTGCTATATACATGTATGTTAAATGCTATGCTACTTTCTCTCTTGGTTAGTTCTCTTTGTATAAGCTAAAAATAGAAATCCTATCAAATCATATTTACTGTTTCTGTCATCCCTCCATTCCCTACTTTCTCCTTCCCTCTCTTTTCCCCTTGCTTGCTTGTTAATTTATCCATTTATCTGTCTGTCTGTCAGTCTGAGACAGGGTCTCACTATATAGCTCTGGCTCACCTAGAACTCACTATGTAGACCAGGCTGGTCTCAGACTCTCAGAGATCTACCACCACTCCCAGCCTTTGTTTTTGAGGCGAAGTCTCCTGGGTCCTAGACTGACTTTGAACCTGCTACATAGCAAAAGGCTGGCCTTTTGTTTCCCCTCCCAATTTTTGGGATTACAAGCCATTGCAGTACTTTTTTACGCCTCCAGCTCTCTAGCCTCTGGCAACTATAATCTGCTCTGCCGATGTTTTGCCTGTTTTGGACATTTCATGTATATGGAGTCATCCAAAATGCAATACCAAATATTTTGTGTCTTGTAGGTAAATTTTTTTCATTTTGCACAATATTTTCAAGATTTATCATTTGTAATATTTATTGCATTATTCTTTATGTTTAAATACTGTTATGTGGATGACCTACTTTTATTTATCCATTTATCAATTGATTTATATTTGTTATTTTGCTATTTTGTCTGTTATGAATAATGCTGCTATGGATATTTGTCTGCACTTTTAATGTGAACATATATGGTCAGTTCTCTTGGGAAAGACCCACTGTTCCCTACCCCCAGCTATGATTACTCATCATTTATTCTCATTAGTTGCCAAAATGTCATGTATTTGGAATCATAGTGTATCAGACCAGAGTATTTCACACACACACACACACACACACACACACACACACACACACACGCTTGGTAAATATTTGTCTGCTAGTCTTTAGCTTCTCCATTTTTCTCTATGTTGTCTTACACAGCACAAATTTTAACTTTCATAATTTAACTTGTCAGTTTCTTTTGTGATGGCTTTGCATCTTGATAGAGTCAAGAGTTTGGAGATTTTTCTCCTATTTTTTTTCCTAGAAGTCTTTTTCCCCCCCAGACAGGGTTTCCCTGTGTAGCCCTAGCTATCCTGGAATTCATTCTGTATTCCAGGCTGGCCTCAAACTCAAAGAGATCTGACTGTCTCTGCCTGCTGAGTGCTGGGATTAAAGGCGTGCACCAACCCCCCCCCACTAGAAGTCTTATTACAGTATTGTGTTACACATTAAATCTGTGATCCAACTCAAATTACTTTCTTAATAAGGTGTTGGATTATCTAGATTTATCTTTTACATATGGATGTCTCATTGTTTTAACACCATTTCCTGAAAAGATCATTCTTCCTTCATTGAATTTTATTTCCTCATTTGTCAGAAATCAGTTGTCTGTATTTATGTCAACTTAGTGCCTTTAAAAGTAGCTTTATTTATGTATAATCACATACTTCACAAATCACTTATTTATAGCATGATTTGGTAGATTGGTATTTTATCAAGGTTTACAATTGTAACCATTATCAACCTTTTAAAACTTGATTTTCCCCTCCTCCACCACAGATTATTGACAACATAATGTTAATGGAGACTTAACAGAATGTTAAAGGAGAGTTTAATCCCTCTGTACTTTCAGCATAGCCTAGTTCGGAAGCAGTTTGCTGATTTGTTACAAAGCTAGGCATAATCTTTCTATTCATTTTAAGGCACTCTCTTTTAATAATAGCCTTTTTCATGAAGGTGATAGTATCCTTGTTATTCCTGAAGACATTGGGTGTATTTAGTGCATGTGCACATATTGGTGGTTGCACCTGTGTGGAAAGGAAACCAGAGGTTGACTTTGGGTGTCTTCCTTATCGTGTTGGTGGATGCACCTGTGTGGAAACCAGAGGTTGGCTTTGGGTGTCTTCCTTATCATGTTGGTGGATGCACCTGTGTGGAAACCAGAGGTTGACTTTGGGTATCTTCCTTATCATGTTGGTGGATGCACCTGTGTGGAAACCAGAGGTTGGCTTTGGGTGTCTTCCTTATCATGTTGGTGGATGCACCTGTGTGGAAACCAGAGGTTGGCTTTGGGTGTCTTCCTTATCATGTTGCTCAGTTTCTTTAGTTATTAAATTGTTTTTTGTTTTTGTTTTGTTTTTTCAAGACAGGGTTTCTTTGTATAGCTTTGAAGCCTGTACTGGAACTAGCTCTTGTAGACCAGGCTGGCTTCGATCTCACAGAGATTTGCCTGGGATTAAAGGCATGCGCCACCACCACCTGGCTAGTTATTAAATTGTAATTCTTTCTTGGTATTGGTTTTCTTGAATATTTGATGTTGTAGAGGTTCTTTGCTTATTTGTGTTTGATAATTTTGATGGTTTTCTTTTTAGTGAATTAAACTCTTTGATTATAGGAGCTTTCTTTTGACCATAGTAGGAGAATGAACAAATACCACACTGTATTTGTGTGTGTGCATGTACACCAATAGATATTTGCTTGATTGCTTGTGTACCCTTACCTGTTGAGCAGGTGGTAATCTCCAAACTCAACTCTGCTCTGAGCCTTAGCCTATTACTACACACTTGTTGCCTCTTCCTTGCTTCTCAGTAAAAGACCAGCAGAGGAGTCCAATTGCTTAGAGCCTGTTCATTTCCTGTATAATCTACTGAAAACCCAACAATGCCTCTCTCCTATAATTCAAATTTTTAGTTTGGAGCGCAGTGGAATTACTCTTCATAGCAACTTCCATAAGACTCAAGATTCCCTGTTACTCTAGATCACTTGTGTGTTTATGTGTGTATGTTTGTGTACATATTGGTGGGTACATATATGCATGTGTGTGTGTGTGTGTGTGCTCAAGCTCATATTAGTTGGGGCATATATGTGTGGAAACTAGAGGTTGTTGACTTTGGGTGACTCCTCAGTCATGTTATTCTGACTGGTTCTTACTGAATTTGGAGTTCACAGGGGTGTTCTTGTCTCCTAAACCTAGAATTATAGGTGTGCAATGCCATCTCCCACACATGCGGGTTTTTTGTTTTTGTTTTTTTTTTTTTTTTTTTTTTTTTGAGACAGGGTTTCTTTGTGTAGTCCTGACTGTCCTGGAACTCACTATGTAGTTCAGGCTGACCTCAAAACTCACAGAGGCCTATCTTTGCCTCTGGAGTGCTTGGATTAATGGCATGTGCCACCACGGCCTAGCTATTCTTTCTATCTATCTATCTATCTATCTAGGAACTGGGCATTGAACTTAGGTCCTTAAGTTTGCATAGCAAACACTTTACAATTGAACTGTTTCTCTAGCCCTAAGCTCATCAGCTTTTTAATCTCATCAGAATTCTTCAATTTCTTTCTTGTTTTCTGGCCACATGAGTTTCCTAAACTTTTCTAGCTGTAACAATAATAGCAATATTATTTATTAATAATAACATTTTTAGCCAAAATATAAGCAGATATGTTTGTATACATTGTTATCCCTTTTAAGTCAAGATGCTCTTTTGTAAAAAGGTATTTGTTTTATGTGTGCCTGAGTCTATGTATGTGCACCATGTTCATGCAAGAACTCATATAAGTTAGAAGTGGTGTTGAATCCTCTGCAACTAGAATTCTAGATGGTTCTGAGTTGTGTGGGTGCTCAGAATTGAATTCTGTCCTTATAAGAGCAGCAAGTGCTCTCTAAACTGCTGAGCCATCTCTTCAGCCCCAAGATGATCTTTTTGATGTTAGCCTTTGTCTTTGAGCTTTCTTCCTAGTATATGTTTATTTTGAAATCTTCAGACACTTATGAGCCTTTCAAGAAGCATAAATTTGTTTGTAAATTTTAAGGAGAAATTGATCTTTGCAGGAGCATTTCACTAGTCACTGTTATTACTATTGGGCCAGATTTAAAATTTTTTTACTGGCAGAGTATGGTGTTCAGTACTTCCACGTTAGATATGTGTGAAGAAAGGAAACATAACTGCGTATTTAGAAGATTGCTTTTTTGTTGTTGTCTTTTCCAGGCAGGGTTTGTCTGTAGCCCTGGCTGTCTTTGTAGATGAGGCTGGTCCGATACTTTCCTCAGTTTTGTCAGAAGCCCTGAGAAAAACAGTGATGAGAGGTTTGAAAAGGAGAAAATAAAGTAATAATTGAGTTTGAAAAGGTATAATTGTATTTTTGTAAATATATTTTAGAGCTGTTTGGCAAGAATTTGGTGTTTAATGCATTATGATTAAACTGGAGGAAAGTCTGTGCACTCAAGTGTTCTACAGCTTCACCTTATCCAGTGTTTTACCTTTGGATTTATTCCGAGAGCACTGGGAAGCCACTGAGTGGTTCTCAGAGGAGGAGCTACGTCTACTTATTAATGTTTTTGAAGAGATTCCTTGTTTGTTGACTAAATACATGGAAGGTGGATGTGTTCGGTGTTGAGAAATACCAATTTAATTCTAATTAAGCACTCTAGAACAGACAGTATCTAAATGTCAGTCGAGTGATACCACCGTTTGAGTTGGATATTTGGGCTAAATGGTAGACTTTTAACTTACTTTAGTATCCTCTGTTGTTGTAGTATACAACTAAGGTTGAGCTATAGCTATATCTTGGGGAAGGCGGGAAGGGATGTGGAGTTTAAACTTCAGAGAAAGGGTTGAAAAAGGCAAAGAGAGAGGGAAAACAAAAGAAAACTCTTGATATGGAAGCTGTTATGTGACACAGTGAGTTTCTCAATATGCCCTTTAATCCATTTGTCTTTAGTTGCAAGTGTTCATTGCAAAGAGTCATTGGTCTGGTTCAAGGCTCTGGTTTCTGTTACACCATTGATACTGGGGCTTCACTGGGACTCCTCTTAGATACGCTGTTGTTGCTCTGTGTTGTAGAGATCTTGCAGCTTTGGGTCTGTAGAACTGGCCCTCTTAATGCTCCATCAGATCATAGATGGAGTGGATGTTGGGGTGGTGTTGTTTGTTTTTACTGTTTTCTTTTGTACTCTTTTGATTTTTTTTGGGGGGCTTCTTGCTCCTGGGGGAGCCTGCCATAAAACTCCCAAATAAACCACACACACAGACAGACTCTTATTATTTCTTATAAAACACAGCCTTGGCTTGTTTCTTGCCAGCTTATCTTAAATCATCCCATCTATCTTTGCCTCTGGGCTTTTATCCTTCTCTATTTCTGTATGCCTTTCTTTTTTTAAAAAAAATATTTTTTTATTTCATGTTAATTGGTTTTGGCCTGAATGTACTTCTGAAGTCCTGGAACTGGAGTTACAGACAGGTGTGAGCTGCCATGTGGGCGCTCTGGAAGAGCGGTCAGTGCTCTTAACCGCAGAGTCATCTCTAGCTCCTCTGTATGCCTTTCTGTACTACTTTCTCCATGGCTTGCTGTGTGGTTGGCCCCTGATGTCCTCCTCTCCTTTCTTGCTTCTTCTTCTTTTTCTCCCAGATGTCTTCTTCTGTTTATTCTCTCTGCCTGCCAGCTCCATTTGTTCTTCCTCTTGCCTTGATATTGGCTATTCAGTTCTTTACTAGACTATCAGGTGTTTTAGACAGGCAAAGAATCACAGCTTCACAGAGTTAAATGTGACATAAAAGAATACAACATATTTTTGCATCATTAAAACAAATATTCTACAGCATAAACAGATGTAATACATCTTAAAATAATATTCAACAGCAGGGTGAGCCAACTCATAACCCTGGTTCTGGGTCTGGGTGGTTACATGGTCGGTTATTCCTCCAGCTCTCTCTTGTCCTCACCACCAGGGTGAGCTCTCCAGCGTTGCCCTAGCTAGTTCACCCTATGCAGCAAGGAGCAAGGGGCAGCTCCAGTTCTCCTGCCTTTATGCCTTCAGGTTTGGCTCGCCCACACCTATACCACCAGGGTCAGCTCTACTGTGTTGCCCAGGCAAGGTGCAGAGGCCACTCTTCCCGGGGCCGCAACTGGTTAGGGGCAGCTACAGCTCTTCCAACTGACACGGGGCGGGGCATATCGCTTCCTTGCCCAAGCCACCATATGGCAGATGGTGGGGCCAGGTCTCCCATCCCTGTCAACAGGGTCAGCTCTACTGTGCTGCCCAGACGAGGTGCAGGCCCCACTTTACCAAGTGCTGTACGTGGTAAGGGCTCAGTTTCTTGTCTGCTGTAGGTGGTAAGGGGCAGGGTGAGACCATCTCACCCATGCTGCCTTATGATAGACACTCATGCCCTGGGGTGGCCTCACGTGCGCCCCCACCAACAGGTGAGGTGTGGGGCCTGCTCTCCTTCTGCAGCTGGTGAGAGGTAGGGACTGCTCTCCTGTTCTTATGACCTCAGGGCCAGCTCTCCCACCTGCCACAGGTGGCAAGAGGTGTGGAGGGGTGGCGTTTGTTTCTTTGACAGTGTGTGCAGTTCTGGTTGTTCCGGAACTCACTTTGTAGACTAGGCTAGTTTCAAACTCACAGAGATCTACAGGTTTCTGCCTCCCAAGAGCTAAAATTGTGTACCTCTTCACCCTGCTCTTAATCTTTAAAACTCATTCTAAACCTAATTTTAGTTGCTCCTCCCTCCCTCCCTCTTTCTGTCTTCTCTCTCACATACACACTCACACTCACTCACTCAGTTCCTCTATATCCAGGGGGGGTTGGGCCCAGGATCCTGCAAAGATTATAAAGACTGTATGTATATGCTTAAGTGTCTTTTATAGAATGGTATGCTTCTTGCATATATATTCTATCCATCCTCTTACATACTTTTAAGCTTATAATAGTTTACTTACACAGTCTAAGTTCTATTATACTGTGTTTAGAGAATGACAGGAAACAAACATTTGTATATGTTCTGTAAAGATGTAATTTCCCCAAGTGTTTTCAGTTCTGGTTTGATTGAGTCAATATGAAAACTCCTGGAGGGCTGACTGTATGTATGCGTGTGTTACATAAGCTACACTATATATGTATATATATTACAGTATATGTGTATATGTATACATTATGAAATTTGAGCAGTCATAGTAACCTGTTTAACCAGAATTCTGTATCATGAGTGATTGCAAATGCTTTCTGTGATTGGGTAGAAGAACATCTACCTTCTTTTCTCCATGTTCTTGGGTTTTTGTATTATACTGATATGAAATTGCACCTACATTTTATAAAACACTTCTGTGTATTAAAATAACAAGCAGGGTTGAATAAGGAATAAAATTACACATTATAGAAGTGCTTTTTAAAATTTTTTTTTGTAGATTATAGTCTGTAATCCAGAGTGGTTAGTTTACTGTGGGGAACTGGATTAGTTTCAATTGAAAGTTCTTTTTTTCCTCCTGAGTTGAATTAGAGAATAGAGAAAATATGTGTATGTATTTTGGGTAGATAACACAGTCATTACATTACATACAGTAACTACATTATTGCTAGGATTAATATAGCTAGTACAGTTTAAGTTTGGGGACTGAAAGTGTAATTCTTATTAATTTTTGGATATTTAAGATGACTTATTTTGCCCAGTAATAAATTGTAGATTCTATTGATAATATATTACTCCCTTTTTCTTTTTTCTATTCATAGTGGTAGTCGCTCTTCTAAAACTTTTAAACCAAAGAAGAACATTCCCGAGGGGTCTCACCAGTATGAGCTCTTAAAACATGCAGAAGCCACACTTGGCAGTGGGAACCTGCGGATGGCCGTCATGCTTCCTGAGGGAGAGGACCTAAATGAGTGGGTCGCAGTGAACAGTAAGTAGCCAACTGTTTCTCAGCAGACAGTGACCTCAGTGCAGGTGAATGTTTAGATGCTGGTTTTTCTAGAATCTATTTAGTCTAATAGTCACAATATGGTGAAGACAGACAGCCTAATGTCACTATTTAGTAATGTCCTAATCTGTCAGTCTTCATGCTATTTTATCTCAGCATGAAATTTTATGAAATGTCCATCAACTTTACTGTCACTTTTTTTAATTATGTGATTAATTATAATGTGATATTTCTGGACTAACACAGTTTTGTTATTAAAAATAAAATGGTTTGTTTTTTCACTTTCTTAGTGAGAGTCATTTTGCCCATGAGATGATTTTTGTGACATCTCAAAGATAATCAGAATAAATTTCCAATGTATGTGTACATTATTACAGGGTCTCACTGTGTAGCCTTCACTGGCTTAGAACTCACTATATAGATTAGGCTGGTCTTCAATGTACAGAGATTTATCTGCCTCCCAGTTGCTGGGATTAAAGGTCCTGCCCTGCTCTGCCCTCTTGTCCCTTCCTTTCTTGTCCACTCTTCTCTCTTCTCTTTCCTTTTGGCACTTGTTTGTGCTGTTGTATTTTTGAGAGCTCATTTATTAGTTAATTTAGTTATTTGAATTTTTTCGCATTTATTTATTTGTGTGTTTGTTTTAATGTCTGTGGGAACACATGCCATAGCAAGTATGTGAGGGTCAGGGGACAGTTTTTTCTCTCTGCCATGTGGGTCCTGGGGATCAAACTCTGGTTGTCAGGCTTGGTGGCAAGCACTCTTACCCACTGAGTCATTTTGCTAGTGTGCATATACTAATTAAGAAAGATTTAGAATGGCTGTGTAGAACCCTGTATTTTAGATTCTACATATTAAGTCTTGGAGCAGCTAATTCCGTCTGTATTGTCTGTCTGTCTGAGTCGCTAGAACTGGGTGTTTGTAGTTCTGCAATAGCCGTCAGTGTTCTCCCCTAGCCTCCACATGCTCACACAGTTCACAGTGTTGTTGGGTATTCTTGGCTTTTCCATTTCGAAGGTAAGTGTTTTTGGGGGAGTGGCTTTGGAATGGCAATCCATAATCATTAAAATTTGTGGTTTCATTATTACTGAGATTCTTTTCATAGGGTTTTATGATTATCTAGAAACTTTTTGTGAGGGGGCATTTTAAATAGTTACATTTTCTGCTGTGTTGTCTTCTCTTACTCACATATAGTTCTTTGTATATTTTATATATACATTTTTTAATGTGGGTTGCCAATAATTTTTCATGCTCTTCTGTTGCTCCCTAGTACAAGCTCCTCGTTTTAGTGCAGTCAGCAAATTGGGGCTTTGGTGTGAACTTTTCCACCTGGTTTTGTAGGGAAAAAGAACCTGGGATTCTGCTTAAATAAAGTGATATTACTTTCTTACTGTTTTATTTTACTTATGATGGACATTTGCTTTGCAGCTGTGGATTTTTTCAATCAAATCAATATGCTTTATGGAACCATCACAGACTTCTGTACAGAGGAGAGTTGTCCGGTGATGTCAGCTGGACCAAAGTAAGATATGACTAATGTCCAGTTTTCCTTGTCACTGTCCTTGGACTTTTAGATGAGAAGGAAATGTCTAGCCATGCGCTTCCTGGGTCCTAGTGGCTTCCTGTTTCTGCCTTTTCTCTCTTTACAGGGTATCTTTCCCATCCACCTGAACTGGCCTCCCGGAAACTCCTTGCCAGTTACTCTGTTTCTTCTGAAAAGTTGCTTTTCTTTTTTCTTTTTTTTTTTTTGAAAAGTTGCTTTTCTATTCTTCTCAGATACCTTTATTTTCTTCTGTTTCTTTCTTTTCTTTTTTTTAGGGAAACATTTTATAATTTATATATAAAATTTCAGTAAGAAGCAATGTAAAATGATAAGAATATTCATATTACATTAAGAGTCAAAAACAATAAAATAAAACCCAAATTTAAAAATAGACAAAAACCTCTCAAAACAATGAAAAACTCACACACAATGAATGTAAATTTTATTTCTAAAACAAGAGTATGAACAGAGCATTTAAAATGATCTCAGTCATTTGGCAACTCATCATATCATTGCAAGAAACAGATCTGATCTTAAAGCCTTATTTTATGAAAAACTTAAGTTGGACAGTTTGTTCTTTATGGGAGTTAAAACATGTTTAAAAATGAACCTGGTGATAAACCAGTTTCTATCCTGAAATAACTGTCTAAAACACCATGGCATCTTGAAGCTGAATCGACTGCAGCAGTCCCTTCTTCAAGCATTTCTCTTCACTGAAACAGTATGGAGATGGGCAGAGGCTTGGGAACAGCACAACAGAGAGTATATATAAAGGCGCAGCTTCACCTGAACCAGTCATTTATGTTCATAGAGCTGGTGGTAAAGCCACAGAGGCAGGGGTACTGTAGAATAAGTTACATTCTTAAAAACCAGTCATGGCTGTGGACAGAAAGCTGTGGAGTCTGTTCTTCTCCTTAACTGCTTGACTTGAATGCATGCGTGAATTTCTGTTTCCTACTAGTCCATATGCAGATAGTTATAGGGCAGGCAGAGTCTTCTACTAATGACTGCATAGCATTTAGAACCCTCTTTTCATTAAAAAAAATAATAACAAAATAAACAGATAATACAGTAAAATTCACTGATAAGAAATCTCTGTAAAATCAAGTGTTCATTGATTAGCATCATACATTGAGTAAAATACGGTCTATTTTTACATGTGTATATAGTATACACAGGGGGCAGCCTGGTATCTGATGGGCTGGAAGGATTGCATTAGTGATGTGTACTCTGGGAAACCCCAATTTCCACTGTTAAATATACACCTACTTTGCTGATTCAGATACAAAGTAAACTTATCTTCCTTTATCTGAAGTGAATGTACATAATACTGTCTATGGACAGTAGTTTATAAAGCTATTTAAAATCTAATAAAAACAAACTTCCACCTAGGAGCTTAACAGCACATGCAAATTCTTTCCATTTCTTCTTTTTCTCTCATGTTAATGTTTTACAATGTCTCACCCTTGCAACAGGCCCACGCTGAACATTTCTTTTCCTATGGAGCCATTTAGTATTCTTCAGTGTAGATGTGCTCTTTCTGCTTAATTTTTTATTTTTTTAAAAAAAATGTTTCTAATTTGTGCATGTAGGTGTGTGCATGTGAGTGCAAATGCCCACAGTAGCTGGAGGCATCCGATCCCCTGGAGCTGCCACAGGTTGGAGCCTGTCTCAGGTCCTCCAGAAGAGCTTTGCACTCTCTAAACAGCTGAGGCAACTCTCTAGTCCTAGTGGTTTTGCTCTTACAATGATATATTATGTTGTGTTTATACTGTAATATTGTATGCACACACATGTGTGTGTTCTCAGCATCAAATCAAAGACGGCAGGTATGCTACTCAAGTTTTTATTTGTTCTTTTAAATCTGTCTTGGTGCAATGACAGCGCTTACCACCTACCTCCTCAGCAATCAATACTGGTTTGGCCAATGACCTTTTGAAGTTGTCTTTTACTATTACTACTAATAAAGGCCACTGCTATTTATTTAGTCATATGTGGGTGTTGTAATATGAGCGGCGGGGCTGCGTCCCCAGCACTCTGGCTGCCTGGCTAGCTTATGCTCTGAAATAACAACACACAAACTGTATTCTTTTAAACACTGCTTGGCCCATTTCTATCTATCCTCTTCTAGGCTAATTCTCGCACCTGGACTAGCCCATTTCTAATTATCTGTGTAGCCCACGAGGTGGCTTACCAGGGAGATTCTACCCTACATCCATCCTGGGTTGGAGCTTTATCACGTGTGCCTCAGAGAGCAGAGCTATCCCCGCGTCCACCCAGGAGAGGGGAGCATGGCGTCTCTCTGAGGCATCTGCCCCCGAGAGGAGAGCTGTCGAGTCTGAGCTCACTTCCTCTTCCTCCCAGCATTCTGTTCTGTTTACTCCTCCCACCTATGTTTTAACCTATGAGGGCCAAGCAGTTTCTTTATTGCTTAACCAATGAAATCAACAGATTGATATATGACGCTCCCACATCATGTGAGTATATATTTGACTTCCTATTCTAACATATCAGAAAATTGCTGACCCTATGCATCAACATGAACGTAAAGAGTTTAGTCAGCTGATCAAAGAACTTACAGGAGAGCTATGGGAGCTCAGGAGAGGTGTGCTCCCATAGCTTAGCTCCTATCTTAGGAGGTAAACCCTGGCCATCCTCACTAGAAAAGCAGAGAGCTGTGTTTGCTCTGTACTACTTTCTTGCCTACAGAGATGAGTTTTCCCAAATCTTAGTTCCCTGCTTCCTTTCTATTCAGTTCTCTTCTGTGAGAATTGTAGCTGGTGCTTTTCACTTCTCGAGGAACTCAAGGAGAACTGTCCTTGGTGGAACTTTTGTTGTTGCTTCTCTGTGTTAAAATCTTTGTGTAACCTGGTCTGTCCTGGAACTCCCTTTGTAGATCAGGCTGGCCTTGGACTCACGGAGTAAGCGCAGTGCCCTCTGTCTTCTTGAGTCCTGAGATGAGTGGTGTGTCCCACCACACCCAACCCTCAGTAGATTTGTAGTCAACGATGCCTTTCTTTAGCAAATTTGATTTTAAATGAATTAGGTATCCCTTTGACTAAATATTATGACCGATGACAATGTCTTAATTTCATCAAATTTTTGTCTCTCGTTAAGATTTCTTAAGAAAAGAAAAAGAATTGAGGAAATTAAATTTCCTTTTATAACTTAATTCCTATTGGTATTTTTGGTGTTTAGTTCAGATGTTTTAAATTTCATGTGAAAATGGATGGTTTTAATTTTGCTATTACATGGTTAGTTTGTTTTGAGGGACTAAGTAGCTCTGTCTTCTAAAAAAGTTTCCTCTGTAGCACGTTGTATGACCTCCTGCTCCTCTCACTCGCTTTGTCCTTTAAATAAATAATCAGCTGTTTGAGACTACATTTTACCTCTGCAGCCCAGGTAGGCACTGGGTTATATATGAACAACCAGTAGCCTCTTACCGAGTGATACTAAGGGCTGTTTCTGAGGACTTGGTTGACACTTGCTGTTTAATATGATTGGGAAAAAAATAGTGGCTATTTTGGAGCTGTAATTCACAAGTAAATATTAGGATAACAGAAGAGAATTTTAAAGAGAATCGTCTGTTAAAGAGTGGAAGAAAAGCAGTTGAGGGTAAAATAGAGTTACCCAATGAAGTCATTTGGTTGGTTTGTTTGTTTTTTTCAAGACAGGGTTTCTCTTTTTAGCCCAGGCTCTCCTAGAACTCACTCTGTAGACCAGGCTGGCCTAGAACTCAGAGAGACCCACCTGCCTCTGCCTCCTGAGTACTGGGATTAAAGGTGTGGGCCCTTACTGGCCAGCTTGTATTTGACTTTCATAATAGAGAAAATTCTGACTGGGAAGGTAATTAACCAGTGTAGCCGGGTACCAGTAGGTGTTTGGGAGAATCTCCCTTTTGAGACTTCACAATAGATTTGATGGTCATTCCTTGTGCTCAGCTCTTCTAAGAATGTTTATTAAAGTGTGTCCTTGCTTAGATCAGTTTTGGATTATTATTAAGGTTTAGATTTGCTAAATAGAAAGGATCCTCATTCTTACTATTGAAGATAATTTTTATCAGAAATACACCATGTAGTATTTCTCTGTTAGATTGCTATTTTGTTAGGCTCACTAGTCTGTTTTTTAGTCAGGTCAAACTCTGGGAGAAAGGTTAGAAAATGTTGATTTAAAAGTGAAGTAGTAGCTGGGTGGTGGCTGCACACACCTTTAATCCCAGCACTCCCCAGAAGCAGAGGCCTGCCCTAAGAGGCCTGCTCTAAGAGTTCAAGGACAGCTTGGAGAAAGACAGAGAAACCCTGTCTTGAAAAACAAACAAAAAAGTGAAATAGTGTTTGGTTGGTGGTAGTGCTCTTTAATCACAGCACTTGTAGGAGAAGCAGGTGGATTTCTGAGTGTGAGGCCAGTCTGGTGTACAGAGTAAGTTCCCGGACATGCAGGGCTATATGGGGAAACCCTGACTCGAAAAACAAAACCAAAAGCAAAACAACAACCAAAAAAGTTGAGTAGCAGGAGAAATGTTGGAAATTAAAAATCTAAATGTCAATTGAGTTTATACATTTTTATATTTTGGAGTCTCAGCTATGTACTTAGTTCTTTAGGGCTATGTTGATGTATGTGTATACTGTACAGTTTCTAAGAAGGGTCCTATTATCTTAAAAGTCAGGGAGGTGTGTGTGTGTGTGTGTGTGTGAGAGAGAGAGAGAGAGAGAGAGAGAGAGAGGGAGATAGAGATTGAGAGATATTGAGAGATTGGAAGAATTGTTTAAGAAAATAACTTGAATAACTTGAGGGTTTGACCTTAATATAGACCAAGTAACTTGTTTTATATTTGCATTTATAGGTAGATCTTTCAAGAGTAAATTGTCTATTTAGACAGGCAGTTCATACATATTTTTACTTATACATTTATGAGTGTCTCTTCTACTAATCTGCTTTTCTGAGTAGGGGAAGTGTATTTCGTTTTAGTGTTCATTGTTCTTGACCTTGTGTTTCTCACATGGTTACATATTAAATCAAAAGGTTAATTTTGGTTAATAGCCAAAACAAGAGCATATTTGAATTGCCAGTTTTCTTTAAGGATATATTAGTTCCTTGTTCAAATATACTAAACTACTGAACCATTCTTATTTACATTAGTTTTACTTTGAATTTTCTGTCATTCTTTATATTTCACCCCAAATTTAAAGCCCCCAAGTAAAAAGAATTGTACTGCATTTTATGTAAGGAAGAAAAACTAGCCATTGTAGAACAGAGTAGTAACTTCTTCTACTTCAGCAATATATTATTCTCTTCTGTATTAGAGAGAGCTCTTTAATTCAGGGGCTATGCTTGGCAGTCCCTGTTTAAACTTCAGTCCTTGGGAGGCAGAGTCAGGTGAATCTCTGAGTTCTATGTCAGCCTGGTCTACACAGTGAGAGACTTTTATTTTTTTAAAGAAAGAAAAAGAAAAGAGAAAAGATAGAAAATCGGACAGGTGAGGAAAACATCTAAATAGAAGATGAATTCAGCCTGCAGTGGTGGCGCATGCCTTTAATCCCTGCACTCAGGAGGCAGAGGCAGATGGATCTCTGTGAGTTTGAGGCCAGCCTGGTCCACAAGAGCTAGTTCCAGAATAGGCTTGAAAGCTACAGAGAAACCCTGTCTCGAAAAAACAAACAAACAAACAAAAAAGAAGATGAATTCAGTGTGATCTCCTTAGGTTGAATTTTGATAAAAGTAAAACAGACTATTGTTGATTAAGAACATGTACTTACTTGGAGAACAGATTGTTTAAAACATTTGTATATATATTTCTCATACATATACTTATATGTACACTTTTATACCTCCCTTGTGATGGTCTGTGTGCTTTCTTTCCTTTCATTGCAGATATGAGTATCACTGGGCAGATGGAACCAATATTAAGAAGCCTATCAAGTGCTCTGCACCAAAGTACATTGATTACCTGATGACCTGGGTTCAGGACCAGCTGGATGATGAAACATTATTTCCATCAAAAATTGGTAAAATTAGTTTTTGTAATTGGAATAAATCATGATGTATTTAATTTTGTTTCTATAATTGCATACTCTCTCCTTCTGTCCTACCCATTTGAGTAGTTCCCTGGGACTGTGTTGATGATCATTTTTATTATGCAGTTTCCAAGAAGAGACACCAAGAGCTTTTTAACCCAGTCAGACATAAGCAAGCTGTCTTACGTAAATTGTTTTTTTTTTTTTACCCTTACACCTAGTGTTTTAAATACATATTAGTTTAAAGGCCAGAATAAATAGAAAATAAGTGATCTATTTCCTAATTTATTATTTGCTAAAATTTTTGTATTAAAATATTAGTGACATTATTTCTAATTAGAGAAGTTATTTTTGAGTGTGTTTTAATTTCTTTTTTTCCTTCCAAGACAGAGTTTCTCTGCGTAGTTCTGGCTGTCCTAGAACTCACTTTGTAGGCTAGACTGGTCTTGAACTTACAGATCCCCACCCCCTCCTCCTGAGTGCTAGGATTAAAGGTACATACCCACCATGCAAGGCTCCTTTTTTTTAAAAAAAAAAAAAATTAAATTAAAAATTTAAAATTTTTTTGTTAAAAAAATTTTAAAAAGAATTATAAATATCTAGTAGTTTTATTTTCAGAAGCAAGTCCCAAATGGAAGCTTATTACTATTTCAGGAACCATAACAGGTTACCACATCAATCAAAATATTTCTAATTTTATACATTTAAAGAGTGTTCTTATGTCCTTTTTCATACTAAATTTATTAATGATACCCTCTTATAGATTTAAATGATGGACAGATGAATTTATGATATAGAAAGATAATAAAATCTGGCCTATACTACAAAGAAGGTAATAGGTAATAAGACAGCTAATGATACCTGTCACACTTATGTTTATTTTCTTTTTCCTTCAATTTTCCATAGCTTGTATCTAATTTTATACTTATGATAAAAAACTGTGGTTTTTATGGCTCATAAAATAAATCTTAAAGATTTTATTTTGTTCTTTTGTTTTGAGATAGGGTCTCCTATCTCTGTAGCTCAGGCTGGCATCAAGCCTATGGCAATCCTGTCTGAGCCTCCTGAGTGTGGTTACAGGCATGAGCCATCACACATCACATAGATTTTGAAATCAAAATATTTGTGAAGAAAAAAACAGCTTTGAGGATTTGGCCTGACATAGGTCGAGTGACTTGTTTGGTATGTTTGCTTAAAGGTCTGCGTTGTGGCCGATAGACAGCTAATATGTATCTGTACCTCTTCAAACTGTTAGAACTGTGTTTTCAATTAACCCTTAGACTTTGTTAAACAACTTTTGACTGACATTGTATGCTTTCATTAGAGCACTGTTGTCCAATCTTAGGTCCTTTTTGTGTTTTTAGGTTTTTATATAGTGCTATGCCTAGAATATGCGGGATTCAGTCTTTTTCTTTTATGATTTTGCTATTTTAGAGTGTCCTTTGATTGTGGTGTGCTTGTGTCCTTGTGATTTATAGCAGTGTGAAATGGGCAATAGTATTACGACACTGAGCTAGTAGAACCAGTGTTTGGTTGCATTGCCAAATTCAACATTTAGAATATAGGATTTTGTATTCTTTTCCTTCCTTTTAAAAATTTACTTATGACTATTGTGTGTGTGCATGTGTGTGCTTGTGTGTGCATGTGGGTGTCAGAGGTCAGCCTTGTGGCACCAGTTCTCTCCTTTACCTTTCCGTGCTTTCTGGGGATTGAGCTCAAATCATCAGGCTTGCCCAGCAAGTACTCTACCTGCTAGATCATCTCACTGGCCCAGATTCTTATTAAAATTGAGATATTTTATAATTTTTATATAGCATGATGCTAATATATATTTATAGTAAAATAGTTTTTATAGTAAAATAAATAAACATGCTTTGTGTTACAGTTAATCCATTTTATTCTGTTAGGAAGGTAGCTATAATTATGCAACTAATAAAATTTAAATATGGTATATTGTTATGTTTCATTCTTATATTTTATATTTGATCTTTAGACTTCGTTGTCCTGTATCTTTGCTACAGATATTTTCGTGTTTATCTCTGACCTATATTCTCTCATATCCTCCTATCCCTTTAATTCAGTAACTATGGTTTTATTCTCTACGTATGTCATTTTCTTTTTCACTCAAAATATAAGTAAGATTGAGAAATAGTCTGTTTAGGTTTGATGTGCATTTAGTGTAATACCCTCCCAAATGCAAATCTCCCTATTTATTTATTTATTTATTTATTTTGAGGCAGGATCTTGCTATGTATCCCAGGTTGGTCTTGAACTCACTATAATCCTGTCTCAGCTGCTCAGGTGCTGAATTATAGATATGTGACTATGCCTGTATCAGGATCTCCTATAGGCTGAGTTGTATGTGTGTGTCTGTCTGTGTGTCTGATATATTAAAAGCATTAAACATAACTAAGGTGATTAATAGGTTGTTACCACATATTTGTGTAGTGCTTAATGCTAACAGATCTAGCAATCTGGGTGTGCGCTCTAGCCGTGCTGCCTCTGAGGTATTTATTTGTAAAGTGGTAGTATGTTAGAAATATAATATGCCATAAACAAGAATCATTCTGATTTTTAAAAGCTCTGAAGTTTACTTTCATTGATGATGTGCTAAGAACATCTCAAAGATTTTATCAGGAATCCATACACATTACATCTTTCAGCCCTGTTGCTACTTGATGACAAAGCATGCTTCTTTGTGCTTTTTTCTTATTAACAGAGGGGCTTATCTCTTTACTAGGTGTTCCATTCCCGAAGAATTTCATGTCTGTGGCGAAAACAATTCTCAAACGACTCTTTAGAGTTTATGCTCACATATATCACCAACATTTTGACCCTGTGATCCAGCTTCAGGAGGAAGCACATCTCAATACATCTTTCAAGCACTTTATTTTTTTTGTTCAGGTAGGTGGATTCATAATGCTTTTCTTGCTCCATGTTTATTTGTAGAATTCTGTGATGAATAAATGGTGTATATACACTGTCAGAACAGAACTTGCTATCTCTATCTAATCTACATCCTATTTTACACTTTCCATGATGATAATGATGGGCCTTTTTCATCTTAATTTCATTACTCTACCAGTTTATGGTAGGCAACTCTGAAATGGTTTCAAGATGCCTTGCCTTGCTTGAACTGTGCCAATTTCCAGGCCATATGAAGGGACTAAATAAGAAATCTGAATAGTGAGTCAGATATGATGATACTTGCCTATAATCTTGACACTTGAGAGACTGAAGCATAAGGATTGAGTTCCAGACCAGCTTGCTACTTAGCAAGTTTCAGGTTATCCTGGACCATAAGATCCGGTCTCAACAAACAAATGAACAAAAATGGATAGACAGCAAGCAAAACCAACAGAAACAAGCAAGAAACAAATCAAAGTAGCGGGGGAAATGCAGTCAGATTGTGAACTCCACTAGTTGGGCACACTTGTAATGAACCTGGTCTCAAGTGTTCTAGCACTCTTTGTTTTCTTACCCCTCTACTTTCAAAGAGAAATCTTGGATCTCTCTTAGTAGACTCTCTCTCTCTCTCTCTCTCTCTCTCTCTCTCTCTCTCTCTCTCTATATATATATATATATATATATATATATATATATATATACATACTTTGAATATCACTTTTTTTTTTTTGAGACAAGGTTTGTTTGTGTAGCCAGGACTTTCCTGAAACTCACTCTGTAGACCAGGCTGGCCTGGAGCTCACAGAGATTCGACTGCCTCTGCCTCTGGAGTGCTGGGATTAAAGGCATAGACCATCATTGCCCGGCTCCCCCATTTCTTTTTAAAACCATATTCTAAGTAATTTTGAAGCATGCCTACTCATCATGTGTGAGGAAAGGAAGGGTCAGAGTGTGTTTTAGAGGTCCCTTACAGTTTATTTCCCCTTTGTTTAGTCCTCAGAGAGAGCCTTTGAAATGTAGACTAAGAAAGCAGGCATGGTGGCCCCTACACACAATCCCAGTTCTCTGGATACTGAGACAGGAGAATCAGGTAACCAGCGTGGGTTACCTGTCAGTACCTTGTCTCAAACAAATGAGGAAAGAAAAAAAACTATGAATAGAGTTTTATTTAATTTTCAAATTAGAGAAATAATAAGGAAAAATGAAAGAGTTGGAAATAGATGGGCCAAGTAGTTTGTTTCTTTCCTGTTTCTGTAGATATTAGAAGAAGGAGATGTTGGTTGAGAGAAAGCAAATTTTGTTTGTTTTTATATGTGAGCATATGTTATAAATGTCATTTTTACTTTCCTCTCCACCAAAGAAACATGTATCTATTTTCATTAATACATACTCCTAACACTAAAGGCATACTTTTGATGGAGGAGGGTCATCTTTCTATCTGTTACTTTCATTGGTTAATTAATAAAAAAACTGCTTGGCCTTTAATAGGACAGAAAATTAGGTAGGCGGAGTAGACAGACAGAATGCTGGGAGAAAGAAGCCAAGTCAGGCAGTAGCCATGATTCTCCGACCCCAGACGGATGTAGGCTAGAATCCTTCCTGGTAAGACACCATCTTGTGGTGGTACATAGATTATTAGAAATGGGTTAATCTAGATGTGAGAGTTAGCCAGTAAGAGGCTAGAGCTAATGGGCCAAGCAGTGTTTAAAAGAATACAGTTTCCGTGTAATTATTTCGGGTATAAAGCTAGCTATGCGGGCGGCCAGGTGCCAGGAACGTAGCCCACCACTCTTAACACTACATACTTTTTTAAAAAATTACCTGTAAAAAGACATTTTAAGAGGTTATAACTTTCCAAAGTTTGTTGGGGAGTTATTTGACAGTCTGATTTGTAGACCCACTAAAGTTTTACATTAGTATTTTAGTTAGCAGAAAATGATTGCCAAATTTAGGTTTTGTTGGTTCAGGAGAAATATTCTTCCTTTAAAAGTGTTAGTTTTACTTTACTCTGTAGCCATAAAGTATACTTTATGTTATGTGCTAGAAAATAGTGGGGAACCAATTTAGAGCATTTTGCACATCTTACCCTCCTAGCAGCAGCACCCTTTGATTAAGAAGATCACTTGCTTGGGCCTCTGGATTTAGAGACACTTGCTTTGGCCACATACAGTCTAGACTCTACAGGGCCAAGAACATAGTATCTCATGTGTTTAGAATATATGTGATCCCAGAATTCCCTACCCTCATGCTCTCAGGTGGATTGTTGATGTTTATTTTTTGAAGAGTAGGGCACATCTCTGCTTTAGACATGAGGAGTACCCAGATGATACCTGCTTGTTAGAGGTATGTGGATATCACTTGAACATGCCAGCCAACTTATCTTTACTCATTTGCATGGGCCTTTTTGGGCATAGGTAGAGCTTTGGGTTGGAAAATCAAAAGGTTAACTGAGGGTCAGGTACTCAGAGCTGGCTCTCCTCATGCCAACTACTTTGTAGTGTAGAATTAAGAGGCATTTTTTTTGCATTATTATTATTATTACAAATTTTCACCTCCTCCCCTCCTCCCATTTCCCTCCCCCCATTTCCCCTCCTCCTCCCTCTCCAGTCCAAAGAACAGTCAGGGTTCCCTGCCCTGTGGGAAGTCCAAGGTCCTTCCCCCTCCATTCAGGTCTAGAAAGGTGAGCATCCAAACAGGCTAGGCTCCCACAAAGCCAGTTCATGCAGTAGGATCAAAACCCAGTGCCATTGTCCTTGGCTTCTCAGTCAGCCCTCATTGTCAGCCATGTTCAGAGAGTCCGGTTTGATCACGTGCTCCATCAGTCCCAGTCCAGCTGGCCTTGGTGAGTTCCCATTAGATCAGCCTCTCCGTCACAGTGGGTGGGCACACCTAAGAGGTGTTTTGAGAATTCTGAATCTGGTTTTCTGGTCACTTTAATGTCAGTACAATGAGTTAGTCACATGGTAGGTATTCCCATGTATGTATTCCTACATGTTCTTGGCCCGGACTCTGCAGATCTGAGGGCTTGTGTGTCTCTAAAGTTCTGACTGTAGTGCTGGCCATATGATGGGTGCTAATGAATGAATTAAATTGAGAGTTGAGAATAGTATACGTCACATTTATTCTCTCTCGCTCTCTCTCTCTCTCTCTCTCTCTCTGTCTCTCTCTGTCTCTCTCTCTGTCTCTGTCTCTCTCTCTCAGCTTTGTAGCTGTATCTTCTGCCCCCTGGGAGAGTTCCGCCTCCATTACCTTGGATACTCTCATCATCAATGTGTTCTCATTACAGATCCTCTGGAACTGGAGTTGCAGGTGGTTGTGAGCTGCCTGGTGTGGGTGCGAGGAATGGAACTTGGGTCCGCTACAAGAGCAGCACAAACAATTTTTTTTTTTTTGGTTTTTAGAGACAGGGTTTCTCTGTAGCTTTGGAACTAGTTCTTATATATCAGGTTGGCCTTGAACTCACAGAAATCCACCTGTCTCTGCCTCCTGAATGTTGGGATTAAAGGTGTGTGCCACCACCACCCGGCTTTATTTATTCATTTTTAAAATCATAGTTAAACAGGGATCATTTAAAAGGTCATTTTAAAAGATACAGTACTGGGCTGGAGAAATGCCTCAGAGGTTAAAAGCACTGGCTGAACTTCCAGAGGTCCTGAATTCAATTCCCAGTACCCATATGGTAATTCACAACCATCTATAATGATACATGGTGCCCTCTTCTGGCCTGCAAGAATACATGCAGGCCGAATGCTATATACATAATAAATAAATAAATCTTTTAAAAAATGCTATGTACATAATAAATAAATCTTTTTAAAAAGATACAGAACCTTGATTATTGGCACAATATCCCAACTTCTTAATTTTTCCATGGTAAAAGCTTTTTCTTTGCAGTGACATCAGATCCCTATTTTATTGACATTTGAGTGCTGCCCAGAGTATTGTTTTCATCGGGAAGCAGCAGCTCCCACTTACTGGTTGGTAGTGTGTTCCAGGTATCACATGAAGTAGTTAACAGCAGGTAGTGTGTTCCAGGTATCACATGAAGTAGTTAACAGCAGGTAGTGTGTTCCAGGTATCGCATGAAGTAGTTAACAGCAGGTAGTGTGTTCCAGGTATTGCATGAAGTAGTTAGCAGCAGTTGCCGCATGTAGTCTCCACAATAATTTCATGAGTTGGGGGGGGGGATTTATTTTTAATATTATAGATGTAAAAACAGCGTCAAGGAAGCCATGCGATTTCTTTAAGCTAAGTGAACAATTTAAAAAGTGAAGTTGCCTTTTACTTAAAGCAGAAGTTTGTATGCATAGTAATCTGCTTTGGAATTAGATGCAAATAATTTGTGCTGTTTGCAGGAGTTCAACCTTATTGACAGAAGAGAACTTGCACCACTCCAAGAACTGATTGAAAAACTCACCTCAAAGGACAGATAAAAGGATGAAAGCTGCAAATTTTTCCTCCAGTGGAACTGTGCGGAGTGTATTTGGGCTTTGTTATATTTTGTTTTTATCTGGATTGTTTCTGTTTTAGGTTTGGGGTCTTGTTTGGGTTCCCTTTTCTCTTCTGAAATACAAAATCATATTTTGTTGCTAGAGGAAGCCAAGAACCATTCTCTACATTTGAAAATGAAAAATTTGTCTTAGTGGTATACAATATTTTTTTTAAGTATTTTATTTTTATTAACCTGGTTTGGGTTATTTGAGGACTTTTTAAGATATTGTACTCTGGAAACAAATACTAACTGAAATGCTGATGGGTTGAATTCTGTGTTATGTAAATTGTGGCCCACTTTGAAGTCCCTAAAAAAGACTTATGTGTTTTTAAGTGCCTTGATAGGTTCACTTCTAAGGTGCAAAGCACAGATATAGGACTGAGCAGAGCTTGAAACAATATTAGAATTTCTATCTAGGGCACTTAGTTGTGCATGTTGTAAAGTAATCTGTTATAAAAGCCATAGTTTACTCAAGTTGATGATGTCCAGTTTTTGCTACATTGAAAAAACATAATTTGTAAAGTTGTGCATGTAGAACATAAATGTAAAACAAAATTATTTCTTAATTATTTTTGACATAATTTGTAAAGGTGTGCATGTAGAACATAAATGTAAAACAACAAAATTCTTAATTATTTTTGATATTGACTAATATATTCTGTTCAGCAGATGTTTAAGGTTCTACAAGCAGGTCTTTTTCCATCTCTTGATATCTGTGATATTGAAATTTGAGGATGTTGAAATGTAATAGCCGTTGCATTTCAGCTTCTTCCTATATGTTAAATGCACTGTAAGTGTAAAACTTCAGGTTATATATAGAATTGCCGTCTTCAGAAAGGATGTTGAACTGTGAGGTTTCCTAGGAATTGCCAAATGAGCCCTAAGTGCAGAATCCCCATGTATTTCAGAGAGGAGGAAAAATGAGAATGGGTGGTGGCAGGCATTAGTTTGTTTGGGAAATCAAAAGAGAAGCAATTAAGTATGGGGAGTCAATTCTAGAAAGTTCTGTTTTAAAACCCTGGAATAGAATGGTGTTTATTACTCATAAACAGAGTCTTGAAGACTTCCTTTTAGAAATCATCTTCCATGAGAAGTTAAAGATACTTAGTTTTAGGTACAGACATTAAACATTTAATGACTATTGGGAAAAATTAATCACTTTTTAGCATCTCCATTCAGTGAATGAAACTGGTATCTGAATGTCATTTTAAATGACACACTACCTTGATTTCTGGTGCAGTTTGAAGCACCTGGCTTCTTATTTTCCACTGTGAAATCTATTTTCTTTGTAGCGATACCAAGTAATGAGAATGCTAGCTCAGTAGTTAATAACTTAAATTTTAGTTGACATGACATTCTATTGAGTTGTCATCATCAATTACAAGTTCAAGAATTTGGTTTTTAGAATAAATATTGAGGTTTCCCCTCCCCTCCCTTCAGTTTTGTTCTTGAGAAATACTCTTTTCAGACTCTGAGTTTTAATTTTGTCAGTTTGGATAAATCTGTTTCACTCAATTCTCTCTCTCTCTGTAGTTAGTTTTCCCTGGTAAAATAGAAATGCTTGCTCTGAATTTGTATGCAAATAATTAGTGGAAAAGAGTCTAAAATTAAGTAAATTTGGTTTTGTCATTGATAAGTGACAATGATAAGAATTGAATGCCCTTGCAGTTATGATCACTAGGAACTGCCTTTTTCTCCATTTCATTTCTATAATGGTGAATGCTCACCAAGTACCAATAATAAAAGGAACAAAAACCTTGGAAAAGGTAGATAATACTGGGCATTTGTTAGTAGTGCTTATTTGTGAACTGACAGCTAGCTGATTTCCTTAAAATAATTTTTTTAGTATTTAAATAGATAACATCAAGCATTATGAGTTGCTTCAGAATTCTGATGTTTGAGTCCGCTCTGAACAGGAAATGAACCCATAATTACTCACTGAAACGGTCTTCCATAGTCTCTTGACTTCATATCGCCCAGTAACACGGGCTTCCATAGCAGCAGCATGGAGAGAGGAGAGGGAGAGGTTGTTTCTGGTTCTGTAAGCCTTACATTCAGCGCGCTGTAAGAATGGAAAACTAATCCTACAAATTAGTGCTTGGTAGTCGGACTTAACGTTCCCACTACACTAAGTAGGAGCTGTTTTCACTGTGCCAGAATCTCAGGTGCCACTGTTACAAATAGTCCCTCAATTTGGGGAAGTAAGGAGATAACGGTTTTTTTTTTTTTGGTTTTTTTGGTATTGGTTTTTTTTGTGTGTGTGTGTTTGTGTGTGTGTGTGTCTGTGTGTGTGTAGTGAGAAAATAGAAACTCTCCTGGGAAGGGCCTGGCAAGTGTACATGGTGGCAGATGGCGCTAAGTAAGGAAACACTAGAACTCAAGAGAAAGCCAGTTTAGTAAACTTGCTTGGAGAGTAAAATGCCCTTTCATAGAGTAAAGATCAGAGTTCATTCTGCAGGAGAGCTTGCTTATAACTGTCTCTTAGATCCCTTTCAGATCTGCTCACTTAGAAATAAAATCTCCCCTTTCTTTCTCCCTCCCGCTGCTCCCCCCCCCCCTTTGAGACTGGGTGTATGTGTAGCCCTAGCTAGCCTGAAACTTGCTACATAGAGCAGGTTGGCTTCAAACTCTCAGAGATTCCTTGCCTCTGCACCCTACATGCTGTGGGACTAAAGGGGTACACCACCATTATCTGGCTACCCCATTTTTTATGCAGTTATAAAAGTGCAAGTTGTTTTCCTTATTCTTTCATAAGCTCTTCCCATACAATTGGATATAGAAAATTATCATTATATTGTTATTCACAGTGCTTTGGTTAGATGCGTATATAACGAAGCAGGTTTTAGGAAATATTAGTTGTCAGCGTAGTGGTCGTGAAGAGAGACTGACTGAGTAGGTGGTGCTGCTGCCCTGTTCACTTGTTGATTTGGTTCTCCCACTCCCCACAGAAGCCACACCATTAGACTGTCCCAGACAACGAGCGTGGTGTGTTGGTGGGTGGCTTTGGAGCTCTGTGTACCATAAACTGAAAGCATTTTAGGCTGTTGCCACTTTTCGTTATTTTAGTCATTGTAAATTCTAAATGGTCAACATAAAATGTATTAGGTAGCAGAGTATATTTTTAATATGTATTTCTGAGTTACTACCTGGATTATCAGGATGGATGAAGCACTACAATCTCTTCCCAGAAAATAGAAATATGGATATTTATATTTTGCATATGTAATCACTAGATTCCATTTTGTGTAATGAGCATTTTCCTTGCTTATGGGAAAAGTAGCAGCAAAACAACAGATTTCTTTTATAGCTTTGTCTACACCCTCTCTGAGAGAGGTTTTGATAGCCACTAAAATGGTAGATTATGTGAGATACAAATACTAAGCTGTGGAACTTCCTTTTAAAATGAGTATGTTGTACCCTAATCAACATCCACATGAGAGCTGACTTTGAAAGCAGTCCTCTTGGGAGCACTGTTTATGTCAGCTATGTTCAAAGTGTGTTTCTAGAACTTTGTCATGTGTCGTAGGAGCTTTGAGGGTTGGTTTATGACTACATAAGAGATCATTTTCATTTTTTTAGTTGCACAATAACAATTTTCGAAGCTAATAGAACCAACATTAATTACAAAATCAAGTTCACAAACTTGGCTATTCTCTGAGAACCAAGCCAACTTGGTAATTAAGAGTATGTTGTAGGCTCTAAATCTTGGGAGAAGACTGCTCTCAGGGACTGTGTCACAGGATAGAAGTTCCCTGATGTCACTATTGGAAATAGGAACATCATTTACATGTGAAAACATTTTTTAAAAGAAATTAAGTATAATTACTTTGAATTTAAATAGAATTTTTAAGGTTTTTCTCTAGATCTTGCTTTCTGTTTTCCTCCCTTATCTTTTGAAACTTTTGAATTATGTATGATAGTTTTGATTGAGAGAATAGTATGAAAAAGTGGATCCAGTACTTAAAACAGCGGTTTAAAGAAACAAAGCCTTTTTACCTCTGTTGTATTCTGTTTTATTTTAAACAAGTCTTTCTTTCAATCTGACTTTAATTAAAGACTGGAGGTTGATGTATAGGAAAAATTGGAATAAATTTTATATAAATTATGCCATGTGTTACCTTACCTATTGTGGATAGCATTTAAAATTATATAAGTACTCAGAACATGTCATTTATAACAGTAAATTCCGATTGAAAATATACTGGACCAAAAGTTTATTTGTAATGTGGAATGTGATTACATACTAGGAAAACATGTTATTTTGAAACTTTCTTGACACATTAAAGAATATACCACTTTTAACTCAGCTCAGTCTTGAAGTATTGCTCCTAATGGACTTTAGTATTAGGGCTTTGCCGTAATTTAGAGATTTACCATAGGCGCCACTGTTTATCAGCATGATCATTTGTGAGTGATAATAGAGGTTTGTTTCAAGATTTAATAAGAAAGTTCAAAACTAACAAACAACAGGCATGCAACAGGATTCTGAAGGATTTGAATCTTTAAGGCTTTCAGAAGTTCATCTGTGAGAATTCATTTGAAGGATAAGACTGCTGTGATCTTTGTCTACTACACATATAGTTGGACTTATTTGTATTCTCACAAAAGAGAAAAAGTGCAAATTAAATTGGGCCCTCAGTTTTTAATTGTGGTGCAAGTTCCTGGTACAGGTGTCTTTCTCCCCTCCCTTCCCCCTCCCCCTTCTTTCTCTTCTTCTTTCCCTCCTTCTTCTTTTGCATGTATTGCTACACAGTTCTCAAACATGCAGTAAGTGAGATCACTGGCCTTCACAGATTTGTGTTTTCCACTCTGCATCTGTTGTGTGCACTGCTCACATGCACTCAAGGCTGACTTTACAGCTAGTCTTTGTTAGTAGTTCTGAAGTATTGTTGACATACAGGTTTCCTTTTGTTTGCTCTTTATGTCACCAAAGCTGCAATTATTATTGGTGATGTAAAGTGACAGTTTCCTAATTTCTCTCATAATTATTCTTTTTTTTTGAAACAGGGTTTCTCTGTAGCTTTAGAGCCTGTACTGGTATAGACCAGGCTGGCCTTGAACTCACAGAGATCCGTCTGCCCCGGCTTCCCGAGTGCTGGGATTAAAGGCATGCGCCACCACAGCCTGGATCATAATTATTCTTATAAGTGGATATTTCTTCTAGTTTTGCACAAATTTGCGTTTTTGTTTCTGAAATAGTATAGGTTGTAAAATCTATTAGTGCTTTTTTTTTTTTTTTTTTTTTTTTTTTTTTTTTTTTTTTTTTTTTTTTTGAGAAAGGGTTTCTCTGTGGCTTTGGAGCCTGTTTTGGAACTAGCTCTGTAGACCAGGCTGGTCTCGAACTCCCAGAGACCCGCCTGCCCCTGCCTCCAGAGTGCTGGGATTAAAGGCGTGTGCCACCACCGCCCAAGTGCTGGGATTAAAGGTGTGCGCCACCACCGCCCGGCGTATTAATGCATTTTTATTGAAGAACATTTTTTCTCCTTAAATTGTTTTGCAGAAATGACTATTTTTAGGGAAAATAGTTTTTTACAGCTACTAAATTTTGTTTGTTATTTTTGTATATGCATAACCAAGGTGGTGAAATCACTAATATTTTAGGGAAGACTTTTGTTCTATTTGATTTTTTTCCTATACATTTAAAATATTACTTAAAAGTATTGGTAGAAATAATGTCATGAAAACAGTAAATATAAGGAACATTTAAAGTCAGAATAGAAATCATTTTGAAGACAAAAATCAGAAGTACTGCCAGTACCGAGTAAAGGAAGCAGAAGGGCAGCATTTGCATTGCGCTCTTGCTTTAGTATTCACAGAGGCAGAGTCTGTTCTCATGAGGGACAGGTTCTCTACTGGGCAGTCGGAAATATGAAATGCAGTGTGGGTGCCATGTTGTAAATTGTGCCAAGATTATACAAATTGTAGCTGTTGATCAAAATTGAATTGCTTCATTTTTCTTATTTTAAAGGAAATACTGAATGTCAGAAAATCTGTAATGTTTTACTTTAGAAATGTAAATAATGTATACAGCCTTATATGTGGTGGAATGGGAGGTATTTAAATTCTAAGTTTTTCTTTTTTTTTAAAAAAAAGAAAATGTTTATAAGGAAAAAAAAACCCTAATAAATAGTTATGTTTGACCATGAATCCTGACTTTACATTACTGTCTATTTTTACTGTAGGTATTTCTACGCTGTCACATTTCAAAGGGAAATTAAGGTATATAGAGCATATTGAATGTTTCAGAATTTTTTAGGCAGTACTTTCTGTAATTCTCACAATACTGGAAGTTACCATCTATATACCTTACATTCTAGAAAACTAAAGTTAAGGAATTGTACATGTTATTGGGTCTAGGGCTTAAAGGCTCTTATATATGCTTGAATTTAAATCTGGTGTTTAGTATGTACTTTTGCTGTGAAAAAATAGCAAAATAATGAAATATTTGTGAACCTTTCTACTGAATTAAGAAAGTGCACTTTGTTTAGTTGTGGGTCTGTTTTCGTACCATCTCTGGCAGGGGAAGTTTCTCTCATGCCGGCTGAATGAGATAGGGACCTATGGGTAGAGCAGAAAGTCGTGGTTTTGTTCTTCCTTTAGCAGAACGGTATTTGGATTTCCTGTAGGTCCCAGGCCACCTTAGCAGTGGCAGGTGTGGGTTCCTTTTCAGGGAGTGGGTCTTAAATTCAGTCAGTCCAGACACACTTTTTTTTTTTTATTGAGAAAAGGAGAAAAAAAAAAACAAACAAGTTTCCACCTCCTCCCAGCCTCCCATTTCCCTTCCCCTCCTCCCACCCTTCTCCCCCTCCTCCCACCCTTCTCCCCCTCCCCCCACTCCTCTCCCCCTCCCTCTCCAGCCCAAAGAGCAGTCAGGGTTCCCTGCCCTGTGGAAAGTCCTAGGTCCTCCCCGCTCCGTCCATATCTAGGAAGGTGAACATCCAAACTGGCTAGGCTCCCACAAAGCCATCACATTACGTAGGATCAAATCCCCGTGCCATTGTCCTTTGCGTCTCATCAGCCCTCATAGTTCGCCATGTTCAGAGAGTCCAGTTTTATCCCATGCTTTTTCAGTCACAGTCCAGCTGGCCTTGGTGAGCTCCCAATAGATCAGCTCCACTGTCTCAGTGGGTGGGTGCACCCCTCGTGGTCCCGACTTTTTTGCTCATGTTCTCCCTCCTTCTGCTCCTCATTGGGACCTTGGGAGCTCAGTCCAGTGTCCAGTGTGGGTCTCTGTCTCTATCTCCATCCATCACCAGATGAAGGTTGTTCTATGGTGATATGCAAGATATTCATCAGTATGGCTATAGGCTAGGGTCATTTCAGGTTCCCTATCCTCAGCTGCCCAAGGAACTAACTGGGGACCTCAGCTTGGGCACTAGGGAGCCCCTCTAGGGTCAAGTCTCTTGCCAATCCTAAAGTGGCTCCCTTAACTAAGAATTGTGGTTCCGTGCTCCCAAATTCCTGCGCTTTAAGTTTTAAACGGGTAGGGGGGGAGGGGGGAGACGACGAGGACGTTACCTGTTCCCTTTTGTACCTTTGGTCTTTTGGATACTCCACCTGGTTCTCCTGTCTCCCCTTCTGCCATTTCTTTTCTCTCATGGCCCAGTTCAGTCTGGTCATGTCCACTCTGGACTCTCCCAGATGTTCCTGCTTCAACCTATGCTGTCCCTTTTATCTAAATTTATCTAAATAAATTCTCTCCACCATACCTAGGGATAGTCATGTCCTTCCTGTCACTCACGGCACTAAAGAGGGATTAGCACTGGGTCACTGGTTAACGAAAAACCTCTTAAGACAGTGCGGGACAGCTACACGCTTCCTGTAGAGGCACCCACTGAGGCTCTGCAGCTTCAATTTTCTACTTCCTGCTTTTCTTTCCAGATGAGTTCAATCCTCCCAGCCTGACGGGGAGAAGGGCTCACGCTACCTCCTGCTACCAATGAGCTCACCGCGCAAGCCCCGCCCCCACCCCCCACGACTCCCCGTGCAAACCCCGCCCCTGCCCTCTGACGAGCTGGCAGCGCAAGGCCCGCCCTGTGCCCTCAGCGTCCCGGGGTGCGGGGCTCTCCGGGTGGTGCCACACTCCCGGCACGGCCGGCTGGAGAGGGAGAGGCGTGGAGGGTGGGAGTCGGAGCCGCCAGGGCGTGGCCGCTCCACGGGCCCGCCCAGCCGCCTGCGCCGCCGCGCGCCAAAGTCAAAGTGCGGGTCCCGCCGGCGCGAGCCTGACGCCGCCGCCTCCCGAGCTCCCAGCACCGCCGTGCTCCTGCAGGTCCCTAGCCCGAGCCGTCGCGAGCAGGCATGGCCACCCCGCCTAAGAGGTTCTGCCTTTCTCCCTCCGCCAGCTCCGAGGGGACACGCATCAAGAAGATCTCCATCGAGGGGAACATCGGTAAGGCGACCCCGCTCCGGTGCCGGTGCTCGGCGTTCCCTCCGCGCCCGCACGGTGGCTCCTCTGGCCCTGCGCCATCCCGGGGCTTTGTGAGGCGCGCTCTGGGCCACTGCACCCTCTTTGTTGGGAACTTCCAAACGCGAGGGTCCGGGGCGCAGTTGGTGGGGGGGGGGATGCTGCTTGTCTTGAGAGGTAACTTAGGTAAGCGACACCCTTTTTTAGGTGTGCTTTTCCGGTAGGTTTCACTAACTTGCAGTTTTGCCGCAAAATTGAGAACATTTTCGTCACCTCCCCCTTCAGTTCCCTTTGTGCTTTGTAGTCAGCTTTCTCTCTTCCCATCCCTGTACAAGCCCTGACTTGTTTCTTTTTACTCCATGCAAATTTTGTTTTTTTCCACAGTGTCCTAAGCAGAACCAGAGTGTCTGGTCTTCTATGTCTTGTACGGTTTACCAGAGTGCTTTTACGATTTGCTCATGCTTTGTTTCTATGGTACTTTTTTTTTTTTAATTTGGTTTTTTGAGACTGAGTCTCTATGTAATCCCGACTGTCTTGGAACTCACTATGTAGAGCCTTGAACTCTCAGAGATCTGCCTGCTTCTGCCTCCCAAGTACTGGAATTAAGAGTGCACCACCACGCCTGGCCCACTGTAGTACTTAAAAAAAAAAGTGTTAAATAATATTCCACTAAATGACATATACCTCATCTATTCCTTCCTGGTCGACATTGTGGGTTGGCGTTGATAGCAACTCCTAAGACTGTGTAGGCATACGAGGAAAGGTGTTTTTAATGATTTTGTGGTGTGGAATTTTTTACTCCCTTTCCCACATGCAGGTAGACCCTGGATGGAGTATGGCTCAGAGACATTAGAATTTCTGCCCGAATTGGGATAAATTACACCGTGCATGCGATTTTGCAAGGTGAACTCGCATCTCCCATTCCTTTACACTTCCGACCACAGGAAACCTAATGGTGTTTCCTGTTTTGATACGGCTGTCACTTGGGGGCTGCAGGTTGAGTGCTGACTGTTGATGTGTGCCGCAGATGGTCTCATTCGGATCACATTCAAAGCACCCACTCTTTAAGGAGGCAAGCAGGTGCGGATGCCTTCACGAGAGCAGAGCTGAAACACAAGAGGCCTTACTTTACTTGCCCCATCCTTAGACACAGGTCGAGTTGGAAGAGAGCCGTATTTCTTAAAAGTTTTTTGAGATGTCATTCATGCTTACCAGCAAGAGAACACACAGCCTCTTAGTGGATAAAGAGGCCCGTATGTAACAACAGGAGGAAGTTCTCAATAAAGTCATCTTTGAAGTAGATTTCAGTGGACGACCCCTGGGATCGGAACCATAATGGATTGATTATCTATCTCCCTTCTCTCAAACCCAGGCAGCATACACCTAGAGATCTCCCTGCCTCTATTCCCCTGAAATCACTTGTGAACGGCTCACTCCGCATCCTGTTTATCTGCTTGCAGAGCTGCTTTTCTACATACAGATGCAGTGGTGTTACCTGTGCCTGAAATTCCTCCCTGACCTCCTCCCTACTGATCTGGGAAGAGCTGCACCTTGATGGCCGGCCTTTGCACACGGTTAGGAAAAGCTAGTTACAAGTATTGAGATTTCCCTTCAGCATCTGGGTCTTTGACCAACCAGAAAAAAAGATTCTGATAATTTGGCGAGTGTCGGAGGGACTGCCATTTAGATTATTCATGCTAAGATAACTACTTGTTATCTTTCCTGCAGGGAGGCGTCACCCCCTGCCTCTTGCTCCTGTAGCTTTGTACGGTTGTTTACATCCCTCTTACCTTATTTGTCGGGTCCAAACAGCCTGTTGATGTAAAAATTGTGCAATCTGTGAAGACTACCTTGTAATTCTTCTGTTCTTCCTAAAATGTGAAGATTGTTTGGTCATTTTTAGTTGTGTAGTGATGTAAACCTGTTTTCTCTTGTTCTGTGTTGCTGAGTTACTCCCATAGATTAGGTTTATGGAGGCCCTATTGACTCATTTCAGTGTGTTCAGAATGACGTAGCGTGGTGATGATTGCTTAGTGTTAGGGATTCATTTGTTAACTATGACTGTTTGGTTGTTTGTGTTTTGTTTGAGACGGTTTCACTGTACAGCCCTGACCTGCCTGGAACTCACTGTGTAGACCAGCCTGGCTACCTGGTTTTGAGCGCACAGCATCCAAACCCTGTGCCATCACCTCTCTTCCCATGACTTGGAAAACTATTAATAGGTGTTCTCACTTGTTGTGGTCGCTCGCTTCATAGATAGACTGTTAGTTTATTAGCTTTTTCCAGCTCTGATTTTCCTCCCAGACATTAAGGAAGGAACTGGGTAGTGATTATTTGCGAACTGCAAATGACTCTGATTACTCGGCTTGAAGTAAAATTTTACATTTGCAATTTTAAAGTATAACTCCGTGAGCTTTTTGTGGTTGTAATTGATGTCAGAAGAAGGCTTGATGTCTTAGCCTTAAGTACTTTTCAATTCTGGACTAGTTTGAGATACTTCAGTGTGTTTCTTGGCTACCCTGGATATCATGTTCTTTTTTCCACTGGGGCCAATGAACGAAGACCATTTAAATCGTACTTCTAGATGCATTACTAACTATAAACTTATCCTTTCCGCACAGAATTTCGGTCACCCATGTTTCCCCCTCAACTAAATAGCCACCTAGTTTATCTTTGCCTTTATTTCTTCTCTTTATGGGATTTAATAAGCTTTGATATGCTGTTCTTCACCTACCCTGTCACCTTATTGATCCCCCTTTCCTTGATCTGTACATGAGTCTCTAAGGTCCTTCCTGATTCCCTTCTGGCCTTGTATAGTGTTGGAGTTTTGCATGTACTTCTGCAAGTCTAAGGTAAGTTCTTGGTGCCCACCCTGAGCCTGTTTATAAGGAAGAGGACTCTTGGCGAAGATACTGAAGCTACGTAGTGTGTGTGTGTATGTGTGTGTGTGTATGTGTGTGTGTGTGTGTGTGTGTGTGTAAGGTAGAGGAAGGAAGAATATAATACTGGTCAATGATGCCTCATATACCCACATTTGGTGACTTATGATAGAAAGGGTGTGGTGGGCATTAGAAGAATTGCTACGCCCTCGGCGCCACAAGGTCCAGACTCATTGATAACCATAATGATGACTATAGTATGTCCTGATTACACATAAGCTATTTTTGTCTTTTTCTTTCCTGGATACCTTAGAAACTAGTGAATGATCAGGAAAAGTAAAGCTGTCTTTATTATTATTATTATTATTATTATTATTATTATTTAAGGGTTTGATAGAGGGCACGGAACCATAAAATCGAGGCAGACTTCTCCAGCTGTTACTCATAGGCAGTGCTTTGCAAGACTTAAAATAATTTCTATAGCCATAGGCTTATTAGGATCAGATTGTAATAGTCGCCGGCTCTTAAGCATTGTGTCTTCCCATGGATTGTATAGTTATTTCTTTCTTTTTTTTTTTTTTTTGGTTTTTCGAGACAGGGTTTCTCTGTGGTTTTGGAGCCTGTCCTGGAACTAGCTCTTGTAGACCAGGCTGGTCTCGAACTCACAGAGATCCGCCTGCCTCTGCCTCCCAAGTGCTGGGATTAAAGGCGTGCACCACCACCGCCCTGCTTTGTATAGTTATTTCTTAATTGGTTTGTTTATTATTGGTAAATTATTTTGGTTGTATTGGGGTGTCTACCCTCCTTTTCCTCTTTTTAATTTTTTTTTTTTTAAGTTTTGTGGGGAGCATGGTCTTGCTCTGTAGCCCAGCTCAGCACTCACTGTGTAGCCCAGTTTGAACTTGAACTCAGAGCAATCCTCCTACCTAAGCCTTCCAAGTGCTGGGGTTATAGGTGTGACCTGTTATACCAGCTGTAGTTTGTTTTTTGAGATGTGTCTCATCATGGAGCCCAGGCTGGGCTAGAGTTCAAAATCTCTTTAGCTTAGCCTGCTGGATTGGGAGTTCGAAGTGCAGGCTACTCTTAGCGAGCTCTTCAGACTGAGAAAGCAGAGGTAGGAGAAAGTCATTTACTGGGCATCCTGGTAGTTTCAGTACTATCTTGTCTTCCTGGGTTATGAGGAACTGAGGTCAGGGGCTTGGTCAAGTTCACACAACTGGCTAAAGGTCAGGCTTTACCACTCAGAACGTTCTCTTTCTAAGGGCTTGGCTGAGGAAAGAAAGGTAGGCCAGAAGGCAGATGGTTTTTTTTCTTGTCATGATATCTTTTATAAACTTAACCAGGGTTTCAAGTTTTCTGTTTCTTGCCTTTGGTGAACTAAAAATAATAACAAATTTGCTCAGCACAATTGGCTAGGGACCGTCTTTAGGTTTTCATTTATAAAAATAAAGGTGCAGAAAAAGGTCTTACTGTTTCTGCGTACGTACCGTTCACTCTTAATCTTGTAAACGCTGATGACCGTTGCTTACGTTTGCTTTTCAAACACCTTTTCTTAGTTTTGTCTTTTCTTTTTTGTGACAGCCGCTGGGAAGTCCACATTCGTGAATATCCTAAAGCAAGTCTGTGAGGACTGGGAAGTGGTTCCTGAACCTGTTGCCAGGTGGTGCAATGTTCAGAATACGCAAGATGAGTTTGAGGTATTCAAGTGAAATTTAAGTGAATACAATAAAAATTCGTTAGGGGCGGACGGTGGTACAGTTCCCAGCACCCATGTAGTAGCTCAGAATTGTCTGTAACTCCAGTTCCGGGGTTCTGATACCTTCTTCTGACCTCCGTGGGTACCAAGAACATATTCAGTGCACAGACATACATTTGGAGAAATCACCCGTTTACATTAAAAAAAAAAAAATTAAAAATCCTTTAGGTTAGGGAAGCAGTGTGTTTTGTTTCCTGCCCTCCCCCCACCTTTCCAGTAACCACCTTCAAGTCTAGCTGTACATTTAAGATTTAGGCATTATTACATCACAGTTTAAGATTTATGAAAGTTCAAAAGCTTAAAGCAGCCGATAGTGATGGTGCTCGCCTTTAATCCCAGCACTCGGGAAGCAGAGGCAGGTGGGTCTGTGAGTTTGAGGCCAGCCTGGTCTACAGAGCTAGTTCTAGGACAGCCAGAGCTGTTACACAGAGGAACCCTGTCTCGAAAAAACAAAAACAAAAAAAGTTGAAATAATTTAAAAATCTAATTACAAATAAATTTTTGAGTGATTTTTTTTTTTTTATAATTTAAGTGAAAACATGTAAGAAAACCAAAACCTCCAGTAATTGGATTTTATTAATCTTTTCAGCCCTTTGTCATTGGAAATCCATTTCTTTTTCTTTTTTAAAGATTTATTTATTTATTATGTATACAATGGTCTGCCTGCACGTGTCCCTGCAGACAGAAGTTGGCACCAAATCTTATTACTGGTGGTTGTGAGCCACAATGTGGTTGCTGGGAATTGAACTCAGGACCTCTGGAAGAGCAGTCAGTGCTCTTAACCACTGAGCCATCTCTCCAGCCCCTGGCAATCCATTTCTATCTTATTTCCCTGTCCTATGCTTTCTCCGCAAGCTTTCATTCTGGACGGTTCAGTTTTCTAGCCCTTTTCAGTACAGCATTGCAAATGAGAAAATGGGGGATAAAGACTTCAGTTTCCTTTTTTCCTAGAGGAAGTTATGGCTGTGTGGGGTAATGGTCCCTAAGCATTTTCATTTCTGGAGAAGTGAAATTGGAAGTAAAGAAGTTGGACGGGTCTGCCAGAAGCTTGTTCAGTCTGAAAAAAACTTGACAAAAAAAAAAGGGGGGGGAGCTATTGGTGGGGGGTTTCTGCTGGGAATTATTGGGCATATGGAAGGGAATGAGTAGCATGAAGCTACAGCCTTCGTGGGTTGTTTTTAGCTGTGGTGACTCTTGCTGTCACGGAACACCACGACCAAGAGCAACTTTGGGAGGAAAGGTTTATTGGCTTAGACTTCCACATCACAGTTCATCACCTAAGGAAGTCAGGGTGGGAACCTGGAGGAGGGGTGCTGCTTAGGGGCTTCCTCCACCCAGGACCAGCAGCCCAGGGTGGCCCCACCCACAGTGGACTTGGTCCTCACCCATCAATCACTTATTAAGACAACACCCTGCTGGTTGCCTGCAGCCAGATTTAATGGGGGCCTTTTCTAAATTGAGGTTCCCTCCTCGCAGATGACTGTAACTTGTGTCAAGTTGACACAAAACTAGCCCACACAGGGATATTTGTGAATTTTCTTCTCTCTCTCTGTCTCTCTCTCTCTCTCCCTCTCTCTCTCTCTCTTTCTCTCATCTTTTAGATATAAGGTTTTGATAACTAAACATATTTCTCACACTTTTATTTGCGAAGCATAGTTAATTTTAGGCTGGGGGCACAACTAAATATATCCCAATCCTTTGAATATCAAGTACTAAACTTTAAAGGGACTTATCCCCATATAGAATTCATTTTCTTAAATTTTGTGTGTTAGAAGCTATGGTCTTCTGTGCTTTAAGTAGGGTTCAGAAAATGTGGGGAACAGTATTTTATGAAACATGAAGCATTACTACGTAGGTGGATGGCTTCTCTGTACTTTTGTGTATTGTCTCTACTCATCCTCTCCTCCACAAATTTTAGACTCCAAAAAATGGGGTTTAGGGCTAGGATATAGCACAACAGTGGGTTGCTTACCAAGCGTGCCCAAGGCCCTGGGTTTCAGCCTTAGGACCACACAAAGCAAAGCAAGTGAAATGGCCTTTATTCTTCATCCAGTCCTTCTCCAACTCATTCTTGATCTGTTCTTTGTAGTTAGAATATGAATCACCCAGTCTCTGAAACTCGGCTGTCTTAGGATCCTGTCACCACCGAGTGGACTGTGTGGAGACCTAACCACCAGTCCTCAAGAACTCAGCATTAAAGCCTTCCTCTCTTGCATCTGTGTGCTTAACTTACTTGGCTGTCGCGGTTTATTTAGTGGGTTTTTATACCTGCCATCTAGTGGCTGAGGTGTTACTGTGCTGCCAGCCGTCTACCTCCAGTCTGTCAGAATAAGACATAAAGTACAAAGACTGTGGTTTCCTTCTTCATTCCCTAAGTTCTGGCAGAATGATCTTGAGAACCAACAGATGACTGTTATTAGTCTGTTTTGCAGGCTCACTTAAAGCAGTAGCTTACTCTCTTTGCTGATTTGCATGATGTCGTCTCAAGGCTTTTATTTAGTTGTTTTCTTTTTTCTCCCCGAGACAGGGTTTCTCTGTGTATCCCTGACTGTCCTAGAACTCTCTCTGTAGACCAGGTTGGCCTCAAACTCATAGAGATGTGATACTCTCTTATGGTAAACACCAACAGTGAAATCACAGTGGCTCAAAACAATTAGAAGTTTCCTGTTGTGTACTGTCTTTTTAAGCTTTGATGCATTTCGCCCTTCCATAATTTCAGTTCGGGATTGATTTCTAAGGACAGAATCCCATTTGCCATTAAGTTTGATGTGTTAGAAAATCGGGGACTGTTGGAAGCTGATTAACTGGGAGTATATGTGTCTCACCTGAGAGAGGCATGTGTGACTTAGCTGTAGCTGATTTTTATTTTTAGAGATTTGTTTACTTTTTTTTAAGAGTATGTGTGTTTCACCTGCATTTATATATGCATATGTGCACCATATGTCTGGTGCCTGCAGAGATCAGAAGAGGGCGTCAGATTTCCTGAAACTGGAGTTACAATAGCTGCCATGTGGGTGCTGGGAACTGAACCTGAGTCCTGTGCAAGAAAAGCAAATGCCCTTAACCAATGAGCTGTTGCCCTAGCTCCCATGTAGATGATTTTTTAAAAATTTTGTTTGTGTCTCTCTTGCTTGTGTGTGGGTTTACGTGGAAGGCAGAGGACAGACTTTTGTAGTTGGTGTTCTACCTTTTTATGGGTTCCAGGGGTCAAACTGGTGTCATCAGGCCTGAGTGGCCAGCACTTCCTCTGACCTTGCCAGGCCCATAGCTGATTATTCTGAGAAGGCAATAGGAGTAACAATATTCTCTATCTTTTCTATTTTAAAAAAGAATGTATAAATCAAATATTTTTATTTAGCTTTTAAGTATTGACATTTTTTTCTGTAGGTCGTTAGTCACTTGTGAGAAAGAGTTATTTTAGATATCAGGTAAGAAAAGAGTGAGGAGAAAGAATTTAATGTTTTGATTTTGCTAATAATGTATTTATGAAATTTTTTTTAAAGATTTATTTATTTTGTATGGCCTTTTGCCTGTATATATGTCTGTATTGTGGTGCTGTGCCCATGAGGCCAGAAGAGGGTATCAGATCTTCCGGAATCGCAATTACGGTTTTTCGCCGCTACATGGATGCTGGAGCCAAATCTTTGTCCTCTCCAAGAGCAGAGGTACTCTTCATCATAGAGCCGGCTCTCCAGGACCCTTCCCCCCAGTATCTCTTTTTGAACCTCTTAAAAAGTTAAAATAGCCAGGGACATGGTGGCGGTGGCTTGTCTCTTTAATCCTAACATTTGTGAGGCAGAGGCAGGAGGTGACTGTCTGTGACTTGCAGGACAGCTTGGTCTGTATCCTGAGTTTAGGGCAGTCAGAGCTACATAGTGAGACCCTGTCTCAGAAAACAAGACAAAACAAAAAAGTTAAAGTCACCCTATTGGCAGTCTTATTTCTGTTTGTTCACCTCTTTTGCCGATTTAGGAATTGACAACGTCTCAGAAAAGTGGTGGGAATGTTCTTCAGATGATGTACGAGAAACCTGAACGGTGGTCTTTCACCTTCCAATCCTATGCCTGCCTCAGCCGGATCCGAGCTCAGCTTGCCGCCCTCAATGGCAAGCTCAAAGATGCAGAGAAACCCGTATTATTTTTTGAGCGATCTGTGTATAGTGACAGGTATGCAAATGGCTTATATTTGGCTCTTTGGAGTTTATACCTAGACACTTCCTTTTTTGCTCATTTCCTGGTAGTCAAATTGGAGGCTGAGCTGGAGGTTTTAGATAGAAGATGACATTGAAAAATAGCTTTAGCGTTGATTGAGGTGCTAATGATGTTATGACAGAGCCCCTTTCCCCCCAACCCCTTAGAATTCTCATCTGTTCTGAGTAATCTGGGTTTATATCCTAGACTCTTGCCTAGAAAAAGGAGATAAAAATTAAAAATTTCTAAAGGCATTTTAGAATTACTCTGCCTTTTGACCTCCTTAATTATCTTAGAATAGAGGCCCATAAAGTTTTTGGTCTCAGGATCCCTTTTCTTTAACTGTAAAGTACCCTAAGAAGTTTTGTTATTTGATACCCATATTAGAAATTAAGATTAAGAATCAGTATACAAGCAATATACAAAATATAAAATGAAAGAATCAATAATCATACTCTTTATTAATATAGAAAACTTCTGATTTAGAACAAAAATATAGTGAAAGGAGTAGTATTGCTTTACATTTTTTTGTAGCTCTTTAATAGTCTGAATTAATAAAACTGGGTTTTTATCCATGCTTGTATATTTATATTTGTGTATATGTATTTTGGTTGAGGTATAGTAGTGTGTGAAATAAGTTGGCTACTCATAGACCTGGAAGGAGCTTGGTGACCTCCAGGGATCCTTATTCAACATTTTGAGAGCTACTGGGAAAGAACCCATTTCCAGTACTTGGAAAGACATTTTGTGTAGGTTTTTCCAAGGCACTCGTTGCCATAGGATTTAGGAGTGTGTTTTATGCCCATTTCCTCTGTCATAATTGGTGTCTATGTGTTTGAAGGATGTACATGCTGACGAAGATTCTCTTTCAGGTATATTTTCGCATCTAATTTGTATGAATCTGACTGCATGAATGAAACAGAGTGGACAGTATATCAGGACTGGCATGACTGGATGAATAGCCAGTTTGGGCAAAGTCTTGAGCTGGATGGAATCATTTATCTTCGAGCTACTCCAGAGGTGAGACCAATAAACATTTGCTTGTGCCATTGAAATTCTGAAGTAATAGAAATCACAAGACGGATGTAGAAATGACGACTTCCAAGCTAGGGAGATGTCTCAGTGGTTAAGAGAGCTGACTGTTCTTCCTGAGATCCGAAGTTCAATTCCCAGCATCCACATGGTGGCTCACAATCATCTCCAGTTCCAGGGACTCTGATGCCCTCTTCTGGCTCCTATGGGCACTACACATGTGAGGTGGCCAGACATAATACAGCCAGCACTCAGAGACATAAAGTTAAAAATAAATAAAATCAACTCTCTAGCTCCGAACCTGGAAACTCAGAGCAGTATAGATTGTCTCAGCAAACTAGAAGTCCAGATGCGGCAAATCAAGATCAGTTTTCTCTGTTCTTCACCAATCCTTTTTTTTTTCTAAATCTTAATTCCTAACTCAGCTTCTTGTTCCATCAGAGCTAGAATAAGAGACTTGTCAAAGCAACTTCTAAAATATAAACGTGATTAAGTGGGACATAGGAGAGCTGTTTTAGCTATTGTTGCATTTCTAGGGCCCGTAGAAGGTCTGGGGACATAGTGGAAACTTTACAAATGCTTGTTTTCTGAATACCACAACTACTGGAGGACCACTCTGAGGAACATTTTATGGTTACTTGTGAATTGGTACAAAGAAATAGTGGCACACTTCAAAGAGATTTAGACATCTTGTTGTTTTCAACGAAGAGAACTCCCTGAGAAATACACCTTTTATTAGGTAAATTCATTTCCTATTTATGTATTATATTACATGAATCCAGAAAGGTCCAGTCAGCTAGACTGACTGGCCAGTGGGAATTTCATAGATAAGTATTCTGTTTCCTTTTCCCCTTCTTTCTTCTAACTTCTCCCATGTCCTCACTTTCAAAATCATGACCTTTTAAGTTTTTAATTGTTATTGTTACATATGTATGTGTATATAAATTTATAATATGTTTTTATAACTTTATAAAATTTTATAAAATTTATAACTTGCTCCCATGAGTATGTGTTTGGGGCTGGCTGCTTGGAATTAGATAACCTACCATGTCCCTGGGGAAGACTGCAAGTATTCTGTTTCCTTTTCCCCTTCTTTCTTCTAACTTCTCCCATGTCCTCACTTTCAAAATCATGACCTTTTAAGTTTTTAATTGTTATTGTTACATATGTATGTGTATATAAATTTATAATATGTTTTTATAACTTTATAAAATTTTATAAAATTTATAACTTGCTCCCATGAGTATGTGTTTGGGGCTGGCTGCTTGGAATTAGATAACCTACCATGTCCCTGGGGAAGACTGCTTCTCTCTGTCTCAGCTCCTTATTTTTGAGACAAGGTCTCTGAACCGAAGCGGCTGGCCAGCGACCAGAGGATGTGCCTGCTTCTGCCTGTCCAAGATTTTGTGTGTGCCGGGATCTAGCACAGGTCCGTGTGCTGGTGTGGTCAGCACTTTACTGACGGCTGTATTCCGAAGCCCTCATTTATCACCTGTTTTTGTGTTTTTGAGACAAGCTCTTTATGTAATCCCGCCTGTCCTGAAACTCACTATGTAGACCAGGCTGGCCTCTGCCTCCTGGGTGCGGGGACTAAAGGGCATATGTGACCACACTGGGCTCATTTGTATCTTTTAATTGAAAATTATTGAAAAAAGGATTTTTAGCAGACTGTGTCACAGTTCATGGGCTGCTGTAGTCTGGTGAATGTTACTTGTTGGGGGTCCTTTTTTCTTCTGCAGCGCTGGGGATTGAACTCGGGATACTGAGCATTGTAGACAGGTGCTTCACCACAGAGCACAGTGTGGTGATTTTATATCTGGGTGTTGATGAGCTCCCACAAATTGTATGGAATTTCATCTATATGTATCCTGTTAGAGAAAAATGATTTAGAGTCACACAGTCAAATGTGACTTTTTAAGCTTATGATTATTAAAATTATATATAAAATTTGAAAATTTGTTTCTTTGGTCACCACATTAACCATGCTTCACGTGCTGAAAAGCCTTGGTGGCTGTGGCCACCTTGCTCTGCCATACAGATAGAAGGCAGGTAGAAAGGACCCCGTGTTCTTTTAGGTTCTGGTGGTTCAGAGCATCCATCCAGGGACGAGCCGCTCTTACAGGGTGGAGTCCGGCCAGACACATTTGCTTAATGGCCAATTAGGATGGATAGATCGACACACTCTGATTGTTTTCTAAAAAAAATGTAGGTAGATATTTAATGGTCTTCAGCTCCCTCCCTCCTTTTATAATACTTAATTAGTGTGTTTCATATGTGGATACTGATTTAGTTTTCAAAGTTCAGCTTAACTGAAAACTATCATCTGACTAAAATAACACTTAAAGGGAAAAATGAGCTATACCGACTTTCTAAAAGAAATACAAATACAGGGTTTTGGCTAATGTGAAGACAGCAAAAAGGAAATTTTAATGGTAGTAGACACAAATCATTGCTCAAATTTTTCTTTTTGCTTACTTTTAGAAATGCTTAAATAGAATATATTTACGGGGAAGAAACGAAGAACAAGGCATTCCTCTTGAATACTTAGAGAAACTTCACTACAAACATGAGAGCTGGCTCCTTCATCGAACTCTAAAGTAAGGCCTTCTTACTGTTTGCTGTTCACTGTGCTTCCCTTTATCAGATTTTAGTCTAGGCAATGGGTGATGTGAGTAATTGTTTTTTCAATTAGTTATTTTCCAGCCCTGGCTGTCCTGAACTCACTCTGTAGACCAGGTTGGCCTTGAACTCAGAGATCAAGGCCTCTTCCTCTGGGTGCTGGGATTAAATGTGTGTGCCTCCACTGCCCAGCTAAATCTTTATTTTTACTCATGTATTCATAGTTAAGTCACTTGTTTGAAGATTTTTGTGACTAGTATCTTCTATTGGTATTTTTACTTTAAGTGATAAAATAAGCTTCTGTCTGTGTATGTTACTAAGATAAACTCAGGAATAGTTTTAAGGAATAATTTTATGTCTGTCTGATGTTGTATCTATTTTAACTTTTTACTTCCAGTTATACATTATTAGCCTTAATTCAAAAATATTAAATATGATATTTCAGAAAGAACTCATGGATTTAAAGTTGCTTGCTAAGCTGGCTGTGTCTTGCTGGCTGTAGTCCTGTCTCCTGGGAGACTGCGGCTATAGAGTTGCCTGAGGCCATACATCCTGAGTAGGGTTGAAACACTCTGCTGGCCGGCTCTGTCCGGTTCCACCCAGAAGTGCCCAGGATAGGAGCTGTCGCTCTGTCCAGCTTGTCTAAGCATGCACAGGATGTGCTCAATAGTCATTTAGTAACTGTTCTGTTTTGAGATTGTTACATATGATAGTGCTTATAGCCAAGTATCCCTTCTCTTACTCAGTAATGTTTGAGTCCTGAGGGATACTGGCAACCTTACGCCAAAGAGAAGCTGTGATGTGCTTTAAATGGAGCACTCTCAGTTTAGGGAAAGGAAAAGGCAGTTTTAAGGTAGAAATAGTGTTAGTTATATGTATATGTTATGTGTAAGAAAAAAAAAACAGTGCATATGGCATAGATGTTACTGTGATCTCAGTCTTACAGGGAATCCTGGAATGCATCCCACATGGCCAGGGGAAGCTACTGGGATGTAGTTTAAGCTGTGTCTTCAGCCAGGACTTGAGGCATTGACTTTGTCCGCCTCGGCTCTTGGGCAGTATGTAACTGCACAGTGCCTGAGGCTCTGAATGGGTTTCCTGAGTTTAGTTTTCTGTCTGGTTTTCCTCAGTGCTGGGAATGGAGCCCACTGCCTTGGCCATGCTAGGCAAGCACTCTACAACTGCTCTACACCGTAGCTAGAATATAGGACCTTTCTCGTGGTTTTGGTTCTTGGGAATGATATACATATATGCCTAGTTACACATATTCTGTAGCTGAGATAATTGTCCACATGGTAGTAAATCTACTGTAAAGAAGAGACTACCAGCCGCTTCCCTGCAGGATAACTTTAGCATGAGTGATAATATTTGAACTTTTGAATATGAGTTAGTTGTTCATATTTTTTCCTGGATTTAGTGCTTTTCTGATTTTGTTTGTCTTTCTTTTTAAACAGAACCAACTTTGATTATCTTCAAGAGGTGCCTATCCTCACACTGGATGTCAATGAAGACTTTAAAGACAAGCATGAAAGCCTGGTTGAGAAGGTATGTTTAGAAAAAGCCTCGTGTTTGTTTTGTCTAAGACAGCTATATTAATTTGTGAAATAGCTGCCTACAGAAAAGCTTCTATAAAAGTACATTAAGAGGGGCTCGGGGTCTAGCCGGGCGGTAGTGGTGCACACCTTTAATCCCAGCACTCAGGAGGCAGAGGCAGGTGGATCTCTGTGAGTTCGAGGCCAGCCTGGTCCACAAAGCAGATGCCCGAACAGCTAGGACTGTTACAGGACAGGCTCCAAAGCTGCAGAGAAACCCTCTCTTGAAAAACAGGGCAGGGGTCTGTCTTTGAAGCACTGTGTTTTTTCTCATCCTTTTCTCCTGCTTTGTCCCACTTTTTCCTTCGCACACCTCACACACACACACACACACACACACACACACACACACCATTTGCTTTAATAGAAACTGCTTAAAATTAGTTTATCTTTTTCAAGGAATCCAGTATGGAGGGCATTTAAAGTCGTAGAATATATTCTCATTCATTTTTAGCTGATGTTTGGAGATTAAGCAATGTTAGTTTATATATTTGTAGGAGACCATGTCAGATGAATTGGCCTTATCCTAATCACTGAGTTATTTTAACAAAGGTTAATTTAACCTTCAGAAAGTTGAGAGTTGATCATTATCTAAATGAGTAATGTAATTTATACATATAAGGGAGAGACTTACTGAAGAACATTAAGGTAATGATAGAAAGAATTGTATTATAAATCCTTATCTACCATTAATTAACTTAGTCATCTCATGTCTAGGAAAAAAACATAAATTTGTTTAGTTTTGAGAGAAACTTGGGCTATTTCTGTTTGGTTTTTTTCTCTTGAAATAGCTGGCTGTTTACTAAAAGTGAAATATTGAATATATCTCAAAAATGGAAAACCTCAACATTTGAAAAATATTGCTGTGTATGGTTGATAGCCTTTTCATTTAAGTAATACATATGTAGAAAATTTAAGTTAGTTACTATTTATGATATTAAAATATAAGGTGGAATTAAAATATGACACTATTAAAATAAAATTAGCAGCCGTTATAATAAGCACGAATTTAACTGAATCTGTAAAACCACTTTAATTTTATTATTTAAAAGTTTTTTTTTAAGATTTATGTATTTTTATGTATTTGGGTATTTTACCTTTATATGTATCTGCACACCAGAAGAGGGTGTTGGATCCCAGTGAGCCACTGTGTGGGTGCTGAGAATTGAACCCTGGACCTCTGGAAGGCAGCCCGGGCTCTTAACCACTGAGCCAATTTCTAGTCCCTATTATTTTAAACTGCAATGTATTTTTTAATGTGTTGTGTCCATAAGTATGTAAGTGCACCATATGTGTGCAGTGCTCCAGGAGGCCAGGAGAGTCAGATTCCCTAGAAATGGCTTTACAGGTGGTAGTGGGCTGTCCTATGGGTGCTGGGAATCAAACCTGGGTCCTCTGCAAGAGCAGCAACTTCTCGTAAACAACAGTCATCTCTCCAGTGCTACATTTCTTAGCTTTAAGTAAACACTTCCTTTCTTAGACCAGGAAAATGTCACATTTTTTAAAATTAATAATCCTGAGATTTAGGGGAGGGTATTTTTCAAAGGCAATATTCAAACAATTCAAACTATATATATATATATATTTTAAGATTTATATATTATGTATACAGTGTTCTGCCCACATGTATGCCTGCAGGCCAGAAGACAGCACCAGATCTCATTACAGATGGTTCTGAGCCATCAGGTGGTTGCTGGGAATTGAACTCAGGACCTCTGGAAGAACAAGCAGTGCTCTTAACCGCTGAGCCAACTTCCCAGCCCCAACAACCTTTTTCTTTTAAGGAGAATTTTATAGTCTAGCTTGGAGAATTACAGTCTTACATTATAGTCTTCCTCTGTTGGCTAGGTTTCTTCAGAACTTATGTAGCTTTGCCCGTACACTAACATTCTAGAAATGTATGCCTTGGCTCTTCAAAGGAGTAGGATTCCCAGCACCTCATGCTGTCTGGCAACTGGCTGTAACTCCAGTTTCTGGGAATCTGATGTCTTCTCTCTCTAGGCACCAGACATGCACAAGGTACCTAGACATGCATGCAGGCAAAATGTTCACACATAAAAAATAAAAATAAATTCTATCCTTAATATTATAGATTTATATGTTTGAATTGCAAAGGTGTTTAATCTCTTTTAAATATCAGTATTAGGACTGTACATATCATTGATCTACATTATTTAAAAATACAGAGACCATAGCCCAGAGGTGGTGGTGCACGTCTTTAATGCCAGCACTTGGGAAGTAGAGGCAGGTGGTTCTCTGTGAGTTCAAGAGCAGTCTGGACTACAGAACTAGTTATAGGACAGCCAGGGCTACACAGAGAAATCCCATCTTGAAAAATAAAACTATTTATACATCTATATCTATCTCTCTCTCTATATATATATATATTAGAGAGAGAGAGAGAGAGAGAGAGAATGTGCATAAAATTAGTTAGAGGCCTTTTAAAATTGTATCAGTCTTTTTTAATTATATAAGTATTAAATGTAAATTAATGATTTTAGACTGTTTACACTACTATAGAAATACTTAGTATTTGTTTTAAAAATTACTCTACTATTAAAATACTTAGTATTTGTTAAAAATAAGCGTTGTGGTATTGTGATAGTTATTTATATAATTGGTGTGTTCAGCTTTTCTGTAGATGAAGATAAATGTTAGATATCAAATTAATTGAAGGAATTATATTAATTTATTTTTCTTTCCTCAGGTGAAAGAGTTTTTGAGTACTTTGTGATTGAACGGAAGACTGCAGGCAACAGAATTGTCTCCAGAAGCTTCCATCTGCGTGTCCTTGTACCTTGATTTCATACGAAGGTCTTCATAGGAGTCACGTTTTTAAACCAGTTTTGTTTTAAGGAGAACAACCTTTTCTTTGTATATATATTTTATTTAATATTCAGAATCCCCTGTAAAATGTTGTGTCCTTCCTTCACTCCCTTTCTTCCTCCACTCCCTTCCTCAGTTTTGAGTCCAAGGTGTTCTCTCACACCAGGAAGTCTGGAGGTAGATGTTCTCAGAATCAGTGAAGTGACTGAGTCACTGTTAGGAAAGGCCCAGCCTTCTTTCTTCTCGGTTGTTATCCTGAGGTAGACATGTTTTCATTGGTTTTTTTTTTTTTTTTTTTTCGGGACAGGGTTTCTCGGTAGCATTTTTGGTTCCTGTCCTGGAACTAGCTCTTGTAGACATAGTAGGCCTCGAACTCACAGAGATCCGCCTGCCTCTGCCTCCCAAATGCTGGGATTAAAGGCGTGCGCCACCACCGCCTGGCCCATGTTTTTATTGTTATCTCACTTCGTTAGTATTACATCTAGAGGGTGTACATATTTGTAAGTTAGCATAGCTATTACAAGCTGAAAGGTGTAGTTTGGGGAATCCCTAGTATAGGGATTTGTTTGAAGTGTGTGTTTTGTTTTTCATCTTGTTCCCTTTGGTGGTGCTGGACATTAAACCCAGGGTCTCATTCATGCTAGGGAACCTTTCTACAGTGAACTGTCTCAGCCCTGTAGTGTTTTTATCAAGTACCTCTCCTTCCACTCCACTTAAAGTTGTCAATAAGACCATGTGATCATCACCTCGTTGATGTTTATTCATGAGTCTGTGGTGCCTTTGTAGAGAAAGAGGTTGAATTCTGTTCCCAGTGTGGTAATGGTGTAATTACTTTATAAATCATTTAATTTTTGCTTGTTTCTTCATCATTGATGAGTACTTTTTTCTTATTTTTTTTTTGTGACACGTAAATTTTGGAGAATGGAAGAAATCTTTTATATTTAAAAGGTAGCTAAGACATTTATTACATGAGTATAAATCTTTGTGAAATTAGAAACTGCTTTTCTTGGATTACTATAGTTTAAATGCTTGTTTAAATTATGTTTTTTGTTTGTTTGTTTGTTTTTTGAGACAAAGTCTCTTTACAGCTCTGGCTAACCTGGAATTCTGTATAGAGACCGCGATAGCCTTGAACTCCACCCACTTCTGTCTCTGTGCTGGCATTGTTGCCCCCTCCCTCCCCACCAGAGCTGGGATGCTGGAATTAAAGACACACAACACCACACCTGGGTCCGATTTTCTTGAAATCACTTGAGATACAAGTATAGTTTTTCCTCCGTTTCTTTCAGTTTTTATGTAAAATGGTGATAGAACATAATGACAAGTTTTGATTGGCCCTGTATTGATAATTAGTCTCTCTACCTTTATACATGGTAAGACACAGAGGTAGATGGTGGAACGTTTCAGCTATCCAGTCTGCTCCTGCCAGGTCATCTAAGATCAAAGTCACACACTTCTGCTGGGAGACTGTTGTGATCACAACTTCGCTTCATAGTTTGCTTTGTAGTTTTTCTAAAATCTCTTATACTTACAGAGAAATAGTTGATAAAACAATTTTGCTTTATATGTAGTGTATCATGGAAATGTTACAGTTTTTAGTTGAACTAGGAAATAACTTTAACAAATTCCCAAAGGCTTTAAGTTCCTGTTAACAGTGCATGTATCTCTAAACCGCTTTGATGTTTAGCTGGGAACATCCTGTATATAATTAAAGAAGTATTTTTATTGTTTTTTCCAGTGTAGTCTTTTAAGTTCTGCGTTATTTTTACCAGGTAATTAGCCTTTCTACTTCACATTAGGAAAAACGTGTAATTTCTTGAAATGAAGAATTGCATTTATTTTGAAGCTATAATTTTCCTTTGTAAAAATGTTACCTTTTATTTTTGGTTTCTTATTCAAAGATGATAATTTAGTGGGTTAACTGGTACAGTAGCACTGATCTTTGAAAAGGGGATTCAACTTTAAGCCTGTAATAACCAAAAATATATTGTCTTGTGATTTATCTGACCTTTTTCTTGTTTAATATAAATAAATTTGGCACCTTAAATGTTTGTCAATAAATACATTTAAATTGTTTGAACTATAGTGAGAGAGTTTAAGTTTTCTGAAGCAGAAATCATCTGGTTTTCTTCTAGGAATTTTATGGCTTTGTGTTTCCCATCTAGATCTGTGCTCCATTTCCAGTGTTTGAAGGTGTTAGGTCTGTCTGTGGGTTTGTGTGTGCGCATGTATGCCTGCTTCAGCACTATCTTTGCTCCTCTTTCTAAAGTGATCAGCTGACTGTCTTTATTCAAGCCATTTCCTGGGTTCTGTTTGGTTGGTATGTTTGTTCTTTGTCAGCACCATTTTGATTGTTTATTATAGTTTTATAGTAAGTAATTCAGGTCTTCCATTTGTCTTTTTTTCAAAGCTTGGCTTTGTAGACTGGCTGCCTGGAACTGCTCCAGCTATAGGATGGTCCCGTTTTCTGTCTTTCTTGCCCACACACAAACACACACACACACACACACACGCACACACACACACACACTACTGGCATGCATAAAAAATAGCCAAGAAATACATTACAAATGCTCATCATCATTAACATGAAGAAGATGCAAATCCAAACCACTCAGATTTCATTTCACCCTAGTCAGAAGGCTGCAATAGAGACAATAACAGAGGTGGATCAGAGTAGTGTGGGTTGGAGGAGAACTTGAAGAACTACTAGTAAGAATATTCAGCTACTAGACCTGGAAAGAACAGTCCCAAACTTCGTATGGAAGAATAAGATACCAGGACAGCCAAAACAATCCTGTACAACAAAAGAACTTCTAGAAGCACCACAATCCTGGGCTTCAAACTCCACTATAGAGCTACAGTAATGAAAACAACCTGTTAATGGCATAAAAACAGACAGGAGGACCAATTGAATTGAATCGAAGATATGGATATCAGTCCACACACCTACAAACACCTGATTTTTACAAACTAAAAATATAAAATGGGAAAAAGAAAGCATATTCAACAAATGGTGCTGGCATAACTGAATATCAACATGTAGAAGAATGAAAATAGACCCATATCTATCGCCATGCACAAAACTCAAGTCCAAATGGATCAAAGACCTCAACCTAAAACCAACCACACTGAATCTCCCTAACTTAGTGGTTCATCTTTATTGTCAACATGGGTTAAGATGTACATAGAGGATTGGTAAGAGACACTTCTGGCTATGCCCCTGAGGCTATTTACAGAGGATTATAATGTTTTAGAGATTTATTTCAAACTACATATGTGCATGCATTTTTGAGTTGGGCATTTAGCAAATACCATCGTTAAGAATGCGAATAGATCTCATTAGAAAAAGATATGCAAATGAGGAATAAGAAAGAAATACCTTGTTTCTCTAATATATTTCCTGACTTAGTGTTTTTTGGGTTTCTCATGTGCGCATCTGTGCTTCTTGTGCTTTTTCTTTGTTTCTTTTCCCCCATTTGATTGTTTTGTTCTGCCTTGGTTTGTTTTGTTAGTTGCCTATTTGTTTTCTAAAAGGAAAGGAGGCATGGCATTGCACAATTGGGGGTGGGGGGAGGATCTGGGAGAAGATGAGGAAAGGGAAGCCAGTGATTAGAAAGAATTGTATGAAAAATATATGTTCAATAAAAATCAACAAATCCTAGAAACAAGAAATACCTTGAACACAGTAACCCATCAAATTTTACAAGATATAAGCTACTTGAAGAAAATCAGAATGAGGTGTAGATTTATATGCCGAGTGTTAGAACAGCACCTAATTCAAAAAAACAAACAAACCCAAAACATTAGACATAAAAAGGTTTTCTAGGCCCCAGGGTAACAGTGGGAAGACTTTTAATGCCAAGGATAACTTTGTATAACTGGATAAAACATCTCCAAATTCTTGTGAGAGCGCAGAAGACTTCAAGTAGCTAAGGAGCCTGAGCAAAACCATATTGGAAACAAAAGAAGACACAAGGAAAACACCTCAAGATATTGGCACAGGTGGAATTCCTAGATAAGGCTTCAAAAGTAGAGAAAACGAATTGGCACCTGGAATTACATCCCAGGGTCTGCCCAGCAAATTAGATGTTTTTCACTCTGTCTTGTCAGCTACAGAATGAAGTAGCCTGTGGTAGTTTGAGTGAGAACGGCCTCCATAGACTTGTATATTAACTGTTTGGGAGGGATTAGGTGTAGCCTTGTTAGAGGACATATGTCACTGTGGGCAGGCTTGAGGTATCCAAAGACTGGAGCCATTCTTTTCTCTCTGCCTGCTGTGTATGGTTTTGAAATGTGGGCTCTTGGATATTCCTGACGACATGCTTCGACTTTGCCATCATAGATTCCAACTCTCTGGGACTGAAAGCCCAGTTAAACATTTTCTTTTATGCCAGGCGGTGGTGGCGCACGCCTTTAGTCCCAGCACTCGGGAGGCAGAGGCAGGCGGATCTCTGTGAGTTTGAGTCCAACCTGGTCTACAAGAGCTAGTTCCAGGACAGGCTCCAAAGCTACAGAGAAACCCTGTCTCGAAAAATCAAAAGAAAAAAAGAAAAAGAAAAAAACATTTTCATTTATTATTTTCTATTATTTCTTTTTTATTATTGTTGTTATTATTTATATTTATATTATTTTATTTATTATGTGTATGCATACATTTTTGTGTGGGGGGTGTGTGCACCAGTGTGCAGTTGCCTGGTGAGGCCAGAAGAGGGCATCAGATTACTGGAGCTGGAGTTTCAGGTAGGTGTGAGCCCACCTGTTTGCCAGTGTTGGGAACTGAACTCTGGTCCTCTGCATGAGTAGTAAGTGTTATTAACTGTTGAAGCATTTCTCCAGATCCTCCAGAAAGCTCCATCTTGCATGTGGGCAGTACCATCTAGTTTCAAAGGGTGTTGAATGGAATAAAAGGCAGAAGGAGGTTTACTAATGCAGAACTGTCTCAGCTCCTGGTTTCCATGATGAAATCTTGTGTCTACCATGCCCTCTCTACCAGCTAATGGGCTAAAAATATAGGCCAAAAGAAAATCCTCAAGTCGTCTGCCATGATGACCAAATGGGGGTTCAGGGTTACCCACGCTGGCCTTAAGCAGTCTGCATTAACTTCTGAGTGCTAATGGGATTGGAGCATGCACCGCCCTGTCTGTTAGCTGCTACTCTTAAGCTAGGTGGATGAAGATTTTCGTATTCCTTTTTAGAAGATAGATTTAAATAAAAATAACTTCTAATGTCCGCATATTTATATTTGCTTTTTTAAAAAAATAGCTGTTTTTTTATATAAAAGAAACTATTACTCTTATTTGGGCATTTATTATGAGTAAGAATATTATGATTAGTGTAACAGCTCTGCTATTCCTGGAGTGATCAAAGGGACAGTGCAGGGGACACCTGGGTAACATCATGAAATGGGGACTAAAAGGGAAGTAAATCTTCTGATAATACGCTAAAATGTCCCCCTTGATAGCTTGCAGTTTTATTTTATTGTTCTCCTAGCTTCAGCTGTGAGCCTGACACAGCCAGAGACACCGGAGGAAGTCTCAGTTGGGCTTTGCCTCCATCAGGTTGGCCTGTGGACAAGCCTGTGGGGCATTTTCACGATCTCCAGCTGCTGTGGGAGGGTCCGGGCCACTGTGGGTGGTACCGCTGCCCCTGGGTAGGAACCGTCTGAGCCAGAGTGCCAGCAAGCCCAGAAGCGGCATAGCATAGTTCCTGCCTCAATGATGGACTGCAACCTGGAAATGTGAGTCAGATAAAACCCACTCAAGTTGCTTTTGATCATGGTGTTTAGTACAGCAACAGAAGACAACGTTATCATGATAAAGAAGAGAAGACAACGTTATCATGATAAAGAAGAGAAGGGAGACAGTCCGAATTTGATCGGCCCTAGATAATATTTAACAAAGAAAGTTAGAGAATCTAGAAAATTACAAATAGGACAGTAGAATCTACCATAAACCCAACCATATCCACACATATCACTGTTACATGTTCTCATGTTTATATATAGTATACATTTGTATGTATTTGTTATCTTTTAGCAGTCTTGTTTAGATTCAGAAATCAAAATCCTGATTTCTATATTGGAAAGGTAATAATGTTTTTTTATATTGAAATTTAGTTATCAACAATATTGAAGTTAATATATGTTAAATGAAAGATGCCTGTGCCTAACTTAAAGTTTAGTTAGAATTTGAATGTGTTAGTATTTCCCTGTTGGTTTATAATTTCAGATTGAAAAAAAACACTCCTTACTTGACAATGACAATAAAAGCAAACACGTCTTGATAAAAGCAGAGCATGGCCTTGGGAGACTGCTCAGTTGGTGAAGTGCCTGCCTTGCACAGGACCTGAATTCTGATCCACAGTTGGCACTGTGGATCCTTAGCCCCAGTGCTTAGGGTTGGAGGAGACAATGGTTCTCCAGGGCTTGCTGGCCAGCCAAGGCAGCCAGTTAGTGAATTCAGATTCAACAGGAACTTCAACTCTGTCAGAAAAGAAAAGACCTAATTGTAAAATAAAATGAAAAAATGTTAATTAAATAAAATGAAAAGAAAAGAAAGAGGGGAAACTGTGGTCGGTATGTAAATAAATCAAAAAGTTAATTAAATAAAATAATAAAGAAAGGTACCTAATGTCAACTTCTGGCCATGCACTTATACACACAAACCGCACACACACACACACACACACACACACACACACACAAAGAGCATTTTTTAAAAAATCATTTAGTGATTGAAGAAATATTATAATAAAAAGATAACCCCGAGCTCACAAATGCAGATAACACTATAGTAGGGAACCATTGTCCCCTAACTTTATATCCTTGTATCTACTAAGAAACACTGTGCTGTTTTACCAACTTAAGATTATTTTATAGATTCGGTTTCATGCACTACTGTTTTCTTATTTATTCGTTCATTCATTATTTATTGATTTTGAGAAGGGCTGTCATCTCTGTTGCCTTCTAGATGCCCAGGTTGGCATCTAACTCACAATTAACTTTGGCTTACCCTGTCCTAGGGATGCAGGCATAAACCACCACACGTGGCTCTGGAACTTACTTTCCTTAGAGTCACCTTCACTGTGTTGCTTATGGTGGCCTTGAACTCCTGGGCTGTAGTGACCTCCTAGTTTGAGCCCACGTACCTGAGTAGTTGGGACAACAGGTGTGTGCCATGCCTAACCTTGTAGACTTTATCCATTTGCAGAGATCTCCAGGCCAAGAAAAATTTTAGTAGCATTTCCTCCGCATGATATGTCTGTTCATGTTTGCATGTGTCTGTGCTAGAACGGTAGCATATAGTTTTTGATGTATTCGTGGCTTAGCTTGAGTCATTCATGAGTTTGACCTTTCATTTTTTAATTAACCTAAAGTTTATTTTCTTTTTCTTACATTTTGTTGATCAGCAGCCAGAAGATACATTTTTTTCACTTCTGAGTTATGGATATTTAGGGAAACTCTTCCCCTCATTCCAGCGGCCTCACCCCCTCCATGCTGAATATCTACTGCAGAGCCTTGAACATGCTTGGCAAGTTCTGGTCCACCATAGAATGATATGCCAACTCTTAACATTTTGTTACAGGCTCTCACTATGTATGGCCTCAAACTACCAATTCTGCATGTGGTGGTTTGAATGGGAATGATCCCCAGAGGCTCATAGATTTGAATGCTTGGTCCCTCGCTGGTGGAATTGTTTGGGGGAAGATTAGAAGGTGTGTCACTGCAGGGGTGGGCTTTGAGTTTTTCCATATCAGTCTCTCTTTCTCTGCTTCCAATTTAAGTATAAAATGTAACCTCTCTAGCTAGGCAATGGTAGCGCATACCCTTAATCCCAGCACTCGGGAGGCAGAGACAGGTGGATCTCTGTGAATTCGAGACCAGCCTGGTCTACAAGAGCTAGTTTCAGGACAGCCAGGGATGTTACACAGAGAAACCCTGTCTCAAAAACCAAAACAACTAAAAGAAACCAAAAGATGTAAGCTCTCAGCCCCTTGGCTGTCTGCCCATGCCATGCTCCCTGTCGTATTGGTCATGGATTCACTCCCTGGAACTGTAAACAAACGCGCAGTTCAGTGCTTTCTTTTAGAATTTGCCTGAGCCATGGTGTCTTCACAGCAATAGAACAGCGACTGAGACAGTGCCTCAGCCTCCTAAGTGCTGCTGGGGGGGGGGGGGGGGTGCGCGGTGCACAACGCCTGTCTGCGCTCTATGCGCTGGAGGTTGAAACACACAAACACACACACAGAGACAGAGACATGGACCTCTAGTCACTGGTAAGAAGCCCTTTCTTCAGTAGCACCATAGAGGCTTATATATCCAACAGTCAAGTGGGCCAACAGGTGAAAACCTTATCCTCTGATCCTCAAGGCCAAGGCAGCACGTGCTCATGAAGCAGAGCTGGTAAACAACTTTGACACAGCCTTTAGTAACTTAAATCAGAAGGAAAGTAAAGATCTCTAGCAGGGAAGAGCAGCTGGAGGCCAGGACTGCAAATGGTCCCAGCGGGGGCGGGGTGGTGGGGAATGTTGGGGGGGCTATAGGCTTGTGCTCTCACGCCAGCTTCACTGTTTCTTACACCCACCTAACATGACAAGCAGGTAACACTATAGCAGTGCGCAGATAACTGATAAATAAATTAACTTGCCCTCTCTTCCTTCCCTCAAATCCAGGAATCAAAACTGGACTCCAGGGAAATCACAATTCATTGCTAACTAAGGGCCTTCAGTTACTAAGACTTTTAAAATGGTAAATCTTAAATACCATGTTCTTTTGGCCTCTTTAGGGCGGTGTGTGTGTGTGTGTGTGTGTGTGTGGTGTGTGTGTGTGTGTGTGTGTAGCAAATGTAGAATCTGAAGACAAATTCCCCCACTTGTCTATGCCTTGGGCCAGCTTTGGCTTCTGTGAGCTTAGGCTTTCCTTAGTTTGCAAACTGTGGCCTTAGAACCTTTCCAAGATACAGGCTTGTCTTGAAGCAGCAATGCATAAGAGCTGAAAAGCCGTTCTTTATGATGAGGCACACAAGCGATAATAGTCATTAATCAGGAAACTCCAATGAAGAGAAATAAAATGTAAAGACAGCTTGCGATTCCCAACTTGAGCTTGGTTCTCTTTTCAGAACAGATGGGCCTGGGAGATAACGCAGTCATGACCACCACGGAAGCTTAGCCTGACAGACCAAGTTCAATGTCGGAATTTGTGTAAAAAGCCAAATATGCAATCCTGGTATTCCTACAGTGAGGATGGAGACAGGCAGGAGAATTGCCTGGAAGCTTGTGGACCAGTTATCCTGGAGCATAGATGTGACCCTAGTTAGATCCCCAGAACCCACATAAAGGCAGGAGGAGGGATCGGACTCCTAAAATTATCCTCTGACTTCCATATGCTTCTCTCTCTCTCTCTCTCTCTCTCTCTCTCTCTGTCTCTCTCTCCCTCTCTCCCTCTCTCTCTGACAATATTTGATTAAATACATGTAGAAGTAATAACTGCCCTGACTTTTGCATTTTCCTTACTATAATTTTTCCTAACTGACCACTTCATACAGAAAAATGTAAATGTCTGTGTGTTGTATTAATTCTGAACAAGACCTGTGCGTGCCTCTTCAGAAGAAAGAGAAGTGTGGCTGGGGAGGGAAGTGAGGGATGGTATGTTCGTTGGCTGGGACCTGCTGTTTTTAGATTGGCGAGTTGTCCCTGTTTGGCTGCCTTTGCCCATCTCATTTGGCAACTCCTGAGCCTACATCTTTCAGAAGGTGTAAGGAGCTTGCAAAGTGGGAAGGATTTCTTTGGCTTTTCCAAGCATCGTTACTGAGAAAGCATCACTCCAGACTTTTGGAAGGACACGGACTGTAAGTAAAACCATGGGCGTTTTGAATTAGTGCAGTGGACACGCGCAGCTTGAAAGACATGCCGTGTTTCTACCTTTCTGCCTTAATAGGGAGTGACGAATCTATGAACCTTCTGTCTTGATTTTATCTGTTATCAAGAGAAATTAATTTAGAGGCAGATGCAGATTCCTTACATCTACAGATTCAAACATTCGTGCACTTCTGTGGTCATTATGATCAAATAATAGAAAGGAAGGGAAACAGCATGGATGCCATGGGAAGAATGCCTGGAGAAGCCAAGCTCAGGATTAATGTACTAACATGAATCCAAAGCTAAAGAAATAGAAGGTAAACAGAGAAATCTAATATCCCATCGACTTGGGTAAAGGATGCTGTTATACCACTGATTAATTTTATTTGGAATTTATAAAAAGTGCTTTGAAACATTTCTGTTATAAACTAAAAATCTCATTGTCAGCTTTCTGCACTGTCAGCAGTGCTATTTGCCAGTGCTGTCTTAATTCACCATTTCCTATACTAATTTTTCATTATTGACCAATGGTCATGTTCCCATAGCTGAAGAATTTTATTATATAAGTTAATAAATGTTCAATGCTTAATGTTTTTATTATAGTTGACAATCTCTGGCATTTTAATAGGCACATAAGTTCATTCATTTAAAATCAGCTCTGTCTTAAGCTGTGTAATCATTTTAAAGAATTGTGTATTTAAGAAGAAAGTGACGTTTTCATAGCGTTCTCCAAATTGGTGATTTTCTTCTTCCTCCTTGAGGGCTTGAGAAAGGCTCACTATGAGCTTAGTCACAAGTGTAGTAAAACCGTTAGGTGCCAACCATTATTGCTTTATTTAAATTTGTTGTCTGGAATTCACTAATATATAAAGGAATAGGAACTTAGAGTGATGTCAAAGCAAAGATACATTTTCAGGTGTAACTCACTTGTGAAGAGAGTGCAAGGCAGTGTTTATGAAGGGCCTTATTATTTGAAGCACTTTTATCTATTTTGTCATTTAGTCCTTAAATATTTCTCCGCTAATAAAAATATACCATCTGTTTTGTCTGCATCTATACCTGGTATGTAATAACATATGCTAGTAGATCTTCAAATATTGGTTTGAGAGGAAATGAATTTATTGATGCATTGTTTATACTAAGGGCAGATTTTAACATGAAGATAATAGTCTCAAGCCGTAGCAGCATTTTCCTATTTATTTTTATCACGATCTTTCCTAGTTTTACCTTCAATTACATTTGTTAACTGATCATTCAAGCAACATTTGAGGACACGCTGTTATTTGTTTAGTGGGGCTGTAAGGTCATGGGAAGTGTGGAGCGTGTTTATCGTGTTTATCCGTCACCCTGTCCATTGCTATCCTCAGAGGACCACTCGATGAGAATAAGGGTACATACTGTGAATCATTGTACCACATGACCAGGGATTTGAGCATGAGACTTATGACTGACGGATGCATTTACAGTCGATAAAGGTGGCATTTTGGCTGGGGAAGGTGTTTCTCCAGTTGCTATTGTCAGTTGAAAGGCTGTGTGCTGTGACACTTGTGGCCGAGGAAGAAACCAGAAAGCTCTACAGGAGTGACGCTGTATACCCAGAACAAGGGTATGCCTTGGTGGATATTTTGAGATAATCTTTGACAAATATAATCTTCCCCAATTCGGGGCCTTTGAAAAAAAAATCCTGACCCTCTGTATTTCATTTGCCAACTCCTTGCTCACTCAGCTTTCAGCTGTCATTTTCTCCAAGAAGCTTCTGTGGGACCAGCTTAAGGCTGAATGAGATGTCTCTCTTCCGAGTTACTACAGCACCAAATAATTTCCTTCATGCCATATATTATTTGATTGCCATTGTTTTTGTTTTATGTGCTTGTGTGTGTGTGTTGCCTACTAGATGAAAACTCCATGATGACAGGAGGTGTATGTGATTTGTTCGCCATTTTACTCTAAGTCGGTGCTCGGTAATAAGTGTTTGTTGAATACCCCGATAAAAAGTGAATAGTGAGAAAGTCAAAAACTCTGATAATAATTGTCATTTCCTGTGTGTCTGCTAAGTGACTAGGCCTTCATGGATGTTAATATTTAATCCTCATGACAATCTGGATGGGGCAATCGAGGTTCAAAGGACTTAACTTGGTAAAAGCTATACCACTTTCATTTGTGTGAACCAGGATCTCCGAATGGATAGCCTCTGTCTTTCCACTTGGAAACGCTGCCTCTCTGTATAAGTAGTCACAGGCTGAAAAACATCTTTATTCTTTACCATAGACTTCTAAGCTGGGCATTGTTTTATATTTATATCCAACTGTGAACTGTGAATATATATCCCTTGAGTTATATCCAATAAGTGAAAGGCATTGTTTTTGGATTAGATATCCTAGATGCAAGTACCCCGCTGTGCCACAATTGTACAGTTCTCTCATTGTAGAGGACTCTCGCTTTACAACGGGGAGATGAAAAAAGTTTAAAAATAACCAAGAGTCTTTAATTACTCCAAATAGACATATTTCACCATAGCTGGTGGAATAATTTCTGTGTTTGCCTTGTCATTTTTCTTCCATGAAAGAAAGTTTATAACAAACTCAGGAATAATAGCTATTAATAGTATCAAGTTCTCTTTTCCCCTCTGGTGTCTGATTATTGAGTAGTTTCCTAGCCTTCTGAACTCACTCGGTAGACTGCTGCTTGTGCGTGGATTTGATGCAGCTCCTTCCGTTCTGCCAGTGGCCCTCCCTGAAGCCGGTTCAGTGGTAACTTGGCTTTCCTGCGGCCCTCGGAGTGCAGCTGGCAGGAGGAGCTTGGTGGATTTTCCCCAGCGGTGGTTGACTGCAGCGGCCACCTTTGCCCCGATGACTTTCCTTTTCTCTTTACCCTCCCACTTCAGTTCAGGTCTGTGGAGAGGTGAGGGATCTGGCTTGTGATGCCGAGGAGGAATGTCTGTTTTTGACTGAGATGAGCAGAGCCTAGAGATAAGGGAAGACGTTTTCTGTGACTCCTTAAAAACAGGAGTTCCTCGCATATGCAGAGAAGAGAGCATATTTGGTGTGAATAGGAGCGTAAATGTATTTTCTGAGCAGTGATAGCTGCATTAATACATAAAGACCCCTGGTGTGTAGGACAATACAAACTCACACAAGGAAAAGAACGTCTTTTTCTCATTTCAAAAATGTGTTCAAAGTGGATTTTAGTTTCCTAAAACCACAATTAACCAAAGTTTTATTTTAATTTCTTAACATAATTTTAGACTTAAATGATTTGATAATAAATTGCTCTAAGGCAAATATGATCCTAACATACATTTCGGCCATTGGGGATTCTGTTCTGTCTTGTGTTCTGTAAATGTTTGATGAAACCACAGCTCATTATTGCCTCTTCTTTGATCTTCCCACTAGTTAGAAATATTTGTGTTTCTGCTTTCCTTGTGACTTTGCATTTGTGTTGTCTGGCATTGGAATCTGGTGAGTTTGTGGGGGAGAAAGAGAGAGGAATGTGGATAATGTAGGCCCACGTAGGTTGTGGTTGAATGAAAGGAAATCCTAGGCTAGCTTTTTAGGAGTTGAGGTCTAATTTATAGAAAGATTGTAAATTTCAGCCAAGATTGGTGGTGCATGCACGTAACCACCGCATGTGGAGACAGAGGCACAGGGGCCCAGAGTTTCATGGCATTTTGGGTCACATAGTGAGACCCCGTTTCAAACAAACAAGACTATGAGTCTAAGACAGATTTTACACACACACATGCACGCACACACGTGTGCTCACCATCACTCAGCAAAATCATTTCAGTGTAATAAAGGTGCACATCTTCCAGGAACCGCACATAACCAAGGGGTTTTTTGTCACTAACTTGGTTTTGTCAAGACTTCTAAGACTTTTTTTAACCTTTAAAAATTACATTTGCTTACTTATTTGGAGCTGGGTGGGGCACACACGGACCTCAGCATGTGTGTGGACGTCAAACAACAACTTGTGAGATTGAGTTCTCCTCTTCTGCCCCATGGGTCCTGGGGACCGAGCTCAGGGCAGTCCATCAAGCTGCTGTTACCTGCTGGGCAGTCTCCTGAGCCATCCTTTTGTATTAATTAACAACTGCAAGATTTAGTTACACAGAATAACACATTGCTCATTTCTATCCACCCCATTGCCCCAACCCCTGTTCACTCATGCCTTTCTCGCCCAAGGTTGACTATTGTGACTTATACATTTTGTTCTGAAAGTGACATACAACATTTCTGCATGTTATTTGGCAAAGTTGCATTGTCCGTCCCCAAAGCAAAGGGAAGGAAAACATCACTACTGTGAGCCACACAGAGGAAGAGTAGCGTTTAAGCTACACAGAGGTGTCAGAGGGGATACTGACTTGCAAGTTTGATTTCTAGCAATATAATGAGTTACGCAAAATTTAGTTACACAAAATAACACATTGCTCATTTCTGCTGGCTCCAAACCCCACTCCCTCATTCACAGATATTTGTGCTGCCCTTTGTACTAAAAAGCAACCAAAGTTCTGACTAGAGTGCAAAACAATTACTAAATGGTTTTCATAAATAGAAAACACTCAAGTCAGAGTGAGTGAAGAGGTACCCTAGTGATGACGCTGCCGAGAACCGCCTTTGAACCTTGGTGCAGGATGGAGTAAGAGGCTGAGGGAAAGGTTCTGAGAAGGATGCAGAAATCCATATCAAAAATTCTGTCCACATTTATGAACAACTTTCCTTTGTTGCCTCAGTTTCTCAGTAAGTTTCAGATGTTTTGTAAATAGGTAAATCATGGAAAAATTCAACTAAGAAAATCAACAGGTAGGGATGGGTAAGAGCAAACTACATTGCATGCAGTTGTGAAACCCTCAAAGAATGAATAAAAAATAACTGGTTTGTTTTTGAAATTTGGTAGAATGAAATAACTAGAACCTAGATTTTAACGTTCCTATCTAACAATTTAAGAAACATATTTCCCTTATTTCCGTAATAAAAGCATTTCAACAACATTTATTAATTTCAAGGTTTTAACATGCTATTTTCTATACTATTGAATAGACACTGCATGCATATATCATAAAATAAAAAATTCATAAATGGACATAATATACCATAAAACTTTCTCTTTTTAATTACTGGGCATTATTGCCTTTCCAGAAGCAGTTGCTGTGCCAGTAGTGGTGTTTCCAGAAGTGCATGAGTGTGTACCTTCCCACACAGATTCTTACAAACTGTAACCAAGGACAGTATTCCAAGCTTACCTTCTCTTCATGTAACTATTACTCTGGGAGATCATTCTAACACTTGTGGGTTTGTCTTGCCCTTGGGAGAGTGTATGTATGTTCTTCCATATTATAGATGTATCTCACTTGTTCTATTTTGTTATTTCAGATACTTCTGAATAAATGCACACACACTCATGGATCTTCTCACCTGTGTCTATTATATTTCCTATAAGACGAATTCCTAGATGCAGAGCTTCAGAGTCAACGATACAGCTACTTAAAAGTAACATGAGGGCCAGCTTGTTGGGTGTTATGTCCTGCCCAGCTCCCACAGCCAGTAAGCCCCCAAAGAAAATTACACAGAGAGTCTACATTAGGTTATAAACTGATCGGCCCATTAGCTCAGGCTTCTTATTAGCTCTTAAACTTATATTAACCCATTGTTCTTATCTATGTTAGCCATATGGCTCGGTACCTTTTTCAGCAGGGCAGGTCACATCCTGCTACTTCGGTGGTCCGAGCAGAACTGGGGAAGAATGGGCTTCCTCCTTTCCAGCATTCTCCTGTTCTCATTGCCCCACCTTTACTTCCTATCTGGTTGTCCCACCTATACTTCCTGCCTGGCCAATCAGTGTTTATTTAAAACATGATTGACAGAACTTAAAATCATTGTACTCATGCTGAGTTGCTTGCAACAGAGCTCCTGCCAGAATCTTCAATTATTCCCTTTCTTCCTGATGAAAAATGTTCTTCCTTTTTTTTGTTGTTGTTGTTGTTTTTTGTTTTTCAAGACAGGATTTCTCTGTGTAACAGTCCTGGCTGTCCTGAAACTTGTTTGGTAGACCAGATTGGCCTTGAACTCACAGAGATCCACCTGCCTCTGCCTCCCATGTGCTGGGATTAGAGGTGTGCACCAACACCTGGAAAAAAAACCATCTTTCAATTCGGCTTCCTAATATACTTGGATTTATGCTTTTTAAACAGTTTTAGTGTTTTATATACTTCATAAGGCTTGCCTTACTGTGTTTATAAACTTTTCTTTAGTTTCAGGTACTTTATGCTTTTGTTTTTAATGTTTAAAAGCTTTTCTGCACTGAAATTTGTGTTGGCCTGAAGGATAAGACACACAAACTTCTCATAGATGGATATCCTAATTGTTCCCAAACCATTTCTTCAAAAACACATTTTCCCCACTGTTGTGCAATGCCATATTTAATAATAGCTGAAATTCCTTCTTCCATCTATTTCTTTAGCGAATTTTAGCATCATGCATGGGCAAGTACCACATGTGCTTGTGGAAGTCAGCGGACAGCATGCAGGTTTCCATTCTTCTACCATGTGTGTTCCGGGGAATTGAATGCAAGCCATCGGGCTTGGCAGCCAGTGCCTTTTCCTACTGTGCCATCACGCTTGCCTCTTTGCTATCACACCTAATATAATCTATTTACTAATTGTATCTCTTACAGGTTTCTTCAGAAATTAAAGAGATTAAAAAGCTATAAAATAAGTGTCTCTCTCCCTTGTCTGTGTGTGTACATGTGTGTTGTATGTGTACCTATTTATAGCTGCCCTGCATGAGCCCAAAGGATAATGTGCAGTGTCTTGTTCTGTCCCTCTCTGCCTTCTTTTGAGATAATGTGTCTCACTGAACCAGGAGCTGCCAATTTTTGGTGAGGCTGGTGCCAGCAATGCCCAGAGAAACCCCTGTGTCTATTGGTTAAGGTTACAAGCTTCATGCCTGACTTTTTTGCTGGCGGTGGTGCTAGGGTTCTTTATGCTTGCCCAGCAAGCATCTTTACTCCAGAGCTATCTCTCCAGCTCTAACGTTGTCTTTAAATACCCACATGGGGGCCTGTAGAGATGGGTAGCCATTAAGAGTGCTTCCTGCTTTTTTGGAGGACAGGAGTGGGTCCCAAAGAGGCCATCCACACTCCATGTACGCATAAATCAAACTGTAATAATTTTTAAGTTCCCCACAAGGAAGATATTATTAGAAAGGAAATGAAGTTGCAATACTTCCTGAAGAATATTTTATATATTTGAGTGTTTTGAGTATTTGTTCTAATGAGACAGTTTATTTCCTCTGTTCCTGTGTAGAATTATTCCTTTCCCTTTCCTGGCTCTCCATAACAGTTATCTGCATGTCGCAACTTGCCTACTTAACTGGCCTGGCTTTATAGTGCATACACACCTCACTACTGGAAGGGAAGCACATAGAGCAGGGATTTTACTCTTTAAGGTCCTACTGCATCGTTAGCATCCAGAATTAATTACACCTTATACATAAAACATACCAATATCAGCACCACACATTAAAAAAAATCAAACCTCAATACTTTATGGGTAGGATTTTCCCAAGATGATTCAAGGAAGGTGCCCCTAGTAGATTTAAATAGGGAGCAAGAGAGAATCACCTGAAGTACTTGGTGGAGGCTAAAAGATTATAATTTAATATTAAAATTTTCTGTTACCAGTTATTTGTCTTGCTATAGTGAAGGATCTTATCTGAGAGTCTGCCCATCTCAGTGTGCAGGACAGGACCCTCAGGAAGCAATGACTTCATAGAGCAGAGGGTGCTGAGACTTAAGGCGTGTGTTGGGAGAGTTCCCACGCTTTCCCAACTAGTCTCTGTCTTGAAAAACAATGTATGTTTCATCTGTTTGTAGAAATGACCACAAAAGTATTTCACTAGAAAGAGAATTCCCTAGAAAATGAGCTCTGTGGAAGAACCTTCATATTGTTCCAAACACTGACTCTTTATATGTAATTTACTATTAAAACGAACCATTGTGAAGATACTAACCCCATTTCCAAAGGTTTTAGGCTCAGGATGTAGCAGCTATTATTAGAAGATGAGAGAAAAGAAGGGGGGCTAGTGTCAGGACAGGTTCCAAAGCTATACAGAGAAACCCTGTCTCGAAAACCACCCCCAATATTATTTTTCCATACATTATATTTAGATCATGATTTCCCCTCCCTCATTTCCTCCCAGATCTTCTCACCTCCTGACTCATGCAGCTTTATGCTTTCTCTCTTTTTTCTCTTTAGAAAACAAACTATACCACCCCCCCATAATAACCCAGGCCAATAAAAAAAGCAAAGAAGAATAAAAACAGACAAAACCCCCAAACAAACAGAAAAAAAAAACAACATAGAAAACACAAGAGAAACACATATATACTCAGAGGCATGAACACACACACACACACACACACACACACACACACACTCACCCACTCCCCATAATAATACAAAATCAGAAGCTATAATAGGTAAGTGAAAGATGAATAAGGTAAAAAATTTCACAAGCAAAGCATTATGAGACAAAACATCTCCAAAAATGCCCTTGAGTTAGTCTTTTGTTGGCCATCCACAGTTGGATATGGAGCCCACTCTTAAGTGTGGTTTGTGTACCTAATAAGTCTCCATTGGAGAAAACGAATTTTTCCTTCGTAAGCAGTTGTCAGTTGAAGGCAGCCTCTTGATTAAGGATGGGGGCTCATTTCCACCTCCCTTCTCAGTGTGGGGCCTCATCTAGCTCTATGCTTGCCCTGTGTATGCTGCCACAGTCTCTGTGAATTCACATGTTCCTCTGTACTGTTGTGTCTGGAACACACTGTTTCCTTGGTGTCTTCCATCCCCACTGGCTCTCACAATCTTAACATACCTTCTGCACAGTTCCCCGAGCTCTGAGAGGAAATCTTTGAGGAAGCCATCCCATTCCCGGCTAAGTGTTCCCAGGTCTCTTGCTCTCTGCATATTGTCTGGCTGTGGGTCTCTGTCTATTCTCATCTCCTGCAGGAGGAAGCTTCTCTGATGCTGGCTGAGAAAGGCCCTATGGGTATCACAGAAAGTCATCAGTAGTCATTTTATTGCTATACTCTTTTTTTTTAATATTTATTTATTTATTTATTTATTTATTTATTTATTTATTATGTATACAATGTTCTGCCTACACGTACCCCTGCAGGCCAGAAGAGGGCACCAGGCCTCATTACAGATGGTTGTGAGCCACCATGTGGTTGCTGGGAATTGAACTCAGGATTTTTGAAAGAGCAGGCAATGCTCTTAACCACTGAGCCATCTCTCCAGCCCCTATTGCTATACTCTTTAGCACAACAATAGGATTTAGGTTTTCCCCAGGTCCACGGCCTAACTCACCTCACCTTCTTGGCCACCGAAGTAGTGGGTTCCATATCATGGAGTGGCCTTAATTCTGATCAGATATTGGTTGGTTACTCTTACGACGTGTATGCCATTATTGCACCAGTGTACCATATAGGCAAGTCAGTCACCATTGCTTATTACCTTACATTCATTGTACACAGCAATGGGTTTCATAAAGATGTTTTCATCACACTATGCCATGTACTTTTATTGTATTGATCCCATACTCTCTTCTTCCCTCTGCTGAGTACTGCTATGCTCCTTCATCCCCGCAGTTTCACTTCTATTTACACAAATGATTTTATGCACCCACATAAAATCTACAAATGAAAGAAGACACCCAATATTTGTCTAAGTCTGATTTGTTTTGCTTAATATGACCATCTTGAGTTGCATCAATTTTCCTGCAAATGAAATTCTTTCACTCTTTTTTATTGCTGAACAAAGTGTCACACTTTTTTTTTACTCATTCATCTGTAGATGGACACCTAGGATGATTCTAGAACTCAGATATTGCGAATACTGCTATAGTAAACCTGGATGAGCAAGTGTCTCCTCTAGGACTTCCTGTTTCCCATTCAGATGTAGGAATAGAGTGAAGGGCCATGTTTGTTGAATTGTCCTTTAGTATTTCCCGTGGAAAGATACCTAAGAGTTTTATCATGACTGTCACTCCAAGAACATAGTCTCTGGCTTTGCCAAATGAAACTGTGATGAATTGCCACACTCCATCTCAATGGCACTACTATACTCACTATCACCAGGCCTGCACACTCAATGCCAACACCAAGGCCTAGGTCTATGTACTTGACTCTTTTGGCTTTGATATGTTCATGTACTCCATGTTAGTCACATGCCATTTATCCTAGAACCTATGAACCTCAGGCCTACCCCGTGCCTATGGGCACCATGGGCTCCATATCAGGCCTATGCCATAAAAGCAGGCTCCATGAACTTCATATAAGATCCCATACATTTGGTAGGTTGACCCATGTGGTTAATGGGCACAGTCATGTGCTCCAGGCTATAGCTTATTCTGGCAGAACTAATTTATCCCATGGCCTGGCCCATCTGCTCAATGTGAGAGGCCCAGCAGTCAACCCAGAGGTCATGTGCTTGACTGAGCCCATGCAGTCCAAGGCAATCGCCTGTACTTGATCCTTGCCATAGTCTAGGCTTGAATCTATCCATTTCATGCTAACACCCCCCAATATGGTTATTGCCAGGGTCCATCCTTTAGATTCTTGGCTGCTCTTTCTTCCCCTCCATCCTCCCTGCTTTGCCTTAATCACTTTTTACTCTAAAGCATTGCTTATTCCTCTTTTCAAGGCTCACCAAAGCTTGGAGACATTTCCATCTTTTTTTCTGGCAATGACTCTCTAATCCTTCACCCACAACACACTCCATCTTATCCATTCCTTACTCATCTCAGATCCAAATAGCCCCCATGTTGTCAACACCACTACTTCAAGGTCTCTCCATATCTCCCATTATTATTTATCCTAAACCCCAGGCTGCCATTCTTGTTCCTACATATTGCACTTTTCACGTCCTAGCTTTGTGCTGGCGATTGGCATCAACAGGATGCTGCTTGCCCCACCCCAGCCCAAACCACAGGCCAGTGCAAAGAAGCCTTTAGGCAGTTACTGTGGGCTTTCAGAATGGGAAAAAAGATCATCTTCTCATAGGGTCTGCTCATCCTCTGTCATGTACATTGGTGTATAAACTGGCTATTAAACATTCACAGTGTGCATAGCATCAATGGACTTTTCAAAAGTCACAATTCCTATTTCTATGAGTTTTCCATATTCCAGAACATCTTCTAGGACCACCACACCAGCCAGCCTTATGATCGGGATTTACTTCAGATCCTAGTCGTCCAGTTTCTCCAGTCTTTGCATTGCTTTCTTGGCACATCCGCCACCAGAGTCTTCTTTGACTCTCAGTGGTCTTCCGTCCTGACAACACACACTCACAGCTTCAACAACGTGGCCACCATTCTCTTCCATCTTAAATTCCAAAATATATGTCCCTTGGAAATTTTTTCAGCATCTACTAGAGAGGGCTATGTATGCTTTGAGGCTGAGTCTTTCTTTAACCAGTATTTAGAAAAGTCACTGCTGTTTTACGTCATGAGATGTTTGTGATGAGGGTTCTAAATATTCTTGTTTAGTGAATAATTTATTTTTCTTTGATACATGGTTGTTTTACCTGTATGCTTGTCTTTGCATCACGTGCCTGATGTCCACGGAGGTCAGAAGAGGGCATCAGATTCCTTGAACTGGAGTTATAGATTGTTGTTAGCTGTGGTATGGGTGCTGGGAATCAAACCCACGTCCTCTGCATGGGTAGGTAGCACTGTTAACTGCTGAGCCATCTCTCCAGTCTGGCACCTGAATGTTTTAATCAGCTTGCATGCAGCTGAAACCACCTGTCTCCTTTTCTTACCTTTTTCTCTTTCCTCTTCCCTTCAAGCCTGAGCCCGGGTACCACTCAGCATGTCCCGTGCCTTCTTTGCCTTCTTGGGGCTTCCTAGCCACCATCTCTACACCCGTGTGAACAGTTTCAGCCTTATTTTCCAGGTCTGGGCTTTGTCTTCTGTAGCAATTTCCCACTGAGGTGTGGAATCGTGACATGGTGTTTATACTTGGATTATTCATGGGTGTTCCTATGGCAAGGCTGAGAGTCTCTGGGTCATCTCAGAGAGCCAGAAAATATTTGCTGTCCAGTAACCAAAATACCTGGGACCATTATTACTTATGAGATGAAGAAAGGGCAGTTGAGGTCCTTCTGGGAGCCAGAGTCTCCTCGTGCAAGCCTATCATCTTCCTCAGACACATGCACAGGGCATGTTCAGCCAAGGAAGGAACACCTGTGTCTGGGGAAAAGAACGTGTCCTTTCTTGCTTTGAACATCAGGCTTGCTACTTCATTCAAAGTTTTGTAGTCCGGTTAACCTTCAAGTGTCTTTAAACCCTCAAATACCATGAAAACAAGATTTTAATTACTAGAAGGAAGTGCTTCGATTTCTTTTATGGATCACTTTTCACGAAGGCCAGGATGCCAGCAAGTTATCAGTTGTCACTGACTGGAGACAGACTCCCCCGTGAGCAGCAAGTGTTTACTGGAAGCAGGAGGAAAGGAAATGTAAGGACTGTGGGGCTGTGCCATTCACAGTAGAAAAATGCTGGCAGTCTGCTATACGCTGCCAGCAGCGCTCTGCTCTGGAGGGACAAGCGTAATGACCAGCCCTTTGGAGGGCAGTGACCTCTCCAGTGGGAGAGTCTTTTAATCCCTTTGTGCCTCTGAGGGCTGGCCCGGCAGGATCCTGTTGCCAGGAATCCAAGATAGCTGTTACCTTGACAGCGGGACTGCAGCATGTGTGCGTCTTTCCTGGTCCCCATGTGATCCTTCACTGTGACGCTTCTGTGTTTACACCTGTGCATGACTCAGGACAGTGGAGACCGCCCATGTGTCCCCTATGCCCTTGTCAGGAGACGGTGCTGAGACAGCCGGGTCAGCTTGTGCTTGCCCTCTGCTGCTCCTCTAGAGGTCAGCTGATGGAAGCCCCTTCAGCCAGAGAGGGCTCTCTCTCAGGGAAGACAGCATGATTCCTGAGATGGACAAGAAGCCTAGGTAAGCGAGGTGCACCTGTGTCTCCCACGAGCCCGTTCCTGGGTGCTCCTCCATGTGGGGGCTCTGTAGTAGGGTAAGGAGTTTCAGGTTCCTAGATGTCACAAATGTGGCTGGACAATTATCAGCACTGCGTCACACGGATCACCGGGTGGTTTCCTGTGGCCTGCCATTCTCATTTTGGTTATTTTGGAGATTGCTTGTGCTGACGGATTTATGTGCCCAGTGGGAGCAGTTGTAGATTTAAGGCCAACTCTGGGATTAGTGAGGTCACTGCCCAGCTCCTCCTGGTCTCACCTGGATTTATAAGCTTAGTGGCTTCTGCTCTGAGCAGTCTGTCACTCTCCTTATGTGGTTATTTTATCTGTAGGATAAATTTCTAGTTACGTCATAAAGTTTCTCTTATAACCACGCCGGTGTATGACTCATTTATCATTGGTTATAATTGAAGACATGGCCATCACAGAGTATTTATAAGAGACCATGGATCATCTGTGGTTTCTGGTAACGCCCCCTTTGTTCCTCTCTTTAACTCTGAAGTTCTAGGTCTTTCATAAACACCATCATTCACAGCGGCAAACTGCCATGATCGGAGTCCCTTGGCCTCTCCCATCCTGAGAGCACAGACGCATTGGTGTCTCCCTGGCTCTGGTCTCCACTCACCATGATAAGGTCTCTCCCTCCTGTGTGTGGACATTCTTACACGTTGCCCCTGTGCATCCAAGCAGCATATGCTGTAACTCACTGCGTGTCTCTTCCAAACCCAGTGGCCACAGCTGCAAGCCCTGCAGCTGCATATTTCAGAGGAAGCCGCTGCGAGGCTGAGCCCCACTGCGGCTGCATGGGGGCTGGCTTTTCACACCACCTCCTCAACTGCCCTACCGCAGCCCTTGGCTCTGGCACCTCAACCAGCCAGGCTTCTGCAAAGTGGAAAAAGGCTGCCTCTTCCTTCTAGTTTATGATGATGGTGATGATGAAGGGTCTGAGGACAGGATTTGTTAACCTTAAAGCACAAGACGCAGCTGCTGCTTCCAAGACGAAGGCCATGGCTCCTAGCTGTAGCCCAAACTAACGGGCAGCTCTGATCTGGTTAGAATTCTGTTCTTCCACTTGCTTGAGTCCAGTAAACTCAGGTTTTGCTCCTACCAGCACTGTCTCTCATTTGGCATCCCTGCTAACACCTGGGCCGGTTTTGCGTTTGAAAACAACAGTGTTTCTTCCTTTCTGTGAGTGGTGGGAAGGCTTGGGCCCTATATGTTCCAGGTTGTGAGACAGCCATTAGTTCATACACCTAGAGCTCAAACATCCTGCTGGAATACCCAGACACGAACCTCACTGGCTCTAACCCTTAGATACTCCTGCCAAATTTACTATACTAGACTCCTTGCTCCCTTTGATAAATGTTTTGTTGTTGCTTTCTATCTGTAGCTTATTTGGGATTTCTCCAGTTAATCAGATATGTGAAACCGAATTGCGGTTAGAGTTTTCTCAGGATGATCTGCAGTGCTAAGTAATTGCAGTCTATTCCAAATGGAGACCTGGGATGCAAGGGCGTGGGTCTTCTTATTCTCCTCGGGTGTTTTGGAATATTAAGATGTGCTACATTGGTTATGCTGTGGAACATCTGTTTTAACGATGCAAAGATGTGTTGCATTCTTTTATGTTGCATTTGTTTAACTCTGCGAAGCTCTGTTACTTTGCCCGTCTGAAACACCTGATGGTCTAATAAAGGGATGAACGGCCAATAGCAAGGCAGGAGAAACATGAGGCAGGCTGGCAGGTTGAAAGAATGGATAGAAGGAGAAATCTGGGGTGAAGAGAAGAAGGAGCAAAATGGAATAAGGAGAGGAGGACATCAGGGGTCAGCCACTCAGCTACACAGCCAGCCACAGAGTAAGAAGTAAAGAAAGTATACAGAAATAGAGAAAGATAAAAGCCCAGAGGCAGAAAGTAGACGGGCTAATTTAGGTTAAGGAAAGTTGGCTAGAAATAAGCCAAGCTTAAGAAAGAATAAGACTCCATATGTGATTTATTTAGGGTCAGGGTGGTGCCCACCTCTCAAAGTATAAATAATAATAATAAAAACAACCAACAACACTTGGGTTTCTCTAGCCCTTAGCTCCTACTTAGCTAAGATGCTCAACTTGCTGCTAGCTGTCACAGTTCAAGCTTCAAACCACCGTTTGCAAATGACTCCCCTCACCCATGAGGACATCTCATGCCTTCAGCATCTCCTTTTCCCCGTTCTCATCATTACTTTGTTATCTCCCCGTTCCCTAACCAGACTGCTGACAACTGCCACCAAACTGCACCACCCTCACCATGTGCAGTGGTCAGTGGTGAGCATGGGGACTCTTCTGTCAGTCTCTCTCCATGAGAGAATATATAGGAATGTATGAATATATATGCATGTATGATGTATGAATGAATGCATATATCATCTATCTATGTATCTCCATTAAAGATCAGAAAATTGAGTTGAAAGAAAACACTTTAAACTTTCCAGAAATGCTGGAGACTAATGCCTCATAAATGCCACCTATACTGAACAGAGGGGAATTTTTGCTGTGTTCCTTACTAATTTTATCTTTTAAGAGTTATTGATTTTATTTTAGGTGTTTGAACGTTTTGTATGTGTCCCCAACACGTGTGCTTGATGTCCTTGGATGTCAGAAGGGGGTGTCAAATCTCCCAGAACTGTAGTTATGGGTGCTTGTGAGCCACCATGTGGGTGCTGGAAACTGAACCCAGGTCTTCTGCAAGAGCAGCTACTGCACCATCTTTCCAGGCCATCCTTAATATATAATCAATACATTAGTGCATAGCCAATGTTCTTTGTTTATTTATTAAAGCCATAACTCTTCAGTTGCCCCATAAATAGCAATTCATTCCTAATGCGGACTTTCCCAACCCATCAGTACTTTAATATGTTTTATATGAATGGCTATATCCATATCATTATGCACCACTATAAAACTTAAATGCATGGTATCATTTGCCATACGACATATTTCTACTTGATTTCTCCATTCATACTTAAGTTTTTCAACGCTCCTATGTTTAAACGTGATTCATCTGTAACTACTATAAAGACCATATTTGACAGGGAGCATGGCTAAATGGATACAAGCCTTTGCTGCTCAGCCATGAGAACCTGACCTTGGGCCCATGGAACTCGGGTAAAGTTAGATACAGCAGCAGCATCTGCACCCCTGGTGCCCTAGAACAAGATGGAGGTGGAGAGTCCCTAAAGCTCCCAGTGCACACATGTACTGTGGCAGGCTCTCACATACACCAGAGATTTAAAAGTGATTATGCCTCAGGAAACGTGCCCATTTCCAATTATAAGCCAAACAGACACTTTAAATCCCCCCTTTCTCTAAACCTTTGCTTTACTACCTCTTAAAATTACATTATTAATTCTGAATTCTGATTACTCCACGGTTCAGTTCTTTGGCTCTGATGTTGAAGGAGATGAATTGATCCTTGAACTAAAAGGCACAGCAGTGTAGGGAGACAGAGGACCATTATGAGCTCTGAAATAATGACTGAAGATAAGATTTAAAAAATGGAGTGTTAAAGATCTACTGTTTAGGGACAGCAAGGGTATGCGGTTTAGGGCTAAGAACTTAAGGTCCACCTTCTTTTCTAGATACACACATTACTTTCTAAGACTTAAAAATAAACAAAAACCCTCTCTGAGTCTCTTGGGCAGGTGGTGGTGGAGGACATGATCAAAATATATTGTATGAATAACTGTAAATAAAAAACTCTCCCTGGGTCTCGTTCTTTCTAGCGTCTACGGAGTCATTTTGAGTGCTAAGTGAAATAATTGTATAAGGCTTATTCTGCGGTGCCAGGGCATATGGCAAACATCTTTGTTGTAACAAATAGTCATTAGTTTAGCAGAAGGCACACTTCTTGCTTTGGTAGCGGAGCTGGCTGCACATGGATCTACTTCTGTCTCAATTGACCTCCCACTCCTGTGTGTGTTCAAGAAAAAAAGGGGAAGGGATTGCTGGGAAATAGCTTATTCCTCTTTCACAGGCCAGATGGACTTTTTGATGTGCTGAGAATTCTGTATTAATTCAAGGCAATTCTATATTCTAGATTAATTAACATCTTCCAAAATTATCATTAATAATGGGCTGTAAGGATTCTCCTGAAATACAGTCTATAAGAATAACTTAAATAATTCCACTGACATTCAATACGATTTAAATTAGTCTGTTCATAAGCTCGTTTGAATATACCTGTGGCATTCATGAGGCCTTTTCAGTCTCTAAAGTATTCCCAAATTATATGGTCATGGTGGTACACGCTTTTAATGCCAGCACTCAGGAGGCAGAGGCAAGAGGATCTCTGTGAGTTTGAGGTCAGCCTGGTCTACATAGCAAGCCCTAGGCCAGTCAAGGCTGCAGAAACCCTGTCTCGACAATATAAACAAACATAAAAAATGCCCCTAAATGAAAGACTTTTAACAAGTAGAAGCTTTATACACAGATAAAGGTAGCAGGAGGTCATCAGTCGGGGTGGGAGGACTTTGTATCTTGAGGGAGTTAGTGGCTTCACTTTTATTATGGTAAAAACTGCTTTATACTTTTTGATAGTATTATTTAGTCAGACAGACATAGATGCCACTGAAAAAGTCAAGCTTTCTTTCTTGCTAGGAATGAAGGTAGAATGTTGGGGCTTCAGTTATAGAATCTCCTCAGAGTGACTTTTCTCCTGCACTTGGAAAAACAGGGTTAGAAATGATTTATTTTGAATGATTCCTCTAAGACAAAATAGTTACTGGGACAGTCATAGCCAGAGAGCCAGAAGGAAGTGGGACCAAGTGGGAATGCTGAAAACAAGGGAATTCACACAACAGACTGTTCTCATTGATGGAAGATTTTCAAAGCCTCCAAAATGCATTAATCCTGTGGATGAACTGAGGGGGCTGTGTTGGTGAAGGCCCAAATTCTCATGTAGCCAGCAATGAGGCCATGTCCCGCTCACAGTATTAGTCTCTGAATTCTCATTTCTTTCACAAAAACAGAAATCAAAAGACGTAGGCTTTGGATAATACAGCATGTCCTCTCTCCTGACTTTGTGCTTGTTCCTACATATGCATGTGTTGTGCAGGCTTGCTTCTCCTAAACAAAATAAAAATGGTGATAAAACTAAACACCCTGCACTTTTTATTTTTCCTGCATTTGCACAATGGCTATCATGTCTTTGAGGCCCTTTAGTGGCCTGCATATGGAACCATCTAGTATGACCAAGGACATTTTCATTCAGGGATGCAGGATACTGCAAACAGGAGCTGAAGCTCTGGCTCAGATGTTCTGGATACAATTTTTAGTCAAAGACACATTTTAGGTACCAATTATTCTTTTGTTGTTGTTGTTTGTTTTTTGAGACAGGGTTTCTTTGTAGCTTTGGAGCCTGTCCTGGAACTAGCCCTTGTAAACCAGGCTGGCTTTGAACTCATAGAGATCCGCCTGCCTCTACCTCCCGAGTACTGGGATTAAAGGCATGCACCACCACTGCCCAGCCAGTACCAGTTATTCTTACATGTATGATCGGAATTTAAGTTTCTTGCTGGAAAGCTGCATTTAAAAATCTCAATAAAAAAATCAGTAGAGAGATTTAGAGACTTGTTTTAAGACAGGCTCTTTTGTAGGCCAGAGGGACCTCTAACTCAGACAAGGTTGCTTTGAACTCCTGATCCTCCTATCTCTGCCTTCTAAATGCTAGGACTGCAACAATGTGCCACATACCCAGCTCATTTACAGACTTCCACAAGGGGAGGTCTACAGGGACACATTCCCATGCAGCTTTCCAGCAAGAAACTTAAATTCCGATCATACATGTATATGTGTAAATGTATATATGTACATATATACACATATACACAGACACACGTGCATGTGTGTGTAGAAGAGAGATTAGAGAAGAGGAACAAGAAGAGATTATAGACCATGCATGATCGTACAAGCAGATGATGAAGAAGAAGACCTACAAAAAGGAGTTTGGGGATAAGGAAGCATGGTGGGGAAGCAATTTAAAATCCAGGTATAGTGTCTGGATGTATGAAAATGTCATGATTAACCCCATTACTTTGTATGCTAAACTAAAAATAATAACTAGAAATCCTTTGTTTGTTTCTTTAATTAATGACAGGGTCTCACCATGTAATCCTGACTGTCCTGGAACTCACTATGCAGATCAGGCCAACCTCAAACTCACAGAGATCTGCCTGCCTCTGCTGAGTGCTTCCATTAAAGATGTGGGCCATGGGATGGAGAGATGTCTCAGCAGTTAAGGGTGCTGAGTGCTCTTCCAGAGGACCCAGGTTCAATTCCCAGCATCCACACAGCAGTTCACAACTGTCTGTAACTCCAGTTCCAAGGGACCTGGCACTCATGGAAAAACACCAATGCATATAAAAATAAGTAAATAAAAAGAAAAATGTGGGCCATTATGCCTAGCTGAAATCCTTGATTTTTAAATCTTTTCTAGGTAATGGAAATTTGTACAATATACTGCACCAGCAACAAAGGCAGAGGAAGTTAGACATAGAATCCTGAGGCTGGAACTTGGGAGTGGCAGGAAGTCCAGATTCTGGTCTATGTTTAGGTATCATGACTATCAGTGTATCACTCAAAGGTCTTTATGGTGTTTGAAATACATTGCCCAATTATTTTTCTTTTCACAGATATCCACAGTTGTTTTACCTCCTCTGGCTACAAACCTGAGCCCGGATGCTTGACCTATTGTAAGTAAGAAAGTCACGACAGTCTTGCATTTAACCACCCCCCCCACCCTCTGTTTTTACTTAAGGAAGATTAAATCATTTGGAACAGAAGCGGTTTTTGTTCTAAAAAGCAAGTGCTTTACCCTGGTTCAAAACTGCTAAGTTGCTGGGCGGTGGTGGCACACGCCTTTAATCCCAGCACTCGGGAGGCAGAGGCAGGTGGATCTCTGTGAGTTCAAGACCAGCCTGGTCTACAAGAGCTAGTTCCAGGACAGGCTCCAAAACCACAGAGAAACCCTGTCTCGAAAAACAAAAAACAAAAAAAACCCTGCTAAGTTGTGTCGGTCTGTTGTTGTTGATTTAAATTCCCAGAGCTGTTTTGTGACAGTGGTGGGCACTTACTAAGTCACGTAGGTTTTCTGAAGGTGATTATGAATGAATCATATATAGAGATGCATTTGCTGCTGTTGTGGTTTGATATAAAAATCTCCATCCCATTCATTATAAGCGGACAACTAACTGGTCTTACAGGGCCTGTAACTTGTGTATTGTATTGAAATTTAGCTCAGATATGATTGTTTTTATCTTTAAATAGAAACAAACTGGAGAGAAGTAATGAGACACCATTTGGGATTGTTGGCAATTTTAAATGTTCAAGAACCAAAATCACACAAGTAAGGGAACAGCGAGCCCCATCCTGCTGACTGGATGATCTAACCAGCAGTTGGTGCTGGCACTATTATCAGCCAGACTGGGGGGAAAAAAACCCCACAGGGTAACTCTGTCCTCTGAGGGGAAAAGATCTAAAATGTATCTGTCGTTATACTTTTTAATGCACAGAGTTTCCTAGTAGATTTTTGATGATAAGGAGGGGAACAAAGAATCATGTGGCGCGGTGGGAGTTTGTCCCTTTGCGTCTTGTGGAGTTGGAGGATCAAATCCCATGTTAACAGGATGTCTCAGCTGGCCGGCATCTATGCATGCTGGTTCGCATCTTGTTGTTTAGAGGCGAAGGCTGGGAAGAATGGATTGGAAAAACAGGCAGGTTGGAAGACCTTGTGCGGTGTGGGGTTAGCACGCACAGATCCCTCTTCAGATGCTAAGCAGCATGTGCATCTCTGGCTCAAGTTTTTGATGATGCAGACAGGGCGTTCGCAGAGATCTGAATTCAGTTCTACAAGGCTGTGATACTTGAAGCTGCTTTTATGGTTTTATAGATGATGTTAATTTCCTAGCCTGATTCTAACCTTTGTGGGTCTCTGTTACTAGTGCGTGTAAGGATAGGTTCTTGGAGAAAGCACTAGAATGTTGCAGATTCCGGCATGCTTTTTAACAGCGTTCTTTTGTTCTTGATTTATGTTATAACATATTTTACATGGTAAATTTAAGTCTTCTGCCACACTTTTAGGGGGTGACAAGAAGCTGTGTGTTCTGTGCTAAAGTCTGGGTCCGGTTGGTTTAAGAGTCCCTGTTTTCCCCGAGCCAGGAAAGGGTTTTTCTTTTCCCACTGTCTTCAATGAAGTTCCCCAGAGCCAAACTCTCCATTAATTAGCTTTATTCTGTTGACCTTTGTTTTGTAGATAGCCATACGTGTTCAACAGACAGGCTCAAAGTGATTATTGCTGAACTTCAGGAATTAGACATTTTTTGCCCCTTTTTTTGTTGTCTAGTAAGACAACAGTTGCTACTTTTACTCACTGTATGAGCACAATCATTTCATGGACTACGAACGTCTGTTGAGAAGAGCTTCCCAAGCCTTTATGGTGAACTTTTCGAATTTGGAAAACTTAAACCTCTTTCACATGGGGGTGCAAAGGCATTTGGTACTTACTCTTTGACAAGATGCCGTCGCCAGGAAACAGCAGGTCCAACCTTACATCCTGCAAAAGATCAGTGGCAGAGCGTTTGATCACAGAGGAGCAGAAATGAGCTTCAGGGGGGATGCTAAAGGCCAGATGGCCCTGTAGGGTCTGCCAAGATGCCCAGAGGCTCTGGGATAGCCAAGCCAACAAACGCAATGTTCTCTGCCTGTTATACAAGCACTACAGGGTTATTTTGCAAAGGAAATGACTCTAGGATTAAGAAAAGGCAGGACTTGCAAATTAGTTGCTTCCTAATCATGGCTGGATGTGTGATATCTGTGTCTACTGCCTTTGTTTATTGGCTCAATTGTCCATTGACTGTGCAGACATTGAATGGTGTCTGATGCTTACTGACGGCCTTCCCTTATTTAAGTACTTAGTCTGGTGAGTGCTAGGCACCCGTGTACGGCTGGATGTGTGAGAGCGAAGGAAACAAAGCTATCCCTCACCCTCATCTAGTGTAGGAAATAAAAGAACAGCATGAGTAGTTACAATAATGCATATGAAGGTTTTAAAAGAAAAGATGATATAGAATTTTATAGTTGCACCCAGCAAGGGAAGCTTAGTGCAACCAAGAAGCCAGAGAAGGGCTCTGTCGATCACGCATATGTGTAAAGAGTATGCAGGCTGAAGTAGAGAGTAGAAATTTGAGGGGGCTCAAGGAAATAGTCCATGTACCAGAATGGCTTTCTTGAGATTGTAAAATTGAGATTTTGACGTATCTGAATAACTGGGGGTGGGAGAAGCGGAAGTGAAGATGAAATGGAGGTCTTAGAAGATTCCTGTTGCCTTTTTTCTCTTTCAGCACCAGACTACAAGGCAGATAGCAGGGAAGGCAAGCCTTTGAGTTCCGACGAATATAGAGAGTTAAGTTTTGTCAAGATCAAGTACTTCATAGGAAGTGAAGAGTATTTTTCGGAAAATGTGTTCAGGAATAGGAAAGAACTGGCCTGCAGGGACCTAGGATGGGGCCAGATTAGGGGACTCTTAGTCCTGTAGCATGAACTGAGGAGGAAGCAGTTAGCAATCAGGAGAATATAGAAGCAACTGAGATTATGCCGATGATTTGTGTAGACAGAAAAGACTTGAACTAGAACCCCGGAAAACACTGGCATTGCCTAGACAGATAGGAGGAGAGGTGTAGGGACACCTAAAGAGAGTCCACACAGAGAGGAGGAGAGGTGTAAAGACAGCTGAAGAGAGTCTACACAAAGAGACCGGTGACTGTGGTACGCTAGAAACAGAAGGCTATTAACAAAAAGTCCACAATGAACAAAACATCAAAACGTTATAAACATAGGATCAGAATTTGTACGGTTCTGTTTCAGCTCAGTCCTGAAGATGGCTGACGGGAAGATTTGCACAGTCATGTTTATGTTTATTTTGTGTGCATTGGTGTTTCATCTGCATGTTTATCTGATCTTGAAGTTTCAAACAGTTGTAAGCTGCCATGTGACTGCTGAGAATTGAACCCTGGTCCCCCAGAAGAACAGAGTGCTCTTCACTGACTCTCCAGCCCTTCATATATTTTGAATCAATTACTAGCACTAACTGAAGCTGAGATGTTGGTCAAGAAGGACAGAAACGAGCCCACTTGTTTTAGGGACAGGGTTTTGTCACATATTTTAAACATAATCATCATTTCTGAAAAGCTGTCTTTTTTTTTCTGACTTAGACAATTGAATAAATCAAATACTTATTTGTAGTCTTTCAAATTTTTATCCTAGCAAGATATATTCTACATGGACAGTTTGGTAGTGTTAAATGGATTTATGTATTCTGCAGTAATTACTATCTTAGAATTTTGTAATCTTAAGATTACAAAACAAACTCTATACCCATTAAATCCTTTCATGGACTCTGTGAAAAGAAGAGCTCTGTGTGATATTAGTATGGCCATTCTTTCTAGAAATCATTTGTGTGTGTGTGTGTGTGTGTGTGTGTGTGTACAAGCACACAGGCACACATGCATCACAGTGCACATTTGGAGATCATAGAACAACTTTTGAGAGCTGGTCCTCCCTTCTGTCTTGTTGAGGCAGGGTCTCCTTTGTTCTTACTGTTTCACAGGGCACTTCAGGCTTGCTGGCCTGGGAGCTTTGCGGTGAGTCTCCTGCTTCTGCCTTCTGTCTTGTAGGAGCCCTGGGATTGCAGATACCACTGTGCATAGCTTGTATATGTGCTGTGGGCACTGAACACAAGCCCTTCATGCTTGCCCACCAAGCACTCTTACCCACTGAGCCATCTCACCAGCCCTGGTCTGCCAGATTTTAGATGAGAAACAGTCTGATTTGTACATGTTGAGACACTTCTCTTTGTTATTGGATAGTTTGATTATAGTGTCTTAGTGTGGCTATTTGGAGTGAATTAAAACTCTGGGATGTTTGTAATGAAGTTTTTTTTTTTAAAATCAAATTTGAGGAATTATGAATTTCCAGTTCTGTTACATTTTCTCTCTCCTTCTGTCCTATCTTGTGTTTGTTGGTCTGCTTGTACATATATATCTATCTCAAGGGTTTCTTATGGCCTTTTCTATGTACACAGCTATTTTTTTCCTGCTTAGACTTAATAATACCACCTATCTTCATTTTGAATCAATGGATTTTGTTTTCTTCCTGTTTGATTCTGCCATGGAATCTCTCCTTTGAATTTTTTTCTTCTAGCTGTTTTGGTTTACAGGCTGAAGACTTCCTTTTGGTTTGTTCTGAGGTTTTTCCTTCTCCTTACTGATGTTTCTGTTTTGTTTGTCTGTTATTTTCTTGAAGATCTCTGTGTCTTGCTTTAACTGTCTTTAAGACAGTTGTGTTTATGTGTCCTAGGGGTGTCGGAGATCAAGCCAGATCTATGCCTGGCGGCAGGATGTGAAGTAGCTAGCCAAGTCACACTGCACTCTCTACCAGGAAGCCGAGAGAAATGGATGCTAGTGACCCCAGCCCACCGGTTGGTATCTCTCAAACCCAATGAGGCTCTTTCTACCTCAGTCAAACTTCCTTGGAAATGCCCCAACAGACACTCTCTGAGGCTTGTTCCCTAGGACCTAGTAATCTTGTCAAGTTGACAATCAAGATAAATTGTCACAAGCCCAACCCTTGTCAACCTGATACCCTAACATGTCACTTTTAAATCATGATTCTCTTTAACATGTCCCATAATCGTTAGTAGTCCAAACACTTTTAAAAACTCCAAAGTCTAAATTTTCTTCTAAAATTCAAGGAAACTTCTTAATTGCGAGGCCCTGGGAAATCAAAGAAATCGAGTGGACGAGGCTGATTACCGCAGTGGTCATCTATTTTCCATCACAGATCGAGTTCTGTTTGAATGTTCTGGTCTCGAATATCTAAATGGTTGGTGGAGGGTGGGGATGGAGCAGAGAAGCTCCAGCCTTTTAGATCCTCCGGAAGCCCTCCAGAGAGGCAGAGGGCTCACTACAAAGTAAGGAGAGTAACAACAATGGCCACCATCTCTTCTGAGATCAGAAGCCCCCACCAATGACCAGGGTAGATTTCTGACACTTGGAGGACCCTGCTTCCAGGAGCACAGGCACAGCTGCTTGCTGTCAGATGGGGTGCGAGGAGGCCAGGCAAGGCTGGGATTGGTCCGATTTAAGCAGAGTTTATCACCCCGGCTTGGGGGTCGCAAACCTTAACAGACTGGAGCTCCACCATCGGTCCATCGTCTCATCGCGGTGCAGTTTTTGATTGGTGGAGACAGGATACCGATGCCCCGGCCACCTCAGCATCCCAGAATCCTCTCGTCACACTGCAGTTTAAACTTGGTAGCATCCTTCATATTAACCTTAAGACAAAGTATTATGAAATTTTAGAAGAGCCCTGAGTAGATGCTTGTCCTTAAGTCCATAGAGCAGGAGTGTACGGGAGTCAGAAATATGCAATCTAGCCTGGCGGTGATGGCACACGCCTTTAATCCCAGCACTCGGGAGGCAGAGGCAGGCGGATCTCTGTGAGTTTGAGGCCAGCCTGGTCTACAAGAGCTAGTTCCAGGACAGGAACCAAAAAAGCTACAGAGAAACCCTGTCTCGAAAATAAAAAAAAGAAATATGCAATCTAGGAAGCGAGGACCTAGGTATGATTGCTACCTAAGATCATGTATACTGGTAAGAAAAGTCAACTGGATTTCATTTGTATGCATTTAGGTCTGTTTGGGAGACACTGTTTCTTTTAATATGATCGGCTTTCTGATAGGCTTTCAGCCTGTAATATGGTTATTACTCAGTTTTATGAACAATCCCACCTCAGTTCATGTTCCTTTCTAATGAAGAAATCTCTCTACAATCCTTCTCAAGGGCTCCTCGTCCTTTATTGAACTCATTCCTGACTTGTAAAGGACAGATCCTTTTATTTTCAGATTGTTTTTTTATCTCCTAACCACAACTGGAATACCTCTGAGGTTTGGAAGTATCTGGACTTGATAGCAGAGATAATGAGCTAATTGGGAGGCTATGTAACGGAAACCGTGGATTAAAAGCCTCTCTGGGCTACAGCATGAGTTTGAGGCTAACTGGGTAACGAGTGAGGCCCTAAGTGAAAAGTTAAAATAAATGAATACAGAAAACAGATGGTGATATATCTCAGTGGAAGAATATTTGCCTGCTACGTGGAAGGTCTTAAGTGTGATCCCCAGAAACACATGTGTACATGTACAAGTGCATGCATCTCACACGCACACACACATGCAGTTCAAGTTTAGAAGTAATTTGTTATGTCTCATCAGCATGATCCAAACCTGGACATTCTAGATTACTTCTCGGTGTGCCAAGAGGCAATTTACATTTACAACATTCAAAACTTTTCATTTATGTCTTATCCATCTCTTTCTGTAGGGTGTCCAGGCACTGGGGTTTGCCTTGGGCTGTGGAGGTTTTTGCAGGAACAACTCTGTGGCTTGGAAGACCCCTTAGTACTGAGAGAAATCTGGGTAGCTTTTCACCCTATTTGGCCTAGAAGTATGCTCTTCTTGTCGTCCTTCTGGGTCTGAAGGTAGCAGGTGACTGCTGGTGTTGCACATTTATCAGAACTAAATTTGTTAACATCCGTGGACTGTTGGCAGCTGCAAGCAAGAAGGGAGCAGAGAGTTGTCGCTCGACAAGCGTCTCATTTTACAGATGAATAAGAACTTCAATTGCATTGGCAAGATGAAGCTGCCTGCTTCCGCTCTGGTTGCTGTGGTACCAGATTTCTTAGTGTCTTCAAACATCTCCTTTTCCCCTAATTAAAAACAAAACATTATGTTGGGAGATCAGCTACAGTAATAGGAAAAAGTAGCAGCTCGTTTGAAATTGTCCAATAATCTTTTCCTAATGCCTGTATTTGCGTCATAGGCATCTTAGCTTCCCTTGTGTCTGAAGAGTTGCGTCTCTCATGAATTACTCCTGTTATCTGAGTGTGAAAAGAAATACGGTCAGGTTAATTAGCCTGAATTTTAAAAAGATCCCAGAGTAATTTTATACAATGGTTCCTGAAGAAAGAGAAAGTAAACTTGATGGTTGCAATGATGGGATCTAAAACAGAAGCTACTCGTGAAAGGAAATAAACACAGCAATAGAAGAAAGATAGTGTGCAGCTTATATATGATGCTTTGATATGGTTTTCTTCTTAGAATCATACAATCACATAGTGTTACCTCCAGAGGAGGTCACAGTTTTGATTCTCAGAAACAGACTGACCTTCGGGGCTTACTAAATTTCAAACACCTGGATGCCATACTGCGTCATTATGATGGGACCAATGCGAACTAGAGCCAGGAAATATCTGCCTTTAATAAACTTCAGAGGTAATACTGCTGTTCAGAGGAGAGATGTCTAGGTGCCGTGGAGCTGGGCTTCTTAAAGCAGAAGAGTTCAGCATGTACCGATTATGGGTTTGTGTGCACCTATCTGCATATGGGTATGTGCGCGTAAATGCAGTTACCCATGGAGTACAGAGGCGTCTGCTGGAGTTACAGACAGCGCTGTGTCACTGACACAGGGGCCAGGAACTGACCCTGGAAGAGCAGCAAGTGCTCTTGACCACTGAGTAGGTCTGCTTTTCACTAAGGCAAATGCACACAGCAGGAGTTTCTCAGGCTTTTGTTTTCATAATAGTAGGGACCACCGTCCTTACTCTGAAGAGGGCGCTAATGGAAGAAACCAGCGGTTTGTTAACAGAACATATGATAAGTTGAAAGTTCTATACTGAAATTCCGCTTTGAAGAACACCGCAAGATTCAGAAAGAAACCCTGAGCTATATACATGATGGTGACTTCCTCCAGAGGGCAGCAGGCATGTACAAAACAACCCGGGAACTCTACTACATTTGATCATAGTTAAAGCCGAGATGGATGCAGGAATCTTCCCAGACTCCAGCACTTTTCAATCCTAAGCTGACTTGCACGGTAGAGATAGTTTCACCTGAATTGGATGGAAAAGGAATAAGTGAGCTGTGTCTTGTTCATTAGCTGTAATGGAAGTACTTCTTCTTAAGCGTGTGCTTATGTGATCATGCACCCTATCCACGAGCCTTCAACAATCCCACGGGAAACTAGTACAAGTCCCTGGTGGCTTATTAGCAGAGTGGATCCCCCAGTTCCCTTACCTAATGCTCTAGCTGACGATGTGCTTAGAAATTAATTGGACAAACTGTAAAGCCAGAATCCTGACCACTTGTGGTCATTAAAGATCCCAGGGTACTTTCCTCATGGCAGGTGGAGTCCTGGACAAATTCCAGCTCTGATAATTAAATTACACTCCACCTAGCTTCCTTGTACACTTTCCACTGGACTCTGTTCCCGGTCCATCTTTAACTGCGGTCCATTTGTACATTAATCAAGAACCCATCGAAGCCAACAGGGTAGTGGGAATCATCCCTAGTTCAGGGAGCGAGAGTCACTGGGTTAGAGGTTGAGACGCACATTTTGAGTGAAAGAGAAAGGATTGGATTGGTCTCTGAAGTGCCAGGGTTAGACTCCTGAAGAATTCAAACTATTAAACATTTTAGTACAGAATCAAAAGTGTATGTCTATTGCCCATAAAAATAAAGACGCCTGTGTTAGTCTGGCCTTAAACTCCATCTTCTTGCCTTAATCTCTGTCTTGGTGCAGGGATACAGGCATATGTCACTCTACTGGCCCCAACTGGTTTTTGCCTGATCCTTTTATGTCAAATGCCATTTTGTAATATCTCTTGCTACAAAAGACACAGACAAACTTTATTATCAGATCAAATTTATGTGCTCAAGGAAAAAGAATCACACAAAAATGAGATGACCAACGCCCGTCTCTGTAGTGAAAGTAGAGTTAACAACAGTGAGGTTCCCTGGGAATTTGTTGCAGAACTTGCCTTCCCGTAAGGCCTTATAGAAAACCATCTGTTTCTTAGGGACTGTCATCCAATTCACATGATGCATTACAGATAATCAATCAGTTTCTTAGGGACCGTCATCCAATTCACATGAGGCCTTATAGATAACAAATCTGTTTCTTAGGGACCGTCATCCAAAGTGAGGAAGTTTGGGGGAAGTGTGCTTTTTATGTGTGTGATAGTTCTACTTTTTACTCCCACAAGTTATATTATAAATTCTTTCCTCACTAGGAAAACACATTTTATTGTGATTACTTAAGGCATGCAGCATGATTTTTGAGCATTCCAGTGATTTTTATTTTTCATTTATTATTATTTTAATCAATTAATTTATTTTTAATTTCATTTGACATTCCAGCCACAGTTCTCCCTCCCACCGCCCCCCTCCCCTCCCCTCTAGTCCACCTCCCATGCACTTCTCCCAACGGGCAAGGTCTCTCATGGGGAGTCAACAAAGTCTGGCACATTAAGTTGGAGCAGGACCAAGACCCCCCTCCTTGTATTAAGCCTGAGCATGGCATCCCACCATAAGGAATGGGCTCCAACAAGCCAGCTCATGCACCAGGGATAGATGCTGGTCCTGCCAGGGACCCCCAGCTTGACACTACAGACACATATAGGAGAATCACTGCTGTGGTGAGATGAAACAGTAGATCCACCATGGTATGCCGTTAGCCACTTCTCCTGCAGCAAAGAGCAGCTGCGGCTTATTCATTTTGTGAATCTCCCAAACACAACGGTCCACTATTACTAATTACATCCTCGTGGTGCGCATTAAATTATTTATTTATTGTTTTCATTATTTTAATTTATTTCTTATTTTTATGTTTTCTGCTTTATATCTTGTGACTAGATGTCTTAAGTTGCATCCCCACAGGAGGGCCCGCTGTTTTATCCTCCATCTGTATGTATGACTTAAAGAAAGATTCCGCACATAAATGACGTCATGTGACATTTTCTTCGTTCTTTTCACTTGGCACGACGTACTCCAGGGATCCGCCTGATTCTGGTGTGGGTGCTGGGGTTGCAGGCACTTCCCATCATGCCCAGCTTTTGCATGGAATATTTAGCAATGAACTTGCCACCCCAACACTTTCTCAAATCTGTTAAATGTACGAGTGAAATGTTACATTCTCCGTTTGGATAAATTTTTTTTCACTTAAAAAGTATTTAATGTGCTCTTTCTCAGACGACCCGAGGGTTATTTATTTGTAATCTGATTGAATTTGGACATATTTAGGAAAGCAAAATATACTTTGCAGTTTATAATGCCCGCCCACAAGCCTAGTTGAAGATTGTTTGGAACATAGAATGCTTTATAAATAAATGAAAAAAAAAAACCTCAAGAAAGAACATTTACCTCACCTTCAAAGTGAAAGTACCCCAAACATTGAATTTATGCAAAATATTGATTATTAGAAGAAAATGAGAGTTATAATCTCAAATTTGAAAGAAGATGAACTCAGGCTGAGAATTATATACCCAGCCAAAGTAACAATAAAATCAGGGTAAAATACAAACCTTTTATTTTGGCCCCACATAGCTTTCTTGAAAACTTAACACAGTCTGGTATTACTTTAGTAGAACAAGAGAACAAAAGGAGATTTGAGATATAAAAGCTGAAGGGTAGGGCTGAGGATATGCCTCTGTCAGTAAAGCATTTGCAATGGAAGCGCGAGTTCCTCAGGGCAGGTCCCCAGCTCCCCTGTGGAAAGCCCTATGCAGACCTGTAGTCCTAGCCCTGGAGAGACAGGCAGACGCAGACATCAGGCTTGCAGGCCAGCCTTGAGCCTCAGCTTCAGTGTGAGACTCTATCTCAAAAAAAGAATAAAGTGGAGAGCAGTTGTGAAAGACACCCAGCTCCCGTACATATACCCACATACATGCAATACGTCCCCATGTGCCTGTGTCTGTGCATGCACATATGCACATGTGTGTGCATGCATGTGCCTGTGCATATACATATGTGTGTGCACGCATGTGTCTGTGCATACACATATGAACATGTGTGTGTACGCATGTGTCTGTGCATATACATATGAACATGTGTGTGCACGCATGTGTCTGTGCATACACATATGAACATGTGTGTGCACGCATGTGTCTGTGCATACACATGAGCATGCACACACACCTAACGTGATCACTGTCTCAGGAAAAATGCTGCTCCATCAGCCTAGCACAAAATCAATCCAGTCTTGTAAGAGGACACAGTGAACACGGAGAGAGTTATTTCTCTAAACATTCCGTGAAGACCCCACAGTTACCTCGATCCAAGGTATAAAAGTTGGAGAATTATTATGGTAAAGATAATAGAGAGGAAAGATAGCTAGTAGCTCCAAGATAAACACATGCTATTTTAAAAAAAACCTCATCTAGATATTTGTATGCTCATGTCATGCAAATACTGCCTAATTAAATAAGAATAATTATATGACCAGTAATATGCTGGTAAAGGCTTAACAAAATGTACTCCAAATATACATATTTGTGCATATTAATAGGGAATTTTTATGTGATCCGATATATAGTCAATAATTTAAAAGTAATAAAAATACACAAGGATTTCATTGTAAATTTCATAGTAACAGATCCTAATGTATCTTTCTGATTTCTCCGAAGTCTAGACAAGTAATGGTTGTAGCTGACATTGGGAATGCTTCTGATAGGAAAGTTACTTGAGTTTTTGTTTACCTCAGGAAATAATGAACAGCAAGAAACGAACGGAGCCATACGCCACTCCATCACTAATGAAATGAGCAAATTCTTTGCTGAAATGGGTATTTTTGATACCAATGGGGAAACATTTCATTTTATTTTGTTCTGCTCACAATTTAATGAGTGCAGACTTGGCACATTTTTAAAATCTCTTCAAATTTTCTCTTTTTTAAAAAGCTGAAGTCTAAAAAAATGAACAAACCAGTGAATCAGTGTGGATTTGGGTATTTGCTGATTTCCGTGTAAATACTTCCACTAAGACCTTCATCAGAACACCAGTATCCTTGAGTAGAGCTGGGAAGACAACACAGGGGCATGGGGCCACGCAGTACTTCTGCCACGCACACACAGTGAGCTTGAGCAATCTCAACAGCACAGATAGTAGCAACATCGAATAATAGGAAGTATTTTAAGTGTTATGTCCTTATTTTAATTACTTATTTTGTTGAAAGTTTGTCCAATTTTTTAATAATAATGGTGTCTAAAAACTAGCTTGCAATCTTCTGACAGAATTGACTGTTGCAAATGGGTACAAACAAGGTACAATATAGGGTTGGATATACTTCTTTCTGATGGGTTGGGGCTGATAAGACACAAGGTAATCCTCCTTTCTCATCCCATAAGAAATATAATTAAACATGTTAAATGAAAAAAGTAACGGTTTTTTTCTAAATATTTCTATGTAGCTCCTGAATTACTGAAGTATTCAGGCAGAAGGCTTAGAGGCTAAGTAAGCAGTTTTTATTTAACAATTAACCCCAAGTATGTGCTAATATTAAAAAAAATTAGCAGCTGGGCAGTGATGGCCTGGTCTGTAAGATCTAGCTCCAGCACAGGCTCCAATGCCACAGAGAAGCCCTGTCTCGGAAAAAAAAAAAATTGGTAAAAGTAAAGTATTTCAGAGTTGAAAAGTAAGTTAACATTATTCCCATTTTAAATAGCGTGTAGCATGAGGTGGCTTTGATTTTCAGTGTTTTTTTTTTTTTTTCTTGCTTGCTTGCTTTTGGAGACAGCGTTTCTCTGTGTATCTCTCTCTGGCTGGCCTTATTCTACACTAACTTGAACTCACAGAGATCTGCCTGCTTCTGCCTTCCGAGTGCTGGGATTAAAGGTGTGTCCCGCGCCATCACGGCCCAGTTTGATCCTCAGTTTCTCAACTTTACTCTATCAGCCAGGAAAATAACTGGGTTTTTTTTTTTAAATGAAATTATTGTGCTCATCTAAATTTATTACAAACTAGTTACTAAGGACTTTGCTAAGTTTTGAAGGAAAGTGTCCGTTGAAAGGAAGGTGAGGTGCCTCTCCTCTGAGTGTCTAGTTTGCTGCGTTCTTCTGGTTGGCTCTACAGAATCGGCGTCTGGTGCTTTAGTGTGTTAAGGCACATTGGTATTTCAATTAACTGAGTCCCATATGTTTGTGCACACTGCTCTCATTTCTCTAGTATGTTTCTTTGCTAGGTTGTGACACTTCTGCTCCCTGTTTTCCCAGCAGACACACGCAGTCTGCTAAATCTGGTATATGGACACATACTGCACCAATTTTCCCACTCTCTCAACACCCAAACGGTAAAGGAACACGTTGCAAATCCACACATTCTTCCTCAGAACCGCGGCTCTTGTTCGTCCTTTTTCCTTCTCATTTACGAATTTCATTCATATCGCCTCCCTTGGCGGCGTTGTTGGGCTGGCCTTCTGACTCATTATTTTCTACCTCTTAAGTTCAGAGATCATCTCAATCGCTCTTGCTAAACTCCTTTCCCCCAAGTAATTGCTTTTATGTCTCTCCTTCATTAAATATCGTTAGCGGCTTCCCTTCTCGTTTCTTGCACTCCCTTCCTCTCCTGTCTCCTCCTTTCCTTTCCCCAACCTTTCTGTGTTAACAGAAGTTCACTAGGGGGACTGGAGAGATGGCTCAGTGCTGAAGAGGGACTGCAGCTTTGTGGAGGACCAGGGACCAGGCTGGGACGGGATCCCACCTCTTAGGGCACTCACACTCAGATGTGCCCACAATCACTCCCTCTCAAATATATATTGTTAAAAAATAATAAAGACAAATATTTGAAAAAGAATATGCTGTTGTCTCTAAAGTGAACAGACTCAAGGGAAGTGGAAAATAACCCTCTAGAAATCTGGAATAGGAAAAATTTAGTAGAACGTTTAAAATATTTCTACGTTGTACTAACAATTATATCTATGTAATTTAACTAAAAAGAAAAGAAATTGGACTTTGCTAACATTTTGCTGAAACAAGAAATACCTTTCAAATTATAAACTAGATGATCACGTGTCTCTTATGGGTGGCGTTCCCAAGCGCTAAGGGAGATTAAACTATTGCTTTCACTTATTTTAGTTAACTGCCATTTTATGACGATGTATTCCTATTTATATGCATATGGTTATAGATAGACTGTTTTTAAAGATATCAAATTTTATTTTTATTTATGTTTATGTGTTTGACTGTGTGCGTTTATGTGTACCACATGCATGCAGGAATCTATGGAGGCCAGAAGAGGGGATTGGATTCACCTAGGGAGCCATAGGTGGTCGTGAGCCTCCTGGTGTGGGTTCTGTAAGCTGAGCCCTGGTCCTCTGGGAAAGTAGTATAAGCTTCCAACTGCAGAGCCACCTCTGCAGCCTTGATTGTTTTCGTTTCTGAGGCAAGTTCCTGCTGCAGCCCAGGCTGGTCGGGAACTCCTCATGATCCTCCGACCTCAGCCTTCTGACATCCAGGGTTAGAGATGTGAGCCACACTCAGCTTTGGTTATGGTTGCTGGTATAGACAAACATCCTAAACATATTTCAGGAAGAAAGAACAAGAAGAATAGTAGCTGTAAGTGTAAGAGAACAATATGGCCACATTTTTATTTTTAATACAAACTATTTCCTGAGCTACCTTGCATAGCAACGGCAATTCAAGAGATCAGAGCTGACAAAAATTTTGCCAAAATGATTTAAAACCCTGAAACGAACATTGGAAACATAAACTCAGTGTCCTATTTAACACTGGGTTTCACTGTAGTATTTTGTTTGAGACTTCAGAAGACAGCATCGTGGCATTGAACTAGCAGAATGTTTAGAAGCTGAGAGCCTTTAGCAGACAGGTTCAGGTTTTGTAATGCTTGAACCCAAGATGAAACCCTATTTAAGAGAAAAGAATTACAAAGTTGAATATGTAAAATCAGACAACATTTTTACTTGCCATGAGAAAAGATATCACAATATGGTAGTCATGCTTTGAATTTATTTTTGTGTGCATGTGTGTGTGTGCATGTGTGTGTGCACATGTGTGTGCATGTGTGTGCACGTGTGCATTTGTGCGTGCATGTGTGTGTGCACGTGTGCACTGTG